>NC_072029.1:2247053-4859553 GCF_027791375.1 Indicator indicator
TCCAGTCAAAGCATGGAGGTGGCTGGTGTCATAGAATCACAAATCAGTCAGGGCTGGAAGGGACCACAAGGGTCGTCTAGTTCCAACTCCCCTGCCATGGGGAGGGACACCCCACACTAGATCAGGCTGGGCAGAGCCTCATCCAGCCTGGCCTTAAACACAGTGTCCATGGACACCTATAGGGTCAAGCAGTTCTGGAAAGAAAATGAACTTTGACATCCCCAAGGATGTGGTTGAATACTTCAGGCCTGCCCATCTGAAGTCGACTTGCTGTATTTTATCTTTTCTCTGTGGAAACTACTTTTGCTTTGCCATTTCACCTCAGCAATGCAACTCTGTCAGATAAAATAAGTGGCACTGTGGGTCTTTGATCAGACTTTTCCACTCTGTTCCCATCAACTTCCCATTTCCAATACCTCTTCCACCCTTTCTTGTCTAAAACAGGTTTCCTTATTCTCCTGAAAAGCAAGGATGTGAGAAATTATCTTCACTTCCTTTCTTGGCTGTTTTTTTGTTCAGCATCCTTTCTGCAATATCCTGATAGGATTATACAACATGACAAATGCAACCTACCAGAAAAAAAAAAATACCATGCCTCTTGGTCACTAGGGCAAAGAACAGGATTCTGAGGGGGTTTTTTCAGCCATCTGACAACATTTGCAAATCATCTTGATTTGCTGTGGGTGTGATAAGCAGGAGGATGGGAATTACTCCTGCAGGACCCAGATGTGTGTTGCACATATATTTACATGAGAGCAGAGAGGGATACCAACAGATAGCAGTACAGAGAGAGTTCCAGGGTTTAACTATCATAGAATCACTGAATCATGGGATGAGAGAATGGTTTGGATACAAAGGGAGCTTTAAAGGTCTGAACAACTCTGACTGTCTCAGCCTGTCCTCCCAGAAGATGGTCCTCTGACCATCTCCATGGCCTCCTCTGGTCCCACTCCAACATGTCCATGTCTCTCCTGTGCTGAGGACTCCAGAGCTGGCCCCAGCAGTGTGGGTGGAACCTCAGCAGAGAGGAGCACAGGGGCAGAATCCTCTCCCTCCCCCTGCTGCCCGTGCTGTTTGGGATCAGTCCAGGATACAGTTGTTTCTGGCCAGCTCATGGCCAGCTTTTCAGCCACCAGCTCCCCCAAGTCCTTCTCTGGAGGGCTGCTGTCAATCCCTCCATCCCCCAGGTAGGCTTGATACCAAGGATGGCTCTGACACAGAGGCAGGACCTTGCACTTGGCCTTGTTGAATCTCCTGAGGTTCACACAGGTCCACTTCTCCAGCCTGTCAAGGTCCTTTTGGATGGATCCCATCCCTCAGGCAGGTCAACTGCACCGCTTAGTTTGGTGTCCTCTGCACACTTGCTGAGGCTGAACTCGATCCTGCTCTGTCTCTGGTGACGATATTAAGCAGCAGATATGAATCTCTCCTATCTCTAAAACCACTGTCACACTTTTCAATAACAATTCTCTTTGATGTCTCTTCTGTTGGTAAATATGAGAAAGAAATCATAAAAAGGGACTGATTCTTAGAAAATGAGTAGCTCAGCTTTGCTGACAAGAAAGCTTCATGAGGCAGAAGTGTTTTGGGTCACTGTAACCATATAGGAAGCTCCCAGGACCATGAGTCACTCATGAATGTTCATAGCTGGATCTTTAAATACTCTGATGGTTAGGTGTACCATGCTACACCCTGTCTGAAGAGCTGGAAATGCTGTGAATACTCCAGGAAATACCATTATTGTGCTTGGCAGAGGTCCAGGTTCTATTATTGTCATCTGCTGACCAGATTGTTTAGGGGCCCAGTAGAGAGTAATGCCACATGGTAAAAGACCTTCCATGTACACACAAGGTAGGATGCCACTGGGGGCCAGTCAAGACTGATAAACATCAGACCTGGGCAAGAGAAGTGAGCCCATGTGAATCTCATGATGTTCAACAAAGGACAAGGTCCTGCTTCTGGGTTGGGGCAATCTCTGGTATCAAGAGAGGGTTAAACTCTGCAGCCCATCCAGACACTTTGTGGTAGCATGGAGTTACATTTCCAAGTGCATATCTCAGGTGGAATACTCCTTTTAGGTTTCTCCTGAGAGAATGGCAATAGAAGCCATAAAAATAGGTTAAATAGTTTCCAGAAGCCTAAGGAGTATTTCTTATAGGATTAACCTTCCAAGAGCATCTTTTTTCCACTTCCACATAATCCTTCTTCTGAAAGGCTCTAAATCTTCCTTTCTTTCCTCAAATTTTCTCTAGTGGTTTTTCATGCACTTGAAGACCTCTGTGTGTTTGTCAACAGCCCCAGGGCTCTCAGCCTTTCCTCCTCACAGAGATGCTCCAGCATCTTTGTAGCCTCCACGGGACTCTCTCCAGTAGTTCCATGTCTCTCATGAAGTGGGGAGTGCAGAACTGGACACAATCCTCCATTTGCCTCACTAGGGCAGAGCAGAGGGGAAGGAGAACCTCCTCTGGCCTGCTGGCTGCACTATTCTTAATGGACTCCATGAGCCCATTGGTCTTTTGGGGCACAAGAGCACACTGCTGACTCATGATGTACTTCTTGTCCACCAGGACACTTCTTGTCCACCCTTCTCTGAAGAGCTGCTTTCAACCTCTAACCTGTAATAGTGCAGAGGGTTATTGATCCCCAGGTGCTGGACTCTGCACTTGCCCTGATTGAACTTCATGAGTTTCCAACTCTTCAGCCTGTCCAGGTCTCACTTCATGGCAGCAGAGCCTGATGGGTTATCAGCCATTCCTCCCAGCTGTGCTTCATCAGGGTCCACTCTTCAGCTTCTTTCAGGTTATTGGTGGATATGTTGAGATGAGGACCATTGGCCTGGACTGAAATAATTTCTTTTGGAAATTATCAAAAAAAAAAAAAAAAAAAAAAAAAAAGGAGGTCAGTACGGGTGGAGAGAAGCTGAATTGCTGTCCAGCACCATATGAGCTCCCAGATGTTATGAATGAGCAGGATTAGTCCTTAGTTCTGTGGGAGATGATGAGCATCTGCATCATGGGAGATGCAAATAAAGATGAGACCAAGCAGTACACAGCCAACAAATCCCATGGGGGGCTCTGGTGGTGTTGCAGAATGAAACTTCTCAGCTGGAAGCATTTCACTTTATCTGTATTGTAGTTTTCAATGAAATGTCAAAATAGTCCACAGAAAACAGACACTTTTTTTTTTTTTTTTTTTTTTTTGTGGTAGAAATAATTTAGCTGAAAGCTCAGCTTGCTGTTGAAAAATGGCTTTGCAAGCGTTGTTTGTTCTGGCAGCTGTTCAGGAGAGTGTGGCTGCTTCTCCCAAACTCTTCCTTCAAAATCCTCTTTCAAAAGATGAATTTCTGGGATGACTACAAAAAAAAAAAAAAAGAAAAGAAAAAAGTGGACTAAAAAGGACCCTGATTGAACTGCTGCTGTGCATGGATCAGTGCCTTGCCATGTTAACAGTGGAGCTAGGTGTCATCCCTCTGTCCTATGCTTGCATTGCCTCCAGTGAGAGGATGCTCTATTGAATGCACTATGACCATTAATATTGATAACCCTGATGACAATACTGCTATTTTTTTACAGTAGTAATAGCAGTTAGAGTTGCTGCAGCCACAACTCTTGTTTGGAAGGGTGACAAAGGTCTTTCAGAGATCTCTTCCCATTTTGTGATTCTGTGATTCAATGATTCAATGTTTCTAAGATTCTATGATTCGATGATTCTATGATTCAATGATTCTATGATTCAATGATTCAATGATTCAATTAATCTATGATTCAATTAATCTATGATTCAATGATTCTATGATTCAATGAATCTATGATTCTATGATTCAATGATTTTATGATTCTATGATTCAGTGATTCAATGATTCTATGATTCAATGGTTCAATGATTTTATGATTCTATGATTCAATGATTCTATGATTCAGTGATTTTATGATTCTATGATTCAGTGATTCTATGATTCAATGATTCAATTCTATCAGTGATTCTATGATTCAATGATTCTATGATTCAATGATTTTATGATTCTATGATTCAATGATTCTATGATTCAACGATTCAATGATTCTATGTGCAGCAGGAGGCCAGGCAGCACAAGGGAAGGCCAAAGAGGGCTGTGGGTTTGTTGCCATTGCTAGAAGCAGCCTAAAATAAATGCCATGAACTCTGAGCTCCAGCATCCAGCTGTGTAAACTCAAACTGCAGGACTGCTCTCATGTGGCCAATTACTTATGGAAAAGGAGTGAGGCATAGTTCAGCACCAAGGGACTTGCCCATCAAACTGTTTCACACTGTTGGTCAAGCAGGGCTCTCTGAATGAAAGAAGAGGAAAAAGAATTCTATCCCCTGATTCCAAGGTGTAACAAATTGAAGCCCTGCACCTCTCACAGCTTTGGAATGATTACATTAGTTGTTTTTTGTTTGGTTTGGTTTTGGTTTTGCTCCATAACCACCAATAAATCAAGTATAGGCCATTAAACAATAGATGCCTCTGAGGCCTCTCTTCAAATGTACTTTTGATAAGAGTCAGAGGAGTTGGTTTTTTTTTTTTTTAATTTTATATTTTTTTCCTGGGCTTGTAACATTTTTCTTTCCTCTGTTTGTTTTTGCTAAGGGTCAAATAATGCTGTTAAAAGAGCAGTTACTATAGAGATCTATTTTTCCATATTCCCGTCATGGTGTTTGACTTTAGGAGATTTATGGAATATCTTTCCCCAGTTCAACAATAGTGTGTTTTGTTGTACTTAAAGAGGTATTTTAAACTGAGTGGATACTCTTAATAGCTTCACTGCTGTCTCCTTTCCAAAACAGGCCCCAGCCAAGACAAAGAACAGCACAAATATATGTATCAATATACAGCAGGAAAAAGAGAGAGGGAGATTTTTACATAGAACACACTCATCTGGGTATCACTTGTTTGTTTTCATATGATGAACTCCAAAAGGTTGGTATGTCCTGGCCAGAAGCCACTGTTCACCTTTCTCATGAGGCAGAACACAGAGTTACAGTGAAAGTAGGAAGAGTTAAGTGGCCTGGGTCAGATCTTCAGATGGGGTAAACATAAGGGAGTTGTGTTGACTTCAGTAGAGTGTTGCCAAACTATGAAAGGTGATGACTTGACCTCCTGCATTCAAGTATGTTTCAGATGATGTGTCTGTCCACCAAAGCTGCAGCTCTAGCCAAGAAGGGCTCAAACAGAATCATCCATCCTCCAAACCCAGGCCCAGATTCTCACCAGATTAAAGCTGGAACTCTACTTTGTGAAAGAGTTGCATGAGCTTCTCAGCATCATCATCTTCAGTGTGATTCAGCCCCTCAGGGACCTTGAGCAACCTGGGCTGGTGTGAGGTGTCCCTGCCCATGGCATGGCATGGGGTTTGGAACTAGATGACATTTAAGGTCCCTTCATACCCAAACCATTCTATAATTCCATTTCATGTTGGGGGCTCACCAATAAGTCTCACACTGGTATAATGAAGTTCATCTCTCTGACTTCTGATGGCTTCAAACTGTGTCCAGTATCTGGGTGAATCTGCAGCAATGAAGGTGTTTCACAGAGTCATACAATATCTCAAGTTAGAAGGGAACCTTCTGCTCCACAGAAGACTATGGAAATCCAAATGATGTGACTAAGAGAACCACATTCCTCACACATCATGGCAGCTTCCTCCTGTCCATGCCAACAGACCTTGTGTCCACCTTCTATTTCCAGCCATTGCACTAACACTGTTCATGTAAGTGGGAAGTTGAGGCTGAGGTGATGAGGATGAGAAAGACAGCAGCATGAATTCCTCATTTAAGGGACTGAAAGTATCCACAGATTTTTTTTTTTTTATCCCTGCTCAGTTACAAGAAATACCTCCTAGCTTCCACTAAGGTTTTCAGACAAGTTTGAAGGATGTTCCCATTTCCCAAATTCTGAGCCTAGCAGGACTGCAATTTTCTGGGAGAAATTTTCTCCTGTGTAAGATCCAGCTGGTCACATCAAAGCCTTTTCACATTGAATTAAAGAGGTTGGAAGGGACCTCTGGAGATCATCCAGTCTAGACTAGACCAGAAGGTATTTGGAGGTCATCTAGATTGGAACAGAATCATAGAATCAGTTCTATGAATTCTGTGGTTCTATTCTAGTCCCTCCTGAGACTTCAGGGATGGTTTTGCCAGAGATGAGATGAGACACAGCCTGTACAATGCAACCCCAAAGCAGGTGGCACACACCCCAGAGAATGAGAAAACTCCTTGTCCAATGCAGCAGAGCAGGTCACAGTGCTTAGAAACTAGGTTCAGATAAAAACAGTTGAAGATCTGCCTCAGGAAGAATAATTAGGATTTTTTTTTCTCTTCCTCAAGAGGCTAATTCACTTGGACAAGATATCATTTCCCTCTCTGTCCAGATTTATCTCGTTCAGTGTTGGCTTCAAGACCTATGCACCACGTTCAGCACAGCATGGTGATAAGCCTTTAGTCTAGGAATCAGTCCTCAGCCCTTTTGACATGTGGTTCTCTCCTCTTGGAGCTGTCACAGAAAGCAGAGAGGTCAGCTTTCCTATTTTTAAATGCTTTGTTTTGGATGTTAGTCATGAATGTTACTTGTTGAGGACAAGCCCTGGTTGTTGGTCTGTTTTTTTTTTTTTTTTTCAGCCAAAAGAAGCAGCTGTGATGCTCTTTGACTGGAACACAATCTGCTTCTGGAGAGATCTCCCAAGTGGTTTAAGAGAAAATGCATGTCATAAGATCATGTCTCGTCCTTTTCTCAGGTTTTATTTGTTTTCCTCTCCTAATTCTTCCTCCCACAGGGCTTCACTTGCTCTTTGAACATCAAGGGATGATGCTGTACACTTTTGTACTATGCACAGGCCATCTTTCACCACAGGGTCAAAGCTGGACTGTGCCACAGAGACGGAATCTGCAGATAAGTTTGTGGCTTTATGTGAAGTGAATGTTCCTGGCTTCTAGTCCTGCCTCTTAGGGCTGAGCAACATATATCTTGAAGCTCTGCTCTGTGAAGATCAAAGGAAATTCCAGATACCTCATGATGTGCAGTGAAAAAGCAAGGAGCCTGTCTGTGATGAAACAGAGGACCTTTAAAGCTCATCCAGTCCAACCCCTTGCAGCCAGCAGGGACATCTGCAGCTAGAGCAGGTTCCCCAGAGCCCTAAACAACTTGACCTGCAACGGTGGCAGGGATGGAGCAGCTCCAACCTCTCTGGGCAACCTGGGACAGGGTCTCACCACCTTCACGGTAAAAAAAAGTCTTCCTTCTCTACAGTCTGAATGTCCCTCTTTTAGTTTACAACCCTCAGCCCTTGTGCTGTCACAGCAGGCCCTGCTCAAAATTCATCCCCAGCTTATCTTTCTGGTGGTCCCCTTGAAGCACTGAAGGCCACCAGAAGGTCTCCCTGGAGCCTTCTCTTCTCCAGGCTGCCCAAGCCCAACTCTCTCAGCCTGGCCTCACAGCACAGGGCTTCCAACCCTGCTCCAACAGGTCCCTGTCTGTGCTGAGGGCTCCAGAGCTGCCCCAGTACTGCAGGTGAGGTCTCAGCAGGGCAAAGGGGCAGAATCCCCTCCCTCCACTCCCTGCCCACGCTGCTGGGGCTCAGCCCAGGGCAGAGTTGTCCAGCTAGGCTGAGACTGTACATCTTCCACTGTCTGCTGCTGCTCCTTCTTTCAGAGTAAGACACCACCTTGGGCTTCTAGAGGGATGTGTTATTGAAAGGAAATGTTTCTTGAATTTGATACTCATGCAATTAGTAGGGAAAATTCTACTTCTGCAGATGTCAACCACGGCAATGCCACTGACATCAGAGAAGTGAGGATTTCAGCTCAGAATTTTTTCCCCTGCCAAAGGGACAAGTCACAATGTGCAGCATAGAAAACACAGACTGAGGTCACCCTTAGAGTATTCTCAGGCCTCTAAACCATAATGTTCTTTCACAGACACTTTTGCTTTAATTTGTGCTCAGTGGAAAAACAAATGAAGGGAGCAGTAAGTGAGGTGGGACTGGAGAAAGAACATCACCCTTCAGTTGAAACCTAGCTGCTGCTGGTGATCCTGGAGGAGGGATCAGCCAGGCAAGGTAGAGCTTGGGTTGCTCTTGCTTAAACTGTGATGACTGGGCTGTAGCAGTGACTCTTCTGTAATTAAAACTCCCTCTTTTCATTGACTCAGTCTGTTGCAGCTCCTGTTACTAGCAGACCAAAAAGCCACACTGGCTTTGAATCACAGGTCTGATGCTTGTAGAAAATTACTTGGTAGGTAGTTTTCAAACCAGAAGTAAGACAACACTGTTGGTTTAAACACAGCTGAATGTGTTTTAGAAATAGGAGATTAATTCAAGCAGGTATCCAAACAGGTGAGCTCTTGTCATTCATATCATAGAATCAGAGCTTTGTGGGGTTGGAAGAAGCCTTTCAGATCAAGTCCAACCATTAACCCATCACTGCCAGATCACCACCAAACTGTGTTCCCCAGCACCACATCTCCATGGCTTTTAAATCCCTCTCCCCAGGCATGAGCTCTCCACCACTGCCCTGGGCAGGCTGCTGCAGGGTTTGACAACCCTTTCACTGAAGGAATTTTTCCTCATGTTCAGCCTAAACCTCCCCTGGTGCAATTTGAGGCCATTTCCTCTTGTCCTATAGCTTGTTCCCTGGGAGAAGAGACAAACACTTACCTCATTCTAACCACCTTTCAGGGAGTAGTAAGGAGCCAGAAGGTCTCTCCTTAACCTCCTTTTCTCCAGACTAAACCACCCCAGGTCTCTCAGCTTCTCCTCACAAGACTTTGCTCTAGGACTATCATCTTCATTGCTCCTCACAAGACTTCTGCTCTAGAACCTTCACCATCTTATTGCCTTTCTCTGGACACCCCCCAGTGCCTTTCTTGGAATGAAGGACTCAGAACCCAAGATTAGAGGTGCAGCATCACTCCTGTCAAGTACAGCAGCAGGACTGTAGGATCTTCTCTAGACCTTGAAGATCTGTAACTGATGCCTCATTTTCAGTGTCAAGCACAGCAGCAGGACCGTAGGATCTTCTCTAGACCTTGAAGATCTGTAACTGATGCCTCATTTTCAGTGTCAAGCACAGCAGCAGGACTGTAGGATCTTCTCTAGACCTTGAAAATCTGTAACTGATGCCTCATTTTCAGTGTCTAGCACAGCAGCAGGACTGTAGGATCTTCTCTAGACCTTGAAAATCTGTAACTGATGCCTCATTTCCAGTGTCAAGCACAGCAGTAGGACTGTAGGATCTTTTCTAGACATTGAAAATCTGTAACTGATGTTTCAGTTTCCAGTAAAATGGAAGAAAAAGGAAGAAATCAAAGAAGAAAAAAGAAATTTCACTTTCCCCAGATTCCAGTCCAAGTCCAGCCTGGGTTCAGGTTTAGTTCAAAAGTCGATGACTAGGTCTTGTTTTTCCTGAGACATTTTCCTCATCCAAATTCAAGCTCCTCTGATTTTGTCAGCAGGGAGCCTGAGGAAGAAATGGTTCTGTTTGAGTTGAATCAGAGCACCAGCCTTGCTGTCTGCCAGAAATGTTGACCTTTCTCAGTCTGATGCAAAATGTCCTGAATCTGTCCATTTTCCATACAACAACAACAAAAAAAAAGAAACAACCCTCTTCTGGCAGTTCTGGTTTTAACCTTCTCCATCAAAAATACTGCTTAGAGAAGTCCAGAAGAATTTCTTGCTTTGCACTTGCTCTCTCATGCTCTTACCTGACCCCAAGATGGAATCCTCACAGACTGAAGTACTAATATGAGCTGCTGCTTGCTTGAACTGAGCAGTAGGTGTTATCCTGGAAGCAAGCACAAAAAAAAAATACCCCCCAAAAATACAAATTACAAACCAAATATGCCCATAAAAGTTTATATCTGCGTATCTTGCAATGTAAACTGCTCCCCTTACATGAGAGGTGTGGATGTCCCATGTACTGCTGGCCTGAAAACGATGCAAGCCTGAGTGACCTGCTGGTCTCCTCTGGGATTCTCCTGTATATTTATGTAGCATGCAGTCCATCAGCTGGGAATAACCTAATGGAACATCTCACTTCATTATTTTCAGTCAGACTGCAGTTTTGTGTCCTGATGCTGTGGTGTCAGGTGAAAGGAAAAAAAAAAAAAAAACAACAAAACCCCAGAGAAAACATCTTGCTTAACGTGTCTTCCATACTTCTTGTAGAATAAATGAGCTTTCTGTGGAGTTATAATTACAGCCCCACTTATAACTGCAGCCCCAAATACACTTTGGGGTGCCATTGAGAGCCTGGATTAAATCCACTTGCAGGAGAACAGCTAATGAAGTCTTGGTTTTCCATTAATCTTCAGGTACCTCTCTCAGGGGACTTGGAGGGGAAGGTATTTGGATGGCAAAGGAGAAAGAGAAGGAATCAGAGAAAGAAACAGTTGGTGAATGGATGATGCAGGAGGAGGATAAATAGTCAAGACAACTCTAATTCCTAAACCCCAAACCAGAAGGGAAATCAATCTAGGCTAATGGACAGAGCAGCAACCTGGGATTCCAGTTGTGTGTGTGTCCCAATTTTTCACTTGATTCTTCCTTGTGCAACCTTGGATAACTCTCTTGAGCCTGTTGCTTTTCCATGATATTTGCACCCTTTACAGAGCTCACATTGTATCTAGTGGTAATTAGGAATCAATATTCTCTACCTTTTTCCCCAAACTAAGGAGTAAAGAGCTAGTAGAATTACTCCAGAGGGTATTTATTTTTTATATATATATATTTTTTGCACAAGAAGATCATTGTTGCCTGGGAAAAGAATGAGAATAATTTTTTTTTTCCTCTTGCAGGAAAAAATGACCCATCACCCCCAAAAGTAATGATACGTATCTTTTATGACTCCTTATGGTTTTATGGATCATAGAGTCATAGAATCAGTCAGGGTTGGAAGGGACCACAAGGATCATCCAGTTCCAACCTTCCTGCCATGGGCAGGGACACCTCACACTACATCAGGCTGGCCAGAGCCTCATCCAGCCTGGCCTTAAACACCTCCAGGGATGGGGCCCCAACCACCTCCCTGGACAACCCATTCCAGGCTCTCACCACTCTCATGGGGAAGAACTTCTTCCTCACATCCAGTCTGAATCTCCCCACTTCCAGCTTTGCTCCGTTAAAAATATAACCAATAGATGGATGGATGGATGGATGGATGGATGGATGGATGGATGGATGGATGGATGGATGGAAAGTGCTGGGTTTAGACCCAGAAACTTGGCTTCCTTGAGGCAGACACACAGGATAACCTGAAGGCAGAATGTTGCTTAGTTTCTTGTGCAAAGTCTTAACATGACAAATGTCACGGGAAAAAAAAAAAAAGAAATACAAATTCTTTCTGTTTTCCAGTTCTCAGGGCATGGTGCACTCTCTAACACAAGACAGGAATAAGTGGAAACTTTTGTCTCTCTCATGGTTATGGGTTGTCCAGGGAGGTGGTTGAGGCCCCATCCCTGGAGGTGTTTGCAGCCAGGCTGGATGAGGCTGTGGCCAGCCTGATGTAGTGTGAGGTGTCCCTGCCCATGGCAGGGGGGTTGGAACTGGCTGATCCTTGTGGTCCCTTCCAACCCTGATTCTATGATTCAATGATTCTATGATACTAAGTAATTAATAAGTTTTATTTGCTTTTGTTTGGGGTTTTTTTGTTTGTTTTGGGGTTTTTTTTTGTTTGTTTGGGGTTTTTTTGGTAGGTTTTTGTTTGGGCTTTTTTTGTTTGGTTTGTTTGGGTTGGGTTTTCTTGGTTTTTTTTGTTGTTGTTGTTTGGTTTGTTTCTTTGTCTGTTTGGGGGATTTTGTTTGCATTTGGTTTCTTTTGTGGGGTTTTAGTGTGTGTCTGGTTGTGGGTTGGTTTTGTTGGTGGCCCTTTTTTTCCCTCGAGCAGCTCCAGTTAATACTACCTCTAGAAATCAACTTCTCAGTTTTCAGTTGATGCCAAAGATGACTTTTTCCCCTAGAGCTATTCAGGAGTTAATCCAGAGTGTGGGGAAAGAGAGTGACAACCACTATGTACTTCTAGGAAATATCCTTCAGTAAATACAAGAAAGTTCATGCAGATTCTGTAGATTTTGCTACAAAATAAGATAAAATAGTCTATTAGTCAATGGCATCATTTGCCCAATTTTTTTTTTTTTAATTTCCAGCATCACTTCATCCCTCTTCAAACCATGGAACTCAGTGGGAACCCTATCTAGAAAGCTGTCAAAGCTTTGCAATGATCCTTGCTGACCTCTTTCTGGGTATTATGATTGAGGAAAATCAATTTAATTGCCCTACAATACCTGCTGAGGCTCTTTCATCAAGGTTTTTAGGACACTGTGGAAGTAAGAACAGGGAAAGCACTTTGGGACAGCACATGAATCAATGCAGCATCCCCCTGGGATCCCCCCTGGAGCAATGGAAATGGGTAGAAACAGCTTTCATGTCCAAGTTTTGGGGTTTATTCATCACTCTGTGATGAAACCCCTCCTTCAGTTTTATGAGCCAACACATTGGGGAACTGTCAGGCCAGCCTGACCCAACAGCAATTTCCTTCTCTGAAGATGAGGACATGGTGGGGGCTCTGCTCTGGGAGGAGAGATGTGAAGGGTACACAGACAGCACATTGCACTGCCCTGGTCTGCACCCCTCAGGGGCAGGAGCACATGTGTGCTTGTCCCAAATGCTAGAGCAGATGTCAGGAGGGACAGGAATGCATGAAAAATATTAAAAAAAAAAAAAAAAAAAAAAGACAAAACTCAAAAACAACCAAAAATTGTAGTTTTCTTTTGGTTTGCTGAGATTGTTTTGTTTCTTGTTTTTCGCTGCTTGAAAGTCACAGAATCAAAGAATGGTGAGGGGCTGGATGGGACCTCTAGAGATCATCTAACCCAACCCCACTGCCAGAGAAGATTGCACAGGACAGAGTCCAGCAGGTTTTGAATAACTCCAGAGGTAGAGAGTCTAGCACCTCCCTGGGCAGCTCCCAGAGAGGAATCAGTTCTACCACCCTCCAAGTTCTGCCCTGGACTTGACAGCCTTGTCCTGTCACTGGGCAAGAGGTAAAGGGCACAAACTCAAACATAGCAGGTTCCATCCAGACATGAGGAGCAACTTTCTTTACTTTGAGGGTGGTAGGGCACTGGAGCAGGCTGCCCAGAGAGCTTGTGGAGTCTCCTTCTCTGGAGTCATTCCAAACCAGCCTGGACACTGTGATTCTGATCAAGCAGGAACTTGACTCTGCTTTACCAGGTGGGTTGGACTGGATGATCTCCAGAGGTCCCCTCCTACCCCCACCATGCTGGGGTTCTGTAACCTAATTACTTTTTTTTTTGGCTAAGTGCTCTACAGACAGCTCACAGGCTGAGTACCTGGCAGTATCAAGTTAGAGACAACACATACAGCAAGGTAAATCCAAAATCTTCTCAGCACTAAAAGAAATATTTTGCTAGAAATTTCTTCAGAAATCAGTTTGTTTCTTGTTTCAAAACATGCTGCTTTCTTTTTCAGCAGGGCCTATTGTGAGGACAAGGAGTGATGAGTTTAAACTAAAAGAGGGAGATTCAGCCCAGATCTAAGAAAGATTTTTTTTTTTTTTTTTTTGCTGAGGGTTGTGAGACCCTGTCCCAGGTTGCCCAGAGAGATGGTAGATGCTTCATCCCTGCAACCATTCCAGGCCAGGTTGTTTGGGGCTCTGAGCAACCTGCTCTAGTTGCAGATGTCCCTGCTGAGTGCAGGGGATGAACTTTACAGGTCCCTTCTGACCCAAACTGTTGTATGATTCCATGGCCCTTTAAGCAAAACCACCTGACAAGCTTTCTAGAATGAAGTCGTTGTCCTGCTCTGTGTTCACACCTCTTCTCCTCAGCTGTGGGCACCCAACAACTGAGCTTTCTGTCTTGAGTCACTCTGCTACAGCTGATGTCCCATTGGAGACAAATTCCACCCAGCTTGGGTGATCAGGGCATTCCACCTTCCCCAGCCAATGGCACAGGGAAGGTTGCAGGGCTGGCTCTGCATCTGTTGGAGCCTTCAAGCATTTGCATTCAGCTAGACTGAAGGAACAGAGCAGGTGGTGCCAGAGCCCAGAGTGAAACTCAAGCTCCTGTCTCTCGACTCACCCTGGGGCACTTCATCCAAACCACAACATCCTACTGACAAATCTTTCAAAAGGTCTCCAGCACTCCAGAAAAATCCAACACATTTTCACAGAATCATCACAGAATTGACCAGGTTGGAAAAGACCTCAGAGATCATCCAGTCCAACCTATTACCTAATACCTAACACCTCCTGACAACTAAACCATGGCTCCAAGTGCCACATCCAAGCTTTTTCTGAACGACCTCCAGGGATGGTGACTCCACCACCTCCCTGGACAGCACATTCCATGGCCAACTACTCTTTCTGTCACATTGACAAGTGTATGTCCACAGATTTATTGGGAAGGTGTCACTGATATCCCTACATTGTGAGGGGAGGTGGTGGTGATGGTGTTTAAACAGGATAGAAGCTTCATGAATCATTCATTTGTTGTTTTGTTTTGTTTTGTTTTTTTTTTTTATGTTTGCCTCAACAAATATTCCATTCTTGAGCAGGTTTGTTTTCTGCAACTGAGAAAGACAGGAATAGAGCAGTAATGAATCTGCCAAAGCCTTGTCAGTGTGGCTGCTGGCAGGAGCAGATCTTGTGATCACCAAGCTCTACAATTTCCAGGCAGTCTGTGATACATCCTATGACCAGACAGGGACTCCCTGTGCACCCTCAGCAGGTTTGCTGATGACACCAAGCTGTGTGGTGCAGCAGACAGGCTGGAGGGAAGGGATGTCATCCAGAGGGACCTGGACAGGCTGGAGAGGGGGGCACAAGCCAACCTCAGGAGGTTCAACAAGACCAAGTGCAGGGTCCCGCAGCTGGGTCGAGCCAATCCCAAGCACAAATCCAGGCTGGGCAGGGACTGGCTGGAGAGCAGCCCTGAGGAGACAGACTTGGGGGTGCTGGTGGATGAGAAGCTCAACAGGAGCTGTCAATGTGCACTTGCAGCCCAGAAAGCCAACCAGAGCCTGGGCTGCATCAGAAGTGTGGCCAGCAGGTCAAGGGAGGTGATTCTCCCCCTCTGCTCAGCTCTGCTGAGACCCCACCTGGAGTACTGTGTCCAGTTCTGGAGCCTCTGTTACAAGAGGGATATGGACATGTTGGAACGTGTCCAGAGAAGGGCCACCAGGATGAGCAGAGGGATCATGATCAGAGGAACATGAACTGTGGTGCCCAATGTTTTCACCAATAATTTTCAAAAGGAGAAAAAAAAAAGAGAAGTGTTGGTTTGGCTTTAGAATGTAGCTCATGTGGCTTTCCTGCTCCCTCTGCAGCTGACTGTGGTGGTCATAAGAAATAGGAACCAAGTATCTCTCAATAAAATGTTCAGGCATGAATAATTTTGGTTCACCAACACTCCCCACCCCCCCCCAAAAAAAAAAAAACAAACCAGAAAAAAACCCAATAAATATATCTACTAAGGCTGGATTCTAATTGGCTGTGGGTAACCACAAGGGAAGAATTGGGACAACAATCCTGAAATCTGAAGTGGGGTTGACCATCCCATGCCAGCTGATGTCTGCCCATCCAAATCTTTGATTCCTGATTAGCTCAGCAGTGGGAACTTCTCCTGGACTTTTACTTGGACTTTGTTATTTGTATTCTTATTTATTTATCTGGATGGAGTGCAGCAGTATTCAGTGGAGAGAACTGGTACCCAGAGGGTGTGACAAGGGCTCTGCTACTGGCTCACTGTGTGGCCTTGGAGAGCTTGTGCCCAGCCTGGGCTGAGAGCCAAAATTTGTCTTTGACTTTGTAATTTTTTTTTCTCCCAAAGCCAACAGGAAAATATCTGTTTCTGTTACACGTTCTCAGTGTATTTGTCTTGAGATTTACAGCTTTGCTGCTGCTGGTCAGTCTTTTTCAACAGTTTTGGAGGCTCTTGCAGTTTTTCTGATGCCCAGACTCTCTGGCTATCCATGCTGCCTGATGCCAGATCTTATTTGGCTTCAGCCTGTCCTGATCCTAGGAAAGAAGATAAGAAAAAATTATGAGTGTTTTATATATATTCTGCTCCTAAAAGCCTCCAGAGCACAGGGAATTGAATCTGTTTCTGGGAAATGATAACAAAGCTTATGAAAGACAGAAAAGTCATTCATGAGCTTCCTTGTGCACTTTGGTTTGTTGGGTTCTAGAGCAGAAGTCTTCTGAGGAACAGCTGAGGAAGTGGGATTGTTCAGCTTGGAGAAGAGAAGGCTCCAGGGAGACCTTCTGGTGGACTTTCAGGACATAAAGGCACTGACAACAAAGATGGAGGACACTTTTCAGCACGACATTTCATGACAGGACAAGGGGTGATGGTTTTAAACTACAAGAGGGAGATTTGGACTGGAAAGAAGGAAGAAATTTTACAGTGAGGGTGGTGAGACCCTGGCCCAGGTTATCAAGAGAGGTGGTAGATGCTCCATCCCTGGAACCATTCCAGGTCAGTCTGGATGGGGCATATGTCCCTGCAGGTGTCCCTGCTGAGTGGAGGGGGGTTGGACTAGACAACCTGTAAAGGTCCCTTCCCACCCAACCCATTCCATGATTCTATACCTTCAAGCCATGTGGTTTAAATTGGCTTTTCTCACTATCTGGGCCCAGTTAATTTTTCCCTTCTCTGCAAGAGGATGGGGAACACAAAAAATTGCACTGGCACCACTGGGACTTTAAATCCAACACATTAACTTCTTGGTTCTCTTCATCAGCTTTCTTTTTAATCCAAGACTATGAATTTTTTCTCCCCAGCCTCCCCCCCACCACACCATCACCAGCGTTGCAAGACAACTCACTAATGCTGAAGTACAGTAGTATAAAAGCTGCTACTGTTCTCTGGATGGGCTGGAGTTGGAGATTTTCCTTGGCAAGTTGTGAGACAATATTTGGAGGTTGTTGATTCAGAACTGTTAAGTGTATTAATCATGTAACAAACATGCATGCATGCTGCCAGCCCTCATAAATCTTACTAGCGTGCAACCTCCCATCATGAACACATTCAGAAACACTTAAGCAATCCCTGAGCCTGAAAGATGAGTCCTAGTTTCCTATCATCTGCTTTAGCTTTCCTGAATCAATCAATGGCAAGCAAAGATGAGCATGAGCTGAAACCTCCGACCCATTTTCCATCCCGAGAGGCCAGAGCTGAGATAACTGCCTGCAGCCAAACGTCTAGCCCTGCAGCCTCCCAAGAAGCTGTTTGCACATTGTAACTGTGATTATTGTTGAAGCTGCTTCTGCACAGGAGATTAGCACTTTATTGTGCTGAATTTTGTGTGAATCTTGTAATTCCCAACAGGTCATCCCTGTCCTGAGACACTCCTCTGCTCTGGAGCGAAGACTGAACGGCTTCCCTCAGTAAGCAGAATTACTAATTCTGATTGAAACACAGCCACAATAATTCATTTGCAGAAGATTAGTAAAGAAGGTGAAGGAGTAAAGAACTCAGAACACAAGTTGTATTCTTATTTTTTTTTCAAGTTACTTTCTAAGCCTTGGATCAAATCTTCCAGGGCAGCAGCATGCAGAACTCTGTGGAACCAGCAGCCTGATGGAAAGATGCAAAGCCACAAAGGAGCTGTAAAGTCAAGCTTCTCACACTGTGAGGCCAAAGTAGTGTAATTGGATCATTTGATCTGTTCCTCCTACCTCTCCACAATGTGATATTTCACCCAAACACCCTTTCCATGGGCAGTGCCTTAGGTAAGACACACTGCTTCAGTCATAGAATCATAGACTCGTAGAATCAGTCAGGGTTGGAAGGGACCACAAGGATCAGCCAGTTCCAACCCCCCTGCCATGGGCAGGGACACCTCACAATACATCAGGCTGTCCAGAGCCTCATCCAGCCTGGCTGCAAACACCTCCAGGGATGGGGCCTCAACCACCTCCCTGGGCAACCCATTCCAGGCTCTCACCACTCTCATGGGGAAGAACTTCTTCCTCACATCCAGTCTGAATCTCCCCACTTCCAGCTTTATTCCTTTCCCCCCCAGTCCTATCACTCCCTGATAGCCTAAAAAGTCCCTCCCCAGCTTTCTTGTAGCCCCCTTCAGATACTGGAAGGCCACAAGAAGGTCACCTCAGAGCCTTATTTTCTCCAGACTGAACAGCCCCAACTCTTTCAGTCAATTCTCATAGCAGAGGTGCTCCAGCCCTCTGCTCATCCTGGTGGCCTTTCTCTGGACACCTTCCAGCATGTCCAGATCCCTCTTGGAATAGAGGCTCCAGAACTGGATGCAGTACTCCAGGTGGGGTCTCACCAGAGCTGAGCAGAGGGGAAGAATCACCTCCCTTGACCTGCTGGCCACACTTCCCTTGATGTAGCCCAGGATCTGGTTGGCTTTGTGGGCTGCAAGTGCACACTGACAGCTCCTGTTGAGCTTCTCATCCACCAGCACCCCAGTCCTCACTACGCTTCACAGATGACAGAGATGGTGGACACCAAAACAGCCTTCACGTAAGAGGCTGTGAGCTGCCAGGGAGTCAGATGGCTTAGGCAAGCCCTGGTGGACCTATCCTTCTGGGAAACCTACCTGCACCAAGTAGCTTCCAATTCTGACTAGGGTAGCCTTTCCCCTTGGGAGTTTTTTGTTCCCTACTCCCAAAGAGATTTCTCCCAGTCCCCCAAATAACAGTGACCAAAATGGCTTGGAGTATAGAGGCGAGTCATGCTGAGAACATGTCTTGATTTAGAAGCATCTCAATGAACAGATGTCCATCTGCTCTCCAGTAAGTACCAGCATAACTTGCATGCCTCTCAGACAAAATCACAGACATTTGGATTAAGTCCATGAGAGCTTTCCTCTCAGAAGCAGACAGAAAACTCTACCCATGGAGATACCTGGCATTGCTCCTTTCTGACTAAGAGTGGAAAGAATCAAAGGTGTGAATTATTGCAGTGGAATGCTTGGAGCTAGAAGAGGTGGACCTCGGGGGAAAAAAAAAATCTTGTCCAGGCTCAAAAAATTAAATAAACTTCTTTGTGACCATCCCTTCAGGTTAAAAGTTGGAGAGCAGATGTTATACACAGGAAAGCTGTGTCAGAAATTGCATTTCAGAACTTCAGCATAGCAATGCATAAGGACAAAAATATTAACTAGATCCATTGATTTTATTTGCTTATTTAATTTTCTCCTACCCAAATTTCCCTTCCCTGAGCACAGGATTCATTTAAATGCTGAGCTGGTCAGACTTGTACCACACTGTAAAATTAGGAGGAACTTCAACATTCCAAGAACACGGAAGCATAGAATCACAGAACCATAGAATCAAAGAATCATTTGGGTTGGAAGAGACCTTTGAGATCATCAAGTCCCACTAACACAGCCAAGCCACCACAAAACCAAGTCCCTCAGGACCACATCTACATGACCAGACCCTTCATGAGCTAAACTTTGTGGATCCTTAGAACTTCACCTGAAAAGTCAGGTTTGATCTTTTCAGATGATACTTTCAGCAGTATCCCTCCTCAGTAAGATGAAAATATGGTACTGACAGAAGTTGAAGTCTACTTTTGTAGATAAAATTGCTATGTCCAGACCATGAATTTGTATTGATAAAGGAGACCTTATCACTCTTGGGAGATCTTATTACTCTCTGGGAGACCCCATTGCTCTCTACAACTACCTGAAGGGAAGTTGGAGAGAGGAGGGGGCCAGCCTCTTCTCCTTGGTGTCAAGGGACTGGAGTAGAGGAAATGGTTACAAGCTGCACCAGAGGAGGTTCAGGCTGGATATTAGGAAATATTTCTTCACTGAAAGGTTTCTCAAACATTGGAATGGTCTGCCCAGGGCAGTATCCATCCCTGGAGGTGTTTAAGCAGTGTGTGGACCTGGCACTTAGGGACATGGTTTAGTATTGCCCCTTCAGGACAAGGGTTGGACTGGATGAGCTTGGAGGTCTTTTCCAACCAGACTGATTCTGTGAGCAGGACCAAGAGTTGCTCTAACAGCTTTATACCACTTACTGGTAGCATGTTGCTGAAAGAAAAAAAAAATCAGTAGCATCTTTTATTCCTTGATTTATTTATATTTTTTTTTTCTCATGTACACTGGATTTGTTTTTGTGGCAGGGAAATGTAACAGCTCTGAAGACTTGGAAGAACAAACAGGAAAAGCTCAAAGACATCTGGCAAATACATGGCAGATATAGAGCAACATCCCAAATCCTTGAATCCACCTCAGACCTCAGAACTTGGATTCCATCTAAATGAAAGTGTCATATACAGACTTTTCTTTGGCAAGGTGGAGTAAGTGGGACACAAAAGTTTTAGTCTCTGTGATCACTGTATCTGTGCTCAATACCTTCAATATGGCATTCTGAGAATATGGAAAAGGGCTTTGGATTCAGCTGCAGTAAACTGGCACCTTTGAACCAACAAGGGAAAAAGAGAGTGAATGTCATAAGTGAATAAAATGTGTCCTGTGTCCCTGGCTGAGTCTGTTCTACGGCTCAGTCCAATGTTGACTTTGCTTGGTTTAAAGCCTTTTCCACAAGCCCATCTTTCTTTGCTTTTCCTCCCTTTCCCTATTTTTTGTTGTTTTTTTTTTTTCTTTCCCCAGAGAGATTCTAACAGCTAAAAATACTGAAACTACCCGTTGGCAGCTATTGCAAGTGTCCTCCTCAACATCCAATTATTCTCCCTGGCTCACAGAGCTATGTCAGATCAGCTTCAACAGATCTCCACTGTATTAGGCATCATTACTGTTGGTAATCAGTCAGGACTGACTTTTGCTTTGCTTGCAAATCGGATCCAGAGTTGTGGGGCCATTAAACCTAATTTCAGGAGCAGATACAGAGAAAATATTACACAGAGTCACCAGAGCTCTTGACCAGGCTGCCCAGAGTGGTTGTGGAATCTCCTTCTGTGGAGACTTTCAAGCCCCACCTGGACACTGTGAATCTGGGCAACCTGCGGGGGGTGACCCTTCTTTAGCAGGGAGGTTGGACTGGATGATCTCCAGAGGTCTTTTTCCAGCCCCCACCATGCTGGGATGCTGAGATTCTCCTTCTGTTAAGAAATAATCTCAGCTACACAGAAAAGCCTACATAACTGACGTGGTCTTCAGCAAAATCAAAGCCTCATCAGCTGTAATTTAACTAGTGGAGCCTTGCTGGGCGTTTGGGTTTAGTTTATTTGAGTTTTTTGTTCCTAAAAGGCCCATAAAATCTTGAGCAGTTTATCGCTGCATTTTTTTCCCCAGGGTCTTTGCTACAGAGCTGTCAGGTTAAATGGCAAAGTGTCCTCTGATTATCTTCCCTGGAAAGCTCTGCAAAGGTCTGTTTCACACAAAGCAGAAAATGCAACTTCTTCCCCCACCCACCCATCTTCTCTCTTCTCTTCTCTTCTCTTCTCTTCTCTTCTCTTCTCTTCTCTTCTCTTCTCTTCTCTTCTCTTCTCTTCTCTTCTCTTCTCTTCTCTTCTCTTCTCTTCTCTTCTCTTGTCTTCTCTTCTCTTCTCTTGTCTTCTCTTCTCTTCTCTTCTCTTCTCTTCTCTTCTCTTCTCTTCTCTTCCCTTCCCTTCCCTTCTCTCTTCTCTTCTCTTCTCTCTTCTCTTCTCTCTTCTCTTCTCTTCTCTTCTCTTCTCTTCTCTTCTCTTCTCTTCTCTTCTCTTCTCTTCTCTTCTCTTCTCTTCTCTTCTCTTCTCTTCTCTTCTCTTCTCTTCTCTTCTCTTCTCTTCTCTTCTCTTCTCTCTCTTCTCTTCTCTCTCTCTCTCCTCTCCTCTCTCCCTCTCCCTCTCCCTCTCCCTCTCCCTCTCCCTCTCCCTCTCCCTCTCCCTCTCCCTCTCCCTCTCCCTCTTCCTTTCCTTTCCTTTCCTTTCCTTTCCTTTCCTTTCCTTTCCTTTCCTTTCCTTTCCTTTCCTTTCCTTTCCTTTCCTTTCCTTTCCTTTCCTTTCCTTTCCTTTCCTTTCCTTTCCTTTCCTTTCCTTTCCTTTCCTTTCCTTTCCTTTCCTTTCCTTTCCTTTCCTTTCCTTTCCTTTCCTTTCCCTTTCCTTTCCCTTTCCTTTCCCTTTCCTTTCCCTTTCCTTTCCCTTTCCTTTCCCTTTCCTTTCCCTTTCCTTTCCCTTTCCTTTCGCTTTCCCTTCCCTTTCCCTTCCCTTTCCCTTCCCTTTCCCTTCCCTTTCCCTTTCCCTTTCCCTTTCCCTTTCCCTTTCCCTTTCCCTTTCCCTTTCCCTTTCCCTTTCCCTTTCCCTTTCCCTTTCCCTTTCCCTTTCCCTTGCCTTGCCTGCCTTTGCCTTTTCCTTTGCCTTCCCTTCCCTTCCCTTCCCTTCTTTTTCTTGTGGTGGTAGTAGCTTAGCAGTAGTGGTGGGATCGTGAGGTTTGGGTGAGCAGTTGGACTTGATGATGGCAAACATCTTTTCCAATGTCAGCAGTTCTATGATTCTATGGTTCTAATAAGTAAAAGTGGAATACTGACCAGTGTTCAGACACACCTTCAACATCTAATGAATAGAGCTGAGAGGCACAATTTGGAGGTCTAAAAATATATTTGTCATCAAAGGATTAAAAATGGAAAGAGCTTGGGTTACAGAAGCAGCAGAAAATCCATTTCCCATCACGTGACAGTGGCAGGCACTGCAGAAGGCAGGATGTGTTTTACCTTGGTAAGCAGGACCCCAGTCCCATCTGGGTCTGTCCTGGAGCTATCACTGTGTCCCAAACACTCCCTGACATGCTCTTTGAACCCACAGAGCAAGGTTTATGCTGCAGATTAGGTTTGCTTAACGTTAACTCCCTTCTCCACCCAAAAATCTGACGTCTTCTCTGATCCAGGAAATGAGAGGTTGGAGGACAACAACTCAGTTGGTCAGGGGAGAGGGAGCCCTATCCTGACAACCAGGGGCAGCAGTGGGATGCTGCTGTCGGAGACTTGATGGTTGTAGATTGTGTGGCTTTTACTGGAGGCAGGTGTTGGGCATTTCCAAGAAGTCAGTTTACATCTCAGTGCTTCTGATACCTCTGCAAGAAAGGGCTGCACAGGGTGTTCCTGACCTAACCCTTATCCTGGAGCTTGTCAGCTCTTCACATGTCAAAGTGAAACTGGGAAAGACCAAACTGTTCTTCCTCAAATCATAGGGAAAGTGCTGACTGACTGTCTTAGGCTATTTCCTGGAAGAAGAAATTATCAGATGTTTTGTAACTCCATGGCTGTGGTCCATCTCTATCCAGCAAGCTTTCTAGTAGTTCTGGAATGATACAGCCCATCCATATCAGCTGTTTGGGGTTTATTCTGCTGTGATTCACCAAAAATCATATTGCTGACAGACTAAAAAGCAAGCAGTGATGGACAGCTTAAGTATGGGCACCCTTAGTTGATGGTTATGAGAAGTGAACATTAATTAGTGTTTATTGGGTTTGTTGGGTGGGTTTTTGGTAAGTGGGAGATAGGTTGCATATCCAGGAATCTTGCATGGACAGGAAACAGGGGAATACTTAAAAGCTGTAATGAAAATCCTTCCCCTTTTACCTCCCAGACAGAGAAAGCATCCAAGTAACACAGCCTACCTCACTGAGCTCTTCCAGACACAGACCCTCTGAGAATATTGAGCTCTCCTGAGATACCAAGGAGAACTTTCTGCTGCTGAAGAACGGGAAATATAAGAATGAGTTTGCTGGAAAGGATGTGGAGCTTCCATTAGTGGATGTCTTTACAAGAGAGTGAGATAAACATCTGTCAATATCAATATAGGTATAATTGAACCTGACTTACAGAGGGCCCATCTGAACATGGAATTATTCAATTGCCCAGTGAAGAATTCACGTGAGTCTTAGTGCAACAGTGTCTAAGGAGAGAGACTTCTTGACCATTTCATGGGCAAAAACTCACATTCTCTCAGATGTCTGTTTAATCTGAGAAACATCTGAAGTCAGTCAGCAGTGCTGGGACCAGCTCTGGAGTCCTTAGCAGAGGAGAGATGTGGACCTGTTAGAGAAGGGTCAGAGTAAGCCACAGAAATAATGGGAAGGCTGAAAGCCCTCTGCTGTGAGGTCAGGCTAAGAGAGTTGGGATTGTTCAGGTTGGAGAAGAGAAGGCTCCAGGGAGATCTTCTGGTGGTCTTACAGGACTTTAAGAGGCTGATCAGAAAGGTGAAGACAGACTTTTGAGCATGGTCTGCTGTGACAGGACAAGCTGTGGTGGGTGTGAAACTAAAAGAAGGAGATTTAGACTAGAGACAAGGAAGAACATTTTTTATGCTGAGGATGGTGAGAGCCTGTCCCAGGTTCTCCACAGTGGTGGTAGAAGCTCCATCTCTGGAACCATTCCAGGTCAGATTGCAACTTGATCTATTTGCAGATGTCCCTGCTGACTGCAGAGGGGTTGGATGAGATGGCTTTTGAGAGTCCCTTCCAACCTCAAAGCATTCTATGATTCTGTAGTCCAAACTGGCTCTATAGACTCTCTTTGTTATCAAAGGAGAGAAATGGTTACTGAAATCAGCTGAATTCTTTTGAAGATCTCCTTTAGGATGAGATGTTCTGTGACTTAAACTCCTTTCACAGTGTTAATTATATCTCCATGAAGTATAAAGGGAGGTAAAGGGGACCAGATCACTTGGAAGTGTTGGGTGAGGAAGAAGAATCCCAACTTTTATCCTTCATAGCTTCCTACAGATGTATGCAGTAGTCCTCCATCCTTGTCCCTTAAGTATTGCCAGTGGTATAAGAAGTGTGATTTTGGTGATATTCCATTCCATATGCGCCATGCCCATCACCTGTGTGGGTATCTGTCTGCACCCCTGGCATAGGACCAGCCTCTGCTTTGCCATGGAGCCAGGAGTGTGAACCTTCTGATCCTGTGCTGGATGTATTTGTGGGTATGTGCTGAAGAAGATATATAAAGAAGTACCAGGGATCCAGTCAGAGCTGAGGGAATTTTTCTAGCAGGCCAAATTCAGCCCTCAGGACACACTGCCCATGCAAATGCTATCTCTGTTTCTCTTTCAGTGTCTGCCTCCTGCTTAGACAATCCTTATCCACACCCTCTTCCAGGCTTCCTAATCAGGGTTACAGAAACAGTTCACATTATTCTTGGTCACCTCAGGGCCATTTTTGATCAGATAGCATGATGAGAGCAGGCATGATGTAATCACCCCCAGAAAACCAAAATAATAACAGTGATGATCATAGTTTATTTTTGTTTCTCTTTGTACCTTTGCCCATTTTGGAGAGTTTCATTTTGTTGCAAAGGGGCATGGTTTCAATTAAATAAAATGGAGTTAAAATGAAAAGGCATTGACCTTAAAATTAGAGAAGGAGTTTTCATCTCAGAGGTCAGTTGTTCCTGGCAGGAGTGGCAAGCTTTCAGGAGTTAAGTTGGGTTTAAAATGTAAAGCATTTAGAGCAACCATGCCAAACATATTTTTGCACACTTCTACTTGGGGGCTGAAGCTGCAGTGGACTTGCTTTGACAGAGAATCACAAAATTCTTTTGGTTGGGAAAGACCTCTAAGATCATCAAGTCCAACTGTCAGTCTGACTTCACCATAGCCGTTAAAACAAAGTGCTGTGGCCACAGGTTTCTTGAACACCTCCAGGGACAGAGACTCCACCAACACCCTGGGCAACCTATTCCGTGGCATGTAGCAGTGATGGCTTTCCACATACGGTGAGAAGCACCTCGTCACCATCCGGCTATCCTGTATTAACCCTGGTCAGCAGGGGGTACGGGAGGCAGGGAGGGGGTCGTGATAAAGTTCAAATCATTCCCTTGGAGCAAATAAAGGCAAAACGATACCAAACAGCTGATGAACTGCATTTATTAGAGGGGAAAATGGGAAGGAAAAGCAGTGGGGAAAATATATATCAAGGAAAAGGAATATCCCCATTTCCCTGGTTGAAATCGCAGAATTGTCCCAGAGGCAGTTTCAGCTTTTTTTTTTCCCACATCTGGCGCACATTCTACGAGGGGAGCGGGGCCGTGCACCGTGCTCTCCTGCGGGCCGCAGGCAGCGCCAAGCGGGGCCGTGCCACGCGGCTTGCTCGGGGATGCAGGCAGCGGTGGGCACGCAGGCAGCTGCGGGAACGGAGCCGTGCGGGACCGGCGGCACAGGCTGCCTGCCGTAGAAGCCCTCCAGGCATTCCGGCAGCTGCGGGAAGGGAGCGGTGCGGCTTCCTCCGGCCCCCTGCTTCCCCGGAGCCGCCGTTCCCCGCTCACCCCCCGCACAGCAGACATAAGGGAGAGCGACTCCCCCGGAGCTGTGCAGAGTGCTGTGTGCGGACTCGCCCTGCAGTGGTGCTGAGACAACCGAAACGCTCGGTCGGAGTCACCCACACCTTTACACATCAGGAAGAGAAAAGAAGCATTTGAGCACATGTGGTAGTTTGTACCCAAAGTTCTCACCCAGCCCTTGAATTCAAGGGGCAATTTCTATAGAGTTTGCACGCTGATGCTAGTTACCTCTTGGAGGCCACGCTGGCCTGTGTTAGCCTAGCGATTGGACTCAATGATCTACATAGGTTTTTTCCACCTCCCCAGGCAGCCTGACCACTCTTTCAGGAAAGGAATGTTTCATCATATTCAATCTAAACCTCGCCTGGTCCGATTTGAGGCCAATTCCTCTTGCTGGGGAGAAGAGACCAACACCCACCTCACTACAGCCTCCTTTCACACAGCTGTAGAGAGCTATAAGGTCTCCACTCAGGTCTGTTTTTCTCCAAACAACCTCAGTTTCCTCAGCTGCTGCTTCTCAGACCTATTCTCCAGACCCTTCACCAGTTTCATTGCTCTTCTTGGACAAGGTCTAGCACCTCAAAGTCCTTCTTGGAGTGGGGGGCTCTTACACATTGTTCTTGCTCTAGGTTTAAGTAATCTCTATGTGTACAGAGCCTCGTATCATTGTCATTTCCGATTCCAGCTGGCTGAAGATGTTGGCAAGAAGGTTATCAACCCAGATGCAATTTATTTTTATTGCCTTCTCCCTTTGTCCAAACATTTTTCTAACTTGTTAAGCTTTCTGTGATCGATAGTTGCAGACCGTTTTTCTTCTGCCAAGTGCTGAGCTAAAAATGCCTTTGCCTAATCAAGAAAATATCTGCAGGGCCTGGACTTTAATATGGAGCAGTGCATCTAGGTCTTTTGATTACCAATGTGGAAAAGAAATTGGTAAGAAGCCACCAACTGATAGCAAATGCAGTCTCTGGTTACAGTAGTTTTACTACATGAAATATGAGTGTATGATGTTACAGTGCATTTCTTTGGGATGATTTGAATCAGATGATGTTTCCTTTCTCCCTGAAACTTGGAGCTAGGTAGATGCCAGATATCCCTTTTGCACTTTGAACCAGTTGTATGGATCTTTGAAAAACCCATCAAGCAGCTCCATAGGGAAGGACCTTGTGGACAGCAAGTAATTAATGGGACAGCAAGGTGCTCTTGTGGCTAAGAAGGTAAATGATATCCTGGGGTCCATTAAGAAGAGTGGGTCCAGTAGGTCAAGGAAGGTTGTCCTCCCCATCTACCCTAGTGAAACCACATCTGGAGTTTTGTGTCCAATTCTGGGCTCCCCAATTCAAGAGAGACAGGGAACTACTGGAGAGAGTCCAGTAGAGGCTACAAAGATGCTGAGGAAACCGGAGCCAGGTGTGTGTTGATCTTTTCTCCCAAGGAACAGGAGGAAACAGCCTCAAGTTGCACCAGGGAAGGTTTAGTTTGGATGGGAGGAACAGTTCCTTCCTGAAAAGAGTTGTCAAGCTCTGGAACAAGGCAGTGGAAGAGTCCCCTTCTCTAGAGGGATTTCAAAGCCATGGAGATGTGGTGCTGAGGGAGATGGTTTAGGGCTGACCTGGCAGTACTGGGTTAACAGTTGGACTTGACGATCTTAATAGCCTCTTCCAACCAAAATAATTTTATGTTTCTTATGATTCCATGTTTGAGAAGAGTTTGGGTGTTTCCCTGGGGCCATCATTTCTGGGAAAGGGTTAGCTCCAGCAAAGCATTATTCAGAGTGTGAGACACAGGCATCATTTCAGGTGATGTCCAGTGCAAACTGACAGGTTGGTTAAATATCTCTGTGAGTTGATGTGTAAGGGGGGAACTTGGGAAGCAAAGAGCACCCTAAAGTCAAATCCAAATTTTACCTTGTAAATACAATACCTTGCAATTCCTTTCATGCTAGTTAAGCTTTCTAAATTCATCCAGTAATCCTTGTTTTTGATCACATTTCTTTGCTAAAGATGTGTCATTTCACAGAATCATAGAATCAGTTGGAAAAGACCTCTAAGATCATCAGACCCAGCCATCATTTATTAAGCAGATGGAATTTTCCTTTTTATTAATAAAAAAATAATAATTTAAAATCAAATATATCTAGTTCATAATTTTCAACTCACTTGAAAATCCCAGTGGAAATGCCAATGAAATACTCTTAGATTCAAGGGCAAGGAGACCAGGATTTCAATCAATCTGATATCAATCAAGTGGATTCTGATATCCTTTTTGGCACCTCAGCTCCATCAGGCTAGTGGTGACCAGCACGATCAAGAGGCAAAAGGCAGCCCCTTTTCACACTGCTCTGAAAAATAGGGAGCAACTTGTTGCTTCCAGATGTTCTGAAAGCAAAAAAAAAAAACAAAACAGAAATGCACTGAAAGAGGGCTAAGCCACATCACAGGGGAGAAATCCAGCAGAGACTTAAACACGAGGTTCTGAGGAAGTCTATAAAGTCGATTGCTGAAAGCTGGAGGCTGTGGTGGGGAAAAGTAACTCCATACTGGCTGAATTTCTTCTGCTTATTCCTTCTGTTCTTATTTCTGTGTCCTGTGTTGGAGAGGATCCTGGCCCAGGCTGCTCTGATGGATGCAGCCAGCTTTTATATGTTTGCACCCCACTGATATGTCAAGAGACATTTACGTCCCTAGAGACATTCGGGATCAGACTTGATGTGGCCCTGGGCAGCCTGATCCAGTTGGTGGTCTCCCTCCTCACTGCACGGGGGGTGGACAAGATGACCTTTGAGGGTGCCTTCCAACCTGATGCAATCTGTGAGCAGTTTGTGAATCTGTGAACACATGAGTAACTCTCAAAGCAAACTGATAGGAGCCCACAGAAGATTCAAGGAGAATTGGTAGAAATTTTCATGTTAAGGTCTGGATTCTAAAACCTGCCTGTATGAAAACACAGCATTTATGTTCTTTCTTTGCTTTGAGCATATTTTGTGTGCTCACAACAGAGAAAATAAAACAAATGATGGAGCATGAGACCATGCAGAAAATGTTAAAGCTTCATTTCAGTTTTATTCAGTTGTAAACGGAAAGCATTGAATCAATATTGCAGAAATTAGGTCATGATTATTTTTTCTTCTATTTTTTCCTTTTTTGATCTTTTTTCTTCTTTTTTTTTCCTTCTTTTTTTCTTCTTTTTTCTTTTTTCTTCCTTTTCTTCTTTTTTCCCTTTTTTCTTCTTTTTTTCTTCTTTTTTTCTTCTTTTTTTCTTCTTTTTTCTTTTTTCTTCTTTTTTCTTCCTTTTCTTTTTCCTTTTTTCTTCTTTTTTTCTTCTTTTTTCTTCTTTTTTCTTCTTTTTTTTCTTACATTTCTTCTTCCTTTTCTTCTTCTTTTTTTTTTTTCTTCTTTTTTTCCTTCTTTCTGCTTCTCTTTTTTCTTCCCTTTTTTCTTTTTTTATTTCTTTTATTTTTCCGTCACCCTTATCTTGAATTGAAACAGATTAAGAAAGCTTTATTTTTTTCCTTAGGCTTTCTGTGTAATTAGTTACAGGGAAAACTAATGAAAAAAAAAAAAAAAAGAAGGACCATAATATCACCTTTCTTCCAACAATATAATTCTGTAATTATAGAGTCACAGAATTGTTTCAGTTGGAAAAGACCGAGTCCAGCCATTATCTAACTCTACAATGTCTGGTGCTAAAACATGTCCCTTATTTATTTCAGGCAAGGATCACCCCCAATTTATTTAGAATTTAATTTAAAATTTACTGTTTCTTTCCTGCTACCTTCTCCTAGAGCAATTTCATTTTATGGAAGTGATAGAGGATTAGAAAATATTTGTTACTAAAAGACTATTCACCCAAATATTCATCCTAAGGAGACCTCACAATGATTTCAGTGAGATTCTTCTCTTTCTTTCAGAAACAAACTGGTTAGATATTAATAAGGTTAAAAGAATATTGCATCCCATTCTGAATGCTCTTAGCACATTGATGAAATAGAACAAAGGCCAATATAACTATTTTAAAGCACTTCTTCAAACAAGCTAAGAAAGTCAATATCCAGCAAATGAGGGCATCAAAACCCAAATGGTATTTAGAACCAGTAAAAAAACCCCAAATCTCAGACTATAATTAATCCTGCAAAAGGATCCAGGAGATCAGCTGATTTGCCAGGGCCCTGTCATAGCATTTATACATTAACTGGCCCAATACAAATGAACATCTGAAATTAAACTCCCAAGTTCTGAGTTCATACGAGTGGCAAGGAGCATAACGCCCATTGGGATATTGGAAGGGGTAAGATTTATGCTGCTAGGTGTCCATTTCCAAACCATTCCTTCCCTGTTTTCCAGGAAAAATGTATTTGTCACAATCCTTTTAGTTATGGTAAAGCTTTTCACTTACCCAACAGGTGTTCAACCAGATTAGGATAAAGAGCAAAACCAACAGACAAAGCCCATAGCAGACCTTTTCCCTGCACCTGCCCTTCTTTTGGCTTCTCCAACACGTAATGAAAACACAGAATTATGTTATCCCAAATCCCCTCAGTGGTTGAGTAAGGTCTGAGGTCATTCCATGCTTCAGCTAGTAACCCAAGGTGACCTCATAACCAAGTGCATGACTGGATTGCTGTTAAATTGATTAATTGTGGTGCAATTAAGAGAGTCCAGTTCCCCTGCCAGGAACGAAGGACTGGACACCACAGGTTTAATTCCCCAACTCAGTTTTCTCTGCAGAAGTTTATCATCTCCTTGGGTTCCTGCAGGTTAATTTGTTTGTCTTTTATAGGGTCTTACAAAAAGATACTGCTAATTTTTAGAAGGAGAAGCATCAAGATAACCACTTCAGAAGTCTTTTTCAGGGGAGGTTAAAAATTGAAATCTCAAACTGAAATGGTTTGGTGGTGGACTTAGCAGTGCTGGATTAAGAGTTGGACTTGGTGACCTTAAAGGTCTTTTCTAACCTAGGTGATTCTGTGATTTATGAAAGAGGAGCTTAATGAATATGTTTTCTTCCTAATTTCTCCTCTTCTGTTTTTCTCTTTTTTTTTCCCTCATCCTATTCTTCTTTACCTTTGTACCATCAGAGAACTTTTATTTGCATTTAAATTTGATTCTTTAAATTTGTTTTGACATGTTTGTGCTTTGTTGGTTTGCTGTTGCTTGTTTGTTTTTAAGCTGAGACCTCATCAAAACCCCAACAAGCCTCAAAGTTCCCAAATGTTTGTTTTAATTCCTGCAATTTTCATAGTGCTGAAGAACTTTGATGTTTCACACAATACATCATCTCTTCTTGTTTTGGGGTTATCCAAATCAGTTTTAGCTTTCATCCCCACAAATGAAGAGAAAGCAATACCTGGGCACTCAGTCATCTCTATTCCTTTGGGAAATTTTATTTTCTACTACATTTTCAGCTGCTCTTTCAAGTCCATTTCTACAGGCAGGTAAAATATTTTTCAGGCTAGACTGTTTAAATAAAAGTAAAATTTCTAAATTAATACCTTCATTGAAAAAAAAATAAAAAGGTTATTTGCTATTCTCTTAGGACTTCTGATGATGATTTTCCCTTGATGAAATAACCATGGTTGACATTTTCCATCCACTCAATATGCAGTCTTTTAAAAGGAGCATAGAAAATTATATCTCATAAAATAATCGATCAAATGTAATGAAAATATTTGAATTTCTCCATTCCACAGCTAGAAACTTTAAGTGGTGTATAGAAGTATCTTGAGCAGCTCCTCCAACTTTTTATGGCCTGAGTGGCAATGTTATGTTTGTTATGTGCTGAGAGGTTGCACAGAACAAAAAGATTTCAGCGTTGCAATGATTTGTTCTTCTCATTTTTTAACCTTCTCTTTTTGCTATCACTCCTTACTCTGTCTGAATATATAGCTTAGTAGTGACCTAGCAGTGCAGAGATAATGGTTGGATTTCATGATCTGAAAGGTCTCCTCCAACCAAACCCACTGTTTGTTCTACCTTTGTGTCAGTAATCCTTTGGTTAGCTTAATTCCTTCACTTGGACAGTTACACTGTTCACAGGAGTCCTGGGAGAAGTGTTTGGGAACTGGCCTCTTCATTGAAGATCCCTCCCTCAGGTTGTTCTTCTCCAGGCTAAACAACCCCAGGTCTCTCAGCCTTTCCTCATCAGCCAGATGTTCCAGACCCTTCATTACCCTCATAGTCTCTTTTGGACTCTCTTTAGTGTATCTCTGTCCCTCTTAAACTGGGGAGCCCAGAACTGGACAAGACCTTTAAGATGATAAAACCCAGCCATTACCTAAGTTCACCATGGCTGGTGCTAACCCATGTCCCTCAGCACATCTCTGTGAAGGCACTCTCTGGTGTGCCAGACATCCCAATGCATCCTCCTATCCAGTTAACAGAGCTCTTTCTGTCAGCTTGTCAGGAATTTGAATGAAGGTTTATCATAAGGCAGGTTGGAAAATTAAGTAGAAACTCTGCTGTTAATTAGGTTTGCTCAGAACCTGTGCCTTTTCCTTTCTCTCTTTTTTTTTTTTTTTGTTACTGTTGGTTATTTCTGACACGATCCTTTTGTACAGAGGTTTGTTGGCTGCAGCAGTTAGCACCAAGCCAAGCCTCAGATGCTTTGCAAGGTTCCTTCCAGCACCACGGGGGGCCATCAGGTCACCCTTTTTCCTGCTTAATGGTTAACAGCTAGTTGTGATTCGCAGTCTGTTGTCAGATGGGGTGGCTGATAAAGGGGCTGTGAGCAGAAGAACGCTTTTGGGGTTTTTTTTCACCACATGTGTTGTTTAACAAACCTGTTGCAACAAGGCTGAAGTGTTCAACATCCAAACCCTAAAGCAGTTCGCACTTCTAACCTCTTCCTTCTGCCTCTCATCTCCTTCAGGAAGAGGAGATAATTTCCAAGGTCAGCATGTCCCCTTTTAATTCAGATACTCTTTTGAAGGAGAGACACACATTCATTTTGACCTGTGAATTCCAAGTTTAAAGGGACTCTGATGAATAATTCTCTCCCACATTTGAAAGGCTCATTTCTAACATACTTCAGGAACAGCCAGATCTGATAGGGAATATCATTCAGAATTCTTTCATGTAGCTCATTTCCTAATCTCTTTGCTCCATCACTGGAAGGTTAATAGGAAAAAAAAAAAAAAAAAAAAAAAAAAAAAAAAAAAAAACCCCAACAAGCCAAACCAAAAAGGGCATATTGCTGCAATCAAGCAAAAATCCCAACCCTGTTTACATGGTTACACAGTTTTTCTTGTGAGGAGACCAAACAGATGGCTCCTCAAACAGAAAGTCACCTCTGTCTCTATTTTTTTTTTCTTTTGCCTTGGGGGGAAGTCATTTCATCCCCTATCTTCTACAGCACTACCTGGAGGACAAGAGAGATGTGTCCAGAAGGTGCTACAGAGAGTCATTGCAAGGAGCCCCAGAGAACTGACAAACCATGACCCAATCCTCCTAGTACTACAAATTCTTCGTTTTTCTTCTTTTTTTTTCTTTTTTTTAACCTTTCTTTTTTACTTTTTTTTTCTCTTTTTTTTTTAATTTATTTTCTTTTTTTGCAGGTGACTCTTGATTGAGTAACCCAGAACCATTCAGCTAATTGGTAACAGTCCCTTGTACAGATACAGATATATACAGATCCACACCCACATGTGCCTGGGTGAAATCCCATACCAATATTTTTCCTCTTCTATGAGACATGGTTACTTTTCTTGTCTATTTTCAGTGTGGTTTGCTGTCTTTATATCAGTATTACACAGAATTCATTAAGTTTACAACCTTGACAGTGAGAATATGTTGCCATTTATTAGGCATTGGCAAGACATTAAGACATCTGTTTTATAAGAAATATGGTCCTTTTTCTGGAGCTTTTCTTCTGTTAGATGGAATTACTTTGGGAAGTTCTCCAGAGGGAAAGCTCTGGCTTGACATCTTCCAGCCACATTTTTCTTTGTTGCCAGAGTCCTTGGTGCAAACTTGGCATCAGCAAAAGGGGAACTTAAGGGATTGCTCTTTCCCTACACTGTTTTCTTTCCTCAAAATCCAGAGGACCCAGGGGAAAGCAGGAGAGAAGCATAGAAAAGAAACTGGGAGAGAAGCACAGGAAAGAGAATGGGGTTCCATCATGCTTAGCATGCGTAGCTGGCTTGTGTTTTAAGAAGAAACCATCCTGTGTCAATGCTATCTGAGCTTTGGACAACATATCTCAGGTACTCATAGCTGAAGCTTGATTGATGTCTTCAAGACAAAGGACAGAATAAATATAACTAGAAAGTGCCAGGGTAGCAAATAAAGGCTCTGTGATGTGACAGCTCTCAGCAGAGGTCAAATGTGAGACTGAAGGCTGAACACCAGATCTCAGCAGCAGAAGGACATGGACCTGTTGGAGTGGTTCTAGAGGAGGGCACAAAAGTGACTGGAGAGCTGGAACCCCTCTGCTGTCAGCACAGGCTGAGAGAGAGAGGATTGTACATCTTGGGGAAGAGAAGCCTGCAGAAGGACCTTGTGGCAACCTTTCAGCATTTAAATGGGGCCTACAGAAAAGCTGAGGACAGACTTTTGGTTAGGGTGTGTTATGAGAGGGCAAGAGGTAATGGTGGTAAACTAAAAAAGGGGAGAATTAGGGCCAGACAGAAGAAATTTTTTACACTGAGAGTGGTGAAACACTGGCCCAGGTTGGCCAGAGAGGTGGCAGAGGTCCCATCCATGGAACCATTCCAGGTCAGGTTGTTTGGGGCTCTGAGCAACCTGCTCTAGTTGCAGGGCTCCCTGCTGACTGCAGGAGGGTTGGACTAAATGAGCTTTAAAAGTCCTTTCCAATACCCAGCTATGATTCTAAGAGCTACCAGATCTGTACAGGAGCAACTCCACTCCTCTTAAACACACTTTTAATTGAAGAATCATGGGAAAGTTTATGTTGGAAGGAACCTCCAGCAGAATCTTGTCTGACTGCCTTTGCAAAAGTTATCCTCCTTTCAAGGCTAACTGCAGAGCAGAACAAACTCTGGAGACTGCAGAATACCTCTATGGGATTAGAAGGACAACAGGGAAGGACAACCCAGCCACAAAACCTGTACCAAAGATGCTGCTGACAGCAGCAGGTTTGAAACCATGGCTTCCAAGTGGCAATGTGCTGAAGTGAAAATAAAAAGTAAAAAGCAGATTAATATTGAACCAATGTCAAATAAAATCCTTCCGATCAGGTTTGACTCCAAGTCAAACATTCCAGTTTCAAGGAATGCTGAAATATTTCTTTTTTTTTTTTTTTTTTTTTTGGTAAAAAAATGTTGAAGAAAAACGTTTTGACAGATGCATTTCCATTTAGTTAAAGAAAGAGCTGATCTTCTCATCCTAATTTTAAATGAAAATAGATCTTGCAGTCTTCGAACATGCTCTCCCTCCCTCTCAAAAAAATCCCAAATTCTAACTACTTGTTCAGTATAAAGAGTGTGTAAGGCCTGTGCAAAGGGAAAGAAACTCAGATCAGATCCCTGGAGAAGGATGTAGGAGTCCTATGGGGATAACAAGGTCACCACAAGCCAGCAATGTGTCCTTGTGGCCAAGAAGAGTGGTGGTGTCCTGGGGTGAAGTAAGAAGAGTGTGACCAGCAGGTCTAGGGAGCTTCTCCTACCTCCCTACTCTGTTCTACTGAGGCCACAGCTGGAGCCCAGTGTCCAGTTTTGGGCTTTCCAGTTCAAGAGAGACAGGGAACTACTGGAGAGAGTCCAAAGGAGGCTCTGAAGACGCTGAGGGGCCTGAAGCATCTCTGTGAGGAGGAAAGGCTGAAAGCTGTGGGGCTGGTTAGCCTGGAGAGGAGAAGGCTGAGAGGGGATCTGAGCAATGCTCAGCAAGAGATAAAGGATGTGGGCAAGAGAATGAGGCCAGACTCTTTTCAGTGGTGCCCAGTGACAGGACAAAGTACACTAGGCAGAAACTGGAACCCAGGAGTTTCCATCTGAAGAGGAGGAGAAACTTCTTTGGTGTGAGGGTGCTGGAGCCCGGCCCCAGGCTGCCCAGAGAGGTTGTGGAGTCTTCTTCTGTGAAAAGCACATTGCAGCCACACCTGGACATTGTGATCCTGGGCAACCTCCTATGGCTGACCCTGCTTTGGCAAGAGGGTTGAGCTGGATGATCTCCAGAGGTCCCTTCCAATGTGTAGTCTTCTGTGATCTTCTGGACCTTGAAATCTGTGAATCTGTTAGACAGCCACGAAGACTTAAATCCATACACTGCTGCATACAAATAACCACCTGATTCTCCAAAACTTCCTGAAGGAGTTGGATAATTTCCATTTATTTACAAAACAAAAACAAAAACAAAAAAACACAAACAAACAAAAACAACCCAAACCCCCACACCTAATTCAAATGTACACTCTCATCCCAAAGGTAACTAGTTAATTTCAAATAATTGCATAAACAGAAGGAAAAAAAGTCCCTTCAAAATCATATCCCAATCCTTGGATCACTCTCTGAGCTCAGCTGTGGTGGAGCTCACAGCTACATGCTGGGAATACAGACTTGCAGTTTCATCAGGCTGCTTTCTGCAGTCTTTCAAAGGTCTTGGCTGGGACTTGATACTTCCTGCCACTGTTTGCTGGGTTTGTGTCCCTTTGGAGCAGAACAAGCACTGCCTTACACTTCGCTGGGAGCTATGTCTGTCCTGGAAATCTGTGAAGGACTTAGAAGAAAACTGATCTGAGAGATGACTGCAGGAGGCAAGGTCTTCTTTTGATGACTGTGAAAGTCCTTGGTGGAAGGGCACAACATCTGATGACAGGCTTACAGAGCTCCTGGAGCCTGGCCTGAGGAAGTGGGGGATCTTGTGCCATTTCTCTTGCCAGGATGTTTAAATTCACTCTGCAGACCTCAAATACCTGCCAAAAAATGAAAACATATACAAGCAATGACAGTTCAGAAAGAGCTGAAAGCCAGTGTGTCCAGTGAGCACTATCCTCCTCAATTCCTTCATCATCAAAGAGCTGCATTTCAAGCCATGTGTTTGAAGGACTGCTGATAAACATCATGTGCACCTGCCAGCATACTGTGTGTGCAAATAGCCTGAAGTTGGTATTGCCCCTTCGTATAGCCAGCCTGCTTCTGCCAAACCAAATTAGCCTGAGGGCAAAAGGTTTAGAGTTGTATATAAGCCATACTTCCATCTGGCTTCCTGCCCCTCAGAGTTCAACAGGGAGTTAGGCAGAGGTGGAGAACAGAGACAAGTCTGGTTGATGTGCCACAATCCAAAAGCCATCTAGAGAGAGGAGAGGCAAAGCAGTCATAGAAGATCTGAGATTACTGGGAGCAGCAATAGGTGTCAAGCACTTTCTTACATGATGAATATTCAGAGGTATTCTCCTTTTTGGCTCAGTCTGGTTTTATGGCAATATAAAAATGGCTTTTCAGCCTTTCTGAGGTGCAGCTCAACTATTGTGGCATTCCCAGATATGAGGTATTGCAGAGAAAGTAAAGAGGAGTCCCCACTGAAAAGTCTGTCCCCAGCTCAGCCTTTTAAGCACTAGGGCCACCAGAAGGTCTCTGTGGAGGCTTCTCTTCTCCAGGCTGACCAAGCCCAACTCTCTCATCCTGGCCTCACAGCAGAGGGCTTCCAGCCCTCCCAGCATTGCTGTGGCCTCCTCTGGCCCTGCTCCAACAGGTCCAGGTCTCTGCTGTGCTGAGGAGTCCAGAGCTGGGCCCAGCACTGTAGGTAGGGTCTCAGCAGAGGGGCAGAATCCCCTCCCTCCGCCTTCTGTTACATATAGTGATGTTCAACAGGTAATATTAGAAGGGGATTATGATCACAGTTCCTTGCCAGTGAGGAGACCCAGAGCCTGATGTCAGGCACACAAAATAGTTCACTGCTGAATTACTGTGCTCCTTCCTGTTGGATTCATGTCACACATAATCCAGTCAAAGCAATCTATGAGATCAGAGCTGCTGTCTGCATGGCCCAGTGAACAGGAGTGGGTAGCTTCAAATCCTAGAAGTGATAATCTTTAAGACTTTAAGCCTGAAAGCACAAGGCTTGAGGCAGGGCTATAAAATGAAGATGGCACAGGGACACGTAAAGCAGATTTATTTTGTGTTTTCTAAGGATAAAAAGTCATCCAGCCATCTCTCCAGCCACTGTGGTTCAAGAGGGGAGAGCCAAAAAGGACTGGGAAGTAGATTTATATTGTGTTACTGATGGTGGGTTGGACTGCTTAAAGAAAATGTAGTCCCTGATTAGCATAAGGGATGACTGCGGGTATGTTACCTCCCTGTGTGCTGGTCTGAGTGTTTTCCAAAGCTAATGCCAATGGGAAGACTGAGACAAAGGTATTTCAGTCCTGTGATGCTCACTGCTACAGCATTTATCGACTAGAGCAGGTAGAGCTCTAGAGGTGGAAACTCTGGACAAGAGGTCTATCTCCTATTTAAGTTTCTCCTCTTCTCCATACAATTCATACAGACCATTTGCTAACACTTGCAGTAGTCTGGAGTGCTGGGATGCTCTTGTCTCAGCAGATGGACTACCCTAAATCCTGCCACATGTGTGGTTTAATGGGCATTCAATGTTGCTCATGGAACATGGAGCTAAATCTCTGGGCTGGTCCATTTGGGCACAGTGCTCCTTTTAGGAATTGTTTTGCTTTTATTAAAGGAAAAAAAGGGAGGGGGGGGGGGCAAAAAAAAAAAAAAAAGCAATCTCAATTTTGAAAGAGTTTTGGCTTTGGAAAATCTCAAGCTGCTGTTAAGAACAGAAAAACCTGTTTCTAGTTAAAGAGTGGAAATGTTTTCCTGAAAGTGTCTTCTCCAAAGGCATTCATTTGATTTTTAATTTTTAACAGAAATAAAAACAAGTGAGGAGTTTGTTGTGGGCCTTGTCATGTGTGGATTAGTGATGGTGTCATGCTTGAAGCCAGCCCAGGATGAAGATAGGGTTAAGGAAGTTGGCTCCAACCAAAGGTCCATCAGCACAGTAACCAGGTTTGGGGCATGGCCAGAATGATTCTTCACAAAGCCATAGAAGAAAACATGAAAGTGATCACAATCCCTGGGCTTCTGACAAGGAATTGCTTTCCAGAAGTATGGAACAGTTGGGGGGAATCCTAAAAGGAGCTTGATTTAATACAAAACTGGCTCCAACCCATTTGGAACAGAAAAATCCAAAGTACGTGGGCAATTTTTTCCTGAAGTGCTCTTCAAAGACCTGGTGTTCAAGGAGGCTCTGGAAAGGAGAGGGAGATCAAGCACAAACACAGAGAGCTAAACTGCACTTGTCAAGAGAAAGGAGGAAAGGAAAAGGCAGAATGAACATTGCTAGCCAGAAAGTTAAGAAGTCCTGAGTGATGGAACAGATGAAGTTTTGTTTCCTTTAACACAAGGTCTCACAGTTGAAGTCTTCTGTGTCTACTAAATTGTGAGTCAGGATCAAAACAAATCTCTGGAAATTTGGGATTTTGTGTTAACTGCTGCCTCAGTAGACCCCTTAGTGCTTAACAAGAGACAAGTTGATGTTTTATTTTGGTAAGACACTCATAGATTCTCTTTCCCTTTCCTAACCACATCTTTTTTTTTTTCATCCTAACTGTAGGAACCCTAAAGGCTTCTGTCAAACTTGACAGGAATTGACCAAAGGGTTCAGAAAGTATTGAAGGAAGAAGAATGTGTTGGCATTGTGGGCTGCAGAGATGCTGTAGTCTCTTTCTTACACCCAATAGTGAATTATTTACATTCTTTCACCTTTCTGCTCAAACTTTGTGAAGAAAAGTTAAAGACTTATCCTTAAAACCACCATAATACACATGACACAAACAATACTAGTGCTTGGAGACTCCTGGAGCAACAACATCTTCCTTATACTCAAATCCAGTAGCAACTTTATGCCATCCATCAGCACTCATTTGTACAGAGGATTTCGATTCCCAAACTGATTTTCTTTGGCCAGCTGGCAACAGCCATAGGAAAGACAGAAGAGGAAAGATCAATGGGATCTGAGCAGTTTGTAACTCACCCATTAGGCTCCTTCTAGAGAATTTTGGCAGATAAATCCAGGTATGTTTCTCCCAAACTGTGCAGGCTGAGTGAGCAGAGAATTAGCACCAATAGTAATTGCCTCAGCTCAAGGTTTATCCAGTGCTGACCTCCCTTGCACTGCATGGTAGGGTGACAGCAGCACTGCTCAGAGGCCTGATGAGGGGTTTCTTCAGTTCCTTGAATTGCCAGCTAACCTTCACAGTGGCACTTCCCTAGGGAAGACACCTCCCTGCTGTGAAAACTTCCTTGGCTGAATTGCTGAGGTAGATGTGACTTCAGCTACTTAGACCCTAATGGGTCTGACTGGGTGATGGTGCTGGGAAACCTCCCTGGCTCCAAGCTGCTGTATCTGTACCTACAGTTCTCAAAAGCCAAGATACTAGATTTGGTTCCAAATGTTTGGGTATGACTTCTTTTTCTATTCTCAAGACATCCAGCCCCATCCCTGGAGGTTTTTAAGGCCAGGCTGGATGTGGCTGTGAGCAACCTGCTCTAGTGTGGGGTGTCCCTGCCCATGGCAGGGGCATTGGGACTGGATGATCTTTGAAGTCCCTTCCAACCCTAATAATTCTAGGATTCTATGATTCCATGACTCTGAGGTGCCAGATTTTAAGGAAGCTCCCAATGGAAATGGAGTACAAGATTGATGCAGGGAAAAGACAATGAAATGCTGTGTGATGGTGGTCTGCCTTGCCTGATTTGCAGATCCCTGAAGGTTTTCATGTGGAGCTAACCTCCTGCCTTCCATTAGTGAACTTGAGTCTCTTTTTGAGGCTTTTGTTACAATTTGTTAGTTGACTTTTCCAGATCATAACCCATCATGAGTTTGCAAGCCACAGGTTGAAGATTCCATGCTTTGGGAAGGTTAAAGCTGCCTTCCTGAGTTGGGTCCTCAGTTGTGAGGGTCACTTGACTCAATGTAGGCTTTGGATCAGACCTTGAAAGGTCTGTTAGCTTTTTACCAACTGCCTGTCCTTCATGTCCTGGTTCTCCTTCCTCTCTCCTGTGTTTGTTGTTCCCTTCTTTCCACCCCAGCAGATGTTTTCCAGGCAACAGGGCAGGATCTTGCTTCACTTGGAGCCAGAGCCAAGCTCTGATGGTCTTGCACTGATTAATACCACTGGGAGTGGCACCTCTGAACAATCAGAAGTGGAGAGCTGGGAAGTACCCTTCCTGTGATCCTTTCTGCCTGGGACACCAAAAGCCATAGATAACAACAAAGAAAATAAAGTTCCAGACAAGCTACTAAAGCAGGAAAAGAATCGAGGGAGCACCTTGGGTTTGCCCACAGTGGCTTCCACACCTACTGCCTTGATGAACCTTCATGGGAATGACATTCAGAATGAGCATTTTTGCTGGCTGATCCTTCAAGGGCAGGCAACTCTTTCTCTTCTGGGTGTCCCACTGCTCACTAGTTCTGCTTACTAATGCCCAAATCAGAGCCCATTTCTCAGTGATGTCTTTCTTCCAGCTATTAATACTCTGCTTCTGGGTGGGATTTCTTTCCCTGATAGCAGGGATCTGGGCTCCAGCAGAGCAAGGCCTCCTACATCTCTTTTGGGACTGTTAAATATGCTGTAAAAGAACACTACTGTGTAGGCCAATGGAAGCATGTGTTTTTGTTACTCAGCCTATTGCAATATGTTTCCAGCAACATTTTCTTTTTTTTGGTTGTTCCTTTTTATCCACTTCCCCCTACTCCAGGACAAAGGCTTCTTGCAATAAAACTCAGTATTTTTTGTTCTTCTTTAAGAGAATTTTTTGAGCTCACTGAAACTCTCCCTATTATTTTAGATCAATAACTTCTTGTTTTGTTTTGTGTTCTTATTTGCATTTCACTTCCATTTTTCTCACAAAGAAACTGCAAGTATTTTTCTGCATACCACTGAATTCTAGCTCTCCATTTAGAATCAGAGAATGTTTTTGGTTGAAAGAGATCATAGAATCAGTCAGGGTTGGAAGGGACTACAAGGATCATTCAGTTCCAACCCCCCTGACATGGGCAGGGACACCTCACACTAGATCAGGCTGGCCAGAGCCTCATCCAGCCTGGCTGCAAACACCTCCAGGGATGGAGCCTCAACCACCTCCCTGGACAACCCATTCCAGGCTCTCACCACTCTCATGGGGAAGAACTTCTTCCTCACATCCAGTCTGAATCTCCCCACTTCCAGCTTTATTCCATTCCCCCCAGTCCTGTCACTACCTGATATCCTAAAAAGTTCCTTTCAGATCATCAGGTCCACATCTCCACAGCTTTTAAACCCCTTCAGGGATGGGGAGTCTACCACTGTGCTTGGCAGCCTGATCTCAATTTATTTTCTACCAATCTTCTGATGCTTTCCAATAGTCCAGGAGAATAAATCATCACAACAGCAGCCTGGTCTTCATGACTGACCTTCTTTCACCTTCTTCAAGTCACAGCTAGAGCTGTATGAAGCCAAAGAGCTCAAAGGTCTGCTAATGTGTGTGCAGTCACCTAGGAATTATGCTGTGTTTTGACCAGTAAAGGTCCAAATCTGCAAGTGAGACAGCGGGCAGGAATCTCAGCCACTTTCTCTTAAGATCAAGAGGAGTTTTCTGTGATTTCATTGAGCTTTAGCTCAAGCCCTGCAAGATTTCATCCAAAGTCTGTTGGAATCTGTAGAAAGAGCCTTATTGACTTTGATGGGCACTGAATCACCTTTCCTACGAATGGGTGAAAAACTCTTCCAGATGAGAATTTCAGCTCAGCACTGCCTAAGTACCCAAACTGGGAAAACTCTGTGTTGCTGGAACATTGCTTTAGGGAAATCAAATAAGAAAAAGGAGTTCCCAAGCTTCCATCAAAATTAACATTGCCCTTTAGAAAACAAAAAAATAAACTTTGCCATCTGTGACTCTCTCCTTTTACACAACATTTTTATTGGAAGCAGCTGAGGGCTTCCTCCACCTTTGACGAGTTTAAGCAAGGGGGGAAAAACAAGGAAGATGTTTATTTAAGGACCATAATTTGTTTAGGGCTAGCAGATGAAATACCTTGATGGGCATGAGCTATTAGCTTATTGCAGGGTTGCTGTCTTCAAACCAGCCTTTGACGTTGGTTCATCTGTTGTCTCCAAAATGAGGATCAGATGCATGGTGAAACCAGACTGTGGCATTTTGTCAGGGTGTGATCTGGGGAGACAGGCTTAAAACTCTCCCTATTATTAGAAGAAAAGAGGGGGAGGGAGGAAAAAAAAAAGAGAAGGAAAAAAAAGGAGATTTTGTAGTATTTTTAAAGAAATTGTTTGCTTGGGGGGTGTGTTAATACCATAGGAAAGTTCATCATTCAGTGGTGTTTGCATTTATCACAGAGTCACAGAATCATGCCATTGTTTTGGTTGGAAAAGACCTCTAAGACCATCAAGTCCAACTGTCAACTTACCACCACCATGGCCATTAAACCATGTCCCAAAATGCCATGGCCACCCATTTCTTGAACACTTCTAGGGATGGTGACTCCACCACCTCCCTGACCAGCCTGTTCCAATCCCTGACCACTCTTGCAGTAAAAAAAAAAAAAAAAAATTGTTCCTAATCTCCAACCTAAACCTCCCCTGGCAAAATTTCAGGCCATTTACTCTCATTCTACCACCTGATACCAGGGAGAAGAGACCAACTCCCACCTCACTCCAACCTCCTTTCAGGGGGGTATAGAGAGCAATATGGTCTCCCCTCAGCATCCTCTTCTCCAGACTAAACAACCCCAATTCCCTCTGACACTCCTTGCAAGTCATTTGGTGCTAACCATTTGTAGCCACTTGACTTGAAGAATCAGGACAGGAAACTGCTAATATTGGGTATGAGAGGCCAAGGAAAGCATGTAAAAAGGAGTGTGTGAATTGGCTGGAGCTGGCTAATGTCACTTCTACTTTTATATAAAAGCAGGACAAATTGTTTGGCTTTCCACTCATAGCTGCAGGCATCAGGCTTCAGCTGTGAGCAAGTTTCTGAAAGTTTCCAGCATCATACCTGCTTGCCTCTGAAGATGATTGACCCATCCATGGCTTGTTTTGCTGGGTGGGATTTCAAAAGAGTCTCACAGTGAGCCTGATGCGCTGGTGGGCGACATCACTCTTGCATTGAATCTGGAAAGCAAAGCAGCCCTGATCCTGAACAAGCCACCACTCCACCCAGGTGAAGTGCTCCCCTGGAGTGACTTAAGTCAGTGACCATGTAGTGAGAAATGTGATCCTTGATACACAGAGCTGGAATGGGCAGAACACTCTGGGGTGGAATAACACATCTCTAGGTTTCGTCTTCTACCTCCAGGATGATCTCCTCACCAGCTTCTCTGCTCAGTGTTTCTTTCTTCATCTGACCAGACTCAGGACTTCAACTGCTCTTAAAAGTTTTCTTCTTTGAGTCTTGGCATCCCCCTAAACCAACATTTCCATAGGGACTTCCAGTCATCCCTACTTACCAAGAAAACCACAGGTCTCTTACAGAGGATTCCTGTCTAGTGCTCTGGTAGAAACACACTGTGCTGCATGTGGCTTTTTTGGTTAAGCACCTCCCATCCTTGTCCAGTGCTTCATTTCTTGCTTTTTCTTTATCCACTGTGACTTGTGAGTAATTTGAATCAGTCCTGAGTTTTTCAAGACATTTGTAGGCTAGATTCCTGGGACAGAAGACAGGCAGTTCTGGTCTCAGTTACATGAGGGTAAAATTAAAGTCATAGAATCAAGGATTATTTTGGTTGGAAGAGACCTCCAAGATCATAAAGTCCAAATGTTAAGCCAGGACTGCCAGGTCACCACTAAAGCATGTCCTTCAGCACCACTTCTACAGGGCTTTGAAACCCCTCCAGGGATGGTGACTCCCTCTCTGCCCTCAGCTTGTTCCAGTACCTCACAACACTTCTGGTAAAGACATTTTTGCTGATACCCAATCTAAACCTCCCCTGGCACAACTTGAGACCGTTTCCTCTGGTCCTATCACTTATTCCTTGGGAAAAAAGATCAATCCCCACTTGGCTCCAACTTCCTTTCAGGGAGTTGTAGAGAGCTGGAAGGTCTCCTCTCAGCCTCCTTTTCTCCAGGCTGAGCAATCCCAGGTCCCTCAACTGTTCCTCACAAGATGTTCTCCAGACCTTTTGCCAGCTTCATTGCCCTTCTTTGGACAAGCTCTAGCACCTCAGTGTCCTTCTTGGAGTGAATGGGCACAAACCAAAGCTGAATCCAGTACTTGAGGTGCAGCCTTCTCAGTGCCAAGAACAGGAAAGCTGGAAAAGTGATTCATCTTGCCATTACAGATGGTGAGGGGACGAATTGCTCTTTGCCCCACAAAAGGTTGTCAAGGCCTGGCCTAGGCTTTCCAGAGCAGTGGTGGAGTGCCCATTGCTGGAGGGGTTTAAAAGCTGTGGAGATGTGGTGCTAAGGGATATGGTTTAGTGGTGACCTGGCTGTGCTGGGGTAACATTCAGACTTGATGCTCTTAGCAATCTCTTCCAACCAAAACCATTCTATGACTCTGTGATTCTATGATTCTGTCTCCTGCTCCATACATAACTTCCTTCTGTCATGAACAAAGACCCAAGACCTTCTTCTAACAGAAGGAGTAATAATAGGCTTATGTCATGCATTGCCTGGTTAACCTCAGGGACAGGCTGCACGTCCTCATGGCAGCTGAAATATTAAACAGATCATTTTGCCCAGTCCTGTCTCCCACCATACAGTAACTGCCAGGGGGACAATTCTATCTTGTCTCTTTCTCCCCACATCAGCAGTCTGGATTTTATTTTCATTTGTACCACCAAGGCACTGTGACCTGGGAGAGGTCCTGGACGTACCATGCTTGGGAGCTCCATGGAGAACACCCAGGTTAATCCCCCCCACTCCATGTGGGGGAAAATGAGACCAAGAATAGAAGCACAGAATAACAGAAGAGTTGGTGGCAACTGAGACTCTCTGTTTGCCTTATGATCTAACTCTCAGCCTCTGGGAAGGGTTGTGCTTGGAGTCACTGAGGGCAAAGCCATGGTGTTTTGGCTTGGAGCTGCCTGCTTCCCAAGGGGAAGCACCAGGGATGATCTGAGTGGTACTTCAGGAGGGGCTGGGACAATGTGCTCCAAGGAGCGTGGCCACAAGCAGCCCTTGGACAGGAGGACTCAGCAGAAACCACTGAAACCATAATGAGAGGCCTGAACCAAAATCATGGCAAGTCGTCCTCTGAGATCATATCAGCACACTTGGTGTATAGCTCTGGCCCAGATCTCCCTGAATTCAAATGTCCTTTGGGAGTAAAAACCTTTATCTTATTCTTCTTCCTTTTTGTTTTTTTTCCCCTCTCTGTTTTTTTCACATCTATTTCAAGGCACGGAGCTCCCTTGTGGGAAAAAGTTGGAGCATCATCTTCTCGCATGACCTACTTTTGTTGTATGGCTTAACCGTGTTCTTGGGCAAATCCTTAAGGACCAGGGTTTCTAAAAGCAGGCATCTAAATGCCCTCCCTTAATTAGAAAGATGTCAAAATTGCTGAGAGCAGTTAATGTCTGTACAAAAGCATAAGAAACATAAAGAGCTCTCCACTTCAAAACTGTTCTCAATGAGATCTTCATCTTTAACTGGCTTCACACACGAGTTTCTTGAGACTTGTGAGTGTGAGTGCATGTAAAACTCAAACTTTAGGTTAACCTCTGTTAAAAAAAACAAATAACTGGAGCATCTCTGTGAGGAAGAAAGGCTGAGAGAGCCCCCTTGAAGAAGAGCACTCTGAGAAGGGATTATTCTCAATGCTCAGCAAAACCTAAAGGGGGACAAGAGGATGGGGCCAGACTCTTGTCAGTGGTGCCCCATTGACACCATTATAGGCACAAACTGGAACCTAGGAGGTTCCACCTGAACATGAGGAGAAACTTCTTTCATGTGAGGGTGCTGGAGCCCTGACCTAGGCTGCCCAGAGAGGTTGTGGAGTCTTCTTCTCTGGAGACATTCTAAACCTGCCTGGACACTGTGGTTCTGGGCAATCTGCTGTGGATGACCCTGCTTTAGCAGGCAGGCTGTACTATATGACCTCCAGAGATTCCTTCCAACACCTACCATTCCCTGATTCTGTCATCTGGTTATTTTTCCCACCTTTTATGCTGTTTGTTGCAATGTCGCTAAGATATTAAACAACTGAAATGAGGGACATCCTATAAAATTCCCTATCTAGCCCTTCACATCTCAAAAAGTTATTGGCAAGACAATTCTTAGATGCATACTTTTTTTCTCCACCAACACCAACAGAAGGGTGTGAGTGCATTCAGAGTGAACACTGCAAAATAATCCACTACAGAAGAGCAAAAGTGGAGGGGGGGAGGTCTGAGGGCTGTGGCAGGTTGGAGGCTTGCTTGCTAACGAGTAGGAAGATTTCCCATAGCATGTGCAGTACCTTGTGCTGGTGGAAGAAGTTCACACACTTGTGATGCCAGATGCTTAGCTCAACAACCAGTGCTGATAGAAATTACTTCACCCTTTCAACCACACCCACCAGCAAGGGAGTGGAAAGTCAGATAAATCTTGCTGGATATGGCTCCTTAGGAAACAGAGCCATCTGCCAGCCCCCCTTTCCTTGGGGGGTTTCTTGATGCTGTTATCTTGGACGCTTCTCTTTCCTGGCTGGAGAGCGACAGGAAGCATTTAGTAAGTGGGCAATAATAGTTTCATGTTAATAGGAAATAGCAAGCTTGGAAGTGGCTGTGTGTCTTGAGAACCTAAAAAAAGGACCCCACAGCTTTCTGAGCATGTGTGGGAATCCCACAAGCCTTTGAAGCTGGGCCAAAAGACACAGCCCGTTTAATTCGTCGATAATTGCCAGTGTCAATAGGCAGTGTGGTACCATTCTGTCATTTATTGTTTTAATCTGGGAGCAATAGTGGCTGACAGAAGAGCACTGTGTGAAGTGGCAGAGGGGCAAGAGGGAACAGAGCACAGCATGAACAGTTAGAGGAGGCTGTCTTTGTGTGTGGTGGGACAGAAAGACAACCAGCTGATTAAAGTGAAAGCGGGGAAAGGGAAGGATGTGCAGGAGAGAGTCAAACAGGAGCAAAGTAAAGAAGAGTGTGGGCAGCAGGTTGAGGGAGGTTCTCTTCATCCTCTACTCTGTCCTAGGGAGGCCACAGCTGGGGTATTGGGTCTAGTTCTGGGCTTTCCAGTTCAAGAGGGTCAGGGAACTACTGGAGGAAGTCCGGTGGAAGCCACAAAAATGACTGGAGTATGTCTGTGAGGAGGAAAGGCTGAGAGATTTGGGGCTGTTTAGCCTGGAGAAGAGCAGCCTGAAAGAGGATCTTCTCAACTCTCAGCAACAGTGGGAGGGAAGGAGAAGAGAGGATGGGGCCACTTTTCTCAGTGGTGCCCAGCAACAGGAAAAGAGGCAATAGGCAGAAACAGGAACCCAGAAGGTTCCATGTGAAGTTGAAGAGAAACTTTGTTGTGAGGCTGCCAGAGCCCCGTCCCAGGCTGCCCAGTGAGGTTGTGGAGTCTCCTTCTCTGGAGAGAATCCAAACCTACCTGGACATTGTGATCCTGGGCAGCCTGCCATGGGTAACCCTGATTTAGCCTTCCCCTTTGCTGGTCAGTTGCCAAAGTGAAGGTGGTGGAGCTACAGAGGAAGACTCTGAAGGCATACAAAAGACAGTGTCTCATTTTGCACAACTCTTTTCTTCTGCCAGTCATGTTGACTTTCCACCATGGAGTGGAAGGCCCACCTTTTTTGTGTGGAAAAAAAAATCATTAAGATTATAAACATGGGAGAAAGGAGGCTCTCCATGCTCAGGTTGCCCTGAGACAGTGCTGCTTGAGGGCAGGAGTATAAGTTGTGCAAGGAGGCTGAGGTGAGGTCTGAAAGGAGGTTGTAGTGGGGTGGGTATTGGTGTCTTCTCACAAGTGATGGAACAAGAGGACATGGCCTCAGGTTGCATCAGGGGAGGTTTAGGTTGGACATGAGGAGCAATTTCTTTCCTTAAAGAGCAGTAATTCATTGGAACAGGCTGCCCAAGGAGGTGATGCAGTCATCATCTCTGGAGGTGTTCAAGAAATGTGTAGAGATGGCACTTCAGGACCTGGTTTATTTGCCATGGTGGTGTTGTGTCAAAGACTGGATTTGATGATCTTAGAGGTCTTTCCCAGGCAAAGGAATTCTGTGGGTTTATGATTCTTTAAGTATCTCAGCAGGCTTTCCCTGACAGCCATTTATGAGTTAAATCTCTCCTGCTTTAAACCATTTGCTTTAATTTCCCAGCAACTCTCCGAGGGAGCTGAGATATTTAATCCACATTCTGAGCCCTCTGTCATTTTTTTTAACCACACAATATCCAAAACTGTTCGTGTTTAATAAGTGCAAGTCAGCACATCTGGCTCAGGGTGCTCATTTGCTCCTATTTGCACCCTTTTGCTGGGAAATGAAGCCTGGCTCTGATACAGAAGCCATATAAACTGAAGACCTCCTTCCACTCAAATAAAGATAAGTTCCTAATGGAAATCTTTCACTTTTTTTTTCTTCTTTTTTTTTTTTTTTTCCCCAGGTTTTTAACTATTATTCAGCCCAAAGCATTGCTGATACAGTTTTCATTCTGTTTTGGGAGCCATTTTATCTCGGTCAGCTGCCATCTTCCAATCAAGCTGTCTTGAATATCTCTCAGGTTTTCATTTCAGTACACTTCACATCTCTCATGCTCTAATCTAAATAATATAATTGAAACAATAGTATCTTGATCTGCAAGGCAAGACAGCACTGCTCTCTTCAGGCACAGATGGCCAGAATGGCCTAGAAGCAGAGCAAGGATTATCTCTATTTCTTTGAAGTCCCAAGTTGGCAGCTAGATCATTACAGCAACCACAGTAGTCTTATCCTGCATTTTCATACCAAATGCACAGATACTAAACCACACCCCAAAAAAAGGAATTTTCAGCAATTTACCTGGCACCTTAGCATAGATGTGGTGCTGAAGGGAGATGGTTTAGCACCAGACTTGATATAGTGAGCTGATGGTTGGACTCAATGATCCTAAAGGTCTTTTTTAACCAAAAAGATTCTATGATTCTATGAAAAATACTAAACTTCCTGTGGATTTAGTTCTCTTACACATGCCTCAATAAAAATAAATAAAAAAAAAAAAAACCAAACCTCTCTTCTTCAGAATTTTTGTCATTCTGCCAGTAACTCTGTGAAGAATGGAGGCTTTGCTTGATGGCTATGGTGATGGTAGAATCATAGAATCATTGAATCAGTGAATCATAGAATCACAGAATCACAGAATCATAGAATCACAGAATCACAGAATCATAAAATCAGAGAATCATAGAATCATAGAATCATAGAATCACAGAATCATAGAATCACAGAATCATAGAATCATAGAATCATAGAATCACAGAATCACAGAATCATAGAATCATAGAATCACAGAATCACAGAATCATAGAATCATAGAATCACAGAATCACAGAATCCCAGAATCCCAGAATCCCAGAATCATAGAATCACAGAATCATAGAATCATAGAATCACAGAATCATAGAATCATAGAATCACAGAATCATAGAATCCCAGAATCCCAGAATCCCAGAATCATAGAATCACAGAATCATAGAATCATAGAATCATAGAATCACAGAATCATAGAATCACAGAATCATAGAATCACAGAATCATAGAATCATAGAATCTCAGAATCATAGAATCACAGAATCATAGAATCATAGAATCACAGAATCATAGAATCCCAGAATCATAGAATCACAGAATCATAGAATCCCAGAATCCCAGTATCCCAGAATCCCAGAATCATAGAATCACAGAATCCCAGAATCATAGAATCACAGAATCATAGAATCCCAGAATCACAGAATGGTCCAGACTGGAAGAGACCTCCAAACCTCATCCAGTCCAACCTCCCCATAGTCAGCAGGGACATCCCCAACTAGATCAGGCTGCCCAGGGCCTCACAGAGCCTCACCTTGAATATCTCCAGGGAAGGAGTCTCAACCACCTCCCTGGGCAACCTGTTCCAGTGTTCCACCACCCTCATAGTGAAGAACTTCTTCCTGATATCCAATCTAAATCTGCCCTTTTCTAGTTTAGTTGGTTGACAGCTGGACACTATGATCTTAGAGGTCTGTGCTTCTATTCACTAGAGTTGTGAGGGATGCTATTTCCTCCTTTTTCCCCCTCCATATCCTGAAACCAATTTGCCAGTTATGTTGATATTCCAGACACTGTGATTAACTAACTGTTGACTTTTGAGGGGTTTATTTTAGCAGATCTTGAGAAACTGTGTTTATATACTCAAAAGAGCTCACATTTCCTGGATTCTCCAGATGATGTGGTTAAATAATTGTTGATATCCTAATAGGTAGCTCCTCCAGACATTATGATTAAATAATTGCTGGTGTCTTTTTCTTGCTAACTTCTCCAGATACTGTGGTTAAGTGATTGTCAGCGTTCTGCTTGCTGAATCCATCAAAGTAATTATGTGTTTCTCCTCCTCCTTTGGAAACTGTTACAAGAGGTCTCTGAAGTGAATCTCAAGGGCTTGATCTTATTAAGTCAGTGTGAATTTGATGTGTGCTAAACAAAGGAGACAAGATGAAGGTGGCTCAGGGGTGACCTCATTGCTGTCTACAACTACCTGAAGGGAGGTTGTAGCCAGGTGGGGGTTGGGCTCTTCTCCCAGGCAACCAGCACCAGAAGGAGGGGACACAGTCTCAAGCTGCACCAGGGGAGGTATAGGCTGGATGTTAGGAGGAAGTTCTTCACAGAGAGAGTGGTTGGCCATTGGGATGTGCTACCCAGGGAGGTGGTGCCTTGGAGATGTTCAAGAAAAGCCTGGATGAGGCACTTAGTGCCATGGTCTGGTTGATTGGATAGGGCTGGGTGACAGGTTGGACTGGATGATCTTGGAGGTCTCTTCCAGCCTGATTGATTCTATGATTCTATAAGGTATTGAACAAGCTCAATGTGGACATGAATTTGCTCCTTTCTGATGTATTTCTCTGTGCAAGCTTGACCCCCTCCACCACACCACCAAGCTGCTCGTGATTCAGTGACCACATTTCTCACCAGGCAAAGGTGTATGAATTCCTTTGGAGCAGAGGGCACACCTTGTTTACTTTGCATGTATTGTTCTTGAGGATAGATAACACTGAAAAGTAAAAAAAAAACCAAAAGTACATAAAAATCATGTTCCTTAGAGGAGACGGTTCCAATTTACAGCAATACCAGTGACTGGGCTTTCAGCACTTGATCTATCTTTAACTTAGAGGGAAGAAGACAGGATGAAGTGCTTGGGGAAATTATCTTCTCATCTGTTTTACCTCCCACCACCTTCTGTTTGCTGCTGCTAGATATCTTCCAGACTGGAGGCTGCCTATAGCTGCAGCTGGTTAGCTTTGCCTACATTCCCACTCCATAGAAATTCAGAAAGTTTTCTTTCCTTTCACTAAGGTTTGGTGGTAGCACCTACAAGGTTTTTCTGCTCTTTTCTAGCACCAAGAAGCCTCATAGTCTGGTAGAGGAACCAATATGTGACCTGTTCAGGTACATGGTGAAAATCTTCCCAGGCAGCTTTTTCTCTCCTTCACTGGGTCAGCTTTCCCTGCCTCATTACCTCCTCAGTTTTATTTATCTGTTTACTTTGGCCCTGGTATTTTCCTCTCTGGTTCTTGTGTGTGTAATAATGGTTTAAAACTCCATGTGACCAAACTATGATTATTCTAATTATTGTTCATCTGTGTATAGTGACACAGATGTTTTCACAATGGGTGCTTTATGCAGATCCTAAATCCTGGCACACAGAAGGTCCATAACTGGGGTTTGGCATCTTGGGAAATTTAATTTCATATTTTAGGAGGGGATAGGGAGATAAATACATATATTAAGAAACTTAATTTGCCTTAGGGTCCAAAGATCCTTTTTCTTAATAATTTCTTTGGGGAGGATGGGGAGTGGGAAGCTGAAAAAACTAGTAAATGACCAGTGGTTTGGTATCAGCACTGACACTGCTAAACCCCAGCAACTGAATCTGCTGACTCTAAAGAGCCCAAGACCATCAGGCAACAGGAAGGTCAGCTGGAGGATGAAGTTCAAAGGACTGCAGATCAGTCCAGCTGTACATCAGCTGCAGGTCCAGTACCCTGTGCAAGTCATAGCTGCCAAAATTGAGTTTACTAGGACTTGACCTCTGCAGCATTTTGATATGGGAAATAAATCAAAGGCAGTGGTGAGCTTTTTCTAAGTGCCAGTGGTGAGCTTTTTCTAAGTGCCAGTGTTATTTATTGGAGTTTGTTGTCTAAAAGAAGGATAAAATGGAAAATGTGTTGCAAAAGATGGAACATTCCCACCCCCTCACATCCTTCTAATTTATCTAAGAAATTTGAGGCAAGCATGGAAACTGCAAAAGTCTGAAGAAGTGTATCTCTGTGGAAAGCAAAAGACAGAGAGCAAGAATGAGAAATCCCTCCCCAGGGCAGTCCTAAAGCATGCAAAGTCTAAGTACTGATCTCAGATACTTTGCATGCAATTCTCAGGGTAGATTTCATCTCACAGACCTAGACATCTATATTTAGTGCCTATATCCAGTGTTGTCTGAGAGATTTAGGAGATTTAGAACCTCATTCAGTTGCCTTAACTTAGGCATCTAAAACCATTTCATCTGAAATGTGAAATAAGATGTAGAGGATGCCTTTCTGGCTCAGGATATCCATATCATGATGAAATCATAGCTATAATGGCATGAAATGCTTATTTTAAAGCAGCTGAATCAAGTCCTAGGCACAGCTGTGAAATCTGAAGAGTCATTCAGCTGACCAAGTACAGGTGGCTTATTTTATTGACTGGGTCTCCACTGACCTTAGACCCTCCAGCTCTCATTTAGACACAGAAAATTCAATACTGAATAAAATGTGTGTTAATCAGTGAACCCAGTTCTACCCTCAGTTTCATTCAGAACTGGAAGAGCAATGTCACTTTTCTCCTTATACATCCAGCACTCTCACGCTTTCTGAGTCACATTGGAGAGCACAGCTAAGAATTAGCAGTATCCCAAAATGTGCTCCCTGAAGTTATTTCCTCTTGTGCTGGACAGCTTCACCAACATGATCAATAAAAAGTGATTTGGTGAACAGGAAAATCTCTGGGCAAGCTGAAAGAGAGAACAGAGTACAGTTACATTGGTGGGGTGGGAAGTATCTTGAAAATAAGTCTTCCTGTGGATATTTATTTCAGCCCCAAAAAGCACAAAAAAAAACCCCAAACCAACCCAAAAAGTTGGTGAGGAAGTTGGAAAGCTGTAGAAAGAAATGCAGACCTAGGAGTTTTCCTGGTGAGGGGACAAGAAATTGAAGGTGAATGTTTTTTGTTTGGTTGGTTCTTGTTTTTTTTTAATAAAAATCCTTAAACTTCTATAGAAAACTGATCAGGTCACACAAACTTCTTTATGTGACCATTTTGCCTCATACCTCAGAATCCATTTGCTTAGCTGGTGGTTGTACTGTTCTGACAGCTCCTGAGAGGATGGAGGTTACTCTCCAGGGCCAACAGATGCCCAAAGGAAAGAGGGATTTGATTTGAAGTCTCCTTCCTCTTTTTTGGCAGATGTCTCTTAGCCTTCATGCCCCCTTTCTATATCTGGTGGCCTGTAGGGAGTACAGACAGCCTCATGAAGCATAGGTCCTGGGATGGCTTGAATTGCTGATGTCCTCCAGCAAACAGCTGCTCAATGGCTTCTCCACTTCAGCCTTGCAATTTCATCCCCAAACTAAGAGGCAAGCAAGAATGAATTAAACTCCTTTTTTCCCCAGCCAGCCCTCAGGGGCTTGTTCACCAGAGTTCAGCTCTCCCTTGAGCAACTCACTGCAGCTCCAGCACAGATTCTTCTGATCTTTCAGCTAGACTTTTGTTTTATTTTTATTTTTTTTCCTTTTTCTTTTTTTTCCTCTCTCTCTCTTTTTTTTTTTTTAAGTGAAAGGTATCAAGTTCCAAATTAAATTCTTGGAAACGTGCCAGCAGTATTGCAAGCCTGCCTAAAATATGCTGAGAAAAGGAGAAGAAAATAGGTTTTTAGCAAAGGGGAAGGGGGGTGGGGGTGAAATCTGGTAAAAGAACTCTTTCCAGAATCATGATTGGATGTGAGACAATTTATGAGAACTCTAAACTAGTGAGAAAAATGCTTGAAAGGTTCATTTCCTTCATGCAGCTCAGGTTAATGAATTCCAGAGAATCAAGGAAGACAGTTCTCCAATTTAGCTACTCCTTATGGATAAACACATCAAGCAGTTTCTGCAGACTCTGGTGCAAATATCCTTGAAGTCTTTGGCCTGATGACAGCGTGGTTTACCTCTTGCACTCTTTATTTACTTTGTAGAAGCATCAGCACAGCCTTGATACAAAGAAAGGCTTGGGCCCATGAATGCTTTTTGGCCCACAGTCCTACATCCCCACAGCTCAGTGTTGTGTCCCTTTGATTAGGTGGTTTGAAGATGTGCTGAAGTAAAAAGCCACCAGGGAGTCATCTCTTTGAAGGGTCTGGGAAAACAAATCAGTCACTCCTGTCCTTTGTATCCCTCTTGCTCTTTGTTTTTTTTCATATTTTAAGGGTAGAGAATTGGTGGAAAGGAGAGCTTGTGATAAAACTTTTGAAAAACCCTTGACCACTCCACAGTTGGGACACTCCTTTGAGAGGTAGAAATCCTTCAGCCTGTCCCTTGTTTTGCCATGGTTTGGGTTGGAAAACCTAACCTGTGGGAGAGCCAGCCCCTTTCTGCCCACTTCAAAGGTTGTTCAAGCATCTTATATAAACCCAAATGGTTCCAAGGAGATTTAGTGCACAGTCTCTCAGAACAGGCTTGGGCTGTGGTTTTCAAAGCTGGGTCATGACCCTACTTGAGCTGCAAGCCTGCAAGTGGAGTCACAATCCCCAAGTGAGCTCACAGTGGGAAAGGGTTGGAGCTTACTGGACATGGTGCTTTGGCATTCTTTGGTTACAAGAGTGATGGTTCTCTCGGTTATCATTTAGGGTAGGAAGAATCTAAGCTTATTTGTCAGAAATTATGACAAATCATGGATCTCCCATGGCTGGAGAGAACACTGGAATTGCTTATCAACTCTGCCCCTCTCTGCTCTTTCTGCACAAGGTATGTGGTGGTCTGTCAAAAGGGTTGTTAAGCCCTGGAACAGGCTGTCCACAGTGGTGGAGTCATCAGCTCTGGAGAGATTTAAAAGACACATAGATGTGGTGCTAATGGACAAGGCTTAGTGGTGACCTGGCAGTGCTGGATTAATGGTTGGGACTCAATGATCTTAGAGGTCTTTTCCAACAAAAACAGTTCTGTGAACCTATGATTCCCTTTCCTTCTGTAGCAGCACTCCCATGAAATGTGAAGAAGTTCTTCAAAATAGCCCAGCTGAATGTTTCACTGTAGATATAAAACCACTTTGATTTTTCATTTCTAGAACACAAAAAGAGAAATATCTCAAAATTACTTTTATTTCCTTCTTTTCTCTTTTCGTTCTTTTCTTTTCCCTTTCTCTGTTTTTTTCTTTTCCTTTCTCTTTTCTTTTTCCTCCCCTCCTCTCCCCTCTCCCACTGAACATCTGAATATTTCAAAATGCAGTGAACTGAAACAAATCATACACCGTGCTTGTGTCCCAAAATACATATATTTTTTTTTCATCAGCAAAACAGGTTGGAAGGGTAAAATACCAGTCTGCTACAGTTCTCAGCACCTTTTTTTGCCTTCTTTTTTGCTGAGACTGAAGTTCAAGAGAGGTGAGCACCAGATACACTTCTCCACAGAAGTTCTGCTGGCTTGAGAAAGCAGAATGAAATTCTGCAGTGTAAAAATGACAGATCACTCTGAATTAAGCAGTACATAGATTTTTTCCTTTCTGAGTCATCAAAATAACTAATACATTCCTCTTTCTTTCTGTCTTTCTGTCTTTCTTTTTTAATCTAGTATTTTTTTGGGGGGAGAATGGCCAATGAGCTGTGAAAATGATGAGAGTCAGCTGTTTGCCTTGTCTCTGCTTTAATTGCACAGGTTGAGTACTCAGCACACTTCTCCTGTATCCTCCACAGCACCTTAACTACAAAATCAGGCTTCCCCACAATGAAGTATTGAAACATCCACCACCTTCAGGCTCATTCAGAGGACACTGGAGTCAATGGGAAAAGCTCCTGTCGACTTAACAGGGCCCCTGGCTGACATTTGAGTGGAGATCCTTACACCAAGCATTGTAAACACTCTCATCCACAATGGATCTCAGGTGGATGAGCAGATTTCCAGCTGACCACCAAAAGGATTTGGTTTCCATGTGTAGGAGAACCACATGGAAGGCAGCTTATTTTTAAGCAGGGTGCTTGAAGAGCAAGCTACATTACCCTCAGCTAAAACAGCTCCTGAGTCCTACCACCCTGAAAGTCCTCTTCAAGATGGTAAAAGTCAAATCAATGTGTATGTCTGTGTGAGCTCTTGCCAGCTTAGGAAGTTCAATCCCCCCAAAAAAAGAAGCTGCCCCAATTAAAAACAAAACAAAAACAAAAACAAAAAAAAAAAACCCAAAACCCAAAACCAACCAACCAACCAAACAAAAACACCCAAGCAAGCAAGCAAAAATCCAGTTTCACACACTTTCTTGCAAGTCTTGTAGCCAGTCAGGCTATGACAGAGTTTCTGCTTACATATGATTGTTTGAGCACTAATTCTGGTCAGTGATTTGACTTCTCAGCTCAGTCCCTGCTCAGGGAGGGCACTTTCTGAAGTTCAGGGCATGTTTGCACAGCCAGTGGCTGCTGCTAGCAGTGAGAACCCTGATGGGGAGAGTTCCTGACAAGGGCTGGGCTGCAGAAAGGCTCTGGCTTAGATTTGCTGCTGTGCAGACCAAGGGCACTGCCACATCTTGTACCCCACGTTGGGGTGAAGGCAGTCAGAGGTGGCACCTGCAGGGAGGAGTGGATAGGACATTCCCTTTGTGGTGCACACACTATGGCATGCCCAAGACACAGGAGAATTTTAGGGCACTTGAGTGCAAAAAACTTCCCACTAGGTCCAAGAAAATCTCTCCCTGAGCTAGTTCAAGTCTAGGAGAGGGAGTGTAGCTGCCTGAGCACCTAACACTGAACAAACTAATACACTTTAGTCAGGACAACTCTCATAAGTCACTTACTCTCCTTCCTAAGAGTCATATTTTCCTCTCCTGAATTATTTTGTATAATTTTATTTTGATATGATGACTTCATGGGAATAAATAAACTTCTCAATACTATCCTATAAGCAGCCACCTTTCCTTATACCATGCTCCAATCCTTGTAGCCTGAAGTCATAAAATCATAGAGTTGTTTTGGCTGGAAAAGAACTCTAAGGTCATCAAATCAAACCATCAGCCTAAGACCAAGATAGCCACTGAACCATGTCCTGAAGTGCCATGGCCACAGGTTTCTTGAACACCTCCAGGAATGGGAAGTCTACCACCTCCTTGGGCAGCCTGTTCCAGTGTCTGACTACTCTCTAAGGAAAGAAATGTTTCCTAATATCCAACCTAAACCTGCCCAGCAAAATTTCAGGCCATTTCCTCTCATTCTGTCACTTAATACTAGGGAGAAGAGACCAACCTCCACCTGACTACAACCTCCACCTGACTACAACCTCCACCTCACTACAACCTCCACCTCACTACAACCTCCACCTCACTACAACCTCCACCTGACTACAACCTCTACCTCACTACAACCTCCATCTCACTACAACCTCCACCTGACTACAACCTCCACCTCACTACAACCTCCACCTCACTACAACCTCTACCTCACTACAACCTCCACCTGACTACAACCTCCACCTGACTACAACCTCCACCTCACTACAACCTCCACCTCACTACAACCTCTACCTCACTACAACCTCCATCTCACTACAGCCTCCACCTCACTACAACCTCCACCTCACTACAACCTCCATCTCACTACAACTGCCACTTGACTAGAACCTCCACCTCACTACAACCTCTACCTCACTACATATTAATTCTCTTTTTAGGTTTTCCAGGGAATTAACTAGGAAAAAAAAAAGTAAAATATTAAACTACTTCTGCAGAAGATAAAGAGAGGAAACCTATCTAGGGAAAAAGAAAAAAGAAAAAAAAAAAGAGAAGAGTCTGTTTGCATTAGTGCTAAGATTCAGCTGTCTTTAATTACCCTAAATGTAAAACAAAATTATTTGACTAATCTAAAAAGCTGGGAGGCCATTTGTAGTAGCAAGTCATTGGTGCATGGCACCTGAGGCAACATGAACCATTATAAATTAATGCACACACACACACACAAAGATTAAACAGAATGAACAAGATGTTTCAAGATGACAGAAGAGCTTTCCAAAACATCTTGCTGAACTTTGTGCCTTGCATGGATTTAATGTTTCGGTTGTTTATTTTTTTTCCCCAAAATGTTTTCTTTCATTCCCCTGATTAAACCAAAGATTTCTGAGAAGGCAGAATTTTCCATGAAAACCATGAGATGGTGTTTGATGAATCTTCTCCAGATTCATCAGAGGGACAGGATGGCATCCAGAGGGACCTGGACAAGATGCAGAGGTGGCCCAGGTGAACCTCATGAAGTTCACCAAGGGCAAGGGCACCTGGGCCAGAACAATCCTCACTGTCAATAGAGACTGGGGGGAGGAGTGGACAGAAAGCAGCCCTGTGGAAAAAAAAATTGGGGGTGCTGATGGACAAGAAGCTGGACAGGAGCAGGCAGGGTGAGCTTGCAGCACAGAAGGCAAATGACAGCCTGGGCTGCATCCAAAGCAGCATTGCCAGCAGAGCCAGAGAGGTGATTCTGCCACTTTGCTCTGCTCTGCTGAGACCTCACCTGGAGTACTGTGTGCAGGTCTGGAGCCCTCAATATAGGAAGGACATGGACCTGATGGAGAAGGTCCAGAGAAGGGCCACAAAAATGCTCAGGGGGTTGGAGCAGCTCTGCTATGAGGACAGGCTGAGGGAGCTGGGGGTGTTCAGCCTGGAGAAGAGGAGGCTCCAGGGAAACCTAAGAGCAGCCTGCCAGGACCTGAAAGGGGCTACAAGAAGGATGGAGAGAGACTGTTTGCAAAGGCCTGCAGGGACAGGACCAGGGGCAATGGCTTCCAACTAGAGAAGCGCAGATTTACATTGGATATCAGGAAGAAGTTCTTCATTATGAGGGTGGTGGAACATTGGAACAGGTTTTCCAGGGAGGTGGCTGAGGCGTCATCCCTGGAGATATTCAAGGTGAGGCTCAAGAGGGCTCTGGGCAGCCTGAGCTAGTTGGGGATGTCCCTGCTGACTGTGGGGAGCTCGGACTGGATGGCCTTTGGAGGTCCCTTCCAGCCTGGACCATTCTATGATTCTAACTCCTTGAAGGTTATTCCCAAGAAGCCATTTTTGGGTCACCTCTGACATTTCTCTCCTCTGTTGCTCTTGTAGCAGTGTCATAGGACCACTTGCCACAGAGGCTTTTTTTCCCCTGCTTCCTCCTTCCATCACATGCAAGTCTCAAGTTTTATTGTTGCAATAAAATGCTTTATGTTGGCTTTTCCCAAGGACATTAAGAGCTTACCTGCTGCTGGTGGTGGTGGTGCTGCAGCAAAATAATCCTTTACTCAAACATACACTCCACATCATTTGCTGCAAATTGTTGGTGGTCCTTTGCCTGACCCAGAGCTCTCAGAAAACCAGAGGCAACAGAACCATTTTATGGATTCATTTAGTGGCTAAGGAGAAGAGAGTCCTTCTCCTTCTTATATGTGTGGCTGATCTAGACCTGAACACAACTGAACACCTCTGTGTGGGGAGGGGACACTACAGAGACCACACAAAGGCTTCCCACCTCTTTTGGGTTGTCACCTGTGGAGAGGAGGGGATCTGACCAGTCCAGAAAGCAGACAAGGTTACTGGGAAGAAGGCTGTAAGCATCTTTTTGGTCATGCCCAGCAATGGAAAAAAGGACAATGTACACAAACTAGAACCCAGGAGGTTCTACCTGAACAGGAGGAGAAAGTTCTTTGTTGTGAGGGTGCTGGAGCCCTGTCCCAGGCTGCCCAGAGAAGTTGCGGAGTCTTCTTCTCTGGAGAGATTCCAAACTGACAGGGACATTGTGATCCTGGGCTGGGCAAGCTGCTGTGGGTGCCCTGCTTTAGCAGGGGTTTGGGCTGGGTGATTTCCAGAGGTCCCTTCCAACCCTACCATGCTGGGATGATCTCCTAGGAGGCATATCTTTGATGTAAAAAGGGATATGGTCATGCACAGTAAGCAATTCTTTTTCTTCTGGCCATGTATAGTTGCAGAGGACTCCTGGGCATGTGTGCCTTTCAGCACCCAGTGAGTGGCAGCTCCTCCTAGGGAGAAAAAAGAAACAAAACCAAAACCCAAACCAAAAGTTGGGCCCTGATTTTATTCAGATCCTTTGTTGAAGAGACTAAAAGAGGCTTAGGGCTCTTTTGGTGGTCCAAAAACATAACTGGAAGCAACTGGAAGCTGAAAGAAGATAAACCAGTAGTTCTGATGGGACTTCTGGGAAAGCTGGAGATTTAATGTTCTTAGACTAAGGTCCACAAAAAGAGTTTCTGCCTGAGTGACAGCCAAGGTGACCATCTACTTGGTATGCAGTAATTAGCTCCATCTCTAGCCTGAATTCATGGACCAATTCAGTTCAGCCTTCAAGAGCACTGAGGAACACTGAGGAGCTCATGGATATTCGGATGACCTTCCCCCTCCTTATGTTTTCCAGAAGAACATCTGCACCCCTCTAGGCATTTAGCAGCTGTCCAGACTGAGGTGTCAAGAAGACTTTTGTGTGCAAGATGCAAATTAGATACTTTAGACTGGGATCCAAGGGTTGAGCTTATGACTGACCTTAGCTCTCCTCTTTCTCAGTAAATAAATAAATAGAAAGGAGCAACCATGAGCATGACTCTCAGACCTCATCCAATTCCTTCTTCTCTCCTTGACTTTTCTCCAGCAGTGCATCTTCAGGGTGATGCCCCAGAAGGCTGGAAGGATTCACATCACCCTCCTCCCACAGAGAACAGAGAAATTAACTTGAAGCTCTTTTGCAAAGCCAAGAGAAGAGGAGGTGGGGGGAGGCAAAGGGCAGATTTCTCACTTCCTGGCAATTGCTTGGTGCTTTGGCTTGTGAGTGCTGTGATGGACCCCCAGGTTAGCCAGAGCCTGGAGCTGGATCAGACCATGACTCTTCTGAATAGAGCATGTCAAAAGATGAGAGATCCCAGCTCAACAGCTAGTTTCCTGATAGATGCCATCAATGTAACTCAGTAAACAGTGAAATTCAGATGGGCCTGAGATGTGAAATGAAAAGATTTGCAAATCAGTCCTCCCCACTGTGCTTTTCACAGGTTTGTGGGAGGTCCTTTTGCCTCTGTCTTGCTTTCCCACCACCTCCTGTCACTTCCTGCATGAACTCCATCCCCTCTGACTCCCAAAGTCCCTTTTTTCCATCACTTCTGAGGCTTTATTGTGAATTTGCTCCTTGCCACAGGCAAGCCTCCAGCTCACCTCAAGAAACATCCCAGACTATCTTTATGCCCTGGGCTCCTAGCCAGATACTCCTTTCCCTCTCTGCTTGCTCCCTGATCTCCAGAAGCTTTTCCCAGCTGAGCCAGCTCAGGTATTCTGAGGAAAGAAATAATTTCTTCCTCTCCTCTAAGGCTCTGCCTGACACATGGAAAGGAAGATTTCTCCTTCCTGACAATCCACACTCCTCTTATAGATAACACTTTAAACCATGCATCAAACCATGCCATCATCTAACAGGGAAAGGCAGCTAGCCTCTTCCCCCTTCCCTCTCTTCTTTCTTTTTCTGTTACAAAGTCCCCTGCCATGTCCCTGGCTGGTGTGAAGATCTACTTCATAGAATCACTGCAGAATCATAGAGTGATAGCATGGATTGGATTGGAGAAGGTAAAGATCATCTGTTCCATCTAGTGTGGATTGGAGAAGGTAAAGATCATCTAGTCCATCTAGTGTGGATTGGAGAAGGTAAAGATCATCTGTTCCATCTAGTGTGGATTGGAGAAGGTAAAGATCATCTAGTCCATCTAGTGTGGATTGGAGAAGGTAAAGATCATCTAGTCCATCTAGTCAGGGACAGCTTGCACTGGTTCAAGTTGCTCAAAACCCCTTCCTTTTGCTTAACTCTTGACCTTGAACACCTCCAGTTCTGGAGCACCCATAACTTCTCTGGTCAAATTGTTCTGTTACCTCACTTTAAAAGAAAAACTTCTTCCTAGTCTAAATCCTCCTCTTTTAGTTTAAACCCATCTCCTCTTGTGCTGGCACAACATGCCCAGACAGAAAGTCTGTGCCCAGCTTTCTGATGGTCCCTTCCTGTACAGAAAGGTCACCCAAAGGTCTCTCCAGAGCCTTCTCCTCTTCAGGCTGAACAACCTCAACTCTTGACAGTGTGATCCAGAGGAAAGTTCTAAGGACAAATGAGGTGCCTGAGTGGCAGGCTGAATGTGGCCAGGGAGGTACCATGGAAAGCAAATAAAGACTTGCCAGGTTATCAAGAGAGAATCTACCCTCTCTCAGTCTCCTTTCTTTCTCATATTCTCTTCCATGGAAAGCAGTGAAGTCTGGCTGTCAGAAGGATTTCAAACTCTTTTGGAGCAATCATTGGCAATTCAACAGTAAGTAATGACCCCCAGGTGGTATCTGTGACACACATGGGACATGATTCCAAGCTGTTTCTCTCTGTTGGCTTGGTTGTGCCAAATCTTTGCCACTGACTCAGGCACTTGCATGGGGCTCAAACTATTTTTTGTCTGCCAGATGTTTTCTATTTTGCATGGCACCTTCTGAGTTGCTTTTCCAGGGTGATTCTCAAGCATCCAGAAAACTCCCTCCATGGAATTTTCTCCCTCAGCCACCAACCCAACCCATCCCATGTGCCCACATCAGTACATGAATATTCCAAGGTGAGCAGTCCTGCAGTCCTGGTGACATCTCTCTCTTGCATTGGGCACCCAGAAGAGTAGGAGAAGGAGTCCAAAATCTGGTGACTATGTGGCAGGCAACATCAAAGAGCAGGAAGATCTTTTGTATATGTGTGAGGGACAGACCTGACTCTAGAAGAGACACCAGAGGTAGCAGAGTGTCACTCTAACTGCCTGGCATTTTGCATTTCCATTTCTTTTCATCAACTGAAATCCAACCTGCTTTGGTATAGCTTGGTCCCACAGCTCCTTCCAAGATCCTGGTTGCTTATTCCAGCAATGTACCTGGTGCTCACATTACCTCTGGTGTAGATCTGCCATGGGGAAGCAGGGCATTCATCTAGCTGAAAATTATTCTTTCTTGACAGCCTTAGCTTTCACTTGGAGTGGTTCCCTGCTCTGACTCATAGTCCATGCAATGATCTCAACCCTAAATAAAGGAGGTAGCAGAACTGTGAGGGGAGACATATGAGGGAGGAAGGTAGAAGTGTCTGTTTGAGTATATTGTGCCAATGCCATCCTAAAATCAGGCTCTCCATCACTAAATCTCACTTAAAAACTCATTCCATCACTAGGACAAGAGGAAATGACCTCAAGTTTCACCAGGGGAGGCTTAGATTGAACATCAGGAGAAATTTCTTCCCTGAAAGGCTTGTCAAGCCCTGGATCAGGCTGCCCAGAGCAGTGGTGGAGTCCCCATCCCTGAAAGAGTTTCAAAGCTGTGTAGATGTGGTGCTGAGGGATGTGGTTTAGTGGTGACCTGACAGTGCTGCCTTAATAGTTGGGCTTGGTGATCTTAAATGTCTCTTCCAACACAAACTGCTCTCTGATTCCATGCTCCAAAACTAACTGACTGAAATGAAGCATTTACAGGCATCCTTCATCACTGCTTTGCTGTTATTCTGTGCCATAGGAATGAAACAAACAAAGTCAGATCTGCACCACGATGGAGCAAATGTCTTCAAGGAAATGGGATCCAAAAATGGAAGAAAGCCTGTGATGAAGGTCTTCTGTGTGTGCAGGAACTGAAAACGTTTTCCTCTGCTTAGAGGGGAGATGCATTAGGAACTGTTTGCAGGGCTAGATGCTGATAGCAAAGAAGTGGAGAGTGACAGATTTTATGTTTTTGGTCTGATGAACAGATAAATCTATATGAGAAGATGACAAGGTCTGGGGAAAGATAAGGAGAGATTTGTTGTCCAAAGCCAGGTCAGGTTCATCAGTACTCTATGAACCTTTACATGATAGCTAGGCTTGGATATACATGGAACCAGCAGTGCCTGTGGGTGTTGGTAAGCCCTCCTGTCACAATTTGCTCCCTGGATGTTTCTCCTAGAGTGGGGCACTAGATTTGCTTAACTAAAAGCCTCTTCCCTGACCTGGGTATTTCATCCTGGCCTGGCTGAATGATTGTCAATGACTCAGGGCTGGCAGGAGAGAAAGGGACTTCCTGAAAACCATACTGCATGTGTGCAAAGTTAAGCAAGTTGCTTAACAAAAGTTTTCACTGCCTGGCATCATGGCCAAGGTTAGGAGGCCAGAAAGGGAGGAGGGAATCTAGTGCCAGGTACTAGCAGAGAAATCCAAAACATTCTATGATTCTGTGTCCCTGGAGCTGGCCTTGGTAGAGGAAAATAAATAAATAAATAAGTTATTTTTCCTCCTACTGTCTAAAGATGTGTGTGACATGGTAAGGAGTGAGGTCAAAGGGAAGGAAAAGATGAGGAATGTGTCAGGAAAAAAAAGACCAAGAATGATGGAGATTGAAGTGACAGAGATATGTGTCATAAGGGGAGACCTTATTGCTCTCTGCGACTCCCTCAAAGGAGGTGGTAGTGGGGTTGGTGGTGGTCTCTTCTCCCAAATAACAAGTGAAAGGATGAGAGGAAATGCCCTCTAAACGGCCTGAAGTTGCACCAGGGGAGGCTCAGGTTGGATACCATGAAAAATATCTTTCCTGCAAGAGTGGTCAAGCATTGGAACAGGCTGCCCAGGGAGGTGGTGGAGTCCCCATCCCAGGAGGTGTTCAAGAAATGTGTGGCCATGGCATTTTGGGACATGTTTTGATGGCCATGCTGATGTTGGGTTAGTAATTTGGCTCCGTTATCTCTGAGGTCTTTTCCCACCAAAAGAAGTTGATGATTGTATGATATTAGAGAGGGCTGGGGTAGGAGAGACATGCTGAGCTCAGTCTCCCAGCATCTCAGGCACCTGTGTGCATGGCCACAACACAGAAACAGAGCAGCTAGGATGGGAGGAGTCACAGAAAAGTTAAAAAAAGAAAGAAAATGCAACAAAAAAAGGAAACAAACAAACAGCACATGTCAGCTGAACACTCCCTTAATGAGCACACAGCTTCCCTTAACCATCCATGCAACTTTTTTTTTAATATTCACAAAGTCTTTGTGACTCAGAATCATTCTGGTTGGGAAAGACCTTTAATGTTGAGGCCAACCATTATCTACCTCTTCTAAATCTGGTGCTGAACCAGCAGCCCCACACCTCTGTGAATCTTTTATTTGACACATGTGGCTGTCCTTGCCACCTCTCAGCCACAGTGCTGGAAGATTCTGCAAAACTTCCACCTTCTGCAAGCACCTGGGAACTCCTTAACAGAGACCTTAATTGGGGAAAACAGAGGGAAGCAAGGAAACATTTCTGGAAAGCAAGCTGGAGACATACAGTTCAGAGGGAAGCTTTCAGTGCAACTCTTGAAGTGCCTTGTTTCAGTTTGTCCCATGCCAACATGTCCTTTGCTGTTTGATTGGCATGCAGCTGCCTGCAAAGTATTGCTGTGTGAGTAGATCTGGAGCCTACATAAAGGTATCACCATTCAGCAGCCACACTGGGGTCAAAGGAACTATTCCTGACCCAAGTGACCTCTGAAGCTGGGCTCACACACTGACAAATACCCAAGTGCCTCCTTGCCTTCAGAAAAAGGCCTGGGGATTCCTGTCCTTGGCTTATCTCAGTGTGGATCCCTGTCTTGGCACAGACTGCTGGGTGAGCTTGCCTTGAGCAAATCATTCATCCCCCTCCTTCCAGCTCTACAGCCAGGCTAAGCCCTGTGCTCACACAGCGTAATGTGAAACTCAATTAATTAATGCTGGGCAAGCATTTTGGCATCCTCACACCACCCAGGCATGAAGTGCTGGAGATTGCTGTGATTAACGTGGTCTGGAGCTCTCCATGTGCTCACACAAATCTATTTTAGGGAGATATTTTAGGAACAATTCAATCGCTCGATTCCTTAAGTTTACCCTGGGTCACCTACAGGCAAAGGAAACATTTGGGGCATTAGGAAAGAGTTTTTTATGCTATGAAGGCTGGAGACCCACGGCGCAAGTTGCCCAGAGAGATGGTAGATGCCCCATCCCCAAAGGCATTCATGGTCAGGCTTGATGAGCAACCTGATTTAATTGGGGATGTCCCTGCTGAGAGCTGGGGGGCTTGGACTAGATGACCTTTGCTCAAACCATTTGATTATTCCATGATTTCACACATTTTAGCTGCTGAGGTTTGTTTAGTTGTTTTTTTTTTTTTTTTCCTTCTTGAGCTCTTTAAGTCTTTTGGGGTTTTGTGGGGTGTGTGTTACTGTTTTGGTTTTCTTTTGGTTTGGTTGGTTGGTTTGTTTTTGTTGGTTTGGTTTGGTTCAGTCTGGTTTGGTTTGGTTTAGTTTGGTTTGGTTTGATTTGGTTTGGTTTGGTTTAGCTTGGTTTGGTTTAGCTTGGTTTCGTTTGGTTTGGTTTAGTTTGATTTGGTTTGGTTTGGTTTAGTTTGGTTTGGTTTGGTTTGATTTTGTTTGGTTTGATTTGGTTTGGTTTGGTTTAGTTTGATTTGGTTTGGTTTGGTTTAGCTTGGTTTCGTTTGGTTTGGTTTAGTTTGATTTGGTTTGGTTTGGTTTAGTTTGGTTTGGTTTGGTTTGATTTGGTTTAGTTTGATTTGGTTTGGTTTGGTTTGATTTCATTTGGTTTGGTTTGATTTAGTTTGGTTTGGTTTGGTTTGGTTTACTTTGGTTTGGTGGGTTTTTATTTTTCTTTTCAGTGCTACCCTGCCAGAAAGTGACACAAATTCTATTAGAGCAGTAGGCAAAAGTCCATCTACAGCTAAGAAAAGACAATGTCTTGAAAGGATCTCGAGCTAGAGTTGTGTCCCCTCTCCTTTGCTTCCACACTGCAGTGCTGTGTCCTCACCTATTGACCACTGAAGTGTGAATTCATGAGGCATGACACTGCCTAGTAGTATTATTGTTAAATTTGCTTGGCTGAAAGGGGATTTGACATGGAAAAACACAACAAGCCCCAAAAATATCTTGCTGTGACAGGTATTGAGTTTCTTCTGCAAACATGGGGGAGGGAGCAAACCAACTCATAACTCACAATAAGTGTTTAAAACAAAGCCAAGTGCATTTTTTATTTTCTTTTTTCTGGGGGTGTGTGGTGTGTGGGAGTTCCTGATTCATTGTCACACTTGCTAAACCCAGTTTAAAAGTTTAAGTGGATGTTTTCAACTGGCAGCACTGTTCTTTGCATGTCCTCTGAGATGAAAATACCCTCTGCATTTAGGCCTATTTCTAGTCTGGTTCTGACAGTTAATTTCTGCCTGGGTCAGCCCAGAGACAAAGCAGACACAGCAGATTTCCATGAGGAAGATCTCTGCAAAGGTCTGTGGGCCTGGGACAGAACGTGGGATTTTAAATTGCATTCAGTGGGGAGCAATTCGTGTCCTTTTCTGCTCTGTCATCCAATTTTTCTGCAGCATTGTAATGCTATTAATATTCTAAATTTCTCATGGAAATAGAGAAAAACTATATATTATAGGCTGGTGTTGCTGTGATGATGCAGTTCCTTGGCTTGGTGGTCTACCTGTCCACGTGCCAGGTTTGAAATCAGTCCTTCAAGAACTTCTACCTTATCCATTCCCACTGAATCCAGGCAGGAATTTGAAATTTCTAGGTGCCTAGGAAGGTCCTAAAAATAGAAGGAAAAAACCCAATCCGTCACATCCATGTTTCAGATGACAGAAGCACACCATGGGGTGGCTTGGAAGTTATGTCTCTGTAGGAGAAGCAAAGGAAAGCAGAGGCTCATGGTGTGCACCCTCCTGCTTGAGATGAAGAGATCCTTCCCAAGACTCAATATTTACTTAGTGCTGAAAAATAGCTATTTTTCTTCTTCCTAGGATCTTCTCCTTGCTTCCTGAAATGCATTGTTTTCAGGCAGCAGAAGTAGCTGTCATTTCCATGATGTGCACAGAAGCTGAACCCACTTTAGGCTTGGAATCAGCCAGCAACTCCCTGCTCAATGTGGAAAAACTACTGTTGCAGGGTGTTGAGAACCAGAGCCAGCAGAGACAAGAACCAAATTGCTAAGAAATCCCCATGCTCCTCAAAAATCAGAGGAAACAAGCTTGGAAAGGAATCTCAGGAAGATGGTCCTGAATTGCAACCTGTCCTGGGACTCCTCATGGAGTGGTACCTTCTGTCATCCTCTCTCCCTCAGGCATAATCTAGCCTGGAAAGGGAAGTTCATAAAGGAAGGAGGAAACAAACAAACAAAAAACATCTAATTTTCTTCTCTGCTAGAGATACAAGAAAAATATAAAACACTCCAGCTGTGGGAGGCTGCAATCAATAGGGAGACTGGGTTTGAAATGCCATGGAAAAAGTTGACAGCTGCTACTGAGAAGGTTTCGAGCATTTCTGATGATTGCTCCAGAAGCACAGCAGGCCAGATTGAATTGCTCAGCAGAAATGAAAAAGCTACAAAGGTGAAACAGAACCAACTGCTATTGCTTGTGCTAAAATGCCAAGTCTTGTACAGGTGGTAAAACACTGTTCCAGCTTGGCCAAAGAGCTGGTAGATGCCCTGTTCCTGGAAACATGCCAGGTGATGCTGGGTAGGGCTCCAAGCAATCTGATCTAGGTGATGATGTCTCTGTTCACTGCAGAAGGTTGAGCTAGATGACTTTTGAAGGTCCTTTCTGACTCAAACCATTCCATGATTCTGTGAAGCTATGAAATAGCATAGCTATGACCCTACTGCAGATGAATCCAGTGCTGAGCCCTCCTAGCTATCTAGCTATGATCTTTCCTCCAAGCATTGCCTGCCCCTAACCCACCTGGAGCTTGCATTCACAGATTACATTGATACTAATAAATAAAACAGGCAATAGATCGTTTTCTAACCCCAAAGGTAAGTGGAATAATTCATCTCATGTCCATATGTCTCTAAACTCCCATCCAAAATTATCTCTGGTAAACTACCTACCTCTGTCCTCCACCCCAGCAAAACCCAAACCATCAATGCTCTATAGCTCTAAGCACTGTATTCTTCCTCCTACTCAAGCAACAGGAGCTGGGATCTGACTCCTACATTATTGTTATTTAAATCCTGTGGTCTAACTCATGCCACAACCCAAAGCCTGATCAAAACCCACAAGCTGTAAGCTCATCTCTCCATGCAGCCCACAGCCTTCCCTTCCAATGCAGAGGATCATTCTTTGCAGATTGGAAACCTTCCTTGTCCACTCCTGGTGTCCACTTTTTCATTCACTTCTTAAAAGGCCATTTTGTGGCTACCAGATGTAGCTTTGGCACTAAAGCCCATGACTACCACTTTCTTAGGAGTGGAGAGAGGAGATGCCCCAGTTTAATGAGCTACCATCCATCAACTGTGCTAGGCCACTGATGAGTTCCATACATCCAAATGCAGACCTATTCCATGAGCAAAAAGGGGTGATGGTTTTAAACCAAAAGAGGGAGACCTAGGCTAAATAGAAGGAAGGAATTTTTTATGCTGAGGGTGGTGAGACACTGGCCAGGGTTGCCCAGAGAGGTGGCAGATGCCTCATCCCCAGAAAGATTGCAGGTCAGGTTAGATGGGACTCTGAGGAACCAGCAACTGTTGAAGATGTCCCTGCTGCCTGCAGTGGGGTTGGACTGGATGATCCCCAGAGGTTCCTTCCAACCCCTACCATTCTGTGACAGGTTGTATGTGCACAGCTGTTCTGCCACTTCCAGGCTTGCATACTGGCATACAACAATCTCTTCTGCTTTCAGCATGATTCCCATGCAGTCTTCCCAGGCAACTACCAGGCCTTGACCAGGATCAAGCACAGTTCAAGGATCATTTTGTTTAGGCAGTTTGGATATCACCAGCTTATTTTCAGTGCTTAGGAGACTTGCCTGAACATTACTGGGTTGTGTTTGATCCAGGCTGGGGGTAATGGGATGAACCCTAGCAGTTGAGACTCTCCCCTATGAAGAGAGACTGAGAGCCCTGGGGCTGTTTAGTCTGGAGAAGAGAAGACTGAGAGGGGATCTGATCCATCTCTATCACTACCTGGGGGGTGGGTGTCAGGAGGAGGGGGCCAGGCTCTTTTGGGTGGTTCACAGTGATAAGCCAAGGAACAATGGGTTCAAACTTGAACAGAGAAGATTTCACTTCAACATGAGGAGAAACTTCTTTCCAGTGAGGGTGACAGAGCCCTGGAACAGGCTGCCCAGGGGGGTTGTGGAGTCTCCTTCTCTGGAGACTTTCCAACCCCACCTGGATGCATTCCTGTGCAGACTACCCTAAGTGATGCTGCTCTGGCAAGGGGATTGGACCTGATGATCTCTGGAGGTCCCTTCCAACCTCTGATACACTGTGAGACTGTGATCTAGGACAACACTCTCACAACAAACTGCTCATTAACAGTAGCAGGTCTTTGGTAATGAACCTCTTGTTCTTACATGCATGGATCGAAATTATTCAACATGCTTCAAGATTGTACAGGACTGAGGATGGAAAAGATGTATAAAACCAGAAAATTAAAAAATAAAAAGTCATAAGAAAGCAGTTTGCTCAAACTCAGCCTTTCTTTAGTTTTCACAGCTTAAGAAAAGCAATGGCTTTGGACTGGAAATGCTTTCAGTTCTTGCCAAAGTCCATAAATTTGGGACTCTCTACCCTTAAATGAAGGTTCAGAAATAAGTCCAAAGTTGATGAGGTGCAGCAGGGTGACCTACCTGCATTTCAGAATAGTGATCCTTACAGATTGCCAGTCTGACAAATCCATTTCTGGTCCCTCTCTCATGTTTCATTTTGCATGTAAAGGACTTTGCATCGTCTCTTATTGTCTGGGTGTAGTCATAACCCTTCAAAATCTATTTGCTCTTGAAAAGAGAAGGATGATGCTTTCATGGCTTGGATGAACAGGTGCAGGCTCAGGAAACCAGTCCAAGCTCTATTTTGACAGGAATTTCCTGTCTCACCATGAGCAAATCACAAAGGACTCAGCTTGGTTTCCTAAGCATAGGTGTCTTGTGATACTTGAGAAGCCACAGGACGCCCCTGATGGTCCACTTGGTCGGAAGACCGTGGTTCTCCTACATATCCTGTGTATTGTCTCCAACCCTGGGTATGTGCCTTGAATAGCCCAGGCAACCTGAAATGTCATTAACCATCTCTGCTTAGGAAACTGATCCAAGCCTCCAAAATCTTCCTTCCTTGGGTCAGCATCTGCAGACTTGCCTTCTATTCAAACCTCTGGTCCTAAACCATAATTTCTCTCTTATTAGGTGGAGATTGATCTCCGGTGGGACTCCAGATGCTGTCCATGTGTCAGAAATTCAATAGTTTTACCAAAGAAGGATGTTTGAAGTGTCACCTATGCAAATGTCACTGCTACAGACCACAATTTGAGCCTCTGAGGTACACACACATCCAGCAGCTGACATTCTCCTCACATGATCACTCTTAAACAGCAACGATCTCGGAAAGACATCGAAAATTTCCTATTAAAAATGTCTTTTCCCATGGCATTAATTCATTTATTTTTACAGTTCTCAAATATTAAAGACTTAGGTGCACAGTTATGGCATTCATGATGCAATCTTTTATTTGCTCCAAATTAAAATCACAATTCAGTTCATGACTTTGGCCAAGATATATTATTTCAACTTGCTTTTTTTTTTTTTTTTTTTTTTTTTTGTTCAGGCTTTGTAGCTCTGTTAATTATCCAACAGCCTTCTATAGGTATTTCTCCTGTCCCCAAGACTTCATAAAAATATAGAATGTCTTTCATGGGAAGAAAATACTGAGTGCTAAAATCCTTTTTATTTCCAAAGTCTTCCCCCTGCCAAAAGAAGAACAATATTACAGCCATGCAATTTAAATTAAAAAAAGAAAATTAAAAAATAAAAATCAAACACCTTCAGTTAATTGAACCTGCTTTGAGCAGGTGGCTGAGCTAGGTGACTTCCAGAGGTAACTTCCAACCTAAATCATTCTGGCTTCTGGGCTTCTCAGAGGTTTTCTTCTTTGTTTTCTTTTTCCTTGTTGTCATGAGCGTCCTTAGCTGCAATAATAATCTTCCAAGAGAAGACCTGAAGCAGCAGTTTCCTGCTGCTTTCATCTCAAGAGGATATCCTTTTCTTTAAAAAAAATAAATATTTCAGCCAATATCTTCTTGACCTCACATTTGGAGAGGAGTAGATGATCAGAGGGCTGGAGCACCTCTCCTATGAGGACAGACTGAAAGAGTTGGGGCTGTTCAGTCTGGAGAAAATAAGGCTCTGAGGTGACCTTCTTGTGGCCTTCCAGTATCTGAAGGGGGCTACAAGAAAGCTGGGGAGGGACTTTTTAGGATATCAGGGAGTGATAGGACTAGGGGGAATGGAATAAAGCTGGAAGTGGGGAGATTCAGACTGGATGTGAGGAAGAAGTTCTTCCCCATGAGAGTGGTGAGAGCCTGGAATGGGTTGTCCAGGGAGGTGGTTGAGGCCCCATCCCTGGAGGTGTTTGCAGCCAGGCTGGATGAGGCTCTGGCCAGCCTGCTGTAGTGTGAGGTGTCCCTGCCCATGGCAGGGGGGTTGGAACTGGCTGATCCTTATGGTCCCTTCCAACCCTGACTGATTCTATGATTCTATGCTTTTTTTTCCCCCACGAGGTCAGAGTGGAGACTCCCAAGCCAGTCTTGACTGAAATATATGAGTCCTTACAGTTTTCTGGGAAGTCTAATATTAGCAGCATAGGTTGTTTGGTTACAGCTATGACATCTGTTAGCTGTTTCCTACGTGTGATGTCATGACTTGTAGTTATATTTTGAGCTTCAGTTGGGAAAACACATCCACCTACACAGCCCTCCGCTTGAAATACGGTCAGGAGTAAGCCATGAGTAGATGATTAGTGAGTGTGCAACAGAACGGCTTTCTCTGATGGATTCTTAAGTAAGGCTCAGCTCACAGCTACGTGTCAGTAGGTATCTAGGCTCTCATCATAAATCAGAGCAGGTCAGTCAGTACAGCCAGGGTGATCCAAGAGCTGTTCGAGTGACCGAATGTAGGAGTGTGATTTAACCAGAGACATCGACTGCCAGCTGAAATGAACTCAGAGATCCACAACATCTGCATCCAGCTGGCAGATAGGAGGAGGAATCTGCCCCTCTCAAAAGGTCTGTGAGGACCAACCAAGATGCTTTAGAGCATGTGAAATGGAAAAAATACATTAAATCAGACAAAGGACCCTCACTCACGTGTAGATATGTACACACCAGATATGCAAACTTCCATAGCTGTGCTCAAAGTCCCCATGCAACCCTCCAGGCTTGGAAACAAGTGGCTGGAAAGCTGCTCAGAAGAAAAGGGCCCAGGGCTGTTGGTTGACAGAGGCTGGATATGAGCCAGAGTGGACCAAGGTGGCCAAGAAAGCCACCAGCACCATGGCTTGAATAAGAAATAAGGTGGTCCACAGAGCTAGGGCAGAGATTGTGCCCTGTACTGGGCACTGCTGAGGCCACATTGCAAATATTGGGGTCAAGTTTGGGCCCTTCACTACAAGAAGGACATTGAGGGGCTGAAGATTGTCCAGAGAAGGACAACAAATCTGGTGAAGGGTTTAGAGCATGAGTCTTGTGAGGAGTAGCTGAGGGACCTGGGGAAAAGGAGGCTGAGGGGACACCTTCTCACTCTCTACAACTCCCTGAAAGGAGGTTGGAGCCAGGTGGGGGTAGGACTCATTTCCCAAGGAATAAGTGACAGGGCAAGAGAAGAAGGCTTGAGGTTGCACCAGGGGACATTTAGGTTGGACAAGAGAAACCATTTCTTCCCCTTGACGGTTGTCAAGCCCTGGATCAGGCTGCCCAGGGCAGCTGTTGAATCCCTGACCCTGGAGGGATTTCAAAGCTGTGTAGATGTGATGCTGAGGGCCATGGTTTAGTGGTGCCCTGCAAGTGTCAGGTTAATGATTGGACTTAGTGACCTTAAAGATCTTTTCCAAGCAAAACAATTCTGTGTTTCTGTGATTCAGTGGTTCTAAGTCTACTCTTTGGGTTGTTTTTACTTCATTTCTGACAGCCTATTGCAAAAAAAACCTGCATCAGTGACATTCATCTGTCTGCAATGGTATCTAGAGGCCAAGTGTAGCACCAGACACCTATGTCTGTACAACTCAGTCCAGGCATTAGTGTTAGCTTTTTCCTGTCCCCATCAACCTAACAGGAAACTCTTTCAGCAGGGAACAAGTTTGGGCAGATCTGAGCACTTGTGGAAAGCTCATCAATTTTCCTACACTTGCTTGCAAGTCCTCTCAAAATCCCCTCCCTAGGTTAAAAAGGAGTCTTCATGCCATGAAAGGGACTCACAAACTTTCTTCACCAAGACTGGGTCTCCTGCAGATCCAAACAACACCTTTTCAATAGCTCCAGGTGATTTTTGCTTCTTGCTGTGTACAGACTAAGAACAAAGCAAAGGAGAAGTTTTCAGTGCATGAGGAAATATTTTGGTTTGGGTTGGTTTTTTTTTTTTTCTTCTTTCTGGGGAGCTCCCAAATAACAACATTATTGCTACTGCTCTTCTTAGGGTGATTGATGTCCAGACATCTTCAGTTAAAGGCACTGTTTCACTTCAGACCAAAATAAGTCACAAATTGGGTCAAGGGAATTGCTGCCTGGAAGTGCCTATTTTTCCACTGGCTACAGCACAAACCTTTGGTAGCTAGCTCATATTTACAAGGCTATTTTTTAGGTTTTTTTGGGTTGTTTTTTTGATTATTATAGTTAGATGAGATGGATCCCATCCACAGTGGCCCTCAATCAGAAGGATGATCTGTGGAGAGACTTTGTATGACTTCATCTGTAGCTAATAAAAACCACCAGTTACAAAACCAGCCCACTCAGCTGCCAGCAAAGCTGGCAAAGCCCAAACCCCTCTTGAACTTAAGCACTAGGCTGCTTCCTAAGTTAAGACTGAGACTGTGGATGATTCTGATAGCATTAGAAACCAGGGCCATTTTCAACCCTTAACTGGGAAAAAATAAAATTAAACATTTGCATCCTCTGTCTAAAATATTCCTGTGAAGAGTAAGAAGCAAGTTCTTCAAGATTCAGATGCCAATCCTACCAGGAAAAAAAAAAAACCAACAGTAACTGAGAGAGAAAAATAAAATCCCCCTGGGATTTCAGGGGTTTGTTTTTGCCATTAAAGTGGAAAGATGTGGAAGAAAAACCTGAGACTTCCCATAAAACTTCTGTCACTCCCTCAAAGTGTTGTTTCCTAGAGAGTTTATGAAATCAACACTCACCAAAGAAAATATGGATTATACAATCCTAGAATCATCATGGCTGGAAGAGACCTTTGAGATCATCAAATCCAACTCTTAACCCAGCACTGCCAGGTCACCACTGAATCATGTCCCTCAACACCATATCTACACAGCTTTGAAATCCCTCCAAAGATGGGAACTCCAACATCTCCCTGGGCAGCCTGGGCCAGGGCTTGGCAGCCCTTGTGGTGAAGAAATTGTCCTAATGTCCAATGTAAACCTCCCACTGATGCAACTTGAAACTCTTTCTTCTTGTCCTATCACTTGTTCCTTAGGAGAAGAGACCCTGCCTGGCTCCAACCTCATTTCAGGGAGTTGTAGGGAGTGAGGTCTCCCCTGAGTCTCCTTTTCTCTAGGCTGAACCATCCCAGTTCCCTCAGCTGCTCCTCTCAAGACTATAATTCCATTATTTTCTGTACTTCCTTCTGTCCCATCTGCTTTCTGCCTCTTCACTTCTGCCATTTCTCTCTTTGGCAGTGACTTGATTTAAAATAGTTAATTATTCTTTCTCTCTCCATGACCATGGGATCATTTTTGTTGCAAGCAGGCTGTAGCTAAAGATCAAGAAGTGCTCACATTCATAACTGGCCTTTTCTTAGCCTGCCACCCTGCTGTGAAGGGTCACTTTTGGGTGTGTGAATCAGATGCCCAGGGTGATGCAGTAAATCTGGGAAAACAGTGAAGCATACCTAGCAAAACATTTAGAAAACAATCAACTTTTGTTCTGAATGTAGTGGTGGGAGAAGGATTATCTGATCAAGAGTTTTTCCATCCTGGATTTGTCATCACTAGAACACTGATTTTGATTTTTTTTGTGTGGAGCCACCAAAAAAAAAAAAAAAAAAAAAAGAAAAGAAAAGAAAAAAAAAAGAGGAATTGACTGCTGAAGCTTGTTTGATGCATCTGAAACAGCTTTCTGAGACTTGTCTTCTTGATTGATCATATTCAGCCACCCTCCTTCTGAAGGCTTTTTAAGTCTTCACTGAACACTGATGCATGTATCTCCATCAATCCATCTATCCCTAGCCATAGCTATTCACATCAGCTTTAATTCTGCTCACAAATATCTGATTTTTTTCTTTTTTTTTTTTTTGGGGGGGGGGGGCAGGGTGGGATGTGCTTGCACTGATGATTGAGGACTGAAAAGTAGAGAGACCCAAGCATGTGTGTGAGAGGAAGGAGAAGAAAGCCTGAGCAGGGATAGGAGTATATCCCTCAGAAAAGGTAAGAAAGGATGTGGGGATAAGTGAAAACTTACAGAATCAGAATTAACCAGACTTAATCTTGGAAAAGATCTTCAAGACCATCCAGTCCAACCTATCATCCCACACCATCTAATCAACTAACCCATGGCACTAAGTGCCTCATCCAATCTTATTTTAAACACTTCCAGGAACAGGTGATTCCATCACCTCCCTGGGCAGCACATCCCAATGCCAAATCTCTCCTTCTGGGAAGAATTTCTTCCTCACATCCAGCCCAAACCTCCCCTGGTGCAACTTCAGACTGTGTCCTCTTCTTCTGTCACTGGGTGCCTGGGAGAAGAGCCCAACCCCCACCTGGCTACAACCTCCCTTCAGGTAGTTGTAGAGAGCAATGAGGTCACCCCTGAGCCTCCTCTTCTCCAGGCTGAACACACCCAGCTCCCTCAGCCTCCCCTCACAGGGTTGTGCTCCAGACCCCTCCCCAGCCTTGTTGCCCTTCTCTGGACACATCCAAGCAACTCAACATCTTTCTGGAACTGAGGGGCCCAGAACTGGACACTCAAGCAAACTGCTCAGAGAGGTTGTGAAGTCTCCTTCCCTGCAGAGACTCAAAACCTGGTCCCTCTGCAACCTGCTGATCCTTGGAAGTCTTTTCCAAGCTCTACCATCCTAAGATTTTGTTACCCTGTGCAAATACCTTGTAGCTACAAGACATGCTCTGGCTTCCAGTGATGATTTAAGCAGGCAGAAGCAGCCCTTTTGCCATTCTCCTAGAAGCAGCAGAGTTGCCTCAAGGAAAATACCTGTCTCCATTAAGCAGTTTTGGCTTAGCCTGCAAGTCTTTCTATATTTTCTCATCATTTTCTCCCATGAAGCCACCCCTGGGAACGAGCTGCTACCACTCACAGGTCAGCTCTCCACAGTCAGTGTTCCTGGAATTGTTTCCCAGTGCCTGCCTGCCTGTGTCATTTGACACTGATGATATCATGCTGTAATTACCAGCAGCTAAGGGCAGAAGGGAGCAACACAATTTCAGCAGAGGTTTCCAACTATTTAAAAAGAAAAAAAACAAACAAAAAAAAAACAAACAAACAAAAAAAAAAAACTCAAAGAATTTGAACCCAAACTTTCCCAGACCTGCCAATAACTAGGTCTTATTACCCTCCTATTAATGAATCAATTAGTAATGGCACCATACCACATACAGAGTAAAAGCTTGGCTCTCATCCTGGTGGACAAAGAACAGGGAAAATGTTATGAATAGGCAAGAAAAAAAAACAACAACAAAACAGAAAAAAGTTGTTAAGGTCACCCAGGATATTTGTATTGCATTTACAGTGGGAAACTGACCCCTTGGAATACTTTAGTCCTTGTATTCCTGACTCAGACAGCAGTTTCAGTTGGTTTTATCTTTGGTGGCTTTTTTGTTTGGCTGGGTTTGGGGTTTTGGTTGGTTTTGTTGTTGTTATTTTGGGGTTTTGTTAAGGTTTTTCTGTTTGGTTGGGGTTTGTTTTGTTTTTTTTGTTTTATTTGGGGTTTTTTGTGTTTGTTGTTGTTGTTGGGGTTTTTTGGTTCGTTTTTCATTTTATGTCTTTAATCATTTTCTGGTGCAGTTGAAGATGCCTGCATCTGGAAACATCTGAGTATATGAAGGCTGATGATCAAACTTGATGGTCTTAAGGGTCTTTTCCAATCTAGGCAATTCTGTGCTTCTGTGCTACGGGGAATCCTCAATGCATCACCCCATTTGAGTAATGCCTCTAAAAATAGCTGTTGTAGGAAGGATGAAAGCATCTGGGGAGATCAAACCTGAGCTTTGGAAGCAGTGGCAGTGCTTGGAGGCCAGGCAGAGATGCCCAAGGCAAGCTCAGCAGGAAGTCTTAGCTAAGCAAACACCAATTCACACCTGTTGCCTCCAGTCTCTTCACAGGAGCTAATAATAAAAAAAGTTTGTGGTTAAATGGAGCTCTTCATCCCCTGTGATCCCAAAGCACTCAGCAAATTACACACTCAAAGGTCATATCAACTGGTGCTGAAACCCAGCCTGGCCATAACAATAGGAAGAAGGAAAAGTATGTCCAAGGACAACAGGGTGAATTCCCACTCATCTGAAACATGTCTGGTGCTTTTTAAGGTCCATCCGGACCTACCAGGGTTGTAAAGCAGCCTAAAATACCTCAGCACATTGCAGTGTGCCAAGATCAATTTGGTTTAACCCTTGGAAGAAAGAAAAGAGAAGGGAAAAGACAAAACCAAAGTTAAACAGGACTAGTAGCATGACTTGAATTCAATGCTGTGGTTCCAGAGAGTCTACACATCTCAAACCTGTTGCTCAGGCTTCTAAGCCATCCCCTCCACCATGCCCTTTCCCTGGATTAGGTGTCCTCTTTATCCATTGTTTCAAGGCAATGAAATGACTCACACTGAGTCTGTTCCCAGGACATCTTGCCAGGTGAGTGAGAGTGACATTTAGTAGGAGACCTATTAATTGGAATCTAGTGTAATAGCACAAACCAAACAGAAAACTCAAGTCCTTTGGCGTGGTCCAAGCCTTATCGTTCCATCTGTGGGCAGCGCTGCCTACCCGGGAGCAAAGGCACAATGGATCTGTTCCACTCTGCAACCCCAAACAATCCTCTTTCACAGCTCTTGTGCCTTAAATCAAGGAAATAAAAGGCCAAAGGAGTTCTCAAATGGCATGTTCAATGGCCCTAGGAGGGGTAGGAGGAAGACATAACATCTCACATTCTCCCAGCATACAAAGCCAAGGCCTTGGACTTGCACACCTTGGCTGACTGGGAACAGCTCTACCAGATGCCATGGAGCTCCAGCTGCCATCAGCCAGCTAAGTGATGCACACATCCTACCACTTCTGCTCTGAAATGAGTTTTATACATCACCTGGCCTGAAACATATCCACAGGGACAACAGCTAATATGGTTCCAGCTTGGAGAGGGGCTCTTAGGTCTGCTGGATCTCTTCTCTTTTCTCAGTCCATGAGAGTTTATTCCCCAAGACTGAAATAGTGAGAAAGACAAATCAGTCCCCAAGTTATGTGTCTGAATCACAGCCCCATAGACTCATGGAATCCTGGAATGCACTGCTTGGAATGGACCTTCAAAGGTCATAAGAATCAAAGAAGATCCAATGGGGGTGGACTAGATGACATTTGAAGGTCCCTTCCAACCCGAATCTTTCAATGATTCCACGATTCTATGGTTTTCTACACTGATGGACTCTGTCCAGATTCTAGGTGTAGTTCTTCAGCAGAGACAGCTCCAACTTCATTACCATGTGTTAAAGACAAAACTGTAGTTCAGCAGGACATCTTCATATTTAAAAACAGGAACCATCATGACTTGAGTTCATTTTTATAACTGTAGACTAGAAGACTTCTTAATGTGGTGGACAGGCATGCAGGAATCTCTAAACCAAATCATCTGGTGGGCCTCAGTAGGAAGGTCCTATAGAATCATAGAATCAGTCAGGGTTGGAAGGGACCACAAGGATCATTCAGTTCCAACCCCCCTGCCATGGGCAGGGACACCTCACACTACATCAGGCTGGCCAGAGCCTCATCCAGCCTGGCCGCAAACACCTCCAGGGATGGGGCCTCAACCACCTCCCTGGACAACCCAATCCAGGCTCTCACCACTCATTATGGCTTCCAAATCAGTACCTGGAGCCTTGGTTTGGGTGTATCCTGAAGACTGTACCTCACCTCTAAATGATTCTCTGGTCATCCTGTCTGTCAGCTCAGCTGTAGGCAGATGTGGATAGTAGCAGCATCACTTTCTGCACCACTCCCAGCTGTGGGAATTGGCTTGCTCGCAGGTAGCTATTTTGATAACCCTGCTAGAACTGAGCCTGCTAGGTCCCAACTGTTGGGTTAATTTCTCCAAATCATAGCCATGGGGAAGTCCAGCAGCTAGCTAAACAAGATTATTTTTTTTTGTCACCTAGTGTAAGAGACAGCATAAGGGCACCTGCATGTGTCAGACCTTCCTGTTCTAAAATTGGAGTTCCAAGTGACATTTTGAAGTTTTCTTTCTGTTTTTCCATAGATAGAAGATAGAAAACTAGATGGGATTATGTAATTAACTCATGGGCATCTGAAGCTTTCTATTCCTAATGGAGACAAGCAGGGAAAATGTTCCTGCTGTCTGGTGGAAAAACAATTAGGGATGAGGCTGTCTCCTTAGGTCAACACATCAGGACTAATGATTTGTTTGCTCAAGGCAGGCATTTGGTATCCGGAATAAAAATTCATTATCCAAAGGAAAAAAAAAAAAAGAACTTGCTCTAGCTGGAAATAGTATAGAAATGTTTGTAAAGACTTTCAAGCCAAGAAGTAATTCTCAATGCCTTACATAATAGAGTCTTTGGGATTCCACTTGTTCCCTTGTTTTAAGCCTAATAAATTATTTGAATTGCATATCCTCAACAAGGAGTTTAGTCTCGGTTCAGAAGCAGGAAAGGAAAACAAACAACTCTGGTGACAGCCTGTTCCATGGTGAATCCCTTTCCCTATGCCTCACTTCTGTCTTCAGAGAATCATTTTGACTGGAAAAGATCTTTAAGATCATCGAGTCCCTGCCATCAGATCACTTCATGACCAAGAGAAAGAGGTCTGATGCACCTTCCACACACTCAGTCATGAGGGGTTTGGCTTTATGCCTCACTGGAGTACTTTTTTTTCTGCTTTCCTATAGGCTCAGGCAGAAAATGAAAATCCTAGAGTTGCCAGAACTGCATCCTACATGCCACTGGTTTGCTTTGGAGGTTTCCCAACCATGAGGAAACAAATTGCTAAGCCTATGAGAACTGATGAACCTCCAGCCAACCATAGGAAGTTAGAGCAGCAGCCTCCTATCCAAATGAACTGCTTTGTTAGGGAGGGCACTAATGAGCAAGTGTCTTGAGAAGGCTGTTGGGGCTGTGTGGTTAGACATCACTTACACTTTTGGTTTCAGCCAAAAGACATCCTGGTTTTGCATCCCATGCTGTGTCATGGGTGAGTGCTGGTTCCAGGAACATGAGCTGAGCATCTGGCATCCTCTTCCCACATTAGGATTCATTTGGCTGCTGCCAAGTGAGAATGTGGTGTGGACCCACACAGGCTTGAAAGGCTTGAATTAGGAGCTGTCTGCCATGCTCTGAAGGAGAAAACCTGCTGAGGTTATAAGACAAGAAGTCTCTGCATTGTGAATGTCCCTTTCACTAAGGCTTTAGCCAAGGAGCCAAAGCAGCTCTGGCTTCTATATTTCAGACTTTGCTAGAAGGGGCTGGTCTGAGAACAGTGAAGGTCTGTCACCAGTGACAGAGACTGAGTGGAGCAAAATGTGTTCAAGGAACTTTTTTCTTCCCAGAGTAAATAGGGGATTTTTAGATGCACTCTTGGTTGCATTTAAACTCTGACATTGCCTCTAGCTGAGAACATTAAGCTAACAGACAGGTAGTCATGAGCACAAAAAGTTCTGTTAGCACTCAAGAGCTCTGGGTATGGATCTGCTTGTGTGTTGGGAAGGAGGAAGGGTGTTCAGGGTAGAAAGGAAGGGGAGGAGGAGCATCACAAAATCACAGAATGGTGGAGGCTAGAAGGGACCTCTAGAGGTCGTCTAGCACAACCCTTCTGCTAAAGCAGCACCCACAGAGGCTTGCCCAGGATCACAATGCCCAGGTGGTTTTGGAACCTTTGCAGAGGAGACTCCACAACCTCTCTGGGCAGCCTGGAGCAGGACTTCAGCACCCTCACACCAAAGTATTTTCTTCTTCTGTTCAGATGTAACCTCTTGGGTTCCAGTTTGTGCTTGCTGCCCCTTGTCCTGTCGCTGGGCACTACTGACAAGAGCCTGGCCCCAGCCTCTTGCCCTCCACCTTTTAACTTATGATGAACATTGAGAATATTTCCTCTCAGGCTGCTCTTCTCCAGGCTAAGCAACTCCAGGTCTCTGAGCCTTTCCACCTTATGGAGATGCTCCACTCACCTCAGCATCTTTGTAGCCTTCACTGGACTCTCTCCAATAGTTCTCTGTCTCCTTTGAACTAGAAATCCCAGAAGTGCACTCCATGACTGGAGAAGTTGGGAGATAGATTGAATGTGTCCTGGAGACACTCTAAAGCATCACCTGCCCACACTAATACTTTCCTCCCTGACATGCTGACCAAGCAGCCCAGGGAGTGTAGGATAATTGAAAAGCAGTGGTGGGATAGTCTTTAGATGAGTTTTTAGTCTTCCCACAAAAGCGAGTAAAATCCGAATGCCCCTCCTGAGGCCATATCTGATTGCCACAAATTCCCATTAGATCCCTGGGAGAAGTAGCTCAGCAATGAAAGTTGCTTGGGAGTCCCTGGCAAGACAAATTCCTTCAGCCACCTCCTCCCATCTGCCAGAAACACCATTTTCCCCAGACATTCCCCACCTTTAACTCTCCATGCCAGAGCACAGCACCCACACAGCTCCATCAAAACAGAAGTGTGGTGTTTGTGGCCTCCTTCCCGCAGCCTTTGTGGTTGATAAAGATAGATGGCAAGTTATTCCTCAGGTAAATCTCTCTGTTTTGAAGTCAGTTGAGTTCTTCTGACTCAAATGTCCACAATAGGATCTACTTTTTCTCTACACAGTCATGATGGGAGACATTCCCACTCTCTACAACTACCTGAAGGAGGTTGGATTGAGGTGATGGTTGGTCTCATCTCCAAAGGAATAAGCAACAGAATAGGAGGGAATGGCCCTAGGGGAGGCTTAGGTTGGATATTATGAAAAATGTCTTTCCCAAAAGGGTTGGAAAGCCCTGGCCCAGGATCACTGTCCCTGGAGAGATTGAAAAGCCAGGTAGATGTGGGGCTAAGGGATGTGGTTTAGTGGGGATCTGGCAGTGCCAGTACTGTTGAAATATCATCATAGAATCTCTTCTGCTTGGAAAAGACCTCCAAGATTATCAAGTCCAACCATCAACCTAAGTCCACCATGGCCGTAAACCCATGGACTATTCCTTAATTTTGTCAATGTGTACTTCAGCAGTGCTGAAAAGAGGTTTATGTTAAATCCCAGGAAGCCATGAAGGTTTCTGTTGCTCTTGTGGCATGTTCAGAGGTTGAGAAGGTAGTAATGTAAGTGGTCAGTGAGGAACCAGGGTAACATCAGCTTCAGGAAAGGAAAGGAACGACTGATAAAGCCTAGTCAAAAGAAATAAAGAGTGAAAATGTGCCTGAAATTGAATATGATTTCTTGGACACCACCCTCAGCTCAACAAAAATCAGTTTGGTTTGTTAAGGAAGGTTTGGTGCAAGAGGCCTTTGACTTTGTGCTTCATCATCTGCTGGTTGGTTGAGAAATGGTCTCTTAGCAGGAGGAAAAGTGTGAGTGTTCTCCCTCTGGGATTGAAGCCTTTCCTTTCCAGTGGCCAGAGTTTTTTTTTCTAAAATCCCAGGGAAAATAAACAGAAGGGGAACATGATACCACTTTTCTAATCTGGAGACAGTAGCAAGTAAAGCAAACAAACCAACCTCCCTGCCCATTAAGGAAGGGATAAGAGACCTTGGTCTTAAACTTCAGTCAGGGAAAGGCAAATCAGAAATTGAAGGGCTGGGGGCTGGAGTTTTCTGATGGTTTTTTTGTGACTATAAAAATAATAAAGCATTGGAGCAGACGGTCAGGAGCAGGTCTGTGGCCGTTTATTAATTACCAGTGTTAACTGAAATGTTCCCTTCTCAGAAGCCAAAGGAAATGACTGCTTGAGATTCCCTTGAGCCCTGTTTTCTGGGCTATTTTTATTTGCATTTTAACCCACAGGAATATCAGTAAGACAAACTCTGAGCAAAGTGCACACCTTGCTGGAGGACACATTTCACAGAGCAGCTGCCAAAGAGGAGCAGTCACCACGTAAAGATCTTTGCAACTGGAGATCCTGGGAGACTTCCTCAAGCTTGGAGGGCTTTCAGGAGGGATTTGACACTAAACTGAAAAGAAACCTGCCTCTTAATTTAGGAACATGTAGATACCTGCTGCATGGCTTGGCCATGCTTTGAGATGCTTCAGCACAGCCCACTTGCACATTGGCAAGTGTGTGACTGATGCTAATCTAGGCAAAACTCTCAGCTAATTAAAGCTTTGTGGCTTGTCTCGGGCTCTGACTGCAAGCCAGGGAATTTTGTCTTTCTAAAAAGCTTGGATAGTCCACAATACCTTTTCTATTTTTATCTCGTTCCCACAAAACCATGAAATGTGTTTACTGTGTGGGACTGCCAGGGGATCAGGGCAGCTCCAGACCTTGCCATGTCTGTGAGAAACTGGACCTGGCAGAGATAGAGGGAGAAATCTCCTTGAGGTCATCCAGACCTTGCTTTCCTCCCATGCTTCTACCAGAGGGTACAGCAGTGGGAAAAAAATTTTAGCTAGCTCTGAAGAATCTCATGTTTATCCACTTCTAACACTTCTAGCTCCTCAAGTAGCTGATTTGCTGCCAGTTTAGCTTAGATATTTCTGTCCAGTGCTGCGTTATGCTGCAAAGATGTACCTTCTAAGATTCTGCAGGTGAATGAAATATTTGCAGGCATTTCAGACACAGAGAAAGAACCTCAGCTTCTGAAGCAAGGAGAGAAAAATCTGTGCTCAAATGGGAACATCCTGGAAATGTGCATTTAAATTGCATTGCTAGTATGCAAGAAGGGATAGAGAAAGAAGAGCATCTCAGGTGACTCCAGCACTGCAGAACCTGATGTGGTGCTTTGAGTCATGGTTTAGTGGTAACCTGGCAGTGCTGGATTACTGGTTGGACTTGATGGTCTTAAAGGTCCCTTTTAATCAAACTGATTCTGTGATTCCATGATTCATCAAAACCACAGACATTGGTCATGGGAAAGGTAGACAATGCTATGAAAAAGCTGTTCCACAGCTCATTCATATTTATAGACTGATAAAATAATAGGAAGAAAGGCTGAGAAAGATCTCTAGGGATCATCTGAGCCATATTTCAACCCAAGACCTCAGTGAGATCCACTACAAGGAACAGGGATTTATCATGACATGATGTGTGTGGGCATTGAGCAACATTGCCAAAAGTCTTGATGCAGGATCCCAGAAATTATGAGATTGGCTTTTAAGTAGATTAAGAATTTCGTAATATTCTTCAGAATTGTTGGTGGTGGTGTTTTCCTTTTGATTTGGAATATTTCATAGAAGCATTTCAAAGCCTTTCTCGTAACAAAAGGATCTTAAATGTTTGGGGGAGGGGATGGGGTGGGGGTGTTGGTGTTTTGTTTTAGTTACACCATTCTAGGAAGGGAAAGTTAATAAAAAAATTTCAAACATCATTTGAAACTTCATGAAAAACATCAAATGTCATTGGTATTTTCTCAAATCTCTGGGTGTCAGCAAGGGATCAGGCTTGGAAAATGAAGTAGCCACATTTACTAGATAGGAAGAGGCAAAGAAACGCTGCTGGAAGCAGCAGTAGGTGTGGGGAGATGAAAAATGGCAGAAGGCAAAAAATGAGGCTGATGATTAGGATATATTTCCTGAAAACCACAGCTACCAGATGACTGAGATTTTCCCAAGGGAAAGGGAGGAAAAGCTCTTCCCTTTGGCTTTTAATATTGGATAAAGCCTTGAAGGACCATATCACAGAACCTGCTATCATCAGTGCCAGCTCAGGCTATCACTATTTTGTTTGGAAATAATTTACCCAAAGGATCTGCTGTGTGTTGAATTTTTCTCTTTAGGCAATGCCTTTCCCAGCTTGCATAAGAGCACTTAAGCAGCTCCAGCCACCTAATCCTCTAATGACAGATTTTTCCCCCAAATATTTGCTATTAAAAGCTATCCAATAAAATGTTTATTGGAGGAAGCAATGGTTTTTTGTTCAAACAAATCATTTGCTGGGACATGCTGATTTTGACACTCTGCTCTGTAAACAGCTTTTAAGTATCACTTTAGGATGTTTTATTAATGATGATAATAACATTAATGACTACTTTGGTGCTTTCCAGTTGTATTATCCCCCTGAGAGAAATTTAATTGCCTAAATTACCAGGTTACTGAAGGCTAACCTGATATAAAGGTTTTGCTTTAGAGACTGCATTTTGCATTAGGCTTTCTATTTATTTTCTCTGCTTCCAAACCCCTGCTCCCCTTTCTCTAGGAAATGCCATGCTGGAGAGAATTAAAAAAAAAAAAAAATTGGCTTTTTATTAAATGCAAACCTTATGGATGTTAACTTCTTCTACATAATGGTTTGCCTGTCATTATGAAGTGGAATTCAATGTTTTACAAGGAAGAAGAAGTTAATACTTTTCAGGTGGTGAACAGCAAAGGTGTCCTGCACCAGATCCATGGACAGCAAGTGCTCTTCAAAAGCTCTCTTGACTTTAACTGATGTTGCTGGCATCAAGTTTGTTTCTCTTTTCTTTTCTCTTTTCTTTTCTTTTTTCTTTTCTTTTCTTTTCTTTTCTTTTCTTTTCTTTTCTTTTCTTTTCTTTTCTTTTCTTTTCTTTTCTTTTCTTTTCTTTTCTTTTCTTTTCTTTTCTTTTCTTTTCTTTTCTTTTCTTTTCTTTTCTTTTCTTTTCTTTTCTTTTCTTTTCTTTTCTTTTCTTCTCTTCTCTTCTCTTTTCTTTTCTTTTCTTTTCTTTTTCTTTTCTTTTCTTTTCTTTTCTTTTCTTTTCTTTTCTTTCTTTTCTTTTCTCTTCTTTTCTTTTCTTTTCTTTTCTCTTCTTTTCTTTTCTCTTCTTTTCTTTTCTCTTCTTTTCTCTTCTTTTCTCTTCTCTTCTCTTCTCTTCTCTTCTCTTCTCTTTTCTTTTCTTTTCTTTTCTCTTCTCTTCTCTTCTCTTCTCTTCTCTTCTCTTCTCTTCTCTTCTCTTCTCTTCTCTTCTCTTCTCTTTTCTTTTCTTTTCTTTTCTTTTCTTTTCTTTTCTTTTCTTTTCTTTTCTTTTTCTTTTCTTTTCTTTTTTTCTTTTCTTTTTTTTTTTTCTTTTCTTTTCTTTTCTTTTCTTTTCTTTTCTTCTCTTCTCTTCTCTTCTCTTTTCTTTTCTTTTCTTTTTTCTTTTCTTTTCTTTTCTTTTCTTTTCTTTTCTTTTCTTTTCTTTTCTTTTCTTTTCTTTTCTTTTCTTTTCTTTTCTTTTCTATTCTTTTCATTTCATTTCTTTTCATTTCTTTTCTTTTCTTTTCTTTTCTTTTCTTTTCTTTTCTTTTCTTTTCTTTTCTTTTCCTTTCATTGCTTTCTTTCATTAGGATGTGAAATACAGCAGATATGGGAATCCCATCAAAATGGTAACCACACTGACTCTGGCACATCTTTAGAAATGCTCCTTATCTCTAACACTTTACAGAAGGAGTTATTTCTCCTCTGAGACGTCAACAAATTCAGTGCCTTGCTTTGCATAATGATTTCTGCTTCTTTCAGCAGCTCATGAAGAAGCAGGCAGCTTTGGAGAGCATTTCACCCATATTTAAGCTCATCATTCTCTACATACATTTTGGGGATTGCTGGGTAGGTCAATCTGACCCAGACTTACCCAAAATGATTCACAAAAGAGGTGTAAGGAGCTCATGGAATACAGACCTGGAGCTAAGACCTCCCATGTGACAGGACAAGAGGTGATCCTTTTAAAGAAAGATGTAGACTACATAGAAGGAAGACATTTTTTGCACTGAGGGTGGTGAAACACTGTTCCAGGGTGCCCAGAGAGGTGGCAGATACCCCAGCCCTGGAAGCATTCCAGATCAGGTTGTTTGGAGCTCTGAGGAACCTGCTCTAGTTGCAGATGTCACAGCTCACTGCAGGGGAGGTGGGTTGGACGACCTTTAAAGATCCAAACACTCTGTGATTCTTTTGAGGGGGACCTGCAACGACTGTGCTGATGAGTTGTGCTTCCCATTCAACTGTTTCTCCATTCTCATCCATCCTTAGATGTCAGTTTGACCTGACCTATCAGGCTCAAACCAGAAGCATTGACACAGCTTTTCCCTATCTCCTACAGCCTGTATTTTGGTGGTTAGGACACTTTAGTCCAAGTGAACTAAGAGCACCAGAGCACTGGCTCGATCTCATACGAGGTTATTCATTGTCTAATTCCCAAAAGGCAAGTTAACCTTCCCCACCTCCAGGGAGCAGAGACTCCAGCTGCATAAATACAGACCCTTTTGTGCTTCTTTCCTTAGGGTAGATGGGAATAAACCTGGTTTTAATACAGCCAGGGGGATGATGGTCCTTTTCAGGTCCATGCTGTTCCTGAAGTGCACTCAGTTTGAATATTCTTCTCCAAATGAGACACAGAATCACAGAATTAACCAGGTTGGAAATAACCTTTGAGATCCTCAAGTCCAACCTATCACCCAACACCACCTAATCAGCTAAACCATGACACTAAGTTCCTCATTCAGACCTTACAAAGGGTTGGTTCCTGACTGCCAGTGACAACAGATCAAGATGTTAAACATTATCTTAGTGCATCATAACTGGAAAATGTGTGACTTACATTCCACTCAGACTTATCTCTGAAGAACTTGTATCTAATCTCTCATCAAACATCTCTATCCATGCAGTTAATTTTTCCCTGCCTTATCATTATCCCTCTAATCTTAGCCATCAGGTAGTTTCCAGTTTAAACTTACCAAGTTGTGCCAGGGGAGGTATAGGCTGGATATTAGGAGGAAGTTTTTCACAGAGAGGGTGATTGCCCATTGGAATGGGCTGCCCAGGGAGGTGGTGGAGTTGCCATCATTGGAGACATCCAGGAGAAGACTGGATGAGGCACTTGGTGCCATGGTGTGGTTGATTGGATAGGGCTGGGTGATAGATTGGACTGGATGGTCTTGGAGGTCTCTTCCAACCTGGTTGATTCTATGATTCTATGATTCTGTGATTCTGATTCTATGATTCTATGATTCCATGATTCTATGATTCTATGCTTCTACGATTCTATGATTCTATGATTCTGTGATTCTATGATTCTGTGATTCTATGGTTCTATGATTCTATGGTTCTATGAACTAGGTTGGCTCAGTAGATAATGGAAAAAGTGAGGTCTCTGGGGAAACCTCGTAGCAGCCTTAAAGTACTTAAAGGAAGGCTACAGGGACTATGGGGAGTGACCTTTTATCAGGGAGTGCAGTAATGGGACAAGGGGTGATGGTTTTAAACTGAAAGAAGGGAAGTTTGGATTAGATATAAGGAAGAAATCCTTCCCTGTGAGATTGGTGAGACACTGGAACAGGTTGCCCAGAGAAGCTGTAGTTGCCCCATCCTTGGAGGTGTTCAAGGGCAGATTGAGCCAGCTGACCAGTGGAAGACATCCCTGCTTATGGCAGGGGAGTTGAAACTATGTGGTTCTTTAAGGTCCCTTCCAATCCAAACCATTCTATGATTCACTCTGCACAGAGAGGAATTAATAACTCAGGCTCTCCCCACTGGAGCTGAAGGGAAACTAATGTCCATAGATATGGATCTTCTTGCTGTGGTTTCAAAATGCACCTGGAATGTCAGAAACAAGAGGATATTCTATTTCTCAAAAGCTAATTAATTCCCTAGGAAATCAATGTGGGGCTTTTTTTTTTTTTTTTGGTGGGGTTTTATATTTTGTTTGCTATTTGTTTTGGTTTTGTGTGTGTGTGTTTTTTTTCTGTGTTTTTTGTTTGTTTGTTTGTTTTGTATTATTATTATTATTATTATTGCTGTTGTTGTTGATGTTTATTTTTTAGTGTTGTGAGTTGGGTTTTTTTTTTAGCACCTCAGAAAGAAGGGCAAAACATTGCTCTTTAAATATGACTGAGGTTCAGTTCCACACTGACCCCAGTTCTATAGTGCATAGCAGTTTTGCTGTCCTCTGGATTTTCTTCTGTATGAATAAAGGCATCCAAACACAACATTATAGAAGTCACAGAACACTGAGCCTGAAAATTAATAGTAGTGGGAGCTAAAGTGTTACGTCCCTCTGTTACCTAAATATCATTATCTTTTATTTATGGGCCCTCAGAATCCCTAAGACCTGAGGGATATTTTTCCCCCCCTTGTTTATTCTACATGCTCTGCATGTTGTTTTTTAAATTCTGTCATGTCCCATATAATTGTAAGTTGTCTCTTGAGAGCCTGTGGTCTGTTTTCATACAATTTCCCATTATTTTCAGTCAGTCCATGTATTTGTACCTTTTTATCCCCCCTTGCAAAACTAACAGCATAAACAAAATAAACCCTTGTCCTGTGAAGCACTCAGCTGGCATCTTCTCTGAAATTCACACTAGGAATAAATTTCTTTTTTTTTTTTCAGGCCAGAATGAAACATCTAAAAAGTTGTTTGTAAGAAAAAAAAAAAGGGAATTAGCAGTTTATATTTTTTTGCTTCATGCATGTCTTACTGGTGAAATTTAAGGATAGCTCTGATCAGATCATCCCTAAGGATAGCTCTGATCAGATCTTCATCATCTTAGGATGAGAGGAAATAGGCTCAAGTTCCACCAGGGGAGGTTTGCATTGGATATTAGGGAAAAAAATTCTTTCCTGCAAGAGTGGTCAGGCACTGGAGCAGGCTGCCCAGGGACGCAGTGGAGTTACCATCCCTGGAGGTGTTCAAAAAATGTGGGGACATGGCACCTGGGGACATGGTTTAATGGCCATGGTGGTGTTGGGTTGCACTTGGCAATCTTAGGAGTCTTTTCCAACCCTCATGATTCTGTGCTTCTCTGAATCCAAGATTCTGTTTCAGTTTCCCAGACTAAGGTGTCTGCTGCAATTTGAGATGGATGAGGGCATCCTGATCGGTCTCCTTTCCCTTCTGTGTCATATTTGTCATCCTCTCGTGGATGTCAGATACACTGTGGTGCCTCAAATGTTCATCCTGGAGAAGAGAAGGCAGCAGGGAGACCTTATAGCAACTTTCCAATACTCAAAGGGAGGCTACAGGAAAGCTGGGGCAGTAAAATGTCTCTCATTCCCACCAAATTACACAGAGAGGTTCTTCTTACCTTGCTATAGGCACCTACATTTGCTCAACTAAATTGCTTTTTAATTCCTCCAACCAGCCCTCCACAATGCCATTGGTTACCATGGGAGCTTGGGTACTGAATTATGGAGTCATAGAATGACTTGGGTTGGAAGAGACCTTAAAGATCATCTGGTTCCAATTCCCCTGCCATGGGCAGGGACACTTTCCACTAGCCCAGGTTGCTCAAGGCCTCCTCCAGCCTTACCTTGAACCCTTTCAGGGATGGAACATCCACAATCTCTCTGGGCAACCTGTTCCAGTGTCTCCTCACTCTCACAAGAATTTCTTGCTAATACCCAATCTAAATCTACTTCCATTTTGCCTAAAACCATTACCCCTCATCCTATCACTACAAGCTGTTTTAAAATGTCCCTCCCCAGCTTTCCTGTAGCCCCCCTTTGAGTACTGGAAAGTTGCTATGAGGACTCCCTGCTACCTTCTCTTCTCCAGGATGAAGAAGCCCAACTCTGGAAGCACTTACATGGAAGCACCGCTATCTATACATAGAACTCTTGACATCTTAATCCTCAGAGCAAGTCCTACCTATGTGCTGTAGATGCAGTTCAGCTCCCACACAAGAGTTTAGAAGCAGAAGCAGCCTGAGATGAATTTCACACCATCTGAAGATGTTGTAATCAGCTTTAATAAGTAACCACTTCTTTGATTTGGGGAGCTACAGGGATATTTTGCTTTCCACTGCTTCCTTTTAGACACCTGAGCCAGCTCTTCATCTGGTGTAAATGAGTAATGTGGTGTTGGTTGTAACTAGAGCCTGACAATTTTAGGAGAGCTGAGGTTTAGGCTCATTTTTGCCCTAAACAAAAATATTTTCACTTCCTCAGAGACAGGAGAACGACAAGGTCCCATGCTGGGTTTTCTTTCTGAAGTGTTCTGCAGCAGAGGTTTTCTTTTACTCTGTTTTATACAGCACAATGGAAGCTTCTCCCACACTAAGAGCAACCAAACACTGTGAGGGAGACTTTAAAAACAACAAATGGATTAGGAAAAGGTCTCCTCATCCGTAGGTGAAATCTGATTTCTTAAAAATTGTGGTGTTCTTCTTTTCTTCATGACTGAATCCTCTCAGCCTTTTGGAGAGGACTGAAATATTGTTATGCTCCCAAAGACAGGTTGGATGCCCTCTTCAAGCTTGCCCAGGAAACCTGTGGCATAGCTGGAGCTGGAACAAGGCCAGCTGCTCCTAGTCCAGCCCTTTAACCACAGGGCTCTCAGCAGCCTTAGCCACAAACAGCTGTTGGACTTGGCTCTGCACTTGTGGGAATTCTCCTGCACACCAAGGGGGGGTTAGAGAAGGAAGCAGTAAGGGGGCAGAGAACCAGAAAGAAAACACAGGTACACGGTTTGATTTTATTTTTAGCTGAGGGAGAGACCCACAGCTTGCAGAACAATAGATGCTGGGGTCAGTAAAACACAGCCAGGGTTGAGGTGGTGAGGAGCTGTGGTCATGTGGGGAGTCAGAGCCAGGAGACAATGCTGGCACAGGGGTTTATTGTTTCCTGTACTTGCTGGCTTTGCTCTCCTAAACATGCCAGCAGAGTCAGTGTGGCACCCAGCTGGTACCAAGTGGCAGCTCTCTGTTTATGAGCATGGTCAGGATCCCAGGCTCAGGGCAAAGTAAGAATTTAGAGGGCCTCAAGGTTCCTTCCTCTTGTTGACAGCCTGTGGATGGAGCCTGCTTCAGATGGACTGACAGCTCACCATGCTGCTCAACTCGCCTCAGCCTCGTGCTGCTGAGCCTAACCTTCCCTGAAGGATCTTGGAAGGGAGTGCAGATACCTGATGGGTGATAACTCACTGCTGTCACTAGGATCAGAGCCAGAGGTCCCTTACTGAAGAGGCAAAAGAGGGGCTGCCTTGGAAGAAGAAAAGAGACCGTCCCTTCCACCACCCTATCTCCAGCTAGGGTAAACACACTGCTCCTCAGGCTAGATGAGAGGAGGCTAGAAGTACACACAAACATCTAAAGGGTGGAGGTGATCAAGGAGGGGAAGCTCTTCTCAGTGGTGGCCACCAGTAGGAGAAAATTTACTTTGAGGGTGCCTGAGCACTGGAGCAGGCTGCCCAGAGAGGCTGTGGAGTCTCCTTCTGACTTTAAAAACTCAGTTGGACATTTTGATCCTGGCAACATGATCTAGGTGAACTTCTTTTAGCAGGGGGGTTGGATTAGATGATCTCCAGATCCCCTTCCTCTATGATTCAAACATTCTATGTGCTGCCTTGGAAAAAGAAAGAGCCCATCCCTTCACCACTCTCTATCCAACTGGGACAAATATACTGCTCATCAGGCTACAGGGACAATGCAAGCCTCAAAACAACTTTGAGATAGGATTGGGGTTTTTACCCACAATGTATTAGCTCATAGCTTAAAACCAAATAATCACTGTCAAGAATTAATTGGGGAAAGTAGATCCCAGATAATAACACTCTGGCTGAAGATCTTCCTACTCACTGAGGGGGTTGGGGTTAAATGACCTTTAAAGGTCACTTCTATCCCAAAGCATTCTGCAATTTTATGATTCTTTGCCTGTGCTGAAGGGGAAGAGAAACTCAGTTCTAGCTGAGACACCCACTCCCAGCTCTTTCCAGCACAGGTCACTTGCTGCTACTGAAAGAAGCTTGGTCCTCTCTCCTACCCTGACCCAGGGCCCAGGTGACATTCATCCCCAAACTGTTGCCACTACTCAACATCTCTGGAAAGTCCTTAGCTTGCTCCTTACCTCCTGCAGTTACCCAGTGCCCTGCTACCCCTTCCTGGACAACTTCTTCTCTCAAACCCCTCAGCCACTGCTTGATTAGGTGATGGAGAAGCCACGAGGGGGTTCTGACACTGTGAACAATTACAACTGATAGAACATGAGAGTTTGTGAGAGGGCAGAAGCTGTCTGTGCTTTAAGAGCAGCCTGCTAGCAGCTCAATCACCCTTAAAGTGCAATGACTTTTAGTAAGGGGACATGCTAGGTGTGTTCCAAAGGCCACTGAAGTCAGCAGGAAAAGACCTTTTGATTTCTGTGTGCTTTGGATGAGACCCAGAAAGAGCAATGAGTTAAGTCAGGGACAGTCTCTTTCTCACACAGCTGAAGCTGCAAACTCAAAATTCCCTGTGTTTGCTGAGCAGAAGTGAGTGTGGGTCAGGAAGGCAGCTGAGCTTTCCTTTCCTCTACAATTGTTTGCCTTGTTTTGGAGCCTAAAGCAATAGAGTAATTCCATGACAAAATTTGGGGCCAGAGAAGCTGACAGAGCAAAAAAATTGTGACCAAAGGAAGATTTTCAATCAGCTCCTCCAAGCTTAATAATGTAATTTATATTTTCTGGCTTAATTCACAGCCCCTGCCATTCATTTGTGTGAAATACTGAGTTCAGGTTTTGCTGGGTGAGTATTCTTATCAGTAAATACAGCAGGAGGCAAAGGCTCTGGCACCTACACCCTGAACCCTGTCAGCATTCAGAGAAAAACAGCACTGTCCACAGAGCTCAAAAATCTCAGAGCAGGATCTGGGCTTCATTATTCTGCATTCCAGTGAGTGAAGATAAGCAGAAAGATGGTTGCAGGGACCCATCTACTGCAATGGCCTTCTGGTGACATCTGGGTGTGCATTCCTGTGCTTCTGCTCTGAAGAAAGGTTTGCTAATAAAGGGAGCTTGAAAGAAAGGTAGGGACAGACTTTTAAGGAGAGCCTGTTGTGACAGGACAAGGGATGACAAGTTTAAACCAAAAGAAGGAGATTTAAATCAGAGAGAAGGAAGACATTTTTTACAGTGAGGGTGGTGAAACACTGGTTCAGGTTGTCCAGAGAAGAGGTAGATGCTCCATGCCTGGAATCATCCCAGGTCAGGTTGTCTGGGGCTCTGAGAAACTTCTTGTAGTTGAGGATGTCCCTGCTGACTGTAGCAGCTGACCTGTAAATTTCCCTTCCAACACAAACCATTCCAGTGTCCTGCAGCCTCATACTCCCAGCAAGCCTTTGGTGCCCTAAAACAGAGCCTTTAACAGAACAGACCACGAGATCTCATCTGGGTGGAGAATTGTAGCATCTCTAGGGGATGATGTTCCAAGTAAGGTGAGAAATACCAAAAGAGCTTCATATTTATGCACCATGCATAGGAAGTGAAAGAAGCTGAGGCAGGCTGATCTGCTGAGGCTTCCTGCTCTAGTAGCTCCTCCAGAGCGGAGAGGTCTGACTGCATTTGGAGACCTTCTGTGATGAGGAATTGAGCATGAGGAATCATTGGTTGCAAAAGGCCTTTCAGATCAAGTCCAGCTGTTGACCCAACACCACCATGCCCACTAAACCATGCCCTATAGGGCCCTAAAGGGCCACACCTGTGCATTTCTTGAACACCTCCAGGGATGGTGATTCTACCACCTCCCTGGGCAGCCTGTTCCAGTGCCTGAACACTCTTTCAGAAAATATTTTTCTTAATATTCAACCTCCCCTGGTACAGCTTTGAGGACATTCCTCTTGTTCTATCACTTGATACTAGGTAGAAGAGACTGACTCTCACCTCACCACAATCTCCTTTGAGGTAGCAATGAGATCTCCCCTTAGCCTCCTCCAGGCTAAACAACCCCAGGTCCCTCAGCTGCTCTTGACCAGACCTCTTTTGCAGACCCTTCACCAGCTTCATTGCACTTCTCTGGATGTGCTTCACCTCCTCAATTTCTTTCTTGTGTGATCTCTTTATCACCCTGCTGAAAAAGATAGAAATTAGCCTGGCTGCTGATGCTCCTTGAGCTAATGAACAGCTGCTCAGAGAAAGATGCAAAGTTAGCATTTTATTGTTGTTGCAAGATGCAAAGTCACCATTTTTTGGTGTAACTGACCTCTTTTTTCTTCTGGTCCCAGGTCCAAGTGCCTTTATGGACACTGATTTCCATGGCACCATGCTGAGGGTGGAAAATTTGCTTTGGAGTCACAGAGCCATACGACTGTGGAGGTTGGGAAAGACCTTTGAAATCACCTAGTCCAACTGTGAATTTTATTAGATTTTTGGGGGGTTGTTTTTCCTTGATAGAGGGAGAAAATTCAGCTCTCAGCCAGCAACAATAACTTGCCATTGTGGTCATGGAAAGCAGGAGGGTGGAATAGCTGGAGGGAGAGGGAGCCTAGCCCCTTTTAAACTTGTAAATTTAAAATAAACAGCTGGATCTCAGGGCGGGGGGGGGGTGGGGGGGGGAAGGGAAAAAGAAAGAAAGACAGAAAGAAAGAGGGGGGGGGGGGTTGAATAAAAAGCACACAAGCTCAGCAAAGTTCCAGTGTAGTCTGAAGACTGCTGATGCTTAAAGATTGAGAGACCCCAGATTTCATTTCTTGGCAGCTGAGGCAAGAAGGATGGTCTCCAAGGAGCTGCTGTCTCAGGCTGCAGAGGTGAGTAGCCAGAGGTTTATCCTGAAGGCTACTGGGCCTCTTAGAAGTTGGCATTCTTTCAGCATGAAAGATGGTAAAATATTAGCACTTTAAAAAGCCCATGGCTCACACAGCCATAAATCTAAAGGCTATCAGATGCCAGTGTGTCCATCAATAATAAAGACAGATGTGAGAGGAGCTCTTTTATGCACACTCAAGCATATGCAACCCAGGGGCGAGAGGGGTGGTGGGAAAGAGGGAGGGGGCTGAAAAAGGAAGGAATATTTCCAGCCTTAAACATCTGAAGCCTTCATCTCCCATAAATCTTCCAAGCAGAAGGCTCAGGTCAGATCTTCACTGCTGTATTTTTATTTTAATTCTTTTTTTTTTTTTTTTGAAGGGGGGATTTTCCCTTACATTAAAGCAATTAACATCTGGCCAGGGTAAATTCATGCTAAACAAGAAAAAAAAATGAAAAGGGGGAAACAAAAAGGAAAAAAAAATACTACATTTGGGTTAAATGCAGGTGCCAGGAGGAAGAAGAAGAATCATCTGGCCCAAATGGAAAGTGGGACTCTCTTTCTTTTCCTTTCCCCTCTGGATTTTACAGAAATCATATCAAGAGAGAGATTTCTGCTCTGCTTTCCTAAGGAAGTGAAGCTTATGCAATCCCAGGGAGGTGGTGGACTCGCCATCCCTGGAGGTGTTCAAGAGGGGATTGGACGTGGCACTTGGTGCCATGGTTTAGATAGGCATGAGGTGTAGGGTGACAGGTTGGACTCGATGATCCTTGAGGTCTCTTCCAACCTTCTTGATTCTATTCTATTCTATTCTATTCTATTCTATTCTATTCTATTCTATTCTATTCTATTCTATTCTATTCTATTCTATTCTATTCTATTCTATTCTATTCTATTCAAGCAGTGTGCCCACATTTAGGTCACTTTTTCCTGTATAAGCCAATTTGCACCAAATTTGACAGACATGTGAGACCCTGTGGGTCTGGAAGAAGGAGGTCCTGCAAGTTGGAGTGAAAAGAACTGTTTGGATAGCAGATTGCTATGGGAAGGAAGAGTTGTTCCTCTTTACAGGTGCAGAAAAAAGTCTTTCTTCAACTGCAAGGAGCTGCAAAAAAATCCTGAGCCTTCTTAAGCACCAAAGACCTTGGACCTGGCTCTGGAGGCAGTCAGGATTTTTTCACTGTGGGGCTCACAGCAGTGGACCAGGTGGAAATTCTCCTGTGTCAATCAAGACCTTGTGTTATGTTATGAGCAAATATGAAATAGTTTTCAGGAGTCGAGGTTGAATCCATTGGGAGGACTTCATTTGATCTTCATTCATCCCTGGAAAACTTCCCATCTCCAAGGATCAAACTGATGTGCCATTAAGAGTTCAAATAAACTGAGAGGTGAAACAGGAAGATAGAGAAGAGTCAAGGCATGTAGAGTGTTAGCACACTCAGTATGGTGAGGCAATGGACTTTCTGGGTGTTGCTCCAACAAGGGCAGAAACTGTGAACCCTTCCTTCCTTGTGGATTTGTGCTAGATGCCTGGATCCTCCTTGCACACATTTCTCTGTGAAGGTTAGGGCTTTTATAGCAGTGGAGCTCCTGTTTGACCTCTCTCAAGTCTCCTGGGACTGTATTCTTGGCCTGTGCTTAGGAAACATGTCTGTCTGACCTCTGCTCATCTGTCAAATTGGGATGAAATTACTGCAGAACTAAAAAGCCAAGAGGGACAGAGGAGAGCAAGTGAAGACAGACAAGGTGAACACAGACAAGGTGAACTCATCCACTCTTTGGCACTGACAACCCCTGATCACATTTACTGGTTTGGTTTTTTCTACTCTCACACTCTCTCCTTTCACTAAAACCATCTTCCATCTTTGTTTTGGCTCCAGTGTCTCCAGGTCCTCTTCTGAGCCTGACATTTCCATGTAGTAGACACCTAGTACTATAACTTCCAAAAGTCCATAGCCCTCTCTAGCACATGACGCACCACCAATTCTCACAGCAGAGCATCTTTGGCTTTTGGAGCAGTTTTGATCACATTCCCATGGAACAGCCTCTTAGGCTTAAATATTCTGCTTGATCATTGTCTTCTCAAGCTGGTTTTGGATTGTAAGAGATACTCAGTGGCAAAGAAAACCATGGTGGGTGCCTGTGTCTGGCAGGTTCTCATGCTACCTTGAAGGAGAGTAGGAGAGATCTCTCTAAGACAACCTATTTGCCATGCAAGAGCAGCCTGGAACCTCTATTTGAAGGAAGCAGATGAAATCAAATGGAAAAAGTCAGTCATAGAATCATTAGGAAAAGACTTATTTAGTCTGGAGAAGAGAAGACTGAGAAGGGATCTGATCAATGTCTATCAATATCTGAGGGGTGGGTGTCAGGAGGAGGGGGCCAGGCTCTTTTGGGTGGTTTACAGTGATAAGACAAGGAACAAGGGGTTCAAACTAGAACAGAGAAGATTTCAGCTCAACATGAGGAGAAACTTCTTTCCAGTGAGGGTGACAGAGCCCTGGAACAGGCTGCCCAGGGCGGGGTTGTGGAGTCTCCTTCTCTGGAGACTTTCCAACCCCACCTGGATGTATTCCTGAGCAGACTACCCTAAGTGATGCTGCTCTGGCAGGGGGGTTGGACCTGATGATCTCTTGAGGTCCCTTCCAACCTCTGATATACTGTGAGACTGTGAGACTGTGTGATACATCTAAGGTCACCAAACCCAACCATCAACCCAACACCACCAGGGCCATTAAACCATGTCCCAAAGTGCCACATCTACTCATGTTTTGAACACCCCCAGGAATAGTGACTCCACCACCTTCCTGACCACTCTCCCAGTAAAGAAGTTTTTCCTCACATCCAACTTAACCCTCCCCTGGTGGCAGAACCTGCTTGACCAGCTACACTTGTGCTGCTCACAAGCACTGAACAGAGGGCTTTTCATGGTTTTCAGCTGAAATAAACCTCATGAAATCAAAGAGCTTAACCCTTGCCACTAGCAGTTGTACAGGAGCAGCAAATGTCTTTGTGGAGCAGTCACTAGAGAGCACCAAACATCCACACACCCTACAGGTGAGGGAATTCCTGACAGTGGAAAAGCAGCTGGTGACTTCCCACTTGTCTCCACCTACTTCCATGTGTCTCCCTAGGCATAGGGTCCTACATTCCTTTGGGGGTTTTCTTGTCTGTCTTTTGGGGGGAGTTGTTTAGGGGGTGGAAGAGAAAAAAGAAAATGTAACATGGCTTAAGAAAATGGTTTAGAAAAAGTTAGTGACACTTTGGTGCTTGTAGCAGGGAAGCATTGGTAATTCAGACAAGCAATGTGAAAGATTTTCTCTGTCTCCAGGGTGCAGTAGATTTGATTTCTGTCCCAGATGAAGACTCCTCAGGTACTTGTCTCACCTCGTGCCTCAGTTCCTCAGCAGTCAGCTATTTGCACATTCTGATTCATTAAGGTCTTCTGCAGGTTTCAGGACATAGAGCAGCTCAATCAATCCCTGATTTTAAGGGATTTTCTGTCTTAAGCCTTCTTGGCACTGTCAGGCCTTTCTGGAGAGTATCTCAGGAGTTCAAGAATTGGTTCAGTAGCACTAATAATTTCTAGAGTAAAGAAAAGTGCTCTAGGTGACCCTGCTTTAGATGACATGTTGGACTAGATGATCTCCAGAGATTCCTTACAATCCCAATTCTTCTTTATGATCAGCAGAATGAAAGTTGCTGCTAGCAGAGGCAACATGAGATACTGAAAGTGGTCCCTGCTTACTACAGGAGGGTGAACTAGATGACCTTTAAATGTCCCTTCCTACCCAATGCATTCTATGATTCTGCAAGACTGGTTTGAAGGCATCACAGAATCATAGAATTGTTTCAACTGGAAAAGACCTCTAAGAACATTGAGTCCTACCATTGACCTAAGACCACCATGGCCATTAAACCATGTTCCCAAGCAACATGTCCACACACTTCTTGAACACCACCAGGGATGGTGACTCCACCACCTCCCTGGGCAGCCTGTTCCAATGCCTGATCTCTCCTGCAGCAAAGAAATTTTTCCTTGTATTCAATCTAACCATCCTCTGGTGCAACTTGAGGCCATAAATGCATAGCAATCCCATGGTTTGTTGAGATATCACACAATCACATAATGGTAGGGTCTAGAAGAGACCTCAAAAGATCATGCAACCCACCCCCCCATCCTCCCAGAGCAGAATCACCTACACCAGGTCACACAGGAAAACATCCAGGTGGGATGCTGCTTGGATATGCAGTGCATAGATAATTTTGCTTATTGAGGGCTGGTTGTAAACCAAGAGAACCTTCCTCTAGGCCTAAATTTGCAATGAGAGCACAGAGAGATCTGATGAAGCTGAATATGACTTCTAGTGTTGGGTTAAAAGTCTTCAGACCATGTGGCACATCTATAGCACGGAGACACTAGAAAGGACTCCATTGCTCCCTAGAGGAGCTGCTACTGCATATTCCAAGTGAGGGATCCAAGCCTGGCTTCCCTGATTCATGCACTAAGGAAATATGTATGTCTAGAAACAGGTAAAAAAAAAAAAAGAAGAAAAAAAAAAGAAAGAAAAAAAAAAGATAGAAGGGGAAAAAAAGAAAAAAGAAAAAAAAAAAAAGAAAGAAGAAAAAAAAAGAAAGAAGAAAAAAAGAAGAAAAAAAAAAAGAAAAAAATCTTTCCCTGTTCCAATTTTTAATCAGAACACTTAGTGGTTTTTTTTTTTCCCCTCCTCTGTGGTTTCTGGTCTGCTCCAGGATCAAAGAGCAGTGGCCATTGCTAGAGCAAGGAACCAGCTGTCTGTGTGGTGTTTACAGAGCAATCAACCCCAACTCTGTGTAATGAAATCAAGAAGGTGAACTCTTTCATCTTATGAAATCACAGAGTGGTGAGGCAGGTTCACACAGAGCAGGTTCACACAGAGCAGGTTGCCCAGGATCACACTGAGGCACATCTTGAAAGTCTCCAGAGAAGGAGACTCCACAACTTCTCTGAGTAGCCTGAGCCAGTGCTCTGCCACCCTCAAAAGAGAGAAGATTTTCATGTTTAGATAGAATCTCCTGTGTTCAAATTTGTGTCTGTTGTCCCTTGTTCTATCACTGGCACCACTTGAGAAGAGTCTGGCCTCATTTTGTTGACACCCACCCTTTAGATGGAGTTTCTCAGATCATCCTTTAGGTCTAATAGATGCACCTTCTGCCTTCCTGCAGATGCCAGGGACATCCAAGGGATTCTCCATGACCTTTCAGAGATGCTAATGTGCTTTCAGGGTTGTAAATTCCCTCTGCACCCTCCAATGCAGCCCATGGACTTGTGTAGGAAGTCCCCTCAAGTAATCCTTGACTTGACTGTGATCTACTCGTGGTGTTTCTCCTCACTGAATCCCATCACTAGTCATAGAGGGAGACCTGCTGGAAGAATAAAGCAAGGAAGACACAGAGTACCTCAGCCTTATCTGTATCTTTGTCACTAAATCACTCATCTCACTTCCATGGCCTTCGTGGTCTGCAGGAATGAGGTAAGATCACCTCCTGAGTTTGCTTCCATATCCTTCATCTGTGACTTTGTTCCTTACTCCAGATTTCCAGACTGACTCTTTAGTGACATCTGTGTGGCTTCAGGTCTCCACCACAATAACTCACCTCAACAAAGAGCAATTTTCCCTCTCTCTCTGCTTTTGTTTGCCTTTCCTCTTGAATAAACTATTTCTTTGAAGAGCATTCCAAGAACAATTCATTTTGTTTAGAGGAAAGCCACTGGACTGGCTGATTAAGGGATATTTTCCCTGTAGGAACATGTGGACAAATTTTGAGGTTGGTTTTACTATCAAAAGTCAAAATGTTTGAAGTAGAAGGAAGAATATGCTGGAGCCTGGATTCCAGGAACTATGTTGACACCAGATGCTGACGAGAATGAAGCTGTGCAGGAGAGAAGCACAGCACAGTTAAGTAAGGAAACCTCATCACAGAATCATAGAATTCTTTCACTTGGAAAAAGACTTCCAAGGACATCGAGTCCAACTACCAACTTAAGACCACCATGCCCGTTAAACTGTGTCCCAAAGTGCCATGCCCACAGGTTCCTTGAACAATTCCAGGGATGGTGACTCCACCACCTCCCTGGGCAGCCTGTTCCAATGCCTGACCACTCTTTCAGTGAAGAAATTTTTCCAAATCTCCAACCTAATCCTCCCCTGGCACAATTTCAGGCCATTTCCTCTCCTTCTATCATCTGATACTTAGGGAGAAGAGACCAACCCCCACCTCACTACAACCTCCTTTCAGGTAATTGTAGAAAGCAACCTCATCTTCCTTCAGGGTTTCAAACCTCTAATCTCAACCATAAATATTAATATAACTAATGTAAATATAAATAAAACACAACTCTGTAAGTAAATAAATATAACTACATAGAAAGCAGCCCTGAGGGGAGGGACTTGGGGGTGCTGGTGGATGAGAAGCTCAACAGGAGCTGTCAGTGTGCACTTGCAGCCCAGAAAGCCAACCAGAGCCTGGGCTGCATCAGGAGAAGTGTGGCCAGCAGGTCAAGGGAGGTGATTCTCCCCCTCTGCTCAGCTCTGGTGAGACCCCACCTGGAGTACTACATCCAGTTCTGGAGCCTCTATTACAAGAGGGATCTGGACATGCTGGAAGGTGTCCAGAGAAGGGCCACCAGGATGAGCAGAGGGCTGGAGCACCTCTGCTATGAGGACAGACTGAAAGAGTTGGGGCTGTTCAGTCTGGAGAAGAGAAGGCTCCCAGGTGACCTTCTTGTGGCCTTGCAGGATCTGAAGGGGGCTACAAGAAAGCTGGGGAGGGACTTTTTAGGATATCAGGGAGTGACAGGACTGGGGGGAATGTAATAAATCTGGAAGTGGGGAGATTCAGACTGGATATGAGGAAGAAGTTCTTCCCCATGAGAGTGGTGAGAGCCTGGAATGGGTTGTCCAGGGAGGTGGTTGAGGCTCCATCCCTGGAGGTGTTTGCAGCCAGGCTGGATGAGGCTCTGGCCAGCCTGATGTAGTGTGAGGTGTCCCTGCCCACGGCAGGGGGGTTGGAACTGGCTGATCCTTGTGGTCCCTTCCAACCCTGACTGATTCTATGATTCTATGATTCTACATACATATTCTGTGACACCTTCCTGAGAAATTCTGAGATTCATTTTACTCACACAAAAAAATACTCTTCCAGTATAAACTGCGCTGTCTCCTCTCCTTTGCTCTACATTGCTTCAGTGTGTGAGCATGGAACTGAAAAACCCTTTGTAGCACCATAAAGCAGCAAGATCATTCTCCAGGGACACTCCTTGGAAGGGAATTTCCCTCAGCTCAAGTCCGTGAGTGACTTTGTGCTTTGTACATTTCGTCTCCTCTCCATCATATGGCTGAAATTGTTTACAGCTGGAAGAGACTGATCAGAAGAGCCAGGCTGGCAAAGACAGCTGTTTACCCTGGGAAAAAAAAGAAGAAGGAGGTCCAGACCATAAGTAGGTTTCTTCAGGAAGGAATTTTGTTTATTTTCCTTTTGATGTAGTTTTAGGAAGATGAGTTCTGACCAAGAGAAATTTACAGATATATGTGAGTGTATAACCAAAGGCAGCCCATACAAGAACTGAGGTTTTTGATGTCCGCCATGGCTTGTTCTCTTCAATCTTTTCACCAATCTTCAACCACCATGTCCATGGTATGAGTGATGCTTCCAGAAAACACCACTCTGTATAACACATGCATCTCTACCCCGTCACCCCAAAAGAAATAAAAAGATGCAAAAAGAATGGTCTATTTTAAAAACAAAGTTCCACTTGGAAACTTTCTTAGATCCAACTGGGAATTTCTATTCTGTCTCACCTCAGGACCCACCAAAGATGTAGTGAACCAGAAACATGTGCTTGACAAATCTTAGGAAACCATTTTGCCAGTTAGGTTGGAAAGGGAAACTGAAATAAAACCATGGGATGGTTTGGGTGGAAAGGGCCTTTGAAGTTCAACTAGTCAAGTCCCCCTGCAGTGAGCAGGGAGATCTTCAACTAGATCTTGTTGTTCAGAGTTGTTCGACCTGACCTGAAATGTTTCCAGGGATGGATCTTCTCCCAGCTCTCTGAGCAACTTCGGGTAGTGGGTCACCACTCTTGCTTTCAGAAATTTTCTTCCTTCTCTCTAGTCTAAATCTCCCTCTTTTAGTTTAATCCACGACCCCTTGTCCTGTCACAACAGACCCTGCTAAAAAAGTCTGTCCCCAGCTTTCTGATCAGCTTCAAGTATTGAAAGGCTGCAAGAAATCTCCCCAGGACCTTCTTTTCTATTTAGTCTTGAAAAGAGAAGACTGAGAGGGGAATATCATCAATATGTATCGTATCTGAGGGGTGGGTGTCAGGAGGAGGGGGCCAGGCTCTTTTGGGTGGTTCACAGTGATAAGACAAGGAACAAGGGGTTCAAACTAGAACAGAGAAGATTTCACTTCAACATGAGGAGAAACTTCTTTCCAGTGAGGGTGACAGAGCCCTGGAACAGGCTGCCCAGGGTGGGGTTGTGGAGTCTCCTTCTCTGGAGACTTTCCAACCCCACCTGGATGTATTCCTGTGCAGACTACCCTAAGTGCTGCTGCTCTGGCAGGGGGTTGGACCTGATGATCTCTGGAGGTCCCTTCCAACCTCTGATACACTGTGAGACTGTGATTCTCTAGGCTGAACAATCTCAACTCTCTCAGCCTTTCTTCTTAGCTGAGGTGCTTCAGCCCTCTGATCCTATTTCACCACTTCACTGCTGGACTTGGTACTGCTAGGTTAACAGTTGGACTTTATGCCCTGATGGTCTTTTCCAACCTCCATGAGTCCCTGATCCTGTAATCAAGAGTGTCAGGTTTTATGTAGCCAGTACCTATGCAGACTTACCTTTCTTCCAGCCATGTTTGCTGCTGGTCACTCAAGTGACCACTCACCCTTCTGTCCACACATCTGACAGTGATCTAAGCTCAGAGGGGTTCCAATAACACAATGCCCTCCAAACACACTCATGCAAGCATGTACAGATGGCCTTGAAGTTCTCCAGGCTTGACACAGAGCATGAGGTTGATTCCTTCTGTGTGTTTTGGTTTGGGTTTGCTGCTACTATTTTGTTTAAACGTACCTTCTGCAGGGACTGTGGGCTTTGCTATTCTCCTGAGGTGGGACAGTTGTTTATTTTACCCCTTCCTCTTATTTTTGTTTTCCCCCACTTCCAGACACTCCTCTGATATGGAATTTGCATGTGTTCAAAGCAGAATTTCTTTCTTTTTTTCTTTCTTTATTTTTCTTCTTTCTTTTCTTCCTTCTTTCTTTTTTTTTCTTTCTTTTTTTTTTCTTCTTTCTTTTTTTTCTTCCTTCTTTTTTTTTTCTTCCTTCCCCTTTGTTTTTGTGGGGATTTTGTTTTGTTTTCTTTTTTTCTTGGAACTGGATGAAGGCAAGGCTGTAAGAACATGGCATGCTTTCCTACAGCAATCATGTGAAATCCATTATGGAGCTGCTCTTAACTTGTACCATATCCCCCACCAGCCCTCATGAAAAAGACACAAGAAATATGCATGTGCCACTAGATTCTTGTATGGAATCAACCCCTCCTGTGTTGTTAGAACAGCAAAGGAAATTTGGTGTTGAACCCAAGCCGGTCGAGGGAAGTTCCTCTCCCCTTCTACTCTGCCCTGGTATGGCCACACCTGGAGCATTTTGTCCTCTTTTGGGCTCTCCAGCTCAAGAAGGGCAGGGACTTGCTGGAAAGGGTACAGCAAAGGGCTACAAAGATGTTTAGGGGACTGGAACATCTCTCTTATGAGGAGAGAGAGAATTGGGACTTCTTAGTCTAGAAAAGAGCAGACTGAGATAGGATCTCATCACTGCTAATCAATACTTAAAAGGATGGTGTCAGGAGGATGGAGACAGACTTTTTTCAGTGGTACTCAGTGACAGGACAAGGGTCAGTGGGCACCAGCTGGAACCCAGGAGGTTCCATCTGAACAGAAGAAACTACTTTGATGTGAGGGTGCTGAAAGCCCTGCTCCAGGCTGCCCAAAGAGGTTGTGGAGTCTCCTTCTCTACAAAGGTTCCAAAACCACCTGGGCATTGTGATCCTGGGCAAGCTGCTGTGGGTGCTGCTTTAGCAGAGGGCTTGTACTAGATGATCTCTAGTGGTCCCTTCTAGGCCCCACCATTCTGTGGTGGTGTATAGGAATCACAAGTTCTTCAAACTTAATTTGTAGACAGTTGCCTTGGGATTTTTTTTGGTTTGTTGTTTTGGTTTTTTGTTGGGTTTGTTTTGTTTTTGTTTTGTTTTTCATTCTAAGAAGTTTGATCTGGAATCTTTTGTCTTTCATTAGTCCCTGCAAAGTCATTTCCTCCCTCTCCTCACCCCCTTGAGTTGATTAACTGTTACAAAGCATTCCTGTGCTACTCAGTAAATAACAATGCAAACATGTTTATGTAACAGTTGAACGTGCTAATTATGTTTTTTTTATGATGGACTTCAATGCACACTGTCCCAGAGTCTGGTTGTCTTCAAGCCTTGGCTCTTTGATGTGAAGGGCACACTGGGAAACACATTTGTTTTCAATCTGGCTTTGATGAAGGTTGCTGCTTACACTTTATGTCACTTCTCCACAAGTCAGTTGCATGTTAACAGCCCTGGGGAATGCACCAGTTCTACACTGGAGCCATGGAAGCCTCTGTGCCCACACTGGCTCTAGTCACAAAGGGTTCTTCTATGAAAGGATGGAACTTCCTGTTGAGTTCTTGTGTGTGGAACCAGGATGCAGTATGCTTTCCAGCAGAAAATCCTGATCAAAGCTTGGTGAAGCCATCTGAGAATTTAAATTGGAGTCAGCTCCTATTAGTCATTAGGAGAAGATTTTGATTTTCTCCTGGTTTGAGCCAGAACTCATGAAATTCAGGTCAGTGATTTAACTTCCCAGCTCAGTCTCTTCTACTTCACTACATTTTCTGAAGTTCAGGGCATGTTTTCACAATGGCTGCTTCCATCAATGAGAATGATGGAGAGAATTCCTGCCAAGGACTGGGCTGCAGAAAGGCTCTGGCTTAGACTTGCTCCTGTGCAGACCAAGGGCACTGCCACATCTTGTGTGCAGTGTTGGGATGCAGGAATTCAGAAGTGGCACTGGTGGGGAGGAGTGGTCAGGACAGGTGACTTTCAACTCACCAGCAAGAGATTGCATCCCATAGAAGTCATCTTCAGGATAAAGATGAAGTAGGAATCACATCCCTTCTTCCCAAAGCAGGGAGAGCAGCTTTCTTCTTGAACTATTTGATTTGCCTTTGGAGCAAGGCAAACAAACAAACAAGCAATTTAACTTTGCTACTTTGGAGCTCCATGAAGTACCCCAAGCCCAACTATGATGCATTTCAATGCCTGGTTCATGCAATAGATTTGGCTCATTGGTTTTCAGCTATCTTGAGCTGGCTTTGAACTGCATTGCAAAAGGTCCCAAAGAGCAGTGGCTGTGACCATGGGAAATGCACTTGCTTCCCCAAGAAGACTTGGTGGGTACAAAAAGCTTGGCTCAGGGGCCAAATGAGAGCCAGGGGTAAAAGCTTCTGCACTCCAACACTAACTCTAAGGAGTTGTGACAAATCCTGGCATCTGCAACAAAAATCTTAGTATCTCATTGTTAAGAACAAGCCTTCCTTCTTCCAAGGTCATCACTTTCAATAACAAAGCATTTGAAGAGCAAACTCCAGGGCTGATAATTAGACTGATGGTAGTGGTTGGAGAACAGGCCACACTGACAGGTAGTGATCAGAAGTTAATCCTCCTCTCAATTGACTGATTTCAACTTATGCAAATGGGATTCCTCCATGGAAATCATCTAATCATCTTAGCAGAAATTTTCTGCTCATTAAGTGATAATTACTGCACTGAAACACCAGAACTTGGATCTCAGCTGCCATAGACTGTGATGCTCCACCTCAGCCATGAAGTCAAGGAAGCATTCCTGGCTTATATTAATTTTGTTTCTGTTGGCTAAGATCTCAAAACATGCATCAATATATGTAAAAGATGTTTCCTAGCTCTACTATCTCATGTGTGTGCATATGTTTTTTTTCCAGCCTCTGGTCTGCAGACTCCTGTAAGGCTGAGGTAGGTCTTGGATGGCTGCTGAGAGACTTATGACAGATAGGCAGAAGAAGAGCCCAAACCCTGTGTTGTTTAGTGTAAATGTGCTATACAGGGATCTACACCTCCACAGCAAAATATGTCTCCAAAGTGATAAAGGCTATAAATCTCTTTTACACCTTGTCAGAGCATCTCCAAAAGAGAATGCTGTTGGCCTTCAGTAGTGGACACATCCTCAGGACCTGGCAAAGGGGAAGAAATCATTCCAACCCACCACTGACACATAGGGAGGAGAATGAGGCAATGCACTTTCTGCTTGGTGTGCTTCTCCTTGTCACTTATCTCAACTTGATTTACCTATTCATCACTCCTCCATCACTTCCCCGAACCCTTGACTGGGCTCCAAAGCTTATTTCTGTGCTGAGTTCCTGAACAGATTGGCTGGAAACATTTTCCAGATGTGTTATTGTCCTCCAGGTGATGGGGAAAATATTTTGTTTAAAATTCTTTTCTTTGGTGGAGGATTCTCTGTCTTCCCAGTTTTTCCCAGTCTGAGGATGAGGGGCAATGAATTTAAGCTGGAAGAGGGTAGATTTATACTGGACATGAGAAATGAATTCTTTTCAATGAGGGTAATGAGCCAGTGAAAGAGGTTGCCCAGGGAAGTTGTGGATGCCCCATCCCTGGACTTGTAGTGACAGAACAAGGGGCAATGGTTTTGAGATGGAAGAGGGGAGATTGAGGATGGAGATCAGCAAGAAATTTTTTAGAGTGAGGGTGGTGAGACACTGGAACAGGTTGCCCAGGGAGGCTGTGGATGTCCCCTCCCTGGAGGTGCTCAAGGCCAGGCTGGATGAGGTCTTGTCCAACCTGGGCTAGCACAAGGTTGCCCACAGCAAGGGGATTAAAACTAGATGATTTTTAACATCCCTTCCAATCCAAATCTTCTTGAGATTCTATGATTTAATTTCTTGTGCTAGCAGGCATTAGAGACTTCATGCTCAATGAATCCCATTTCAACAGGCAGAAACCTTGCCCAGGTGAGCACATCTCAGACTGGCCACATCTCAGACTTATTTCTGAATTGGATTTCATTTTTAACTCACAAAACTAGATGATTGTATTTTGATTCAGGTCATCTTGTTACAAATCAAGCTTTCACTTCAAGCTTAGCAACTGCTAGCACTGTCCTTGCCTTAACAATAGTTTGGGTTTTGGTTTTTTTGGCTTTTTTTTTTTTTTTAATAAATGGTACAACCAGGCCTAATAATCATAACACAAAACAAGAGAAATAAAAAGTTGTCAGGAATCCAAACATATGCACTTTATGTCATGAAAAGCTTTTATTCTGGTCCCTGTTCTCACTTGTGCACAGATTTATTGAAAGAAAGAAAAAAAAAACAACACAAAACAACCAAAAAACACAACCAAACCTCAACATTTATTCATTTTCCACTCAGATTATTGTGGTTAAATCAAAAAGAAGTGTCAGGGCTTAGGGAGCTGAAAGCAGCTACAGTTTTTCCATTGTGAGGGGTCACATGGTTTGCATTTGTTCCATGAAAAGCCTCCTGGTTTTGGTTATTTTCACTGTCTGGAATGAGATAGAATTCCACTCCCGCTGCCAAATCTCCTATATCGCATAGGAAACTCCTGCATTTTGGGGCCATCTCCCTCAGTTCAGCTGGGAGGCCTGCTTCACAAGGAGCATTTTTACAATTTTTGTTGTTATTTATTGCTTCCAGTGGTCTGAGAAGACTCTTCAAATGATTGCTTGAAAGCTTTCTTCAGACAACAGGAGAGGAAGGGAGGGCTTGGGTAAGGTGCCGAGCCGTGATGCAGGAGAGCTGCCTTAACTCTGGTTCCCATCACATATGGGAGACATTTCAGGCTGGGTCAAAAGCCTGTTGAAATCCATAGAAAGATTTCAGTGGATGTGAATCAGCCCCATCATGACTATGCTGTGCTGTTTGCATTGGAGAGGTCAAAGAATAAAAAACCTAAGTCTTCCACCTTCTGCCGAGCATGGCCTCATTCACACAGAGCCATTCTGCTATGGGCTTGAAATCAAATGCAGAGAAATTCTGTCAGCTCCTGGACTGAAAACTGGTCAATGCTTGCTCTTCAATTATCCTCCTACATCCTCTCAGTCTACTCCAGAGAGATAAGCCTCTGTGAAGAGAAAACAAAACTTTCTCTATCCCAGACAGAAATATGTCTATGAATAAGTTTGTTTGCTAGCAGGTTCCCCGAAATTGGGTTAGTGTGAGATGTTTTAAGCAAAGCTCAGTAATCAGTGAGTAAATAGCAACCACCAAGTTTTAACTCAGTAGTACCTAACACTCCAGAGAACACTTTAAAATAAAAAAAGACATCATGAAATACACACTGACAAAAGCAAGCAAAATGAAAATAAAAAGGAATGCAGACTTGCCTGAAGTAGATCATACTGGATGCATCTGATTTCAATGTCACAGAATTCCAGCATCGTGGGGGTTGGAAGGGACCTCTGGAGATCATCAGGTCCAACCCCTCAAATGAATTTGATGCTTGTGGAGTTCATCGACATAAAGATCTGCCTCCTAATTTCATGTAATCATAGAATCATAGAAGGGTTTGGATTAGAAGGGTCCTCCATCATAGAGAATCACAGAATAGTTGGAGTTGGAAAGGACCTCGAAGATCAGCCAGTTCTGACCCTCCTGCCTCAGGCAGAGACACCTTCCACTAGACCAAGTTGCTCAAGGCTCTGTCCAACCTGGATTTGAGCATCTCCAGGAAGGGGGTATCCACAAATTCCCTGGGTAACCTGTTCCAGTCTCACCACAGTCTCACCACCCTCACTGTAAAGAATTTCTTCCAAATCTCCAGTCTAAGTCTCCCCTTTTCCAATTTAAAGCCATTCCTACTCATCCTATCACCACAAGCCCTTCACAGCTTTCTTGTAGTCCCCTTCAGGTACTAGAAGGCTGCTCTAAGTTATCCCTAGAACCTTCTCCAGGCTCAACATCCCCAGCTCTTTCAGCCTGTCCCCATAGTGGAGGTGCTCCTGCCTCTGATCATCTTAGCAGCCTCCTTTGGGCTGCCTCCAACATTTCAATGTCCTTCTTGTGTTGGAGCAAGGAGCAGAGGTACTGCCTTTAAATTTTGGTAGGAGACCTCCTAGAAATATGGATAAGAACCCTGGGTGATTCTTACAGGAGTTCACTGTGACAATTCACCTTGATGCCAGAGCATGGGTGGGGTGGCACAGCCTCATTTTTTAGCACAGATGCAGCTCATGTGCAGAAGGCTCTGGCACTAGTTTGGGTGCAGTCAGAGGCAGGGTCTTCATATATAGATCTCTGAACATAGCAAATATTGCTTTGGAGCTCAACCCTGGGAACTGCTGAGCAAAGCATCTCTTTGACCTCAGAAAAGCATTTGAGGTTTCCAACTACACTTTTCTTTCTGACGCAGATGAAACACCACCTGGCAAACTTTCCTTTAAAGAAGAGAGAGGGCGGCAGGGAAATCTGTAGCATCTCAGCTGAGGGCATGCATCATGAAAGGGAGAGACCCACAGGCACATCATGGGTTGGAATTTAGTTTAGCAGTTCTCCAGTGACTGCTTTAGCCATTTGGAGCCTCTCACTACAAGAAAGGCACTGAGGTGCTGGAGTATGTGTAGAGGAAGACAATGGAGCTGGGGAAGGGTGTAGAGAACAGGTCATGTGAGGAGCAGCTGGGGGAGCTGAGGTGGTTTAATCTGCAGAAGAGGAGGCTGAGGGCAGAACTTCTGTCTCTATGAAACTCTCTGAAAGGTTGTGACTCTGGGACTTGGTTTAGTGGGCATGCTGGTGGTGTGTTGGCAGTTGGACTTGATGAGCTTGCATCACTTTTCCAGCTTTAATGATTGCATGGTTCTGTTCCATGATCGTTATCCCAGGCTTCCACCTGCCCTCTGGCTCCAGTGGCAGTATGGTGCTATTTTCTTTCATCAGCTTATCTCACCTGCCTGATAGGAAGCAAAATTACCTCTGCTTGTTCCAGAGCCAACCTTCCAGCTCTCTTTCTGGCGGTGCTTTAAATCATAACTAATATTTAACAAGTAAGGGCTTCCAAAAAGGGAAAGTGAAAGCTATGTTACTGAGAATCCTGGAATTGCTTTGGTTGGAAAAGGTCTCTGAGATCATTGAGTAAAACAATCAAGCTAAGACCACCATGGTCATTAAACAATGTACCAAACTGTCATGTCCACAGGTTTCCTGAACATCTCCAGGGATGGTGACTCCAACACCTCCCCGTGCATCCTGTTCCAATGCCTGACCACTCTTACAGGGAAGAAATTTTTCCTAATCTCCAACCTAAAGCTCCCCTGGTGCTTCTTGAGGCCATTCTCATTCTACCACTTGGGAGAAAAGCCCAACACCCACCTCACTCCAACTTCTTGTCAGGGAGTTGTAGAGCTTTACTTGGAGCAAAGGCATCCCAGAAGGCACCCCAGTGTCCATAAGAGCCAACACAGGTTTGCTCACCACTCATCTAGTGATTACCTGTGTTGAGATGACAGAAATTCTGTGTCATTGAAGTCCCTGCAGCTCCTCAGAAAGGGAATGAATCCATTCTTTTTCTAGCACTTTGATCTGGCAACACCTCCCTCTGACAAAGCACAAAAAGGAGGCAGCCTGTCGAGAGCTAATCGCTTTCTCCACCGTCTTTCAAGTGTGTACCCAGAGCTGCTTATCTGGAGGTTTTGTATTGCTTCCCTGTTTGTTCTTCCCAGAGCCCTACTGCATCAGCTCATTCACAAAGGGAAGGTTTATGACCCCAATAAACAACAGTTTCCCCTCATTTCCCAGAACACAAAATAACTGTTTTGCAGGTTTCTAAAGCTTTATCAAGCAATGGTGACGCAGCAGCAGCTCAAATCCTGCCCTGCTCCCCATTCCCACCAACAGACTGCTCCAGCAATTTGATTTGTATCATTTCCCTGTCCAAATATCAGCCCTTTGCTCCCTGTTAGGCTGCACTCCTTGGAGTGCATCAAGAACAGCATAACCAGCAGGTCAGGGGAGGTTCTTCTCCTACTTTGCTCTGGGGCTGTTGAGCCTGGAGAAGAGCAGCCTGAGAGGGGATCATCTCAATACTGATCAATACCTGAAGGGCAGGGTCAAGAAGCTGGGGCCAGATTCTTTTCAGTGGTATCCAGCAAAAGGACAAGGGACAAAAGTGCTGGAACCCAGGAGATTCCATCTGAACAGGAGTAACTTATTTCCTGTGGAGGTGACAGAGCATGGAAAGAGACTGCCCAGAGAGGTTGTGAGTTCCCTTCTCTGGAGAGATTCCAAACCCACCTGGACATTGTGATCCTGGGTGACCTACTTGGGGTGACCCTGCTTTAGCAGAGGAGTCAGGCTAGGTGATCTCCAGAGGTTCCTTCCAACATCTACCATTCTGTGATGCTGTACTAAAAAAGTTATTTCTGCTTTCTGGTAACCTCCCCTCATATGTCTGTAGACTGTTATTAAGTTCCCCATGCTATGGTTTCAGAGCCAAGCCATTCATCTTTGCAGATGACTCATAGGCTGTTTTCTTCAGTCAATTAATCATGGAATTGGGTTCCTCCCAACATACCTTCTCTGGCTCATCTGTGTCTTTCTGGTAATGAGATGCCCAAGAGTGCAGCATCCCAGGTGTGCACTCCCCAGCCCCATCACTGAATCAGCTTCACCTTTCTGCTCCCTGACATCACTCTTCTGGCTCTCCAGTCCCAGGTGGTTCAGCTCACAATGATGATTCAGCTTCTGCAGTACCCTGCAGTATCACAGATCTCCTTGCTGTCCATGCCCCCCCTGCTATCTTTGTCAGCACAACTGCTCCTCTCTGCTGATAGTGAGGTTTGTTTCAGACTAATTCCGTGCTCAAAGGAGCTGTTTCAGCTGCCTTTTCCAACTCCACTCTCACGTGGTGTCCCCACAGTGTGTCCAAGTTGTCTTCACTGCTGTGTGTTAGTCTCTCATCCTCACTGGTTTTTGCTAATCTTGCTGGCTCCCCTACCTTGAAGATGATGATAATATCTTACAACACCACAGAAGTCGCTGTCTATTCTCTTCAAAACCATCACACTCATGCTTTGCAGCCCCTGCTCTAGTCATGCACTCCCAGCATGAATTACGGCAGCAAGTACTCCCTCAAAGGTTGGTGCAGCTTCGTGGAGATGAGTTGCTTTGCTAATGAAGAACCTTTGTCTCTTTCTGTTGAGGTTAACCTCCTGTATTAGCATCATGATAACCATCCTGTATTAGCACCTCAAGTCTACCACAATTTGCCAATTGCATACTTGGCTGCACCAAAAGAAGCCTGGCCAGAAGATCAAGAGAGGTGATTCTGCTCCTCTGATCTGCTCTGGTGTGACCCCACCTGCCGTACAGCTCTGGGGCCCTCAACACAAGAAGGACATGGACCTGATGAAGAAGGTCCCCAGGAGGGCCAGGAAGATGATCAGAGGACTGGAGCACCTCTCCTATGAGCACAGGCTGAGAGAGTTGGGGTTGTTCAGCCTTCTGAAGAGAAGACTCCAGGGAGACCTTCTAATGGCTGTCCAGCACCCAAAGTGGGCCTACAGGAAAGATGGGGAGGGACTGGTTACAAAGGCCTGCAGCACAAGGGGACAAAGGGCAATGCTTTGAAACTAGAGCAGCAGAGATTCAGATTGGACATGAGGAAGAAGTCCTTTACTATGAAGGTGTTGGAACACTAGAACAGCTTTCCCAGGGAGGTGGTAGAGAGACTCCACCACTGAGGACATTCAAGGCTTTATGGGACTCTGAGGAACCTGATCTAGCTGAGGATGTCCCTGCTTGCTGCAAGGGGGTTGAGCTAGATGTCTTTTAAAGACCCCTTTTGACCCAGTGCATTCTGTGTCTCTAAATCTTTATTTATTACAGCAGCACCAGGAAATTGTCTCAGTCACTACAACATGGCCATAATACCACTGCTAGCAAAATCACTGCCATGAGCTCCAGAATCACCAGAATTCTCCCAGATTATTTGGTGTGCCTGAGGACACATAGAATCATAGAATTGTCAGGGTTGGACGGGACCCCAAGGCTCATCCAGTTCCAACCCTCCTGCCATGGGCAGGGACACCTCACACTACATCAGGTTGCTCACAGCCACATCCAGCCTGGCCTTAAAAACCTCCAGGGATGAGGCTTCCACCACCTCCCTGGGCAACCTGTGCCAGTGTCTCACCACCCTCATGGGGAAGAACTTCCTCCTAACATCCAATTTGAATCTCCCCATTTCTAGTTTTGCTCCATGTGACAGGATTCCAACTACCCTTAGGATGTCAGTAGAGAGGGCACTGCCTTCTCCACGTACAGGCATGGAACTTAACTGGTGCAATTTTCTTCCTGAAGACTCAGAGGGGATCTAATCAATGCTTATCAATACTTCAAAGGTGGGTGTTAGGAGGATGGGGCCAGTGTTTTTACAGGACAAGAGGTAATGGGCACAAATTGGAATATAGGAAGTTCCTTAGCAGGAAGAGATTCTTCTTAACAAGAGGAGAGACTTCTTTACTTTGTGGGTACTGGAGCCCTGGAAGAGGGTGCCCAGAGCAGTAATGCAGTGACTCCATCTCTAGAGTCACTAAAACCCCACCTGGACACCATCCTGTGCAACCTGTTGTGGGTGACCCTGCTTTAGCAGGAGGATTGGACTAGATGATCTCCAGAGATTCCTTCCAACCTCTATCATCCCATGGTTCTGAGTGACTGTGAAGAAATAACACCAACTCCTGCTCTGATTTACTTTATCTGCTCTGATTTACTTTATCTGCTCACTCCAGCTGAGAAGGTCACAGCCAGAAAACAGTGGAGCAAGCATCTCATGCTTCCTCTGCTGTAACTGCTAACAGAGCAGAGACAAGGGTGAGGACAGCCAGAGGCCTGGGAAAGGAGACAGAACAAAACCAGGAAGAGAACATGCCCTCAGCAGGTTTTCCCCTCTTCAGTAAAATTGTCTAATAAAAGGTCACACCCATCTGCCAGTCTGCAGCCCACTGGTTGGTGGGTTGGGTTTTTTTCATCCTTAGGGGTTTTTGTGCCTTTTCCTTCCACCCGATGAATTTTGCAGAAGGTCTGAAAACCTGAGCAGACATGCAAGTCCCTGGGAGGCATTTAAACACCTATAATCACTTCTCACAGGTCATATGATGTAAGTCAGCTGATGGCTTTCTCTCCTTCCCCTCAGCCATCTTCCTCTGAAGCAGGCTGTTAGCTGTCTGTAGCAGGAGTGTTTATAGAGGATAATACCATTCCAGGCACTTCCTGCAGCCATGTGTTCTTCATTTGGAAGGAGTCATGTAGAAACGGTGCTTCTTGTGGCATTTCCAAATAAAAACCTCATGGTCCTGACTCTGAAATGTTGCAGAAAGTTCTACCCTTATGGTATTTCAAGACAAAAAAATAATTTCTTTCTTTTTTTTTTTTCCTTCTTTTTTTTTTTTTCCTTGTTCTCATTCTAATAAGATCAGAGAGAAAAAAAAAATATTGGCATGAGAATGAAATTCTGCTCTGGATTATGTTATCTGAACCCCTTAAGGAAAATCTTCCCTGCAGTTGCCTTTACCTGATCATTATGTACCAAATCTGGGACTATTTGTAGCTTAGGTCAGAGAACTGCTCTGTGCCCTCCCCTCCAGCTTCATTTCACATTCCTCTTTCCAGATGATGCTGGTTAGTTGTTTATCAATAGGATCAAAATAGATGGGGAACCAAACTGAGTGGTATTTTCATCTCCAACTCAACCACACCACATGTAAAAAAACCATCCCAAACCCCCCACCAGATGCAGTGCACTTTGTCCCTTCACAGCCAATGGGAAGAGAAGAGCCTCAGAGCAGGAGAGAAGTGAGCTGCTAGGTATTGTACAGTGCAATACCTTTGTCATTCTGGTAGAAAACAAAATAGTTCCAAGGTTTTGAAATAAGAGATCTCCTGTTAAGTTCATAAACACCATGAGATAATTATTACTGCAGTGAGATGGTTTAGCAGCAGAGTGGGTAGAGCTAGGTGATGGTTGGACATGATGATCTTGAGGAGGGGTTGAACAAGATGACCTCCAAGGATCCCTTCCAAATGAATGCATTCTGTGATTCTTTTCCTAAAAAAAGGGTTCTAGATTCCATGAAGGAAAGGCACAGTTTTGCATTTTCATCTCATTTTGAATTACCTGTGCATTTTCCACTCTTTCAGGTAAGCAATGAGGCATGACCAGCACTCAACAGTCTTGAGTCAAAGGCTGCTGAAAATGAAAGGTTTACCTATCAGAAAATCACAGACTGATAGAAAGGTAGGGGTTGGAGATGACCTCTGGAGATTGTGTAGTCCAGCCCCACTGCAGGGTCGTCCACAGTAGGTTGCCCAGATTCACGATGTCCAAATGGGTTTGGAATTTTTTCAGAGAGGAGACTCCACAACCTCTCTGGGCAGCCTGGGTCAGGGCTCCAGCACCCTCACAGCAAGGAAATTTCTCCTTATCTCCAGATGGAGCCTCCTGAATTCCAGTTTGTGCCTGTTGCTCTTTGCCCTCTCACTGGGCACCACTGAAAAGAGCCTGGCCCCATCTTTTTGCCTCCCACCCTTTAGCTCTTGCTGAGCATTGCTCAGATGCCCTCTGGGGCTTCTCTTCTCCAGGCTCATCAGCCCCAGGGCTCTCAGCCTTTCCTCCTCACAGAGATGCTCCAAGCCCCTCAGCATCTTCATAGCCTCTGCTGGACTCTCTCCAGCAGTTCCCATAAATCAATAAGATTTGTCTTTTTAGAAACAACAAAAGTGAGGTTGCTTCTATCTGTTCTCTGTCATGCAACTTGACCATTTTTGTCCATAATTACAATTAAAAAAAAAATCCCCAGCCATGTTTTGGTTTGGTTTAGTTCATAACCTTAACGTTCAGAAATACACAGGATTCCAGCAGATGTAATTTAAATCCCCACACACTCCTGGTACAGTCACTGCAGATGGCATCTCTGCAAGAGGCAGACTGTTTTTTCCATTCAGCATCATCTTTTAGTACACAGAACTTTAACAGATGAAGAGCTGAGTGTTCAAATTCACATGGAAAATCTCTGATGGAAAAGCAGAGTCTTTGGAGTTGCTGGCTTGCCCCACAAGGGCTCTGGGAAAAATCTTGTTTGGGAGGAGATGAGACTGCAGTCAAGGTAAGCAGAGGGAAAACACAAAGGATGCAAAGTTTAGAACTTCTCTCTTTACAATCAACTTGGAGATATCAATACATCCCTTCCTCACCATTGCCTCTATGATAACCTCATCCTGATTTCCTGGCGGGTTTCTGGAGGGTCTTCAACTGTGTGAACACTGGAAGGGAATAATTACTTCTCATGGCAATTATCGTTTTGCATTTCAATGGCCCAGCCTCAATGCTCTCTGTTATCTCCCCCTCCTTCTCTTTCTGTGTCTAGAAGCTCTTAGGTGTCTGTGTCTAGAAGCTGTTAGGTGTAGCAGAGATTGTGATAGGCTGCAGGAAAGCATTTTGTTGGCAGCAGACTGGAATTAGAGGACCTCCCAACCCTAACAATTCTACAATTCTATGACCTGAAGGAGTCCTTCTTGTCCTATGCTCTGAATTTGATTGCTGTCCAGAACATCTGAAAGGGAGAATCTACTCATTCTCTGGTTTTGGAATTTAGGTCTATTTACAGTTGCTCTGAAGCCTAGAATCAGTCCAAAGTGTTTTAGCAGTTGCTTTGTGTGGTCTTTGAACTCTTGTGAGCCCTGAGGGAAGGAAAGAAAGAAGAGGATTTCTGCGTTTTAAGGCCAAGGGTTTTTTTGATTATGTAGAATCATCTCCAACGTAAACCACTCGCATGATTCCCATCCAGTTCCTTCTGTCCTGAGCTCAGCTGCTTGTGTCAAAGGTGCCAAGCACTTGGAGATGATGACAGGTAAGGAAAAGAGCTGCATATGGTTAAAACATAGCTAGTAGCATCCGGATGCTGCCTATGAAACAAGCCCTGTAATGTTGTCATGGAAGAGTGGCATCTGTTTGCTGGCTGCGGAGCATTGGTGGCCCTCACAGCTGTTCCCTGGGAGCCTGGCCTGGCCTTTTGAACCTCAGACTTGATAACAAGAATCTCTGGTGGCTTTCAGCTTTCTGCTGGCCACAGAAAACTGGGAATTGCCAGCTCCATCCAAGAATCAGATCTGCTGGAGAGCTGCGTTCCCTGGGGGGCACTGATGACAGCAGAGCTAAAGTGGAGCTTCATCTTTTCCAACTTGCCTGTGGTCTACCACACAATTTGTTTATTATGCTGAGCCTAAGGCAGCTTGGCACTCAGAGCCAGCAGCAGCCTTGGCTTGAGGTACAAAGTAGGCCACTCACTCGGGCAGCAGACTGCAGGGGACATCAAGAGAGACATGACAAGGAGTTCTTTACTAGGAGGGTGGTGGAGCACTGGAACAGGTTGCTCAGGAAGGTGGTAGATGTCCCATCCCTGGAGACATTCAAGGTCAGGCTTGCTGGGGCTCTGAGCAACCTGATCCTGTTGGGGATTCCCTGCTTAGTGCAGGGGGCTAGGACGAGATGACCTCTGGAGCTCCCTCCCAACCAGTGCACTCCATGATTCTATTCTAGGATTCTATGCCCCCACTGCTTGTGAGAGTGCACTGGAACCTCTGCCTGTCTGCTGTGAGCAGCAGCCAGGCTGGGCTGGGGGCTGGCTGTCCTTGAAGCACATTCATCCATCTTTCCAGCAACAGCATGGACAATAACTCTGGCTCTGAGACATTTCTCACAAGATTACCTTTCCCTTCCCTGAGCAGGTGACCCTGCAGGTGACCTCTCTTCTTTACCCTTATTTGCCACCATGTTGCCAGTTGCCACTGACCAGTTGTGTGCAAACTCCTCCTCCTTTGCTGCTGTCCAACTAAAAGCCCAATGAGCTTTAAGCTCATCCTGGAAAAGGTATTTTTCAAGGCCAATCCATGGTTTAACTGAAGCCATGCTCACTGCTTTTGGCAAGCCCTGCAGCTTGTCTGCTGGACAGACCCAGCTGGGACACACCCAGCTGGGACACAACAGAGTCTCAGGGGACCTCCCAAGGTCTGGTCAAGGCTGGTCAATAAAGTGTTATTGGTTAAACTTCAGGGAAATCCAATGGATGGTGGTGAGTCATCTCATCTGGAAGTGACCCAGCCACACTTGGATCTCCACGTTCTCAATGAAGAGAAACAAACTTCTCAGGAACAGACTGTCTGACCTATTTTACCAGGTATTTTAGGAGGAGATGATGATCTCCACTGAGTGGCTTCACTACACTTCCACTGGTTATGAAAGAAGAAGCCAGCTCTGAAAAAGACGATAAAACATCAACAGCTACATGAAAAGAATCCCAGCCCTGGTCTTCATCTGGAGACCATTAACTAGTGCATGACCCAAGATTTCCCTGTTTGCATGAGTTCAGGTGCTGCCCTGCTACTGGTTGGTGTTTAAACAGGGCTACTCAACAAAGCAGGAGCCATTTGATGAATGAAGTCTTGCAGCAATAGCTCCAGTGGTCCATCTCAGTGACTTTAAGCAGAGCTGTTGAAAGGTGAGAAAGTACTTGTGCTGTAAACAGGGGAACATACTACTAAATGACATGCCCACCCACTTCTTGGTCTCTTTCCACTGCCTTCAGTGCAAGTGTGAATCCAGCTCTTGGAATGTGTTTCCATTTCCTCCTATTTACATTAATGAACAGTGACACCACAGACTTCTCAGCTCAGTGCTTCACCAGACTGACCAGCAACAAAACCAAGGAGATGAGACTAAACAGATGATTTGATGAGGGTTTTTTTTCTGCTAGTTATGATGATGGTTATTATTATTTTATTCCTCTCACCTGTGGAAAGAATAGAGGAGAGAGAGGTCACACCTCTGATTTCAGAAAGATAACAGCTAAGGTCAGAGAAAGGTTTAAGGAGGGGGGGGGAATCAAATTCAAGGAAAATTATTCATTTAATAATGTTGTATTAATTATGAATTTAATAATGTAATGTAAGAGTTCATTATGAATTTAATGATTAATTTGGTTATTAATTTAATTATTAATTTACTGGTGTTTTCCACTGAGTAAAATGCTCCTGCTGAAAAAGGTTAGATTGGCTGAGTGAAGTTCTGCTGCCTGACAGCAGAGTGCCAATTGGCTCTGGCCAGTACATATACAAACTGAAATGGGGCAGCTCAGCTCACTGACACCCATCACTGCTTCCTCAGTGGAACATCTCCTAAAAGCCAAGAGCAGAGGCTTCCATTGGGGTTTCTTACACTCTGAGCACAGCCCCTCAAGAAATGCAACCACAGGTACAGATTCAATTCATTTCTGATGCTTAGCTGTTTGAAGTGGAAGACTTCTCCCACTCTAGGATGTGAAAGTATTTCATAAAGTAGTTTAGTGGCAGGACCACGGAGGTTCTCGTCTTCTACTCTGCCCTGGGAAGGCCACACCTGGAGTATTGTGTCTAGTTCTGGGCTCTCCAGTTTGAGGGAGACAGGGAACTATTGGAGAGAGTCCAGCAGGGGCTACAAGTATGATTAGGGGACTTCAGCATCTCTCCAATGAGGAGAGGCTGAGGGACCAAGGACTGTTTAGAAGAGCAGATGCAGAGGGGACTAGAACACAGGAGGTTTCACTTGAACTGAAGGCAAAACTTCTTTGGATGGCCAGAGCCCTGGCCTAGGCAGCTCAAAGAGGTTGCAGAGTCTCCTTCTCTGGTGACTTTCAAAACCTGCCTGGATGCCTTCCTGTGAAACCTGCTCTAGGTGTGTCTGTGTCACCAGGTGGGTTGGACTGGATGATGTCCAGAAGTCTCTTCCAACCCCTAACATTCTCTGTTTCTGTGGTTATTGTGCTGCTTAGGTGACTCAAGAGAAGCCAAGGTTTCCAAGGCAGATGTAACCCATAAAAGCTTACCCTACAGCCAGGAATAAGGCAGTGGGACATATCCCATCCCCACAAGGTACAGAAGTGAGAACAGAAACCTGACATCCCTCACACCACACTTTCACCTTAACCACACATGCTTTTCCCTTTCCATACATCATTCTGATGCTCCTAGGAAGGAGATTAATCATTCTGCATCTCATTTTTCCACTGGAGGTGAGTCAAGCACAGATGACTGAAGTGGCTTAGACACGTTCTTAGGACAGTGCCAAGAGAAGAAAGCAGCTTTCATAGAACTGAAAAGGTGGGAGGGAGGGAGACACCAGCTTCTTCAAACTGGAGATTCACTAAGGCCCATGAGGCAGTGGAAAGTGTTCTGCTGTTGTAGAAAAGGGAGAAGTTCAGAAACATTTTATTTATTGGGGAGAAATTTTTCCATTAAATGTTCTCTCTAACTCTGTCCTAGCCCTTGAAGAAGTATCTACCAAGATATTCTGGGTCTGTTTCATGTGGAGAAAATGAGGTTGAGGGGAGATCTTCTTGCTCCCTACAACCCCCTGAAGGAAGGTTGGAGCCAGGTGGGGGTTGGTCTCTTCTCCCTAGGAACAAGTGATAAGATGACTGGAAAGGAATAGCCTCAAATTGCACCATGGGAGGTTTAGATTGGATATTGGAAGAAACTTCTTCACTGAAAGATTTATTAAACACTGGAACAGACTCCCCAGGGTGGTAGTGGAATTTTCATCCCTGGAGGTGTTTAAAAGACACAGAGATGTGGTGTTGAGGGGAATGGTTTAGCACCAGACTTGGTAGAGTTAGATAATGGTTGGACCCAATGATTTTAAATGTCTTTCCCAGCCAAAACTGTTCCATGATTCAGTGATGGACGTGGTAAATAAAATTCACTGCTTCACTGTGAGCTAACAACCATAGACGCTACATAATGGTTTTATAGCACAGCACTCTTGACCCTGTACTAACCTTTCACTGCTTCAGAAGGGATAATTAACCACATCATTCCTTCCCTGTCCTAGGGGACTAATGACCTTATCACCTCTTCCTTGCTAACACATCCTTCTGCTCTTCATATATCCATTCTGCAAGTGGTTAAGATAATTGAGTTACACTCAGAGCTCTTAAAGCAAGGCTTGCAGGACAGCTGGGGGCTTCAGAGGAGCAGCTGGAGGCAGATTGGGATGTCCTGTGATATCAGAAGTGGCACAAGGTACCTGTATTTAGGCAGAAGAACCTCTTCATTTGAGAGGCATAAATTTCCTGAGCTCCTAAAGTGAGAAGTCCATTAGAAGAGGAGGTTGAGGGGAGACCTCTTTGCCTCTGTGTCCCATCTGCCAGCCCTGTGCAGATGTCACAAGTGCCCAGAGGTATCTCAGATGGCTCTGAGATTTGGATACTGCACCCAACCTTAAGTATCTAATTCAAGTCTCCAGTTTGTTGGCATAGCAGAGAAGAGCAATACACCACTCTTGTCTAAAACACTTCAAATGGAGGCACCTGTTACTCTCCTTTGACATTACCAAAAGCCTAGATAATGATGCCTAAGCACAGACCTCTCATGCCATTAAGATGCCTGAGAGTGTCTGAGAGTCTACAGAAGGCTGACAGGTACAACTCAGGACACATCCAAGACCTAAATCCTTCTGAAATGGCAGACAGAGACCAGTTGAGTTTGCTAAGGATTGAAATGGGATTAGGCACCAAAGGTGGAACCTCTAGTTTAGACAAATATATGATTTTTAAGCAGAATGGGGTGGAACCCATGCTACAGAGACTGATCAGTTGTCCTTATCCCCATATCACAGACTAGTAGGGGTTGGAAGAAACCTCTGAAGACCATCTACTCCAACCCCACTGCTACAGGACCCACAGCAGCTTTCCCCAGATCACAATGTCCAGGCAGGTTTGGAATCTCTCCAGAGAAGGAGACTCCACAGCCTGCTCCACTGCTCTGTCACCCTGAAATGAAGATTTTGCTCATGTTCAGATGGAACCTCCTGGGTTCTGCTTTGTGCCCATTGCCCCTTGCCCTGTTCCTGGGCACCAGGGACAAGTGTCTGGCTTCACCTTCTTACCCCCCATCCTTTCGTTCTTGCTGATCATTGAGAAGATCTCCTCTCAGGCTGCTCTTCTCCAACTCATCAGCCCCAGGTCTCTCAGCCTCTTCTTCTCCCAGAGACGATCGTCATAAGCCTCCACTGGATTCTCTCCAGTAACCACTTGTCTCTTTGAAATGGGGAGAGCAGAACTGGACCACCCCAGAAGTGCCCTCACCAGAGCAGAGTATTATTGTCCCTTTCTCTTCCAAACCAGAGCAGCTGCCCACTTCAGCCTGTGCTTAGCCTGCTGCCAGTGATTCATAGCCCTCCCCACCACACCCAGCACACAGGGTCCATCACCCTCCATGGGCTTTCCTGAAGAGTTTCACCACCCTGGCTGTCATCCTGCTCCATAGCATAGAATCTCAGAGCCCCAGCATGGTGGCTGTGGGAAGGGATCTCTGGAGGCATAGGAAGTTTCACATAAATATGAGGAAAAAAATTTCCACTGTGAGTGTGACAGAGCCCTGGAAAAGGCTGCACAGGGAGGTTGTGGGGTCTCCATCTCTGGAGATATCCAAAACTCACCTGGGATGTGTTTCTGTGTGAGCTGGTGTAGGTGACCCTGCTCTGGCAGGGGGGTTGGACTGGATGAGCTTTTGAGGTCACTTCCAGCCCTTGAAGTTCTGTGATGCTGTGAGATCAATGTAGTCCAAACTCCCTGCTAAAGCAGGGTCAGTTGGAGCAGCCACCCTTCCAATTTGCACCAGGGTTAGCTGATGCATGCAGAAAGACAACATCAATACACAGCTGGGAGAAGGACTCAAGTTAAAAAACCTTTTGGTAGTAGCTGGATTTGGTTTTGGGTTTTTTTGGGGGGGTTTTTTGTTTTGTTTTTTTTTTTTCTTTTTTCATTTCTGTATTGCAAGCCTCAAAATTTCTCACTGTTTTTCATATTAAGCCTGTTTCAGGGTTTTGGGTTGGTTGTTTTTTTTTCCTGTGTATTCAATCATGCAGCAGGTTCTGTGCTTACAAGGAGTTCACGTTAAAAGGCCATAAAAATGAAAAATTGCTGTTGCCTTTGCAGACCCAATGCAAACAGGAGAGGAAAAAAAATAAAATTAAAGATTGAATAATAAAAATTTAAAAAATAAAAATAAAGAATTGGTTTAACTGCCTGTGTTCTAGCAGAGGATAATTTGGCTTCGTCTTAATGCCTCAGTTCTGCATTGATTTGTATCTGAATTTTGCACAGAAGTTATGCAACTCCCTGGACAGTGCTTAAACCTTAAAGTATGAGGTGGTGACAAATACTGGAAATGACAGAGGAGGAAAAAAATGGAGTTTGGTACGTGAGCCATCAGGTTGTCCTGAGAGCAATACGTTTTGGGAAGAGATGACGCAGGCAGGAATGAGCATCTTACAGTTTGGTTTAGCTCCCAGTGAGAAGTATGTCCCAGATATTGCACAGGGAAAAGAAAAAAAAAAAAAGGAAAAAAAAAAAGAAATAAAAGAAAAGGAGGAGAAGGGACAAATACAAATTATTGCTGACGTCTCCTCAAGAAACGGTGAGATCCCAAATTAATTATGGCCAGATGTTGCAGCATAGAATAAGAAGGGAAAAAAAAAATCTGTTTTATCCTCACTGAAGGTAGCAAAGTGTGTAGGAGTTTCACATCAGCCACAAGTGAGAGGGAGAAGTAAGTTTTTTCCAGAAGCTGTGGAATAATTGGAATGAACACATGGACTTTTGAAGTCTGGCCCTGCTAGAGGACTCAAGGCTCTTGACATGAATAAATTACATTAACATTAAACTTAACTTTCCAGGAATCCTGAGATGAAAATTGACTATTTTAGGCTGAAGGCTTGGATTTCTGATGGTTTTCCTGTTGGTAGAGAAACTTTTTCATGGAAATAAAGTTCTGTTTGTTTGTTTATTAAAGAAAAAAATATTATCTTCATTTCAGTGACTTTTCCTCAGGCGAGAGAAGAATATTCATAACTTTTAAAAGTCTCCAGACTACAATGGTACAAAAGTTGGCAATGCAACATAGCTGGGAACAAATTAGCTTTCAACTGATGTGTTCTCAGCACTGGTGAGACTGCACCTCAAACACTGGGTTCAGTTTTGGGCTCCTCACCTCAAGAAGGACGTTGGCTTTGGCAAGGGAGTTGGACCCAATGATCTCTGGAGGTCCCTTCCAACCTCTTAGGTATTGTGATACTATAACTGAGATGGTAAAGCATGTCCAGAGAAGGGTAATAAAGCTGATAAGGATTTAAAGAACAAATCTTATGAGGGATTACTGAGGGAACTGAGCTTGTTTAGTCTGGAGAGGAGGAGACCAAGAGGAGACCTTCTGGCTCTCTATAACCACCTGAAAGGAGGTTGTAGTGAGTTGAATACTGATCTCTTCTCCCAAGCAAATAGCAACAGGATGAGAGGAAATAATATCAAGTTGCACCAGGGGAGTTTTAGCCTGGATATTAGGAACAACTTCTCTCCTGCAAGAGTGCTCAGGCATTGGAACAGGCTGCTTGGGGAAGTTGCCATCCCTGAAGGTGTTCAAAACCATGTACACATGGCACTTTGGCACATGGTTTAACGGCCATGGTGGTGCTGGGATGCTGGTTGGTCTCTTTGATCTCAGAAATCTCTTTCCAGCCTTAAATGATTCTGTTTACAAAGAACAACACTGCTGAACATGAGTGTCCAAGAGCCACTACCCTTCAGCAAGCTTTACCTTCACAACATCTGCTGAGACAAGGCTGGACGACTGGTCTGGTTTTACAAACAGGGAGGTAAAAGTCATCTTCTGAAAGACACCTCATTAAACAGGAAACATGGCATCCCAAAGCCAGAAAGCTAGTCCTTGCTTTCTGCGGCTCTACAAGGAGACAGCATCACTGGATTGAGATTGCACTTGCTGGTAGCTGGCAGCCTGAATGGCAAGTTATGGATCTCCAGAACACTTAATCACATGCTGCTGTGGCACCCGCTTGAAGCTATTTACCTTCTTACAGATAAGGCTGAATTACAGTAGTCTGCTACGTGAGGAACACCTCACAGATGCTCTTTGACCAGGTTGTGACCCAGCCACTCTACACTCAGTATGACCTGGGAACAGTCCTGGGTTATTCACCCTGCAATATTTTGTGAGGTTCGGTTTTGATACAATTTCTGGACATGGTTCCAGAGGTTGCAGTGACAGCAGTTGGCTGTTTGGGTGGGAGATGGTCTGCTAGCTGTCTTCAAGTCTAGAAGACAGTCCTTGCTTCATTTTAGCTTGTGACAGAAGAGGCTTTGGAGCCAATTCCTACCATCTAAAGTGCTCAAGGTGGTTTTGATACGATGATAGATTTGTCTTGGAGATGCAGAGTACTACGAATGAAACCAGGCTTTGAAACATCACTGGAACCTGGAAGTTACTTCAGGCCTTCAGAAGTTTCTTTTGTTAGGCTGTCTGCAGCATTTTATGGAAATGATTGCTTGACTTTGCCAGGGTTACACACCCAAATGTTATTGGTTTATGATACTTTGTTGGGAGGGCATTATATGAAAAAGATTAGGTAAGGAAAAGATGGAATCGAGTGCTAAAGCAGTTTGAAGTTTGTGATCTTCTGAACTCTCTTATCTTAGATGTCTTTTGAGTCATTTTTATCTCTCCCTTAATAGCCTTCCCTTAATAATCAAAACATGCTAAGAGTAGAAAGGGCATTGGATTAAAGCTATTTTAAAGTGAAACTTTGCTTTCACACAGCCAGCAGCTCTGATTGGTCTTAGTCTCTGCAAACCTTGGCCTTGGTCTCTGCAAACCTTGCTCTTAGTCCTTGAAAGGCTTCCCCCATGCACGTTTCAACCTATGTCCAGCTCAGAGCCACAAAAATGATTAGGGGAGTGGATCTGTCTTTTAAATTTGAGGTTATAAATTTTGGGGGCCAAATTATGGTATAGGAAACATTATCTTAGCTCTGCCACCTTGGTTCATGAGATTACATCAATTGCCCCAAACTCTCCAGCCCTCAAGAGTGAAAAAAGGGAGATCAAAGGCATAACCTTGGTGTCTCATTCTACTAGCAGAAGCCTGTCTAAACCTGCAGATATCCTGAAGAGACAGGCACATGAGTTACCAGGTACATAAAGAGCTGCCATAGCTATCATCCCTAACATGAAGAAGTTCTCCAGCATTAAAATGGGAAACAGCAAGAGTGTAAAAGCCTTGGGTAGCCTGATGCCTACACAAAAGGAGTTCTAACAAGTACTCAGTCAAAGAGTTGGTGACATATCTCAAGAGAAAAAAGTCGCATCTGGCTGTCTGAGCAAATCTTTATTACCACATTATCAGATCATGGTATGCCTTGGACAATTCATAGCCTTTATCCTGTCTGGAGCTCTTGTGAGTGATAGAAAAGCAATATCAAAGTACTTGGCAGCCCTAAATTTGTGGCAAGGTAGAAGTTCCATCTTCTTGCATATCAATAAAAGCAGATTAAACCTAATCAAAGGTGCAATATAAAAGATAAGCAGAACAAAGCTCATTCAGCATTGTAGCTGTTGGTGGTGTTTCACCCTTGGAAACAGAAACACAACATTCAAACAGCAGGGAGAGAACCAAGTTGTGATTTTGTTGGTTTGGTTTTTTTTTTCCAACACACAGCTCTTCTTTCAGTGTCTTCTGTCTCTCTTCCACCCCTGCCACCTGTATTCAGTGGAAGAGAGACAGATGGACAGCATGAGAGCGAACTCAAGCAGCTGTGAAGTTGTTTGAAAACACCATAGAATGTAAAACATTTTATGACAGGTCATAAATTTTCTCAAAGAACTATCTGCACTCCAGGTTGGGTTTATGACTTTCTCTGCTGCTACTTATGAGGGAAGTTATTGTAGTGGTAGCCACACCAGGATCACCTTGCATTAGACAAGCCAGAGCATGTTAGAAAGCACTGTGGTACTTTGCCCATGTCCTTTAAAGGCAGTGAATCACTTGGCTGGTGACATTCCCTGTCTTTTGCCTTAGGAAATAAGGAATGGCTGTCTACATTTTCTTTCTCTGTTGGCAGGTCTTTCATCAGGATGGTCTTCCAGGTTTAGTCACCAACCCTGAATATGTTTAAAGGTGGTTTGGATGTGGTGCTTGGGGATATGGTTTAGGGGTGAACTTTGCAAAGTAGGGTTCTGGGTTGGACTTGGTGATCCTGAGGGTCTTTTCCAACATGAATCTTTCTGTGATTCAAAAGGTTCCTTTTTAGGAAGATTTTTTTTTTTTTTTAAGAATCAATTAAATGAACTGACTATTTTTCAACCAGGTTGTCACAACAACCCCACAAACACTACAGGCTTGGAAAGCTACCTGGCATAAGAGGACCTGGGTGTGCTGGCTGAGAGCTGGCTAAACATGAGCCAGCTTGTCCTGGTCTGTATCAAGAATAGTATGACCACCAGGTCATCTAGCCCAACCTGCCTGCAGTGAGCAGGGACACCTGGCAATCAGAAATTCTCCACAGTGAAGATGATGAGACACTGGAATAGGCTGCCCAGGGAAGCTGTGGAAGTGAACATCCTGGAGGTGTTCAAGGCCAGGTTGGACATGACCTGGAGCAGCCTGCTCTAGTGGAAGGTGTCCCTGTCCACGGAGGTAGGGCTGGAACTTGATGACCTTTAAGGTCCTTTCCAACCCAAACCATTCTATGATCTTCAGCTAGGTCAGGTTGCTCAGAATCCCAACCAACCTGACCTGGAATGTTTTGCCTAATCCTTATGCATACGCAGAAAGCAACTTTCATTAACAAAACAGATGTGCTAGCAGCTTCCAAGAAACTGAATTAGAGCTCACAAGGTAAAAGCTCAATCCCTCCCCCATGCTCAGCTTACCACTAATTTCCAAACTGAAATGAAAAAAAAAGGTTCAATTTTAAAATTATTTGTGAATCTGGCTTTTCCTTTTGAAAAAAAAAAAAATTCAGTATTTCATTGAAAAAGTTGGAGGTTATTTAGCTTACATCTGATCCTTCTTCAGGTCACAATTAGAATATAAAATTAAAAGCAATTTTAAGCATCTGCAATTTGGATTTTTCTGCAGTTCCTCAGTACTTAGGCAACATCTGAAGTCCCTGAAAATCACAGCAAACCCAGGTGGCTGATCCCCTTCCCTTTATTCCTTTGAAATGTGGAGGTGATTCATGCTTTGTATAGCCTTAAATTGATATTTATTATTGAATTCCAGCTGTTTCTTTGCTTCTTCAAGATTTTGCTGTGTGTGGCCACGTCCCTATTCCTGTGCTTGATCTGCACAAAGATTTACAAGGTGAAATGGATGCTGTACAATAAATGGTCTAAGGTTACTGTAAAGCTCTGCAAAAAATGGTCCCCCACAAAGTCATAAAAATGATCCATCTGCCCATGACATTCCTGGGCCTTTTCCACCCAGGCAGTGGTTCTCTTAGCTGAGCTTCAGTTCAGCAGCAATTCATGCAAACCTCAATCATAAATATGCTCTAATGGGTGTTGATGGTTGCTCAGCTGGTTCATAATTTACAAACTCAACTTCTTTTTATTGTCAGTGTTTTAGGTTGAAATACAGCAAGTTCTCCATGGGACAACAATGTGCTCTCATGGTCAAGAGAGCCAATGGAATCCTGGGATACATCAAGAAAGGTGTCCAGCAGGGAAGTTCTTCTACCTCTCTACTCTGCCCTGCTGAGACCACACCTGCAATACTGTGTCCAGTTTTGGGCTCTCCAGTTCAAAACAGACAGAGACCTGCTGGAGAGAGTCCAACAGAGAGCCAGGAGGATGCTTAGGGGACTTGAGCATCTCCCCTGTGAAGAGAGACTGAGAGCCCTGGGGCTGTTTAGTCTGGAGAAGACTGAGAGGAGATCTGATCAATGTCTATGAATATCTGAGGGGTGGGTGACAGGAGGAGGGGGCCAGGTTCTTTTGGGTGGTTTACAGTGATAAGACAAGGAACAATGGTTTCAATCTTGAACATTGAAGATTTCACTTCAACATGAGGAGAAACTTCTTTACAGTGAGAGTGACAGAGCCCTGGAACAGGCTGCCCAGGGGGGCTGTGGAGTCTCCTTCTCTGGAGACTTTCCAACCCCACCTGGATGCATTCCTGTGCAGACTACCCTAAGTGCTGCTGCTCTGGCAGGGGGGGTGGACCTGATGATCTCTTGAGGTCCCTTCCAACCTCTGATATACTGTGAGACTTGTGTGATACTTGACACTGAATTCTTTCTAAGCACATGAAGGAACTCTCTCCTAGGGAAAGACAATTCCAACGATCCAGCAGCTTTGGAGAGAACACACTAAAGGTGACCTGGCATTTTAAGTCAGCGTGGTGCAGGCTCAGCAGATTTATATTCAGTCTTCTGGGGAAACTGATAAGATAAATCAAATTGAAAAATGAGTTTGCTTCATTCCAAGCCCATCTGATGGACTCGGAAGAGATGAAAAATGGTTGAGTAAGAATAATTCACAGATGAAAGGAGAATACACAGGAGAATTATCACAGAAGGCATTGGGTTGGAAGGGACCTCTAAAGGTCATTTAGACCAACCCCCAAATTAATAGCAAGGACATGGTTTTGACTAATAATTCTGTTTATCGTTTTCATACAGCAAAAAGCCAACTGCAGTAATACACTCTGGTCTGACACTAATACAGAAAGTTCAGATGTGGAAGTCTAAAGACATGAAAAGGGAGATTATCTGGACTAACATTATCAAAACTTTTATTACATTGCCAGGATATTGGCCTCTAATTCACCTCTAATCACTAGAGCAAGATAGGCACCCTAGGAAGCATTCAGAACAGAAGCAATGGCAATCAATACAACAGAAGGAAAAGCAAGGTTCAGGCTTCCACCTTACAGCTCTTTTCCTCTCATGGCATTTCCAAATTGGCCTTTTTATTTTATTTTATTTTATTTTATTTTATTTTATTTTTTTTAATTTTATTTCATTTTGGTTTATTTTACTTATATTACTTTATTTTATTTTGTATTTTATTTCATTTCATTTTACTTATTTTATTTCATTTCATTTTGTATATTTTATTTTATTTATTTTACTTTATTTTATTTTTAATTTTATTTCATTTCATTTTATTCAGTTTTTCTTTTCTTTTCTTTTCTTTTCTTTTCTTTTCTTTTCTTTTCTTTTCTTTTCTTTTCTTTTCTTTTCTTTTCTTTTCTTTTCTTTTCTTTTCTTTTCCTTTCTTTTCTTTTCTTTTCTTTTCTTTTCTTTTCTTTTCTTTTCTTTCTTTTCTTTTCTTTTCTTTTCTTTTCTTTTCTTTTCTTTTCTTTTCTTCTCTTTTCTTCTCTTCTCTTTTCTTCTCTTTTTTTCCCTTTTCTTCTCTTTTCTATTTTATTTTATTGTATTTATTTTATTTTATTTTTAAAATGTTGTGTTATTTCATATCATTTTATTCATTTTATTTTATTTTTTTATTTTATTATTTATTTATTTATTTTACTTTTTTCTTATATGTTATTTCATTTCTTTTTATTCATTTTATTTTATTAATTTAATTAATTTCATTTTACTTTGTTCTTTTATGTTATTTCATTTCTTTTTATTCATTTCTTTTTATTATTTTATTTTATTTAACTTTATTTTATTTCATTTTATTTCATTTTATTTATCTTACTTTATTTTTCCTCATTTTTAAATTTCCTTACCTTTCATGCTTTTCATTTCATTATTTTTCATATTTTGATTTCATCATGTTCAAATTTTTGGAATAGAAGGTTAAAATGAACTGGGCACAAAAATAAAAAGAAAAAATGAGAAGTGATTTCTAAAACTGTTTAAAAGACTAAGTTTTTCTCTTGAGATTTGATGTTTGGACCCAGAATTAGGTGTTCAGAGGAATATACTGAATTTACAGAATGAAACAGGAGAGAAGGAATGAACTACATCTAGCTGAAGGCCTCTTGCTAACATAAATATGTATGCATAGCTTTGTATATTCAGAGAATCATCTTTTAGAAGAGTATGATGTAAGGGGAAAATAATTTCAAAATGTGATTACTTGAAAAGAAAAAAATGTTGCACAGAAGCAAATTAGTCCTTCAGACCTCTGCAGTCTCAATGCCTACACCTGAGAGAGTTGTCCTAGGGCTTCTCTTCAGACAGCAGTCAGTGGTGTCAATTAATCCGGTCCTAAAATAAAACTTCTGCAATGATTCAGATTCAGCCTGATCTAGTGTGAGGTGTCCCTGCCCATGGCAGGGGGGTTGGAACTAGATAATCCTTGTGGTCCCTTCCAACCCTGACTGATTCTATGATTCTATGATAAATCTCACCCTGAAAAAGTTGGATGAATGAGACTCATAGAATGACAGAGTCACAGAGTTGCAGTGTGGTGGGGTTTGGAAGGGACCTCTGGAGATCATCCACTCCAACTCCCCTGCTAGAGCAGGGCACCCACAGCAGCTTGCCCAGGATCATGATGCCCAGGGGGAGGTTGGAATCTCTCCACAGAAGGAGACTCCGCAACCTCTCTGGGCAGCCTGGGACAGGGCTCCAGCACCCTCACACCAAACAAGTTTCTCCTCATGTTCCGACAGAACCTTCTGGGTTCTAGTTTCTGTCCATTGCTTACTGTGAAATTGAGATTTGCTGGCCCCAGGGGTGCCACAACAACTGTGAAGGGAGGGAAAAAGGCCACTAAATACGAATCCAGGCTGCTATGACACAAGAGATGTAAATGTCAAGAACCAGGCATTAGGGAGGTCAGGAAAAAACAAGATGAGTCAGTCCCCAAGGTGAAAAAATTCAGCCAGATTAATCAATTGAGTCTGCAAGGACTGGGAGACTCAGATTATTCCTATAACATCAAACCAGACATGAAAAAATGCAGCACCATTTATTGTGACTGAAAGAAAAGGTTAAAAATGAGCCATAAGGAAATTCTGACAGTTGTCTGTATTGCCAAACCTGGAAATTTTATTGCAAGGGATGCTTGGTATCTGTTTTTTGTTTTTTTTTTTAAAGCCTTGTATGTTGGTGATTCCATGGAATTTGTGACCTCTTATGGATCATTTTGGGAGAAAAAAAAGAAAAAAAATTCACAAAACAAGAGAAAAAAAAAAAGGAGATAACCAAGAAAAGGAATAATTGTGAGAGTGTAGAGGACTCTTGCAAATGAAGAATTTTGTATGTTTAGATGGCTCTCTGTAAACATATTTTTCAACCAACTTTCCAAGTATGTATTCGGGGATCTGCTTCCCTCAGTCATTCCTTGTTCTGGTCTCCTGCTGAGAAATGTGGATAGGAGAACAGAAATGCTGGCTGGCAGCAGGTTGAGGACTGGGTTATTTTCACATCAGGTGGGGTTTGCTGAAAGCTGAGTTGCCATTGAAATTAACTCTCTTGATGTAACAGTTGTGACAAAGAGACCCCCAAGGCAAAATCTGCAAGTCCACCAACCAGATACATCTCAGGCTGTAGACTGTTCTCCAGTCTGGGACAAGAGAAAATGGAGAGTGAAGGAATTCCTTTTTCCTAAAATGAAGCCACATTCCAGGCATAAAATAGCACCAAAATCCTGTTTCTTCAGTAGTTATCTTTCACAGATGGGATGAAGGGAAGGGAAGGGAAGGGAAGGGAAGGGAAGGGAAGGGAAGGGAAGGGAAGGGAAGGGAAGGGAAGGGAAGGGAAGGGAAGGGAAGGGAAGGGAAGGGAAGGGAAGGGAAGGGATGGGAAAAGGAAGGGAAGGGAAAAGGAAGGGAAGGGAAAAGGAAGGGAAGGGAAAAGGAAGGGAAGGGAAAAGGAAGGGAAGGGAAGGGAAAAGGAAGGGAAGGGAAAAGGAAGGGAAGGGAAGGGGTCAGGTCTGATACCCATAAATCACTTAGCTGGTATATAGTGTCTCTATCTCACTAGGAGACTGGATGTACTTCGCCTACATATAGAATTCCTGTAGGATTTATTTTCCACTTCCTACCTCCTAACTGGAGCTCAAGATTCTCCCATTCCCATACTTCTGTTTTATCATGACTCTGAACTTTGCATGATGCTCTCCCATACAAATAAGAGCATTTGTTGGCCTTGTGGATTTAAAAGTCATGGGGATGAGATTTTGTAAATGTGGCATTCTTTTCTCTGTGTCCTGCAACCCACAGGCTCACATTCATGTTCTTTCTTTCCTGCTCTGTGTCCAAAACAGCTCATTCAAGTTAGTCAGGCAAAGCTGGAGACCAGGAACTCAGCAGGAGGTGGTGAGCAGCTCACAAAGCGTGCTAATGCTAGTCTGTTCACGGAGCAATAAACGCACCTGGCAGATAGTAAACCCAAGAAAGTCATTGGTACAGTCTGGTAGAAGCAGAGGTCAGTCATGTCACTGTGAGTGTGGGTGGCTGAAAGCAAATGAAGGTCACTTCTCAGAGACTCAAAGCAACATCAACAGTACTGCAGCAATATTAAGAGAGGAGATAAAGGACAGTTGGCTGTTGTCTCATGGAAATCTGAAGGTGCTCCATGTGTCTCAAGAAATTCCAGCAATACTGTTAGCTCTGGAGACTGAGAAAACATCTTTCCCCTGTGGGCAGATGGAGGAAATGATGCTAAAGCTGTGATGCAAAAGACTGCTTGTTTGGGCAACGCAGTACCAGATGACACTCCAGAAGGTATCCTACACTGTGGACCTGACAGCTATAGTCATCACTGTGTTTGCAGGCAATCTTGCCATTTCTTCATGGATTCAATGTAAGTATTTCCATTTGTATCCACTATAAACCCAGCTCTGGATCTTGGTGATGATTACAAGTGGTAGATCTGAGTCACTTTTTGGCTTGCTCCGTTCTGAGGTCAGAAACAAAAGCAGAGTTGCCCTGGGAAACAGGTAATCTCAGATATATCATGATAAAAATCAATCCTCATTATTTTTCATCAGAGGGCTTTGAGAGTTCAAGGGCAGTGCTAAGTCCTTCTGCCTTGAGCATTTCACTAAGAACCATGGACTCAGAGCTCAGTTGCTCTGCAATTTCTCAGATCTTGGTGAGTTGAAATATCTTCTAGAGTCAACTCTTTCTGCATTGTTTGTAAAGAACACTTAGGGTGCTTGTCCTCCTTTATAGATGGCTTTTAAGGGTTGCATAGTTAAAGAAATTAATTGAATTACTCACTGTATTTGGAGGCCATCCAGCTCTGCTCCATGCCCACTCTGACAACTTCATGCAGTGTTCTTAGATTCATTGTGAGTCCCAAATGGCTGCAAACATCTGTGCTTTGGTGATGAAATGAGCCTTAATTCCTGTCTCCAAGCCACTGAACCCTGCCACAGATTTCTGCATGTGAAGCAGCTGTTCAAACTTCTATCAAGATCGCTGAAGATCTAGCTCATAGTGCCAGTGAAGCAGATGCCTCTGTTTAGACAAATCTCATTAGACATGTCGAGGGTCTCAGGGTAGCCAATGGAGATATAGAGTCATAGGATTAGAGAATCATTTAGTCTGGAAAAGACCTTTAAGATCATCAAGTCCAACTGTTAACGAAGCACTGCCATGTCCCTCAGCATCACATCTACACAGCTTTTAAATACCTCCAGGGATAGGGACCCTACCACTACCTTGGGCAGCTTATTGCAGGGCTTGACAACCCTTTTGGGGAAGAAATTCTTCCTCATGCCCAACCAAAATTCTTCCTCATGCCCAACCAAAACCTCCCCTGGTGAGACTTGAGGCCATTTCCACTTGTCCTATCATTTATTCCTTGGAAGAAGAGACAAACCCTAGACTTGCTTCAGTAGAAAGTGAGAAGCAACCCAAGTTCCCTCACCAGCTCCTCATGAGACACCTGCTCTAGAGCCTTCACCAGTTTCATTGCTCTTCTTCAGACCTACTCCAGCACCTCAATGCCTGTCTTGTAGTGAGGGGCCCAAAACTGAACACATTATTTCAGGTACAGCTGGAGGTGCAGCTGGAGCTGGGGTCTAAGGGGACATCTACCAGGGCCAAGTAAGTGGGCTTTATTAATTTCCCCGTGGTAAAAAACATCTCTGGGCATTTGAGATGCTCTGGGATAGCTGGGATATCTCAAACAAGTCCCTAGGTATGTCACATCTGTAGAAAACCTGTGTCTTTCCAGAATTCATACCAAACCCTTCAGGCCACCGCAAAGGGGAGAAGGCACCTGTGAGTGGACAACCAAAAGAACCTCTGTGTAACTTCTACAAAAGGGACTGAGGAGCTCTCTACACATTTTTGTGCCTCAGTCTCCAAGGTGAATCCCAATTCAGGCAGAAAGCTTTAGGATTCCTTTTTACAATTCCCTATGAAGACCAGCCAGGACCTTTAAGCTGCACAATTCTTTCAGACCCACCTGTGAATTCCCTGGGAAAATAAACCTGATCCCTGGGGACAGGAATTTGACTTTTAAAGCCTGTTTATCTCTGAGAGCAGCAGCTCACCTCATGACGGAGATAGGCTCCCTCTAGGTCCCTTGATGGAGACTGGCTGGCTGTGCTCACATCCTGAGGAAAGGACTTGAGTGGAGTGTTGCAGCTGGGGAGTGCACTTTCCAAATAAAACTCTTCACTCCGGAGCCCTGGCTGCTTTCTTCACAAAACCTGACTGCAAACACCCAGACACAGATGACTGGCAAAGCTTGGAGCAATCTGACCAGCTGTGACCAACACAGAGTCCTGGAAGACCTTGGCAAATGTTGATGCAATGGGTACAGGTGTAAGTGAGGGGGGATCTGAAAGAGGAACCACTTGAGTGAGGCTCACAACACCTCACTGGAGACTTGGAAATTCTGTGGATATAACTTGTGAGAACTTTTAAAGGGTATCTTTTTTCTTACTTTGTTCTGGTTTTGTTTTGTTTTATTTTGTTTTAACTTAAATAAAAGCTGTTTGATCTCTGTCCTCTCCTCTTGTGCACAGCCTGATTAATAATGTCAGCTGAGGACATGAATTCAGAGAAAAGGTTTTCTTCTTGGCCTGAGATGGGGCTGCTGTTCTTCTGCAGCCTGCATGAAGGCTTTGGTTGTCTTTGACAGCACCCAGCTGGCTGTGCTTGGTGATGTTGCTTTCCTTCTTGGTGGGTGGCTGCAAGTGTCAGGTTGTGGTGGAATCAAGGCCTTGGAACACGTCAAAGATATATTACAGCCTGGATGAGCTCAGAATAGTCCACTTTGAAATCCTGGAAGAGCAGAAGATGACTGAGATGTAACATAGCCTCTCTTTGTCAGTTTGGAGGATCCAGATGAGCTTGTGCAGTGCTGGTATCCTCCCTGCACATTGTAGAATCTTCCCACATTGCTTTCCAGCAATGTGTTTACTTGATTCCCCCTCAGCCCTCCCAGCTTCTCCATATTCCTCACCCTCCCCCATCATCACCATCTTAGCATCATGCCCCAAAAGGTTCTTTATCAGGCAAGTTGCTCAGGGAGAATGATGTGAGCTTGATTCAGTCATCCATGCCTTGATGTCTGGAGTCCTTTAGGACGTGGAAGGTGTTTGAATGCTCTACCTTCACCTGGAAGATTTAGCACCAGCATTGTATTCTTCCAGAGCAACAGATGGAAGCCAGAGAACATACTCTGAAGAATGTATTGGGTGAATTGAGTACCCAAGCCAGGACAATTCAGCTAAAAACTTTGATTTACATTCCTGAGAGAAACTGCTGGCCAATTACTAGTGATCTGCAGCTGAGAGCACAAGGAGAATCATAACCAAAGGAATTTTCCAGCTATCCACCTCCCCGTACAAAGAAACCCCCCAAATCTCAAAACAGCACGTCAAGACTTTCCATCACATTTGTGGTAACCTACTAAAAACATCTTTCAAACTCTTTTTATTTTTTTTTCTTTTCATGTTGATCAGTTGTGGAGTTGGCTTGGCAGCAAGCAACATTTCTTCCTCCCTGTGTCATCTCAGACATCAATACCCCAAACTCCCTCTGCCTTGGTTTCCCACCCTCCTATCCTTAGTCATTTAAGAGTAAGCCTGCTTCTTTAAGCTCTGAGCCATCAAACCACTGAAGCAATCATGAAATCGCCATGAATTTATTATTCTGCCTGCATACTTCATTTAATAAAGAGAGATTTAGGCATGTTACATAGGAGAAAATTAATGTTTAAAAGTAGCATTTAACAGATGACTGTGAAGGGAAATTCCTTATGGCTGAGCCTGCCTTTAATTCTGTGAGGACAGCACCATTGTTCCTCTTCCCCTCTACTCTTCCCTGGTGGGGCCACATCTGGGGTACTGTGTCCTGTTCTGGGCTCCCCAGTCCAAGAAGGACAGGGACTTGCTGCAGGGAATACATCAAAGTGCTACAAAGATGCTGAGGAGACTGGAACAGCTCTCTTCTGAGGAAAGACTGAGAGAATTGGGGTTTTTTTTAGTCAGGAGAAAAGCAGCCTGAGGGGGGAATCTCATCAATGCTGATCAACATTTAAAGGGTGGTTGTCAGGAGCACAGCACCAGACTTTTTTCAGTGGTGCCCAGTGGCAGGACATGAGGTAGTAGGCACAAAGTTGAATGTAAGAACTTCCATCTAAACAGGAGGAGGAACTTCTTTCATTTAAGGCTGACAGAACACTGGGACAGGCTGCCCAAAGATGTCGCAAAGTTTCCGTCTCTGGAGACATTCAACCCCCCCCCCCCTCCCCCCGGATGTGTTCCTGTGTGACCTTCTTTAGGTGAACCTGTCTTGGCAGGAGAGTTATGTTTGGTGATATCCAGAGGTCCCTTCAAGCCTCTACCATTCTGTGATTCTGTGGGATAAAGTCTGTAGCCTCACAGCAACAGAAATTATTACTCCTGTATTTCAGAGATGGGGAAATGCCACTCAGAAGAATGATATCTGCTAACCAAGCACGTTCTCAGCTGCTTCAAAATTCCCAAGTTTAGGGGGTCAGGTTCTTCTAGAAATTCAGTTCCACAGGCTAATAAATCTCACTGCTCGTGGGGTTTATCCCAGGCTAAATGCAGTCCAAATTAATCTTATTACATTCCTCTCCTGCATGATCCCATCTCTCTCTGTGGATTTAAATAGCCCTGCAAGCACATGGGGTGTGTGTGTGTGTGTGTGTGTTTCTTCAGGGACATGAATCCACAGATGTTTGCTGTCCATTGCAAACAAGTGAATGTCACAATGAAAAGTTCTGATGTGCATTGAAATTGGGGGAAAGTTTGGTTGTGCTTTGGTTTGCTTTGCTTTGGTTTGCTTTGGTTTGGTTTGGTTTGGTTTAGCTTGCTTTGCTTTGCTTTGCTTTGCTTTGCTTTGAGGGGTTTGGTTTGAGTTTTTTTTTTTGCCACTGAATGGCTAAGAAGAAGTTCCACCTAAAAATAAGGGGAAAAAAGTGTACTTTGATGATGTTGGAGCACCAGAACAAGTTGCCCAGAAAGGTTGTGGAGTTTCCTTCTCTGGAGAGATTCCAAACATACCTAGATGTCATCCTGGGCAATCCACACTGAGGACCCTGCTTAGGAGGATGATTGGACTAGAGGATGGTGAAGGGTCTGAGGAACAAGTCTGAGATTGTTCAGTCTGGAGAAGAGAAGGCTGAGGGGAGACCTCATTGCTCTCTACAATTCCCTGAAAGAAGTTTGGAGCCAGGTGGGGGTTGATCTCTTCTTCCTAGGAACAGATGATAGAATGAGAAGAAATGTCCTGAAATTGTGCTAGGAAGGGTTAGGTAGGATATTGGGAAATAATTCCTTACTGAAATAGTGGTCAGGTATGCCCAAGGGGATGATAGAGTCACCATGCCTGGAGATGTTAAAAAAAACCTGTAGCTGTGGCACTTTAAGATGTGGGTTAATATCTATGGTGGTCTTAACTATTAATATCTATGGTGGTCTTAACTTGATAGTTGAACTCAATGATCTTAGCAGTCTTTTCCAGCTGAAACACTTCTATGATCCTATTCTATGGTTCTCAGAGGTCAATTCCAAACCCCATCACTCTTCTGTGATTCTGTGACTCTGTGAACAGACAGGTGGTAGTGGTATTGACTTTTTGCTTTAATTTTTGGACCCTTCAATAAGTGTTGGTTGGGGGGGTGGGGAGGGGTGGGGTTGGCATCCATTGTGATCAAAACCACTAAAGTCAGTTGGGCTCAAATCCCCTCCAGGAATGCCTGGATCTCCATATTAAGCTTAGCTTTGCTTATTAGTTCATACCTTTGCACAGCGAGGGCTCAGGCTTTCATCTCAGCTGTTCCACTTCCTCATTAGAGGGGGATTAGTCAAATCACATCAGCAAATGGATATGCATTGCTGGACCCAAGTAGTGTGAAACATTCATAAGGAAGAAGTTTAGATATGATTCTGAATCAGAAGACTTGCTCCTTGAGCAGGAATTCACCACAGCTGTGTGAAACTTGGCAGATCAAAATCTAAGAGGTTGTGCAAAGCAGGGGGGAAAAAAAGTAAAAAAAAAAAAAATCAGGATTGATGCGTCTGTTCCACCTCTCTGGATTTTCTCAGATTCTGTCTTTGATGAACTCACAGAAACAGGTCTGTTGGCTTTGAGTTGTGTTTTGCAAGTCACAGATATGTTTTCAGAGGAAGGAAACTTCATTTCCAGCTTATTCCTTAGGACCTGTGGAGGTCAATGAATTTCCAGATGTGCCAACGATCCCTGGGGAATGAAACTGTGTTTGTGCCTTGCTTCTGCAAAACAAAGGACAATTTTTTTTTTTTCTCATAAACCCTTCAAGATTTAAGTAGTAGCTCTGGACTGATGGGCTGAAGCCAGTGGCAGGAAGTTCAGCTGAGTCCTGCACTAGACTCACAACAACCTCATGAGCACTACAGGACTGGAGAAGAGTAGTTGGCAAACCAACAAATCTTGTCAGGAGCAGCTGAGAGAACTGAAATTGTTTAGTCTGGAGAAAAGGAGGCTGAGAGGAGACCTTCTGGCTATCTACAACTCCCTGAAAGGAGGTTGGAGCAAAGTGTGGGTTGGTCTCTTCTCCCAAGCAACAAACACTAGGGCAAGAGGAAATGGCTTGAAGTTGCACCAAGGGAGGTTTAGATTGGATAGTAGGGAAAATGTCTTCACTAGAAAGGTTGGGAAGCCCTGGAACAGACTGCCCAGGGAATTGCTGGAGTCCCCGTCTGTGGAGGGATTTAAAAGCTGTGTAGATGTGGTGTGGAGGGACAGGGCTTTGCAGTCACCTGCCAGTGCTGGGCTAACTCTTGTACTTGATAATTTTAAAGGTCTCTTCCAACCAAAAGGATTCTATGATTATAGGATGCTTCTTTTGAGTTAGTGCACTGCTGCAAGAAATTTATGTATCTGAGACATGGCAGTGAAAGGTCCTTATTGTAGGGTTAAGTAAGAAAATTAACACTTTGACTCAGACACAAGTACAGTTTTGCTCCATCTTCTGACTTTCCATTGCCAAAGGGCGCCAGGCTTGCATTTGGTGACTATTGCTCTCTGCAGATCATCTCTTTCTAGGAGAAGACTGACACAAATTTAATACTAACCCTTGAAATTCTGACCTTGCTTGAAAAGGAGAAGATTTGGCAGAATAAAATAGGAAAATCCTTCCTGAGAAAAATCATAACTGCAGCAATAGTGACACTGAACTTCCCACTTCTTTATGAAGTTAAGAAATAGGTACACCCACAACTGGCTGTGATCTGAACCTGGCCTTTTGCTATCATTCCCAGCAAGGAAAAACATAAAATGAATTAAAAACAGGGATTAAGAAGAAGTAGTTTATTACTTTTTTTAAAGCCTCACGAGGCTCCTTCAGCTTGGAGAGCTTTCAAGTGGTTTTCCGTAGCTCTCATGGACTGTAGCAACCAGTTGGAGATGTAGAACACTGATGCAGGGTGAGATGCTGGGATTTTCCCGACCTATCAGCTCAAGATGAGGTAACTCTCCCCACTAAGAACAACATTGGCTGTGCTAGGTGGCCTCTGTCAAGCGTGACAGCAGTTCTCCCTCCCACCTCACGCTGAGTTTTATGTCCGAAGGATTAAAACGGTGAGCCTGACTCATTCCTCCAAGTTGGCATCCACTAACAGCTCTGGGGAGAGGGAAAAGAAAAAACAACAAAACAAACCCTAAAACATCAGTTCCAGTGCAGGGTGCTGATACCAAGGTATCCCAGATCACTTCAGCCCTGCTTGTGAAGCCTCTTGTTTTCTCATTGCTGTTACATTTCTATTACCACCCTGCTGCACTCCCATTCCCCCTTTCACAGCTCTGTTTTCAAATGACTCCTTCCTTGACAAAGAGAGAAACTCCTGTTCCCTGTCTTGACAGGCCCCATGAGTTTTCCTAAGTCATTCATGAGTGTCACTTACTCAATGTGGGTGGCCTTAAAGCAGGCAACCAGCACCACCAGGCAACGTACCTTAGGCAGTGGGCTTCATAATCCTCCTTTTTTCCTTCTTCTCCTTCTCTCTCTGCCACTCTGGGCCCCTTCTGCTGGCCCAAGCCCTAACAAAATTACTGTGTGTCTTTGGACCATACCTCTCAGCACACTAACCACATTCTCTTGCTCTCTCGTTTCATCTCCATCGCTCTTCTGGCTGCAGTTCTAATCCGGTGGGTAGGAATGGGAGAGACTGTGGCTTTGAATTCTTTGGCTTATTCACCCTACTGCCTGGAAACCTCTTGCCAGTGCATCTCACATGTGTCTTCCACTCTGTAAAATGACAACCTAATAGGCTGGTGCTCTGCTCAGCCAAAGGAGGAAGACAGCACATGAATCAGCATCTCTGGAAGATCTCCTGAGGGAGAAGATACCACACATGTCCTTGGTGATGGCTCACAGAAGCCACCTTGTTATCTCTGGCTCAATTCAATGTGTGGCAACTGGCTTCTGAAAGCCATATTCATCTCCAATTGAAAAGGTCTTTCTCTCAAAGTGTGGCTTCTATGATGAGAAGTCTGTGCAGACCCTCAAATCATTTCATTAAGTCAGGAAACAAGGTGTTTAAGGAGAGGGAAGGGGGAGGGAGAGGGAAAACCAACAAAGAGCAATTAAAGAAGATATAGAATGGTGCATTCTCTGATGGACTGATGGAAGATGACAAACTTGACCTGATATCTCAGCTCCCATATTCTGGCAGTGTTTGTCACAGAATCACAGAATGGTTTGGTTTGGAAGGAACCTCAAAAATCATCTAATTCCAACCCTCTTGCCATGGGCAGGGACACCTTCCTCTAGATTAGTTTGCTCAAAATCCCATCTGACCTGACCTTGAACACTTCCAGGCATGGAGCATCCATAACTTCTCTGGACAACCTGCTCCAGCATCTCACCCCCTTCAAGGTGAAGAGCAAGAGCAACACATTAGCTCTGTGGAGCAGAGGCAAGCTGCTTAGAAAGATGCCCACATCAAACACAAGTACTATCATCATACAGGTAAGAGTAATTATGAGTAGCTTCCTGTCCTTGTATAACAAGGAGGAACTCTAATGAGATTAGGGGACACAGTCTCAAGTTGTGCCAGGGGAGGTATAGGCTAGGTATTAGGAGGAAGTTCTTCACAGAGAGGGTGATTGCCCATTGGAATGGGCTGCCCAGGGAGGTGGTGGAGTCACCATCACTGGAGATGTTCAAGAGGAGACTGGATGAGGCACTTAGTGCCATGGTCTGGTTGATCGCTTAGGGCTGGGTGATAGGTTGGACTGGATGAGCTTGGAGGTCTCTTCCAGCCTGGTTGATTCTATAATTCTGTGATTCTATGATTGTCCTGTCTGAAGGAAAGCACAGAGCTCTCCATAGGAGGAATGGTGTCTGCTGGGCAGGGTGCATCATGGCACCAAGTGGCAGAGACAGAGAGCAGGCTGGTGAGAAGGTGGCAGGAAAGGCTGCTGCCTTCATAGCTCAACTCAAAGGATGAGCTTCATCAGTGTGGTTCATCTTTAGACCTTAGGTGCCTTCATCTCAGTTCATAACCCAGGTTCTCATTTCACCCAGAACGGAGGGGTGGGCATTCAAATGATTGATTCATCTGACCCACGTTAAGCACAGACTGCAAACTGAGAATAGTTGTTTCTCATTCTACAGTGATCATGCTGGCTAAATTCTCAGTGAAAATCACCTATGCTCTTGTGACTAGCTCTGGCTGAAACATTGACACCCTCAAAAGTCATCTCATTTTCAAGTGGTTTGATCACTCAGAACCTTGTGAGACACTACCCCAACACCCAGCTCAAATAACTGCATAACTGTGTAATTATACATGTGCAAAACTCCCTGAAAACTGGGATTTAAGTGCCTGCATAAGGGTAGCCATGTGTTTATGTGCTTGCTAAATGAGCTCTTTAGTTCAGCTGAGAACCTGTAAGAGAAAAAGCATTTCCATCCATGGCTCATGTAGGCACCAATGTGTATGTGTGAGTGAGGAGGTGCATACCTCTGTACCAAGGAGAGGGGGGAAATGAGCACTCATTTCACTTCTCACCTCCATTACATTAAACACTAATATCCGTTCCACTCTCTTTTCCACTGAGGTAGAACTTACCTCTGGATTCCTTTACCACCACTTTGTTACTGTGTTTAACTTTCAAGAGAGTGTTAACAATGATATCTTGACACTGCTCTCATAAATAATCAAATCAAATCAAATCAGCTTCCAGAAGAGGAGGTTGAGAATTTGGGGATGTTTGGGGTTTTTTTGGGTTTTGTTTTTGCTGTGAAAAATTGTACCCTACATTTTTCCAAGTAACTTCATCTTCTCTTTCATGGACTCTCAAATACCTTAGTGTTTGCTCCAGTAACCATTAAAGCATTGTGATGGTTTGAAACACAAGCATCTGTTTGAAGAAAGGATGAGAGACTGGGGCTTGTTTAGCCTGGAGAAGAGCAGCCTGACCAGGGATCTGCTCAGTGCTCAGCATGGGCTAAATGATGGGGCAAAAGGGTGGGGATAGACCTTTCAGTCATTCTGAGAGATGGGACAAGTGCTAACAGGCACAAACTAGATGATCTCCAAAGGTCCCTTCCATCCCCCACTATGCTGCAGTCAGCAAGGACGTCTGCGGCTGGAGCAGGCTACTCAGAGCCCCAAACAACCTGACCTGGAATGATTCTAGCTCCCTGGGCTAAATCTCCCTCTCTTAGTTTAAATCACCACCCTTTATCCTGTCACAAGAGGTCCTGCTAAAAGTTCTGTCTCCAGCCTTCTTATCAGCCCTGTACTGAAAGGACATAAAAATGTCTCCCTGGAGCCTTCTCTTCTCCACAGATACAAAATCCATCTCTTTCTAATTCAGAGAGAAGGATGCTGTGGGCAACTGAGTCAAAAGCTTTGCATAAGTCCAGGTAGACAACATCCATTGCCTTCACCTTGCACTCTGAAGTAGTTCCTGACACTTTAAGTTTTCAGAGTCTTAATGAAGTACTGAGTACTCCCAACTGCAACTGAAGTCAAGGGAAACTCCTCAAATAAATAAATAATACAGGATTTATCTGCGTTAGCCCCTCTAGAGGGTAATTCATCTTATCCCAAGACAGCTATCCAAGAGGGTTTAGATGAAGCACCTCTGAATGTGCCTGTTTCTCCCCACTGACTGTGAGAAAATGAGCAGCTCAGAGGAAGAAATTGCTTTCAGACAGATAAAGTTGGAAGAGATTAATAAGGTATAAATGCTTAAACCCCTGCCAAAGCAGGCACTCAGATCTCAGCCTAGACACCAAAATAACCGGATAGTTTTCATGCTAATCTTAATCTATTTATCATGTTCCCATTAGTCAAATAAGGATAATGTTCCCCCCCTCTCAGAGGGATATTCTGAAGATGATTAACACTGGAAAACCACTCAGGAATGCCAAAACAAAAAAAAAGGAAAACTCAAGAGGAAACCAACAGTTCAGCTTTTAGAGCAGCCTTTGAACTGCAGGGGAGGGTGGAAATACATCCTGGAAGGAAGCACTGAACAACAAAGCTAAAATTTTATAACAAATTGCTGCTATCTGGGCACTGCTCTTACCATTTCAATGCAGTAGGTTATCAAGTCACTAAGCTGTAAGCTAATGTGAAATAAAAGGGAGAAAGGTAAAGATTTCCCAAGCATCTTTTATTCTGCCTTATCTTAATTGCTGAGAAACTCCCTTTGCAGCTGCTGTCCTTGTTGATATTTTTTTAATGTGGATTTTGTGTTGGTCTGTGTGTGCAATATATAACAATGGATGAATATATGAAGAGAGAAACAAAAAATATATATATATGTATTCTAAACTCTCCCAAGTTTGGGACATTTTTTTTTTCTTTCTTTCCAGGGAATAAAATGCTAAAAGTGTCCCATTTTCCAAAATGAGCAAAAACTCAGTGACACCAAATTGAAACTACGAAGACCTGAGCGTGAGCTACACATTTCACAGAATTTCACAGAATGGTTTGGGTTGGAAGAGACCTTAAGGATCATCTAGTTTCAAGCCCTCCTGCATGGACAAGAGCACCTTGCACAAGACCAGGTTGCTCAAGGTCCTGTCCAGTCTGCCCTTGAAAACTTCCAGGGAGAGGGCAATTACAATATCCCCGGGAAACCTGTTCCAATGGAGTTATAAATTCAGATGTTAGATATTAGACAGTGGGAAAAAGTTCTTTACTGTGAGGGTGGTGAAATACTGGCCCAGGTTGCCCAGAAAGATGGTAGATGCCCCATCCCTGGAACTATTGAAGGTCAGGCTGTCTGGGGCTCTGAGCAATCTGCTCTGTTTGCAGATGTCCCTGCTGAAGGCAGGGGGATTGGACTAGCTGAGCTTTAAAGGTCCCTTCCAACCCAAATCATTCTATGATTGCATGATCTCTAAAAGAACAGCTTCAAGCACTGTCAGCAAAAGAGAATTAGCACAACCCAAAGTTCTTCTCCATCACTTCTGAAAATGGTGATCAGCCTCAGGGTAGAGATTTGGGATTCTGAATGCCTCATTTTATATATATATATATAAAAAAATATTTTTATATGTATTTATTATATACATGTAATAAATGCTAAAATATACATATATATAACATGTAGATTATAATTCTGTATGTTATATATAGAGAATAAAATGAATAAATAAATAGATGCTAAAATATGCTTATATATAATATGCATACAATAGTTATATATTCTATAGAGAATAAAATTAATAAATCAATTCTATATGTTATATATAGAATAAAACGAATAAATAAATGCCAAAATATACTTGTATATCATATGCATACAATAGTTATATATATTATATATAGAATAAAATTAATAAATAAATTCTATATGTTATATATATAGAATACAATGAATAAATAAATAAATGCTAAAATGTACTAGTATATCATATGCATGCAATAGTTATATATATTATACAGAGAAAAAAATAATAAACCAATTCTATATATTATGAAGAGAAAAAAATGAATAAGTCAATTCTATATGTTATATATAGAATAAAATGGATAAATAAATAAATGCTAAAATATACTTGTATATAATATGCATACAATAGTTATATATATTATATAGAGAAAAAAAGAATAAATCAATTCTATATGTTATATATAGAATAAAATGAATAAATCCATCCTATATGTTATATAAGAATAAAATGAATAAATAAATAAATGCTAAAATATACATGTATATCATATGTATAAAATAGTTATATATATTATATAGAGAAAAAATGAATAAATCAATTTTGTATGTTATATATAGAATAAAATGAATAAATCAAATCTATATATTATATATAATAAAATAAATAAATAAATTCTATATATTATATATAGAATAAAATTATTAAATAAATAAATACTTATATAGAGAGAGCATATATAATATAAATGTGTATATATAATATAAATGTGCTTCTTTTCTTTTCTTTTTTAAGCATTCATTTATTTATTTCTAGCAAGTCCATGGTCATATAAACAAGGCCTGGAATTCCAATGTGCATGTGGATAACCCCCTCCCCTGAATGCCAGGAATAAAGGCTAGTAATAAACTAGAGAATTAATAGCAAGTGCACTTATTGCCATGGAAACCCTGCCAAAACAAATAGTGGGAGGTTCTGATTCCCAGAATTCACACATGCCAATACAATTATTCTGCAGGGCTGCCCATAGCTGCAGTGATCCTCTCCATGCAGTGTGCCTACACAACGTTGGTATTGCTCTCCCTCTGCGTGGTGTGAAGCCCATCCTGCTTTTCAGCCTCTGCTGAGGTAATATTGACTGGAGCATTAATAATAGCATTCATCTAAATTTGGAGGTGAAGGGACAGGGGAGAAGGCTGGGTGGGAGCAGGGCACTTTCAGTTTGTTTTGTCCTGTTTCCAGTGCTCATACTCTTATTTGTCTCCAACTGCCTGGATGTTGCCATAGTGACCTTTGATAAATCCCTGTTATGGATGCTGTGAGCTATAAAGGCATGCCACATTTCAGGGAGTAAAGCAGGGAGCTGGGAGCTTCAAAGGTGTACTGGGCAGGTTTAGCCCTCTTGACCATTTTAATAAATGCTTTTCTCTTAATTAAATACACACACACACATATATATGTGTTTATTGATACCCTAGAAATTCATTCCATCTTTGAGAATTCTACATGAAAAAATTTAGTGGCCAACACAGATGGTTGCATTTGATCAGTTTTTAACATTTACACTAATTTAGTGTGGGTACAAAAGCCACCTTTGCCCCCCTCTTACTGTGCCTTCTGAGTGCTACCTAATTCAGGAAAGAGAACAGATTCCAATCGTTCTTGCTTAATAGAGACAGAGATTCACAAAATGGTTTGGGTTGGAAGGAACCCCTAAAGGTCCTCTAGGAACCCCTAGAGGTCTTCAGCAGGGACATCTGCAACTAGAACTCAGAGGCCCAAACAACCTGACCTGGAATGATTCCAGGGATGGGGCATCTCCCACCTCTCTGGGCAACCTGGGACAGGGTCTACCACCCTCAGAATAAAAAGTTTCTTCCTTCTCTTTAGCCTAAATCTCCCTCTTTTAGATTAAATCATCACCCCTTGTCCTGCCGCAACACACCCCGCTAAAAAGTCTATCCCCATTTTTCTTATAGCCCACTTTAAGTACTTGAAGGTCCTAATAAGGTTTCCTTGGAACCTTCTCTTCTCCATGTTGAACAACCCCAGCTCTCTCAGCCTGTCCTCACAGAAGAGGTGTTCCAATTCAACAGCCTTCACTACTTATACCAGAAGAAACTTTCCAGTGTGATCCTAAGGGATGTGACAACACCTCTAAGAGCTCTGCCTCCATCTGCCATACATTACTCATGCTCATCTATATGCTGGAAGGCAGAGACTTCCTTTTTTCACAGCTGGCCACTTAAAAATTGAACATTTGATTCAACCAGGGAGAAAGGAACCATGAGCAGAAATGGGTACTTGGAAGGATACCTTGTTCTGCTTTCTGTCTTAGACATCCATGCAAGGATAGGACTCAACCTTTCAATTTTAAATGGTGAATATTAGGTAAGGTAAACCCCAAAACTAAATGCAGTTTTTAGTATCAGGAATGAATATCCTTAAAAAAAAAAAAAATCATGATTTTTGAGTCATGTGATAAAGACAGGACTCAACTGCAGCCCTAAGACCTCTGTTGCAAAGATTTTAAAGCTCAGGTTCACCCTGCCTGAATTTTTAGGAAAGTCTCTGAAGCACCTTTATGAAGAACATTTTTTGTTCCACAATCTAAAATCAGTGCAGAGAAATCATCCCTTTGGAGGATACTTTGTCTCAGCAGCCACCAACCACTACCCAAAGATGGACTGAATGCTCCACATGTCTTCACAGAGTGGATGATTAACTTAGATTGAGTGCTGAGGGTAGAATTAATCTCCCTTACCCATAGCCATTTAAAATGTAAGCCCCTGCTTTAAGCCAGGTTTCCTTCTTTTATCAGTGAAAGGTCACTTGAGAGGCCATCTCATGCCATCTATTTTAGACCATTATCTAAGGACAGATGAATCAAGAGAGGGGTCTGTGACAACAGAGGGAATTTTGGGGGATGATGTCCCTACCAAAGGCTGGCACTGGTATCATTTTCTTCTCCTTATATTATTAGCTATGTCCACTGAAGGACAAAACTACTGTTTCCAAGATACAGCATGATCTCCATCCAGGAAATCATCAGTGATAGCTGTAGCAACCTCCTTCCACTCCAGCACCTGGTACCTCCACTTTTTTTTTGTTAATTTCTCACAGTTTACCACCTCCTTTATTCCTCTGTCGCAGATCTGCTCTTCCAGCAGCTAATCAGTCTCTTAGGAGGGCTTCCCAGTTTTGCTGTGCTCTGTTTGGAACTGCACCAAGTTTTCTCATCCCACAGCAGAACCAGCAGTGACCCAGCTGCACACACCACAGTTCCCAGTGGCTGTGTGACTACAGGTCAGATCTCAACTGAAACTTTCACACCTCTCATTGTATTGGTTTGGAAGTCTACCATTGAATTTTTGATGAGATGGTCTTCTCCTCACTTAGTTTGTACAATCCCTGTGCCACGGACAGGGACTTATGCAACTAAATCAGGATGCTCAAAGCCCTGCCCAGCCTTGACCTTGGACACTTCTAATGATGGCAGATCCACAGTTTCTCTGTTCCTGTGTCTGCCCATTCTCATCACCAAATAATTCTTCTTTGTGTCAAATCCAAACCTACCCTTTCTCAATTTAAAATAGTTGATCCTTGTCCTGTCAGTACATGCCACCATATCCTATGTCATGTCACTACACGGTATAAAGTCTCTTCTCATCTTTCTTGTAAGTCATCTTTAGATATGGAAAGGCCATACTAAGTTCTCCCTGGAGCCCCAGTCTTTTCTCCCAAGGAACAAGTGATAGGGCAAGAGGAAATGGCCTGAAGTTGCATCAGGGGAGGCTTAGACTGCACTTGAGAAAAATGTCTTCCTCAAAAGGGTTGCCAAGCCTTATGGAACAGGCTGCCCAGCAGAGTGGAAGAGTCTCCATCCAAGATGTGGAGCTGGGGGATATGCTTTAGCTGTTGACTTGGCAATGTTGGCTTGATGGTTGAACCTGATGATCTTAAAGACTCTTCCAACCCAAACAATTGATGACCCTAGGATGCTATGATTCATAGCTACTATTCTATGGTCCTAAACCTAGAAATATGAAGCAAACTCTTTTGTCTAGTCAGCAGCAGGACACTAGATGGCCCACAAACCACACACACCCCCCCACACACATTCCCACACCCCGCAGCGTGCACTCAATCCACTGAACACTCCTCAGGAGCTGTTGTAGGACCCACCATAAACCTTGGAGGACACATCTGTCCAAGCTCTGCGTGGTACTGCCAGGGATATTGCCCATTACACGATTTGTACATATTTCAGCTTAGCCAACCTAAGCTGATTGCAGGTACTTAAAATTGCTTTTGTGCCACGAACACTTAACACTAAACCTCTTTTAATTTGCACCGTGCTACTCAGAGAGATCATATCAATTCTTCTGCTAGCCTGCTTGGGTATTTGATTTTTTTTTCTTTTTTATTTAAATAATAATTAAAAAAAGAAGAAGGAATTTAATAAGGATTTGAGTTTCTTTATTGAGCTTTTTATTGTCCACTCTTGTAATTGAATCACTGTGCTGTGACAGCAGGACCGAGACTGTTATTAGCGAATTCTATCAACAATGGACTTGATCCCTTTATGAGAAAGCATTGTAGGGGGAATAGTTAATCTGGGCTTAAAAAAAAAAAAAGAATAAAAAAAGAAAATAATCAAAATAAATGAAGTTGGGGGAGGGAAATACAACTGCAGATTGCAAATATTTAAAACTGTTTCTGCGCTTTCCCATTCCAGCCCCCTCCTTCCTCTCACTTCTCTTCTCCTACCACCCCAGCTGCTCAAATCCCTTTTTGTTCTTTGTGCCCAGACTCTCTGAGGCAGGACTTGCTTGCAACATGATCACCAGGGAGAAAATTTTGTCTGCTGAGCAAAGCCTCTTCTCTGAGAAGTCCACACTGATGCAGCTTTTCTAGGCCACTTTGGACTTTTGGTGGCAAGTCACTGCAGCTGGAAAACTGCAGACTCCTAAGAGAGGAGGGGGAAGTAGTGTTCATCAAACAGTGTTGGCCTTTAGTTTGGGCATCTCCACTGAAATTTTGCCCAGGGAAGTGGTTGAATCATCATCCCTGGATGTATTTAAAAGCTGCCTAGGTATGGACAGCCTACTTCAGGTGAACCTGCTGTAGCCGGGGAATGGGACTAGATGATCTCCAGAGGTCACTTCCAACACATACCACACTGGGATTCTGTGCTAATCAAGGTGCACAGGTTATCAGACAAGTACCTCGTTGCAATGTTGACATTGCCAACTTTGAAAGGCTCTCCATTTCATTCTCTGAGTTGTCTACTTAGTTCATAACTTCTTTAGGACAAAGTCTGTTTCTTACTATGCATTGGTGTAGGGCACTTCAGGAACTGAATCTTGGCTTTGGTCACGTAGCAGACATGAATCACAATAATGAATAACTGATGAGGGCAGTGATGATAGTGAGGTTAAAGGAATATTGGTTAATACATTATCATAGTAGTTCCACATGTGAACTTCAATCCAGAGCCTGCAGAAATCAATAGAAATGTCATGGATCATGTCATGGTATTTAGAGCAGCTTTCACTGCCCTTGCACAACCAACACTAGCACCTTTGATTTTTCTTTTGCAGGCATCAGATGTAAGACTGGTTTCAGGAAAGGGCATCTAAGATGAGACACCTAACATTCAAATATGGAAAAGAGGAGACACAAGAGTGACCAACAAGCAGGAAAATGAGACAAAGAGGCAGTTATGAAGATCTTCATGTAGCTAGAAGATGAAGTTGCAGAACACAGGCAATTAGGCTACTGTAGTAGTAGGAACATTCCCTTGGATCAAAGCATTGAAGCTGAAACATCAAGCAACCAAATTTTGGGAAGATGGAGGAATGGATGAGTGTTAAGAAGCTGAATGAGAGCTGGGAACATAAGGAAAGCTTGTTTCTTAGGAGAGGAGACTAATACCTGATTCAAATCTCCTTTCAGGGGGTTGTAGAGAGCCCCCTCAGCCTCCTTTTCCTCACACTAAACAACCCTATAATATCTTGGCAGATGTTAGGGTGGTTTTTTTTAAGGATTATGGCAGAGCTAGAGAGAACATTGAATGGAAAAATTTCTTTCCAGTAAATAAAATGTTTCTGGTTTTCTCTACTTCCTCTTGTCCTACCACGTGTTCCTAGGGAGAAGAGACTGACATACCAGGCATTTTTCCTGTGCAATGTATAGAAAAAAAAAAAAAAAAGAAAAAAAGGGGAAAAAAAAAAAAGAGAGAGACAAATATTTAAATGTGATAAAATTTAAAAGTTGACTTGGGTGTTTCTATGGTCACAGACTTGTTTGTAAGTTTGGTCTTCCCCCAGAAGTTAAAGAGGAGCCTGATGACCCATAAGAAAGCAAGACCTCATTCCCCACATTCCATTTGCTTCATAATTCCACATTAAATGATGGTTTTAGTGCCATATGGTGAAGTCTGATATGAAGAAGGAAGGGAAAAGAATTACTCTAGGCACATTCATGCACACGTGGATGAGCACACCCAGGTAGACAGGTGGATGTGTGAACTGTATGTATGCACACAGATATTTGGCACATGATTAAGCTGTCTGCCAGGGTGACTGAGGGACTGGAGCACTGCCTTATGAGGAGAGGCTGAGAGCCCTGGGGCTTTCCAGTCTGGACAAGAGAAGACTGAGTGGGGGTTTAATAAATGTTTATGAATATCTGAGGGCTGGGGGTCAAAAGGAAGGGGATAGGCTCTGCTCAGTTGCACCCTGGGATAGGACAAGAGGTAATGGATGGAAACTCCAGCACAGGAGTTTCCACCTCAACATGAAGAGGAACTTCTTCACTGTGAGGGTCACAGAGCACTGGAACAGGCTGCCCAGAGAGGTTGTGAAGTCTCCTTCTCTGGAGACTTTCAAGCCCCATCTGGATGTGTTCCTGTGTGATCTGTGCTGGATTCTATGGTCCTGCTCTGGCAGGGGGCTTGGACTCGAAGATCTTCGGAGGTCCCTTCCAACCCCTAACACTCTGTGAGCCTGTGATCCTGCCTGGCTTCCCTCAGCAGATGGCATGCATTGATGAAGTGAAGTGAAAATTCTGAACCCTTTGCAACGATTCTCCATGCTGTTCAGATTTGCTCTGGTCTGCCTTTGGGGGCTGAGATGTTTTATTTTCAATGTAACTGCGTGGATAACCTCCCTGCAATTCTAATTCGCTGGAGTCAGCCTGGAAACCACAAAGCGGAATTCTTTCCAGGCGCTCTGACTTCCAACACGTAACCTGAATGACAATACTGGTGTGTGCTGGGAGGGTTGTGTCTTTTTGGTTTTTTTTTCACCTAATGGTCTAAGTATTTTAAGTATTAAATGAGGGATAAATTTGACATGAGGTCAAGAGTTAAGAACGCCTAAATGAAAGAGTATTGAGAAGGTGTGCCTGACAGGCAGAGGTAATACAATTTCCATACATCAATTCTCTTTTCAGATTACAATTCCACCAAGCAAATAAAAAAGTCTCTGCTGCTACCTTCCAAGTTTATCTTAAACCACAACTAGAAAAGTTCTGCTATGCATCTGCTCAGGTGTCACCTGGTTCTTCTGACTGGATAGGAAAAGAACTTTCTTGGGCAGAATAAACCTGCTAAAAATCGACACCTTATTGCAGCAGCAGCAGGGATTTCTCAACCAAGATCTTCATGTTGTGAAGAAAAACTTCTTAAAAGACATGCTGCTGCAGAGGCAGAAAAAGAGTGAGGAAAGAAATTTCTTTATTACAAGTAGGGAAACAAGGTGCAAAGCTGCTTTGCTCAGGGTCAAACAAAGCATCTCTAGAATGGAATGTAAATCTTTGAGTATTGGTTAGTGAGAATCTGAGCATTGGAATTAAGGCATCTCCAGCCCTGGTTCATTAACATTTATGATATGAAACTGCTGATCTATACAGAGAGCTAAAAGCTTTCTGTTAAAGGAAGAACATCTTATGAGCGCATCTAAAACTAACCCCAAGGTTGTGTTTTTGGAGGGACTTTCAAGCTGACACTCAGTCTGAAGGTACTAATCTAGATATAAAAGTAGAAACTCAGTTTTGAAAAACTTTTGCTTCACTTCCCTTTTGTGGCTTTCTGCATAACTTCAGCCAATCATTTCAACTCTGAACCCACTGCTAGATCTCTGCACACCTTGACTGTAGTGTTCTAATAATGGGGTGTGCTGTGAGCATCCAGAGTGCACGATTTTAAGGGATTGGATATCCTGCCTGTGAACTCTACCTGCTTCCCCAATTCAAGCAATTTCAGTTTGATCTTATTAGGTCTTGGACATGAAAATGGGGACAGGCTGAGTCAGTAGTTGGCTGGGATGTAGACCTTTTCCCTAACAGACCCAACCACTACTGCTCCGGGAAGCGATGGTGGTAATTCAGGAGGTGTTGCTTTTTCCAGTGCCTATGTCTGTGCTGCTTTATTTTTCCCCTCAAGTTTCCTACTATTGCCTGGACACATCAGTCCTGATGGCCTTCACAGCTGGGAAAGTCACTCAGTGTTGAACTGCCCTGTAGCCCAGGCAGTCTGGGTTGGGGGGGAGATGGAATGAAGGATCATTTCCAAAGAAGGTCAAAGGCCACAATCAATGTGCTCATACTATTTTTCCTTGGGGCAAGCAGAATGTTCACATTCACTCTACTTTCTCCTGCAATGCCTCAGGTGATCAAGGGAGGGCATATTTGGAGCAGAGGAGCTAATAAGGGATTTGCCTCAGAGAGGCATATTTCAATTACTTTCACAAATTCCTGAACCTGTTCCCTTCCTGGGTTCCTTAGGAAAAAAGTGCTTATAATGGTGTCTGAAAGACCAGACTCCAATGGTTTATTCTCACTGAGCTCTCACCAACTTCATACAGCTATTCAAGATAGCATCACCAGGTTGGAAGTTCCTCTGCTGCTGGGAGGTTCATATCAATGATACTGAGAGAGTGGGAGTCAGGAGACACAAAGAGACTTTTTTTTAGGGAGAAAAGAAGTCTGAAGCTGCTTCTCTTTTACAGGAAAGACAGATCAGTGTTTGCAGTTTTCCAAATCCCTCAGCATATTCTGAAATAATCATAGAATCATAGAATGGTTGATGTTGAAAGGCACCTCTAGGGCTCATCTAGTCCAATCCCTCTGCTAAAGAATGATCATGTAGGGCAAGGCTCTAGTAAAAAAAAAAAACCTCCAAAGGATGCTTCATTTTAGTTATATTAGTTATCTGCTGGAAACTGGGAAGCTTCATCTTCTGGAGGTGCTGATCTCTCCATTTGCTATCTGAGCAGCTAAACAACAAGCTTGGCCTGGATATTTTTTGATGGTCAGGTATAAATCATATGAAGCAGCTTTCAAAAAAAGGACTACATTTTTTTTTTTTTGTCAGCTTGATTAACCACCAGCAGCTCTCCAGATGGAATTAGTCACAATCATCAACAACCAGGTCTGAGCAACCTGATCTAATTGGGGATGTCCCTTCTGACTGCTGAGGGATTGGACTAGATCACCTTTAGAGGTCCCTTCCAACCCAGTGCATTCTATGGTTCTATGATTCAATATTTCTATGATTCTATGTTTCTATGATTCTATGATTCTATGGTTCAATGTTTCTATGGTTCTATGGTTCTATGATTCTATGATTCAGTGTTTCTATGATTCTGTGTTTCTATGATTCTATGATTCTATGATTCTATGGTTCTATGATTCTATGGTTCTATGATTCTATGGTTCTGTGGTTCTATGATTCTATGATTCTATGGTTCTATGATTCTATGGTTCTGTGGTTCTATGATTCTATGATTCTATGGTTCTATGATTCTATGGTTCTATGATTCTATGGTTCTATGGTTCTATGATTCTGTGATTCTATATTTTTACGATTCTATGTTTCTATGATTCTATGATAGCCTAGTAAAGAGATGTTTCAGTCTTTACTAAAAAATTACTGTATTTTAAATCAAATCATCAATGACAGTCACATTTGTGCCCAAAACACACACACAAAAAATCAAATCTGTACTGGAGAAAAAAGAAGGAGGAAAAAGAAGGGGGAAAAAGAAGGGGGGGGGGGTGGGGGGGGGGGGAAAGGAAGGGAGTGATGAGGGAAAAATAATCCAGAAAAAAATAGCTATTTTATAGGGAAAAGCTGTTGTGAGTATCTCTGCAGGTAGCTCAACTCTGAATTCCATGTTTCTTACCAACTGAAAATTAAGGATTAAGGCTGAGGGACGAGAAGGAAAATGAACAATCTTTGTCTGTGCTCTATGCTTCTCACTGAGTTAATAAAGGGGTTAAGGCTTTAAGGCTGAAGGACCAGAATGAAAACTTTGGAGGCCAGGAGGTCTGTGATGGGTTTGTGGGAAGTTTAGGGGAAGAGAAGAGAGCAGCTCAGGTCACTCACAAGAAGGAGTGGAAGGAGGTTCAAGGTCATTTCAGAGATGGAATGAAAATGTGTGGGAACCCTGTTACTTGAGATAGGGTAGAGGAATGGCATAGGTAGTGTCAGGTCAGTTGAGGAAGGTGGAAACTGCAACAGCATGATGGAAAAGTCTCACCTGGGACATGTGAGAAAGCAATTTTTCATCTTCACCTTCCCCTTTGCATTGTTACAACAGAACTAGGACATAGTGACATAAATAGCTACATATGGCTGGGGCTCCCAGAGTGTTTGGGGATACCTGACTGGTTAGAACATTGTGAGTTTGATCTGAATGGCACCAAAGAGCCAGCTGAAGAACATGACCTTTGAATTTGACTTGGCAGAACAAGGAGGACTTTATCAGTGTTCCTGGAAATAAGCTTTAATTTAATTACAGATCTAATCTAAAAAAACTACTGTGCTGTGGACATGCAGTTTTATTGCTCTGAGGTCAGCATCTCTCAGTGGCTCCAGAGAAAACTGCGTTTGAGCTCTCACGTAGCTAAAGGAGACATCTGTTTCAGCAGATTTACTTTGACTCCTTATGGGTGAACATCATCATCATCTAGGAGCCTGTGAAGAAATTACATGGACATTAAAGTGGATTCTCACCTAATTCTATCCATCTCAGTGTTAGATGAGGGAAGTGATTCTGCCCTTCTACTCTGCTCTTGTGAGACCCCAGCTGGAGTACTGTGCCCAACACAAGAAGGACACCAGATTGTTGGAGGGGGTCCAGAGGAGGACCATGAAGATGATCAGAGCACTGGAGCACCTGTCCTGTGGGGACAGACTATGAGAGTTGGGGCTACTCAGTCTGGAGAAGAGAAGGCTCTGAGGAGACCTCATAGCAGCCTTCCAGTACCTGAAGGTCCCCTACAAGAAAGTTGTGGAGGGACTTTTTACAAAGGCTTGTAGTGATAGGATGAAATGGATTGAAGCTTGAGGAGGGGAGATTTAGGCTGGATATTAGGAAGAAATTCTTTGTAGTGAGGGTGGTGAGACACTGGAACAGATTGCCCAGGGAACTTGTGGATGTCCCCTCCCTGGAGGTGTTCAAATCCAGGTTGGACAGGGTCTTGAGCAGCCTGATCTGGTGGAAGGTGTCCCTACCCATGGCAGGGGGCTTGGAACTAGAAGACCTTTGAGGTCCCTTTCAACCCAAACCATTCTAAGATCCTGTGAATAATCATCTGAAATTTTCTAGTCAATGACAAGACTGGGATGTCCAGAGGAAGGTTCATTCCATGTATCTGAGGTTCAAATTAATATTATTTTTTTAGCTTTTTCCATTGAATACATACATGATGCAGAGAGTTATGTTGATTGGACATCTAAATTGTAAAATAATGCAGCCAGGTGGACTAATAAATTCATTTTAGGGCAATGTAAACCTCTTTTTCTCACACATTGGAAGTTTTCTTGGGCTGCGTTTTCAGCTGTTCCTGACCAAAAGTGTTTTATGCATAATGTAGATAAATAATCTTAATGAAGATAATTAATCCTATGTCATTGCAAGGGAACTGAGACTTTAGGTAAAATTCCACATGTCAGAACACGCAAACAGTAAATGTCTCCATGGTGATGAACAGAACCTACCAAAAGCTTCTGTTGCTGTGTGGAGGGAAGGAGAAGCTCAGTCTTTAAACAGTGACTATAGAATCACATTACAGGCTGCTGGCTGCAGTTAAATTCATCAGCCCTAAAGATCTCAGTTCTCCTAACCACAAGCTGACACAGTTTCAGCTGTTGGGTTTTACCAAGCTTTTTCCCCTCAACTGACTTAATTTTGAAAACATTTGGATTTTTGCCCTCAGGTAGGTTGTAAATCAGTTCTTTCCATTTCTTCTTTAATGCCCATTTCATCAGAGATTACTGAACAGCCTTTGAAGGAAAACAGCTTTAATTTCTCTGAGACTGCTGAGAAAGGTTTGGATTGGAAGGGACCTCCTAAAGTCATCTAGTCCAGCAATGTAGCAGAAGAACTCGAGAACACATCAAATTTTGGACATGACATCCCCAATGTTGACCCAAATGATCTGTAAATGATAGATTTATGGCTTCATTTAGTCACTAGAAACACTTCCCTTAGCTTCATCTCAAATTTCCAAGCCATGGTGTAAAAGATAATACTAAAACATTCTTTGATTTCAAACCATCCAGATCTCAGGAACTATAAGCATCACCCAAACCCACTTTCAGTCACAATGTAGGTAAATGGAAGCTTCACAGACCAAGTCCTGTGAATTAAAGAGTGCTGGGTAGTGCTAATAAGTCTTTCACCTCACTGCCTTCTTCAGTCACCTCAGATAAAATGTGAGATACCAAGCATGGAAATAAGAATTTCTTTATACCAAAAGTAGTGGAAATTTGGGGCTAAATTAATTTTAGTATGAAGGTGAGAGCCTATTGTCGTTTGGGAACCTTTCTAGTCTCTGGATTTCACTCCAGAGTTCATTTCAAAGACATAAAAAGCAAGTATTTTAAGGTACTTTGCAATATCTACCAGCCTTGCGTGGCCTTCTCAGGTAGCCTTGGGTTTCTCAGATGACATTCAAGGCAATGTGTGGGGGTGAATTGAATTGAATCTCTAAAGCAGCACCCATCTTGCAGACCAATTTGTCTACATCTTTGTGTCTCTGCATGGAGTGAGTGTCTAAGTTGCCATCAAAATCAAGGAAGTGCTTGACTGAAGGGCAAGGAGATCTACTCATTGCCTTGTCAACTACTACAAAGGAGGTTGAAACAAGGTGGGACTCAGTAGCTTAGAATCATAGAATCAGTCAGGGTTGGAAGGGACCACAAGGATCACCTAGTTCCAACCCCCCTGCCATGGGCAGGGACATCTTACACTAGATCAGGCTGGCCAGAGCCTCATCTTCTCACAGGCAAGAAGTGACAGGTCAACAGAAAATGGCTACAAGTCATTCCAGGGGAGGTTTGGGTTCGGTATCAGGAAAAATTTCTTCAGAGAAAGGCTTGTCAAGCATTGGAACAGGGTGCCCAGAGAGGTGGTGAAGTCACCATCTCTGGAGTGATTTAAAAGATGTGTAGATATGGTGCTGAGGGACGTGGTTTAGTGATTGTGGCTTAACAGTAGAGGTGGGATTGTGAGCTCAAGGTGAGCAGCTACACTTGATCTCAAAGGTGTCCTCCAGTCTCAACAGTTCTATGATTCTATGACTCCAAGACATCCACTTACCAGGCTCCCTCTCAAGTGCTTATGTTCTCAGACTAGGATTGACTCCTGGTCCTCCTTCTTCTAGTCAAACCCTCAGAAAAAAAAGGTCACTCACATCAGCTTAGGGCAAATTTTCTTTTCACATGGGGTAGACCACTGCCTGATGATACTCTGCCAGAGCATCTCCCAAGCACCCATTCTTAGCATTATTTCCTAATTGTGTGCAGATTTCTAACCAGTAACTCCTCTCTTTTTCACTCCTTTTCCTCAACTCATAATTGATCAGACACTGAACAGCTGCTGGCTATTTTCTCTTCCCAAGAAACACTCAGTAATTGTATGTATGGGCTCCAAATCCCTAAACATTTGGAGAGGAGAAGGACTTGAATGGGAGCCAGTTCTTTTTACAGCACTGGTACCAGCATCAGGCATTTAAATCATATCAAGGGGGACTAGTGAGGGTGGTGTGTTGTTGAATTTGCTGAGATTCACTTTGAAAGGTAGGGGGATGAGAAGGGAAGAAGAGAAAAATGTAAGAGAGGCAAACTTGAAACCAGCAATCAACAAACCAAGGCAGCTCAAACCAAATCCCAGCTCTAGAGCAGTGTGATTGCTCACTGAACCAAATGCCATCCTCACTCACATTTCCCAAAGTACAGACTGCTCTATGGCAAGCGGGCCAGCTGCATCCCACTTTAAATTCCAAGTTATCCATTAGGAGCATTGACATTTCCAGGTCCTGCTCTAATCTCTTTCAAGAAGAAAAGTCCTCTCTTGCTGGAGTCCTCAACATAAGAGGGTCATAGACCTGTTGGAGTGCTCCAGAGGAGGACACAAAAATGATGGGAGGGCTGGAAGCCCTCTGCTGTGAGGCCAGGTAGAGGGAGCTGGGGTCGTTCAGCCTGGAGAAGAGGAGGCTACAGGGAGACCTTCTGGTGGCCTTTCAGGACTTAAAGGGGTTGATAGGACTATTTTACATGGCCTGTTGGAACAGGACAAGGGGTGATGGATTTAAACTGAAAGAGGGAGATTTAGGCTAGGGAGAAGGAAGAAAATTTTTACACTGAGGGTGGTGAGACACTGGAACAGGGTAGCCCCATTCCAGGAACCATTCCAGGTCATGTTGTCTGGGGCTCTGAGCAACTTGCTTTAGTTGCAGATGTCCCTGATGACTTCAGGGAGGTCGGACTGGATGACCTTTAAAGGTCCCTTCCAACTCAAACCATTCTATCATTCTCTGAAGAGACCCCTGAAGACTTAACTCTCAACTGTATTGGAGATGTTTCTCCTGTTCTGTTAAATGGTTCAGTAGTTAAAAGAAGGAGAGTTCCACTCCACTCTCAACCTATGTCAACCTTTCCACTGTAGAATTAGTGCCATCTTCATTTGACCTGAAATTTAAGGTGAGCCACATGAAAACCTTTCTCTTTCTCCAGTGCTACAGTGTTGTAGCAGATTTGATTTCTTTTCTCACAGAGGACCAAAATGGTTATTGAACTGTGAACTCTGAAAAAAATATTCCTCTCTATCACCAATTTTAAAAAAAAAAGTTCCCCTAGTCTCCAAGCTTTTTTTTTTTTTTTTACTTCTAATTTTGGCCTCTCAGTAAAGTCTGAACCCCTCAAGCAGCCCTAGGGGAAGAAGGGAAGAAAGAAAAAAAAAAACAAAAAACAAACAACCCAAAAAACCCAACAGACCCAGAGATGAAAATTGACACCTGAGCTCCTGTCATTTCAGTTCAAAAAGACAAAACAATATGTAATTCCAGGAATAGCTGCTAAAATCTGATAAATTTTTGTGTGGGCCCAGTAACCTTACACTGGACATTTGTGGCTACTTCCTAGAGAAACAAGAGAAAGCAAAGAAAATTCCTCTTCACCAAGCAGCACATGCAATACTGTGACTGGCTACATTCCTAATAGGCTCTCCATGCCAGCCATACAAAGACAGTAACCTTAGAAGAGAGCTGTGATTGCTCTCTTGGACTGAGCTTTGCTCTTTAAGGAGCTTGTGCCACAGTTAGACCTGGCTCAGGTGTAGTTGCCTCCTCAGGTAAAGCAAAGGAGTCCTGGAGTCACATAACTGGAGCAAGTGATTCAGAAATCAAGTCTGCTGGGAATATAACTGATGCCTACGTGGCAGTTCAGCTTTCCTCAGCCTCCACAAAGTGCCCTAAACCACACAACAGTGACCATACATAAGTGTTTTTTCTACAAGCTTGAGTCCAGTGTTTGAGTTTGGGTCCTTGAGGAAGCTTAAAACCTGCTTAAGACCAGCTTCTAGGACTCCTCATCACACTGCATGGTCTGAGAGACAGCCAAGTCACAGATCCTGAGCAGAACTCTTACAATGTTTAATTCATGTGAAATGAAGGCAGAGAGATCATTGAATCATAGAATGGTAGGAGTCAAAAAGAACCTTTGGAGGTCACTGAGTCCAATCCCCTGCCAAAGCGGGATCACCTAGGCCAGGCCAAGGATACCTCCTGTCATCTTATTTTGTGCAGAATTGGAAGACTTGCAAATGCCTTGGCTGCCTCACACAGCCCTGGGTGTATGAGTGAAAGGAGTAAAAATGCTGGCAAAAAAAGAGCACAGATTTAGAGCAGAGAAACACTTCCCCCACCCCAGCATGACAAGCTCCTTTCTGTCCCTGTCCATATGCTTGATTTTGAAACTGTTTAGCATTCCTAACATATTTAATCTCTTCATTCCACAGGATGATCTGAAAGGCTCACTAACACTTTACTAAGGAGGTATGAGCATTAAGGAAAATGATTCATTAAGGCAATAGGATCACTGCATCTGTACTCTGGTTCCACAGGAGGATGCATCAGTTTCCCACGGATGGGTGGTGAGCAAGCCTGGCTCTTGACATCAGGCATATAAAGGCATGATTGTAAATTCAGTCCTAATGATTGCTGGGAGTTAAGAGAGAAAGAGATTACTGGAAGGGCAGCTGGAATTTTGGGCAGCAGAATTCCTTTGTAGGATGGCTTGAAAGGCCTGATACCTTGGGGTGTAGCTGTAAACAAGGAGAAGCTCTGATAAAGACCTGGAAAGTGTTTTGAGTCATTATAAGCTGAAAGGTCGAAATGCAGCTGGGAAAGGAGGCTGGAAAGTCTTGATGATCCTCTTTTGGGAATAAACCCCACCCAGAGGGAAGCAGAGTGGAAAACACCAGCTGTGGAAGATGTGGCTGATGTGGGAGGCAGCCAGATTAGGTAAAGCTGTGCTGTGGCTGGCATGGAAGTCTTGTCTGCTACAGAGAGTAAGGTTGGTAGCATCAGCTCTTCCCTTTAGTTTTGCAGCTCTGTCTGCATGCAGATACCTTTGGTGGAGGATGTGAAAGGCAAAATGGAAGGGGCAAGAAGTGCATTCTTTAGCACAAGAAGAGATGTATCTCAAGTCACATTAAACTTCCATTGCTTATGTCTCAAACTTACTTTATAATGCCTTTAGAGTATGATTCCTTGGACCAGGATTCTGCTCAAAGATGAGATAAATGTTGTGCTTGATGCCTCTGGTGACAGTGACTTTGGAGAGAGTAATGCAATGAGCTCAGATGGAGAAGTCAGATGAGTGCCACCATTTTTGCAGGTATGCTATAAAAGGATGGTTGGTGTTGAGTCTAAGACTTCAAAGGCATTCTGCCTGTTCTTCTGCTACCACCTTTGAGCTCTTTGGTCTCAAATAAAAGGTTGAATATGAACTGCAGCCACTGCCTCAGTGGAGATGCTAAGAGGAAACCCCCTTCCTCTTCTGAGATGATTGATTTCATCCAGCTTGTAGGTGCTCAGTATCATTATGCTTTGGACTCCTTATTTATACATGGGTATGATTGACCTTTTGATTCAAAAGAGGAGGAAAGGCACAACTGCCTGTTTGCATATCTGGCATTGAACACACCTATTCATCTATTCCAGAAAACAGGCTCAACATGGACCTTTCTCAAGCTCTTAAGACCATAGAATTACAGAATCATTTTGGTAGGAAAAGAACTTTCAGGTCATCAAGTTCAACTGTTAAGCTAACATTGCAGGTCACCACTAACCATGTCCCTTGCCACCATATCTACATGCTCTTAAATCCCTCCATGGGTGGTGACTCTTCCATTTCCCTGGGCTGCCTGTTCCAGGGCTTCACAACCTTTCTGCTGAAGAAATTTTCCGTAATATCCAACCCAAACCTCCCCTGATGCAATTTGAGGCCATTTCCTCTTGCCTTAGCGCACATTCCACGTGTAGGAACAGGGAGTTACATCAATGATGCAATTAAAAAGTTGATTTATTTTTAGGCAGCAGCGTGGTCCCATTTATTTTCTCAGTACAGCACTCTCTGAACACCACAGATAATGTACTGCTTTATCATGGTCCAAGCCATTGTCATTTCATTTCTCCTACCTTCCTCCTCATTCTGTTTCTTTAACCAAACACATCAGCATGTTCCTCCACATTGGGCCACAGGCTTCTGTTCCAACAAAGTCCAAAGCAGGTTTCAAAGCTAAACAAGGTTAAAATTAGGACAAGCTTTCAGGCCATCCTCAAAGCACATGTTTACATGCTCAGTGAAACAGGCTACAATGATTTTTCTTTCCATCAAAGGCACAGTTTCCAGCTCTGGGCTGTCATGATTTTCTTTCACAGGATTATCACATCTCCAAAGACACTTGCAGCTGGAGGGACTCTTACCCTCCCAGATTACACAGCTAATAAGGGAAGCAGAGAGAACGTCAGAGTGAAGCGAAGGCCAAGGGCAAATCCAAACACCTTGGATCTACCACTTCGTAACTGAGCTGGCCAGAAACCTTCCTGATCTTGCCAAAGAGGGATGAGGCTATGTAATGAGCTTCCCACAGACAGCTAATGTGGGAGTGAAACTGTCTGCTTGTGAAAGGACACTGCTCCTACCACCCTCAAAACACAGCAGGTTGAGAAGCATTTGGGGAGCACTTGTACTCCAGGGCACTCACTACTGAGAGGCACAGAAAGGAATTTTTGAAGACACCAGTCCAAACTGTGTCAATGAGGGACTTGAAACGCGTTCTCCAACATCCCGTGGGATTGTCCTGACCCCACTCTCTAAACTGGAGGACACAGGAGTCATTCTCTGTCTACATCATCATGCATTGCAGAAGAGTTTCCCATTGAAAATTTCATGGAGACTGGACCATTTGTGGTAGAAAAACAACTTCTGTTTCTTGACATTTACATGAAACAAAAGAAGAAATTCTATCAACAGTTCCTGTCTAGCTGTCATGCACGAGCATAAACACAAGGCCAAATTGCCACATTTTGAGAGGATTCAGGTTTGTTCACTCTATCAGAGGGAAGAAAAAAAATAGTTTAATCCTTAAAGATGAAGGTGGTTATAGCTTTTTCTTTTTCTGCTCAGGAATCTTGAATATTAACTGCCACAGGTCTTTTAAAGCATTGCCTGATTGCTCAGAAGCACTTGCACAGGGTTCACTTGCAAGGACACCTGTGGAGCTCCAAGGGGGGGAGACCAAATACAGTAAGAGAGAGACATGACCTGCTGGAGCAGGGCCAGAGGAGACCACACAATGATGCAAGGGCTGGAACCTCTCTGCTGTGAGGACAGGCTGAGAGAATTGGAGTTGTTCAGCCTGGGGAAGAGAAGGCTTCAGGGAGATCCTGTGGCCTTTCAGGACTTGAAGGAGGTCTATAAGAAAGGTGGGGACAGAATTTTTGGCAGAGCCTGTTGAGACAGGACATGAGGTGATTGTTTAAACTAAAAGAGGGAGATTCAGGATAGAGAGAGGAAGAAACTTGTAATATTGAGTGTGGTGAGACCCTGTCCCAAAGAGGTGGTAGATGCCCCAAACCTGGAACCATTACAGAAGTCCTGAGCAACCTATTCTCGTTGCAGATGTCCCTGCTGGCTGCAGGGAGCTTGGACTAGATGACCTTTAAAGATTTCTTCCAACTCCAATATTTATTGATCCTATGACTAAAATGTAATAAAAAAAATGGAAAGAAGAGTAGTGAGAAGGAAAGAAGCTATGTTGGGTTATCGCTGCACATGTCAGAACATCCCCCAAGCTGAGGAGACAAAGAGAAAGGCCTTGAGTTCTTTTTCCTTTAAGCATCATTTCCTATGCACTCAAGTAACACCAACGTTGCAATTGTAAAGCCAAGCTAGCTGAAGACAGAACAAGAGAAAAATAATAATAAAAAACAACAGGAGGAAAGATTTACAGCTCTTCCAAGAGATGGAATTGAAATATGTAAAAGAGGGCAGTGCTGATTGCCAAAATACTGGAGGTTTTCTGTTCCTTCCACCGAGCTGTATTGTGACCAGTGACTGGGAGCGGGGGGAGCGGGGAAGCATTGGAATCTCCGGGTTTTTATTTCACCATGAAACTTTAGCACAAGAAATTTTAATTGTGGATCCTTGTGGACAAGACCTTGAAACCTTACCCAGCCAGAGCTTTCTGGTCTCGGAGTGTTCTTGGAACTGGTTGTTGTAGCTCCCAGTCACTCGGTTGCTTTATCCAAGTTTGTTCTCCCAGTCCATGGGAGTGGGATGCGGAATGGGTTCAGGGGTTAACTATTTGTTAGCAACCTTGGACACAGGAGTTTGGGCAGGGGTTGTTTCATTGCTAGTTGTGCAGGCAGTGTGTTTATATCTGTTTTAGAGGGTATCACTGTGGGAGGGTGGTGGGTTTGGGTTTTTTCTTTTTGCTTTTCCCCCTTTGCTTTGGAAAGTGATAGGCCTTTAACGCAGTTGGCATGGACTCAAGAAACTTTGGAGGAGGAACACGAGCGCAGCCACTCTGAGTAATTGATCGTGGCTACTGGTTGACTGCCTTAGTGTTTGTGATGGTGTGAAATGCTATACCTTGGAAGGCTTCAAAATTATCAGGGTATTTAATCATGGGCTGGGCATGTCCCTGCTGTATTTATGTGTATTACTATCGGAGGGTCACTTGGGCGACGAGCTGAGATAATGGAAAGAAAGAGGAGGTGGAACTTCAGGGCGATATATCTTCTGGTTCAGCTTTCCAATTTCCAGAACTTCTTGGAAAATGCCAGTAGCCAGCTAATGCGCCTCCAGATGATTAATCTGCATTTTTAGAGTGTGAATATTTGGAGTCAGGTCCTCAGTGGGTATAAGTTGGAGGTACCCCTGTGACATTGATATAGACCAGATGAAAATTTGGCTTATTTGCACTGAAAGGTGGGTCAGGAATCCACATGAGAAATCCACATGAGCTCAGATTATTTGGACATTTCTATTTCTCGAGTCCAAGTATACTATGCAAACAGCCCCTCCTGCAGAATTGTCCTCCATCCAGATCTCACTGAAAACGTGCAGTGATTGACATTTTGAGAAGTCTGAAATCAAAAGGTGCTTTAGTTAAGCATTTAGCAAAAAACTTGTTTGTGTTCTAAGGAGGTCTGAAAAACTACTCTTGAAGAAACACTGACATTTTCCTGCTGTTTCCATTTCAGTGTAGATTGTTTTTTCTTCTTTTCTAATTTTTCAGACCATTCTCTTCATTTTTCTCTTGTTTTTAAAAATGTACTGATTAGTTTCACCTTTTTTTCCTGCAAAATCTCAATAAATCCAAATTTCAGGAAGCTAAACACATTGATAACTGCTAGGAAAACATTATTGTTTTGAAGAAGAAGAAGAAAGAAGAAGAAAGAAGAAAAGAAAGAAGAAAGGAGAAAGAAGGAAGAAGAAAGAAGTAAGAAGAAAGAAGAGAAGAAAGGAGAAAGAAGGAAGAAGAAAGAAGAAAGAAGAAAGAAGAAAGAAGAAAGAAGGAAGAAGAAAGAAGAAAGAAGAAAGAAGAAAGAAGAAAGAAGAAAGAAGAAAGAAGAAAGAAGAAAGAAGAAAGAAGAAAGAAGAAAGAAGAAAGGAGAAAGAAGAAAGAGAAAAAGAAGGTGAGGAAGAAGAAAAAGAAGAAGGAGAAGATGAAGAAGAAGAAAAGAAAAAGAAAAAGAAGAAGAAGAAAGAACAAGAGGAAAAAGAAAGACGGGAAAAATTAAAAGAAGAAGGGAAAAAATTAAAAGAAGAAGAAGAAAGTGAAGAAGAAGAAGTAGAAGAAGCAGAAAAGAAGAAGAAAAGTACAAAAGAAGAAGAAGAAAGATCAAGAACAAGAGGGAAAAAAACAGAAGAAGAAGGGAAAAATAAAAATAAGAAGAGGAAAAAAAGAAGGAGAAGATGATTATAATATTTTTACCAAAATAAGTTTTTCCTGTCACCCTTCATTCTTGCCAATAGCTCCACCTATTTGCTGTGAAATTAACTTGAAGATCAGGATAAAAGTCCTCTCTTAAAGCTGCCACCAGGGAGAAAGACAAAAAGCAGATGGTACATTTCATTACCTTCCTAATCCCCACGCACATATCAAGCACACAGGCTGGCATTCATCTGCCCTATTTTATACACCCAAAAATTAGGCATCTAAATCTGAGCTAGTCAACCTCCCTCAGTGTAATAATCAAAACAGAGAAATCGTAGCCTAAAACCGATTTCTGACTTTGTGTGATTCATCTCCTGAGGCTGCACGTTAAGCTGATTGCACAGGTCTCAGGTGAATAGATCAGAACTGGGCATGGAAAAGGGGACACATTGCTGTCCCACTGTGCTCAGCACTGGTGAGGGTGCACCTTGAACATTAGGTTCAGTTTTGGGACTCTCACTACAAAGATATTGACATGCTGGAGCAGGTCCAGAGCATGGCAGCAAAGCTGGTGAAGGGTCTAGAGCACAAGCCTCGTGAGGAGCAGCTGAGGGAACTGGTGGTATTGAGCCTGGAAAAGGTTTCAGTTTGCACCAGAGGAAGTCTGTGTTCTAGACTAATAAAAATTTCTTCCCCTTGAGGGTTGCCAAGGCCTGGCCCAGGCTGCCAAGGGCAGTGGTGGAATCTCCGTCCCCAGAGGGGTCTCAAAGCTGTGTAAATGCAGTGCAGAAGGACATAGTTTAGTGGTGACCTAGCAATGCTGGATTCATGGTTGGACTCGATGATTTTAAAGGTCTTTTCCAGCCAAAATGATTCTATGATTCAATGAAAAAGAGGAGTATGTCTCAACACAAAACACAGGGTTATCATCCTCTCTTCCTCCAACCTCAACAACCAACTTGAATAGGAATACCAGGAATACCAGCCAGCATACCAGTTACAACAACTTGAACAACCAATTCACCTTTCCCTCTTCCCTAGTAACTGAGAGCAGGAGGAAACAGTACAGTAAAATTTAATTACAGCCCACATACAAGACAAGTACCTGACCATGAGTAGCAGCTAAGTCATTGTCCCTCCAGGAAGAACCTTCCCCTGAAGGGGTCAAATCTTTCTGATACCCCAACAAAAGCTACTGCATGAATATTTATTTCTCTGTGCTTCTTACTTCCACAAGCATCTTCCTTGCTGACCCCAAGGTCATGTCTTGGTCCATCTGATGTCTGGACTGTATCTGGGCAAATTCCTTGGAGTACTTGGGCAAAGGCATATATTCATACCTTGCCTGATAGAGTGATGAAATTTAGTGGCAGGGACACTTTGTCCCTTCTGTTCAGGATGTAATTGGCAAGGGAAAGAAGGAAAGGTAACCTGGGGCAGGAAAAAGGAGATTGAATCTTTAACCTAATGAGTAGAGAATTAGACCTGAAATTATAGAGCAAGGAAAGAGCTGAAGTCTCCTTGGCTTCCATGATGAACAGCTCATCAGTGTCAGCTCATCATCTTTGTGTCATACTGACCAAAAATTTGACTGACTTAAGGCAGAGAAATGTTCCAGTGTCTGTCAACCAAAGCCCACATACTTTCTTTCAACCATTCTGTCTGTCTTTCTATCTGTCTGCCTGCCTCTAATGTGCTGAATCATTAGGTTTTCGTGGCAAGTAGCATTTTCTTTTTGAAACTTGCACTCTCTGCTTAAAAAAAAAAACAAAAATAATGGAAAATGTAGCTGCAGTCCTAGGTCCTGTTGTGCTAGATTCTCCCTTGGCCTGGATCAGTATACCTCTGCTGACCTCAATAAAAATTTAACTCAAGGGCAAGCTGAGAAGAACTTGGTGTTCAGTCACAGAGTGACTGTGGCCAATCTGCTGAATAAATGAGATGCAACTAAGTAGTTCCTACAAAAATTCACAGTAGCTCATGGCCAATGTGTTACTCTCAAGCCATGGCACAGCAATTGCTGTGTTATTTTTAAAGGATTTGGCTTTTTTTCAATGAGTTTTTGCAAAGTTGTTCAATACTCTCACAGGCATCAAACTGAAGCTATGAAGTTTTTCTTGATGTGAGCATGAGGTAGAAATTTCATAGACTAGTTAGGGTTGAAAGGGTTAAAGATCATCTAGTTCCAATCCCCCATGTCATGAGCAGGGACACCTTCCAAAAGACCAAGCTGCTCAAGGCCCTGTCCAACCTGGTTTTGAACATCTCTAGGGAGGAGGCATCTACAATGTTCCCCTTGGCTCATTTCAGAACAAAACCAAAGCCTACTCCTTTAAAGGTACCCGGCTTTCAGCAAGGTCAGCTTAGGATTTATCTCACCAATGGGAAGTGCAGAAGCCTTTACTAGCATCCTGCACTTGTCCCCAGACGTTTATCCCTCACTTTGAGCACACCACTACTGCTCAAGGTGAATGAAGTCTGTGCAATCCAGTCTGGGACTTTCCCAGCCTCTGCCCACAGCATCAGTGGTAATGGTGACCTAATGGTCATCAGGAGGGTTGGGTTCCACACTGGTTTGTATCTAGTTGTGTATCTTTCTTTTGTTTGTTCCTATTTCCATTCAAGCTGCTTTGGTTTCTTTCCCAACCCATTAGTCTCTCTTCATTATTCCCTTTCTCTTCTCTTTGGGAATGGAGAGAGAGAGAGCCTCTGTCTCTTGTCTAATGGCAAGCCCAGGACATACCTTTGTCACTTCCCAACTCTGCCCATCCTGGCCACAGTTACTGAGCTTTCCATGGATGGACAGTCTCTGTAGGGTAGTGATTTGGTAGTGATTGGCCTTCCAGGATCTGAAGGGGGCTACAAGAAAGCTGGGAAGGGACTTTTTAGGCTATCAGGTAGTGATAGGACTAAGGGGAATGGAATAAAGCTGGAAGTGGGGAGATTCAGACTGGATATGAGGAAGAAGTTCTTCAGCATGAGTGGTGAGAGCCTGGAATGGGTTGTCCAGTGAGGTGGTTGAGGCTCCATCCCTGGAGGTGTTTGCAGCCAGGCTGGATGAGGCTGTGGCCAGCCTGCTGTAGTGTGAGGTGTCCCTGCCCATGGCAGGGGGGTTGGAACTGGCTGATCCTTGTGGTCCCTTCCAACCCTGACTGATTCTATGATTGATTCTATGATTTGTCACAGACTCAGGTAGTGATGAACATTGCACTTCTCTGCTCTTTGCTGCATGATGAAATGGTTCATGTTCAGTTGCTGGGTAGGTGTCAGATTGGTGGCAGCGAGGAAGGCAGAAAGGCAGAGGAATTGAGATGCTTTCCCTAGCTGGGGTGAGGTTTTTAGTTTTTTTATTGCGGTGGGGTTGCTGCTATATCTTTGAAAGGCATAGGAAAGAGAAATGAGGGGTGTGATAATATGAAGTAAAGAAAAGGAAAGAAGACAAATATTTCTGTAGCGATGTTGATTCACTGATCTGCAGAGGAAAGAGAGAGAGGAGCACAATCCCCTGTTTAAATCCTAACTTACAAAGTGAAAATGTGTTGGCTCCTTCTAAATCCCTGCAGAGATTTCGAGACATTGAAGCCAGCAGACACCCTCTGCTCATCTAAACGTGACCTTTCTTAAACTCAGTCTAGAAACCTTACCCAGCGATTCCTGGAATGGAAGGAATTATCCCCACTATGTGAGGACATTTCTAAGATGCAGCTTAATAAACTGATAATGGGGATCATATTGCCTGTGATAGCAGAGCACTGGATGTCATGGAATGGTCCCTGTGTCTCCTCTGGAGGAATGTTACCAATGACTTGTGGTTGAGCTAAAGCACATTTATCCCTTCTTCCTGCAACTGCTACTAATTCTGACATTGCTGACAGAGCTGCCTCATCCTAGCATGCACAGGGAGATTCATAGCCCTATGAATCATCAGGCAGAGGGAGAGCTGTGTTGCAAAGATTTCTCAGTTCTCTCCTGAAATGATCAGGCCAAGGTAGACTAATTTTTATGTTAAAGCTGAAGCCACGGGAGTTTAGTGCTGTGTGGTGCAAACTCCCTTAGACACAATGCTGCCATGCCTTGGCGAGAAGAGGGTTTGCATTGCTCGATGTTCTGAGACATTTTGGAGGTGATGATCTTGCTTTCTCATGATACAAAAAACACAGGGAGTCAGACACATATCCTGCAATAGTATCCACAGCAGAGATCAGAGAATCAGAGAATCAGAGAATCGGAGAATCTGAGAATCATAGAATCAGTGAGGGTTGGAAGGGACCACAAGGATCAGCCAGTTCCAACCCCCCTGCCATGGGCAGGGACACCTCACACTACATCAGGCTGGCCAGAGCCTCATCCAGCCTGGCTGCAAACACCTCCAGGGATGGGGCCTCAACCACCTCCCTGGACAACCCATTCCAGGCTCTCACCACTCTCATGGGGAAGAACTTCTTCCTCACATCCAGTCTGAATCTCCCCACTTCCAGCTTTATTCCATTCCCCCTAGTCCTGTCACTCCCTGATATCTTAAAAAGTCCCTCCCCAGCTTTCTTGTAGTCCCCTTCAGATACTGGAAGGCCACAAGAAGGTCACCTCAGAGCCTTCTCTTCTCCAGACTGAACAGCCCCAACTCTCTCAGTCTGTCCTCATAGCAGAGGTGCTCCAGCCCTCTGATCATCCTGGTGGCCCTTCTCTGGACACCTTCCAGCATGTCCATAGCCCTCTTGTAACAGAGGCTCCAGAACTGGATGCAGTACTCCAGGTGGGGTCTCACCAGAGCTGAGCAGAGGGGGAGAATCACCTCCCTTGACCTGCTGGCCACATTTCTCCTGATGCAGCCCAGGACCTGGTTGGCTTTCTGGGCTGCAAGTGCATACTGACAGATGTGTGTGAGACGAAGATGTGCCAGAAGCCATCCCAGAATGATAGAATAATTTCTGTTTGAAAAGACCTTTAACATCAGGAAGTCCAACCACTAAATCCTTCCCCTCAGCACCACACTTACATGGCTTTTAAATCCCTCCAGGGATGGGGACTCCACCACTTCCCTGGGCAGCCTGTTCCAGGACTTGACAACTGTTTTGGGGAAGAAATTGGTTCTAATATAGAAACTAAACCTCCCCTGGCAACGCTTGGGAATGTTTCCTCTGGTCCTATCTCTTGTTCTGCCTGACTGGCTGACCCCTGCCTGGCTCCAACCTCCTTTCAGAGAGTTGTAGGTTGTTGACATACATCAGGTAGTTGAGTGCTGGTAACTCATGCTGTTAGCAGCAATGGCTCACCATGGGAAAGCCTGAAGTGCTATTCATGTTTCAGGCTCTAGAGAGTTCAGAGGTCCAACCAAAACTTAGTGCTGCAAAAGCTTGGAACACCATGAAAACACACTCATCTGGAAATGGTCTAAGAAACTTCTGTGGTGGTTACTGGCAACAGCTGAAGAACCTAGGTAGACAGGTGTGTCCTTCTGAGGATGCAGGAAATGTTGTCAAGATGGCCTTTCCCAAAGTATTTTGGTTCTGTGCTTCCTTCACAGCTGGTGACAAAGCCACATCCTGCAAACAATGGAGGTGGTACAGGAGACTGGAATCTGAAACTGGAACTTCTGAATACTTGGCACTAAAAATGTTAACATCCCACCCCTGCACTAAAAGGAACTCATTGCAACTGCTACCAGTGAGAGGACTTGGACATTTGAGAAGGACAGGAAAAAACTTGGAGGTTGGGTCTGGAACAGATGCTGGCCAGGAGGGAGGAACCAGTAATGAAGTCCTCCATGGGGGTACAGACAAGCAGGACAAGATTAGCCTCAGCACAGGATAAAGTTGGAGTATTGAGCTCTGCAAAGCACAATGTCTGTCTTTGAGGGTGGGAGAAAAGGGCTTTGATGGCTTCATTGGGTGATCCTCCAGATTTCAGGGCTGAGGACTAGAGCTCAGTGTTTCTGAACATCTCTCAGCACATGAAAACAGCTCACAGAAGCTCTTTGGGAGGAAAAAGAACCACCCATGGCCTAGGGAAAGTTCTCTGACAGCATAAACAGGTGTATCCTGGGTTGGCTGCCATGTACTAGTCTTACCTTAGCAATGCAGCAGACACATCTGGAGGGTCTGTAATTACATTTGGTTCTTAAGGGTGCACTGTAAGTCCTCTCCAAGGGCTCACTTTAATCCTTGCAAACCAGACTGTTGTAGTTGGGTGGTCTCTGACCAGAGGTTCACTTCTAATTAAAATGCCATGTGACAAATTCAAGGGGAAAGACCTGCAACGAGGAGCAAGGGGCTTGCTAAAGAGTCATTTTTATGGCAGCCTTACAGTATAGAGGCAGATAGAAGTTTGGAGCAGGTGGTATTCCTACAAAGCAAGTTGTTTTGGATCCTTGCTCAAGCAGAAGATGCTCACTCATAAAAGACTTCCTTGCTTTTTGCTGTTCTGATGATCTCTCCTCACTCTGCCTTTTTTGTTTCATTTCGTTCTGTTACACACCAAATATGACACAAGAAAGTTGATAGCAGAAGAGGTGGTCCCCCTAACAGAAGACTTTGTCAGGGACCTCACTTTTAATTCAACAGCTTAATTAAGTGCTTTTCCAGCCTCCTATGATTGGTATGGTCTGGTATTTTCTCCAGCATGAAGCCTCTCCATATCTCATTGCATGACACAGGATATCCCTGGCAATATGACAACAAAAAAAAAGGGGCTGGGAATATCCAAGCCTTGCTGTATCTGGCACATCTCACTGCAGGGACAGGATTCAGTTGCCAGCATGCAGGCATTTAGCCTCATTTTGAAGCCTGCACATTATCTAAGCCCAGCCTCTAATTGTCACTCCAGAAACTTGCAAAGTTTCCCAGTAATGATGTGCCAAGCCCAAGATACTTCAGGGCAGCTTACCTGCTGAGAAGTACCTATGTGGGAGCAGTTGACCTCAGACATGACTATGCACACATTCTTTTGCTAGCTCAGCTAAAAAAGTGACACATATCACAGAAGCATAGAATGGTTTGGGTTGGAAGGGACCTTTAAAGGTCATCTAGCTCAACCCCAACTAGAGCAGGTTGCTCAGAGCCCTAGATGACCTGACCAGGAATGGTTCCAGGGATGAGGCATCTACCACCTCTCAAGTCAACCAAGACCAGTGTTTCTCCACCCTCATTGTAAAGAATTTCTTCCTCTTCTCTAGTCTAAATCTCCCTCTTTTAGTTTAAAACCATCACGCTTTGTCCTGTCATAACAGACCCTGCCCATCTGTCTTACAGCCCCCCAGGAATTCACTAGACATTCCTCATCACCACGTCCTATAAACCTGGCTAAGGTTGGTTCAAACAATAACTTGCTTTGCTACAGTATCTTGATCATTTGTAATTGTGTCCCTGCTTTTTCTACTCACCAGATTCTCTCCATTTTTTTGCATAGAGGAAGGCTGTTGCCCTGCCATTACTTGTTAAAGTCCCTTTGGCCATTAACCATACAATCTAATCGGATGTTGAAGTCTTAACTACTCACTCTTGGCCTTCCTCTTAAACTGTGGAAAGAAACAGACACTTCCAGAAAGGAGGAAACACCCTTTAGAGATGCATCTCCCACCCCATAGACTATCAAATGAATCTTGGTTGACCAACTAAGATGAAGAGTTAAGCCAGAGGAGATGAATCCCACATTTAGGATCTGGTTCCCCAAAGAAATGAAGGATGTGTTTCATTTCAAGCATTACATATTGAGATGAACTTTTGCAGGAATTCTGGCTTTTGACCATTTCCTAGCTTAAGCAAAACTGGTTTTCATCACTGCACAATAACTTCTTAACCCTTCCCCGATACAAAAGTATTTAGACTCACATTTCTTCCCAAGCTGACAGTTTTAACTGGCTAGTGAAGAATAATTCTTTCTGATTAACTGATTTGCTTTTTTGTTGTTGTTGTTGTTTTTAATATCAGTTTCTTGTCATGATTGGCAACTGCCAATCTCACCTTTACCTAACACCAATTCTGTGAAGTTTTCTCTCCATTTCTGGTTAGAGATACAGAGAGAGTGACAAAATCCACCTGTGAGAATTGCTGATGAGTGTAGTGTTCAGAGAAACACTAAACTGAGCATTCTCCATGTGTACCAATACTTCTTTTCAATCACACTGCTCCTATGAGTGTCCTTCATACATGGCTGTGAGGTTTTCCAGAGGAAGGATGTCATTAATCATTTGGGAACTATTTTTTTGTTGTTGTTGTTACTATTTCCTCTATTTTTTTATTCTGGTGTTTCAAAATTAAGTTTCTCCAGTGTGGGATTCCAGCTCTGTAGATCTCATGAAGGATGTACTATGGAGTCCTCTACACAAGAAAGACATGGACCTGTTGGAGTGGATCCTGAGGAGGTCACAACAATGATGCAAGAACTGGAAGCTCTCTGCTGTGAGGACAGGCTGAGAGAATTGGAGCTGTTCAGCCTAGAGAAGAGAAGGCTCTAGGGAGACTTTCTGGTGGCCTTTCAGTACTCAGAGGATGTCTATCATGGCTACCATTGAATATTAGCCATTGAATTTATTATTGTTTTAGAACAGAAGATAGAATTTTCTGTACTAATTGCAGTATTTTATGCTCTCCCCAAAGGGGATGCTAATTTAAAGGTTAAATGAATCATAGAATCATGGAATCATAGACCCATAGAATGGTTTGGGTTGGAAGAGACCTTTAAGGGTCACCCAGTCCAAACCCCTGCAGCCAGCAGGGACATCTGCAACTAGAGCAGATTGTTCTGAGCCCCAACCAACCTTATGTGGAATGGTCCCAGGGATGGAGTATTTACCACCTCTCTGGGCAACCTGGGCTGGTGTTTTATGATTTATATTGCAAAGAAATTCTGCCTTCTCTCTAGTCTAAATCTCCCTCTTTTGGTTTCAAACCATTGCCTCTTGTCCTGTCACAAAAGACCCTGCTAACAAGCCTGTCTTCAGCTTTCTTTCAGGCCCCTTTAAGTCCTGAAAGGTTACCAGAAGGTCTTTCTGGAGCCTTCCCTTCTCCAGGCTGGACAAGCCCAACTCTCTCAGCCTGGGCTCACAGCAGAGGGCTTCCAGCCCTGCATAAGCACTGTGCCTGTACTCCTCAGAACCAAAGCAATCCTGCCCAGTGCTACCTGTGTGGTGCACCTACTAATCCCACATGGATATCATTTGTGCAAGGACTGAGGATCCCATCCTGAGATACAGGTCCCTCTGGAGAGGAAAAGGTAGAGAAGGCTTTATCTGGGAAAGCTGAGAGAGAAAGAGTAGTAACTGAAATACCATCCCAGCCAAGGTGCCATTCAGAGGCTGCAGGGTAAGAGGCCTTCTCACTCTAGAAAAGATGGAATCATGAGCTCATCTAAGTGAAGCTCCATAATAAATGCAATTTATCCCTGGATCCACAGCCTGCATGAGGCTGACCCTCCAGGGCTGCATGTCCTCTGCACAGTGCATCAATGCTCCCACATACCACAGCACAGAACGCATTTAGGTGTCAAAGAGTTGTGGTCAATCAATCACTCCTTTGGCCACCACCTCTCTATCCCTCCCCTCAGAGGGGTGGGGGGGCAAACTTTCTGCCTTTTATTCTTTCCAGTCTCCATTTATTTCTTTGGAAAGAACAAGCCTTCTTTGTTTGGGGCTCCTACAAGTTGTACCAGATGGGAGGGGTGGGGTGGGGGGGGGGATTCTCAACCAGGGTCTCTGAGGCAAAGCCCACAGCTGATTGCAGAGTACACCACGTACCGTGGTGTCACAAAGATACCACAAACAGAGAAAAGTCATGCAGCCATGTGTTATGGGAGCTGGCCCCATATTCATGCCAAGATTCTGGATTTCCTGGCGCTCTAAAGCTCTTTGGACCACGGGGATTATACATTGCACAAGGTATCAGATGCCAAACACTGACTTTAGGAAAAAAAAAAACAACAAACCAAAAAACACATGGGAAACAAATCAAAATGACCTCTTAAAAAAAAACTAAAAAAAAAAGGATCCTATAGATATGTTTTTAACAATAACAGAGCAGGAAACTTTGCCTTCTTAGACATTTAGCCAGGCTTATCTGCCTGCTGGCATTCTTCAAGTGCACTTGAACACATGCTGGGCCACCTAGGTCTGAGATCCTCTCCAATTTCACAAACGGAGCAAGGTCAGCCGAGGGCACAGGTTGGATAAGATTCCTCTTAGTGAAACCCCTCCCTGTCCATCAAAAGTGCTGCTATTCTATCAATCTGCAACAAACCTTTTCAGCCAAAGATTATTCCAGAGCTGGGAACAGCTGGAGTTGTTCTTCTGAACAATGGGTCAAGTCCATGCCCTTCTGACTGCCTGTGCTTTGAAGACCTGGCACACTTGGCAACACACTGGGAATATTTGAGCTGTGGATACAAACTGGATCTCAGGAAGTTCCACCTCAATGTGAGGAAGAGCTTCTTTGCTGTGAGGGTACTGGAGCAGGCTGCCCAGAGAGGTTATGGAGTCTCCTTCTCTAGAGACTTTCAAGACCCACCTGGTTGTGTCCCTGTGTGACCTCCCTTAGGTGATCCTGCTGTGTCAGGGGGGTTGGACTCAATGATCTCCAGAGGTCCCTTCCAACCTTTACCATTCTATGATTCTATGAATTATGACCCTAAACCTCCTGGTCAAAGTTAATTTCCACCATTCTGCAACATCTTTGAGAAATAAAATGCTACACACAGTGTTTGTCTTATTGACTTTGCCAAAGAGGAGACATCACCAAGAGAGCTCCCTGGCCAGCAAAATACTTGCTCAGTATTCAGCACATGAGTCAAACTCAGCTGCAGAATTCCAACCAGGCAACATTCACACAGATATTTCAGGACTTATGCTGTGTCCAATGGGATTCACATAGCATAAATAGAGATGTTTTTACAGTGTAGAAAGCTACCTGAGCTTGTAACTCTCAGTTTTCCTTAGAGTCAATAAAATTAAAAAAAAAAAAAAAGTCTTAGGATATCTCTCCTCACTGCAGAGGGATTGGATTGGATAACCTTTAAAGGTCAGCACCAGGAACAGTCAAGGTTTTGGAAACAACTTGAGCCATTTCAGTAGAAAGATCACTTGTGCTGAATCCCTCCATAGTGATGCAGACCAAAAAAACCATAAAATTAAGATCTAGATTCTCTTTTACCCTTGGACACAACCAGAATGGGGAGAAATGTGTGGAGACAGACTTCAAATGGCACTTAGAATTTGGCTGCAACTAGATTAAAGAGAAAGGATTGTCAAACCCTGGAACAGGCTGCCTGGGGAAGTGGTGGAGTCACCATCCCTGAAGGGCTTTAAAAGCTGTGTCAATGTGGTGCTGAGGGACATGGTTTAATGATGAACTTGGCAGTGCTGGGTTAATGGTTGGCCTTGATGATCTTGAAGGTCTCTTCCAGCCAAAATGATTCTGTGATTCTCTTTTATGATGTGATGAAGTTATGATGCTACCTGCAAGTGTCTGAATACCTGCAGCAGCTGCAAGTGAGAAGAAGGTTGCTACAGCAGTGAGCTGTGTTATGCCAGACCCTGGATCCTTGATAGAGAGTGCAAGGAAGGGAGGGATCTGGGAAAGGGAGGGGATGTGGGAAGCCAGATGAAAAGTTTTATTAGGTGATTATTAAACTATTCTACGCTGCCAAGCACAGCACAAGGCTGCCAGCTTGTCTCCCTGCAAAACCAAAATTCAAATAATGAGAGGGGTCCTAATCACATGGTGCCTAATGGCTGATTCTCTATCTGTGCTGGCTGGCAAGCTTCACCACCTTCATCCCTCGGAGAAAGAAACTCAGGGATGAGAGAGAAGCTTCTTTCAAGGGCAATACTCCTGCAGCTCACTGTGTCATAGACCCAGGCTTCTAATCTGGTAATAAAAACTGTGATGAGAACCCAAACTACCCAGCAGCCAGAGCTACCAGTGGCTGGCTCCTTTCCCAGTGAATGAGACAAGATGGGACTGTCTTTCAATCACCTACTCCTGAAGCCTGATTCTTTTGTCGTGACTGCTTCATTCCACTGACCCAAGGGCAGCATCTAGGAGCCTTGAGAGTGGGTGGTCTGAATGACTTGTCACTGCCACCTCATGAAATACCATCTGGGGCATCTTCATCCATTTAGGCATCTTAATAGGTGGTCTCAGCGTAATCCATTCTTCACGTCTGGGATACAGATGTCTATCATGGAAAGGAAAACTTTCTCCTGAAAGGTGGAAGTGGACATCTTTTCCATTTCCCCCTAGCTTCAGACCTCAGGGGAAGTATTTAGAATCACAGAATCATAGAATTGTTAGGGTTGGAAGGGACCTCAAGGATCATCTAGTTCCAACCCCCTGCCATGGGCAGGGACACCTCACACTAGATCAGGCTGGCTGGAGCCACATCCAGCCTGGCCTTAAAAACCTCCAGAGATGAGGATTCTACCACCTCCCTGGGCAACCTCTTCCAGTGCCGTCAAGAGGATCAGGGTTATAAATCTGGGTTCACAATGTTTGTGTCTAGACCTAAGGGCAACTGCAAACAGCATATTGGGTAAAAAGGGCCAAGTCTTGCTTCAGCAAAGCATTTCTCACACATAGTGAAGGTGACAGTGTTTGCTGGGTCACAAGCTTGTCTTTGGAAGGGGCTTGCCAAAGACCAGTCTGAGATAGAAAAATATGCTGCGACTCAGCAGCAGTGTAGCCCAGGAGCCTGATCCTGAGACAGAGATGGGTTGGATGGACCCACACCATCCACCTGGGAACATTGTATGCATCAGGGGAAGACCTTCTGCAGTGTAAATGGATCTCATCTCTCCAAAGGGCTGGTACAAAGTTCCCTTTCTCTGACAACATCAACCTTATGATTCTCTATGCTGTGGCCAGTCTATTTTTGAATAATGCAGGCAAGAAATTCCTGCCTACATCATGTTAACATCACATCTCTGGGGACCTTTCTGCCATTTTAGTAGAATTTTTCTCTTGCAAGAAGTTTTCTCTACACCCAGCTTTCATTTATAGAAGGCACTGGGTTGGAAGGGACCTTTAAAGGTCATCTAGTTAAACCATCCTGCTAAAGTGGGTTGCTCAGAGCCTCATCAAGCCTGACTTTAAACGTCTGCAGGGATGGGGCTTCAAACACCACCTCCCTGCTGGTTCTCGTGTCCTACACCCTCAAAATAAAGAACCTCTTCCTAATGTTCACTGCCTTGACCTCCTTTCCATCCCTTTACTGCAGTGATGGTGACCTTCTCTGGTCCTTGAATTAGGTCCAAGGACCTGAGAAGGTCACCATCAGCTTGGCAGAGAGAAGGCAACAGAAAACAGACTTCCTTGAGCTGTTGTCCACCCTTCTGACCAGAAGTGTTCTGTGGGATGTGTTTGCTGCCTTTATGATCTGGTAACACCTGGTGTTACCTTTTCTAGGAACCATTACACCTGGTGTTACCTTTTCTAAGAACCTTTACACCTGGTGTTACCTTTTCTAGGAACCATTGCACCTGGTGTTACCTTTTCTAAGAACCTTTACACCTGGTGTTACCTTTTCTAGGAACCACTGCACCTGGTGTTACCTTTTCTAAGAACCATTACACCTGGTGTTACCTTTTCTAGGAACCATTGCACCTGGGGTTACCTTTTCTAAGAACCTTTACACTTGGTGTTACCTTTTCTAGGAACCACTGCACCTGGTGTTACCTTTTCTAAGAACATTTACACCTGGGGTTACCTTTTCTAAGAACCTTTACACCTGGTGTCACCTTTTCTAAGAACCATTACACTTGGTGTTACCTTTTCTAAGAACCATTACACCTGGTGTCACCTTTTCTAAGAACCATTACACTTGGTGTTACCTTTTCTAAGAACATTTACACCTGGTGTCACCTTTTCTAAGAACCATTACACCTGGTGTCACCTTTTCTAAGAACCATTACACTTGGTGTTACCTTTTCTAAGAACCTTTACACCTGGTGTCACCTTTTCTAAGAACCATTACACCTGGTGTTACCTTTTCTAAGAACCATTACACCTGGTGTCACCTTTTCTAAGAACCATTACACCTGGTGTTACCTTTTCTAAGAACCATCACACCTGGTGTCACCTTTTCTAAGAACCATTACACTTGGTGTTACCTTTTCTAAGAACCTTTACACCTGGTGTCACCTTTTCTAAGAACCATTACACCTGGTGTTACCTTTTCTAAGAACCATTACACTTGGTGTTACCTTTTCTAAGAACCTTTACACCTGGTGTCACCTTTTCTAAGAACCATTACACCTGGTGTTACCTTTTCTAAGAACCTTTACACCTGGTGTCACCTTTTCTAAGAACCATTACACCTGGTGTTACCTTTTCTAAGAACCTTTACACCTGGTGTCACCTTTTCTAAGAACCATTACACTTGGTGTTACCTTTTCTAAGAAACATTACACTTGGTGTTACCTTTTCTAAGAACCATTACACCTGGGGTTACCTTTTCTAAGAACCATTACACTTGGTGTCACCTTTTCTAAGAACCTTTACACTCGGTGTTACCTTTTCTAAGAACCTTTACACCTGGTGTCACCTTTTCTAAGAACCATTACACCTGGTGTCACCTTTTCTAAGAACCATTACACCTGGGGTTACCTTTTCTAAGAACCATTACACTTGGTGTTACCTTTTCTAAGAACCTTTACACCTGGTGTCACCTTTTCTAGGAACCATTACACTTGGTGTTACCTTTTCTAAGAACCATTACACCTGGTGTTACCTTTTCTAAGAACCATTACACCTGGTGTCACCTTTTCTAAGAACCATTACACCTGGGGTTACCTTTTCTAAGAACCTTCACACCTGGTGTCACCTTTTCTAAGAACCATTACACCTGGTGTTACCTTTTCTAAGAACCATTACACTTGGTGTTACCTTTTCTAAGAACCTTTACACCTGGTGTCACCTTTTCTAAGAACCATTACACCTGGTGTTACCTTTTCTAAGAACCATTACACCTGGTGTCACCTTTTCTAAGAACCATTACACCTGGTGTTACCTTTTCTAAGAACCTTTACACCTGGTGTCACCTTTTCTAAGAACCATTACACCTGGTGTTACCTTTTCTAAGAACCATTACACCTGGGGTTACCTTTTCTAAGAACCTTTACACCTGGGGTTACCTTTTCTAAGAACCATTACTCCTGGTGTTACCTTTTCTAAGAACCATTACACCTGGGGTTACCTTTTCTAAGAACCATTACACTTGGTGTTACCTTTTCTAAGAACCATTACACCTGGTGTCACCTTTTCTAAGAACCATTACACCTGGGGTTACCTTTTCTAAGAACCTTTACACTTGGTGTTACCTTTTCTAAGAACCATTACACCTGGGGTTACCTTTTCTAAGAACCTTTACACCTGGTGTCACCTTTTCTAAGAACCATTACACTTGGTGTTACCTTTTCTAAGAACCTTTACACCTGGTGTCACCTTTTCTAAGAACCATTACACCTGGTGTCACCTTTTCTAAGAACCTTTACACCTGGTGTCACCTTTTCTAAGAACCATTACACTTGGTGTTACCTTTTCTAAGAACCTTTACACCTGGTGTCACCTTTTCTAAGAACCATTACACCTGGGGTTACCTTTTCTAAGAGCCTTTACACCTGGTGTCACCTTTTCTAAGAACCATTACACCTGGGGTTACCTTTTCTAAGAACCATTACTCCTGGTGTTACCTTTTCTAAGAACCATTACACCTGGTGTCACCTTTTCTAAGAACCATTACTCCTGGTGTTACCTTTTCTAAGAACCATTACACCTGGGGTTTCCTTTTCTAAGAACCATTACTCCTGGTGTCACCTTTTCTAAGAACCATTACACCTGGTGTTACCTTTTCTAAGAACCATTACACCTGGGGTTACCTTTTCTAAGAACCTTCACACCTGGTGTCACCTTTTCTAAGAACCATTACACCTGGGGTTACCTTTTCTAAGAGCCTTTACACCTGGTGTTACCTTTTCTAAGAACCATTACACCTGGGGTTTCCTTTTCTAAGAACCATTACACCTGGTGTCACCTTTTCTAAGAACCATTACACTTGGTGTTACCTTTTCTAAGAACCATTACACCTGGGGTTACCTTTTCTAAAAACCTTTACACCTGGTGTTACCTTTTCTCAAATCCATGCTTTGTCTTGGGCCCTTCCCAGTAAACTGTTGGCTCACCATTAGTCAATCTGGTAAGCTTCTCCTGGTAAAATTAATTGCTGGGTGAGATTGTAGAGTGGATGGAGAAAGAGACCTCAGGGCTTCAGCACTTGTTAATCCCACAGCAAGTTCCTATCTACTCCCACTCCTGCAGGAACACCATGGCAACGAGCTCAAACTGTGCAAACTGGCTGCAGAGAGCTTTGCTGCAGTCAGTAACACAATATTTCTTCTTTCTCCAGACATCCACAAAACACTTGCACCCCCTGAACACCCTTTACCAGCTCCCAATGTGATAAGCAATTAATGTGGCTAAAGCTTCCTTTTTTAGGAGCTGGAGCTGTTAAGAGTTGCTGGTCTTGGAGGAGATGTTAAATCTGTTCTCCCTCCTACAGACCGTTCATGCAGAAAACCACCACCTCGCCGCTTGGACACCGAGATCCAAGTGATGTGAGAGCAGCTGTTGAGCTTGCAAAGCCTATTGAACTTGGCTACCATGCCTGAGAATTCTTTTCTGCATCAAAAATATTTCATCTACTGAGAGGGAAAAGATCTGGCTGAGCAGGTGGCTTGGACCCTAATCTTCAAGGCACTTTTCTGAGGAGCCATAACACTGCAGATCCATTTCCACTGTGATTCAAATCCTCTTTCTCAGAACAGATTAAAGAGAAACCATCAAAATGTGCTAGAGCTCAGTAAAACACAGCAGAGGTTGCCACTTTCCTGCCTGGTTCTCCTGCTCCACGTTCTCAGTATAAATTCTGGGCTCCTCCTTAATTTAGGATCTAAGGTGTTCTGTACCAAAATTCTGTCCAAACCCCACTGTTTGGCATCAGGACATGAGGACAGACTGAGAGAGTTGGGGCTGTTCAGTCTGGAGAAAAGAAGGCTCTGAGGTGACCTTCTCGTGGCCTTCCAGGATCTGAAGGGGGCTCCAAGAAAGCTGGGGAGGGACTTTTTAGGCTATCAGGGAGTGATAGGACTGGGGGGAATGGAATAAAGCTGGAAGTGGGGAGATTCAGACTGGATGTGAGGAAGAAGTTCTTCCCCATGAGAGTGGTGAGAGCCTGGAATGGGTTGTGCAGGGAGGTGGTTGAGGCCCCATCCCTGGAGGTGTTTGCAGCCAGGCTGGATGAGGCTCTGGCCAGCCTGATGTAGTGTGAGGTGTCCCTGCCCATGGCAGGGGGGTTGGAACTGGATGATCCTTGTGGTCCCTTCCAACCCTCACTGATTCTATGATTCTATGATTCTCTGACATGCAAACGCTCAGCCAATGTGCTTTCTCCACCTGAAAGCCATCCTGAGCTGGGTGGCTGGCATGCCCCTGGTCTTTTGCACTCCCTCAGGTGAATTGTGACTGGTGTTACAGAAGTATTGAGAAGTCCTGTGTAAAATCACAGAATCACACACTTGTGGAAGTTGGAAGGGACCTCTGGGCATCATCTAGTCCAGCCTCAGCCACAGCAGCTTGCCCTGATATGAGGATAGGCTGAGGGAGCTGATGCTGTTCAGCCTAGAGAAGAGAAGATTCCAGGATGACCTTAGAGCTGCCTTCCAACACCTGGAGGGATCCTGCAGGAAAGCTGCAGAGGGACTTTTCATAAGGGTGTCCAGCAACAGGACAAGAGGAATGGTTTGAAGCTGAGGGAAAGTAGGTTTAGACTGAATCTCAGGAAGAAGTTCAGTACAAGGGTAGTGAGACACTGGAACAGATTGCCCAGGGAGATTGTGGATGCCTCTTCCCTGGGAGTGTTCAAGGCCAGGCTGGATGAGGCCTTGAGCATCCAAGTCTGGTTGAGAGGCATCCCTGCCATGGCAGGGAAGTTGGAGCAGGTGATCTCTAAGGTCCCTTCCAACATAAGGCATTCTATGATTACAATGTCCAGGCAGGTTTGGAACCTGTCCGAAGGAGACTCCACAACCTCTCTGAGAAGCTTGGCCTGGGGCTCCATCACCTTCAGGTTCAGATGGAACCTCCTGGGTTCCAGTTTGTGCCTGTTGCACTTTGTCCTGTCACAGGATACCGTTGAAAAGAGTCTGGCTCTTTACATCGTTGCTTTAGAGATTGATAAACATTGATAAGATCTCCTCTCAGTCTGCAAAGCAAACCAAACAAGCATCAACAACAACAAAAGATGAAAAAGACCTCTAAGATGAGATGCTTCTAAAGAGAATGCAAGTAGATAAACAAGAAAAAATGGAGGTGAATGAAATGAGACATGGTGGGATGAAGTAAGTTGTTTAAAATCATAGAATCATAGAATAGAATCATAGAATCAGTCAGGGTTGGAAGGGATCACAAGGATCACCCAGTTCCAACCCCCCTACCATAGGCAGGGACACTTCACACTAGATCAGGCTGGCCAGAGCCTCATCCAGCCTGGCCTTAAACACCTCCAGGGATGGGGCCTCAACCATATCCCTGGAGTCCCTGTTGCATCTTCTTGCTTAGATCCTGAAGGTGACTGAGAAGGTTTAATATACTCAGTGTTTTTTTGGTTTCACCTGTTTTTTTAGCAATTAAAAGGGGAAAAAGGGCAACTTCACAGCAAATACCAAAGCCATGAGGCAGGGAGGTTCAGGGTTTGTATTGGGAAAGAAAGATTACAATAAACTCGTGATGCTGAAAGGCTTTGATTTAGGGTGATGGGGAGGGAGGAGTGAGGGACAGTTCCAGTTATAGCACAGAACAAGGTATAATGCCAAACAGGATGGAAAAAGAAAGGGACAAAGGGAAGGAGTAGGGCAAGACAGCAGAGTCAATAGAGATGTTAATGTCTTTGAACAGCAACAGGGTGCCTCTAGAAAAGAAAACAAAAAAAACAAACCAAGAGAAAACACAACTATAAAAGTCATGTCAGCAGCAAAAAGTTGGCAGGAAGCAGTGCTTGCACTGAGTGGTGCTGGGCTGTACAGGCAAAGCTGCTTAGTGTGCAGAATCACTCCCCCAGCCTTCCAGTTTGCTTCTCTCACTCCTACTGCAGCAGCCTTTCCCTCAGCTGAAAGGGTGACATTCCCAGGTTGCTCAGGTTTGGTGGATTTGGTTTTTTCCTCCAGGCAAAACAATTCTCCATTTTGCTTGTAGAACTGAAGCATCTAATCCAAACCAGGAAGGTCCTGGTGTGAGTAGACTCATTGCTTCACTGGCAAAGTCCAAAAAGCACCAAAATAAATGGGGCAAAGAAAACCAAGTGGTCTGGGAGCAAAGTCCCTGAAGTGGGACTTCTTATATGATATTGGGCAAGATTTTGTCACATATAATTAGATACCTCTACTGTGCCTCATGCCTCAACTTAGGAACAGATAGAGGTCAAGGGAGGTGGTGCTGCTCATTTACCCAGCTCTCATGGGACCTCACCTGCAGTGCTGTGTCCTGCTCTGGAGTTCTCAGCAAAGGAGAGACCTGGACCTGTTGGAGCAGAGCCAGAGGAGGCAACAGCAATGATGCTAGGACTGGAAGCCCTCTGCTGTGAGGCCAGGCTGAGGGAGTTGGGCTTGTTCAGCCTGGAGAAGAGGAGGCTACAGGGAGACCTTCTGGTGGCCTCTCAGTACTCAAAGAGGCTTGTAACAGCATGAGAAATCAGAAAGCTGGGGACAGACTTTTTAGCAGGGCCTGTTGTGACAGGACAAGGGGTGATGGTTTGCAACTTAAAACTTGAAACTTTTAAGGCCAGGCTGGATGAGGCTCTGGCCAGCCTGATGTAGTGTGAGGTGTCCCTGCCCATGGCAGGGGGTTGGAACTAGATGATCCTTGATGTCCCTTCCAACCCTGACTGACTCTATGATTCTTAAAAGAGGGAGATTTAGACTAGAGAGAAGGAGGTTGGGTTTTTTTGACAATGAGGGTGGTGTGACCCTGGATCAGGTTGCCCAGAGAGGCCCTGTTGGTGGAGGCCCCATCCCTGGAAACATTTGAGATCAGGTTGGAGGGGCTCTGAGCAACCCTCTCTAGTTGCAGATGTCAATGCTTACTGCAGGAGGTTTGGACTAGATTTGTGTCCCTTCCAACCCAAAGCAGTCTATGACTCTGAGAGGCATTTCTCTTCTTTAGGATAGTAAATTTTGATTGCAGCTGAATTCCTCGATGCTTCCTTGGACATAACACTGACCATTCCAGGAGGCAGCTATTGCTTGATTGTCCTCAGAAGGAACATCCCTTTTCTTCCTGAGGCAGTTTTTCACAGTGGGCAGGAGTGTCACACATTGCTCTCCTTCTCCTTGTGCTTGCACTCATTCTTGTTCATTCCTGTCAGATAAAGTAACGTTTACTTAAGACTGGAAAATCTTACTTTATGAACCTTTTACTTCATAGCTTGGGCTCAGCTCAGCTGAAAACTAGAGGCCACATCCTCACGTAGTATAAAATGGGAAGGGGGCCAGTTTCCACCAGGGGAGAATCTGAAGTGCCCTGGCAAGAACCACACTGCTGGGAGCGTCTGGCGAGGGTTAAGAGGCCGTCACAGTCCACTTTTAACATCATCTCCCACAAAAGGAGAGCACAGGGGACACAGCTAGAGAGCAGGAGGTTTTCTGAGGGACAAAAAAAAAAATTGCAATTGCAGCCAGTGGCTGACATTTTCCATGGTTTGCAGCAGAGTCATTCAGAAGCCTCAGCCATCAATAACCAGACCTTTAACTCTCCCCCTAGCCCTGCTGTCCCTTCCACATGGCACTTTAATTACTCGCTGCCTAAGAAGCATTTTGGACATTGGAGTCTGTCACCCCTTAAGCTGTCTGCCTGACTCTTCATTTCATGAACATGCTCCACAAAACCTGCCTCAGCCAATGGCAGCCTGGTCACACAAGTATTATGTTTTTCCTCTTGCTGTCTACTGTTTCACCGCTGTAGGAATTACACAGCCAAGAGCACAGTAGGAATAATGGCTCCATTCATTTCCCCCTGGGACTAATTCTTACAGATGGCAAGCACCACGATGGGGCAAATTAGCTTCTTATTTCATTTGGGAGGCTTAAAGTTCTAAGCTCATTTTGTTGTTGTTTATGGGATAGCTCACCGCCGGACGGTGCAACCCTGTACATTGCTGCGAGGAGGAAAAGAGGCAAATCCTGTGCCAAAGGTGCTCAGGGGCTAGGAAAGGGGATGCTAGGAGGACCCTGTCACTGCTGAGCTTGTACCCATTGCATGCTCAAATCTGCAGCCAGGCAAAAGCTTTTGGGCTGCCTGGTCTCCCAGTCAGGTGCCGACAGGAACAGGAGGCTTAGCAGTGCTGCAATCCAGGATCACAGCCATGGCAGTTTGGGAAATCAGGATTTGTGAATGCTTCTGGGGAGAAGTGGTAGAAAAATAAGCAGAGCTCCCATGAACAGCCTTGGCTGCTGTTAGATGACTTGGAAATGTGCTGGAGATGAAAAATGGGGAGCTCCTTGTTTACCTGCAAAGATCCAGCAAACAGACGTCCCCATGAATGGTTTTCCTTTCACAGTTATTTTTCTCTCGAGACACACAGGACAGCAGCAGTCTCCAAACTCAACAGAAGATCCTTGCAAAGGGAAGGACACCTTTTTTCCCTTTGGTAAGCAGTGTGTGGTTGTGATTACCCACAGAAGCATGGCCATGAGCACCACCATACCTTCCCCAGCTGGCGTTTCCAGACAGGGCTGGGTCTTCTTGGATATCACCGTTTGCCTCATTTTCCAAGTAGAAAATAGGACACATCCTCAGTTCTGAGTGAATCAACATCTCTCTGGAGATTTCAGTTTATGCTGGTCAATATACTGGTCCCTATGAGGAGCAACTGAGGGAGATGGAGGTGTTCAGTCTGGAGAAGAGGAGGCTCGGGGAGACCTCATTGCTGTCTACAACTACCTGAAGGGAGGTTGCAGTCAGCTGGGGGTTGGTCTCTTCTCCCAGGCAACCAGGGACAGAACAAGAGGACACAGTCTCAAGCTGCACAGGGGGAAGTTTAGGCTTGATCTTAGAAAGAAGTTCTTCCCAGAAAGAGAGATTGCCCTTTGGAATGGGCTGCCCAGGGAGGGGGTGGGGTCAATGTCCCTGGAGGTGTTCAAGAAAAGCCTGGATGAGGCACTGAGTGCCATGGTCTGGTTGATCAGATGGGGTTGGGTGATCAGTTGGACTGGATGATTTTGGACTGGATGATTCCAACCTGGCTGATTCTGTGATTCTGTAATAATCTGACACAATGCAGAAGTCCACTATGGCAGAGAGCTGTGTTTAGCTAATTACCTTCTCATGCCTGAACTAGACCAGGATTTCCACACGCCTCAACCACTGTGATTCTACCTCTCCATATCCTGTGACCTTACCATGCAGATCCTAGAGCTCTGCTAATCACACATAGAACCACAGAGTGACACATAGGACCTCCAGAGTGGAAGGGACCTCTGGAGATGATCCAATTCAACCTCCCTCCTAAGGCAGGTTCACCTAAAGAACCTAATGTTCTGCCTATAAGTAAAAACTTACTACCTATTGAATATATATATATATATATTTTTTTTCTGTAAAATGGATCAATTTCTGGCCATTGATTTCACAACTTTGTGATGCTAGGAGCTGGAAGGACCTCATAGCTCCTCTGGCTGATATCAGCAGTAGTTCACATAAGGCTTTTATTTTGCACCCATGGCAAAAGTGCACATTTTTAGGTTATGTGGAGCAATACCTACCCAACTCTTAATGAGGTTTTGGTGGTCACCACAAGCAGAAAAGGGGCATCTATCTAATCTGCATCTGAAATGTTTCTAGGTCTGCAAAAAAATAGATTTTCTCTTCTGAAATCCTTCAAAGCATTAAAAAATATATAAAAATAAAATCAAGAAAAGCACACTCAGCAATGTAAAAAAATCCTCTAAAGTGACTTTTTTTTTGAGGCAAGAGGACAGACCAATTTGGATTGCAATCAAAACCATTCACACAGATGAAATAGATACAGCCCATTATAATAATTTGAGGAATTATAATGGCTACTACAGCTTATAAAACAATCTCCAAAATGAAAAGCCAAGATGACATGAAAATTGGCAGTTCTCTCTTTTCTGGCAAGACTAAGACAGACTGCTTCCATCCCACTGAATGCCACATTTGCATATGCACAGACACACACATATGTTTGCAAAGTGCAGCCTGCTACCAGGCATTTTTCTGAAGACTTTATTTCTGAGGGGAAGGGAATAAAATTAAATTAAAAAAAATTAAAAGTCAAATTTTCAACACAGAAACAGTCTATGGAAATGGTCTCAAATTGCACCAGGAGAGGTTTAGGTTTGGTATTAGGAAAAATTTCTATACTGAAGGAGTCACCAGGAGATGGAAGAGGTTGTCAAGGGAGGTGGTGGAGTCATTGTTCATGAAGGTGTTCAAAAAAGTATGGCTATGGCACTTTGGGACATGGTTTAATGGCCATGGTAGGGTTGGGTCAATGGTTTGACTTGAAGATCTTAGAAGCCTTTTCCAACTGAAACCATTCTATGAGTCCATGTTCTCTTCAGAAAACTTTGAGTTGCAAGTGAAGACACTGATAGAAAAGAGACCCTGGTTGTTCTGTAAAGCCACCATACCATGAGGTCATGTCCTAGCTGGTGTCAATTACCCCAGATTCAAGATGTTCTGAAGTAAGTATGGGCAATTAATGCATGAAGCTACATCTTCTCCATAATTTTTCTGTATGCATCCACAACCTTGGCTTTAGAGAAAAGGGAGCCCACCTATACCTCAAGCCCATGGTTTTGTTGGCTCTACTGTACAAGTGGGATGAATTTTTTCGGCAACCCCGAGCTCAGCTGCTTGCTACAAGTCTCTGCTACATTTCCTGCTGTGGCAGATTTGATCTCCTTTGCAGTTTTCCCTTCACTCTGCAGAGCCATCTCACCATGCATCTGGTGCATGGTGATCACCTCCATTTTTTCCAAGATAGAAAGAAAAAGAAAAAAAAAACCCAAACCCCAAGAAGAAAATAAAAACCCCACATGTTGATTGCATTGAATCACAAAACCAACATCAAGCTGTGGTGGAAATTCCTTTCTCACTCTTTAACCCTGGCTTTCAGCCTTTAACCCTGGCTTTCAGCCTTTAACCCTGGATTTCAGCCTTCAACCCTGGCTTTCTGTCTTCTCTTGGAGCCAGTGGTTACTGGAACCACCAAGTCCTACTTTTCATTGTACCAAGTGCTTGCCTGTGCCCACTACCACTCAGTCCCAGGTGTCTGAGGGGAAAGTCCAGGCTAGCAAAACCATGCAAACACATTGATGAAAGCCCTCATTAGCAATGTATTCATGCAGACCTCACTATCTGGCTGGGTTAATGAGTTCTGTGGTGGACTTCTTGCTGGTTTTACAACCAGAGACTCAAAGCAGAAAAGGAGAGGAGGAGAAGGCCAAGAGAGGAAGCAGCACAGTTGAATGACAAAATGATGGTTAGCTCTGCCAGGGCATTTCATTATATAAGTTGAGCAGTAAGATCATTTCCTACGCCCCTGTGACCAAAGGAATGCAGAGAGCACGTGGCATGAACCAGTGGGTGAAATGGATACCTCATGGAGTCCAGGAACATGTGGAGGCTGTCCCAGCCTCACCAGTTAATGAAAGAGCTTCTCCAGAGTTTTCCTTAACTCCAGTCCAGGGAATGAAACAATTCACCCCAGGGTTTGTGAGGGAAAGCCTGAGCAAGCCAGCCAAAGGCATAGTGCAGTAGGCAGTCAGGGAGTTCAACTCAGGATTCCTGATTAAAAGAAGAGAAATGGATAAAGAAGCACAATTCCAGCAGCTACAAAGCAAAAGGTTCCATGTTCCTGGAGACTCCAAGCTGTAGAGCTGGTACTGTAATGCTGCTGTGTTCTGTTATTTCATTTTGCCAGCTCAACCCCCTCCATCACACACGCCTCACCCTTCCTTCTCCTCACCTTGCACACTGAGGTCTGTGAATCTAGACTGAAGGCATTACCTGTTGGTGTGCTGCCCAGTGCTCCTAAGTTACTGAATTATCAATTGCAAGTGATAACAGCAAACATTAACAGATCTATCAGCTTATTAACAGACCTAACAACACCTAGCTTCCTCCTTAAGGCAAGACAGAAGATAAGGAAAGGCTGAGAGACTTGGGGCTGTTTAGCCTGGAGAAGACTGAAAGAGGATCTTCTCAATGCTTATCATTACCCAAATGGTAGTTGGCAAGAGGATGAGGCCAGACTCTTGCCTGTGGAGCCCAGTGCCAGGATGAGAGGCAACAGGCACAAACTGGAACCCAGAAAGTTCCATCTGAAGAGAAGGAGAAAATTCTGTAGTGTGAGAGTTCTCCATCCCAGGCTGCCCAGAGAAGTTGTGGAGTCTCCTTCTGTGGAAAGATTCCAAACCCACCTGGACTTTGTGATCCTGGGCAAGCTGCAGTGGGCAACATTGCTTTAGCAGGGTGGGTGGACTGGGCTATCTCGAGAGGACCCTTCCAGGCTCCACTGTGCTGGGATTCTGTTATATCAGCACACAGCTCCCCAGAGGCACTTCCCCAGGTAGGAGCCAATTTACTTGGATCAACCTGTGTTCAGGGGCCACTGTAGTGGTCAACAAGGTTCCACAACTAATGTCTAATTTGTGGACTAACATCTGTACAAGCTGACAAAGCATCCAAACGTTAAAATGCAGTCTGGAAGTGAACACCTGTCTTCCCTATTGCTAATCATAGAATTATAGAATCATTTTGGTTGGAAGAGACCTCTGAGATCATCAAGTCCAACCATTAACCCAGCACTGCCAGGTCACCACTAAACCATGTCCCTCAGCACCACATCTAAACATCCTTCAGATGCCTCGAGGGTACTGCAGTTTTTAAATAGCTCTCAGCAACTTTTCTGTTACTCCATTATCTGCCTCAGGAAGAGGAGCTGCCTTGTACAACATCTGCTATGAAGGGTTATGCATGGAAAAGTTTGAGTTTGAGTCAGCTTCTTCCCTCCCATGCAATCTTCCATTGTAAAGTCCCATCGAGGCCCAGGTATCCCATCCCCATCTTTCTAAAAGAATATTCACAACATTGAGGAACTACTTGTCTGGTTTTATATTCCCACCTTACATCCATACTTGTAGCTCACTTTGGTCCATCAGAGTGCTGAGTTCTTTTTGGTTGGAATAAATCAGCATTTTGGGCAAGCACTGCTGTCGGGTTTAGGGGTGCCTTTGCGACACGTGGTAAGCAGATACCCTTGTCTGATTTATCTTAGGTTGATAACTTCTTCCACTTAGGCTGCAGCATCAAGGTTTAAAAAGAGATGACCCAGCTGACCTCCAGCAACATCCACCCAGCCCCTCTCCCTGTTGGCTCTCATCAGAGTCCTGTCTGTCAAGCACTTGCAGACTTTCAGCCTCTGCAATCTCGGTATCTCGGGCAGCAAGAGTTTGTATACAAAGCTGTCACCACTCTCATGAGTGGGTGGATTTTCCAGCTCATCTGTAACCTGAGTGGCACTTCAGCCCTGGGATCTTTCTTCCTAGTGTCAACAGCATGCAGCGCTGTGCTATCCCCTTACACATTATCTTCGATCAAGTTGATGGGCAGGAGGGAACAGAGCCAGAAGTCATTGTGACAGGCTGGGTGTTTTTACAGGCACAATAGTTAATGGGCTGGTTAATGTAAAGGATTAGCCCCTTCATCTCTGAGACATATGAGAGGGGAGGAAGGGGATGGTGCTACTCACTAAGCCCCAAGTAGGAAAAGCTACCATCAGCTTGTAACCAAATAGAAGCAAATCAGGAAAAAAAATGTATAATACAGAATCATAGAATCATTTGACTTGGAAAAGACCTTTAAGACCATCAAGTTCAACCATTAACTTAACACTGCCAGGTCATAGAATCGTAGAATCACAGAATCAGTCAGGGTTGGAAGGGACCACAAGGATCAGCCAGTTCCAACCCCCCTGCCATGGGCAGGGACACTTCACACTACATCAGGCTGGCCACAGCCTCATCCAGCCTGGCTGCAAACATCTCCAGGGATGGGACCTCAACCACCTCCCTGGACAACCCATTCCAGGCTCTCACCACTCTCATGGGGAAGAACTTCTTCCTCACGTCCAGCCTGAATCTCCCCACTTCCAGCTTTGTTACATTGGTCAGGTCCACAGGTCAATATCTTGTTGGCACAAAGGTTGTCATTTCTTGGCCCTGATTCTGGTTGCAAGCAACACTAAAACATAAGCCATGCTGCATAAGCAGGATGGGGATGAGAAGGCTGAACAGACACTCTTTGCCCTCAGAAAGGGAGGCAAGTAGAAAGCTCTCAGCTGTGCTGCAAGGATTCACGGAGTCACAGAATGGTTTTGGTTAGAAAAAACTTTTATGATCATCCAGTCCAACCATTCTCTAACTCTGTCAAGTCTGGTGCTAAACCATGGCCCTCAGAAACACATCTCTGCCTCTTTGAATCACCTCCAGGGATGGGGATTCAACCACCTCCTTGGGCACCCTGTTCCAGTGTTTCAGAACCCTTTCAGTGAAGAAATTTCTTCTAGTGTCTAACCTAAACCTCTCCTGGTGCATGAGGTCCCCTCTTCCAAAAGCTCCTCCTGAGAGATGATGCAGGGCGTTACGTCTGTGTGTTGGAGGGGTCAAAAGGTAGTTGCCCAGAGGTGTTGCTGCACCCTGGAGCTGTCTGTGGTTATGGTGGACTTTTGCCACGTTGTCCACCATAGCAAAGCCTGTAGAGCCAACTCTCAGGCTCCAGTCTCTCCCTACTTCATCCTTCTTACGTTACAGGAGCATTATCCAGCAAGGTGCATCAAGTGTTATTGTATTAGCACCTAGAGAGGTTTTTTAGCCTGGAGAAGAGAAGGCTGAGAGGAGACCTTCTTGAACCTCTTGAAAGAAGGCTTGAGCCAGGTGGGGATTGGTCTCTCCCTAGGATCTAGTGATAGAATGAAAGGAAATGGTCTCAAGTTGTACCAGGGAGATTTAGTTTGGATGTTAGGAGAAAAAAAAATCTCTGGAGCAGGCTGCCCAAGGGAGCAGTGGAGACACCATCCCTGGAGAGATTTATTGTTCTCCCATGTCCACGTTTGGAAAAAGGTTGACTGTTGTGAAATATGAATGTCACAGAGAATTCACAGAGGAAAGTGATTGTTCTCAGATCAGGGCTTGAGCAGCTTTCATAAAATTAGCCAGGGTCAAAGCCCCAAACTGTGCCAATTACACACACCATTGAATAGCTGCTTTCTAAGAGAGACCCATTCAGTCTGGGACACTGAATGGGCCAGGAGTTGCTCTACCCCTACCTTAGAAGCAAGTACATGGCTTTGCAATTTCAGTTAGAGCTTAGAGGTACTCTCTGTGTCAGGAAATGCTGAATGGTGTAGTAGGTCCAACAAAGAACAAGGTCCTCACTCAGCAAGGGACTCCCAAAGGCAATGGAGCTAGAAGGCATCTTACATCAAAGAGTTTAGATTCAAAGCAACTATTATCATGGTCATTACAGATCAAGGCTGTAAGAGATGAAAGCCTTGATTCATATATACATATATATATATACACATATATACAAATGTATATATTATTCTGGCACTGTACAGGGACTCTTAAGTGACAATTATGGATAGTCATTTTGAAGTAGGTAGTAATTCTTCTCTGAAAAATGGCTAGTGTCAAAAGACAAGACAAAGGCAGCATTTTTCCTATTTTCCCACCAATTCATAAATAAGGTAAAGAGGTAACACAACAAGTTCAAAGTACAGAAGAAATTTGTGGCAAAGCTGTTAATGAAGTCCAAACAACCAAGTTCTGATCAAGGACCTGTACTTTGCAGAGATTATTTTTCTTTACCTTTTTTTTTTTTTCTTTTTCTCTGTAGCAGTCATTTAAACAAATATACATCTTAGCAAAATCTAGAGCTGTTTCAGCTGGAAGAGGACTTCTAAATTGGCCTTTCTGTAGAAAAACAATGCCCCGACTCTCAGCGTAAGTGGAGAAAAGAAAACAAATATCTTTGGGAAACAGTTCCAGCAAATTTACCACTGATAAAATAGCCAAGAGTTTAAATTAGACACACCTCATTTATAGATCTCTGTTGGTTTCACCTGTGAGGACAAGAGACAAAAGAGAAAGGCTCACGTAGAGATCACACGCAGTTTTCAGCAGCATATTGTTCTGCCAAGCAAAATCCATTTCAGTCCTGTCAGACCCCTCACTGGAGCCCTCATTGGGCCCCCCACTACAAGAAGGACATTGAGTTGCTGGAACATGTCCAGAAAAGGGCAATGAAGTTGTGAAGGGTCTGGAGAACAAGTCTGGTGAGGAGCAGCTGAGAGAACTGGGATTGTTTAGTCTGGAGAAAAGAGATGAAGGGAGACCTCACTGCTTTCTACAACTCCCTGAAAGAAAGTTGGAGTGAGATGGGTGCTGGTCTCTTTCCCTAGAATCAGGTGATAAAATGAGAGGAAACATCCTGAAGTTGTACCAGAGGAGGCTTAGGTTGGATATTAGGGAAGATTTCTTTCCTGAAAGAGTGGTCAGGCATTGGAACAGGCTGCCCAGGGAAGTGCCCATTCCTGGCACTTCAGGACATGGTTTAATGGCCATGGTTGGGTTGAGAGTTTGGAGCTGATGATCTTAGAGGTCTTTTCCAACTGAAACAATTCAGTGATTCTATGATTCTAAAAGCAAAGCTCAAGTGAATTGAAATCCTGCTGGGTACTAGTCTCTTCTGCAGCTCAAGGTGGAGCATCAGGGTGAACTTTGGATTTATAAAATCATTCATCGACTCACTGGGTTAAAAGAAAAATGACAAAACAAAACAACCACTCCAGCCACTGTGCCCCTCCCCAAAGCAGAGGAATCTGCAGGATTTGTTCAAATTCATCCCTCTGTTCCTCAAGGGCCAATGAGCAGTGACAGGAGATAACAATGAGCAGGCCTCCACCATTCCATAAAGCATTGCCTATAATTCCAGGGAGCAGAAACTCCAGCTGACACATTTTTGGAGCCAGCCACAGTGCTGTCATGGGACTGGGGAGAGGAAGAAGAGAAGGGGGGACGAGAAGGGGGCAGAGCTTGTGGAGAGGAGAGAGAGGCAAGCGAGGCTGAGGTCAGCGGCGAGGTGTCGGTGGCAGCTCATGTTCTGCAGTGCTCGGTCACAGGCGGAGCAGAAGCTGCCTCTCGGCTTGGATGCAGGCAGAGAAGGAGCACTTCATAAACTCTGAGCTGAGGCACAGCAGATCTGGGAATAGCTGAGCAGCTTGTCCCCTCCGGGGTGGCTGCTCACGCTGCATTACCTGACATTTTCCCCGACCCAGCTTTACATGACTCAAGTGCCGGAGGTTGCATTAAGGAGGTGTGAACTTCATGAGTCTGGATGCCAGCCAAAGCTCATTGAAGGTCAAAAGAGGATTTTTTTTCCACCAACTTCAACTGGACTTTCAATCAATTCCAGGTTCAGCCTGAGACTTTCCCTGCCTGTACCCAAGGAAATGAGGTGATGTGCTACGTAGTGAGTGGCACCACACAGGGGTGACTCACTTGAGGTTCCTCTCTCAGGACAAGTTTGCCAAGGACATCTGGGAACATTCCTGTTTGGGGTGCATGGAAAACAAGTGGCCTAGCAGGTTTTTTCTGCTGTTGTCTCAGAAAAAAAAAAAAAAAAAAGCATCTGAGACAATCTTATGGGCAGGAAGATGTTCAACATATGAAGAGGGCATGCAAAATCAGGGCTGGAAAGGCAATGTGGTAATTAGCAACTCCTCAGAGGAGTTTCTGGCTTTGAAGACATTTTCAGCCATCAAGGACAGATGGCTCAGACAGCCGGGCTGCCAAAAGTCAGCTGCTGCTCCTTCACTCACGACCAGAGCACGTTTCCAAGCTGACAAGAGGCACTGGAAGGGTAAAGGCATTGAAGTCAGTGAGGCAATTCAACAATGTGATTGAGAAGGAGCTGCTCCATTAGCTTGGTAGGTCCTCATCTGGTTTAACTGCCTTTGCAGAGCTCACCCAACGTGCTGAAATGCATCTTCAACTTTGCCATCAGCTCTCAAATAAATGACCAAGGAGAGGTGTTTAGAGACCCCATAGCTAGCGATGTGTTTGGAGAAAAGCACTAAAGAATGATGAAGAGTCGGGGAAATTTTATGTTGCAAATATTTTTACAGCTTTAGCCCTATTTTTAGTTAACAAATCATCTATGGACCAATTATAATTTCCTTCACACATCTTAAGTACACACAAGAGTTCGCCAAACACACTGGTGCTAACCCCAAACATTCAAAAACCATGAGTCAGCCCTCTCCTTGCCTCCCCTCCTCCCAACCCCAGGCATATTATCAACTTAAACTTCATCAGACCTTTACAAAAATAGATGTAATTTAGCAGGCTTTAGTGTGTGAAATAGGGCAAAATAGGGAAAATAATGCAAGAAATCCAGCAGAACATGAATAACATAAGTATGCTTAGGTTGCCTTCAGCTAGCAGGAGTCAGCAATGTTAGATAAAGCTGCTAAATGAAAAATAGGAAATTGAAATGAAATAGGTGATTGGCAAGCAAATGCATCTAGACCTGCTTATCTAATACAAAGTGTAGGAGTTCATACTAATACTATCCTGGCATTTCATATATAAGAAGAGTATGACCAGCATGTCAAAGGAAGTTTTCCTCCCCCCTCTGTTCTTCCCTACGAAGCTACAGACTGAAACTCCACAACCTCTCTGGGCAGCCTGCTCTAGAGCTCCAGCACCCTCACACCAAAGAAGTTTCAGTTCTCTTGAAGTGGAACCTCCTGGGTTCCAGTTTGTGCCCACTGCCCCTTGTCCTGTCACTGGGCACCACCACCAAGAGTCTGGCCCCATTCTCTTGCCTTCCACCCTTTAGTTCTTGCTGGGCATTGATCAGATCCCCTCTCAGGCTGCTCTTCTCCAGGCTCAACAGCCCCAGGACTCTCAGCCTTTCCTCCTCACAGAGAAACTCCAGACCTTTCATCATCTCCACAGCCTCTGCTGGGAGTAGTTCCCTGGCTCTCTTGAACTGGGAAGCCCAGAACTGGGCACTGTACTCCAGATGTGGCGTGACCAGGGCGAAAGAGAGAGGAAGGAGAACCTCCCTCAATTTGTTTGCTACACTTTTCTTGATATACCCAATGCATTCATGGATTTCACATCTCCAAATCAAGCAGGGCTGTTCCTGTCTGACTAACTAACTTTGCAATGAGTATGTAGAGGCTTGAGTCTTATTTTAAGGTAATAGCTTAGATATCTAAACATATACCACACATTTATACAACCATATGCCATGCATACCAAGTGTATTTATGTATAGATTAGCCCTTAGGAAGAAGTTCTTTACTATGAAGGCAGTGGGACACTGGAACAGGTTGCCCAGGGGAGGTGGTAGAGGCTCCATTCCTGGAGACATTCAGTGTCGTGCTTGATGGGGCTCTGAGCAACCTGATCTAGCTGGGGATGCCCCTGCTGACTGTAGGGGGGGTGGACTAAATGATCTTTAAAGGTCCCTCCCAACCCAAACCATTCCATGATTCTATGATATCTAAATGTGTATAAAGATATAAAGCTACCAAGAGAGAGTAGAGATAAGCAGGAACTGTAGCCTGGCTTTATACATGGTTGAAGCTTATCCTACAGATTTTGGTGCTCTGGGGCTTTCTTCTTCATCTGATTGAACAGAGGGAGAGCAAATGCTCAGCACACAGAACATCATCTGTAAAAAGCTTCTTTTGGGGCCAGCATTCATTACCATGCACTGTGGTAGACACTGCAGTAAATCCCTCCTGGACTGTGTGGTTTTATGAGAATCCAGGGGGGAAAAAATAATAAAAATAATAAATTTAAAAAAGCAAAATCCACCAGATCAGCTTTCTAAGCAATGTATTTCCTTGTGCTTTCCTAGAAAACTCTGCTCTGCTTTTCCCATCTCCTGCCAAGCTGTATAGAATTGGATGAGCATCATTTTTCTTCTTCTCCTCTATGTGAGCTAGTGCCAGGGTAAAGTTAAGTTTATTATTGTAACTTAACCCTCTGTTGCAAAGTGCATTTAAAGCACCTGGCTTTAGGTTCTGAACCAAATCAGAGCTGCCCCAACTCTGCTGAAAATTTCCCTGCTCTTTCTTTGTCTTGCAGGGGTTTAAGTCAGCTGCAGTGGACCGAGGTTCAGAAAATCTCAGGTGAGAAAAAAACTGTGAGATGAGACAGCAGCTGGAAGTAAAATAGGTGTAGAAAATCCCTGAGGTACTCTGAAACACCACTCCCTGGCAGCCTTCAAGTTCCTCATGTCCTGATGCAAAAGAGGAACCTTTTGAGGGGTTGTTTATTTATTTTGCCTTTTTTTTTCCCCCTTTTAAACAGCATTAGAGAAGCATTTAGTAAAATTGAACCTGGAGTCCAGGGAGTGAATGGGTGTCTGGAGGCTGCCTTCACTAAAAAATGGGAGAACTGAGTGACTAGCACAGACTTAAATAATTTGCAGACATCTGATATTAAAATGAGAGGAGTCCCACCCCGACTTCTACTGACTGGGAACTGAGCCCTGCAGACACTTTTAATGGCTAATGTGGCTCCATGCACCCCAACCTTCCAGGAATGCATTTTGCTGGGATATTTATTGATTTCTTTTCTGGATCTAAACAAAAGTGTTGGAAAGAACAAAAGAGTGGAAAAAAAAACTATAATAATAAAAAGACAGATGAAAACCAGCTGATAATCCAGGCTCACAGAAATCCTTAGAGGAGCTGTTTGCAAAGTCAACCTGAAGATGTGGTATCTTTGTAGATCTGGTACAGCCAGGTCAGGATGTCAAGGGGAGTTAAGGAAGTTGGAGAAAAATCACTGAGCAGGATTCAGCCATCCCACTGAGCTGGGTAAATAGCTCTGCAGTCTCATTTGTCCCCAATGAGAAGCTTGTGATCAAAAGAAGTGAACAGAAATTACAGGCTTCAGAGATTTTGGTTGGAAAAAACTGAGTTATGTCAGGATCTAGAGTGTCCAAGGGCTAATAAGCTAATAAACTTATTTATAGGTTTATGTGGATGTAAATCCTGAGTCCATTATATTTGCTTGTTGTAGAAAAAGGAATTCATAGAATGGTGGACTGCTTTGGGTTGGAAGGGACCTTTCAAGGTCATCTTATCCAAACCCCTTGCAGTCATCAGGGACATCTGCAACTAGAAGAGATTGCTCAGAGCTCCAAACAACCTGACTTGGAATGGTTCCAGGGATGGGGTAGCTCCCACCTCTCTGGGAAACCTGTTGTAGTGTTTCACCACCCTCAGCTTAAAAAATTCCTTCCATCCTGCCTAAATCTCCCTTCTTGTAGTTTAAGACTATCATGCCTCATCCCATCACTACATTCCCTGATAAAGAGTCCCTCCCCATCTTTCCTGCAGGCCCCCTTTAGGTACTAAAAGGCCACAATAAGGTCTCCTCAAAGCCTTTGCTTCTTCAGGCTGAACAACCACAACTTCCAGGTATTAAAAGCAAAGGCAATGTTCTGAAACAGAGTATTTAGCTCACTTGGCATCATTCCACTTCCATTTAATTTCTGATCATCAGAATAATCCTCTGAGAAAGAGTCATTTAGGATAATTATTTAATTAGCCTTCCAAATAGGCACATCTAGTCTCAGCTTCTCCAGAAAAAGTGGAAAAGACCAGCTCTAGGCATGGAATCAAATATTAGATTGCTTATATTGACTGAAATGACTCTTTTCTTCATAACACCCCCAGTTTCCACTTGCAGAATGAGGATATTAGCAGTGCCACCACATCAGATGGTGGACTGAAAGGTCACAAGCCATGAAAAAAAGCTATTTAGTGGCATTTGGAGACCTTGAAAATACTCCCTACAGCAGTCAGGTTTAAATAGTGTTCAACATTAACTCCTTATTCTTTAATTTAGCTCTAGATCTTCCACTCTGCTTGCAGAGATCCATTTTCTTATTTCATTCTTTGCTCCTGAGGAACAATGCCCTGTTCAGCTCAGTCCCTGAAGTGAGAGAAACAAGGGTTGTTCTTCCCAGCATTGGGTCATTCTGAGATCAGTGGCTTTTTCAGCAGTCTTCTGGCCAGAATAGGGATGGTGCAGCCTGACATCATAGAATGCTTTCATTTGGAAAAGACCTTTAAGATCATCAAGCCCAACCATTAATCCAGCACTACCAAGTCCCACCAGCCATGAGATGCCCTCATCTCTGACTCTGCTTTGACCTGTTGTCTCCTCTGACCTGAATTTGTCTGTGATATAGGTATGACTTTCAGGTGAAAGGTTGTCTTGGAAGAGGGGAGAAAAAGAAATTGGCTGTGGATTGGCAGGGAGCCTGGCAAAACAAGTCCCATCAGTAATCCAACAAAGCCCAGCTTGGTGAGGCAGAACCCTAAGAGGACAAACCCCATCCCAGTTCCTGCAAAGAATAACTGTGGATGAGTCACCCCAAGTGCTGCATTTGTGTCCTGCTGTTGTGGCTTTCTGATCCCATGGCTGACTACATAACTTTTGTCTTGCCTCTTTCCAACTCTGTCTGCACCACTATGCCTGACCTTTGGCTGCTGCACCAAATTTTTCTCCTACTCTATCACTCCATATCTGAGATGAGAACCTCAACCACAGCCTGGTCCTCTGCTGAAAATGTATCAAGAGGACATATGGCAGACCTGCTTTTTATATCTGGCCACCAGCAATAACCTCAAAAGTTTACCACATGGTAAGATGAGACAGCATTCATTTTCTGAAGCCATCTTTCCTGTCCTTATTTAGAGATAGTTCATGGCTGGCTTGTTTTCTTGGTCAGTACTTGAGTGGTTGGGTCACATTGTACTGCTAGGCTCATAGGGCAACCAGTCAAGGCTGTAAAACTTCATTTGCACTTTGTTAATCACAGGAAAACAGAATGGTGATTGTTGCAAGAGACCTCTGGGGATCAGCTAGTCCTACCCTTCTGCTAAAGCAGGTCAGATTAGATCAACTTGTCCAAGATTGCATTCAGGCAACTTTTGTATCTCTCCAGAGAAGGAGACTCCACAACTTCTCTGGGCAGCCCGGGCTGGGGCTCCAGCACCCTCACACCAAAGAAGTTTCTCTTCATGATCTGATAGAACTTTCTGGGTTCCAGTTTGTGCCTGTTGCCCTTTTTTCTATCAGTGGGCACCACTGACAAGAGTCTGGCCCCATCCTCTTGCCCCCTGTCCTTTAGGTCTTGCTGAGCATTGATCAGATCCCCTCTCAAGCTGCTCTTCTTCAGGATCAACAGCCCCAGGGCTCTCAGCCTTTCCTCTTCACAGGCTCCTCAGCATTTTTGTAGCCTCCACTGGACTCTCTTCAGTAGTTCCCTGTCTCTAGGGAGCCCAGAACTAGACACAGTTTTCCACCTGTGGCCCCACTAGGACAGAGTAGAGAGGGAGAATAACCTTCCTTGACTTGCTGCCCATACTCTTCTTAACAGGTACCATTGCCCTTCTTGACCACACAAGCACCTTACTGGCTCATGGTGAATTTGCTGTGCACAAATACTCCAAGGTCCTTCTCCTCAGGGCTTTTTTCCAGCAGGTCAAACCCTGATCTCTAGTCAGAAGTGATCTGTTTATGGTATCAGAAAAAAAAAAAAAAAAAAAAAAAGCTGTGCACATTGTTGGCAAGTTTAAATTTTCATAGAATTTAGAATCATAGAATGTTTGGGGTTGGAATAGCCCTTCAAAGATCATATAATCACTGAATCTTTTGGATCCAGTGATGATTTCTTTACATTCTACTACTGTCTGTTCAAGATCTGTGGAAAAGTTTCCTAGGCACAGCCTAAAACTACGACAAACACTAAGCACTACAGAAGTCCAGAACCATCCTTGGTTTATAACTGTTCATTCACTGAGATTTAGGAACAAAAGGAAGAGGGAAAGAAGGAACAAAAGGAAGAGGGGAAGAAGGAACAAAGAGCATTCATGACAGGGACAGCACAACAAAGGAAAAGAACAAATTCTATTTTCATTAAGTCTATTTTCATTCTTAAAAGATCAAAAATGCAAGGCACCATCTACCCAGAAGCAAAAGAAGCTGTTTGTGGCAGCAGGGTGAAGAGGACTTGCAGCAAAGATGGTTCCATGGTGCAGTTTAATAAAATAAGCAGCAAAATCTGGAGACTTGAGACAGCTGCTTCAGAGAGAGGGGTTGGGGATTTGCATGCTGATCCCTGAGAAGGAAAAGCACAGTTCCCAGCCCAGGCATAAATGAGCCTGCTTAGAGACAGAATAGATTGACAGATGGATGGATAGATAGATAGATGTGTGGATGGATTGACAGTTTTTTCACAACACTACAAGCTTCTGCCAGAAATCTATGAGGCCAACATGTTCTGAGTACTGCTGAGCAAAGCCCTACAAAATAAGTGGAAATGACCACAAATATGCCTGTGTTTTCAATTTGAGAGGAGCTGGCACTGCCTTGCCTGGTAGTCTGCTGGTTGGAAAAGGAGCAGCCAAATCTGCAGTGAGACACCCTTGTGTTCTCTGCAAGGGGTGAAATTGCTGAGCCATCCCTCCATCCAAGCCAATGCTGCAGAAAGCCATTGGCAAAAGTGATCATCCACTTACAAACCAACCTGACAAAGCTGTGCAGGTCCCTGTGTGTGTGAGTCAAGCACCCAACCAAAGCAACTCACCCACAGAAACTGCTGAACTCCACCTAACCAACCTCTCCCAAGTGCTCATTCCCAATATACTGAGAGTCAAAGCTGGGGCATCAATTCAGGAAAATCATAACCTGTGGAGCCAACAAGTTATCAGCCACAGAGTATTTTCACAGAATCACAGAATGGGAGAGGTTCAGAGGCACTTCTGGAGTCCAGCTCCCCTCCTAAGGCAGCGTCACCCCCAGCAGGTTACCCAGAATCACAATGTCCAGCAAGGGTTCAGATCTCTCCAGAGAAGGAGACTCCACAATCTCTCTGGGCAGCCAGATCTTTCTATCACCCAACACCTTCTAACCAACTAACCCATGGCATTAAATGCCTCATCCAGTCTGGTTTTAAACACTTGCAGGGATGAAAGACTGAAAGAGTTGGGACTGTTCAGTCTGGAGAAGAGAAGGCTCTGAGGTGACCTTCTTGTGGCCTTCCAGGATCTGAAGGGGGCTACAACAAAGCTGGGGAGGGACTTTTTAGGATATCAGGGAGTGACAGGACTGGGGGGAATGGAACAAAGCTGGAAGTGGGGAGATTCAGACTGGATGTGAGGAAGAAGTTCTTCCCCATGAGAGTGGTGAGAGCCTGGAATGGGTTGTGCAGGGAGGTGGTTGAGGCTCCATCCCTGGAGGTGTTTGCAGCCAGGCTGGATGAGGCTGTGGCCAGCCTGATGTAGTGTGAGGTGTCCCTGCCCATGGCAGGGGGGTTGGAACTGGCTGATCCTTGTGGTCCCTTCCAACCCTGACTGATTCTATGATTCTCTGATTCTATGATGACACCACCAGCTCCCTGGGCAGCTCATTCCAATGTCCAGTTCTCTCTTTCTCTCTGCTTCCTGCCTCCTAACCTCGAGAGCATCACCCCCTTTCTGCTCACCACTTGCCTGTGGAGAGAGCCCAAACCTCCCTTGTCCCAGATAACATACTTTGGATTGTTTGATACTGCATTGCTGTGTTTCCAATTAGGTCTCCTTGCTTTTATCTTCTTTGTGTAATCTCTCCAGTCCCTCCCACTAATTAGAACCTTATTTTGCCTTTCCTACCCCCCCCCCCCCCCCCCCCCCCCATCAACACTGTTTACCCTTCGCATTGTTGCTTGCATCTCTGCTCAGTGAGATTGACTTCTGTTATCTTTGGGTTTTAAATATATGTTTAGATTTCATTGGCACAGGTCTTGGTTAGCACAATCCAAGTATTCATTACAGGCCTCATGATTTTCCATAGTAGATTTTCCAGACAATCAACTCAGATCAACCTTTTTTTTTTTCCCTTTTTCTTTTTTTTTGTCTCACTCCACATTCTTTCAGAGAGTTGTGTTTTATGAAAAGCCCAATATTTCAGATTATTATTACCTTTCATACATAACATTCCCTCAGCATCAGTGGATATCTGATGCTGTTCTGATGGCTAGACCTCCAGATGTTTTATTTTATTTATCATACTTGGCTTGTTTTCTAGGACTGGGTCCAAAGCAGCCTCTAATCTCAGAGATGATTGCTCAACAAAGTCTGTGAGGGGCTGTGAAAAGTTATTAAGGGGAAAAAAAAAGGAAGAAAAAAGAAGAGTCCTTACACAACAAGGTAGAAGCTATTTACAGTGAGGGCAATGGAACACTGCAACAGGTTGCCCAGGGATGTGATGGAAGCCCCACCTCTGGAGACATTCAAGGCCAGGCTTGATGGGGCTCTGAGCATCCTGCTCCGGTTGAAGATGCCCCTGCTGACTGCAGGAGGCTTGGATTAGATGAGTTTTAATGGTTTCTTCCAATTTAAAGCAGTCTGTGATCCCAGGAGATAGTGCTGCAAATCCTAGTATTGCCCTTGTGTACTTTAAATTGATAATCAATAATGATGCTGTAAGAGGTCCTTATAATATAGAATTTTCACATGTACTTTTGGAAGGAGGTGGAAACTCTCAGAATAAACTGACTTCTGGCTAACACCAATCAGGAAGAAACTTTTAAAGCACAGCTTTCCATAATTTTCAGTTGGGATAGTTTTTGGTGGATTTTTCTGTAGCAGCTCCCAGGATCATCTCTCACCAATGCCATCACTACGAGATGAAAGCTCCCCTGAGTCCCACACTCCAGGTAAGGTTGGAGAAAAAGAGAGGGCAACCAAGAATTTTCCCCACTCTAATTTCACTCAAGCATTGTGTTAAACTTCAACTTTCATGACATTTTTCAGCTAAGAGGAGCAGAGAAGAAATTTTGCAGTGCTGCCATGCACTGAGTAGCAGAATAGTCACTTCCTGCTCTGTTCAATGCATTTGACACAAGGTTTTAATCAGAAGAAAAGAGATGAGGTTCAGTTTTCCAGTTCTTAATACAATCTTTTGCTTGACAAAATCTTATGCTAGGTTGAGTCACTATTTCCCTTAGTTGTCTTCTCCTCTACTCTGTTGCCTTCAGGAATTGATACTTCAATGGAGATCACAAGTTGGATGTCACTGGAAATGTCTAGGCACCTGCAGGTGGATACCTGCATGATCCCTTCTTGTAGAGAGCAATGCAGAGAGTTACCTCCAATGTAGAAAGGATGTGACAATGCCATGGAATTAAAGAATTCCTGTGGCTGGATGAGACTGTTAAGATCATCAAGTCCAACCATGAACCCAGCACTGCCAGTTTACCACTAAACCGTGGCCCTCAGCACCATATCTGCATGGCTTTTAAATCTCTCCAGGGATGAGGACTCTACCACTGCCCTGGGCAGTCTGTTCCAGAATCTGACAAGCCTTTTGGTGAAGAATTATTTTTTTCTTCATGTGCAACCTAAACCTCCTTTGGTGCAACTTGAGGTCCTCTCCTCTTACCTATCACTTGCAAGAGTAGAGCATTTTCACAAGATTGGGGATGAAAGGCAACACAACCCTCAGCACCATATCTACAGCACACAAGACCCCTCTAGGTCTTGGGATGAAGTCTCAGAGCATGGATATGAGACGAATTAACCACATGATTAAGCACAAGGGCTAATCTTGTCAAGTTTCTCTGAAATTCCTCTCATCAGGTTTTGTGTACTCGATTTCATGCAGCTTGGCTTTCCAATTGGGGTCAGCAGCATTGTTGGGAAAGGCAGCAAAGGGACAACCAAGACAAAACCAGACAAAATTTTTTGAGTTTATCATAGAAGTTTTGAAATCACCTTTTTTTATCTATCTATCTATCTATCTATCTATCTATCTATCTATCTATCTATCTATCTACCTACCTACCTACCTACCTACCTATCTATATCTCCTTCAATTTCATGTAAAATCCTTTCTTGTCTTTCAAACCGAGTTCCACACTGACAAGCTGAAATTCAGAATCAAAAATTAAAAAGGAGGAAATTTGAGGATTTTCCCACCACACCCCACTTTCAACAGTTTCCAAACCTTTTTACTACCATGGCCTGAGAGGGCTTTTTATTTTTACAGCTGCTGCATACCTAGTTCTCCTCGCTGGAAGACGCACACGCAGCTCCAGTGATTCTAATCTTTTCATTCCAGGAAAGGAACCAGCTGTAAATCCACTGAAGCAGGATCAGGATACAGCACCAGGACTGTTGTTCTGGCCTCCTGCTGGTTGAGACTTCCCTTGAACTGCTCTCACACTCAGTCCTGTTGTGGATCCAGGAGTCTCTGTTTTGAGAATTCCTTCCCACCTCTCAGTTCAAACCCTAGGAAGCCTCTAAATGAACTGGTAGGAGGATTTCCATGATCTGGTGAGACACCCCTGTGAAGCAACAGTTGAGTCATATCTGTAGGAGCAGGGGATTCTTGGCTTCTCCCATCCTGAAAGCACCCAAGAGAGGCACTGTGTTGGCATCTACTCCAAATTTCCAAACAAATGCTGGGGATAAAGTTACTCCACACACACACACCGTGTACCTGGGTGATGCCATAAATGACTTTCAATAATGATGTTCTAGCACTCAATACAATCAGTTTGGTGGGAAAAAGCCTGCAAGATCATCAAGTCCAACCATTATCCATCTATACCAAGGATGATGCTGTATCATGTCCCTTCAGCACTGCATATCTGCCTCTTACAAACACCTCAAGGAGCTCCTTCCCTCTCCAAGCAGACCTGCCACTATCCCTGCTTATATCAAATCAACTTGCCACTCTACAGTAAGCTATAGGAACAAGAGAAATTTGGGCAATAAGTGAAATCAGATCAATATTTGAGAAAAAAAAAAAAAGTGGTCATTTCTTTGCACCCATAGAAAAACTGCTCAAGGACTCACCTTGTGGTGGTGAGAATGTCCCCTCCAGAGTGGGTTGTCCCAAATTTTCATGGTAATCTGGGGCTGAGTGTATACAAACACACACAATGACTGCTTAGCAACACCTCCTGCCAAGCCAGGCAGTGGCAGAGGGAAGGAAAATGCACACCAAGCACAGCAGCTACTCCTGCAATGAAAATATATCAGCAAGGAACAGTAAAACCTGTGTTGGGCTGATGGGGATGAAGTAGAGCAGGACCTCCCACCCCTTTTTCCACAACACCAACACAAGTCTGACTTTGTCTTCTTTGACTTAGCAAGTCTCATTTTGGGCTCCAGCAAGCCTCATGTCCCAGTAAAAGCTGGCACAGGTGAAAGGTGTGTGTGTGTGGAGATATATGTGCATATCTGTTTTGTGAGAGGATGGCAGAGGAGGAGGAAGAGGAGGCAGAAGCCAGCAGCTGTCCCTACAACCCACAGGTCAAGAGAACTGCAGGATTTTACCAGACATGTGTTGTCATTTCTTATTCTGTCTAGATCAAGGGTGACCCAGCAAGGGGAATGTGGCCATTTGGCATGGAAATAGATTATTAACCTCAGGGCCAAGGAACTAACAGCTGCTGAGACCAAAGACCACAATACTTCCACCACAGGATCTCTGGGACATTCCACTGGGTGTCACTTGTTACTGTTCAGATTATGACAAGAGAGGTCCCCACTGAAGGCTGGTCATGACTTAGCTCAGGCTTTCTGACTTTCAAGCTACAACTGGGTAGGACAGTAGGAAAAATAATTTCCCAGCAAGAGTGGTCAGGCATTGGAATGTTCTGCCCAGGGAGGTGGTGGAGTCACCAACCTGGATGTGTTTAAAGGTGGTTTGGATGTGGTGTTTGGGGATATGGTTTAGGGGTGAACCTTGTAGAGCAAGGTTCTGGGTTGGACTTGGTGATCCTGAGGGGATTGTCCAACCTGAATGTTTCTGTGATTCTGTGATTCTGCCTTTTGTATATCTCCAAGGATTTATTTGGGGTCGTTTGGGGATGCCAATATCATGGGGATGCCAATATCAGAAGTTGGGGGTTAAGAGGAACAGTAGTATTCCACCACAATGAAAGGACATAAAGTGTCTTTTTCCAAACCCTCGTTGAGCAGCTGAGGGAACTGAGGTTGCAGAGGCTGAGGAGAGACTGTGTTTCTCTACAACTCCATCAAAAGAAGTTGGAGCCAGGTGAGTGTTGGTCTCTTCTCCCAAGGAACAAGCTATAGGACAAGAGGGAATGGCCTCAAGTTGCACCAGGGGAGGTTTAGACCAGGCATGAATAATTTCTTCACCTAAATGGTTAAAGCCTGGAAAAGACTGCCCAGGGCAGTGGTGGTGTCCCCATCCCTGGAGGGATGGAAAAGCCATGGAGATGTGGTGCTGAGGGTTTAGTGGCATCCTGGCAATGCTGGGTTAAAGACTGGACTTGATCATCTTGAAGAGCTCTTCCAGCCAAAAGAATTCTATGATTCCATGACACTATCACATCATTGACAGCTTGGTGGTAACTCTGCATTGCTGAATCCTTCATTCTCAGACCATATCTCACCATCCAAAGCTGTTTCTTTCATTGTCTGAGGCCAGGTAGAAGACATTCCTCACTGGAGGACAGTTCCAGGAGGTGTGTCACTAGGATAGTGTCCATTTGGAACCAGCTTAGCTGACAGCAGACTGCAGCCTGCTCTTTCCTAGGCTCTCTCCTGAATATATTAAACTGGCTTCAAAGGCAGGGCTTGGTATGGGAAACCCTACTGAGAGAGTGTTAATGAGTCCTGGGCCAAACTCAAAGACAAGGCACTGTGCAGTTTCTTAACAAGCATTTAATAAGCACAGAAAACCTTGTAAATCATGTTTGGAAAAAAGCCTCAAATATTTGGGACAGGCAATAAATTTTAAATGAATATTATTGGGTAGCTCCTCCTCCTCCTGACATCCTTTTTTCAGTTGCTGTTAAATGCATTCCACTGGCATTCCTTCATATGCCTATGAAGGACTTTTCCAAGTTGAGAGTGTGGCTGGAGAACATCTTCAGAGATGGAAAAGAATGGCAGGATCTCAGAAGTTTGCCTGTGGAAAGGTGGGTACCTCTGGAAGAGCCTTTAATACATCACAGAATAATTCTGGTTGGAAAAGATCTTCAAGATCATTGAGTACAACCATTGTCTAGCTGTACCAAGTCTGAGGCCCCTCAGCACCACATCTCTGTGTCTTTCAAGCACCTCTGGAGATGAGGATCTAACTACCTTTCTGGGGAGCTTGTTCCAGTGTTTGAGGACCCTTTCAAATGAAGGAGTTTCTTCTACTGCTCAAACTACACCTCCTCTGATGCAACTTGAGGCCATTTCCTCTCATCCTATCACTTGTTACAAGGGAGAAGAGACCATCACCCACCTTTCTACAACCTCCTTTCAGGGAGTTGTAGAGAGCCAAGAGGTCTCCCCTCAGCCTCCTCTTCAGAAGACTAAACACCCCCAGTTCCCTCAGCCATCCCTCACAACACGTGTGTTCAAAGCCCTTCCCCAGCTTTGTTGCCTTTCTTTGGACATGCTCTAGTACCTCAATGTCCTTTTTTGTAATGAAGGACCCAAAACTGAACCCAGTATTCAAGGTGTGGTCTCACCAGTGCTGAGTAGAGGGGGACAATATCATCCCTAGACCTGCTGGCCACACTATTGCTGATGCAAGCCAGGATGTCATCGGCCTTCTTAGCCACCTGAGCACACCCCTGCCTCATGTTTAGCTGGCCATCATTTGGCTATGCCTGAGCCTTTCTAGCCATGCTCTATGGCCCTGCTCTCCATGTCTACAAGACTTAAAACTCCCTCAAATCTTTGTCTCTCCCTGCCTTTGATCATTTTGTCTCCCCAGGGAGGTGGTGGAGTCACCATCCCTGGAGGTGTTCAAGAGGGGATTGGATGTGGCACTTGGTGCCATGGTTTAGTACTCGTGAGGTCTTGGGTGACAGGTTGGACTTTGATGATCCTTGAGGTCTTTTCCAACCTTATTGATTCTGTGCTTTTGTGTGATGCTGTGACTAAAGAAATCCAAGCTGATCCCTAAAGCATGTGTGATACAACATGCCTGGTAGAAAGCACCTTCATGTATTAGCTGTTTTCTGGAGGAGCGAGATTTTTGTGGTATGATGCACAGAGCCAAACCTGCCAGCATTCCCTGGAAAGCAAGAATAAAGGGGGGGGTGTGTGAAATCTGAGCTCATTATTTGAGACTCAGTGGTGGTGTTATCTGTACATATCCTAATTATGAAACAAAACACCCACCCCAGCTGACTGCCCAGTTGTAACTCTGGCAAAAAGTGGCTCTGGGATGAGAGTATTGGAGTTGGGGAATATTGATCCATTTGGAGGGTAAGGGCTGGGTTTGTCTGTGCTGGTGACAAGGAACATCTGGAGGGAAAGGAGGGTCCATTCCTGAGCAGGCCAACAGCTGGCTGCCCTGTGCACCTACCCCAGCCACAGCTGGCTGCCCTGTGCACCTACCCCAGCCACAGCTGGCTGTCCTGTGCACCTACCCCAGCCACAGCTGGCACAGGTGCAGTAGCACCAGCACAGAACTTCAGCCTCCATCCACCAGCACTGATTCCCCATGCTGGTGCACTCACATCATTCCTCAGCTGCCTGTCACTTAGCTGTCCCCACGTGCTGGTGGCACAACAAGGACGTGGCCTCTGGCCCTCTGCAGCATCAGGAGACAGGGTGATGGAGGAGCCAGGAGTTGTATCATTTAAATCCCAGAGGCATAAGACTGTTTCCAAATACAGCAACAACTTGCTGTCCAGGGCTGGAGGACCATTCATACCAGCAGCAGATGATTTGTGTCCACTCTCAGAAAACATTACTAATGCTGCTGGGTTCCCTCCCAAGTGAAATTCATCCCCTCGGAGGCAAAGCCTGGCTGGTATTTCACCACATAAAGACTCTTTATCAACTCTCCCTTCTGCTACAGCTCTGACAAATGATTTTCCTCTCCCCACGGAAGTCACAACAGGCTTCTCATCCTGACACCATACCAGACACCCTTCTCCCCCTCAAGCCAACCACTGGTGGTCAGAGCCAGCCCATAAAACCAGTTGCTTTGGGATAAGGCAGATGACTTGTCTCTGAAAGAATCCCCACCTCACCACCATGCCCCACAGAGAAGAGGGTCAGGTCTCCAAGCCATGACTCAAGAGCCTTCTGTACTTGCCACAATGCCACAGAGCTCTTTGAGGATCCAAAGATTTCCTTAAATAAAACTAGAAATCAGCTTCTGAAAATAGAAGTGATGCTATTTTGGACTGAGTCACAGGTTTGATTTTGATCTTCCTTCTCAAAACATCTCCTTCCCTTCCACTGGAAGTCCCTGATCAGAAGCTTTTGGCACCCAGTGGAGCAGGTCTATTATAATAAGACCAATAATTCCTGAAACCTGGAATGATGGGGCAGGAGACAGATGAACTGCTGACATTTTAGCCTTCTTGCTCAGCTTGCTAGATATATTTGTCACCATCAAGTCACCATCTGGAGTGCTGAGGTGCTCAAGTACTTTGTGCTCTCTGCCAAACCATGAGGCTAAGGACAATAAAGAAAAAACCTTTAAGGCCATGGACAATGCCAGAAAACAAGGATGACAGCCCACGTCAGTTGGTTTTTTTTCCTCATGTTGGGGAAACTGACACAGCAAAATTGATGTATCAGGAGGATGTGGTGCCAGTCTGAGAAGCTAAAAATCTCTCCAATGTCCTAAACCTTTCATCTTCATTATAACCCAAAAGATAAATGGATGAGTGGAACTACCACAAACATTCACTTCTAATTTAATCATTGGAAAAGTCAGAAAGCACTGTAGATGGGATAACAGCCAATGTTGACCTTTATTTCCTGGGCAGCTCTAATCCAGACAAATGACAGCATGGATTTAGCTTCTGGACTTGCTGTGTTGCCTCCACAGCCAGCTCTTCAAGGTAAATGCAGCAGGTTGGAGGCAATTGTCATAGAATTAGAATTGGTTTGGTTGCAAGCAGACTTCAAATGTCATCTAGTCCAGCCCCTCCATCGTGAGCAGGGACATATGCAGCTAGATCAGGTTGCTCAGAGCCCTGTCCAACCTGACATGGTTCCAGGGATGGGGCTTCTACTACCTCTCTGAGCAACTTGGGTCCTTTCTCCAGCAGCCTCAGAAGAAAGAAGTTTCTCCTCATGTTCAGATGGAACCTCCTGGGTTCCAGTTTGTGCCCATTGCTCTTTATCCTGGAACTGGGCATCACTGAAAAGACGTCTGACAGCATCCTCATAACCTCCACCCTTTAGCTCTTGCTGAGCACTGAGAAGATCCCCTCTGGGTCTTTTCTTCTCCAGGCTCTCAGCCTTTTCTCCTCACAGAGATGCTCCAGGCCCTTCAGCAGCTTTGTAGCCTCCTCTAGACTCTCTCCAGCAGTTCCTGCCCTTCAGGAGGAGAACAAACTGACCAAAACAAAGTAGTTTTTTGCCTGCAGCTCAAATCCTGCTGCAGAAGGACTGACTCAGCCACAGTGGGGGAGGACTGAGGAGTCTTGTGGCTAGCCAGAGGGTTTAGGCTCTCCAAGCCATCAATACAAGACTAGAATCTCACTTTACAAACAGCATCAAGCTCACAAATGTACATTGTACACAACATTAATGGAAAGGAGTCGTTCTCCCAGACTAATCACCATTCCATCATTCCTTTGGGTCCTGACATGCCATGGCCTCAGGCTCAGGTTATTTCATGTTCCTTTGGCTTCTTTGTGGCCCTGTGTGAGGTCTTTCTGGAGTTTAAGCTGGAGGACAGCCAAGGTGTCAAAGGGACACCTTTCCTCTGAGCTGTCGAGTGGAATGTCCTAGGTTTATGAACACTGGAGTAATTCTAGGTATATGACCCTCATGAGCACCATCAATCAAAGATTTTCATTTCAAACTCTCCCTACTTTTTATGGCCCTTCCCATGGCTGAGTAGGAGAAACGCTGTCAGTCCCACCAGATCTCTGCAGCTTACTGAAGTTGCTGAGCTGGGTGCTAACTTGTTTTTTTTATTTTTATCATCCAGAGTGGAGCCTCTAGCAGATTCCCGATGAAGATTGTGGAACTCTGAAAATGAAGAAAAAAGCCTCTCAAGTATTCCAGCTCAGTACAATTTTAGTGTCAAACCAACTGTCCTGGTGTCTGCTGGGACAGGACTCACATAACTAAGTGTGCCTGTAGACTGTTTCTCATGGAGAAATGGATGTAGATATTCCACAAAAACCCAGAGCAGGGGTAGATGGGATTCTGTGGGACTTTTTAGGCTATCAGGTAGTGACAGGACTGGGGGGAATGGAATAAAGCTGGAAGTGGGGAGATTCAGACTGGATGTGAGGAAGAAGGCCATTTTGGCTGGTGAGCTGATCAGGATCGACACCAGGTCCGCTGTGCCTGCTTTGGGTTCTCTCTCTTTTCGTTTCTTTTTGGGGTTTGCGGGACGGAAGGACCCTGGCAGAGAGCGACAACCAGCGGTCGTCCTCTCACTGCCTGCTCGGGATTGTGACGTCAGCCGCGGGAATGTTTAAAACCCGGCGGGGCTGAGCGCGCGACGCCATTGTGGCTGGTGAGCTGTAGGCTTCTTGCCTGCTTGCACGTGCCAGGGCAGCTGACAGGGTACAGGGGAAAAAAAAAAACAAAAACAACAAAAAAAAAAACAACCCTCAATAAAATCTCTGATCTTAAGATCTCTTGTCTGCAGGCACCTACCATGGTAGCAACTCGGACAAAGGGTGTTAAACATGCAGTAGGTTCTCAGACTGAGTCTCTCTGCAAGCATGCTGGTGTTCAGGCTTCTGGCTGCAGTGAGTGTTTGAGCCTGGCACTTGGTGTGGAGGGTGAAGGAGACACCTGTGTCAGGTGTGACCAGGTGAATTTTCTCATAAATTTGGTAGCTGAGCTGAAGGATGAAGTGGCTGAGCTGAAAGCAGAGGTAGCAAGGCTCAGGACCATATGAGAATGTGAAAGGGAGTTGGATATGTGGGAACAGGCTTTGAAACCCTCTCCAGTTGAGGGGAGCAGTGGAGGGTGGATACGGGTCCCTGTCAGAGGAAGCAAAGGGAATGCACCCCGACCCTCTTCCCCTCCCCCGCTGCCCTTGAGCAATAACTATGAGACTCTGCAGGCTGAGGGCAATGTGGATGAGAGTATTGTAGAGGAACCGATCAAGGAGATGCCAAAGACGAAGCAGCCCCCCCAAACCTTAAGGACCAGTGCTACAAAGAAAAAGAGAAAGGCTATAGTTATTGGAGACTCTCTCTGGAGGGGAACAGAGGGACCCATATGTCGTCCTGACCCATCCCATAGGGAGGTGTGCTGCCTACCTGGGGCCCGGGTGAAGGACATCACCCAGAGGTTACCTAAACTAATCCAGCCCTCTGACTATTACCCATTGCTGGTAATTCAGGCTGGAAGTGAAGAAATTGAAAAGAGCAGCACCAGGAAGATTAAAAAGGAATTTAAGGCCCTTGGGAAATCGATTGACGGGGCAGGAGCTCAAGTGATGTTCTGCTCAGTTCCCTCACCAGCAGTGGTGTACACTGAGAGGAACAGGAAAACCCACACCATCAACAGTTGGCTTAGGAGATGGTGCCAGCAGCGGAATTTTGGCTTCTTTGATCACGGGGCAACTCTTACTGCACCTGACCTGCTGGACCAAGATGGGTTGAATTTATCTAGAAAGGGTAAGAGGGTGCTGGCACTGGGGTTGGCAGGACTCATTGGGAGGGCTTTAAACTAGGTCTGAAGGGGGTGGGTGTGGAAACCAGTCTCCCTGGAGAGGAGGGAGGACCACACAAACTGGTGAAATCAGCAGCCCAGCTGAAGTGCATGTACACCAATGCACGCAGTATGGGCAACAAACAAGAGGAACTGGAACTCTTGGTTCACCAGGAGAACTATGATGTAGTTGCCATCACAGAAACATGGTGGGACGATTCTCACAATTGGAGTACTGCACTGGGGGGTTATAAGCTCTTTAGGAGAGACAGGCAAGGGAGAAGAGGAGGAGGGGTGGCCCTGTATATTAGGGAATCCTTTGATGCCTCAGAACTTGAGGTTGCAGAAGAAAGGGTTGAATGCTTGTGGGTTAAAATCAGAGGGAGGCCACACAAAACTGACATCCTGGTTGGAGTCTGTTATAGACCACCCAACCAGGATGAGGAGGCCGATGAGATATTCTATAAGCAGCTGGAAGCTGTCTCAAGATCATCAGACCTTGTCCTTGTGGGGGACTTTAACCTACCAGACATCTGCTGGGAACTTAATTCAGCAGAGAGGAGACAGTCCAGAAGGTTCCTAGAGTGCATGGATGACAACTTCCTGATGCAGCTCTTAGGTGAACCTACCAGGGGCAAGGCTCTGCTTGATCTGCTGTTCTCAAATAGAGAAGGGCTGGTGGGAGATGTGATGGTTGGAGGCTGTCTAGGGTGCAGTGGCCATGAGATAGTGGAGTTTTCAATATGCAGGGAAATAGGGAGGAGCAGTAACAGAACCCTCACTTTGGACTTTCATAGGGCAAACTTCAGGTTGTTCAGGCAACTTATTCGGAAAGTTCCCTGGGTAACAGCCCTTAAGAAGAAAGGGGTCCAGGATGGTTGGACCTACTTCCAACAGGAGCTCCTAAAGGCACAGGAACTGGCAGTTCCCACATGCCGTAAGACGAGCCGGCGGGGAAGACGACCGGCCTGGATGAGCAAGGAGCTCCTGAAGGATTTAAGGGAAAAAAAGAGGGTTTATCGCCTTTGGAAAGGGGGGGAGGCAACTAATGATATGTTTAAGGATGTTGTTAGATCATGTAGAAGAAAAATTAGAGAGGCAAAAGCACAGTTAGAAATTAAACTGGCCGCTTCCGTGAAGGACAACAAAAAGCATTTTTATAAATATATTAATGCTAAAAAGAGGGGCAAGAGGAGCCTCCACTCTTTATTGGACGTGGAGGGTAACATTGTAACTAAGGATGAGGAGAAGGCTGAGATTCTAAATACCTTCTTTGCCTCCATTTTCAACAGTAAGGCAGGAGGACTTCAGGATAACTGGCCTCCTGAGCTGGTCGATGGGGTCAAGGAGCAGTGTTGTACTCCTGAAATCCATGTGGAATTAGTTCGAGACTTGTTGAGTCACTTGGATATTCACAAGTCCATGGGACCCGATGGGATTCATCCTAGGGTGCTGAAAGAGCTGGCAGATGAGCTGGCCAAGCCTCTCTCCATCATTTTCCACCAGTCCTGGCTCACTGGAGAGGTCCCAGAAGACTGGAAACTGGCCAATGTGACACCCATCCACAAGAAGGGACAGACAGAAGAACCTGGGAACTCCAGGCCTGTCAGCCTGACCTCAGTGCCAGGGAAAATCATGGAGCAGATTGTCTTGGGGGCAATCACTGCATACCTGAAGGATGGCCAAGGAATCAGGCTCAGCCAACATGGATTTAGGAAGGGCAGGTCCTGCCTCACCAACCTGATCTCCTTCTATGATCAGGTGACCTGCCTGGTGGACGTGGGAAAGGCTGTGGATGTAGTCTACCTGGACTTCAGCAAGGCCTTTGACACTGTCCCCCACAGCAAACTCCTGGCCAAGCTGGCAGCCTGTGGCTTGGACAGCAGCACTCTGTGCTGGGTTAGGAACTGGCTGGAGGGCCGAGCCCAGAGAGTGGTGGTGAATGGTGCCACATCCAGCTGGCAGCCTGTCACTAGTGGTGTCCCCCAGGGATCAGTGCTGGGCCCCATCCTGTTCAATATCTTTATTGATGATCTGGATGAGGGGATTGAGTCCATCATCAGTAAATTTGCAGATGACACCAAGCTGGGAGCAGGTGTTGATCTGTTAGAAGGTAGAAGGGCTCTGCAGAGGGACCTTGACAGGCTGGACAGATGGGCAGAGTCCAACAGGATGGCATTCAACAAATCCAAGTGCCAGGTGCTGCACTTTGGCCACACCAACCCCATGCAGAGCTACAGGCTGGGGTCAGAGTGTCTGGAGAGCAGCCAGGTGGAAAGGGACCTGGGGGTACTGGTTGACAGCAGCTGAACATGAGCCAGCAGTGTGCCCAGGTGGCCAAGAGAGCCAATGGCATCCTGGCCTGCATCAGGCATAGTGTGGCCAGCAGGAGCAGGGAGGTCATTGTACCCCTGTACACAGCACTGGTTAGGCCACACCTTGAGTACTGTGTCCAGTTCTGGAAAGATGTTGAATTGCTGGAGCATGTCCAGAGAAGGGCAACGAGGCTGGTGAGAGGCCTTGAGCACAAGCCCTATGAGGAGAGGCTGAGGGAGCTGGGGGTGTTTAGCCTGGAGAAGAGGAGGCTCAGGGGTGACCTCATTGCTGTCTACAACTACCTGAAGGGAGGTTGTAGCCAGGAGGGGGTTGGTCTCTTCTCCCAGGCAACCAGCACCAGAACAAGAGGACACAGTCTCAAGCTGCGCCAGGGGAGGTTTAGGCTGGAGGTGAGGAGAAAGTTCTTCACAGAGAGAGTGGTTGGCCATTGGAATGGGCTGCCCAGGGAGGTGGTGGAGTCACCATCCCTGGAGGTGTTCAAGAGGGGATTGGACGTGGCACTTGGTGCCATGGTTTAGATAGGCATGAGGTGTAGGGTGACAGGTTGGACTCGATGATCCTTGAGGTCTCTTCCAACCTTCTTGATTCTTGATTCTTGATTCCCCATGAGAGTGGTGAGAGCCTGGAATGGGTTGTCCAGGGAGATGGTTGAGGCTCCATGCCTGGAGGTGTTTGCAACCAGGCTGGATGAGGCTCTGGCCAGCCTGATCTAGTGTAAGGTGTCCCTGCCCATGGCAGGGAAGTTGGAACCTTGTGGTCCCTTCCAACCCTGACTGATTCTATGATTGTATGATTCTATGGTGCTGACATCTCAGGCACTTTTCAGTAGACTGATTTATCTATCTACACATTTATCTGTCCCTTAGCCAGATCCAGAAAATAGTGCTGAGGTTACTGATTACAAACTCAGAGAATCTTAGGACTCCAAGGATGCTGAGAAGCCTAGAACATCTCTGTGAGGAGGAAAGGCTGAGAGACCTGGGGGTGTTCAACCTGGAGAAGAGCAGACCCAGAGGGGGTCTGAGCAATGCTCAGCTGCAGCTACAGGGGGAGAAGTAAAATGCTGGGACCAGACTGTTGTCAGTGGTGCCCAGGGACAGGACAAGGGGCAACGGATGCAAACTGGAACCCAGAGGCTTCCATCTGAGCATGAGGAGAAATTTCTTTGCTGGTGCCCTGGGACAGGATACCCAGAGAGGTTGTGGAGTCTCCTTCTCTGAAGAGATTCCAAAGCCACCTGGACATTGTGACCCTGGGCAAGCTGCTGTGGGTGACCCTGTTTTAGCAGGGGTTTAGACAAGACAATCTCCAGAGGTCATTTGCAATTCTCCACCATTCTCTGATTCTGCAGTATTCTCCCTATTAAAACAGCACAAACAAGAGGAGAAGCAAGAAAAATCCTAAATTAACAGTTTAAGCTTTTTCCAGACACCTACAATCACTCATTCTCACATGTTACTGGCCAGGGTTGGACCCAGGCTTAAAGGTCTTTTCCAACAAAAAATGGATGAATCATGGAATTGCTTCAAGTGGAAGAGACCTTTAAGATCATTAAGTCCAGCCTTCAACCCAAGACCACCATGGCCATTTAGCCATGTCCCAAAGTGCCATGTCCACACCTGTGTTGAACACCTCCAGGGATGAGGACTCCACCACCTCTCTGTGCAGCCTGTTCCAATGCCTGACCACCCTTGCAGGAATAATAATAATAAAAATTCCTAATAGCCAATCTAAATTGGTAAGGATTGGTTTGCCCCAACAGGGAGGGAGGCTGGGTAACACCAAAGTGCAGACAGGAATTGTCCCCAAAAGTGTCATTACTCCTCCAACCTTCCCAAACATCCAGAGGCTCAGCACCCTCTATTTCTAAGGCTACAACTCAAGGAGGCAGGGGCTTTGTCCAGCTCCTCTGCTGCCTTGAAGGAAACAAGGGGGGTATTTTCTTTGCTTGTTCCTTAATTCTATCAGCAAACATTCCCCAGGCCAAGAAAAAAAGAAAAGGAAAAAAAAAAAAAGAAAGAAAAAGGAAAAAAAAAGAGCTGGGAAGAATTATCTATGCACCATCTTGCATTTGCCAAATGGATTAGCTAGCAATTGCTGGGGGTCTCAAATGCTCCTGTGTAGGGCAGGACAGGGCTTGGTCTTTATTTAATTGATTTAATCATTATTATTTCCCTCCCCCTTTCTCAGTCTTGACAAGACAAGACCCTGACCTGTTTCTTAAATCCCTTATTTTTTGGAGGGGGGCAGGAACAGAGGAGGGGTATGAAGGTCTTTCATTAGCAAAGGCTATGAGCCTAAGAGTGACTTTGGCAGGCAGGATATTAACCTTTACAGCCCCTAATGCCACAGCACAACATCTAATCCTTCATTCCAGGGCAGGCTGAAAAAGGAGGGAAGGATGGGTAGAAGTGAATATATCACTTCTTGTGCAAAATGCATTCACTTTAAAGGAAACAGAGGTCATTGGAAGGGAGATAAAGAGCCAACACCACCCCCACCCCCCCCCAAGCAAGCAAACAAAAAAACATACCAAATAGATTTGTGCAGCTTTTTTTCTGAGGGTGTACAGAAATTTCTAAAGAGCAGAGGGGCTCTGGAGTGATTTACTGAAGTAATAATTTCCAATTCTCTGCTTGTTCCCACATCACTCCCAAAAATTATCTGCTCAGGACTGTTATCAAGCTCCACCATGTAATCACTGTAAATCAAAATGCCTTCAGTTGTTGAGGGTTTCTCTTGGGCAGCAGTTCCTTGTTCAGCAGGGCAGTGAGATGTTACCTTTAGAATGAGAGGAAATTGATTCAAGTTGCCCCAGCGGAGGTTTTAAGTTGTATATTAGAATAAACTTCATTGCTGAAAGGGTTCTCAAACCCTGGAACAGGCTGTCCAGGGAGGCTGTCAACAGGGAGGTGGTTGAGTCCCCATCACTGGAGGTGTTCAAAAGACACAGAGATGTGATGCTGTGGGACATGGTTTAGCACCAGACTTGGCAGAGTTAGCTAAAGGTTGGACTGGGTGATCTTAAAGACCTTTTTCAATAGAAACAATTCCATAATTCCATGATTTATCACCCAGGTGGCAGGGTCAGGGTAAAGCTGTCCCTACCAAAGCCAAGGATGAGCTGTAAAGCCTGCTCCAGGGACTCCTTCATCCTTACAGGAAAGAAGTTTCTCCTCATGTTGAGGTGCAACCTCCTGCGTAAAAATGAAAACCTTAGCAGATTAAGCCCAACACTGGCCTGGGTTTGGTGCTCTGTACACTGCCTGTTCACCATGGAAAAAAAACTTTGTGAGGCTTTCAGCACAGTCACATCCAGAATTTAAGGTTTTGATTAGAGAATAAATGCAAGAGACTATTCCTGCAGCTTTCTGTCTCTGTCCCTGCTATGATAGGCACTGCCAGATAAATCTACAAGAAATGGAAGGATGTAATAGGATCTACAAGCATGGGAAAGCCAAAATCTGGAGCTGAGCAATTTGGTGAGACAAAGCTGCTTCTGTTGCATGAATGAGAGCAGCAAGCTTCCTGCTGCAGGGGTCCCCATGGTCCCTGTGGTTGCTCAGGCTTTTAGATCCAAAGCAAATCCACATGAGATCCATGGGTCAAGTTGATTTTCTCTGATGGGGCTGCCTTCCCACAGCCTCCCATTGTCACACTGATCAGATCTGCTGTGAAACCTAATTATTAAGGTTGCATAATCCCCCAGATACCTCGGTTCAGATGTAAAGCTTGGGGTGACCAAAACTAATTCTTCCTCATGGAGTGACTCAAAATGCTGTAATGCAGGTAAAGCTCTTCCTCTGTCCATGTTACTTGCCAGCAGGCTCAAGCCACTGACCCATCACAAAGGGTGACAGTGGTGCCAAGCCACCTCTGTCCTCATCATCTCCCAGCAATGATATTTCACTCTCTGTACATTGCACCAATACAGTTTAGGAGCTGACCTACAGGAAAACAGGTCTGCAGAGAAGGTCCTGGGAGCCCTGGTGGACAAGAAGTTGCCCACGAGCCAGCAGTGTTCTCCTGTGGCTGAGAAGGCAAATGATCTCCTGAGGTTCATTAAGAAGTGTGATCAGTAGGGTGAGGGAAGTTCTCCTTTCCCTCAACTCTGCCCTAGTCAGGCCTTATTTGGAGTATTGTGTCCAGGTCTAGGCTCCCCAGTTAGAATCATAGAATCAGTCAGGGTTGGAAGGGACCACAAGGATCAGCCAGTTCCAACCCCCCTGCCATGGGCAGGGACACCTCACACTACATCAGGCTGGCCACAGCCTCATCCAGCCTGGCCTTAAACACCTCCAGGGATGGGGCCTCAACCACCTCCCTGGACAACCCATTCCAGGCTCTCACCACTCTCATGGGGAAGAACTTCTTCCTCACATCCAGTCTGAATCTCCCCACTTCCAGCTTTATTCCATTCCCCCCAGTGCTATCACTCCCTGATATCCTAAAAAGTCCCTCCCCAGCTTTCTTGTAGCCCCCTTCAGATACTGGAAAGCCACAAGAAGATCACCTTGGGGCCTTCTCTTCTCCAGACTGAACAGCCCCAACTCTCTCAGTCTGTGCTCATAGCAGAGGAGCTCCAGCCCTCTGATCATCCTGGTGGCCCTTCTCTGGACACCTTCCAGCATGTCCAGATCCCTCTTGTAACAAAGGCTCCAGAACTGGATGCAGTACTCCAGGTGGGGTCTCACCAGAGCTGAGCAGAGGGGGAGAATCACCTCCCTTGACCTGCTGGCCACACTTCTCCTGATGCAGCCCAGGCTCTGGTTGGCTTTCTGGGCTGCAAGTGCACACTGACAGCTCCTGTTGAGCTCTCAAGACAGACAACTGCTGGAGAGAGTCCAGTGGAGGCTACAAAGACACTGAGTGGCCTGGAGCATCTCTGGAAAGACTGAGAGACCTGGGGCTGTCTGACAAGGGTTTGGCTGGCTTTATCCATGTATTTTAACTATCAGCAGTGACAAAGCAAGGAGCAATGCCAAAAAAGCTTTTCAGATCTAGATAGCTTCTGAGTTGTTTTACTCTGGAATCTTCTTTTCCAGGAAAAGAGATGGAAATATCACATGTGAACAAATTGATTCTGATAACATTTTGTTCCAGAAAAAAAAAAAAAAAGAAAGAAATTTGATGCTTTAAGATGAGAATGTCCTTCTCTGCCATGTACAGGGTGGAATGATTCCTGTTATTTGATCAATCTGGAGGAGAGAGGGTAAGGAAGGGGATTAGATTCTTGGGGAAGCTTACAGTTATTTTTCAAACTACAGAATTTGCTTCAAGCCAAAGTCAGATCCCACACATTTTGCATGCCTTCCAGTCTGCCTCTCTGCAGATGAATGCACTGATATATCGCCATCTAGAAAAGCAGACATCTAGCTAATAATTAGATTTTATTCCCGCTGTCTCAAGAAAGCTCCTAACAGTTTGCTTAGAGTCCCAACTTCCCCTCAAGTCTGATAGCAACGGAGAAAATGCAGGTCTTGTGTTGAGGTCTGAGAGCTGGGTACACACATATTGAATGCTCACCTTCAGCTCTTGTAAAGTTACTCTCTGGTCATGTTTCTTGATCCCATTAGAATCATAGAATGGAATCATAACACCACTTTGGTTGGAAGACACCTTTAAAATCATCAGGTCCAACTGACAAGCAGCACTGCCAAGTCCACCACTAAGCCATGCCCCTCAGCATCAAATCTACATGGTTTTTAAATCACTCCAGGGATGGTGACTCCATCATTTCTCTGCACAGCTTTTTCCAGGGCTTGACAACTACTTTGGTGAAGAAATTTCTCCTGATATCCAACCTAGAACCCTCCTGATGCAACTTGAGGCAATTTCCTCTTGTCATTGCACTTTTCACTAGGGAAAAGAGACCAACCTCCACCTGATTCCTACCTCCTCTCAGGTAGTTTTAGAGAGACAGGTCATCTCCCCTCAGCCTCCTTTTCTCCAGGCTGAACAACCCCAGCTCCCTCAGCCACTCCTCCCCAGCTCTGTTCTCCAGACCCTTCCCCAGCTTTGTTGCCCTTCTCTGGACCTGCTCCAACACCTCAATGTCCTTCTTGTAGTGAGGGGTCCAAAAGTAAACCTGGAATTCAAGGTGTAGCCTCACCAGTTTCCAGCCCAGAGGGCTGATCCCTTCCCTAGTCCTGCTGGCCACACAATTGCTGATCCAAGCCAGAATGCTGGTGACCTTCTTGGCCACTTGAGCAGACACTAGCTCATACTCAACCCAACACCTTCAGGTCTTTTTTCCACTGGCAGCTTTCCAACTACTCTTCCCCAAGCCTGTAGTGTTGCATCATTCTTGCTTTTCTGCTCAGACACCCCACTTGGAGACCATTTTCCTCTTGGTTTACATCCATGAGAATTAAACAAAATAAAGCAAAGCACAGCAAAGCAAAGCAGCCCTGACTTGCTTTGGGTTTGCAGCCTTCCTGCAGGACACACACCAGAGCTCTGCTTACAGCACAGCCAAAACCAAAAGACAATTGGTCTCCAGGTTCTCTTTTAAACTAAACATTCCCATCCAGGTCATGGATTCTTCTCCAAACCAAGACAGAAAATCTACCAGAGGGTTGGTAGAAGAGTTCAGCCTTGTGACACTCAATTGCACAGCTCCTCACAAACCACCACCATGCCACAAAACTCAGGGGTGGTGACCTGAGGAACTTCTGGCTCAAGCTATGAATATCTTACCTTTTCACTTAGGTCTGTAAAGAGGAGAAGCATGTTTAAGTGTCTTGAGGACAGATTTTAATGCTTTTTTCTCTTTTTTCTTTTCTTTTCTCTTTTATTTTCATTTCTTTTCTTATTTTCATTTCTTTTCTTATTTTCTTTTCTTTTCTATTTTCTCTTTCCTTTTCTTTCCTTTTCTTTTCTTTTCTTTTCTTTCCTTTTCTTTTCTTTTCTTTTCTTTTCTTTTCTTTTCTTTTCTTTTCTTTTCTTTTCTTTTCTTTTCTTTTCTTTTCTTTTCTTTTCTTTTCTTTTCTTTTCTTTTCTTTTCTTTTCCTCCTGGATTCACAGCAGTTAGCAAGGAGCAAAGTGGGTTGGAGAAGCTCATTGCCTTGCTGATGTGTGGTTTGCAACAAGAGCTGTGGAAAGGCTTCTTGAAGGAAAACCAAACTGGCTTCAGGAATGAGCCAAACCCAAGTGTTTGGGAGGGATCTGGGGGACAGGATGAAGAGCGTGGAGCAGGGAAAGAGGTAAAGAAGGGTAATAAGAGCTGTGTGTGGTACTTCCACATAGAAAACAAAGTCTTGAGGAGCGGATTTGGGCTTCCTCCCTTTGGAAATGGTTGGGGGAAAAAAAAGGAGCAGAAGAAGCCTGCATTTAAGAGGAGGTTAAGAATGTTTAAAAAACAAATAGACCCAAAAAAGCCAAACCCATGTCCTTGAGGGTTTGTCTCCCATCAGCACTCTTGTTCCAGGAGAGCACACTGGGTAAGGTTACGTGACCAACAAATGCATCCTGACCCCAAATGCACCACAAGAATAATAGCTCTGATATTGTGCTTTCCTCTGGTAGAATTCAGAACACTTTATGGGAAAAGCTGTGTTTTTCCACCAAAAAAAAAAAAAAATTGTTTTCCATTTGGAACCAGGAAAAGAAAAGAGGTAACAAAAACCTCCAAGTTTTCCATTCAAAAGTAGAATATCTAAAGGGGAAAAAGGAAAAAAACATTTAGAGGAGGGAAAATAAAGTTTTGTTTGAAAGCAGAATGTTTCACCTCTGAGAAGAAAGGCAAGGCATGGAAAGGTTAAAGTGGCTTGCCCAGAAACTCACTTGGGGCTTACACCTAGATCTCCTAAGCCACAATCCAGTCTGCATTCAGTTCAGCTGTAATGTCAACAGAGATTTTGGGCAAAGACCGAAACAACTCGAGTGTGGTATTGCTGGAAAAGTCACCGAGCCATAAACCAACCTCTTTGGAGACCTCCATGCCCACACACGGACTATTCATGACTGCTGTGTAACAGACAAGGGAGGCAGGCTGCTCCCAGGGAGACCATTTACCCCTCTTATCCCCCTTGTAATAACCAAGCCACTAAGAGCACGTGAAGCATTCCCTGCTCCATCTGCTCATCTGCTGCGGATAACATCACACGTCCTGAGCACACAGAGGCAAGCTGTACAGCCACCAGCCAGTCCCAAGGCTTTGATGTTCCTATGTTGCTCCAGTTGGGCAACTTCTGTGAGTTGAATTCCCATGAATGACAACCAAGTTTCAGCCTCTCCCCAGGACCTCAAGTTTTTCTCCTAAGCAAACAGGACGTTAATCCTGCGTGGAGCTTTCACAGAGCACACAGATCACGTCACGTATGGAGACTCTCTCATCTGCCACTTAAGAGTTACTGAGAGAGCCAAGAATAGCAGAAACCCAGAGCAGTGCATACCCTTGGGTGCTCTACAGCTGTGCTCAAGTCTGGGAGACATGTAATTTTCACACCATTTCTCACCAACATACATTCAGGCAGCTCCATTTCCCCAGCTCTGTGGTCTAAGCACACAGATCTCCCAGTTTTCACTTTGTCTTCTCATTCAGAAGAGCTGGCAGTGCCTGGAGGCAAAATGCTTTCAGTCCACTGTGTTTCTGTGCCCTGATTTACACTAGCTTCTGGAATGGGCTCTTCTATTTACACAACTATTTCATTAAGCAGAGAGTGGTGAAAAACAACCAATCAGCCTTACCTGGATGGATGCTGGGAACTGGACATGAAAGAAACCACAGCACACTAAACCACTCTACCTCTTCTGACCTCCTCCTTTTGTAGGTTAAAAAGATATTTCAATTTTCAGCTCTAGCAACTCCCATCTCTTCAAGTTAACCATGCACACTCCTCCAGCTCACAGAGAAACTCTACCAAGGAGGTCATTCAGGTCATCAAAAGGGGAGGAATTTATTATTTGGGAGGTAAACTGACTATTGTCAGTTATTAGTCACCACATGCACCATGACTAATGGTACAGGGTCTTCCCTCAGCTGGAGCTGGTCACATCCCATCAATGCCCTCTCCAAAAGTGAAGCAAATCTGTTCCAGATGATTGAAGATGTTTTCATGACTTTCAGTCCTAAACCCAGCATTAAGTGTAACCAATCTAAACTGTCATCAAATTTGACAGTAGAAGATAGAGAAAAAACCCACCTTGTAAAGGGGATTTCTTTTCCTGGCTTTGTGGGAACTGGAACAGAAATGTTGTCTCTGCAGTAAGACCTAAGTCACAAACCCAAGGCCTGGTCTCCACAGGAGAAGGGTTGAGAGTATGTTGTACAGCCATGGCAGCACTGTGTGATACTGGCAGCAGGTCCAGTCCTCAAGGATTCCAAACCAAACTCAGCTTAGATATTTAGGACTGGTTGGGTTTTTTTGTTTGTTTGTTTGGGGTTTTTTTTGTTTGCTTTGTTTTGGTTTTAATTGGTTTTAATTTAAGTGACATTAGGAGCAACTTCTCTATGGGAAAATTGATTAAGCATTGGAACAGGCTGCCGAGGGAGGTGGTGGAATCACTGTCCCTGGAGGAGTTCAAGAAATGTGTGCCCATGGCACTCTGGGACATGGTTTGCTGGCCATGGTGGTGTTAGGTTGATGGTTGGACTCGATGACCTTAGAGGTGTCTTCCAATGAAAACAATGCTATGATTCTATGACACAACAAAGGTGTTGAAACAAAGGTGTTGAAAGACCTTTGTGGCCCTGGTTGCCCAGAGAGGTGGTAGAAGCCCCATCCCTGGAAACATTCAAGGGCAAGTTAAATGGGACTCAGAGCAACCTAATCTAATTGAAGACACCCATAGGAGGGGAGTTGTATTAAATGATCATCCAACCCAAACCACCCCATGATTCTATATTTATCCATAAATCACTGTGACAAGCATCAGCTACTAGTAGAACACATGGAGCACATGTGAAGAATAATGTCTCATGAGAGAGGGGCTTAGTGACTGGAAGGAAAAAAAACACTACTCCAATTAAAATGAAGATCAGACTTGCTCAGAGAATTAAAGAAACAACAAAATCAGCCTATCAATGTTTGTACTTTTTCTCTAAGCCTTTTAAAAAAATAAATTAAAAAATCCCAGCTTGGCTTGGACTGAAGTGAGTTGAGTATGAAGACCAAAACCAGTCACTAATTAATGGTGTCTGGTTTTCTGGTATTTATGCACCATTAAAATTAATAAGGGACTTCTTTGGGAAAATAAATGGTTAGCTGGAAAGCCAGGTTTGGCCTTTGTTTTCTTTCTGTTAGTCATAGCCTCTCAGTGAGATTCCTTGAAATTTCAAGCTGGTTGTTCCAGGAACTTTTAGTGATTTCCCAAAGCCAATGTTTCAAATGAGGAATTGATGCAGTCCCTCTGATAGCAACACACAGAGGCTGGGGGTAAGATTTAACTGCTGATGCTGATTCCCAGAGCTCCTGCACTAACAATGCCCCCGTGCAGGAAGAGCAGGCACAAGGGCTTCAAAGGGGCATGGATTCTTCTAGACTCAGAGAATGGTTTGGGTTGGAAGGCATCTTTAGAACTCATCTAGTCCAACACCCCTGCAGTCAGCAGGGACATCTTCAACTAGAGCAGGTTGCTCAGAGCCCCAAACAGCCTGACCTGGAATGGATCTAGGGGTGGGGCATCTTCCACCTCTCTAGGCAACCTGGGACAGGGTTTCACCACCTTCAGCATAATTTTGTTTTTCCTTCCTTCTAGTCTGAATTCCCCTCTTTTGGTTTAAACCATCACCCTTTGTCCCATCACAGTGGGCCCTGATAAAAAGTCTGTCCCTAACTTTCTGACTGGTTGCCTTAAGTACTGAAAGACCACCACAAGGTCTCCCTGGAGCCTTCTTTACTCCAGGCTGAACAAGCCCAACTCTCTCAGCCTCGCCTCCCAGCAGAGGGTTTCCAGCTCTCCTGTCATTGCTGTGGCCTCCTCTGGCCCTACTCCAACAGGTCCCTGTCTCTGCTGTGCTGAGGACTCCAGAGTTGGCCCCAGCACCGGAGGTGGAGTCTCAGCAGAGTAAATCAGTGGAGCAAGATTCCCTCCCTCCACCTGCTGCCCACCCTACTGGGGATCACCCCATGACATGGCTGGTTCATGGTCAGCTTTTCACCCACCAGCACCCCCAAGTCCTTCTCTGCTGTGTTGCTCTCAGTCCCATCATCTCCCAACATTAAACAGATGCATTTTAAATGCTTATATACACATAATTTCCTGCATATCAAGATTTAGGCACCAAAACCTCTGTCCTTAATCACCTGGAGTGGCTGTATGGAAGCCAGCAAGTTTGGGTTTTTTTTGTTTTTTTCTTTTCTACATAAGAAACTCCAAAGCTAAGGAACGTTTTCACTGAATGGTGGAATCTTGCTCTGATACTTAGTTCCAGCCAGTATCCCCATTCAATCCTGTCTGGCAACATGTAAATATAACAGCTGAGTCCTTTAAACAGCACAGAGCATGAGTATGGTATTCAGCATTGTTCCTGAGCTAAAAGGTGCTGCTTTCTGGTAGGTCTGACTGGTGCAGGGCTGTGGAAGTGGTAGGAGAAAAACTATAGACAACAAACAGCAGATTTAGAAGACAAGCAAATTTTGTCAGGCACCTGATGTTGCTCACCTTCCTGGTGGAGTTCCCATCTTCCTTATCAGCCTTTCAGGTTTTCAAGAGGCAAATCCATTACACCAGCACTAGCCCCACTGGTGGAAGCAATATAGAACAGACTGGGTGGGCTGGCAGAAGGCAGAGCTGAGCAGACCTTGATATGGATCAGCAGAGCTCAGTGGACATGGAGAAAATGAACCCAGGAACCCATTTTCAGGTCTTCATGAGAAAAAACAGGGCTGAGACCATATCCTTCCATAGCAGCTAGTAACAGCTGAACGGGAATAGCTGAGCAACAAGGAAAAGCAATTTACCTAACAATCTGAGACTCCGACTGAAGATCCTGGATCAAATATTCAGCTGGAGGAAATCAGGATAACTTTTGATGTGGACAGAGGTGTCCTAATTGACATCTGGTGAGGAACTCTCCCTCCTTTGTGATTTTTCTTGTAGGTTGGTTTTTTTCTTTTTCCCCTCTTTGTACTTCTCCTGGAATCCATGTCTTGAGCTTTTCCCTTTATTGAATCCACTTCTTGCAACAGCACAGCATTGGAGAAGTTCAGTTTGGGCATTTCTAGGCAGCAAGGTCTTCTTTGAGGCTTGTGGAGAGCTGCAGGTGCTTGGCTTTGGATGAAAGGAAGTACTAACAATGATGGTTTATCCCTGACATTGGTCTCGAGACTTTGCTGAAGTATTTCAATGATATCAGAGCCAAACCTTAGGAAAATATATATATATATATATGTAGTACCCAGGGTTTGGGACCAGTAGATGGATTAGAAGAACATGATTATTTTGATTCCTTTGACTTAGAGCACCAGCAGTGCTGAGTCATGTTCAGCCAAAGAAATATCATGGAGATAAAATTTACTTCTATACACACAGAAAAACAGAAGAGGAGGGAGGCAGGGAGGGGGAAGAAAAATTGCTCTGAATCAAAAGATCCAGCAGTTCAACCTTTTCTTCTTGTAAGGGTTCTCCTTCTTAAGAAGGTGACCACAAAACACAGAGATGTTTAATCCATTAAAAGTGCAGGTTTCTGGACAGAATAATCTGAGTTTAGTCAAGCCACCAGCCTGCTTCTCACTGGGTGGGCTCTGGTTTGGGAGGGGATAGGCTTTCACTCGATTCCCTCAGAACAGGTCAGCATGCCACAGGCTTTATAGATGGTATCTAATAACCTCTGCTGGCAGGTTGTCAATGGGAGTGCTATGGGAAAATGGATTTTCATCAGAGAGTAACACAGATCCAAATGTCACCTGGTACCCTGGTGGCAAGAGGAAGGGTGGCTTTTGGTGTGGGCATATACCCTGGGGAAGAATTAAATTCTGCTTCTCTTTTGATGATTTCCTTCATCAGGCAGTCATTCATTCAGCTCTTCACCTTTCCCTCTGGGTTTGGAAAGGCAGAAAGATGCTCAGCTTTTTGCAGTGCCTGGATGGGTGGATTCAAGTTTTGAAAGCCTGGGAGGGAACTCAAGAACTGTCCCTTGCCTGAAGCTCATCCTGGTCCCAGGTGTCTGGCTGTAAGTCTTTCCTCCCCAGAGTTATCCTAACCCTCTGCCCAGCCTTTCAGATTCATAAAGAAGGGAGTCAGAAGGGAGTCACAGAAGTGCTCTGAGGGCTGGAGCCCCTCTGCTGTGAGGACAAGATGTGAGAGTTGGGGTTGCTCTGCCTGGGGAAGAGGAGGCTGTGGGGACACCTCATTGTGGCCTTTTGGTGCTTAAAGGGGGTCTGTAAGAAAGATTGGGATTGCCTTTTATCAAGACATGGCTTTAAACTAAAAGAGGGAGATGCTGGCCAGGGAGGTGGTGGAGTCACCATCCCTGGAGGGATTGGATGTGGCACTTGGTGCCATGGTTTAGTAGTCATGAGGTCTTGGGTGACAGGTTGGACTTTGATGATCCTTGAGGTCTTTTCCAACCTTATTGATTCTGTGGTTCTGTGATAGAGGCTAAAACTAAGGAAGAAGGTTTTTACAGAGAGTGGTGAAACACTGGCCCAGGTTGCCCAGAGATGTGCCCAGAGATCTGGAAACATTCAAGGTCAGGCTGAAGAGGGCTCTGAGAAACCTGCTCTGGGTGAAGATGTCCCTGCCAGCTGCAGGGGGGTTGGACTAGATGACCTTTCAAAGGTCCTTCCCATCCAAAGCATTCAGTGATTCTCTAATTGTTAGTTATTTTGGAGTATGGGAGGGACCAGGCTTGTCCCACCTTGGAACAAACACAGAAACCCAGCCAGTTCCTCCTGTTTTCAAGGGTTTGATGTTCAGCCTTGCCCTTCACCTTAGCTGCAATAGTGCCCTGAAGGGATGGGCACTTTACTGGGTTTGGTTGAGCCATCACTGATGTGTAAAATACATTCAGCCTTAAAATCACCATATACAGGAACAAACCTCGTGAGGTGGTCTCAAAACCACACCTGAACATGTTGGCTTTGGAGATGGAGCATATCTTGCAGCTCCCATTTTGCACCATGGGAAGAAGCTCTTCCTCTCTGAGAATTGTTCCCAGAAAGGCTACAACTGCCCCAAAAGCCACACAAGTTACCCAGGCACTAAACCACACACAAACTGAGCCCAGAGAACATGGGGTTAACTGCTCATTTCCCAGGACCCCCAGGCAGCTTGTCACAGGCTAATAAAAAGAATAATGGATAATGGGGGGGAAGAAAAGAAAAAAAAATCATAATTAGGCTTGCAAAATGTACCCAAGGCTGCTGGGTTTGTTTCCAATATCAGTCCCACCAAAGGAGTATTTTGTATTTCAATGATTTCCTGAGTAAAATTGGGAGGAAGTCATAAAATGTAAAAAAAAAAAAGTATCAACACACACAAAAAAAAAAAAAACACACAAAAAAACCCAAACCCACCAAAAAACCCCCACCCACCAAAAAACCCAAACCCACCACAACTGAGAAGTCCTTATCTCGACATGAAAAATATTATGAATAATCTCCGCAGCTTTGTTTTGCTAATTTCCAAAACGGATGATCAAATAGTGAGTGATCCCTTCTTTAACTGCCAGTATTTTTAACAGGCATCTTAGTCAATGTTAGTACAGCTGTCCCTTCGAATCAAACCCTTCTGATGACTCACACTGGGATTGGGAGCTTTCCCGAGGTTTTATCTGCTCTCCTACACGCTCTTGGTGGACCCGTCCTTGAGACCCGTCACGAGGGAGAGCAGGAGGTACCTCCTCATCCAAAACACACAACCCACTGGGCAGGGAAAAGGACACACACAATTAAAAGAGGCAGGAAGGGAAAGGGAGGGAAGTAAAAGACCAGCAGGGGCAGTTCATGCTCCAGCAGATCGGCATTTGTAGCTAAAGCTCTCGGAACGCTCTGCAGCCACCCTTTAGCCTTACTCATGGCAAGCTCACATCACCTGTTTCCCCTCTGAGTCGACGTTTCCAAGGACTTTGGCTTCCTGGCATGCAGTTGGAAAACTGAGAGGCAAGAAAGTTAGAAAGTCTTCCCAATCTGAAGAGAAGACAGCTCCTTGCAAAGCCCCAGGGGAAACGTCAACGGCGGGGGGAAATGAAGAGGAAGGCACAAGACACTCCCCCTGCAGTAGGAAACAAGGGGTGAATTAACATTCATCTGAGGAACTGCAAGCTGAAAGTCAGAGGAGATTGGCTACTGGGGTTGGGGGGCTAGTGGGGTTGTGAAGAGAAGACAATACAGCCCTCTGTAAGCTGATTCTTCAGATGGAAAACTGCTTTGTGGACCCAAAGTGTAACGCAAGAAAGGTTTTGTGTAGATAACTCTTCTCTTCCTGCACAGATTGCTGTTAGTCCTCCTGAAAACAAAGTAAGCCAGTCAATAAATAAATAATATGGAGAAGTCTCTGGACTGAATACTCGAATTTTGAAGCCTCCAGTAGCTTGAAATATCTCCAAACCTATTAAACCCTGAAACCAAAACAAACATTTTGTCCTCCCTTCATGGAGGCATAAAGAATGTCTTAAGTCAACCCATCCACTTGCCTGCCAATACCAAGTTGCCCTCAAGAACATATACTCCAGGGCTTTGTCAACTCAGCTTTAGCGTTCCTCAAGCACCAGGGGGTTCTACCGTGTTCCTGGAAAGTCTGTTCCACAATCTGTTCTCAGATCCTTTTTGAAAAGCACTGCAAAGAGCCTGCTACCTGCAAGCACCATAGCTAGAGAGGAATCCCATTTTCTATTCTGTGGGAAATCTCCTGCTTTCAAATCTCTTTCCAGTCAGGATCCAAAGGAAAGCAAAATATTTTCAGAATTTCCTACTGAACACAGTTCTGCGGGAAAAGGACACTTGCAGTTGATAAAAATGTCAATGCAAAACAAATTTTTGGAGGGAGTTTGAGGTTTATTGCTTCTGTGCAACATACTCCATCACCTAAAATAAAAAGTAAAAATGAAAACACATTAAGAAACCCAAATCCAAAATATATCTTAATTTCTTTTAATTGAAAGTTCATCAGCATTAACACTGGCAAGTTCAAGAGGGACACAAGGAACAACTGGAGAGAGTCCAGCAGAGGCTATGAAGATGCTGAGGGGCCTGGAGCAGTTCTGTGAGGAGGAAAAGCTGAGAGGCTTGGGGCTGTTTAGCCTGAGGAAGAGCAGCCCCAGAGGGGATCTGAGCAATGCTCAGCAAGAGCTAAAGGCACCATGGCGGGGGAAGAGGCTGGGGCCAGACTCTTGTCAGTGGTGCCCAGGGACAGGACAAGAGGTAAGGGGCACAAACTGGAACCCAGGAGGTTCCATCTGAACAGGAAGAGAAACTTCTTTGCTGTCAGGTTGCTAGAGCCCTGGACAGACTGCCCAGAGAGATTGTGAGGACTCCTCCTCTGGAGAGATTCCAAACCTGTCTGGACATGATCCTGGGCAACCTGTTGTGGGTCACTCTGCTTCAGCATGGACTGAATGATCCACAGAGATCCCTTTCAACCCCCACCACTCTGTGAAACCATTTCAGTTTTATCAAATTGGCTTTTTCCAAAAGGAAAATAATCCTGCAGAAAATTTCCCATTGGCTCTCAGACAGATCTTTGCAATCAAGAGCAGAAAAAGTACTTTTTGTTTCTGCTCTCCAAGAACTAGACCTCCCCAACTACTCCTTTCCCAGAAGATACATTTCACAAAGCATGATTATGGTGCAAAGGATAATTTTCAGCTAAAGAAGCTTAAATATTTTAATCCATGCAGCTAGGAGAAGTGAGAGACCTATGGCTAAATTCAAAGGGTGCTGAGGTAGAGCCAATTTGGTTTATTTTCTCAGAATTTTAGTTCATGTCCTCTTTATTTTCCAAGCATCTTTATCCAGCTAGAATCTCAACAGTTCTTGAATGACTAGATGAGTGTTGCAGGCACTTTCCCTTCCAACCATTCTATGATTCCATAAGGAAGACATTTTTGACACTGAGGGTAGTAAGACCCTAGCCCAGGTTGCCCAGGGAGATGCTAGATGCCCCATGCCTGGAATCACTCCAGGTCAGGTTTTTGGGGCCCTGAGCAATCTTCTGCAGTTGGAGATATCCCTGCTGACTGCAGCGGGGTCAGACCAGAAGACCTTCAAAGATCCCTTCTAACCCTCTGCCAAAACTCCATTCGTGCCATGTCCCATTCAATCCCATCTCCCAAGCTTATTGCACACCAAAACCTCCCAGCTTTGATTAATAGTTGTTTGCAGAGGGAAGCTGCTTGCCCTGTCAGCTGTTTGATATTGATTAAGAAGCCCTCTGCAAGGGCTCCAGCTCTGGAATGTGCCAATGAAAATAAAGCTGGTATTGGTGGTGCTCAGCTTCTTCACTGGGGCTGAGAAAAAGGCAGCATTGTGGGCTGGGAGATTCTCACTGAGGTGGCCACCATTGCCACAATGATGACAACAGTCACAGGCTCACAGGATGTCAGGGGTTGGAAGGGTCCTCTGGAGATCATCAAGTCCAAGCCCCCTGCCAGAGCAGGACCAGAGAATCCAGCAGAGGTCACACAGGAACACATCCAGATGGGGCTGGAAAGTCTCCAGAGAAGGAGACTCCACAACCTCTCTGGGCAGCCTGTTCCAGTGCTCTGGGACCCTCACAGTGAAGAAGTTCCTCTTTGTGTTGAGGTGGAACCTCCTGTGCTGTAGTTTGCATCCATTGCCCCTTGTCCTATCCCAGGGTGCAGCTGAGCAGAGCTTGTCCCCTCCCTCCCTCCTCACCCCCAATCCTCAGATATTGATAAATATTTATTAAACCCCCTCTCAGTCTTCTCCTCTCCAGACTGCACAGCCCCAGGGCTCTCAGCCTCTCCTCACAGGGCAGTGCTCCAGTCCCTTCAGCATCCTTGCAGCCCTCCATTGGACTCTCTCCGGCAGATCCCTGTCCCTCTTGACCTGGGGAGCCCACAGCTGGATGCAGTATTCCAGGTGAGGTCTCACCAGGGTAGAGTAGAGGGGGAGGAGAACCTTCCTGGATCTGCTGGACACACTCCTTTGAATTCACCTGAGGATCCCACTGGCCCTCTTGGCCACAAAGGTCCATTGCTTACTCATGCAGAACTTTTATCCACAAGGACTCCCAGGTCCTTCTCCATAGGGCTGCTCTCTAGCAGATCACCTCCAATAATAAGCATTGGAGAAATGGGTGGGATAAAAGGGGAACCAACAGGGGATATTTAAAAATGAGGGGGTGGAAGGGGTGGGGGGAGGAGTGTTAGACTTTCCAAGAGTCTGAGAGAGCAAAGTTTTATCCTCATTTGAGGGAAAAACAGATTTACTAAACAGGGTGACCTCACCTGTTTGCACAGCATTTGGTAACATGTGTTTTATTACCTCTGATACCTCCATGGGAGCTTGCAAAGCCTTTCCAGCAGCCCTCTGAAGGATGCAGAGAGTATGGAAAAGACATAAACCAGCTTGGGGGAAGGAATGGCCTAGCTGGGTGAAACAGAAAAATACAGGCTAGAAACACACTGGTTGGGTGTAAATAAAACTGAGTGAGTGAACACCCTGGAAGAAAATGCTTCTCTCCTCTCCCCAGTGTCAACTCACCAGTAAGGATCATTTGAACTGGTGGTGAGGAGGCACACATGGTGGTGAGGAGGTACACATGGTGGTGAGGAGGTACACATGGTGGTGAGGAGGCACACATGGTGGTGAGGAGGTACACATGGTGGTGAGGAGGTACACATGGTGGTGAGGAGGCACACATGGTAGTGAGGAGGTACACATGGTGGTGAGGAGGCACACATGGTGGTGAGAAGGCACACATGGTGGTGAGGAGGTACACATAGTGGTGAGGAGGCACACATGGTGGTGAGGAGGTACACATGGTGGTGAGGAGGTACACATAGTGGTGAGGAGGTACACATGGTGGTGAGGAGGCACGCATGGTGGTGAGGAGGTACACATGGTGGTGAGGAGGCACACATGGTGGTGAGGAGGTACACATGGTGGTGAGGAGGTACACATGGTGGTGAGGAGGCACACATGGTGGTGAGGAGGTACACATGGTGGTGAGGAGGCACACATGGTGGTGAGGAGGCACACATGGTGGTGAGAAGGCACACATGGTGGTGAGGAGGTACACATGGTGGTGAGGAGGCACACATGGTGGTGAGGAGGTACACATGGTGGTGAGAAGAAACTACAGAAAAAAAAAAAAAGTTGCCTAAAAGTGATTTAGTTGAAATCAGAGTTGATATTCTCAGCACTGTAAAACTGGGACCCTTGGCTGTGACCATAATGCATGAGACAAGACTGGTGGTCTGCAGCCCAGAGAAGCCCCAACAACCATTTCCTAGAGCTCCACCTTACAGATCTCCTCTTCCACCTTGTCCTCCTCTTCCACCTTGTCCTCCTCTTCCACCTACTTGTCCTAAGCACATCTGTGAGTTGTGGTTAAGAGCTTTTTGTTAATGGGAGAGGTGTGTCTGCAGAGCATTTTTGATTCAGGGTTGACAGAACAGGAGTGGTCAGCAATGGTGCAGTAGTCACTCAAGCAGCTATGAGGGCAGACGCTCCAGGGAACAAGCCTGAACCCAGTCTTATTCTCAGCAAACCTAGGTCAGCAGTCCCAAGGTGCAAAGTGCTCACAGACAGGAGTAAGGAGCTGATGTAGCCATTTGTGCATGAGATGAAAAGCAACAAGAGCTTTGTTCCTCCCAACCAGCAGTCAGTCATGTTTGGACAGGGATCTGAGAAACATCATCCAGTTCAAGGCATCACTGGTCATTGCAGTGGGGTTGGATGACCTTCAGAAGGTCCTTTCCAACTCAACCCTTTCTAGGATTCTATAAGAAAGACTTTTTTTTTTTTTTTTACTGTGAGGATGGTGAAACACTGGCCCAGGTTGCCCAGGGAAGTGGTAGATGCTCCATCCTTGGAAACATCCCAGGTGGGGCTCTGAGCTGTCTGCTGTGGTTGCAGTTTACATCTGCAGGGAGCTGGACTAGGTGACCTTTCAAGATTCCTTCCTCCCCAAACCATTCTATGATTCTATGCCAAGGAATGGTTACAGTGGCCACATTTCCATCTCACATGGGGATCATTCTTGAAAATGAATCCACATGTGAATATTCCTTCTTCTCTGATTTTTCCAGGAGGAAAATTCTCAGTAATATGGACAAGAATTTCCTGGGTGGGGAGGGGGAGAAGCAACCAACCAACCAACAACTCCTCTGTTCAGTTACCCCCAGAGGTTGTGCCATCATCCCAGGGTGTTATCACTTGGCCCCTTCCAAGGAGCTCGCTCCCAGCTCCACCTGGTGGCAAAAAGGACATCTGGGCTGCTGCTGTTGGGCTTCAGACTAGGCTCCAGGGGGACAAGGACTCAAGTTTCTGCTGCTGCAATTTTGCATGAGTGATCCTTGTTCTGTGTGATATTGGCTTGCCTCTGCTCATGAGGCAGAAGCAGTCCTTCACTGCATAGGCAAGAAAATGTCACTTGCATGTGGGGAAGTGCAGTGGGGAAACCACAGCTGGGAGAAAGACACTAAGCAAGAGAGCAAAAGGAGCCTTGGGCTTACAGCCAGACACAGCCAAGAGCTGTCTGCAGCATTTGCCTTGAGGCTGAATCATTTCTGACTGTCAGAGATCATGACAGACCATCACAAGACTTCTCTGACCATGGCTAGAACAATGGTGCATCCCACTGGAACCCCACTTAGTCCATAAGCTGCCTGACAGTATAGAATCATAGAATCATTGTGGTTGGAAGTGACATTTAAGACCATCAAGTTCAACCATTAACCCCAGCACTGCCAGGTCACCACTAAACCATGTCCCTCAGCACCACATCTCCACAGCTTTTCAATCCCTTCAGGGATGGGGACTCCACCACTGCCCTGGGCACCCTGGGCCAGGGCTTGGTAACACTTTTGAGGAAAGGATTTTTTCCTACTTGTCAGCATAAACTTCTCCTGGGGCCATTTAAGGCTATTTATTTTTGTCTTATTGTTTGTAACCAGGGAGAAGAGACTGACCCCCACCTGGATCCAACCTCCTCTCAGGGAGTTGTAGAGAGTGAGAAGGTCTCACCTCAACCTCCTTTTCTCCAGGCTGAGCAACCCCACATCCCCCAGCTTCTCTTGACCAGATTTGTGCTCTGGACCCTTCACCAGCCTTATTGGCCTTCTTTGGACACAGGAGTGCATATCCCAGTGACATGTCACAAGGAATAAGGAAAGGCTAACAGGAACAAGTAAGGTCACTCACACCTGGAGAAGGGAAAATTTTGCTTTCAGTGAGGTTTCCCTGCCTTAGGAGACAATAAACAGAAGAATAAGGCAGAGGTTGCTCATGGAAAACGTTCCAGCAGACCTGCCTTGATGCTTAACCCTTTTTACCACTACTAAAACTAACCAAGACACAAAATCAGGCAAAGGTCACCTGTCAGTGCCTCAATATCTTCATGTCTTGAAGTTTTGTCCCATCCCTTTCTTCTTCGATCCTTGCAAAAAGTAGCAGTATCTCAGACACACAGAGTTCTCTGGTTGCCAGAAGAAGTTAGGGGATTCCCTAGGGATGGAGGTGCCTCCAGTTTACACCTTCCTTTTCTTTTTATTCCCTCAGCCCTAGCAGCAGGCTGCCAGTTCTCCTGTGACATTACTCAGAGAGCCTGGTCCTGCTGTAATGAGCATAATCCCTTGAGGGATTCTTCTGTGCAAGTGAGGGGGAGAAATGAGTGATAATTCATGATGAGTGCCCTTGCAATTAGCACCTTGGAAAATAGCACTGCCTGGGGAAGCTGAGAAGGCCATCAATGAAAATGCAGCCCAGACAGAAGTGTCATTCTGATGCTAAGTTCTCATTGAAGTTAGCAGGAGCTGAAGCTGGTGGAAGACAGGAACAGCATAGCCTAGAGATGGAGACACAGCTCCAGGCAGCCAGAGCTCTGAAACTCTTCCCTTTTTGTCTTACCTGATACAATATCAAGCTCTTCAAGGCAGGAGCTATTGGCCAGAGTACACTTAGCAAACTGAAGACCTACCCAGAGAGTTTGGGTAGTTCATCCTCAAAGGAGAGGTGGAGGATGGGCTGAAGGACAGGTTCTGGACTTGAATTCTGCTATTTATAATTGATAGTCTAATATTAGCTACGTGGATGTGGAATTTCACACTCTGATCAGAGCCTGGTAGGGTCCTCCTTTGGATTCCTGAAAGTTCTGTACCAGACCCTTGGGTTGGTATTCATGGAACCGTTTTGGCTGGAAAAGACATTGAAGATTGAGCACAACCATTCTCTAACTCTACCACAGCTGGTGTTAAACCACATCTGTCAGCACCACGTCTCTGTGCCTTGCAGTGAATGCTGCCAGCCGTTACATTTATGGGATACATCAATAAAAACCTGTCTGCAGGCACATGGACCCATATAGAGACAACACAAAGGATGAACAGTCAATGGAGAAAGCCCTGCTTACCTCCTCTGATATTCTGTAAATGTGATCACCTCTCCATGACCTACAAGTGGAGGTCATGCACCTGCACTTAGAATCATAGAATTATAGAATCAGTCAGGATTTAAAAGGACCACAAGGATCATCCAGTTCCAACTTCCCTGCCATGGGCAGGGACACCTCACACTACATCAGGCTGGCCAGAGCCTCATCCAGCCTGGCTGCAAACACCTCCAGGGATGGGGCCCCAACCACCTCCCTGGACAACCCATTCCAGGCTCTCATCACTCTCATGGGGAAGAACTTCTTCCTCACATCCAGTCTGAATCTCCCTACTTCCAGCTTTGTTCCATTCCCCCCCAGTCCTATCACTACCTGAGATCCTAAAAAGTCCCTCCCCAGCTTTCTTGTAGTCCCCTTCAGATACTGGAAGGCCACAAGAAGGTCACCTCAGAGCCTTCTTTTCTCCAGACTGAACAGCCCCAACTCTTTCAGTCTGTGCTCATAGGAGGTGCTCCAGCCCTCTGCTCATCCTGGTGGCCCTTCTCTGGACACCTTCCAGCATGTCCAGATCCCTCTTGTAATAGAGGCTCCAGAACTGGATGCAGTACTCCAGGTGGGGTCTCACCAGAGCTGAGCAGAGGGGGACAATCACCTCCCTTGACCTGCTGGCCACACTTCTCTTGATGCAGCTCAGATTTTCTGGGCTGCAAGTGCACATTGACAGCTCCTGTTGAGCTTCTCATCCACCAGCACCCCCAAGTCCCTCTCCTCAGGGCTGCTTTCCAGCCAGTCCCTGCACAGCCTGTATTTGTGCTTGGGATTGCCTCAACCCAGCTGCAGGACCCTGCACTTGGTCTTGTTGAACCTCCTGAGGTTGGCTTGTGCCCCCCTCTCCAGCCTGTCAAGGTCACTCTGGATGGCATTCACTATAGGTATCTCAGTTAGATAATTAAAGGAAGCTCTTCAGCCCCTGAGTGAGTTGAATGAAGCAGTGGAAGGCTACTCAGGACATACAAAGAGTGATAAGCACACTAGGGAGTTACTTGCACTTTGGCTGTCTTGTGGCGTTTTTCAAGGTCTGGTCTTGTCTTATCCAAAAAAAGCGATGAGTTTGGTGAGGTCTAGTTACAGTTACTCCTCACAGATATAACTTCAGGGGTGGTACCTGGAGGCTGGAGCAGCTGTGATGGATTTGTTTCTTGCTTTAGCCCTGGCCCACCAGGAAAGCCAGCCTTCTCTGAGATGTGGTTTCCTCACCAGCAGAATGAAAGAACTGACCAAAAATTACTTCAGCCTTAGTGTGGGAAGGTTATTTGTAGAGCACTTCAATTTCTGCATCTATTTCAGCAGATATAAAGAGTGGCAAGGAACATTCCTGGGCACTGAAACTTGGTTGAATATATTGTTATTAAAGTATTAGATAATCCCTGGTGTGCTTCTGGCTGGAGTAAAGACACACTCCCAAGCAGTTCCTGGATATGGTTGAAGAGTTAGCCTGGTCCAAGGGCCATTCACAGGACACATTTTGCACAGAGGCACCTTGTTCTGGAAGGCAACAGTGCTTAGTAGTTGGATGTGGGCTGTTTTATGTCAGATGGCATCAGCATGAGATCTATGTTTAATTAACTAATGGAGATGTAGCCAGAAAGTCCACCCCACTCCCTATACCCACAGTGTGGCTTTTGAAAGTAAGAGCAGAGGTGATCTGGGAGAGGATGTACAAAGTGAAATGGTTCCTCCTCCAAGCAAATGGCAGCATCTCCTCTCACTATTTCTGCATCCCAGATCCTGAGGGAAATGCTTGAACTGGGCATCAGCTCTGCCCATTACTAACCTGTACTGCAGCCAACAGCAGCCAAGGCATCCAGGTGTCTAATGTCATCTCCAGCCAGCTTTGATTCCCACTGCAAGACTTGGAATTGGCAGAAGTGGAGAAGTGGTTTTGTTCTGCTTTGCCCCTTGTTGTGATGAGAAATCATAGAACCACAGAATTCTTTTGGTTGGAAAAGACCTTTAACATCATTGAATCCAACCATCAACCTAACACCAGCACGGATATTAAACCATGTCCCAAAGTGCCATGCCTACACATTTCTTGAATGCCTCCAGGGATGGTGACTCCATCACCTCCCTGGGCAGCCTGGTCTAATGTGTAACCCCTCTTCCAGTACAGAAATTGTTCCTACCTCCAACCTAAACATCCCTGGCGCAATTTCAGACCATTTCCTCCCATTCTATCACCTGATACTAGGGAGAAAAAACAACCCCACGTCTCTACAGCTCCTTTCAGGGAGCTGTAGAGAGCAATGAGCCTCCTCTTCTCCATGCTAAATGACTCCACTTCCCTCAGGCCGTCCTAAGACTTGTTCTCTAGACCCTTCAGGACCAAGCACTGAGCAACCAGGCAGATACTTTGGCTGATGTTTGGTGTAGGTAGTTTTAAGCAAGAGGAGTGGGTGATTGGAGATGATGGGTTTAGAGGTGGGGATCCATGGAGCTATCTGTGATCAAACCCTGCAGCATACCTCCCTGCCTTCTTCAGTTTCCCAACTGACCTTGCATTACACTTTCCTGGCAGTTGGGTAATGAGAAATCACAGGCTTGAAACCCCACAGCCAGCCTTGGCCAGACCCTTAAAGAGCTGCTAATGTGAGTCGTAAAGCCACAGTAGCCAAGGATGGAACAGGGTTTGGACAGCTGTTCCCACAGAGGAAGTGGGTGAAGCTAGAATGTGTATGGTAAGAATTTGGGCTTAAAAAAAAAAAAACTATCAAACGAGGGACTTCACCTCCAGAAAAATAAGGAACAGGTTTCCTTCCTTCCCCCTTCCCTCCCATTGCTTTCCTTAGGGCCACTGCGAGGTCTTTGCAAGGAGATGGTTTCAGCCTGCCTCTAGGGGTGTGCTGAGATGTAGGGAAGCTTAAGAAATTAGTAAAATCTGATAAACAAGAGCTTAGAAAGTAGCTTAGAAAGCAGTAAGGACTTGCCTGAACCTCTTACAAGCTTCTAGCTGCACACCCTAGGAGTGTGGTGCCCAGAGACAGGACAAGGAGCAACAAGTGCCAACTAGAACACAGAAAGTTCCACCTAAACATGAGGAAAAACTTTACTCTGAGGCTACCACAGCACCAGAGCAGGCTGCCCAGAGAGGTTGTGGAGTCTTCTTCTCTGAGAGATTTCAAGCCCCCCTGGCCATTGTGACCCTGGGCAAGCTGCTGTGGGTGCCCTGCTTTAGCAGGGGGGTTGGACTGGATGATCTCCAGAGGTCCCTTCCAACCCTCACCATGTTGAGCTTCTGTGGCAGGAGTTGCTGCAACCACTGAATGCAGACCTTTTCCAACAGATGTGAAGAAAGAGGAGCACACTTCAATTATAATTTAAAATACATTTATTGTTTCATTTGTTCTGGCTTTTTTTTTTGTTTCTTTTTTTTTTTTTGTTATACAAAGATGTTAAATAACTTAAATACATTCTCAACAGTCACTCAGAATCAGATTTATACCTACAAGCTGTACATATGAGGTAGAGAAAAATAACTTAGGCTCCCATAAGACATTGGAAAATAAAAACAAAATGGAAAAAAAAATAAAAAGGAAGAAAAACCACTAATCCTTCATGTTAGTATTCCCACCTACCTTTAAAAGGAAATGCCATCCAAAGTGTGCAAAACAAATCCTACACTTTACATTCAGGCCTCCTAGGGCATTGTTAGAGGCTGGGGTGGAACAAGGGAAACTTCTTGTGCTGGCTTGGTGATTGCCATTTCAGGTGTGCCCATGCCCAAGGGCTGCTGCCAGGGTTGTCCACATATACCCTGTTTAGTCCTGAATTCATCTCCACCTCTATCGATCTCTATTAACCTGGGTGTCCCCATTTTTACCCCCTTTTATTGTCACCTGGGCAAAACTGATGCCTCCATATGAGCCAAACTACCTTCTGGAGATGTCTACACTGATAGCAGACCATGGACTCCTTATCTAAGGGGTGAGACACTATGCCCACAGTAAATGACCTACTACACAGAGCCTGTCAGCATTGCTCCCAGCTTTCCTGAGCAACCCTGGGATGAAAGGGAGGACCTGGTGAGGCAGGATTCTCCTCTCCTTTTGAATCAGCTTACCCAAAGCTGCTGGGAAGGGGTTTTGTCCATTTCTGAAAACATTCATCAACAACTAAAGAAAATCCATTACTCACATGCATTCCCTGACAGACTGCTGAATTTTATAGGTCTGAACCACTCATGGTCTTAATTTGCACCCCACTCATTCCCTGCCTCTGAAGAAATGTAGCTACAGGAAGCCCACCATAATGCCAGAGCTAAATTTGCTTTTCCTCTCCAACCACACATACAAGACATTAGAATCACAGAATTGTCAGGGTTGGAAGGGACCTCAAGGATCATCCAGTTCCAACCCCCCTGCCATGGACAGGGACACCTCACACTACAGCAGGCTGGCCAGAGCCTCATCCAGCCTGGCCTTAAACACCTCCAGGGATGAGGCTTCCACCACCTCCTTTTGACTTTTGTTCAGGAATATTCTGCTTCTTGGAACTTACAAATAGATTACTGAAATCTGATGTTCAGCAGTGAAAAAAAAAAATAGATCTAAAAGCTATTGAATGGCAACATCCATGACTCTAATCCTGCCTGCTTTAATAGAATCATAGAATCATAGAATCAGTCAGGGTTGGAAGGGACCACAAGGATCATCCAGTTCCAACCCCCCTGCCATGGGCAGGGACACCTCACACTACAGCAGGCTGGCCAGAGCCTCATCCAGCCTGGCTGCAAACACCTCCAGGGATGGAGCCTCAACCACCTCCCTGGACAACCCATTCCAGGCTCTCACCACTCTCATGGGGAAGAACTTCTTCCTCACATCCAGTCTGAATCTCCCCACTTCCAGCTTTATTCCATTCCCCCCAGTCCTGTCACTCCCTGATATCCTAAAAAAATCCCTCCCCAGCTTTCTTGTAGCCCCCTTCAGATACTGAGAAGCCACAGGAAGGTCACCTCAGAGCCTTCTCTTCTCCAGACTGAAGTTCCCAGATCTCCACAGCCCTGATCCTGTGCCACACTGAGCCTCTTCCAAGTCAGACCAGCACTGCTGCTCCTAAAAGGCACAAATTTCTCATGTGGGGAGGAATCTTGCTCTCCAAAAGTCATCACCTAGTTAGCATCCTGAAAGCCAGGACAAGCTGACCACAGAAGCCAGACTCAACCCAACAGATGTGGACACAGAGCCAAATAAAAGGGGAAGAAGGAGCTTTGCTGCACCTGTTTTGTCGAGAACAGAACAGACCTAATTTTACTGCGCCATCAACTGAGGAATTTTTCACAGGCACTGTAATCCAGCAGAAAATTACCTTAAGCAGCATCCACTCCATGAAAGTACCCTTGAGAAATCTGTCCCTTCATCCGGGTTCTCATCCAACCCTACCACAGCCAAACCAACCTAGTGCATGTTGGCTAAAACAAGGGCAGCTGACAAACAATTAACAAAGAAATTCGTGACCTGGGCTGAAGGGAGGCAGATGTGAACGAGCTGGCTGATGACAACAACAAAAAAACAAACTCCTCAGAAATTATTTCAGGTCTCCAAACCAGCAATTCCAAAAAGCTCTTTTGAACAACAACAACAAAAAAAAAAAAAAAAAAAAAAAAAAAAAAAAAAAAAAAAAAAGATGGTCCATAGCTCATCCCCTGCTTCCAAAGGTGAACAGCAGGCTTCCTGATCTGCAGCAGCCCAACTTCCCAGCTCCTTAACTTTCATTCTACCCCATTCAACCAGATAAAAATTGCTGGTGTTAAATCAAGTCTGGAATTTGGTCGTTTTCATTGCACCTTCTCATGTACTTCAGATTTGATTATTTTATCCCCCCCGACCTCAACAACCTTTTTAGGTGTTGTTCTTCCCAGGCCAACTGAGATCAATGGCAAAAACTTCCTAGTTTTTGGCTTTCTTCCACCCAGAAACATCTCAGGACCAGGATGGCACAACTAAAGAAAAACAGTCATGGAGTTTTGGGGGAAGATTTTGTATTTCAAGCTACTCATTCACCCTTTTTAGGGTTGTTCTTCCCAGGCCAACTGAGATCAATGGCAAAAACCTCATAGGCTTTGGCTTTCTTCCAGCCAGAAACATCTCAGGACTGGGATGGCACAACTAAAGAATGGAGTTTTGGGGGAAGATTTTGTATTTCAAGCTACTCATTCATCAGAACTCATTTTTAGTGTCAAGAAGCCAAAAGAAAAACAAAGCCCCTTTGATTAAGCACTGCTTGTTTCACCAACTGGAGGCTTTTGAGAGCTGGAAGACAAGGGAGAACGTAATGTTTAGGACTTGTTTTGCATGTCTCCACATCCGGCATCTATGAGTCAGCCACACAGAAGCTTGTTTAAAAAACAACAACAACAACAAAAAACAACCCCAAAAAAACAACAAAAAACACACAACAGATGATGGGTGCAACAATTATTTCTGTGGGTCTCTTTTTTTTTAATTATTATTATTATTATTTCTTTTAATAGAAAATTCTAATAATATAAAACAGCAAACATTTCCAGTTTGCCTTGTTTACAAAAATATCATATATTTATTTTTAATATATTTCTGACATAACTAAATGCACTATTCGATAAAAATATTCTTCCATCAGCTAACTTCTCTTTAAAAAAAAAAAAAAAAAGAAAAAAAAGATAAAAATAATTAAAAAGTTCTATAAATAATGGTTGCACCCCCTCCCCAACCCCAAAACTGATCTCACAAGTCTTGCTAGATCAGTTTAGGAGAACAACATTTTGACATATTTAAGGGGGGACAGGGGGTGTGAAAGAGGATGAGAAACCAAAGACCTCTCTTCCACCTGTCCATCCTTCTCCAGTTACATCTGCTGCAAAAAATGATTCTCTGGGGGATGAGGAGGGAAGAAAAGGGGAAAAGTTGAAAAGTTGCTTTGCACATTTTTTTTTTTTTTGTCCTTCCCATGAATGACAACCATGAGAGATTCAGGATCCCAAATCCACTCTTGTAGTAGTTTTACAACACTGACCAATTTGATTGAATTGTGCTGGAGATCAAATGGTGTGGTGGTAGAATTAGCCTCGCTGGAAAAATCCAATCTCATACAGCTGGAACCAAGAGGGGTTTGTAGGCTACTACCCAATGTTTTATGGAGGACTCCAGGGCCTCTCATCTAAGGTTATGTGAACTCATGCAAGGAGAAGCACAAGCCCCATGCTCCATGGGTTAATTCAATTCCAAAGCATCTATCACCAGCAAAAGACCCACATCAAGCACTTTAGAGTGTTTTGAGGAAATTTGGCATCTTTTCTACCAACTGCACCTCCTGGAATCACAGAACTGTTTTGGTTGGCAAAGACCTCTAAGATCATCAAACCCAACCATTGCCCAAACCCTACCATGGCCATTAAACCACGTCCCAGAGTGCTTGTTCCATCCCACTCAAACTCCACTGGATTCTTCCAAAATGAGGCTTTCCCCCCACCCTGTTCTTTCTTCAAAGATAAGGCAAATGTAGGAAAACATTAGAACTAAACATACACACACCAAAGACACACAACACAGGGAGGGGGGAAGAAGAGAAATAACCCACATCTATTTTACCACCCTAGGTGAAAAGGCCAAGAAGCCAATTTTCTCCTGATTGCAGAGTGTTAGTATATTTTATACACTGCCTATACATTTAACACATGTGCCTGGCTACTATTTAGCTATTTAGAGTTTATTTTGGTTTGGGTTTTTTTGTTTTGTTTCTCTTTTTTTTTTCCTTTTTTTTTAACCACAGGAGAATAAGCCTTGCTATTTACAATATATAACAGGCAAGTAATATATCCACATTAATATAAATACAATTTGGGAGAGGTGGGGGGAGAGGTTGTGGGGAGGGTTGTTGGGTTTTTTGTGTCATTTTGTTATTGGGGTTTTGGTTTGTTTTGTTTGGTTTTTGTTGAGTTTTGGTTTTGGTTTTTTTGGTTGGGTTTTTTGTTTGTTTGGATTTTTGTTTGGCTTTGTTGTGTTTTATTTTTTCCTTTTGTTTGCTTTTTGTTAAGTTTTGTGTTTGCTTTTTTTGTTTGCTTTTTTTGTTTGTATTTTTGATTGGCTTTGTTGTGTTTGTTTTTTTCCTTTTGTTTGATTGCTTGTTTGTTTTTTAAATACTTAACAGAAAGCACTCAGGCTTCAGTGCCTGAGTTATACACAGAAGAGCTCTTTCACTCAGTAGTTCATTCACTCTTTGCTGCTTTCTTGTAGTCAATCTTTGACAGCCTTATTGCCTCTCTCTCTTTCTCCCCCCCTCCCCATTTCCAATCTCACCAAGCTATTCCCCATCCCATCCAACCCTGGCATTTTTCTCTGCAGTGACATCCAAGCCAACTCTGCCTTCTCTTCTACATCTGGGGCCTCATTCTCCTCTCTCACCAGTGCAATGTGGAGTTACTCCAGCGAGGTCAATGGAGACAGAGACACCAGTGAGAAGAAGGAAAATGAGGCCCATGGTTTAAATATAACAACAACAACAACATAATAATAATAATAGTAATGCACATAAATTGTGGCCCACTCTTTAATGAAGACAAAATTAGTATTAATTTTTGTTTGCTTGCTTAGAAAGAATGGAACCAGAAATGTCCCTGCTGACTATAGGGGAGGTTGGACTAGTTGACCTTTAAAGGTCCCTTCCAACATAAAGCATTGTCCAGGTTTAATTCAGACCCCAAAATCCTGAACAGGTTTGGATCTGGCTTTACTTTGAAGGGGAAGAGCTAGTCTAGTACACACAAAAAAATGTAACAGTGAGTTTGCACACGTGTGAGAGAAAGAGAGAGAGAGACAGAAGGAGAAAGAGAATTTAACATAATACCACATTAAAACCATAAGAAGGTCCTTCTGAAGGGCTTTACAATAAATAAAGGTTCATTCAATATTTATACATAGATTTATGTGTCAGCTTGCGTGTATATCTCTATATACACACATGCACACACCAAAGAGTAGGTTTCTAGTCAGTTTATTTTTTAAACCATTAGATAAACTGCTCATGGGTGACTTTGGAAGCAGTGCATTCTCTTAGAAGCCATGAGACTCTCCTGCCAACCTTTTGCACTGAACACACCATCACCACCACTGTGGTGGAAGGGACAAACACCCTGTGTGGATTCCTCCTTCTCCAGCACTGCCTCAACCTCCAGAATCCTACAGCAAAGAAGCAAACATCAAAAAAAAAAAAAAAAAAAAAAAGAAACAGCAGGACCAAAGAGCTATTAACAGCAACATCCTGTCCCTCCTCCCTGTGCCCCCCACCTCAAGATTTGATGCCCATGAGCTAGGCTGGATTGCAGGTATTTGTTACCAAGAACAAAGCGAATATATCTTTACTCCTCCCAGTAGATGCACATGAACAGCTTAAACATTAGTGGCTACTATTTGGGGGGGGGGGGGGGGAGGGGGGAAGTAAAAGGAAAATAAAAGAAAAACTACAGCTTGAGAAGTAATGGTCCTTCTTGGAAAACTGCTCTCTTTTTGGCTGGTTAACATGTACTGCTTGAAGAATTCCAGCCAGCTTTCCTCTTTTGAGAACGAGATCGATGGCTTCTAGAAAATTGGTGGAAATTGCTACTATGGGATGAGGAAAAACTGATACCAAAAATAAAATAAAATAAAATAAAATGCCCTTTGCTCTCCAGCACTTCCTTAGAAAGCTCCACTGAGGCATTCACTGGCTGCTTCCAATCCACTTTTGCATGACTGAAGGCTATGGCCTCATCAAGTCCTGGATTGCCAAGTATCCTCTTCAAAGATAAAGAAATGAAATGCTGAAGGCTGTCATCTGTTCCACAGCATCAGATCCACCTACCCCTGCAGTCACTTGCTGGCTTCTCCAGCCACTTGACAGTTTGTCTCTGCATCAAACTGGCTGTTCCAAACCCCACAGCTGGTTACCATTTAGCAGTTGTATTTTTAATATACAGTTCTCAATCTAGTGGTTAAAAAAAAAAATAATTAATAATTAATCTTAAGGTCATGGGGTTTACATACAGCTTGTGTCATGTACCACTGCCATGGTTTAGAGTAAATGGAATGATGACCTAGTAAAAGAAAAGTCAACTCCTCCTGAGGTCTGATCCAGTCCACAATGGCTGCTGTACAATGCAAGACAGCACCCTGCCCCATGATGTGCCCAGATTTCTTGTGTCCTGCTCTAAAACATCCAAATTCAGCTGGCATAAGGCTAAAACAAGTTCCCATCATGACTTCTGAAGCAGTTACCACAGGGTGCATTTGATTAACAAGAGGTGGGAAGAGGGAGAGAGGAAAAAAACATCATGCAGAAAGTGAAAATAAACCAAAATTATTTAGTGGTTCTTTTAAAATTAAAATTAAGACAGAGATAGTGCTAAAGAAACTGCATCTGAAGAAATTGTTTTAAAACAACAACATATGATTGGACTGAAGGGGACAGGCACTTCTGATTTTCTACCATCTTCCCAACCTCTTTCTTGGGTGTTTGATATGTCTGCAGCATAGTGGACCCAACATTTGTTGAGCTGTGATCAAAAGATGGGGATAGGAAGCTGTCGTTACCAGGTTTACCCTCCTCCCAGTGGGTGTCTTTGTCAGGGCCTTGTTTGCTCCATGTGCAGAAACTCCACTGAAGGAACCACCAGGTCTGTTCCTGCTCACCTCACACACCTCTCTCCAGTTTCAGAAGGGGAACACGTGGCCACTTCCCCTTCCATCACGTTCAAAGCAGAAAGATCTTTCTTTTGCATCTGCTTAGCTCTCTGAAGTAGTTGGGTAATTCTCAGGACTCAAGTAGTAGAGGTTATTTATGCCAAGGAGAATGTATTAGCCCAGGAGTCCACGGAGGATTGATGAAGCAATGAAGATGTTCCAAAGTCCCACGGTGTGTCAAACTGCGCAGACGACGAAGGTGAAGGTCACGCTGGTGTCTAACCCAGGCACTTATTTCCACATGGTTGGACCTCATTAAAATTCAGTCTGCAGGAAAATGAAAAACAACAACAACCAAAAAGCCCCACAAACCAAAAAAAAAAAAAAAAAAAAAAAGAAAAAAAAAAAAAACCCAAAAAACAAAACAGCAACACAGCTGGGTCACCTGTACCCTACAAAGTGCTTATGTCTCAGCATAGCTTTCAGCTCCCAGAAGGTCACTCAAACCCTGTTTGTCTCCATAATGCAGTTCTCATAGATCACCAGCGCCCGTCCCCGAGGGTTGCCATCGAGACCCATCAGTCTTTGCAGGTGTAAACCTCTTCTCTCTGGGTGCACTGCTTGCATTCCACATAGCAGCACCAGCGGACCTGGCACTGGCAGGGGCGGGTGACCACCCGGCTCTGCGTGTTGTGCCCTCGCCCGCAGCAGATGCTGTCGCAGTTCTTGTCTTTGTAACACTTCCTGCCCGAGGTGCCGGGGGAGTATCTGCTCATCATGCAGAAGCTGGGGGAGTCGTCAATGTAGACGAGATCCGTAGTCCTTGGGATTTGATCACTGTGGCCAGGGATGGACTTCTTGGGCGGGGAGATGTCTCCTTCTCCCGTGGCCTCGTTGGTCGTGCTGCCCACTTTGAGCGATGTCTCGTACTTCTGCTTCAGCTGCTTCCCTATTTCGTGGAATGGAGAGAGCTGCCTCCAGCACGTTCTGACAGTGCAGGATCCAGACACCCCGTGGCATTTGCAGGTTGTCTCCACTCCAGCTTTGATGACCTGCAGACACATATGGCCCCAGAAGAAGATCAGTTACTGAGGAAGGAATCAAGGCAGAGAGAAAAAAAAGAAACTAAACAAAACAGAACAAAAAACCCAACACATTTGCTAGAAAACACTTCTGGAACTCAAAGTTGACAACACCAAAACTACCCATTGAAGGACAGAAAACACACACTACAGGAAATATCTTTTTTTGGAAGGATCCCAGTTTCCAGGAATGTGACATTTACCTGCCAGAATATTATTAGCTAGTTAATAATACCATCAAAGTGTTCAAAGGCTGTCTGGTGCTGGCACACTTCTACACAGAGGTGTGAAGCTATGATGCAACTAAGAGATTGACATATAATTTCATGCCTACTTATCTGTTTTGATGAGAACAAGAAGATAAGATGTAACAAAAGTGGAAGGAGCTGGTTTAGTGGAGAAAAGAGGGAGATCACTGCTGTAGCACACACAAAGACACAGCTATAGTAGCACAGGCTCCAGAACATGAGTGTGGATGGTAGGAACCCTCTCCATACCACAACACACAGGATATCACCTTAGAGTCACGTTCCTCCAAGTTAGCAGCACAGGCTCAGTAGAAACATGGTTAAGCTGTGATGTTTCCACCAGCAGCAACCAGGCACAGCATCCCACCCAGTCCACTTGAGTGGAGAAAAATCCTTCTGTAGCTGAGACAACTCCTTGAGAACAGCTTGAAACACCATCACCAAAGATAGCAGCTCAAAAAAAAAAAAATCCAGGTAGCTTCTGCCTCTCCAACCTGTGTTCAGGATCATATTCTGGAGTGTGGTAAGTCCCTTTCAAAAGGAGCTGCCAATTTATTTTCTGCTGGCAGTGAAGCCACCTGCACATGCCTTTAAAAACAAAGAGCCTTATTGCTTGCTGGCCAATCACCTCTTTACTGAAGCACAGAATCAATGGTCATTCATCTTGGAGAGAGACAAAGATGATCTCCAGAGGTCCCTTCCAACCCCTACCACTCTGATGTGTGCTAACATCCCCCTGGGTGCTGTAAAGGACCCATCATTTGGCTGATGTCAAACAATGAATCCCATCCATTTCAAATCAAGCCACAGTAAAGAGATGTCACAGCACAGAAGCCATCTCCTTATAAACAAGGTCTGAATCATAGAATCATAGAACTGTTTTGGTTGGAAAAGCCCTCTAAGATCATCAGGTCCACCCATCAAACTAAGATCACATGGCCATTAAACCATGACCCCAGGTGACATGTCCACACGTTTCTTGAACAGCTCCAGGGATGGTGACTCCACTACCTCCCAGCACAGCCTGTTCCAATGCCTGACCACTCCTTCAGCAAAGAATTTTTTCCTAATCTCCAACCTAGACCTCCCCTGGCACAGTTTCAGGCCATTTGCTCTCATTCTATCACCTGATACTAGCGAGAAGAGACCAACCCCCACCTCACTACAACCTGTTCTCCTCTACCTTCTCCAGAGATAGATCTATTCCTGGGAGTCCTCCCTGAGCAACATGAGAGCAGGTGTGTTATTTGGGCAGTCACAGATAACCTGCGTTTTGTCCACAGGTTATAAACAGATATTTAAAGTTTTCACTCTCCCTCCTCCAAACCCAGGTTACATCTTGACTGTAAGTGGGGAAGGTACCAGCCCTTAAAAACAGCAGATTAGAGCAGAGTTTGTTTTATAGAGCTGCCTCCTGTCAACTGAAAGAGCCCTGACTTCGGGCATCTATGGTGTCTACACAAGAAAATAAATCTTCCCCCCCCTGCCTCTGTCTGCCCATGATGGCACCTGCCCATATTATGGCCTCGTGACAGCAGAAGGCTGGCTCCAGGCCACTTCCTGACCATCCGGTTCTTAATGATTTGGCTGGATGGGTCCTGCTGAGCACCATGTGCAAACGGTGCAATAGGTCATGGACTCAGAATTGGGGTCTGGCCCAATCCTGATATTACAGAGACATTTTTAGAAAGACACTCTGCATAACAGGCAGCCTTCCGCAGAGCCAACCCAGCGGTCACACTTCATTCCTGTGACAGCCCAGACCTTTGCAAAATGCGAGCCAGTAACACACAGTAGCATTCAAACAAGTGGTGGGTTACAGAGGGAGAAGTGTAGCTGCTTCTAGTACTCAGCTGGCCGGGCTTGGCTAGGGGCTGTCACGCTTTGCGTGCCAAAGCGTCTCGCCAACTCTGCGAGAAATCCCACAACGGTAGAGCAGAGCCTACAGAGCACGTTCCAACACCCAGGGAAGAAGAAAAACAACCACCCTCACCCGCCCTGTCCCTTCTGGAAAGTCACTTTTCACTGGGTGTCCAAAAGCCAGCGCTGAGTTCGTGTGAAACAAAGCTCCTAGACCTGATTTCACGCCCAGCCCATCGGCAAACTGGGCAGCATTGCTGAGATACTTGCAGAAGGGCTGCACACTGAAGTCATTCATCAGTTCAGGCTTTTCTCAACTTTTCCACCTCCCTGCCAGCCCATCCGCATCTGCTCCACCTGGGAATGGAGACGACCACCAGTGTGCAGGAAATGGGAAAGCAAGAAACCAACAAGAATTGGCTCAGCTGGTAGCTGGGCTCCTGTGCACAGCCTTTGGGGCTGGGTGGACAACACAGAGGCAGGAAATGCAGGAAGGGAACCTGGACACAGGGCAGTTCTGGTCAGGAGCTGCCTCCAGAGCTCAGTGGGAGGGTTGACATTGCAGGTGCAGTATATCCAAGGCACCCACATTGGGGTAGTAGATATGGCACCACACGTGTTGGAAACCCAGATCCTGATGGATTGGCAGCTAGCAGATGGCAGCAGAGTGTCAGTCAGGGGTAGGCATGTAGGCTTAGGCACTTGAATCACATCAGCCAGCCAGGGTTGACCTCACTGAGGCAGATGCTTGAGTTTAAAAGCCTACATTTGAGGACCACCTCTAAACTCCCATCTGACTTCACGGTGCCAAAGCAGGTAGAGGATCCTGCACTGAAGCAGACATTTGCATGTGCTCCACTGAAGCACTGGTGGAGGTCTTCAGACTTCACCAACTGTGCTGACTGCACCTCTGCTAACAGGAGCTGAGGAGCTCAGCTTACACAAATGTCTAAACTGAGGTGCGTCTAACCTGTCAGCAGAATCCCACCCTCTGGGATCACACACAATCACAGAAAACATCCAGCTGGACAAAAACATAAAAGGTTTCCATTGTCCTCATCCTCATGCATGCATGCACCAACATGTGAACTTGGCTATTCTGCAAGTGTGGTACATCCCAACTGCCCCATGAACCTTCTCCCTGAAAGGGCTCAAGAAAGTTATGAGGCAGCTACAGTGAAAATCCTAGCAAACAAGAACCCCCAGCCAGCCCCCACTGCTGCTGTCAGACATGATGCAGCTACTCAAGGCAACGCACAATGGAGAACTCCTGCCTAAAGGCCCCTAACCACCCACGAGCCAAATGAGTCTTGGCAAAGCCTTTCTGTTTCCTGTCTTGTTCCCCAGCTTCCACATTGACTTTCCTCCTCTCGTTGCAGGCTCCTGTCAGAGACATTTAAATCCAACTCATTCCTCCAAGAAGCAGAGCAAAACTTATCCAAGTCAGCAAGTTGCTTGGAGCATTGTTGGGAGAAATCTTTCCTGGCTGAGCCCTGGGAGAAATGGGTAAATGTCTAGATCATGTTTTCAAACCTAGAGGGACTTCCAGGACAGAATAACTTAGGTTTTATTACCAAAAAAAGTCTAGCATCCACAAGGCAGAAGAAAACTTTAACACAAGCTTATTTCAAGAGCCACAGGTAGCTCCTGTTTTCTTTCCAAGTCACATCACACAGTTCAGTCTGATCTGCCTTCACCCTGCATAGGCTTGGAGCTCTCTTGAATACCATCACCAAGTACATGCTTCTTCTGTCTCTTCATAATGTGAAGAAAAATGTAATAGTATAAATGTAAAGCACAAAATATTTCCTGCTCCCTATGGCCTAAAATACTACAACTACCATAGCAGATGTCCCTTCCCATGGCAGAGGGTTGGAAGTAGATGATCTTTAAGGTCTTTTCCAACCCAAATTATGATTCTATGAATTACAGAATGCTAGGAGTTGGAAGAGACCTTTGCAGATCATGTAGTCCAACCCAGCTGCTAAGGCAGGTTAAACTAGAGCAAGTTGCACAGCATCACATCCAGGTGGGTTTTGAATCTCTGGAGAAGGAGACTTCACAACCTCTTTGGACAGCCTGGTCCAGTGCTCTGTCAAAGCTACAAATCAGCAGGGATGTAGTAACTCAAGAGTAACACCACAAGTGTGCATTTGAATCCATGTTGTGCTCTATGTTTTGGAGAGCATGAAAGGGAAGTTGATCAAAGACAACTAGTGGGTCAAGGATAGCACCACACAACAAAATGATGTCCTCCCACCCTCCCCTGAACAAGCACCTGGTCTGGTGGCCTCAAACAGGAGAGGAAAATCATAATCTTTGAGCAAATTTGCTTTACTTAGAAACACAAACCACAGTTATGACAGAGAGAGACCAAACTGCCTTTATTGGTGCTTGCTGCTAAGAGGAAATTAGATAGCACTGCAGGACCTCCTGCTCAAATGGCTTTACGAGAGCCATGGGGAGAAGGGATCACAGCAGAGCATTGCTATGCAACATGTAATCCTTCCCCACAACAATGGCTTGCTACGAAGCTCAGACTAAGTGCCCCTGTAAAGATCAGTCTCAGACATGCTGCAACGCACAATTTCTCAGTGTTTTAGCTGAAACGCCGAGGACAGATTCCCATTCATTCCCAGCTGGGTCACGGGGCTCTGGCAGTGGCTTTTCAGACAACTCTTGTCTGGGCAGCAGCAGCAGCAGCAGCAGCAGCAGGAGCAGCAGGAGCAGGCCGAAGCGGCCGCGCAGCCGTGGGAATTCCTCTGCTATAACTAAGCTGTCGTCATGGCTGGTCTGAGGCTCCAAGGCTTCAAACCATTTGCTATGGTTTGGGGGAAGAGGAGGGAGCAGAGGAACCTCCTTAGAGAAGCAGCTCACCCAGGAAAAAGCTTGCCCTTTCTCCTGCCTTCCTTTAGAGAGGCCTTGGGGATGCTTCTCTATGAATCAAATCCCTTCCATCCTCTATACACGTGCCCTCCTTCAATTTAAATAAGGCTTAGTTATCATAGGCATATTTAGATGGGAAAGGACCTTTAAAACACCTTATTCTCTCATTTGTTTGGACAGCAGCCATGGTCCCCATTTCTTCACAGTGCCCAAACAACCAGAAGACCAGGCTTGTCTCTTAATCACAGAATGGCTGGAGGTGGAAGGAACCTTAAAGATCATCTAATATCAGCATCCATGCCATGGGCAGGGACACATCCACTAGACCAGGGTACCCAAAGCCTCATCCAGCCTGGTCATAAACACTTCCAGGGCTGAGGCATCCACTACTTCACTGCACAGCCCTTTCCAGTGTCTCACCATCACTCCTCTGGCATCACTATTGGTTGAATGATACAAGCTTGACAGATCATTGGAAGTTTTCTTTTCTTTTTTGTTCCCTTTTTTGATTCTATCTTGTTGAAAAACACTCTTCTGAGATTGTCCTCAAATTGTTTTTTCCCCCTTCTCACTACCTCACCCTCCTTAATAACATGAACACTCCTATTTTAGCAAAATATGCATTAAAATGCAGACACTTAAACACAGAACCTGATTTCAAATTGAGAACTTTAAAAGTTTGGGGTTTTTTTTCCCCCCCTTCGATATTCCAAGTGTGCTTCACATGTTAAGAAAGCTCCACATAAACAACCAACTGCAATTACTGATGGGATATACCAAGCAATTTTTTTTCAACGTGTTGATTTCCAGACCTTTGAAAGATTTTTGGCTGAGTCAGGCTCAGCCTGAAAGAAGGAAGGGAAAAACCCAAAGGACACGCTTGTGCATTCCTACCTGTCATAACCTGGAGCAATTAATACTACTGGTGGCCCTGTAAGCTGAGCTGAGCATACAAAGTCAGGAGGCAGGCTCAGAGAGGTGGCTGTTTGCTAGGCTTGATTTGCACCTCACTAAAGTGTGATAGCAAATATTTCACTTGAAATACACCCTGACAGAAACTGCCTTAAAGATGTATTATATCTCTTTTTTTTTTTTTCCTGGATGCAGCAACATTGTTAGTAAGATCATATGGGTTTGATCAGGCATTGGAATAGGTTGCCCAGGGAGGTGATAGAGTCACCATCCCTGGAAGTGTTCAAGAAATGTGTGGCCATTGTACCTTGGGATGTGGCTTAATGGCCGTGGTGGACTAAGGTTGATGGTTGGACTCTATGATCTTGGAGGTCTTTTCCAACCAAAACAATTCTGTGATTAGAAAGAGGAATTCTTCAGCTATGAGGGTTCAGCAAAAGAGGATTGACATTTAAACTTGTCTGTTCAAACACCAGAGTTTGACTGGAATCATGTTTGCTAGTAGGAACCATGATGGGCACTGCTTGTAAACACTGTGCAACAGGAGATCAGGGTGCAAGCCTCTGCTTTGCTACGCCTGAGTGTGACCTTTAGTAAGTCACTTAATCTTTCTGGGTCTTGTTTTCCCCTCTGTACAAATGGGGATAGAGAAATGAGGAGGGTGGCATGCTCCAATAACGTGTTATGTGATAGCCTGAAGATCCTCAGACAGATGATAGCTGGGCAAACATCTACCTGATATGGAGAGTCCGTCTCTAGCACAGGAGGCACGTTCAGCCCTTGAGACAGATCCCTGCCAGCACTGCCTGAGGGGAAGAGCCATTCCTCACATGGACTTCCAAAACAAGCAAGTCAACAGCAAGGAGAATCATAGAATTTTGGTTGGAAGAGGCCTTTAGAATCATCAAGTCCAACCATCAATCTAACCCTGCCACGCCACTGCTAAACCATGCCCCTCAGCACCACATCTGCACACTTTAACTCTCTCCAGGCATGGTGTCTCCACTTCCTTCCAACCTAAACCTTCCCTGGTGCAACTTGAGTCTGTTTCTTTTTGTCCTCTTACTTGATCCTTGAGAAAAGAGACCAACCCCTGTGTGAAGTCCATGCACCTCCCACTATCCTCTCCAGAGCATCCCACATGGTTTGAGACGCAGGCATAAAATGTCTCAGGATGGGTCAGGACTTGAACCCTGCATCAAGGGTGACAAGGATCCTTCAGAAACATGCAGCTGAAAGACATGAGCTGATAGCATGAAAACAATTAAAGCAGCCTTATGAAGGGAAGCAGTTTCAACAGGGATATCACTTCAAGGCAGTTTTGGGGGAAAGAACTTTCTTGTTCTCCATTTCTACCACACCATAGTTTTGCACTAAACACTCCTGGCCCTCCAGAAGACTGTGGTCTATCCCTGATTTCAGGGTCCTGAAGGCAAAGGCTGGCTTTTGTCCCTCCTTCTGGGAGGATAAAGGGAAAAGGAATGAGAACATGACAATTATGTATTTTCCTTGGGTAACAGCAGCCCCCTTTAATAGTGCCCCTTGGATCTGTAAGACATGCTTGACCAGACATACCTCTGGAAGAGGTCAGCACTCCTGGGATTAAGAAACTTAGCAACGCTCCAAGGAGGGAGTTGGAAAGTCATGTTTAATGATACTTTGCTGAGAAACTGGGCAAATTTAATTAAAACATCACTTACTCGAGCCCAGTGGAACTAATTGAGTGCTCTAATATTCCGACTTTTCATTAATGGGTTACAAAAGAGGGCTGCACTTGTGTGTACAAGGCAGGCAGGACATAGAAAGGGAGAGTTTTAGCAAGGCTGCCTCTGCTTCATTTAATATAACCAAGAAACTTCATTGCTGGCAATAGAGCTTTAATACAGTTGATTTCTCCCACCACCCCCCTACCTCCCCCCTATCCCCTTGACATAGACACATCCCTCCAACACACAGCCTCCTCTCCACCCAGGACCCCTCTGAAAGAATAGCTGAATGAACAAGAGCAGATTTGGCCAGGGAAGGGAAATTGCTTTTTTAATAAGTGGTCTATTCAGAGCTCCTACTTTTCAATAAAGAGAAGGCTGGAGAAGTCTTGGTCTAATTACCTCATCCTCACACTAGACAAGCTCAGCCTTTCATTAGTGATTGAGGTCATATCATATAACTTTGTGAGGCATCATGGGCACAACATGTGCAGTGGTTATTTCATTGGTGGTGGCAAAGTTAGTTAGTCAGCCCAGTAAGGTTGGTTGAAAAAAAAACAAAAAAACAAAAAAACAACAAACCCAAGAAAACCAACAGTAAAATAATAATTAAATGAGAACATCTACCAAGAGACACTAAAACTAGGTGGGATAGGATAATGTCATGCTCACAGAAATGCACAGATTGCAAGTGTGACACCATGGAGAAACTGCCCTGTTGGCCAGAAGGTTACAGAGCTGGTTGCCAAGTCAGGCAGTTAAGCACAGGTCCCTTTTTTTTCTGGTGGGTTTCAAGGGAGTATTTATACATTTTTGCCACAGTTGGGAAGGATTATGTGTTGTTAAGAATCAGTGAGGGATCAGCAAGCTTGGGCTGTATTTTTAATAGATATTGCTCTGCTTTCTCAAACACACAGATGGCCATCCACATATCCACTGAATGTACACCAACATAGGCTGGCACTGCAGAAAGCTTCTGCAGCAAGCCAAAGTAATGGAAAAGAGTCTTTGCACTGTTTTGGACTGGTTTGAGAATGGACAAAAGTTTCACAGAATTTGGGTTGGAAGGGACTTTTAAATGTCATCTAGTCCAACCAACCTGCAGTGAGATCTTCAGCTAGAGCAGGTTGCTCAAAACCTCATCCAATGTGGCCTTGGGAGTTTTCCAGGGAAGGGGCTTCTACCACCTCACTGGGCAACTTGTGTCAGTGTTTCACCACCCTGATTGTAAAATATTTCTTCTTTACACCTAGCCTAATTTCAGTTCATGCTTGTGTGGTTTCACTAACAGACACAAAATGTGTGTGGTTTGCTTAGAGGAAAAAGGCAGCAGGTGCTGGACCAGGAATTCAGGAGTGTTGGCTTCAATCTCCTGCTTCATCATCAGCATGCTGAGAGGAGAGGAAATGGCCTCAAGTAGTACCAGGGGTGGTTTATGTTGGGTATTAGAAGAAATTTCTTCACTGAAAGGGTTCTCAACCACTGCAGCAGGCTCCCCAGGGAGGTATTTAAAAGACACAGATGTGGTGCTGAGGGGAGCAGATGTGGTACAGTTAGAGAGAGGTTTGACTTCATGACCATGGTTGGTCTTTTCCAACCAAAATGATGCAATGATTCTAAAAAGGTCAATGCTAAAGCTTTAAATAATTTCCAATATTTTGAAATCTGAAGCAAGTGCTGCAAGTTTTGACCTTGAAATTCCAAAGGCAGCCTGAGTCCTCATCTCCAACACCAACACCTCTGATCATCATCTTAAAAGAACCATACTGTACCAGTGCTGCAAGCCCACACAGCTTGACTACAGGGACTTGATCTTGAACCACCATCCTCCCAAAGCCTTCCTTCTCAACAGGGAATGAACTGTGGCACAGGAGCAGAAACAGAGAAATCTTTTCAAGTGGTGCTGCAAATAGGCAAGGAAAGCTGTCAGACAGCAATCCCAACTCAGACACGGTGTGGGAGGCCAAAAATAGGAACACCAGATCACTGACCTGCAGCAAAGGTCTTTGACTTGGATTGCCATGAGGGCTCTCGGTGTCTGGACAACCGTCACAACTGTTACTCAGCTGTTTAGCTGCAGATATTACACCAGTGCTTAGACACCACTGCCAGTGACTAGAGCCTGACCCTGCCAAGTAAGGTGGAGGCAGAGGATGGTGGAGAGTCCCTGACATCTCCCTGTCCCCTGGGAACTCAGTGGGATCAGAACAGAAAGGCATGAAGAAAGGAGAGATTGACTCTCTTAAGACAGCTCATCCCTGGAGCTGGTTTAGCTCCAAGTCACATAGCATAGAGCAGACACCTAAGCTACATTCAAGACTGGGTCTCAGCCACATGGGCATCCTTCCTGTAGCTACTGGGTTGAAGAGCACTGGGAGTTAGGTCAAATTCCTTGGGCAAATTTTTTAGCCCCATTGCCTTTGGGAGGAACATATCCTTGCAGTTACAAGAACATGCCAATGGCACCTAACGCCTCTTCCTTGCAGGTTTTGATGGGACTGAATTATATGACTTTGGAAAGGGAGGAGAGCTGTGACATCTCAGAGCAAATCTCTAGCATGAAATCACAGCTTCCATGGACCATCTTCTCCGTTTTCAGCCCCATCTGCTACCCAGCCAACTCCAAAGAGTTGGAACAGGCCCTTGGGAACAACCAGCCACAAGGATTAAAACAAATTTCATCACCCTGCAAAGCCTATTCCACACACCAAAGAGCTGCAACAGGAGTTCAGAGGCACTGAGCCTTTTAATCCAGAGGCAGGAAAGCTGTCAGCTGAAGCCAGACACCAGCTAAATCCAGGATATTTCTAATCCTGATCTCAGTGCTGTCTAGGAGCATCTGGTGGTGGGGAGAGGGGGAGACTTTTGCTGGCCAGCTCTCGCTGGTGACATTCTCTTATACCCCAACTCTGTCACAAGGAATGACATTTTATGCATACACACAGGAACAACTGAGCTGGGGTGGTGATTCCTAGAATGCACAACTGGCTGGGCTGCATTTGCCTGGGAAACTGGAGCTCCAGGTCCCCCCATCCCAGCCCCAACCCTCCATCCAATCACACGGACAATAACAAGGCTGGAAGTCTATTTATAGCCTTACAGTATGTCCCTCTTCGAGGTTGGGGCAATGAAACACTGATCCTAGGCACCTGTGCTGGCCAGTCTAAGGGATTTTTGTGTTTGGGCAACTCCAGGCTAGGTACAGCCAAAAGAATTATGGGAGAAGGTGGAGAGCCCCTTCCTTTCACAGAATCACAGAATGTTAGGGGCTGGAAGGGACCTCGAGAGATCATCCAGTCCAACCCCCCTGCCAGAGCAGGAGCACCTATACCAGGTCACACAGGAACTCATCCAGGCAGCTCTTGAATACCTCCAGAGAGGGAGAGCCTGCTCCAGCGTTCTGTCACCCTCACAGTGAAATAATTCTTCCTTCTGTTTCCATGGAGCTTCCTCTGTCTCAACTTCCACTCTTTGCCCCTCATCCTGTCATTGGGCATTGCTGACAAGAGCCTGGCTCCATCCTCTGGGAACTCACCCTTTAAGTATTTATAACCATGAATGAGGTCACCTCTTAGCCTTCTCTTCTCCAAGGTGAAGAGCCCCAGCTCCCTCAGTGTCTCCTCATAAGGAAGATGTTCCACTCTGTTAATCATTTCTGTGGCTCTGCACTGGACTCTCTCAAGCAGTTCCCTGAGGTCCTTCTTGAACTGAGGGGCCCAGAACTGCACACAATATTCCAGATGTGGCCTCACCAGCACAGATTAGAGAGGGAGGAGAACCTCTCTCGACCTACTGACCACAACCCTTCTAATACAACCCAGGATGCCATTGACTTTCTTGGCCACAAGAACACACTGCTGGCTCATGGTCAGCCTTCCATCCACTAGGACCCCCAGGTCCTTTTCCCTTTCACTGCTCTTCAGCAGGTCAGTCCCCAACCTATACTGCTGCATGGGGTTGCTCTTTCCCAGGTGCAAGACTCCACACTTGCCCTTGTTGAACTTCATTACATTTCATAGAATCATAGAATCAGTCAGGAAGGGACCACAAGGATCATCTAGTTCCAACCCCCCTGCCGTGGGCAGGGACACCACACACACCTCACATTTCTCCCTGTCCTTCCCCTTCTCTTGAAGCACAGCAACACAACCAGGGCATAGTCCCACAACTGAGACATCATCACTCTAGAAGGCTTGCTCCATCCACTTTGCATCCAAGTTATTTCCCCCAACAACAACAGCAGCAGCAGCAGGAATCCCCACCCCGAGCAGCCCTGCTTCGCACCTTCATGCCCACGAGGTTATTGTGGAAGTCCACCCTGGCTCGCAGGTCCTTATTGGGCTTCCTCCCCAGGAACTCCTTGACGAACTTGTTGCTGTACTTCAGGTTGTCGCCGCAGCCGCCCCACTGCCAAGCCTCGCGGTTCTCCAGGTCCGGGGCCTCGTCGCAGGTGCAGCGCTCCATGCGCCCCGCGCTGCACGCCTTGGCCATGGCGTGTGTCAGCCCCGCCGAGGAGATGGCGTACAAGAAGGCTGTCTCCTTGAAACCTGCAGCACAGAGGAGGGGGTGGCTTTAATTGCAGCTAGAGCAAAGAAAGAAGGTGAGGGCAAGGCAGAACCCATTATGAGAGGAGCTTTCACAGTATCACAGTGTATTAGAGGTTGGAAAGGGACCTCAAGAGATCATCAGGTCCAACCCCCCTGCCAGAGCAGCATCACTTAGGGGAGTCTGCACAGGAATGCATCCAGGTGGGGTTGGAAAGTCTCCAGAGAAGGAGACTCCACAGCCCCCCTGGGCAGCCTGTTCCAGGGATCTGTCACCCTTACTGTAAAGAAGTTTCTCCTTATGTTGAGGTGAAATCTTCTATATTCTAGCTTGGACCCCTTGTTCCTTGTCTTATTGCTGTGCACCACCCAAAAGAGCCTGGCCCACTCCTCCTGACACCCACCCCTCACATATTGATAGACATTGATCAGATCTCCTCTTAGTCTTCTCTTCTCCAGACTAACCACCCCCAGGGCTCTCAGTCTCTCTTCACAGGGGAGATGCTCAAGTCCCCTAAACATCCTTTTGGCTCTCCATTGGATTCTCTCCAGCAGGTCTCTGTCTTTCTTGAACTGGGGAGCCCAGAACTGGACACAGGATTGCAGGGGTGAGGGAAGGGAAGAGTAGACGGGGAGAAGAACTTCCCTAGACCTGCTGGCCACACTTTTCTTGATGCATGTCAGGATCCTATTTGCTCTCTTGGCCACAAGAGCACTTTGCTGTCCCATGCAGAACTTGCTGTCCACCAGCACTCCAAGGTCTTTCTCTGTGGAGCTGCTTTCCAGCAGGGCAGCCTCTAACCTGTACTGGTGCATGTTTTCTTTATGTAAAGCACACTGAGCTCTACATACACCACTGATGGTGTAAAGGACAGAGTGGATGGCAAGGAATGATAGGCAGGGCTGGCACAATCCAGGATTCAAGAATGTAAATGCAGGTGCAGTTTCACCAGAGCAGTACCATCACCATGGTACAGCAATATTTCTACCAAAGGGATATCACAGAGCAGGAGCCCATCAGACTTCCAGCCTGATGGTGGAGGTAGAAACCCTGAGCACTCATTGTTCTTCCCTTTCCCCTTGAAGAAAACCACTGGGTCCTCCTCCAGTCCAACAAAGCTCTTATGACAGAAGGCACCTGAGGGCTGGGCAGGTGGTGCCTGTCACCCTAGGCAGCCCCTCACTAAAATGCCTCAAAATGCAGCTTATCCCTCAGCCCTTTTGTGCACAACCCTATTGTACACCTCCATGCCCACCTGCAGAGATGCAACAGCAACAACTGCAAGAGGAAAACTGAGGCATGGAGCCATTTGTAATTTTGCTCTAATGATAAAAGCCAGGAAGAAAAAGCAAACCTGGCAGTATTTATAGCTCCTCATTCTCCAGCTATGGAAGTTGTAAATGACTGCATATTTGAGATGCAATTCCAGAACAGCTTTGGATTTGACTCAAGAAATCCCCCACTCCAAAATAACACAAGTGGAGGGTGACAGTAGGAGATATATCTGTGTGCTGGTGAGTCAACCAAGGACATGCAGAGACACTGCCAGGTCATTTTTGGAACTGTTCCTTGGGAGGTGCATGGTAGTCCAAGCAAGCTCATGGGGTGTTATCCTGGCCCATTCCCAGAACATGCCTTCCCAAAGCACTCCCAGGTGCACAATATTGAACTTCAGCAGAAGACTGAAGAAGAAAATCCAATCCAGAACTCTGAGGTTTGCTCCTCCTAAAGGGGCTGACCCAAGACAGGCTGCAGTAGGAATTGTCCAAGTGTCTACTGCTCACTTGGAAAAGAGAAGCACAAACCTCCCCTTCACTTGAAGGAAGGTTAAAATCAAAAAAGGCTCAACTCCACACTTGAGGACACAGTAAAGAGTGGTCAGCACTGAGAAACCAAATTTGATGGCTTTTCCTCTGTTTACTCCCTGAAGTTAGACCATGTCCTCCGGCACACCAGAAGCATCCTCCGCACTGCAAACTCTCATTGCAGGTGGTAGGAGAATTCCTTACTCAATTCACATCAAACCTCACAGACATGCCAACCACCAAACTCCTCTGGGTACAAAACACCTTCTAAGCAGCCTTCACCTTTCCTAGACTAGTTCAGCTTTTTCCAGGTTACACCTCACACTGACACAACTGCCCACATGCCTGTCAGACAGATGCCACTGCTCCCAACCCGCCATGCTCCTGGCTTGAACGATTTGCCTCTTGCCACCACTACTACTTGTGCTACAAAATGGAGAAGTACCAATGTGCTAACAGGAAGTTCTTGATGGAATAAGGCATGGAAATCCCTGGAGAGGTTTTTTTTACTGCAGTTAGTAGCAAATACTCTGGATGTAGCTTGGTTTAGTTGGTAGCCCAGATCTACAGTCTGCTTGAAGGCTTACTGGGCTGTTTAGCCTGGAGAAGAGTAGCCTGAGAGGAGATCTTCTCAATGCTCAGCAAGAGCTCATGGGTGGGTAGGCAAGAGATTGGGGCCAGACTCTTATCAGTGGTGCCCAGAGATAGGACAAGGGATAATGGGCACAAGCTGGAACACAGAAAGTTCCATCTAAACATAAGGGAAAACTTATTTGCTGTGAGGGTGCTGGAGCCCAGGCTGCCAAGAGAGGCTGTGGAGTCTCCTCTGGAGACTATCCAAAGCCACCTGGCTGTTGTGATCCTGCACAACCTGCTGTGGCTGACACTGCTTTAGCAGGGGGGCTGGACCAGAGGTTCCCTTCCAAGCCCCAGCACGCTGGGATCCTGTGAAGCACTGAATTCAGAGCGGTTGTGAAGTCTCAGCAGAGCAGCACTGAAGGCAGAGCAGGTCTGACAGCAAGCCAGGAGGAATGGTTTGCCAGCTTCTCCCCTTCCATCAATCTCCCCATCAGCTTCAGCTCTGCTCCTCCCACTCCCCCATCACTGGAAGCTTCACAGATTCCCAGTGCCCATCAGCATGGGTATCATCTCACCCACAAGCAGCTCAGGCAGCTTCCAAGCAAGTCCATGTGACATTTGGCTCTGGCCAGGTTTAAAGCCATCTCTGCCACGCACTATTTGATTGCACCAAGATATTTTGTAACAAGATAATGAGCTTTAAATCAATGCAGGCATTCTAACCCCCAGCACATCGACAGCCTGCCGCCCGCCCCTCTCCAGTTTCAACCATTTCCAAAACTGGTCCTGAGTATCCAAAGAGGATAACGAGTCCCTTAAACAATCCCCTCGTTATTTTAAGAAATGGGCTGCATCAGCCCAAAGCTGCAAACCAACAGCCAGCCAGTTCTGGTGACCAAGTGCAAAAATGGAAGGAGAAGCTTTTCTTACACTGCAGGGATTTTTTTTTTTTGCCTTTTTTTTTTTAGTTTATTTTTTTTCTTCCCTCCTCAAAAAAGCTGCAATGATCCTGGAGGAGAAGGAACAAACCCACACCAACATATTGGAGTAGCTGTGTCTTAGCTGGTGATCCATGTGCCCCTTTGCCCTGGGGTATCACTTGTTTCAATGCTGAACCAGGAACCAGCAGCTCCTGGAGAGGAGGAGAAAGATTTACAGGGCAGCTTGTTATGCTGCAGGACCAACATCTGAAGGATTTACAGCATGGGTGGAGGGCAGAGATGTTGCAGGGGCATAAAACATGGAAGAATAAGACAGCAGGCAGAGCCTTGCAAGCCTCAGAGCTAGCATTTATTACTGGGGGTCCTGACAAGGGGTGAGGGGATGGAGGGTTCTCAGAGGTGTTTTAAGGCAGCTCAGCTTCAGGTTGGTTTGAAATGCCCCTCAGAGGAGTAGACATCTGAAGGAACAAGCTGTGGCCTCCAGGTGTCAGCATGAGAAAGTGCTTGGCCTTCCCAAGGCACCACTAATCCAGGGACAACTTCTGGCATGCAAGGATATTTTTAAACGCCTTGCAGCTCTGGCTGGACCTCTTGGGTTTCATAAGGACTTTCCTTGTTTCCACCACAGGCAGTGACAGTGCACTGGTTAAGATTCAGTGCTTCTGGATTACTCCTGCTCACTAATTAGCAATGGGAGGAAGCTTCACAAATCTCTGCTCTTATCTTTGAGACTGTCAGACTCTGGGTTTCTAAGTTCAGTTCTACTGCTGAGTGTGGGACTTTCAGGAAGTCACTAAAAGCCTCAAGAGCCATTTGGGAAATGTTCCTGATGCACTGGACTGTACTGGGACGGGGCAGGGCTATGTGAAGTAGCACAAAAGGAGATTTAGAAAAAAAGAAAAGTGTCTGCTCTTCCAGCAATCTCTTCTCAGTGTCTGGTCAGCTCCACCTGAGCTGCTGTAAAGGGTGTGGGAGTTACCCACCACTCATCTCAGGAGCTTTTCCCTGAGTACAACAGGAACAGGACACAAACATCTGCACATTTTGCTCTGCACTATGTCAGGGTTCTCCTTGCCTCCTCGATCAGGACAGCTCAGAACAGTCTGTTTTGCCTCACTGCCCTTCACAAGGCAGTTCCTCAACTTTTCCTGAAAATAAGGAAAAAAAGTAAAACAGAAAAAGGGACAGCTTTGGGAACTTCGTTTTCCCCTCCAACCACAACTCAGTTTCTGGCAGAAATGAAGAGTGTGTCCAAAGAAGAGCAACAAAGCTGGCTGAGAAGTCTAGAGAAGAAGCTTTCTCAGGAGTATCTGAGGGACCTAAGGTTGTTCAGCCTGAGGGGACACCTTCTGGTTCTTTACAGCTTCCTGAAAGGAGGTTGGAGTTTGGTCTCTTCTCTCAAAGAAGAAGTGTAAGGACAAGTGGAAATGGCCTCAAGTTGCACCAGGGGAGGTTTAGACTGGACATCAAGAAAAGCTTCTTCCCCAAAAGGGTTGTCACACCCTGGAACAGGCTGCCCAGCCAGTAGTGGAGTCACCATCTTTAAAGGGATTTAAAAGATGTGTAGACAAGGTGCTGAGGGACGTGGTTTAGTGGTGACCTGACAGTGTTGCAGTCATGATTGGACTCAATGATCTGCAAAGCCTGTTCCAACCAAAAGGATTCTATGAGCCTACTGGCTGCAGACATGTGCAGAAACATCTCCAGCCTCCAAGGAGAGGAGCCATGTCCAAGAATGTGAAGCAGACAGAAGTTGCTTCATTAGTACAAGCAACATAAGTTACCACCATACAGCACATCCTTTGCCTGCTGTGCACTTTCATGAATCAGCTGAGCCTGGCTTGGTGTTTACAGGCTCACAGGATGTTAGTGGTTGGAAGGGACCTCTGAAGATCTTTGAGTCCAACCCCCCTGCCAGAGTAGGACCATAGAATCCCGCACAGGTAACAGAGGAACTCATCCAGATGGGTCTTGAGAGAAGGAGACTCCACAACCCATCTGGGAAGCCTGTTCCAGTGTTCTGTGACCCTCATAGTGAAGAAGTTCCTCCTCATGTTGAGGTGGAATCTCCTGCGTGGGAGTTTATATCCAATGCCCCTTGCCCTATCCCAGAGTGCAACTGAGCAGAGCCTGTCCCTTCCCTCTTGATGCCCAGCCCTCAGATAGTTACTAAATCCCCTCTCAGTCTTCTCTTCTCCAGACTAAAAAGCCCCAGGTCTACCTCTCCAGAAGTCTTTATGGACGCCTGGGGAGGTGCTGAGCCACCCCTTCGAGGATGCACCAGGATGAACGCTCTGCAAAAAGCCAGGGAAGTCAGCGGGTGCAGGAGGTGCCAGCACCCCTACCCGAGGTCCCATCCTGCTCACCTCTCTTTAGCAAGCTGGCTCGGTAGCGCCCCTCGAGGGTGCAGTTCCAGCGCTCGAAGCGGAACTGGTACTGGCACTCCAGCGCGCTCATGCTGATCGCTTCCATCAGGGTCTCGGCCACGCCGGGGTCCCGCCGGCACATCCTGCGCTGCTTCTTCTCCAGCTTCAGGCGGTCACAGACTTTGTAGTGAGCTTTGATGGCAGCTTCCTCCATTTCCGAGGTCAGAGGGAGGATGGTCAGGGGTTCGTTCCCCGTCAGCCTGCAGAGGAACAGAGGAGCACAGTGGTGAGGAGGGAAGGATACAGCTCGTGGTAGAAATAGAGGCTGTGGTGGGATCAGGCCCTGCTTGGGTGAGCACTTGTGTGGACCTGCTGATCTCAGGGACGTGGTTTAGTGATTGTGCCTTAGCAGCAGTGGGCTTGCAAGCTTAAAGGAGGGCAGTTGGACTTGATGATCTCAAAGGTCTCTTCCAAACTCAGCAATTCTGTGCATCTATTCTAGGATCCCTTTGTGAGGAGTGATTTTACATTGAGGCTCTCCTTTGTGTGGGGAAGGTAGGAGCAAGAGCTCCTTGAAATAAATGCTTGGATTTATGTTCTCTAACAGCCCTCAGAAGGCTTGCTTGGACGTAAGACCTCAATCTCCACCACAGGGCAGTGCAGAAAACTAAAACAGGAAAAAATGAAATGAATGTACCCAACTGCATGAACCTGGAAAACCAGCACAAAAAAAACCCCAAGATCATTACAGTCACTCTTCTGTGCATGAACAACAACAACAACAGGTTTTAGCTTATCAAGCAGAGACAGAACCTGCTTGGGAAGGGAAAGAACGATTCATCACAACAGATCCCAAGAGACACCAAGAATGCACACAGAGCCACCCTGTCCTCAGCAGAAATGATCTTGATGAAGCCACAGCCTAGGGTTTGAGAGCAGGATCCACTTTCCAGGTGATGCTTCCCAAAGCTTTTACACAGCAGAACAAGCTCAAAACTTAAAACATGATCTGAAGTAATTTGTGTCCCCTTGCCTTCCCCCCTCCCCTGCCTTCTCCAAGCACAAGGTCCTTGACTCACACAATGTGCCACAAAAGAAGCCAGAGTACTGTTCCAGGTGTCAAGTGACAAGCTGCTGGAAAAGGACCAAGCTGGCATCAACCCTAGGGAGCAGAGACACTGCAGGAACATCTGCTGGGCTCATGGGTGGTTTGTTGGCCAGGCTGCTCTCACCCCAGTCTCCTGGCACTGCCCTTTTCAGGCCGGGTGCCAGTCCATGCAGTCAATGGGAATCACTATGTGGGGTTTTGAAGGACCCAAAGACATGGAGTTTTGAAGGACCTGAAGATATTTCCCCAGCCAAAAAGGAAAGATTACTCCAAGTCAGGATTGAAAACACTGAAAGATTGCAGACCTGCAGAGGTGAACGCAGAAATGAGTTGCAAGTTCAGGTATCTCCATCGCTGGAGAGAGTCCAATGAAGGGCAATAAGGATGACTAAGGGAATAGAACATCTCTTACAAGGAAAGGCTGAGAGATCTGGAGCTGTTTAGCATGGAGAAGAGAAGTCTGAGAGGAGATCTCAACATTCAAAAATGCATCAAGTGCAGGTGTCAAGAAGAAGATGGGGACAGTCTCTTTTCACTGGTGCCTAGTGACAGGACAAGGGGCACCGAGCACAAACACCACCACAGGAAGTTCTGCCTCAACATGAGGAAAATCATCTCTGCTGTGAGGGTGCTTGGAGCACTGCAGCAAGCTGCCCAGAGATGTTTCTCTGTAGCCTTTCACAGCTGACAAGAGAATACCTTCAGCTTGCAAAGAAAGGAGGCAGCACAAAAGCATTTTCTACAGCTCCCCCACTCCAGCTGACCCTTCCAACTTAGCAGGTACTGTTCTGGTAAGTGTTCTGAAAAACACAAGCTGCAAGTATCATGCAGCAGATGGCTATCACAGTGTGGAGGGATACAGGAATTGATCCTACAGCCAAGATTCCTGCAGCACAATTGGTGATTGTGAACTCCATCCCTACCCTCCCTTTTTGGTGCTTGGCTTTGAAATACTTCAAAGTATGGTTTCCCACAGATCAGCTTTGCAAAACTTACTGATGGCACAGCCCCATTGCAGGAACTGCCAATAAAAGTCACCCAAATAAAATCAAAATAAAGTGAAAGGGATCTGGAGATGGTGAAAAATAGGATTTATGGTGCTGCAAAGCACCAGAGGACAAGCCTCCACCATCAGCTTAGAGCTACTGGATGGAAAATCTCCAGAAATAAGAGAAAATTGAAGCATTAAATGGACTGAACTACAGCATAGGAGGTTCCACCTTAACAGGAGGAGGAACTTCTTCACTGTCAGGGTCACAGAACACTGGAAGAGGCTCCCCAGGGAGGTTGTGGAGTCTCTGGAGACTTCAAAGACCCACCTGGATGCATTCCTGTGTGACCTGTGTTAGATTCTCTGGTCCTGCTCTGGCAGGGAGGTTGGACTCAATGATCTACAGAGGTTAATTGAACCCCTAACATCCTGTGATCCTGTGACTGATCATCAGCAAAGTCCATTTTCATTGCTCTGTGCAGAGGGCTTAGGTAGGAGTTCACCAGCTCCAGTATCTGAGACACACAGGTAATGGTCATAATGAGCTGAGAAAGCTGGGCCGCCATAGAATCACTGAATGCACTGGGTTGGAAGAGACCTTTAAAGTCCAATGCAGACACCCACTTCACCCCTTCCAAAGAAGGCAGCCCAAAAGGAAGATGCCAACATGATGCCCTATAAAGAAGGCAGGATCCCACCTTTTCCCACCTCCTGTTTCCTGACCCAGCTCTGCCCTGTTCTCACCCACTACAAGACAAGGGGACATGAGAAGCCAGACTGTTGGAAGAGCAGCCATGCAATAGCCATGCTGAACAAAGCCCTGCCCATCACTGCCTGTAGTAATTCCAGTGGCTTTAAAGCTGGTCTGGATCACAGTAAAGCAAGTTAATTAGGGAAGCATCTCCAGAACAAGACAAGGAGTTGATTTAGAGGAAAGGGGTTTTTCCCAGTCAAACAATTAAGATCTTCCAGGTGAGGACATCCATGAGGACAGCAGCACATGTGCATGCACACATACACTTTCCCTCCCCAGTCCTGGATGTGTGCCCATGTCAACCACGGGGACCCATGCAGCGACCTCAGCTCCACACACACATTCCAGCAGCCCCAGGAAATAAAAAGGGGTGAGGTGGCACTTTTCCTAGCATGGCATCAATAATAAACAAGCAGAGGCAAGAGCCAGGGAGAGCTGGAGCCCCCACCTGAAAAACACTGCCTTGGAGCTGCCGCTGCATGGAACCTTTATAATCCTATAAAGCTCTTTTATGCAACCTAAGGCTGAGTGAGGTCCTGTAAGGCAACGGTGTCAGTCGGATGCTTTCTCAGCTCCTCACAAAGACTGAGCTGTTCCTTCCAAGGACACTTTTTTTGGGGAGGGAGGGGTGAGGGAAGGGGTGAGGGAGGTGTTGTTTTTACTTTATATGTACCTGATCCACCACTGTTAAACTGTCAGGCAGCACGCTGGGCAACTGTATTACTTTGGATTTAGGGGCTCGAGCATGACATGAAGGTGAGTTTCTCCATTAGGAACTTGGAGAGAGACCAAGCAGCTCCTTGTATGCAACTCAGGAACGTATAACTCTGGACATAACTTTGGTCTCTATGAAGGCAGTATCATAGTTCCTGTGTGACCTGGTAGAGGTGATCCTGCTCTGGCAGGGGGGTTGGACTGGATGATCTCTCGAGGCCATTTTCAAGCCCCTGACATTCTGTGATTCTGTGACAGGAGGCTTTGGGTTGGAAGGGAACTTTAAAGGTCATCTAGTCCAACTCCATTGCAGTCAGCAGGGACATCTGCAACTAGAGCAGGTTGCTCTGAGCCCCAAGCAACCTGACTTGGAATGGGGGATGACCCAGGGATGAGGCATCTACCTCCTTTCTGGGCAGCCTGTGCCAGTGTTTCAGACAGCATTTTTAGGAAGCCAAGAGACCATTTCCACTGCAGACTTTGACCTAATCTTCTGCATACCTTGCCTGACTTCTTCTCCAAGTGGCACAATTTCATTGCCCAGACCTCCAGAAGGACCTGGCTGCTCAGTGTTCTGCCTACTTGAGAGGAACCTCTGCAACATCATTTGCACTGTTCTGCTTCCTGTTCAATCTGTCACTAGTTTGAAGCCTCCAGAAGGATTATTATCACCATATGTAAACAGCAAGACCTATGCAGTTTAGAACATGCTACTGGTGTCATTTTTCTGCCTTGGTTGTGCTCTTCATGTCAAACATTGATAACTGCTGGAGTTCAGACTCAAATCACCCAGGTTTGGGAAGAAATCCAAACACAGCCCCAGCCCTGATAGCTCACTGGCCAAGTTTTATCTGCAGCACCACGGAATTATTGCCCTTCCAGGAGAGGCCATTCAAGGTGGGTCCAGCTTTCAGCTCATCTTGGAAGTCAAGAGTTTCTATTGCCTTGTCAGCTCACACTTCCATCAGTTTCCCTGTATTCTCCCCTTGTCTAACAGGGGTTTTCCTGATGAGAATTGAAGGGGATGAGATAGAAGTCAGGCGCCCGCATGGACCTGCGAGCACGCTCTCCTTTTTGACATGCTCCAGGGTTTCCTCTGCAAGTGCTGCCAGAGATGTGAGCCAAGGTGAGCTGCTTTCCTGCAAGGAAACACCTCTGCTACGCTGCCTGGAACGACAGGCACTGAAATATTGCATTCCTACCCTTCCTCCAGCAATTCTTGCTGCCAGGACATTTATCACTGCTACATCTGTACGATCAAATTGATCCCATCTTCACTTTTTACATGACTCTGCTACTCTTCCAACCCTTTTTTCTTCTCCTTCCACCACTTCTTTCTTCTTTCTCTCTTTCTTTCTCTTTCTTTCTTTCTCTTTCTTTCTTCCTTCTTTCTTTTTTTTTTAATAATTTAAAAGGTTTCTGAAAAGTTGCCAAGTGCCAAGTTAAATCCCTGACCAGAATGAGTCCTCTTCCAGCTCAAACCAGGACAAATAATTTTGCCACCCACTACAACAAAAGACAATTTTCATTCCAGGCAAATATCTCAGAGTTGCAGCACTAAGATTCACCAGCATGGAAACCATACAAGAAGAGAAATGTCAGAACCATCTCAACAAGTGTTTGCAATGCTCCTTTGCAATTTCCATGGATTCTGCTGAACAGTTTCCAGCACCAAACCACCTTTAGAAAACAACTTTTGGGGTGCTGAGGAGAGGGTGTTCAGTTGTTACAACTCAATGCACCACCAACAAGTTTGTGGATGACTCCAAGCTGTGTGGTGCTGTTGATGTACCAGAGGGACAGGATGGCATCCAGAGGGACCTGGACAAGATGCAGAGGTGTGTGCCCAGGTGAACCTCATGAGGTTTAGCAAGAAAAAGTTCAGGGTTCTGTACCTAGCCTGTAACAATCCTCACTATCAATACAGACAGGGGGAAGAGGTGATAGAAAGCAGCCCTGAGGAAAAGGACTTGGGAATGCTGATGGACGAGAAGCTGGACAGGAGCAGGCAGTGTCAGCTTGCAGCACAGAAGGCAAATCACAGCCTGGGCTGCATCCAAAGCAGCATTGCCAGCAGAGCCAGAGAGGTGATTCTGCCACTTTGCTCTGCTCTGGGGAGACCTCAGCTGGAGTGCTGTGTGCAGGGCTGGAGCCCTCAATATAGGAAGAACATGGAGCTGACAGAGAGGGTCCAGAGGAGGGCCACAAAAATGCTCAGGGGGTTGGAGCAGCTCTGCTCCGAGGACAGGCTGAGGGAGCTGGGGGTGTTCAGCCTGGAGAAGAGGAGGCTCGGGGAGACCTAATAGCAGCCTGCCAGGACCTGAAAGAGGCTACAAGGAAGATGGAGAGAGACTGTTTGCAAGGGCCTGTGGGGCTAGGAAGAGGGACAATGGCCTCAAACTAGAGCAGAGCAGATTTAGATTGGATATTAGGAACAAGTTCTTTACCATGAGGGTAGTGGAACACTGGAACAGGTTGTCCAGGGAGGTGGTTGGGACCCCAGCCCTGGAGATATTCAAAGTGAGGCTCAGCAGGGCTCTGGGCAGCCTGATCTAGTTGAGGATGTCCCTGCTGATTGCAGAGGGGCTTGGACTAGGTGACTTTTGGAGGTCTCTTCTAACTCAGACCATTCTAGCATTCTATGATTCTAATGACTCCTTAGCTACCCTTGGGCTGGGAGGTCCCAAGAAGCTTGGCTTCAGGAGCTGCCAGCAGCCTAATTCCATCGGAACAAGCCACTTGGTCTGAGTGAGCAGAGGTGGAGAAAGGAGGCAGGGAAGGGAGGGAAGAGGAGGGGAAGGCTGTTTCCTCTCTCCTTCATCCTCTCAAGAATGAAACAGCAATCAGTGAGATTTATGGAGGATTTTCAACCCAACTTAAAGCCAGCCTGTGAAGCATGGTGCCAGTGGAATGCACAGGCCAGGAGGCAGCAGAGGCTTTCACTCCCCTTTTAAGAAGGCATTAGCTTTGCCCTTGGCAGCCTGTGCCAGGAATTAGCCCCCACTGGTGCCCCCTCTTTGGCTGGACAGCTCCTGGACCCTCACCCTATAACCTACCACTGCTCTTTATCCTGACTATTGCTTGATTTTTATTTGATTTAGTATTTTTGGCTTAGTGTTTCTTTTGGCATGAATCCCTCTAGACTGTAGGCAACACAGAGTTGTGAGCTTTGGTGCAAGGCAGCAGTTAAGTGGGAAGCAATGGGATGGAAGATGAAGAAATAAGCCTGGAGAAGTAAATAAAAAGGGCTGATAGAACCTGTTTAGCTCCATGCAATGGGGAGGGAGAAAAAAAGGGAGTTTCTCAGAAGATTTTCCATGATGGGATGAAATGGTGAGAGAAATGCACAATATGGCCAAGCCCTGTAGTAAAACCTCCTTGTAGCAAAGCTACTCTGAAGTGGAGGGGGTTGGTTTGATGTGGTGTTTTGAGGGTTGGAATTGGTTGAGTTGAGTTTGTTGGCTGCTTTTGTTTGTTTGTTTTTATTTCTGGAGGACAGTTTCATTTCACACTGCTGAAAATCCTGCCATCCCAGGATCTCAGATCCTTGTTGTGCTCCAAAGCAGCTCAGCTCCCTGCCTGACACAAGTTTAGAGTCATTCAATTTCATATAGAATTGGGTCTAACAGCTCTCCAGGACAAAAATCAAGGGACATTTCTAGACTACACTTATAGGAATATATACATAATGATCCCTCCTCTCACCTTGCTTTGGAGCAGTTTTTGGTGAGATTGAGGACCAGGAAAACAAAACAGATGTAATGGATCATACAAAGAAATAACAGCAAAAGAAGTTAGATCAGATTTTGAAGCCAGCAAACCAAAGGAAAGAGGCCAGATGCTCAACTGCCTGATTTTCTTGCCACAAAGAGCTGAGTCCTATGCAAACTCTGTTACATCTGCTCCGACCATGAAGCCTAAATGCCAGAAAGTCATGTGGGCTATAAACCTGCAGCAATTGGTTTGTTTTTCTGCTCCAAGCACAGATAAATCCAAGTTCATGGTCTTCCTTGGTGGCTTCCCTTGTCTGGAGAGAGTTGCACACAGCAAAGGATCTCCAGCATTTGAAATCTAAGCAGAAGACTCCAAAAGAACCCCACAGATACTTCATCACCATCCTTTTTGTGCTGCTGTTTACAGTTATTCCAGCAGGTTTAGAGAGGACATCAGAAATCCTTGCTGATAGATCAAGGGCATTCCTCCACACAGGCAGTTGCAGTTCCCAAAGCACCTCCCATCCATCCTTCTATCTCTCTACAGCTGAAGCTGCTGCCATGAAGCTCAATGAAGGCTCACAGATCTGCCCAAGGCTGGGAGCTCCCCAGGGAGCACTTTGCTCAGAGCAATGCAAGGATTAGATCTACTGGCTGGGGTCAGAAGCAGTGTTTAAAAAGATAAATAATAAATGCTAGACATTCCAAGAATGGAGCCTTTTTTTTTTTTTTTTTTTTTGTCTAAACAGCACATCATTAAACTGCAAGGCTCATTGCCACCGGATGTCATGAAGCCCAAGACTATGAATGCATTCCAAAAGGGATTAGACAAATTCAGGAAAGGGAGGTTCACCCAGGTGAGTGATGAAATATGAGGACCTGAATGCAGCCTCTGGCTCAAGAAGCCTCTAAATCAGTCTGCCAGGAGTGAACAGGACATGCCAGGAGACACATCGTTTGTCCCATTGTCCCTTGGCTTCCCCAGGTGCCCTGTCCCATTTTCCCTTGGCTTCCCCAGGTGCCCTGTCCCATTGTCCCTTGGCTTCCCCAGGTGCCCTGTCCCATTTTCCCTTGACTTCCCCAGGTGCCTTGTCCCATTGTCCCTTGGCTTCCCCAGGTGCCCTGTCCCATTTTCCCTTGACTTCCCCAGGTGCCTTGTCCCATTGCCCCTTGGCTTCCCCAGGTGCCCTGTCCCATTGTCCCTTGGCTTCCCCAGGTGCCCTGTCCCATTTTCCCTTGGCTTCCCCAGGTGCCCTGTCCCACTGTCCCTTGGCTTCCCCAGGTGCCCTGTCCCATTTTCCCTTGGCTTCCCCAGGTGCCCTGTCCCATTGTCCCTTGGCTTACCCAGGTGCCTGTCCATTTCCCTTGCTTCCCAGTGCCTGTCCCTGTCCCTTGGCTTCCCCAGGTGCCCTGTCCCACTGTCCCTTGGCTTCCCCAGGTGCCCTGTCCCATTTCCCTTGGCTTCCCCAGGTGCCCTGTCCCATTGTCCCTTGGCTTCCCAGGTGCCTTGTCCCATTGTCCCTTGGCTTCCCCAGGTGCCTGTCCCATTTTCCCTTGGCTTCCCCAGGTGCCCTGTCCCATTGTCCCTTGGCTTCCCCAGGTGCCCTGTCCCATTTCCCTTGGCTTCCCCAGGTGCCCTGTCCCATTGTCCCTTGGCTTCCCCAGGTGCCCTGTCCCATTGTCCCTTGGCTTCCCCAGGTGCCCTGTCCCATTTTCCCTTGGCTTCCCCAGGTGCCCTGTCCCATTCCTTGCTTCCCAGGTGCCTGTCCATTCCCTTGCTTCCCCAGGTGCCCTGTCCCATTTTCCCTTGGCTTCCCCAGGTGCCCTGTCCCATTTTCCCTTGGCTTCCCCAGGTGCCTTGTCCCATTGTCCCTTGGCTTCCCCAGGTGCCCTGTCCCATTTTCCCTTGACTTCCCCAGGTGCCCTGTCCCACTGTCCCTTGGCTTCCCCAGGTGCCTTGTCCCATTGTCCCTTGGCTTCCCCAGGTGCCCTGTCCCATTTTCCCTTGGCTTCCCCAGGTGCCCTGTCCCACTGTCCCTTGGCTTCCCCAGGTGCCTTGTCCCATTGTCCCTTGGCTTCCCCAGGTGCCCTGTCCCATTTTCCCTTGGCTTCCCCAGGTGCCTTGTCCCATTGTCCCTTGACTTCCCCAGGTGCCCTGTCCCATTTTCCCTTGGCTTCCCCAGGTGCCTTGTCCCATTGTCCCTTGGCTTCCCCAGGTGCCCTGTCCCATTTTCCCTTGGCTTCCCCAGGTGCCCTGTCCCATTTTCCCTTGGCTTCCCCAGGTGCCCTGTCCCATTGTCCCTTGACTTCCCCAGGTGCCCTGTCCCATTTTCCCTTGGCTTCCCCAGGTGCCCTGTCCCATTGCCCCTTGGCTTCCCCAGATGTCCACACCTTTGGTTCAACCTCATACAGCCATTAAGCTTTCAGCACCAAGACAGAACCTTTCATCAGCTGCAGCACTGAACCCACCTGCACCTTCCCATCCTTTGGAGGACAGCAAGACCCAAACCAGCAGTGCCAAGCACATGCCACACACTAGCACACTGCAATGCCAGGCTTGGCAGGTCCCCACATCCACACTCCCTCATTTTTTTCCCTTGGAGAAGCCAGGCTCACTTTTGACAACCCCACCTTCATGGTCCTAGCAGCAATCCTGCCACCCCCAACAGGTCTCCCACCCTCAGCAGCCCCCAGCAGCCCGGGACGTGGACATGCCTCGCTCCAGCTCCAGCAGCAGCACAGCCAGCCATGTGTTAGTGTCAGTCTCTCCAACCCACCCACCCCTGCCAGGGAACACATCTGACTGGGTCATGAATCGCCCACTTGTCTCCCTAACACCTCAGCCAGCCCTTTTGTTACATGGGGGGGGACCAAGGCATAGCAGCTCCCCAGCACACATCACCCAGCAGCACTTGGCTTGTCCTTTCCCCACCTCCTCCTCGTCCTTAATCTGTTGGATAACTCCTGCTGTCCCTCCCAAACACTGCCCAGTCTGTTCTCAGCAGATGCTGAGGTTACATAGCTGCCCTTGCCCAGACCACAGAGATTGGCAGCCAGGGAAGAAACATCATGTAGCCAAAGCAGCACTTTCCCTCACTGCTGGGAGATATCCTGTGCACACACACACAGAAACTAGAGAGAAAATAAAGGTTATTGTCCATACAATTGTCCTCTCAGAAGCTGGAGGTTTGAAATTGAACCTTGGAGGAAAGTAAAGAGTTCCTAAAGTTTGTTGGGACAGAAAAACAAGAGGAGAATGAGCTTCTTCCTCCTGAATACAAAAGCTGGGGCCAGTAGGTCTCAGCTGGAAGCAGAGAGTGGCTGCTATTCAACTTGGGGACTAATGACAACTTCTAGAAACAAGCATATAGGTTCAGGCAGAAGAGGGTTTTCACAGCCCCCTCCCCTCCAAACATTTTAGCTGGCCCCTATTAGATATCGCAGGGAGGTCAGTTCGTGGAGTATTTAGATGGTTGGGCGGTTTGACACCTCATCTGATCTATTTTGAGAGCAGTTTACAGCTCTGCAATTCCTCCCCTGCACAGCAGCGATAGCTTTTCCACTCTAATGTCATATTATCCTCATGGCAGGTTTCAAAACTAAACAGGTGAAAAAACAAACTTTCTGGGCACTGGAGAGAGCAGGAGGCAGGAGAAACACGATGGGGATGGGATGGGAGAAGTTTATCCTTGTTCTGACCCCCAGAAGAGATTGTGGGAAGGAACTGCAAATAGAGTAGCTGTTTCCTTATAAAACCCAACAAAAAAATACTCAAAGGCTTTTTGCATAGAGGTCACCCTGTAGACAAAAGGTGTCTCAATGTCTTTTCTGAAGGAGCTTTGCAGTCCCAAGGCTTTACAAGCCTTAAATGAAGCTTCAATGGTCAGACCTCCAGCTAAGTAAACTACTTCTGGCTGAAGTTTCAAACTCATCACTTCAGGATAAACCAGCAGTGCAGAAGACGTATTTCCTGATGTATCCTAGAATAGGTTCCCATGAACCCAACCAACATCATGAACCTTACTATCTTTCACTCCAGATGCAGGGCCATGGATGGTTCTTCAATCACTGCCATCCATCATGCATTGCTCTTGTTCACTTCATCTCCCTCAGCACCCCAAAACACTGCTCCTGCACAGAACAATTCATCACAGCAAGAAAAAGAGGGAAAGAACAATGTGAACCCCTCCCATCAAATACCTGATATCCATTCACCACCAACACCCAGGCCCCACATCATTCTAGAGATGGTGCAATACTTCCTCAGAGGATTGCATCCACGTAGAGAGTTTTGTGGAAGGGAAGCAAATGCTAACAGCAAGTGATGAATAAATCAATATTGGTAACCAAGATGTCACTAACACAACTGTGCTACTGGCAAGAACTTCCTTTATCTTTTGAAGGTGACTGCCTACAGGCTATTGGCAAAGACCTCAGCCAGACCTGACTTTGCCAAGGTTTCAAATGAATAAGCTCAAGGGGAAGCCAAGGCTTTATCTAGGAGTGCTGCTGAGCAGATGGGGCTGCATATCATCCATCTTTATGTAGTGCATTAAAAAGGCAGAGAACCAGAGAACTGCTTCAGTTGAAAGAGACTTCTAAGATCAGAGAGTCCAACCATCAACCTAAGATCACCACAGCCATTAAATCACATCCACAGGTCTCTTGAGCACCTCTAGGGATGGTGACTCCACCACCTCCCTGGGCAGCCTGTTCCAATGCCTGACCACTCTTGCAGGAAAGACATTTTTCCTAATATCCAACCTAAACCTCCTTTGGCACAATTTCAGGTCAGTATGCTCAACAAACCAGTATTAAGCAAAGCATTTCCTTCTTGAATTGATCATGCATCCAGCCACCCAACTAAGTTGCATTAAAAAGGCAAAGGGGGGGAGGGGGTGGGAGGGAGGACGACAAGCCAAGGGTCATACATAGCAAATTCTGATTAGATTATGAAACCAAGATGATCTTACCCAGTGGACAGTGTGCATTTTACATAATTAGCTTGTTACTTGTAAATGCCTCCCCATAGTGCCAATGGCAGATTTTCACCACCCAAAATAGCCTAAAGCTGTTGGATTCAAGAGCTCCTGCCATCCCAATTTAGATCAACTCAAATACAGAAACCACGAGGTGGTTTCGTTACCCCAAGATTAAGAATTGAATCGGCTCTTGTGTGCCTGGGTGTTGGAAGGGGTAGGAGATTACAGAGGGCAAAGACATATTATGTCACACTGTGCCTTGCCAGCCCAATCCTCACTGAATATGGAAGTTGTTCTTCATGGCACTTTGACAGATTTCAAGTCACTATTGGGGAGATAGAGGCTCACTAAGACCGGTAGTAAATCTGCAGCGTTGTGGGATGCCACAGCTGTATCCACATTCATTCAAGGGAGCTGTAACCCAGCTCCAGGAGACATATGGTTCATGAAATTGGGACTGTTTCATCTCAGTTCCAAGAAGAAGCTCAGAGTAAGCCTTAAGTTATAACTACTGCCTATAAAACACAACCTCAGAAGCAGCAAAGTAAGGAAGTCATTTTATTGGCAAGTTGCTCATGCTTGACAGGGATCCCAATAAATCCTAGAATGGTTTGGATTGGAAGGGACCTTAAAGATCATCCAGTTCCAACCCTTCTGTCGTAGTCAGGGAGACTTTCCACTAGACCAGGTTGCTCAAAACTTCATCCTAATGGCCTTGAACGCTTCCAGGGAAGGGGCATCCACAAGTTCAGCCACCTGTTTCTCACCATCCTAATACCTAACTTTTCTTCCTAATATCTAATCTAAATCTCCCTTCTCCAGTGGAAACTGTTACTCCTTGTCTTACCACTAAAATCCCTTTCCTATCTTTCCTATAGCCTTCTGTGAGTGCTGAGAGCCTTCTATGTTCTACCTGGAGCCTTCTCTTCTCCAGGCTGAACAGCCACAATTCTCTCACAGCCTTTCTTCATAGCAGAGGTGTTCCAGCCCCCTGATCATCCATTGTAGGCCTCCTCTGGGGTCATTCCAACAGTTTCATGTCCTTCTTATTTTTGGGTCCACTCTCTTCAACAAATTTACAAGGTGGGATTTTAATCTTTCAGGGGCTTGCCCCTCCCTCTTTAAAAAGATAATCAAGTTACAGCTGAATGAATGGCATCAAATCACAGATGCCTGTGCAAAACTACAGCAAGGTCAAAAGCCCCAGCTGAGAGATGCTCTATTAATCCACACAGTTGGAAAAAATCAAGGGGATCTTATCAGTACCTAATGGAGAGGCGTCAAAAGGATGAAGTCAGACTCATTTTCAGTGGTGCCAAGTGACAAGGGACAATGGGCACAGACTGGAGCCCAGAAGGGATCTGAAGATGAGGAGAAGCTTCTTTGCTGTGGGAATGCCAAAGCCCTGTCCCAGGGTTCCCAGAGATGTTGTGGACTCTCCTTCTCTGGAGAGATTCCAAGCTCACCTGGACATTGGGATCCTGCACAACCTCTTGTGGGTGACCCTGCTTTAGCAAGAGGGTTGAACTGGATGTTTGGAAGTACCTCCCAACCCCTTCTGTAGGCTTCCAGTCTAGGGATAGATGATCAGTTTTTCCCAGATTCAAGATGGTATTCAGCATGTAAAATAATTTTGATCTATATAGGACCTCTGGAGATCATCTAGTCCAAGCCCTCTGCCAGAGCAGGTTCATCTAGAGCAGTAATAAAGCACACTGAGAACCCCCTCCCTGGACTAATCCATCAACAGATGCTCATTAGAGCTTCTCACCACCAGAGAAGCTCCAGCCTGAGATGGGGTTTCCATCTGCCTTCAGAACACATGTGGGCTTGCTTTACAATTCCCACATCCCACCTCTTTCAGTGGGTCTGGAGCCTGAAGTCATCATCTCAAGCACAACTACATGGTGTCTATCAGAATTAGAGCCACTAGGCTAAAAATAAATAACAAAAGATTATTTCTTTCTTAATTAAAACTGGAACAGAAGTACAGATCTGTTCCTAGACAAGTTGTTTCTTTTCTTGCAAGCAGCCTGCTGGAGAGACTTCTCACCATAAAGAGTGAGCAGGCCCAGAGTCATCTGCTTAATACTAGATAAAATGAGGAAGAAAAAAGTCAAAGAAGCTAAAAGCTGCTTGAACCACCAGCTGTACCCTCCTTGCACTCCAGTTCAGCATGATTTCTATTTTCCCTTGAATGCTGTGGCAGAGAAGATTTGAAAGGAAAGGCTATGGGGAAATAACCAGGAGACTGAAGGAAGTTTTAACTTAGATACACCAAAATGAGATCTCTCTTTTGCAGTCTGCTCTAGCTGACCCTGCTTTAGCACGGAGGTTGAATTAAATGATCTCCAGAGGTCCCTTCCAACCCCCACCATGCTGGGTTCTATCATGCCTGTACAAACTGAACTGGAACTCCCAGCACTTTGAACAAATCACTGCACAAGAGCATTGTTGAAGCAGCAGCTGAAACCCTATAGCACTACAACAAAACTCGGCCACCTCCTTCTCTTAGCTTTTAGGTCCTTCCCTGGTAGATGGTATCACATTCCACATCCCCTTTCTTCACTTGTGCTTGAGATTTTCCAGTTGGCCCTGTGTCAAGAGAACTGTCCTACCCCCCCCCCCCCCAGGCTTGGTCTCTCCTCCCTGCAAGAGCACATGCCTTCTGCCAAGCCTTCCACCACCCTCCCCCTCCAGCCCTCCCTGAGGTTAGGGAGGCATCCAGCATTCCCTGACCTGCATCCCCAAGGGATGCTAACCCACAAGTCTCACACCTCGCTTCCTTGAAACCCTGCAAGCCTGGGGTTACACTTAGCAATTCTACAGCCTGAACCACGGGAACAATAGTGGCAGGACCTCACTTGCTTTGCCAGCTTTCTCTCCACCACAATCCCCTGGGTGACATTTGTTTTCTTGGTGGTGGAGAAAGGAATCCCTTTAGTTTACTCCTCTCCAGCCCCAAAAATACCAGTGGTTGAAAGTGCCCCAACTACATCTAACTTCCATACACAGCTGGAGCCATGAGCAAGAATCTACACTGAAATCAGGGAAAGACATTTTGTTGGTCTTGGGACCTCCTAGAAGGGAATCAGAATAACCACCTAGCTGGCCTGGAACCACAACAACAAAGCAGATGCCTCCTGGTTGTTCTCTTGCTACAAACAAAATCTCTTTCCCTGATTTTAGTGTAGCTTCTTGCTCATTGCTCCAGCTATGTATGGAAGTTAGATGTAGTTGGGGCACTTTTATCTCATCTTAGCACACAACTATTGCTATTTTTGATCAAAAATATTTTGTATTCATTGCTTAAACTCTTGGAGATAGGTGGAAGAAAAGGTAGCCAAGAGTAGTTTCCTAGGCTCATGATTTCCCACCCAACTTTCTGCTGAAGGAGATCCATGTTGATAGCCCTGACATTCCAACAAAAAGCTTTGATCTATTATGGAGACATCAAGCAGCAAAGTCAACTTTATCAAAGCAAACAGCAGCTTCAAGGAGGAAAGTAAAGCCCAAACATCACAGAGATGAGAGGAGACCTTTCTACCAGAGCTCTGCAAAAGAATTTCTCTGTAAATCAAAAGCATTCTTCACCTTGGAATTTTCCTCCAGGTTAGAGAGGGCTTGTAACCAATTAAAAACAAAACACCACCACTAAAACCAAAGCCCTCCAAGTTTCCAAAGTATTTCATGTGATAAAACCAACATTACAGCCTGAAAATAAATCATAACAGTAATATACACACACTTGAGAGGGGGGAAAAAAAAACCCAACACAACAGATATAAACCTACACTGGAAAAATCTTACACTTCCAGCAGCCAAAATGCCAGTTGGTACATGTCACATTTGGGTGCCCTAGGCAACGCTATCACAATGGCTAAGACAGGCAGGCAGAGCTCCAACACGAATGTCCAAAGCCCAAGAGGACACACAGATGCTCCCTGGAGCCTCAGAGAAGAGTGATGGCATCTCAGGCCTTTTGCTGAAGCTTTCACACACGTTTAGCATCTTGAGCAGCAGCACGAGTCGGAGCAAGGCTGCGACCTTTCAGAGTGTTACCAGCTAATCCTCCTTCAAGGAGGGCCTCAGAAAACATTTAGATTGAAGTATCCATGAGATTAAGATGTTTATCCATCCTGTATTTTGCACATTTGTGATTTCAGTGTCTCCTGGCTGCAAGAGCTCGGGAGGACCAAGGGCCAAGAACGAAAAGAGAATGACTCAAAGGGAGAGGATAGCAACGCTAACAAATGCTTTGTGTGTTTTCTAGAAACCTGCCATCAGCCTGGAAATAAAGCAGAATTAGGGGAGATTTTTCCCCTGATGGAAATACCTTGTGCAGCTGAGTTGACAGGAGAGCATTAGGCACAATGAGAACTAAGAGCAGATCATGAGGTGCTCGCTGCTAAGACTTCCCAGGTGTTTATATCTGGCCTCAGCCAGGAGAAATACCATAAAGTCCTTAAGATCACCCCAATCCATCAACAGCCCAAAGTTCTCTCAACACAAACACTAAGGAGGAGGTCAGTTAACTCCCACTGTGGCTGGGGACACTGCACTAGCAACCACATGCAGAGACGGTCTTTCCTTCTTCCACCCCAAACTGGCACCATATTTCCCAAGGGAAAAACTCATAGAGACACTCTAAGACATGGAGCTACCCCTCAGGCGAAGGCCATGGATCAAGGGGCTGGAACCACTCTGTTGTGAGGACAGGTTGAGAGAGCTGGGGCTCCAGGTAGATCTTATGGCAGCCTCCCAGTACTGTGCCTACAAGAAAGATGGAGAGGGACTACCAGAGAGCATAGTGATAGGATAGGAGGTAACAGTTTCAAACTGGAAGAGGGTAAATTTGGATTAGATATTAGAAAGAAAATCTTTACAGTGAGGGTGCTGAGAGATTCTTCCTCATGTTTAGATCACAACAAGCAGGTGAGTGGCTCACAGGATGTCAGGGGTTGGAAGGGACCTCTGAAGATCATGAAGTCCAACCCCCGTGCCAGAGCAGGACCAGAGAATCCAGCAGAGGTCACACAGGAACACATCCAGATGGGGATGGAAGGTCTCCAGAGAAGGAGACTCCACAACCTCTCTGGGCAGCCTGTTCCAGTGCTCTGGGACCCTCACAGTGAAGAAGTTCCTCTTTGTGTTGAGGTGGAACCTCCTGTGCTGTAGTTTGCATCCATTGCCCCTTGTCCTATCCCAGGGTGCAACTGAGCAGAGCCTGTCCCCTCCCTCTTGACCCTCAGCCCTCAGATATTTATAAACATTTATTAAATCCTCTCTCAGTCTTCTCCAGACTAAAAAACCCCAAAGGGAGTTCATATCAAGCCACCACTGGACATCCCAAGGCTTTACAAGCCTCCCCAAAACAATCTTCCCTGGTTTCACACTGGAAGCCCCAGAGCTTGAGGGGCAGGTTTAATTTTAGAACACACTCATTGGATTTGCTTACATAATTTTCTTGATTTGGAAGGCTTTTGCTTTTCCTCAGGGAGTAAAGCTGCCCAAATGTATCAGGCTAAGCAGGGGGCTGCTTGCCCAAAAGCATCTTAAAGTACACTGGCTGTGATTTTTTTTTTTCCTTTTAACATTTGCATCTCACAATTAGGGCACTGTGGAATTAGAACAGCTTTTGGAAAAAAAAAATAGTGAGGTGGGAAAGAAACCATTTCAAAAGGACAAATCCTTACACAAACTGTTACTGGCACCTGAATGCAATGGCCCACAGGGGGTCCAGAAGCTGCTGAAAGCAGGGCAACAAGAGATGAAGACATAGTTCCAGTGTGAAGCCATTAAGCAAGAGGTCTAAAAAACCCCACAACAGATATTTTTGTTGGTTTTAAGAGTTTTCAGTCATTTTAAGAGAACACCATCATTCTGTTGAAGGCACATTTTTACATTCCCATCCCTGGAGGTGTTCATGACAGGTGTGGACATTGCACTTCAGGAGCATGGTTTATTGGCCATCATCTTGTTAGGTCAATGGCTGAACTAGACGATCTTAGAGGTCTTTTCCAACCAAAACCATCCTATGATTTAGAATCACAGGTTTAGTGGGCAGAGTGATGTTGGGTTGGCAGATGGACTTAATGATCTTACATGCCTTTTCCAACCTTAGTGATTCTACTGTTCTGTGAGGAGTACCAGAGATGTTGATCTCATCTAATTGGAAAAAAAAAAGAGAGCTTGATCTCCAATGAAATCTCTCCTTTAGGTAACCTCTAAACAGCTCCTCATAGCCACAGATCTAGGATTCTGCATCAGCCTGGCTACTACTCCAAATTTTTTTCTGTTCAGCTCATCCACCCACTCCTGGAGCTCCCTATCACCATTCTAGGAAGCTTCAACCAACAGATGGAAAACCACAATCCAGGCTGCTCTTTGATATGGGCAATTCCTACTTCACACAGCCAGCTAGTCAGCCTCCCTCTTTCAGATGAGAGTTACAAACTCAGTCTCAAGCCAGCTACCTTCAATCACTGAAGACTGAGGTCTTCTGGCCACAAGGTTTGGGTAATGGTAATACCCCTGAGGTAGAGGCAGGACACCTACCTGAAGCAGATCTTCATCATCAACTTGCTGCACAGGGATGGCAATTCCTTCAGTGACCTGCCGTCTTCTCTATTGGGGTACTTTTTTCCCTAGCACCTGAATCCTCTTGGTTGTCTTCTACTGACAAGCCTACCTTATTCAAGCATGGCATCAGAGAGGCCTTCAGATGGCTCTTCTGGAAAGGTCATAGATCTTAGGTTGAAAACAACATTCAAGGGCATCAAGTCCAACCAATCCTACTCTATCAAGTCCACCACTAAGCCATATCCCCAAACAAACCTACACATCTTTAAAACTCCTCCAGGGATGGTGACAACCACATCCCTGGGCAGCCTGTTCCAACACCTAACAACCCTTCAAGTGAAGAAATTTTTCCTCTATGTCCAGCCTAAACCACCCCTGGTGCAGCTCAAGACCATCCGAGCTCGAGGTCCTCCAGGCTCGTTCAGGCATCCTTTGGAAAGGAGGTGGTGCAAGACAGCACAGTTTGGCATTCATGCACCTCTTCAGAGCATGAGGTTGAGTCCTGTTGTCAGCCTCAAGTAAGAATCTGTATCTAAATGAAGCATCATCCTTCAGCAAGACCTTGTTCTCAGGAGTGGAGTCACAAGTTGGCTGCTAACATGAGAAGCGATGTGTGCTCAGCTTTCAGTACTGCCCACAGCAACAGCCCTCAGGATATCTTCAGTGATGCTGAAGATTAGGTTGATTAGATGAGGCCTCATGTCTTAGAGAAGGAAACAAACACCTTGTTGTGTTCAACTCATTACACCTTGCCACCACAACCTAGAGAGACACGGGTCTTGTCTCAGGTAATTAAAAATCTAATGATACAATAGAAATGGAGTTTTTCCCCCACCCTGGCAGAGAATACTCTGAGTATTCACAGCATGTTGAGGGTTGGAAGAGACCTCTGGAGATCTAGTCCAACCTCCCTGCTAAAGAAGGGTCACCCAGAGCAGGTTGCAGAGGATCACATCCAGGCAGATTTTGAGTATCTGAAGCAATTCAGTTTTGAGGATATTTCTGAGGATATTCTTTGAGAAGAAGCCTGGCTGCTGATTTCCATGAGTGCTCCAGGAAACTTAGCCAGAGCAACCAGCTTTAATGCATAACTACATCAACAAACATCCAGGCTGTCACTGTTTGTGCCCACCTCATGACTAAGCCTGAAGGAGGCCAGGAGCTGAAGAGCAACATGGTGATGTCCTTCAGCCATGCACAAGCTGTTACAGAGAGGGAAGGAGGAGTTCTTTGGGTGGTAAGAAAATAAGATGAAATCAGTTTATGGTTCAGGCAGAGAAATTTCCATCTCCTGTTAGAGGAAAACCTTTATTGCTAGGAAGTGAAGCAGTGGTGAAAGCAGCCAGGCTCACAGCAGAACATCACTGATGGAGCATTTGTAAGCTTGGTGGGGAAAGTGCCTGTGAGGGATGGTTCAGCCATTTGAAATGGGGACCTTTCCAGACCCAATTCATAATCTAGCCAGGGCAGATTATGTCCTTCCACCTCTGCTCCTCAAAACCCAGCAGACACTGAACTGTGCCAAACGCCTGCCTGGTTGCCCAGGGCACCACATGTGGTGACTGTTTTGCAGTCAAGCTTCAGGGAAACAGAGGCCAAACTCTTTCCCAACCACAACTCATCAAGTGGAGAGCTAAATTACTGAGCTAAGGGTTGAAGTACTCCCATTTCATGCAGGAAGTTAAGGAGAGGGGGAAAACTGGCATGTGACTCATTGCCCTGCATTTTTAAGTGAAAAAGCAAAGAACTTGGTTTGGAAAATTATATTTAAAGAAAGAAAGAAAGAAAAAACAAAACAAAACAAGAGAGCAAACACCTCTAAAACCCTCTGGCTGGGCATGCTGAAGCACTGAGTCAGCAGATGCAGGAGCTCTTCACAGGAGCTGGGTCACACATCAGCCTAGGTGATGTGTTTGCAGCTTTATATTTGAGAGGCTGCTTTGATTAATTATCTGTAAGGGGACATTCAGGCAGTGCTAAATGGGACGAATGGAGCACAGGAATGCAAAGTGGGGTGGTTGAACCACATCACTTTTGAAGGATGTGCCTCCCCCCAAGGCTCTAAAGTGTCCTTAATTCAGTTTAGCCTGATTTGCATTGAAATCAAGTGTGTTAAAGTGAATTAAGGATCTCTAATCCCCAAGGAGAGGGTTTCCACCAGGGCTGGTTAAGAGTAATTGAACTAATCCACTTTAAAAGTCAGCTCAGATTAGTTGTGCTAAGTGGCTGTGCAGATGAGGCCTGGGAGACCTGGGACTGTCTCTAGCATGCAAGAATCACATCAATCTGCCTCTGGGAGGACAGCTACAGCAGGACTGGTTTGCTATCCAGAGGCTGGGAATGATCCAAGACACTCAAATAAAAACACTAATAGAAACATCTACTTGTGCTTGACAGGTGCCATCTGGTTGCAACCAAAGGCATTTTCCACACACACATTTTCTCTACATACCATATAGGCTGGGTATGGCCAAGGGAGAAGCTGTTTTTATGGGCAGCTCAGGGACCAGCTTACTGGTCCAAAAAAAATCACTGTCAGCATCACTCATTCAAGTCATGCTTGAAGCTCACAGCTCCTCAAATAAACATCCCCTGAAAGAAGTTTGCAGGTCTCCACTGCCCCTGTCCCAGAGATGATAGGAAGATGTATTGTGGGCTCAGAGGAGGGCTGGAGGGACCATCTCCACCAGACACTAGTGGCCGAGGTGGTTGGTTACACCCACACCACTCTTCTACAAGCTCTCACCAGTTTCCAACACAGCTATTCAACTGGACTCGGCTGACTCGAGCAGAATAGCTCAACTTCCCTCTGTCTATTTCTGTGGGAACTGTGAAGATAAGAGGGATAGACTCATTTACACTGGAGGAGGCCTTTAAGATCAGGAAGTTCAACCATTAAACCAACAAGTTCACCACTAAAGCCCCTCAGCACCATATCTACATGTCTGTGTCTGTTTAATCTCTCCAGAGGTGGGGACTTCACCACTGCCCTGGGCAGTCATGGCCAGGCCTTGACAACCCCTTCAGGGAAAAAGTTTTCCTAAATGTCCAGCCTAAACCTCTCTTGGTGCAACCTGAGGTCACTTCCTCTCATCCCGTCACTTGCTCCTTGGGACAGACCCCACTGGCCTCCAACCTCCTTTCAGGGAGTTTGAGAGGCAGAAAGTCTCCCCTCAGCCTCCTTTTCTCCACACTGAACAAGGTCAGCTCCCTTAGCTGCTCCTCAGACCTGTTCTTCAGACCTTTCACCAGCCTCACTGCCTTGCTCTGGATATGCTCCAGCACCTCAGTATCCTTCTTGAAGTGAGGAGCCCAAAACTGAACCTAGTATTCAAGGGGCCCCAGAAGGGGCACCAGAAATGAAAGAGAGGGCTAACAACCACCCAGAACCTCATCCTGCCCCAATTTCTGCTGCAGGTCTCCTGCCTTCCCAGAGCAGGCAGCAGCACAGGGCAGGCTCAGCAGAGGTTTTGCCTTTCTAGGAAAGCACCCAGCCCCTCTGAGCCAAGCCAGTTCTTCCCCTGCTAAGAATAATCCCCCCAGCTGCTGTTTGATTTACCCATTACCATGGACACACAGGGGGTTTTATCTGGTAGATACAGAAGGGGAGAAGGAGCAAGTCTGTGTGTGTTCCTTCTACTTAACGTTTCCTCTGTGGTCCAGGTCTCTTAGCCTACAGGTATGTTTATTCCACTACTTGAGCAAACCAGCAGACTTTTTAATGGAACTGTTGATATTTTTCCTGGCTGATCCTCCTGGAGGAGGCGAGGCAGTGTACAAATGAAGTTCATTCCCAGCTCCAGCCTGAAGCTACTCTTCTCCTCCTGGGACTGCAGGGAATTGAAGGTTTCCATTGCACTGGTCAGATTTCTTCCTTCTCCAGCCTTAAAGTTTTAGACACACAAACAGAGGAGCTGGGGCAGCTGACAGTAGTGAGAGCAATGTCTGGCTGATGCCTTATGCAAGGGCAGCAGCTGCACTGAAAATCCAGCCATGCATCTCCCAGGAAAGCTCTGGGATAGGACAGAATTATAGAATGGACTGGAAGGGACCTTAAAGGTTCATCTAGTTCAACTCCCCTGCAGTCAGCAGGGACAACTGCCACCAGATCATGTTGGTCAGAACCCCATCCTACCTCACCTGGAATGGCTCCAGGGTTGGAGCATCTACCACCTCTCTGGGCAACCTGTTCCCAGGATGGGTGAAACACTGCAAAACAAGCTTTGTTTTGGGGATCTTGGTAGGTTTTCTTGCTTGTTAGCATTTCAGAGCTCACCACCAGTAGATCCCTCAAACTTTGTCTTTGAAGCCCCTTTTCTGCTGTAATAGGAACAGGAACTCCAATCCCACAGAGCCCCACATGGTAAGGTGCTTATAGAAGACACTGAGACCTGGTCTATAATCTAGCAGCCCCTGGAGGTCCAAAGAAGAGTCAAAGGATGTACACCAAGTCCTCATCTCACCTCAGAGCCTGTTCCACATGAAGACAGCCCTGTTGTACAAGCTGAAGTACCCCAAGGTCAATGAATGTGCCCAAAGCCATGCAGATGCCAGGTAATGTCTTTGCTTCCTTCACCCCTATGGAGCAACTGGGTAAGGCTTACTCCTGGCCCCTAAACATCTCCAGATGGATCAGACATGAACTTCAGAGCCACTTCAGCTGAAAGCAGTTGAAAGGAGCACTCCAAAGAGCTCTGGTAACAGAGTAAACAGCCCCACACAAGCAGACAAAAACATGTTTGGACAAGGCAGCTCAGCTGTCCCTGCCTCTGACCTTGTGTTGCTGGTCTGTCCAACAGCAAGTTAAGCACACAGCAGTTCACCAGCCTCATGCTACACAACACTGAAGCAGTCAACCTCTGGAAGCAGATGGAGTCCCCATCCACCTCCACACCACAAGGTGCCTACAGCAAGTTCTGCAAAGGAAAGCATCCAACCCCAGCCAGCTGCTGGAGGACATGGTAAAAGTCTTTCCAGTGTCATCACTCAACAGCAAGCCTGGTGCAGTCCTAAACTCTGGTGAGTCAGAAAATGCAAAGCCTTCAAGTTCACATCACCCTTCCCAGCAGCAGGTCCAGCTCTCAGATTTTCCATGAGTCTTGCAGCAGCCCAAGCAAGTGCCTCAAGGTATGAAGTGCTGAGGGAGGATTCCTTTCTCTTATCCTGGTATCTCCCCACCAGACAGCATGTGGGACAGCCCACAGGAAACCCAGCCACTGGGGATGACTGGGACTGCAAGCAAGTTTTAAGACATCTCCTCTACATGAAGTGAGATTTGTTCCTGCATGGATGTTGATTCCTCTGCAAACTCAGGAGACAAATGTGGCATTATGCTTGGTCCCATTCTTTTCCAAATGCCATCTCTTTGGCCCAGCATCTGTCCTGCACCTTGCAGAGACAAGTGTCTGCCTGTAAACACTTATTTTATCAGCCACAGAAACCAGCACGGAGATTATGGCTTGGAGTACTGACCACAGGAACTGCTCAAAGCCTTGTTCAGTCCAGTTCACACTCTCCCAAGAGCATCTCTTCAGTTTCAGTCCTCTCTTCAAACTCATGCTAAGCCTTAAGATTATCCAGAGTCAACAATGGGACAAGCCAGAAGACAGAAAGAGTCACCAGAGATGCAGCACAGCCAAAGGAAGTGTTGGATCTTTGGCTAGAGCCTGTAATTCAGCTCAAGTGGCTGTTTCACCTCTGGCCTCTGAGATCAACTTGCTAACCACAGACTGGGAAGTCACTCCCTGCAAGCTCCCAGCAGGAGATTTGTCTTTGGCAGGGGCTGAAAACATCCCTACCCCTGCCTCACCTTTGATTACAGAGAGGCCCAGAGATGCAGAAAGAGCTGTGCTAGAAGTTTGCCAGGCATTTCAAGATCTCACCTTACACTGGAAGAGGATTAGGGCTAGAAAAGAATTTTGTCAAGATTAAGCCAAACAAGTCAGTTCTTTTACATAAGGTATCAGTTCTGGGGAACTGTCCCCAGAGGGGTTTGGGCTCCAGGATAGGATTTCTTGTCAGAGGAGATGGGCAGTCCTGGAGAGCTCTAGCAGTGTAAGCTGAACTGTGTCCCTGAGCTGGGCAGGCTCTGCTGAAGTCATTGATTGCATTGAGTGAGGTCCCTGTAAGCCAACACCAAAGGAGTCAGTCCAAAAGGATTTGTCCAAGCTGGATCCTCATCCTAAGCATGGTCTCACTCCGATGTTTCCCAGGTGCTCAGCTCCACCTTGAACACTTCACCTTGGAGGCTTCAGAAAGGAAGGCATTTCCTTGACAGTAGTTGTAAAGGAGGGAGCTGGCAAGCCCCACACGAGGTCTTCTGCAGCATGTGGAACCAGGATCACCTACAAACTCCAGCTGCAATCTCTAACAGAAGCACACTGATGTTCCTCCCAGGGCTGCCTGGCTTTGTTTCATTGCAATGCCAGGCATGAGATCACCAATCAGAAAAAGAAAGTCAACCTACAGAGAGGACAATGACAATGAGGATAAAGGTCTGAGCTCAACAGAAGAGTGAAAGCCAGTCAGTGCAACCAGCTCTGCAGGGCTTCACCCAGCAAGATCATGGAACCATGGACTGGTTTGGCTTGGGACTTTTCAAGGTCATCTAGTCCAAGCCTCTTCAGTGAGCTGGGACATCTTCAACCAGACCAGACTGCTACTCTGAGTTGCCTGCAGGCAGATCCTGAGGGCTAAGGGCACAGCACCACCTCTGTGCAGTTCCTTTAAGCAGGCAGGTTGGGAAGCCTACAGAGATCACAGCAAGTCCTGAGAGCAACCTGCCAGGCTTGTGCATGCCAGAGCTCAGCAGATGGGCACTCCCCTGTAACATGAGCACCCGGTGATCCTGCAGCTCCCCACCAACGGCCCCTCCAGCCAAGTCTACAGAGGGGTCAGTTAGCACCAGTGCACTCCTTGTCATGCTGAAGCAACACAGCACACTCCCACAGGCAGAGCTGGGGAAGCTGTCACATCCAGCTGATTGATGACAGCAGGGAACATAAGGCACTTTGTGGAGGTGGAATTTAAAGGGTAGTAACATGCTGTGGCTGGAAGTGAGAACAGGTAGTCTGGAAGACACAGGTGAGCCCACCTCAGTAGATCCCCACCTGGCAGTGCTGATGCTTTTGGAGCCAAGTCATGTTCCTTTTGGGAAGAAGCTAAGAGGTGCTTAAGATACAGAAGCAAGAAACCCAGTGTCAAGCCATGGGCTCTATCCATCAAAATAATTCATCTTGGAAGCCTGTCTTATCTACCTTAGCACCATGTTCCAGTATTCAAAGGGTGGCTACAAAGAACCATAGAATAGTTTTGGTTGGAAGAGACCTGGAAGATCAAGTTCAACAGTCAACCCAACAACACCATGGGCACTAAACCATACCCCAGAGTGCCACATCTATGTGTTTTTTGAACATCTCTAGGGATGATGCCTGGTCCAGCCTGTTCTAGTGCCTGACCACTCTTCCACTAAAGAAATGTTTCCTGCTATCCAATCTAAACCTCCCCTGTTGCAATTTGAAGTCAAGTTCTCTCATTTTATCACTTGATACTCAGGAGAAGAGACCAACACCACCTGACTACAACATCCTTTCAGAGCTGTAGTGAGGTGGGTGCTGGCCTTTCCACGTTGTTTCAAGCAGTGCTGTAACAGGTACCAGTTACCCCTGGAGAAATTCCAGCTGGACACAAGAGGATAAGTTTTCTCAAGAACAATCAGCCATTGGAGTAATCTCCCCAGGGAAGAGGTGGAGTCCACAGCATTGGACACTTAGGATTCAGCTGGAAAAGGTTCTGGGCCATCTTGTCTAGACCATGCTTTTGCCAAGAAAGGTTGGACCAGATGATCCTTGACATCTCTTTCAACTTGGTACTTTGATTTTTACACATTAAGACATCACTCAGAGGTCAGACTCAAGACTCTTCCTTGTGCGTCTCAAACTTAATTTTGCCAGATCCTAAAGATGAAGAAAATAATCCAAAGGAAATCAGATCTTTTGCTCATCAGCTGGCCTCCTCCAAAAGGCTCCTTGAATGCAACAATTGCTTGACCCAACTTGCTTTGGAAGGTTTCTCCATAGTTTGGTTTCTGAGGTGTTTCCCAGCAGCAGGCCAATGCTCTGGGCTAAGCTTCTGCCCATTTCTCCCAGGATTCCCTTAATCAGAGGGGGGCATTGGACAGGTTCAAGCAAAGCTCAGATATTTCTATGGGCATCTCAGTACTTCATTCACATCTAGGGGAAAATCACACACTGCTCCACAGCAGAAGCTACCTCCTGCTGGGCACAATGAACAGGCAGTTGTGCTGCTCCAGTCTCTGGAAGACACAGAGCAGCTTTTCCAAGAAAGGAAACTTCTGCTCCAACTGTGAAACTCAACCGTGCAATGGACAGCAAAGGCAGAAGTCAGAGCAAACCTGTTTTTCTCCAGACTCCAGAGGCATCTGTCTGTCCAATTAATGCTATTTTAATGAGCTAGGCCAAATGAATCTGCACATAAAACTCATGCCAACTCCCATACAGCTTGACATCCCATCAACATGAGCTGTATGTTCCATGCCACCCTCCATGCCAGCACAGACTCAGCATTCGTGTCAGATACTGTTGAGTTTGCATGTTCTACAGTGGATGCATAGAGAAGCTGTTCTGCTCCATGTTTTTTTCCAGCAAAGAAGAGTTCAAGTTTTTTTAACCTGTCATTTCCCTTCCCCCCCCAAAAGAAATCCTTCAGCAATTGAATTAACAAAATACTCCCCACACTTTGGAGAGAAGGAGGATTTAAGGTCACAAGTAAAGTGGAAGACCACATCTCACATGCAGGAGCTACTTGATCCATTTAAAATAGCTGCAACAGCTAAAGGAGGGGGAGAAATCACCCTCAGAATAGATTTTTGTATCAACTAAAGCATATCCCATAACTGCTATGTTTATTCATGTAGTCAAAATACTCCCTGTTCCACTCAGCACAGTGCAAACACATTGCAATGAAATGTAAAGCTTACTGAGCTGATAAACTTCATAAGTGTATTTTATGACAGTATCTCAGGAGATAAGACTCATTAGCACTCACAGCCACCATCTGAGGGAGCCTTAAAAAGCAGAGTTAAAAAAAAAAAAAAACAAACAGGGGAAGAGGAAAAGCTTGAGTCTAAACAGCAAAAAAAAAACCCAACCCAGCTTCTAAAGGGTTAACCCCTTCCACCTAACATTATCATCATTTCTGATTCCTGCTCAACTTGACCTGAGCTGGCTTTTCAAGCAAGGAAGACATCCTACCAGTCCTGCCTGCAGCCACACCTCGTGCTGGCCCAGGACCTGCAGCACAAATCTCCCTGCAGCCACATTCAGTAGCCCCCTGTAGCAGCATAAGCAAGAGGTCCTCTGCTTGAGGGCTGCTCAGATTGAGCAAACTGTTGCATCAACGTTCTACAAGCCCCCAGAGAGCTTTTTTTTTTTTGGCTCCACAAAGGCTGCTTCATCATGGAGGGAAGCCAGAGAGGCTCAGCATGTTTGCAGTTTGGAAAGCAAGGTACGTGAGACTTCTTGGTGTGCTTCAACACACACCCTCAAAGGAGCTGGCAGGTTGCTACCTGGACAGACAAGGATCTTGGGGTAAAGAAGTTTCTGTCTAACACAGGCTTTTAACATGAACTAAACAAGTGCCATCCCACCCAAGAGAGCTTTCTCCAGGAGGCAGCTGTAGCTGCATGGTTAGGCACAGAAAGAGCCTCCACAAACATCAGACCAAGACAGGTTGAATGCTCTGAGCCTTCTCAAATGCCTCAGGCAGCAAACATTAGGAGGAGTTGTGCCCCTAGAGAATTCAAGTGAGCAGAGAACCCAAGCCTTGGAGGTGCCACATTTCTCCATGAAACTGGAGCAGAGGATCTATATCAGGCTTCTGGCAGAGCTCCTTACATCTCTGGTGGCCTGAGACCATGCTCAAGACAGTCTCTCCCACAGGGACATTCCAATGTAGCATCTCTCAAAAAAGCTTCAAAGTGCTTTTCCAACCTAAGTCCCTCTTAGAAAGCAGCTAAGCACAGGGACCTGAGAGATACAGGGCAGGCAAGTCCAGCCTTTAGCTATTCTCAGCTGCCTCAAGCAGTGGGAATGCTGCTGATGCTCCCTGGTTCAGCACCTCCTCTGGCTAGTCACTCCTCCATGAGCAGAGACAGCATAGTTCAGCATCATCTTCTGCTTGGGGTCTCTCACCAAAACCAAAGCAGTCTCAAAGAGCCTTTAGGTATCAGCATTTCACAGAAAGCATCAGGAATGAAACCCTTCAACATCTCCCAAACTGAATCATACAGAGTTACAGAATGCATCAGGTTGGAAGGGCCCCTCAAAGATCACCTTGTCCAGCCTCCCTGCAGTGAGCAGGGACATTTCCACTTAGATCAAGTTGTTCAGGGCCCTGTCAAGTTTAACCTTGAATGTCTCCAAGGATGGGGCTTCCACCACCTCCATGGGCAACTTGTGCCAGTATTTCAAAACCCTCATCGTGAAGAGCTTCCTCTTAATGTCCAAATTTCCTCCTAATGTCCAACTGAAGGGAATGGAGATGATCCATGGGGACCTGGACATCTTCCAGGACAGGACCATCTCCAGGAGGTAATTATATCAAGTTTGCCACATCAGTTGCTGAAGCAGACCAAAAAAAAAAAAAAAAAAGAGAGAGAGAAAGAAAGAAAAAAGAAGGAAACAGCAAAGAGTGACAAAGCCCAGTCTGGTCAGAAAGATTCAAACTAAGGAGCATCACCTTGGCTTCTCTGTGCAGACCTTCCACTTAGCCCTCCTCCCTCTTCCCAGTCCCACAACCTAATTCAATTACCCAGCACTGAACAAGCCTCCAGGCCATTCTCATTACCCTGTGATAAAGCACAAGGCCTTTAATTATTAAACACTCCTGGGCTTTTTGTGTTGGGGCTGCGGGGTTGGACTCCCTTTTACTGTTGTTAGCAGCTTCCAGAAAGCAAGTTAATCATTGACCAGGCCTTTCACCAGGAGACCAGAGTCCCAGAGATTCCTGGTCTCCTGTTATGCATCACCAGTCACACTAAAGGAAGTCACTGGCCTCCTGCTTGGCCAAGGATACACTCAATCTTCTCTTAACAAGCCATCTTCTCCCCTGAGGGAGTCATCTATTTTGCTGGTGACCCCTGCAAAAAAAAAAAAAACCCAAAAACCCAAACACTGCAGTATTTGGGCATAGAGCTGAGTTCAGAGAGAAACAGCCCCCTCCAAGAAAGGGAAACTGAGGCACAAAGTAGTGGTTCCCAAGTCTCAAGCAATATAGCAGTCCAGAACATAAGTGTAAGACATCCTAAACCTCATCTGAATGAAGTTTTTCTCTATCTTAAGCATACTGCAGGTGGAAGGAACCTTCAGGTACTTCCCAGCCTGATCTGAGACAGACCCTGGTTTGCCAGAGCTGAAGACATAGGTCTAGTAAACCTTAGCTGCATGCACAATGATTCTTCCACACGCTCCTGAATTTGTCACCAGCCTCATGGCACTTCATCAAATCCAGTGCCACCTTCAAGCCTCTACAAAGCAAATGATCCTTCTGGGCACAAGGCTCCCATTTGCAAAGGAATGGAGGTTAAACACCGCTTTGAACTGACCCAGAGAGGCCAACTTTGGGACAGAAGCCAGGCAGGACTCACACAGATCAGTCGCTACGTGACAATTCACCCAGCTCAAATAAGAGCAGGCTTTAGTGGGGGGGAAAAAAGTTAAAAAAAATAAAAACAACCTACAGAGCCAGGCACACCCTTCCTATTCTGAGGAAAATCAGAAATCCAGCACCTTAAAAAAAAAAAAAACAAAACAGCATCACCATATCTAGAATACAAAAGAAGCACAAGGTGGGATGGCCAAGCCACCCTCCCAGCCCCAGGAGCTGCCTCCTTACGCTCCAGCTGTGTTTGCCTGCGTGCTCCATTCCTCCCTTACCGCCCAAGAGTCCAGTTTTGGAAGGGGGGTTTTAGGCAGGGGTGGAGGGGGTGAGGGGGGCTGGAAATTGTACTGAGAACCAGCTGCTCCATCTCACACACGCCAGAAGAGGACCAGCAAGGCTGGAAAGCCAGCACTCTGTGGCCTGGCTGTGCAACAGCTTCCTGAGAGGTTCACACGCCTTCAGCCCAAGCTGCAAGCGCCAGCCGGTGGCCCCACACCACCATCAAGTGACAGGTACAGAAATTCTTGATATCCAACAGCCATCTTAGCACCTAACATATCCCACAGGCTGGGGAGGGGAAAAAAAAAAAAAGAAAGAAAAGAAAAAGGCAGCAAAAAGCTGCCAGCACCAGAGAGTTTGCTCTGAGTGGAGCTGGCATTCAAGCTGATGCCACCCTTGTAGTGACAGATGTCAAACTCTCATGCTAGCTCTCAGCCCACTTCAGAAGCCACCCCCATCAGGGTGGTCACAAGCCCCAAATATCCCTTCAGGTCCAACATTCAGATATTTTTCCAAATAATTCCAAGTAAAGGAATTCTTTACAGCAAGAGTGGAACAGGTTGCCCAGGGAGATCTTGGATGTCCCCTCCCCAGAGGTGTTCAAGGCCAGATTAGATGAGACCTTGGGCAACCTGGGTTAGCAGAGGGTATCCCTGCCAGTGCCAGGGTGGGGTTGAAACTGTATCTTCAAGCTCTCTTCCAGCCTAAACCATTCTCTAAATCTATGGATTCTAGCAGAACCACCCCCTGAACTGCAAGGTTTCTGCCCCAGCAGCACCACAGAGGGGGATCTATTATGAACATACCAACAAGAACAAGAAATATATTGCACTTCCCACACTGAGAAAGCCCTCCACCATGCAGCAGGCAACCCGCTCTTGCTAGTGATGTGTTGGTAAATTAGGACAAGCTATGCTTCCCCTCCCTCCCTCCTTCTCCCCCACGCGAGCATTTAAGGGTTCCTGTTGCCTGCGTGCAGCGTGGGGATCAGTTACATTGATGAAGAACATTGCAATCTGTCAATATAAACACTATGTAAGCATGAGCCACTTGGAACATTACTACTGTCTTGACAAGTGTTTGCAGAGAGGGTAGAGCTGCTCAGCTCCTTCTGCTGCTGGAAGAGAGCAGTGCAAATCCCAACCTGCAGGAGAAAAAAAGTCAGCCTTCCAGCAAGAAAAAAAAATATAGAAGGGGTGCAGCAAAACTGAGTCAAACTATCAATCAGAAAATTCAGGAAGAAATAGAAGGGTTTGATTTATGGTCTGGATAGTTTGCAAGCCCCCTAGCTCCAACAGCCCAGGTTGCAATTCCCCCTGTCCCTAGCTCCAACAGCACAGGCTGCAATTCCCCCTGTCCCTAGCTCCAACAGCCCAGGCTGCAATTCCCCCTGTCCCTAGCTCCAACAGCCCAGGCTGCAATTCCCCCTGCCCCTAGCTCCAACAGCACAGGCTGCAATTCCCCCTGTCCCTAGCTCCAACAGCCCAGGCTGCAATTCTCCCTGTCCCTAGCTCCACCAGCCCAGGCTGCAATTCCCCCTGTCCCTAGCTCCAACAGCCCAGGCTGCAATTCCCCCTGTCCCTAGCTCCAACAGCCCAGGCTGCAATTCCCCCTGTCCCTAGTTCCAACAGCCCAGGCTGCAATTCCCCCTGCCCCTAGCTCCAACAGCACAGGCTGCAATTCCCCCTGTCCCTAGCTCCAACAGCCCAGGCTGCAATTCCCCCTGCCCCTAGCTCCAACAGCCCAGGCTGCAATTCCCCCTGTCCTGAGCTCCAACAGCCCAGGCTGCAATTCCCCCTGTCCCTAGCTCCAACAGCCCAGGCTGCAATTCCCCCTGTCCCTAGCTCCAACAGCCCAGGCTGCAATTCCCCCTGTCCCTAGCTCCAACAGCCCAGGCTGCAATTCCCCCTGTCCCTAGCTCCAACAGCACAGGCTGCAATTCCCCCTGTCCCTAGCTCCAACAGCCCAGGCTGCAATTCCCCCTGTCCCTAGCTCCAACAGCACAGGCTGCAATTCCCCTGTCCTGAGCTCCAACAGCCCAGGCTGCAATTCCCCCTGTCCCTAGCTCCAACAGCCCAGGCTGCAATTCCCCCTGTCCTGAGTTCCAACAGCCCAGGCTGCAATTCCCCCTGTCCCTAGCTCCAACAGCCCAGGCTGCAATTCCCCCTGTCCCTAGCTCCAACAGCCAGGCTGCAATTCCCCCTGTCCCTAGCTCCAACAGCCCAGGCTGCAATTCCCCCTGCCCCTAGCTCCAACAGCACAGGCTGCAATTCCCCCTGTCCTGAGCTCCAACAGCCCAGGCTGCAATTCCCCCTGCCCCTAGCTCCAACAGCACAGGCTGCAATTCCCCCTGTCCTTAGCTCCAACAGCCCAGGCTGCAATTACCCCCTGCCCCTAGCTCCAACAGCCCAGGCTGCTGCTACAACCCAGTTTGCCTTCCCCACTAGCATGAAGGCACATCAGGACTGAAGTTAATCAGCCTGCTTTCACCCCAGCATGGCTAACCTTCTCATCTGCCACTTTCAAAGTCCTGTAGCAGAAGATCCAACACAATTCCAAGATGATATGGCATTTCCACCACCCCCTTCCTCACATTTGAGAGAGGAAATGCAGGAAGGGGAGGTGTCCACAACCAAAGCTTGTAAGACACAAGCAAAGCAGATAAGGGAAGCAAAGTGAAAGGCAATGATTTGTCAGGGATCCCAGCAGTCTGAGGCTGCTCCAAACTACATCCCCACCACCACCATCAGCCAGCTGTAATATGGTGCAAACTGGTTTTCAGACAGCCCAGCTGCAGTGGAGGTGGCTGAGCAGAAGAGCAGGCTCCCTTTTAGAGCAGCAGTGCACCTCGACAAGTTGACTTCAAGGCAATGCTTCCCCCTCCAGTACAGACTCAGCCAGTGAGTCTTCCATGCTTAACTCCTACCCCAAAACACACTCATCATCATCAGGCATCTTGATGGGCATCTCTGAACCTCTAAACCCAAGCCATCAGGTCCTGCTCAGTTGTGCAGCCTTGCTTTCTCCTCTCCAGCACCAGAAAGTTTCATATCACACAAGGTTTAGGAGTTGTAGCATCACCACACCCCTGAAGCTAACCTCTTTGAGGTGCTTCCCAGCACTTCAGGCTGGCAAATCCTTCCTGGACAGGTGCCTACACAGACTCAGCTCTGCTTGCTGTGACACATCAACATCACTTCAGGCCCTGCCTTTGCTGTGTACCTGCTCTAGGGCAAGCTGCTTCTCCTCTCCTACACGGGAGGTCAGCAACATCCAAGGAATAGCACTGAGGCTGCCAGTGTAACCCCAGGGAAGGGACAAACCTATCTCTGTCTTTGCCCTGGAGCCTTCAGGATGTGTCCTAAGCAGGTAGCTTGGGGAGGGAGCAAGACAGCACCAAGAAAGGTGCACACAGTGCAGCTCAAGAGGACCAATCTCCACTTTCAGAGGACATTTATAATTTTTTGTGAATCCTTCTAAGTTAGAACACCAGAGTCTGACATCCAGAGAAGCACCAGCAGCCTCCAGCCGTGGTCTTCCCACCCCAGCATCCCCTCCCTCCCGCTGTGTCCCCATGGGACAGGCACAGACATGACCACATGCTGACACAATCTTGTTATCATGTAACCATGCCCGTCCCCAAGCACTAATTCCCCGCCAGGCCACACATTTGGAGACACCAAATTCTTTCCCTGAAAAAAGACATTGGGGCTGGGGAGCAGGGGGAGAAGGAAGGGATCATTCACAGCTGTCTCTAGCCACCACCAGACTATGGAATTGAGCAGCTAAGCTGCAGACACAGCATGACATCTGTTTAACAAAGCCATCTGCTGCCCACTACGTCCTCCAATGAGATGTTAGCACCCAGAGCAGAGGGTCTAGCAGGCCATCAAAATGCGTCGTGGTGGCTTTGATGATGGCTTGGAGTGGGAATAAGAAGCATCCCTTCCCCTGGTTAGAAAGGGTGTTGCATACACAGGATGAGATGAAATGGTCTCAAACTGTACCAGGGAAGGTTTGAGTTGGGTATTAGAAGAAGTTCCTTCACCAAAAGAGTTCTGAAACTTTGAAACAGGCTCCCCAGGGAGGTGGCTGAATCCCCACCCCTGGAAGTGTTTGAAAGAGGCAGAGATGTGGTGCTGAGGGACATGGTTTAGCACTAGACTTGGAGTTAGATACAATTGGACTCTATGATCTTGAAGGTCTTTTCCAACCAAAACGATTCTGTGTTTCTAACTAAGCCTACTTCAACATTTCAAGCTCAGCTCCTGGGCAAAGGATGATGCATCCAGGTCTTTAGGAAAGATTTATTTCAGAACAAACTGATGTGCTTCCTCACTTGGAGAAGTTCCTCCAGGCATGTAGCTGCCTTCATAGGCACAGCAGGAAGGGGCAACAGTACCCTTCTTGGGGCACTTGCAGAGGCACAAAGAGCTCTGCAAGAACATCCAGCTTTTTTCCAGGGAAGATTTCTTTCCTTAATATACAGAAGCAAGAGGGGCTGAGCTCTTCCACACACACTTTGATCACATCACTGGGGATTAGAGGGGACCCTGGATCCCAGCACTATTGCCTCCATGTCCCCAGCAGCTCAGCAAGTGCAATCTCTGCTTTAGGCCTCTGGGAAGAACAAAGAGGAGATTAGCAGCAGATGCTGCTCTTTTGCTGTGGCTCTAAGCAGCGAGCAGGATGCTTCGCATAAGCAAACTTCACTGCGTGCCGCAGCAGCCCCACAGCACTTGGAGTGCACATCTGGCTGGGTACACATCTGGCAGCATCTCCTCTCCCCTCCTTATTACCAGGAGCCTCAAATCAGAAACAGCAGCTGTGTTGAGGCAAAGAACTCAAAGTGGTCAGGACAGAGCTAGCAGCACAATTCCCTTGACTCAAAACGTTCGCTCTCAAGTTAAAATCCACACCAGCCACATGAGGCCAGAGAAGAAATCCCAGAAGTAGCTAGAACAAGTTACCTGCTGCTCTACAGCAGATATCAGCATCCTAGGGATTAGCAGGAGAGTTACAGCCAAGCTCCTATCAGTCCCTAGGGCACGGTGCTGGTGGTCTTCAGCAGACACACAAGCTAATATGCTCAGTGCAGCCCTCTGTGTGCTGCTGGGGGAGAAGAGAGTCTTAAAGGTCTTTTCCAACCCAAACGATTCTATGATTCCTAAAAACCTGCACAGACAGTACAGGCTGTTTCCTCAGAAAACCAGCCCCAGCAGCAGGAAGTTAAACAGTTCTTGAGTTGGAAACAGAAGATGTAAGTAGCACTGTTTGGAAAACTTTGCCAGACCACAAGCAATGGACAAGCCTCAACACCAGGATTTGTTTTACTGGAAAGAAGGGGAGGGAAAAAAAACAAAAACTCAAGTCTGCTAAAACATTCTCCAGGGCTGGTCTGGTGGCTCCTACCAGCGGTCACAACACACCATCCCAAAAAGCAGCAAGGACCATCGTTCTTAAAATCATGGAATCATTTGGGTTGGAAAAGACCTCGAAGATTGACTCCAAACATTATCTAACTACCAAACTTAGGGCTAGACCACGTCCCTCAGCATCACAGATTTGCACCTTTTAAAGATCCCTAGAGATGGAGATTCAACCACCTCCCTAAGCATCCTGTTCCAGTGTTTGAGAACCCTTTCAGGGAAAAAGTTTCTTATAATAACCAACCTAAAACTCCTCTGGTGCAACTTGAGGCCATTTCCTCTTGTTTTGAGTAAACTTTTGCCAGAGCTTCTATTTCAGGTTCCCGCATCTCATTCACAAACCAATCCCATTTTGGGACAAGTTTTTAAGAAGCGACAAGAAGCAGCTACACAGACACCCCAAAAAAGTCAAAGTAGGAGGGTGCACAGGAGGAAAGCTGTGGGTTGAAGCCTCACAAAGGGGTTGCAGGGGAGGCTTTAGAAAGAGAATTGAGTTGGATTTATGTGGCTTTTCCCACTCAGCCGCCAAGGATGTGGGATAAGAGGGATATGGGGAATAAGGGTATAAAGGAAGGGATGGAGGGAGTCGGATCCACCTGCGCGCCGCTGAGTGGGTGCGGACCGAGCCGGTAGCGCCCCCTGCCGGCCGCGCCCCTGCACGGCGCACAGGTGAGCACCGCGGGATGCGGAGCTTCCGCACCTCTCCGCTCACAGCTAGGACGGGAACCTTCATCTCTTTCGGGGGATAAAGCCTTGCACCATGGCAGGTGGGTGACAGCAGCATAAACCCTCACCAAAAAAAATGTGAATCGGCACCACGGTGATGTCGGGACCCGCTTGTTAGTACCTGGTACTAAAGCAGGAACTTGAATTGGGGAGAAAAGGAGGGTTTGGGGGGATGCTTCATGCTGGGGAAGTTTTTTTAGTCTATTTCATGCTGAAGGAGGTTGCAACCGACCACCCCTACGGGTCCGCTCCCTGGGAACTCACCCCGCCTGGAAAAGGCAGAAGGAAATCCGCAGAGGTTCTGCCTGCTGTCCCCCGGCAACTGCCGGAGGGAACCGCAAAGGAATTTGGGATCCTAGGACCGGGGGAAAACCACGGGTATCGGGTTGTCGTTCCCATATCCCTCTCCTAGGAGGGGCTGTCAGCACTGGCGGAGGGGGATGCCCAAAGCAAGAAGCTGCCGACTGCATCCCAACCTCGGCTAAAGTGGAAAAAAAAATCAAGAAAAAGGAAAAAAAAATCCTTCTTGCAAAGTAAAAAAAAAAAAAAAAAAAAAAAAAAAAAAGATGAAGAAGAAGAAAGAAAGGCTGGGGAGGAAAGTCAAAAGTTGCAGAAAGGAATTAGCAGGGTCCGCGCTGGGCACCTACCCGAAGTAGGCGGCGGAGGGCCGCGGGGTGCAGGCGAGCAGCCCTAGGAGCGCGCAGGAGAAGAGCCATCCCAGCAGGACGTGTCCATCCAGCATCTTGCAGCGGCTCCGGCGCTGCTCATCTCGTTCCCCCGCCGCGCCCGCTGCCCGGCCCGCCGCCCGCTTCGCCTCTTATATAGCGCGGCCGGCAGCGAGAGCCCGGCGGGAGGAGGGGAGGGGACGGGGCGGGACGGGGCGGGACGGGGACGGGGACGGGGACTGGGACGGGGACGGGGACGAGGACGGGGCGGGACGGGGACGGGGACGGGGACGGGGACGGGGAGGAGGAGAGCAAAGGAGGGAGGAGGAAGGACACGCCCCTGGGAGGCGGGAGAGGGAGCGGGAAAGGAGGGAAGGAGGGAGGAGCAGCCCGTGGGGGTGAATGGGATGGGGAGGGGTGGGAAAGGAGGTGAATGTCCCGGGATCGGTGTCCCTGGTCTGGAAATCCCTAGGATGCATGTCCCCAACCCAAGTGTACTTCGTCCTAAAAGTCGAGGAATGGATGTCCCGGCATGGGTGTCCCGGGGATGAGTGTTCCTGGCCCGGATGTCCCGGAAATGGATGTCCCAGGATGGGTGTACAGCAGATGGGTGTTCCCAACCTGGATGTCCCCATCTTGCATGTCCCTGTCTTGCATGTCCCAGGGATGGGTGCACAGAGAATGAGTCTGACGTGGCTGGGCAGCAAGGGATGGGTGGGCAAGGATGGATGAGCCAGGGATGCTCTGGCTCTGCCAGGGCTGGGCACTCACATAAGGTCCAGATGTTCAAGGGGTGGATGCAACACATCTGGGCAAGGGCTGAACAGTCCTGAAATTGTTGAGCAGGTGTGCAAGGGTTGGGTGTGTAAGGAGTAGATGTGCCCGGGATGGGCAGGGGTTGACCCAGCATGGGAGAGCTAATCAGTTGCACAAAGGCTGGGCATGGAAAGGCACAGGGATCACACACTCCCAGCCCTGTGCAAGAGTGATGGACTCCCTGGGGCAATGAGGGGGAGCACAGAGATCCCAGTGCACAGACAGGGTGGTGAACCCCTGTTAGGAAGCAGTGTCAACTCTTGGGGCTGGTGTTATTCCAGGTTGTTCAGTGTCACTCTTGTTGTCATCTTCAAGGTGATTTCTATACTCACTGCCATCCAAGAAAAAAAGGTTTCCCTCCTCAGCATGTGTGCCCGTGTGTGATGCAGCCAGACTTCACCATATCCCCATGAGGATGGAAAGAGAAAGACACACAGGTCCTTGGCACTGAACTCTCATCTCAAAAGCCACCACCTCCAGGGTTTAAGGTGTTTAACTCCACAGAGCTGTACCCATCAGGTGACAAGTGGGTCCATGACAAAATAATCCTGGTGGGATTGATCCTAATCTCCACAGTCTGTGGACAAACTGACTCAGGAGTTGCTCAGGGGGTGGGTTAATGAGAATGAACTTTTTGTCCTGGAATAGCCACTGGAGCAACACTGGGAGCTTGGTGAATTTATTCTCACTGCTCCTACCTTGCACTTAGCCATCTCCACTCTTCCCAACCCCGTGCAAACTTTTCGGGTTCTGCTTATTCTCAGAATAAAAGCATGGGGGGAAGCTGCTTTAATTTCTAATGTGCAAAGCATCCCAGCCCAGCCCCTGACCAAACTTTCACAATGTAGACTTGTGGAGAAGCACCAGGCAAAGCTTTTCACCTCCACATGCACACACAGAGGTTGGTGGTTTCCATTGCAGGTGCCCATCCCAAGCCTCAGCATCCCTTGGAGTGGGGGATAAAACATGCTGGGGGGTGGAGGGGGGGGGGGGGGGGGTCCGTCCAGCAAGTGGCTTCCTCAAATCCATTCATCAGGATCTGGGAACATCTCAGTTGCCTTATCCTGATGGTCAGGGTGGCCTCATGTGCCACAGTGAGTACTGGAAGGTGAGAAGACCCAGAGCATTGCAGGCAATCACAGCCCAGTGGAGGCCAGCAACAATATTGCATTAAAGCCCCATCTAGAGGCCTTTTATTGAGGAGAGTTTGGGAGATGAGGACCAGCTCTGGCATCATGTTGAATGCCCTCATCCTTCCACCCAGGCTCATCCAGGTCCAGAAAGGACAGTAGAGGACTGCTGGTGGGGGAAAGGACAAGCAAGGTTCTATATATATATCACTGGGAGGCTTTGCCTGAGCATTTCCCTGCTGGAAAACACACCCTAAGAGTCATTCTCCATGTGTGTCCCCCAGGAACTGGTGAGCCCAGCACGTGGAAGGAAACTCCACTTATGCCAGGCAGCCCTGAGGCAGAGGTCTGGGGTGCACAGCCAGGGCTGGGTCATGGAAAGGTAGCAGGACCCTCACCATTACTCATTTCCTCTGCCCCAGGCAAAGTCCCATAGCTGGGGCTATGCTCTGGGGCATGTGTGACTCTTTCCAAAGAGAGACACCCAAAATAGTCACCACTTCTGCTTTCAGCCAGGGAAAAGGGGAAGCCCAAGCAGACCTTGACTCCTCCAGGGCTTTGCTGCCTGAGGAGTCATGCCTGGAGACCTTTGCTTGCCATACTTATGGACCACACACTGGTCCTGGATGCAGCATCCTCCTGAGGCGATTTTGTGACTTTCCAAGTCCTTTGGTACTCCCCAGAATAGCACAAAAGCTGAGTATTCTCCTCAGTGGTGGTGGCTTTGTCTGATGTCCCCATAGCCACCGACAGCAGAGGGCAGTGCCACATAGGCACAGTGCTAGGGTTGCCCAGGGCAGTGTGGTAATGCAGCTGTGCGCCTGGCTTTGGAAGGGGATACTTTTCAGCAGGGTGTTTTATATCCAGGATGGAGAGGACACACCACAGCCAAAGTGAAGGAGCCAAGTGGCCAAGGAGTTTGGTTTTGCAGATGACAATTTCAAAAGGACATCATAGAATCACAGAATGCATTAGGCTGAAAGGGACCCTTGCAGGTTGTCTTGTCCACACCCCCCACCGCCCCACCCCCCCTTGCAGTGAGAAGAGACATCTTAAAGTAAATCAAGCTGCTCAGGGCCCCACCAAGTTTGACTTTGAATGTCTCCAGGGATGGGGCCTCCACCACCTCTCTGGGCAACCTGTTCCACTATTTCACCACCCTTACTGTAAAGAACTTCTTCCTAACGTTCCCATCAGAGAATGATGCCACTGCCAGCAGCAGGATCAAAGGAAGATGACAGGTACAATTCTAATGCTGGGCATGGAGTCCCAGAGAGGTTGTCACTGGCCCTGCCTCTGCTTTGGCATCAGCACAAAACTTGCATCCTCCTCCTCACACCTACCTGATCATTATGTTTCTATAGAATAACAGAATTCTTTTAGTAGGAAGAGACTTTTAAAAGCATCAAGTCCAACCATTAGCCCAGCACTTCCAGGTCACCACTAAACCATGTCACTCAGCACCATGCCTACATGGCTTTTAAACATCTCCAGGGGTGAGGACTCCACCACTTGCATGTAATGGGCTCCTGCCTGCAAAGCAGTTGTGGGAGTGACCTGTGAGAATCCCAGTAAAGGAACCTGCAATGGGTCCTGGCATCCTGTACCCACTGCCAAGGTGAACTCTGCCTCCCAGCCCCATGGGTGACACTGACTCGTGACAGCCAACACACAGAGCTGATGGGACACCCTCAAACAGCACAGGCTGATGTGGCCAACCCTGTCAGGCTCTTCACAAGTACATGGGAGACCTGGAAAGTGACTTCAAGTTTTCCTTCTCCATGACTCAGCTCTCAAGCAGAGCTCAGCCTGCCTGCATTGCTCCAGAGGCTTCCCCACCGGAGAGGAGCCCTCATGACTGGAGAGGAGCCCTCACCACTGGAGAGGAGCCCTCACCACCATCTTCATCATGGCTTTTTGAAGGAAACCCAGCAGCTGTTTTACTCCAGATTCCCCTTTCTCTAGATTCCCTGTGTCTTTTTTTTTTTCTTGGTGCTCAGAGCCAGGCTCCATCTGCCCTCCAAGCAGCTCCTATTAGAGAGGCAAGGACTTTGACTGGCTCACTAAGGTCTCCTTGCACGAAGCAAACCTCTCCAGGGCAGCAGCCCTAGTTCAGCGGGGTGATTGAGTCATAGGAGTGAGAGAGGCAAGGGAAATACCTGTGAGATCATCTCGTTCAACCCTCTTTGCCAGTCCTGCATGGATTCCCCACCAGATACTTGGCACTCTACCCCAGATCAGAGGAACTCAAGCAAGGCAGCAAGAGGTGGGGACCTCACAGGGCTGGGGCCAGGCTGGGTATCCGAGGCTGTGCCTGGGATAGCGGAGAAGCCTTCAGCTGCTTTTCCTCCTGACCGATCACCTCCGAGAGGAGCCACTCACATTTCCCTTCCTCACTTTCCTTAATTAGCAGAGGGCCTGGCATTTATCTGCCCTCCGGATACAGGCTGAAATAACAGACAAGGCCTGGGAAGGCTGCCTGCCCACGGGGCATCGTTTGTTCCACCCTCTCAGGGATCATGCCATGCTAGTCCCCGCTTCTGCCACCGCCTTCGTTTCCAGTTACTCTTTTTCCACCATCACATGGACTTCCAGGGTGTTTCCTCCCTTCCAGTGATCACATGTGGGCTGGAAGCCAGATTCTTGCTTCTTTTCCATCATACTTGAAGGCAGCTAGAGTCACCCCAGGGACAGCTCTGAGCTTCAGGCAGTGTGCTACAGAACCACACAGTCACAGACTGGGAGAATTTCTTCACTGTGAGGGTGGTAGAACACTGCAACAGGTTGCCTAGGAAGGTGATGGAAACCCCAGCCCTGGAGACATTCAAGGTTAGGCTTGATGGGGCTCTAAGCAACCTGACATAGTTAGGAATGTCCATGTTTACTGCAGGGGGGTTGGACTAGATGACCCTGTGGTGGGTTGAAGGTGCCTTCCAACCCAGTGCACTCTATGATCCTATGATTCTATGGTGAGAGTTGGAAGGAACCTCTGCAGATCATCTAGGCCAAAATCCCCTGTGAAAGCAGGGTGACCCAGAGCAGGGTTTGCACAGGAATGCATCCAGATGGGCTTTGAAAATCTCCAGAGGAGGAGACACCACAACCTCTCTGGGCAGCGTGCCCCAGGGCTCCAGCACTCTCACAGCTGAAACATTTTTCCTCATATTCAGATGGAACCTCCTGGGTTCTAATTTGTGCCCTTTGACTCTTGTCCTGTCACTGGGCACCACTGAAAAGAGTTCATTACTTATTTGTATCAAATGAGCTTGTGGTGGCTGCAGACTTTCCCCATGAGAGAGCATTGCACACTGGCAGAGCTGCTTGCAGTTGGTCTTTCCTCCCTATATCCCAAGAAACAAACCTCAAAGCATGGAAGGCGCTGATGACCTGTTACATTTGCTCTGGGTCTTTGGATTGATGTGCAACAGCAGTGGCAACACAGCATCTGCAAAAACTTGCAAGAATCCCCAGTTCAGGCAATCCAATCAAAAGAAGCTCCATGGGCTCCAGCATCAGCCATATCTCCTATTTATGGGGGTCTTTCTGGACTCCTAGGCTGGGCTGCAAAGTCTCCGTGGTGGTAAAGAATGATGCTTTGCAGAGCTCTGCATCCATCCATGAGGTGAAGCTGTGACCAGGTGAAGCCCAGGGGCTGGTACAGCTGCTGACACACAGGTCATTGCATGAGGGAGGAGAGTGGCAGGTGACTCAGTGGGACCGTGTCAAATGGCTTTGATGGGCCTGATCCACATGAAGGCACCATCACTGAACCCCCAAGCTTCAAAGCTTGCTGATATTATATAGGTGTAGGTGTGAAGCAAAATGTTTTCAAACTTTGGTTGCTCTCCAGCATTAAAAAATAGAAAAATAAAATATCGTGGAAAATATCATAGAAATATCAGTAAAATATCGTGGAAAGCCCAGGAAATGCTTCTCTTCAGATTCAAATAATTTCTCTCAGACAGCAAAGAACATATTATTTTTTTGTACTGATGTTCCCAAAAACTGGCAAAATTGTTTTCAAATTACCTAAAACCAGAGATTTTTTTTTTTTTTTTTTGCCTCCTGCTTTCCATGCTGAGTTGTGGTCTGACTTTGCAAAGGTTTTTCTTCTTAAGGGCATGAGTGCTATCAAAATAGCTCTTCTGAGTACAACCCAGGAAATCCCAGCTCTCCTTTACATGGAAATCACCTTTCCCCTGGTAATTTCATGCATAATCAGGGGCTTGATAGTCTGTATCAGAATTATTTCTGGTCCACTCTAAGAAGGACATTGAGTTTCTGGAAAGCATCCAGAGAAGGGCAATGAAGCTTGTGAAAGGTCTGGAGAACAGATCTTGTGAGCAGCAGCTGAGGGAACTGGGGTTGTTTAGTCTGGAAAAAAGGAGGCTGAAGGGAGACCTTATTGCTCTTTATGACTCCCTGAAAGGAAGTTGGAGTGAGGTGGGGCTTGGTCTGTTCTTCCTAGTGTGAAGTGATAGAAATGAGAAGAAATGGCCTCAGATTGCTCCAGGGGAGGTTTAGATTGGATATTAGAAACATTTTTTTCCTGCAAGAGTGGTCAGGCTGTGGAAAAGCCTGCCCAGGGAGGTGGTGGAGTCACCATCCTGGAGGTGTTCAAGAAATGTGTAGATGTGGAGCTCTGGGTCATGGTTTAATGATTGTGGTGGCATTGGGTTGGTGGTTTTAGAGGTCTCTTCCAACCAAAAGAATTCTGTGATCCTATGATTCTCTATGATTTTGCAATGCAATTATCTGCAGTGCAAAAATGAGATCCTTGTTGTTGTTATGACAATCAGGCACACCAGGAACCAAGGAGGTTTTATCAGAGCTGCAGGAGGTATTTTTGAGGCCTGAAGGGATAGTGCCAAGGGAGCAAGGACTCTGCTCACATTCTGCCTGAGCCCCTATTGTCAAACACTGTGATTTACCATCCACTATCTGATGGCTTTGGATGACAGTTTGCTTCCTTAGGAAAGTCAGGTAAAGGAAACCTGAAGTCATGCTCAGCAGATGGAGAGGCTCCTGTGTGAGATCAGCAGCTCCTCTGAGCTTATTAACACTGTGGTGGCAGCCCTGAAGCTTTCCCCTGGGCATGTTGCTCAGTGGGTTACTATGGAGATACTGGAGATGGTTAGGAGACTAGAACATCTGTCTTGTGAAGAAAGGCTGAGGGACTTGGGGCTTTTTAACCTGGAGAGGAAAAGACTCTGGGGGATATTACCAATGCTTATAAACACTTAAAAGTTGCATGTTAAGAGAAAGGGACCAGTCTATTTTTCAGTGGTGCCCAGAGAGAGGTCAAAAGGTAATGGGCACAAACCTGAACACAGAAAGTCCCATCTAAACATGAGGAGGAGCTTCTTTAGATTGAGGATGGTAGAGCACTGGACCAGGCTGCCCAGAGAGGTGGTGGAGTCTTCCTCTCTGGAGTCATTCAAAACCCACCTGGATGCCATCCTGTGCAACCTGTTCTAGGTTAACCTGCTCTGGCAGGCAGGTGGAAGTAGGTGATCTCAAGAGGTCCCTTCCAACCCCTATCTTTCTGTGATGCTGTGATCAGTGTCCAGGGAGCAACCAGGAAATCAGCCTGTGCATGTGTGGGGATAGGCATTGGGGAAGCTGAAGGTGATGCAAGGGTTACTCTGAGGGTAGACACCAGGATGTTGTCTACAGATCTATAGGAGCCCTCATTAGCTCTGCTCCTGTAGGACCTCTTGTTTACCTCATCCTTAGGGTGACAGGTGCCCTGGAGTAACCTATTCCTCTATCTTTAAGGTCACCCACTTTGCCTCTGTATCTTAGGGACTGATGGCAATGACCAGGGATATGCCCAAGCCAAGGGTCTTTGACCTTGAACACATGTTAAACCAATTCACTGAAGGACATATGTGGTCCCTGAGAGGGGAAAGCAGAGATATGATAATGTGGGGAAAAAATAAAAAAAGGGAAGAAGAAGAAAAAGAAAGAGAAAAGGAGAGTGAGATGTAGATGCTGCCTTTCTTACCCATGTTTCTGTGTCCCTGGCTGCGATCAATGCTGTCCCCTTGGAGAGAGCTCTACAGAAACCTCCTCAGATCCCCACAAATTAATTTTTGGTTGATGTTGTGTAACGATTTCTCACCACCCCAGCTGCCTGCAAATGTTGCCATCCACCATGGGGTTTTCTGAAGTTCCTTTCCTTAATTATCATTCTGATAAGACGGTGTATGGGACTGGGAAGTTCATCCTGGATCCAGTTCCCTGTCAATTCCATCAAGAAGAGACACAAGATGTAAGATCCATTTCTAACATGGCAAAGACCAAAAAAATTGTAATAATAGTGGCTGAGGAGCAGGTCTGGGTAGTGTCTTTTTTATGTAGAGAGAGATAAAGATAGAGATAGAGACAGAGACATATAGATATAGATGATACAGATAGAGACAGAGATGACAGAAATAGAGACAGATAGAGATAGAGATAGAGATTTTTTTTTACATGAATAGTGACTTTTTTTTTTTTTAATGGAGATTTGAGAGAGAGAAGATTTTCATAAATTCATGTTTGAAATTCTGTGAGCTAGAGAAAAAAAAAAAAAGGTGGGAGAAAATTTGTGGGGAAAAAGTGAAGGTTCTCAAGGCAGGTCCAAAATGACAACAGATTTCCTTGGATATTTCAAAATATGACCTTTTTGTTTGAAAGTTACAGGCTCTCTTTAAAAACAATAACAACAGAAAAATATCCCTATGTGCAAAGGAAAAGCAGTAAAGGGAGGAGTGGAAATGCCCTCAGAAGGAAACAAAACCAGCAGCTGAGCTCAAATGGACTGTTCCAGGCTGAGCCAACAGGACATTTGCTGCTCTCTAATTTCATTTTTTTTGCTTAAATGCCTGGGGGGGAAAAAAATTAAAAAATTAAGAAAAATAAAATCCTATGATCTTTCCAATCTACCTGAGCTTACTTCTGTCACCACATTCCAGCTCCCATTTTATTTTGAGTTCAGCCTCCCTTTGGCTGTCCCTCAGGAGATCCACCTCTCTCTTTTTTTCCACCCTTCACGCTGGAGCCGGGCGGGTTGGCGGAGAAGAACCAAGAACCTTGTCCAAAACCGCTCACCGCCAGTGCTTGGATGGCGAGCTCCTCCTTGGGGACCTGTCCTCCTCTGCTCCTCCATCCTACAAGCAGCCACACTTACTTAAACAAGAGAAAGGAAACCTCTGCTCCTCAGGCCCTGCTGGAAACGCCAGAGCGAGGAGCTGACGTTTGGTTGTATTTTAAGCAGCCCTGGCCAGTTTCTCGGAAGCCGTTGACAGTTGCAACGGCTGAAAAAGGGTGAGGGTAGTTCTCAGAGATTTTTACCAAGGGGGTCATTTCCCTGAGTGCAGCAGCACCACCATCTTTTCAAGCAGTGGGGGTAAGCCATCTTGTTGAAGCCAAGAGATCTGGCAAGTCGTCAGCTGCAAAAGAGCCAGAAAGGAACGGAGGGAAAATATTTTTGTAGTCCCAATATCAAGCCCACCCATCGAACCCGTGTCGAGTATTTTCCAGCCCTGCTGAAAACTCTCTCTTTGCTGTTATTTTTAGATGAAGGGTGATTTTGGTCATGTTATTGCACTTTTTTTGATTTTGGTCATGTTATTGCAATTTTTTTTTTCTTTTGGTCATGTTGTTGCACTTTTCTGGGGATGTTTCGTGCTGAGGGAAGAGTTTCATTTCACACTGTTTAGCCTTCTTTTAAAGCTGGGCTTATGACTTGCTGCTCTGACTGAAATGTCATCATCTTGAAGGCTGTCATCTGCCTGGTCTTCAGCCAGACTGCCTAGGAGCTGGGTGTTCTTACCTGTTAGTACATGAGCAAACTGCCAAGTTTTGGTTCCTGGGCCTTGAGTTGGGAGAAGCTTTCCATGAGCAAGTCCCCACTCCTCTGGGCAAAATGAAGTTTTCATAAGAAAAGTTGAGCTCAGAAGTCAGGATTGTAGTCATTGGGCTGGTCATTTATGATGCTTCCTGGTGGGTATAGAGCAAAACACAAAAACTTCCAGTGTGACCCAGCCCTGTCTATTAGGAGATCTCCAGGACAAATGTCTCTTTAGTATCAGACTTATTAGATACAGATAATGGTTGGACTCAAGCTGCCACTGGGTAGGTTTAGACTGGACATTAGGAAACATTTTTTCCCAACAAGAGTGGTCAGGCATTGGAATGTGCTGCCCAAGGAGGTGGTGGAGTCCCCAAGCCTGGAGGTGTTTAAAGGTGGTCTGGCTGTGGTGCTTGGGGCTATGGTTTAGGGGTGACCCTTGTGGAGCAGGGTTCTGGGTTGGACTTGGTGATCCCGAGGGCCTCTTCCAACCTGAACGTTTCTGTGATTCTCTGTGACTCTGTGACTGCACACAAAAGAAAGGGTTGAGAATGAGGGGCAGCTACTGAGTCTCCCAGGGTTTGATACAGAAGATGGATTTGGGGGAGATTAGATTCCAAGGTCAACACAACGTGAGTGAAAATATGAGGAGCAGCAGGCTCCGGCACGCAGTGGCTTGCGTGAGAGCCCAAAGGGAGTTCATTACATCGCAATATCCGCACAGGGCTGTCAGCAGCAGCACCAGCAAGGTGGACAAGTCGGGGTGCTTTCTGTATGGGACCCATTGTTCAGCAAACCCAAAGGCCTTCCTCTGTGGTTAATGGGTCAGCAAACTCTGTTGCTTTAACGGTTAATCATCTACTTCACATTGTTCAGCGAGCAAACCCGCGCAGATAGTGCTCCTTGCCAACGGTGCATGTGCCAGGCTGGCTTCCCAGCTGGGAGCAGGCAAAGGGTTTGATGTTGGGAGAATGAGAGAGAGGAGGAATGCCAGGCTGGGAGGCTCTGACTTCAAACTGGTGGCAATAGCTGGAGTCATGACATGCAGAAATGCGTAGATGTGTGCATACACACAGCTCTGTAGGTGCAACAATGGGTGTGAGCAGACAGACACACACAGAGAATCGTGGAATCAGAGAATCATGGAATCATAGAGTCATAGAATGGTAAGGGTTGAAAGGGAATCTCCAGTGATCATCGCATCCAATCCCCCTGCCCAAGCACCATCACCCAGAGCAGAGCACACAGAAACACATCCAGATGGGTCTCGAAAGTCTCTATGGACAGATATTTATGAGCTGATAGGAGGAAACTGCTATCACAAATATGCTTGGTGATATTGGTGACATGTCCTTTATAACTCCCATTACCATTGCTCAGAGTAGGACAAAGCGACTTGGATGTTCTGGGTAAATGGTTGGACTTAGACGTCTCTTCCAAACAAAATGTTGCTATGATTCTATGACTTAGTGCCATGGTCTAGTTGATTAGTTAGGGTTAGGTGATTAGTTAGACTTGATGATCTTGGAGGTCTCTTCCAACCTGGTTGCTTCTGTGTGATTCTGTGACTTTCCTACCTACTTTCCCACCAGGCAACTCAACACAAGGAAAAGCACTAGATGAAAAAAAGACAGATCTCAGACAAAAAGGGCTAATAGACCAGACACAAGGCTCCCAAAGAAATCCTAAAGTGCTTGTGACTCAATATGGTCAACATACTTCAAGTCCACTTAGGAACAGTGACCTTGACTTCCTGTCATCATTTAGGGTTGTAAGGAGAATGATCTACAAACACTTGGAGTGTTTGTTCCTCCCCAAAGGATGCTTGTCCCTTGGGAAGTACTTCCAGCCTTCCAGGGCATGAATGGGTAACCTTTGAAGTAAAGGTCCCACTTCCATCTGGAGAGGCACACCAACACCACAGCCTCACCAGATTTTTTTGTTGTTAAGAAGGGAACTGTGCCAGCCACATGAGGGATAGAGGTCACAGCCACCAGGTTAGACAAGGAGGTCAGCAGTAGGAGTTAATTCCTGTCTCCAGGGGCAAAATTGTGCTCAGCTGACAAGCCAGGGGAAGTGGGACAGACAAAGTTTTCTCTGCAAGGAAGTAGACTGAGATGAACACAAGTGGCCTGAGCTGCCATGGATCCTTTTGCCCTGGTTTCAGGAATGAGCTCTCCTGGTGCCAGAGGTTTCTGTACTCCTGGAGGAGCTTGTGAACAGTGCCCATAGCCCAGCCTTAGCTGAAAGAGCTGACACTGCTATGGCAAAGAAGAATGAACAAATGGACCTTCATTTGCCCTGGGGCAGAGCCTTCTCACCCTGAACTTGATCTGTTTCAGTGTCCTGTCCTCATCCCAGTGCAGAAATCCGCATGTCCTAGCCAAAGCCTCAGCCTTTCCACTGCTTCAAGAAAGGATGCATCCATCCTTGAAGGACAGCAACCAAGATAAAAGGAGTTCTCAAAAAAGAACCTGTGAAGGGCAGAGGGAAGAATAGAGTTGTTTGGTGTAGGGGCTCCCTGGAGGTGACGGATGGAGCCAGCATATCTGCTAACATTGCTGGGAAAGGGAGGGAACAAATCTCTTGTCTAGAGGGAAGGCAACGAGGGGCTCTGCATGCAGTGACACAGACTGGAGTTAAACATTAGTGTGACCTGTCTGCAGGCCTGGCTGGCTGCAACATCCACCAGGCTCAAGTGTGAAGGGGTCACTCAGAAAACACCAGCCTGGGCTTCCAGCCCCAGGAACCTGAGGACACACAAGAAATTGCTCTTGAGCTAAAACTCCCCTGCTAACCAAGGCAAATAATTTAGGTCAATGAGGAGGATTTTACTCAAGGGACAAAAGGCAAATCCTACAAGACAGAAAAGCAAAATAACACCCAAAATATCTCCCCAGCACAAAAAAAAGAAAAAAAAAAACAAAAAAACCAATCACCTGTGTATAGTCAACATGGTTCACACCTGCCTGTTTGTCCCCTCTCTTTTAGCTTTGCTCCTTTCCATCCGGTACAAACACACCCCCCAGGCTTTGGGTTCTTTTCTGCCTGGAGGACACTACTGATGAGTGGATTGTTTTGTCTTTCGAGCCCTGGCTACCAGGCTTAGGAATCTTACACTGGGAATCCAGTGTAAAATCCTGGAAACAACCTGCCTTTGGAGATCCTTAAGGGCACATCCTTGCCTGGGTAGATGTAGTGATGTCTGGGGGCAGAGAAGAGACATGCCCAACACCTTTTCCAGAAGGGTCAGTTACAGCTTTCTAAGAGCCACACCTCCCTTGTCTAAGGCCCTTAAAACTCATGAACTGAAGTTCATCTTCATGTCCTAACTTATTTTCTACTGATGAGGTCTGCAACCTACAGAAGAAACAGGCAAGTGAGGCAGGCAGAGGTCATTTCTGATAGCAGTCCTGCCTGCAGATCACTCTGCTGCTTCTTGTAGCCAGTCTCCAGTTTCCCCATCTTACTTTTTCAAAGCTTGTCTCTTATGGACCAAGTAGTTTGTGATACTAAGGGACATGGTTTAGCAGTAAGAAAGATGAAGACAGACTTTTTAGCCCAGCCTGTTGTGATAGGACAAGGGCTGATGGGTTAAAATAAGAGAGGGGGGGTTTAGATTAGAGAAAGGAAGACATTTGTTATGGTGAGGAGGGATGGGAGACACTGTTCCAGGTGACCCAGAGAGGTGGTAGATGCCTCATCCCTGGAACCATTCCAGGTCAGGTTGGTTGGGACTGAGCGACCTGCTCTGCTTGAAGGTGTCCCTGCTGACTGCAGGGGCAGGTGGACTACTTGGTGACATGGTTTAGTAGTCATGAGGTCTTGGGTGACAGGTTGGACTTTGATGATCCTTGAGGTCTTTTCCAACCTTATTGATTCTGTGGTTCTGTCCCTTCCAGTCCAAAGCATTCTATGATTCTAAGTGTCTCTTTCCAGCAGATCCAAGGTGTTTGCCACACTAATTGCCAGCTAAATAAAAGCCTCCAGAGTTTCAGTTTCCACTCCTGTAGGATGTGATTGCTCCTCTCAGTGTGGTTGCTGTAAACATAGCCTGGGCAAAGCCCTTGACATTGGTTTTCGGTGGTTCCCCTCCTGAATGTTCCTGTAGCAAATGGGTTTATGTTAACACGTCCTCAGTTCTCTACATGAGCTCTGGGGCTGTCAGGTCTATGGCCAAAGGCAAAATTGGCAGCAGCCCAAGGCAGCTCACTTGTACCTAACTAGGAGAATGCTGGTGGCAGAGCTCAGGGCCAAGAAAATGATGCAGAGGGTAGAGAACCACCTCCAGACCCAGCTGCCAGATATTCACTGGTTTGGCTGTTTATTTCTCACTCACCACTGCCTTCAAAGCTCTGCTGACCATCAGAAGCCTTGGGATTTACCTTCACCTTAAAAGAGCTGTGGAAGTGAGATTTAGCTGCACATCAAAGCACCTAAACCTTGGCATCCACATCTGAGAGCACAAGTCAGTTGCTTAACCAGAGGTACCTACTACCATCTAAAATGCTCTGTGGGACATCCCACCAGTCCCCAGCTGCCACCCCTTCTGAATACAGTCCTCCAAAATGTCCTAGATCCTGAAGGCCAGGTTCATGTGGATGTTTTAGATGCCCCAGGGTGTCTCAAATAGCACTAGATACCTACATTGATGCAGCTGATTCAAGCTTTGGAGTCTACATTTGAGTGGATATCTAAGCTTTCTTCATAGTCAGTGGAGATCTGATCAATGGGGATCAGTAAAGCCTTTTCCCAGGAGGTTTCTGGGGCCTAGAGGTTCATAAATGGTAGGTTAACTTGCACATCATCACCTTATGCCCTCAGCTTTGACCTAGAATGAGAAGCCAAATCTGACCTTGGAGGGAGCCACAAAGCAGATTGTGGTTCTGCATTTGCATCCTTCCCTGCCTGCTGGTGAGGGTTTGGAAGCCATCATCACCACTTTCCACTTTATCTCCATGTGCCTTTGACTATGCTTCATCTTCTGGATTTTTTGACTCATTGCTGGCTTTCCAAGGACAAGATAGTAAGAAGATATTCTGCTGCATGCAGATGTAGATGTAGATGCTGGGTGCTCAGGTGCTTCATTTGCTTCCAGACTGGGCTAGCCTGGTTACTTGTTGGGGGGAGGGGGGGTGGGGGGTGGTGGAATTTCAGCTCACACCGACACAGCTTCTTTCTGTTGCTCCAGAACACTCATACCACAACATCCTGTGCATGAATCACAGATTGGTTTGGGATGTTTGATTGGGATGTTCATTTGGTCAAGACTTTGGTTGTTGCATGAATTGTGTACACCTGGAGGAAATGATCAGAGCATGAGCAGAGTGTGGGGATTTTTGCTGGGCTCTCTTCTGTTCCAGTACATTTCTGGAGAAAAATAGAATTTTCTGGAGAAAATACAGTTTTCTGGAGAAAATATAATCTGGAGCTGGCTCAGGGCAGCCACCATATTTGGAGGGGGAACACTGTGCACATATCTGGATGTGCTTTGTGCTGTGCTGCTCAGCCTTAGATGCAGAAAACATGCTCCAACTTGTTTTCTCTGGTGGCACTGATATTGCCACAGGGTCCTCCTAGCTCAGATCTCAGGGCATGGGGCAAACATGGGCAGCATTGTGGCCAGCATGGCAATCAGGAGTTTCACAGGAGTTTCACACAAGTTCAGAAGGCAGTATGGCATTAAAACTGCTGCTGATGTTCAGAGTTCACTCCAGGTTCCTCCTGGAGCAGATTCCCCATCACCCATTTCCCCTCCTCTGCCTTGTTCTACTTGTTGCTAAACCTCAGTGTAGAGCAAGGGGAAATCAAACTGCACTTCTTCCTCACCTTGCACAGCTGATGGCACTGGACCAGGGGGACAAAACTTGTCCCATGCATCAGAGCAGGCCAGGGGATGGAGGGCAGTGCTGAGCTGCTGGCACACAAGGGCATTTTGGGCGCCGTGAGCATGTTTGTGTGTGGGCATACAAACCACTCCTGGCCTGTAAATCATTGGCAGCATTCACACTTATTAGGCCATAGTTCAGGGACTAACCAATGAAGCATCCACTCTCAAACCTGCCACCAGCCCCTTGATTTACCAGCAGCTGCAGCACAACTCTCCCAAGATAGTTCCTCATACAAGTTCAGGGGGGAATCAGCCTTTGGGGAGCACAAGACACCTTCAGATGCTTCCATGGGTAAGAGGAGGTGCAGCACTGTCACATTCAGAGGTCTCACACATGGAAAATGCTGGTTTCACCAGCAAAGAAATTATAAAGCCCACCTGCATCATCTGTCAAGTGGGAGCCTACTTGACCATGATCTTGTTCTTGTGATCACAGTCTCACAGTATATCAGAGGTTGGAAGGGACCTCCAGAGAGGTCCAACCCCCCTACCAGAGCAGGATCACTTAGGGTAGTCTGCACAGGAATGCATCCAAGTGAAGTTTGAAAGTCTCCAGAGAAGGAGACTCCACAGGTTCCTGGGCAGCCTGTTCCAGTGCTCTGTCACCCTCACTGGAAAGAAGTTTCTCCTCATGTTGAGGTGAAATCTTCTCTGTTCAAGTTTGAACCCCTTGTTCCTTGTCTTATCACTGTGAACCACCCAAAAGAGCCTGGCCCCCTCCTCCTGACACCCACCCCTCAGCTATTGATAGACATTGATCAGATCCTCTCTCAGTCTTCTCTTCTCCAGACTAAACTGCCCCAGGGCTCTCAGTCTCTCTTCATAGGGGAGATGCTCAAGTCCCCTAAGCATCCTCCTGGCTCTGATGTGATGTGTGTGGGCAGAGCATGGGCAAGGTGCAGCATGCCATGGGCCATCAGCTGCATGCCATGGGTCTCCTTTGGGTTATCTGCTAAGAGATTTGTCTGCTTCTTGAGCACAGTGTTGATTGTTAACCTGATCTGGACCCAGACAAACAGAAGTGTGGATGGAAAACACAAAGATCATCATGGTCAGCTTGCATAAGCTTCTCTTAATCCTCTTCTTTTTATCAGGTCTTCTTTTTCCTCCATTCCCACATTCTTTCTTCATGCCACCCCCAGGCCAAACAAGTATCTCCCCCTCTCACCCCTCACTCAAACACACCCCTCCTGAGGTCCCTACCAGCCTCAATCACTTCATCTTTCTGCAATTGCCATTCATTGCAGTCCTAACCCAAACCCAGCCAGGACAGGGTTGTGGCAGGGGTTCCATGCAGCCTGCTGGATGGTGGCATGAAGCAGCTGAGGTGGATGTCTTGGTAGAGTCTCTGTGACCTCATGTTCAGAGAAAGGTGCAGCAGATGTGTTTCCTGCAAACAGGAGTCTGTGTGTCCTTTCTTCCCTCCACCATGGGCATGCTAAAAGCCCCAAAGGCACGCGCAACCTCCAGGTGCGTGTTTCTGCTGGTCTTTGCTGTTGGGCAGATAAAAGTAATTCTCATTTATTTTAACCACTCACTTTAAATCCTCAGAAGTATGCATAAGTTGGCCAAGGTTTGTTGGTGCTTTTGCTCCAGGTTGGACCTAGTCCATCCTTCCTTCAGGTCCTGTCTTGAAGCAAAGCCATTCTGAATGTTGTAAGGGCAGCTGCAAGTTATAGCAAAGCCTGGGACTGGCAGGTCCAAGCTGTAAAGCACTGAAATAGGTCTGTAGCAGCAGATACTTTTATAATGAATGAAGGTTTAGCTGCTGAAGGTGCCCTTGATGCTGAAAGCTGGTGTCATAGAATCATAGAATTGTTTCACTTGGAAAAGATCATTGAGTCTAACCACTGACCTGGCACCACCATGCCCATTAAACCATTTCCCAAAGTGCCATGCCCAGATGTTTCTTGAACACCTCCAGGATGGTGATTCCACCACCTCCCTGGGCAGCCTGTTCCAATACCTGACCACTCTTTCAGGAAAGAAATTGTTCCTAATGTCCGACCTGAACCCCCTGTGGCACAACTTGTGGCCATTTCTTCTTGTTCTATCATCTGATACTAGGGAGAAGAGACCAATACCCAGCTCACTCCAACCTCCTTTTGGGGAGCTGTAGACAGCAAGAAGCTCTCTCCTGAGCTCCTCTTCTGCAGATCCCTCATCTGCTTCTCATAAGACCTGTCCTCCAGGCCCTTCACCAGCTTTGCTGCCTTTCTCTGTGCGTGCTTCAGCAACTCAATCTTCTTATAGTCTTGGCCAGAAGCAATAGTAGGAGCCTAGAGCCTGGGAAGAGGCTTTTGGGTAGATCAGTTTGCCTTGAGAGAAGATGAAAGACATGAGGACTGATGAAAGAGAAGAGCTAGGATAATGCAATGTTCATTATGCTGCAAAGTTGGGAATAGGTCTCTTATTTTGGGCAGTCAGGAAGACTCTTATCTCCAGAAGGTGGGATGGTTTCTCTGCAGCTTCACCTTTCCTAGCATTGATAGGTACCAGGCACATGTGGGCTGTATATATAAAGTGTTGCATGTCCTGGGCTGTGTTGTCCTGCTGAAAACTTCCTCTCTGATGTGCCATGAACTTGCTGTGATTTCTGAGAAGGAAGCAGAGCATTGTTTCAGTTGGGAAAGACCTCTCAGATGACTGAGTCCAAGCGTTGGCTACAAAGCCATGTGCTGAAATCCCACAGCCAGGTGGGGTTTTGGGTGGTGCTGTGAAGGGGACAGGAAGATGGAGATAGAAATCCTTCCACAAGACTAACTGACCTCATAAAAATGTAGGACTAGCACCTAGCTGTGCTGTTGGATTGTGGCTGGGTGACTCAGAGATGCCCCAGGCTAGAAGTGAAGCTTGCTGAACTATCCTTTAATTTGGGGGTCTCCTATTTGTTGGGAGGGGATTTTTACTTTTTTCTTTTTCTTTTCTTTTCTTTTCTTTTGTTTTCTTTTGTTTTGTTTTCTTTTCTTTTCTTTTTCTTTTCTTTTCTTTTCTTTTCTTTTCTTTTTCTTTTCTTTTCTTTTCTTTTCTTTTCTTTTCTTTTCTTTTCTTTTCTTTTCTTTTCTTTTCTTTTCTTTTCTTTCTTTTCTTTTCTTTTCTTTTCTTTTCTTTTCTTTTCTTTCTTTTCCTTTCTTTTCCTTTCTTTTCTTTTCTTTTTTCCCTTTCCTTTCCTTTCCTTTCCTTTCCTTTCCTTTCCTTTCCTTTCCTTTCCTTTCCTTTCCTTTCCTTTTCCTTTCCTTTCCTTTCCTTTTCCTTTCCTTTCCTTTCCTTTCCTTTCCTTTCCTTTCCTTTCCTTTCCTTTCCTTTCCTTTCCTTTCCTTTCCTTTCCTTTCCTTTCCTTTCCTTTCCTTTCCTTTCCTTTCCTTTTCCCCTTAAGACATGAGAGATAATTTAAACGTCCACACAATTAAATCCACACAAAAGGTAGCTTGCAGGTCAAAACAAGTCAGAGCTCTATTTTCTTCAACTTAGCTGTTTAATCATGTCTAAGGGTAATTAATCAGCAGGAAAAGTCTGCTGTGGGCACCTTTATTTCTGCCTTTTTTGCACAGAATCACAAAATCAGTTTGGTTGAGAAAGACTTTGAAGATTATCAACCATTCTCCAACTCTACTAAGCCTGGTGCAAAACCATGCCCCTCAACATCACATCTCTGGGTCTTCAGACACCTCCAGGGATGGAGATTCAACCACCTCCCTGGGGAGCCTGTCCCAGTAGTTGGTCTTAATGTTGAGATCTTGATGCAATGACTTTTGAAACTGGAATAAAAAAGGAGCTCCTATCTTCCTCTCCTCCTAGGGCTCTTCCATTCTGCCAGCTTTTCCAGGTGAGGGAGAACTGGGAGGGTTCTGCCATTCTGATGGATCCGCTAGTGGGTCCCAGATTTCAGACTGTGAATCCTGTGATTCATTGGTGAGCATCTGACCCCTTCGAAGTGCCATGAGTCACTAAATTATTAATAGCTTGCTTTTCTCCAGGCATAGAGAAGTCCCCTGTCACTGCAGATGGAAAAGTTCAGGAACAGACTGGATGGATTGCCTTTGGCCCTGGTGAGTGTGCAATCACAGAATGATAGGTGTTGGGAGACACCTCTGGGGATCATCCAGTCCAAACCCCCTGCTAAAGCAGGGTCACCTGAAGCAGCTTGCCCTGGATCACAGTGTCCAGGTGGGTTTGGAATCTCTCCACATGAGGAGACTCCCAAACCTTTCTAGGCAGTCTGCTCCAGTTCCCCCCCTGGAAGGTACTGGGAAAAGGTCAGTGCTGTTCTCTGCAGAGGCTTTGGCTGCCTGGGAAAGTCTCCTCTGATGAAGCAGTGCTGTCTTCAGGTAGTTTCTCCAGTCTTAGCTAGGAGAATGAGCAGGTCTTCATAGTGAGGCAGCAGAAGATTTACTCCTGCCTGTCTGCTGGCCTTTTGTAAAGGGAAGGAGAATCCAAGCACTGGCCTGCCTCCTGACAGCATTTCCCAACCACAGATGTAGGAAGCCTTCATCCCATGGACACAGGAACTGCCTTCATCCCATGGACACAGGACCCACCTTCATCCCAGGGACACAGGACCACCTTCATCCCATGGACACTTGAACCGCCTTCATCCCAGGGACACTTGAACCACCTTCATCCCATGGACACAGGAACAGCCTTCATCCCAGGGACACAGGAACCACCTTCATCCCATGGACTCTTGAACCACCTTCATCCCATGGACACTTGAACCACCTTCATCCCAGGGACACAGGAACAGCCTTCATCCCATGGACACAGGAACCACCTTCATCCCATGGACACAGGAACGGCCTTCATCCCAGGGACACTTGAACCACCTTCATCCCAGGGACAAAGGAACCACCTTCATCCCAGGGACAAAGGAACCACCTTCGTCCCATGGACACAGGAACCACCTTCATCCCATGGACACTTGAACCACCTTCATCCCAGGGACACTTGAACCACCTTCATCCCATGGACACAGGAACAGCCTTCATCCCAGGGACACAGGAACCACCTTCATCCCATGGACTCTTGAACCACCTTCATCCCATGGACACTTGAACCACCTTCATCCCAGGGACACAGGAACAGCCTTCATCCCATGGACACTTGAACCACCTTCATCCCATGGACACAGGAACGGCCTTCATCCCAGGGACACTTGAACCACCTTCATCCCATGGACACTTGAACCACCTTCATCCCAGGGACAAAGGAACCACCTTCATCCCATGGACACTTGAACCACCTTCATCCCAGGGACAAAGGAACCACCTTCATCCCACGGACACAGGAACCACCTTCATCCCATGGACACAGGAACCACCTTCATCCCAGGGACACTTGAACCACCTTCATCCCACAGACACAGGAACCACCTTCATCCCATGGACACAGGAACCACCTTCATCCCAGGGACACTTGAACCACCTTCATCCCACAGACACAGGAACCACCTTCATCCCAGGGACAAAGGAACCACCTTCATTCCATGGACACAGGAACCACCTTCATCCCAGGGACACTTGAACCGCCTTCATCCCATGGACACAGGAACCACCTTCATCCCACAGACACAGGAACCACCTTCATCCCAGGGACACAGGAACCACCTTCATCCCATGGACACTTGAACCACCTTCATCCCACAGACACAGGAACCACCTTCATTCCATGGACACAGGACCCACCTTCATCCCATGGACACAGGAACCACCTTCATCCCACAGACACAGGAACCACCTTCATCCCACGGACACTTGAACCACCTTCATCCCATGGACACTTGAACCACCTTCATCCCATGGACACAGGAACCACCTTCATCCCAGGGACACTTGAACCACCTTCATCCCACAGACACAGGAACCACCTTCATCCCATGGACACAGGAACCACCTTCATCCCAGGGACACTTGAACCACCTTCATCCCACAGACACAGGAACCACCTTCATCCCAGGGACAAAGGAACCACCTTCATTCCATGGACACAGGAACCACCTTCATCCCAGGGACACTTGAACCGCCTTCATCCCATGGACACAGGAACCACCTTCATCCCACAGACACAGGAACCACCTTCATCCCAGGGACACAGGAACCACCTTCATCCCATGGACACTTGAACCACCTTCATCCCACAGACACAGGAACCACCTTCATTCCATGGACACAGGACCCACCTTCATCCCATGGACACAGGAACCACCTTCATCCCACAGACACAGGAACCACCTTCATCCCACGGACACTTGAACCACCTTCATCCCAGGGACACTTGAACCACCTTCATCCCATGGACACTTGATCCACCTTCATCCCAAGGACTCAGGAACCACCTTCATCCAGGGACACAGGAACCACCTTCATCCCAGGGACACAGGAACCACCTTCATCCCAGGGACACAGGAACCATCTCCCTGTGGACGCCAGGAGACCCTGCTTTGGGGGATCTGAAGGTCGTGGATGTGGAAATGGCCCCATCTATTGGCCACAAAACTGTGGCCGTGGTGAAATCACACAAAATTACTCCTCTGCCACTGGATTGCAGCTCTCAGTTTCCTGATCCTCACCATCACCTCTGTGGCCTTCTGCCGATGTCTAGCTTCTAGTGGCTGCCACTTAGCTGCCATTGAGTTCAAAATGGTCCTTGCCAGGCTTCTTTCAGGTGCTTTTTCTCCATTAAAAATAAAAAAGCAAAGTTTTGTGGTGAGAGAGTGAAATACTGCAGGAAAGAAAAACCAGAGGTGGCTTCTTTGCATAATTACACATGAGGAATCCCCTCTGCATGGTCTGTACTAGTTGTGTAGCAAGAATCATAGAGTAAGTTTGGTCAGACACCTTTGAGATCACCAAGTTCATCCTTTCAGGGAGTTGTAGAGAGCCAAAAGGTCTCCCCAGAGCCTCCTTTTATCCAGGCTGAACAACTTCAGGTCCCTCAGCACCTCCCCACAAGACTTGTTCTCCAGACCCTTCAACAACTTCACTGTCCTTCTCTGGACCTGCTCCATCATAGAATCAGTCAGGGTTGGAAGGGACCACAAGGATCAGCCAGTTCCAACTTCCCTGCCATGGCCAGGGACACCTCACACTACATCAGGCTGTCCAGAGCCTCATCCAGCCTGGCTGCAAACACCTCCAGGGATGTGGCTGCAAACACCTCCAGGGATGTGGCCTCAACCACCTCCCTGGACAACCCATTCCAGGCTCTCACCACTCTCATGGGGAAGAACTTCTTCCTCACGTCCAGTCTGAATCTCCCCACTTCCAGCTTTATTCCATTCCCCCCAATCCTATCACTCCCTGATATCCTAAAAACTCCCCAGCTTTCTTGTAGTCCCCTTCAGATACTGGAAGGCCACAAGAAGGTCACCTCAGAGCCTTCTTTTCTCCAGACTGAACAGCCCCAACTCTCTCAGTCTGTCCTCCTTGTAGGGAGGGACCCAAAGCTGAACCCAGCACTGAAGGTGTAGCCTCACCAGTGCTGATAACAGGGATATGATCACTTTACTCCTGGCCACACCATTGCTGATCCAGGAGATGCAAATCTCAGGGACTTGGGCTCTGCTCCACTGGGAATAATTCTGCCCTCGTGTTCCTTATGAGCTGAAAACCTGCAGGATCCTTGGGAAGGGGTGTCTTGGGGAAGGACTTTAAAAGACTTGATGATCTTGGAGGTCTCTTCCAATCTGGTTGATTCTGTGAGTCTGAGAAGGTGAGGAGCAGAAGCAGCAGGTCCAGGGAGGGCTGCACCTGTTCCCACACACTGCTCCATGGAGAACCAGTGCCATCTTCTGGCAAATGAGGTCTTTCCCAACCCAGCGCCAGCAAGGCAGGCAGTACATAGCCTGCAGATCCCTGGCAGGCCAGTGCCACTTTGGACAGGGAGATCTCCAGCACCGTTTCGGACAGGGAGATCTCCAACACCGCTTCGGACAGGGAGATCTCCAGCACCGCTTCGGACAGGGAGATCTCCAACACCGCTTCGGACAGGGAGATCTCCAGCACCGCTTCGGACAGGGAGATCTCCAACACAGCTTCGGACAGGGAGATCTCCAGCACCGCTTCGGACAGGGAGATCTCCAACACAGCTTCGGACAGGGAGATCTCCAGCACCACTTCGGACAGGGAGATCTCCAGCACCGCTTCGGACAGGGAGATCTCCAACACCGCTTCGGACAGGGAGATCTCCAGCACCGCTTCGGACAGGGAGATCTCCAGCACCGCTTCGGACAGGGAGATCTCCAGCACCACTTCGGACAGGGAGATCTCCAACACCGCTTCGGACAGGGAGATCTCCAGCACCGCTTCGGACAGGGAGATCTCCAGCACCGCTTCGGACAGGGAGATCTCCAGCACCACTTCGGACAGGGAGATCTCCAGCACCGCTTCAGACAGGGAGATCTCCAACACCGCTTCGGACAGGGAGATCTCCAGCACCGCTTCGGACAGGGAGATCTCCAGCACCACTTCGGACAGGGAGATCTCCAGCACCGCTTCGGACAGGGAGATCTCCAGCACCGTTTCGGACAGGGAGATCTCCAACACCGCTTCAGACAGGGAGATCTCCAACACCGCTTCGGACAGGGAGATCTCCAGCACCGCTTCGGACAGGGAGATCTCCAGCACCGCTTCGGACAGGGAGATCTCCAACACCACTTCGGACAGGGAGATCTCCAACACCGCTTCGGACAGGGAGATCTCCAACACCGCTTCGGACAGGGAGATCTCCAACACCGCTTCGGACAGGGAGATCTCCAACACCGCTTCGGACAGGGAGATCTCCAGCACCGCTTCGGACAGGGAGATCTCCAACACCGCTTCGGACAGGGAGATCTCCAACACCGCTTCGGACAGGGAGATCTCCAACACCGCTTCGGACAGGGAGATCTCCAACACAGCTTCGGACAGGGAGATCTCCAACACCGCTTCGGACAGGGAGATCTCCAGCACCGCTTCGGACAGGGAGATCTCCAACACCGCTTCGGACAGGGAGATCTCCAACACAGCTTCGGACAGGGAGATCTCCAACACCGCTTCGGACAGGGAGATCTCCAACACCGCTTCGGACAGGGAGATCTCCAGCACCACTTCGGACAGGGAGATCTCTAGCAGATGCAGCCACATTGTTTGTAGGACCACCACATCTAGCCCTGGATTGCAGCTGTGTCCTTGCCTGGAAGAGCTGGAAACCCACCTCTTGTTCTAGCTCAGGTTTTGGGCTTCTCACAGGCAATGAGATGAAGATCAATAAGAGACTCAGTTCAGCTTTCACCATGAATGAGCTAGGGGCTAATTGCAGCTTCATCCCTATTTTTTCTAATCCACTGAGATTTGAGGACAAAATCTGGGGTCTGAGAAGTAGCTTGGGACCATCCTGAAGTAACTCATCTCTTGGGAAGCTGAGGATGAATAGCTGAGAAATAGACTCCTTAAAGCACAGTCCTCCCTAGCAATGGATTCTTCTTACACTCTAGAAGGCAACATGATCAATTAATTTGTTTCAACCAATTCATTCACTTAATGCTCTGCTAACTGAAACTGATGGATGCACCTTTGTGGCTCAGCTCTAGCTTGAGCCAAAGGGACCACTACAGGAGCTGAAGAAGCAATAGATGCATAAACCCACTCCACACCCCCATCCCACCCCCAAATTACCTTCTCCATGAGCTGAACAGCTTTTGCTGAGGACATGAACAGATACTTGAAGGCCCCAGAGAGGGTAGCTGCTAAGAACACTTTGATGGAATGCATATTCCCTCCCCACCTGCTCAAGAATCAGGACCACAGAATGGTTTGGGTTGGAAGGGACCTTAAATATCATCTAGTTCCACTCCCCCTGGTCAGGGACACCTTCCACTAGACCAAAGGCTCAAAGCCTCATCAAGAAACGGCAGACTAAGGGACAATGAAGTACTGCTTCCAGGTGCAAGCCCACACTAACTTCTCGTGTACTCTAAGGGTCTTGATCAGAAGCCAGCTGGTCTTTTCCTTCCTCAAGCTGCCTTGCAATTGCTGCTCAGGACGCCAGCAAAGCTTTCAGGAGCTGTGAGCTGCTCCATGGGCACTAGGTGGCAGTGACTGTTTGCGTTTGGCAGCCCTTGGCAGATGAGGGCCAGATAAGGGTGGAAAGAAATCAGAGCCAGATTCTCAGCGAGGACCGTTTGGTGGGTTGCAGGGATGGATGCTGGTCGGTAGACCACCAAGATAAGCTAGGTAGAGAAATAGAGAGGCTCAGTGGTTAAGAGCAGTGTTGGATCGAGTGTCACAGCAAGTCAGAACCAGAGGCTCTCTGCACTTCTTCCCTTCTCTGGTGATGGATACCACCTGCAGCAGCAACAGCTACAGACTGCTGTCCACTTGGTGCTGTAGTGTTGGATGATCTTCACTTTGCATCAGCTCAGGACACAGAGACCCTGCCAGGTCTTTCAATCTGTAGCTCCAGGGGCTCTGGCAGTAGATAGAAACAGAGACTGGCAGGGGTTGGGAGGGACCTCTGGAATTATCTAATCCAATTCCCTTGCTAAAGCAGGGCACCCACAGCAGGTTGCCCAGGATCATAATGACCAAGTGGGTTTGGAATCTCTCCAGAGAAGGAGACTCTGTGACCTCTCTGAGCAACCTGGGCCAGGGTTCCAGCACCCTCACTCCAAAGAAGTTTCTCTTCATGTTCAGATGAAACCACAAACAAAAAAAGCCAAAAATGATAATAAAAAAACAAACACACCATCAAAAAAAAAAAAAGAAAAAACAAACCCAAAAAACCCACCAAAAAACACTTAAGCAGAGCTCAGCTCAGCTCTGGTGCAGAATCCAGCCAACTCCAACCCACATTAAGGGAGTTGCTCTCAACATTCATATTGAAAAGTGGGTGCTTGCCAACCTTAAGCTTCTTAAGGTGCCTTAAACTTCTCCTAAACTCCTGAGCACTGGCCTGGGGAAAGGGTTGTGCTGAGGAATATCTTCACACAGTGCCTGTCACTGGGAGGCTCTTCTGGCTCATGTTCTGGCTCCTGCAAGACCTGCAACACATTGGAAGTCTGGTTTCCTTGGGAAATTTGGTTTTAGCTGATTGCATTTTGTGTCTCTCTCCTTTTGTTTCCTCTTTCCAACTTCTGAATTCCTTGGCCCTGCCCAGCCCAATTTGGCAGGAAGATAAAAGTTTCAGAGAGATGAATTCGTATGAAAATAAGTACAGGTAAGGAAGAAAGATCATATTAGTGCATTTCCCTCCTTATCTCCTGGGTGAAAAGGGCTGCAACGTGAGCTCAATATTTATTAAGCACCAGAGAGACTTCATAGGAAGGAGGAAGGTACAGGGGACACCAAACATCATTAGCACCATTTCCTAAGGAGCTTCTTGCTGTTTAAGCCTCTTTGTTTCACAGCCAGGGCTTGGAAACAATCTTTGAAAGCAGCATGAAGAATGGGAGGACCTGGGCTTAATTCTCATTCTGCAAAAATGAAGATCAGAGGGTCAGAAGGGACCTCAAGGATCAGCCAGTTGCTACCCCCCTACCATGGGCAGGGACACCTCACGTTAGATCAGGTTGCTCAGAGCCACATCCAGCCTGGCCTTAAAAACCTCCTGGGATGAGGTCGACCCCCACCCCCCTGGGCAGCTTGCTCCATGGTGAAGAACTCCCTCCCAATATCCAATCCAAACTTATCCTCCTCCAGCCCACATCCATTCCCCCCAGCTCTGTCACTACCTAACACCCCAAAAAGTCCCTCACCAGCCCCCTTGTAGGCCCCCCTCAGGTACTGGAAGGCCACAATAAGAGGTTGAGAGCAAACTGGAGTGATGCAGCCCTTACATCCCCATACGCTAAATCCCCTGGTAGAAATCCCTCTCTAAGGTGCCTTTTGGGTCCCTACAGCACCCAGCACACATCAGTCAGCCCATCTGGGAGCACAGCCCTTCCTCAAAGCACCCCATGGACTCATGCAACCATCTTCACCATTGCTTAGACCAGAGCAAAACAGGAGCAAAGAACCTGACTGGTGGCATTTTGCCTGGTTTTTGACACATGGGCTTGGGTGCTGGGTTATAAAACCATCTGCAGGTGTCACTCCTGCACATGAAGTCAAAGCCCCAGAAGAGAGTCGCAGGCAGGTGGCCACCCAGCAAGTACATTAAGACATCATAACTTGGACTAATTTGTAAACAGACTGAAAGAACATCCACCCTCCCTAGAAGGGGGAGAAGTGTCTCTTCAAACCCTGGGGATATGACCTCTTGTCCTCTCTGTTTATAGGAAGGAGAGGAAAGGGATAGGGGAAGAAAAAAACAAAAAAAGAAAGAAAGAAAAGAAAAAAGAGGAAGGAGAAAGGGAGAGAAAGTCAAACTAGTTGCCTTGTTCAAACTTCTCCCCCCTACCATCCTCTTTTGTGATGAAAATGGTGAGGGACACTCTCCAGTGCCTGTTTTTTTCTCTTTGTCATTCAAGCTTTGCAAGGGAGAGCTCCTTTCTGTTTATTTATCAGCTTGAATCCCTTGTCAACACCTCACTTGCCTGAGGTTTTAGCACCTTGGGGGGGGATCCTTTGTAGGTTTTTTGGTTTGGTTTGGTTTGGTTTGGTTTTAGCTCTCTCCAGCCAAACCCACCTGGTCTTTTTTTTTTTCCTCTTCTGTGCTCAAGCAGCTCTTTTCTTCCCAGGACTTTTGCAACAATACTTTGTCTCTCAGCGTGAGAATGTCCTACAGCAAAACACCAGACAATCCCCATCCAGCCCTGTCCAGCCCTTGACACTGAGAGTGGTTTTCGGGGTGCATGAGAGACACCAACTGCTTAATTCATTCTTTCACACCACACAGCAAAGCTCTGGCCCAGCTCATTGGCCGCCATTGAGTTCCCCTCCTGCATACTGCAGAGGGCTGGTACCCAATGCAATGCATCACAACACTGGAAAGAGTTGCCCAGGGATGGGGTGGAGGCTTCATCCCTGGAAGCATTCAAGGTCAGGCTTGAGGGAGCTCTGAGCAACCTGATCTAGTTGGGGATGTCCCTGTTTACTGTGAGGGTGTTGGACTAGATGGCCTTCAAGGGTCCTTTCCAACCTGATGCATTCTATGTCCCATCAAACAAGCAAGTAAGTTAGAAAGCCTTAGTGTTCTGGGTTCTTGAAACACACTCAAAAAGAGCTTGGAGACCTCGACCAGGGCACTATTGCAATACTAGGCAGTAACAGGAGTACCAGTCTGGCAGATCATGGAATCTCATTAGAATGGGGGTTGAAAGGGACCTCTGGAGATCACCTAGTCCAAACCTCCTGTCAAAGCAGGCTGCCCAGGATCACAATGTCCAGGTGGGTTTGGAATCTCTCCAGAGAAGGAAACTCCACAACCTCCTCAACAGCTTGTGAGGTGTCCCTGCCCATGGCAGGGAGGTTGGAACTAGATGATCCTTGTGGTTCCTTCCAACCCTGACTGATTCTATGATCCTATGTTTCTAACCTCTCTGGGCAGCCTCGTCCAGTGCTCCTCCACTTTCAAATTTCACCCTGTGTTCCTACTCAGTGGTTTTAATGTATCTTAATTAGCTTAATTCTGTGTCTGAAGAGAAGACACTCCAGTCTGGGTAGTTTTGTTTTTTTTTTTTCAGTCCAGTGCTTGTCAGCAGCACTGAATAATCCTTGTTTAAAATGCACATTGATTTGCAAGCAGAAGGCTGAATCCCAACATTCGTCTCCAGCGATGGTATCGCTTGGGTTTCAAAGCGAGGTGTTGTGAGTGAACTCACAAAAGGAGACAATTCTGGTTTCCATTTTAATCCTTGCCTTTTGTTTGCACCTGCAGCAGGAGCGTGGCCAGCCCTTTGAAAAGGGATTTTTATTTTTTTTTTTAATTTTTTTTAACTGTTTATTAGAATGGGGTTAGAATATTTCAACATCAATGCATCAATGCATCAATGATTTAACAAACAATTGCTTCTCTTATTGATCTGTCTCACAAACACTTGGGTTTCCACTTTTTCTTTTTTTTCCTTAATCCAACATATATCCCCTCATTCCCCCCCCCCCCACTCCCCCCCAGAAAAAAATAACTTCTATAAAGAATATAAAGAAAGATTGGACAGAGCAGAGTAAATGCTCCAACACCCTGGATGGAGGTTGTAGTTAGGTGTGGGTCAGTCTCTTCTCCCTAGCATCAGGTGATAGAATGAGAGGAAATGGCCTGAAATTGTGACAGGGAAGGGTTAGGTTGCACATTAGGAACAATTTCTTCCCTGGGACAGGCTGCCCAGGGCAGTAGTGGAGTCCCCATCCCTGGAGGTATTTAAAAGCCTTGTAGATGTTGTACAGTGGGAAATGGTTTAATGGTAACCTGGCAGCGCTGGGTTTGTGTTTGGATTTGATGTTCCTGAAGGTCTTTTCCAAACAAAAATGAGACTATGATTGCAATGGAAGTGGGGCAGGAAAGAAGGACCCCCCCAAAGGACATTTCTCTCCACCCATGGAAGGAACTGTACTCCCAAGGACATGAACTCCCTCTGAATGTGAATTAAATTTTCATCCCCCTTTTAGATGCTGAGACTTGGCAAGATGGCTATCTCCAGAAAAGGATGCAGGATTGGCTCCTAGGGGCCAAAATACCAGACCCTAAAAGTGTTTCTCTCCAAGAAAGCAGGAGACTACTATGACTCTCTTGGAAAGATGTCATTGTCTGTGGTTATTAACACCAAAGTCTGCATTATCCTGGGAATGGTTAGGTTTGGACCCCTGGAGACTCTCATCTTCTTCTTCTTCTTCTGATTAATAGTTTTTTAATCTGAATCTGGCCCAGAGAAACCCCACATCAGCAAACATGCTCCACACATGTAGGGCTCAGGTTATGGTCACATTTATTGAGTTAAAGACTAGGAGAAGGTTTACACTAAGCAGATTCTTCAGTTCCTATTTTGAGTTACGTCCTCCATGAATCTGAAGTTCTCAAGGTACCAGAAAATCAGGACAGGCTCCTTAGGTACTCAGAGAGTTAAGCTTGCTTTCAGATGGTCAGTTATTCAAAACAAATTGGCTTTCTCCAAACCTCCTCCTGTGAGGAAGATCTCAACTTCATCTTCAGTGTTCCTTTGCCAGAGGATGGTCTTCACAAAGTGAATTTGCTGGTGGAGCCCACCTGGAAAAGGCTTTTTGATCCATCATCAAATGGACCTACTGAAAAGAACACTGATTCCTCTTGCCATAAGCCCAAGGTGCTGTGAGAAGCTCTGGAGAAGATGGTTGAAGGTGGCCAACTCAGTGGGTTTGGGTAGCAGGGACAATGAGAGGCAATGTTTCTCTGAACACAGACTTGACACTGACTTCTTTTCTGTAGCTCTCTAACAAAACTGGACGTGCACATTCAGTTCCTTTCTGTTGTACTCTGCTGGGACATTCATTCTGGTTGCCTCTCAGATGTTTTGCCTGCCTCTGAACCTACTCTTCACCAGGGAAAAAGGACAGGGTCAGGGCTGCTGTTGTCCTCACCCTCCCTGTGCTGCTGAGGGTGTGGATGACAAGGAGACAGCTTTGTGGTAGCACCATCCTAGAGCACTGATCTCTCCTGAGCATGCATGGAGGAGGCAAGGGAATAGATAGCACCCATAGTTCACCCTCCCACCTGTCCAAAGCAAGACCTCACCATTCTTCTGCCTACCAGGCCTCTCTGATGCCTCTGTGTCCCCATCAGTGACCTGGAGGCAAACCCCTTCCTCATCTTGAGCTATGCCAAGTCTTCTGTGGTGAGAAAAAGAGAGTCCTGAAACTGCAGATCCCTGGGCACTGGCTGAGCTTTGGTCTCCGAGTTTGTTCTCCTGCTGCACCACTAGGTGGGCCAAAGCTACACCGCTCAGAGTCCTGTTTCTCCCGCAGAAGATGGCAAGGCAGGTGCCTGGCTGATCCCTGCTGGCCAGGGCACAGCCAGCTGAGGAACAGGAGATGGAAGAAGGAACAGGGAAGGGAGTCAGAGAGCCCCGTGGCTCACCTCAAGTATTTCAAGCCCTCGAATGAGAAGAGGAGAAGAGTCCTATCCCAAAGAAGTGTCCGTCTCAGGGCTACCAACCCAGCTAGGACATAACAAGAAATCCTATCATAGACTGGCAAAGGCATGAGCAGAGCTGCCAGCACCAGATCAAGGCCTTCCCAAAGCAGCTCCTCGATGGCCAGGACATGCTCTTCAGAGCCTGCTGTGGAGCAAACAGCCAGCACCATTGCCTGCAGGTAGTAACTGGGAGCACACACAACATGAGAGAAGAACCCTCCTCAAAACAACACTTTTTATTTCACCCAAGATGAGGGGACAGAAGGTCCTGTAGACAGAAATTCAAAGGGAAGGATCATCACCCATGACAGATCTGCTCTGCAAAACGTCTGGCACACTGCTGTGCAGCTCTTTGGGTGCTCTGCCTCTGTTAAACTAAAAGCCATGCCATGTATATCTAACCCTTCCTGTCCTCCTGGGGACACACCAGTACTGAACCTTGGGCTTGCAGCCATCTCTCTCATGAGCTCCATGAGCAGAAGGTAACACCTTCAGATGGAAATGTTTTGATGGGAACCCAGAAGCAGCCAAAACCGCAGTCTGCCATGGGCATAGAATAACCTGGGCAGATCACAACCATAGCCAAGGGTGCTTTAGACAGGATCAAATGTGTGTTGCTCCCTTGCAGTTGAGGACATGTCCTTTCAGCCTAAAGAGCTGAGAAAGCCACCTGGAATGTGCTCCTGATTTGCTCAATGCTATCAGTGTCTCTTTAGAGCCCTAGGAGGCAATGGCCTGTAGGCATCTCACCTAGCTTAAAGTATGTGAAGATTAGGCACCAAGTCTAAACTAGATCACATCAAAGAGAAAAGCAACTCCAGAAGCAATTCACCCCACCTACCATAGACTAGTATCTACAGGGGGCTGAGCTGCTCAGCTCTCCACAGCACCATTGACCACAGGAGCAGCCAACATTATCTAAGCAGGAATGATGAAACTCATCCTATTAGTAGAGTTGGCACGTTTCTAAAAACCCTTCCCACCTCCAGCACTGGCAAAGCCTTCACTTCTGGGCAGCAGTGACCTTTCTCCAGTGAAACCAGCTGGTCACAGAGATCTGTTTTGAAGGGATGACACAAATTCAGCAGGAAAATCCATTCTTTCACTAGCTCTGCCACTGAATCACACCAGGAGCTACCCATTACCCATCTTCTGCCTTCTTCTCCACAACTGATGAGGTCATTATTCACCTACCTTGTTGCTATTTGCATTGCTTGTGACTCCTGGTCAAGGTGAATGGATGACATGGGTGGCAAAGATCTCAGTCTTCAGGGACCTTAAAAGGCACAGGGGCAAAAATGAAAGAGGGAAGCAGAATGACATGCCACAAGTCAACAGGTCCCTGGCACAGCCAGCCCTCCAGCAAGCCAGCACACAGGCATTTAAGGTCTCCAGAAGTTATATGACACTTTCTAAGCACTGGTGGAAGGAGTAGGGATAGTGCTCCCAGCGTGTTTTGATGTCTGGGTGTCCAGATATCTGTAGCAACTCCTACATGCTCCTGGGATTCCTCACCAGCAATGGTTTTAGGAAGGGTGGGTTACAAAGCTGCCTGGTGGGGATTTGTTGGTGCTTACATTTATGTGGTGTGGGCTTCCTGGCACAGAAGGAAATATAAGCCCTGGAGACCACTGTCAGAGGGGGATGTGCAAGGCAGACTGAGTAAACTGCAGGTGGGGAAGAGGAACCATCATCCAGCAAGAACTGTTTCCAGCTGCAATTTGCAAAAGAAGATAATGAATCAGATTTTGCTAGAGGGAGTTAAAATATTAAAGAGGCAAGGGGCAGCAGAATGCACTTCTGTCCTCCACCAAAATAACAAAACCTCCTACCCCATGAGAAGCCTTCCCTGGATCTGTGCTTGATCTCACTGAAGCTGATCTTCCCATCCTGCTCCATAACAAGCCTTCTCCATGGAGGGCAGAGGAGGACAGGAGAGCAAGAGAGGTGGCACAGAATATTTGAGAAGAGTCACAGGCTGCATTGCACCAGTCTGCTCCTCCAAACCTCCTCCCATTGACCCTGATCTCTTTACATAGACTTCTCTGGGGTGGAAGCACCCTGGCCATCCTTTTTTTGAATGTGAGTGAGCACAGCTGTTCCTGCTTGTGACCATGAAGCAGTCATGTTTCTAAATCCAGCTCTATTTACACACTCAAGTGGACCCTATAGATGCCAGCTGGGCCATCCACATGAGTAAGCAAGACAGGGCCAGACTGCAATGCCTTCATAAGGCATCCTAACCCCATGACCACGAGGCCTGCTTCATCTCCTCCCATCCCCTTTTCCCCATGCCAGCTTGCTGATGGAAGTCACGAACCCCCTTTCATGCCAGGCTTAGGGGGTGAGGCCCCCATAGCACTGCTATGGCCCCACAGCACTGTCAAGACTTTATTCTACTTTTGGACAGTCAGGGTGATGGAACTCCATCTCCCAGGGAAGTAATGAACCAAAACTGGTGTTTAGAAAATATGTACAAGGCAGGTTGGGACTTCATCAAGCCTGAGGTTTGGTGCCTACCACTGAGGATTCACAACGCTGCAAGCTGGACTTCCCCCAGAGCTTCTCCCTAGACACTGATAAGCAATGCCAAGAGCAAAGAAGCCAAAGCCATGCTGCTGTCACCCCTCTGAGGACCAGATCCTGCCCACTACAAAGCATATATGCCTATGAAGAAGGCAGAAATTATGCTTTTCATGATGAAGACTTAAATAATGTTCACGAGAATTGTCTCTGTATGTCTTAACTGGGGCTGGAGAGCATTAACTATGATGTTGGGATGCTCCTGCTCTAGCAGGGCACTTTGACAAGTTGATCTTCAGAGATCCCTTCAATTCCCACCATTCTGGGACTCTGTATGCCTGAACACATCTTTGGATATTTGTGAGAAGGATGGAAAACAGCAAACCAGCATGGATGAACTTAGCCAGGGTTTGACATCAAGCCCAAAACTCAATTGCTGGGAGAAAACACCACAGATTTAGGCAACCCAGTGCCAGCAGTACCACATCCATAAAGGCCATGGAAGTCTTTTTTGCTGCTTTAATGGACTGCAAAATCTGGTCCTTGAAGGGTTTGGGTTCGAAGGTAAGGTTGATAGCAGATGACTAATCTCCTGTGGTGGGAATAACTGTGGTACAGCTTTTTATCATAGAATCATTAAGGTTGGAAAAAATCTCTAAGACCAAGTCCAGCCTTCTGCTCAATACCTCTGTGACCACTAGGCCATGTCCCAGAATGTCATAACTGCTCACTTTTTGAACACCTCCAGGGATGGTCACTCCACCACCTCCCTGGCCAGGAAGTGCCATTAAAAGCAGCTGGTGGCAGAGTAAGTAGCAAAGCTGTCTGCTGCAGAAATCCACCCTCCCCTGTTTGTGTGTGTGTGTGTGTGTGTGTGCTGTGTGTGTCTATGACAAAGTGGATTATCTCCATCCTCCCCAAAGAGCAGCTGCAAGAGCAAAGAGGAAAAAGGGAGAGTGGCTGAATTTGTACCTCCAGGTAAAGTTGCCTGGTGCTTCCTGGTGGGAGGGGCAGAAGCTTTGGGAGAATGTTTAAATCTCTCCCCAGGGACAAAAGGAAGGCAGATTAGCTCGACCCCTGGAAAGGATGTGTGTCCTTGTCCCTTCCTCCCCCTCCATCCCTGTTTTGCTGAGACCCTTACACCCAGTGTCTGCAGGTCCCTCTGTGTGTGTGTGTGTGTGTGTTCCAATCTGCAGTGTGAGCAATTTCACTTGAAAAGACAGAGAAATCCCCTCCTTTGAAAGTCTCAGTGTTTGGTTCTTCTCCCACTAATGCTATAATTGGATGGGATTTTCTCTAATACAGAGGGAAAGTCCTTAAGATGATTTTCCACACACCACCAGCCTCCCCCTTTCCCTCATCCTCCCTTATGCAATAAAACTCCCTTTCTGCAACCCCTTTGGTTCTTCCAGGGTGGGGAAAAGCTGCTGAAGAGGAGTGGGGGGGGGATGGATTTAATACCCCAACATCAATTTGCTGGGAGAGCCAGAGAGATCATCCCATTCCTCCTCTGGAAGCAAGCAAAGAAGCTGCTCAGCTCAACTCCAGCTTGGCTACCCAGGGCGATTAGATCTGGGAGCAGTTGCCAGAGCTCACATTTGCAATCACTTGTCATCCAACCCCTAAAGAAAATAATCAGGGCCCGACCCCTGCCAAATTCCCAGTGATTTAAATACCCCCAAATGAACTGCATTTCTAGTATAATTTCACTAGAATGAACATATCTCTCCATCTCCCTAAACACAAACATATCTTTATATATATGTATGCATAGAAATCTCCCTGTGTGTAAATAGAAATATTCCCTACTCAGGGAAAATGTAGATATGCAGTGCTTAATGAGAAAGAAAACACATTTTGATTTGAGCTCATGCAAGGTTGCAAGCCTTCCTCCAGCAAAGCCATTAAAAATTGTGCCTCTCTTTGTTCCCTCTGAGCCACAGAAATGTTCTGATTCGCCGATAAAAATAAAAGAAAGGCAAACAAACACATCAAATCTCATCCAGGTCTTTCTCTTTCCTGAAAATGAAATAAATTAAATATATATATATAAATACACATATATATATAAATGCATATATATAGATAGATATAAATACATACATACATATATTATATATATGTATATATATAAAATAAAAGGCAACCAAAAAAAATCCCAAACCAGCAACAGGCAGCAGACACAACACCCCATCCATCCCCCCCCCAAAAAAAAAAAACTAAATAAAGCAGGTAAAAAAAAGATTCCTCGTTGTTATTCCAGGGAGAAAATATCTCCCAGTGCCTCCATCCCCTCGTTTTCGCCTCTCCAACCCCCATTCAAATGACCCAGGGTAGAGGCAAAGCCCTGTCAGCTGGGGTGACACTTGCTCGCAGCTCCAGCAAAGCTTTAAACAATCTGTTCCAGAGGAACAACAAATCTCACCACGGACTCAAGCCTCCAGGAGCCACCTCTTGATAACAAGCCCCCTCCCCTCCCCTCATCGTGATGATTTGATTTCTATTTTTTTTTCTGATTTCTAACCCACGGGGGGAGGGGGAAAGAAAAAAAAAAAAGCAAAAACCTGCAGAGTTTTGGGAAGAGTGAGATCCGTCCCTGCTCACCCCCCACCAGCCACCACTGAGAGGAGAGAAACTGGTGCACTAGAGGAAGAAATAGAGAAAACAAACGAAAAATAATCAATTACTGGTGCCCCGTGGGGTGGATCTGGTGGATGAAGTCGTTTCAGCAACGTTTTCCCAAAGCCTGCAGCTGGGACTTTCTCCAAATGGTGATGATCTGGATGAGCCTTATTGAGATTTGCATGGAAGAAGTTGATTTCTTAGCAAGATGTCTTCAGTGGAGCTCTTGGCTGGTTGGACTGGTGGGGAAGGGGTGTGAGTTGGTGGGGAAGGAGTGTGGGTTGAGGGTGTGGGTTGGGGGTGAGGGGTGTGTGGTTGGGGGTGTGAGGTTCGTGTGTGTATGTGTGGCTGGGTGTAAATCCTCTTTTTTATATTTTTTTTCTTTTTGTTTTTTCCTTTTTTTTTAATGGAGGCGGGGGGAAAAGGAGGAAAACCCCAAAAAAGAACCTATTGAAAGTTTCTTGAAAGTCAGTTCAAATGCATCCTGAGTGTGGACAGGGATTTGAGAAGAGGAGAGAATGGAAAAGAGTAAAGAGAGAAAATCATAATTTAAGGGGAAAAAAAACCTTCACTTTTCCCCCTCTTTTTTCCTTTTTTCCCCCTCTCCTTCTTTTTTCTCCTCTTTTTATTTACCATTTATCTTTCTCCTTTTTTCCTCCATTTCACCCTCCTTTTTCTTTCTGTTTTTATCTTCTTTTTAATTTCTCTTTTTTTTTTAATTATCTCTCCTCTCTTTTTCTCCTTTTCTTCCTCTCCTTTTCTTTTATTTTTTCCTTCTTTTTCTCTTTTTTCGCCTCTCCTTTTCCTACTTTTTTCTCATTTTCCCTTATTTTTTCCCCCCTCTTCTTCTTTTTTTCTTTTTTCTTTTTTTTTTTTCCTTCCCCCTTGCATTTTAGTAGCTTCAACCCAGGGAGTGAAATCCGGGCAGGTTGTTATAGCTACCCAAATCCACAGGGGTCCCCCCTGTCTATTTAAACCCCCTAAATCTTCCTTCCCCTTTTTTTTTTTTTTTCCTTTTTTTTTTTTTTTTTAACTACATTTTATCCCTTTGGCTTGTGGGCCAACGTGCCCCCTAATGAGTATTAAAACACTATCTCCTTGCAATTAGCTCATTCCTGACTTCGCGCTCCTGATTGACAGAACAAGCCAAAGCATCAGAATTCTCCCTTTGGCAATAAGTGCTGATTGGGTCCTTTTTAAGAGAGAGCTACTTCAAACTTTTTTTTTTTTTTTTTCCCTTCTTCTCTTTTTTTTTTTTTTTTAATATTTGCCTTCAGTGTCTTGGCTGAGAGAAGAGTTTTTTTACTTCTCTGTGATTTTTTTTTCCTTGAGAGTAGTAGAGGAAGCGAGAGAGGATTTACCTGGTCCGGGCTTGAGTTTTACTTCATTTGATTTTTTTTTTGTTATTGTTATTATTATTATTATTATTGTTGTTTTGGATTATTTTTTCTTTTTCTTTTTCTTTTTTTTTTTTTTTGGTTTATTACTTTTTTAACCTTCAAATTATTGTTGTTATTGTTATTCTTCTTATTAAACTAATCATCCTGCCGCAGAAGAAAGGAAGGTTTTTTGGCAACTCTGGTGAAAAAAAAAAAAAGAAAAAAAAAAAAAAGAAAGACAACTTTTCATCAATGGCCTCTTTTGGATATTTCCTGTTTCTTTGTGGGTTGAGTCAGGCTCTGTCAAGTTACCCAATCTGGTGGTAAGTTTTATTCTTCTTCTTCTTCTTCTCTTTTTTTTTTTTTCCTCTCATTTTCATTTATTTTTTTTTCCCTCCTCTATTTTCCCCGCAACCCCTGTGCTTAAGATGACTTGAAATTCTCCTTTCGTTGCCACTTAGCTAAAGAGGTGGGATTGTTCCAGCGCCAGCAAGTTCTTAGAACCTGCATTTCACCTCTTTTATTTATGCATTCACTTTGTTTATTTTGACTGGGTTATACCTGATCTCTCCTTCTCCTACTGGAAAAGGGAGAGAGCGAACAAGAGCGATCGGAAAGTTATTTTCTTCTCCTTTTTTTTTTTTTTTTTAAGTGCTTTGATCCTCTCCTGTGAAGAACAAAAGGCGCTGCCTGAATTAAAGAGATAATGATACAAGTTGACATGAGCATTTCAAGGTGATTTCGAGCTAGTCAGGTGGAAGGAAGCGGGGGGGGGGGTGTGAAAAGGATGAAAACTTTTCTTACCCCCTTTTTCTCCCTTTGCTTTAAGGAATACTTCAGGGAGAAGCCAAAAATCAACCAACCAACCAAATCAAACAAGGTTGGTGGTGGGAACTAAGGAAAGAAAGAGAAAGGAGGAGAGAGTAGGATGAACAACCTGGCTTAGTTCTGGGAAGGCAAAACTGTGAACAAGGATCGGTTTTGGGGAGACGGACCCGGCGCTTCCCCCGCGGAAACCTGCGTAACCCCGCTCTCCCCGGGATAACGCGCTTTTAGGGGCCTGGGTTGTGTTTTGGAGGTGGTTTATTTCTCCGCACTTTGCACCCTACGCCTTTAAGAGTTTCCCCCCCCCCCACCCCGTCTCTCCCCTACAAAAAGCAAATGGTGCAGGGCAAGGCATGTAACTGCAAGAGCTGCTCTAATTACCCCGCGGAGGTAATTGGGCTCCGGGAAGCGCAGGAAGGCTCCTGGCTCCGCAGGCAACTGGCGTAAGAAGCGCGGAGTGGTGCCGAGCAGCCTTGAGCGGTGCAGGCAGGAGGCAAACGAGTGGGAGCTCCGCGCTTTGCTCCGGTTGCGCGGGTGCGGAGCTACCCGAGTAGAGATCTGTGTGAGTGCGGAGCTACTGGAGTAGTGAATTATATGGATAAGGAGCTGCGCGGATGCGGAGCTACTCGAGTAGGGAGTTGTGTGGATGCGGAGCTACCCGATCAGGGCGTTACGGGGGTGCGTAGCTACCTGGGTAAGGAGTTATGCGGATGAGGAGCTGCGCGGGTGCGGAGCTGCCCAGGTAGGGAGTTGTGTGGATGTGGAGCTGCGCGGGTGCGGAGCTGCCCAGGTAGGGAGTTGTGTGGATGTGGAGCTGCGCGGGTGCGGAGCTGCCCAGGTAGGGAGTTGTGTGGATGTGGAGCTGCGCGGGTGCGGAGCTGCCCAGGTAGGGAGTTGTATGGGTGCGGAGCTGCGCGGGTAAGCGCAGCCCAAGCGCCGAGTACCGCACCCGCGGCGGTGTGCAAATAATCCAGAAACTACCCTCCCCCTCCCCTCCCCCAGAAAAAAAAAAGACTTAATGATAATTAATTATTTGAAGTGCTTTTAATGTCTGCCTCCCCCCCGCCAACCCGGGTGAGGAGGGGCCGTAGCGGGGTTCAGGTGCGATCCGTGGGCAAAGGCGATCGGGGCTCCGCGGGTGCGGTAGCGGCCGCGCTGAGCGGAGGGCTGTTGGAGGCGGCAGCCTCGCCAGCTATGTCAGGTATGTCTGAAAAGAGAGGGAATTCGGTGGGATGGGAGAAAACCCATAAAATGCAAATGTGTTCTTGGGAAGAGAGAGGCGGCGAGAGCACCTGGACGGGAGTCATTAAAAAACGATCTTTTATTCCCAGCCGCCATCTAACTTATAATTAGAAAACTCCGGCTGCATTCCTGATTGGAGAAGGAAACGCATTCCTCTAATACCAACATAAATATTTCCTTGTCACCCACCCAGGGGAGCGGAGAGCAGAGCTACGCCGCTGTCCGTCCCCATCCCCGTCCCTTTCCCTATCCCATCTCCTTGCTCTTGGAGCTGCGGGACAAGCAGCTGCCGGGAGTGGGAGAAAGCAGAGAGAGGTGAGGAGAGGAGAGGCAGAAAGGTTCATCCCAAGCCAGTGCATCAGGTGTAGAGGGGCTGCAACAGCGACTTTCGGGGGGATTTGGAGGTGGCTTTCCCCTCTTTCCATCCTTTCAGGTGCTAACCTGCCGGGTTTAGACCTTTTTTCTAGCGTTGAGCAAACCTCCCCTTAGGTCATGGAAATACAAAGGACGTTTGGATTGGGGTGGGGGTGTCGGAGGAGAGGCTGGATACTGTTACACTGGCTGCCTAAATTGTCCCTCGCTTCACACCCACCCACCCCTTTCCCTCTTAATTTATCCTCCTTCAAGAAAGTTGGGGGATAGCCCTGAAGAAGGGTGGGTTGGGGGGGGGGGGGAGCCCTGGATGCATCCCTGCATGTCCTATCCAATCCAGCTCATTTAGCAAATCCATCAGGCTTCTTTCAGTTTTATTTTGTTGTTTGGTTGGTTGTGGGTTTGTGTGTGTATGTGTGTTTGGGTTCGGTTTTGTTTTGGTTAGTTGGCTTAGGGGTTTTGTTTGTTTGGGTTTTTGTTGCTTTTCTTGTTTGAAAGGACTCTAGAGAAGGCCAGGATTTTTTTTTTTTTTCAGTCTTATTGATAGTACAGGCAACTCATCCCGTCATCCACAACTCATCCCTTCATCAACATCTCATCCCACTCATCTTCTTTTTAAAGCCTCCCCTACATCAGCTCCGAGCAACCTCACTGCTTACAGCAAAAAATCTGTCATTTACCATCCCCAAACTGTGCCCAGCCCCCCCCTCACCAAAATTAATAGTTGTTAATTAAAGCTTAAGCTCACCCCAAAGCACACAGAGCTATGGATCCTGCCACTGCTTCCAGCTCCAAGAGGATTTGAGCAAAAGCAGGGAGTGGGAAGCAACACTCGCCTGTAGCTTTTGGTTAGTTATTCTCCCAAAGGAAAGAAAATCAGGGAAACATTGAGCGTGGATTTGTCCAGGGCAGCAACTGGGCATTGTCAGAGGGAGCAAGTGGCTATGTGCCTGTTACTGTGATTTTTACGTCTAAATAGAGTTCCTTATGTGGCCAAGATGTTTAAATTGCTGTTGCTGCCATAGCATAGAGGCACCTGCTTAAAATCAAGCCATGCAGGGCTGGGTGGGCTCTGCACAACCCTGGAGAAGTGGCACTCAGAAAAAGTTCATCGAAGCAAAAGAGAAAAGATCTCAAGGCTGAGGGACCTGGGGGTGTTTAATCTGGAAAAGAGAAGAATGAGAGGAGATCTTACTAATGTTTATAAACATCTGAAGGGTGGGTGTCAAGGAGAAGGGGCCACACTCTTTCATTGGTGCCCTGTGATAGGATGAGGGTCAAAGAGAGCCCAGGAAGTTCCACCTGAACATGAGGGAAAATTTCTTTACTGTGAGGGTGCAGGAGCCCTGGAGCAGGCTGCCCAGAGAGGTTGTGGAATCTCCTCCTCGAGAAACTTTCAAGACCCATCTGGATGTGTTTCTATGTGACCTGCCCTAGGTGACCCTGCTTTGGCAAGGGATTTTGACTGGATGATCTTCAGAGTGTGAGCTGTCCCTGCCCATGGCAGGAGGGTTGGACCTAGATGATCCTTGTGGTCCCTTCCAACCCTGACTGATTCTATGACCCCTTCCAACCCCTCCCATTCTGTGATCCCCCTGAGCAGTGATGCTCTTGTGGTCTGCAGTGATCATGAGAGAAAAGTCATTATGGGAACTTCTTAAACCCAGAAAATTCCTGAATCATGCATTTGGAGAGGGATGAAACAGGCTTTAAAAGGAGTGATTTAAAAAGAAATAGAAGAAGAGTACACCTAATCCCACAGGGACTGGTGTGGCAAGTTTTTAGGGATGTGCTGGTGTGATTTATTGTGGCACAGTAACCCCATGGGGACCTTCTCCAAAGCAGCATTAGGCTCTTCAACCTTCCTCAAGAAGATCCTGGTAGCAGCAACAGGCTCTTCTACACCCAGGGGCCAGATTCAGAACAAAAATATGTGTGGGCTTTGTTTGTTTGTTGTTGGCCTAAAAAAAAGTGCTGTTCACTTTGTTTATTTGTTTAATAATAATAATTAGAAAAAATAAAAGGATACTGGAGTGAAGGAATTCTTGGGAAATTTGGAAGCAGAATTCATGGATGCGGGAGAATTTGATGTTATCTGTCCTCTGGGGGGGTTGGGATCACAGCAGCAGCACAAAAAAAAAAAATTCAACCCTTTGTTTTTTGAAGTGGAGCCTGACTTGCTGTGAGGACAGCCAGAACAGAGAAATGATTCAGAAGGGACAAAGGTTTGGCTCAGGAGATAAAAAAATCACAAAAATTAACACAGAGCTTCAGTGTTGGGGCTCTTAACCTTCTGTAGCCCAGGAAGCTGCTCTTAGGTGATCACAGGAGAGGATCTTTGGCTGAATTAAAAGTTTAGGCAGATCTCTTCACCATGGGAGTAACCTGCCAGCTGGCATCTTGGATGTGCCTGGAGAGCATCTGGAGGAGGATATCTCTTGGGAGGAGACACAGCTCAGACCTCTTGTGGTGGCATTGCTTCGGGCAGTGGTCTGTGTCCCTTCCTCTGTCCCACTGATCATGGTGGAGCTTCTGTCTCCTCTGCTGCTCTCTGTAGCACCTGTACCTCACATCCTAAGTGGGGAAGGTGTTACAGGAGATGTCAGGAAATGGTCAGGAAGGATATAGGCTGTGACCTGTGTTTGCCCTTGGCTTCCTACTCTTTATTCACCAAGAGTGGTCCCAAAAGCTCTGTTGGTTTACTCCTCCATGCAGGATGAAGTTGGTCAAAGCCCACAAAGTCCTGCAATAGCCACTTTACAACACATGAGGGTTGGTGAAAGTGATCTGACAGATCTTTCCATCTCCACTTTTTGTAATTCAGGAACTGTAAGTGCATGGGAGCAGGGTGGGAGGGACCCTGGCCCACAGAGAGGCAAGGAACCTGGGGGCATTACTCCAGCAATACACATGTGCAACACCTGAATGTGTTCCTGTCAGAGTCTGATGGCATCACCTCAATAAAAGTGACACAAGGATGAAGTCCTGGCTTGTGCTCTGGCTTAGGTCTCTTCTAGGATCTCTCAAGCTGGGAGGGACAGTCCCTGATTTACAGTGGGGTGGGTGAAAGCTAGGGCAGGTTCTAGATCCCAGGAGAAACCTGATTCTAGTTTTATTGGAAATCCTGGGGAACCAAGCTGAGTCTTGGCAGACTCCTCACTTGAGAAAGCAAAGCTCAGGTTTGGCAGAGAGCAACTGTGTTAAGTGAGAGATGATCAAGCCTTGCTAGCCAGGAGGGAGGCAGAGCTCTGGAAGGTCACCCAAGGGACAGCATGAGCCATGTGCCGTTGGCACCAGAGCTCCTAAAACAATCTCTAGAGCTCGGAAATATGACTTGCATCTATCCACTTCACCTCTCCATTAGCCACAGGTGAAGGTTTTGATATTTCCAAGGTGATGACATTCCTCCTCCTTGCTTCTGCTGCTGCAGCAGGTTAAAGAGCTATCATGTTCCTCTGCAGAGGTGGCTGCATGTCAGCTCGACGTGGTGCAATCTAGGCACAGGCAGCTTTCTCCCACTCTCGCCCCAAGGCTTGGGCATTGCCTTTACACCTCAGTTACAACTGTATCTCACATGGGTTTGTTTTGCCAGGCAGTGGATAATGGATGGAATGATGAGTTAGACTTTTCTCAGATCCACCAGCCAGAATTTTCTGGTCACAATATGAGTGATTTGCACCCAAACAATAATGGGGATAGAAAGCATCTATTTGGGTCAAGGGGATCTTGCTGTGTGGATGCTAAGTGATAAGAAACAGCCCTTGCCTGGTCCATGGATGTACAAAAGCTAAGGGAACTATTTCTCCATCTCTATTTTCTCATGGTGGGACTGAAGAAACAAACTCAAATGGTATCTATGTTACTTCCTGCATAGTCCAGGTATGGAGGAGCTGTGCTGCTGTGATTAAATGGCTGGACTGAGATCACACCAAGACCAAGGGTCACACAAAAAGCCTTTCTCAGGGCAGGAAACAAACATTTTGCACATTTGTCATAGGAAGAAGCCCCTGATTCAAACATGGGGAGGGCTGGGAGTCTTGCAGAGAGCACAGTGTGTGCTAAAGAGTCCTCATCCACTCAGGTTCTCAGATTTTAGATTCATCTTATTAAATGGTGTTGTCCTGCTGCAAATTTCTTTTCCTTTCTGTTTTATGAGGAGTTTTATAACTTAACCTGCAAATCACAAACTTGGTATTCCAAGCACTAAATGAAGGCATTCATTGCTTCAAACAAGCAAACCTTACCTCACCAAGGAAAAGTGAATCATTTTGCTCCCCAGCCCTTTTCAGGTCGCCCCAGAGGCAAAATATGTCCTCTCCAGACATCAGAACACCTCTAAGACTTCTCACCTGAAAACCTTTGAGCACCTACTAACACAGCTTAAGCTTTGATATATGCCTAGGAAGGGAGAGGTTGTTTTGTGGTCCTGTCTTACAGGTGGGTAAACAGAGGAAGAAGAGTTTAAAAGCCCTGCCCTGGACCTTGCAATGAGCCTGCAGTATTGAAGTACTGGGTTGTCTGGCTCACCAAGGGAAGGCAGGACTTGTCTTCTCTCTGAAGACCTTTCTGCACAGGCTTAATGTCTTTGGGGATAACCAAGGGCAGGGTAACAAAGTGCCTGCTTCAGGGGCAGGGGACATTAATGAAAGAGGTGGATCCTGTCCTCCTCTCTGAGCTCCTGTGCCACCTAGATAAGCCATGTACTTGTGCCCATGGCATTTCTTCTTCCAGACTCAGCTCTACAGCTAGTCACATTACAGTGGTTGGAACAGGAGGATGGGCAGAGCCCTGCTGCTTTCTGTCAACCAGCAAAGGCTTTTTGAGTCTTCCCTCCCTGGCTGGAGGAGTTTTGACTTTTGCTGAGAATGTGTGATCTCTCAGCAAATAACAGTCAGGGATTGCTAAAACAAGAGGAGGAAATGGCCTCAAGTTGTGCCAGGGGAGGTTTAGGATAGACATCAGGAAAAACTTCTAGACTGAAAGGGTTCTGGAAGACTGGAACACACTGCCCAGGGAGGTTGTTGAATCACCATCCTTGGGTGTGTTTAAAAGCCACTTAGATATGGTGCTCAAGGATATGGTGTAGTAATGGCCCTAGTAGAATTAGATAATGATGATCTTAGAGGTCTTTTCCAACCATGGTGATTCTGGGAGGAAGAATCGAGGCTGACCACTGGTGTCTCCATCCCAGATCTATAGGATTCCTTTCCTGCTTGCATCCTGCTTCTTGCGATGAACCAGCTTGACTCCAACCATGCCACTGCTTTTCCAGACAGGGGCTGCCAGTCTCTGCACCTCTTCCTCTGCCATTAGTGCTAAGCTTGGTGAAAAGCACCAGAAGAAGAAGGCTGTTCTGTGCTAGACCTCACGAGGAGCAGATGTTTTTGCTCTGTGTGCACAGGAGAGAGCAAGAAAAGCCCAATGGGTTGATGGACCCACTTCCTCCTTGCTCAGCATCTGTGCTGTGTTCACAGTTCAAATAGCCCAGGCTGCATTTCAAAGGGCTTTATTGGGCATCATGACAGCACTTAATGAGCATTGCACCATTGTGTCACTGGGGGAGTCCTCCAGGCTCTGAGTCACTGATGCTGTGCTCCATTTGGATAGCTGAGCTGGATGCAGCACTGTGAACAGTCTCATCCCCAGGGCCTGCTGTGAGCAGGGATGGACCAGTCCTCCTCCCACCAAACCCCATGTTGAAATCTCCTCTCTGGAGTAGGATTAGACTCCTGATCTTGCTCTGGACCTTAAAGGAAACCTTGCAGGGTCAAAGAATGCAGCTGGGAAGAGGGGAGGTGGAGCATGCAGGAAATCTGAAGAACATTGCTGCAAAGTAGAAGGGCTTTCTAGGCTCAACACAGGCACCTGGTCTGTGTTATTTTGTCTTCTGGTGATGTGGAGTGCGGTTCTTTCTACCCAGTCAGGTGGTGTCAGGTGCCAGGGTGATGGTTCCAGTTAAAGCCATTGAAATGCAATGGAAAGGAAGTGGAAATGGCAAGGGGAGAAGCAGGGAATGTAATGTCTTGCTCACCTGCTCAGCTGAGGCTGCATTGGGCACAGCCCCAAGGCTGCAACAAGAGCTGTTCCCATCCTCTCTCACCAAACCTGTCTCTGCTTTGGTGACATCACCAAGAGCCAGCTGAAGGCCAAGGGTCTGTAAAAGTCAAGGCAGGTCAGTGAGGCTTAATACTGCCAGGAGATGAACCCTCAGGGAAGTCTACAAAGGCAGGAGCCCTTCCATGATGTATCCAGCAGTGCTCTGCTGAATCAGGCCCAGGGCTGCTCTTGCAGAAAAGTCTCTCTGTTGATGCCAACTGCCTCCATCTAGCTTGGGCCATTCATAATGCATTTCCCCCCTTCCTGCCCCTTTAAAAGTGACATGGTTTGCTTTAAGTCCTGTTATCACCTTAGCACAAGAGGTAAAAATTCATCAGTTCCCTCCCAATTCTACCAGTACTTGCAAAAAACAAGGCAAGGGAGGAAGAACCAACAGATTAACTCCCTTGTTCTGAACTTCTAACATAGGGCACTGCTTTCAAAAGCAGCCTGTAAAGGAGGGGAAGAGCCTTCTGCATCACAAAGATGCTGTTTGTCCCTTTTCCTTGTTTGTCACCTGCATATTCACAGTCCCCTTCCCACTTGGATCTTGCTGATACCCAGAGAGCGTTTTGCATTTGTAGAGCCTGGGCCATCAAAGGAGTTCAAGGTGCCTTTGGTCTCCTGCTCACAAGTTTCTCTTCTGGTGTAAATGACAGTCAGTTATGCTTTATTTTGGTGTTGGTGATAATTCTTAGCAGGGATGTGGTTACTCTTTCCCATCACAGATATTTCCCCACACTATTGGTGTGAAATGCTTTTCTCTTATTGCATCCTTGCGCATTCTTCAGCTTCATCAATAAGGCCACACCATAGCATGTGGTCTGGTTCCTTTCTCACTAGGTGTTTGGGATGGTCACTTCTCTTCTGGGGGGGGGGAGGGGGCGGTCTGTAGGTTGAGAATGTGTCAAGGAGTGTCTATAGGTTCAGAATGTGTTGAAGGCTTTGCAGGCTGAAAATGTGTTTGGGCTCTCTGTAGGCTCAGAACGTGTTGGAGGATAGAGGCTTCAGAGGACATGGCTGTTACTCAGCAGAATTCAGACTGTGGGATGGAGCAGTGAGAAAAGGCAGAGCCCATCTCTGCTCTAGCCAAGGCTGTGAAATGAAGCTGAACAGCACTGAGCAGAAGGAACTCCTGCTCCTTCTGCTTCCAAAAGGGTCCACCTTGCCTAATAGAGATATTCCCTAAGGAGTAGGGAGGCAGGAATGAAACTCCTTGAACAGTTGCCAAGCTTACCATTCAGTTTGTCCCTCTGCCCCCAGAAGAACAACAATAGAGCCTGTTGCTAGACAGTGTCGTGTGGAATGACAGAGAGCAATTCTAAATCCTTTGCAGGCTGAGAGACACACTTAAGGCAGCTTTTCCACTAGTTTTTTTTATGATCCTACAGTGGCTAAGAAGAAGTGGAACAGTCTAAACCATTGCTGGGCAGGTAGAGTCCCATGCAAAGCCCAGTGAAGTCAGGCAAAACTTACTGGGAGAGCCACAGTTCCTTTAGAATCATAAAACTCCTGTTAATGCTGGGTTTGGGGAGATCCAGGTTTGAATCCTGGCTCTTCTGGAGGGAGAATCATCTTGCAGCTTTAGCAGTCTCCAGTCAAGTTTCCTTCTGAGTTATTGGTGAGAAGTAAGATGCAACTCATGTGACATACATTAGACATTTACTTGCAGAATAGATGAATCAGATCCCAGTTGCAGTAGTTTTCTCACCATTGCCTGCAAGAAGATCCTGGATGACTAAGTCAGACAAAGATATCTTCTTCAGACAGAGAAATCCTGCTGCTTTTTGTTGTTGTTGTTGTTTTCCTTTGTGTTGGAAGAGGTCTTTCAAGGTCATCTAATCCAAGCCCCCTGCAGTCAGCAGGGACGTCTGCAACTGAGCCTCAAACAACCTGACCTGGAATGATTCCAGAGGTGGGGCATCTTCCTCTCTGGATAACCCAGGCCAGTGTTTCATCACCCTCAGTGTAAAAAATTTCTTCCTTCTCTCTAGTCCAAATCTCCCTCTTTTAGTTTAAAACCATCATCTCCTATCCTGCCCCAACAGGCCCTTCCAAAAACTTTGCCCCTGTCTTTATGATCAGCTTCTTTAAGTCCTTAGGGCCACCAGAAGGTCTCCCTGGAGCCTTCTGTTCTCCAGGTTGAACAACCCAAACTCTCTCAGCCTTTCTTCATGGCAGAGATATTGCAGCCCTCTGACCATTTTTGTGGCCTCCTCTGGACCCACCCCAGCAGGTCTATGTTCTTGTTGGGCTGAGGAGCCCAGAGCTGGGTGAACTGTAAAATACAAAGCTACTTAGACACTGAATTCCTGCTCTATGCCTTAAACTTACTGACTGCATTGCTACAATCTGATCAATTGACTGATTTTTACTGAGCTGCCCCTTTTCAGTGACTTGCAGTGACTGGTCCATGAATACCTTTGGCTCATTCTGAATGTCAGAGAAAGTGAATTAGCTCTGTTGCTTTTGCTGAAGTGCTCATTTCTCCTCACAAGCTGCAGAGAGCCCAGGAGTTAAGCAGCACAGACTTAGCTGTCTAACTATTGGGCACCTGAAGTCAGTTGAAATGCATCCCACTTATACAATAATAGGTATAAAAGCTTCTACTCTCATTCAATCCAGAAATCATCCTCATGGCCTTCAAGGGTGGATTAAATATCGTTAAATCAGAATTGTGAGGAAGGCATGGATAGAAGAGATAGTCAACACTGAGTCATTACTAACAAGAACTATCAGCTGGTTAAGGAAGGAGCTGCTGGATCACAACCTTTTTCTACCAAGACAGGTCATGGATGTTAGTGGATCGATTGCAACACCTAAAAGTCAGGACAGAAGTCTAAGAGCACAGTGGGAACTAGTTTCTGCCTGAAAGAGTATAAGGTCCAGACAGATGGAGCAAACAACTGAGTTGAAAGAGAAGAGATAAGACACATTAGCAGAAGATTGGGAGTCAGCCAGGGAAATGCTAATTCACTGGCCGCTGAAATCCTCGGTGCAACTTGCCCACAGGCATATGGGAAGCCTGTGATAGAAACCAGCCCTGAGTCTCTCTGTCCTGCTGATGCAATGTCCAGTCTCAGGCTCCTGGGGAGCCGAAGTTCAAGCTCAGACGTAAGCCAAGGCAGTGTGTGGTCAGTCCAGCCTCCTGACAGCTCCACTGCAAATTACAAGGAAGTTTTTGTGTTCACCAGAGAAGTCTCCAAATTATAGTGAAGGAATTAATTCAAGAGTGTTATAGTCCATCATATATTTACAGCCACAGAAAAGAGCTGTGGTGTCTCCCACCAAGAGTGATGCTGATGGTGGTTCCTGCTGTCCCTGACATAAGTACTGCAATAGAATAAATTGAGAAGCTCTCTCCTGTGCAGAATCATAGAATTGTTAGGGTTGGAAGGGACCTCAAGGGTCATCCAGTGCCAACCCCCCTGCCATGGGTAGGGACACCTCACAGTATATCAAGTTGCTCACAGCCACATCCAGCCTGGCTGCAAAGACTTCCAAGGATGAGGCTTCTACTACCTCCCTGGGCAACCTGTTCCAGTGTCTTACCACCCTCATGGGGAAGAATTTCTTCCTAACATCCAATCTGAATCTCCCCATTTCTATTTTTGCTCCATTCCCCCCAGTCCTGTCACTCCCTGACATCCTGACACCAGCTTTCTTGTAGTCCCCTTCAGATACTGGAAGGCCACAACAATGTCTCCTTGGAACCTTCTCCAGAAATATGGCAATAAAGGTTCATGTTTGAATTCTTGCATGGAAGAGTCAAGTTTTGTCCACCTCTAGTAGAAGGGTAGGACAAAATGCAAAACTTTGGCTATGTAGTAATTTGCAGACTCTGTGGTAAACCAGTGGAAAAAAGACAATTCAAGGGCTAGGGTAGATGTAAGGAAGACATTTTTTACAATGAGGGTGGTGAGACACTGGCCCCTTTGGCCCAGAGAGGTGGTAGATGCCCCCTGCCTGGAAACATTCCAGGTCAGGTTGTTTGTAGCTCTGAGCAAGCTGCTCTAGTTGTAGACACCCCTGCTGACTGGGGGGTAGTTGTACTAGATGACCTTCAAAGTCCCACGTTGGGCGCCAAAAAATAAAAAGTGTGTCAGTGTGAGCTGAAATTCCCCCCCCCAATGACAATAACCAGGCTAGCCCAGTCTGGAAGCAAATGAAGACTGTATTTACAAGCAGATGAAATGCAATGAATATGTACAAATATACAAAATTCACAACATTTACAAATATATACAATCAACAGAAAAGCACAACCAAGCTCCCTTTGCTTCCCCCCAAAGGTGCCCCTCCCCAAAGGGCCCTCCCTCTCCCAGGAGCTTCCCTCCAGGCCCCCCTGGACAGAGAAGCAGAGTTAGTTAAGCAGAAAGTTGTTAACTTAGCTGCCAAGGTCAGTGTGTGTTATCTTCAGCCAGAAGAGAAGAAGAAGGAAAAACAGCAGCCAGACAGCCCAGCAACTGCCCCCACTGCAGAATGTGCAGAGTGCCTACTTTGTTTTGGGTAATAGTTCTTAAACATTTCTATCTATCCAATGGAAGTGTTTAGAACAATCGTTATTTTGCTTTCTTACACCCAATAGTGACTTATTTACATTCTTTCACTTTCTCTGTTCTGAACTTTGCAAGGAAAAATTAAAAAGACAGTTTCAAACCATCACAGTCCCTTTCAGCCCAAATCATTCTGATTCTATGACATGGGACCACTGTTCTTATCCCTTCTCTGCCTTTCACAAGCCTAAAGAATTATCTTGGGGAGCTGAACAGATGAGAAGCAGAAAGCTGGAAAACAAAACAACTTCGTGCAGTCTCTGTCAGAGGCAGACTGCAGGTGTGCCATGTTCACGGAGGGCATGGGTGATCCTGAGGTACAGGAAGAAAAGCTGTGCTGGAGTTATCTTTGACTCACTGTTTCAAAAAAAAAAAAAACAAACAACACTAAGGTGAGGCCAACAGCCAGGGCAGCTGGACATACATGAGTCAGCATGACAGAAAGCATGAGGGAAGAGCTTAGGTTTGCTGCTTCTGTTCTAAAGACGTCCGTAATGCTTACGTGCTGTGGCTGTGCCAAGCAGGATTCGTCATCCTCCTTCTCAGAGCTGGACATCTCATCCCAGGCAGTCATCTCAGCTCCCTTTCTAGTCAATGAATGAAGGCTGGTACTTCCTCTCTGTGATTCATCAGACCTATCTTTGGTGTCCATCTTTGGATGCAATGACTCTTTAGCAGCCGATCTCTCTGTGTCGGTGCTCGAGAGAGCCACAATGACTTAGCTGAACACCTGACTTCTGCATGAGCAAGGTTAGGTCAAATGCTCTGAGCTCACCATGCCCAAATGCATATGTTCATCCTGACCACAGCTGTGGGTCTTCAGGAACAAGGACTTTGTATCTCTGCAGAAGCCTAGCCTTTAGTTTTTCCTGTGATGCTGGCCTGTGACACAAAGCTGCTGCAAGGAAAGTGCTCTTGCAAAAGCATCATTCATCCAAACACAGGCACCTGGGCAGCTGGCCACAAAAAACAGCCAAGTGCAGGTACCCTGACAGACATCAACCCTCAAGGCCAATCATGATTCTGAAATCACCAGCTCATATTGTCTTCTCCTGAGTTTGAGGTTTTCATGGTTCTGCTGACCTTGCTGATAAGATCTGTCCAGGTTTATTCATACACTTGTGTTGTCTAGTCCTCAAATTCCCAGACTGTTTCTCTTACCATGAAGGAGGAAGAGTTTGGCTTATCTGAAATTTCCTTGATCTTAAAGATGTCAGGAAAGATGCCTGGGACTTTCTTTGATGCCAGAAGTATATGGTGGCATCAATATAATGGCAGAGTGCCTACATTTCAGGTCTCTGCACAGGTTTTGCTATTAAAACTCTCTGGGTGTTAAGTTAGGCATGAACTTAGCCGTAGGTGTTACCATGAGAAGTCAGACTTTATTACTAACATTAAGAGAGAATAGACGGAGACACCTTGGGTGCTTTGTGAGAACAGGAGAAGGATAGATGCAGAAATGCACCCCAGCTGTCTGGTGGATTGGTGTTTGCAGCTCCCAGTGACACAGAATCCCAGCATGGTGGGGGTTAGGCACGATCTCTGCATTCATCTAGTCCCGCTCCCCTGCTAAAGCAGGATCACCCACGGCAGCTTGCCTAGGATCACGATGTCCAGGTGGCTTTGGAATCTCTCCAGAGGAGACTCCACAACCTCTCTGGGTGGTCTGGGCCTGGGCTCCAGCACCTTGAGAGCAAAGACTTTTTTCCTTATGTCTAAGTGGAATCTCCTGTCTTGCAGTTTGTGCCTGTTGCTCCTTGTCCTGTCACTGGGCACCACTGACAAGAGTCTGGCCCTATCCTCTTGGCCACTACCCTTTAGCTCTTGCTGAGCATTGAGAAAACCTCCTCTCAAACTGCTCTTCTCCACTCTAAACAGCCCCAGGTTTCTTAGTCTTTTCTCCTCAGAGAGATGTTTCAAGCCCCTCAGCATCTTCATAGCCTCTGCTGGGCTCTCTCCAGTAGTTCCCTGTCTCTCACGCTGGTGAGCCCAGAACTAGACTCAGCACTCCAATTGTGGCCTCACTAGGAAAGAGTAGATGGGGAGGAGAACCTCCTTCAGCCTGTTTGTCACACTCTTAATGCACCCCAGAAAAGCCCATTGGCCTCCTTGGCCACAAGAGCACAGCGCTGGCTCATGGTGAACTTGTCCCCTGGCACTCCCAGGTCCTGTTCCATGGAGATGCTTTCCTCACCTGTACCAGTGCAGGAGGTTATTCTATCCCAGGTGCAAGACTCCATACCTGCCATTGGTGGACTTCATGAGCTTACTTTTCACTCAACTCTCCAGCCTGTCCTGGTCCAGTTAAGTCCAGTTAATGATTCCTTTGAGGACTCTTTGGACAAGTCCCTATTATGCAAGAAGATCATATACATATGGCTCTGTGTATGTATGAATATGCACAGACAAGGGCATGCATAGATCCCTCTCCTTAGCTTTAACTTCTACTCCAAACACAGGTTGAACTCAAGGGCAATTCTCCCTTGACTTTAGTAGTCTTTAGAGCAACCTCTTTGCCTCCTGTCTAGGACTCAGAGCTCCTTTAGGTCTTGATCCTGCAAGTTTCTTCCCTGGGCCAGGGAAGTGCTGCTTAGCTTCATGTTTATCCTAAATATCAGGGCAGTTCTGTTCATTTTCTGTGTGCAGGCACCAAGCTGGTGAGATCTCACCGTGGCTGAGATCAAGCCTGAGAGCAGGGAAGGTCTTTCCTGTGTGGGGCTGATACACAGAGTGCATACATTATTTTTCTTGCTATCAGGGCCATACAGTAATAATGTATGCAAATTGCAGGCATATCTCTCAGTCCCATCTCCTATCCCATCGCAGGAGAGAGAAGGAACCCAGTTAAGGCTTGTATATATCTGACAAGATGCAGCAGAACTTGGCTAGGAGCTGGGATGGGGTTTGGAGGCATGCAAAGGCAGAACTGCAGAAGTTTTGTGTGCATCCTAATGGGCTTCAGCCTTTGCAAAAGCCATTCATGCACTACCTCTGCAGCCAGGTCTCAAATGCTATGGGTGTTAAAGTGAGAGCTTCTGCCCTGAGCTCCAGAGGTTTCTGGCTGAATCCCCAGCGTTGGCCAAGGCTCAGTCAATGTGAGTAATTGATTTGGTAGTTCTGTGGAACAGCATAATCTGTTGGCAAGGGTGTGCTGCTGCTGAGATTTGAGAAAGTGGGGATCAAAACTCTGCTTCAAATCAAGCACAGGAAACTTTCTGAAGCTCATTTTCTCATCCCATGTGTAAGTGCCCTAACCACTAAGCTGCTGACTCTTGAGTATAAAGGGGGACATTGCGTCCTCTGCCTTCACTTTGGGAAGGGCACCTCAGGGGCTGGGCACATGAACAAATCACCAGGAGGTAGGTTAGGGTGTGAACTAACGAGGTGCCAGTTTTTCTGTGGTAACTGCCCGTGTGAGTGCTTGTACCCTGCAATAAATACAAGATGCTTCATATATACCAGGGGGCAAGAACGCTCACATGGGTGTTCACACCCTGGTTTGACTCCCAGTAACTTGGGTCTGTGCCTCTAACCTCAATATCCTTGAGAATCCATTCTGAAATATTAAACATAAATAAATAAATAAGTGAAATGTCAAGCTCTTCTCTTTAAATCTGCTTCCAAATCTCCTCTGTCTGCATTTCCAGTTACAATTATTTTAGTGCTTTTTTTTTTGTTGGTTTGCCTGAGATTTCCCCCTGCACTTGGCACTGGTGAGGCCACATCTTGAGTACTGCATTCAGGGCTTGTAGTAATAGGACAAGAGGCAATGAAATGAAGATTGGATATAGGAAGACATACTTCCTGAGTAATAGGACAAGAGGCAATGAATTGAAGACTGGATATAGGAAGAAATTCTTTATAGTGAGGGTGGTGAGACCCTGAAACAGGTTGTCCAGGGAGGTTGTGGATGCTTGAACACTCCCCGGAAGCATACAAGGCCAGTGGCCAGGTTGGATGAGACCTTGAGCAACCTGGGCTAGTGGAAGGTGTCCCTGCCCATGCCAGGGAGACTGGAACTGGATGATCTTTAAGGTCTCTTCCAACCTAAACCATTCACTTTGCCTAGGAGCAGACTGAGTGTTACTTCTGTATGAACCCAAATGACTGAACCTTAGAAAAGACCTTTAAGATGTTCCAGGAACTAGACTCAATGTTCCAGTCCAAAAACCCCACTTGCTTGTGGGGTGGAACCTGGTCTCATGATGATCCCAAAGGCTGCTTTGCTTCAGCTATCTTGAAGCACCTCCTTTTAAGTTAGGTTCAGTTCATCCTTGAGGAAGTGTTCCACCAACTGAGGGGACCTTTGCTTTGAAAACAGGACTTTCTCATGAAGTTTACAATGAAGGAGCTGTATCTGTACCCTCCTGGGTGAGACCACACTCCCCTAACAGACCTCTGGATGGAATTCACTCCGGTTTAGCCACACTATGCTGAACTGTCTGAGCCTCTAGAAAGATGGGCATCTTCTGAAGGAGATTCATCCTTCCTGAGATGGGTATCTTTGCAGTGGATGTGATGAGTCACTGTCTGGAGTAGCCTGTCTTTCTCCATCCACTCCAGAAACAACCTAGACACCTACCTTTTAGACAGCTGAAGCTGGGAGGTAGGGCTGAGTGCCTGAACACCCAACCAATGTCATTGATGTGATGCCAGTTAGTGTCTGGAAGGTTTTTAGCCCTATTTTAAGAGTGGCTGATGAGAAGCCTGAAGTGTTTGTCAGGTCCTTGACCTTCCTTGGTGATTTTGCCTGGAGATAAGAGGCAAAGGACCTCAATCCTCTCTGGTGCAAACAACACAACTCTTCCAGTTGAAGCACATAAACAAGCTGAAGTACACATTACTTTGGAGAGTTGTTTCAGGAGAGAGAAATAGCTTGTCATGAAGTAATAAAAGCTGAATGGGGAGGCAGGTCTACTCCAAATGCCAAAAAGTCCTCAGAATGTCCAGAAAGTCCCCATGGCAAGTGAGTTTTATACTTTGTCCTGTGCTAGAAGCAGAACCTGCCAGTCTTTGTCTTTAAGGTGAACAACAGGTTGTTAATGAGGCCAAAAACGTAAGGTTCAAGAGGATTCTTCAGCAGATTTTTTCAAAGCAATATTTACAGAGACATTAAAAATATTCAGGATTGTTACAGTTAATGACAAAAGGTATTTGGGGGGATTTTATTTCTGGGCAGACTTCTGGCTATGGAAGACCAGCATAAAATTCATGCAAGGAAATCCTGTTCCACCAATGTCCTCTGCAGGGCACTTACATTTTCTTCTGGAGCAGCTGGTCCTGGCAACTCTAGGACAGGGTTACAGGCCTCAAGTCTGCTGATGTACTTTTTCTGTAGGACTAGAGCATTGCTACCATCTTGATGTGCAATGTGCTAACCCATTTGTGGCTGCAATGGGGACACCAAGACCTTTGCAGAGAAAATAGAAGCAGTTTTTCATCTCTGCACCCTTCAGAAGGGCAGCTGATGGTTTGTCACTGGCCAACAGCACAGCTGCTTTGGCAATGTTTTAGAGAAGTATTAAGCTGAGTTGCCAGCAATGTGTGCTAACCATGCTAGAAGGTGGTTTAAGGACCTTTCCCTCTGAACTTGCTGCTGAATTTTGGGAGGTGTGTATGCAGCTCAAGAAAAGGGTAGGATCTATTTTAGCAAGCTTCTGCAATCTCAGATTTAAGCACCTAGTTAATGGCTTTCACATAGGCTCCTTTTTTAGGGACTAACTTCCCAGGAAGGCAGTTCAGCCCACCTACCACAGAATCACAGAACAGTGGGGGTTGGAAGGGACCTCTGCAGAACATCTAGTCCCACCTCCCTGCTAGAGCAGGTTCACCTAGACACCTGTTTAGGACAGAGCAACTTGCTCTTCTGAGGCCCTGCTCTCTCTGTAATGAGGACAAAGAGGACCTAGGTGGTATCACTAACTACTTCCCTAGCTTTTAGGTTAGGCTACAGATAGGTGAGATGAACTCTCTTCCAGGGGACCACATTTGATTTCTGCCATGAGCACGTGTGAGGTTGCAGTCCTGGTGAACCGAGATGTCTCTGCAAATCTATTGAAGTCCTGCAGCCTTGAGAACCTGTTTCAAGCTGGAGTGGTGTGAACTGGCACAGCTCTATAGCCTAGAGGATGGGGACTGCAGCTGACAAATATCACACCAAGAGTATTGCAGTGCAGAGATGAAACATGAGGTCATTGTGGCTGAGGAACCTACGGAAGCTGCTTGCACAGTGGTATGGCTTGAGAAGTTTACTAGTACCTACACGTCTCTTCAGAGTTTAATTGTGCTAATGCTAGAGCAGCCTTGACTCCAGGGAAGTTTTTAACCAAGCTATGAGTCTCTGGAAGGTTCTCTCTTGCTTTGCTTCAACCCTCTCCAGTGAGAAAGTCTCTGTCTCCAATCTGATTTCATAAGCATAAACCTCAGTGTTGCATTAGGGTTTTGTGGCTGTGTGGTCAGATGAGGCAACCTGGAAATGGGGAGGTTTCCTCAGAGCATCCTGAGATGTCACTGCAGCTGGTGAGGCTTTGTGGAGTATGGATCTGGTCACTACCCACCTTCAAAATCCCATGGCATTATTTTTTAACAACATTTTCCCTGTTCTTATCATTATGGCAAAAGTGACAAGGAATGTCTAAGGGAACGCAAAGTTTCTGCCTTGCTACATTTAACCCAAATTAGCCACATTTTTTTCTCTAACCAAATATTCATCTACTTTCCTGTAGCTCCATGATGTCTGAACACCTTTCCCTTCACTTCCCTGCCCTTTTCAGGAGTTTTACCTAGATTTTAAGAAGCTCATTTGTCAGTGCAGCACAGTCCACTTCCACTACATCGGAAAACCTCCGAGGGAATGGTGGGAGTAGCAAACTCAGCTCTTTAGCATAGCACTGGTCCTTGTTGCCAGGATTTCCTTGAGAGCTTGGTCTCAGAGGTGGCTAGGGACCTCTGCAGTGTAATTGCAAAATACTCTGTGTGGTGGATTCAGTAAAGCCAGAATTGCCCTGCTGGCCATTTTTGTATGCAGACATTTCTCATCTCTGCCTCTGCGAACTGAGTCCCACCCTGAGAAACTTCAGTGTTAGGTGATGGATGTTTGATCCCTTTGAAGGAGGGTCTGGAATGTAAAGATCTGCTGGTTTGTTTCTTAAAGGGACAGTGAGGATTCCCCCACATTTTCCCTCACTCATGCAAGCAGCTTGTACTGGACTGAAATGTATTTTTGCAGAGCTTTCCGCTGGGAGCCTGAAGTTGTGAAGAGGGAGGGACAATCCTTGCTTGCTTTTGGTGAACTTGGCTGGTTGAGGATTCATTAACTTCACCTTGCTTCAGGTCTACCTCTGAGCTGAATTTGGCTGGTTTCAGTGCACCATCACTGGCTCCCATGGCACTGCTAGACTGCTAAACCCCCCTGATAGAATCCAAGTATCTGGTTGGGAGTTTATCTAATCCTGAATAGGAGGTTTCAAGAGTGTACTATGGACCACTGGAGGGCTGGCAAACAAGTGGCTCTGTATTGCCCTGGCCTTGGGGAGGTGAGCAGGACTTCTGCTGAGATTGCAGCTGATCAAGTCTGGGCAGCAGGCAACACAGATGGGAGAGGGGGAAAAATACCATGGTCAATGTCTGCCCTGAAAGATGTCTCTTTAACAGCAAAGAGGTTGTGTTTCTGACTTAGACCTAGATGGGCTGGTTGACCAGGGAGGTGGTGGAAGGTTTTTAAAGCCAGGCTGGATGTGGCTCTGAGCAACCTGATCTAATGGGAGGTGTCCCTGCCATGGCAGGGGGGTTGGAACTGGATGATCCTTAAGGTATCTTCCAACCCTAACAATTCCATGATTCTATGACTGTTCTGGCACCAATTACTTAAGACCTTTGGTGACCTTTATTTGTTTTCCCTGGTTCAGAAGCAAGAACACTATTAACTTATTTATAACTTCATTTATTTATAAGCTCAGCAGTACTGGTGGATTGTGAGCTCTAGGAGAGCAATTGGACTTGATGATCTCAAAGTTTGCTTCCAACCTTTACCATTCTGTGATTCTAAATAGATGCACTTTACTGATTTCTCTTAGGTACAGCACTGGTGGAAGGGATGCTGGATGCCTCCAGTCAAACAGATTTGTTGCTGCTTGACACAAGTAGCCCTTAAAGTTTTAAGATGGAAAAAAGATCCAGGAATTTAGGGATTTTTTTTTTTCCTCATTACCACTGTCAGACACTTCACAAAATGGAAGGTTTTGGAGGAACAGGGATTGACACCCACCACATTGTAGCACCTCCCAGCAGAGAGGGGGACTGGTGTGACCTCTCCCTCTCCTTATAACAACATTTAGTCAATTTTGTACTGCCTGGGGCTTGAGGAGAAATTAGAACCCAGGTCTGAGGGGGTTGCTAGTGTGTGGAAGTTATAGCAAATTAAAGTCATGATCAAGTTTCTGCGGTGGCAACAAGTTACCACACATCAGCTGACCCTTGGTACCTGGCTGTGTGCTCACTGCTAGCCTGCAGCAAGGCAGCTAATTAGACTTTGCTTACCCACAATAAAAAAGGGGTTAATTTAAATCACATTTGCTTGCCTTTGCTGCAGGCTAGGAATCCACATGGGTAGGATTGCTGTGGGTCAAGCAGCACACAGCAATTTGAGCTCCACTTGCTTGACCATGAGATTGAGGCTTAAGTGGAGGTTTGAATTTGTTGAGCAACGATGTCTGGGTGCTGATTCCTTCAGGATGTGCTTTAGGACATCCCTGCCCAGACATCTGAGACAGAGACACCTTTTTCTCTCTCCTTTATTGTCAATAATAATTGCTCTCTACAACTGCTTGAAAGGAGGTTGTAGTGAGATGGGGATTGGTCTCTTCTCCCTGGTAACAGGTGATAGGATGAGAGGAAATGGCCTGAAATTGCACCAGGGGAGGTTTAGGCTGGAGATTAGGAACAATTTCTTTGCTGCAAGAGTGGTCAGGCACTGGAACAGGCTGCACAGGGAGGTGGTAGAGTCACCATCTCTGGAGGTGTTCAAGAAACCTGTGGGCATGGCACTTTGGGACATGGTTTAGTGGCCATGGTGGTGATAGGTTGACTGTTGAAGTCAATGATCTCAGAGGTCTTTTCCAAGTGAAACAATTCTATGATTCTGTAAAGAGGAGAAATGAATGATTATAGTGAGATATTTTTCTCACTCTAAAATGTTTGAGTTTGGTTTGGGTTGTTTTTTTGGTTTTTTGTGGGGTTTTTTTTTTTTTTTTTGATGACACAAAACCACAGAATCACAGAATCAATAAGGTTGGAAGAGACCTCAAAGATCATCGAGTCCAACCTGTCACCCTACACCTCATGCCTATCTAAACCATGGCACCAAGTGCCACGTCCAATCCCCTCTTGAACACCTCCAGGGATGGTGACTCCACCACCTCCCTGGGCAGCACATTCCAAGGGCTAACAACTCTCTCTGTGAAGAACTTTCTGCTCACCTCCAGCCTAAACCTCCCCTGGCGCAGCTTGAGACTGTGTCCTCTTGTTCTGGTGCTGGTTGCCTGGGAGAAGAGACCAACCCCCTCCTGGCTACAACCTCCCTTGGTTTTCTCTTAATTGCTGAAAAGGAATCAGGATGACTTGCTCAGATGTAGACCTCTACATTGCAGATGTCATCAGCTGGACAAACAGATCCCAGCTCCCACTGCACATCAAGTGTTAAACCTTGTTGCAGACCATGAGTCCAGTGCCACCTGAGGGACCTCCAAAAGGGCTCTGAAAGATCCTGTGGCATATCTGCCAATCCCACAAGCATATCTCAGAACCTGTGCCCTAAACATGGAGAGATGCATCTCTTTTCAAAGAAAAATTTGTTACTTTGCTATAGGATCATAGAATAGGGTTGGAAGGGACCTTGAAAAGTCATCTGGTCCAACCTCCTGCAGCCAGCAGGGACATCTGCAACTACAGCAGGCTGCTCAGAGCCCCAAACAACCTGACCTGGAGTGGTTCTAGGGATGAGGCACCTATCATCTTTCTGGGCCACCTGTTCCAGTGTCTCACCACCCTCAATGTAAAACATGTCTTCCTTTTCTCTAGTCTGGATTTCCCTCTTTTAGTGTAAACCCATCACCCCTTGGCCTGTCATAACAGGTCCTCTTAAAAACATCTGTCCCCAGCTTTCTTATACCCCTCTTGAAGCACTGAAAGACCACCAACAGGTCTCTCTGGAGCCTTCTCTTCTCCAGGTTGAATAACCCCAACTCTCTCAGCCTGGCCTCACTGCAAAGGACTTCCAGCCCTTTCATCATTTATGTGGCCTCCTGGACTCCATGTTCTTCTTGTGCTGAGGTCTCCAGAGCTGGACACTGTACTCCAGGCTGAGGAGAAGGTCTCCAGAGCTGGACACTGTACTTCAGGCTGAGGAGACACGTTCCAGGGTAGGCTATTCAGCTGCACATACTGTTGACTATTTGTATTTCAGGCTTTGTGAGGAACAGGCAGCTTAATCCATTTACAGGCCAGGTTGCTATGTGACAATGTCCCATGCAGGTACACCATTAGTGATTTCTATGCATGTTCTATAGGTGGACAGGGTGAGTCAGAGAACTGGAGAGTCTCTGCAGCATGTAGTTCCCACCTTCATGTCAGCCAAAACAATAGAACTGGTCAAATTCCAAGGCAGTTGGGTAACTGAGTCCACTAGAGAGGAATGGAGAGGCTGAAAGCTGTCAGAACAATCACCTGACCAGGCAGTTTCTTCCTTTTCAATCAGTATCTCTCAGTAGCCTGTACAATTTCTGGTACAATCCTAAGCAAAGAGAAGGAGGAGGACTTTATATGGAGTGAATTTTCAAACTGAACAGCATTAGTCCTCCCTGAGAGTTTGGTCCATTTGGTTAAACATAGGTGCTTACAGCCAGTTGAGCCTTCCCTGGGAGCTCCAGAATCATAGAATTGTTAGGGTTGGAAGGCATCTCAAGGATCATCCAGTTCCAACCACCCTGCCATGGCCAGGGACACCTCACACTAGAGCAGGTTGCTCACAGCCACATCCAGCCTGGCTGCAAAAACCTCCAGGGATGAGGCTTCCACCACCTCCCTGGGCAACCTGTTCCAGCATCTCACTACCATCATGGGGAAGAATTTCTTCCTAACATCCAACCTGAATCTCCCCATTTCTAGTTTTGCTCCATTCTCCCCAGTCCTATCATTACTGTACACAGCACTGGTTAGGCCACACCTTGAGTACTGTGTCCAGTTCTGGGCCCCTCAGTTTAGGAAAGATGTTGAATTGCTGGAGCATGTCCAGAGAAGGGCAACGAGGCTGGGGAGAGGCCTTGAGCACAAGCCCTATGAGGAGAGGCTGAGGGAGCTGGGGGTGTTTAGCCTGGAGAAGAGGAGGCTCAGGGGAGACCTCATTGCTGTCTACAACTACCTGAAGGGAGGTTGTAGCCAGGAGGGGTTTGGTCTCTTCTCCCAGGCAACCAGCACCAGAACAAGAGGACACAGTCTCAAGCTGCGCCAGGGGAGGTTTAGGCTGGAGGTGAGGAGAAAGTTCTTCACAGAGAGAGTGGTTGGCCATTGGAATGGGCTGCCCAGGGAGGTGGTGGAGTCACCATCCCTGGAGGTGTTCAAGAGGGGATTGGACGTGGCACTTGGTGCCATGGTTTAGATAGGCATGAGGTGTAGGGTGACAGGTTGGACTCGATGATCTTTGAGGTCTCTTCCAGCCTTCTTGATTCTATGATTCTATGATTACCTGACACCCTGAAAAGAAGGCTATAGGTCTCCCATGGGGCTCATGTCTTGTCTGCATGCCTTGTGTAGGTGTCTCATATAGGGTCTTTCATGTGGAAACATTTAGGCAGTTGAATTGGTTCCTGAGTTTCAGGCTAAGATCCTTTCTTTTGGGTTTCTGTGAGATGCACATCAATATCCAGCTAGTTTTTGTAGTCCCCCTACAGTTAGTGGAGATCTAAGATTCCATATAGTTATGGGCATGGAAGTGTTTAGTGCCATTTGGGATGTTTCATGTCATCTGAGTTATCCACATGCTTCAGAAAGGCAGCCTGGAGCCAGGTGGATATTGTGAAGCACCTCACAATGTACTGATGGTACTCAACACACCTCTGCTGAAGCAATTGAATTCCACCCTGAGAATTCAATGTGATAAACTAAGGGAAAAAAAAAAAAAAGATAATTTCAAGCAGGCACAAAAAATTTTTCCCCTAAAGCAGCTGTTAGCAGGCTTGTTTCAGAACATGTTTCTCACCTGAAAGTGGTATTATGGGAAACACTGACATTTAAACAAGGTGCAGCAAGGAATATTTATCCTGGGAATGGTAGCTAAAAGATCTGTTAGCCTGGCCATGGAGCTCTTGACCATAACAGGAATTGTTGGGAGTTAATGGAGTCAGTGAGCTGAAATAGAAGAGAAAAAAAAAGGAACTATCTTCCTGTGGTCTGGTTTGGGTAGTTTGGAGCTGTTTTAGCCTGTTGAGTGAAGTGGAAATTCACTTTGCCAGTGGATGTGTGGAGAGGAAGGAAGACCAGTTTCCAGAAACTGGTAGTCTGGCAGCAGTCACCAGTTTCAAATTGGCTTGAAGTACTTTTCACTTTCTGGAATAATCCTGGAATCTGGAATAATCAGCTTTGCTGATTTGGATCTTTGTCTGGTTAGTGGTGGAGAAGAAAATTAAGATGTTAGTCTTTCCTAGAAGTGTAAGTTGTGGTGTTTGGATTGGACTAGAGGATCTTCAGCAGTCCCTTCCAACCCTTACCGTTCTGGGATTCTGTGTGTTGCACAGGAAAATCTGGAGATAGTCAAGAGATCTGGAGATAATCAAGAGAATCTGGAGACAGTCAAGAGAAACTGGAGATAGTCAAGAGACTCTTGAGATAGTCAAGAGATCTGGAGATGTTCAAAAGAATCTGGAGACAATCAAGAGAAACTGGAGACAGTCAAGAGAATGTGGAGATAGCCAAGAGAAACTGGAGATAGTCAAGAGAATCTGGAGATAGTCAAGAGACTCTTGAGATAATCAAGAGATCTGGAGATATTTAAGAGATCTGGAGATATTCAAGAGATCTGGAGATAGTCAAGAGAATCTGGAGATAGTCAAGAGATCTGGAGCTAGTCAAGAGAATCTGGAGATAGTCAAGCCTTGCCTGGATGAGTTCTTGTGTGACCTGGTATAGGTGATCCTGCTTTGGCTTTGGGGTCAGACTCAAGATCTCTTCCAGCCCCTGGCATTCTGTGATTCTGTGATTTAGTCCCACAGGAGCTGCACTGAGGTTTAAGGCTGATGGCTTATCAAAGGATTTAGCTTCCTCTGTGATAAAAAAAGTGCATCCTCTTCAGCTAACTGAATGCAATATAGTTGCTTTGGCTCCACATGCCACCAGCAGGACAACAACTGTACATGACCTCAACTTAATCTAGTGCCAAGGAGAAAGAGGGAGACTGAAGCCTGTGCATCTCTCACTTGGTGTAGGGTAGGAGCACTCACATGAACTGTAGCAGCAGCTCTGCTGGCAGGCAGGAACTTGTCAATTACTTGATCTCATTCATTGTGTGCCAATACTTTGCTTCTCATCACCTTGGAGAGTAAACAGAGGGAGGTAGAGCCCCCAGCCTGCACATTTATGAAGGGTGTTGCCATGCCAACATGCACAACTTCACCTGGACAACACGTGAGCAGGACAGCCAGGCACAGGCACATATCCTTCAGCCTGAGTGGGAAATGCAAGGTGATGGGAAAGAAGGACTGAGCCCTTCAACTGAGTTGATGTGATGATATGGCTCCAGAGAGAGGGCACCTGGACTACTGTATTTCATCCCATGCTCCTGCCAGGAACACGTTGACAAACTGGAGGGTATTGAGACTGAGAGAGTTGGGGCTGTTCAGTCTGGAGAAGAGAAGGCTCCCAGGTGACCTTATTGTGACTTTTCAGTATCTGAAGGGGGCTCCAAGAAAGCTGGGGAGGGACTTTTTAGGATATCAGGGAGTGATAGGACTGGGGGGAATGGAATAAAGGTGGAAGTGGGGAGATTCAGGCTGGACATGAGGAAGAAGTTCTTCCCCATGAGAGTGGTGAGAGCCTGGAATGGGTTGTCCAGGGAGGTGGTTGAGGCCCCAGCCCTGGAGGTGTTTGCAGCCAGGCTGGATGAGGCTCTGGCCAGCCTGATGTAGTGTGAGGTGTCCCTGCCCATGGCAGGGGGGTTGGAACTGGATGATCCTTGTGGTCCCTTCCCACCCTGACTGATTCTATGATTCCAAGAGCCAGAGGGCTGGAAGGACTGATGCTGATGAGCACAGACCAGCAAGTACTAATCCAGACCAAATGGTGATACGATAAAGGCTCTCAAACCTTTGTCAGGTGTATCACAGTACATTAGAGGCTGGAAGGGACCTCAAGAGATCATCAGGTCCAACCCCCCTCCCAGAGCAGGATCACTTAGTGTGGTCCACACAAGAATGCATCCAGGTGGGGCTGGAAAGTCTCCAGAGAAGGAGACTCCACAATCTCTCTGGGCAGCCTGCTCCAGGGCTCTGTCACCCTCACTGTAAATAGTAGAGGAAAGCAAGGAGGAATCATTCCACTGGTGGGTAGAGCCAGGAGAAAGAAAGGAAAGGAGGTACAGTAGAGATATCAGGGAAAGCAACTTGCTGAGACCCTAAAATATCAGGTGTAGAGGAATGTGTTAGGGAAATATCATCATGGAAAGCTGTCTAATGGAAAGGGACCTAAGGGTGTTAGTTAGCAGCTGAATATGAACCCCCATGTGCCCAGGTGATCAAGAAGGTCAAGAGCATCCTGGCTTGGATCAGCAATGGTGTGGGCAGCAGGACTGGGGCAGTGATCATCTCTCTGAACTCAGCACTGATGAGGCCACACCTCAAATATTTGGTTCAGTTTTGGGACCCTCACTACAAGAAGGACATTGAAGTGCAGAGCCAGAGAAGGGCAATGAAGCTGGTGAAGTGTCTTGTGAGAAGTGGCTGAGGGACCTGGGGTTATTCAGCCTGGAGAGGAAGAGGATGAGGAGAGACCTCCTGGTTCTTTACAACTCCCTGAAAGGAGGTTGGAGCCAGGTAGAGTTTGGTCTCTTCTCCCAAGAAGCAAGTGACAGGTCGAGAGGAAACATCCTCAAGTTATGCCAGGTTTAAGTTGAACATTAGGGAAAATTTTCTTTACTGAAAGGTTTGTCAAGACCTGGAACAGGATGCCCAGGGCAGTGGTGGGTTCTCATCCCTTCAGGAGTTTGAAAGCTGTGTAGATGTGGTGCTGAGGGATGTGGTTAAGTGGTGACCTGGCAGTGCTGGGTTGGATTTGATGATTTTAAAGGTCTTTTCCAAACAAAACAATTCTATGATTCCAGTTATTCAGCATGATCCCAGGCAAGATGATGGAGTATCTCTGATGGAGGTGTCCATTTTATGAAGAGGCTGGGTGCACTCAAGATAAATTGGTAATTTTTTATGGAATTCAGTGAGTGCTTCTCTTCAGCTGGTGTGCTCACCACAACCCCCCCTGACTTTAGTGGAGCTGCTGCAGATCTCCAAAGCCATAGAAGAGTCTGCTGAATAGCTGGCATTCAGGGTATGGCTGCATGGATTCCTTAGGCATTAATCCATCTACTCAATCTGAGGGCTTGGACTTTCACTTCTTTATATGTAAAATGAGGACCTTGCCCATTCATGGCTTTGGGTACCAGATATAACAAAGTGCATTGACTCCAAGAATCTGTCCTGATCAGATTTGGGTGCCTTCACAGTGTTAATCATGAAACATAGCACAGAACCACAGCAACACTCAGGTGGGAAAAGACCCTCAGGATCACCAAGGCCAACCCAGAATCCTGCTCTGCAAGGGTCACCCCTAAACCATAGCCCCAAGCACCACAGCCAGACCACCTTTAAACATATCCAGGCTTGGGGACTCCACCACCTCCCTGGGCAGCACATTCCAATGCCTGACATGCCTGACCACTCTTGATGGGAAAAAATTCTTCTTAATGTCCAGACTAAACCTACCCAGTCTTAGCTAGAGGCGATTCCCTCTTGTCCTACCACTAATTACCTGTGAGAAGAGACCAGCAGCAGCCTCTCTACAATGTCCTTTCAGGTAGCTGTAGACAGCAATGAGGTCTCCCCTCAGCCTCTTTTCCAAACTAACCATCCCCAGCTCCTTCAGTTGCTCTTCATCAGATTTATTCTCCAGGCCCTTCCCAGCTTTCCTTGCCCTCCTCTGCACCGGCTTCAGCACCTCCACATCTCTCTTGTATTGAGGTGCCCCAAACTGGACACAATACTCAAGGTGTGGCCATCTTCTAGCCCAGGAAGTTACTGTTCCACAAACAAGATTTTCCTCACTTAGGTTATGATAGATCAGATGTGATAGTCCCTTTCCTGAAAGTCCCTTTCCTTCCATCAGATCTAGTGGGAACTGTGCGAGTAGATAAGATTAGCTGTCTACATTTTAGAGGGCTAACATGAGGTGAGATGAATCCTACCTGAGCTGCAATTGTGCATTTCAGAAACTGCAGAAAGCAGGAGAAAAGGCAACAGTTTGTCAGAGACCCTAAGCCAAGGTCAATTCTTTACTTTAGATTTTCAAAAGATGGAAGGAAGGAGTGGTCTGCCTCTTGCTAGAGTAGGACCTAGATATTTCCCTCTTTTGGACACACCCTTAGTGGGAAATGGGAATTTTCTCAACTTCCCAGTCTCACAGAGTGTGAAAGAGCTGTACCTGTGGCAGATGTTACAAGACTCAGGCTCGACACTCCTCAAGAATTCTGCTGCTTCTCTCTTTAGCACCCTGCTGAAAAGTTGGGCAACCAGGATGCTCCTGCAATCAAAGAGCTGGTGTTAAAGAAGAGGCCCCTCACAGGACATGTAAAATGATGTAAGGAATGCTTATATATGGGGCAAGGAGTCAGAGTTTACTGAATGACTTGACCAGCTACAGAGAAAAGAAGAGGATATGGCACTTGCAAACTCATCTTTGGGGTCCTCCAGACTGTGGCTGAAGTTCCAGTATGCTGCGGAGTTGCACCAGTGCCTAGATCATTCTTTACATACAAAAGCATGAAGCTGATAGGAAGGAGAAAGGGTTTTGTCATCACAGCCAAAGTAGGGTAGGTATCTTTAGAGACAAATGGGCTGCTAAATGCCTTTAAGGACCCAAGTCCTGGTTGTCTGAGAGCCCAAGAGTGCTGCTGTTTGACACCACCTGAGGATCTCCCTTCCCTCAGCCCAGGACAGAGATCACTGGATTTCAACAGTTGTTGTCATGTTACATTATGTACTGCTCCAAAATGCCTTGGGATGAGATTCATACAGAAAGCTCCAGAGGATAGAGTTTGGATGAATTATGTCTGCAGTGAGTTGCTTCCAGCTGAGACAAGCTCAGGAGCAGCGTCTCGCTCTCCCCATCCAGCTGGAGGACAACTACACAAAGAGATCCTCCCCACCCCTTCTGCCAGCCCTGGCTGGACTTCAGGGCTCATCTGCAGGTTGCATAGAGACCCTCATGGTCCTTAGGCAGTAGCTTTATTAGGTGAGTGAAAAATGGAGCCTCCACCCCCTTGGCCGAGCCGTGCTGAACTTGTCTCAGCTGGAAGTCACTGTTTGCATATTTTACCATAGCTACTGCAATATGATTGATTCCAGGCTGAGGCGTGACAGGCAGGTTCCTACCTCATGGAAGCAAATTTGCCTAGTGGATTTGGATTGTCTCCCAGCTGGTGAATTAGCCAAGAGAGATGTTTGCTTTGGGTTTTTTTTCCTTCACGTTCGTGGTGTTGCATTCCAGGATCTGGGGTGCAGCAGAAGCTGAGGTGTCAGGCACCCAGCATTTCCCAGAATCACACAGATGCCAGGTTGGAAGGGCCCCCAAGGCTCCTCTGGTCCAACCTTTCTGTGGGATAGTTTAAATGATAGGGCTTCTCAACACCCTGTCAAGCTGAGTCTTAAAAGTGATCAGTGTAGGGCAATCCCCTACTTCTCTTGTGAGATTGTTCTGAACATCTGGGTCTGAAACGATCCTTTTGCTGAGTCTTGGCCAATCAATCCAATAGAAGTGACCTAATGCCTCTTTCTCACAACCCAAGGTAGAGATTGTGTTAGGCACATGTCAGGAGTTCTGCCATGCACCAGCATTCCCCAGATTCCTGGGTCATTAAACAGCTCTGAGAAGCTCCAAGGTTATTATCAATTATGCTACTATCTCAATTAGTCCCTCCTCTGTCACCTTATCAGCAACAGAGCCATAAAGGTGGCCTTTGTGATTCTTATCTCCTCACTTTGATCAAACCCCTGAATCTTGATTGCATGCTAAATTGATCTTGTCTGCACTGTCTGGGTACCCAAAAGCAGGCAGCTGGCAGAAGCTATGCATGGGACTCAGGTTGCAAAAAGATGACCAAGACCCTGATTTATTTTATCCAAAGCTCTGAAGCCACCTCTTGCCAGGAAATATTGCCTTCACTCAGAACAGGGAATATGCAAAATGCCTTTCGATCACCATTCTTCAGGAGCTGAGCTCCTGGGTCAGATGAGGACAACCTATTCTGGACTTGTTTCTGCTGGGACAGTGTATGTGATAGTCGTGGCCACCTGAATCCAGGCTTTTTCTTTATCTCTCTCTGTGAAAACAAACAAACAAACAAAGAGAAGAAGTAGTAGAAAAAAACAACCTGAAGATTGACATTCTCAGAAATCAGGGTGCTTGACAGGACTGCTTCAATGCCTTCTTCTCATGCAACCTTTCAAATAAATGTCAACAGAAGCTCCCAACTGGTTTTGAAGGGCAGCTGATACAAGAGGATGCACTAAGAGTATGTGTGGTTAAGGGAATTTAAACTGAGTGTGAGAGCTCAGGACTCTTATTTGCACTGCATTTGTGTCACTGTCTAGGTCAATGCCTGGTCAGGATCATTGCCTTCATCTCAGTGAGTACCAGATCTTAGACAACCATGGGCTGTTTCTTCTCTGGGTTCATCTGAGCTTCTTACATCCTTGTGCTTTGCAGGCTGATTCTGGCCTGCTGACCATCATTCTAGGAGATGCTGTAATGGAAAGAATAGGTGAAAACCTTGGGCAAAGACACCAATGTGCCACATTGTTGCTTTCATTTCCTACCTCAGGCTACTGCAGCTTGCTTCTCTTTGGGCTCCTCTTTAAGCCCCACCAGCTGCAAAGACACAGGTTTCCTAGAGGTCTCTTTATTGGAGATCTTTACTCAGCACAAGACTTTGGACTATGTGGATCAGGCTATGGATCAAATTTTCCACCTGATACAACTGCATGAGGTGCTGACTTTTTTTCCTATGACTTCTCAAGTATCCTCATAGAACTTTGCTGGCTTATGAAGGCAGAATACCTGCAAGTATAGAAATTTTGAATTAAATCCATACATGGATGATTGTGGTTGGTAAAGTAAAGCTGAACATACATTTACTGGAAATTTTACCTGAAAGTGTTTTATGTAGTTTGTTGGCTTGGTGTTTTTTTGTTTTCTGTTTTGTTTTGGTTTGTTTTTTCAATTCTTTGGGGTTTTTATGCTTTTCAATTCTGAAAGTCTTAATTTAAAACACAGCAGCAGTTTCTTCAGGGTAGAGTGCAAGGATACAGCACCGAACACAGCAAACTTGGGCCATGCATGGGATCACTCAGATTTATTGCATTAAATCTAATCCTTATGAAAAGTGTGGTTCAGCCAAAGCCTTAGCCACCTGTTTAAGCACCTGGGACACCCTGTGCTCACATACTTGCTTTAATGTCATTGATCCATAGCTTGGCTGGGGCATTGGGTAAGTTAGGAACAAATGTAGTTGACCTAGGAGGAGTGAGAGAAGGAAATTCCCAGCTTCTCACCATCCTCCTTACCTACTGAAGTGGGTTGAAAACAGAAATCGACCAGTGGTCAGAAATGGCTTTGTCAGAACCACAGGAAACAACCACGCTTGGTGTTGCTCCCAAGACAGAAAGGAGAAAAATTCTATGGATGGAGTGGAGGGATTCCTACACAGAAATAGGAGTGAATATAGTGCTAAAGTGCTTGGAAGTGAAGTTTACATACTCCATCACACTCACTGCTAAACAGCTGATTACACAAGAGGCATGATGTGTGCCTCCTACAAGATGATACACCCAGAGAGCCAGCAGTACCTCCTGCTCCTGTGTTCCTGTGGTTGGCAGGAGCTTCAGTTTACCACTGTAATATGGGTCATCATTAATAATCCATCAGCTAAGTGTTAATGACCTTTAATTCCTTAAATACATGGCTGTTTTCATGAAGAGCTATGGTAATAGTGTTCCCACTTCACAGAGGGGGAAATTGAGGCAAACCAAGCTGCCTGATTTGCCTCAAGTCCACAGGGGATCTTTTGTGCAGTGAGGTATTGAACCCATAGTCCTCTATCCATGTCTTAATAACTTTGTCATCTTCTCTTCTAATTAAAGTTAGTCACTGTTATAATTGATCCCTGTGCGTTCTGGAAGGATTATTATCTCAGATCTAATGTCAGCTCCATTAAGGACAGGTTCATAAATCTCTTAATCTTGTTGTTGAAAGTTCTTCATCTCCAACAAGAGGGTTGTGAGGTTTTATTAGTCAAGGAAGTTCCTAGCTGTGCTTCATCCAGAGTTCTGAGTAGGAAATTATCATTCTCAGGGTAAAACAAAAAAACAAAATGAAACGAAACAAAACGAAACAAACCAAACCAAACCAGAACAAAACAAAACAAAATAAAATAAAATAAAAGGGGGGGGGGGGGGGGGAAATCTGCCACAGTTCTGATTGGCAGTGTTTGATGATTAAAAACATGATTCATTCAAAACCAACCCACGCCTCGCAGTCTGTTCCCAGAGCTCTGGCGCCAACCGAACTCTGGGTACCGAAAAGATATTTCTGTCCTGTCACAGCAAGCAGCATTGGAATTGCAGCAAGGCAATTCCTTTCCTTCTGCTAGCACAAGCTGTCTTTCACAATGAGGACCCAAACTAGGTAGGCAGAGTATCACTTACAGGAAGAGTCCAGGGGTGTAAGCCCCTTTCTTGATCAGGATGCTGCAGGACAATGGAATGAACGGGCCACAACTGAGATGTTTCCAAATGACCTTTTTAGTTTAAGATCTTTGCTGATAAAGTGATTAGATGTTCTAAACCAAGCAAAACAAAAAAAAAAAAAAAAAAGTGGTGCTAAAAGGATCAACAAGGAAAGTCTGTGCTGAGTGGGAGCAATTTGCTGGTGAGAATCAACATCCTTATTCCTGTAAGGCTGAAGAGGGTTGGTAATTTCAAGGCATAAATCCCTTTGAGGCTTGCCACATCCTAGTTTCAGCTGGGATGGGTTAAAAGCAGGAGGGGCAGCATTGTAAAGCCATGATCTTATCCAACTCTCATCCAACTAGCTATTTATATGGTTGTAGATATTACATCCCATTGTCTAAGGCAGATCTTGGTGCTCAACCCTTTGAGGGCTTGTGGTGAACGTTCTTCTGATCAGAGAATTTTATAGCACTTGGTGATAGGGGCCCTCATGGCCTGAAGCCACAGACCATCTTGGGCTTGATCGTGTCAGCTTCCTTACCTAAAACAATAAAGAGGTTGAGTCACTACTTGGGTGGGAAGCCTTCAAGGAAATCTTAGTGTGATTCTGTATCTTCAGGACCATTATGACCATGATACCTGAGAGCTACACCTGGTCACTCCTTTGTCAGGTCCAGTAAGTTGTGTTTGAGCTAGAGCCATTAGAAAGCTCTTCAAGGTGGCATCTCCTTGAAGATCCTAAAATCCCTGTCGCTTTCATTCAGACCACTATTCTTAGAGCTTGGAGGAACTTCTTGGTGCATGCTGTGGCATCAGAGAGCAAGAAAATCAAAACTCTATCTCTCTGAGTCACCAGAAAGAAGCTTTGGTAATACTCAAGGCCTCTCCTGTACATGAATGGCCTCAATCTTGTGTCCACTCTCTTCACTGACTGTGAAAGAAGGAATGATGTAGCAGCTGTGGACTGCAGATGGTATGAATCAGTCATTCCTGACATACAACATAAAATCATACAATTGTTTTGGTTGGAAAAGACCTTTAAGATCAAGACCAACCATCATCTAACTCTACCAAGTTTGGTGCTAAACCATGTACCTCAGGACCACATCTCTGTCTCTCTGAAACACCTCCAGGGATTGGTGTTTCAACCACCTACCCAAGGAGACTCTTCCAGGGTTTGGGAGTCTTTCTATGCTTTCTCCAGCTTTTCAGTACATCTGGACGTGGTGTTTCAATAGCGTCCCCACCAGTGCTGTGTGCTGTCCTCTGTATTCACTCCCCTAGTCAGCCCTGCTGTGCTCAACATTCCCATCAGCCTTCAGATCCCTGCATCCTCTTGGCACAGTCTATGTCACTCATGTCATCCTAGCTTGGCATCTGGGGCATGAAGATGGCTGTAGGTGGATACATATTGATGCCTCACTATGCAGCTGCCCTGTCTGTATCTTCTCACTTCCTTGGTGCTTCAATAGCTTACAGATATTTTCAGTGATGATATGATGGAGTTTGTTTTGAACTGTTGGTTTGAAAGTCAAATAGCTCTGAGATGGTCTGGGAGATTTTCAGTTAGAAACAGCCTCACTCCTCTTGATGCATCCTGGGGTTCTCCTTCCACTCCACTCTGACCTGGTGAGACCTCATCTGGAGTACTGGGTCTGGGTCTGGGCTCCCCAGTCCAAGAAGGTCAGGCAACTGCTTGAGAGAATGCAGGAAAGGGCTTCAAAGATGATGAAGGGACTGGAACATCTCTCTTATGAAGAAAGACTGAGAGAAAGGGGAGCCTGTTGAGTCTGGAGAAGAGCAGCCTGAGGGGGGATCTCATCAATGCTGATCAATACTTAAAGGGTGGGTATCAGAAGGATAGGATCAGTCTTTATTCAGTGGTGTCCACTGACAGGACAAGGGGTAACAAACTTGAACATAGGAAGTTCCATCTCAACAGGAGGAGGAAATTCTATACCAAGGAAATTCTATATCAAGGATGGTGGAGCACTGGAACAGGCTGCCCAGATAGGTGGTGGAGTCTAACTTCTCCTGGATGCTATCCTGTGCAAACTGCTCTGGATGAACCTGGGGGGCTGGTCTTGACGATCTCCAGAGGTCCTTTCCAGCCACTATCATTCTGTGCTGCTGTGATCTGATGATGGTTGTCTTGCAGAAGGACACTGGGGAGGTGTGAGCTGTGCATCTCTTTATTTGGGGCTATGCCAATCCTATATATTCCCACTCTGAATACTTTATTCCCCGTTTTCCTTCCTATTCTGACAAGAATGCTCTACCAACACTTTCATCAGCTGTGTTTAACAACCTCATTTTAAAAATTACATGAAATTCATTTTTCATTTAAGTGTGATTACTCCCACTAATTATATCCCAACTCTTTCATTCTCTGTGGGTTGAGTTTAGTATCACCCATTTCCCATTTGGGCCAGATAACAGATTTACAGTTTATCCATTTGCTCTTTAGCAGCAGAGTAGATTCTTAACCTGTTTGGCATTCTCTTGTTTTCCATCATCACTTTGAGATGTATTACAAATGTTAACAGTAGTTATCCAGAAATATCCTAGATTCCCTTCCTTCTTTATCTCCTTGTTTATCTCCTTATGGTTACTAAGTTATTAAGGACTACAGATGGATGTTTGTGTATGAATGTGTGTGGATCTCTCTGCATATTCTCTACCAAGACATGAAACGGTTACTTCATGGCCGTTCTCATGTCCTTAGCATTACTGGTTGTGATTATTCACTAAGCTTGAGCTTCCCTTATCACTTATCTGCCTTAGTTAGTCCTAATTTGTATTAATTAGATTCACAATTTCACAGAATCATAGCATCCCAGCCTGGTGGGGGTTGGAAAGGACCTCTGGAGCTCATCCAGTCCAACCACTTTGTTAGAGCAGAGTCACCCACAGCAAGTTGCCCAGGATCACAATGTCCAGGCAGGTTTGGAATCTCTGCAGAGAAGGAGACTCTACAACCTCTCTGGGCAGCCTACTCCTGTGCTTCAGCATCCTCAAAGTAATTTCTTCTTGAGCTCAAGTGAAACCTCCTATGTTCTAGCACTTAGGGAACTACATTCACTTTACCTAAGCTCCTCATGCCACTCTGTCTGGACAGACTTTTCTTTTACCCTTTCTGACCCGTAAGTCAATGCTCATGTGCCACAGTTAAGGTAATGACATTAATCATGGAATCATAGATTATTTCTTTTTCTAAATACAGGGAAATCTGGGCAACTTTTAAACCATTTACCAAAACAAGCAGGTTTAAAAAAAAAAATTAGAACCCTCCCTGCCCTTCTCATGCAGGCTGTTGTCATTTCTCATCTCACCTTCCAGCTCTTCCCTAGTATTTATTAATTGCAATACATTAGCGGTTGCCAGTTCCAAGCAGCACCCAGCAAGAGGCAGTCCCTGCCCTGGAGCCTTTCAAATCTAATCTAAAGAGACAGAAAAAAAGGTGGGTGAAATGAAGAATTATTAGTATGGCATGATGTTAGCAACTCGTTACCCTGGATCCCTGGCAGCTTGCCAGCTCCCAAAAGGGACTTGACTGCAGATATCTCTTCTTGAGCTGAGAGCAATGTAAGGTTCCTGTGGTGGAAAGGTCTTCATTTACCACAGAAGGGTTTTTTTCCCTGTGGTTTTGCCACACTTGGAGCAGAGGTCTCTCAGTGAAGAGGCAACAGCAGCGATCAGAGCTGTGTGCAGCTGCTGAGGGCTCTCCCACTGCTCTGCCAGAAAATAAATAAATAAATTCCACATTTCTGCAGCTGAGAAATTCAAGGGAGCGTTCGTTCCCCTTCTCCCTGCTGAGATTTGACATGTGTGGACACAGACAAGGAGTGGGGTTTGCTTAGGCAAGGCACCAGTGCTGACTCCTGCTATTCTGCTCACTGCTCATTCCCTGCTTGCTGCTGCCTCTCATCCTACCTCATTCCTGGCCCCTCTCCTCTGTTTCATTCCACCCCTTCATGTCCTGCTTGAATGCCAACACTGAGATTTTTTTTTTTACAGCAGGAATGGGCTCCTTGACATCTCTCTATCAAGTTCTTAACACAATGGGAGCCCTAATCTTTGACTCAAGGCATAATAGTAATAATTATTGCTCTTATCATTAAAATAACAATGATGGAAAGATTTCAAGAAAGCAGGGCAAAAAAAAAAATGTTGCTAACAGCAAGGGAAGGTTATCCTGATCCTGGAAAGAGGTGTGGATCAGCAACTTTTTTTCACCAGATAGCCTTCCTCTTCCAGTGTAGGGTGATACAAGAGGCTGGGAGCTCCCGTTGTGCTCTGTGATGGGGCATGTGCTAGGAGCTGTGTGAGTCATAGAGTGGTTGGGGTTGGAAGGGACCTTTAAAGGTCATCTAGTCCAACTCTCTTGCAGTGAGCAGGGACATGGAATGATAGACTGCTTTGCGTTGGAAAGAACCTTTAAAGGTCTTCTAGTCCAACCCCCCCCCCCTGCAGTCAGCAGGGACATCTTCAATTAGAGCAGGTTACTCAGAGCCTTATCCAACCTGACCTTAAATATTAATGGTCAGTGAATTCACACAGAGATGCAAGGTGCAATTTTCCTGGATGCAGGTGCACAGAAAGATCAGGGATGGACTGGAGACATCTCTCCAGGTTTATCCGCAAGCAGCAACCCAGAGAGAGGTCAATGTTTGGCCATTTCTGGGGTATGTAGGACAGGGTTAACAGGCAGCATGGGCACGTAGGGTTTCTTCCCTCTCTCCTCTTTCTTCTGAGCACTTCCCTCTCTCCTCTTTCTTCTGAGCACACCAGATAAATAGCTGGAGGTGAAGGCCTGCACATTCCTTCTGAAGCCAAACGTGCTGTCGGTGTAAGGAGGCGAATCTGTGGCCCGGGGCACCATGTGCAATGTAATGTGTCTCCAGTCCCTTGCACAGGCTTGTTTGAAATATGTGTCAATAACAGCAGCAGCAGCTTGCTGCTTGGAGAGGAAAAGAAGGTTAGCATGGTGGGGAGCCAAGAGGAAAGCAGCATGGGGTGGAGGAGAGGTAGGTCCCTGGCCTCCCCAGTGAGCCTACTTACACAGTGCAAGCCTTCCCCACCTCCCCACCATGGACTCCCTCTTCAGCTGGTGACATCACCCTCATTCAACTGAATAACACCAGCAGAAGCCCTTCCAGGAGAGATCCAACATGTTTCCTTCCAATCTTACTTTTCAGCAGAAGGAATGAATGATATACTACAGGGAAGCCTCTAATTATTATTTTTAGGGAATTAGATCAAAATCAGATTAAAAATTGTAAGGGAATGACTGTTTTCCTCTTCTTTCTTCCTATTCTAGACAGGATTCAGGTCTCACTGTTTTCAGTGGAGTTAAGATTCACAGAGTCTTGAGTTGGAAGGGTCTTTAAAGATCACCTCGTTCCAACCCCACTGTCATGGGCAGGGACACCTCCCACTAGAGCAGGTTGCTCAAAGCCTCATCCAGCCTGGTCTCAAACATTTCCAGGGATGAGGTATCCACAGTTTCTCTGAGCAACCCATTCCAGTGCCTCACCACCTTCATAGTGAAGAAGAACTTGCTAATATCCCATCTAAATCTGCCCTGCTCTAGTTTAAAACCATTGCCCCTTGTCCTATCACAACAGGACCTTATAAATAGTCCTTCTTCATCTTTTCTGTCAGCTCCTTTCAGGTACTGGGAAGCTGCTATAAGGTCTCCTGGAAGCCTTCTCTTTTCCAGGCAGAACAGAAACTTGCTCAGCCTGCCCTTGTAGGAGAGGTGCTCCAGCACTCTGATCATCTTTGTGGCCTCTTCTGGACCCTCTCCAACAGATCCAAATTATCACCTGCAAGGTCCACATCTGGAAAGCTATATTCTTTTTGCACAAGTCCCTGGAGTGTGGTCTATAGTTGCCACCACTGCCACAAGTGGTTTGCTCTACCCAGCAAAGGTGGGAAGCACATCCCAAGAGGAAATCTGGTAGATTCCCCATCTCTGGATCTCTTTTGAGCAAGACTGGGTACCTTTCTGAGGACACTGGTTCTGTATTAGCCAGTGGTATAGTTTGGATATTAGGAAAACTTTACATGTTGCAAGAGTGGTCAAGCATTGGATCAGGCTCCCCAGGCACCTGGTGGAGTCACCATCCATGGAGGTGTCCAAAAGGTGTCTAGACATGGCACTTTGGGGCATGGTTTAGTGGGCATGGTGGTGTTGATGATCTTAGAGTTCTAAGATCATCAAGCTGGACTTGATGATGTTAGAGTTATTTTCCAACTGTAATGATTCTATGAATCTTCAGTTCAGAATTTTGTGTCCCACTGAGGGTCTCCCCCCTTCAGGGGGGAGCTATAAGGTTTTCCCTTAGCCTTCTCTTTTCCAGGATGAACAGCCCCACCTCCCTCAGCCTGTCCCCATAGGGGAGGTGCTCAAATCCTCTAATCATATCTGCAGCTTTCCTCTGGATTCACCCCAGCAGTCTGATGACCTGCTTGTGTGGGCAGCACCAGAACTGGATGAAGTATTCCAGGTGGGGACTGAAGAGAGCAGAGCAGAGAGGGACAATCACTTTACTCTTCCCTGTGGTACCCAAGACACCCAAATGGGGCTGGTAGCTGCCACATAGATGCTACAGAAGAAGACCTGTGCTCTCTTGGTGTGGCAGCTAGAAGCCAGGTGCAACCCTCAGTCACAGCTGGAAGGGAGAAAGATGCTCCTGCATGGTCATCCAAACTGTCCCTCTCCTGTCTCAGAACACCTCCTTGGGGTTTGGAAGTTTGACCTACCTTGTTCTGAACCTCTCGTTTCAGAATGCTGTTAGTGAGTATTAGCAGGATGAAAAAGGTGTAAGAAAGAGTTCCTTGAGGGCACTCCATGTCTCTGGTCGATGTTTGGGTGTGCTAGAGCAGAAAAACTTTCAATGGTGCCTTCAAAGACAGGGATGTGTCAACAGGTGAGTCCCTGCGTGGGTACACACGGGAAGGGAAGGGAGCAGAAGGCAGAAAACATCTGATGGTGGCATGAAGGGGAAAGGTGTTCTTCTGTGCATGGTTTGGCTGCCTTTGATCTTCTCAGCCTTGCAGTTAGGGAATAGACTGCTCCTTCCAAAGAAAGCTTTCTCTTTGCCCTCCTAGTTGGTTATGAATGGGCTAACATCCTGCAGATGAAGTGTTTAGAAGCTCTGGCATCTTCGTGTTGTCAATCTGCAGGTGTCCCTGCTTTGTGTGAGACAGCTGATCCCTTCTTATTCCTGCTGACCTCTAAACTTTGGTGGTAATTTGTGGAGTGCCATTAATTAATTAATTAGTTGAGCACTCTGCAGGTCCTTCAACTATAGTAATTGTAACATCTTTGTCCCACTTAATATGTTGAAAACTGAACTTTCTCTTTTCCAGACAATATGGGCAGCTGGAAATTTCTTATTGAGAAAAAGAAAGGGAAAAGGAAAAGAAACTAAAACTGATTTATTCAGATAAACAGTTCTGATTAGCAAAACCCTCTCCTTTCGATTTCTTCTTTTCAGTGTTCTAAGGCAGACAGATTCTTTGTTAGAAGTTGGAAGGAATCTCTGGAGATCATAGAGTCCAGTCCCACCACCAAAGCAGGGTCATCAAGGGCAGGTCACACAGGAACACATCCAGACAGGTCTTGAAAGGCTCTAGAGAAGAGGCTCCACAACCTCTCTGAGCAGCCTGCTCCAGGGACTCCATCATCCTTACAGGAAAGAAGTTTCTCCTCATGTTGAGGTGGAACCTCCTGCGTAAAAATGAAAACCTTAGCAGATTAAGCCCAACACTGGCCTGGGTTTGGTGCTCTGTACACTGCCTGTTCACCATGGAAAAAAACCTTTGTGAGGCTTTTGAGGATTTCAGCACAGTCACATCCAGAATTTAAGGTTTTGATTAGAGAATAAATGCAAGAGACTATTCCTGCAGCTTTCTGTCTCTTTCCCTGCTATGATAGGCACTGCCAGATAAATCTACAAGAAAGGGAAGGATGTAGTAGGATCTACAAGCATGGGAAAGCCAAAATCTGGAGCTGAGCAATTTGGTTGATTGCTCCTTGGTGAGACAAAGCTGCTTCTGTTGCATGAATGAGAGCAGCAAGCTTCCTGCTGCAGGGGTCCCCATGGTCCCTGTGGTTGCTCAGGCTTTTAGATCCAAAGCAAATCCACATGAGATCCATGGGTCAAGTTGATTTTCTCTGATGGGGCTGCCTTCCCACAGCCTTCCATTGTCACACTGATCAGATCTGCTGTGAAACCTAATTATTAAGGTTGCATAATCCCCAAGATACCTCAGTTCTGCAGGTAAAGGAGGAGAAATCCAAGCTGGAATGAATCCATCTGCTAAACTGAATGACCCTGCAGCTTCATTATTATGATGATGAAGAGGAGGGCTGTCTCTGGTTTCTAAAGTAAACACAGGAGGTGTCTTGGCAGAGGAAGGTGCATCAGAAAGCTGGGATTGCTTTCCCAAATTCTTGGCTGCTTCCCTAGCTGCATGTCAAAGCTGGTATCTTGGCCTAACAGTGATCACCCCTCCACGAGCTGATCACTATCTGGCAGCCTGTCTGCATTTCCCCAGCCACCTTCAGAAAGAAATCATTAAGGCTCAGATGCTGCACGGAGAGGTCTGCAGGTGCTGCCACCCTCTGAGAGTCTTTCTGGAGGAGGTTCCTTGCCCAGAGCACTGAGGGCTGTTTACCCTCACCAGCCAGGGAAAACAAGCCTGCTGCTATGGCTGTTTGCTCTCACCCAGCATCTTGTTTCATCCTCCAAGGCAGAGGTTACAGTTATGTTCTCCTGCTCCAAGGACAACTCCCTACCCACTTTCTTTCCTCCAAATCCTACCCCTCCTACACGCTTCCTCTCTCTCACCTGAACTTCTTCCCCATTCATCAGCCTGACCACTGCCAACCTGGCACTGAGTCACCAATCATGCTGAGAAGTTTCTAGGCTAGAGAACAGTTATGTTTTGCTTTCTGAGGAACATCAAGGTACCACTTAGAGAAGAAAGTCTTTGAGCCACAGTGCCTGTTGTGCAAATATCAAACTCCAGCAAGTTTAGAGGGAGGAGCCTGCAGAAGAGTGCCTGGACCTTCTTTGCAGGGTCCAGTGATGCATGTATGGTGCCATAAATCTCCAGCCATGGTGCAGGAAGCCAGTCTGAGGTCTGCTGCTTGGTTATTCAAATGACTGGAAGAGCTTTTCACACAAATCACTTTTTCTTGACCAAGAGATCCTGAATCTCCAGCATCTGGAGTGGCTGGCCTGTTGCATAAGATTCCACAGAAAATGGCTAAGAAGAGCCAGCTGCTTGTGAACTGATCCACATTACATACATGCAGGGCTTTCTGTCAGCCTGTCCCAATGCCTGACCAGTCTTGCAGGAAAGACATTTTTCCTCCTGTCCAACCTAAACCTCCCCTGGTGCAATTTCAGGCCATTTCTTTTCATTCTATCACCTGACACTAGGAAAAAGAGACTGACCCCAACTTCACTCCAACCTCCTTTCAGGGAGTTGTGGAGAGCAATGAGGGCTCCCTTCAGCCTCCTCTTCAGGTTAAATAACCCCAGGTCCTCCAGCTGCTCCTCACAAGACTTGTGCCCTGAACACTTCACCAGCTTCTTTGCCCTTCTCTGGACATGCTCCAGCAACTCCTTGTCTGTGTGGAGTTCATTGCTCTTGTTTTTCTTTCTGTTGTGAGAGATGAGCTTTGAGAGACAATTTTCCTCTCCCTCTCAAGGTATACACAAATGCCAGGACACACACTGGCATTTTTCCTGTACCTCTGAGCGACTCATCTGTCTGTACCTCCTTAATTTTACTGAGATCTAGCTGAAACATGTCAAGGAGCCATGAGGATTTTTTTTTCCCCATGCAAAGCAGTTTCTTGGAAAAAAAAAATCCAGTTGCTCTTTTGCAGCAGAAATTGCTGTTTCATTAAAAAAAAATAATAGTTTTTTTAGGCAGCAAAATAGTTTCATGTTCAGCGTTTGTCTTGTTGCAGTCTTGCAAGAGTTCAGCTATAAATCAGAGTTGGCTTCATCTGGGGGTTTGGGTTGTAGTGTTCCTCATGGCTTACTTCCATAGGGATTGTTGTCTAATAACAGGTCAGCCTTTGCTGCAACCAAAGAAGGGGAAGCAGAAGTTCAGGAGGTTTCTGACCTCTGCTGCTTTATGATTTTTTTTTTTTTTTGGAGGGTGGGGTGGAGTGGGGTTTTATCTGGAGGGTTTGGGGTTGGTTTGATGGGGTTTTGGGTTTGTTGGGGGTTTTTTTGGAGGTTTTGGAGTGTTTTTTGGTGGTGCTGTTGTAGGTTTCTTTTGTGTTTTTTTTTTTTTTTTGGTGTTGGTTCATCGGTTGGTTTTGTTGTTGTTGTTTGTTATGTTTTGGGTTGGGTTGTTTTTTTCTGAAAAGAAAAATATAGACCTGAAAAATCTTAGAATCATAAAATCATAGAATCAGTCAGGGTTGGAAGGGACCACGAGGATCATCCAGTTCCAACCCTCCTGCCATGGGCAGGGACACCTCACACTAGATCAGGCTGGCCACAGCCTCATCAATGTATTCTTGGAGAAAAGTTCTTCCCTGACCAGTTGTCATATTCTTTTCCCATTTATGTGTGGACCAAGGTCCCTTCCAAGCCAAAGCATTCTCTGTTCTTTTCCCATACATGTGTGGGCCAAGGTCCCTTCCAACCCAAAGCGTTTGTGATGGTTTTAAGCCCCACACTGCAACAGCATTCTGTGCTCTTTTCCATAATTGTGTGGGCCAAGGTCCTTTCCAACCCAAAGCATTTGTGATGGTTTTAAGCCCCACACTGCAACAGCATTCTGTGCTCTTTTCCCATACATGTGTGGACCAAGGTCCCTTCCAACCCAAAGCATTCTATGATTCTTTGATTCTGTGATTCTTTGGTTCTATGATTCTGTAATTCTATGAAGATTCAGATAAATATTCCACTTAGTTCTAAGTCCACCTTGTGTCCAGAAAAGGTCCTCAAAGAGAGTGTAAGATATCTTTGTATCTTTCTAAGCCTTTGGGATATTTGATTCAGTATTGACCAGACCCTGAGCAATTCAGAGGGCTTGAATGAGATGAGCCTGGTAACATTTCAGACCAAAGCAGAAGCAGATTCTGTGATGAATGGGTGATATGAAAGGAAGCACAACCATAATTTATGGCAAAGTCATTAAATGGGATTTTGATGGATGGTGCAATGAGATGAAAAGCTCTTTCAGGTTTGGGGATCTTTTTTTTTTTCTTTCTTGTCAGTTCAGTAGTTCAAACTGAAACAGCTTTTTCATGCAATCAGGCATTTGATCAGAAATCCTTTTTTCCACAGAAATCAAAATATTCCACTTCAATGCTGAGCTTCTGCATGTATTAAGATAAACACTGAAGATGTTTACATGCAGTGAGGCTGAACAACTCTTCTTGAAACTGTATTTTGACAATGGCCAGAAAAGCTACATTTAGATTCTGAGCACTTGGCAAATGTACAAAGTACAGAGACAGAGGAAAAAAGAAGATTTCAGGGTGGGATTCTATACATATAGATATATATATAGGGAGGGAGAGAGAGAGAGCAACCTGGAAGGAGTCTCTGTCCAGGTGGGGTTGGAATTAGATGATCTTTAAGGTCCTTTCCAATCCAAACCATTTTATGATTTTTATGGGAAATTGATTCATTAAAACAAAACAAAACCAAAGCAAACATAAAAAACAAAACAAACAAACAAAACCCACAAAACAAACAAAACAAAAACCACAAAACAAAGCAAAACGAAACAAAAAACAACCCAAAAACTACTGCCCAGTCCTAACTGCTCCATTCAGTGGAGTAGATAAACTGCTGCAGGAGATTTTTTTTCACTTCCTTAAAAGATCAGGATTTGAAGGCAGCAGCAAAGAGAAATAACAAAATGCTTCGTGCAACGAGAGCTGTGATCTGGGGTATAAAACAAACAAACAAACAAAAACAAAACATAAACAGTGCCTGAGATTGCTCAATGCAAAGTGCTAATTTGGTATTGATAATGAAAAAAAGAAAATTTAAATAAATAAAATAAAATAAAATAAAATAATATGAAATAATATAAAATAATATAAAAGAAAATAAAATAATATGAAATAAAATAAAATAATATGAAATAATATGAAATAAAATAAAATAAAATAATATAAAATAAAATAAAATAAAATAAAATTATATGAAATAATATAAAATAAAATAGTAAAATAAAATAAAATAAAATAAAATAAATAAATAAAAAGACACACAACTGTAACAGAAAGTTCCTTCCTGACTCTCCTGGCACAATAACAATTCCCCAAACGTATGCTCAGTTAAATGTGTGCTTAAGACCCATTAATTACAGAGTTAACTTGAAGCATAGCCTGATGTGATTTTCTAAATCAAGACTTCCTGCATTTTCCTTGACAGTATTTTATGACCAGAATGAAAAGTAGCTGTAGGATTCAGTAGAGGGAGAAAGGAGAAGGAAAAAAAAAAAAAAAAAAACAGAAAAAGAGAGAGGGAGAAAGAGACAGAGAGAGAGTGCAAAAGGAAGGAAAAACAAAGAGGAGGAAACTTTATGGCTTCGTAAACAGCTGTAAGCAATGTCTCTGGTCGGGTCAGACCGGTCTGAGTTGACAAGGCAGTGTCTCCAATTATATAGCATGCTGTAGCCTGTAAAAATGAAATCAATTTGTTATTTTTCTGGGAGAACATTCTAGCGTGAGTTCACACATTTGGTGAGCCTGATGACTCAGTGAAAGCCAAAGAAGGAACTCACCTCTGTGTGTGTGTGTGTCTGTGTGCACCACTGAGTGAGGGAATGTGTGTGTGAGTGGTGTGTGTTCAACGTGGCCAAACACACTCAAAATGCATTTTTTGGAGGAAAAGGTGAGAAAGAGAAGTAACTTGCTGCATTGGAATGGTGGAAAGTGAAAATCACAATTTTCTTCCAGGGTTACCCAAACACCACCAGGATGGAGCTTTTCCATCCTTGCTTCTCGTTTCAAAATTGGCTTCAGCACTAAGGAGTTTCAGGATAAAATTCCCCCGAGCACTTAAGCAATTTAGAAGCCCAAATCCAATCTCTGTAAGGATCTGAGGTCTTGGAGCCCAGTCCTCCAAGGTATTTAGCACTGACATAGCCCAGAACAGACCTCAGTTGAGGGGATGAACATTAATGAGAGGTTTTGAAACCACAATATGTACTTTATATTGCTGATCATTTAAAAAAGGTTCAGGTTGGAATGCTTTGGGGATTGGGGGGGGAGGTGGGACTAGGAAGGTTAAGACTAGCCACACTCCTAATTATTACTGAAATCCAGAGTAGGAGTCTAAATCTCTTTAAGTACTGGAGGCATTTTTCGTTGCCTAATGTGTTACCTTCTCCCTTCCCTCCATTCCCCTCATTTAGCACACTTGACCCAGAAAATTTGCTGTGTTTTCATCTATAACTTGATTCCAACAGGCAAGTTATAGAAGCATTAGAGTGGGTAGAAAGAGGCAGGTCCTCTTGCAGGCCCATCCGTTGTTGCATCACAAAGGCACATGCAGACATATTTTCCATCTGTCATGAAACCTTGGTAGGGGTTAGGCTGGGAGAAGTCAGAAGGAAGGCAGCAAAGGTGTTTACATGAAACTTTAAATTACTCTTCTTTCATTTGCAAGTAACTGTTGTTCCTCAACCCAGGTAAATTTATCCATCAGCAATATCATTAGATGAGTTCATTATAACCACGAGATTTACAGTGCTCATAAACTGCAGTGTAGGTGGCAGATTAAAATGTTAAGGCTTATACATCTCTAATACCCTGTCCTGAGATCCTGGCACATCTGAGGAGATAAAGGGAGCTGGATGGAGGCATATCTCAGCAGGGAGACCTCCAAGGAGAAGCTCCAGATGTAGGATGTGACTTGGAGACCATAGCAGGGTCACTATGTCTTGGAGCCAAGTTTGAAAGTGTGGTTTCAGGGGCCATGATTCTGCTGGATAGGTTGTTTTTCAGATAATATGTGTAACAGAGCTGTTAATTGCTTCTGGGTAATTAAAGAGTTCCTGAGACTTTTTGCAAGGAACCAGGTTGTTAATGCTCATCCTCTCTCCTCTTCTCTGTTCTGTAGATCCTAAGGGAAGACAAAGTCAAAGCAACATCTTGTGCTTGGAGTGGAAGGTGCTGAGTGTTGTGGTGTGTCTTAGTTCCTGTGGGAATTCACTGTCCTGGCCAAGCCTCAACTCAGATAATTACAGTCTACTTTCCTAGCATCCACTCCAAGTTGCCATGGAGTATGTTATTTTCCAAATCCAGACCCAAGTTACTGTTGGGTGTTACAAACACTCTGCTGTGGTCCCTGTTAGAGATAGGTGCCCTCAAGCTCTCAGCAAAAACTTTCCTTGGCGTCCCCTTACCAGCCCTCCAGGGTTTTCTGAGATTAAACAAAACAAAACAAAACAAAAAAAAAGGTGGAATTCCTGGTGAAATTCCTGGTCCCTACCTTTAGCTTGCTAAAAATGAGGTGTCTAGCTTATCCTCATCCCTTTTCCACGACCAGTGCTGCCTCCTGGGCATCTCCAGTGATTCAACCCACCTATCTGAGGCATCAGTCTTAGGATAGGCTGATTTGCCCTCTGGAGATGCTGATCTTGCTCCATGGACTCCAGTAGACAGCTAACTTAGCTGAGATGTCTAATTTTCAAATGGTCAGAGTCGGGTGAGATGAGTCCCACGCTGAGAGATCCTCTGATGAAAGGTGCCAAATACAATGCTGCATCATCAGCACCATCATTATTATTAATGCAGGACAAGGGTGAGGGAATTATTCATGCCCTGTGTGATTGCAGGATCAGACCCAGCTGCACAATTATGAACATACTTTATGGGCTAGAAGAGTGAAAGAATTTAAATACAGCTCTTGTGCTCTACCTCAGGATGGAAAAGGAGATATCTAAGGAGAGAAATGGGAAGAAGAGTTGATCTGGCAGGTTTCAGCCAGGTGGGTTTTTTTCCAGATAGAAAAAAAAAATCTGAAAGGACAGATATCTGCACAGTGAATTTGATCTGTCAAAGCATAGAACTGCTAAGGTTGGAAGAGACCTCTGAAATCATCAAGTCCAGAGCACACAATCCCACCACCCCTGCCAGGCTAAATAATAACAGGCTTAGATCTCTTGGTTCTCTTTGTGAACCAGATGCTCAGAGATGCTGGAGACCCCACTGCAATCAATGTTACAGACACTCAGAATGTCTGAGCTAAAATATGTCATCTCTTTCATTAGACTGTTTAGGCTGAGGTTTGCTTCTTACTGGGCAACCAAAGAAACCAAACCCTCAAACTGGAGCAATATTTTTTTTTCCCGCTAGGAGATAGAACAAGAGGAAATGGCTTGAAATCGTGCCAGGGGAAGTTTAGGTTGGATATTAGGAACAATTTCTTTGCTGCAAGAATGGTCAGGCACTGGAACAGGCTGCCTAGGGAGATGAGAGAGTCACTGTTCCTGGAGGTGCTTAAGGAAGGTGTGGACGTGGTCCTTTGGAAAGTGGCTTAGTGGCCATGGTGATCTTAGGTTGATGGACATGATGACCTTGGAGGCCTTTTCCAAGCAAAACAATTCTCTGCTTTTCTGTTTTCCAGAGCCAGACACACTACTTTGCTGATCTCTGTTAAGGCAGTTTTCAACTTTTCAGCTAAATTGCCAATTAAGACATCATTGCTGTTCACGTTTTGTAACCATTCAGCTTTAGGACAGTTGTAAGGCCATAGAAGACAAATTTCTCTCCAAGATTGATGTTAATTTGCAGAATGAGCTCCTTTTCCACTTAAAAGTGACAGGATTGGGAAAGTTCTATTTCCTTTCTTTCTGTTCTAAGCTTCCTCCAAGCTGTGTTTTCATTTTCATAGGAAAACAGAAAAATAATGAGAATATATGCTAGAATATTGCCCCTTTGGTGTGTGTGTGTGAGAAAGCATGCCAATAAAAGAAGGTAGATTTATTGAGTTTTCTGCCTGTCCATCCACCTGGCCTCTGGGCTGGTGGTTCAAAGCTATGGAAAAGTTTCGTGAAAATTGGGAATTGATGCAGGCTATAGGAGGGTAAAAGAAGACAGTTGGCTTGACTAAATCTCCTATGCTGAGGTCCCTAGCTCTGGTTGAGACATTCTGGAACATCCTTCTCAGATTCCTGCTGTCCATTTTAGCTGAGCACCTCAGTCCTTAAGCTGTGTGGTGAGGGTTTGTGGGAAATGAATAAGAGCTGACCTACAGATCTTATTTTAAAAACCTCTTGAGCACTCAGGTGCTGTTGACCATTGCAAGTTTCCTTTTTTTCTTTGCAGCTTGGTAGCCTGCTAATAGCTCTGTTCTCCCCAGATGTGTTTTCAGGCATCCTCAGTTGCATGAAGTTCATGCTATGTGTATGGGTGACTATGAAAAGGGTACCAGAGAGGGCCCGTTTCTGATGCTGTATGATGAAATAAGGGTTGGCCACTCATCGCTTGGAAGCAGCTCTCCTGGGGGTCCACCTGGTTTGCCATGAGGAGATGTGAAACAACCCTTGCTGGGTTTTCCTTAGGAGCTTGACAGAACCTATGTAGACATCTCCAGCCACTTTCTTCATTTCCATATTTTAGTGTCCTAACACCAAGGCTGTGCTCTGAGTGTGCATCTTTTTTAGTTAGACAGCTCTGCACAACTTATTCTCTTCTTCATAGCATGGTTGGGATTCATCTTCCGAGAGCTGAACGTGGCACTAGCATGAGGCAGAGAAAATGAGTGAGAAAAGAAAAGAGAGTGAGGTGAACCTCTGTGGAACTGAAGCAGATTATGAAAAAAGGTCTGGAGGAGTTGTGACACCATCCTGTTAGGGGAGCAGCAAGGAAGAAGACCCCTCTGTTAGAAGCAGGTGGGCATCCCCTGACTTTTTCTGGAGGACAGGCTGCCAGCTGGCATCTGTGGAAGGTAAAGGGAGTCACTTCTGAATAGTAAGTGAGGACTTCAGTGGTCTCTGAGTCTTATCCTGGGCCACTAGACAAGTTACACTCCTGCTGTACAACATCAATAAATGCACTTATTTCACCTGTGCTGAGGACTCCAGAAGGACATCCGCTGAGGAAGTTCTCAGCCACACTTGGAGCCAGCAAAAGGCCTCTCCAAGATGAATGGCAAAAGAGAGCTCCTACAGAGTTCATGATCAGCTGAATTCAGGAAGAAGAAAGTAAGTGTATGTACAAATACATGCTGCTAGTGATGTGTCAGGGCCATTTGACAGCCACACTGAGTAGGTAGGGACCTTGAGAAGTCAGTAGAGTGGTGCTGTAGAGCAAGGCCATCCAGAACTGCAGCCTTCTCTTTTTCAGAGAAAGCTATGAGCACACAGTGCCTGCATATTTCTTCCTCATCAGCTGGCTCTGGTGTCCTTTCCAAGAGGGAGGGCAGATGAAATGTTATGAAGAAGGTGGCCAGGTACTTAGTTACAACGGCTCTGCTGAAGGAGCAGATATACTGAGATAAGGGAAATGAAGAGCTCTCTAGGTGTGTTGGCAAAGAAAAATGCTCACTGAAGGCTGAATTAAACACTTCAGGGCATGCAAAGCTTAAAGATAAGCCAAGAACTTTGGCTGTGGACATACAGAACAGTGTTTTCACGGCTCCTCCTGAGCTAAGGGGAAGAAAAGGCTAATTGGTTTGAAAAGCAGCAGCTCTTTGACCCTTCTTGGTTCAAACTTGAGCAGAACCTGTTCTAGGGATGAGTGTGTTTGCAAACCTGAGTGCCTCATGAATTCTGCAGTGGAAAAGAGGGTGGTATCATTGCATGCAGGAAGTGTTGGTGTTTAAGAAATTGAAAGGTGATGCTTGGTTAGACCACAGTAGGTGAAACTTGGCTCGTTTCTTGACACCACATTCTCAAACTCACCCACGTGCAGAAGGCAGTTTAGAAGCAGATGGCAGGAAAGGGGGAAATGCCCAAGACAGGTTTAACCTTTGGAAACAGTGAGGAAAAGATGAATGATGGGAACTCCTGGAGAGTTAAGCAACACTGAAATGAGATTATGATCTTTATAGACTTTGACAGAGTTTTCTAAAGGGTTTGGTTGTTGGTTTGTTGTGGTTTCTTGGAGTTAGGGAAGAGCTGGAAGGTTCATAAAGTTCATATGATCAATAAAAATGACAGAAAGCTGAAAGGACTTGGTTCTCCCAAAGATAAATCGACTTTAGAGAGAGGCAGAAAGTGTTTACTACTGGAAGCTGGAAGCAGAGCCCAGAAGAGAGTGAGCTGCTAGATGTTATCACGGGATCACAGGATGTTAGGGGGTGGAAGGGACCTCTGAAGACTCCAGAATCTGGGAGTGGGCTAGGAAAAGGACTATGCTCAGAAGAGGCACTGTTCCTGGAGAGATGTTTTGAGATCCCACCCTGGATCTGGAGCTGAAAGTCAAGTGACTACAGACTCCTCCAGGAATGCCCAATTTGCATTGCACTGTCTCGGTGCCTGATGACGCCTTGAGAACAAGACTCTTGCTGGAGATTGTCTTTTGCAGATTAAACTTTCCAGACTGTAACACAGATCAAAGCAAGGTGTGACTGTTTCCCTCCTGTATTGGGAAGGGAGCAGTGTGAAAAACAATTAAAAGTATTCCTACAAGGTTTCTTTTTTTTTTTTTTTGTTTTTTTAAATCTTAGGTGATCTTCTCAGCAATGGAAATGAATAGTTAAGGGCACAAAACTATAAACTCTTCACCCTGTGACTGGGATTTTCATTCCACCACCAACAAAAAAACATAAAACAGAGACAGGCATGAATAAATGAAAGTTTTTGAGACTGGAATCCTAAAGTTTCACCCAGGTTCTATTGAAATAGCTCAAGGAGGTCCTCCTGGTGTCACAGCAGGATGGATGGAGCCTACAGCAGGTTGATTCTGTCTCAGTGGGTACTTTGTCTCTGGTGGCAACTGAATGGGTCACTTTTGAAAGCTTTGAGAAGGATGTTGGTGACTCTGTTGATGTGGGAATAAGCTCTACAGATGTTTACACCAAAGTTAACCTTAGATACTGCAAATAGCCATCTTCAATTCCTTGTAGAGTGACTGAACTACTTTCTGAGAGCTCACAGAATGGTGAGGGGCTGGAAGAAACCCCTGGAGATCATCTAATCCAACCACCCCTGCTAAAGCAGGGTCACCTAGAGCAGGTTCACAGGACCATGTCCAGGTGGGTTTGGAATCTCTTCAGAGAAGGAGGCTCCACAACCTCTCTGGGCAGCCTGTCCCAGTGTTCTGTCATCCTCAAAGGAAAGAATTTTTTCCTCAGATTCATATGAGTCATAGCAACCAAGGTAATGCTCTTCTCTGGAAGCTTCAATGAAGGACATGAGGAAGAAGTTCTTCCCCATGAGTGGTGAGAGCCTGGAATGGGTTGTGCAGGGAGGTGGTTGAGGCCCCAGCCCTGGAGGTGTTTGCAGCCAGGCTGGATGAGGCTCTGGCCAGCCTGATGTAGTGTGAGATGTCCCTGCCCATGGCAGGGGGGTTGGGACTGGCTGAGCCTTGTGGTCCCTTCCAACACTGACTGATTCTATGATTCTAAGATATTTCTACCCACTGTTTACAGACATAAGGACCACCTGGCTCCTGAACCTAAACTTAGACATCAGTGAATACCTCACAGTCCTCAGGGATTTGAATGGGTTGAGATTTGGAGATGTAACACCCTAAGACTCCACATTCTCAACAAGACTACAGGGGTGACACACTCAACAAGGACTCTGAAGCCTGAAACTGTGTTTTAGAAAAGTGCCTCCTGTCCAGAAACTGATGCAGTGTTTTGTATGCAATTTAATAGCACCACCAAAATGTCCACAGTGCAATCCAAGTGAGAGCACCCTTTGGCTTGGCATGGGCCCCATTTCACAGGTGCTTTTCTGCCTGTAGTTGTTCCCTGAATTAATCTAAAGCTCAAGAAAACCCACATCAAGCTGCTTAGATAGGGTAAACAAGTTAACTGTGTCCTCTCCTTCTCCTTGGTCTCCTCCTGTGGGTTTCTGCAGGCTCCTGCAGGAACTTGCCTCCTTCCTACAGCTGAGCTTTTTGCATGGGCTTCAACAGAGTGCTTAGCTTTCCTGGGTGGGACTATGTCAAGGAACTCAGCCATCCCAGTTGTTAGATGTCATGGCATGATTCATCTGGAGACTTTTACAGTGCAGTTATATCCCACTCAACCACTCACCCAGGCTGCCTTGGTAGTCCAGCCAATGCATGGAGGCAAGGCCATGATTCACCTTATCCCAAAGCAGACATCTAAAACAGGGCAGATGAATCGTGCCCAGAAGTGCCAGTTTCTCTCCACTGACTGACCACAGAACAGGCTGGGGTGAGGAGATCAGCTGGAGATGTCTGTTGTAGACATCAGAAGATGAACACAGTTCCTGGCCAGTCTCAGCTGCCTTCCTTCCTCTTTTAATTCAGTGGAAAGAGAGGCACTCCTGGGGAGCAGTTCATACTCTCTGTCTCACCTTCCCTCCCTAGGGTAGAGTGAATTGTCCTCTAAAGTGAGATTAATCTTCTCCTGGAAGCCCGGCTGAGTTTGGGAGAAACATCTAAGTTTAGAAAATTAGGTTAAAATTCTTTGTTTTCCCACCTCCTAGTTTGTCCACCTAAAATTTATTTGCTGGAGAACTTCATGATCTTGGTTCTAGACTCTTACTTAGAGTCACTTGGGCTCCACAAGGGATGTCTCCCTTGTCTGGAAAGGATTGAGATGAGACTGGGAAGCTACTGAGACATGGCACCTGACTATCTCCTTTTCACTCTCTTCCCTCTCTGCTCACATTTTCTTTGGTGTGAGGGTTCTGAAGCCCTAGAGCAGACTGCCCAGAGAGGTTGTAGAGTCTCCTTCTCTGAAGAGATTCCAAACCCACCTGGACATTATGATCTGGGGCAACCTGCTGTAGGTGATCCTGTTTTAGCAGAGAGATTGGAATAGATGATCTCCAGAGGCCCCTTCCAACCTCCAACATGCTGGGATTCTGTGATTCTCTTTGACCCTCTGGTTGCAGAGGAAGCTACCTGTATGAGCTGAGCATCTTTGGGAAGGAACATCGTGATGGATTAAAGCTTTGAGAGCATGAAGGAAATGGAAGGAGGATATTAAAGGTAGAACTTCAAAAGAGAGATGCTATTGTTTTGGAGGGGGATGGCAGTGGGAGAGGGAAATGCAGAGGAACCCCAGATACTGCTTTTCTGTCCCCATTCTCATGAACCAAGTGAAAAGGTGAAAGCCAGCCTGACAGCATCTCTTTTTCCCTGTCCTTTTCTTTTTTCCAGGTCCTTGGCAATTGGTCACCAATATTCCTCCCTGGGGACTCAGCCCATCCTCTGCGGGAGCATCCCAGGACTGGTTCCCAAGCAGCTACGCTTCTGTAGGAACTATGTGGAGATCATGCCCAGCGTGGCAGAAGGGGTAAAGATTGGGATCCAGGAATGCCAACACCAGTTTCGAGGGAGGAGGTGGAACTGCACAACTGTCAATGACAGCTTAGCCATCTTCGGGCCTGTGCTAGATAAAGGTGAGTGCAGTGCTACAGCTTTGGTGACAGCCACCTCCCTGGTGGAGTAGCATCAGAGATCTTGAGAAACCTATTGTGAACTCATTTGCTTCTGATGTGGATAAACTCATTTGCTTCTGGGTGTCAAGTGCAGGGGGGCAGGCTCTTTTGGGTGGTTCACAGTGATAAGATAAGGAACAAGGGGTTCAAACTTGAACATAGAAGATTTCAGCTCAACATGAGGAGAAACTTCTTTACAGTGAGGGTGACAGAGCCCTGGAACAGGCTGCCCAGGGTGGGGTTGTGGAGTTTCCTTCTCTGGAGACTTTCAAACCCCACCTGGATGCATTCCTGTGTGGATTACTCTAAGTGATCCTGCTCTGGCAGGGGGGTTGGACCTGATGATCTTTTGAGGTCCCTTCCACCCTCTGATAAACTGTGAGACTGTGATAAAGTATCACATTAACTGGCCTGCTGGAGACAGGAATTGAGCTTGATAGAGTTGACATGTGACACAGGGAGGGAAAATTTTGATGACCAGGGCACGACCCAAGCAGCTCAAACCTGACCCAGAAGGTCTTTTGTAGAGATGGGAAGGTTATTAAACTTTCTCATAAGGACATCAAGTACATCTGTGCCTCATCAGTGTAAGTGGTTTGAGCTGGAAGGAACCTTACAGATCATCTAGTTCCACACCTCTCTGCCGTGGACAGGGACACCTTGCACTAGACCAGGGTGCTCAAGGCCTTGTCCAACCTGGCCTTGAACACTTTCAAGGATGAGGTGTCCACAGTTTCCCTGGGGAGCCTGTTCCAGTATCTCACCACCTTCACTGTAAAAAATTTCTTCCTAATCTCCACTTTAAATCTCCCCTCTTCCAGCTTGAAGCCATTGTCCATTATCCTGGCACTACAAGCCCTTGCAAATAGTCCCTCCCCATATTATATCATAACATTCTAGCCCCTAAGAACTGGGCTTTGACTTTTTCAAGTCTTTGCCTCATCAAGGACAAATGTAGTACCTCCTGCTCCCAAATGGTCTTAAATCAGGTGCTCCAAAACCCCTCTAACAATTCTATCCCCTGCATGGGGAAAGTGACCCTCACCTCCTTGCTGACTGAAGGAACCCTGATCCTGCAAGCTGCCAAACATTCTGATCTCACAAGAGTGTCGACACAAAGGGTCAGTCCCTGCTTGAGACTGCACCTTCCAGTAGCCTGGCTGAGGGAGGGAAGGAAGGCTGGGACGATTTCATAGCTGAAGAATGTTGTTCCTTCAGGGAGAATCAAACCACCCTTCAGTTTTGCTTCACCTACAGCAGGAGGGGGGGGGGAGAACAAAAAAAACCCAAAAAAACAGCTCAGTTGCATTCTTGTGCGGCAGATCCCCCAGGGTAGGAACATATTTGAGCTCCTACCCAGAAAGAGAGAAGGAGAAAAAGAGAGAAAAGAAAGCAAGCAAGCAAAACTCTATTTTGCAGATTGTATTTCAAGTCACCCAAGATCTAAGTGGGGCTTCTCATCTGGGTCAGTAAGGACCCCATCCTCCCTCAGCACAAACTCCCTTTTACCTGACATGACTATCTACAATTCTTGCATTGATAAAAATAATGATTTTAATGCCTTCAGGAGATACTTTCTAGGTTCAGATCTCACTGAGGCTGCCCCACTGTCTGGGCTCCTCCTTGCTTTGGTATCTATTGCTAATTCAGGGCTAAGCTCAAGCTGTGATTCAGTGGTGCCAAACTGTCCTCAGACTCTGGTCCTGTTAGGAGCCATATTCTGATCTCTCATCTAGAGCTAGACTCTTTTCTAACTCAAACCATTCTGTGATGCCATATTCTGATGTCTCATCTAAAGCCAGACTCTTCCAACTGAAACCATGCTGATTCCATGTTTTAGCTGCAACTATATATATTTATGGTTTATGTATTCTAACATTTCCATATCCAGAACTAACAAATCAGATATTAAACAGCAATATTATTCATCACCTTGGTGACAAGGGAATGGTGATGTTCAGGGGATTCAGACTTGATGGGGTTTGGAGGCATTACTTGACAGACTTGGTCTTATGTCCCTCTAGCTCATCATATGTCACTCTGGACATACTGAATCATAGAATTATTTTGGTTGGGAGAGAGTTCTAAGATTGCCAAGTCTAACCATTAACCCAGCACTGCTAAGGCACCACTAAAGAGCTGCAAAAAGCAGAAATCCCTCATTCCATCTAGCTGTTCCTTTATTTGGCAAGTTCTTAGCTGTGGAATAAATGTTCCCTATTCAAAGGGAACAGAGTCCCCTTCCTCACCATGCTGTGCTACCTGCATAGGGAATGATTCAGGTAGTAACAGGAGGAGAAGCTGTGACAGGGCTGCTGGAAGAGGGTTTTGCTCATTTGTGGTCTTGGTGTCTGTGCAGGTCCATGAAGAAGACTGAGATAGGTGCAACTGTTGCACCTAGGAGATAGGTGTCTTGGGTACCCTAAACTATTGGAAATGAAAAAAAAAAAAACAGGGTGCCTACATAGGAAGAGAAGTGAATCTGGTCTCTCTCCCTCTACCTATGCCTAATTATCTATCAGTCATACATAAAAGGCTATAGTTCATATGATTTCTAGACTCCTAGAAGTTCAGATCTCAACTCCTGAATAGCAGAAAGAACCTCTCACTTGAATTTTTCTAACAGAGTGATTCCTGGAGAGGAAGAACTTGCTCTCTTTTGTTTTTTCACCTGTGTTGTGGGAAGCAGTGAAGCAGAACATGGCCACAGCCACACGACCTTAAGTGATCACCAAAGCTTAAGGCCAGACACTTACCTGAGAGGTTTAGGAGTTTATAAGACAGTTGCTGGATCTTTCAGTTTCCTAAGGACAAGGGAAGATTTTTGAGTTGAAGGATGACACTTTAGAGAATGCAGTAGCAGGACATGTCATCACTGACAACAGAAAGAGTGCAACCTAAGAGACATTTTCCATCTCACCTTTTAGTGCCATGCATTGGAAATCGTCTTTCACCCCACTTTTAGCTTTTATGGGCTGAAGATATCTTTTCCAACATTAATGATTCTGAGATTCTAAGCTGTTCATCTTGTGGTGCATTTTGTCATCTCTCAATGCCATGCAAGCTCTCTTTGAATCTCAATAGATTGGAAAAGACCTTTAAGATCGTGAATCCTAATCATTAACCTAACACTGACAAGTCCTTGACTAAACCATATCAAAGACTGGAACAGGCAACAGGCTGCCCAGGGAAGTGGTTAAATCACCATCCCTGGATGTATTTAAAAGTCATCTAGACATGGTGTTCAAAGATATGGTGTAGTAGTGTCCCTAGCAGAGTTAGATAAAGGTTGGACTTGATGGTCTCTACTGCAAGAGTGGTCAGGCATTAGAAGAGGCTGCCCAGGGAGGTGGTGGAGTCTCCATCCTTGAATGTGTTTGAGAAACCTATGGACATGGCACTTTGGGACATGGTTTAATGGCCATGGTGGCCTTGGGTTGACAGTTGGACTCGATCTTAGAGGTCTTTTCCAACTGAAACAATTCTGTCACTCTATGACCTTAGAACTCTTTTCCAAACATGGTGACTCTGTGAAAAAAAACCCAAAACAACAAACCCCTTATCATGTCCCTGTCTCTTTAAAGGACCCTCAGCACATAATTAAGTCAAAATCCCTCCCCCCTTTCAATAAAAGTAAATTACCTCAAACTATTTAAGCCCCCCCCAGTTCGTTTAAATATAAAAAGGGAGCCCTTGTCTATCCTATTTCTTTCACTCACTCCCACCTCCTTCTGCTAAAGACTGGCTGGGGCTTTAAACCTGCCAGCTGGGCTGAGAAATGGTTAATAGTTATTGTGGAGGAGCAGCTTTTAATGAACTATTGAAGAATGATACATTGATGGAGTAATGGGAGTTTAAGTCGCTCTGTAATGAAACAGGTTCTCAGCGCGGCCCCATTGTGGTGTAAATACAGCACGTCGCTCCCACTGTTTGGTCAGGACTAAATAGCAGAGGCCAGAGGGGGGTCAGCTTATGGGGTCTCCTCTTTAGTTAATCAATCTGATTGGATTAGGGTCACTGAGATCCCTAATAATGTCAAAGGTTACGCCAAACTGGATTAAATGCTTTGTAAGGGAGGGCTCGGATTCTTTCAGCTTTCGCCGATGGGGCTTGTTGATTAGAGTTTAACACTCATGCAACCTTTGGAAGAAGCTTCACCAGCCCTTTTGCTTTGCTTTGCTTTATTTTTTTTTTTTTGGGGGGGGGTGGGGAGGGTGTGGGTATTTTTTGGGATGTTCAGCAACATGCAGAGTGGGGGATTGGAAGGAGCCGGGGCGGACGCGCGTCCTGTTGCTTTGTCGAGCGCCTGCGCCCGTCGGATGTGCCCTCTGAGGACATACATCAAACTCCCCAGCGGACAAATGAGAGTCTAATGGCTGATGTGGAAACTTGGAGGCATAAATTCAGTCCGGAAATAATCGTGCCATCGTCCCTGCTAGAGGGGAAATGATGAGAGCCACAAAAGAGGTGGAGCAACCCAACTTTTTGTGCCTCCCCACCCCAGGGTTAGCCCTGCTCCTATCCGGCAAAGAGATGTCCTTGTCCAGGCAGCTTCTGTTCCTGCAGTTACCAGAATGAGCAGGGAATGAAACTGACCTTTGAGGTTGCCTTCCAACTCTATGATTCTTCTGAGGAGCAGCTAAGGAATCGGGGTTGTTTAATATGGAGACAAGGAGGATGAGGGAGGAGACCTCATTGCTCGTTGTGACTACTTGAGAGTGAGGTGGGGGTTGGTCTCCTCTCCCTAGTATCAGGTGATAGAACAAGAGGAAATGACCTGGGATTGTGCCAGGGGAGGGTTAGGTTGGATATTAGGGAAAATGTCTTTACAGAAGGAGTGGTCAGGCTGCCCAGGGAGGTGGTGGAGTCGCCGTCCCTGGAGGTGTTCAGGAATCATATGGACATAGCAGTTTGGGGCCTGGCTTAATAGCCATGGTGGTGCTGGGTTGATGGTTGGAGCCAATGGTCTTAGAGGCCTCTTCCAACTAAAAGAGTTCTATGATTCTGTGAAATACAGAGTGTTCAAGACCTCTTCATTTCTTCTTTATTAAACTGGGTAGATGTCTTGCCTTCCAGCACTTTCAATTCAAACCAGGATAGGATGGGGTGGAATGGGATTGAACAGGATGACGTAGTAACTCCTTGTCATCTTATCTAGAGAGACCATGAAGCCCGAAGTATTTCCTTCATTCATGATGTTCCTGCAGGTGACACTGTCCTACAGATATGACAATGTCCTTCAGAACATGATGCCAAATAACTTTTGAAGGCTGCTTGGCAATGGAAAGAAGCAGCAATAATAGTGTGTTACTGGTAGAGATATGAGATCTCTGCATCTCGAATGCTTCTTTCCTTCTCTCATACTGCATGTTTATAGCCTGTCATGACCATCAGATTATCCAAGCAGCCTTCTTGCACTGATGCAGGCTGGAGAATTTCACCACAAGACTTCTGGATTTAACCCAAAATCCAGATTTGACTATGACATCTATTCCCAAAGGAGAGCTTGCCTTGACATACCACCAAGAGACAGACAATCTCTCTACCTCCCTTTTTACAAGTCTCCTCATTTCTGATATGACATGGCTCTGGTGTTGACAAACAGCCACCATATTTTAACTTGATAGATTCAGAATAGCTCTTCAGAACAGAGCATTTTCTCTGCTAATTACACTTTAAAATAAGTTAAAATTGAGGCTTGCAGAAGAGCAGTGGGTCAGTAAACCTTTGGGTCCATTATGTCAGGCAGTGAGACAGCTCAAAGGAGTTCCATTTGATGATGGGGTCCTTCTTAGGCATGATACATCAGGTGTATTCTAGACAGTTAGGATTAAAAGATCTCACCTGAAGTTCTTACATCTGTCCCTCAGTCACTGAGGGAATCCAGGGAGACAGGCTCTTGAGGAGAAGCCTCCTGCTTCCTAGGATCACATGAATCATAGAATTCTTTTGGTTAGAAAACACCTCCAAGATCATTGAGTCCAACCATCAATCTAAGACGACCGTGGCCATTAAACCAAGTCCCAGAGTGCCATGTCCACACATTTCTTGAACACCTCCTGGGACAATGACTCAACCACCTCCCTGTGCAACTTATTCCAATGCCAGCCCAATGAAGGGCAGAGCAGGTATTTGTCCAGATCATGAGAGATGTGGAATGTAAATCATGTTCAGATTCCTAGAGGATGCTGGGCACTGTTGCCTGTGCATCTAGGCTTAGTTTGAACTAGGATTATTTTATGCCTAGGCTTATCTTGGACTCTAGAACTTTTGGGTGCAAGCCCCATGTCTTGTCTCTCAAGAAAACCACAACATGACTGTGTCCCTGTTATTACTGTGGATGAGAAGGTTCATCTTGTGCACAGCAAAACCCACATGGATTTCCCCCCAGATCTAACAAGGACAGAAGAAGGGTTTTAAATTCAGTTATGACAGCTTGGAGACACAATTCTCCTCTGTGTTATTTTCTTGCTGTGTCGTAACAATATCACTCCACAGGCTCTCTGATAGGCCTGATCTCATCTACCAAAGTTAGATGTCAAAGTCTGAGCAAGTCACCCCAGGCTCCCTTTGTAGTCAGTGGAGAGCAATCGGCATCTCCCGAGAGCAATTCATCTGACCTATCTTAGACACCTATCTCAGGATAACATGAATCATACCAAGATGTTTATTTCTCCCCATTGACTATAGAGGGAGCCTAGGGCTACAGGATCAGACTTCCATCTGTAGCTCTTAGAGGCCCAGTTTGGGGGCAAATAGTTCCCACCCACCCATCTTTTCTCCTGTTAGAAAGCAGTCCTGACATCCAGGACCCCTCTTGGAGAGGATATTTGACTAATGCAAGAGTATGACACTGACAAAGGTCTTCTGGACCACTGAATAGAGGCAGTTCCTGGCTATTTCAGGTGTAATACCACCTCATAAGGTCTTGCATGATTTAAAATTCACACATTTAGCAAACCTCATCATATTTTCCTGATGGCATTCTGGCATCTCAGTTGTCTCTGTGCCAAACGCTTCCCCTTGCTTTCCTCGCTCCAGATCAGCCTTCTCCACTCCTGCAATAAAGTAAAGCATGAGCAGAAAGCCACAAGATACTGATCCATCCAGGAGGTTAGTTACATGTAGGAGGTACTCTCTGCTCTCTCATGAAACTCTTCCCAAGAGGATCTGATTTCCAACCACACCCTGTCTACCTCTCTGCTAATGGCAATTTGGGCAGCTGCCCTGGTATCAACAACGGAGATCTACAAACTCTACCCTGTAACTATGGGGAAGGAAACTGGAAGGATCAGGATTTGAAAATGTGACTATGTGAGCTCCACTCAGCCTTCAAGATGCATAAATACTGCAGGGCAGAGCTTTTGCCAGTGCTGCTGAGGAGAAGCCTGGCAGATCCTGGCTCAAGATGGCAGCATCAGTTGTGCTTAGTGTCAGTGCAAACTGAACTCAGAGCTGGGGGTTACCACAGGGGTTGAGACAGTTGGGAGTGCCACCATAACTCTGTACTGCCTGAGTCCACATTCCACCCTAGGGGTACAGGGCAGCCCACATTCATGGCTTTTGTGTGGCTACCTCGACGCAGGCAGCAGCATCAGAGGGGAAATGCAGTCTGGGGAGATCTAGATGAGCTGTAGCCACATCTCTGGTTTGCAGCCCACAACAGTGCTGGGAGATTAGCAGTTTCCACTGAGCCTTGGCAAGGGTTGCAGGTTGTAACATCAGCAAACAGAGAAGCTGAGGAGAGGTGCCAACTTGTCAGTCCCTCAGCCTTTGGGAGCAGGAAACCAATGAGGTGGTAGAGGAGAACCTTCTCTTACTGCTGGAGCTACTGGTAAGACAGGTCACCTTCAGAAGGAGGTCACTTCAGCCTCTTCAGATGTGTTCAAGGACAAGCTGGCACAGTAAGACAGCACCCAGAAGATTGTGATTGGCATAACATCTGGCTACATTTGCCCTTCCATCCCCAATGCAGCTAAAGGCTGTGCATGGCCTGGGTATAGTGTGCTCAAGTGGTTTTGGAGCAAGAGGCCTTGGACCTCATCACCTCTCCACCTGCAAAGTGATCCTGGGATAAAAATCTGGCTCTTGTGCACAGATATGGTTCTCAGGAGAGGAGACAGCCTGTGTAAACAGCTGCAACTAGCTGTAAACAGCCAACCCCCCAGGTGTGGGCTGCAAACCCAGGAGGGCAGTGATGGTGAGGAGGAAATGGCAGCAATCGTAGAACAGGGAATAGTTTTGGTTGGAAAAGATCTTAAAGATCATCAAATCCAAGTGGAGAGGGACTGCTTATAAGGGCCTGTGCTGATAGGAAAGAGGCAATGGTTTGAAACTAGAGCAGGGTAGATTTAGACTGGCCACTAGGAAGAAAGTCTTTACTATGAGGGTGGTGAGACCACTGGAACTGGTTGCCTAAAGAAGTTGTGGGTGACTCATCCCTGGAAGTGTTTAGGACCAGGCTGGATGAGGCTTGGAGCAACCTGCTCTAGTGGGAGGTGTCCCTGCCCATGGCAGTGGGGGTTGGAACTGGATGATCTTTAAGGTCACTTCCAACTCAAGCCATTCCATGATTCTATGAAATGTCAACCCAACACCACCAAACCACCAAACCAAAGTGCCATGTCTACACATTTTTTGACCACTTCCATGTGCTGTGCCTCCAACCCCTCCCTGGGCAGCCTGTTCCAATGCCTGACCACTCTTCCAGTAAAGAAATAGTTCCCCATATCCAACGCCAGGAGCTGGTCCAGTCTGCTTTCCACACTTGCTCTGCCTCCCACTGCAGCAACCCTCCTCTGTCAGCCCTGACACGGAGATTTTTGTCTGGCAACTAAAACATGTCAGTGGGCTGGAGGGGGGACTGGGGAGGGGAGAAGGAACAAGACAACCCGTGGCTACAAAACCAGTGGTGTCTCTCCCGGCGGCGGGAGGCACTGGAAACTTCTGCCTGGGGCAGCGTGCACAATGCAACAGGAGTTATGGATTTATTTCCTTCCCCCTCCCCATTCCCCATTCCTCCCCTTTCCCTGCTGGGTTACATTGCATTCCCCAACTGGGCTCGGGCTGGTTGCAACAAGGAGCTCCCTCTGCCGCATCCCAAAGTGCCAAGTCCAAGCGTGGGAGCTAGTCCTAGACAAAAGGGAACAGTAGAGGGAGCTGATTAGCATCCCTTTGTCCTGGGAGAATCCCAACCCCAAATGGGCCCTTGGAGCACCACGGGAGGCACAAACACACACACACATGGACGGCAGCCAGGGACGGCAGAGGTTTGGTCGCCTTCATCCAAGCACTGGGAGGGGGGAAGGGGGACATGGTGGGTTTCATCCCCAAAGCACTGCTATGGGATGGGTCCTGAAATGGGGTGCAGCTCCCACAGGTCCCACAAGGGTGGTTTTCTCTGGTTAAGGAGGTAGACGTGTGTCTGCTACATACCAAACAGCCAAAACAGGCGAAGTTTCCTGACAAAGAGGGATACAAGCCCATGAATGTGGCTTTTCTTCCCTGTGGGATGTGCTATGAGCTGGCAATGCTGAATAGACGCAGGGATTTCAAGGCCAAAAGGGGCTGTGGGATCATCTGGTTGGATTCCTGTATAACAAGCAGAGAATTTCCTCCTGTTCCTCCCCGAGCAGAAATGACAGGGCAGCAAGAGGAAAAACAGGGTCTATAAAGACACCCTGCATGCTTCCTTCTGTGCTATGGGCTTGCTTGGCAGGGAACAAGACTGTTTCCTGCAGAGCAGACAGCTGAGCCACTTCTTGGCAGAAGATACGTCACCACGCCCCCTGCTAATGCCTGTGGAAGGAGGATGTGTGTGCCTTGACAGATCAAGCTCTCCTATCCCTCACCTACTCAGCCCCATCTTTCAGGGAGCACTTCCTTCAAAGGAAGGACTCATCTTCCAGGAGATCCATAGGATTAAGAGAGACAAACATCAGCCACCAAGAGAAGGAATGGTTCAGAAGTCTGCTGAGGGCTGCAGCTGGGTTTCTGTTGTGCACATGAATTAGGGCAGAGCTGACTTCAGACTGAGCAGTGAGTGAGGAGAAAGCAGCAGTAAGAGGAAATCAGGCTTTTGAGTGTTCCAGAGTCTTGGGAAATGCAAGGTCAACATCATCAGAGAGCCTGAGGGGAGGCAGCACTCGGCTGAAGCAGGGTAGGCAGAGGGGCTGCACTGAAGGGGTAATTTTTGGCAAAGCAGCATGAGCTGGGTAAAGCTGAGGTAGCTGAGGTCTGCATGAAGTAGACCCCAAGACACTAAGCAGGGAAATGCAGGGCACACTGCCTCATGATCACCTCCAACATGCTTCCATGGGTCACTGAGAGGATTCTGGAGACCCTCCAGAAGCTCACTGTAAGATGAGCCCATAAAAGAGGGCTGCAGAGCTGTCATGGGATGCTTGTGTTTTAGGGAGAGACTTGAAGGAATCTGTTGCTGTTTGAGATGGCTTTTTTAGGAAGTGGAGGGCAGTATGATAGACCTCATGAGGCTCTGGAGCTTTGGCTGTAGGTGACTCTAAAACCTGACAAAGCACAGCCAGAAAGCCAGACAGCCCTTTAGATGGTGGGAAACACAGAACTGTCCAAATGGCTCGAGGTGAGGTCCAGAGTGGGTATAGGTCATGGGTGAAGGAATAGAAAGTGTCTTTCACTTTTCATCTTGCTGCATCTCACCCTTCCTAGAGGAGAAAACCAGTTTAAAAAGCATACATATTATCTGACTGGCTTCTTCAGACCCAGCCTGGGACAGTGATGGAGTGCAAAGCAGAAAAGAGAGATTCTGTTTCTGGTTTTGGCTTTTCTTTTGGCTGTGATGAAGATGACAGAGCAGGTCCTCCTTCCTCTGCCTCTCCGTTTCCTGGGGAGTGCACCACAGAAATGACTGGATACTTCCAAATGAGTGGTACCAAAGTAGGTCATGTGTAGGGCCCTAAAGCTCTTGCAACATTATTTAGGTAGTTTGATTGTCCTACTTATGAGTGTTGCTCTCAGGTTTGATGGACAGGGCAGTAACGCTTCATGGAACACATCCTGGTAGGCTGCAGTTTGTTGACTAAGCATCTGGCAAAATTTCTTCTCCCTTATTTTCAGGTGCTAAATCACATTAAATGATAGCTAATAATTATGGCTTATCCTCTCCTAATCATGCTGCTTTCCCAGGCAAGCTGTTGCCACAGGGATGTTGTAGGAGTGCGAATGAATGGGGAGGGCACCAGGAGATGTTTCTGTACACCCGGAGCCATACAAAAGTTGGAGACCCCTTAGGCTAGGCACACAGAAACCAGCTTAGGAGATATTATATCTTGTACCAAAAAAAAATATTTATTCATTTTCTGGTCCAGTTTTCCAGAAGGAAAAAAAAAAATCTCTACAACTCCCTGAATGGAGGGTGGAGTGAGGTGGGGGTTGGTCTCTTCTGCCTAGTATCAGGTGATAGAATGAGAGGGAATGGCCTGAAATTGTGCCAGGAGAGGTTTAGGTTGGAGATCAGGAAAAATTTCTTCACAGAAAGAGTGGTCAGGCACTGGAACAGGCTGCCCAGGGAGGTGGTGGGGTCACCATCCCTGGAGGTGTTCAAGAAATGTGTGGACATGGCATTTTGAGAGATGGTTTAGTGGCCACGGTAGGATTACATTAATGGTTGAACTTGATGATCTTAGAGTTCTTTTCCAACTGAAACAATTCCAGGATTTATGAAAAATGGGTTTGTTGGAGGAGGGGGGGGGGGGGGGGTGGGGGGGGGGGGGGGATTGTGTGTTTTGTTTTGGGGTTTTTTTTAAGGAATCCAAACATTTCTCCACGTTTAACCTGACCTCTGATGTAGACACTTCCTAAACGCATGACAGGCTGCTCAAACAGCCAGAGTCACCATTACAGCTCTGCCACAAGCATCCTGCACTGGTGCTGGCTATGGGACAATACTTGCTCGAAATCTGCAGAGGTAGAAAGATGCAATTTGAAACTCTATGTATCAGCATTATAGCTCCCCTGGAAAAAGAGGCTATAATCACCAGTGTTGCAACTCAGTGAGGTCACTGCGTCACTCTCAGCTATTAACTGCATGTATTTGCCTATTTTATGGGGTTGACCACTAATGGAGTTGACCAAAAGTTGGAAGTGTCTGAGGCTTTTCTAGCTGAGGCTGGGCGTTCTGATATCTGGGAGGCGTGGGGCTGACTTCTGGTTGGTTGATTCAGGGCTGCACCTTCTTTTGTGAGGTTTGTGCCTCCTGATGTTTTAGACTTTTTTGTTAGTTCCATCAACCCTGCCAGAAGAAGAAGGGCCTTCTTAATTCAGACTAGGAAGCCAGGTAGCCTGTCTTAAAGTAGCATAAGAGCTAAGGTTGGTACTGGTTGGGATCAGATAGAATCATAGAGTCATAGAATCAGTCAGGGTTGGAAGGGACCACAAGGATCAGCCAGTTCCAACCCCCCTGCCATGGGCAGGGACACCTCACACTACATCAGGCTGGCCAGAGCCTCATCCAGCCTGGCTGCAAACACCTCCAGAGATGGGGCATCAACCACCTCCCTGGACAACCCATTCCAGGCTCTCACCACTCTCATGGGGAAGAACTTCTTCCTCACGTCCAGTCTGAATCTCCCCACTTCCAGTTTTACTCCATTCCCCATTCTAGCTTGGGATAGACCTCGGTGTGGGGTGGTGGATCTTCTTCACTCTATGAACCCCATGTGAGGTACATCAGGAGGTCCAAGGAAGAGGTGTACCAAGGCTACCTTAGAGGATAACACTGGATCCTCTGGAGCTGCATGGGCTTTTAGCCTCCACACAGCATAGCCCTGCTGCTAACAACCACACACCATAGCTGGGGCAAAGAACCATATACAAAACATTGGAGAGCCACATGTGATTCAGGATCTGCTGGGGAGCCACTCCTGACCTAACACTGTGAACTTAATCTACCCACCTAAGCTAGTACCCAAACATGCTTTGAACTTCAGCTGCTCACCTGAACCAATACACAAAGTGCCTTGCCTTGAAAACCATTTTTAACCCAACTTAACCAACTGAGGTTAACCATCCTGGATGAAGTATGTGTCTTCTTTGTGTGGGGCTTGCCAGCTAGGAGCTCTTTATTGCTGGGCTTGATCTGTGAGCAGCTCTGTGGGAATCTGCAGATTGTGGGCACTTTGCTTCTATAATTAAACAGACTTTGAGCTTCGTGGACCAGCATATTGCACCTAGCACTAAAATAAGGGCAAAAGCAGGTCTTTCAGTTTTAGGAGTCCCTGCAGTTCCTCATCAAAATCTCTTCTTTTAAGTGAGATGACTTCTCCAGGGTGAAGTGAAACCTGTTCCCAGCTCTGTTTAGCTCAGCTCTGCTCTCAACTCCTGAAAACTCTGCAGGCTTTCCCCCACAGAACTAGCAGATCCCCCAGATTAGCACCAGACTTGATGATGGTGCCCATAGCACCTCCTCAGATCAGCACCAGACTTGATGGTGGTGCCCATAGCATCTCCCCAGATTAGCACCAGACTTGATGGTGGTGCCTATAGCACCTCCCCAGATCAGCACCAGACTTGATGGTGGTGCCCATAGCACCTTCCCAGATCAGCACCAGACTTGATGGTGGTGCCCATAGCACCTCCCCAGATCAGCACCAGACTTGATGGTGGTGCCCATAGCATCTCCCCAGATCAGCACCAGACTTGATGGTGGTGCCCATAGCACCTCCCCAGATCAGCACCAGACTTGATGGTGGTGCCCATAGCACCTCCCCAGATTAGCACCAGACTTGATGGTGGTGCCCATAGCACCTTCCCAGATTAGCACCAGACTTGATGGTGGTGCCCATAGCACCTTCCCAGATCAGCACCAGACTTGATGGTGGTGCCTATAGCACCTCCCCAGATCAGCACCAGACTTGATGGTGGTGCCCATAGCACCTCCCCAGATTAGCACCAGACTTGATGGTGGTGCCCATAGCACCTCCCCTGATCAGCACCAGACTTGATGGTGGTGCCCATAGCATCTCCCCAGATCAGCACCAGACTTGATGGTGGTGCCCATAGCACCTCCCCAGATCAGCACCAGACTTGATGGTGGTGCCCATAGCATCTCCCCAGATCAGCACCAGACTTGATGGTGGTGCCCATAGCATCTCCCCAGATCAGCACCAGACTTGATGGTGGTGCCCATAGCACCTTCCCAGATTAGCACCAGACTTGATGGTGGTGCCCATAGCACCTCCCCAGATCAGCACCAGACTTGATGGTGGTGCCTATAGCATCTCCCCAGATCAGCACCAGACTTGATGGTGGTGCCCATAGCACCTTCCCAGATTAGCACCAGACTTGATGGTGGTGCCCATAGCACCTCCCCAGATTAGCACCAGACTTGATGGTGGTGCCCATAGCACCTTCCCAGATTAGCACCAGACTCGATGGTGGTGCCCATAGCACCTCCCCAAATTAGCACCAGACTCAGTGGTGGTGCCCATAGCACCTCCCCAAATTAGCACCAGACTCAGTGGTGGTGCCCATAGCACCTGCACTCATTCAGAATAGAAGACCAAACATGCAGATTAGAAGAAAAGCATGCATGCCAAAATCTTCACTATATCCAAGAGTCAGAGCAGGAAAATTGCACATATTCAAGAAGGCCAAGAGGATGGTGGTACCTGTGGGCAGAAGATAAGTTTTCTTACCAACACTGGCATTGCTCCACTGCAGGATCAGACTGGGCAGTGTATGGGTGACTCAACTTCAACAGCTTTAACTGGCTGACTACCTTCCACACCAGGAGGCCCAGCAGCATGCACAACACCTGACCTGTTGCTGGCCGTAGGTGACAGACTCAGCATGGGAGCCATGGCTGAATTTCTGAAGAGTAATGCTCTGCTCAGGAGCAACAGTGTGGTCTCCAGGAATAAACCAGGATCCAAACCTCATTTCCTATAGCTCACTGACAGCTTTCCACCCTCCCCAGCTTATATCCATTGTCAGCACATGCAAAGGCTCCAATATCCCCTTGCCAGTTGCTTAATCCATTCCTTCCCGCCCCACTGTCAACACAACAATACCCCACTGAGGAGACCCACCCACCAGGAAATCCTCCTTTAACACCCTGCAAAGGAGCAACCAGCTTTATCTCTGCTGCTGTTCTGGAAAACTAAATGAGGACTCATCTGCTCTAATCCCCTCTTAAGATTTCCAGATGAGGCCTGGTGTTCTCATATTAGCATTTCTAACAGCTGCTACGTGGGCACTGCAAAGCTGCTGCTCCGTGGAGGTAAATCACGTCCCAACATACACTTCAGGTGCACTACTCCCTCACCCTGATGACTGAAATGACTGCCCCTCATAAAAATACCTGAAATGAAGGCTTGGGTTAAATGGATTTAGGAGATCTGATTGGCCAGACATTGCAACAGGCTGCCCAGGTATGTGGTTGGAGTCACCATCCCTGGAGGTTTTCAAGAAATGTGTGGATGTGGCACTTGGGGACATGGTTTAATGGCCATGGTGGTCTTAGGTTGATGGTTGGATTCTGTGATCTTAGAGGTGTTTTCCAACCTAAACAATTCTATGATTCCATGATCTTCCTCAAGAATGAGTCTCATGACTAACTCAACCTTCTGCTAGAGAGTTTGGGGACTTCTCCTTGCATGTGTTGCACAGTATTTCCATTGGCATGGGTTTGCAATGGCAGCTGTGATTTTCTTGGTTCAAATAGCAAACAGCCACTCTAGTTTGAGGCTGGAGAGGGGTATTGAACACAAGAGCTATGAGGAGTGGCTGAGACAGCTGCAGATGTTCATCCTGAAAAAGAGAAGGCTGAGGGAAAACTCTCCACAACTCCCTGGAAGGATGTTGTAGTGAGGTGGGGGCCAGCCTCTTCTCCAGATAACAAGTGATGAGAGGAAATGCACTCAAGTTACACCAGAGGAGATTTAGTTCGGACATTAGGCAAAAACATCTTCACTGAAAGGGTCATCAGACACTAGAACAGGCTGTCCAGTGAAGTCACCACCCCTGGAGGGATTTAAATGGCATTTGGATGAGGAACATAGACATGGTCTAACAGTTATGTACAGGGAGATGTTAGGTTATGGCTGGACTCAGTAAATTGAAGGTCTTTTCCTCCTGGGTGATTCTGTGCTTCTGCGTGATAGTCTGACATCCCTGCAGATGCTTTGCACTCAAGCAGTGGTGATGCCACTGATGACTTTCACAAGTCTTGAAAAGTCTCACAAGTCTCAAAAGCCTGCAGGCAGATGTCAGCTGTGGAGCAGTTGAAGTTTTGGAGTGAAGGTTTCTGCTCAGGAATTTGAGTTATTGCTGCTCTTGAGGCTTTTCTGTTTCATGTTGTAAGTCTGGAGTTTGTTAGGGAGCCCTGGGAGTCTCAGGGAGCACAAGTTTTGATGACTTGTGGTGAACAGTGGGAGGCTGACAAGAAATAGGGAAGCCAAAGTCCATCACCAGCCCTACCAGGTGTGGCACCCTTATGTGAGCCATGCAAGACTTCCATGTCCTCACCAGTACACCACACACTCAGCAGCCTTTTGTGGAGAGCTGTTCTGGACAGAATTTTGAAGGAAATTGCTGGAGATCAGACTTTCTGACCAAGGTTGTGAATTGAATCTGGATGATGACAGCATCACTGAAGACTGTGATTTGGTCTCAGCCTTTTCCCAAGACCCAAACCAAGCTGGTCCTCTTAGGGTATACAAATTCAGGTGTTTGCTGTGGATTTTGGGGTCATGGTTTCCATCTAACTCCTTCATTCTTGTAGAACCACAGAATCATAGAATGGCTTGGGTTGGAAGGCATCCTTAAAGGCCATCTTTAAACCTTGCTGCTATCAGCAGGGACATCCCCAACTAGATCAGGTTGCTCAGAGCCTGACCTCGAAGCAGTAAATATCTTCTAATCTGCTGCATGACGTTGTCCACTAAAGAGTCTTGTTAGGCCATGAAATATGCAAGCCCAAGAGTTTTCACTCCTCCCAGCTAACCTGGGAGAAGCATTTATTTGGAGGGATGGATTATCAAGCCCATATTTGTCAGAAACTTTGTTGTGCCAGCACAAATCCCAATTCCCCTTGCCACACGCAGTCCCCCAAGCCTTTTGCTGGCAAGTCTGGAACTGCACTGAAGACGTGAGCCATTTGCATGATTAAAGGTTGCAGGACCAAGATGATTAGAAAGATTCATCAAACTCTCCAATCAGAGCTTTAGCACAGATCCACTAGGTAAGGAGCTGGCTCTTGCTAGGTAGCTGGCTTCTCCTCAGAGTAACTTCCACTTGTTTCCACCAAGAGCTGGAAGTTCTCAGCTTCTCTCAGGATTGATCTTTGCACCTGCAGAGCAAATTCCTGTAAAAGATGTTGTGGTTTTGGTGGCTTTTTCTTTATAATATCCAAACCTGCTGCTTTGATTAGAGATTTAGTGTGGGGGGAAGGGAGGGGGTGAATCTGACAGTGTTTTCTGGCATTTAATCCCTAATTGAAATATTCCCTCTGGGTATTCCATTAAAAAAAAAAAAAAGAAAGAAAAAGAAAAAAAAAGGAAAAAATTAAATTGGCCCAGATATTTTTTTATGAATAACACTTCAATTAAACTTTTACATATTAACTGTACATCAATGGAAATAGTTAGCCAAATAGCATGAGTGTTAGTCACGTATCAGCAGAGGGATGAATCAGTCGAAGGCTGCGCATGTAGCAACCGCCTCTCCCTTCTGAGGGCTCCTGTGAGATGCTGAAAGGCAAGAGAAATTAGCATGAGAGATGGAACAGAGTGAGGAGAAGGAGAAAAAATTTTAAAAAATGAAAAAATAAAAAAGAAAAGACCAGGAGAAAGACAAGGTGCCCAGAGGGGTCAATAGGGAAAGGGCTCCCTTGCTTACGCAGCTATAAGTCATGGAGTCAAGGGACCTGAGCTCTATGCCCAGCCCCGCCACCCATCTGCTGCACACAACTTCACAGCATCATTTTGGTTTGCTCTCTTCCACCCCTTCGATTATGTGGTGGGTTGAAATTCCCCATACCCCACCCCCACGCCCCCAACATTAAATTCACCAGACCAGCTCAGCAAATGAAAGTTGTATTTACAAGCAAAACTACAATCTGCAATGGAATGCAGTGAATAGGTTCAAAACGTTTGACAAGTTCCCCTCCACATCCACTTCAGTCACAGGCAGGGGACTTGGGGCTAGACTTTGTCAAGAGAGGGCTAACGGTAAGGGCAGTCAAGCAAGAGGATAAGATTGCCTGGGGAAGGGGTGGGAGCTCCCACCTGGGAGGTTTGGAGAACAGGTTAGACAAACATCTATCTGTCAGGGATAGTTTAGGCAGAGTGGATCCTGCCTTTGGGCAGAAGGGTGCGAGGTCCAAGCCTGATACCTAAGATTTGAAGGTTTTCTGAACCCGTCAGTGCATCCAGATATCAGCTGCATGCAAAATAGCAAGAAGTGAGGTTTCTGGTTAGAAACACTAAGCTTTTTCTGTTAAAAAGCTACTCCTATTCCCTAGGAGGTGGTGGAGTCACCTTCCCTGGAGGTGTTCAAGAAATGTATGGACAGGGCACTTAGGGACATGGTTTAGTGGCCACAGTGGTCTTAGGCTGAAGGTTGGACTCGATGATCTTCCAATCAAAACCATTCTATGATTCTATACAAGATGCTTCCCTTATTACAGTGGCTTCAATTTTGTGCCACTTCCACTGAACTAGATAATGGTTATTCTGATTTACACCAGGCCAAGAGGAGAATCAGGCCTCATCTTCTTCTGCTGATGGCCAAAACATCTATTTTGTACTTCACCTGATTTATTCAGTAACTGATTTTCAAAGACATTTCCTCAGGGTTCATGGTTGTTCTTCATTTTTTTTTTTCCATTCCTGCACGTCACATAATCATATCTCCCCACTCATTACATAGGGCAGCAGCAGTGATGCCACCAAGGGAGCTTACATTTAAACAGCAAGAGAGGAATCTTTAGCAGCTCTCATCCCAAGAGACCAGAGGATGTGTAGCTTTGATTTCCTTTGCTGTAAGATAGGCAGGGATGAAAGCAATGTACACTGTCAGAAAGCCCTTAAGGTTCCTCCAGCAGTTTGGCAAATGCCTTCCACTCCCACTAAAGTCACCAGAGACAGTGTAGGCAGAGCAGGTCATCACCCTTCCTCCTCCAAAGTTAATACGCTGAATGCCCCATCCCTGGAAACATTCCAGGTCAGGTTGTTTGGGGCTCTGAGCAACCTGCTCTAGTTGAAGATGTCCCTGCTGACTGCAGAGGGGTTGGACTAGATGACCTTGAAAGGTCTTTTCCAACCCCAACCATTCTATGATTCAGTGACTCTCTGATCCCCAGATCATAGGCCCAGTCATGCTTTCATGATGTGTGGAGGGATATCTTCATTTTTTTCCACTTTTTCTGTTGTGATTGTTCTGCTGATTTTGTCATCTTAGCAGAGTAAGATTTTTTAGAACATAACTTGATTGTAAGAGTTCCTGCAAAGGCTTGGCCATACTAGATCTATGCATGAAAAAATGTTGGGGTCTGAGGTGACAGTTTGGGTTAGGTATTGATAGATTTGTTAGTTTGCCCACCCTTAGAAGGTGCTGGTGCTGTCCTCACTTGCACTCCTTCCAGGATGGACAAGAGTTGAGCACAACTTTAGACAAATATTCAATAATATTTAGCTCCCTTTTCCACTTGCAAATTATACAAGAGGTTCAGCTCCAACCAGAATATCTGTCATCCAGAGCTTACCTGCTGGCTTCTAATTGCTTGTAAATCATCTGGTTTCTGTCCAGGGTTTGGCAATTTTCTTATTCCTCTCTGTCTAAAGAGATCTGGAGGACTGGGCCCAGTTCTGGGCTCCTTGGTTTAAGAAGGACAGGGAACTGCTTGAGAAGGTGCAGAAAAAGGCTGCAGAGATGCTGAGAGGACTAGGACATCTGTCTTATGAAGAAAAGCTGAGGAACTTGGGGCTTTTTAGCCTGGAGAAGGCTGAGGGGAAAATCTTATTGAAACTTATCAACACTTAAAAGGTCAGAAGGATGGGGACAGTCTTTTGTCAGTGATGCCCAGTGACAGGACAAGAGATAATGGGCACAGACTTGAACATAGGAAGTTCCACCAAAACATGAAGAGAACTTCTTTACTTTGAGGGTGGTGGAACCCTGGAACAGTCTGCCCAGAGAGGTGGTGGAGTCTCCATCTCTGGAGTCATTCAAACCTCACCTGGATGCTATCCTGTGCAGTCTGCTCTAGGTGACCCTGCTCTGGCAGAGGGGTTGTAATAAATGAGGTCCCTTCAAACCCCTGTTGTTCTGTGGTGCTGTGGTTCTGTGATCCCCCACTGCTTTTGCAGCTGGCTCTATCCTCAAGTGACAGAGACTAAAAAAGAAGGAGGCTAATAATTGCCCACCCATTGTAGGTGGGCATCTGGAGCAGAGGCAGGGCAGGTAAGCCTGTCCAAAGTCATGCTTAGCAAGACTTTGCATGCTTAGCTCCTTCTCCCTTAGGAACCACAGATCCAGTCTCCAAACCATGCTTCCTCTCATGAGCTATTAATAAAAAGTGGCTTTTGTGCTTTGAGAGCTGCATCAAACTTCCCTGCCTCCCCAACTGGGTGAAACTGAAACCCACAGAAAAATGAGGTTACCAAAGCCTGCTGCAGGGGGATGAGCAGCTCCCTGCAGCTCCCCCAGCATCCCAAACCCCCCTCCCTTCTCCAAATTGAGCCTGCAAAGCAATAAAAAAACTTCTGCAAGCCGAAAAATTGCTTAATTGCCTCAAATTGATTCCATGGTTTTATTAAGATATTTTCCCAGCTCCATTATGGTTAATTATTTGTATTACAGTAGACTCAGAGGCCCCAAGCAGAGATCAGGGGCCCATTGTGCTAAACACTGTTAGAAGCACATAATAAAATCACTCCTTGCCCCACATAGCTTAGAGTTACTTGGGGAGCTGCAGTAGAAACACACCACAGCTCCTGGGAACACCTTTTAGGAGAGGCTAAAGTGGGGTTTGAAAGCCCAAAGGGTCCCTGGTGAAAGCTTGGGCTGTTTTCAATGCATGTGCTGCCTGCAGCCCTGTCCTTCCTGAGCTTTGCTGGGAGAAAATCAAGGGGGAATATTGACACACAACCAACAGAGGAACCTCCAGCCTGGCGCAAGGCTGCACACAATCACTTCGGTTGGAAGAGGCTGTTAAGATCACCAAGCCCATCCATTAACCTAGCACTGTCAGGTCACCATTAAACTATGTCACTCAGCACCACATCTACACAGCTTTGAGACTCCTCCAGGGATGAGGACTCCTGCACTGCTCTGGGCAGCCTGGTCCAGGGCTTGACAACTCTTTTGAGGAAGAAGTTGTTCCTCATTTTTGACCTAAACCTCTCCTGGTGCAACTTGAGTGTGCTTCGGCTTGTTCTACCTCTAGGATATGAGGTCCTATGAGTATTGCTCTCTCAGTAGGGTAGGACAAGATGGGAATAGGGGGAAATAGGAGAAGGTGAGGGAAACAAAACTGATTCCTGTGCTACTTTCTCCTTCACCTTTCACTTGTGCTTGCAGGAGGTTCATGAGGGAGTTACTTTTCCCGGGGATTTCCAGGCTCATTTTGCAGAGCCAAGGAGTTCCTTTCTTTCAGCTGGCCTTTGGAGATCCCACAACTGCTACTGCTGCCTTCCTCTGCTTCCCAGCCCAGACAAAGAAGCAGAGTAAAAATGTGAAAGGTGAACCCTAAGTTTCTCTTCTCCCTCCTCCACCCCACTCTACAGCCAGATCTCTGCAGTTGCGCCTTGCTCATGTGTGGGAGATCTTTCTTTTGGAGGGGTCAGCACCAGGGGAGCTTTTCCACACTTGCAAGAGAGTGAGGAGAGACCTTGAAACCTTACTGGAAGTGATGCTCCGTGCTGGGAGCATGGCAGGCTTAGGGTGAAGGTCCAGTTGCTGATTCAACTGAGGGTGCTGCTGAGCTTCTAGAGGTGCTCAGGAGGTGCCTTGCAGAGAGGTCACACATCTCTTCATTGCCCACCTCTGTCTTGAGCCTTCCCAAGAGCTGAGAGGATGTGAAAGGCAGCAAACTGTAGCCCAAACCCAGGGGAAAATCCAATTGTTTCCAAGCACTAAACTCAGACCTCAAGCGGAGCAGGAACCTCTGGAGATAACGCAGTGTCTGCGTGTCTGTGTGTCTGTGTAAAATGGCCTTGCAGAACACCCCCCTGCCCCCCCCAGCTTTAGAAGGGCCTTTGAAAAAGATCTGGGTGGTGATTCAAAATCCAGGTTATGACCTGTGACCTCTGGATGAGAAATTGTTGCCATTTAGGATGTGTTAGGAGGTCCATCCTTTTCATCAGATGCGTGTTTCTTCTTGCTGCGGGAGGCAATCACACCGGTATATCATTAACTCACAGAAAAGGAGGCTGTAAAAGAAGTTGATGGGGGACCTTAGCCCACACCCTGCTGGGGTCTGCTGGGAGCACAATATCCCAGCGACCATGAGATTAAGCTAAAGAGAAAAGTGAAAATGCTTTTCACGATTCACACGCCCTTTAGATTGTTTTATTAAACCATCTGAATAGGGATTTCCCTTTCGGCCGACAACGGGGCCCGGCCAATGCATAGTTCTAGGTTGCTATGACTTAGTTGGTGCTGGCTAATCACAAGTGAGGGCAAATTTCATATAAAATATCTGGGGCCATTGTCAGCCTAATGCAGCGTGACAGTGGCAGCACAAAGGGGGATTCATTCACCCCAGCAGGTAATAAGGACGATTTGCCATACCAACCAGGCAGTCTCGAGGGGGGCTGTCAAATGCGATCAGAGCAGCGAAATGGAGCCTCACATTCCATTCTCAGGTGGGCGAAGGAGATCCTTTTGTTTGCCCATGTTGCTTCTGATAAGGGAATACAATTATTTTAGTTTAGTTTAGTTTTTCCCCCCCTTCCCCATCTCCTGTCGACTGCTGGAGCTGTTTTCCCTAGCGCTGTTGGGTGCTTGCCTGGATTTTTTTTTCCCTCCCCTATTTTTATTTCTCCAGGAAGGAGCCTTGGTGATTCTTTAACCTGGAACACACCCCTGAGAATTTCCCCCCAGTCCTTCCCCACTCCTCTTCCTCCTTCCCCTTTCATTAAGGACTTGGTCCTGGCACAATGAGCGTGCTGTATCTCTGCTAATAACCCACAATTGGTGCACAGCTTCCTTTTGTCTACAGCCTCCCAGGGATGTCATCATGTGGTTGGGAGAGATGAGGGGCTGGGGCAATTTGGGGTGGTTGGAAGGGCTGAGAGGATGGTGCTATTTCAGAAGGTGAAATATTCAGAAGGCAGCTTTTACAGGATGGTGGGAATGGGGGGATCAGGCTCCCACAGTGTTTCACACATGACCAAGCCAACAGAAAGACAGATAAAACGTGCTTGCACCAAGCAGGGTTAGGTAGGCAGACATGGTAATGATTAGATTGACAGAGAGATAGGGTGATGGAGAAAGAGATAGAGGGATATTTGCTTTGCAGGTATCAGAGCTGGGCTACTGATACCAGACCATCCTGCTGATTTGCCTATCTTGGGGGTCTGGTTACCTGTGGTCACCTGGGGTTATTTTGACAGTAGCTAATTAGCCAGAGCATTCCAGCCCTCAGCCCACCCTCAGCTCACATGAGGGCTTGGAGGGTGGCAGGGAGCACCAACCCTGCTCCCAGCACTATGCGTGAGGCTCCTGGGCTGCTCCAGCGTCTGACAATCTGGATCTACCTGTTTCAGGTAGAGCCTGAAAGGTTTGGAAGCTCAAGCACTGGGCTGGAGGTTGGAGTTTTATTGTCCAGTGATAACCATAAGCAATCAGAAGGGGGGTGGGGGGGAAAGGCAAAAAAAAAAAAAAGAGGAAAAAAATGAAAACAAAATGGAAAAAACAAAAGGAAAAAACAAAAGGAAAAAACAAAAGGAAAAAAAATCATTCAGATGTTTTAGGGGAACTTGGCCTACACGATTTTCTGAGCTGTGTTAATCCAACATCCTCCAATGCAACATTCCCTCTTATCTGTACCACCTTCATGTTCCCTGGCAGGAACTGCCCATTTAATAATTTCCCTCCAATGATCTGAATCATGGCTAATCTGATCAAATGTCTTTTTTAGAGCCTTTCATCTTCCCTGGGATGTGTTGACACTAGCACACTGGCTCAGAGGAAACAAGAACTCAATCAGAACTTCTTTCAAAACACAGATGGGACCCAAACCTAACCTTTCCTTTGAGATATGCAAAAGTTTGGTTAGCTTCTTGTTATTAATGCCTGACATTTGCATAAGTCTTTGCATTTAGGGGCCTGAGTTTTAAAAGGATAAAAAAGTCAAACAAACCCTGGAGCTGGATTTTGATGGGAAACCATGCAGGATCAGCTGGGCATGGAGCTGGCATGGCTCCCAGTGGAGAAGGGCATAGGCTGTGGCATCATGCAGAGCCCAGCATGGATCTGCAGGGCAGCTCCTGGATGGCATCACCTACTGCAGTGTGGGTGCTCCAAAGCTGTGTTTTTCCCACTGCTGCATCTGCTCCTGGAACCAGCTTCATCCCATTTCAGGGTTAGGTCTGAAAGCCTTGATGATCTGCAGTCCCTGAGGACTGCTGCAGAGCAGGCTTCTACAGACTTGGAGATAAACCTGTATAGGCAATGCCGCTAAAAACCAGGAGATCTGAGACAAGTCTGCACCCCAGCCAATGGCAGCAGACCTCTGCATTTCACTGGTGTGGCTCCAAATCATACAGACCAGTCTGTAAATCTCTGTCAAGACGATATCTATAGTCTGTCCTGCAAACAGAGCTTTGAGGAATGGTCTTGGTGATCCTTCTGCATCCAAGGGATCCCAGGTAATCACTAGGCTCTGCTCCAGCCCAATGAATCCCATACAATCTCTTGTGGACAAGACTGGAGGTCTACATAGCTCTGGATGTGTCTTCTCTGTGCAACACAGAGCTGCTCTAGAGAGTCCTGGAGCTAGGGGCAAGACCTGTAATGGCTGTAAGTCCAGATGAGATGATGGCAAGAAAGTAGTCACATCCACACAGCTCAGAACAAAGGCAGCTTGAGCTTCTGATGTTCTCATAAAAGGCCTTGTGGAAGAAAAATGATCCAAGCATAGATATCACTCCTAGGTTAATAAGGCAGCATGCAATACTGGGTGAGGAGAAAAGTCCTTCTTTTTGCCTCTCCTCTGGAATGTTGTAGGCTGAAAGGATGATCAAAGCTCAGGCTATTGAATCATAGAATATCAGGTGGGAAGGAACCTCAAGAACCATCTGGTCTAACCTTTCTTGGCAAAATCATGGTCTAGAGTATCCAGCACTGGGTACTTCCCCACTTTGCTGGGGAGATTTATTCCAAAGGTTAATTGTTCACATTGTGAAACTTTTTTGTGCTTGTGTCCAATTGGAAGTTGAGCTTTCTGCCTCTGTCCTGTATGGAGAGCATGCCAAACACGATCTGTGATGCCAGTTATTAGACATCACCATCCCAATGAATTTCTGAGTGGCTTCTTAGTGCCTTAATATGTGGATTCTAGTTGATTTTTGTAGACAGGAAACTGAGGCAGAGTGTCACAGTCACTTGTGTCCAGAAAAGGACTTTGAGCAGTGTTTGTAGCCCACCGGGTAAGGCAGTCAGCAGGCTCCTATCTTCCTAAAGTGTCCAGAGTCTTCCACCAACAAGGGCTTTCTGCCTGCTGCTGCTGTGACTGAGCAGAAAAGCAAGATCATGGCACTTGGCTGCTTGGTGTTCAAACTTGAGTGACACTGAGTGAAGAATGAAAGCTTTAAGGAAGCTCAGCATCTCTTCCTAAAGCTTTGACTTTGGAAAGCATTTTCCAGCATCCCTAGGATGAATACAACACGTGCTGGCTAGCTGGGGAATGGGCTTTGTGGAAGGAAGCCTGACTTCTCCTAGCCTTTTATAGTCCTTGTGTTGATCATATCCAAGGCCCAGAATTAATAGAATCATAGAATAGAATCATAGAATCAAGAAGGCTGGAAGAGACCTCAAAGATCATCGAGTCCAACCTGTCACCCTACACGTCATGCCTATCTAAACCATGGCACCAAGTGCCACGTCCAATCCCCTCTTGAACACCTCCAGGGATGGTGACTCCACCACCTCCCTGGGCAGCCCATTCCAATGGCCAACCACTCTCTCTGTGAAGAACTTTCTCCTCACCTCCAGCCTAAACCTCCCCTGGTGCAGCTTGAGACTGTGTCCTCTTGTTCTGGTGCTGGTTGCCTGGGAGAAGAGACCAACCCCCTCCTGGCTACAACCTCCCTTCAGGTAGTTGTAGACAGCAATGAGGTCTCCCCTGAGCCTTCTCTTCTCCAGGCTAAACACCCCCAGCTCCCTCAGCCTCTCCTCACAGGGCTTGTGCTCAAGGCCTCTCCCCAGCCTCGTTGCCCTTCTCTGGACATGCTCCAGCAATTCAACATCTTTCCTAAACTGAGGGGCCCAGAACTGGACACAGGACTCAAGGTGTGGCCTAACCAGTGCTGTGTACAGGGGTACAATGACCTCCCTGCTCCTGCTGGCCACACTATTCCTGATGCAGGCCAGGATGCCATTGGCTCTCTTGGCCACCTGGGCACACTGCTGGCTCATGTTCATGCTCTTCTCCATCTTTTCTAATGGGCAGCAGATGCATCTTGGACAGCAAACAGCAAGCATGGTACAAGGATCCCCTTTTAAGGGATAAGAGGATAATTGAAGAGCCAGGCCAGTGCTGTTGCAGGAGACCCACATGTTGCGGATGGTGAGGATGGGTCAAAGGAAAGATGAACACCAACAACAGGAGCCTTTCTGCAGAGGAGCTGAAGGAAGCTTGAGGTTGAGCCGGATGGCTTATGTAAAACCTTCACAGCTAGTTTATCTGAGATGGGATCCTCTATTGCTACAATCAAGAGGAATGTGGTGAAACTGCAGCTCGCCTGCCTCCGAGGCTCTGAGTGCCAATATTTGGTTTCCAACGTTCCCAGTATTTTCCCCACAAGCAATGTCATGCTCACAGCAGCCAGGACACCACTGATCCTCCTCCTCCTCCTCTGTGATGGGAACAACACTTGTTCCCCTCCAGCACTTGGGCACTGTCTCTGCAGTGTGGATAGATCTGGCAGTTGGCTTGTGCCAAGGGGTTCCCTGTTCTCTGTCTTCACCTGGTGCTGTGCCAGTATTTAATAGTTATGATTGGCAAACTATTTCCTTCTCTGTGATCACAAAAAATACCAAGTGTCTTTTAACATTTTTTTGCCCTACCTTTTCCCCTCCTTTCCCCAGGGAGGAATATGTTCTGGGCTCTGAGTTGTGACCCTTTGTTTCTTATAACCACAGAGTTATTAAATGGTTTCATCTGGAAGGGATCTTTAAAGCTCATCTAGTCCAACCCCACTGCACTCAGCAGGGACATCAGCAGCTAGAGAAGGTTTCTCAAAGCCCCAGAAAACCTGACCTGGAATGGTTCCAGGGATGGGCTTTCCACCACTTCTCTGGCCAACCTTGTACAGTGTCTCATCACCCTCATTGTTAAGAATTTCTTCCTTCTATCTAGTCCAAACGTCCCTCTTTTAGTTTAAAACCATCACCTCTTCTCATGTCACTACAGACCCTGCTAAAAAGAGTGTCCCCAGCTTTCTTGTAAGCCCTGTGAGTGCAAAGAGCACTGCCAGCTGCAGGACATCACCCCCATGTCCTAAACCTTGAGTTCTTTGTTCGGAGGGATCTGTGCTGAGGTCAGCTAGGGCTGAGGGACAGGAGCATCATCTGCTGGTATCTGGGACATGCAAGGTTGCTCTGCTGCAGGCAGTCCCCTGCATGGCAGATTTCAGGGCCAGCAGGCAATGCTGTTCAGGGTGGTATAAGCCAGCACTGATCTCTGCATATGTTTGTGCAGCTCCTGTGAGCTCTGACTCATCAGTCCCGTTGGATTTCACTTCTGCTATTCAGAAAGCAGCTGTGTCTGCAAGGCTGTCAGTGTGATCCTAAAGAAACCCACTCCTGCTGGGGGCCACCATCTCCTTACCACTGATGAGACTTGGGCTCAAGGTAGCTCTGAGAGCCACCCTTCAGACTTGAGGTTTTCCTCCAGCCTGGACTTCAATGTAGCTGCCAATAAGGAGCAGGCATTCACTTTTATATCATGAGTGCTTCAGCTCTTGCACCCATGGAGAGGAGAATTTGGTCTTTTCCACCATCCTCCTTTTTCATCCAAAGTGAGACAACCTGACTTTGCATTCAGGTCCTTCTGGTTAAGCTTTGACTATGGAGCTTCTTTTGGGTGACCCTGCCCACAAGAAAATAGCACAGTTCTCCACCCACATCTAGACAAAGTGGCTTTCCTTGGTGGATTCAAGGAGGAAACCACAGGATGTTGATAGCAGCTGAGTAGTCCTCTTTATACTGGAACTGAGAACATAATTCACCTCATCTGAGTCAAAGATTGAGCTTCCAAAGCTCTCAAAGCTCACTTCACAAACTCCTCACCACCTTGCTCCTTTGGACAACACCTTCCTCCCCATGATACCTAACCTACAAGGCCTGCAAGTTATGAGGGGGAAAGTGACCCCAGAGTAAGAGGCAGGGCTGTGCTGGATCCAAATACCAGAAGCACTAGTTTGGCCCCACTTTTATTTCCAGTTTCTGGGTTCTTTTAAGTTTATTTAGATTATTTTTTCCTTTTTTTTTAAATGCCAAGTCAATGCAGTGTCAACTGTTGTGCAGATCCTAACATGACAGGTGTGGGTTTGTATCCCCTCAAGCCAAGGAGGGAACTGAAACCCTTCCTCACACTCCCTGGGTACTTGCCCTACCAGAGAAATCTTGGAAAGACTTTACACCTTCCACCTCTCAGAGATGGGTGTCTGAAGTAGCTGGCACAGGATGTAGCTTCCTCTTGTCTTTTAGCCTTGGAAGTGAATCAGAATCATAGAATTGTCAGGGTTGGAAGGGACCTTAAGGATCTTCCAGTTTCAACCTCCCTGCCATGGGCAGGGACACCTCACACTAGATCAGGTTGCTCACAGCCACATCCAGCCTGGCTGCAAAACCCTCCAGGGATGAGGCTTCCACCACCTCCCTGGGCAGCCTGTGCCAGTGTCTCACCACCCTTATGGGGAAGAATTTCTTCCTAACATCCAATATGAATCTCCCCATTTCTAGTTTTGTTCCATTCCCCCCAGTCCTATCACTCCCTGACACTCTAAAAAGTCCCTCCCCAGCTTTCTTGTAGCCTCCTTCAGATAGTGGAAGGCCACACTCATGTCTCCTCTGAGCCTTCTCTTCTCCAGACTGAACAACCCCAACTCTCTCAATCTGTCTTTATAGGAGAGGTGCTCCAGCCATTCTCAGAAAACAGCAGGTCTCCTCCCTGCAGTCCAGTTAAGCAGATATGATATTTTCTACATTTTACCCCTAAGTGACTCTCCCAGGAACACTCAAGAAGTCTGAGATGTCAAAAAGTCAAGGCTTGCACACTGCAGAGTCTTTCCTAGTGTGGCACAGGGAGTAGCATCCTCTGTTCAAAAGCAGACTTGCTAATGATGGCTGGGAGTAGAGACTAAGATGTGGGAACTCTTCCCTTCACTGTCATCCATCTCCAGAAGTAACCTAGGACAATTCTATTCTTTTCATAGAATCAGAGAATCATTTTTGTTGGAAGAGACCTTGAAGATCATCAAGCCCAACTGATAACCTAGCACTGCCAGGTCAGTGCAGCCCAAAAGTCAGTGTTTCACTTCAGGGGCTGTGTCTCAAAAAGGATGGGGACAAGGTCTGGAGTGGTAAAGAGTTGCTGGCATGACAGGCTTGTGTCCACAGAGCAGTCACTAACTGTCCTGGAGACATTAAGGTTCTCTTCACAAAGAAGCTTCCACATCTTCAGCAGGACCATTTAGTAAAGTGGAAGACCCTTAGAGCAGGCTCCATCTCTATTGCTTGGCCATCTGTTCTCCAGCTGCTGATGTCTGCTTCCTTTCTTTCAAGCTGTACAGCCCAGAACCACCTCAAACTAGACATCTTCCATTTTCCTTCCTTCCCTCCTTCCATCATTCCTTCTCTCCTTTTTCTTCCCCTCCTTGCTTCCTTCTGTCCTTCCTTCCCTCTTTCCTTCCCTCCTTCTTTCCTTCTTTCTTTCCTTCTATTTTTCCTTCCCTCCTTCTTTCCTTCTTTATTTCCTTCCCTCTTTCCTTCCTTCTTTCCTTCCCCAGGAACCTGCTGTTGCCACCAAACCACTGTGTGCAGGGAGGAAGGAAAGATTTAGGGTGTCAAGGGTGTGGATAACTGTTGTGCCAAGGTGGTAAAAAGGGACCATAGCTTTTTAAGACAAAACCAAACCATTATGTTCATCCTTCTACATCCTCCCACATATCTGGGATATCTCCTTGACCTGAGGTTAATCATTTAGTCCTTCAGAGAAAGAGTCACTGTCTGGGCAGAAGAACACATGAGAACAGGTTTCGTATATTAGTCAGTTGAGATATTCCTGTAGTTACTCATTTGCCTTCCTCATCTGACTACTTGATGACCCTCTCTTCAGCTTCAACACCTTCTGCCCACAATGCTGAAGACATCACTGAACTGAAGATAAGTAGGATTGTCCTCAGGTATATAGATAAGGAGATAGGAGTAAAGGCTGACAAAAGGATTTGCCCAAAGTCCCATAAAAAAAAAAAAAAAAAAAAAAAAAAAGCCCTGCAAAAGCAGGAAACCAAATGTTAGGTCACCTCATCCTCAGGCCACTGAATTCCCATACTGATATTGCTTCAGCCACGAGTTTTTACATCCCAAGATGTTTCTGCTGCTGAGACAGGCTGGTCAGAGGTGTTCTGCAGAGTTCAGGTGTCCTTAGCCTCACAGATCAGACTTAGGAAACCATCTGAGGGTGGTGAGACACTGGCACAGGTTGCCCAGAGAAGCTGTGGATGCCTCATGCCTGGAAGTGTTTAATACCAGGCTGGATGAGGCTTGGAGTAATCTGGTCTAATGGAAGGCATCCCTGCCTATGGCAGGGGGTTGGAACTAGATGATCTTTAAGGTCCCTTCCAACTCAAGCCTTTCTATGATTCCATGAATTTCAAGAAGTAGACAATGACTTGGAGATTTCTGCATTAGAAGGCAGATACACAGCACCCCTAAAATCCCTCTACAAGGCTCAGCACCTTTTTCACTCATAGCCACCCCCCTCAAACAGAAGGGTCCACGCCAGCCGTCCAAGTCTCTAAGCCCTGCAGGGAAACTCAGGAGCTGGCAGGAATTACACAAGCTGAAGCCAGAGCTTTGGTGACCTTGTGCCACACTGAAAGCAAAGTGGTTAAAATGCTCTTAAGTCAACGTCCCCATGAGGTATTAGTCCCTATTAACCTGCTCTTGCCAGATGACTTTCCAGAAGCTCTCATCAAGTCATAACAAGCTGCTTGTCTCTTGCTACCAGAACCACCCAGAGAGGAATGAGGGGGACCTGACAAATACACTGCACTTTCCTGTTATCTGTGCTGAGTCTCCTGCATTTTTATATGGCACCTTAATAACCCCTCATTTCCATTACAAGTGCATGCTTTCCTTCTGCTTATCTCTACCTCTATCCACTCCTTCTCCATTCCTGCAGCCACACGGCCTCCGGCTACAACCTGGGGAAAGCTCTTCAGGGCTCAGCAGGGTCAGGTCATAGAAATACAGAATTGTTTCTGTTAGAAAATACCTCTGAGATCATTGAGTCCAACCATCAAGTTAACACCACCATGCCTTCTAAGCCAAAGTGCTGTGCCCACATGTTTCTAGAACACCCCAAGGGATGATGATTCCTCCACCTCCCTGGGCAGCCTGTTCCAATGCCTGGCCACCCTTTCAGTAAAGAAATTTTTCTTAATATCCAACCTAAACCTCCCCTGGCACAATTTCACACCCTCTCCTCTCATTAGTAATCAAAGGACAGTCCTACAAGCGAGAAGGTGACAGGAAGTGATTCACCTGATGGCTCTTCTCCATCTGCGTCAATATTGAACTCGGTGCCTGGAGTTAGGGGTAGGAGATGTAAACCCAGTGGCCTAAGTTCGTGGAGTCATTAAAAGAGATCAGTTACAACTTTCTCAAGAGACAACCTCCTAACCTCAGTGCCCCCGGGGCCAGATCTCAGCTTCTTTGCTCTGCCTGCCTACATTCCCCAGGTAGTTACCATCAGATACAACGCTGCTTGCTTCCTGTTGTGTGCTGTTAAGTGGTGGCTGCACTCCACCCCAGGGGTGGCTGCATTTCAAAAGCAGGGGAGTGATTATGGCATCCCTGGGCTGTAAAAGGCATTGGGCTCTTTCTGAGAAGAGGAGAGCTGAGTAGAGTTGGTGCATCTTAAGGTAAATCCTATCAAACCCCTCCTGCAGCTATAGGCATTCAACAGTGGAGAGCTTAGGTAAGGAAGCTGGGATTTAGGATTTGGTACCTACAACAAAGCTGTCCTCCTGTAACTTCTTGTTCAGTTGTGGGCAAGCCAAAGAGTCACAGAATCACAGCATGGTGAGGGTTGGAAGTGACCTCTAAAGCAGGGTCATCCACAGCAGACTGCCCAGAATCACAATGCCCAGGCAGGTTTGGAAACTCCAGAGAAGGAGTTCCACAACCTCTTTGGGCAGCCTGGAATTGGGTTCCACCACCCTCACAGCTCAAAGGCAGCTTTGACTGCAGTGACCATGAAATCCTGGAGTTTAAGATCCTTAGGGCAGTGAGGAGAGTGCACAGCAAGCTCAGTACCTTGGACTTCAGGAGACCAGACTTTGGCAAGAAAAATGGTTTTAAACTGAAAGAAGGGAGATTTAGATGAGATGTTAGCATGAAATTCTTTACAGTGAGGGTGGAGAGACACTGGAACAGGTTCCCCAGAGAAATTATGGACATTCCATCCCTGGAAGTGTTTAAGGCTAAGTTGGCTGGGGCTTTGATCAGCCTGGCTAGTAGAAGATATCCCATGGCGGGGGTGTTGGAACCAGATGATCTTTAAGGTCCCTTCCAACCCAAGCCATTCTATGATTCTGTGGAAAGGTTTCAAGGTTAGTAAGGCCACAGGAGGAGGTGAAAAGTGTGTCAGCTCTTTTCTGGTCATTACACTCTCTACCTCCCCACCAGAAAGTACTGGCATTCATCCCATCAACTCATCTCCCTGGCTTTTGTAAGAAGCCTTTGCCTTTCACAGACCTCAGAACAGGTCATCAGTGTCCTTGGAGACGTCATAAAAGCTCTCCACCCCTAAGGTTTGGGGCTTAGGCAAGTGCAAGATGACAAATCATCCATCCTGTTAGAACTGGACTCCTCTGGTCATGCTCAGAAGTTGAGCTTTCACACAGCTCAGGAACTACACAGTCACCATTTGCAGGAAGCTGGGTTCCTCCAGGCTGGACAGAAGCTGACCAAGGGTTTTTCAAGATCACATTGGGCAGCTGAGGGTTTCTACATTTTCCTTTTGCAGTCCTAGCCCTTGGTGACTTACTAACCTCACAATGCACATTGACAACACGCTCCAGGACATTGCTCATGCCTTCTGCTTGTAAGTTCATGCACATCACTTGATTTGCATGTTGTATTTGGTAGGCTTCCCAAAGTGGTGCTGCACAAGTTCTTGCTTAAGACTTCCATCCAGACAGGACTGCTCTGCAAGCATGCAATTTTGATTTCTCCCCAAGAACATGTTGGCTTTTTTGCTTGGCATATGAAACTCTCTTCACCTTAGTAAAGCCTGGAAGCATCTAGAAGGTAAAGAATGAGCCAAAGTGCCCAGGGAAAGCTCAGATCAGCAAAATGCAGCTCAGAGAAGGTTTGAGTGGTTTTGAGTAGGCACCTTGTCAGCTGGTGAAAAGCTCAGTAGGAGCTGGTGGAGTTGCATCTACCGACAACCTGGTGTTCTGCCTTCGTGGATCTGTTCATATTTCAGCACTGTCCTAGCCTGAACATCTGAAAGGTAGCAGAGACAACAAGCTTTCTTGGCTAACTTTCTTGGTCTATGGGTACAAGTGAGCTCATGTGGGGAATGGTATAGGAGCACAAGGGAGGCCATTTATCAGTTGTGTCTTCTCAGAATTGCCTCCAGGGCTGGAGAATAGCTGTGCTGATGACCTTGCCTTTTTGCTGAAGCCAAAAATCATTGCAGTGGTGTCTGCTGAGGTGTGCTTGTTGAAATCCAGGGTCATTTCTAGTAAGTGAAGAAATGCAGTAAGACCAAATCTTGGTCTTTTGGTATATTCCTCATTTGTAAAGCAGTTTGAAATGTTTGGGGTTTGGCACAGTGCAGGAAAAACACATCTAGGAAAGCCAGGCCAATGCTGAGCTGCTCTTCCCCACCCAGCTCCAGCAAGGATGAAATGTTATGAAGGAAGGTCTACACAGAGACTAAGGCTCCTCAGTCCCTAGCCATGCCATCTGTTGGTTGATCCCCCCCACCATGCTGAGGCAATGGGCAGAAACTCACTTCCAGTGCCCTTGGCAGAGGGTTTAATTCAACAAGTGAGCAAAACCTTGGGTAGAAGCAGCATGCCATATATTGAACATTGTCTCTAAGTGAGCTAGGTAGCCTAGCAAAGAGAAGGTGGCCTCAGAAAAGAGTGTGAGGACAATGTTCAGGTTACACAGTGAGGACTGGGGAGTATTTGGCTGTCCTGGCATTTTCCTACCTTCCAGCTATCAGCAGGTCTCCCAGTCCAAGGAGAAGGAGATGCTTTACCTGGAGCTGGTCCCACCACTAAGGGTGGAGGCTCTCATTAAATGTAGACCTTCATTTTCCACATTATGGGAACACAGCCCAGACTCCTTGCATGTGAAGCCAGGAGTGGAGCTCAGGGTACGTCTCCATGGTGCACTGCCTGCAACACACCATACAGAGCATTCTACACGTTCCCTGAAACTCAGAGTTGCACTGCTTTTGGTTTTGCCATGACCCTATCCTAAGACCTTCAGATGACCTTAGTCAAAACATCTTGGCCTGACCTCAGTGGCCTTGAATCAAGCCTGGTCCTGTCTACACAGAAGCTCATTTCATAGTAAAAGAAAACATCTTTGGAGCAGATCCAAACTGGACCACAGGGAAGAGGCGAGTTTCCTGGCCTTCTGCCATGCCCTCAAGAGAAGGTGTTCACAAGGCTGATCAAAGCCATGCACATTCCCTTCACTGGCCACTGTTTATTGCTTGCTTGCTTGCTTTCTTTCACAGCTACCAGGGAATCAGCCTTCGTCCACGCCATCGCCTCTGCGGGAGTGGCTTTCGCTGTGACCAGGTCCTGCGCCGAAGGCTCAGCCACCATCTGCGGCTGTGACACTCGCCACAAGGGCTCTCCTGGGGAGGGCTGGAAATGGGGGGGCTGCAGTGAGGACGTGGAGTTTGGCAGCATGGTGTCTCGGGAGTTTGCAGACGCTCGGGAGAACAGACCAGACGCTCGCTCGGCCATGAACAGGCACAACAACGAAGCTGGAAGGACCGTAAGGACATTCTCACTTCACCTTCTTTGAGCTCTTGCTAATCTTCTCTTACCTGCCATAGTGAGCGGTGGGAGGGAGCTGACGGGAGTAACCAAAGGTAAATCTGGGCATCTTGGCATCATGAAATGATGAGACCTGCCCTACGATAGTTCTTATCAGGGAGATGGTCAGTGGATGTCATTGGTGAAAGCCAGAAGGAAATTCATCCACTCAGTTGTAGATGTCTACATTGGAGTCAGTTGTCCAGACCTTCTGTAGAGAATGGATCAAGACAGACAGGTCTAGGATAGCTTGACTGAGCTTGACTGAGACTGGGGCAGGTTCAGTCAGTGATGCCCTAGCTGTGCTTGTTCCCCTCCACTGGCTGTAGGAAGAGGGTGATCAGTACAGTCCGAGATGTCTGTACCATGGACATCTGAAGTTAGAAAAGATGGACCACGAGAGGAGTCAGCTGCCTGAGCAAATGCGTCTTCATATAAACTGGGATGTCCTGAAGTCTTCAGCCTGTCCTTGGACTGCTACTGGGAAAGACTGTGTGTCTCCTCCAGGTTCTCTGCCACCTCAAGGTTGATGCCTTAGACATGCCTGGAGCTTACAAATGGCATTAGATGCACTTGTTGAGGCAACTGAATTCTAGTTTGAGTGAAACTGTCCATTGCTTTGGGGTCACCACTCTGTGCTGTAGGCTTGAGGGTAAGGAGTAGCAGAATATTTCCCACCACCTCTCTTCTCAGCACTGTTCTATTTCCCAGGGATTCTTTAAAGAAAATAAGAGGGAATGTGAGTCTTATGTCTTGCTGCCCCAAAACCAGCTCACCTCTTTTCACTTCAAACAGTCATGGAACAAAATGTGTAAGGGACCAGAAAGCACAAAATCTTGCCCTCATCACAGTGATTGCCTTGAGCATAAATGAATCCTTTCTTTAAGGTGGGCCAACCCAAATAAGAGGCCATTCTCTTTTTCATCTCTAGAGTAGCCAATAAATCCCAGAAGAACATAGTCTATAGGAAGCAATTTGTAAAACTGAACCACAAAACTGTTGCTAATGGAGGCCATGACACAGCTTCTCTGAGCTCACAGCATTTTCTTCACATACTAAACTTGAGACACCTTAACCCTCAGTGGAAGGGAGACACCTCATTGTAATCAGAAGAGATTAATAAGGTCTTGTTCCCTGAGCAGAAGGCCTTACACATGCCTAGGAGGACGTGTGACTGTGGAGTGAGCTCAAACAAAGCCACTACAGTTGCTCTGTGCTAGGAATCAGCTATCCTCAGACAGACTAGGACATAGATGTGAGCTCCTCAGGTGGACACTGTCAAACCCTGATGGAGTTATCCCACCTCAGATCACAGGATAAGCCATGTGAAATAGGGAATACAGCTTTCCCAAATGAAATAGCATCAGAAACTGCAGGTGGCTACAAACAATAATGTGGGTTCCACCAGCACTGGCCTAAATTATCCCCGGTAGCCCAAGGTGCTGTGAATTGCTGGTGAGAGTTGCTGGGATGGACAAAGAGACAAACAGGACTGTAGAGAAGCTGGGTAAACTGGGAAAGAGATATCTGCCTTAAAGTGAGACTCTGTAGGAAAATTGAGCTTTGAGCAAGCATCTCAGTGAGTAACAAGACTGTGAGTTTTGTTACTTGACATTGATGGCTTTTGGACATTTTAGAGATGTCAAAGATTAGAATCATAGAATTGTTTTGGTTGGAAAAGCCATCTAAGATCATCAAGTCCAACTATCAACCTAACACCACCATGGCCATTAAACCATGCCCCAAAGTGCCATGCCTGTATGTTTTTTGAACACCTCCTGCAATGGTGACTCCACCACCTCCCTGGGCAGCCTGTTCTAGTGTCTGACCACTCCTTCTGTGAAGAAAATTTTCCTAATATCCAACCTAAACCTTCCCTGGCACAATTTCAGTCAACTTCCTCTCATTCTGTCACCTGATAGTAGGGAGAAGAGGCCACTCCCACTTCACTGCAAGCTCCTTTCAGGGAGTTGTAGGGAACAACAAGGTCTCCCCTCAGCCTCCTCTTCTTGAGACTACATGATGCCAGTTCCCTCAGCCTCTCCTCATCAGACCCAGTCTCTAGACCCTTCACCAGTTAGCAGATGTCACACCATTACTGCAATCCTACTGGTTTATAAAGCCCTAGTGCTTTCCATTCTCACCACGCCAGCACTCAAGGCACAGCTCTTCCAGACCTCCATACTCAAGTGTTTCCAGCTCAACCTGAGCCATAGGCAGTGTTTCATATGAGTTCCCATATGAACTCAAACCCTTCCACTCTGCCAGAAGCTTTGATTAAGTTCAGCATGATTATGTGAACCAAACCTCTTGTGGTTCTCTCTCATTGCTAATTACAAGCTGCTTTGTGGCGGGTGATACTCCGTAAATAACGCAGGAAAGCACCTGGTGAGCATCAAGGTGCTGATTCATGGCATATCTTTTGGACTCAGGCTGGCACTAGTCTGTTCACGTACCCAGAAATTTGCTGATCAGTCTGAAAATGCAGATTATCAAGGCAGTTGCATAAGGGCTTCTCTCCCACCTCTAAATACTGGAGGGCAACACCTCTAGAAACCTCTGGACTATATTAAATGAGATGTAAAAGCAAATAGCAAGCCTCTGGGATCAATAATCACCTTTCCATTTATTCCAAGATGGTGTTTTATGTTGAAATCTGAGCTTTTAAAAATCAAAAGTTGGGCTTCTGTTTATTTTTTATCTTTGAAGTGGTTTTAGGAAGATAATAAATCTGTCTCAGAAATAAAAATACTTTCCTTCCCACTACTTAAAAGGGGGGCTACAGCAAATATGGAGAGGGATTTTTATTAGGTAGTGCAGATGATAGATGAAATAACAGGATATAACATATAGATGAAATAATAAGAAAGAATTCTTCACTGTGAGGGTGGTGAGACCCTGGAACAGGCTGCCCAGAAAAGTTATGGATGCTCCATCCCTGGAATTGTTCAAGGATAGGCTGGATGGACCGCTGAGCTATCTGATCTAGTGGAAGGTGTCCCTGTCCATGGCAGGGGGGTTGGAAATAGGTGACCTATAAATTCTCTTCCATCCCAAACCATTCTGTGATTCAGGTTCCTGAATATTGCTGCAGCAAGGCTAGAACCTTGTTAGCTGAAGTACGCATGAAACAGAAGTAAAAGATGGAATTCTGTGCAGGAATGTTAAGACATTTAATATTTCTTTAATTGCATCTAATTTACAAAGGCGTTGTTTCAGGAGTTTTGATTGATTGTTGTTTCTCTGCCTAGTTGTGTTCTTGCTTGACAGCACTGCAGTATTCACAAGTGAACACTGATAAGATACAAGTTAGTGTGCACAGAAATCTCTTCAGCCCTTAGTGGAAGCCCTTGGTAGGTGTTTAAAGCCCAGGTAGGGATCAGGGATAGTCACCATGAACACAAGAAAGTTTCAGAGGTTTTATCTGCCTTAATCCCAGGATCTGTGCAGGGCATTGACTGGAGCTGGGTTTTGTTCACAAATGTGTAAATGTATCTCTGAAAACACCAGGAAATCCTGCAGGAAATCCTGGCTGGAGAGCAGAACCAACTGTGTGCTTTAATGGCAGGCTGGTAACGACTTCCTTCTTCTCCACCCTCCCTCTCCTCTTTTTTCAGTCCATTATTGAGCTGATGCACCTGAAGTGCAAGTGCCACGGCCTCTCAGGCAGCTGTGAAGTGAAGACCTGCTGGTGGTCCCAGCCGGACTTCAGGGTCATCGGCGACTACCTCAAGGACAAGTACGACAGCGCTTCCGAAATGGTGGTGGAAAAACACCGAGAGTCCCGCGGCTGGGTCGAGACCCTCAGGCCCAAATACAACTTCTTCAAGGCCCCAACCGAGAAGGACCTGGTTTACTACGAGAACTCACCCAACTTTTGCGAGCCCAACCCCGAGACGGGTTCCTTTGGGACCCGGGACAGGATCTGCAATGTCACTTCCCACGGGATCGATGGCTGTGACCTGCTGTGCTGCGGCCGCGGGCACAACACGAGGACTGAGAAACGGAAGGAGAAGTGCCACTGCATCTTCCACTGGTGCTGCTACGTCCGCTGCCAGGAGTGCATACGAGTCTACGACGTCCACACCTGCAAATAAAACCACACACGGACCCTGCACTGGGCTCCGAGGGCTGAAACGGATTCGAGCCTAACCCCTCTGAGGTTGCAGGCGTGAGAGAAGTCTGCTTTGTTTTGATACTGAAAGAATAAAAAAACTAAAATTAAAAAAAAAAAAGAAAAGAAAAAGAAAAGAAAAGAAAAGAAAAGAAAGGCTAGAAGTGGTTGGATAGAATAGGTCTAATGACTTCTGGGCTGTGCTGAGGCACATCTGGCATTCACGCAAGTTCCACCCCAATGAGGCCTCCAGCAGGAGACAGTGGTTTTACAACCCACCAGCCACACAGAGCTGGAAAGAAGAGCAGCAGCAAAAGCATGGATTTGCTCTGCTCTCAGCCACCTGGAGTGACTCCTGTGATTAAGTGCCCTTTGAAAGACTTGCATCTTCCTGCCTATGTCCTTTTTCCTCAGCCAGGCAGAGGCTGTGCTGGACAGCAGCACTAAAGCCTCCTGACATCTATCTACATACCTTAAACGGCCAGACTCTGTGTATAATATGAGCAACAACAACAACAGCAAAAGAAATAAAAGCAGAATAAATTAATGATTTTTTTTAATTATTATTATTATTTTTTTAAGGCAAATACTCCTTTGTTTTACCCTGGAACCAGAGAAGTCAACAAATCCAGAACAGACTTATTCTACAGTGGGCAGTCTCTTTGAGTGGATCTTCTGAGTAGCTTCTGACATATTTGACACAGGATTCAGTGACTCCTGTAGAGAGGGAGGAGAAGAAGGAGGGAAAGAGAGAGAATTGTTGATGGTTTCCTGCAGATGCCCTGTGGGCACGCAGGTGGTGTTCACGGTATGGCAAAGCTCAGTGCTTGACACGTGAAGTGAAGAGGACTTGGTCTGTGCTTTGAGGAGGAGACAGTCCCATGAACAGAGATGTTGCTCCAGTTGTGGCCTAGTACATGGCTCAGCCAATGAGTCTTCCTTGGAAACATGTGGTGCAGAGTAAGTCTCCTGGGGCTGGACACTGGTTGCTGGGCATAGGACATCCAGCTCCTCAGTATCCCAAATTCTCCTTGCAGAGGAGGAAAGGGGAAGTGTTCACCCCTCCCATCTTGCTACAGAAATTCAGCAGCAGCAGCAGTGGAAAGTGCACTTAGTCCATCTGCTCTCTGTACCTCATGTACCCTCTGGGCACTTAGCAAAAGCCCTAGACCACAAGTCTGTGAGGAACATGGCTCTGAAGGACTGCTCCTTACCCATTAGTCCATGTGATGGTGAACCAACCCACCCTCATCACCCCCCACACGCTGGAACAGTTTCAGGCTCGAGCCAAATTTCATTCCAGACTTAATTTCTGCAGCCATTCTCTAAAAGTGGCACAGGCTTACATGCGCAAAAGGCAGACTGAACCCCAATTTAGGCAGTTTTGGACACAGAGGCAAATCTCAGTTTTGCAGAGCTGGCCCATCTCTGCTGCCCCCTCTGACTTCTCCTTTTTGCATGCTGCTCTACTTCTGATTTCAGATCAGGATTGCTAGTTTACAGAAATGGCTCTCACCTCCTCCATGGACATCAAGGCTTACTTCAGCCATGTGGGCATCGAGTGTGAGCTTCAGACCACCATCTTGGTATTTACAACACTGCTTGAGTTCCTCTTGTCAGATACCGGTACAAATGAGTGATGAATCAAATATGGACTTCAGATGCACCTGTCCTGCATCCTCCTTGCCTTCCCCATATGTTTGGGTTCCTATCTTGGGAAAAGGACAGTGGATTGGCATTTTTTTTTCTTTCTTTTCACTGCAGGAACGGAAATGGGGCATCCAGCTCCCAGTGTCCCAGAAGAGGTTTCTTTCATGGCAATATAATCACAAATGCTGGCTACTTCAAACCTGGGTACCTGTATAGAGATATCTGAGTGCTCTTCACTCCCTGCATGTCAGCTTACTCCTGGGAACCAAAGGAGGGAATATGCAGAAGAGGCAGGGAATAAACAGAGCTTAATCCCTTCAGAGAGAAAACAGGAAGAAATGATGCCTCCAAGGGCTGACTGAGTCATGGCGTCTCCTGGGACTACTCCTAGGCTGGTGCAGTTTATGCATCACCCATATGGCTCAGGGCTGTGCCCAAGGGCACAAGCAAGCTCTGCTTATTGATGGAGGCACTACTATCAATGTTCTGCGAAGAGAAGCTGCAATGAAAAGAGAGCAGAGACACAGAAAGGAGGAAAGGGGAGAGGAAGTGATCAAGAGAGACAAAGACAAAAATGGAGAGAAAACCAATCAATTGTATCTGCACATGCAAACATTTGCACCCAAGGGGTGGCCACACACCAACTGGTAGAGAGCAAGAGGTCCCTAAAGGCTGGGAGAATGATACACCAACTAATGGATGTATGACTGATCTTTGTGATGCAGTCTAGGGACAAAAAAAGGCAAACCTGATCATCACAGCAAACACAGGAGGAAGCCACTGCAAGGGGAAATTGCCACAGTAACCAACATTCGAACACAAGCTGTCAAGAAAGCAAAGGCTGAAGAAAACCATAGATGTGGTGGAAGATATTGATGAACTGGAAAAGATGGGACAAGGGAAGACCTCAATCCACTGACTTCAGCAGGGTCACACCCACAACTCAATTTACTCTGACATTTTTAAGCAAAGTGGTTTCAAACTGCTTTCTTTCATACCAATGGGTTGAAGGATTTGTCTTCCATGCATGGAAGCTGGACTGACCCCAGCCCATCCACAGCAGGCCAACATTCACCATTCCTGCTTCTGCATCAGATCCAAGGCCAACATCACGACCAGGTGAAGCTCTTTGGGAAGCATGGCAGGGGGGTGGGAAACAAGCCAGGCATTTGCTGAGTAATTGCCTCTTAAGATGAACAGATTTTGACTGCAGCAGTGGAATCTATTTCTTCTGGCCATGGCATCTACTCTAAGCTGTTTATCTAGTTTTCTGCTAGGATTGATGGCAAGAAACAAACGAGTCCAGAAGGTGATTCATTATAGCCTAGGATGGTATCTAAGCTATGCTTGGTAAATTGCCCTCTGGGTGTACCTCTGTCTTTCCTCTGACTTTAGCTGATGAGCTCATGCAAGATGATGATGATGAGCTCTTAGATGGGTACAGTAGTGATGATGTGAAGTCCACCATGAGTCAAGGAGGTGAAGATGCAATCTGATCATCAGCTGAGATGGGCTGGAAGTTGTATTCCTTCATTCAAAGCTGGGGTCAGGCTTGAAACAGCACAGTGGTTGTGGACTTCCACCCTATTCAAGGGATTTTTGAACAAAGCCTATGCATATGTCCTTGGTTTGATTATGTAATTAGTTATTCACCATAATGATATGATGTAAGGGATTGAGTAGCTGCTACTAAAGTCACTGAAAAATGTCTGTGTGAATTCTGTTAATCGCCCTGCATCTGAGGGTCTTAGTCCTGGATCTGTCTCTGCCCATCCATGAGGAGGGAAGAGAAAGAGCCTGCTAGAGGTCTGGGAGCATGCTGAGTGCATGGGCTAGGCCTGTGTCTGACCCCAGGGCTTTGGAGAAGGGACCTGGGCCATCACTACCTAATCCACATGAATCCAGCAAGTGTCTCTGGAAAACTAAAGTCCCACCCCAGGTGTCTGAGGTCAGGACTGCCACTCCACTGGTACAAAAGGCTGAGTCAATGATGGGTGAGGTGTCATCCCTTCCTACACATCATCATGTCTGCACTGGGCCTCATGTAGGAGATGGTGTAAATACAACCCAGAGCCTTCTTCTCCCTCAAGTTCCTCCGTTCTGTGAAAGCAGAGCCTTCCTTACCAAGAGGTCTTAGGGTTTAACTCAATACTGCAAGCATCTGGTGACATTTTAGATGCCCTCCAACATCCTATTGGGAATCCAGCTGTTGCTTTAATGACACGAGATTCCCAAGTCTTAAACCTGGGAAGATATGTCACAGCTTATGTCCAAAATGACACAAGATGTGCAGGCAACTGAATTGTTCACCTGTTTTCCACCAAAACTTTCCTTCCATCTCAGCTGAGCTGGGTCATGCACCAGTCTATAAATCAAAAGGAAAAGAACATTTCCCACAAGCTGGAGCTGGCCAACTCAACCTCCATGACCCATGGTGCTCTTCCCTTCAGCCTTTGCTTCTGGTGAGGTTTGTCCTCAGGCAGATGGTTTGTGTTGGGGATGTGTCTGGCAGTCCCAGGGGAAAGGGAGATGATACCAAGCAACACAGATATAAAAAAAAGAAACAAAAAAAGAAACAGGATTCCATCCTCTTGCATGCTGCTATCCAACCTTTCCTTTAGCTCAACAGTTCCACGTCCAACCTCATGAAAGACAGTGGAGTTCCCTGCAAGGGGTGAATTGGACCTCATCTCTTTTCTTTCTATGAAAGAAATGCAAAAGTTAGGAGCTTTTTTTTTTCCCTTTGGCCTTTTTTTTCCTCCTTGTTTAGTTTAGTTCAGAATTTGGGGACTTCTCTTTCTCAGAGAAAAAAAAAAACAAGCAAGCAAACAAACAAAACCATGGGGAGGGAAATGCATGACATTTTCTCTTTCTTGACCCCTGTCAGCATTGACAGTCTTCTCCAAGGCATCTTGAAGTCTCCAGAGTTGTTTTCACTCCTTACAAGGGGCTTCATGTGGAGAACTAAAGCAGTCAGGATTTAATTTTGCGAGGGAAGGGCAGAGACAACCACACCACAAGAAGCAAGATGGTAGGAATCTCCCACTCAGCACCAGCCACACCAGCCTTGAAGTGTCATAGTCTTAGCTGAACCTAGGAGGTCTTCTACATCAGCAAACCTCAGAGAGCCACTTGATCTGGAATATTTTTGAAGTTTTCAGTGCATTCAGATCTGTTACCACAGGGATGTCCATGGTTTATAATACATGCACCATGTATCTTCATGTCCCCATCCTTGAATTCAAGTACAAGAGAAACTCTGTGAGCTCTGGGTCACTTCTTTTTTAGCTTCCAAGAGGGGTTTCAGTGCTGAAAGTCTGGGGTTTGGTGTTCTTGGGGATATTCAGGGTCACAGCACCAGCAATCTGCAGGAGCTCGGAGTTGTGCATTCAGTCCTAGGTCTTGCACTGTAGAAATTGCCCCAGGCCTCTCTTGATGCATTGATGATATTGTTTTGGGAGGACAAAACAGGGCCATGGGAAGGCACCAGATCACACTGCCATTGGACCTGGTTAAATGAGCTGCCCAGAGGAAAACCACTCCTGGGTCTTCCAGAGACCTGCTCCAGAGCTGAGCCTGCTGCTGAGGAGGCAAAGCTCTGATGTCAGTGGTGTAGCAAATGAGTGGGATGCTCACTTGGGTCTGTCAGGTTTGTGCCCAAGCAGCTACTTGGACAAGAAACTGGAGAGAGAGCTTTAGACAAAGGGAGTGAAGGTGAGCTGGGTAGGATGAGATCTCTTCTCTTCTTTATAGCTCTATGTCTCCTACTTTCTACCTCCCCACAAGCTAAATCTTGGCTGTTACAGGAGGGACTTCTTAATGTGGGAGAACCTCTTTCTAGATTTCCCTTCTCTCACTGAGCAGCAGCAGTGGCATCTGTCTTGCTTTTTTTGCCTAATTGTTTTATTCATGGTTTCACTCCAAGCTCATACCTCCTGCCCAACCTTCTGTGCTCCAACAAAAGTTACTGATCTAGAGTTCATCACTTCTCATCAAGGGGACACAACCCTCCTGCCTCAGGCCTCCAGGAGTGCAGATACTTCCACTTAGTGGGATAATGGAAGCTCCTGTGGCCTCTGTTTTGAGAAAGGGGTGCTTAGTCCCCATTCCTGACACTTCCAGTGTCTTTATGGCCAAATCATTCTACTTCCACTTTGCTGCAGTTTCCAGAGGTGCCTGTGCTGCATCTCCACCAAGCTGGGGGAGATTTTGTCAAGCACAAAACACAGGCCTGTTGTTGACTCCCAGGCAGTGGTACCTGGGGTAGAATTCTGAATGCAAAGAGAGATGCTGGATCCAGGTACCTCCATGTGAGCTGGGTGCTAAACTCCCATGCAAGCCCAGTGATGGGCTCCAGTTGCCCAAACACAGCATCTGGCCTTGAACTGAATTATTGAAGACAGGTGTCTAAAGCCATTTGGGTGCTCCAGGGTACCCCACTGACTTCAGAAGCTACTTTGGAAGAGTCTGGGCTTCCCTTAAGGTCCATGGTGTATCTGCAGGATCCATGCAGATGCTTCAGAAATCCCAGGGCATCTTAGATGCCAATAGATGCCTGTGAATGAGCAACTCAGTAGAGCTCCAAGTCCATAAGCAGTGGAGGCTAGAGAACAATTCTGCTGGCCACATTTGTGTCCACTGGAGGACAAGCTAAACCCCCTCTGGACTCCACTGACTGCTCATCAGATGTGGGTGTTCTGCTGTCTGACTCACATGGAGACACTCTTGTGGACATCTACAAGTGTGTGTCTTAATCTGTCAGCTGGATCCCACTACCCAGATGCCTGACTCATGTGTTTAAAGACTTTAAAGCAGAGTATGACTTGGTCACCCTGACTGTCTCTGTAGACCTTGTTTTTCTCACACATGTTCTGTGGACCAGGGGAGGTCTTGGACAGCCCTGCATGGAAGTGGAGAGTGAGCAAACTGTGAGGACAGGCTTTCCTTGTTTTTCCTTCCTTTTCCAAGTTTATTATTGTTATTTATTAATATTTATTTATTGCTCATTATTCATCCCACTCCACCAGAAATCCTGAAGGCACATCTGCTACAGACACAGGCTGAGCATCACCCAAGCTTCTGAGGGAAGGCACCATGCCGTCAGAGCCCCTTGCTCCCAACTCTTCCCACTCAGAAAGCGTATGAGGCCTGAGGCTTTTCAAAGCAGGCTCCCAAAACTTCCAAACTCCTCCTGTGTGTGATGAAATTCTCCCCCCTGGCCTGCATTTGACCAACCCCTGGCTGCCCCACTGCCTGCCTGCCCCTTGCTGACTGCAGCTCAGCCTTACCCCTCTTAATCTCAGTGGAGACCCTCTTGATCTATCTCTTATGGCATTGCTTTCTGTCACTCCCAGGACAAAACCTGCCCAAACAAGACCTGTCATAGCTTTGGACTATCTGACAAGCCCACCAGCAGCGTGGAAGACGTAAAGCACAGACCTGCAGCACCCCAGGGGATTCCCCCCATGGTACAAAACATGCTTGTCCAGCAGTCAAGGACAAGTATCTTCTTGTGGGTGGGTTTCTTGGGGTTTTTTTGTTGTTGTTTTCCACTATTGCTTTCCCTTCCCACAGACTGTCTGCCTGATTACATCACCTTCTTCAAAGCTACATCACTGTCTGCAACCCTTCCCCAAGCCTGCCTCTGCCCTCAACCCCACCCCACCACCCCTCTGTACAGTTTGCATGTATGATACAACCTGAAATTCCAAAGCTATTGTACAAAGTAGGATTCTCTCCTTTTTTCCTTTGTTTTCTTTTGGTTTGTTTTTATTTTTGTCTGTTCCCCCCTTCAGTATTTTGTTAAGTCTGAGGATGATGATGATGATGATGATTTTTTTGTTGTTGTTGTCATGATTATTTATTTTATGAATAAATGTATATATTAGTAAGAGTATATATTTGCAGAAATAACTCCTTTGGGACAGTGTTGTTGCTCTGCTGTTGTGTTATGACCTCATATTGGCTTGTACCCTGTTTTCTACTGACAGCACACTAGAGATGTCTTGTAACTGTTCTTTTTTTTTTGGGTTTTTTTTTTGTTTGGTTGTTTTGTTTTTTGGTTTTTGGTTTTGTGTTTTTTTTTTTTTTTTTTTTTTGTTACCAGTTAAGTTTGATAGACATGTTAACTTTATAATGAAAATTTAAAAAAAAAAAAAAAAAGCATTAATTTTAACCTGTCTTTGAGTCTTTTTCCCACCTTTCATATCATGGGATGAAATGATGGTGATCCAAAGGCTGGAACACCTCTTCTGTGAGGATGGTTGTTCAGCCTAGAGAAGAGAAGACTTCTGGAGGACCACAGAGCTGCCTTCCAGTACCTAAAGGGATCCTACAGGAACTCTGGAGAGGGATTTTTCATAAGGGTGTCTAGCAGCAGTATAAGAGGAGTGGCTTTAAACTGAAGGAGAGTAGGGATAGATTGGATCTTAGGAAGAAGATCTTCAGTACAAGGATTGTGGGACTCTGGAAGAGGCTGCCCAGGGAGATTGTGGATTCCTCCTCCCTGGGGGTGGATGAGGCCTTGAGCAGCCAAATCTGCTTGAGAAGTGTCCCTGCCCATGGCAGGGAGGTTGGAGCAGATGATCTCTAAGGTGCCTTCCAACCTAAGCCATTCTATGATTCTATGAAGTGAAACAAGAGGAAATAGCCTCACGTTTAGATTCAATATTAGGAAGCAAAAAATCTTTATTAAAGAGTGGTCAGGTGTTGGAACAGGCTGCCCAGAGAAGTGGTGGAGTCACCATCCCTGGAGGTGTTCAAGAAGCATGTAGACATGGCACCTTGGGACATGGTTTAATGGTGGTGGTGGTGTTTGGTTGATGATTGAACTTGATGCCCCTGGAAGGCCCTGTGTTTTCTCAAGAGACTCTAAATTAGCACATCCATAAACAAAAAGCAAACAAAAATAAAAGGGCATCTTTGGTATGAGAAAGAACATCACCATAAGGTGATGTCCCAGACAGAATATCCTCCCTACAACCACACATCCACACCTTGCTTGGAGTGACACAGGTCAAACACCACAGAGAGCTTTCAGCATTCCAGACTCAGCATATTTTCCAGAAATAAATGATAAACATTCTTATTAAAGAGCACTTGAGATAAGTGTGTTTGTGAAGCTGTGCTGCCTGCTCTACCAGGTTTAGCAAGAGCCTTTTTTCTTAGCTGAAGCAAGAAAAACTAAGAAAAGAGTGGACATCTCAGTCACTCTTACCTTATGCTTCCTATTAACCCCTTCTATGAAACATAGAGGAAAATCTGCTGCTGAGAACTCACTGCTGCCTCATCACCTGGACATTTCATGGTTAGGGGAACTGCAGAAGACCTCTCCTTTGTAGAACAGACTTTTTTCCCCTCTATGAGTTGGCAGGACAGCCTAACCATGGTCACATTTTGCCAAGGCTTTGCTCATGACAGCCTCAGATGGTGCCTAAAGAAGCCACCTAGAAGTCACCTAAAACTATTCCACTACCAAGTGGAATCTATTTGATATGCAGAAGGGTTTAATCTCGTTCCCAAGTACAATTTAATTAATTGATATGCACACAAGCCAGCAGGTAAATAGGCAGCTAACCTCCTTGTAAACAGCAGAGTGGAGAGCTCCACAATTCGTTGAGGAACAGTGCACTGAACTTGACCAGAGGTTGGATTCCCAGCAAAAAATCAGTACTGGCTACACTGCTCCTAAGCCAAACCTGACTGTTTGCCCAGTTGCATCTCTCCTGACTGCACAGTTGCATCTCTCCTGACTGCACAGTTGCATCTCTCCTGACTCTGCCCAGTTGCATCTCTCCCTTTTGCCCAGTTGCATCTCTCCTCTTTTTGCCCAGTTACATCTCTCCTCTTTTTGCCCAGTTGCATCTCTCCTGACTCTTTGTCCAGTCTTGTACTCAAGCCAGTTTTGGGTTCTGGCAGGTCCATAGCACAAGTGCAAATTGATCTGTGCATACAAAGTTGAGCCCAATGCTTCTGAGAGCCCCCAAAAGTCCTTGTGCACCAGTCTGGTGGAAACAAACCACCCCTAGTCAGACAGCTCTGCCTGTGAAGAAGGCATTCCAAAGCCTGACAAATGTGCAGACTTGCCACACAGGCTTCACTGATTACAAGGCATTGGGATTCGACTCCCAGATTCAAACACACAAATGTAGGTGCCCACAGAACCACAAAGAGGCATATGGATGTCCTCTAGGCATTTTTGATCTGGAGCATTCTGTCTGTCCTCCAGGTGCTGTTTGAGAACCTCCAAGATCTCAGGTAAGTCTGTGCTATGTTAGGCAGCTCCCAGAATCATCAAATCATAGAATGCTTTGGGTTAGAAGGGACATGTAAAGGTCACCCAATCCAACCACCCCACAGCCAGCAGGGACATCTTCAACTGCAGCAGGCTGCTCAGAGACCCATACAACATAACCTGAAATGGATCTAGGAGTGGGGGACCTGCCACCTCTCTGAGCAGCCTGGGCCAGCGTTTCACCACCCTTAGCATCACAAATTTCTTTCTTCTCTCTAGACTAAAAGTCTCTCTTTTAGTTTAAAACCATCAGCCCTTGCCCTGCAAAAACAGATCCTGCTAACACAACTGTCCTCATCTTGCAGTCCCCCCTTTAAGTACTAAAAAGCCACAAGAACGTCTCCCTGGAGCCTTCTCTTCTCCAGGCTGAACTACTCCAACTCTACTTTCTTCATAGGAGAAGTGTTTCAGCCCTCAGGAAGATGTCTCAGATACCCCAAGACATGTCAGAAGGCAGTAGACACTAGTCAAGTGAACTGAACCCAATTTAACTGGCTTTGAGGTCTGACTTTCAAGTTCCCATTCTTGCTAATGAAGTCTAATGAGGGATTCACTTCACTATGAGGTCTGAGTGCTGCCTTAGATCCCTTAAGGCACCTGCAATATCATACAGGTTAGGTACCTATGATGCTGCAGACCCCCTAGGAGGACCCTGTCTTTCTGGATTGGCAGGCAGGTGTATCCAGAGGAAGGACACAGTGGTACCATAGAATCACAGAATTGTTTCACTTGGTAAAGACCTCTAAGACTGAGTCCAGCCATCCACCTAACACCACCATGGCCATTAAAACATGTCCCAAAGTGCCATGGCCACACATTTCTTTAACACCTCCAGGGACAATGACTCCACCACCTCCCTGGGCAGCCTCTTCCAATGCCTGACCACTCTTGCAGCAAAGAAATTTTTCCCCAGCACCCAATCTAAACCTTCCCTGGAGGGTACAACTTGAGGCCCATTTCCTCTCATTCTATCACTGGATACTAGGTGAAGAGAGCAACACCCACCTTACTACAACCTCCTTTCTGGGAGTTTTACAGAGCCTCAGCCTCCTTTTCCCCAGACTAAATAATCCCAGATTCCTCAGCCACTCCTCAGCTTTGTTGCCCATCTCTGGACACACTCCAGCCCCTCAATGTCCTTCTTGTAGTGAGTGGCCCAAAACTGAAGCCAGGATTCAAGGTGCAGCCTCACCAGTGCCCAGTGCAGGGGGACAATCCCTTCCCTACTCCTGCTGGCCACACTATTGCTGATCCAGGCCAGGATGGTACTGGACCACCTGTGTTTGGGCAAGCAGATGGAAAATTCCATCTCCATTGACTGTCCTGGGGGCTCAGGCTCTCTGAGCACATGAAGGCAGCACTCTGCAGGCTGCTGCCTACATTTCAATGTCTTCATCTGCAAGTTGGATCCCGCTTGAGCAATCAATTCAAGAGAACATCCTTTGAAGCTATGAAAACCAGCTGAAAGCAATTCCTAAACCAGCAGCTAACCAGGCCATAAAGAAAGCAGCTTTGACCCAGCCTAATTTGAAAGCTTTGCCATCTCATTGCTACCCAGCCTGGCTTTGGAATTTGCTTACTGATCTCTTTTATTTGCAGGTGTGGATTTATTTTTTATTTTTTTTTCCCCCTTACCCCTCCATCACACAGTCATTTGGAGGCACATAGCCAGATTTGCATTCCAGAGGGCTACAATCCGGTCTGGGATTTGCCTGCAAGTGGCAACAGGTGAAGTGTTAACTAATGAACCTGGTGGTAGTGTTAAGGTGAGGTCAGCTCAGTTTCTCTGCAAGATGGTTTCATGCAAGGACTGCAAGGTTAGAATAGGCTTCACCAGCCTCTTGAGCCACATCTGGGCTCTGGGTCTGACCTTTGGAAACCTTGTTCCACGCTCCTTGCTTCTTGAGCATCCCTACACCCTGAAGTTCAGCTGCTGTTCTGTGGGAGAGAAGGGACAGCAAGGCTGTGTTGTCACCCCAAGCACCCTGAGCTCTGAGGAATAACACAGCTTGATGATATCTTCCCCTGGGATGTGTGAGGCCATGGTCCTTCAGTGCAAGTTGCACCAGAAGAGGTTCAGGTTGGATATTAGGAACAATTTCTTTACTGCAAGAGTGGTCAGGCACTGGAACAGGCTGCACATGGAGGTGGTGGAGTTACCATCCCTGGAATTACAGAATCACAGAAAGGAGATCATTGAGTCCAACCCCCCTGCCAAAGTAGGTTCACCTAGGGCAGACCACACAGAAACACACAGAGGCAGGTTTGGAAAGAGTCCAGAGAAGGAGATTTCAGGGTTAAAGGACATGTAGACATGGCACTGTGGGACAGGGTTCAATGGCCATGGTGATGTTGGGTCAGTAATTGGACTTGATGATCTTAGAGGTCTTTTACAGAATCACAGAATCAATAAAGACCTCAAAGCTTTTCCAACTGAAACAATTCTGTGATGCTATGTGGGAAACAGCTGTGGTAATGGTGGTGGGATGCCAACTTGTAGTGAGAATTTCTTTTATGCAGGCATCCAAGGAGAGTCTTGAACCTGTTTTTTCTGTCCTAATCAATGCTGTTGGATTATGCAGGCAGTGTCTTTCATCCTGGAAATATCAAGGCCTTTATGCAAAGTGGGATAGCTGCAGTGAGAAAAGTATCTCACGAGCAAGGACAACTTGGCAGCATATGAAAATCCAAGTGCAAACCTCCCCTCCCTATCACACAGAGATTTGAACCTGCAGCCAATATCCCAGCTGAGTCACCAGCCATTCCTGAGTGACTGATAGCTCCAGTCTAGTCTTGAGCAACCTCACTGGAATTTTGGTTTCAACAAACTGCTGCTTTTCAGAGGAGAAATGCTTCCTCTGAAGTTGCTGCTCCCTCTGCTCCTCATACCACTCCCTCACAAAGCCCTGCACCTGAATTCCAAGGGCTCTCAAAAATAAAGAAGTCACTTGGGTTCCACCCACTCTTTAGACCGAAGATCACAACAGAGGCTGTCACAGAAGCCTTGGCCTAGGCAATGTGCATGAAGATGAGTGAGTTCTCTGACAAAGATCATCCCTTTGGCACACAGACTCCCATGAGACACAACCCCTTCGAACACCTGGCAGATGGTTTTATCTTCCACAGGTATCTACCTAGAGCAGAATCAGAGGCTGGACTTTGCAGGAGAGATTTATCTCCAGTCATGCTCTCTGCAGTGGCCACTGGGACACTAGAGTCATAGCATCATAGAATGGCTTGGGTTGGAAGGGACCCCCAGAGTCATCTAGTCCAACCCCCTGCAGTGAGCAGGGACATCCTCCATTAGAGCAGGTTGCCCAGAGCCCTGTCAAGCCTGATCTTGTGTACCTCCAAGGACAGGGCCTCAACTACCTCCCTGGGCATTCTGTTCCACTGTTCTTTTACCCTCATGGTAAAGAACTTCCTCCTAATATCCAACCTAAATCTCCTCTCTTCTATTTTAAAACCATTGCCCCTCATGGCCTTTGTAACCAGTCCCTTTCCAGCTTTCTTGAAGGCCCCCTTCAGGTACTAGAAGGCTGCAGTAGGGAGGGCAGGACAGTAAAGAGTCCTAAAGGGGGTAAGGGAAGGACTTTGGCTGCTATTAACAGCTAAATCAATAATCACACTCATTACAGGTTCACCCATGGAGTGGGAGCACCATCCCCCCAAGCATGGCAGTCACCCAAAAGGAGTTTGGCACATGGAGGGTTGGCAAGGAACTAACCTCTAGACTTGTTAATGAATGACAGTTGAGTGGTCCTCAAGAGCTCTGAGAAAGTTCCCCAGCTGCTCTTACAGCCTGGTAGGGAGTGCTCCACACACCTCACCTTAGCAGCAGATGTTCCTGTTGGGGAAGAGGAAGGTTACACATTAAAAGGCAGCAGACACTCCAAATTCATATGGAATAAAACAAGACTAAGAGGCTAGCTGCACAACTTCATTCAATTATTTTTTTTTTCTTTACCTTTAATTAGATGCTAATTGATATCTGAGGAACACAGTGAGTTCTAGGTGTCATGGGCTTGATGGTGGTCACAGCCATAATCATACTCCCTCTCTGATGATGGTGCCTCTGGTGCTCATCATAGCTGAAGACCCCCCAAGGGCTAGGTTATGTGCAAGTACAGAACCAGGTGGTGGGCCCTGTCCTAAAGATCTCCAAGTGACCCACTTCTACTAAACCCTATGTACATCCATCAATGATGCTGATAAATGAACCCAGCTCCTAGCCACTGCTGCAGGCTGCCTGAGCCACTCTCTCTGTAGCCACCACAACCATACTCAAGGAGACCACAAAGTTGTCTATGGCAAGCAGAGGTCTTGCAAGTCAAATGGGAAGCAAAAATAACATCAAGTCAGTAGCAATGTCTGGTTTGACTGGAGAAAAGGGAGGTCCACCTTTTAGCATCATTTATCAGACATTCACGTTAAGGAAAAGACTTTTTTTGCACCTGTGGCTTGGAATTAGAATCATAGAATCAGTCAGGGTGGGAAGGGACCACAAGGATCATCCAGTTCCAACCCCCCTGCCATGGGCAGGGACACCTCACACTACATCAGGCTGACCAGAGCCTCATCCAGCCTGGCTGCAAACACCTCCAGGGATGGGGCCTCAACCACCTCCCTGCACAACCCATTCCAGGCTCTCACCACTCTCATAGGGAAGAACTTCTTCCTCACATCCAGCCTGAATCTCCCCACTTCCAGCTTTATTCCATTCCCCCCCAGTCCTATCACTACCTGACACCCTAAAAAGTCCCTCCCCAGCTTTCTTGGAGCCCCCTTCAGATACTGGAAGGCCACAAGAAGGTCACCTCAGAGCTTTCTCTTCTCCAGACTGAACAACCCCAACTCTCTCAGTCTGTGCTCATAGCACAGCAGCTCCAGCCCTCTGCTCATCCTGGTGGCCCTTCTCTGATCATCCTTCCAGCATGTCCAGATCCCTCTTGTAACAGAGGCTCCAGAACTGGATGCAGTACTCCAGGTGGGGTCTCACCAGAGCTGAGCAGAGGGGGACAATCACCTCCCTTGACCTGCTGGCCACACTTCTCTTGATGCAGCCCAGGCTCTGGTTGGCTTTCTGGGCTGCAAGTGCACCTTGACAGCTCCTGTTGAGCTTCTCATCCACCAGCACCCCCAACTCCCTCTCCTCAGGGCTGCTTTCCAGCCAGTCACTGCCCAGCCTGGATTTGTGCTTGGGATTGCCTTGACCCAGCTGCAGGACCCTGCACTTGGTCTTGTTGAACCTCCTGAGGTTGGCTTGTGCCCCCCTCTCCAGCCTGTCCAGGTCCCTCTGGATGGATCCCTTCCCTCCAGCCTGTCTGCTGCACCACACAGCTTGGTGTCATCAGCAAACTTGCTGAGGCTGCACTCAATGCCTCTGTCCATGGCACCAACAAAGATGTTGAACAAGACTGGTCCCAGGACTGACCCCTGAGGGACTCCACTTGTCACTGGCCTCCACTGAGCCTCCATTAGTATAAGCCAATAAAAAAAAAAAAAAGTTACAGTTCTGCTAGCTCACCAAGCATGTGGTTGTACCCTGCTGGCATAAAGAAGATGGGAACTGCTCTGTAAGCAGAGGCCATGGGGTGCAAGCTGGCATGATCTGCAAGAGAAACTCTTGGAGCAGCCAGACCTGGGGAGACAAAAAGGGTTGAAAGGTGAACATAGGACAAATATCCACCAATTCTCACAGTATTAAAACTAGCAGACATCCACTGTAATTAGCAGGTGGAAAACAACACAAAAGAGTGTTTCTTCTCGTGGGACAGAGCCTGACAGTAGAAATTTCTGCCACAGGGAGCTGTGGATATTAAAATTTACCTGGATTTAAAGATTAACCAGACAAAAAGTACAGAGGAAAAATGTCTGAGGGAAGTTTTCACACTCAAAGACAGAAGTCCTCTATCAGAAATCCCAGCCAGGGGTTGCTGGGAGTTGGGTGTATGCCAGTGGAACCATCACCCTCTGCCTGTCCTGTTCATCTACTCTTGCCCAGGCACCCACTCTTGGCCTCTGTCAGCAAGAGGAGACAGGGCAAACACAACCTGCTGTCTGATCCAGCACAGCTGGAATGGAAATGTCCATGAAACAAACCTGGGAGAGACTAAGATTGCTTCTACACTTGTGACTTTCAGGGAAACAAACCTGGGAGAGACTAAGATTGCTCCTGCACTTCAAGAGGAAAATGCCTTTCAGAAAAAAAAAAAAAAAAGGTGACTGATTCCTTCTGGCTAAAAAAAAAGCTGAAGACAGTGGTCAGCCCACCTTAACTTTAAAAAGATTAACAGTCAGACAAATCTTTCCAGCCAACAGAGAGAATGGGACATGTCCAGCAAGTGATTTGCATGTCCTACCTTGGATGTCTGTTTGAAGGATGAATCTCACCCTGAGGGTGACTCTCTTCTGCCTTGACTGCAAAGCAAGCCTGGGCTGACTAACTCAGACCTGGGCATCTAACTTTTAGAGGTGTAAATCAGAGCTGATGAAACCCTTCCAAGCTTGCAGGCTTCACCTCAAATTTGCAGGAGCCTCGACTGTGAGACAGAAAATAGAGAAAGTATCCAAAGGAGTCTTAAACACTGAAGAAAATGCACATGTCATTCAAAATTGGTTTATGGAGGCTAATTTAATTTTGGCACCAAAATTTCCTTTGAACCCTTCAGCTTTACATCCCAACTCCTGGCCCAACAATAGTTCTTCCTGACAAGTCTGCAATGCTTTCCATAAGCTCTTGATAATCAGAGGAGATGAAAAGTGAAGGCCACTTCTAACCAGCAAGAAAATTGTGGCTGAGGACACCCAACCAAATTTCATTTCTGATTTTAAAATGGCCTTAATGTCTGTCCAGACCATTAAAATATATCCTTAATGGGAGTAATCTGAACAGAGTCTACTCAGCTGCTGAAGAAGCACAAAAGGTTAGAGTTGAGTCAGCTGGATTTTGACTCTGTGGTTAGAAGGAATCTAGGTAGCTCAAACCTAGCACTCATCTTGCTAAGCCTCCCTTAGCAAGGAGTCTTTCAGAGCATGCCAGCCATGGTGAGTGGCCACCTCCTTCAGATCTGCTGTCTCTCCATTTCCACAGGAGAAGGGCTTCAATGTCGGATTCAGGAGCTTGGCTGTAAATCTGAATTGAGGGAGTGACTTTGAAGAGTAAATTTAAGGGGCTGTGACTCTGCAAGTGCCACAAACTCAGCTCATACTGAAGTTTTTAAAGAAAATCCTGAATGCACTGTGGGGAAAAAAAAAAAAAGAGAGAAAAATGCTTTGGGACATTTCATTCCTAAGTTGCTGAGATTGACTGCTAAGGAGAAGAAAATGCTCTGTCCCATTGGGAAGCAAAGCCAGTCACAGTTTGTGAGGACAGGCGAAGCTGCACTTACTTATTCCAGGTGCACAATTTCCTAGCCTCAGAAAACTGCAGTTTCCCCTTTTGTTCAGAATACTCTAAAACGTTAGGCTGCCATGATGCTCTCTAAATGTAAAAGTCTCCAAGTAAACGGCAGACAAAAGTTGCTTTAGACTCCAGATAGTTTCAGTGCAGGGGATCTGAAGGATGAAAAGCTTGGGAACAAGCAGTTTGGAGAAACAGTGCATGTTGGAAATGAGTCCTCTCCAGGCTTCTTTGCCATGCTCGGAATTCATGGTTGGATATTCTTCTTTGACTGCTCCATTCCATATTAGACACTCTCCATTTGGAAACCATCTTTTCCATAAAGCTCCTCTGACCTCCTGAGTGACCTTCTTAGTCCTAATCTTTTGACAGTGCTCTCATGTATAACCATGGGCAGACAACAACCTTTGACTTACAAAGCTCCAAAAAGTACTTATTCCAGTCTCTTGCATCAAAATCCACCTATGAAGCAAAGTTATCTCCCTGGAGATACTCAAGGTGAGGCTCAACATGGCTCTGGGTCACCCTGCTCTAGTTGAGGATGCCCCTGCTGACTGCAGAGGGGGTTGGACTGGACGACCCTTGGAAGGTCACTTCCAACCCAGACCATTCTATGATTCTATGAACACCAAGTCCAGGCAGACAATGTTTAGTAAAGACAAGAGCTAGAATCTGTAAAGGAGCACTTCTCCACGACCTGAGTCCCGGTTTTGTCCTCCTTGTTCAGCAGGGGAGCATGGAGGGACATCTGGTGGCTGAATACTTTCCTGCAAGCCGCCAGCTTCCTCTCCGGCCGTGTCCCCGCTGGGGCGGTGCTCTCCAGCAGAACGTGTACCTTCCGAGGCACTCTGCCCTTCCGTTCCCTTGAAGCACCATCACGCACCTCCACATCTCCCACTGCAACAACATCTGCTCGTCGGGGCAAAAGAAAAAAAAAAAAAAAAAAAAAAGCCCGTGCCAAAAATGTGTCTGACAAGACAAACGGAGCTCTTCTTGATGCCTCAGACACTGGATTTCGGAGGAAGTTGCTGAGAGGACTGAAAGGAGCTGGGCGTAGTTCACCTCCTCCTCTGTTGGGACAATGGCAGAAGGCCTGGGAGTTTGAAGAGGGGCAAGTCTAGGTCTGCAGCACCTGCATAAGCAGCTTCATGGAAGCAGCTTCATGGAAGCAGCCTTCACGGAAGCAGCACGTTCAGTTCCTTTTGCTCTATAAACGCTGTTGCCTCTCATTTGACCTCAATGCCCTGTGGAACGCAGAGGAGCAGTGGCCTGAGTGTTGTCCTGGTAGAAGACAAGAGCCAGCAGGTGTATATTGTGCACTGGGGAGAAATAACAGCAGGCACCAGGATGGGTTAGAGGCTGCCCTGCTGGAAAGCAGCTCCACAGAGAAAGACCTTGGAGTGTTGGTGGACAGCAAGTTCTGCATGAAACAACAATGTGGCCAAGAGAGCCAATGGGATCCTGGGGTGTATCAAGAAAGGTGTCCAGCAGATCTAGGGAAGTTCTTCTACCTCTCTACTCTGCCCTGCTGAGACCACACCTGCAATACTGTGTCCAGTTTTGGGCTCCCCTAGTTCAAGGGAGACAGAGACCTGCTGGAGAGCCAGGAGGATGCTTAGGGGACTTGAGCATCTCCCCTGTGAAGAGAGACTGAAAGCCCTGGGGCTGTTTAGTCTGAAGAGAAGACTGAGAGGGGATCTGATCAATGTCTATCAATATCTGAGGGGTGGGTGTCAGGTGGAGGGGGCCAGGCTCTTTTGGGTGGTGCACAGTGATAAGACAAGGAACAAGGGGTTCAAACTAGAACATAGAAGATTTCACCTCAACATGAGGAGAAACTTCTTTCCAGTGAGGGTGACAGAGCCCTGGAACAGGCTGCCCAGGGGGGTTGTGGAGTCTCCTTCTCTGGAGACTTTCCAACCCCACCTGGATGCATTCCTGTGCAGACTACCCTAAGTGATGCTGCTGTGGCAGGGGGGTTAGACCTGATGATCTCTTGAGGTCCCTTCCAACCTCTGATATGCTGTGAGACTGTGAGACTGTGATTGTCCCCTGCATTGCAATGCCACAGCCGCAGTGCTCAGCTATGACCTTCAAATACAGCTGAAGGACACAATTACATTGCCTCCATTGTGCTAGGGGATATAGCAGCACAAAAAGGCTCAAATCTCAGAGATGTGTTGCACAGCCTTAGTGCAGCAAAACTGTTCAATGTAGCTGGTGCTAAGCAGTCCTGCTGCCAGGATGGTCTCAAGAAAATCCTTTTTTCTATTGTATTCTAATTCTGGCACCACCATAGGTTGGCTCCTGTGCATGGACATAATGACAAGCATCCTGTGCCCCACGGGGGTTAGAAACAGACAGGAAGGAGGAGTCGTAGAATCACAGAATCAGATACCCCCTCCCCAGGGGTGTTCAAGGCCAGGTTGGACAGGGCCTGTGGTGGAAGATGTCCCTGCCCATGGCAGAGGGGATGGAACTGGAAGATCTTAAACGTCCCTTCCAACCCAAACCACTTTATGATTCAGTGACAGAACCATAGAATGGTTTGGGTTGGAAAGGACTTTAAAGGTCATCCAGTCTGACCTCTGCAGTGAGCAGGGACATCTTCAACTAGAACAATTACCTACTGGGAAACTTATGGAAGGCTCATTTCAAGGGCCAGTCTTTCAAACTAACCCTTGTAAGAGGTCTTTTGGCAAGAGAGAAAAAATACCTTTGATCCATATATTGAGTAGAGAATTGGTCTTGCCACACACTGGCCTTGCAGCCCATGCTCTCCAGAGCTGTCCATTGACATCCTTAGGAACTGCCTCTGACATAAGGCCAGCCTGTACCCATGACTGCAGCTGGGAAAGGCCCCTAAGGTTCATTCTGAGCATAGCTTGATGAGATAAGGCTCAGTCTACGTCAGAGCTCGAAGGCTGAAAGCCATTTACCACCACAGGGCACAATCTAATCTACCTGCTTCATTTGTCAGATCTCTCCTAATTTTGTCTAATCTAGATGAGAAGCAGATCTTGTGTACCCAGAAGCACATGTCTCTGCTCAAGCTGTATCAGATGACCTAATAAAAGATATTCCCCTTCCCCACAAACTCTCTGTGCCTTGTATCCATTATAGCACTGATTCTCCCTTGCATTTATAGACCATTTTCACCACAAAATCAAGAGCCTGACCAATTTCCTCAGCAATACTTGACAAGAGGTGAACATTCTCGCTCTCTTCTGTCCCCCAAAAGCTAGTCCTGATTTTTCATCAAAGTGGTAGAAACCATGGAGGCATCTCTCCTCTGGGGTAGCTGGCATGGAGGCCTTATGGTCTTGTGGCTTTCTGATGCTGTCTGAACATGATATGCTGTTTTATCATTTGCCCATCAATCATACATGCTCCATAAATCACCCACCATGGGCAGGATTAATGCTTCTGCAGGGTCACTACCAAGCACAGAGATCAGATGGAGCCAAGGGCCAAGAGATCCACTTAAACACAGATTAAATCCACCACAAAACAGGGCAGGTGGTGGGAGCTGAGCCACACAAAAGACACTGCTTGGCAAGGTGCAGTGGTGTGGGCAAATTCATGAGGAGGTGGTAACTTCTAAGAAGCTCAGACATAACCAAACTCAGGTGCAAAGATTCTGTCTGCAGGTGACCTGCTGACATCTGAAACCTTTCTCATAGGGACTGCAAGAACTTTTATCTTAGGTAAGTTCATCCCTGAAAAAGCCATGTCTGCCCTGATCTGATGAGTCCCATTCCCTGGCTGAGAAGAGAAGTCACCTGAAGAAAAGGACTTGGGGGGGCTGGTGGATGAGAAGCTCAACATGAGCCACCAGTGTGCACTTGCAGCCCAGAAAGCCAATTGTATGCTGGGCTGCATCAAGAGAAGCACAGCCAGCAGGTCAAGGGAGGTGATTCTCCCCTTCTACTCTGCTCTGGTGAGACCACACCTGGAGTACAGTGTCCAGCTCTGGAGCCCCTATTAAAAGAACCAGCCTGGAGGTGCTGGAACATGTCCAGAGAAGGGCCATGAGGATGTTCAGAGGGCTGGAGCTCCTCTCTTATAAGGACAGACTGAGAGAGTTGGGGCTATTCAGTCTGGAGAAGAGAGTTGGGGCTATTCAATCTGGCTCCAAGAAGACCTTTTTGTGGCCTTCCAGTATCTGAAGGGGGCTACAAGAAAGCTGGGGAGGGACTTTTTAGGGTGTCACGGAGTGATAGGACTAGGGGGAAGGGAGCAAAACTAGAAATGGGGAGATTCAGATTGGATGTTAGGAAGAAATTCTTTCCCATGAGGGTGGTGAGAGACTGGCAGAGGTTGCCCAGGGAGGTGGTGGAAGCCTCATCTCTGGAGGTTTTTGCAGCCAGGCTGGATGTGGCTGTGAGCAACCTGCTGTGGTGTGAGGTGTCCCTGCCCATGGCAGGGGGGTTGGAACTGGATGATCCTTAAGGTCCCTTCCAACCCTGACAATTCTATGATTCCATGATTCTAAGCCACCTGAAGAAGGATTTGTTTCATCACCCTCTTGCAAACGTTTGGACTTGATGATCTTACAGGTCTCTTCCAATCAGAATGTTTCTCTGGATAAATCTAGATTAAGCTCTGCAGTTTGGCTCCCTTTCTAAGCAGCAGAGAGAAGTGAAAGTTTACACCAAGCAGTTTGCCCACCCTAAGGCAGTGAAGACCAACAGCCTGCTGGAGGAGCCTTTCACTCCATAGAGAGAGCTCACACTGGACAATGTATTTTAGGCAACTGCATTTTAATGAGGAGCAATTTGGGTTTTCTGAATGGATTTAGCTCCATGATGCTGCAGAGAAGAGCATGATGTGAGCATGGCATGAGTGTGGCCACGTTGCTCCTGACCCTCCTTCTTCCAGATATCTCTGAACACTACCCTGGGCTGCTCTGCCCACAGGCGCTTTAGCTGTAACATAACAACTACTTCCCTGAACAGAGGAATTCATCTGGAATAAAATCTTTTTCCTCTGGACTAGTGACACCCTAGAAAGCTAATTCTAAGCTAGCTATTCTGGTCACATTTGCCATGAAGACAAGTCCTAGGGAGATGTAAAACTGGCACCACAGACCTTAGCTTTGCATCCCCCGTAGTGAGTTTCTCAAAGAATGTCTATTGTCTGGCTCGCCTCTGACTGAGAGATGATAAAAACAAGGAGAAAGGCAAAGCTCTGCTGTGTGGAGAGTACTGCTTGTTGCATGGGAAATCTGGGCTCTTTGCTGGCAAATGTATTTTAATTACCTCCTTTTCTTTACAGGAGCATTTCGTGTAGCATACCACAGCTGCCCGTGCCAGGCAGCCCAGCCTCTCCAGTCACTTCCCTGCTAAAATGATCAGACCTGTTTAAAAATTAGGGCACCTTCAAAATAGTTCATGCTGGATGCAGCCCACTTAGCTTCTGATTTCTGTCTCAGACCTGGGTTTGAGTACTCAAAATCCAGGGAAAAGGCTTTCTTCCTTTTAATTCCACGTGTCACCTGGCTGAGAATGGGAACGCTGGGAGAAGTCCACCTAGAAAAGCCTTGCAGTGTGGATCTTTATCTACTTCTGGTACAAGTTACCATAAGCAAGGGAAAAAAATCAGCCCACAGGAAACAATAATTTGACATTGCCCAGAAAGATGTGATTCAAAAGATGGCACAAGTGACTTATTCATGCTCATATTTGTTCATCCTGATGTTGGTGAGGCACCTTTTACACTTGACATCTAGTGAACCCTGCAAGCAAACCTGTGCAAGTCTTTGAATGAAGGTAATAAGCATTTTCTAAGGTTTTATAGAGCCTTTTTTTAACTGTCTAGTATTAAGGCTGGGCTGGCCACTAAAAAGAGTGACAGACTCTCTGGATGAACCTCTCTCCATTCCCAAAGGGAAGAAAATGGGTATAAAGGAGAGAGAGAGAAGGTTGGGAAAGAAACCTCAAACTGCTTTGATGAAAACTACGATAAAATTAAATAGATACAAAGCCAATTTCAAACTAAATGCCCTTGATGACAATTATGTCAGTGTCACCACTGATGTTGTGGGCAGGCACTGGGGAAGTCCCAGGCTGGACTCCATGGTAGATGGAAACTGGTTCAGGAGCTGGATTCTGGAACTGAAATCAGGAGCACATGGATCAGGATTAAAAGCAGAATGAAGAGTCCTGCTTGGGTGCCAGTCCTTGAAGAAGAGGCTTGACCCTGGTGGTCTCTCAGCTTTGCCCTGGAAATGACATCCATGGGATGGATTCTGTTGTTGGTAAGTTTAGGGTCACCTGTTCTGTCCCCTGCTCCCTACAGGTGCCACCTCTGATTTGTTGCCCCCCCCCCTCCCCCCCAAGATAGTACTTAACAACATGTAGCAGTGCCCTTGGTCTCCATAGGAGCAAGTCTAAGCCAGAGGCTTTCTCCAGCACAGCCCTTGGCAGTAACTCTCTCCATCAGAGTTCTCCCTGCTAGAAGCAGCCACTGGCTGTGCAGGCATGCCCTGAACTTCAGAAAGTGTCCTCACTAAGCAGAGACTGAGCTGAGAAGTCAAATCTCTGACCAGAATTAGTCCTGTTCTAGCTCAGAGAGGGACATTTAGATTGCAAAGTGCCATCTGTAAGTGAAATGTGCATCACAACAGCATCAGGAGAAGCTCTATGAAGTCTTGCTGCAATGCTGCACCATTAATGATGGCATTGTGATTTGTACCAAAAAACAACCCCAAATATATAATCTGACAAAGGGTCTTCTCCAAATTTTTATCCTTAAATGAATAATTTCTGCAGACAGCTCCCAAGTTGGGTTGTGGTCTGCTGTGATGGCTCTGCCGAGCTTTCCTTTACGACTTTCCCCTCATCATTGCTGGTACATTCCATTTACCCAGGATGGTCCTCATGCAGGGGAGTAGCTCTGTTGAGTTGAGTAGAAGCCTTCCACGAGGAAGAATGAGTTGTTACAAGAGAGCCAGGAAAAGGTCTGCTCCTCCAGTTTATCTCCAAGCAGGGACCTTTCATTTTCAAACCGTTAACGAAGGGACGTGCTCACCACCGGCAGCCACCACCCACCTATTTAACAAACTGAACTGTGAAATTGGATCCTTCCCATTTAGCCTGGCTTTGCCTTTGATGCAGTTCCAGACATTAGGTTGTCTTATTTGCCTTTAATTTCTAATCCAGGCATATAGCCAAGTTTAGGACACCATTGTCTCCTGTGTTACAATATCTCCGGCAAGCAGCTCTAGCAGCGGTATGAGCATACTGCTACTCAACAACAGCTCTAATGGAGCAGACCAAAAGTCCCTTGAACCCCAAAACTTGTCTCCAAGAGCAGACAAAAGAGAATTAGAGATGACCACAAGAAACAGGACACTTGGAAAAGGATCTCTTCTGCTGCTGATCCTCCTCATCGTGTCTTTATAATGAGGGTAGTGAAATACTGGAATGGGTTGCCCAGAGGGGTGGTAGAGGCTCCATCCCTGGAGACATTCAAAGCCAGGCTTGATGGGGCTCTGAGTAACCTGATCCAGTTGGGGATGCCCCTGCTGATTGCAGGAGTGTTGCACTAGATGACTTTCAAAGTTCCTTCCAACTCAGTGGGTTCTATGATTTTATGATCTCCAAGCCTGTGGAGAAGGCTGAGTACTATGAGGATGAGACATGTGCTTGAGAAGGTTTTGCTCCACAAAACACCATCATGTCACTCATCTCTGCATAGCCTCATCCAGCTGTTCTCCCTTCATCCTGGTCTCAGATGTCCCAAAAGGGGCTGCTGAGGGGGGGCTGGGGGGTCAGGAGTGGGGATCACAGTGGGGAAAATCATAGGGCACCCAATGGACACCTCCTGGATACCAAGAGGAGGTGGCTACTCAGTGAGGTATAGGTGACAGTTCTGTATGATGCCTGAAACTAAGCAGAGAAGGATCCAGGACACCAGCCACTCGCTCACAATAATGGACTTGAGGCTTGGCTAACTGGGAAGATGTATGTAAGGCCACAAGCCACTGTCTGTGGGAACTCTAGGATAGGGTAAGGCTAGTTCCCAGAAGAAAGTATTATTTTCATCTACCTTATAAGATCCATGGATGTTTTTACTCTTGAAAAGAGCCAGGAGCAATGTTACATGAAGGTTGTGAAGTGTTTTTCTGGGACACTGTGCCATGATCTCAGATGGAAGGCACGATGATGCTGTGTCCTTCCCCGAAGCAGACAGCTGAAGAGGAAACATCATAGGGTGGGATAGGGCCTAAACACCTTCTCCAGAGGAAGCTAATCAACAGCTTCTCTGTGTCTGGCTCATCACAAGACATTTTAGTGTCTTGGGCTGCAGTGTAATATCCACCTACACTGGCAATGACTCACCTATGAGATCCCTCACCACCAGCAACCTCGGTGCAGATCCTCCATTCTTCTCCCACTGTCACTGGTGATTCAGGAAAGCAGGGGTGGACTTGTCCTCTTGAGGAGTGCCAGGAGAACAAAGAAAATAAAGTCCTTAGGCACCTCCCTCCCAAGCCAGCACTATGCCAGGGATACAGAGAGACAACTCTATCCCTGGGAGTGCACAACAACGAAAAAGACTCAACTCAAGAAAATGCCCAAATAATGCAACTCCTCACTCCTCCCAGCTGGCAAGGCAGCCCTGGATCCCCCTGCCTCTCCCCCTGTTTAAAACATCTCAGGCTTCCTGACTGAACTTGGCTGAGGTCTTAAAACATGAATAAGCTTCCTCCTGTCTCAAAGCCAACTGGCAAAGACATCTTGGATGGGATCCTCCATTTGTTACGGAAAAAAAATGGCTGGTCCAGTCCTCCTTGTTAAGCAGCGCGCTGCTGGTCGGGAAATAAAGACAGAAGGTCTGTTTGTAAGACTGAACACACAATCCCTTCCAGCCTCAAAGACACTGAGGAGGCAGAAAATCTACCCTATTCACCAAGATGACCTAGTTCTGTTGTCAATAGGTTAGAGCGGAGCAAAGTTGAGGGAGAATATCCTGATTAGAGAGATCGCCCACAATGGGACAGTGAGGACCCTTTTGTCCCTTCATTTTCTCCCCCACACCCCCATCCTGGGCTTGCCATCAGCATTAGAGCTGGGTGGGTTACCAGCTTGTCTGGTTTACCTCTGCCTAGCTCTGCTGGCCTCAAGTTTACACCAAGAGCAGATTGAGCTTTGTCACACCATCCCTCCTGCCAGCCGGTTGTTATGGAGGGAGCTTGTTTGGAGAATTCATTAATAGAAATAGAAATAGAAATAGAAATAGAAATAGAAATAGAAATAGAAATAGAAAATATAAATATAAATATAAATATAAATAAATATAGAAATAGAAATAAATATAGAAATAGAAATAGAAATAGAAATAGAAATAGAAATAGAAATAGAAATATAAAATATAAATATAAATATAAATATAAATAAAAATATAAATAAAAATAGAAATAGAAATAGAAATAGAAATAGAAAATATAAATATAAATATAAATAAATAAAAATAGAAATAGAAATTAAATAAAAATATAAATAGAAATAGAAATAATAGAAATAGAAATTAAATAGAAATAGAAATAATAGAAATAGAAATTAAATAGAAATAGAAATTAAATAGAAATAGAAACAGAAATAGAAATAGAAATAGAAATAGAAATAGAAATAGAAATTAAATATAGAAATAGAAAATATAAATATAAATATAAATATAGAAATAGAAATAGAAATAATAGAAATAGAAATTAAATAGAAATAGAAATAATAGAAATAGAAATTAAATATAGAAATAGAAAAAATAAATATAAATATAAATATAGAAATAGAAATAGAAAGAAATAGAAATAGAAATAGAAATAGAAATAGAAATAGAAATAGAAATAGAAATAGAAATAGAAATATAGAAATAGAAATAGAAAGAAATAGAAATAGAAATAGAAATAGAAATAGAAATAGAAATAGAAATAGAAATAGAAATAGAAATAGAAATGAAATATAGAAATAGAAATAGAAATAGAAATTAAAATAGAAATAGAATAATAGAAATAGAAATGAAATAGAAATAGAAAGAAATAGAAATAGAAATAGAAATAGAAATAGAAATAGAAATAGAAATAGAAATAGAAATAGAAATAGAAATAGAAAGAAATAGAAATAGAAATAGAAATAGAAATAGAAATAGAAATAGAAATAGAAATAGAAATAGAAATAGAAATAGAAAGAAATAGAAATAGAAATAGAAATATAGAAATAGAAATAGAAATAGAAATAGAAATGGAAATGGAAATAGAAATGGAAATAGAAATAGAAATAGAATTTTGTTGTTGTTGTTGTTGCTGTTAAGCCTTCTCCTCCTTCTCCATTCCTGAGGAAGCCTTGAGAAGTTGGCAGTGGCCTGCCCTTCCCCGCACAAAGCAGCTGTGGACGTGGGTTTCTGCTCCCCCTGCAAAGCTGGGGTGCAGCCAAGGTCCTCAGGCCCACTTCCTTTGCAGCCTAGAAGGACCTGGGGCTCAGCTGGGTTTGATGTCCATGCCCCAGCAAGAGGCCTTTTCCCCACCACCACCAAGACAATGCTGCTCCTCCATGGCACGTGCAGAGCAAAGAGAGAGCTCACAAGTGGAAAGCTACTAAATGAAACAGGAGGGGAGTCATTAACTTCCTTGTCTATATCTGCACTAAATAAAACGTGAGGAGAGTGATTAAATCCCTTGTCTGTGTCTACCCTGATGGATTGAGGATGGACAGACAGACAGGCAGGCAGACATGTCCTTTTTCTTCTGCAATGCCATCACCAGCACACCCCAGTTAAATACTCTCCTAAATTTGAAATGCACAGACAGTTAAAACCCATGCCATAGTCTACAGCCAGTCCACTGAACAGCACACTAATGATTTAGTAACTTCTACTAAATGTTGAAGATAGAAGCTCAAAAGAAAAGGTTTCCCTTTCCTCTTCCCCTTTTCTGGTGGCAACTGTTGAGAAAGGATTTAATCACCCATTTTACCTCCTGTTTAAAAAAGAAGGGGCTTTCCTGATAACAGAACAGATGCCCCTCTGGCCAACTGGCAAGGAAAATGGGAATGTATGAGGTATATAAATGGATTTCAGGGGACAGCCAAGAGAAAGATGGAGAAGGGGAGAGAGAAAATGAGAGGGAGGGAGGAAGAGGAGCAGGGGGAAGGAAAAAAAAAAAAGAAAGAAAAGGAAAAAAAAAGATAAAAGAAAAAAAAAAGAACCTGAAAGGATTAGAAATTAAAAAGAAGGTATTTTGTGCTGAGCTAAATATTATTTTGTTTCCATTGAAAGGGTTAAGAAAACAAAGACAGAGTTGACAATTTCTCCCGACTGGAAGCTGGGAATGGCCCATGGTAGCACAATGCTATTATTCTTGCATGGGCCCATTCTCATTGGATTTTCCACAAAATCTTTAATAATTTGATTCTTTTCAGCCTCAGCAGCCAGCTGAGCTCTTTAAGAAACAGTAACAAAAACCCAGAGAAAAACCCACTACTGAGAGGGGAGCTTTGGCGGAGAGCTGAGCTGAAGCCGATTAGTTTGGGCTGAATAGAGCCAGCCGGGTCCTCCAGCTCTTGCTCAGCCTGAAGTCCTCTCTCTCATTCATCCCAGCACAATATCACCACCAGAGCCCGAGCCTAGACACTAAATTACACTATTATAAAACTAGATTGATACACAAACTTTCCCTCCCAGGCTGAGGAGGGGACTTTTTCAACAATGTTGTGGGGGGTGGGGTTTTGGTTTGGGTTTTTTTTTTTATTGGGGGGGGGTGTCTATTCAGGCACCATTCATATTGAGGTATCAATTCTTAATGGTGCCACACACACTAACTGCAAACATGGGGGGATACAATCCTCTCTGGGTTACCCCCGGGGCGGGGGGTAGGGAGGGAGGGAGGCTGACGGCAGAGAGGTTTTGTTGGGGTTATCTCCCCGAAGCCCCAGCGGGATGGGAGCCTTTCATGGGCTGGGGGGGAAGGCTTGCATTGTCTCCAAGGAATTCATGTCAGAGTGGTCATGGGTCTCCAGCATTAAGTGGGAAATGCAGAGGTTTGACCCTCATCTGGGCATCTCTCAGCATCACCTCTCTCACAGAATCAGAGTGGTTTGCACACCCCTCTACCCAGGTTGAGCAATAAATGCACTTTCTAAATGAGTTTACATTTCTCAATGTATGTTTTTGGAGGAGGGAAGAAGAAAAAAAAATTTAAAAAAAAAAAAAAAAAAAAAACCCAAACATCCTCCAGTCCCTCCTCTTTCATTTTGAAAAGCAAGTCTGAATTTGGCCAGACATCCCCAAAGACCATTGCAAAGTTTCCTGAGAGCCAGTCTGTGAGGTTGACTCTGGGTGCAGGTGCATGGAGTGTCCTTCAGCCACGCCCAACCTCAGCAGCTCAGGGTGGCAAAATCTGGTTAGATCATACATCCCTTTCCTGCCCATGCATGAGCCTTCCTATAGCTCCTTTTTTTCAATTCTCCTTGAAAAAAAATACTAAATCCCTCTTTAAGAGAAACAAGTTCCTCAGCAAGGACTCCTCAGCATCATCACCTCCTTCTACAGCCTGGAGGATGCCTTCTCCTCCTCCTCATAAAACATTGCTCATTTCAGGCTCTAAAATACGAAATCAGAAATGTCACTTGGAAAAAAAAGGAAGTTTGAGGAGGAGAGGGGAGAGAGAAGAAGCTGTTTGGAAGCAAGAGTGCTTAATATATCAGAAAACATATTCTGCTGAGGTGCCCCCATCCCACTCCACCCTCATCCTCAAGGGCAGCCCTCAGGTTGCAAAACAGTCCAAAGACACAAACTTGTGCCTGGAGACCTCTGCATAAGCCTCTCTATATTCATTTTCAGTATGTTTGAGGAAGGGAGCTGCTTGTCTCCATGCATTGTCCAATTAATCTGGCATTGGGACATATCTACCTTAATCCCTGCCTAGGTTATGTTGCCTTGCCATCACTGCAACTATTTTTATTAAAGCACATGCCATAAATAAGATAAAATAAAATAAAATAAAATAAAATAAAATAAAATACTAAAATAAAATAAAATACTAAAATAAAATAAAATAAAATAAAGTACTAGAAAAAAATAAAATAAAGTACTAGAATAAAATAAAATACTAAAATAAAATACAATACTAAATAAAATAAAATAAAATTTAAAAATAAAATAAAATAATAAAATAAAATAACAAAAAATAAAATAATAAAACAAACCTAAATTAAACTAAATTAAATAATAAAATAAGATAATAAAATAATAAAATAAACCAAAATAACATAAAATAAAAATAAAATAATAAAACAAATAAAATAATATAAAATAATAAAATAAATTAAAAATAAAATAAAAATAAAATAAAACAAAACAAAATAACATAAAATAAAACAAGGAAGGACAAGCTTTTTGCTGATTTTTTTCTGGGAAAAACACAAGGGAAAAAAAAAATCTTCCATTTCCATGCCCGTGCTGGCACTCATGGAATTTATTTTCCCAAACTTTTTCATTTCTTTGCTGAAAGCCACTTCCATCAATGGAAACAGTCCTCTCCTCTTGCCTCCAGACATCAGGCTCCCCAAATTCTCTGATTATATTACATTCAGCACACACACACACACACACACAAAGAGCATCAACCCAACATGCAAATGAAATTAAAACTTACCCTCTGCAAGAGGGAAATAAACAAACAACACCCCCCCCCCCCCCCCCCACACACACACACACAGAGCTTACACAGACACAAAGAGGAGAAATTAAAAGAGGTTTAACAGTCCAGAGGAATTTGGACTCTTTTCAAGAGCTTTTCTGAATGGGGAGCTCTTAGATGACATCAGCACCAGTTCTAGTATTGGTCAGTTCTGGAAGAGCTTTTCACAAATCATTCATTAACTGGAAAGTCTTTTGGAGTAGTTTGCACTTCACATATTTGGGAGACCGTAACAAATGTCTGGGTAATTATTATCAACATTGCCTTCACGATAGCAAAGCATCAGTGAGAGAAATTTAGTCCATGGCTTTGGAAACCCCCAATTATTATCAACACTCTCTTCATTATATCAAACCATTAGTGGGGTGAATTCAGTCCTTTAATTAAGATGGCATCACTGGGTAGTGATGGCAGCACCACAGAATCAAAGGATCATAGAATGGTAGGGGTTGGAAAAGACTTCTGGAGGTCACCTAATCCAACCCCTCTGCCAGAGCAGGTTGCAGAAGATGGCATCCAGGTGGGTTAAATGACTCCAGAGATGGAGACTCCACCACCTCTCTGGGCAGCCTGCTCCAGGGCTCCAGCACCCTCAAACTAAAGCAGCTCCTCCTCACACTTAGATGGAACTTCCTGTGTTCAAGTTTGTGCCTGTTACATCTTGTCCTGTCACCTGGCACCACTGAAAAAAAGATTGTCCCCATCCCCCTGACACCAGTCCTTGAAGTATTTATAAGTATTGATGAGATCCCCACTCAGTCATCTCTTCTCCAGGCTAAGATCCTGCTCTGGCAAGGGGCTTGGACTCAATGATCTCCAGAAGTTCCTTCCAACCCCTACCATTCTATGACTCTCTGATTCTGTGAAGAAGCCCCAAGCCATGGTTTGCTCTCCAGCACTGGGATCTGACAGCTTTGTGTTGTCCCATTTGTCTGTGGGGTGTCTTCATCCCCTCTGTGTGCTCCTGTGTGTGCTGCGTGGGCTGTGTGCCTGGGAGTGATGCATGAAACCAAATTAGAGCAGAAGAAATAATTAGCATTGCAGCACAGGCAGGAACGACCCTAAAACATCTGAAAGCTGTGGCTGCTTGCAGAGAGAAACAAAGGAGCCTGAGAAGAGAAGAAAGCAGCAATTAGAAAGGAGAGAATGAACCGTGGTGTTGAACCAGGGATCTGTAAATGGACACAAATTGTGCTGATTTGGGCTTTTTTTCCCTCCTTTCCTCACAGGGATGGTCATTTTGGGAAGAGTCATCTAGAAAGGACTTGGTCTCTGCAACTACCTGAGAGGAGGTTGTAGGGAGGTGGGGGCAGTCTGTTCAACTCAGTATTGAGTGGTAGGACAAGAGGAAATGGCCTCAAGTTGTGCCAAGGGAAACTTAGATTGGATATTAGGAAAAAATTCTTCACTGGAAGGGTTCTGAGGCATTGGAAAAGGCTGCCCAGGGCAGTGAAGTCCCCATCCCTGCAGGTATTGACCTAGTGCTTAGGGATATGGTTTAGCCAAGGACTTGTCAGTGTTAGGTTAATAGTTGGACTCCATGATCTTCTAAAGGTCTTTTCCAACCCAGGCAATTCTGTGATTGTGTCAACCCTGCAAATCCAACAGTCAGGGTCTGCTCTCTGCATTTGAAGGCAGGTTCTTGAATGTTAATTAATTCTGATATTCCCCAAGATCAATGAAACAGATGTCTGTGGAGTAACTAGATATTTCCTTTCTATTGCATGGGGGGTTGGACACAGTACAACTGCAAATTTCTTCTTGCAATCAAACATCCCCTGTGTTCCAGCAGCTCTCTGATATCAAGACAACAATCAAGCCTAGCAAAAGGAGAGAGAGAGAGATGGCTGAGAAGCAGTTCATCAGCTGTTTGGCAGTGGTGTGAGCTTCCAGCCCAGGGAGAAAGCAGCATTGCTCCATCAACAGGCTGGCTCCAAATCAAATGTCTGAGGCTGCTTCCTCCTGCAAGTGAGTGACAGACAAGGAAGTTGGGAGCAGTGTCTTGGCTATCAAAAAATAGACCTCAACACCCAAAACAGCTGCCTCAGTTCTGTGATAGCAGAGCTGACATCCAGCCTGAAATGTTTCCAACCCACCAAAGACAGATCTTGCACATCAGGGAGGAAGAGAGAGCAGGAGGCAGGTAGCAGATTGCATGGATGCTTCCGGCTTGCCTAATGGTTAGGGTTAGGTACCCCAAAAAGGCTCCAAAAAAAAGAAGGAAAATCCCCAAAATTCTTGTGATTTCTGGACATCTCTACCGTTACATAGAACCAGAGACTCACAGAATGGTTTGGATCAGAAGGGACCTTAAAGGTTATATAGTCCCATCCATCTACAGGGAGCAGGGACATCTGCAGCTAGAGCAGGCTGCCCCAAATAATCTGACCTGGAGTGGTTCCAGGGATGAGGCATCTGCCACCTCTCTGAGCAACCTGGGTCAGGGTCTCTACACCCCCAACATAAACCCTTTCTTCCATCCAGTCTAAATCTCCCTCTTTCAGTTTAAACTCCTTGTCCTGTGAGGACCCCTTGTCCTCAGAGGTTCATATTATGAAATAAGCCCTAAGAGGTCCAAGCAGACCTTCAGATGGTTTTGTTACTCCTCTAAATCACTTTATTTCTTGCTATTTTTTTTTTGCCTTTTATGCCAGCCCAGCAGCATCCTGCAGCAAGGAGCTCCCCAGATGGGACATTGCCCAATGGCTGTGCCTCACTGCTGTTGGGTTTGCTTTCACTCTGACAGGAATCCGTGTGATCCATCCTGGCCATGAATATTTGTCATACCAGAGTGGACAGAAGCTTTCCCCAAGCCCCTTTTATGGAGCTGCAGCACCACAGCAAGCCAGGTCATGCTCTGCAAGAAAGCCCCCACAGAGCCTTTACTCTCCAGGAGGCTGAGGAGTTGAGCAAGGGGGAGAATCAGGCCTTGGGAGTGTTGGGTGACCCCATCCAGCAGGCAATGAGACTCCTAAACCAAGCCCAACTGAGGTCCCAGACTGCTTCTTCCCAGCCCCACCCCCACACATCCATTTCTTTTTTTTTTTTTTTTTTTGCTGCATTTTTCCAGCGTTTCCTGACGTGTTTTTTCTTGTGTTACATATCTCAGGGAAGGCTGCCTGATGAGCAGCAAATCGTCATTAATTCCTCAGGTATTTGCTCTAATACAATTAACCCCCTGCACCCCACACCACAGGCTGTGCTTCACCCCTCTCCCCATCCATACCCACCCCCTCCATAGTGCTGACCAAACCCAACCCATGGACCAGAAACAGTGTGAGAGAGAGAGCTCTGCTGTTCTCCAGGCAGGTGTTGAGAAAGCCCCTTCAGCCCTGCTGGTTAGGGAAATTTAGAGACCTTGTTAGGAGCTCATCCTCATTTTTCCAAGGTTTTGAAGTGACAGATTCCCCAGCTCCATGCCCACAACAGGAAGCATTTAGGCCATTTGGAAGTTCTTCCAGTCTAAACAGCTGAGGGAAGCCAAGGGCAAGGATAAAATGTCTATTTTTCCGAGGAGGCCAATGCAGTTAGAGAAGGAGCAGCACTGCCAAGCTCTTGTCTAAGCCCAGAGTGTCCCCTTGCTACCTCAAGACCTTCCTTATCCAGGTCTCAAAGACACTCCTTTAGGGTTCCCAGATCATAGGATATCTTTACAACTCTTCCCTGCTGTTGGACTGCCTCTATTCTGCAAGGTCTAAGGCTTTCTGTAGGAAAGCTCTCCCCAGGAGAGCATTTTGATGGGAGTTTTCTGAGCACCACAAAGGGAGGGTTTTTTTTTCTCTGTCATGCCCTGCAAGGGCTTTTTCTGCCAGTTGTGGCACCAGGGCAAGGAGGGTGGATGATTCTGTCAAGCAAGGAGAAGAACAAAAGGCAGAAACAGAACCATGCCAGGACCCTAACGCACTGTTTTTGCTGCTCTGGGTGCTTGACTGGTGGCTCAGGAGCTACAAGGCAAATTAGGGGCCCTCCAGTTCAACCTCCAGTGATTCAAGAGTTAACCCAGGGCAGGAGGGGGAATTCCAGCTGCTGGCCCCTAGCTCTGCTTGAAGACAAGTTGTGCTCAGCTCAACGTCTCTGCAGCTCATCATACAGCATTTCTTGAGATGCATTTTAGGATCATCAAATAGTTTTTAGGTTGGAGAAGACCTTCAAGTCCATCAAGTCCAGCTGCATCACTTCAAGCCAAAGGCAAATGGGGATTTTCATCCCTGACCAGCTGCAATCTGCCTAATGGGGACCCTGCCCCAAGCCTGGGTCTCATCTACCACAGCAAAAGGTGGGGAAAGCCCCTGTGAGGACCTGGAAAGACCAAAAGGATATGGGACTGCCACCTCTTCAGCAATGTGGATTTGCTCCAGCATCCCAGAGGAAACAAGCCAACCCTGAGATAAAGCAGCATGTTGACTTTTAACACCACCTGTTGGGGGTGGGGGGAAGGAAGCAGAGAAACAAACCCTGAGAGGGAGGAGTAAAACAAGAGGTTTACAACCTGCCTTGAAAAGACCTTTAAAAAAAAAAAAAAAAAAAAAAAAAAAAGGAGTGACATTCTTGGCTCTCCTCACACCTATTAGCCTAGGAAATGGTGCCTGGTCTCCGCTGAGACCTGACTGAGACCAAAGGCAAGTCGACCTGTTAGCAGGTACTTGAGAGAGGAGCTGCTGGCTGGATTGGGCTGGAGGCGTGAGAAGAACCCCATTCAGGTCTCCTAATGACCATATAAAAGGCCTGGGGATGGCTTTGAGGGCAATCAGCTCCCTCCCAAGCATCTCCAGCACAAAACCCCACGGCCATAACGCTGCCGTCCCCTGGCCGAGGAGAGCAGCCCGTGGGGACAGCGTTCATGCATATCTATACGGCCCCACCGCTGTGGTGGGGGCTATTGGAACTGTTTTCCCAAGCCTGGGGATGTGTCACACTCCAGGTCGAATAATTTGGCCTTTGATGTGGGTGAGCATCGCAGCATCTCCCAGGGGTTGTTTGGGCAGCATGTGGCTGTGGCATCCCAGATGTACCTCCCCAGATAAAGCAAACCCAAACTGCTGAGTTTTGTAGCAGAATTGCTCTTGCTTTCCCCCAGCCAGGCTCAGGTAATCCTTCTAATGAAAACAAGAACCTGGCAAAGTTACTTTTCTTCAGCAATCTTTTTTTTTTTTTCCACCCTCTATGCTGGTGCTGAAAAGCTTTGCAAGGCTGAGATGATTGAACTGGTGGTTTGGGTTTTCTTTTGTAGGAGGAAAAAAAAAACAAAAAACAAAAACCAAACCAAATCTGTTTATGGACAGTCAGAGGGAATTGGAAATGTTTCCTTTTAGCATTTCCAAAGGAAGAAATACGTTTTCTGATCCTCAACATGACTCAATGACATTTTGGTTATTGAAAATATTATTTTTACTCTTTAAAACAATTATTTTTTTCTTTTAAATAGATATTTTAAATTAGTGCAAAAAAAAAAAAAAGATGGAACTAACCATCAGTTTTGATGGAGGCAAACTTTTCTCCCCACTCATTTGGTTGGTTAAGAACATCAGTTTTAGTTTTCCCACTGCCACAGCCCTTTTTGTTGTTCTTTTACTTGGTTTGGGGGTGGGCATCTGCTGAATGAAGAAAATCCTCCAGGTTTCACCATAAGGTATCTGGTTTGGCAACTTGATTGCTCTCAGTTGCACAGTCTAGGAGGTTAGATCCAGAATTCTCCATCTAAAATCCAACCTCCTGGATCCATCTAGGCCCTCCCTATGCTTAGTGAGAAGACCCAGGAAACCCAAATATCTTAGACACCCTTCTTCCTGTCCCCATCCCTGGCTAAACATTGAACTTTGATTTGAAATTGAATACTCTTTAATATAAGATGTGCTTGCAGGTCCTATGGACACAAATGCATCCCTGGTTTTCTTTTCCATGGAGAGGTCAAGGTTGTCCTCAGTGATCTGGAGATTCTTCCCATGTCCCAGAGGTCACTAGGACTTTGGAAAGGCTGCCAAGTGGGTGGATCAGCAACCTCTCTCTCACCCTTTCCCCTCTATTCCTGTCCTCAACTCTTTCTCAGGTCAGTGTATTTTATGTGGGAGGTTTTAGGGATGGTTTTGGTTTTTTCTTGTCTTTTTTTTTTGGTTGTTGGTTCTGAGCCTTTTCTGATGCTCACACTGTGGTTGGTCCTCTTCCCTCTCGTTTTCAATTATTCTATCTCCCATTTCCTATAATTCAACACACTGCAGCATCTTGAATTTTCACATTGAGCTTTCCTCCAGAGTTCCAGGTTCCAGGCTGTGCATTCACCCAGTTCCACCCTGAAACTGGGCACAGGAAATAATAGAGGCATGAGACACAAAAGTGGGTATGAAATTACTATTCTGCTGAAGGGTCTCAACCTAATGTTAGCAACTCTCCCCAGACCCACCCCAGATCCCTAAACACCTTCCCTCTCCCAAGAAGCCCCCCTTGTTGACCTGTCCTTTCCCCTTCCACAGTCAGCTCTGGAACTGGTGCACCATTCATCTGCACAACCAGATCCTTAAACTTTCAACACCCCCCTTGCTTTTTTTTCTGTTGATTATCTGCATGTAACCCTTTCTTCTCAAGTCCCAACCTGCTGACTGCATGAGGTTTGGACAAGATGATCTTTAAAGGTCTCTTCCAATCCAAACCATTCTATGATTATTAGGAAAATGAAAGGGAAAAAAAAAAAGTCACACACAAAAGGAACCATAAATGAAACAGAGCAGTTCACCTCTCCAGTCACAACATGCAGGAAGCATTTATTGAAGCTCTGATTTCAAAAGGAAGAGATGTTGCTTTCTAAGTCATCCCTACCTTGCTCCACGACAGCCATAGCAAATATTTAAGCACCAGCAGGAGAAGTTGTGGATTTTCCCTGTGATAAATCACCACTTCTGCTTTCCTGGCCATCTAAATAATGTTGCCTTCCCCCAAATAAACCACAGACATTGAAGGCTCTGGAGCTGTAGCAAGCTCCTTGCTAGGGGGACACTGTCTTCACGCAGTGACCCATCCAGTGAGGTGGCTTCTTGCTTGCTGGCTCCAAGCCCCTGCACATCCCTTCCACCCTCCCTGTCTGAGCTTTGTGGCCTCACCTACTTGTCTTCATTCAACCTTTCCAGGCTGAGGAAGCAACACCAGCTTCAGTTTTGAAAACCAAAAGACCAGTTGAGGGTAAGTGACTCACCCAAGGTCATCCAAGAAATCTGCAGCACAAGATTCCCTTTCACCCACAGAGAGTGCCCCAACCTCAGAGCCATCCTTTGTTGTCAGCAATTAAATGGTTGGTGTTTGGCATTTTGAAGCATCAATTGTTAGAACACAGTTCTGAAGGACATAGCAAAGGCCCCACACAGTGCAACCCCAGACTGGTGTGGGTTGGAAGGGACCTCTGGAGATCATCTGGTCCAACCCCATTGCTAAAGCAGGGTCACCCACAGCAGGTTTCCCAGCATCACCTCCCTCACTTCTTTTTTTTTTTTTTTTCCCCACCAGCTAATGGCCAAATGTGAAGACCCTAAGAAAGACAAAACTTAGAAGCCCAAACTAATAATCATAAGAAGACAATTTACTTCAGTCTTATGCATGTAAGCCCAGCCTTCCTGTTTGTCAGAGGGAGTCAATCTCATGGCTATGGCAGCACCAGCCCATGCCATCATCACTCTGGGAACCACCCTTAGCTCAGTGGTGGACTTGGCAGTGCTATGTTAACAGTTGGATACCATGATCTTAAAAGTCTGTTCCTAACCCTAAATGATTCTATGATTCTATGATTCTGTGACTGCCCCTCCTTGTTCAATGGCATCCCAAACCTGTTTAAATGTTGGACATTCATCCTGGCCAAACAAGGCTTTCCCAGGCTGCTAGAGATACACAGATGGGCTGAAGAGCCCTCCTAGAGCAACTCTACCTTATTTCCACCTTGAACCTTGATTTCATCTCCCTCTGCTTGTTTTGGGGTGTTTCCCTGGCAGATTGAAGAGCCCTTGAGCAGGCAGCAGTGAAGGCACCTTTTAACACCCTGCTTTGGAAAATCAGCAGGTGTTTCCTCAGGGAAGATGGTAAGGGGCCTTGCAGCAGAGGGAAGGGAGGAAAGAGGAGGTGGGCTGGGAGATGAAACTGGAACCCCCATGGGTGATGCTCATAATGCTGATATCACCACATGGCTTTGCAAGCCATGGGGTACAAGGCTCTGATGGAGGGTCCCAATGAGTGTGTTCCTCCCACATGAAACTCCTCAAGCTACTCCCTTCAGCTCTCATTCCTAGGCACAGACTCTCATTTCTGACCCTTTAAAACCACCTAGTAATGGGGCTCACTTTTTCTTCCCTGTTTTGCAGTTGCTGTTTGTTGTTCACTGCAAACTACTGGAGCAAAAGCCAGTTGGTGAATCTTGTGTGAGGTGAGGGCAAAGAAAAAATAATCCCCAGCCCCTAGATAAATCAAGAAGGAAGTATAAAAGACAAGGCTTTCTCAAAGTGATGGCTTGCAGCTAAGTATTTTCAGTCACCTCTACTGACCAGACAGGTTATTCAGAGTACTTCCAGCCCTGGAGATGACATTTGACATGACATGTACATGAGATGTATCATTTAGGTCACTGTGCTAAAGCACAGGACATTCCCCCCCTTTCTCCTCCTCCTCCTTCTCCTCCTTCTCCTCCCCTTCTCTGTGGCCCTCAGGGAATCTAAAAGTTCAGGGTCTTTAAAGCTGAATTCCCAGCACAAGAGTTCAGCACCTTTCAACCTTTTCAGACCTATTACAGGAAGAAAACCGAGTGGAAGGAGTGTGGAGGGCAGGAGGGAGGGTCAGGGGTTGTTGCAAGGCAGGTGATTTACAGGTTTGGAAGCTGAAAAGAGGCTTTTTGCATTGGTTGGGCAGGAGATAAAAGTCACTAGATTGGTTCATCTCCAGGGTGAGTGACAGAGCATAGGCTCCTTCTAAAAGCTTTATAAATGCACCTTTAATTCTGCTATAATCCCTGCATAATTAAGAGATAAAGTCATCAGAGAGGGCTGTGTCATCACAGGATACCAAGGGGCTGGTTTAAAACAAAACCCAAAGCTCTCAGGAGAGAAAAGCAGAGCAACCTTTCCAGTCCTGATCAACTGATTCACTCTTCCAGATATTCCCAGGGTTAGCATGTGCAGTTTGGCTGCTCTGGCACCAGATGATAGTTTGGGATGGGGAGGTGCCAGCTGAGTCTCAAAGGAATCCATCTGCTTGACTGAGGCAGCAGCTTCAACCAGAATCTACAACAGGAGGCTCTCCAGCCACTCTGCCCCAAGCCTGGACGCTTGACCTTGTTCAGTCTTACACCAACCCCATGTTGGTCATTACCTTGTGTTTCATGTCCATTTTTGATGCTTCCTTTGAGGACAGCTTTGCTCCATGACCTCATTCTGCAGTGCTTGTTCCAATCTTGCTTTCCAAAGTCCACTCAGACCCTTGGGAGGACTTTTTGCTGACCTGTGTTGCATGAGAAAACAGCAGAACTGGAAGAAAAAACACAAAGCCAACAAGACAAACTGAAGTATTTTTCTCCCAGCCCCCCACCCCACCTTATCCCAACCCATCTGCTGACTATAAAAGAGCATCCATAATCTAATTAATCTAACCCTTGCCTGTCACAGCTGGAAGGCAATTTTGAAAGACTATCGCCTTGTGTTTTACTTCATCTCCAAAGTTAATCTCCTCAAAGCAAAGGGACTTCCCACTCCCTCAAGCCCCACAACCCTTCATCTTTCCTTTTTAACCAGTTGCTGGTGGATGGGCCTCAGGATCTGGATTTAAGAATGTGTAAGAGGGAGGTGTCCCCCCCACCTCCTCTCCAGATGTACAAAAGAAGACTTTCTGAAAAGGGGCAATGCTACAAGAAATCTGGGGAGGGACTTTTTAGGATGTCAGGTAACGACAGGACTAGGGGGAATGGGAAAAAAATAGAAATGGGGAGATTCAGATTGGTTGTTAGGAAGAAATTCTTCCCCATGAGGGTGGTGAGACACTGGAACAGGTTGCCCAGGGAGGTGGTGGAAGCCTCATCCCTGGAGGTTTTTAAGGCTAGGCTGGATGTGGCTCTAAGCAACCTGCTGTAGTGTGAGGTGTCCCTGGCCATGGCAGGGTGGTTGGAACTGGATGATCCTTGAGGTCTCTTCCAACCCTAACAGTTCTATGATTCTATGATTCTCTCATCACAGAAGGATGTCAGAAGGAGTTGCAGCTGCTCAGCCTCACTCTGCAGTGGACCAATTACCCTCTCTCTTCCATCACCCAGTGCTTTGCTCTTTTTTCCTCTCCCTCTCATTTTTTCCTTTTTATTTTTTTTTTTTTTTGGGGGGGGGGAGTTAAGATTAAAAGATCTCACTTGCTTGAAGAAAGAGCCTCCAGTCCATCTCCACCTTGTCAATCATAAACAAGAGGCTAGGGAGGGTCATACACTGTTATTGACTTAAGCACTTTGGAAAGGTCATCTTCAAGGTCTGAACCTTCCCTTTCCCACTCCAAGCTCACCTGGCCCCATTACAGAGGAATTTCTGGTCCATCCTGTATTTCATTTTGGACCCATTGGCACTTCTGAGGAGTAATAGACAAGGTGGAGAGGGAGGAGGTGGGATGAGGGGCACAGAGGGGAAAATGAAGACAGGTGAGGGGAAAGAGAAGTCATTGAGAGACTTCAAAGTAGAACAAAGACCCATCCAGATGTGAATAATTGCTAGGTCAGCACGTTAATCACAGGCAAGGGCTACACTGCAAGCCATCCCTGGTCGCTTCATAGGGGCAAGAAGGGGAGGGGAGGATGGAGAAGAGATAGAAACAAGGCTTTGATAAAGCAAAGAATAAGCCTGAGAAATATGTTTTCCAGGTGATTATCTGAATAATGAGCCAGCCTCTGTTTTATTAAGGGCACAGGCAGCCTGTAATTTCAGGTGAGCTGCAGCTCAGAGGAGAGTGATGGAGGCACCAACCTCATGCACACCTTCTGCTTACTTCCCCATACCTGTGGCCCGACAAAAGCTTCATCTCACCACCTGACAGAGGATTTCCTGCCGTGTCCACCACACCATCAAGGCTTTCAGATCTTAGCATGGTGGGAGGGAATGGCTGGGGTTTTGTTCTTGTGTCTGTGAGGTGAATTATGTCTCCAGCAGCCTCTAACCAAGGGTTGAGAAGATGCTGGCTCATCATCTTTGCCTTTGTATTTTATTGTTTTGGTTTTTTTCCTCCCAAGTCCCGTGTTCTTGTGCCACAACACCAGCTGTGTTTATCTTGATAACCTCTCTTTCTTCTAAATAAGGCCACATGGTTTCAGTAAGCAGAGACAAAACACCTTCCCACGTGGCTTTTCTTGCTGTGTAAATAAACATCCAGCATCTGAAATCGCTGGAGGTGATGTGGTGCTGCTGACGTCTGCATCTTCACTTCATATAAAGAAAGTTTCACCTGGCAGTTGCCTGACCTGCAGAATTATCACAAGGCAGGAGCTGGTGTCTCTTCTTTCCTAGCTTCATTTTTAATTGATTATTCTTATAATTGATTTTTTTTTCCTTATCATATGTTCTTAGCACCATGTCTGCTCCCCACTCCCTTCCAGAAGGAAACAACACGGCTCACCTAGGACCTGTGCTGTGCTTCACACACATTGGGGTTTGCTTTGGGGAGGGTTGTGACTTTGTTTTTTCTCAGTGAGAATGCTGCACAATGGTGCTAAGGACAGAGGAGGGAAGAAGTGTACTCTGCCTCTGGGGGAGATGCCACTCCTGTTTGCAGCAGGATCTCTGTCCAGCCTGCCTCCTGCAACCTTCTCCAGATGGCAGAGCATCCTCCTTGGGTTGTGAATGCCATTTCACCCTCCCCATCAAGCCCTTTTCACTCACCACCTCCAGCTCCTGTGCAAGGATCTACCATTCCTGCTTTGGGGAAGACAGGACTTAATCACTCCCCTATGAGATCCTTCTCATAAGCTTCCTGCTCCAGCTGGGACCTCAACACTGGCACAAAAACTTACAGAGAAAACTAAAATGAAGTAAAGTAAATGAAGTACAGAATTTCTTCCTAATGTCCAATCTGAATCTACCCTGCTCTCGTTTAAAACCATTGCCCCTAGTCCTGTCACCCTTATAAAAGGTCCCTCTCCAGGTTTCCTGAAGGCCCCCTTCAAGTCCTGGAAGGCCATTATAAGGCCTCCCCAAAGCCTTCTCTTCTCCACACTGAGCAGACCCAACTCAACAAGCCTGCCTTGGAGAAGAGGTGCTCCATCCCTCTGATCATCTTTGTGGCCCAACAACAGTTTCATGTCCTTCTTGTGCTGGGGGCTCCAGGGCTGGATGCATTACTCCAGGTGGGGTCTCACGAGAGCAGAGCAGAGGGGCAGAGTCACCTCCCTTGAAGTGCTGGTCAAGCATCTTTTGATGGAGCACAGGGTATGGCTGGGTTTTTTTGGGCTGCCAGCTCTTGTATTGGTATCCAAGAGCCTTGCAGGATCTCCACAGGATACTGAATTCAGTGCAGGTGAACAGCCCCAAATTATGCCACACTTAAAAACAAACATGTTGGAAGCATGGGAGGCCTCCAATTACAGGAGGGTAAGATCTCAAGCCTCAGTGTGGGGAAGCTCTGCAAGAACACTGCAGGTCCTACATGAATCTAAACTCTTAAGGACAGTCAGGAAGCTGTGCTTTCAGGCTGTGTAGAGGACTCAGGAAGGGACACCATGAATGGTGAGTCTCTGTGGGTTTCCACACCATGCTCTTCTTCTCACACCGGTTTTCTTGTCTCCTTTGCAATGAGTCTCTTGCTCCCAGCTACCAGACCCTGGGGAAGGTTCATTTCTTCCCCATCCATCCCACTGCTGGATTAATTGCAAAGAGTGCTTCATCAGAAGCTCCAGTGAATTCAATTCAATAAGCTCTCCTCTGCAGCTGAGCCTGAAGAGATGGTGCTGTGCCAGTCATGGCTTGGAGGTGCTATTTGACTTTGGCACTACCATTGCCTTCATAAACACCTCTTTGGCCTCCACCTCATAAACATCTCATAAACAACTCCTTGGCTTGGTGTGGGTCTCAAAATTAGTGTTTATAGCCACGCAGAGAGCAAGCTGTTTGCATAAGCAATCCTGAAGCAAAACTTGCCTTCTCAGCCAAAAAAAAAAAAAAAAAAAAGAAAGAAAAATGAGGAAAAAAATAAAAGGTTACTGCTTGGCTGCCTCTGCTGATTGCACATGCAAGAGGGACATGGCTACCACCAGATCTCAGAAGGCATAACCCAAGGGAGAACGCCCTGCCTCTACCAGCTAGGCTCTGATTTCTTGAGGAACAGCTTTCATTTTCTAGGCCCAGGATAATCTGTGGATTCCAGGTACTTGGGAATAATGTAATTACTCTGAACAAGTCTGGTCTTCAAGCTAGCACAAGCCAGCTGGGTGCAGGCAGCAGGGATGGGATTCGTCTCAGCTCACTTCAGGTGTGAGCTACTCACACAAGAATCCTCTCAAGGTCAACAGGGAGAAAGAAGCAGCATTAGAGAGAAGCTGATCTGATTTGTTTTAGATGGTTAGGCCTGGGTAGGTAAAGCCTAACCAAGGCATTGTAAAAAGGGGTCTAGAGATCTAGAAATGTGGAAGCAGAGATCACGACATTAAAGGGGACAGGGTAAGGAAGAAGTTTGAGATCCATTGCACTACAAAAGAGTTGTCCAAGCAGGAAGTTTAGATTCTATGACTTCAGTGTTTTCCTTCAGCAGGTCTCAGCTCCCTGAGTGCTGTGATTATGATAATTTTGTTAAAAACAGTCAAGTTGCTGCTTTTTGTGGATGAGAAGAATTGACCTAAGTGATCCTTCTTTGGCAGGGGGGGTTGGACCCAATGATCTCTTGAGGTCCCTTCCAACCTCTAATGTGCTGTGCTACTTTTAAAGAGCACTCAGGGTAAGGAGGAATCTCAACCCTACTTGTGTGTTGGGTTATTTATTTACTCTAGTTCTTTAGGAATACCAAGGAAAAGCTCAGGAAGGCAATGAAATGAGATTGTGTATGGGTGGGTTTGTATTCTTCTTGGAGCTCTACACATTTGTAGAGGCACAGATAATCCTGCTGGAAGCAACTGAGAGAAATTTGCTCTATGTTTCTGCCCTGAGCAAAACAGGAGGGTATATTTAGATTGGACACTAGGAAAGAGTTCTTTACCATGAGGGTAGTGGAACACTGGAACAGGTTTCCAAAGGAGGTAGTGGAGGCCCCATTCCTGGAGACCTTCAAAGTCATGCTTGATGGGGCTCTGAGCAACCTGCTCTAGTTGGGGATGTCCCTGCTGTCTGCGAGGAGGTCGGACTGGATGACCTTGGGAGGTCCCTTCTGGCCTGGACCATTCTATGTTTCACACTCTAAAGGTCTCCATTGACTCTGGAGACAGCCTGAAAAGGTGAAATGCCTAACTTTCAAGGGGCAAATTATTCCCACCTTTTGAATCTCTCCCCCTTTCAAAGATATCCACCCTCAGGAGTGGCAGCTGATTAGATGAAGGCTCTAACCACAAGCGTCTTCTTCTTGCTTCTGCTGTAAACCTGCTTTGGGGTGCCTGCGTGCCCCTTCATGCTCCTCCTCCCCGGAGGGCATTAACACTTCCTTTGTTGTCTTCTGTGTCTATTTAGATCGGGAGCTCTCCGGGGCAGGGACTCTCCTTTCCTGCAGGTCTGCGGAGCACTTCACACCGCAGGACGCAGATCGGGGTTGAGCCTCTAACTCAAAGAGTAAATAATAATAATATGCATTAGGTGTTAAGTAGGGGAATTAGGGCTTAGCTTATGTGTAAGCACCGTGCAGGGTGTAATGACATCCTCCTGCTTACTGCAACTGGATCCTTCCATTATTAAAGCAGCAGGCGAGTTAATGTTTGATCTATGGGGCTAATTCCAGTTTTTGGAGACATCAAACAGCTGCTTTTCTTTTGGGGTTTTCTTTTTTTTTCCTTGGCAAATGCACATGTTATAAGCAAATCTGAAATTACCAGGTTCACAAGTTGAGTTTCATGCAGAGCAATGTTGACTTTGATGCCAGAGAACCTGGCTCCCTTCCATTTACAGTAAATGAGGAAGAAAATTGATTTGCAGCAGCAGGAGGGGTGTCAAACCTTTATTGCCGCTCAGGACATGTATGCACTGCTAACCAGGAAGATAATTAACCTAAATTAACCTCCTGCCTTAAGATGAGTCATAGTTTGGGGAGGGGGGGAGGTGGGAAGCACGGGTGGAGAGCGTGTAGGGAGGAGTGCAGTGCTGCAGAGCTGCATGGACATGTCCTCTGCATTTCCAAGCTACAATGATGGGCTCATATAGCAACAGATTAGGCTGAAATGGAGGTTCTGGATGGGCATTTTTACCTCGTGAGGAAAGGGGGGAGGGGGGGAATATTAAATTAGAGCTGGACTGTGAATTGCCTAAGTCATGCCTGTAAAGTGAGTTCAGCCAGAAGCAGCAAGCTGCAGTCTGTATATCTGACCAGATGTTAAAGCTGTCCACCCTTCAATAAGGATGAAAAGCTGTTGATCGTTGTTTGAGAAAGGGTTTGGTGCTCTGGTCAACCACCTGTGTTAATCCTATTTTGAATACCAAGGTTATCCACCCTTTGGGGAACACCAGAGAACAGCTAAGTACTACTGTTTTGCACTTAGAATCATAGAATCAGAATCATTTGGGTTGGAAGAGACTTTTAAGACCATGAAGTCCAACCATTAGCTGCCAGGTCACCCCTGAACTGCCCTTCACCATCACATCTACATGTCTTTTAAATACCCCCAAGGATGGGGGCTCTACCACCGCCCTGGGCAGAAAATATTTGGCAACCCTTTTGGTGGAGAAATTGTTCCTGGTGTCTAACCTAAACCTCCCATGGTGCAACTTGAAGCCATTTCATGCTAGTACTGAGGGACATGGCCTAGTGGTGACCTGGCAGTGCTGGTTTAACAGTTGGACTTAGTCTTAAAGGTCTTTTCCAATATAAACAACTCTGTAACTCAGGGTTTCTATGAGTTCAAGGAAACAAATCCAGGCCCAAGGCACACAGGCTGAGAAAGGGACACGCAAAGCTGATCTAAGAGCAGTGCTGTTCAGCCTGGACCTCACAGGAGGTCTCAGCTCCCAGATGGACAGGCAACCTGTGTGACCAATGCTCCCCTTTGAGCAGTGGAGATAATCCATCCCTCTTCACCAAGCAGGTGTGAGGAGACAGACACCACAGAGGTGAGGAGTAGGGTTGGAGCTTCAATATGGTGAGCAATCAAGCTTCCACTTCTCTGGTGGCTCTGCTCCACCCTCTGGGAAGGGGGACAAATGATCTGCGGGGAAACATAGGTGTGATTAATCCAAGATGGTTTTGTGGGAGAATTTATGCTACTTTAAGCAAAAAGCTTTGTGGGGAAGTGGGAAAACGTCTAGAAAAGTTAAACCATAGGGGGTTTGCCACTTGGTATCTCTTGCCTTTAAACAACCCCCCCCCATCAATACTCAGTGATTAAAACCATCCAGGAAGAGTTTAGAAACAACACAGAAGGCATCCAACTGTGTTGGAGTCAAACACAGCATTCCCTTTATCTCGAAGCAGAATGGTTTTGATGGGATTTTATTTTTTGGTTCTCTGAACCATTTGGGAAGGCAGTGAAGCAAAAAAAGCAGTTGCCTGCACCACCCTCCACCTGTCCAGCACAAACCACAACCACTGAGAAATCTGATGTTGGAGCAAAACCATCCTGCACCAGGCTCCCACTACCTGAACAGATGCATCCAATTACGCTGCTGCCAGCAGGCCACTCTCTGTGATTTTTAAACCATGTAAGGCAACCCTTTGCCCTTTTTAAGCACATTGGCCACTTTAAGCTAAATCCACCAAAAGATCAGCAGTCCTCTCAATGCAGGTCCCTCCATGCCCTGGTGGACCTGTGCAGGAGCTACAAGCAACGTGCTGCAAGCACTTTCCGAGCCCCAAACCAGGTCCCCCCTCCTCCAAAGACAAACAGGATTTCTTTTGAAGTCTGAATGTCTGTTCCTGGGCCAATAAAGTCCTTCAATTTCCCAGCAAGGAGGTAAAGGTGGTGAAAGGTGTTAGCAAGCATCTCCTTGTGAACTGCAATTAGCAACTGGGTGAAGGGGGAAAGTGTTGGCAGGGCAAGGGGAGGCGATGGCTGTCTCACCTCGCTTGGGATGGGCCAGATGGGCCAGGCACAAGCCCCAACACCAGGGCTTGAGACAGTCTGGCAAGCCAGTCCCAGGCTACTGGAGCCCTAAATGGAGGCAGAAGGGTTTTCTTACCCCATATCTCATCCTGCTGGTGACACTTGAAGAGGGTCAGGCAACAGACATGGAATTAGATCTGCCTGCAGAGACTTCAACAGGGGAGATGTTTGGTTTGCCTTAGAAAATGGATCCATGACCATCTCCTGCAGCCTTGTGAGCTGTTTTACATAAGAATCACAGTACATGAGAGGTTGGAAGGGACCTCAAGAGATTGTCAAGTCCAACCTTATACAACCAGCCCAAGGGACATCTCACCTAATCTTCTTCCTAACCAGGAAAAGACATCTGTCACCCAAAGTAAGACCCGCACTTTGAAGGCCTTCTTGACTGTTCCATTCTCTCCAAATGATGTAGCTTATGGAGGGAAGCAAACAACCCTACTTCAGAAACTGGGTGGACGTGTTACATCTAGAGGAAAAAAGTGTGGCTGCTGTGAGAAAAGGGACCTGAAAGTGTTGCTGTCTTCAAGATATTCCAGCCAATATCTCCAGGCAGTCAGGTGGAGCACTGAGAAGATCCCCTCTGGGGCTGCTCTTCTCCAGGCTCAACAGCAGCAGGGCTCTCAGCCTTTCCTCCTCACAGGGATGCTCCAGGCCCCTCAGCATCGTTGTAGCCTCTCTGCTGGACTCTCTCCAGCAGTTCCCTGTCTCTCTTGAACTGGGGAGCCCAGAACTGGACCCAGTACTGCAGCTGTAGCCTCACTAGGGCACAGTAGGAGAAGCATCTCCCTTGACCTGCTGGCCACACTCTTCTCAGTGCACCCCAGGACACCATTGGCTTTCTGGACCATGAAGGCACATTGCTGGCTCATGGTGAACTTGCCATCCACCAGCAGCACTCCCAGGTCCTTCTCCATGGAGCTGCAGGCCAACCCCTCATCTGTCCTGGAGTATGTGTCTTTTTCCAGGACTCACCTGGGCCCAACATGCCAGAAATCTGGGGCTTGCACATCTGTTTTTATCAACAGAGGGTTCACTTGTACAAACACATCCAGTCTAAGGGCAAGGTGAATCCTTTTTCATATTAAGCCACTAAAAGACAGGAGAATAGGTTTGAGGACTGGCTAGCAGCCAATGAGGTTTGCAAAACAGTGGAATCTAATAAAAATAATTGAAATATTTAAAGGCAGTTGCTTCACTTTATAAAGAAGCACCTGCAATGATTACCCAAAACAGTTGCAGGTGGAAAAAGGGCTGAGCACCTCACTGGCATTAATATCGTTTTAGCTCAGAGGGCAAATTAGGCATTGTAATTGTGAAGAATCACTGGAGCTACTTCAATGATGGAATGACTCTGATAATGAAGGATGATTCCTTCAGATCCCCTTCAGTGCGTTAGCCTGGCAAAGCCAAGGCTTGGGTGAATTAAACACCTAACATCAAGGCCAAAGGTGTTCTCTGCAGCCAGGCACCATCCACCAAGGATCATTTACCTGCTTCAGCCTGTTAGTGCCTTGAGAAAATAGAGGATAATTCACTGAAAAGCCCTACAGCAGATCCCTCAGCTGATACAGCTCAGCCCATTTCCACTGACTGCCATTTCACTCCAGCTGAGCATCTGGCTTTTTGGGATGCTGATTCATCACCTCCTAACGTCTGGATGGAGCTCAGAGCTCTGAGATGTAGCTTCAAAGCATGGCATACAAAGGGTAGAAATGCACAAGGAAAGGGCAATCTGTGTCCACATCTTCATCTGGAGACAGTCTCCAAATGGACCTAAATGAGCAGCATGGCCTCCAGCCTCACTATCAGCCTGTGACCAAACAGAGATGGACCAGATCACAGGATTCCAGGATGTTAGGGGTTGGAAGGGACCTCTGGAGATCATCCAGTCCAACCCCCCTGCCAGAGCAGGACCATAGAATCCAGCACAGGTCACACAGGAACACATCCAGATGAGTCTTGAAAGTCTCCAGAGAAGGAGACTCCACAACCTCTCTGGGCAGCCTGTTCCAGTGCTCTGTGACCCTCACAGTGAAGAAGTTCCTCCTCCTGTTGAGGTGAAGCCTCCTGTGCTGTAGTTTATATCCACTGCCCCTTGTCCTATCCTAGGGTGCAACTGAGCAGAGCCTGTCCCTCCCTCTTGACCCCCAGCCCTCAGATGACCTTTAGTGGTCTTTTCCAACCCAGACCATTCTATGATTCCATGATATCACAAGCAGAATCCCATGCTCTCTGTAACAGTAGATACATCCAAGCACACACTCCCAATCCTGCTCTCCAAGGCTCCCAGTAGGGCATATCCACCCTTCTGGACCTGATCCAAAGCCTTTCAATTTCCATGGAAAGATACTATTTTCCACAAAATTTAGACCAAGCTCTACTAAAAATTATTTCAGGAGATGGCAAGTGGACAAAGTGGTCCTCTGGTTGTTCTTTGTGTGGGTATCAGTTGGTTTCCTGGCACTGAAGAACAGATGCATTGAAGAGATTGGGACACAAAATTGTAAGCACAGTTTGGGTCATCTTGGTGTCAAATAGCTTAGAAAATGAGTTATGGAAGGGAGCAGTCAGATGTTGCTCAGTGTCTACCTAGATGTGAAAGCAGATGAGGAATATCCTGGAGAAGTATGAGGCTCATCAAGGATACACATTCGACATCCCACTAGCAGTATTGTCACTTTAGGACAGAAAATGGCCTTGAGCATGCTGTGTGGCTTGAGCTATGGCATCTGGATTGTCCCTGTAGCACAGCTCTAGTTGGATCCAAGTTACTGCTCTCACCTGAAATTCCGGAAGACAGAAGGGTCACCAAAGGTTCAAAGCCAGCAGTCAGCAGGTGAAACATATGGGACACAAGGAAGAAGTTCTTCCCCATGAGAGTGGTGAGAGCCTGGAATGGGTTGTCCAGGGAGGTGGTTGAGGCCCCATCCCTGGAGGTGTTTGCAGCCAGGCTGGATGAGGCTCTGGCCAGCCTGATGTAGTGTGAGGTGTCCCTGCCCATGGCAGGGGGGTTGGAACTGGCTGATCCTTGTGGTCCCTTCCAGCCCTGACTGATTCTATGATTCTATGATTCTATGAAATCTGAACTGAGGGCAAGCTGTCTTGATGGTGAGGAGAAGTCAGAGCTGACTGTTCATGACATCAAGACAAAAACCAGTATCAGGCATGAAGCTGAGAGGCCCCAGGCAGAGTCTGATGAGACCTTCCAGCACTCAGCCATCACTTTCCAAAGGGAGACAGACCTTGTTTTTGTCATCCTCTTCTACACATGGTCTTTGGGAGAGACCACAGGGATGGGGAAATTATCACCTCTCTGGGCAACCTGGGCCAGTGTTTCACCACCCTCAGCATAGAAAAATGTCTTCCTTCTCCCTAGTCTGCATCATCTTTTAGTTTAAAACCATTACCCCTGGTCCTATCACACCAGGCCCTACTATAAAGTCTGTCCCCACCTTTTTTGTGTATCCCCTTTAATATTGAAAGTCCTCAAGAAGGTCTTCCTGGAGCCCTCTGTTCTCCAGGCTCAACAGCCCCAACTCTCTCAGCCTGTCCTCACAGGGAAGGTGTTGCAGCCTTTGATGCCATGATCCAAGAGCTAAAAGACCAAGCTCCTATACTGGGTTGCATTCATGTGACTAAATGTGGTGGATGCCTGCCCACTAACTTCCTTCAGCTGCCTTTATGGTCATCATGGATCTTGCCAGCAAAGTCTGTGGAGCTACAGGATGAATTCCTTCCATCCTAAAGCAGGTATCTGTGCCACCTGCTCTAGCTGACCCTGCTCTGGCAGGGCTGTTGGACTCGATGATCTCCAGAGGTCCCTTCCAACCACTATCATTCTGTGATTCTGTGACTCACTAGGATCAGGGCTAGAAATAAAACATTCAGCACTTTCACCCTGGAGTAGAACCAATTGGGAATATTGGGATACATTCATTAAATGAAGGCCATCCTCTTGTTCTCAAGAGGATCTTTTGGCATTTAAGTCTTGCCCCTGGAACCACTGGGTGGGCACTTCTGTCTTGTATAATACCAGGGATCAGACCTCAGATCATTTGTGGTGTTACCTCCCAGTTTTAGGAGTCTAGGAATTGTTTTATTCTTGAATCTTAAGGCTCAGAGTCTGCAACTCCCCCTGAAAGTGTTGCTGATTTTGCAAAGATCAGCTGAAGACAAATCCCCTGGGAGGTTTGTTTGGCATATTCATCCTCTCGGGTTCTGGGTGTGAGAGGAGACAGATGAGCCCAGCTATGGTGGGAAACTTTGCATCTGGATGTTCTCCCTCGTGATAGGACACAGCACCAAAGCAGCCTATTCTCAGGAGATGCCTAATTGCAGAGAGTCAGCAAGTTGAGGCTTTTTTGGAGGAGTTTTGGATAATATCTGATGCCTGGCTGCCTCTCGCCATGCCTAGTCCCCTCCAAAGCCTATGGAAGCCTGCTTGCTTCTGCAGCACCAAGGGCTGTTGGACCAGGTTCACAAACCAGAGCACCATTAAGAGAAAATACTCCAAATATCAGCATTCTCCACACACTTAATACCTACTTTGCATTTTAAATGCCAGTAAGTGGCTGCCCAAGGGAACAGAGAAGCAGACCCATCAGTGTGGGGATATTTCAACAACCCAGACCCCAGGAATTTTGGAAGTTGACCAGCGTTAAGGATTATTAATGCACATGGAAAAATAGCTGGAAACCTCCCCAGCATTGTTAAAGAATCATTTAATTATTATTAAGTGAGTCACAGAGGGCAGGCAGGCGAGTTTATGAAACTGCTCCACTGAGCAGCCATAGACTCTTCCAGACAAGGAGATCACTACATGCCAAAGGCTCTAATTAACTCTAACCCAAAGATCAGTCCCACAGCATTCAGCAAGTGCCCTCTGCTGGGCTCTACTCCTGGCCAGGATGACACCTTCCCCATCCATACCAGTACCTGAAAGGGACCTGCAAGAAAGCCAGAAAGGTACTTTTTACAAGGGCTTGTAGTGATAGGACAAGAGGGAATGGACTGAAGCTTGAGAAAGATAGATGTAAGCTGCATGTTAGAAAGAGATCCCTTCCAGTGAGGCTGGTGAGACACTGGAACAGGATGCCCAGGGAGGCTGTGGATGTCCCCTCCCTGGAGGTGTTCAAGGCCAGGCTGGATGAGGCCTTGAGCAACCTGGGCTGGTGGAAGGTGTCCCTGCCCAAGGCGAGGGGGTTGGAACCAGATGATCTTCAAGGTCCCTTCCAACTCAAACCTTTTTATGAACCTATGAATCCAACCAGCAAACTTCTTCTCTGCCAGGCTGGGTGCACCACGGCATCCTTCCAGCATGACTTCCAGCCCGTTGCCCTTCACACCAGTCACCTCCCATTAGATTTCTCAGTAAGAGCAATTATTCAGGGAGGAAAAAAAAAAAAAAACCAAACTATTAAGTTACACCCCATGTCACCAGAGCTTGGTTAGACTTGAAACATGGGCACAGCTCCAAGGAGTGCATTGCCCTTTCCTATCCCATTCCCACCAGCTTGCCTTGGTGACTGGGAAATGTCCATCCTCGGCAGTTAGCTCAGGATGACTAAAGCAGGTGGGGCATGTACAGTGAGGAGATATGATGTGAGAGAAACGAGTGCAATTAAACAGCAGAGCTTTCAACACCCAGCTCCCAGGGCCTTATTTAGCTAATTAAGTAAGACATGTACGTTCCCCAGAGGCAGACACCAGTGCCAGCTCTCTCAAGAGTGCTGGCAAGGTCAGATTTGCTGCTGACCATTCATAATGGTCCCTGCTGACCATTCATAAACCAGAATCACAGAATCATAGACTCATAGAATGGTTTGGTTTGAAATGGACATGGAAAAGACATCTAGTCCATCTCCAGCAAGAATATCTGAAACTAGAGCAGGTTGCTCAGAGCCCCAAACAACCTGACCTGCAGTGATTCCAGGGATGGGGCAGCTCCCACCTCTCTGGGCAACCTGGGCCAGTGTCTCACCACCTTCATGGTGAAAAATTTCTTCCTTCTCTCTAGACTAAATCTCATTCTTTTAGTTTAAACCCATCACCCCTTGTCCTGTCACAAGAGACCCTGCTCAAAAGTTTGTCCCCAGCTTTCTGAGTGTCCCCTTGAAACACTGAAAGGCCACCAGAAGGTTTCCCTGTAGCCTTCTCTTCTCCTGGCTGAAGCCCATCTCTCTCAGCCTGCCCTCTCATCAGAGTGCTTCCAGCTCTTCAGCATTGCTGTGGCCTCCTGTGGTTCCTTTCCAACAGGTCCATGTCTCTGCTGGGCTGGGGACTCCAGGTGGGGTCTCAGCAGAGCAGAGGGGCAGAATTCCTTCCCTTCACTGGCTGTCCACACTGCTGGGGACCAGCCCAGGACACAGCTGGCTCTGGGCAGTGAGCACAGATTACCAGCTCATGTCCAGCTTTTCACCCACCAGTACCCACAAGTCCTTCTCCACAGGGCTGCTTTCCAGCCCTCAGCCTGCATTGACACTGGGGACTGCCCCGGTGCAATGCTAAGCCACATGAGCTTGCTTAGAGAGCACTGAGGTTCCCTAGCTGGTGAGTCCCTGAACCAAGGTGCTCTCTCAAATGTTGTGAGGACATGCTACTGACCAAGCCCATACCTACCTGAACACCTTCTCTTCCCCAGCTTTCTCCCTTCAACCTATGTAATGGATTCCTAGACCCCTAACAGCTCATCAGGGGCTGTAAGTATTCTGCTGGCCACCACCAAGCCAGCCTGGGTGAGATGCTTGCAGTGCTTTTTTGCTCCATTCACATTTTCCATCTCTCTCCCCTCTTTTGGCTGCCAGGTACTCAAGGGCAGGAACCGTCTCTGGTTAGGTCAACATGTAGGACCTAGCACAGCAAGGCCTCTAGGCATGCTTATAATGCAAACAGAGAGATTAGATCAAGTCTGGCCTCTCTCTCAATGCTGTAGGCAGCAGAAGAGTGGAGTGTTTGCCTCTTATCTGGAGTCTTGGGGGATTGGCCCAACATATTGACATAAACTGCTGCCAATGTCAGTTTACACTAAGAAAAACGGGTTATAAAATGTGTTGGCTCAGGAGCAAGATCAGAGTCCTGGTAAGGAGTCCCACTGAGGAGCCAGTGACCTCCCACGGAGAGGAAGGGACCATCCAAGGCAGTCACAGCTTTGGAACCCTAAATGGAAGTGGGTGCAAGGGCAGGAGTCTGTAACTCAGCAAGGCTTCAAGCAAAGAGCCTCAGGGAGATGGCCATAGCGGGCTTGGGGACCTGCAGACACCTGCAGAGAGCTGTACAGAGATGGGTGTAAAACGATTTTTGACAACCCTGTGGGGGAATCAAAAAGCTCAGAGGAGAAAAGTCATCTGTCAGAGTCATCTCAGATGAAAAGCTGCATTTTGGTATGAAGAAATTGCATCAGAACATGGGAAGGCAAGAAATGCCCAGGCACCCCTGTGCAGGCTGTCTCCATGGGTGCTGGGTGTCAGGGATCCTGCTGCAGGCTGTGGTGTGATGTCTTATGCCCAGTGAGATGCCCTCGGGCTAAGGCTGCAAAGGACATTGGGCTCTCAGGAGTTCTTGTGCCATGTCTGTCAGTCCTGCTCAGGGGTCTACAATCCCACATGACTTCATCCATCCATGATCTGAGCAACTCAGCTGAGCCTTGCAGCAGCAGATCCCAGAGGTCCCAGTGCAGCTCACCCACAGGTTTGGTTGGCCAGATTGCTCTGTGAGCTCCAGGAACTGGATCTCTATTGACTATTAGGAAATCTCAGGCACCAGCTTACGTGGTGTAGACAACTAAACATCTGGTGACCTGAGTCTGGTGCTGAAGCCTACTAGGAAACATATTTGAACTAGAAGAGGGAACTTTGAAATGTAGCCAAAACTGACAATGTTGTTTTCCCTATGCTGTTTGCTGTTTTTAACCAAAGAAATCATAGGCTTAGGGAAAGCTTCAGCTTGGAAGGGAATTCAGATCTCTACTCTAACCTCCTGCCCAGTGCAAGACCGGCTCTGAGGTCAGCCCAGACTGCTTTAGCTACCAAATCACAAAATCTTAACTCCACTACAAAAGGCCCAGTGCTAAGGAGCCTGGTTTGACTGCCAAGACCTCTGGCAAATACTCCTCCAGATGGAAGGGGGAGCTCCCAACAGCATCATCAGATAACTGCCTATAACCACAATGACAACTGTCTACCGGTGAGACAGGAAAAGGAAAAGAATCAAGAAACCTTCACAACCACACAAGGAGGAAGAGCAGACCAGGAGTTGGTGTGAACTAATGACCACCAGGTTTCCACAAAGCCAACCACGTCCTCCAGCACCTTTCTGCTCCTTAAGGGAGATTGGCTGCATGCAGGCGACTTGAGTGAGGCAGGGTGAGCCACACACCAGAGAAAGACCTTTAACATTTCTGGAGATGAAGGATGGTAGCTTTGTAGGCCACCTGTTGCATCCCAGGGAGAGGAATTCCTTGCAGGCCTTGCCATCCAACAGAGGAGGAGCAGATCCAAAGGGTCAAACAGCAGCAGCTTCAACAGCAGAGACTTCTCATGAGTCAATATGTGAACTATTCAAGAGTGGTTCTACTTACTGATTCAAAATCTACAACCCTTATCAGCAGGGAGGGAAGACCATCCTAGCTTCTCTCCAAGACAGATTAAGAAGGAAAGCAAAAGCAGGTATTTGAGATAAGGAGTAAAACAAGTGAGTTGTTGTATTGGAATCAAACCGGCATGAAGTGAGGAGGAAGAAAGACGTTTTTGTCCTGACTACAGCTCAGGAATGGAGAAAATCAATGAGGGGAATAAAGGACATGAAGAAATATTTATAGTCAGCAGAGTCAAGGTTGAAGAGAAGGCAACAAGCAGCAAAAGAAAGCCTGATGAGAGCATTAATTTGTTACTCCAGGGGAACAGTGGAACCATGGATAATAGCCAAGCAAAGCCATGGGTGCCCAATAAATATTTGAGTTCTGCACTTGGAGAAAAAGCTGCACCAGCTACTTCTACCACACACTGCTGATGATCACACTTAGGGCTCTAACCATAAGCAAGGGAGATGGTAATCAGCATCTCCCACAGCTAGCCATTAAGAAATCTGCAGATTCAGATCCTTCACATCCAGGAGTTTTGAAGGAGTTGGCCAAGAAGGGATTGGAGCCTAGTCAAAAAAGCATTTGAACCCCAGGGGAAGTTCTAGAGGACCAGCAGAAAAATGAATGTTCTGCCAGTGTTTCAAAAGAGGAGAGAGGACAACATGGGTTCTAGGCTGCTAGCCTGCCACTAATCCCAGGGGGGGTAAAAAAATATAATAATAATGGAATAGCTCACATGAGATTTGTTTATTATGGAATCAAAGGGAGGTAATATAATTGCTGCCAATCAACCTGGGTTTATGAAAAATAGATCTTGTCAAATTAATTTGATGTATTTTCTGATAACAGCAGGAGCGTGGTTAATAAGGGGGAAGAGTGCTGATGTAATTTCACTGAGATTTTTTCCTCAAGGCAAGTGCCTGGGTACTGCAGGAGATGTTGATTAAGAAACTGGAGTCCCAAAGATGGCACACATTAAAGGGATTAAAAACCAGCTAACGTAGGTCTCCAAGCGTAACTCCAAACAAGGGATCTCTGCCAGCTGGGTGTGTTCCTTCTCAGCTGCCACAGGGAACTCTTCTTCATGAGCTGTTTGCACATTTGCTTCATGGCCTGGGCCAGGGGGGGGGAAATAATTAAACAATTAAAAAAAAAAGAAAAATGTTGCTGGTGACAACATAAGGTCGAAGGGATCAGCAGGTGATGGAGGCTGAGGTCAATGGCATGAAGGAGAAGGGTTCACTTGTTAAGATGGATGCAGGTAGAGAGCCAGCAGATGAGGGCCAAATGCCCACTGACAGCCCTGGGCTGATCCCCAGCAGTGTGGGCAGTAGGGGAAGGGAGGGGATTCTGCCCCTCTGCTCTGCTGACACCCCACCTGCTGTGCTCTGGAGTCCTCAGCACACCACAGACAGGGACCTGTTGGAGAGGGACCTGTTGGAGAGGGACCAGAGGAGGCCACAGCAAGGATGGGAGGGCTGGAAGCCCTCTGCTGTGAGGCCAGGCTGAGGACTCAGACAGTCCTCTCAGCCTGAGAAGAGATGGCTCCAGGGAGACCTGCTGGTGGCCTTTCAGTGCTTCAAGGGCTGATCAGAAAGCTCAGGACATTCTTTTGAGCAGGGCCTCTTGTGTCAGGACAAGGGGTTATGGTTTGAACTGAGAGAAGGAGATTTAGGCTGGAGAGAAGGAAGACATTTCCTACCATGAGTGTAATGTAACACTGGCTCAGGTTGCCCAGAGAGTTGGGAGATGCCCCAAAACCTTCCAGGTCAGGTTGTCTGGGGCTCTGGAGCAACCTGATCCAGTTGCAGGTGTCCCTGCTGACTGCAGGAGGGTTGGACTAGATGACCTTCACACATCTCTTCCAACCTAACCCACTCTAGAATTCTGATTCTCAGGCAGATGTGGAGAATGTGAGGCCATGTTCCCCCCCCATGTTTCTGGGAAGCATTGAGCATGGCAGAGACCTGGGCATCACTGTAGACAATCCAAGCTGCTTGCAGCTGGAGTTTACTACTACAAGATCTAGCACTTTTGGAAAGGAGGAAATGTTGAACTGATGGGATGTCTTTGTTACCCCACACTCCAAGCAGCTGGCTCTGTGAACCACCTGATTCCACTGGGTTGCTACTGCAGGCAGAGGAGGGAAGGAGATGCTGCTGCTGGGCAGGACACAAACTAAACTAGAGCAGCTGAGAGAAATGCCAAATGGCTCCATTGGCTCCTCCAAGAGAGCAAAGGGACATGGAAAAAAATAATCATTTACTTTCTAAAGGATTTTTAAGATCATGGAGTCCAACCATAAACCTGAATCTCCCAAGTCCACCATTACAGAATGTCACTAAGTGCTACATAGATTCATAGAATGGGTTGGGTTGGAAGGGACCTTAAAGATCATCCAGTTCCAACCCCCCTGCCATGGGCAGGGTCAACTTCCACTAGCCCAGGTTGCTCAAGGCCTCATCCAACCTGGCCTTGAACATCTCCAGGGAGGGAGCATCCACAACCTCCTTAAGTCGAGGCTGGGTGAGGCTTTGAGCAATATGGTCTAGTGGGAGGTATCCCTGCCCATGGCAGGGGGCTTGGAACTAGATGATCTTCAAGGTCCCTTCCAAATCAAGCCATTCTCTGATTCAATGATTCACATCACACAGATTTTAAAAGGAAGGCCATGTTTTATCTAAATGAATGTTCTAGTTTGAGCAGGAATATTGCAGTGTCCTCCTCTGGCATTTTTAGCACAAGAGGCCTCAGAGAGTGATCTCAGCACTTCCCTCTGGCCATTCAAGCTTTGTCCTTAATATGAGGCAGATGATGGGGAGGAAGACTGTCCTCTGAGGACCATGGAAGCATCATTACATGAGTCACTCTCAGTCCAATCCCCAGTCCCAGGCACCCACAGAGCAATCATCACATGGGAAATCACCCTCAGCTGCCTGGAGAAATAATTAACCTGTGATGACCACAATTCTGAGAAGTCCTCTCATCCCTTCTGTCAGAAAAGGTTTTCTTTGCATTCTTTCTGTTTGCTCTCCTCCTCCCTTCCACACACACATGCACATCCACTCACTCCAGAGCACCTCTCTGTTTCCCCAGGAAGCAGCAATGTTCTCTCAACCCAGCATTACCAAGGGCAGATTTGGTCATGTATCTCTGCTGAGAATCAGGCCTCCACCCACTTGCCTTCCCATTTCCTCTGCCACCATTGCTCAGCTTGATTTTTAGACTCCTATAGCAGTTAGAGCAGCCTCAACTTGACCTCTTCAATGGTGACTGGATTAAGGAATATTTTCCACAATTGCTGTGCAGTTTTGGAACCTTCTTCTTTTTATACCTAACAATGTAAATTCCCAGAAACTTCCCAGGAATTCAAATTCAGGAATAAACCCACAGAAATCTGCTAAGTCTACAAGAGGGGAGGTCACTGTTCCCCACACTTCTGTGCACCATCTTGACCTCCTCCTGTCTCTTGCCCATGGAGTATTACTTCTTTGCAGTTTGCTTGTGGAGGACCTAGCAGACTTGAGCCCTTCCTCTGGCCAGGATCTGGATGGACTTCATGGAGTCATCAACATGAGGAGATCTGATGCCCACCAGCCATCTCTCTTCCATGGGGAGCAGAGGGAAGCATAGAATCACAGAATCAAAGAATTGTTTCAGCTGGAAAAGACCTCTGAAATCATTGAGTCCAATCTAACAACACGATGGCCATTAAAACATATCCTGAAGTGCCACATCTAGATGTTTCTTGAACACCTCCAAGGACAGTGGCTTCAACACCTCCCCAGGCAGCCTGTTCCAACACTTGGACACTCTTTCAGAGAAAAAATGCTGAAGTGAGCTGGCCAAAATGCTGGGCATTTAAAGAAAGAAGAGCCTACCAAGCTTTGTGCTTGGCACTGGGAACACCAGTGGGATCACACCCTTCAGCCAAGGTACCAGATGGCACAGCATCAAAGAACAGCATCACCCCACAGCTATCCCTCACCCCATGACCCCACACAACAGGCACAACCAGTCCATAAAGTGATGAGGAGCCCCAAAGGTAACTGTCCTGGGACAAGAGGCTGAGAAGTGGTGAGTCCTCCTTCAGCAAGCCCTGGTGCTCGTGGAGGGATGTCTAATGAAATCTGCTCAGGAAAGTGTTTTATAAAGATATTTATCATGCAGATATCATGCAGACTAATCAGCCCCTCAGCCAACACCATAATCTCTCCACATGTCAGAGCAGTGCACAGATTGTTCCAGGGAGAAGCTAGGGAACAGGAGATTAGAGCCAAGCCCTGCTCCCAGCCATGGCAGCGAGAAGCCCCAGTGGGCTCAGGGAAGCCAATTCCACCACAGAGGTGCCTATAAATCAGTCACAAATCCAATAAAGCAGAAAGCAGAGCTTACACTCTGTGGTTTCTACCACCCACTGCTGTGAGGATCACAGTCTCCTGGGATTCACACAGCATGGAGACCTGCTCCCACTGCCAGCACCAGCAGTGCCAGGGATGGGATTCTGCTCCTTAGTTTTGCTTCTAGAGGTGCAGGCAGCTGCCTGTACTACCCTTGCTCCTTCAGAGTCAGGACCCAGGCCCACTGTAGCCCTCTTCCCCTCGTGGTGGACAACAAGTTCACCATGAGCCAGCAATGTGTCTCGTGGTTATGGCCATGTATTCTGAGGGTACATTAAGAAGAGTGTGGCCAGCAGGTCGAGGGAGGTTCTTACTCCCTCCACGCTGCCCTAGTGAGGCCACAGCTGGAGGACAGGGTCCAGTTCTGGGCTCCCCAGTTCAAGAGAGACAAGAAACTACTGGAGAGAGTCCAACAGAGGACCACAAGGATGCTGAGGGACCTGGAGCATCTCTGTGAGAAGGAGCATCTCTGTGGCTTTTTATCCTGAAGAGCAGCCCCAGAGGGGATCTGATCAATACTCAGCAAGAGCTAAAGGGTGGGAGGCAAGAGGATGAGGCCAGTTAGTATTCACCAGTGCCCAGTGATAGGACAAGGTGCAGTGGGCACAAACTGGAACCCAGGAGGTTTCACTTGAACTTAAGGAGAAACTTCTCTGCTCTGAGGCTGCCAGAGAGGTTGTGTAGTCTCCTTCTCTGGAGAGATTCCAAACCCATCCTGTGCAATCTGCTCTTGGTGTCCCTGCTTTAGAAGAGGGACCTCCAGAGGTCCCTTCCTACCCCCACCATGCTGGGATCCAAGTGCCAGTCCCCAGAGTTGCTCATCTCTATCCATTGACTCTAGAAAGGGCCAAAGGAGCAGCTTAAGCTACCTGTGTCCCTATTGACAGCATGAGACCTGTCCTACCCAGTGCAGGTAACACAACATCATCTCTCTAGCTATGGGCTGCAGTTTATTGTGGTCACAAAAGGAATAAAGTGGGAAGTGGAGTCAGCAGGGGCTGTAGTTTTATAACCAGAGGTAACAAATTGATGCAGAGACTTCAGATGAAGGTTCATTTTTCAAAACTGTTTACTTACTCAGCACCCTGAGGTCTATTTCCAAAGGTGATGAGGCTCACATTGCAATCAGAGTCAAGGATGTGCTTCTGATGGACCACTGGTTCCTACTCAGGTGTCTTCGGAAACCTTCATCCAAAATCCATCAGGGCAAGAAATACTCAAAAAAAAAAAAAAAAAAAAAAGAAAAGAATTGTTCTTTGTCCCAAATGTTTTAATTCTTGCAAAGGCATCATCCTCCCTGGGAGGAACTGTACACCATCCTCAGCCTTGGCTCTAAAGAGATGCATTTTGAATCCTCTTGGTTGGAAGAGACCTTTAAGATCATCAAGTCCAAGTGTTATGTCCACAAGGAAGAGCTCCTATACAAGGACCCATACCCCTTGCAAGGCATTAAATGACTTTATTAAATGTGGTGATGGCTTCAAAAGAGGCAAAAGTGTGTGGAGTCATTAACAGTTGGCAGCTGAGTCTTGTGAACCACTACTGGGGCTTGGGGAGCCAAGGGAGGTGGAGAAGGGCAAGGTGTGCTCACCATGTCATTTTCTATAGGGTCTTCAGCCTTCTCTGGGCCCCAACAGACAACATCAGACATAGTGAGAAGAACCAAGGATGGAAGAGTGGCTTTAAGCTGGGATGTCATGGTCACACCCCATCAGAATGTTAACACCTTGCAAGGAAAAGATGCCACACCATCACAGAAAGTAAATTTGTTCCTTCAGACCCAAATCAGCTGCTGAGGGAGGGCTGGGAGGGGTATTTCACCACACCTGCAGCCTGGCTGTCCTAAAGGCAGAACCTGTTTTTCTACAGCTGTTGTCCAGCACAGTTTCTCCCTTGTGGTACCATTCTGCTGGGCCACTCTGGGACAACATCCCTGCTGACAACCCTTTGAAGGGGCTGAGCCCTGGGTTTATCTCTGGGATTTTTCTAATGAGCTCTTAAACCTTCTATCAATGCCACATTCCATCAGTGGATCAAGGCACCTACATAAAATTGACATAAGGCAAGGCCTTTTAATTATCCAATTATTTTGTTTCAAGAAGCAGCTGGTAAAAAGTCAAAAGACTTAGTGTTCTTCTTTCGTCTCTCTTGACATGAAATCAAGGATCAAAGCACCTTAATTTTTGGCCTCTGATTTTTCTTTCCTTGATTTAACCACTCCTGTTATGAGTTCAGTGGCCTTCCTGCCCCTTTTCTTATTTAGCAGTGATTAGTGAGTGGTGAAGCTGCAAAGCCTTGGAGCTTTGCTGTGGGGAGGTGAAGCCCCCATGGTGCTGACTGTGTGCAAAATAAGACATCACCCCAGCTCCCAAGGAGTTTGCCATCTCAGCAGTGAGACAGGGAAGATTTGCTGATGGAGAACTAAGGTAGAGATGAAGAGCTGCATGGGAAGTGTTTGGGAGGCACAAGCACCCAGTGCAGGTCACATTTCTCTGTGCAAGGATCTGCTGGAGGTGCTGGTTTGAAACTTCCAAGTGTGTTGGATCTCAAATGCCAAAGCAAAGCTGGAGTTTGCAGGTCCTGTTTGCTAAGTGTTCCTGTCTCCAAAGGGCAACCTGTAGATAGAGTTTGAATATCCCCTGGGTTTGTTCTCCACTGAGCAGAACACTCTGTGGATGCCCATGATCAGGGTGTCATTTAGCAGGGAAATGACCACAGAAGGATGGAGACATCATAAAGTCTGAGGCCAGGGTTTGAATCTGAAAAGAAAAAAAAAAAAAAACAAAAAACAAAAAACCAAAAACCACTTGGATGTGGCATCACCTGAGGAAGCCTGAGAAGCAGTAGGCTGTTTGGTAAACTCAGATCTCAAAGTGAGTCTCCATCTCTGAGGATGGAGACTTCACCTTGGACTGAGAGAACCAACAGACTTTGGGGAAAAGAGAGCCCCATGACTGGATCAAAACCAAGATTATGAGGTCTGGAAACAGGCTACCTCAGATCACAGGTATCTGAGAAGCTCAGATAGAAATGAGGATTTCAACAATGCTCCAGCTGCCTCCTCCATCTCCAAGGCTGGAGCTCAGTCATGTCAGTAACCTTTCAAAGGGTAAGAATGATTTAAAAAGTGCTCTCCAGGATGCCAAGGCAAAGGTTAGCACTGGGTATCACTCAGAGGAACCTGTTCTACCCAACAGACACAGGAGGGACAAACCATAATTAACATCTGGGAGCACGAGGCAAGGAGTTGGAGAGGCAAATATTCCTGCTGTAAATTAACTATCAGTTGGGTCAGAGGATCATTAAACATATGCTTTCACCTGCTCCTAATTATTTTCCCAACAACAATAGGTATTTGTTTCCACTCAGAGGAGGACAAGGCTGCAAGACACAGTGTGCAGAGGGTGGAATTTGCCCCTCTGAAGTAGCCCTGACCTGCTCACACACAGGGCTTCACAAGGGCAAAAGTCCTCTGCATAAAGGTGCTTTTCACTCCTGTATGGAGCACAGAGCACCTGAAAAATTGCATAGATTAACCTGTGCCTTGGTTGGTGCTGCTGAGCCAGTGCCTGCTGCTGGCTCTGCCTCCTGAGTGGCTGGGATCCAACTGCAGATCCAGCTCTCCTCATCTCTAGTTGAAGATTGTCCCTGCAGGACTGTCCCTGCTGACTGCAGGAGGTTTGGGTTAGGAGAGCTTTAAAGAGCCCTTCCAAACCAAATCATTCTATGATTCTATGACTGTGAGTCTGCAATTCTATGACCCCATGATTCTATGTCCCCATGATTCTATGACTCTATGACTCTATGAGTCTATGATTCTATGATTCTACAGCTCTATGATTCTATGAATCTATGACTCTATGAGTCTACAATTCTATGATTCTACAGCTCTTTGATTCTATGAATCTAAGATTCTGTGATTCTCTAACTCTATGATTCTAGGACTCTGTGATTCTATGATGTCTTCATGTGCAGGCAGTACCTTCCTGCACCTATGCAGACACACAAGCAACATGCATGGAGAGATCTTTGCAGTTTTGAATGCATCCAAATATCAACACCAAAAAAAAAAAAAACCAAAAAACCAACAAACAAACCAACCAACCAAAAAAACCCAAACCAACCAACCAACCAAAGAAACCCAAACAAACCAACCAAATAAAAAAGCCAAAAAACCTACAAAAAAATAAAACAAACACAAAACCCCACCACAAAACCAACCAATCAAACAAACAAAAAACCCAAAACCAAACAAGAAAAGGAATAAAATAAGTAAGAATAAAAGAAAGAAAACACATTTTTAGGCCTTCAACACAAATGCTCTTTTCAACCCACTGGCAATTACAGAGAGGTCCTGATCCTTTCTGCATGCTACTGTCAAACAAGTTTTCAGTAGGATTCAATAAAGTGATCTGACATTTCTTTGGAGATCTTTGCACACAGTAGCTCCAGCCAGGAAAGAACTTTACTTCTGGCAGCTACGTGAATGTTTTATTTTGCCCAAAGCTAGACAGGTGTGATCAAGAAGAACAGGGGGGAAAATATATTAGCAAAAGGCCTTTCAGTACAGGTGTTTGCTGGAGCACAGTCAGTTTGGGTTGTGTGATTTTACTCCTTTTTTTTTTTTTTCCCCAGGAAGAAAATCTTAGCAGGGCAAGATTAAAGGCACAGTGCATTTGTTTCTTGTAGACTGCAAGTTTATGAAAGCATTTAAAAATCAAATAACAACAATAACAACAATAACGAAAAAGTGGCTACAGTGCTGGGTAATGAAGTCACTCCTTCTGAATTTCTAACCAGCTGCTATCATTTTTTGCCACTGAAAAGAGTGGGTTTGAGCCACCTCTGCAATGGGGGTTAAGGGCCTCATTCCTATAAGCTTGAAGAGGCTTTGGCACAGTAGATATGCCCTGGATCTGAGCCCTTCTCAGCAAGCACTGGGGAGTCACCAAAGAGTTAATGGAGTTTATAATTCACAGAACAAGTCAATACACTCATTCAAACAGTTACAGAAAGGTCACAGGCTCAGATGCCTGAAACCTGCTTAAGCAACAATTATTTTTGCTCCCAGGGTAATCCAAAACACATTTCCTGGGAGAGGTTGGAGGTGTTGCTAAAGCACCAGGATCAGGGGAAGGAGCTGCACAAGTTGTTTGAGATCTAGGAAACCAACTTCCAACTCAAGGGCTCAGGAAGTTTGCTAAAGAAGAGAGGAAGAGATTGCTTGAGCAAAACTGATAATCAAGGGGATGTAGAAGTCTTTACCTGAGCAATAAGGACCACATGGAGAGAGGAGCTGGGACCAGCCTTGAAGAAGCCTGGCAGGAGTTAGATCCCCTGAAACCTACTTGCAGCATCTCTCTCTGGAGCTGCCAGACACTTTGGGACCACCTCCTCAGTTCAGCTTAAGGGGATGCCACAAAGCAAAGGTGGAGGGCAGGGAGCAATTGGCCATCAGGCCACGTTTGTGTCCTTGAGGAAGGGGAAGAAGGCAAAATTAATGTGTCCAACCACATCCAGCTGGGATGGCCTGCTGAGGTCATGCAAGATATTAGTGACAACTACACAGTGGCACAGAAGTGCAGTACACAAGACAAGGTAAAATGTCCACAAAGAAATAAGTTGAATCTCTTCTCCAAATGAGCAAATGCAAAAATTAAATACATCTCAGGACCAGGAGAGCCCTAACCTTCCCTAACCTTCTAAATACTCAAATACTGAGTCAAGATGAAAATGATAAATGTGATAGTTGCTTTGCTTTCTCCACTGCGTCCAGCAACACCTGGTGGACAAGACATCTCTTGATGTCCAACCTTCATCAAGAAATGTCAAAGAGGAGGAAGCAGATGGGCACTTTGTCCCTTTGGCTTGGAAAAGCCAGTTGGCTAAAAGGCTAACCAACAAAGAGATGTGAAATCTGCACAAGAGGTTCCATGAAGCATTCCAGGCTCCCTGAATAGTCACTGAAGGGAAATGGTGCATTTCACCTCTTCTTCATGCTAAGGAAAGTCTCACTTTGGCTGTATTGATCACCTACACAGAGCACCACGGTCAGGGATGATGACTGTCACCGGCCATCACCAGATAAAAACATTTCTAAGAGCCTTTAGAAAATGATCAAGTGCCTCTGAGAGATGACTCAGAGCAAAACCTCAGCTTAGGACATCCAAATATTCTTCTGGAGGAAGTTTTCCCTGAAGACAGAGCAGCCCCAGGCAGAAGAGCTGGTAGTTTAACTATCTTGCTGAGATCATAGGATCAGAGAACCATTCAGGTTGGAAAAGACCTTTAAGATCATCAAGGCCAGCTGCAACCCAACCACCACGACCACAAAGCTATCCTGAAGTGCCACATCTCCACATTTCTTGAACACCTACAGGGATGGTGACTCCACCACCTCCCTGGGCAGCCTGTTCCAATGCCTGACCACTCTTGCAGGAAAGAATTTTTTTCCTCATATCCAACCCAAACTTTCCCTGGCACAACTTCAGCCAGATGCCTTTGTCTGGCTACTGCCTACTCTATGACACCTGCTAAAGAGGGCTGTCCCACACAGCATATCTTTATGTTTTCTCAAGAGGAGATGGAAGCTGTGGAGATGATGAGCACAGCTGGGACAGTACAAACTACAGAGAAAGAGCAGAATTCATTACTCAAATAAAATGGACACTGGAGCTACCTGGCATGGGTTCTGTCATCTCTTGGGCCATCTCTTGGACTGTGCTTCCAAAGATAGCTCTGTTTTCTTGCAAGACAAACTGTAGACTGAACCACACCAAAGTCCTCTCTCAGCCTCAGGGACAGTGTGGTCCACATATACACAAGTCACTGGAGGTCAGCCTGCTGTGGCACATTTTGCAGCCACAAGATGTGGCACATTTTGCAGCTGGGAAGCTGAGGCAGGAGGCTTTGTCTGCCCTGCCAGCTGAGCAGGGGCTTGAGGCACCTCCAGCATCATGGCTGGTCCAAGTTCTCTACCTGCAAACCCATCCTCTACATTTGCAAAGCGGATTTACAACCCCAAGAACGGAGTTGCTTGGAGCTCTGGTGCCTTCTGTTCATGGCTGAGAAGACACCCAGTGCCTCCCAGCATTACCTCTGCTTTGATTTGGGGGAGCCCAGTAAGATAAAGTCACTTTTCTTGCTGTACATGCAACGTGGCCCCTTGCTGAAGAGAGGCTTTCTTGCTCAGAACATTGCTGGGTCCAAAGACCTCCTCAAATGTCTTTTAATTGCGTTTGACATAGGACAGGTCTCACTCTTTGGGGAACATCATGAGACCTGAGAGCAGAAAAAAGCTGAGAGAGCTGGTCCCCACTGACTCCCAGCTCCAAGCCAAACAGGTTTGGCCAGCTCTAATTAAGGTAATTAATATCCTCAAGCCTGTTATTAAGCAAGAAGCAGTAAAAGGGAGTCCTCCCTCTACCTCAGGGTCCTGCTGAGCACCTCAGCCCAACAAGCAGCCCATTGTCAGTCATGGGGCCAGATCCTTCTGCCAGGGGGACAGTAGGAAGTCACCAGATGAGCCCACATCCCCTTCTTGGTGCTGAGAAGATGATTCCTGGCCATGCTGGATGCAACGATGGTTGGTGAAATATTTAGGTGGTGGGAGGTGTGGTTATCAGGTGCTTGAAAGGTGACCCAGCTTCATCACTGTTTCCCAGCAAATAGGGAAAGTCAGGTGGGACCATCCACAGAGCCAGGCCAGGTCTCTGCACATCATTCCCAGACACCTGGAGTCTGAATGTGGACTTGACTTTGGCCCTTTGGCCAGAAGGCTGCTGAACACGGAGAGGCACTGGCAAAGGAGCTCCTTTCAAAGACCTCAGTGGATCTTCCAGAGAAGATATTTAATAGGACACAAACTGAAATACAAGAGAGTCCATCTACATGTAAGAATTTTTTTTTTCCACTGTGAGGGTGGTCAAACATCAGACTGGGTTGCCCAGAGAGGCTGTGGAGCCTCTACCCTTGGAGATATGCAAACCCCAACAGGACACACTCCTGGGCAACCTACTCTAGGTGGCCCTGCTTGAGTAGAGGTTTGGACTAGATGACTTTCAAAGACCCCTGCCAGTCTCATCTCTTTCCATGAAGTTGTACCTACATATTCAAGGACCACATGCAGCAAATTACATGAGTGTAGAGCACACACCAGGGTGGGACACAACACCTCCTGCTCCTTCCCTGGCTGGTGGGACACCATCCACCCACCTCTGCCCACACACTGGGGAAACACAACAAAAAGCCCACAGCAAGGTGCAGTGATGGTTCTTGGTTTCCCAGCATGTCCAGGGGAGATGATGCTCTGCTGCCAACCTCCCATTTTGCTTGTGCAAAGAAAGGATCTGACAAATTTTTTCACCTCATACCTGTCCGTTCAAGCCCTTTCCCCACCCCCCAACCCCCCACTCATGGCCCCCAGGTAGGAAAATTCCTGCCAGAGGAAAGCACTGTTGCAATCTATTTTGATTCTCAGTCAAGTGCAAGAGTTTGGTATTTTTCCACTGGAAATTCTTCTCTGATGCCTTCTTTCAAACATGCCTAGAAGGAAAATTTGCTTTTTCCACTGCTGGTCTGTGAGAGCCCAAGGTGTCAGGCTGCCTGCAGGAATGTGAGGTTTGATACTGCTGAGAGGAGATGAGCAGCACACCCAGGGAATAGCTGCTCCATCCCAGCCACCCTTAAAAGAGGGAAAGAAAGCATTATGGCTCAGGAGAGCAAGCAGCAATGAGGTGCTGGATGAGTTCCCAGTGCTGAATGAAATAGGAGTAAGTCCCTCTGATACCTGCACCAAGCAGGTGGTTGCAGTTGGCTCTGCTCAGCATGCCAAGAAACCACTTTCCAGCCAAAAATGGTACAACTGAAGCACATTCCTCATGGCAGCTGTTATCCTGAGCTGGAGAAATCACAGCATAGAATCTGAATGGTTTGGCTTGGAAGGGACATGGAAAGGTCATCTAGGCAGCAGGGACATCTGCAACTAGAGCAGATGTTGCTCAGAGCCCCAAACAACCTGACCTGGAATGATACCAGGGGAGGGGCATCTGCCACCTCTCTGGGCAACCTAGGACAGGGTCTCACCATCCTCATAATAAAAAATTATTTCATTCTTCCCAGTCTGAATCCCCCTCTTTCAATTTCAAACCATCAACCCCTGTCCTGTCACAGCAGGCCCAGCTCAAAAGTCTGTCCCCAGCTTTCTGATCAGCCCTTGAAGCACTGAAAGGCCACCAGCAGGTCTCCCTGGAGCCATCTCTTCTCCAGGCTGAATAAACCCAGCTTTCTCAGCCTGGCCTCACAGCAGAGGGCTTCCAGCCCTCCCAGCATTGCTGTGGCCTCCTCTGGATCCATACCAACAGGTCCATGCTGAGTTCTTGCCCCCAAAATGCATGTGCTCACACCAGCAAAACTAGCAGCTGTTCCTGGGAGGGATAAACCACTATGACCACAGCAGTAAATAGGTAGATGTGGCCCTGGAAAATGTCATTCCAGGAAGTCTGGCAAAGTTTGAGGAGACTGGAAATGCCATCTTCTGATGGGAGGTGTCAGACCACCCTCTCTCACCATCCAACACAAACCAGCACAGAGTGCAAGCTGCAGCCTGCTGCTCTCTCAACCCTGCTCTGCTCAGGAAACCCCTCACAAAACAGAAGTTTGCCTTTGATCTCTATGCCAGGGCTCACATTAGCAGGAAGATGCTCCTCACACTTAAGAGAGGTCAGAGGCACTCAGTGGGACCTCAGGGCCATGTCTGTGTCCTGGGGCACTGAGGGAAGTGTGCTGCTGTGGGGTGGGAAGTGACCTGCACAGATCCAGCTGCACCAGCCCTGGGGCAGGTGCTGAGTGAGACCCAGGCTGGCCCTGGTCCCCCAGCCAGGTCATCTCCTTTGGTGGTCAGCAGGGCTCCATGCTGCAGCTCAGATTGCTGCCTGTTGATGTATTTTGTGTTGCCAACACACTGCTCTGTGACTACAGCTGTCTGCAAAATGCAGCCACCCTCCAGGCAGCCCTGCTCCTTCTTGAGAGCCAGGCTGCCCCACAGTCCCCTTCCATCTCCTTCTTCTCATTAGCCAGTGCCCCTGTTTGCTCCCAAACCTCCTTGTCACTAGGCCTATGTCCTTCTCTAACATTTTCAGCTCATTTCTAAGCTAAAGCCATTTCAAATACCACCACCTCCCCTTCCCATATTCTCCTGGATGATGCCACCAGCTCCTGTCTCTTCTCTTGCTCCCATGTCCTGAGGGTCATGCTGCTGATGTGTCAGCTCCACTCTGGAGCATGAGAGCACTTTCCTCCAAGCAAAGGCTGCACAGGCAAAGGGCTGCACCAGGTTGGCTCTAATGCTGTCCCTAAAAACTCCCCATCATGACACCAAGAGCACAGCACCCAGGCCTTGGTGCTAGAGCAGTCAAAAACCATCCATCTGGAAACTGGTGGCTGAACACAGGCCAGCATCCATGCCCTCCAGCTCTCCAACCCTCCAGCAAGGGGGGCTGCATCCAAACTGCCTCTTAGGGTGAGGCTGAAGTCTGAAGTCCTCTCTCTGCTTTAAGGAGATTGCTGGTGAGAGCCCAGGCCATGGTCCAAAACACATCAGTGACAATCTCAGGTTTAGAGCACGGAGAACTGAGTTTCTGTGAACTGCAGAGCAGTGTCATCCATGCTGCCTGCTGGGAATAGTCACTATTGTGTCATGAAATCCTGCTACTTGGCAGGCACAGGTCAAGGTCATGGCTTGGAGCATACCATAGGTTGGAAGAGAGGACCTCTGGAAGTCCCTTCCTACCCACATTATTATTCAATGAGTCCAGGGCAGTCACAAAGGAAAGGAGAATGCCCCTGTAAAAGACTTCAAAGCCTTTCAGTCCATTTTTCCTCCTCAGCTATGAGCTTATGGGCTCAGAGCCTGACTCAAAGTCTATGACAGCTTTGCACTGACTTCACAAAGCTTTGGGTCAGGCACAGAGTGAACTCAAAATCAACATCTTCCAGCTTCCTGAAGAGAAATTCCCTCTCTTAACATTTCTGAAGCCAAGCAAACACTTTAGCACAGTGGCAGCTTTCAGGGCTGGGCTCAGGTACACGCCGTCAAGTGCAGTTGCCAGAGCAAAGGAGGAAGCTCTCCACACAAGTATGAGGAATTTTGGTTGGTGGAGGAGAAATCTCTTTAACAAAAAGTGCCTGAATGGATAAACATCCTTCCCTGACATAGTCTAGCCCAGATAAGGTCCTAGCACTAGATGGGCAGAAGCTCTCCAGAAAGTTTCTCTCACTCCCTCTTGGGCAGATGTCAGTTACTCAACCTGGGTAATAATTTGCTTCACGAGTAAGTACAACCAGATCCCTCCTGGCTGACTGGTCTCCTTGCCAGAAAATTAAGATTATAGAATGGTTTGGGTTGGAAGATTATCTAGAATCATAGAATCAACCAGGTTGGAAGAGATCTCCAAGATCATCCAGTCCAACCTATCACCCAGCCCTGTCCAATCAACCAGACCATGGCACTGAGTGCCTCATCCAGGCTTCTCTTGAACATCTCCAGGGATGGTGACTCCACCACCTCCCTGGGCAGCCCATCCCAATAGGCGATCTCTCTCTCTGTGAAGAACTTCCTCCTCACATCCAGACTATACCTCCCCTGGCACAGCTTTGAGAGTGTGTCCTCTTGTTCTGGTGCTGGTTGCCTGGGAGAAGAGACCAACCCCCACCTGGCTACAACCTCCCTTCAGGTAGTTGTAGACAGCAATGAGGTCCCCCCTGAGCCTTCTCTTCTGCAGGCTAAACAACCCAGCTCCCTCAGCCTCTCCTCACAGGGTTTGTGTTCCAGACCCCTCCCCAGCTTCGTTCTTCGTTGCCCTACTCTGGACACGTTCCAGTCCCTCAACATCTCTCCTGAGCTGAGGAGCCCAGAACTGGGCACAGGACTCAAGGTGTGGCCTGACCAGTGCTGAGCACAGGGCAGAATAACCTCCCTTGTCCTGCTGGCCACACTATTCCTGATCCAGGCCAGGATGCCATTGGCTCTCCTGGCCCCCTGGGCACACTGCTGGCTCCTGTTCAGCTACTATCACCCAGCACCCCCAGGTCCCTCTCTGCCTGGCTGCTCTCAGCCACTCTGTCCCCAGCCTGTAGCACTGCCTGGGGTTGTGGTGGCCAAAGTGTAGAACCCTGCACTTAGCCTTGTTAAATCTCATCCCATTGGCCTCTGCCCACCCAGCCAGCCTGGCAAGGTCCCTCTGCAGTTCCAACCTACCCCACCATGGACAGGGACACCTTCCACTAACCAGGCTGCTCAAGGCCTTGTCCATCCTGGCCTCAAACACCTCCAGGAAGAGGGCAAGATCATCGAGTCCATCCATTATCTAACTCTACCAAGAGTGGTGCTAAACCATCTCCCTCAGCACCACACCTCTGTGTCTTTTAAACACCTCCAGGGATGGGAATTCTTCTTTGTAGCCACGCTTTAAATACTGGAACACGGTGATAAGGTCTCCCCTGAGCCTCCTTTTCTCCAGGCTGTGCAGGCAATGTGCACAGTGTCAAAAAGGATGTGCTGCTGTGCCCATGAAGAGGATCATTCCGTTGGGGAAAAGCTGATTATATCATAAACCTTCTGGCTAGAAGAAAACAGGAGGTGGCTGTGCCAGCAGAAGGAGTTTGCCTGCTCACGAGCCTGTTGGAGCGGAGAGCCAACAATCTGTCGAGAGCAAGAGAGAGGAAGAGATGGAGGGGAAATGTACAAACACCAGATCTATATTCTTTTCTTTTTTTTTTTTTCTTTTTTTTTTTTGTAATGGATTCATGAAATCAACCCAGTTTGCAGCATTTCATGCATTCAGCAGCAAAACAAAGAGCAGGAGGGAGGGGGGAAACAGAAAGGAGGAAACCAGAGAGAAGCCAACTGCACCACCTCGCAGGATTAAGCCAATGCAAATCCTGCCCCCAGTGAAGCCTGGAGGCTGCCAGCCTCCCCTCCGTGCCCTACCCAAGGATGCACAACGTGCTGGGGAAGCCCATCCAGATGCCTGCAGGGAGAGACAAGTGACTAATTAGAGTCCTGACCATGAAGGGCGCTCACCAGCTCTCTGAGGGACTCTCCCAACACACAAAGGTACACTTGCCAAGGCATAACCATGCCAAGCACAAGCTGGGAGCTCTGCTCACACCATTCTTCCCCCTGGTTTGCTGCTTGTTTCAGTTTGTTGGTTTGGGTTTTTTGTTTGTTTGTTTGTTTGTTTTTCCTTTTACTGGTGGCACAACAAATTTTAATAATTGTCATCTTCAGTTGCCAGGTCTTAATCATCTCACAGCAGCACAGGGCTGGCAAATCAAATATTCAGCAGCTGATGAGCGACAGAGCCCTGAGAGGGAAGAGTGGGTTGGGGCCATGGAGGATTCCAAACACTTGTAATCGTTTTAGACTTTGGAGGCAGCCCCTTTTCTTTCAGTTAACTTGGAATTTGTAGAGTCCAGCTTTTACAAGGCCTGCCCTGCTCCTGCAGGAGCTACAAGCTGCTGGCTTCTCAAAAGGAAAGCTATGAATCCTCCTCAGAAGTAAGAGGAGAAATATCAGGAACCCCCAGAACCACACAGCAGCTGGCAGTGCTGAAGCCATATTTCCCAGGAAAAACATTGTGGGGAGAAACACTGAGAAAAAAAATAATTAATGGGTAGAGAGCCCTACTGAGGTTGTCCCTAAAGCAGTGATATTTGTCTGGCACTGCAGAATCAAGAATCAAAGAATGGTAAGAGGTTGGAAGGGACCTCTGGCAATCATCTAGTCCAACCCGCCCTGCCAATGCAAGGTCACCCCAAGCAGGTTGCACAGGAACACATCCAGGTGAGTTTGGAATCTCTCCTGAGAAAGGAGACTCCACAACCTCTCTGGGCAGCTTGGTCCAATGCTCTGTCACCCTCAAAGTAAAGGAACTGAGAAGCTTTGAAACTGCTTCTGGAATTTTTTTGCAAGCAGGAAACTGGGGCCCAGAATGCTCCAATCTTCCATTTCTGAGCACAGCCATGAATTTCAGATCTCTGCTTGGGGCTCTCCGGCTATTCTCATCTGGATTTACCTTGGGAGAGGCTGCCATGCTCAGCTTTGGTGCTCTACCTGAAACCAGCAGCTATCTTTCAGTTGCAATTTAGCAACAATGGATCAAACAATCCCTGAACTTCTCATCTTTAACCACATTTCAGAGACGGCTGCTGTGCAGGAACCAAATTTACCAGCACTTGTTTCACAGATGATGCTTCCCTCCATCATTTGTTATCTTTTGAAGTCTCTTTGGAAGATGTTCCCACCCCCATTTCACCTCTTCTCCCCATTAACTCCCCACCCAAGGTCCCCAATGAATGTTGCTACCATGGGTTAAATCCAACCTTCATCTGCAAAAACCCAGAAGAGCCAAAAGCTTTTTGCAGTACTTTTTGTGCTCTCCTTTTCTAGTTTATTCCACTTGAGCTTACCAGGCAAAAGGCTCACTCAGTTTAGGCCACCAAAAATGCTCTTCAAAGAGCAGCTTGAGTGTGAGGTTGTGCTTTGGACCAGGTTTCTGGGGGTTATTTTGGTGTCTTTTTGGTGTTCTTGTTTTGTTTGGTTTGTGGTTGTTGTTTGCTTTGTTGTTTGGTTTGGGTTTGGGTTTTTGTTTCATTTGGTTTTGGTTTTGGTTTGGGTTTTTGTTTCTTTTCGTTTTGGTTTGGGCTAGGGGTTTTGTTGTTTTTGTTTTGTGTGGGGGTTTTGCTTGTTTGTTTGGGTTTTTTTCAGTGTTTTTTATTTTATAAAATAAGAGCTCTTCTAGGCACATCTTAGTTCACACCAAACTTGCCAGGAAACATTGTTTTGTCCCAGAATTTCTAATTAAAAGCAAAGGAGAAAAGTCCATCCCAAGAGTAGTTCATAAGCACTCCAATGAGTAATTAAGTACTTACACTATTATATCCCTGCCTTCCTTAAAGAGTTTGTGATAAAGACAAGGCAGAAGGTAGAAAGAGTCTTGACCTTGGATCTCTGACCTTAGAAAGGGCTGACCTGTCCATCAGTCATCTTCCCATAGAGCTGCTCCTTGCTCTTTTCTTCAAGGCCTGGACCTCACCTTGCTGAGGAATGGGAAAATTTTCTGCTATTATAGTTCTTTCCCACCCTGGTCAAGATGGAGGAGGCACCTACACACCTCACACAACCCACTGACCCCTGAAAGGGAAGGGAATAAAGACCTATTCTTATCCTTCACCTGGGTCAGGGCAACCCCTGGCATCAATCCAGGCTTGGAGATGATGGGATTGAGAGCAGCCCTGTGGAGAAGGACTTGGGCATGCTGGTGCATGGAAAGCTGGACATGAGCTGGCACTATGCACTGCCAGCTCAGAACCAGCTGTGCTCTGAGCTGATCCCCAGCAGTGTGGGCAGCAGGAGGAGGGAGGGGATTCTGCCCCTCTGCTGCGCTCTGCTGAGACCCCACCTGCAGTGCTGGGGCAGCTCTGGAGTCCTCAGCTCAGGAAAGACATGGACCTGTTGGAGTGGGGCCAGAGCAATGCTGGGAGGGCTGGAAGCCCACTGCTGTGAGGCCAGGCTGAGAGAGTTAGGGTTGTTCAGCCTAGAGAAGGGAAGGCTCCAGGGAGACCTAAGTGCTTAAAGCGCTGATCAGAATGCTGGGGACAGACATTTTAGCAGAATCACAGAATGTCTGGTCGGAAAGGACCCCAAGGATCACCTGTCCAAACATTCTAGGAGATTGTGTAGTTTAAATGAGATGGCCCTGCCAAGCTGAGCAGGGCCTGTTGTGACAGGACAAGGGGTGATGGGTTTAACTAAAAGAGGGAGATTTACACTACAGAGAAGGAAGGAATTTTTTTACACTTAAAAGTGGTGAAGCATTGTCCCAGGTTGCCCAGAGAGGTGGTAGGTGCCCCATCCCTGGGACCATTCCAGGTCAGGTTGTTTGGGGCTCTAAGAAACTTGCTCTTGCTGCAGATGTCCCCTGCTGACTGCAGGGAGGCTGAACTAGATGACCTTCAAAGTTTCCATGATTCTGTGATCTTCCCGAGGCTCCAGGAGAGGGTATACAGGAAGAGGATCCTGGGTGGCCCTACCAGTGTCAAACCAGCCTTTTCAGAAGCCTTTAAGTAGCACTTAGGGTTGGATTAGCTGGCACATTTTTTATTTTCTTAATGCTGAGTTTTTCTTTCTTGGCACTCCAGAGGCATCAAATCAATTACTTAATCCAGCAGATCTGCATCAGTAAATCATCCAAGTGTATTGGCCAAAAGGGGCGTGGAAGGGAAAAAAAGGAGAAAAAATCAGCTGCTGGTTTCAAGGCTAAATAACCATGCTGCCTGACAGCTCCATGAGTGGGATTGCAACTCACCCACTGAGCTGGAGACTAATGAAAGTAACCCCAGACCACACAGCTGGTGGAACATTCTCCACCCTGTGCAGAGCCCATGAAGCTGGGCTGGATCTGTGCAAGAAGAAAGAGCATGGATACTCTCATGAGGACCTGGTGTGTAGTCCTTCAGTAGCAACTGAGGTGGGACTCATCCCACCTAACACTAAGGATGAAAGTCAGCTGACAAATTAAGACATCCAAATTAAGGTGCAGGTAGCAGATGATTTGTTGGGCACTTGGTGTCTAAGCTCCCTTTGAAATCAGTGGAGACAATTTTTAATCTAGAGCAGGGTAGATTGAGGTTGGACATGAGGAGGAAATACTTTAGAACGAGGGTGGTGAAATGCTGGAACAGGTTGCCCAGAGAGGTGGTAGAGGCCTCATCCCTGGAGACATTCAAGGTCAAACTTGATGGGGCTCTGGGCAACCTGATCTAGTTGGGGATGCCCCTGCTCACTGCAGGGGGGGTTGGATAACGTGACCTTTGAGATCCCTTCCAACCCAATGCATTCTATGATGTTTGGCTTCACCCAGGCACCTAAGCCTCACAGAATTCCATCTGGAGGACTTTTTCCATAGCAAGCTGAGCTCCTGAGCAAAGACACATCGAAAACCTCTGCCCTGCTTTCAGACCATCATGCAGGAAGGCTGCAGCCTGCAAAGAGAGAGATTCAAGCATCACCAGCATTTGGGATTATCTGTCTACCTGGATTGGCTCCATGTGATACAAACACAAGCATGCTGAAAATGCCAAGAATTGCCCCATTTGGCTTCAGGGAGGGTCGTAATTAGGTAACGTCTGTACCGCACTCGGAGACGATCACACGAGAGAAGCCACAGCCACTGCAAAGCATTAGAAGCATTTCAGAGCTGGGTTTGTCACTCAAGAGGTAAATGATCTGGGGCAAGATGGCAGCTTGCCACAAAAATGTTCCTGATCTCCACATGGCATTCAAAGCTTCATGCCGCAGACGTGCCCCGGCACGGAGCTCAGAGCCTGACACGCTCCGCAACGCTCAGCAGCACGTTTGGGGCTTGGAAAGGCCTGGAGTGGACAGGCCTCTATTCAAACTGACAGCACCGTCTCCCCGGGGAATTCCAGCAGAGAAACCAAACCTTGCATCAGAAAAGGGATCCAAGGGCTCAACCCAGGATTAGGCTACCCCACGTCGATCAAGGGCTTAAAGGACCACGCTGGTTGGAAGCGCTGCTGCCCAAGATGGGAACGTGTCCAAAAGGGAAGCCAGAGACTGGATGGAGGAGTTGCTTTGGGAAGATGCCTCTCTCTCTGTTGACCATGATTGTTGCCCAAATGGGAACATATCCAGGAGAGAAGCCAGAGATTTGATGGGATGAGTTGCCTTGGGATGGTACCTCTCTTTATTAACCATGCTGACCAGTCCCTCAAATTGGGAGCCTATCCAGGAGGGAAGGCAGAGATTTGGTTGGACAAGTTGCCTTGGGAAGGTCCTTCTCTCCACTGACCATAGCCAGAGAGAAGGGTTGTTTCCATCTCAGGGCATGAATCTTGTCCTCAGTAGGGGAAACCTGAAGCAGAGAAGTGGCAAGTAGGTTCTCAGGTGGACACTGTGTTGGTTCCTCTAGTGTTCACGTTCAGCCATTTTCAGTTTAAAACCACTGGTTTTAAAACTGAATGGTAAAGAGACAAAATCAAAAGATGAAATCCTTCATGCATGGAAGCATTTTGAGTTTGGAAATAAGGATTTATCAACCCCAAGGTAGACCAGTTCAGTACCAGGAGAATAAGGTGAAGCAGGCTAGTGAACAGAGAAGGATGGGGCAGGAACTGGGTTAGTGCTTAGTTTGGGACACACTCCACTCCTTACTCAAGGGACTCTCTCAACTACATCTCACTGTGTATCAGCAGTAGGATCATGGAATTGTGTTGTTTGGAAGATCATGAAGTTCAGTAATGCCAGGGCACCACTAAACCATGCCCCTCAGCACCACATCTATACATCTTTTAAATCCCTCCAGGGATGGGGACTCCACTAGTGCCCTGGGCAGCCTGTTCCAGGCCTTGACAACCCTTTGGGGAAGGAAATTTTTCCTAATGTTGTCCAACCTAAACCTCCCCAGGTGCCATTTGAGTCCATCTCCTCTTGTTGTACCCCTTGTTACTTGGGAGTAAATTCAACACCTGGGGAGATTTCTAGATGATCCTTGTGGTCCCTTCCAACCCTGACTGATTCTATGATTCTATGATTCTATGATTTCAGGCTGTGAGAAGGCTTCACCCCAGGTACAGCTGAACAGAAACACCACCCCCATCTCCACCCCCACCAGCAGTGAGGAGACACAGAGAGCTGTGGATGCCAGATCAGAGGAAGCAACAGGATCATCCTTTCTACAGTCCCACAGGATTCAAGCCAGGGAATTGCACTAAGAGCAGTTTATGCTACAGTCTTGCTGGCCAGGATCAAGCTAAGCACATTCAGCGTTCCCACAGGAACCAAGATGAGGCACAAGCAAGGCAAAACGAGACTTAGACACTGACTCATGAGAAAGGGCTTTGGAGGGCTTTTCCAAATCAAGAGAAGGGGAATTCACTTGTTGCACAATTAAGGTGCAGGAGGTAAAGTGAACCCTCCCTCCTTTCCCACCCATCACCTCCTGCCTTTCTCTTGGCTGGGTGGGTAATGTGCTTTGGCAGCAGCAGAGCTCTCCAGCCCATCTGGCAAGGCCACGGCCCCTCAGCGTGTCCATGCACATATGGAAAGCTACTGCAAAGCCATCCCAGGAAGGAGATCAAGGGCAAGCCCTGAAGATGTGTTGTATCAGGCCAAGGTGAGAATAGGCTCAATAGGTCTGGAAGCCAATAAATGTTGATCCCATTTTGGACCACCCCATGTGTTTCTCTGAAGCAGAGCCCAGGCGTGGTTTGAGGACAGGTCACTCCAGTGTACACACCCAGTATGAACTGCAGAGAAATCTCAATCCCTCCTGGGAACACCAACTTCATACCAGCAGGTTTTACACCTCTGAACACCCCAAATACCTGCTCAAGATCAAGACTCTATCGGACACTCAGTCGCCACCATGTAGCACCTAGCCTTGGCTCATGGTCTACAGCCCTGTAACACTTTGATTATTTTGGATGGTGGTGGCAGCTACAAGTCCTAGGGTCTGCCTCACTCAGTCAATGAGAGTGATCCAAAACAGATGTCTAAGTCTGCCTGGTTGTCCCCACAGACCTCAGAAGCAAGTTTCCTGCCCTTGGTTGAGATGACACATAGGAGGTGAAGCACCCACCACGCTGAACTAGCTTCATTAAGGCTCAGCCATGGTGACAACCACCTTGGATAAAGCTCCTGGGCTTTGCAGAGCTGACAGCATGGGGTGAAGAACCTTGTATTATCAAGCAGCAATACCCCAGGTGCTCTGAGGGGACTCAGTGGCCTGGGAGTCATTTCCTGGCAGGTGATGGCAGGGGAGAAAAGGAGGATTACTGCCCATTTGCTAAAATAAACAGGTATTTTGGACAGGCTGGGAGGTCATCCTGCACACTACGTGCAGCAGCCACAAAGTTCATCTCTGGCATATTCCTGTATGTCAGAATTCCACCTTTCCTTGCAAAATCAGCAATATTCCCAAACATCCAGCCCTCAGTCTCTTTGTACTCAACTTCCTCAGGAAGTCGTAAGCGTCACAGGTCAAAAGGTGGGGGTGCTCCCACCTGGCTTTGCCAAGGAGGGCCCACTTGCCCTGATGGCCTCCCAGAGACCTCAGCCCATGGCACCACCGATGTGCTCAGACAGCCACACCAGCTCTGTACCAGGAGACAGCATGTTGGCACACAGAGAGAGGCCCATGCTGGCCAGAGCTGTAGAGACATCATCCCATCAGCAAAGTGGTGACCAAGAGGAATCAAAAGACACATTCAAAGAGTGGCAAACGCCAGCTGCTGCACATCTAGCAGAGCTGATGACCCTGCAAGGAGAGTCTGGAGCCAGCAAAACCTGCAGCACCCAAAGGGAGAAGAAGGCAACCTCTGTGCTTGGTCCAAGATCAGGGCAAACTTGGCCATGGAAAATGCATGCAGGTGGTTATCAATCAATCCATCAATCAGGTTGGAAGAAACCTCCAAGATCATCAAGTCCAATCAATCACCCAACCCTAACTAATCAACTAGACCATGGCCACTAAGTGCCTCATCCAGGCTTGGGATTTGGACACAAGAGATGGGGCTGCTAACCCACACTGCCACAGGCAAACTCCCTTTGGCTGTCTCAGTGCCTCAGTTTCCCTACTTGCCCATCTAGGCTAAAATCCCAACCCTGCACCCTTTGGAGACAGAAGATGCCTTTCTACATCTGTCTTCACCTGCAGAGCTCCAGCTCAGAGGCTGTTTGGGAGGACAAGATAAGGTGATGCCAAGGCTCTCTGCCAGCCTGCCCAGCAGCCACAAGCTGGTTTGACAGCCAGAAACTACAGGGAAAGGAGGAGAAATACAGCTGGCTGCCTGCCTTGGGAGCAAGGCAAGACATTGAGGATGTCCATGGATTTCATCTGACACATCTGGTCACCCATGAGAGGTAGCTGAGGATCACGGGTGGTCCACAGATCCTTACCACGCTCAGCAAAACCCATCCCTTGGTCCAGGGACTGTTTTAGTGGACACAACCCTGAAAACTTGCTTCCCTCCTGGTGCCAGGGGTGCTCAGTGGGAGGGGACATTTTGGGGTCTTTGCTCATCACTTAGGGAGGGGATTATTCCCCAGGAAAATGCTGGGACAGGGAAATTTCCAGGGATGTTGTAACTGACCAGAGATCATCATCCTTGTCAGCATTATTTTCATTATTGAGCTATTGCTCTAAGACACAACTGAAGGTAGCAGTGGAGGAGGTGACAGTGGCTTCCTCAGGCCAAAAAAAAAGTGAGGTTTGTCCTCTGAACTGCCCCGTGGGGACCTCTCAAAGCTCTGCATCAGCAGTGGCAATAAAAGATGCTCTTCTTAGGATAGCAGCAGGGCCAGGTTGAGTGTCCTCCTGGAGCGGAGCAAGCCCCTTACCCATCAGGGATGTTGTCACCCACCAGCCTTCAGAATCTACAGCTCCTCAAGGTTTTATGGTAAATTATCAGCTGCTCTGTGGTCTGCTTTGGAGTGTCTTGCTATGGCTTGGATTGAGGAGATAAGAAGCTCTTCATTGAAACCTGGACACTCAAAGAGAGTCATCTGTGGACACCCAAGCTTTTCCTGATGGAAAACCACCTCATCAAGGAATTTCCAGCCTGGGATGGCCAAATGGCCTCATAGAATCATTTTGGTTGAACAAGACCTTTAAGGTCCTCAAGTCCAAAGGAGACAGGTGAGAAGAGATATGGACATGGAGGTGGTGAGCAGTGCTGGACAAAGCCTTTCCTCAATACCCATCACTTTGGGGGGGGAAGCTTTTATTCTTTTCAGTGATTAATATCATTAATTGACAGCAGCTGAACAGCAGCCAGCAGTGTGCCCAGGTGGCCAAGAAGGCAAATGGCATCCTGGCCTGCATCAGCAATAGTGTGGGCAGCAGGAGCAGGGAAGTCATTCTGTCCTGTGCTCAGCACTGGTTAGACCACACCTTGAGTACTGTGTCCAGTTCTGGGCTCCTCAATTTAAGAAGAGATTGAGACACTGAGACATTGAGAGACTTGAATGTGTTCAGAGAAGGGCAACAAGGCTGGGGAGGGGTCTGGAGCACAGTCTGGTGAGGAGAGGTTGAGGGAGCTGGGGATGTTTAGCCTGGAGAAGAGGAGGCTCAGGGCAGACCTCATTGTTCTCTACAACTCCCTGAAGGGAGGTTGTAGGCATGTGGGGATTGGTCTCTTCTCTCAGGCAACCAGCACCAGAACAAGAGGACACAGTCTCAAGCTGCACCAGGGGAAGTTTAGTCTTGAGGTGAGGAGGGAGTTCTTCACAGAAAGAGTAATTTGCCATTGGAATGTGCTGCCCAGGGAGGTGGTGGAGTCACCATCCCTACAGGTGTTCAAAAACAGATTGGATGTGGCACTTGGAGCTATGGTTTAGTCGTCAGGAGGTGTTAGGTGTTAGGTATTAGGTTGGACTTGGTGATCTCTGAGGTCTTTTCCAACCTGGTCGATTCTGTGATTGTTATGATCTCCAACCACCACCACCACTACCACCCCACCCCTCAACATGCTGGCATCCATGTGCTCTCAAAGTAAATTTGCTTTGCAAGGAGGCTTAAAAAACGTGCACTTGGAGAGGAAGGGAATAGACCCAACTCGTTTACACAAACAAGCAGGAGAACAGGCTTGTCGCATTCCAGGCGTGTTTCCCCCGGCCCCTGGCCCCCTCCTGCTCCACTAAAGGGGAAAAAAAAAATAAAAAAATAAAAAAATCCTTTTTTCAAAAGAAATCCAGCACAGAAACCTCCCCATCTGCAATAATCCAGAGGGGAATCTGTTTGCAGGGTGATCTGGGCACACACACAGGTCACATTTGAGCTCCCAGGGTGTTGGTGTTCGGTCCTGGCAGAGCAAAGTGGAGGGGTTGAGTTTTTTACCCGCCCCCAAAAGAGCAGCTGATCAGGAGGGTTGTCATCACCTCATCCCCTTCCCTGAGCAACATGGGATGGCCCCTGTCCAGGCAGGGAAATTGTTCAGTGTTTGCAAAGAGTGGCTGCACCCACACTGGGGGTCCATGCTCACGGGGACGGCTCTGCTGAACCCACCAGCACCCTACTGGTGCTCTCCTGAGACATCTCGGCACCCTACTCATGTTCTCCTGGGACATCTCAGTCTGAGAGCCCGCAGGGGAACCTCAGCCTTGGTCTGCAGGACTAGGAAAAATAAAATCCAGGAGGGAAATCAGATAAGGCACATTCCTGGGTGCGCATTACTGAGATGACTTCGCAGCGCAGCGCTAATGCCCATACTTGACTGGGGAGCTGCACAAATCCACTTGATTTATAGAGACGGAGGCAGAGAGAGGCTGAGAAGGGTTTTTTACCCACCCCATCCCCCCCTGCAGCGATGCCCCCCTGCCTGGTAGCTGGAGGAACAGTCCCTCTTGTGCTTGAAGTGCTGCAAGAGAATAAATGGGAAATGCCGGGAGGGTGATAAGCAGCGTTCCAGGCGGGAAGGCAAACTCGGAGCACGTCCATCACTCCTCGGCTGTTGACCGGCCAGCCAGGCGCCCTGAACGGTGTGATTCTGCCTGCTCAGGGCTTGCTACCGTGAGATAAGATCCCAGCATCAACAAGAGATGGAAAAGCAGCTTGTAGTTCAACTTCACCCCACGCTGCAGGGCTGTCCCTGTTTTGCCCCAGGGCTGCCAGGCGCCAGTAAACATCGAATTTCACCAGCTGGAATCGTGGAATCATCCAGTTGGTTTGGTTGGGAAAGACCTCTGAGATCATCCAGTCCAACCATCATGGCACTTTGTGACTTGCTTTAATGGCCATGGTGGTGTTAGGTTGACAGTTGGACTGGATGATCTTAGAGGTCTTTTCCAAACAAAACAATCAATGATTCTACGATTCTAAGTTCTCCATCTTGCCCAGGTACAGCAGGTCTCCTTCTTACACCTCCTGACATAAAACTGAGTTATACCTCTCTTGGAATATCCAGCAGAAAATGCCATAACTACCTTCAGAACATCCCTGTGGGAGGACAGTCTGATAGGGGAAACTGAGGCACAAAAGAGACAGGAACATCTCCATCCTCAGGACTTGCAGCCAAACCTGAACATGGACTGGAAACTCCTTAAGTGATGCTTGACCTTTCTCACAGAGACATTTCTCTGCCCTCACATCTCAAGCTAGAGGGGAAATTCAGAGAGATGGAATAAGAAAAGTCTCTCTGGGGTCCAGCCTTGACAGCAGAATTTTGGGACTGTTTATTTCCTGCACTGGTCTGGCAGAGACAAGAGAAATTGAGGTCACAGTGAGGGCTCAGGAGCATGAACCACCATCTCCCACATGCTTCTTGCTTCAGTTTTCCCACTGTGCTGACCTCTCAAGGGGTGAACTTTGCTTTTATGCCCTCCCCACACCAGAAATCCCAGGGGAGTGATGTGATTTCACCAACCACCCCAACCAGTGATGCAGCCCCAGCAGCCTGGGTGCTCCTCAGAGGTTCAGCCTCAATCTGCCCTGGCTTTGCTCCCCCCAGCACTGCCCGGGGTGCTGTGATTAGCAGCTCAAATCTGCTGCCTGGAGTTTTGCTGCTCTCCTGCAGACATACCAAGCCCCTGACTTCTACCTTTGTCCATCTCAGCAGTGGAGTTTCCTGGCTTGCTGCTTGTTTATGCATGTTTCCTCCTGGAGCTGTGAGTCAAGCCTCAGGTATTTGAGAATTTGGTCACTGCAGAGCTAAGCCACCTTCCCAGCACTAGGACTGACTTTTGAAGACATCACTTAAGGCATGCACCCAAGTTCCCACCACCCCAGGGCTACGGTATAGCTTCTCCTGCCCCACCAGGGCAAGAAGCCTGCAAGGTTTGGTAGCCCAAATATGTGCCTTGAGCCCAGAGGAAGGGGTTTGGGTGGTGGAGGGGGGGAGAGGACATGGAAACCAGAACCACATCTGGCATCATGGGGAGGTCCAACTTGAGGAGGAACAAATTGCCACATCCAATCTGTTTTTCAACACCTCCAGGGATGGTGACTCTACCACCTCCCTGGGCAGCACATCCCATGGCCAATTACTCTTTCTGTAAAGAACTTTCTCCTCATCCCAAGCCTTAAACTTCCCCTGGCACAGCTTGAGACTGTGTCCTCTTGTTCTGGTGCTGGTTGCCTGGGAGAAGAGACCAAACCGCTCCTGGCTACAACCTCCCTTCAGGTAGTTGTAGAGAGCAATAAGGTCTGCCCTGAGCCTCCTCTTCTCCAGGCTAAACACCCCCAGCTCCCTCAACCTCTCCTCATAGAGCTTGTGCTTGAGATCCCTCCCCAGCCTCACAGCCCTTCTCTGGACACATTCAAGTCTCTCAATGTCCTTCTTAAATTGAGGAGCCCAGAACTGGACACAGCATTCAAGGTGTGGTCTAACCAGTGCTGAGCACAGGGCAGGATGACTTCCCTGCTCCTGCTGGACACCCTATTGCTGATGCAGACCAGGATGCCATTGGCCTTCTTGGCCAGCTGTGCACACTGCTGGCTCATGTTCAGCCAGCTGTCAACCAGCAGAATCAACTCCCTCCAAGGCCTTGCAGCCAGCTCAGGCAGAAGGCAGGGCGGCCGCCGCCGGCCAGCCGGACACAGCCACTCTGTGTTTTGGCCGCAGATGTCCGTCCGTCACCTCCTAATCCCCAGCCTTTGACCTCCTGCCTTTGTGCAGCCAAGTTAAAACCACACGTGTTAAGGCAACAAGGAAATGACCCCGAGTCTGATCCTCCTGATCCCTGGCTTCATCTCCTGGGATAGGCGATGTCCTCCCCCAGAGGAGAGACCCTAATCCCTGGGCCACCATGGCTGATGGAGGGGCAGTCCCCACCACAGGATGCTGAGCGCCCACCGAGGGCCTGAATGCTGGAGGGGGGAAAAAAAAAAAAAGAGTTGTTCTGCCCCAAATTCCCTTCGGGACGAGGGCAAGAAAGGAATGAATTAAAGCAGAGCCAATTATTTTTACTGCTCCATGTCTAGGGTCACTGCTCCATCTAGTGTTGGAACTGTCCCTTCAGCAGGCGCTGCCTCCCTGCCAGGATGCCACCGCTGGGCAGGTACGTGCCAGCAGCCTGCAAAACATCCCCATGAACCCCTTCTGGAGGAACACAAAGCTCTGATGAGTTTATTTTGTTTGGGGTTCTGGGTTTTTACTGCCAGGAGAAGCTGTCTCTTATCTCTTATACATCCTGAACTTCTGCCAACAACTACACGAAGGGTGGCAGTCGTGAGGTGGGTGTGGGTCTCATCTCTCAAATCATTAGTGACAGAACAAGAGGGAATGGCCCCAAGCTACACCAGGGCAGGGTTAGGCTGGACATTAGGAAATATTTTTTCACTGAAAGGGCTGTCAGGCATTGGAACAGGCTGCCCAGGGAAGTGGTGGAGCCACTATCTCTGGATGTGTTTAAAAGCCATGTAGATAGCTTGGGAGTATGGCTCAGTGGTAGACTTGGTAGAGTAGGGTTAATGGTTGTCCTTGGGTATTTACACACTCTGAATGCTTCCAGACAAGAAGCTACATAGAAAACATCTTCTGTCCTACAACACAATCTATGTTTCTGTTCCAAGAGGCCAAGATAATTGGAGCTGGGAAGTGCTACCTTAACACCCTTCCACCAGTCATGGACTTAATTCTGGACAGAATAACTCCCTGCAGTTATTGCAAGAAAGCAACACAGCCATTGAGAGAAACCTTTTCCCCTGCCATGCTGGAGAGAGACCACCCAGGCACCAGGAGGATTAAGCCATCCTCATGCTCCATGTGAGAGGCAGAGTGGATCTGGGTTGGTGGGGATGGATGGTTCTCCTCATCTCAGGCCACAAGGATGACACTGGAACATCTCTCTCATGAAGAAAGGTTGAGAGACCTGGGGATGTTTGGTCTGGAGAAGAGCAGCCTGAGAGGGGATCTGATCAACACAATTATCTGAAAGGCAGGTGTCAAGAAGAAGGAGCCAGTCTCTTTTCAGTGGTGCCCTGTGACAGGACGAGGGACAATGGACACAGACTGGACCACATGGAGTTCCATCTGAGCACGAGGAGAAGGTTCTTTTCTGAGGCTGCTGGAGCCCTGGCACAGACTGCCCAGAGAGGTTGCAGAGTCTCCTTCTCCAGAGACTTTCAAACCCCACCTGGACATGTTCCTGTGTGGCCTGCCCTAGGTGATCCTGGTTTGGCCAGGGGTGTTGGACTAGATCTCCAGAGGTCCCTTCCAACCTCTACCATTCTATGATTATATGATTGGGGTAGGAATGCAGCTGGGAGACTCGGCCCAGTGATGTCCATGCCTCATGCATCTCATGACCCCTGTGAGATGCAGAAGGGGAAGCCAGCCTTGCTGTTGGCTTTGCTGGCCATGGACAGTGTGTGTGGGGGAAGGCTGTGGGCAAAGTGATTCATTTGTTAGGGGGTGCACATAGGCAGCCACCCCCTTGCTGCCACCTTTTCCTTGGCTGCTGTGCTCATGCACCAGCTGCAGAGGCGTCTGCCAGCTAATGTATGCAAATCCATGCATAGAAACACACAGAAACCTATGGGAAGGAAAAGGGAAAAAAACCCCAAACTATAGAAGCATAGAATCACTGAAGCATAGAATCATAGCATGTTTTGAGTTGGAAAGAACCTTTCAAGGTCACCTAGTCCAACCCCCCCTGCAGTGGGCAGAGATATCTTCGACTGGATCAGGTTGCTCAGAGCCCCAAAAAACCTAACCTGGAATGGTTCCAGGGAAGTGGCATCTACCACCTTTCTGGGCAACCTCTCTGGGACAGGGTCTCACCATCCTCATAGTAAAAAAATCTCTTAATTCTCTACAGTCTGAATCTCCCTCTTTCAGTTTCAAACCATCCCTCCTTGTCCCGTCACAACAGGCCCCACTAAAAAGTCTGTCCCCCGTTTTCTGATCATCCCTTTAAGCACTAAAAGGCAACCAGAAGGTCTCCCTGGAGCCTTCTCTTCTCCAGGCTGAACAAGCCCAACTCTCTCAGCCTGGGCTCACTGCAGAGGGCTTCCAGCCCTCCCAGCATTGCTGTGGCCAGCTCTGGCCCCACTCCAACAGGTCCATGTCTGCGCTGTGCTGAGGACTCCAGAGCTGGCCCCAGCACTGCAGGTGGGGTCTCGGCAGACAGGAGCAGAAGGGCAGAATCCCCTGCCTCCACGTGCTGCCCACACTGCTGGGGCTCAGCCCTGGCTGGGTGAGCAGATGCTGCTGAGCACCCAGCAGGTCCCAGCCACACCATCCTCACAAACCCACTGCTGCCATCTGCTGAAAGAAACTTCCCTGGGAACCAATGGCAAACAAAACAGGGCTGAAGAAGCACTTCTTGGAGCCCACCTGGCTTCTGCTGTGGCTTGAGCAGCCCTCTGTGCCTCAGTTTACATGGGGCAGAGGGGGGCCTGTCCTGATTAAAGTGTGAATTCACACAGCCACTGCTTTTGGCATCAGCAGCATCTTTAAATGGCTGCCAAAGTTCTAGAAACAAAGAATCCAAGAATCATTTTGTTTGGGAAGAACCTTTAAAATCATCGCATCCAACTGTTAACCCAGCATTGCCAGGGCACCACTAAACCATGTCCCTCAGCACCATATCTCCATGGCTCTGAAACCCCTCCATGGATGGTGACTCCACCACTGCCCTGAGCAGCCTGGACCAGGCTTTGACAACGCTTCTGGAGGAGAAATTTTTCCTAATGTCCAACCTAAACCTCCCTTGGTGCAACTTCAGGCCACTTCCTCATGTCCCAACTTGCCAGCTGGGAGAAGAGACCAACTCCTACCTAGCTCCAACCTCCTTTCAGAAAGTTGTAGAGAGTAAGTGATTTGTAGAAAGCCAGAAAGTCTCCCCTCAGCCTCCTTTTCTCCAGTACTGGGGGAAGAATTTTCAACCCATCACATCCAGGCTGAACAACCGTAGGTCCCTCAGCCATTCCTCACCAGCCCTGTTCTCCAGACCCTTCACCAGCTTCATTGTCCTTCTCTGGACCCACTGCAGCACCTCAATGTCCTTTCCACATTGAAGGGCCCAAAACTGAAGCCAGGATTCGAGCTGTGTCCTCATCAGTACCCAGTCCAGGGGAAGTACAGCAGAGTCACATCATCAAAGGTTTGATCTTTTTAATACCAGGAGCAGCCGGGCTGTTTCCCCTCCACGAGGAACTACAGAGACTTTCCAGTGGGACAAGTCCTTCCCCACAAGTATGTTAACTCATGGAAAGCAAAATGAGCAGCAAAAAGGCCACGTTTGATGCTGCTTCTCCCCAGAGAAGAGTGGTCAAAACATTCAGTCACAGGACTCTTTGAACTGTTTGTTTCTCTTCTTCCCCCCTCTTTTCCCCTAATTTTCCACAGTCTCCTACTTGATCTCAAGCCAGCCACAGTCAGAACATGTCCCTTGGTCTGGCATTGCAAAAAGCTGCCAGATATTACTGTTTGGTTCCAATTTTTTTTTCCTCAGAAGCTTCTCTTTTGCTTTCGTTTCAGTTTGGAAAGGATATGGGGAAAAAAAAAAAAAAAGAAAAAAAAAAGAAAAAAAGAAATTAAACCAAAAACTCAAAGAAGAGCAAGACCTGCTCTAGTGCAAAGAGCAAGACTGAGGACTTACAAATCATTAAGGACCCTGCTAAATCCAGGGAAGCAGCCAGCATCTCCCAGGCACACACTCCAGTTGCCTGCAAACATGATTAGATCTCACAGGAGCTCAAAGTTGAATTCAGAGGCTTCTTCAGGATGATGGTTTCAGGTTTAGGAGATGCCATGAGGACAAGCACTCTGGAAAGCTATTTATTTCAGGACATCTTGGAGCAGCTGATGAAGGGATTTCAAACCAAGGAAATTCATTGCTGTAGTTTGTTCCCTGGAAAAAAAGGGATTTGAGCCCAAGCTCCTTCTGGGAGGTATTGAAAGGAGCAGCTGAAGTCAGACACGGTCAGTCTGAGCTCCTCTGTAGCAACCAGTGATGTAGAGGAGCTTCCATGGTGACTCAAACTTGGGATCCTGTGGACAAATGGTTGCTCCTGTGGCAGGCCAATTGGGACTTTTCCCTACCAAAAAGTATGGTCTGCATTCAAGGAGAAAGACCTTTCAGACAGGTAATATGTGATAGGTAAAAAAAACTTCAAGTGACGTGTGCCAAGCCCATGCCTTCCCCTCTGCTCAAGTCACCAATCAACCTTGCCACCTAAACCAGGGGAAACACATCTCTACAAGATCCATTCCCACCCAACCTTCATCTCCATGCACCAGATAAGTGATTTGTCCAAAGCTATGTCCCCACCATGCTCATGCCATGCCCAAGTGCCAACACCATGTTGAGCTTTGCTGGCCCCCAGCTCTACATTATCCACTTGGCAAATGTACCTTCATTAGCTGATTTATAATCACAGATCTCACACCTCCAGATGTATGGCTTCAGATCCTGGATGCTGACTGCAAGTGGCTTAGGATACCTGCCCCATATCCAGTGCCTCTCCCACCAAGGGCCCCAGATCTCCCTATCTCCATTTTTTAACTCCATTTTTAAAAGCCTGCCCCTCAGGTGGGATGGAAAGAGGCAGACAGTCCACTCCAGCCTCTTCATCTCAGATCACCAGGAACAATCCCCTGTGGCCAGCTCAAATGTGTCCCTGAAGTAGGGAATCAACCTCTATTTCAGCTTCAGAGGGATGTTTATTTACACATCACCATCTCTACTGAGTGACCAGCACACGCCCCTCAGATCCTCATCAGTGGATCAGGGAAAGGTGGAGTAACTTCAGCAGTGCCAGCAGCAGTGATAAGATTATCTGCTGGGTGCCCAGGTCCCAGCTGGGTGAGTTTTTAATGGTTATGGAGCTTATTATTAAAAGCCTCATTCATTACATTACCTTTGTAACTGCATTATGGCTATGGGCTTAAATGTTAATTGCAATCCACTCCCCCAGGAGAAATCACAGCTGCTTCCCTAGAGACAAGCACAGTGCACAGGCTGCCAACAGAAGGTAAATGGGTGTTTGTCCAAGTGTCCCAGTTGGAGCTGGAACAGCACTAATTCTGGTCAGTGATTTGACTTCTCAGCTCAGTCCCTGCTCAGGGAGGGCACTTTCTGAAGTTCAGGGCATGTTTGCACAGCCAGTGGCTGCTGCTAGGAGAACCCTGATGGGGAGAATTCCTGACAAGGGCTGGGCTGCAGAAAGGCTCTGGCTTAAACTGGCTCCTGTGCAGACCAAGAGCACTGCCACATCTTGTGCCCCATGATGGGGTGCAGTAAGAGGTCACACGTGTGGGGAGCAGCAGACAGGACAGGTGATCTTCAACTGACCATCAAGGGAATCCATCCCACAAATATCATATTCAGTACAAAGCTGAGGGATCAGAGTCAAGCCTTTTCTTCAGTGGCCAGTGTCTGAGGAGGACTCTGTCCCTTCTGCCTTCAATCCAGATCCATGTATTCCTGAATCCAGTTTGCATCCACTTCTCTGTCCAGTCTGGAACTTCCCCAGTGCCTGCACACTGCATCAGTGCTGGTGGTGACATCATTGCCATCAGGAGTTGGGCTCAGTACTGGTTTGTAGATATTTGATTTGATTGTTCTTATTTCCATCCCAGATGGTTTAGTTTCTTTCCCAACCTATCAGTCCCTATCCCTTCTTCCCTTTCTCTTCCCTTTGGGAAGGCAGAGGGGTTCACAGAGTGTCTGTCACTTGTCTGGTGGACAGCCCAGCCCTATCCCTTGACATCAAACAGATCTTCTCCCATTTACCACCAAATCATAGAATGGTTTGGGTTGGAAGGGACCTTTAAAGGCCATCTAGTCCAACTACCCTGCAGTCAGCAGGGACATCTTCCTCGATCAGGTTGCTGAGAGGCCTGTCCAACCTTTTTTCTCCCTTTCGCTATCAGATCCTGCTCCTAACCCCAAACCCTTTTCTATGCTTCTTCCTCCAGCATCCTCCTGACTCAAACTCCTTCTGCCTTGCAAACCTTGATGCAGACAGCCCAGGATTTCCCCTGTACATTGCCATTTCTCGCTCCTGCCATCACACCTATTGCAATTTTCCTGCAAGGTGTGACCTCAGATTTCGAGAAAAAAACAGTGCTGGATGAACAAACCTCTTCCAGTTGATGTTTTTTCCAGCCTGGACAACCCAGAGCAGCCACATCCTGGGCAGTTTCACAGAAGATGGACCCTGATAGCCATCATCTGGGCTTTTTTTTTTTTTTCCCCTCCATTAGGCAGGTGTCCAGTAGGGGTATGTGCCCTGACATTGATGTTATAATTAGGCTGGTTTCCATCTTTCTCCTGGTAAACGAAACAATCAGCACCATTCTTGCAGGCGGTCAAAGTTCACCCTGGGTCTGGGACAGCTGTGACGTTGATTGGCAGGTCCCAGGGCAGCCATTGCCTTCTCCTTTGAGGCAAGTTGTCAGGTTTGGGCATATCAATTAGTGACTGTGCAACTAAATGAGGTTTTGATGATGGAGAGCAGCCAAAATCTCCTTCCCACCCAGGAAAACACTGTGATAATAACCTCAAATACCACTGTGCTACATTTTCTTCTACATCTCTGTAGCCAAGAGACTTCAGATAGAAAGCTGGAGAGCTCTGCTCCTTTACAGCTCATTAGCTGGGAATCCTGGCTGGAAAAAGCCAGGGGTGAAAGGATACAATATGAATGTCTGAGAGGTGGCAGCTTTGATAGCAAAGTGAGGGATTTCAGAGCACTTTTCTGCTAGAGGTGAAATATTCCAGCTGAGCATTTAAAGGCCAGGTTTGTTGTGCATGGTTATTAAAAGCAGGAGGATTTTAATGGTACCACCTCCATGGCAGCGTGGTACCCTGGTGATGGGCAGACACCATTCCCTGTTGGAACTCTGTAAAACTACACAAAAGCTCTCCAAATTATTCTAGCAGGGTCTGCTGTGACAGGAAAAGGGCTGGTAGGTTTAAATTAAAAGAAGGATATTTGGACTGAAGTAAGAATTTTTTTTTACACTGAGAGTGGTGAAACACTGGCCCAGGTTGCCCAGAGAGGTGGTAGATGCCCCAACCCTGGAACCACTACAGGTCAGGCTGTTTGGGGCCCTGAGGAAACTGATCAAGCTGACTCTGCTGACTGCAGGGGGATTGGACTAGCTGAATTTTAAAGGCCCCTTTGAACCCAAAGGAGTTCAATTCTATAACTAGGGTTGTTCAGCCTGGAAAAGAGAAGGCTCCAGGGGGACCTTAGAGTGGTCTTCCTGTACCTGAAGGGAACCTGTAAGAAAGCTGGAAAAGGACTTTTTACAAAAGCAGGCATGTAGCAAGAGGACAAAGGGCCCTGTTTTGAAGTTAGAGGAGGATAAATTTAGATTGGACATGAAGAAGAAGCTCTTTACTATGGGTTTGGTGGAACACTGGAACAGGTTGCCCAGGGAGGTGGTGGAGGCCCCATCCCTGGAGACATTCAAGGTCCAGCTTCTAGTTTGGGAAGTCCTTGCTTACCACAACGGGGTTGGACTAGATGACCTCTAGAGGTCCCTTCCAACAGCTGCACACTATGATTCTGCGAAATGGGATGTTTTATTGCTCCAAACTTTTGCTTTTCTCCCCGTTTCCACCTTTCTTTTGCTACCAGGATAGTAAAGCATGAGCAGCAAGAACAGATCTGTTGGCTTGTCAACAGTCCAGACCCATTGACAGCTGACCCCAGGACCACAAACCCAAGAAATAATTGTTATTTCTTCAGTAGATAAGGTAGCAAATTGCTCTCAGGGGGCAATTTCACAGCTCCTGTGAGTAATTGTAATTCTCACCCCAATGTGAGAGACTCAGAGGCGACAAACTGTCAGCTCAACAACGCAGCCTCACAGAGTAGGAGGTTTAGGGCAGCAGGAAGGAGAGCAGTCACTGACACTGGTGTCCTTCAGCTCCTTCCACATGGGAGCTCCCCTTAGCATGACCCCAAAACATCCCAAAATTACTTCACCATCATCATCAGGAGGGATTTGGTGGCTGGACATCAGTCAGAGGTCTCCACCACCCCCTGATAACAGATACCATCTCTGCTCTAGTGAGACCTCACCTGCAGTGTTGGGGCCAGAAAGCAAGCATGAAGAGGACAGAGAAATAGTCAGAGGGTTGGAAGCCCTCTGCTGTGAGCACAGGCTGAGAGAGTTGAGGTTGTTCAGCCTGGAGAGGAGAAGGCTTCAGGGAGATCTTCTGGTGGCCTTTCAATACTTAAAGGGGGCCTATAGGAAAGATAGGGAAGGACTTTTTACAAGGGTATGTGGTGCTAGGACAAGGGGTAACAGTTTTAAAGTGAAAGAGGGGAGATTTAGATTAGATATAGGGAAGAAACTCTTAAGCATGAGGGTGGTGAGACACTGGAACAGGCTGCCCAGATAAGCTGTGAATGCCTCCTCCCTGGAAGTGTTCTAGACCAGGTCGGATGGGACTTGGAGCAACCTGGTATAGTAGATGTCCCTGTCCATGGCAGGGGAGTTGGAACTAGATGATCTGTAAGGTCCTTTCTAATCCAAACCGTTCTGATTCTATGATTATCATCAGGCTGTATCCTCTTGATAAAGACAATGTACCCACACTGGGGGAAGATTCTTTTTGGGGACCCTGGAGTCAGAGCAAATCCAGGCCATGGTATCTTTCCTGGGGCAGATGCAGAAGGAAAAGCATCGCCCAGGCAAAGTGCTTGGTGACTCCAGATGATATTTTTATAACCTCAGAAAATCTCCTTGCACAAACACTTCTTTTTTTTTTTTTCCCCTTTTGCAAAAGGCAGTGAGAACAGGGTGTAGCTCAGCAGCAGATTTGTCATCCAAGGCTCCCAGAGGGGAGGAAAATTCTCCAGCTCCAAAGGGGTCATCAAGGAAAAGCCATAGGGCTTTGTGCGACCCTCTCAGCAAAGGAGCTGAGCCTCCCTGAGGGATTCCTTCCCCCTTCAACCTTCTCCTGCATCACAGAAGAGAAAAAACAAGTGACACATCTCCTCTCCCAGCTGTGATAGAACTGGAGGCCTCTTTCCTCTCATAAATGTCATGAGTCACTGGGCAAAGTGTTCCTTATGCATCATGGCAACCAGCACTCATGAATCAGACCAGCGTGGCCAGATTTGACCGGCCCCACACACACAATGTGGACTTGGGTCTCCAGAGAGTAGAACAGAACAAAATCATAATGGTAGATGATGTATCATAGATGGAAACAATGAAATAAACCTCCCTCAACTCCCTTTGCACTCTGGCTGGCACCTTCATCAGCAAGTTTTTCACTAGGGAAGGGAGGTGATGGGATGAGCATCTTCTCCTCCCAGCCCTGTGAGCTAAAGCTCTGGAATTGCTCTGGGTTTAAAAATAGAGCAAGGGAAGAAAAAAAAATAAAAAATAAGGGAGAAGGGTTATTTTTAACCCAGTGCACTGCCCTGATCTGGTTCATCGTCTGGGTACAGAGCAGGGCTGTAAAACAAGCAGTTGCTCAGCTTGGCTCTGGCCAGGAAGGGATTTGGGGATGGGGGATAAATGCATTAATGAGGTTTTGCTGTTGCCTTGAGAGCAGCTTCCCCATATCAGCCTACACACAGAGTGTGGCCTCCCAGCACAGCTCCCACCCCTGGGCTTAGCCAAAACGTCCCCAGTCAGCAAGGACAGTGGCTGATATTCCCCAGAAGCCTCAGCAAGCACGAATTCTCCTTTTTCAGAGGCATCACCAAAGGATTAAATCCCACTTTGTGTGTCAGGTTCAACCTGGTATCTCCTAAACCAGGTTCTAAAGGATGCTGTGTCCTGCACCGAAGGGACAGGGACATCTGCCATCCCAGTGGGATGTCGAGGTGGGCAGCAATCTGTTCACTGCAACAATTCTTCTCTTCCTGAAACCCCCCATTTCAGACAGGTCAGCTGCTTTTTGACTGTTAGGGGGAGATTTTAATGCAAATTAGGTGCTTCCTTAAGGAAAATCCTGACCACAGTAATTCTGCTTGCTCAGTCCCAGGGATGGTGCCTCTCTAGAAGAAGCACAGGGCAGACCTTAACTCCAGCTCCCTCTGGGCATTTCTCAGCCCTGTTGCTGCCTTCTCTCTTCTGCATGACCCAGATTTTTAGGAAAAGAAGCTTTTGGGCTCACGTCCATCTGTCTGTCTGTCTTCTCTCAACACTGTGCAATGTTTTCAGCTGCTGGGTCATTTCAACTCCATTTGAGAAGGGGATGGAGGACTTTGAGGTATTAATTTCCTAAGAGCATTGGGGGGAATATAGAAATAAGCAGTTTTTGTGGCTTCCTGCTGTCTTACAGAACTCCTCTTCCTGTCTTTAATAAAGGAAGTATTTAGTATTTTAGCATTTAGTGTTTAGCCAGGAACAGCACATGAACTAGATTTATCTTAAAGTTACCCCACAAAACAAAAGAAGTAATCCTCAGTTTATTGTGCACATGTGCTAATGGTTGCTTCTACACTGATCTCTTGAGCTCTTGAAGAGTGATTTATTTTTTTTCCCATGGAAAATTAAAACATTACTCCATAATCAGCTAGTCCCCCTCCCACACACACATCTATGTACTATTAAGGTGAAAAAAACTTTAAAAGGGCATTTCCCTAGATAGGGAAACTGAGGCACAGAAAGTTCAGAGCAGCACCTGACACATTTCCCCCTGTGGATCCTCTCCAACTGTTTAGTGTTTTCTAGCTCCAGAAAAAGTGAAACTTCTACCAAATCTACTATGTTTTATCTCAGAGGTGAACTCAAGTGGCAGCAGAGCAGCCTGGCAAAGGGGGCCCTTGTGGCAGCCTTGTTTTATTTTGGATAGAGGAGCCTTAAGGATTTTGGCTCTCTTCTCTGTGCCTACATGTTAAATACATGGATAAAGCAGCTAATGCTAGCGAAGATGGGGAGCACAGCACCACTACCAGACATGCAGGAACCCCACAGCAGCATGCAAGGGAAGTTTGGAATCTCTCCAGGGATGGAGACTCCACAACTTCTCTGCACAGCCTGCTCCTGGGCTCCAGCACCTTCACCCCAAAGTTTTTCCTCATGTTGGATCTTGCTTGGTTCCAGTTTGTACCCACTGCCCCTCATCCTGTCACTGGGCACCACTGAAGTGTCTGGCCCTATCCTCTTGCCTCCTACCCTTTAGCTATTGATGAGCATTGATGCCCTCTCAGGCTGCTCTTTCTTTTCCAGACTAAACACCCCCAGGACTCTCAGCCTTTCCTCCTCACACAGATGCTCCAGGCCCCTCAGCAGCTTTTTAGCTTCTGCTGGATTCTCTTCCGTAGTTCCCTGTCTCTCTTGCACTAGGGAGCCCAGAACTGAAGGCAGTCCTCCAGATGTGGCCTCACTAGTGCAGAATAGAGGGGGAAAAGAACCTCCCTTGACCTGCTGGCCACACTTTTCTTAATGCATCCCAGAAGACCATTGGCCTTCTTGGCCATGAGTGCACATTGCTGGCTCGTGGTGAACTTGTCCACCAGCACTCCCAGGTCCTTCTCCATGGCACTGCTTTCCAGCAGGCCAACCTTTCCCCTGCACCGGTACAGGTTATTCTTCCCCAAGCGCAAGGGAGTTCCCCTGTGGAACTTCATGAGGTTTCTCTCCACCCAGCTGTCCAGCCTGTCCAGGTCAGGCTGTCTGGCAGCACAGTCTGACTGGAGTGTCACTCCTCCCAGTTTTTTGTCATGAGCAAACTGGCCCAAGGTTCACTCTGCCACCTCCAGTGCTGGTCAGGCACTGCCCATGGAGGTGGTGGAGTCACTGTCCTTGGAGGTGTTCAAGAAACACGTGGATTGGGCACTTGAGGACATGGTTTAGTGGCCATGGCTGTGCTGACAGTTGATCTTAGAGGCCTTCTCCTACCAAAACAATTCTCTGATTCTGTGATTCATGCAGCTCATTGATGAATATATTGAACAAGCCACGACCTAGCCATGACCTCTGAGGACCACCACCAGGCAGAGGCCTCCAACTACACACTGCACTGCTGATCACAACCCTCCGAGTTTTGCCCTTCAGCCACTTTCCAACCCACTTCATCTAAGGCAGAGTTCCAAGCCTTCTCTAGGTGTACGTGACGGGCAGCAGAGCCCCTGGCCCGCCCGAGACCTCCGCACAACCCACGCCACCCCGACCCCGCACACCCAGCTCCGCACTTCCGGTCACGAGCGGGCTGGGAGGCGGGTCAATGGGCGTGGTCATGGCGGGGCCGTAGTCACCCGCCCACCGCGCGCGCGCTCCGCGCTCTGCGGCTCTCCTGCCCTAGCCCCACCCCCTTCCGCGCGCTGCCCTCCTCGGTTACCCATAGTGCCGCGCGTGGGGCTGGCACTGACGTGGCCGCCGAGCGCCGCCATCTTGTGTGCCTGGGCGGAGAGCGGCCGAGAGGCGCAAAGCGGGAAGCCGGCTCCGAGCGGGACGGTCTGAGGACAGTCAGAGTCACTGTCCGGGGCAGCAGCTGATCGCCGGTGGGTTCACCGACACTTTCCCTTTCCTTTCCTTCAGCTCTTCTCTCCTGCCCGCCGTCCCATCTCCCCCGCCCACACCCTGCGGCGGTCCGCGGCCGGGTGTGAGGCGCCGCGGCCTTGGCGCTGAGGGGAGGGGGCGGCGGGCCCTGGGGTAATGGGCTCAGTCTCTTCTTTCCGTCCGTTTTTCTCTCCTTCATCACTGCCCTCGGCGGCTGCCAACGGGAGGTGGAAGCCGCAGCTAGGCCGCACTGCAGGCCTTGGGGAGCGGCGGGGCCTGGGTCGGGCGCTGCCCCATTTCACCCCCCTCCTTCCACGGTTTCGGGGCTGGATGGCTGGGCTGGGGTTAGGGGGTGCCAGCCCTTTCTTTGCTGGAGAGGCGTGAGCGGGCGGGGGGGGTGCGGGGGAGAGACAGACACAGTTCCAAGTCCCCAGCAGCTGTACAAGGCCCGGCGCCGCTCCCCCTACTGGGATGCGGCGGGATGGGCTTTTCCCTTCCCCAAACTCGCTCATTTCGGCCTCTGCCCCGCCCGTGAACGAGTCTAAGGAGAGAGGTATTTCCTCCTTTTCCTTTCCTCTCATAGTGGGGAATGTCGGAGATCTGTTAGGCTAGTAGGAGAAATGAGGCTTGAACTAACACGTAGGAAAGAAGGGGTTTTTTTTGCACGGCTTTGACTGCTGAGTAGGACTTCCTGCTGGGCTGAGGGGCTGAAGTAAGAAGTTGAGCTTTAGCCTGGAGCAAACTCTGTTTTACCAGCCATGGCTTGGGTTTGATGGTCTAAGAGATCAGTTTTCCTTGGCATAGCAGCTCCCCTTGGGAGGATATTATATTCTGTCTGAAAATACTATATCTTGTCTTTCCGAGTAGTTAACATGATACTTTGGGCTGATAACCTCTTTCAGATAAAGTGATAGGCCAGCTATGCAAACCTTTTCACAGAGGAGTCCGTTTGCCTCAGCAGAGCACAACTAAAAACCCTGCTGGGTCATAAAACTGTCTAAATGTTGTGTTTGACATTGACCTTGCTACTTTGCTGCTAGGCTCTTGCCAAACCAAATTCCACAGGTTGATTAGAGTTGTATCCAGAGGTCTTGTTTTGAAATGTAGCTTTGTCAATAACTAAAATGCAAACTATTTATATAATACTTTGAACTTTGTTTTGCAAGAAGCAAGGCTTACAACAGCCCTTTGCAGGATATTCTATTAACCTTATTTTTCAGGCAAAGAAGTCAAGTCAGAATATAGTGTCCAAGGTCATTTGGTAATACTGTTATTACTATTTTTGCTCCTCATTTGGAGCACTTCTGCAGGAAAAAAAAACTGTAGCTGAACTAGAGAATTGCTGATGGGTTTTATAATCAAATGATCAGCATAATCCCTCAGAATCTTACAGAGTGGGATCTCAAAGTTTATGGGGCTGGCACAATGCTCTGACTACCTCTGTTAAAACATATCTGCAGTGTTTGAGAACCCTGTTGGGCTGCTTTCCCTGTTGTAATTACATTGGGTGAAAGGGTGAGGAAACTCGCCTCACTTGAACCTCCTAAATTGCTTTGCCAAGTTAATTGACACTTCTGCAGTGGTGGAGCATCAGGAGTAAAAATGACTTGAGCAGATGTCGCTTCTGCTCAGAACATTTGCTGCTGCGATAGTCTGTGATAGATGTAATAGCTGCTGGATCATGTTAAAAGACAAACATCTGAAGGTAAATCAGCCCCCGGTGGTGAGGATTTTTCAGCTTCTCTGGTTGTGAAATAGAGTTGGAATCTGAAAAGGGACTGGGAAGGAGTGGTGTGTTTTTGCTCAGTGTCTGTACTTCCCTCTGTTAGTCATGCTGACCCGAGTCGGGAGAAGGCACTAGTCACGGCTTTTCAAGGCAAACAAAGTGTGTGTGGGAGTCTTTATAATTCACCAAATTGTGTTGAGCTCCAGTTACACCTGTTTGAAAGCCTCTTTAAGCGGTAGTGTTCATATATCTGAGGCACAATTATCAGATAAGCTATTGATTACATTAGCTGGTAGAAGGAGTAGAAGCTCACAACCCAAGATTCCAGCTGCAGTGGTGAAGTTTAAAGAACCACCTTTCTTCAAAAATAAAAGATAATTTAGGGAAAGAAGCTTCTGAGATGTGTAAAGATGGACTTCCAAGCAAGAATTTTTATGGATTTCCACAGCTTTCACAAGGATCTAGATTGCCTTGCTGTGGATGAATTGGGTGAACCAAGTTAACTTTTTCTGAAAAGAAATACTTCCAGTTCTTTATTTAGAAATCTCTTAAAAGTTTGGTACTGGAATGCTGTAGAGCTTGTGTTAGAGCTAACACTGTCCTCAGCCATTATTCCCTTTCTTTAACTGATGAGTAAAGAAGTTTATAATCAGCTTCCTACTACAGCAGCTGTTTTTCTGGGTTATTCAGCATTTTTTTTATCTTTGTGCTTGTGAGTATCCAATTTTATTTCTGGTTTCCACCACATGCAAACATTGAAGGACTATCATACTACTTCTGCTGATGTTTCAGTTCTAATAAAACCCTCATGTCTAATATAGTCCTTATTCATACGCTGATCCCGTACCTACCAACAAGCTGTGCAGGCTCTGCTTTGACATTTCCCCCAACCCAAAAGCCAGTTTTATTGCTGAAGCTCCCCTGTGAGTTCTTGCCATTTTTACTAGGACTGTAAATGTTGACTTACTGCCCAGTTACTGGGAATGAATAACAGGATATTTGGCTTAAAATGTAAGATTTGGAACTTGTGAATAGCTTGGCCCGTGCAACACTTAACCTGAAAAGAAACACTGTAATAACTTTTTCACTGCAGTTTTAACAGGTGAATATGAAATCACAGCTAAACTTTGGGTGTCGCAACCACGTGTTCAGTATTGCTTTATTTCCTGAGCAGCTAGAGGCAGCTTGCAGGGAGGTGATGAATCTGAAAGCGTGGACAGTAACTCATCCTGTATTTCCAAACCTGTCCTTTAAATAAACTGCTTTTCAGATCAGATACATGGCTTTCCTCTGTGTTGGTTTGTGTGGTGTTGAGTTATGCATGGTAGCGTAAAACTGCTTAAATTAGTTGAAGTTTCGCTGTGAAACAGAAGTAGCTTGTTCCTCCTCTTGAAGGTGAGAATAAGGGAAGAATAACTCCAGTTTGGATTTGAGTATCAAGTCAAGCAACAACTGACTGTTATTTTTATTCTGACCAGTATTTTAGGAGTGAGTTGTTCTTGTCTGAGAAACAGCCATGACCCCAAAGGAAATTTTTCCTCTTTTGCCCTTGTTTTGATCTCGTAAGTGGAAGTATTTCCTGTTTGCTTGCCACTATGAGCTCAGTGCTCTCAAGAGAATGCTACAGCACGTGGAAAATGCACTGGCTGGGTAATGTGTATGGACAGCAAGATGTTCAACCTACTTAGGTTGTACAAAGGTGCTACAGAAAGAGCAGCTCCTTGCTGGATTTTCTTTCACCTAGCTTCTCGCTTGCGGTTGACTTGTCCTCCATCTGCCCTGTACATGCAGTCTGCTTCTGGGCGCTTCTTAGCTAGTCACGCAAGCCTTTGATGGCCAAACCCAGCTCTACCTCTTTAGATGAACTACAGTTCTGTGTCTTTTATTTCATGTGTCACGTCAATGTCAGCACCTTTCCTCTAACCTGAAAGACAAACAAGCAGGTTATGACCCTTTAGGACACCGTTTCTATCTCATGCTTGGGAAAAGTACCTCCAGTGGGAAGCAGGGAAAAGTCTTGCAGTGATAGATTTTGGTCTCCACACTTAAGGCTCCCCTAGTTTTAATGGGTGCAGCTATAAAGAGATTGGGAGTTAAGAGCTTTGTGAAAAGGTTCTTGAGGTGGCCTTTGTTACAATGCTAATTAAGTCCAGGATAACTCTGGTGAAGAAAAAAACCTGGACAACTTGGTAGCCATCCTTAAATTTTGTGCATAGTCTAGGCCCAATTATGTTAGTATTGTCTAAAGTCTTAGCTAAGTACTAGTTATTTAAACTAAATTTGAGTGCTAAGACCCCAAAGTTAAAGGTTTTGAGTTGACAAGTTGTCATCTTTCACACAGGTTAACAAGTGTGGAAAGCCAGTAAACAACTTTTAAAAGTAGCAGAATATAACTGCTCTGAAATAGTCATGTGTTGGGCCACCCTGACTATGTGTAGAGTGTTTTGATCAGAATTCACTCTAACAACACTTTAATCTGTAAAGGAATTAATCCAAGTTCAAAAGAAGGCAGCTGTACTTAACTGATGGTGCCTGCTGAGTGCTGGGGTGAGATGCTGCAGCCCTGGATGATTCCTGTGTTTCAGCAGTGTTCTATTGTTGGATCAATTCTCACATCCTCTTTTAAATTGCACTTTATATTGTAGAGAACAAGCTGCCAAGTTACATTTACACTTTAAATTATTTGCCAGTTGTTCTTGCATGTAACACCAGTAACAGCTGTTGGACTGATTTCCCACCCCCCCAAAGGCTTTTTCACCTTTTGTATGCACATGGGTTTGGTGACCATTTGTAGGAATATTTTGCTTCTCAACATTTTAATTTAAAACCTTCTAGATGTGGAAATGTGATATAGGGCCAACCAGTGACAATTGACTGTATTTCAAATAATTTTTTTCTGTTAAATAACAAATTAATGTGTTTTGCTCTCCCCTGACTGACACAAATAGTGTGTTAGTACCAAGTTAGGAATTGTTATGGATTTGGGGCTTTTCCAGGTGTATCCTTCACTGAAGGGGTTCTCAAACACTGGAACAGGTTCCTCAGGGAAGTGGTCTAATACCCATCCCTGGAGGTGGATGCAAAGATCTGGTGCTGAAGGGCACGCTTCAGCGCCAGACTTCATAGAATTAGGTAATGGTTGGACTCAATGGTCTTAAAGGTGCTTTCCAACCAAAATGATTCTATGATTTTATTAGAGATGGAGTTAATGCTCAGGCCACAGTCAAACAGACTTTCCTTTAACTGGAGATGTGCTTTTTGTAGCCAGTCAGTTGTCTTAAGTGCACCAGTTTTACTTGCTGTGGGTGTCTAAGCAAATAGAATGAGGTACAAAAAGCTACTAGGAAAAAGCTCTTCGGTAGACCTGCAACTGTTCCAGGGTTTAGTGTGTGCTTACAGCAGTCATATTTTGACTGATTATGGCTGTGTAGCATTATTGGTAGTGGCACCATGTCTCTCTATCCTTGAAATGGGCATTTAAATCAAAATATGAACATCCTAAGGAATTCCCAGAGACGTCCTTCTGTACTTCTGTATCTCAGTGTGCTGAGATGAGAAGGGACAGATGTGTTCTTGACACCTCTTCACCACTACTGGTATTTTGCAGCTGTAGAGCACAGATTTCCAAAATGGTTGTGCCCAGTGAGTGTGGTTGTGCCACTTGCAAAGTTCTGGGCATCATTTTGTCAGTGTGGGGGCCTTAGGTGACATAGGTGCTTGTACATAGAAGTGAAATAGAAGTATTTCTATGTCACAGGCATAATTTGACTGAATAATGCATGGAGTGTCTTCTGTCTTAGCCTCCAATTGTCTGCTATGGTATGTCTAAAGAAATGGCACAAAGCTAAAGGAAACCATGGCACTTGCCACAGCTTCTGGCTTAGTGAAGTTTGATCTCTGTGGTCAAAAAGAACTCTTTCAGAGGTGCAGAATTAAGGCTATGCAGAGATTTTAAGGTGTAGTCATACTCTGATGTACTTAGACCCTTCTTGTTGAACCTCTGTGGGATGGCTTGTTAACCAGCAACTTGTCCAAGAAGTTTGGAGGTCGAAAAGCTTATTTGACTTCTCAAGATAAGCAGCCTGAATGAAATGACCTGAAAGTGCATTAACAGACAGTTCAATATAAAATGCTGCAGAAGATTAAGTGTTGAATCTTTAGCTTTGAGATCCTCCTTAGAGCTTTTCTTTTAACCACCTACAATTAATAAGAGCAAATTCTCATTGTTACTCCTGGGCCATATCACTTAGGATACACCAAGCTGCCTGCAATAGCAGTCATTCATTTTTAATTCATGAAAAAAATATTCTGCTTGCTTTCCTAATTGCTTATCTAAATGTATCACTTGTTGGAGAACTGGCTGCTGAAAATACCTTGTTTCCTGAAACAAAACGGGAGTCTTAGCCAGTCACTGTGTCCCTTGCTGTTTACCAATGGTGTATTGTGTCTTACCTGAACCTGCCTAACAGGTTTGTAGTGCTGTGAGGATCTTGAGGTGGAGCAGACTGAGCCTAACGTGTGCTTCAGGGCTTCTAAGGGCAAGGAAAACCAACATATAGTTCAGTTTTGGGGTGATCTGGGTTTGTTGGGTAGAGGTGAGCTTCCATTTCTAGAAGCTGAAGATGTGTTGAAAGAACAGGCCCACGCTAAGCTCTGCAAAAATAGCTTGTGCTGTTTGTTTAAATAGTTCCCTTTCATACACAAATCTTCCTCCTTAGCCTGACATACCTCTTTTGAAGCTGTGCTGAAGTACTACAAGCAGCTCCCAAGCCGAAGTCTTTTATGTTTTCAGTCGTTTTATTGAACTCCTGTTTCTAAAACCATGAGTGCAGCAATTACTGACAACATTTAGATTGAGGAAAAGAGAAAGCCTCACTATAGAATGTTGGCAAGATTTGATAGAGATTCCAAATGTTAAGGGTGCCTGAAAAGTGATTGGATTGCTTGGATAATCTTAATTCTTAAATTGCCTCTTATTTCCAGCTTGCGTGTTGGCTGTCATGGTCCAGCTAACAGAGTATTAAGCAGTTAACTCTGAAGCATGGTGGAAGTGATCCCATGAGCCCTCAGCTGACTTGTATTAATGGGCAGCAGCAAGTCCTGGGAAGCAGCTCTGAACTGCTTGTGTTGTGAGAGCTTCTGCTGTGGTGGTGTCCATGCTGTGTGACAGCATGAATAATCTCAAAAGCAGAGACCTGATGGCTGGGCATGCCTGTGGTGGTGGATTGGTTGAGGATTTTAATTTAACTGAAGAAGGAACTTGGGGTGCTTTAGCTAAGAAAACTAATGAAATACTGGCAGGCAAAGTAGGAGGAGGAGAGTGTAATGTACAAAACTATGGAAGTGTGATTCCCTTTTCTGTGGCAATATATGAAGATGATTCTAAGCTGACAGAGGATGGTCCCAGCAGTGGTGAAGACATGACTCTCTTTTTGCTCCAGCAGCATCCAACAGGTCACTGGTGGGACCCAGAATGGTTAGTGGCAGTTCTGCAGATGGCTATTTCCTAGTGTTTTTCTCTCAGTCAGAAGTGATTTTGCTAATTTCTAGTCACCATCTGAACACTCTGCTCTTGCATCAGTGGCTTGTAAGTTGCCCTTCACTGCCTATAAAAATGAATTGGACTTCCTGCAATGTCTCCTACCCTGGAGATCCAAATATGCTGCACAAGTGGTTTAGATCTTAGGGATGTGGAAGAGAAGAGGAAGGAGATGGACCAAAGTGCTTAAATGTCTTAATCTACTTCTTCATGGAATGGTTTGGGTTGGAAGAGACTTTAAAGATGGTAGAATCACTAAAACTGGAAAAGGCCTCCAACATCATTGGGTCCAGCTGTTAACAGTGCTAAGTCCAGCACTAAACCATGCCACTAAGTGCCACATCTACATCTGGTTTGAACACTTCCAGGAGCAGTGACTTCACCTCTTCCTTGGACAAGCCCTTCCCAGGGCTTGACAACCCTGAAGGGCAAGATATTTTCCCCAATATCCCACCTAGATCTCGCCTGGCACAACCTGAGGCTGTTTCCTCTTGTCCTGTTGCTTGTTCCATGGGTGACCAACTCCCACTTTGCTTTCAGGGACTTGTAGAGAGCCAGAAGGTCTGCCTTGAGCCTCCTGTTCTGCAGGCTAAACAACCCCTGTTCATTCAGATGTTTCCAAGAAGACTTGCTCTCCAGACCCTTCAGCTTCCTTGCCCTGCTTTGGACATACTCCCATAGGGTAAAAAAGCAGCTTCAGTGGTGGAGGGCAGATGTGACCTGGCAATAGCTGCCAAGAAAACAAGGCACTAAGGGGATTCACCACTGTTAGTGCCAAGTGTAACAAGTTGCTCAGCAGACTGACTTCTCCAGGGGGTGGAAAGATGTGGATGTAAATGCTGAGATTTTGCTCTGTTACCTGATGACTGCTATTGAGTCAAGCATTTAATCACCTCTTAGGGTTTGTACACATGCAGGAACAAAAGCAATGCATTCTTGTGCAGGGCTCGTAAAGTTCTCCTGCAGCCAAAGTTCTTGCACTCATCTTGAAGGGTTGCAAAGCTCTGGTGCAAGGTTACAGACCAGCCCTGCCTGTTGCTGTTCAGAAGAAGCAGAAGATGGAGGTAGCATGAGCAGAAGGACAAAGGAAAGCCTTCCAGCCTCCCTCCAGCCCAGGCAGAGCTGCTGTTGTGGGCTGGGCAGGGAGATTTCCTGCTGTGTGTGTGATTTGGATAAACAGGGACTCCAGCAAAACTGTTTTCTCCACTTCCTAATGAACTTTCCTGTTTATACAGCTTTCCTATGTTCAAGTGGGACTTGAAATTTGTGGTCATGTGCCAAAAATATGAAGGAAATGGTGGCATAGTCGAACTTCTGAAGTTTGGTTTCAGTTCACAGGGCTGCCCTGCCTGGCTTAGGAAGGAGCTTAGTTTCCCAATTTCCATCTCAGTGAGCTCGAATCAGACAAAGTAACTGAAACTTTAAGTCGAGTTACATCAGCAAGTTGAAGTGGTGATGTCATTCAGGAACTCTGGAGTGGACTCTGAGCTCCACTGTGGAGCTGATAGTGCTGGTTGGGAGGTGGGACTTAGTTTAATGGTCCAGCACTTAACTGCTGGGTTAAAAACCACCTCCAGCATTGCTGCTTAGAGCTTTCCTGGACTTAGTTTAATGGTCCAGCACTTAACTGCTGGGTTAAAAATCACCTCCAGCATTGCTGCTTGGAGCTTTCCTGGAGGTGAGGATGAAAGCCAGAGTTGAAGTGTTCCTAGGACAGTGCTAAATGGAGCAGGACAGGATTCTTATTCTGTGGTGGGATTCTCAGTTCAGTGCTTGGTTTCATTGTCTGAAATAGATCTGCAAAGTTTGTTTCCAGTGAGGACTGCACTTCAAGCACACAGCTTCATGGTGAGATTCAGAATATCTTCAAGAGGTGATTCAAACTTCAGACTATTCTTTCAACTGGGTGGCTTGGCTTCCAGGAAACTCCAGGAAACTTTAAATGCTGGACATCTTGGCTGTATGTGCTTGTGCTGTCTTGAGCTTCTCTTTTCAGTTGGCTCAGCCTCTTCTCAAACTGAGATCCAAGAGCTTCTAGAGAAAGCAACAGCAGAGGTGTAAATTGTCATTATCTCCATGAAAGGTCCTTGTCTACTCCTCACTGTGGAGCTTTATGGGAGCAGAAGAGTGAGATCTTGCTGATCTCAGAGTGGCTGTAAACTGTGTAGTTTTGAGTTTGGAAAAGGGAGAAATGTGTGGAGTTTGTGGTGGGTTGGATGTTGTCCCAAGGGCACAGGGAGTGTCTCTGAGCTGGAGTGGAGAGGCAGTTTGTCTAGGAAGGAAACAGCTCTGAGCAGATGAGAAGCTGAGCTGTATGCTGAGCTTCCTTCTCCAAAGCAGGGCCAGCTGTTGTTGTGCTCTGCAGCAAAAAAGATGAACACAGGCTTAAAACTGTGTTAGCTGCAGGTTGATTAGAAAAAATGTTGATTATGAAATAGTGTGTTTGATGACACTTGAGGCTGCAGATCAATTGTCTAACAATAGGCGGCAAAGTTATTACCTGAAGGGGTCAGGTGGGTTGAAAGCAAACCATAAATTCTGCAAACAATTTTGAGGGCAGCATTTAATAATCAAGTCTCTGAAGGCATATGTGAGCTCTCAAAGCCATGTTGTTTGAGTACAAACTTGGGGCTTATTTGTTCATTTGTTGGTTATGCCCTGTTTGGAGCATAGCTGTTGAGAACTCATGAGTGATATTGTGACTCTTTTCTTCTAGACTTCACTGGCCAGTGAGAACATATCTCTAAGATGGGAAATATTTTTGCAAACCTCTTCAAAGGCCTTTTTGGCAAAAAAGAAATGAGGATCCTAATGGTTGGGCTGGATGCTGCAGGGAAGACTACTATTTTGTACAAACTTAAACTCGGTGAAATAGTAACTACTATTCCTACTATAGGTAAGAGCTTTACACTTCTCTAACTGCTTTGAGATTTGAGTTGTGTTGTTTGCAGCAGGATCTTAGCTGCTACTCTGATTTAGGTAACTTGACTGTCAAAGAAACACTTGGTAAAACCATGGTGTAAAGGTGGCACAGGCAAATGTTCTGGCATGGGAGGAGATTACATGACTCTTCACTCCATGCCCTGTCTTCAGTCACTTGTGGAAGAAGCCTTTATTGGCTACAGAAGGGCAGTCTGCTCTCCCAGAGCATGTTGTGGCATCAGATCAAACTGAGAAGCAAGAACAAGAAATGTGTGATCCTAAAAGCCCACATTTGCCTACTTTGAGGGCTCTAGTGTAAATTTTGCTCGTTTAAAATAGATTTAAACTTGTAAGCTGACTTTTTAATGATGATATTCTAAAGTGTGAGTTGCTAAATACAGTAAGTTCAGAGCTAGTTATGCTTAACTGAGATTTGTGCCATCATTTCTGCTTTAGGTTTCAATGTGGAAACAGTAGAATACAAGAACATTAGCTTCACAGTCTGGGATGTAGGTGGTCAGGATAAGATCAGACCACTCTGGCGCCATTATTTCCAGAATACACAAGGTGAGTTCCAATGCTTAAATCACAGAATCTAAAAGGGGTTTTTTTTGTGTCCTCACTAAGGTAATTTTGCAAGTTTTTTGAGAGGGGAATAGAAATATTTATTACTCAATTGTTTGCTGCTCTGGCTCTTCTGTTAGGGTGGTAGGTTTACAGAGGGATGGGAAGGCACCCAGAAACCAGTCTGCCTTGTCCAGCTGACTCAGAGTGAGCTCAGAATTCTGCTGATCTTCACTCAGTGTCACAGCTCTGCTTTCACTTCAGAGCAGAGTCTTCATTACAGGCTCAAACAGCCTCATGAGTGGAGAGCTTCTCACTTCTTCCACTACTGCACCTTTACACTGTGCACACATCTGAGTCCTGTTACAGGCTTTCAAGAGTTGCTACTCATGGGGAATATACCAAGTGGTTCTGTAGATGACACATATAAATTCCTAACCAGAAACACAAAACAGACCTTTAAGACTGAGTCGAAACAGTAAGCCAGCACTACCAAGTCAACCAATAAAACCTGCCTGTCAACACCTCGTATACACATCTGTTAAATCCCTTCAGGACAAGTGATTCGAACACTTTCCAACATGAGATGACAGTCCAAAGAAAATGGTGTTTTGCTGACATACATTGAATTGCTTTGCATTATTTTCCCTTCAAAACTGCATTCTCACCTTCAAACGTACTGATTGTTGGTAAATACTTTTGCTTGTTTCTAGGTCTCATTTTTGTGGTTGACAGTAATGACAGAGAACGTGTGAATGAGGCCAGAGAAGAGCTTATGAGAATGTTGGCAGAAGATGAGCTTAGAGATGCTGTGTTATTAGTGTTTGCTAACAAACAGGTATGCCCCAGAAAAGTGTAAGACCTCTTGAAACATTTGGTGTGCTGGAGCTTGAACTTGAACTTGACTTTTGTGTCTTCAAGTGTGATAGTAGATAACCCTCAGTAAAGATCCGTTCAGCTCTGTTGAAGACAGCAAACCCATAGATTGAATTTCCCTGTTCTCCTCTGAAAGGAGCATCCTTCTAAAGAGTCCTGGCTGATAGGAATGCTTCTCTTTTCAGTTTTAAGGAAGAATTCTTCCACTTTGAGTTTCAAGGTCAGCTTGGCTCAAGTACAGCATCTGCCCAAGCTTCCTCCAAACAGAGAAATGCAAGAAGCTCCCTGAAATATTCTCTTCAGGTGTTTGAAGGCACTGCTGGTGGTGGTGGAAGCACTGGGCTGACATCGCTATGCTTGTGTTGACCTGTGAGCTCTACTCTTCCAAGCCACAAAGCAAGATGAGAGTTCTGCCTTCTGTTGCTTGTGAAGGCTCTGGTAGCTTAAATCCAAATGTTGAGGGTCTTAAATACGAGTAGTAAATTTACAGCAGGAGTAGCATCCTGCTTCATGGATGGCACAGGCTCAGCTGTGAAGGGTGAAGAAGCCCTAAGTCTTGTCTAGGAATAGGGAAGGTGGACTCTAAACAGAAGCAGCACTAAGCCAGGTGTTATTTCATGGTGAAAGTTGGTTTAGCTCATACCTGCAAGTGCCAAAAACATTGCCTGAGTGGAAACTGCATTAAACAGCCCTTGAATTGTGAGCTGTTTGGGGTTAGCACTGAGAGGCTTGATGACTTAGTCCAGACATCAGCTGCCTAGCTTCTGACATGAGCTGTTCTGTAATAGGTGGTGCTGATGGTGATGTTCAAGCTCTGAGGCTTTCTCAGTAGCTTGAACCTAGAAGGAATGCCCTGAGTTTGTGTGAAGGAGAGGCTCCAAGAACTCTTGACTTTGTTTTACTGGCTTTAAAGCTGCTGATGAAAAGTGCTTCAGGGAGTTGGACATTTGTTGTGAGCCAGCAGGGCAGCCACTGACTCTTGTTCCTCTCTGCAGGACCTGCCCAACGCGATGAATGCAGCAGAAATCACAGACAAACTCGGACTGCATTCTCTTCGTCACAGGAACTGGTACATCCAGGCAACCTGTGCCACTAGTGGAGACGGTCTCTATGAAGGACTGGACTGGTTGTCCAATCAGCTCCGAAACCAGAAATGAAACCATCAACCTTCCTCTTCCCTCTTCTTCCACCCTTCCCTCTTTATTTCCTCCTCTTATTCACCCTTCGCTTTACTCTAATGTGGCAAACTGTGCTACTTTGTGGTATTGAGTGCCGGAAGCTGTTTTCATTTCTTTTGTCACAGTATATATTGCATCATGCTGTAAATGTGGCAAATACAAGCCTGAAAACAGTTAGGTTTCTTATTTAATGTAAATAGTTTTTGTTTCCAATGAGGCAGTTTCTGGTACTCCTATGCAATATTACTCAGCTTTTTTATTGTAAAGAATCCAACTCACTGTTTAGTACTCGGAAGGGATTGAAGTGGGTTAACATAAGGGTTGTCAGCAGGCCTTGTGCAGTAGAGCTCAATACTATCCTGGCTGGGTTGTGAGGTCTGTGAGATCTGTTTTGGTGGTTGCTTTTTAATCTGAATTCTGTATGGTTTTTTTTAAACAGTTAAGGAAAGGTAAAAACACTTCCATGTACCAACATTTGACATAGCTTCTGCTGTCCTGGCTCTTAATGTGGTGGCTTTTGATTCTTTTGCACTGCTGAAACAATGAGCATCTGGTTAAAGAAATGATCATGATTACTAGGTCTGTGGCTCTTTCTGTAGCTCAGCATGTGCTCATGTTTGTTCCTACTTGTTAAAAGATTTGCTGGACCTGGTTTAGGTGAGCTTTGCAGACTCATGCTAAACATTTGATTTTGGTTCAGGTGAGATTTCTCACTTCCATTCAACTGCAATCACTTCCAGAAGTCAACATTTTTAGCCTGTTGTATTTATCAGAAAGTGTTTTGTACTTTCCTTGTGTTGTAAGCCACTCCAGAAGGCAAACCTTTCCACAGAGAGCACAGCCTCTGCTAGTCTTAGGCTCTATAGGCAGAAAGTACTGTACTTAATGTTAAAAATTAACATGAAGAACCCCACCAAACATCAATGTATAGCATCTAGGAAAACAAAACAACCAAACAAAACCAGAACAAACAAACAAAAAAAAGCATGAAAGTTTGGAGAGTCATTCCACTCTAGAAGTTACTCAATCCCATATCTGTATATGTGTGAAAACCCTTGGCATCCCTCATACTGCAAGGTTCAGATTTGCCATCAGAATTAAAAAAAAAAAAAAAAACTTTGGAAAAAAAAAAACTCTTTACTTTTTTTTTTCTTTTGTATTTTGATAAACACTGAAGAAGCTGGAGCTGTTAAACTTTAACTCGAGGATCTATCAGAACTGGTTTATTTAGTGTTGTGGAAACCTTTATCGCTTTCAATCCACGATTAGTAATCAGCTGTTTTGTATACTTGTTTTCAGTTTTCATTTCGACAAACAAGCACTGTAATTAAAGCTATTAGAATTAAAAAAAAAAAATCTCTTAACTATTTCATGTTTTTTATGCCTTGCTGTTCATTTGATCATCTTGGCAGAATCATAACGAAATACTTGTTGAATAAAACGTTTCATGAAACTTGCTCTGGTATCACCTTGCTTTGTATCACCTTTGTGCAGTACCCTGTGCTCCAGCCCTGCAGGTCCTGCAGTGGTTTTGTCACAATCTGCTTCAAAATGTTAACTGTGTTCCCTTCATTTTCCAAATAATGAGTCACTACTGGTTGGGTGAAGGGGTGGGCAGCAGCTTTGGTCCTGTTGACTTCTGCTGGAGTCCCTTGGGTGCCTCAAGGGTGTTGAGCTTGAGTAGCTCCATCTCTTTTTCACAATTGTTCTTCCTCCTCATTCCCCTTAGAATCCTCATGGAACAGTTGAGGTTGGAAGAGACCTTTGAAATCCTCAAGTCTAACCACTTGCTTGGAGCTCCCAATACCACCACTACTGCTAAGCAGATAGTAAGCACTTCTCAACAGCCTTCATGAATTAGAAGATTTGAGGGGGGGGGCAGGAAATAGGATGTCTAGTTTTTAAACATTTTGTTTTGCGTGGTTTCATTCTCCAGCTGCTTCTGGACTGTGCACAGAGCTCCTCCCAGCTGGTCATCCTGCCTTCCACCATCAGCTGCAGCTTCTCCTTGCTGCTGCTCATGCTTGGGCTGCTGGCCAGCTGCTGGCTGTTCTCCTAGCTGGAGCTGCAGCAGATTCCCCATTACACAGGCTGGAGAACTGAGAGGAAAGGTGCATTGTGCAGGTTAGGGAGTGATTTCTGTTGAGATTTGGGGCTGTGGATGGGAGGGGATTACAGCTGTGCTCTTTAGGCTGTTGACCTGGAAGATCTGATTGCTGCCTTAGTTTTGTTTCCTCAGGATCCTTCAAGCAGCGCAGCAGTTGCTTGATGTGTTTGTACAGACCAGCCCTCGTCATGAGGATATCTGGGACTGTTCCCTCATGCACAGAAGTTCATTGATGCAGTGGGTGGCATCTTCAGCTGGTGGGAGGGCAGGTCTAGTCTGGCTTCCCAGCAAGGGCTTCCTGAGCCCTGTGTCTGGTACTTGAGCTTGTCTCAGTACTGAAGAGTAGTAGCGGGCAAATAACTGAGACCTCTAATTCAGAGGATTCTATTGAAGCCCTTCATCTTCCTTTGAATATCCAGCTCTGAATCAGCATCTTTGCATGCATAATAGGATGGGACATCTGTGTTCCTCTTCTGGGAGGGAATTGAACAGGAAGGGCCAGCTCCTCCACTGGCACTGTGATGCTGAAGTGAGCAGAGACCCCCACTTCTCTCATGCCCTGTCCCTAAAACCTACTGTGACACATCCCAACCCCATCAGCAGTGGGAAGGCTCCTATGAAATGATGGTGAGGTTTTTAATAATGCCAAAGAAGGAACTTGAGGTGCTTTTGCTCAGATAACAGAAAGTAATGAAATACTGGCAGGGACAGTCTGGGGAGGGGAATATGGAAGTGTGATTCCCTTTTCTGAACAATAAATGAAGATGATTCTAAGCTGACAGAGGATGGTCCCAGCAGTGGTGAAGACATGACTCTCTTTTTGCTCCAGCAGCATCCAACAGGTCACTGGTGGGACCCAGAATGGTTAGTGGCAGTTCTGCAGATGGCTATTTCCTAGTGTTTTTCTCTCAGTCAGAAGTGATTTTGCTAATTTCTAGTCACCATCTGAACACTCTGCTCTTGCATCAGTGGCTTGTAAGTTGCCCTTCACTGCCTATAAAAATGAATTGGACTTCCTGTAATGTCTCCTACCCTGGAGATCCAAATATGCTGCACAAGTGGTTTAGATCTTAGGGATGTGGAAGAGAAGAGGAAGGAGATGGACCAAAGTGCTTAAATGTCTTAATCTACTTCTTCATGGAATGGTTTGGGTTGGAAGAGACTTTAAAGATGGTAGAATCACTAAAACTGGAAAAGGCCTCCAACATCATTGGGTCCAGCTGTTAACAGTGCTAAGTCCAGCACTAAACCATGCCACTAAGTGCCACATCTACATCTGGTTTGAACACTTCCAGGAGCAGTGACTTCACCTCTTCCTTGGACAAGCCCTTCCCAGGGCTTGACAACCCTGAAGGGCAAGATATTTTCCCCAATATCCCACCTAGATCTCGCCTGGCACAACCTGAGGCTGTTTCCTCTTGTCCTGTTGCTTGTTCCATGGGTGACCAACTCCCACTTTGCTTTCAGGGACTTGTAGAGAGCCAGAAGGTCTGCCTTGAGCCTCCTGTTCTGCAGGCTAAACAACCCCTGTTCATTCAGATGTTTCCAAGAAGACTTGCTCTCCAGACCCTTCAGCTTCCTTGCCCTGCTTTGGACATACTCCCATAGGGTAAAAAAGCAGCTTCAGTGGTGGAGGGCAGATGTGACCTGGCAATAGCTGCCAAGAAAACAAGGCACTAAGGGGATTCACCACTGTTAGTGCCAAGTGTAACAAGTTGCTCAGCAGACTGACTTCTCCAGGGGGTGGAAAGATGTGGATGTAAATGCTGAGATTTTGCTCTGTTACCTGATGACTGCTATTGAGTCAAGCATTTAATCACCTCTTAGGGTTTGTACACATGCAGGAACAAAAGCAATGCATTCTTGTGCAGGGCTCGTAAAGTTCTCCTGCAGCCAAAGTTCTTGCACTCATCTTGAAGGGTTGCAAAGCTCTGGTGCAAGGTTACAGACCAGCCCTGCCTGTTGCTGTTCAGAAGAAGCAGAAGATGGAGGTAGCATGAGCAGAAGGACAAAGGAAAGCCTTCCAGCCTCCCTCCAGCCCAGGCAGAGCTGCTGTTGTGGGCTGGGCAGGGAGATTTCCTGCTGTGTGTGTGATTTGGATAAACAGGGACTCCAGCAAAACTGTTTTCTCCACTTCCTAATGAACTTTCCTGTTTATACAGCTTTCCTATGTTCAAGTGGGACTTGAAATTTGTGGTCATGTGCCAAAAATATGAAGGAAATGGTGGCATAGTCGAACTTCTGAAGTTTGGTTTCAGTTCACAGGGCTGCCCTGCCTGGCTTAGGAAGGAGCTTAGTTTCCCAATTTCCATCTCAGTGAGCTCGAATCAGACAAAGTAACTGAAACTTTAAGTCGAGTTACATCAGCAAGTTGAAGTGGTGATGTCATTCAGGAACTCTGGAGTGGACTCTGAGCTCCACTGTGGAGCTGATAGTGCTGGTTGGGAGGTGGGACTTAGTTTAATGGTCCAGCACTTAACTGCTGGGTTAAAAACCACCTCCAGCATTGCTGCTTAGAGCTTTCCTGGACTTAGTTTAATGGTCCAGCACTTAACTGCTGGGTTAAAAACCACCTCCAGCATTGCTGCTTGGAGCTTTCCTGGAGGTGAGGATGAAAGCCAGAGTTGAAGTGTTCCTAGGACAGTGCTAAATGGAGCAGGACAGGATTCTTATTCTGTGGTGGGATTCTCAGTTCAGTGCTTGGTTTCATTGTCTGAAATAGATCTGCAAAGTTTGTTTCCAGTGAGGACTGCACTTCAAGCACACAGCTTCATGGTGAGATTCAGAATATCTTCAAGAGGTGATTCAAACTTCAGACTATTCTTTCAACTGGGTGGCTTGGCTTCCAGGAAACTCCAGGAAACTTTAAATGCTGGACATCTTGGCTGTATGTGCTTGTGCTGTCTTGAGCTTCTCTTTTCAGTTGGCTCAGCCTCTTCTCAAACTGAGATCCAAGAGCTTCTAGAGAAAGCAACAGCAGAGGTGTAAATTGTCATTATCTCCATGAAAGGTCCTTGTCTACTCCTCACTGTGGAGCTTTATGGGAGCAGAAGAGTGAGATCTTGCTGATCTCAGAGTGGCTGTAAACTGTGTAGTTTTGAGTTTGGAAAAGGGAGAAATGTGTGGAGTTTGTGGTGGGTTGGATGTTGTCCCAAGGGCACAGGGAGTGTCTCTGAGCTGGAGTGGAGAGGCAGTTTCTCTATTTCCTGAACAGGTTGCTCCTGGTGATGTTAATGACTTCTGAGTGTCCAGGCAGAAGAGGTGACTGTAGAGGAGGGAGGATTCATTTCTCAATCTGCCTCTTTTCTCAGTTCTGAAGTAAAATTTGATTCCTAGAAGGAGGTTCCCTCCAACCTTACTGAAAGGGATTGTCTTTAGGTGGTGTTAGCAGGACATGTCCTCAGGGCTTGAAAGGATGGAAACAGCTCTGAGCAAGAAAGAAGCTGAGCTGTATTCAGAGCTTCCTTCCCCAAAGCAAGAGTAGCTGTTGGTGTGCTCAGGGGCAATGAGATGAGCACAGATTTAAAACATTTCAGCTGCAGGTTGATTGGAGAAAATGATTATAAAATGTGTGTTTGGTGGTGACACTTGAGGCTGCAGATCAATTGTCTAATAATAGGGGACGAAGTACCTGCCTGAAGGATAGGTCAGAATTCATGGGTTGAAAGCAAACTGTGAATTCTGCAAACAAGTTTGAGAGCAGCATTTAATAATCAAGTCTCTGAGAGCATATTTGAGCCCTCAGAGCCACCTTCCTTGGTGAGCACAAATTTTGGCTTATTTCTTCACTTTGTTGTGCTTCTTCAGTATGGGGGAAATCTGAGGGGGTGGCCAGAGTGTCTCTAAAGGATTAGTTGGGAACGTCCCTGCTGACTGTGGGGAGGTTGGACTAGATGACCTTTGGAGGTCCCTTCTGGCCCTGACTATGATTCCATGATTAATTCACATTACCAAAGACTGGGTTTGGTGGTAGATTATGCCCTGGTTGGAGCATAGCTGTTGAGAACTCATGAGTGATATTGTGACTCTTTTCCTCTAGACTTCACTGGCCAGTGAGAACATATCTCTAAGATGGGAAATATTTTTGCAAACCTCTTCAAAGGCCTTTTTGGCAGAAAAGAGATAAGGTTGCTAATGGTTGGGCTGGATGCTGCAGGGAAGACTACTATTTTGTACCGGCTTAAACTTGGTGAAACTGTTACTACTATTCCTACTATAGGTAAGAGCTTTACACCTCTCTAACTGATGCTTTGAGATTTGGGTTGTATTGTTTGCAGCAGGATCATAGCTGCTGCTCTGATTTAAGTGACTTGACTGTCAAACATTTGGTGGAACCATGGTGTAAAGGTGGCACAGTCAAATGTTCTGGTGTGGGAGGAGATTACATGACTCTTTTTCACTCCATGCCCTGTCTTCAGTCACTTGTGGATGAAGCCTCTATGGGCCTCAGAAGGGCAGTCTGCCTTCTCAGAGCATGTTGTGGCATCAAATAGATCAGACTGAGAAGCCACAAGAAATGTGTGATCCTGAAAGCCCAGGGTGTCTTGCAGCAAAATCTGCTCTGCATTGTGTAGCTGCATGAATAGCAATTAGAGGTGTTCATTAGTTTGATCACAGTGGTGGTGGGGAGCCGGGGTTCCAGCAAACCCATTGTTTGCCTGCTTTGAGGGCTTCAGTGTACATTTTCCTCATTTAAAGTAGATTTAAATTTTAAGATTTTTCTTTTTTTTGATATGATGGCATTCTAAGTGAGAATTGGTCAATACAGTAAGTTCAAAACTAGTTATGCATACCTGAGATTTGTGCCACAATTTCTGCTTTAGGTTTCAATGTGGAAACAGTAGAATACAAGAACATTAGCTTCACAGTCTGGGATGTGTGCTCCCAGGATAAGGTCAGACCACTCTGGCGCCATTATTTCCAGAATACACAAGGTGAGTCCCAATGCTTAAATCACAGAATCTAAAAGGGGTTTTTTTTGTGTCCTCGCTAAGGTAATTTTGCAAGTTTCTTGAGAGGGGAATAGAAATATTTATTATTCAAAAGATTGTGTTTGTTTGCTGCTCTGGCTCTTCTGTTAGGGTAGTAGGTTCACAGAGGGATGGGAAGGCACCCAGAAACCAGTCTGCCTTGTCCAGCTGACTCAGAGTGAGCTCAGAATTCTGCTGATCTTCACTCAGTGTCACAGCTCTGCCTTCACTTCAGAGCAGAGTCTTCATTACAGGCTCAAACAGCCTCATGAGTTGAGAGTTTCTCACTTCTTTCACTGCTGCACCTTCAGACTGTGCACACATCTGAGTCCTGTCACAAGCTTTCAAGAGTTGCTACTCCTTGGAAAATATCAAGTGGTTTTGTAGATAGGTTCCAAACCAGAAACACAAACTAGCAGCACCTTTCTGCAAGACCAGACTTCCTGTCAGACATGCAATCATGGAATCATTCAGGCTGAAAAAGACCTTTAAGATTGAGTCCAACCATTATCCAAACACTACCAAGCCCACCACTAAACCATGCCCTTCAGAACCTCACCTACACATCTGTTAAATCCCTCCAGGGCAAGTGATTCAAACACTTCTCAACATGAGATGACAGTCCAAAGAAAATGGTGTTTTGCTGATATATACTGAATTGCTTTGCATTATTTTCCCTTCAAAACTGCATTCTCACCTTCAAACGTACTGATTGTTGGTAAATACTTGTGCTGTGTGCCTATCCTGACTGTTTGCTTGTTTCTAGGTCTTATTTTTGTGGTTGACAGTAGTGACAGAGAGCGACTGAGCGAGGCCAAAGAAGAGCTTATGAGAATGATGTCAAATGTTGAGTTTTGCGATGCTTTGTTATTAGTGTTTGCTAACAAACAGGTATGCCCCAGAAGGTGTAAAAACTCCAAACAGGCTTGTGAGTGCTTGAGCTTGAACTTGACTTTTGTGTCTTCAAGTGTGATAGTAGATAACCCTCAGTAAAGATCCGTTCAGCTCTGTTGAAGACAGCAAACCCATAGATTGAATTTCCCTGTTCTCCTCTGAAAGGAGCATCCTTCTAAAGAGTCCTGGCTGATAGGAATGCTTCTCTTTTCAGTTTTAAGGAAGAATTCTTCCACTTTGAGTTTCAAGGTCAGCTTGGCTCAAGTACAGCATCTGCCCAAGCTTCCTCCAAACAGAGAAATGCAAGAAGCTCCCTGAAATATTCTCTTCAGGTGTTTGAAGGCACTGCTGGTGGTGGTGGAAGCACTGGGCTGACATCGCTATACTTGTGTTGACCTGTGAGCTCTACTCTTCCAAGCCACAAAGCAAGATGAGAGTTCTGCCTTCTGTTGCTTGTGAAGGCTCTGGTAGCTTAAATCCAAATGTTGAGGGTCTTAAATACGAGTAGTAAATTTACAGCAGGAGTAGCATCCTGCTTCATGGATGGCACAGGCTCAGCTGTGAAGGGTGAAGAAGCCCTAAGTCTTGTCTAGGAATAGGGAAGGTGGACTCTAAACAGAAGCAGCACTAAGCCAGGTGTTATTTCATGGTGAAAGTTGGTTTAGCTCATACCTGCAAGTGCCAAAAACATTGCCTGAGTGGAAACTGCATTAAACAGCCCTTGAATTGTGAGCTGTTTGGGGTTAGCACTGAGAGGCTTGATGACTTAGTCCAGACATCAGCTGCCTAGCTTCTGACATGAGCTGTTCTGTAATAGGTGGTGCTGATGGTGATGTTCAAGCTCTGAGGCTTTCTCAGTAGCTTGAACCTAGAAGGAATGCCCTGAGTTTGTGTGAAGGAGAGGCTCCAAGAACTCTTGACTTTGTTTTACTGGCTTTAAAGCTGCTGATGAAAAGTGCTTCAGGGAGTTGGACATTTGTTGTGAGCCAGCAGGGCAGCCACTGACTCTTGTTCCTCTCTGCAGGACCTGCCCAATGCGATGAATGCAGCAGAAATCACAGACAAACTCGGACTGCATTCTCTTCGTCACAGGAACTGGTACATCCAGGCAACCTGTGCCACTAGTGGAGACGGTCTCTATGAAGGACTGGACTGGTTGTCCAATCAGCTCCGAAACCAGAAATGAAACCATCAACCTTCCTCTTCCCTCTTCTTCCACCCTTCCCTCTTTATTTCCTCCTCTTATTCGCCCTTCGCTTTACTCTGCTAGTCCTAAGCTCTACAGGCAGAAAGTTCTGTACTTAAAGATGCTTCCCAGCAAGGGCTTCCTGAGCCCTGTGTCTGGTCCTTGAGCTTCTCTTGGTACTAAAGAGTAGTAGTGGACAAATATCTCAGACCTCTAATTCAGAGGATTCTTTTGAAGTTCTTCATCTTACTTTGAATTTCAGGCTCTGAATCAGGACCTTTGCATATTTACTAGGGTGGGACTTCTCTGTTCCTCTTCTGGGAGGGAATTGAACAGGAAGGGCCAACTCTTCTGCTGACATCTGTCACTGTTCTGCTGAGCAGAGACACCTACTTCTCTCATGCCCCATCCCTAAAACCCGCTGTGACACATCCCAACCCCATCAGCAGTGGGAAGGCTCCTCTGAAGTAATGGTTTTCATCCAAGCTGTGTGGTGCCCTCACTGCCATGGCCTGCTTCCCATGCTCCCCATCCTGCTCCTCTATTAGCAAACTTTGCTGCTGGCTGGGGCTAGAGGAAGGAAAAGATGGGGAATGTGCTGATGTTATCTGAGATTAGCTAGGTTTGGGAGCCATGTAGCTGTGCCCTCTGTTCAGGGCAGCACAGGCTTGGCTCTGGGCTCAGCCAGGCAAGAGGCAGTTCACACCCAGGGGAAAGAGCAAACAGGGCTGAAGGCTGCAGCTGGTGCAGTTCCTTCCCAGTCCACCCAGGAACTGGTACAGCAGCTTGTCAGGAAGATAAATGGGCTGGGCAGCTCTGGTGCAGGGGTGGGGCTGGGCTCCTTCACTCCTGCTTGCCTGCCTGTACCTTTGTCTTGTCTGGGTTCCTCAAAACCCTTTTGCTCACATCTTGGCTTTAAGAGTGAAATAGTCATAGGTACCTCCTTCAGACAGTGCAAGGGGTAAGAGCTGCTGCCTGATCAAAGGGCCATAAAATGGTTTGTGTTGGAAGGGACCTCTAAAGGTCATATATCCCAACCCCTCTCCAGGCAGCAGGGACATCTGCAACTAGAGCAAAAGCCCCAAGAGAGCAGCCCCAAGCTTGGTGAGGACGGGTCAGAACCTCCAGCCAGGGAGCTCACAGGCTACCCCACTTGTGCTACACAGGTGGCCATGCACTGGGTCCCCGGGCTGGATTTGGGGCTGCAGCTGCCCAGACCAAGAAAACCTTACCAAGAGGTTGTAAACTCCCCCAAAAAATCCTCCTCTTGGGGTGGAGGATCGGCAGAGCTTGCAGCCTCTCTGCATCATCTCTCGCTGCCCGCATCGGTGGGGTTAAGCACGTGCTGGCAGCCAGGGAGGGGAAGGGGACAGAGGAGCTTTATTTCAGCTCAACACCCCAGTTCCACCGTGTGTGTCCCCACCCAGGGCTTTTGTCCACCCAGACACACAAACCCCCTGTCTCAGACAGGAGAAATTGCATCAGTAAGGACACAAACGAGGCCCTTGTGCTCCGCACGGCCTCTTGGGCAGCTGCTGATGCCCGATCCGGGGTTGCTTGGGACAACCCTTTCCAGCTGGATCAATATTTCTGTTTATTGATGTCAAATTCCCCTTTCATGTTTGGGGGGTTAAAATCTTGGATGAGCTTGCTGCTCCCAGCCCCACCATGGGGTGGACCAGACCAGGACAAACACCTACAGAAGGTGCTGAGGAAGTACTTCAGAGGCTCTCCTTGCTGCCTTGAATTAGGGCAGTTTCCTTTGTTTTAATTAAAAAAAAAAAAAAAAAAAAAAAAAAAGCCATTTTCAACATTTATCACCCTTGACCATAGCTGCCTGATTCTCAAAGTTCCTGATTTTCCCCAATTTGGAGCCAGAGAAGTACTTGTTCCCACAGGGGGTGGGCTGCTTCATCCCCACAGGGGACACAGAGACAAGCTCCATGGTGTGAACTTCCCTGTGGTGTTTTTCTGCCATCCCACAGGAGTCTGGGGGTGATGGAGCCACCTCCACTTGACATTCCACCAGGGACACAGCAGCTCCTGCCTGGGTCTGTCTGAGTTAAAAGCTTTTCTGGGACAAGATGAGGGGAATGCCACCTTGGGGCAGCCTGACCAGAGCTTTGCCCTCTCCTGGGGGTCCCAAGGTGGGGTCTTGAGTGCTCCTCTGCTCACGTGTGTGTGCCCCATGGAACCTCTGTGATTCCCCATGTGAAGCACATCAACCTATGAGGAACACCCATGACTCTTGGAAATCACCTACAGCCCATGGAGGACATCTGCAGCCCTGTGCAAAGCACAGGGAGCACGTCTCACATCACCCTGTGGAGAAGACCAACATCCAAAGAGCACCCCAAAGCCCATGGAGGGCATCACTGCTCCATGTAAAGCATGCATAGCCCTATGGAAAGCAGGTGTGGCACCATGGGGGAGCACATCACCCTGTGGAGAACACCCACAGCCCATAGAGGACATCACAGAGAGCACCTGTAGCCCCATATGAAGAGCCTACCACCCCATGAAGAACATCCATAACCCTCTGAGGGCACCTGTAGCCCATGGAGGGCATCACTCCTCCACAAAGAGCACGTCTAGCCCCATGGGGAGCACCCACTACCCCCCAGAGAACAATCTTGTGACATGAAAAGCATCCAACACTCTATGAACAGCAGAGGTGGCCCCATGGAGAGCCCCACAGCCTGCCCATCATAAAGCCACCAGGTCCAAGATGCAAAACCCTCCCAGCAGTGCACGAAGCCCCAGGTTTTATTTGGCAGATGATGAACTCAAGTGTTTAAGGAAAGAAACTCCCCTTCAGCCACTTTGCTGACAAGTTACTCAGAGGCACTGAAAGAAGGTATTAAAAATAATAATTAATAATAATTAACTGCATCCAAAGTCTCTTTACACAACCATGAAGCATCTGCAGCATTTCCAGCGTCACAGCTGCAGCCATCTCAGTACCCACCCCACAGCATCCTCTGTGCTACATCACACCTGGAAGGAGAAATCCAGGAAGGGAGAAATCCCTGGAAGGGAGCAAGAAGGGTGGACAGGCACCTTCTGTCCCCCACCATGGCTGGGGACAACAGCTGGGGAGCTGCTGGTGCTGCCCTGGGGTTGAAGGCAGGAGCTGCAGGCAGGGAAGGGGAGCACTGGCACCACCCAGTGCCAGGCCCAGCCCCAGCAACCACAGCAGCTCTTTTTTAACGAAATAACCTTAAAACCCAGACAACTCCTGTGAGACCTCCCCAGAACCCTCCCCTCCATCTCAACCCTCTGAGTCGGTGTCGTGGCGCTGCCGGACCCCACGGGCTGGGGGGGACCTGCTCCTGCTCCTCTTCCTGCCCTTGTGCCGCGGGGATGGGTGCCAGCTGCGGGCGTCCCGGCTGCGGCTCTGCCGAGGGGCAGGGCGCTGGGAGGGGCTGCAGCCAGAGCCTGAGCTGCTGGCAGAGGAGTCTGTGTCGTGCCCACGCTGCTGGTCACGCCGTGAGGGCTCAGGGCGTCTCTCGGGGTGGGATTTCCTCCGGTGGTGCCTGTGGGGATCACAGAACCACAGCAACATTCAGGTTGGAAGAGCCCCTCAGGATCACCAAGCCCAGCCCAGAATCCTGCTCTGCAAGGGTCACCCCTAAACCACAGCCCCAGGCACCACAGCCAGACCACCCTGAAACACATCCAGGCCTGGGGACTCCACCACCTCCCTGGGCAGCACATTTCAATGCCTGACCACTCTTGATGGCAAAAAAAATTTCCTAATGTCCAGCCTAAACCTACCCAGTCACAGCTTGAGACCATTCCTTCTTTTCTACCACTAATTACCTGTGAGAAGAGACCTGCAGCAGCCTCTCTACAATGTCCTTTAAGGTAGCTGTAGAGAGCCATAAGGTCTTCCCTCAGCCTCCTCTGTTTCACACTAACCATCCCCAGCTCCTTCAGTCTCTCTTCATCAGATTTATTCTCCAGGCCCTTCACAGCCTCCTTGCCCTCCCCTGCACTGGCTCCAGCACCTCCACATCTCTCTTGTATTGAAGTGCCCAAAACTGGACACAATACTCAAGGTGTGGCCTCACCAGAGCCGAGCACAAGGGAACAAACCCCTCCCTACTCCTGCTGGATGGAGGGGTAAGAGCCAGAAGGGACACTGGGGACACCAATGAGGGGATTATGGGGGTGAAAAAATGGTGTTTGGATTAGTTTAACATCTTGGTCGGTGACATGGACAGTGGGACCAAAAGGACACCCTCAGAGTCTGCAGGTGACACCAAGCTGGGTGGTGTAGTCAACATGCTGGAGGGAAGGGTTATCCAGAAGGACCTTGACAGGCTTGAGAAGTGGGCCTGGGTGAACCTCCTGAGGTTCAACAAGACCAAGTGCAAGGTCCTGCACATGGGTTGGGACAATCTCTGGTATCAATCCAGGCTGGGAGATGAAGGGATTGAGAGCAGCCCTGTGGAGGACTGGGGGGTGTTGGTTGACGAGGAGCTCAGCATCATCTGGCAATGTCAGATCCCTTTCTCTGGAGATATTCAAGACCCACCTGGATGTGTTCCTGTGTGATCTGCTCTAGGTGACCCTGCTCTGGCAGGGGGGTTGGACTGGGTGAGCTTTTGAGGTCCCTTCCAGCCCCTAGAATTCTGTGATTCTGTAATGTGCTCTCACAGCCCAGAAGCAACAACATCCTGGATGCAGGTGGAGAGAGGGGATTTTGCCCCTCTGCTCTGCTCTGCTGAGACCCCATCCCAGTTTCCCAGCCAATGGTGCCCCATGACCAGGGCTCAGCCCCCACCCCAACCCAGCTACCTCTCATCTCGTTCTGGAGAAGAATCGGAGGATGATGGGGCAGCATCCTTCTTGTGATGCTTGTCTTTCTTCTTCTCCTTCTTCTGTTTCTTCTTTTTCTTCTTCTTTTTCTCCTTTTTGGATTTCTTGCCACTTTCTGGTCTGCAGGGAAGAGCCCAATGAGGATCCCTGCCCTGCACATCCCTCTGGCTTCTCCAAATCTCACGTCCATCCCTCTCACACACACACCCCCACCATCTCCCTCCTTGGCCAAAGGTGAAGCTCTCAGTCAAAGAATAAAAATAGGTTTTAGGGGCAAAGCAGAGGGTTGGAAGGTGGTTCAGGAGACATAGAAGCATTTACCTCCCTAAAATAGGCCATTTCTAGTGGTTTCCCACCAAATTGCTGCTCCCTGTTCTCACCTTTTCTCCTCCACCTTCTCCTCCTTCTCCAGCTTCTTCTTGGAGGTGGATGTCTCAGGGCTGCTGGAGACTTTCTGGTGCTAAGGTTGGAAGAGAAGGTGAAAATACAGCATGAGTCCATGAGCTTGTAGCTTGAAATTACAAGAAAAAGGGGCTTCCTTGCTTTGAAAATTAACATGAATTCAGGAAAAAAGAATTGAAATGAAATAAAAATGAAGCTGAATTTGGAAAGAAATAATTAAAACTCAATTAAAAAAAATGTGATTTGAAAAAAAAAAAAGTCATTTGGAAAAAATGAGTTCAATGTAATTGGAAAGAAATAAAAATTAAATTGCCCTTGGGGAAAAAAATAGCATTAGTGAAAATTAAACCCAATTCAGAAAATTAAAATGAAATGAAATTTTGAAGATAATTAAGTAAAAATTCAATTAGATTGGGTAAAAAATAAAAATTCAACTCTTGCAGGTCTCTGTACTATAACCACCAGGTTGAGTTTTAACCAAAGCATCCTGAGGGCAGGGCAGGGCAGGGCAGGGCAGGGATATTTTGCCTTTTTCCATCCATTTTCCTCATCAGGAAGATGTGACCCTACCGTGAAGACCGAGAGCCCCATCTTGGCTGCCTCCTTGTCCTCCTTGGAGAGCATCAACCGCCCAGCACTGCCACTGAGACATCACAAAATGAGAAATACAACAAACAAAGCAGCAGTAAAATGCCAAAACAAACTGAATTGCCCTGAAAATGAGCTGTTTTGGTGTGAGGATCTCTCCCCCACCACCACCAAAACCAAGTACCCGGAGCTGCCCAAGCCCACCAGGCGGTCCACGTCCTTCTCGTCCCGTTCAGCAGCATCCCTCTTGCACACCTCAGCTAGGTCCTGTGTGTGGGGGGAGAATGTCCTGTGACCCTCACAGAAGTTAACTAGAGCCAAGGATGGGGACACTGGCATGGGGTGATGCTGGCGGAACACGTGGTGCCCCTCTTACCTCCTTGCTGAGGCCAGTGGGTTGCCTCTTCACGTTCTTGTAGCCCCTATAAAGCCAAAATGTTGATGCACAACTGGGAGGAGTGGCTGCTCCCCCCATCAGGCTGTGCTGCCATTCCAAGGGACCTGGCCAGACTGAAGTTGGGTGGAGGAAAACCTCATGAAGTTCAGCAAGGGCAAGTGTAGAGTCCTGTACCTGGGATGGAATAACTCCCTACACCAGTACAGGTAAGGAGTGACCTGCTGGAAAGCAGCTCCATGGAGAAGGAGTTCCTAGCTCCAGCTCCTAAGACTGCTGGGGAACAAAAAGTTCACCATGAGCCAGCAATGTGCTCTTGTGGCCAGGAAGGCCAATGGCCTCCTGGGGTGCATGGAGTGTGGCCAGCAGGGCAAGAGAGGTTCTTCTCTTCTACTCTGCCCTAGTGAGACCACATCTGGAGGACTGGGTCCAGTTCTGGGCTACCCAGTTCAACAGGGAACTACTGGAGAGAGTCCAGCAGAGGCTACAAAGATGCTGAGGGGCTTGAAGCATCTCTGTGAGGAGGAAAGGCTGAGTCTGGAGAAGAGCAGACCCAGAGCGGATCTTCCCAGTGCTCAGCAAGAGCTAAAGGGCAGGGAGCATGAGGATCAGGCCAGACTCTTACCAGTGGTGCCCAGTGACAAGGGGCAATGGGCACAAACTTGAACACAGAAGGTTCCATCTGAAGAGAAAGTTCTTTGGTGTAAGAGTGCTGGAGCCCTGGCCCAGGCTACCCAGAGAGTTTGTGGAGTCTCTAGAGAGATTCCAAACCCACTTGGATATTATGACCCTGGGCAACCTGCTGTGGGTGCCTCTACTTTAGCAGGGAGGTTGGACTGGATGATCTCCAGAGGTCTCTTCCATCCCCCACCATGCTGGGATTCTGTGAAAACTGGGTATGGAGGGGTGATGTTTTGCACCCTGTATTTTTGGGGTGTAGACTCACAGGGCTGCCATCATGGCCTCCTGCTCAGCCAGGCGGACAGCAGCCAGCTCCTCCTCACGGGACATCGGCGTGGCTGTCTCCTTCTTGCCCTTGGCATACCAGGTCAGGTCCTTCCCCTTCTGCCACCGGCCCACTGGTGCCATCAGGGAGTTCCCTGTCGGAGAGCAAGACCCCAGCAAATGTCCTCGCACCTAAACCACTCCGTTTGGACCCCAAAACTGTGTTGGGGGACAGGAAGGGAGGGGACAAGCAGGGTGGCTGGCCAAGGTGAGCCCTTACCGAGGTAGTTCTCACGCTGTTTGTCTGTCTTGACATCCTCCCAGCTGAACTGGTCCTGACCCCCCCGGACCCCGCCTCGGGATGAGCCAAACATGGTGCCAGACCCCACAGTGGTGTCACAGCCGGGGTGCTGGTGACCTGCAAAGGGTTGGACGTGGGGGTTACGTCCCAGGTTTGTTGTGTGCCCCCTCCCACAGCTCCTCTTTGCAACCCCAGGGGGAAATCTCCAGAAGGTGGGGGTAAGCAAATGGGTCCCCTTCCAAAACTTGGTTGGGTAAGGACAGTCCTGGCGAGGGATGTGGAGGCTGGGATGGGTGGGAGAAGCTGCAGAACCCAGAAATGGAGGGGTACAGTTGCCAAGTCCCGAGGGAGTGCTTGCAGTGCTGGGGGGGAGGCTGCACGTCCTGTGGGGGTGGCTGTAGGGCTGGGGGGTGGCTGCACGTCCTGTGGGGGTGGTTGCAGGGCTGGGGGGGAGGCTGCACGTCCTGTGGGGGTGGCTGCAGGGCTGGGGGGTGGCTGCACTCCCGGGGGGATGGTTGTAAGGGGATGGTTTCCCGTCCTGGAGGGCAGCTGCTCACCCTGCGGGAGGGATGGGGGGCGCACGTCCTGGGGGGAAGCGTGACCGCGCTCCCCGGGGGTCACTGTACACCCTGAGCCTGTACCCACGGTGGGGGGAGGTCAGAAGAAGACGGCTGCCAACCGCAGGACCACCAACGCCCCCACCCTACCCTCTGCACCCCCGGCTTCCCCCCTCGCCCCCACCACGCACCTCGCGCTCCGCGCGGCTCACGCTCCCTCCCGCCCAGCCTGCGGCCGCTACCACCGCGCTCAGCTGCGAGGGGGTGATACTGCCGCTGCCGCTGCCACTGCCGGCACAGGGCGGGCGGAGGGGGGCGGGAGCAGCGCTGTCACCCCCGTGACCGAAGTCAGGCAAAATACCCTCCACGGAGCTGCGCCAGGGCGAGTTCAGGAAGCTGAACAAGGGCAAGTGGAGAATCCTGCCCATGGAGAGCAATAACCCCCTTCACCAGCACGGGAGAGGCGCTGACCTGCTGCGAAGTTGCCCTGGGGAGACGGACCTGGGAGTGCTGGGGGACGGCAAGCTGCCCATGAGCCACCAATGCGGTCTCATGGCAAAGAGTGCCGATGGTCTCCTGGGGTGCATTCAGCGGAGTGTGACCAGCAGGGCAAGGGAGGTTCTCCTTCCCCTCTACTCTGCCCTAAAGAGGCCACATCTGGAGGAGTGAGTCCAATTCTGGGTTCCCCAGTTCAACAGGGAACTATGCAGAGTCCAGCAGAGGCTATGAAGATGCTGAGGGACCTGCAGCATCTCTGTGAAGAAGGAAGGCTGAGACCTGGGGCTGCTGAGCCTGGAGCAGCCTGAGCAGGGCTCTTCTCAATGCTCAGCAAGAGCTAAGGGGTAGGGAGCAAGAAGATGGGGCCAGACTCTTTTCAGTGATGCCACTCAACAGGACAAGGATCAGTGGGCACAAATTGGAACCCAAGAGGTTTCACTTGAAGATGAGGAGAAAGTTCTTTGGTGTGAGGGTTCTGGAGCCCTGGCCCAGGCTGCCCAGAGAGGTTGTGGAGTCTCTTTCTTTGGAGAGATTCCAAACCTGTGTGGACACTGTGATCCCAAGCACCTGCGTGACCCTGCTTTAGCAGGGCTAGACCTGCAGAGGTCCCTTCCAGCCCCCATCACTCTGTCATTCTGTAACTCATTTCTTGCCTTTATTGAAAACTTTATTCTACATCCTCATTTCTTCCAGAACTTCTTGTAGGTGTCCAAGTCGATGCTCTCGAAGGTCTCCTCTAGCTCAGCCTTGGGCTTGCTGGGGAACTGCCGCCGCAGGCGGGCCTTGCGCTCCGCCTCGGGCAGCGTGCTGCTGTCCAGGGGCAGCTGTGGGGGAACAGCATCAGGCTCACCCTGGGGCCTCACCTCACGCCAAGCCTGCCCCAGCAGCCTCTTGCCTCACCATGAGGATCCTCTTTGGCTCCTTGTAGCGGAGGTGGATGGTGGAGCCGTCAGTCTTGACCAGGAGGACAGGGTAGAGCCGGCCATAATGCTGCCGGTGGAGGTGGGAAATGGAGGCACGGTTGGAGTTGCTGCGGATGGAGGTGGTGATGGGTGGCAGCAGCCTGGGGATGGTGTCCAGACGCAGGGTGCTGGAGGGAAGCAAAGGGCACCACAGTTGGTCAGGATCATGAGATGTCATCATAGTGGGTTAAATGATGGAGGATACAAACCTCCACCACAAACCCCAGCTCCACTGAGGCTCCTGCTGAAGGACCCAGCTGCTCTCCTGGTTCCTGCTGAAGAGCTCAGATGCTCTCCTGGGTGAGAGCATCTCCACCCACACCATGCTTACCTCAGTGCCCAGCTTGCAGCTGCCATCTTAGTGCGAACAAATGAGGCTGGGTCCTCCACAAAGGACTCCAGCAGATGGTGAGGCAGCCTCCTGGGGACACCCTTGGTGTACAAGGAGCTCTCCTGGGCTGGCTATGGGATGACAGCCTCATGTCCTCATCATGGTGCAGACACCCAGGCTGCCATCGTGATCAGCTCAACCGTGGTGCCCTTTTGCTCCCACCCACGATGGCTCCCCAGGATAGCTCCCCCCATCCCAACCATGGTACATCCCCATGACGGGACCCCCTAAATCATGATTCGTCTCTATGATGGGACCCCAAAAATCACCCCCATGTTGTGTTCATCCCTCATCATCATTCCCTCATTCTTAATCGTGGTTCATTCTCCCCACGATGCCCCCTCCACACCTCCAATGTGGTTCAGCCCTCGACAGCCCCTCCCGTTCCGCCCCGCAATGGTTCAGGCCAGGTTGCCTCTCTCCCCGCATCCTCCCGGCTCCCCGCAAGGCGCTGCGGTTCGGCCCAAGGCATCCCCTCGCCACAGCCCCCCCCGATCCCCATCATGGTTCAGCCCCAGGCGCCCCCAGACCCCTCCAATCACCCCCCCACCCCGCACTTATGGTCTGACCCGCCACCCGCCGCTCACGTCACCTCCTCCTCCGGGTCTCCGCCCTCTGTGGGTGACGTCAAGGAGCGCGGCGGGAGCGCAGGGATTGCTGGGATCGATCCCCCCTGCCCCTCCCGGCCTGTCCCCCCCTCGCCCATGAGCTGGCGGCGGCGGCTCGGCGCCATCGCCTGGGCGGCGGGTGAGCGCGGCGGGGTTGCGGGGCTCGGGGGCTCGGCTCGGAGGGACGCAGGCACAGCGGACCAAGGGCTGAGGGGGACCAAGGGTTAAAGAGCTGTAGTCGGCCACGGGCCTCTTCACAGGGGTCCTCGACTGAGAGATTTCAGCCGCCCCCCCTGAGCCCCTCGCAGGGGTCCTGGGTTTAGGGGCACTGGGACCCCTCGAAGGAGTCCTCGGCTATCGGGGACAAGGCGGCTCCGAGGCCACTCACAGTGACCCTCGTTTGACGGGGTCCCGGGTATTTAAGCCTCTCGCAGGGATCCTGGGCAGAGGGAGCCCTGCTGGCCTCGGGGTGATAGCATCAGGGTGCTGAGCCCCTGGCAAGGGTCATCTGCTGAGGGGGCCCTAGCCGTCTCTGGGGGTGCTGAGCCCCCTCATTGCCCCTCCAGGTGATTGCATGAGCTGCTCTTGCCTGTGCAGGATGGGTGTGGGACAGGCTCGAAGCTGTCCCGAGGCTGGTGGTGTCCCCATCCCAGCAGCCGCACCGGGCACTGTGCTGCTCGGTGTGGCGCGGAGGTGTCCCGGTGCCCAGTGGGGTAAACCAAACGAGGATTTGCATGCTGACGTGGTTGGGGTTTGTGGGTGGTGTGCGAGGCGAGACGGGGGTCGGATACCCGAAAGTAAAGTTCTGTGTGGTGAAACGCAGTGTATGAGGGGAGGAGATGGCAGAGTCGCACCCGTCTGAGCTTCGCATCTGCAGGCTTTAACTGGCTGGGTAAATTGCCTTCTCCCCTGTAAAGAGAGACTGAGAGCCCTGGGGCAGTTTAGTCTGGAGAAGAAAAGGCTGAGAGGGGATCTGATCAATGTCTATCAATAGCTGAGGGGTGGTTGTCAGGTTGAGGGGTCCAGGCTCTTCGGTGGTGCACAGTAATAAGACAACAATGGGTTCAAACTTGAACACAGAAGATTTCACCTCAACATGAGGAGAAACTTCTTTACAGTGAGGGTGACAGAGCCCTGGAGCAGGCTGCCCAGGGGGGTTGTGGAGTCTCCTTCTCTGGAGACTGTCCAACCCCACCTGGATGCATTCCTGTGCAGACTACCCTAAGTGATGCTGCTCTGGCAGGGGGGTTGGACCTGATGAGGTCCCTTCCAACCTCTGATATACTGTGAGACTGTGAAACCAGTTGATTGGTTAAATTGGTGCAGTTTTGTAGTAGGACATGGTCTTGGAGGGATGCCTGGACCCAGCTGATTTCTGCAGTGACCTTGAGCAAGTGGTTCTTGTTCCTCCTGCTGCATCACTGCTCCTTGCAAAGTGAGGAGTGTTAACCAGTGCAGCATCTAATTTGTGCTTTTGAAATAATTATTTCCAGGTAAAAGGTGGCAGAGTGATTGTGCAAGCTCTGGGCACAGCAGTAGGGATGCTTGGCTCCTGCTTTAGAATTCTCTTTATCTAAGCAACCTGCTGGCTGTTGGGGCAGCACCTCTGAGGCCGGCATGATCTCTGCATGCTGGGAAACTGCAGGTGAAGCCCTGGAGCTTTCACTCACCCATTCCCTGAGTGAATGAGGCTGCCCTGACAGGTTGTGGAGTCTCCTTCTCTGGAGTCTTTCAAGAGCCATCTGGATGTGTTCCTGTATGACCTGTGCTGGATTCTATGGCCCTGCTCTGGCAGGGGGGTTGAAGGTCCCTTCCAGCCCCTAACATCCTGTGATCCTATGGATCTGGGGCCGTTGCCTTTGGAGCAGCTGGTGCCATCGAGATGCTGAACATTTGCCTGCTCTCAGGCTATGTTAACCTTGGTTGTTTAATTGTAGCTGGCTTAGTTTTTCAGAAAGCATCACAAAATTTGGAAAGGTGGGAGTGGTGGCCTTATAAGGAACCTGCTAAAAATAGAGAATGGGATTTTAATCCTAATCCAGGAGACAATTCTTGGTGCTCCAGGGAAACTCTTTAATCCTCTTTTCTACTTTGTGAGAGGCCTCTACCTTCTCTGCAAAGCCTCTCTGCTAATCAGCATTAATTTTGTTTAACTCTTGTGATGTCTGTCCTTTGCTTTACTGGTTGAGTTCCTGCCTCCCAGGTAAAATCCAGGGTGAGTTTAGCAGACCCAGAAGTGTTGCTCACCCTGGTGATAACCTCCTGTGTGACCACCCCATCTTTGTGCAGCCCAGCAGGATCTATGTAGCTGTTTGTCTTCAGTCCCAGGTGTGGCACCTCCCTCAAAATGAGAGTTTTTACTTGGCCAGCTTGCTGCTTGACTCCAGCTTCCTGTGCCTTTAGTGATACATGGTGGTTGGGCTGGATCCAAAGCCATTTTAGGAGGTGAGAGACCCTCTGTGCTAGATATTGGCAGACTGCTTGCTCTGAAAATGCCAAAATCTGAGCAAGGCGGGGGGGTGGGGGGGGGGAAATGGGCTTCTGCTCAAAATAAAGATGTTCCTGCTGCAACAGCTTGAAGACATGCAGGTGCCTTACTGGGCTGGGGACTGAAGAGGAGATCTAAAAAGCCCCAAATCTGCCGGACTTGGTTTCTCAGGCTTGGTTTTTTTGTGCTTTACTTGTGGTTTTTGAGGGCTTCAGATTGCTGGAGGAAGAGGAGCTATGTTGGGCAGGGCTGGGGAAGTGGAGAAGCCCAGAGGGCAGGAGTATGGGAGTGCAGCCTGGCTTGTTCTTGGGAGCAATTCTTTGGGGTCAGGGCATGTGTTTACCAAATCTGATGCTGGAGGTGAGAACTTCTATGTAGGTTCTTCTCATATTTTGAGGCAGAGATCATCTCTGGTCACCCTTCCATTACATCTTCATCTTTGCCTCTCCACCCTCAGGGATCTGCCCCCAAAACCCTGCCCTGTGGTGGGTGCCTTCCAAAAATGCTCCATGGGAGCTGGATTTGCTCTGGCGTGGCAGAGATTCCCACTTTGCCAGATGGGTGTTTGCCATCTGCTGCCCACGAGAGCCCAGTCCTTCATCTGCCAGTGGAAATGGCCTTTTTTATTTTTCCCCCCTCTAAATTAAGTCTTGTTTTCCTCTTCACATTTCCAGCAAAAGAGGAGGGACATGTTTGGAGAGGAACCACCTGCAAGCCTTCTGGTTTATTTTTAGCCTGTTTGCCAAAGAAATGAGATCTGTTATCACAACCCACGTGGCTTTTCTCACTGTAGTTCTGAGTGTTTGGGGGGGAAAGGGTGTAAAGTAATGGAGAGCATCTCCATCATACTCTGGCACCTCAGCAGTGCTCTTTCAGGAAGAAGAGCACCACCAGCACCAGGGTGGCACAGACCTTGCAGGGTCCCACCATGGAGGTGCTGGGACATGCCATTTGGAGGCTTGGGTTTAGTTCTATGTGAGCAAGAGAAGAAGGAGGCAGGAGCTGTGCAGGCTTCAGTCTAAAGGAGAGGAACATTGCAGGAGGCTTGTGCCAGCAATAGTGTCACCAGCAGGACCAAGACAGGGATTGTCCCCCTGTACTGGGCACTGGTGAGGCCACACCTTGAATATTGGGTTGGGTTTGGGGCCCCTCACCACAAGCAGGACATTGAGGGGCTGGAGTGTGTCCAGAGAAAGGCAATGAAGCTGGTGAAGGGTCTGGAGAACAGGGCTGGGGAGGAGTGTCTGAGGAAGCTGAGGCTGTGTAGCCTGGAGAAGAGAAGGCTGAGGGGAGACCTTCTGGCTCTCTCCAGCTATCTGAAAGGAGTCTGAAGCCAGGTGGGGGTCAGTCTCTTCTCCCAGGTAACGAGTGATAGGACAAGAGGAAATGCCCTCAAGTTGTACCAGGGGAGGTTTAGGTTGGTTATTAGGAAAAATTTCTTCCCTGAAGGGGTTGTCAAGGCCTGTCCCAGGCTGCCCGGGGCAGTGGTGGAATCCCTGCCCTGGAGAGATTTAAAAGCCAGGGAGATGTGGTGCTGAGGGACATGGTTTAGTGGTGACCTGGCAGTGCTGGGCTAACAGTTGGACTTGATGATCTTAAAGGCTTCTTCCAAGCAAACCAATTCTGTGATTCCAGGGTGAAATCCTGGCTAAAGCCAAGGCTGAGGGATTTTGCAGAAGAGCTGCCTCAGCTGTGCAACTGTTGGGTAGTTGTTGGGTGTGTTGTGAGTTCAGCAGCATCATATTTTGGGTTTTATGTCTGATGTGCATGGATGTCATCTAAGAGCTCATCACCAGTTCTTGGTGTCTGTTGGTGCCATCCCTGTAGAAGGATGGTGAGCTGTAGACCTCCCAAGGCCATATCCAACTTGCAGAAGCTGGTGGTCTCACCCAGGAGGTACCCCAGGATGACAAGTTGTGTGCCTTTATGTGGTTGTCTGGAGGGGATGTGTGGCCTGTGAGGTGGTGTGCAGAGACAGAGACCCTTCAGCTCCTTGCCCAAGGCCAAGCACCCAGCAGTGAGGTCTGACTGTAGCTTTCCCAGCAAGAGAGCAGGAAGTGGAGGAGAAACCACCAGAGGAGATTAAAAACCAGTGAGTGCTTTTCATTGGCCATCTTAAAAGTGCATCTGGGTAATTAAGGCTTTGGCAGCTCACAAAGAGCCCAGCTGCTGCTGGCTGCCTCCTGTGTGAGCCTGTCTCTGCTGTGAGGAGCTGAGTTTTGGACCTTGGTGGGAAAGGAGTGAAAGCAGAAGGTAAGGAAGAATTGGAGCCTGCTCCCAGACAGTGCTTTGCCTGCTCCTCCTTCCTCTTCCTAGTCTAGGAATGAATGAAATGGTTGTGAGTGATTGGGCAGCTTCAAGTCCCTTGTTCCTGTCAGTGCCTGTGGAAGGGTGGCTGAAATGTTGAGGCAGGAGAAGTGGAAGCTCTTTTTTCCTCTAGCTGGGGTGTGTGTCCTGGCTAGGATCTGCAGGTAGGGGACAGGGACTTTTTCATCTGGAGCAGTTCTTGCTGGCACAGCCAGATCATGGTGGAGGGGAAGCTGTGGTGGTGACAGAATCTGTGTTGGCATTCAGACTTCATGCATGGGGACTTTTGGTGGAGGCCAGGGAAGCTGGTGTGTGATGAAGGAGCATCAGTTGGGAGCAGATGTGTTGGAAGAAGGGTGAGGAACTTTGTGTAGCTCCTCATTCTTTCCTGGAGTGTTTCACAAGCAATGGCCAGGGCTCAGCTGTTTAATTTTTGTGGGCAAGAGGCACTGGCAGGGGCAGAAGAGAAGGAGATGCTTTAACCCACCAAGCCCCCCCCTGCTTCCTTGCTGTGCACACTCAGGAGCATTTTGCTGGTGAGGAGGTGCAGGAGGGTGAGCTTTGCTCTTTTGGTATTGAACATTTAGCCAAACCCTGTGGTATTGGGAAATTATCAGAGCTGAAGAGTTAAGGGGAGCACAGGCCCCCAAAAGGACTTCCTAGAGTTTATTCAGCCCCATTGTGTTTTTCAGATGTTGAAGCCTAATCCAGCAGCATGGTGATATACACATGGGACTGGTCCTCAGGGAATCATAGACTGGTTTGGGTTGGAAGGTGCCTTTAAAGCTCACCTAGTCCAACCCCTCTGCACTCAGCAGGGACGTTGGCACCTAGAGCAGGTTGCTCAGAGCCCCAAACAACCTGAGCTGGAATGGTTCCAGGGATGGGGTTTCTACCGCCTCTCTGGGCAGCCTGGGCCACTGCATCACCATCCCCAGCATAAGAAATGTCTTCCTTCTCTCCAGTCTAAATCTCCCTCTTTTAGTGTAAACCCATCTCCCCTTGTCCTGTCACAGCAGGCCCTACTCACACATCTGTCCCCATCTTACCAGGCCCTTTAAGCACTGAAATGCAACCAGAAGCTCTCCCTGGAGCTTTCTCTTCTCCAGGCTGAACAACCCCAAATGGCTGATCTTGGTGGCTCTTACACCCACTGGAGCTGCTGCTGGCATCTACTCAGCCTTTGTGTATTAATACCTCATCATTTCTTGCAGGCTGGGATAAACTCTGCTCAGACAAGCAGAAAGCATCCCAGGGGAGCAGAGGGAAAGCTGCAGTGCTGCCTGATGAGTGCAGGGGGGATTTAGGGATAAGGAGGTCTCCAGCTCAGGGTCAGGGAGGCAGCCTGGCTGGATTAGCCTGCCCCACCATCCACAGCTGATTTTGTAAGAGGCAGCATTTGGCTTAATGCTGTTTAAAAAGTGATTTGTAAGGTCAGGGTGACATTGCTATGATCTAATTTAAAATGGAAAGGCATTACAGTGCCTATCAGCTGATTGCTCCTCAGGTCACACCCAGCCCATCAGGTTAAAACTGAAAAGACCCAAAAATTTCCAGGGGCTTTATTTGTTCCAGAAAGTCATTGTATTAGGTGGAGGGGAAAAGGGCTTGTTTGATTTGTCCCTCTTTCTTCATCACCTCTGGTGCAGAAGCTGCTGAATTGCTGTTGATGGATTTTCATCTTTCTTCACGTGTTGATAATTGACCTCTTTTCCTCCCCAGAGAGGCAGGCACAGGAAGACACCCATAGCTGGCAGCAGGGGTTGGTCTCTATGACCTTTAGAGGTCCCTTCCAACCCCTACCATTCTATGATTTTTTTCACTCTGGCTGGCTGCAACAAGGTCTGTGTGTTTTCAGGCTGCCTTATTTTTTTGTTTGTTTTCTGTAACGGGACCCAAACTTTTCTTTCTTGCCATGAGACAGCTTCAGCTGGAGTTTTCCTGGAGCTCCAGGCGAAATGGAAACAACAACCCAAAGCGTGTTTGTATCTTAGATAACCCCAAAGCCTCACAGGAGTGGTCTGCTGGAGGACACACTGAGCTTCTGCTCTAGGTTTCAGCACTGTGTCTATTTAGGTTAAAAACTTTGAGTGTGGATGTTTATCCCTGCACTGATAGGAAACATTTAACTGTCCACCACAGGCTTCTAGTTTGTACTTGTTAGGATGTAAATGGGCAACATAAGTGGTGTGGGGATCTCTTGGGCATCCCTCATTCAGAGCTGCTTGAGTGTAACACTGGCTGATTTCTGCCCTTTTTCCTTGCCAGTGTCTCCTGTAAACCCTCTCCCCATGCAAAGGAAGCAGCTGTGACTGTATCTGTCAGTAAGAACAAGTATTAAGGAGGCATTGCCCCGTGTGTGGGGGCGTCCCACGATGCATCAGAACTGCCTTGAGTAACCCCAGGTTAGTGGCAGCTGGACCCAGTCTCCTCTTAGGTGCATTTAACCTCAGTCCCTTGGGAACAAGTGTTCACACTGCAGCCTTTATCTGTCTGAGGTATTTGTTCCCCAGCTAAAAATCAGGGCCAGCAGCAAGGCAAGGTGGAGCTGTCCTGCTGCATCGCTGCTGGCCTCTGCTGTCTGCTTTCCAAAATGGTATCCAAGTGCTCAGAGCTCCCAGCCTGGATCTTCTGCAGCAGCACGGAGCTGGCAGCTCCCACTGGCTGCAGCAAATTTGCTGGTTTAATAGTTCTTTAGATTTCCTGCCATTTTCTGCTCTCCCAGTTACCTCCTATCAGCTCCAGGCTTGTGGTCTATCACCATTTCAGATTTGCCTGCAGAAGTCCATACCCAAGGGTGAAGGTTATACACTGTTCTGTGGGGCTGAGCACCTCTGGGGATCCACAGCTGTGGTTTTTCATGGATGTTTCTAACCAGGATGGTTTTTTTTGTCTTTCCAGCCATGCAAGGACCAAGACCAGTGGTTCTGAGTGGCCCATCAGGTGCAGGCAAGAGCACTTTATTAAAGAAATTGCTTAAAGATTATGAGAACATCTTTGGCTTCAGTGTCTCCCGTGAGTACCTCTGGGTCTCTGTGGAAGGGCTGTGGAGGAGCTCAGGGCTGAGACCCCCAGAGTCAGCTTCTGTAGCTGTGTTCATGTTCCAAATGCATCTTCTGTGCCTTGTCTGTGTCCTTGTCTGGCTGTGGGCTCTTTGGGATGCTGAAGTAAGTCAGGACACCTTTTACTACTGGCACTGAGTGGCAAGGCTAAGAGTTGTCAGGAGCAGCTCCTTTTCAGGCCTGGTGACTCCTCACCCTTCTAAACACAGCTCAGAGAGGTGATGAGATTTTGCTGAGTGATCCTTGACTCTGAAAGTTACAAAATCCTCCCACACCTGTGCTTCAGAAGCTGATTCTTTCCACCCACCTGCAGAAGCTGGGGGGGATTTTAACAGCCCAGGGGCTGAACAGCAGAGCCTCATTTAAAACTAAAAGTTTTGTGAAGGCCAGCTCACTACCAGCTCAGTCAGTGGAACAGTTCACCCCATCACCTGGTTAGGTTCCTTCTCCTGCCAAAGCTCTGGTGGTTTCATGGCTTCTTTTTTTTTTTTTTTTTTTTTTTTGATGTTGGTCACTTAAGTGATGACCAACATTTTTTATTATTTTTTCCTATCTGAGGCTGTTCCCTGTAATGTGAAAACAACCCCTGACTAGCCACTCACACCTGTCTGCAGTGCTGAACCCCTCCTGCATCACAACACAGTAAGCACAGAGCATTTTCTGGCCTGTTGCAGCACTGTTTTTTTTTTTTTTTTAACTTGAGTGACACCTTAAAGATTACCCTCAAAGTGTGGGTTGTGTCCACAGCTTGCTCACCTGATTTTCCCTAGAGTTCTGCAAGGTTTTTAAGTAGGTTGCCAAAGTGATTTTGCTGTCACAGAATCCCAGCTTGGAAGGGACCTCTCATCCAGTCCAGCCCAGCTGCTAAAGCAGGGTCACCCACAGCAGCTTGCCCAGGATCACAGTGGCCCTCAGGGAGGTTTGGAATCTCTCCAGAGGAGGCTCCACAAACCCCTCTGAGCAGTCTGGGCCATGGCTTCAGCATCCTCACACCAAAGAATTTTTTCCTCATGTTCAGCTGAACCTCCTTGATTCCAGTTTGTGTCATTGCCCTTTGTCCTATTGCTGGGCACCACTGACAAGAGTCTGGCCTCATCCTCTTGCCCCCCACCCTTTAGCTCTTGCTGAGCATTGAGAAGATTCCCCTCTCAGGCTCCTCTTCTCCAGGCTAAACAGCCCCAGGTCTCTCAGCCTCTCCTTGTAAGCTGTCCTAACACTTGGGATACTGCAGATGAAATCCTTGTGTTGAGCTCTGGGAGATCCAGATGTGTTTCACCATGATAACAAATAGTGGGTGTTAAAAATGTAATGAAACAAAACTATCTTTCCTTCTGTGTTGTTCCATCCTGTGCTCTCAATTCAACTGAATCTCTCATCTCACTCCAAACTAAATCTTAACTATTTCCCTCAAGATTTCATCTTGGTAGATGTTTATTTTGCTACACCTGTACAGACCACTTGGCAGTTGGTGCTCTATAAAAGCTTACAGGTGATCAGAGCCTTGTGTTGGGTTAACTCCTGGTCCTAAGTAAAATAATCAGTGTTAACCCTCCATGGGCACCATCAGGCCCTTCTTGGAATGCAGAGCTTCTGCTGAAAATAATCCTAATGGGAACAATTTCCAGCAGGGTCCCAAGGTTTTATCCACCAAAAGAATATCAAAGGCATTAATTCTCCTGCCTTGTGGAGGGATTTGTCCTTAAGTCTGTAGGTGCTGCCACAACCTTTTAAAATGAAGACCTCAGTGAAGTAGGGCAGCTCTGATTCCCCTGATGGAGGCAGAGGTTTGAGTAACAGCTCTAGGATTACACAGGAAAGCTGTAGCAGAGCTGGAAACTGAGCCCAGCCTCCACGCTGGCTGCTTAGCCCCTAACAATCCTCACTGATTGTGCCCAGGTTATTTAGGACTCTTGGCTGGCTATCTTTAGTCCGTGTCCAGGGCTAAACTCCAGCAGTTGCTTTATCACCCAGTGACCCCTCCCTAGCAGAGAAAGGATCAGGAAGAGGAGAGCAGACCCATGGGCTGAACTGAAAATGGGTTTAATGAAACAACACAACTGTTACTAATATAAAGGATACCAAATTATATTCAGCCCAGTGAAGGTTCACAATAAATGGGGAATAGGAGTAAGGGAAGGACTGGGGGCAGAGGAAGAAGGGAGCTCAAGCAGGAGGCTCCTCTTCTTCCACAGACTTCCCCCTTTACACTGAGCATAATGTCTCTGGTCTGGGATACACCTCTAGCCAGCTTGGGTCATTGTCCTGGCCAGCTCCAAACTGCCAAGGACCTGCAGCCATGTCTGGCCTGGGATTCTGTCCCAGCAAAACCAGGCTGGGCCTCCCATGTTGTTGTGTTACACTGCCCAATTCCTGAAGCTTGGATTGCTTTAAATAGATCATAGATGATCAATTTACTCCTTGATCGGGTTCATCTACTCTGTCTGTGGGTTTAGTTCTTTGATACCTTGAAAATTTACAAGGATTTGGTTTGGTTTGGTTTTTTTTTTTTTTCTTCACAGATACCACAAGGCAGCCAAGACCTGGAGAAGTAAATGGCAAAGGTGAGTGTGCTACAGCTGGGCCTGTCCCCTCACACTCAGCAAATAATTCCTCTGACCATCACTTTTTATGAAAGTGCCTGCACAGATCCCTCCAGCAGATAAGTCACAGAATCACAGAACTGTTTGGGTTGGAAAGAACCTTAAAGGATCATCTAGTTCCAATCCCCTGCCTTGGGCAAGGGCATTCCCTAACAGACCAGGTTGCTCAGGGCCCCATCTACAACTTCTCTGGGCAACCTGTTCCAGAGCCTTACCACCTGCAAAGGAAATCATTCCTTCCTCATATCTAATTCTGTGTTTATTGGGTTCATTTCCTTAGGCACATGTTCAGTGATGATATATTTGAGAGTGTAGGTGTGTTTTAAATCCACAAACACACTTCTGCTCTTCATCTCAGTGGCAATGAGACTGTAGCCATCTACAGCTGTTGTGCAGCATGTGCCATGGAGAAGAGAATGAAGAGGGATGGACCTTGGCAGAACAAAATTCAGCTAAGTAGTGAAATGTTAGCAGGGGCAGAGCACATGCTGCCAGTTTTCTTTTTCTAGACACCATCTCTGTGACCTGCTGGCTGAGGTTTTCAGAGCAGGACTCACCCTGGTCCATATTTGGGCAGTGAGTGGCTTGGTTTTTTTCTGAGGTAGCTCTGGTGAGATCCCTCAAAAATGCCCCTGGCTATGGGAAAAGCAACTGCTTAGTGAGATGTCTTTATCTGTCTTAATAGCTTGTGCCCAGCTGCTCTGCTCTTCTCTTTTCTGGTTTGTGTATTTCAGAGAGAACCAAATGAGGTTTGTTCTTAATTTCCTCTGGCAGGTTTCAGTCTGAATTGAAAGGGAGGAAATTTTGCAAGATAGAGAAACATTGCTTTTTAATTTGATTTTTGATGTTCCCTTTTATCTCCCTTTGTCCCATTCTAGTCTTTCATCACAAACACTTTCAAATGAAGGGCCCTGGCAGTCCTGCTGCAGTGTTTTCCACACCTGTGGGAATGGGGAGGAGGGGGAGTTTCCACTGCAGCAGAAAGGGGAAAGGGCATGAAAAAGGGGGTGCAGCAGCTTTGTAGCCACACAAAAAGCACCAAAAGATTTTGAGCAGGTATCTGGACAGTTGGTGTGGAGAGAGGATGTGATGGGTAGGAATTAGGAAGGAGATAATCTGCAGTCTGACAGCATTCTCCAAAGTGGATTTTAAGTTGTTTGTCACTAACTTCCTTCATGGGTAACATTTTGACGACAAACTTTACCTTCAAAACTGTTAATTTCTGGGTGGCTTTCCTGTGTTGCTTCTCCAGATTATCACTTTGTATCCAGAGAGGAAATGCAGAAAGAAATTGATGCTGGTGAATTCATTGAGCATGCAGAGTTCTCTGGAAACATGTATGGGACAAGGTAGGTGGTTCAGGTGCTGTCACTGCTCAACTCCAGTGGTGCTGGGCAGCTAAGAGGGTGGTGAAGGGAACAATATTTTAACTTAGCTACATTATTTTCCCCCAAACACACAGGTTCTCCTTATTTTTGATAGTGGGGTCCTTCACAGCTTTATTAAGACAGCAAAAATAATAAGTGATTGGACAAGAGGAGATGGTCTCAGGTGGTACCACGGGAGGTTTAGGTTGGACATGAGGAACAATTTCTTCCCCAAAAGGTTGTTAAGCCCTGTATCAGGCTGCCCAGGGCAGTGGTGAAGTCCCCATCCCTGGAGGGACTGAAAAGCCATGGAGATACAGTGCTGAGGGCCATGGTTTAGTGGTGACCTGGCAGTGCTGGGTTAAGGGTTGGATTTGATCTTAGAGGTCTCTTCCAACCTGTCATTCTGTTCTGTCACTGTCTCAGGCTGCTCCATTGCTCATCCAGGTTTTGCCAGCCTCTCTAGGAGGAGACAGCAGGTCCCCACTCCAGCCTTGGGGAAGGAAATGATAGCAAGAGCAGAGCAGACTCTGTCCATCTCTGCCGGGGTTTGGGTGCAGAGGAGCCCTGTGAGCTGTAGACCTGCTGTTGAGGGGGACACCCCCAAACCTCCCCTGCTCTGACTGGGTGCTCTGACCCCTTCCCTCTCTCCTCTGTCCCCAGTAAAGGTGCAGTGCAGGCTGTTCAGGCCCAGAACCAGATCTGTGTCCTTGACATCGACATCCAGGGTGTGAAGAACATCAAGAAGACTGAGCTGAACCCCATCTACATCTCCGTGCAGCCCCCATCCATAGCCATCTTGGTGAGCGCTGCCTTCCTTTGCCGTTAGGCACTTAGAGGTAATCAGCACCTTGCTCTCAAGCCACAGGGCTTCCTCCTTCACCCATCTCTGTGTTTTGGAGGGATGTAGAATACGTGGAGAGGACATTTCTGAGTGCACTGTGACCTCCAGCTCCCCAGCCTCTGAGTCCCAGGGTTAAATCCTCCTGTGCTATGGTTTTTGAGTCCTTCCTGTATGGTTTTCATGCCTTGTGTTCTCCCACGTTGGGTTATGGACAGCTTTTAAATGCAGCAGTTGTGCTGAATGCTGGGGAGAGAAGATCTTTGTGCTGAGATTTACCTCCAGGAACTGAAGTTTGAGCAGGGGAAGCTGGTTCCCTGCAGCACCAGAAGTCCTATACCCACCAAGGTCTTAGGGGGCCTGCGTAATGATTGCAGTGTGCCTCTCACCAGTGGAAATCACTGTCGTGGTTCAGAGAGGGATGTGGACTTGCTAAAGGAGTACAAAGTGAAGGCCACAACTCTTGCTCTCAGGAGATCAGGCAGTCTGGTTTCTTGAGTTTGTGGAGTAGGAAACCAGCAGCACCAGACACCATAGCCCAGCAGAGATCGTGTCTCCCAGCACTACCTGCAAACAAAAACAAAGCAAAAAACCCACCAAAACCCCCCATCAACCAAGCAAAAACCCACCAACCCCCCCATCAACCAAGCAAAAACCCACCAACCCCCCCATCAACCAAGCAAAAACCCACCAACCCCCCCATCAACCAAGCAAAAACCCACCAACCCCCCCATCAACCAAGCAAAAACCCACCAACCCCCCCACCAACCAAGCAAAAACCCACCAACCCCCCACCAACCAAGCAAAAACCCACCAACCCCCCCATCAACCAAGCAAAAACCCACCAACCCCCCCATCAACCAAGCAAAAACCCACCAACCCCCCCATCAACCAAGCAAAAACCCACCAACCCCCCCATCAACCAAGCAAAAACCCACCAACCCCCCCATCAACCAAGCAAAAACCCACCAACCCCCCCACCAACCAAGCAAAAGGGAATAAAAGGAGACTGGGAACCAGAGCCCTGGATTGGGAGATCTTGAGCCCAAACTGAGCTTGGCCACTGGTTCGCTCTGGGCTGTAAGTGATCCCCCTCATCCTTTGCAGAGCATTGCTTCACAAGCCCTTGGTGGCCAGCAGCAGCAAATGGCAGACAGCACTGGGGTAGGGGGGTGGCTTCTGCTGGCAGCATTTGGAGTTTGCATCTTTGGAATGTGTTTGTCCTTGGCTTCAGGAAAAAAGACTCCGTGACCGAAAGACTGAGACAGAAGAAAGTTTACAGAAACGTTTGACTGCAGCTCGTGTGGACTTGGAGCTTAGTAAGTCCAGGGACCTTTGAGAGGTGTGCACACTGGGAGGGTATGTGCTGGGGATCTAACAGCCAGTTTGGGGTGAAAAATTGGCATGAATGTTTTGGGTCACAACATTTAGGAGCTGGTTTTTTGCATGAAAGATTTGGATAGCAACAATCTCGTGCAGTGCTCCAGGCTTGGGGAACAGTGGGTGGAAAGCTGCCCAGCAGAGAAAGATCTGGGGGTGTTGATTGACAGCCAGCTGAAGATGAGCCAGGGTGTGCCCAGGTTGCCAAGCAGGCTACCAGCATCCTGGCTTGCATCAACAATAGTGTGGCCAGCAGGTCCAGGGCAGGGATTGTCCCCCTGTACTTAGCACCGGTGAGGTCACCACACCTTGATTGCTGGGTTCAGTTTTGGCTCCCTCACTCCAAGAAAGACATTGATGGGCTGGAATGTGTCCAGAGAAGGGCAAGGAAGCTGGTGAAGGGTCTGGAGAACAGGCCTGGTGGGGAGCTGCTGAGGGACATGGGGTTGTTCAGCCTGAAGAAAAGGACGCTGAGGGGAGACCTTCTGGTTTTCCCTTTAAAGGAAGATGTAGCTTAGTAGGAGTTGGTATCCTCTCCCAAGAAACAAGTGATGGGACAAGAGGAAATGGCCTCAAGTTGTTCTACAGCAGGTTTAAATTGGGCATTAGGAAAAATTTCTTCTCAGGATTGTAAAGACTTGGACCAGGCTGCCCAGGAGGAGTTTCAAAGCCATGTAGATGTGGTGCTGAGGGACATGGTTTAGTGGTGTCTTGTCAGTGCTGGGTTAATGGTTGGACTTGATAATCTTAAAGGCCTTTTTCAGCCTGAAAGATTCCAGTTGACATTCTCCAAGGAGTGCTGGTAGGGCTGGGCCATGAGCTGAGTTAGATCTGAGCACCAAACTGCATCATTTACTGTTTGTGGTAAATGGTTGGCAGAGAAGAGCATTAGCAGTGGCTGAAGTAATAATACTGAAATGTTCCAGGTCACAGATGAGAGATGACATGGAAGAAATGTTCTCCTCTAATTCCTCTGTTCTCTCCTTCGCCAGGTAAAGAGCCTGGCCTGTTTGACTTGGTCATCATTAATGATGACTTAGAAAAAGCCTATTCTGAATTGAAGGAGGTACTCCTGGAGGTGAGTCCTTGGGGGCTTTTCTGCCTCACAGCCCAGGCAGGCCTGACCTCTGGGCTGAGCAGGTGAGGGGCTGTCTATAGGAAGCCACTGAAATGTGACCCCATACCCACACTCAGTCTGGTTTGAGCTGCTAAGTTTTGTAGTTGAGCACAGATGCTGTGTGAATGATGATGGAGCAGTGACCTAAGAGTGGGAAACAGATCTCTGTGAGGAGGAAAGGCTGAGAGACCCTGGGGGTGTTGAGACTGGAGAAGAGCAGCCCCAGAGGGGATCTGATCAATGCTCCAGGGGTTCTGGAGCCTCTGCTACAGGAAGGGTCTGGATGTGTTGGAACATGCCCAGAGAAGGGCCACGAGGATGAGCAGAGGGCTGGAGCTGCTCTCCTGTGGAGACAGACTGAGAGAGTTGGGATTGTAGAGCCTGGAGAAGAAAGGCTCTGAGGAGACCTTCTTGTATCTGAAGGATACAAGTATCCTTCCAGTATCTGAAGGGGGCTAAAGAAAGCTGGGGAGGGACTTCTTAGGGTGTCAGGGAGTGATAGGACCTCTAGAGAGGTTCCATCCCCACCTGGACATTGTGATCCTGGGCAAGCTGCTGTGGGTGACCCTCCTTTAGCTGAGGGTTGGACTATATGATCTCCAGAGGTCCTTCCAACCCCCACCAGTCTGGGATTGTGTAATCCAGCATGATACTATACTGGGTAAGGAACAAAATAAACAGTGTGGAAGAGATGTGCTATTTTTGAAGAGCCTCCAAGTCAAACCTTGCCTTGTCCCTGAAGGCTGATCTCTAAACTCTGAGCTCGGTGCTGTGCAGCTTGGCTGAGGAGATGATCACTTGTGGTCTCCAGAGCCATGAAACTAGGAGTTGTTCCCAAAGAGTAGCAGGTGCTCACTTGTTTTCCTGATCTCCTTGCAGGAAATCCAGAAGACCCAAGAATCCAGGAAGTCCTGAGCTGAGGCTGCTTGGACATTTTAACTTTGCACATCATTCCCAAAGCACGTTGCACCCTTTTATTCCGAGAGACATTCCCTCTAGCCTGAGCCTCCTCCCACGTTGTTCTAGGATGTTTCTATTAAAAAGAAAGAAAACCAAACATGGCCACAGCTGTGTTTCTGTTCTCCACATGCTCAGCACAGGCTCTCCCAGGTTTGTTCCTCAGGCAGATGCTTGGGAAGTGGCCACATGGCATCTGCTGCCCGAGGGCAGAGATGTCCCCTGGGGCTGTAGGGGAGCTGTCAGGCTCAGGAGGTGCACAGATTTCCACCTGCAGACAGCATCTTCCATCTTGTCACAAATATTGGCACCTTCTTGCTCCTTCTGGTTCCTGCTTCCTTTTGCAGATCTGGCTGCAGCTCCTTGGGGTGTTTCTATTGCCCTTGGCCTCTCTGGTGGTGTCTAGTGTGGCCTTTGTGAGCAGATGAGTTTATTTGGTAAGCCTTGAGGAGAAGGTGGCATGGTGGCAGGATGTGAGCTATCCACTGCCTTTTTCCGCTGGAGCAGTATTTGAGTTTCTCCTCCTCAGCCACTGCTGGCAGCAGTCTTGTCATTCAGCTGTACTTCTTGTTCCACTTCAGTTTAGGTGGATTTTTAGATGCTCTGATACCTACACGTTGAGGGAGAAAAAATTTCCTTCCCAAGCTCTGCAGCCTTCTTGATTGCTAAGCTTGAGGGCAGCAATAAATTCCTCTTCCTGGGACAGAGCCATCTGATCCTGCCACTGTTCCTCGGCCTGGTCTCTGGCTTGAGAGGTGGAGAGCTTCCAGCTCTGTCCCCACACCCAAACCCAAATCAAGCTGGTGTCGTGCAGACCATGAACAGCTGGATCATGAAGTGCCAGGCTGTGGTGTTTTGGGACAGGCTCCCTAGGGAGTGGTTCCATCCCCATCCATGGAGGTGTTTCAAGGATGCAGAGATGTGGTGCTAAGGGATGTGGTCTAGCAGCTTACCAGTGGAGTTAGAGGATGGTTGGATCTGATATTAAAGGTCTCTTCCAACCTAAAGGATTCTGTGATTCCATGATTTTTCTCTCCAAAACCACATCTCACCAGGCCAGGCTTGTACCTTACACTCAGCTCTTGGATTTCCTACTCTTCCTATCCCATCTCTCTACTTTACCCAGCAGCTCTGCTCCAACAAGCTTAGTCCCTTTCAGTCCATGTCACCACCACCCAATCTATCAAGCTACACCCTCTGTGTTGTGGACACCAGCAAGCAGAACCAGACCTAAGCAACACTTTCAGCACCACAGTTTGATGATTATGTTGATCACTGACCTCCCTTGGGCTGTTTTCAATGTCTCTTTCCTAGATAAGACTCTGAAATCATTTATGTTGCCATGAGTTCCACGTTGGGAGGTTCTCATTTTGGTTAAACCACCAGGAAAAGGTGTTTTGGAATGGTAAAGGTTGCCCAGAGAGGTGGTGGAGTGACTTGGGCAGGGCAGGCACTTCCAGCCCAGAAAGCCAATCCCATCCTGGGCTGCATCAAGAGAAACATAGCCAGCAGGGCAGGGGAGGTGATTCTCCCCCTCTAGGCTGCTCTCATGAGACCTCACCTGGAGTACTGTCAGCAGCTGGACCTCTAAAGATCTTCTCCAACCTAAACAATTCTGTGAATGCTCCCCAGGAACGTTTCTGGATGTGTAGTCGCTTCCCAGCACCGGGCATTCCCCATCCCGCAGGGGTGAAGCTCTGTGCCCAGGCTCATCCGCGGGTGCTGAGTGACATCTCTGCTGTGACTCGGGGGGCTCGGCCGCGCTGTGCGGGACACGTTTGCAGTGGGGACACCTCCCCTCTAGGTGGCACAAGTGACAGGAGGAACGCGCAGAGCTTGGCCGCCCTGGAGCTGCACAACGCCGAGGCGCAGGACACGCTGCTGACCTCGGTCTGGTGGTCTCCTGCCACCGCGTGGGACCCGTGGTGCTGTCACCAGATGGAAGTGCCCAGCTGCTGCCTGCTCAACCCTCCTGCCGACACCCCAAGACCTCGTGTGGCTGCCAGCCCCCAGCCCAGCCTCCAGGAGAGGTGAGTTTGACCTGGGAAAGGGGAAGGGACAATGCATCAGCCGTGTGACAGCACTGCCAGCACCTGGAAAGCGAGGGGGGAAAAAGGTTGTTTAGATCATTTGTGTCCCTTTTCCCTGGTGGGAACAGAGAAAGGAGTCCTGAAGAGCCTGCCCTGGTTGGGTGACCTGCTTTGAGCGGGCTGCTGGAGTGCAGTGCTGAGTGCCTGCTGCCCAGCGCCGATGCCTGCTGACCCTCAGCCGACCCTCGGCTGACCACAGCTGGTGCAGGGACTGGGAGCAGGTTGCTGGAGCCAGGCTGCTCACCAAGGGGTGACAATGGCTGTTGAGCATCTTCCCTGAGGTGTTTGTGGGTGCTTCGGTGCTTGGGAGGGACCGTGCTGCCCATCAAATGTCATCACTGGGTGGGGGAAGGCACCTGTTGAGAGGCTGAGGCTCCCCACAGTGCACCCTCAAAAAGTGGGGCATTTACTCCAGGAACTGCATCTGCAAAGAGAAATCCCTTTGTGCATCCCTGTTTTCTGTACTGGCTCGTTAGGGATGCAGCCATCCCTGTATCCCTGGGGCATGCAGGGACTGTGCTCAGCATTGTGGCTGTGGCAGCCACCACATTTAGGGTCCTGCATGACCACAAATGGTGTCTGCATGTAGGGATGGGATCAAGGGATCATGGCAAAGTGGGGGTGCAGGAGTCTTCCTGCCCAGGGATTTTCTGTGCTTAAGGTGCTGATCCTGGGGGACCTGATTTCCCATCTAGGAGATCTTCCAGGCAGGATGATGCCAGATATGCCAACCAACAGGTTTGGGGTGTTCTGGGGGGAAGGGTGGGTGAGAGGAAGCGTGAGAAGGAGCTAGAGCTGTCAAGTGTGGGTTTATTTAGCTGTCCCAAAAATGGCCCCATGGGGATGGATTTCTCCCCCTGAGCATGGCTGTGACTCCAGCTGAGGTGTTGGTTGCTCCACTCTGGGGTACCCCCAAGTGAAGGGATGGGTTTGCTCCTGTTGCTTACAGGAATGTCAGGAAAAGGGAGGATTGTTGTTGTTGGTTTGGGAGATTTTTTTTTCCCCCACTGTTTCATCAGACTGGGATAGAATCAGACAGATTTCAGCTTCTTTCAGCTCCATGAGATGCTTAGGGAAGCGTGGCAGCACTTCAGCCTCCATCCCTGCAGGAGGAGGATGCTGAGGGGGGAATGCTCATCCTCATGAGAAGGGTGGGTCAGATGGTATCAGGAGCTGTGCCAGGGAAAAGCTGGGATAAAATCTGCCCTAGGGGCTGTCCCCAGCTGGAGCTGAGGCTGCTTTGGAGCTGATGCCAAGAAAGGTAAAATGCATCCCTTCAAGGGATAAAAATAAATACCCCTTCAAGGGGCAAACATGGGGTTGGTGGTGGCTTTAGATGCAGAGGTGACCTCAGCTTTGACCCAAGGACACAGAGCTGCTGCCTGGGAAGGACATCAAGCAAGGATGCATGAAGGTAGGGAATCCCCAAAGCCAGTGCCCAGATCACAGAATCACAGAATGGTGAGGGGTTGGAAAGGACCTCTGGGGATGGAGTCCAACCCCCCTGCCAAGGCAGATGCACCTAGAGAAGGTCACACAGCAACAAGTTCAGGCAGGTTTTGAATGTCTCCAGAGAAGGAGACTCCACCACCTCTCATCATCCTGGGAGAAGCCAAGAAAAGGCAGGAGCCACACTCCAGGGTAGCTTCAAGCAGCCACAATTCACCCAAAGCCCATCCATCTGTGGCTCCTTCCAGCATCACTGCTCCCATCCTGATGATCCCATGGTCCAGAGACTTGTCCTTGCTGTGGCTTTTCTTAGCATCTCAGTACTTTCGGAGCAGCCCTGATTTTTTTTTTTCATGCTTGCTTCCATGCAAAAAGGTACCAGAGGGCAGAGCCAGCCTGGGAAATAATTGGGTGGCTGAAGTATAAAATAAGCAACCAGGAAAAAAGCAGGACTAGTGGTGGCATCTTGATTGCTCTTTGGTGTCCAGCTCTGTGAACTTTGGGATTTAGCATCCTGAGTGTGAAAGTGTGATGGGACATGTTCGTGTGGTGCCTGAGGATGGCCTGTGCTGGGTAGAGCTGGGGCTGCAGCCACCTGAGTGCTGCCAGAAGTAGTTATCAGGGGAGAAAAACTTCATTGGAAGCCAACCTGGGCCCTTTGTATGTGTTTAGGACCTTCTGGAGAGGTTGTTCTGCACTCCAGTGGGGTTAGTGCTGCCTGACCTCAGCGTGCAGTGGGATCTGAAGCCACCAGGTCTCAGCCCTGCTGGGAAAACTCCTGATTTGGTCCACCAGTGCCTGCTGCTGCTCCCCAGCTCTACCACAGTGCAAAATCCTCTGGCATCTTACAAGCCACATATAAGTGGCTGCCTTCAGATGGGGATTGTGCCCACAGGAGCAGGAGGGGAGTGGGCGTGGTGGGCTGGAGATGGCTTTCCCTAGCTGTGGAATCCAACCACACTGGATTATGGGCTTGATTTTAAGGGAGCTGCAGTTGAGATTGCTTTTTTGCTGGGAAATGTGGTCCTTGCCTGGAGATGCTGATGCCCATGTGTAGCTGTAATGCTGAAGGACATGGTTTAGTGAACCTGGCAGTGCTGGGACAATGGTTTGGCTCAATGATCTTAAAGGTCTTTTCCAACCCAAACAATTCTATGATTCTATGCCCTTTTTGTGCTCTCCCACAGGACAGCCAGGTGACCACCACGTGCTGGCTGCTGCTGCCTCACACTGAGACAACACCACCCACACCAGGTAGGTTCCTTTAAGCCACAATAGCTAACAACCCTGGAGGGAGCTGACCCAACCTGTCAGTACTCCTTGGCCAAAACATTGCTCCTCTGGGCCTTGTTCTCCTTGCCCATGCTGCTGCTGGAAAGCAAGTTGTGGAGCAGGAGTGAGTTTTCTCTCCAGCATGGGGGACCAGGGAGCATCCCAACAGGATGAGATGCTTTAAGGTGCTTGGAGCTGGAGATGGATTAGAATTGTCAGGGTTGGAAGGGGCCTCGAGGATCATCCAGCTCCAACCCCCCTGCCATGGGCAGGGACACCTCACACTACAGCAGGTTGCTCACAGCCACATCCAGCCTGGCTGCAAAAACCTCCAGGCATGAGGCTTCCACCACCTCCCTGGGCAACCTGTGCCAGTGTCTCACCACCCTCATGGGGAAGAACTTCTTCCTAACATCCAGTCTGAATCTACCCATTTCTATTTTTGTTCTATTCCTCCACTCCCTATCACTCCTATCCTCCAATCCTATCACTCCCTGACACCCTCAAAAGTCCCTCCCCAATTTTCTTGTAGCCCTCTTCAGATACTGGAAGGCCACAAGAAGGTCTCCTTGGAGCCTTCTCTTCTCCAGACTGAACAATCCCAACTCACTCTGTCCTCATAGCAGAGGAGCTCCAGCTCTCTGCTCATCCTTGTGGCCCTTCTCTGAACACACTGCAGCACCTCCAGATCCTTCCTGTAACAGAGGCTCCAGAACTGGACACAGAGCTCCAGGTGAGGTCTCCCCAGAGTGGAGCAGAGGGGAAGAATCACCTCCCTTGACCTGCTGGTTGTGCTTCTCTTGATGCAGCCCGGGCTCTGGTTTGCTCTGTGATCAGCTCTGTGAGGATAAGAGCCACCCCAGCAGCCAGCCCAGGAGCTGGGATGTGCCTTCCTTGCTGAGTGCTGTATTTGGGTCAGCCTCATCGACCTGCTGTGCAACTGTGTCATCCCTGGAGAGCGCGGGACGCTGACCCGTGCGCCCGGCCGGGTGGCTTGCACCGTGACAAGCACCAGCTGGGCTGAAACACCACCCTCCTGGCTGCTTCTGCAGCTCAGCCCTGCTCCAAAAATCCAGCCCAGGCTTGGCTTTTCCTGACAAGAGCAGCTGTGACCCTGCTCGACCGTGGCTGCAGCCCTGTCGATAGCCAGAAGCCATCTGCAGTTCAGCTTGCGTGCGGCAGCCGCTGGTACAACCGGGCACACGCTGCAGCTCCCCACATCAGCTGTAGGAGCAGCTTCTAGTCACAGACACCAGCCAGGTAGCAAGGAAAGAAAACAGATGGCACTGTGATACACCTCTGGGCTCTTTGTTCTTCTTATCACTGAAATCCAGCCTGTGATTGCCCCTGTCCTGCCCCCCACGGTGGCAGAAAAGGAGCTTCACTGATGTTGGAGCAGTTTCTGGTGTTTCTAAAGACAGGTGAAAATCTTCCTTCATGCTTTCTCATCATCTTGGCTGCAGCAAACCTGCTGCCTCTCTGGTCCCTGGGTGCCTCTGAGTAGAGTTTGGCTCCCCTGTCTCTCCACCCACCTATTAATAGCTGTATTTATCAACAAGGACTTCCCTTCTCTCTTCTGAGAGATCAGACCCAACTCAGTCTCCTCTTGTGCATTGTATCTTCCAGCCCTGACCAGCTTGGTAGCCACCACAGGACCTTCTCCCTGTCCTCAGTGTGCTCCTCCACTGGATGCAGGTTTCAGATGCACAATCCCTGGAAGGGACCCCCCAGAGCACCCCTCTTTTAACACATTAACCCCCACACCTGTCTGGACGTGTTCCTGTGTGGCCTGCCCTAGGTGATCCTGCTTGGGTACTGGGTTGGACTGGATAACCTTCAGAGGTCTCTTCCAACCTCCACCATTCTGTGATTCTATGATCTCAGCCCAATCTTCCCATCCCTGATGTACTTGAACTAAGATCCTATTTCCTTTCTGTCTTGCGGGAACCTCACACCAGGCAATAGCATAACGGTGTTGGGAAGGCAAAACTGAGCTCTCTCCTGTTCCCCAGATCTGTTATCCCACCCTAGGGCCAGAAGAAAGCCTCCTGGTCCTCTCCAGTGGTGGGATCACAGCTCACAGGATATTAGGGGTTGGAAGGGACCTCCGAAGATCGAGTCCAATCCCCCAGCCAGAGCAGGACTATAGAATCCAGCACAGGTCACACAGGAATGCACCCAGATGGGGAATAATGAGAACAGGATGAAGCCTTTGGGTGCTTGCAGAAGAGCAGAAGCTTCACCCTGTACCACCACACACAGGAACCAGGGCTCTGGGGGGACAATGACAGCATTGAGCGTGGGCGCTGAAACGCTGCCGTATTGTGCCTGGCAGAGAGATGCCCGGGGGATAATCACCTCCTCCTTGGCTTTGTTGCAGGGCTGTGGCTGGTGGTGCTGCAGGGCTTCTCCCCCATCCCCCTGGAGGTCTCTGGTTATGCAGTGAAGACCTGCAGCTCAGACACACCTTTTTTTTTCCTGGCTGTGAAAGGTACGGCTCTGGGGAGGGGTCACTGGTGGGGAGAAAATGAGGATGTGGGGACTCTGTTCCTCCTCCTGGGGGGGAGATGTCATCCTTCATTGACCCTTGTGATATATTTTCATGTATATTATGTTCTCTCCATATAATATTTAGTATATTTTGATATATTTCATGTATGTAGAATGTCAACATTGAGAAATCTTCTCCTCATGTCTGTAAAACATTTTGTGTTGAACCCATGCTTAAACTACAGAAGTGATATCCCTGCCCAAGGCAGGGGGCTTGGAACTAGATGGTCTTTAAGGCCCCTTCCAACCCAAACCATCCCATGATTTTAACTCCAACTCCACTCAAATTCTGGGCAAGCCCCTTAAAATTTGGATCCAGGGTTTTGCTTTAAACTGGACTGAAGGAGACTTGGCTCCAGCTCCCAAACAGAGCGAGGCTGGGATTTTTTTAGGAGCTTATGGAAAGTTGTTTTCCATTCAGGCACCTACAAAAGGATTTCCCCCAAGCAGTTTCTTGTTCACAGTCTGTTTGAAAACCTCCAGTCTGGGCTGAAGTTTTTGACTTGTGACCAGGTCAAGGGCAGCAGCAGCTGCAGGAGCCAGTGCTGAGGCAATGCCTCCCTTCTCCTTCCTCCTCCATCCCTGGAGCATCTTAGGAGCTAATTTTCCTCTTACAAACCCCTTCTGGGAACATGTTCCCCCCTGCACAGGCAGCCAGGCTGTTTCCCAGCTCATTCCACTCTGAAAGCAGCTGGAGAGAAGAAACACACTTGAAAAAATTAGAGGATGAGAACTTGGCTGCCCTATCCCAGCTGTGCTGGGGAGCAGTGACATCCTTTAAAAATCAGGGAAAAGAAATGATTTTGAGTAGTTTCACATGGTGGATGCTACTTGAGAAAGGCTGAGGGGCATGCACTGGGTTCCTGTAGGATTAGGGGACTGAGGAACCATCAAGTTTAAAGTTTTAGGACCATCTTCCTACTGGGTTTGTGAAGTGTTGAAGGTTTTTCTTTAACAGCAGAGAGCAAAACCTCTCTGATTTGGACTCCTGGACTGCAAATCTCTCCTGGCAGCACGGGGCCTTTAAGGAAAACATCAATTATTGTGAGATCAGCCAGAAAATCCTGTGAGCCAAGGAGCATCCAACAGCACACCAAAGGTCACAGGCTCCAGACAAAGGCAATGATTTAAACCCTGCTGAGGGTGTTGGAGTGTGGGGTAACATCACCCCCCTCTTCAAATGGAGACCTGCATGGGGAGAAAAAACCCTCTGGCAGAGAGAAGGAGGGGCTAAGAGGGGAGGAAAATGTCTCCTCTGTCCCCTTCCAGCTGTTCTCTCTTCCAGCTGTTTTCTGCAGAGCAGGGTGATGCTTCCAGCTGTCCCCCTGGCTGGCAAAACAGGGGTGGGAAGGGAGCAGAGGGATGAAGAGGGGCTAGAATGAGGCTGGCAGAGGCACCCAGGCACCATAAAATACTGAAAACAGGAAAGTGGAGCAAGAAGGGCTGGCTTGGAGTGGCCATTTAGACCCAAAAAATTAGGGGGGGGGGGGGGAAAGAGGTGGAAAAAAATAAAAAGGGGAGGGTTTTAGTGTAGCTGTGAGGAGAGGCTGAATTTGCAGAGGTTTTCCTTTCTGCTTCATTCTCTGTCTGACGAGAAGGCAAAAGAAATCCCAGACAAGAAGGAAGCTGTTCCTATCCCCTGGCAACACTTCTGCTGTCCACCTCTCCTGCTCCCAGGAGCTCTCTTTTGGTTATTATTTGCCCTAAACTTGCAGACAATTTCAATTATGTGATTATTTCTTTTCCCCCTTTAGCATTGCTCTTGGCTCCTGAAAGCAGCACCACATCGTTTTGTCTGGACTTCTTTTTTCTTTTTTTTTTTTTTTTTTCCTTTCGGTGCTTACAAGCAAATTCAGGCCCAAAAGGAAGGGAAATAAATCTTTGGTGTCCCAGGGAAGGATGAGTTTGCAGCGTCGGACTTGGAGGAGCTTCTCCCGTCTCGGGAAGCTTCCCTGGTGGAGGTCTCCACGTCATCGCCTGCAGGCTGGTGCAGGGGGAAGAGCTGGGCTGGAAGGAGTGGGAGGGGAGGAGAAGCAGCAGCTGGGGAGCTGCCGGGGCACTGCCTGCAGCGCTGCACACCCCGGCGGGGAAGGATGGGACCCTTTGACGAAGGACTCAGCCCAAAGCTTCTCCGTACGTTACTTTTTGTTTGTTGTTTTTTCCTCCCCCCCTCCTCTGCTTTATTTTGAAGTTTCACCGGATGGCTTTCAGTTGGCTGATTCCCAGCACTCCCCTCCCTCTGCTTGGATCCACCTCTGCTGCCCCCTGCTCTTTGTTTTTTCACCTTTTCCCCATCTCTGGGGTGGGGAAGGTGTTTGCCAGGTCCCCACGGTCTCCTGCTGCCTTTCCTGCCGATGGGGAGAGGCTAAATCTCCCTATTTGGCCTCGCTTTGTGCTCGCTTCGTGCCGGCATAAATCATCCCCTGCTGTGCAGGGCAGAGCAGTTCCCCCTCCTGGCAGTTTGGGATTAAACTCAGGGAAGTCTCTAGGGAGTTTGGGATTAAATTTAGGGAAGTCTCCAGGGAGTTTGGGATTAAACTTAGGGAAGTGGTGGAGTCCCCATCCCTGGAGGGGTTTAAAAGATGTGGAAATGTGGTGTGGAGGGACATGGTTCAGTGGTGGACTTGGTAGTGTTGGGTTAATGGTTGGATCTGATGATTTGAAGGTCTCGTTCAATCAATGAAGCAATTGGAGGGTTAGGGTTTTCCTGATGAAACCCCCTGTGTGCTCTGGGACCTTCTGTCCAGCCCCATCCCAAACCTTCTCCCTGTCTCAGGGCACCAGAGGTGGAGGGAAGGTTCTTCATGGTCTGGTTTTCCTGCTAGTCCTGCTCTTGGTCCCTGGGGTTGTGTTTCTGAGGCATGTTTTAGGGTCTGCAGCCTGCTTGCTTTTGGAGCATCAGCGTAGGTGGTCCATGCTCATGCACCATCAGCTGTCTTTAAAGACAAGGTGTGGGCAGAGACCAGCCTCTGTAGGAGCTCACCCCAGCAGAAGATGCAGATTTGCAGCTGGTGTCTCTAAGCCATGGACAGAAGGTCCTTTGATAAGTTGATGTTTCCTGTGAGGTGCTTTTGTGTTGGTTTGAGGTGACACCCAAGGATGTGAGCACAGATCCTTGCATCTCCAAACACCTCCCAGAGGCTGTCTTCTCTCCTGCACAGCTGGGGAAACTGAGGCATGGGGAGGGCAGTGGCTCAGCAGCATCACCACCAGCAGGAGCTGAACCTGCTCCTTGATAGCCTCATCTTCTTAGCCTGCCAGCCTCCCTGGAGAGAACTCTCCTGTTGGCTACCAAACACACAGGATGCTCCTCTGGGGTGGGATCTCCTTCTCCTGCTTGCACCCCCATCAACACCTCTAGTCCTTAGAGGAATGTCATGTGGAGATGCTGTTGCATTTCCATAGCCTTTATTGGTTCTATCCTCATTCCAACCCTAAGATCTGCCCTTTGGTTGATGGGTGACCCTTGGCTATGTCCTTCCTACCTCCAGGTCACTGGTACAGTTACAGCAAACCTGGTTGCAGCCAGCAATTGTCCAAAGGGATGTCCTGAGAGTGGGAATGGAAGGTTCCTCCTCCATGCTGAGCCTTGTATGTGCTAGGGAGACATTTCTCACCCATACCCCAGGAGGTCTCTCTTCCCATCTCAGTCTCTTCCATCTGTACCAAGCACAAGAGCTGGGCTTAACAAATGTATTCAAGCTGTGCTTAATGGCAGGGAGGGGGTGTGTGAAAACCCCCATAGCCTAAACAGATGGAAACAGAGTCCCCCCTTAAGCCTCAGGAGGCCTCAGGCACCTTCTACTTTCACCCAAATTACCTGCAGATGCCACAGGAGGGCAACCTGTCCTCTGCCCAAAGCCTCCTTAGGCAGCTGGAGGAAGGAAATCCAGCTGTAACCCGACTCAGTGAGTCACAGGCGGGTGGGAACTGGGGGAAGGGGCATGGGGGGGGGGTGGGGTGGGGGGGAATCTGTGCCTGGTCCTCCTGTGAGCTGTGAGAGAGATTTCTGAGACACCCCTTGGGTGTTGTCCAAGACCAGAATACCAGAAGAACTTCTTCAGTGTGTAAGGAGGAGACCTCTCCTTGCCCAGCAACGCAGTGCGGAGGTGGACCACACCACCCAGCCCCTGCCTGCAGGTCCCAGCACTGCACAGGACTCTCCTCTCCCGGAATTTAGGGCTGGTTTGGAGCTTTTCCACCCAAGGTTCATCCAAACCAGCTCCAGGGTCGTTTTTAAGGCTGCTCAGATCCCCTTGACCTGCTCTGTTGCTCGGAGATGGTGGTGATCTGTCACCTACACCGCCGCGGTTTCTGCTCCTTGCTGCCAAGAAAAGAGGAAAGAAAGGAGTTGGTGTGGGGTTGGAGATCCCCACCAGCAGAACGTGGGGCTTATAGAGGAGAGGGGAGATGGATAGAAAAGGAGAAGCCCCACCCTGTGCATTAATTAAGATGTGGGGGTAAGTTGCTGTTTGTCTCCTAACTCCTTCACCTCTCACCTTGCCAGAGCCATTTGTTTATCTCCCTGATGGTGGCAATTTTTTCATGCTGTTGGGGTGGTCAATCAGCTTACCCTGAAGGTGAGGACCTTGGGGCTGCTTGCCAGGTGTCCTGGGCTGTCCCTGGGGCATGAGGTGGCTCTGTACAGGGCAATTTTTGCATCCTGCATGGTCTCAGAAGAGGTCCTGTGAGACCTTCACAGCCTCTCTGTGGACAGACAGTGGTCTGTCTCCTTGCTCACCTAGCAGTCTCCTGGGGCAGCTGCCATCTTTTGTGAGTGCAGAGGTGTGGGAGATGTTGGGCAAGGAGGGACTGATGGGAATCTCAAGCACTGAGTTGTATAACTGCAGGACAAGAGAGGCTGAAGGTACAGCAGGAGATCATGGAGTAGGGCCAGGTTTGGTGCTGGGTGAAGCTGCCCAGGGCCCTGTCCAGCTGAGTTATCTCTGAGGGTGGAGATTCCATCAGCTCTCTGTGCCAGTGTTTGTCATGGAGACATTTTTATTTGGTATCCAGCTGAACTTTTCTGTTTGCCTCTTGTCCCTTTGTTGTGTACTTTGAGAAGCATCTGAATGATCCTGGTGTCTCCTGAGGCTGCATTTCTCCTTTGCTTTGTTATTTCTGACCACAGCTTCCTTCTCAAACAGACCCTTGGCCAAGAGCTTTACAAGAGTGTTTGATTTGTGCAAAGAGCTTTTCAAACACGAGCTGGAGGACGGCAAAGCAGTGAGCCACAGATGGCACATGTGAGGCCACCAGCCAGCTGCTGGTGGGATGGTAGTGGACAAGAGCATCCTGGGGTGCTTTGAGAAAAGTGTGGCCAGCAGGGCTGGGGAGGTTCTTCTCCCCCTCTACTCTGCCCTGCTGAGACCACACCTGCAATCCTGTGTCCAGTTCTGGGCTCCCCAGTTCAAGAGAGACAGAGACCTGCTGGAGAGAGTCCAAGGGAGAGCCAGGAGGATGCTTAGGGGACTTGAGCATCTCCCCTGTGAAGAGAGACTGAGAGCCCTGGGGCTGTTTAGTCTGGAGAAGAGAAGGCTGAGAGGGGATCTGATCAATGTCTATCAATAGCTGAGGGGTGGGTGTCAGGAGGAGGGGGCCAGGCTCTTTTGGGTGGTTCACAGTGATAAGACAAGGAACAAGGGGTTCAGACTTGAACATAGAAGGTTTCACCTCAACATGAGGAGAAACTTCTTTCCAGTGAGGGTGGAGAGCCCTGGAACAGGCTGCCCAGGGGGTTGTGGAGTCTCTTCTGGAGACCTTCAAACCCAGCTGGATGCATTCCTGTGCAGACTCCCCTAAGTGATGCTGCTCTGGCAGGGGGGTTGGACCTGATGATCTCTGGAGGTCCCTTCCAGCCTCTAACATTCTGTGATTCCATGAAAAGCACAGGAAAAGGGTCCAGAAATGTGACTTCCAGCCACTGGTCCTGGGCATCTTTGGGAGTTTAAATCCCTTTTCCTGAGTCAGTGCAGAGTTAATCCAAGCCATGCCCCTAAGTGATGTTCTCCACCCGTTTCAGCCCTGGAGATCATCCTGCTGTGGGTCCGGAAGCTTCTGCTTTGGAAAGCTGATGGTGGTTCAAACCTGAGCCTGAGCTGAATTCCTCCAGGCACGTTTTTATTAGCCTTTTTTTTAGTCCTTCCTGCCAGGACAATGGTGTTGCTCTTGCTCTGCCCAGCCCTTTCCTCTACATTCCCAGACAGAAATAGTTAACTGGATCCAGCAGCAGATGAATGTCCTCGTTTCCTTCCCAGCGGGGGCAGCTCCCCCTTGCCCCAGGGAGGAGCCACTATCTAGTGAGATGATGCAAGAGCAGACCATGTCTCCCTCACCCTGGCAGTTTGGGTGACCCAGTGGCCCCTGCAAGTGCTGCCAGTTCCCTCAGGGGCTTTCTGTAGCAGCAGAGCAGCCCTTTGCTCCCCTCTTGTGATCCCTGGGGTGGGATGGGAGCACCTCGTGGCTCCGGGGAAGATGTGAGCCAGCCCCAGCTCTGCAGAGTTTCAAGTCAAAACAGATTAAGCTAATAAAAATGAAGGGATGGTGGAGAAGAGGGGAGGGGAGGAGAGGGAGAAAAGATGACACTGTGGGCATTGCAGAGCAATCCCTCTTGCAGGAAGAACCTCATTTGACAGTGTGGCTTCTCCTGGACTTGTGGTTGGGTCTCCCAGGACTACCAGGGCCAGGACCCTGTGCTGATCCCAGCAGCCAGGCCCCACAGGCTGGTCTTGGTTGCTCACATGTAGGTGTTTAAGATCATCTGAGATGCCATAGCCCATTAGCTTTGCTGGGGCTGTGGGGAACCCTGCTGGCTGCAGAGATGCTCCAGCTGCCAGAGCAGCTGGGAGGAGCTGCTCATGTAGCCACTTCTCCAAGGGCACCCAGAGCAAGGCTGCCTTTCAATGGGGCTTTGTTGTGTGCTTGGCTTGGCTTTGCAGGAGGTGCAAACTCCCTGGACAAAGCATTTCTCTTGCTGTGGGGCCAGGGAGAGATGGGTGAGAAGAGATCAGCTACAGCTTCTGCTCCTGGCTGAATGGACCCAGGATTTTGCACAGGATAGACAGAGTGTTCAGTGGGGAGTGCTGGCTTGGTGAAGCTGCTGCAGCCAAGACCTGCTCAACACAGCCATGTGAGTGAAAAGGTGAGCAAAGCTCTCCTGGTCATCCCTGGGGTAGAGGGGATTGCATGCTGCTGTGATTTCAGGAGAGGGGGAGCATGGTTTGAGGGTGTCAGGGAGTGATAGGACGGGGGGGAATGGAGCAAAACTAGAAGAGGGGAGATTCAGATTGGATGTCAGGAAGAAGTTTTGCACCATGAGGGTGGTGAGACACTGGAAGAGGTTGCCTGGGGAGGTGGTACAAACCCCATCCCTGGAGGGTTTTAAGGCAAGGCTGGATGTGGCTGTGAGCAACCTGCTGTGGTGTGAGGTGTCCCTGGCCATGGCAGGGGGGTTGGAACTGGATGATCCTTGAGGTCCTTCCAACTCTAACAATTCTATGATTCTATGATTCTCCCTCAGCCTGGGAGGTGGCCTGGGGCTGATGCCAGCTGTGCTGCTGCACACTGTTGGTCTTTTGGCAGGTAGGACCCATGGCAGGAAGACCAGAGCTGGGGCTGGTCCCTGCAGGAGGCTGCTCCAGACCTGCCCCTTCTCAGTTCTCTGGGTTGCTGTAGGGTTTGCCCTGGGTTGTTGTACATTGCTGAGGCTGTCTCTGTCTGGGGATCAGAGGAACATTAGGAAGAAGTTCTTTACTGTGAGGGTGGTGGAACACTGGAACAGAGTGCCCAGGTAGGTGGTGGAGGCCCCATCCCTGGAGACATTCAAGGTCACCTCAGCAACCTGTTCTAGCTGAAGATGTCCCTGCTTATTGCAGGGGGGTTTGGACTAGATGGCTGTTAAAGATCCCTTCCAACCCAAAACTACTCCGTGGAAGCTCTGGTGGCACATGCAGGAGGTTTTGGTGTCCATGGGGCACTTCTGAAGCTGGTTTGCAAGATACCAGCTGTGAATAAGGTTCTGGCAGAGAGGGATGCCCTGGAAAATGAGATGAGATGGGATGGGTGCAGCCAGGTCGGAAGAGCAGCAGGGAGAAGTCAGCAGTTTTCTGCAAGCAGCACTGTCTCCCATGGCAAACACAATATGAGGTTTCACCTGCTGGCCAGGGCAGCTTTGGGCATGGAGCTCATTTATTTAGCCCTCCATGAGCAGAGCTCACCTGGAGATCCTGAGCTGGGAGGAGGAGGAGGAAGCTCTGCTCCAAGCAGCTGCTTGCTTGCAAGCTTTTGCATCACACATCTCTCCTCTTCTGCACCTTGTGGCTGTGGAGCCTCCTGGCATCTCAGAGTGCTTTTTGAGCCATTCCAGCAGGTTTTCCTGGTTCTGGTGAGGGTGGACTCCTCTGAGGGATTTGCAGGGAGTGTTTTTAGGCTGTTTCTATTGGCAGGCTGCAGTTTGTGTATGCTTTGAGACCTTTATTGAAGTCTCTTATCACTGGGGCTTAAAACCAAGCAAGCCCTGCTGCAAGTCCTGCTGAGGAAAAGGCTCAGTTTAGGGCTTGGGCTGCTGTGTGAAATCCTTGGCCTTCTGCCTTGCTGCTGCAGCCTGCAGTCCCCATGGGGAAGGAGAGGTGATTTCACCCCTCAGCACAGTGGGGATCCATCCAGATTTAGCTCTTATGCCAGTGAAGGACATAGTTGGCACCAGGAGAGCCAGAGCATGATGCCTGGGGCTCCTGTCCGTGCTCACAGCCTCCCTGACCTGGCAGAACAAGATGTTCAGCAGATGCAAGAGGCATCAGCTTGGGAAACCTCCAAACCCAATTGCTTAAATGTGCTTTTTTTTTTTTTTTTTTTTATAACCAACCAGCTCCTCCACACACTCAGACACAGGGCAGTACCTTGTACTGGAGATACCAAAGCAGCTTGCTTCCACCCCCATCACCCCTCTCACTGCACCTTTGCTGAACCATGGTTCAGTAAAATCAGAGACTTGAAGGAGATCCCACCAGCCTCTGTGGAATTTGGAGTAATCCAACCTTACAGATGCCTCACCCAAAAAACCTCCACCCTGCTCTTCTAACGTTTTCCACTGAAAGGCAGGGCTGTCCCTCTCCCACTAGACCTGCAGCTGAGGTCTGAGACTGGTGGTCTTCAGATGCCAGCAATGGATTGATCTTGGGGCACAACGAGCAATGCATCCATCTGCCATGGTATCTAACTGATGATCAGTGTCCAGCATCATGGGTGCTGAGCAGTGGTAGGTGAACAGTGGGGAGCAGTGGGAGCTGTCCCTGCCCATGGCAGGGGGGGAGTTGGGACTAGATGATCTTTAAGATCTCTTCCACCCCAAACCATTCTGTGATTCTATGATATTTTTAGGGGTAGTTAAAAATGTAAAGCAGGAAGAAAGTGGTGCAGGAGGATGCTGTAGCTTGGCCAAGGTGTGCTTCTGGTCTCCTGGTTGCTGAGAGCACCCAGTGAAATGCAGAGGAGCTGGAGACTGAGCTGTGTCCCAGGGCAGCCCTTAGAGGTTGGGCAGGTGTTGAGCTTAGCTCCAAGGAAGGTTGAGCACCCAAGTTTAGGCAAGTAAATCCCACCCAGGTACTTAAAAACAGTCTTGGAGGATACTAAGAAAGATCTGTTCCATCTGAGGAGAATCCCCTACACTGCACATGGTCCTGCCTCCACATCACCCCACAATTGCTCCATACCCCTGCAACCCTTTTCCTGGAAACATCCACTGGGAGTCTCCTTCCAGGCAAAAGGGTGCTTTTTCCAAGATAATTGATTAGGAAAGATCCTGACTTGCTTTAAACCTCCTGCTACCATCAAACATCTCCTCCGACCAAAATGCTTCTGTGAGATCACAGAATCACAGAACTAACCAGGTTGGAAAAGACCTTTGAGATCATCCAAGTCCAACCTATCACCTTTGAGATCATCCAAGTCCAACCTATCACCTTTGAGATCATCCAAGTCCAACCTATCACCTTTGAGGTCATCAGGTCCAACCTATCACCTTTGAGATCATCCAAGTCCAACCTATCACCTTTGAGATCATCAGGTCCAGCCATTAATGCAGCACTGCCAGGGCACCACTAACCCATGGCCCTCAGCACTGCTTTCAAATCCCTCAAGGGATGGGGACTCCACTACTCCCCTGGGCAATCGGGGCCAGGTCTTGACAACCCTTTGGGGGAATTAATTTTTCCTAATGTTGTTCAACCTCTCCTGGGGCAACCTGAGGCCATCCCCTCTCATCCTGTCACTTGTTCCTTGGGAGAAGAGACCAACCCCCACCTGGCTCCAACCTCCTTTCAGGAATTGTAGGAAGTCAGGAGGTCTCCCCTCTACCTCCTTCTCTCCAGGCTGAACAACCCCAGTTCCCTCAGATGCTTCTCACAAGGCTCTAGGCCCTTCACCAGCTTTGTTGTTCTTCTTTGGACATGTTTTGGATCCTTCTTTAGGTGTATCCTCCTAGGTGTATCCTCCTAGAAAGGGAGGGAGAGAAAGCTGCCTTGTTGGTGGCACAGCTACAAGCTCCCAAACAGGATGCACATGCTAGAAAATGGAGCACAGTTGGTTGAAACTGGTTTGGTGGAGCAGGAAACCTTCTATTTTAGGGGGATTCTGATATCTCTCAGTCTTCACTGCACCACAGATGAAAAAAATAACAGACACCCCCTCCCCACACACACACTTCTGCTGCTAGCAGTAGCATTGTGGCTGCTGTGTGTGAACCTCCATTAACCTCTGGCCCCTGTGGCTGTGCTGCTGCAGGGACTAAGCCTTACAGTAGGAGAGTCCATCCTGCTGTTCTTCCTTCTAATGGGAAGCTTCCACAAATCAAGCCAAACCAAATATTTGTAGCAAAGGCAGGGGCAGCCCAGAGGGAGCTGAGGAAGGCAGGACTGCTCCTGCCCCCAGGCAGGAGGTGACATCATCCGGATTCCTTTGCTGAGGAATGCAGGATTTGCCTCTTCCTTGCCAGTAATTGCAGTTCAAAACCAGAGCTGCCCAGGGATGCAGGTTTCATCCATCCCCTTCCATCACACAGCAGAGAGGACAAATGTCATAGAGTCATGGAATGGTTGGGGTTGGAAGGGACCTTTGAAGGAAAGTCCAACCCTGCTGCAGTCAGCAGGGATCTCTGCAACTAGATCCAGCTTCTCAGAGCCCCAAACAGCCTGACCTAGAATGGTTCCAGCAATGGGCACCTCTCAGGGCAAGCTGGGTCAGTGTTTCACCACCCTCACTGTAAAATATTTCTCCCTTCTCTCTAGTCTGAGTCTCCTCTTTCAGTTGAAACCATCACCTCTTGTCCTGTCACAGCAGGCCCTGCTTAAATGTCTCTCCCCATCTCATCAACCACTGAGAGGCCACCAGAAGGTCTCCCTGGAGCCTTCTCTTCTCCAGGCTGAACAGCCCCAACTCTCTCAGCCTGGCCTCACAGCAGAGGACTTCCAACCCTCCCAGCATTGCTGTGGCCTCCTCCAGCTCCCTTCCAACAGGTCCATGTCCTTCTTACGCTGGGGACAAACTTTTTAGGAGGGCTTCTAAAGGTCCCTTCCAACCCAAACCACTCTGTGATTCCCTCATCCCATCTGCAATCCCTTCAGGCTCTGCCTGGGCTCCAACTTCAGCAAACTCCCCTGGAAATGAGCAGCAGTGGCTAACATTTGGATGTCATCAGCACTTCCCACCAGCATTGGTGACACCAAAGGGGTCACTTCCCGTGGCATGCAGCCTGTTGCTGTCATTTCAATAGGTGGAACTAGGTGTAGCTCACCAACAAGGTGATTGAGTGGTTGGAAAGACCCCAGATTTTTTGCTCTCAGTGGCTGGCTGAGGCTGGCTGGCAGGAAACACAAGCACTGTTCTCCAAGGCAGGGCTGGGTTTGCTCCTGCACACAGAGTCTTTAATTTTCTGCCAGGTTTTGGAAATTCTTGGCCATTACCACTGGACAATTAAATCAAGAGCAGAAAAGAAGAGCTGCAGCCAAAGGAGAAAAACCCACTTGGTCAGCTGGATTTTTGAAACAGGGCTGGAGGGAGGACCTTTGAATGGGCAACAGGCAGAGCAAGGGCTGTTTGGGGTCTGGATCTGCAGTTCTGAAGGTGGTGAGGCCATAGAATGGTTGGGGTTGGAAGGGACCTTAAAGGTCAGCCAGTTCCAACTCCCTGGCCATGGGCAGGGACACCTTCCACTTGACCAGGTTGCTCAAGGCCTCATCCAACCTGGCCTTAAACACCTCCAGGGATGTGACATTAGGTGTGCCAGGAGAAGACCTGCTCATTTGTGGAGCCAGCAGCACAGCTAAAGCCAGTGGGGATGGATGTGTGGTGGAGTGAGGCAATGACATGTTGTCAAGAGTGAAGGCAGAAGAGTCACAGCTAAGCAGGAGACAAAGATGTAGCTGGTTGGGATCAAGTTCCCACAAGGGACAGGGTGGTAGTGACATGGGAGACACCCTCTGTGAGACCTCCTGGACTTGGTTTGTATGTTGTCTTCCCCCAGGCAGGTGCTTCCCCTTGTTATGTCTTGGCCACCCTTCATCACAGGTCTGTGTCTGGTGCTAGTGATAAAGATTCATGGTTTGCAGGACTCTTACTGCTAGACAGAAGGCAAAACTGTATCTCCCTTGTGCTGGTGCCATTGGGAGAGGTGGAAATCACAGAACCACAGAATGCATTGGCTTGGAAGGGACCCTTGAAGTCCATCTTGTCCAACTCCCCTGCAGTGGGCAGGGATATCTCCAGCTAGATCAGGTTGCTCAGGGCCCCCCATCAAGATTGGCCTTGACTGTCTCCAGGGATGAAAGAAATAGGAGTGCTCTGCTCAATTCTGTCTGGTGTCACCCTAGAGACAGCAGAGAGCTGGCCAAGCAGCACTGACACTGGCTCCAGGGGGCTGAGGTGAAGGTTTCTGGGCTTTGAAGTCAGGAGGGACCCAAAAAAGTAGCCAGGAACATAACAATGGATGGAAATCTTTCAACTGATGCAAGGCAGCTCACAGGCTGTGTGTGTGTGATGGCTCAGTGAATCAGGTACCACCAGCCAGCTGTGGGACTCTGCCCCCCTGGCTCCAGTTCCTCATGGCTTTACCTTTTCCATCTGTGTGCAGACCAACCCATCTGACAGAGTTCTGCAGAAGAGAATTGGAGGGTTTGGGTTCCACCCCTTGAGCTGTTCCTTCTTAATCCTTCCCAGAAGCACAGATGGTGGTGTGGCTTCTTATTTATTTCTGTAGGGAGGATGACTTGGAAAGGAAGGGAGGGAAAGAACCAGAGATGGAAAGAGTGAATTTTCAAGAAGAGCTTCCCACAACTTCATCTTCTTTCCCCAGCTTCTGGCAATGGCCAGGACACTAACAGCAGCTATTGACTCAAGAAAATTTCCAAGGGGTTTCCTGGAATACCAAAATGTGGTGGGCTGGGTGCCCATCAGAGCCACAGTGAAGAGGATGTGCACCCTGCAGCAGCAATCCTGGATGTGTCCCAGTAGCTGCCTGTAGGTCTGAGCCCCTGACTTGACATTTCTGAGGGCCACCTGCTGCAAAGTGAAGGAGGCTCAGGGTTTGTTTCCTTTGCATGGTGTTGTCCATCCTCTTTAAACTGAACACTGCTGAAAGTAGCAGAGGATGCTGAACCAGCTCTGAGCTGCTGGAAGCTCATGGAGGCCAGAAACATGAGCACACGCCTGGGAGGTGAGGAAGGTGCTGGCTGCATGTCAGGGGGGGTGGGTTTGGTGTTATTGTGGATTCAGCTGGGACTGCAGCACCCTCTGTGTCCAACCCCCAGCCTCACAGAGCAGCTTCTTGCATTCCTGCTTGAGAACCAGCCAAGTTTTGGAGAGGTCCAGCATTTCTGTGCAAGTCCCAGGGGTGCCAAGGGCACCTGCTCTGGCACCAGGGGCCCACCACACTCCAGTGGGTGCTGGAGGGCTTGGTGTGAGCAGAGTAGCATGCACCTGAGCCTCACTTTTCTAGCACAACCTGCACCCCTGTGCCTGCAGCTGTCTTGGGAAGCTCTCTACCTTCAGGCCCAGCCTGTTGGATGAGGAAAGAGAAAAACCTCATCCAGCTGCCTCCTTGTCTGAGGCTGTGGATCAGCCTCCAGCACTGCAGCATCGCTGGCTCAGCCCCATGGCCCTACCACTCCATGAACTTCCGAGGTTCCCCTGTGTAAAAGGCGTGGAAGGGCTGTCCACCTCCTCCTCCTGCATCTCCCCACCCTTCCCCTTCCTCTTCAACGTGCTCATTCATGAAAAAATCCCTGCTGGATGGCCATGGGAAGAGGAATTGCTGCTGGCGCGTTGCTTCCCACGCCTTGGCCAAGGGAGGCTGTAGGCTTCCAGAGGTTTAATCTCTGTTTTCACAGCTGCCTTCAATATTTCCCTTTCTTCTCTCCAGCTTTTTATTGCTGCTCATTCCCTGGACCAACCTGTTGCAAAGCAGCATGTGCACTCATCTTGCAGCACAAGTGGCTGCTGGCTTCTCAAGGCCCCCCCGTGTGCTCATGAAGGGTTGAGGCTCTCCCATGGTGAGGGTCACACCACCAGCTCTGTGTCCATGAGGGAAATTGCACAGTCACTGACTGACAGGGATTGGAAGGGACCTCTGGAGATTACCCAGTCCAACCCTGCTTGCCAAAGCAGGTTCACCTAGAGCAGGTTGCACAGAATTGAGTCCAGGCAAGTTTAGACTGACTCGAGATGGAGACTCCACCACCCTTGAAGTGAAGGAAGTTCCTTCTCATGTTTAGATGGAACTTCCTATGTTTTGTTTGTGCCCAAACTTCCTATGTTTGTTTGTCTTGTCCTGTCACTGGGCACCACTGAAAAAAGCCTGGCCCCATCCTCCTGACACCCACTCTTTAAGTATTGATCAGCATTGAGAGGATCCCCCCTCAGCCTGCTCTTCTTTAGGCTAAAAAGCCCTAAGTCCCTCAGCCTTTCTTCATAAGAGAGATGTTCCAGTCCCCTAAATATCTTTGTAGCTCTTTATTGTACCCTTTCAAGCAGAACTGGGGAGCTCAGAGCTGAACCCAACCCTCTAGATGAAGCCTCACCAGGGCAGAGGGGAAGGAGAACCTCCCTTGACCCTGCTGGCCACACTCTTCTTGATGCACCCTTCCTGCAGCAAGGAAAGTTCTGGCATCATGGGGCACTCCTCTGAGAGCATTTGGCTGCAGCCCAGTCCTCCTGGCTCCTTCCCACCTGGCACCATGTGGGGTGAAGGCAGCTTGGTAGCAGGGACCAGCTGAGTCCATCCTTTGGTGGGAGAGGGCAGGCAGGAAGGCTGAGGAATTGTCTGCCTTAGCCCTGTCCAGGGGCACGATGAGGCTATGGCAAATGCTCAGGCCCATGGTGCCAAATTCAGGACATGATGGGCTGGGGGGTTTGATGGAGGTGGTGTGCAGTTTGGCTGTGGTGCTGGAGGGCTTGACCATGCTGGGGCAGGGTTTGATGGAGGTGCTGTGCAGTTTGGCTGTGGTGCTGGAGGGCTTGACCATGCTGGAGTAGGGTTCAGTGGAGGCTGGGCAGGGTTTGATGGAGGTGCTGTGCAGTTGGTTTGGTGGTGCTGGTGCAAAGTTCAGTGGTGCTGGAGTAGGGTTTGGTGGTGCTGGTGCAAAGTTCAGTGGTGCTTGTGAAGGGTTCGGTGGTGCTGGTGCAGGGTTCGGTGGTGCTGGGGCAAGGTTTGGTGGTGCTGGGGCAAGGTTCGGTGGTGCTGGGGTAGGGTTCGGTGGTGCTGGTGCAAGGTTCGGTGGTGCTGGGGTAGGGTTTGGTGGTGCTGGGGTAGGGTTTGGTGGTGCTGGTGCAAGGTTTGTTGGTGCTGGGGTAGGGTTTGGTGGTGCTGGGGTAGGGTTCGGTGGTGCTGGTGCAAGGTTTGGTGGTGCTGGGGTAGGGTTCGGTGGTGCTGGTGCAAGGTTTGGTGGTGCTGGGGTAGGGTTTGGTGGTGCTGGTGCAAGGTTTGGTGGTGCTGGGGTAGGGTTTGGTGGTGCTGCTGTAGGGTTTGGTGGTGCTGGGGTAGGGTTTGGTGGTGCTGGGGTAGGGTTTGGTGGTGCTGGTGCAAGGTTCGGTGGTGCTGGTGCAAGGTTCGGTGGTGCTGGGGTAGGGTTTGGTGGTGCTGGTGCAAGGTTCGGTGGTGCTGGTGCAAGGTTCAGTGGTGCTGGGGTAGGGTTTGGTGGTGCTGGTGCAAGGTTTGGTGGTGCTGGGGTAGGGTTTGGTGGTGCTGCTGTAGGGTTTGGTGGTGCTGGGGTAGGGTTTGGTGGTGCTGGGGTAGGGTTTGGTGGTGCTGGTGCAAGGTTCGGTGGTGCTGGGGTAGGGTTTGGTGGTGCTGGGGTAGGGTTTGGTGGTGCTGCTGTAGGGTTCGGTGGTGCTGGGGTAGGGTTTGGTGGTGCTGGGGTAGGGTTTGGTGGTGCTGCTGTAGGGTTTGGTGGTGCTGGGGTAGGGTTTGGTGGTGCTGGTGCAAGGTTCGGTGGTGCTGGTGCAAGGTTTGGTGGTGCTGGGGTAGGGTTTGGTGGTGCTGGGGTAGGGTTTGGTGGTGCTGGGGTAGGGTTTGGTGGTGCTGGTGCAAGGTTCGGTGGTGCTGGTGCAAGGTTCGGTGGTGCTGGGGTAGGGTTCGGTGGTGCTGCTGTAGGGTTCGGTGGTGCTGGGGTAGGGTTTGGTGGTGCTGGGGTAGGGTTTGGTGGTGCTGCTGTAGGGTTCGGTGGTGCTGGGGTAGGGTTTGGTGGTGCTGCTGTAGGGTTTGGTGGTGCTGGGGTAGGGTTTGGTGGTGCTGCTGTAGGGTTTGGTGGTGCTGGGGTAGGGTTTGGTGGTGCTGGGGTAGGGTTTGGTGGTGCTGCTGTAGGGTTTGGTGGTGCTGGGGTAGGGTTTGGTGGTGCTGCTGTAGGGTTTGGTGGAGCTGCGGTAGGGTTTGGTGGTGCTGGGGTAGGGTTTGGTGGTGCTGCTGTAGGGTTTGGTGGTGCTGGGGTAGGGTTTGGTGGTGCTGCTGTTGGGTTTGGTGGTGCTGGGGTAGGGTTCGGTGGTGCTGCTGTAGGGTTCGGTGGTGCTGGGGTAGGGTTTGGTGGTGCTGCTGTAGGGTTTGGTGGAGCTGCGGTAGGGTTTGGTGGTGCTGGGGTAGGGTTTGGTGGTGCTGCTGTAGGGTTTGGTGGTGCTGGGGTAGGGTTTGGTGGTGCTGCTGTAGGGTTTGGTGGTGCTGGGGTAGGGTTCGGTGGTGCTGCTGTAGGGTTCGGTGGTGCTGGGGTAGGGTTTGGTGGTGCTGCTGTAGGGTTTGGTGGAGCTGCGGTAGGGTTTGGTGGTGCTGCTGTAGGGTTTGGTGGAGCTGCGGTAGGGTTTGGTGGTGCTGCTGTAGGGTTTGGTGGAGCTGCGGTAGGGTTTGGTGGTGCTGGGGTAGGGTTTGGTGGTGCTGCTGTAGGGTTTGGTGGTGCTGGGGTAGGGTTTGGTGGTGCTGGGGTAGGGTTTGGTGGTGCTGCTGTAGGGTTTGTTGGTGCTGGGGTAGGGTTCGGTGGTGCTGGGGTAGGGTTTGGTGGTGCTGGGGTAGGGTTTGGTGGAGCTGCTGTAGGGTTTGGTGGAGCTGCGGTAGGGTTTGGTGGTGCTGCTGTAGGGTTTGGTGGAGCTGCGGTAGGGTTTGGTGGTGCTGGGGTAGGGTTTGGTGGTGCTGGGGTAGGGTTTGGTGGTGCTGCTGTAGGGTTTGGTGGTGCTGCTGTAGGGTTTGGTGGTGCTGCGGTAGGGTTTGGTGGTGCTGGGGTAGGGTTTGGTGGTGCTGCTGTAGGGTTTGGTGGTGCTGGGGTAGCTTTTGGAAGCCTGATGCCCAGCCCAGCAGACAGGCAGGGCTGTGCTCATGCCCAGTGTGGTGGAGAAGCAGCTGCTGGCAGGTCCCCACTGGGCGTTCATGGGCTGGGACTTGAGGCACTGCAGAGCCCAGAGTCTACCTTTGCCTGGAGCATCAGCACGGCCCAGGGCCAGGTGACGCTGGCTCCATTCCCACCCGGATGCCAACCTTCTGCACCCCACTCTCTGCTTCTGGAGGGGAAGGAGGGGCACTGATCCACCACCCCTGCAGTGCTGTGAGCTCTGGGGACAATGAGCCACGTGGTCACCTTTCTTGGCACGGGGGAGCCAGCGGTGCCCAGATGTGACCTCTGTGGCGTCAGCGGGCGGAGGCACACCTATGTAAACACGTCCAGGAAGGCTCCCATCCCTTTCCAGCCCCAGGCTTGCCTCCAGACCACACCAACCGCTCTGCACTGATGCTCCAGGGCTGCTGGGGAAGGTAGGGTACTGCTTACCCAGTGCTGGGCTCTCCTCCAGGCATTTCTCCCTCATGTTCCTCTTTTCTGCATGCAAACCTGACCTAGTCGTTAGCTCTCTGTGCAATTACCTCAATGGGGATTTAATTATTTGCTGGTGATACTGGTGCCATGATAAATCTCGGTGAGCAGAGTAGAAACCTGCCCCAGTCATGCTGGGAACCTGGCCAGAAGGATCGGAAAGCACTTGTGGTGATAACATTTCCTTTCTTCCTTTGTTTTCTTCTGTGTCTGCTATCTAAGAACAGTTGGCAAGAGCATGTCCAACCTGTTTGGTTCTTCATCTCTCACCTTTGAGTCCCTTTCTTCCCTTTTAATGATGTTTAGATCTTATTAGTGATGGAAAAATGGACCACAAAGTCCCACCCAGGGGTCTGGTGTTTTCTCTTTGGTGTTTCTTGACTTCAATATCCTCTGTAGTTGGTGTTTCAGAGTGAGGAGGGGTCTGGTGACCAGGTAGCCAGGGCTGAGCTCAGGAGGACATGGTGGCGATTTGAGGTGGCAGGTCTGCAGCCTTGAGTTTATCTGGGGATGGAGCAGGGATGGGTTTATAAGGTGAGGGGAGGGTTTGCTCTCAGCTTTTTTCCCTGTTTGCACAACACTTGGGTCATGGAAGGGCTTCACTCTTATGGCTCTGGCAAGTTAGAGGCTCCTCCAAAACCAAGAGATTGGAGAATAGATGCTGCAGGGCTGAGTGCTGGGATCTGCAGAGAGTTTCCTCAGGTCAGGGGACATGGGAAAGACGAGAGAACACTGGAAAAAAGAAGTCAAGCAGCCACATTTTTGGCTGTTCCTGCAAGGTGGGGAGCACCTTTTTCCTTTTTCCCCCTAACATCTGTGGATTGGCAGGGATGCTGTGTTGGGAGGAAGCTTGGAAAAGCCCCAGAAAAAGGAGGCAGGAGTGAGGAGAGCAGGAACAGAGGATGGAAGTTCTGGGATCCATTTAAGAGCTGCTGGGTGAGGTCCAGAGAGGTTTGGTGTCTTAGAGTCATATTTCAGGTAAGATTTTTATCTTACCTTATGAGTCCTGCTCCCTGAGCTTCACTCCAGCTCCTGCAAGCAGGCCACTTGCTGAGGTGCTGGATGAGGGGTTTAGGAGAAGAGCATTGTGTTCCTGGTAGAGCAAAGTGGAACTCAGCACCCTGAGCAGATGCCACACCAATGCAAAAGGACCTTAAATCTGTTTACAAGCACAGCAACTCTTCCAAATCACCTAGAAGGAGAGTGTAGGGCAGGGCAGTCACTCAGTGGTCACAGTGCATGGCTGAGGATGTTTGAGGGAGCACTGTGAGAACCATATGGAGCACAGAGTGGATTCAGATACTCAGACTGGATCCTGTGGGTCCTGTTCCTGAACCAGTCTGGGGGGCACTTGCTCATTACAAGCTCCTGTCCTTGTCAGAGTCTAGACATGGTTCCTCTAAGCTGCACTTTGGTTGGCACATTACAGGTATCTTTGGGATGGTAAAGAAGCAAAGGTAACTTTGGAGCAGTTTTCATACTGGGCCTCTGTACTCAAGAGTGAAAGAAACCTCCATCAAATCCCCAAACCAGTGTGGTTTGGGCAAGTGGATGTGAGCCCAGGGCCCAGGTGGAACCTATAGAGCTGTATCTTCACCTTGGCAGGTGGGGTTATGGTTCATTGTGGGTCATACTGTCCTTTACAAGGGGCAAAATGCCCTTCAGTCAGAGCCAAGAGCAGTAGCAAGGTCTCCCTGGGTTTCTCCAACCCATAGAAACCTGGTTTAAATTCTGGTGGGAAAATCCATGCTGAGGATTGCTATGTGTAATGGGGCTGGTGGAGCAGCACCATCCTGGCCAGGTGAGTGGAGGTTGTCCTGCCTGTTGTGGTGGCTGTTCCCATGTCTGACAGATGAGGCAGGAACTGCTGCTGCAAAAACATAGGAGTCAGACCCTCAGACTCAGCAGCCTGCCTGGGTGGTTGCAAAGCACCTTCCACAAGAAACCCAAACCCATTGTGCATCTGAAGGGGTTTGCAGGAGTGGTGTGGTGAGGGAAGCTGGAGGAGGTCCTGAGCACATCCTGCTTTGCTTGTGTGCATCCAAAGCAGACACAACCACTCCACCTTTGCTTTCAGGGGTTGTTGTGTTTGCTCCCAAGCTGTGTCTAAGATGTTTGTCCCTCCACAGGGAAGCTGGTTGCTCCCCCCTCTTCCCTCCCCTGCAGTGACAGCAGGAGTATGGTTTTTGGGCAGCTAAAAAGCAGTGGGAAATTCTCCAGTGCGAGCCAGGGACCTCACCCAGCAGCTCTTAAATGGATCCCAGAACTTCCATCCTCTGTTCCTGCTCTCCTCACTCCTGCCCCCTTTTCCTGGGGCTTTTCCAAGCTTCCTCCCAACACAGCATCCCTGCCCATCCACAGGTGTTAGGGGAAAAAAGGAAAAAAGGTGCTCCCCACCTTGCAGGAACAGCCAAAAATGTGGCTGCTTGACTTCTTTTTTCCAGTGTTCTCTCGTCTTTCCCATGTCCCCTGACCTGAGGAAACTCTCCCCCTGCCCACTGCTGCTCACAGTGAACTGCAGATGGAGGAGCAGTTGTGGAGGCAGGAGCAGGAGATGATATGCCATGAACTTTTGCATGACCTTTTTCACCAGGGGATGGATTTCCTTTGATTTTTTATTGAATTATGGTGGAGTGTTGGGTTGGTTTTTTTTTCCCCCTCACTCTTTCTGTACAAGTTCAGGAAGGACTGCAGCAAGTCAAGCCTGGCTTGGCTTCACAGGGTTGTCTAGGCCTGGCAACACTGGCTGGAAAGTTTATTGCTTCCTGTTATGAGAGCTTGGAGAGCTGTGATGAGCTTGCAGGACAGGCGTTGGGTATCACCAGCAGCCGGTATGACCCCGACGGGTGTGGCTGGAGATGGCCTTTCATTCCTGTTGCTTCCCCAGCTACTTCAGGAAAGGGAAGCAAATAGAGGAGGGAATAATTGGTCCATCTGACCCCTGCTATTGAGGCAGATGCTTTCTTTGGAGCAGGAACAGACACAAGGGAAAAACTCATAGGACCGTAGAATGGTTTGGGTTGGAAGGGACCTAAGAGATCATTGAGTTCCGACCCCACTGCCATGGGCAGGGACACCTCCACTAGACCGAGTGCTCAAAGCCTCATCCAGCCTGGTCTTAAACACTTGCAGGGATGAGGTGTTCACAGCTTCTCCAGGCAACCCATTGCAGTGTCTCAAAAGGCTATAAAGGGCTCCACTGAGCCACCTCCCCAGGGCTCTCCGTGAGTCCTTTCTTGCCACCTTTCGGTACCTTTGGTCTGTGTTGTCTCCCCAGCCCTGGACACTGCAGCAGAAAGGTTCCTGGCAGAGGAAAAAAAACAGTGCCTTTGTCAGCACCGAAATCCTGTCCAGTTCTGGGCTCCCCAGTTCAAGAGAGACAGGGAACTGCTGGAGAGAGTCCAGAGGAGGCTACGAAAGCTGCCAAGGGGCCTGGAGCATCTCTGTGAGGAGGAAAGGCTGAGAGCCTTGGGGCTGAGAGCCTGGAGAAGAGCAGCCCCAGAGGGGATCTGAGCAATGATCAGCAAGAAGTAAAGGGTGGGGGGAAAGAGGAGTGGGGACACGGTCTTGTCAGTGGTGCCCAGTGACAGGACAAGTGGCAATGGGCACAAACTGGAACCCAGGAGGTTCCGTCTGAAGATGAGGAGAAAATTCCTTGCTTTGAGGGTTCTGGAGCCCTGATACAGGCTGCCCAGAGAGGTCGTAGAGTTTCCTTCTCTGAAGAGATTCCAGACATGCCTGGATGTGTTGCTGTGTGACCTTCCCTAGGTGATGCTGCTCTGGCAGGGGGGTTGGACTGGATGATCTTTCGACGTCCCTTCCAACCCCTAACATTCTGTAATTCTGTGAATCTTCTGTGGGTGTCCTTGCCTTAGCTGGGAGAGTTGGACTAGGTGATGGCCAGAGGTTCCTTCCAAACTCTACCATTCTGTGATGCTGTTTGGTGATGGGAACCACTCAGTCTCTGACAGTGTGATGGCCAGACCTGCTGGGCAAGAGGCTGGAGCAGGAGCAGAAGTTACTTGGCCTGCCTAGATGCACCAGACAAGATTGCTGGGTGTATAAATAACCCTCAGGGTTAGAAAGCAAAGCATTTGGAAGGACTGCTGACCCTTGGGACAGGGACCATGCTGAGCTGCCTTTTATCTCTGAGTTGTTGCCCCTGGTCCTGCAGAGCCTGGAAGTTGTTCTCATCCAGTTATTTTTAAATAACTAAGAATACTTCTCTGTAGCTCCATCCTGTGCTGGCTGGAGTGGGTGGAAATTTCACCACAGCTCTCTGGTGGGAATGAGGTCCTGGTGGCTATCCCTCAGGCCTGATGGATCTCACAGGACTTGCCTTTTAGAAGTTGATGGTATGACATGTTCTGGATCCCCACTTAGGAGGACCATGAGGTGGCCCTGATGGAGGTCACCAGGAGGTGATCCACCACACTGTCTCCAGACTTGAAGGACCATGTGGGCAAGGAGGTGCCTGCCCCAGCATGGCCTCAAGTCACTGCATATGTTCTGCCCCTCATGTGGATCTCTGTGGGAGACCTCCAGGGAGGCTGGGGCATTGCTGGAGATCTCCATCCCTAGTGCTCTCATCTGAAACCAGCTCCCTACCTCCCCATGTCCTTTGAGAGTGCAAGCTTTGGTGGTGTGCTGTGTGCATGCAGCCAGAGTTGTGACAATTTAACTTCTTCAGAAGCTTCTTGTCCTCCCAGATACCTCCCAAACTCTGGTGTCTCCAGTGTGGCAGATTGCCCCAAGGATATGTTCAGCCCTACAGCTAACCTTGCTGATGGAGCTTTTCCACTTGCTTATCAGAGATGGGTTCCTCCAAACAGTGAATTAACTTATCACAGTGTCTGAGTAGTCAGCTTAGGGCTAAAAACCTTCAAGAAAGTCACTGCCATGTGTCCACAAATGCTTTATACCATGGGGACCCCATCAGCTCTGGTGTCAGCAGAGGTTCACACTCTCCTGGGCTCTCACAGAGCAGCTCTCAGCAGCATGGACAAAGCATTAGCTGGCATGGAACGGTGCAGGAGATGCTGCTGCTTGCAAGATTGTTGGTGTGAGGTGCTGCAGTGAGCAGAAACTGGCCCTCCATGTCCCTTCAGGCTCTTTGGGAAAGCAGAGGGCTGACAGCAGGGTGAAAATCCTACTTTGTCAGGACCAGGGATGAAAGTTCCTGACAAAATGTATAGTTTCAAACATCCCCCTGGAGAAAATCAGACATCATCCTGTGCTTTGTCTCATCAAAGGCTGGATCTGAGCCTTCTTGGTTGCTGTTTGTTTCTCCTCCTCACTGGCTCTTGGGGTCACTTTCTGCCCTGATTCTCCACTTCCATCACAGCAGATGCCTGATCCCATTGGGGTGGCAGTGAGAAGGTTCTGCAGGGATGGAGCAGGGATGGGAGGCAATCCTTGGGCTGTCTGAATGAAGAATTTCTTCTCCACCTGCTTCATGTACATTTCTGTTTGTCTTATTATTTCTTCTTTCACAGTCTCACAGTATATCAGAGGTTGAAAGGGAGCTCAAGAGATCATCAGGTCCAACCCCCCTGCCAGAGCAGCATCACTTAGGGTAGTCTGCACAGGAATGCATCCAGCTGGGTTTTGAAAGTCTCCAGAGAAGGAGACTCCACAACTCCCCTGGGGAGCCTACAACCCTCCTGGGCAGCCCTTCATAGAATCATAAGATGCTTTGTCTTGGAAGAAACCTTTAAAGTTCAGCTAGTCCAACCCCACTGCAGTCAATAGAGACATCTTCAACTAGAGCAGGTTGTTCACAGCCCCAGACAACCTGGGATATAGTTCCAGGGGTGGGGCATCTACCACTTCTCTAGGCAAACTGGGACAGGGTCTCACCACCCTCAGAGATTTCTTCCTTATGTCCTGTCTGAATCTCCCTCTTTTATTCCAAATCATCTCCCCTTGTCCTGTCACAACAGACCCTGCTAAAAAGTCTGTCCCCAGCTTCCTTTAAGCACTGCAAGGCCACCAGAAGGTCTCCCTGGAGCCTTCTCTTCTCCAGGCTGAACAACCCCAACTGTCTCAGCCTGGCCTTACAGCAGAGGGCTTCCATTCTTCCTATCATTGCTGTGGGCTCCTCTGGCCCTGCTCCAACAGGTCTGTGTCTCTCCTGAGGACTCCAGAGCTGGCCCCAGCACTGCAGGTGGGGTCTCAGCAGAGAGGAGCAGAGGGGTAGAACCCCCTTCCTCCCTCCCCCTGCTGCCCACTCTGCTGGGGCTCAGCCCAGGACATGGCTGGCACAGTGCTGGCTCATCTCCAGCTTTTCATCCATCTACAAAGAAGCCCAAAAAGTTTCTCTGTGTGCTCCAAATCATTTCCCCATCCTTCACCTGCTCTCTGCTCCCATCCACCAGGCTGGAGAGGTGTTCACCACATCTTTCAGACACAGCCTGTCCTGGGCTTGCAGCAAAGCAGGAGCTCCAGAGTGGTTTTCCTCACTAGTGAGCTTTGCCTCTATTTTTTTTTCCTTATTATTTATTTTTTTCCCCCAGCAACCAGGGAGTTTTTGCCAAAATGTGTTTTCCACATGTTCCCCGTTAGTCATGCTCTCTCTCTTGCAAATCTCCTACCAGCCCCCCTAGCCGGTGCTATTAATTTACTCCCAACCAGCTCAAGAGCTCAGCAGCAAAATTCCAGGCAACGTTCCTAAAACCAGACCCGGCGGCTTGTTTGGATTTAAAACCAACGCTCCCTTCTTCCACACAGCACCTTCCCTCCTTCTCCCGAGGCTCGGAGAGGGAGAGAGGCTCCAGGAGCGGTGGTGGGACCGGCCGTGGGGCTGCAGACAGCTGGGGCAGGAGCTCCGGGCGGTGGGGTCCCGGCCAGCGCAGAGGCGGGGTTTGGGAGCTCCGTTAAATACTTCCCCAAGCTCCGGTTTCCAGCTGCTGGGACATGGCTGGATGGAGGCGGCAGGAGTTTATCTAGGGCAAGGCGGAGGGCTGGAGGCATAGGAATGTCGGAGGAGGAGGGACAGCCGCCGCAGAAGCACCATGTCTCTGCTGTGAGTAGATAGCTTTCTATTGTTTTCCCTGCAGCTTAAGCAGCAAGGAAGAAGAGCCAGCCAGCACAGATGGCTTCTTCCTCTGGATTTTTAAATTCCCTCCCCGCCCTCTTTCTCTGCTTATTTTAAACTCAGGTTTTAAAGTTCTCCCAGTTCCAACCCTTGTGCCTGCGACTGCATGGAGGGATCAGCAGGTTTGGGGCTGCCCAGGGAAGTGGTGGTGGAGGTCTGGAGGGATTGAGAAGCTGTGTAGATGTGGTGCTGAGGGAGATGGTTTAGTGGTGGACTTGGCAGTGCTGGGTTAGCAGTTGGACTCAATGATCTTAAAAGTCCTCTCCAAACTAAAGTGATAAGACAAGGAACAATGGGTTCAAACTTGAACATCGAAGATTTCACCTCAACATGAGGAGAAACTGCTTTACAGGGAGGGTGACAAAGCACTGGAGCAGGCTGCCCAGGGGGGTTGTGGAGTCTCCTTCTCTGGAGATTTCCAAACCCACCTGGATGCATTCCTGTGCAGACTACCCTAAGTGATGCTGCTCTGGCAGGGGGGTTGGACCTGATGATCTCTTGAGGTTCCTTCCAGCCTCTGATACACTGTGAGACTGTAAATGATTCCATGAGAACATGGAGGTCATTCCTGTGCCTGGCTACATGCAGTTTGCACTACTTGAAGTGCTGCTACTGGGTTGAGTGGTGCAGCTTCTCCTTTGTAGCTGTGCTGCAGTGAAACTTGCACCCTGGGTGCATTTCCTGTGCAGCATGTCAGCTAGTCTGGAGGTGACAGGTGAAGCTGAATGACTGAATGATGGATTTCAATGCCCAGAGGGCTGGTGGGACCTCTCCTGCACTCCCTCCAGCAGATAATTTAGCTTCACAGACCTAATGAACCTTCATGAATCTAATCCACCTCCCTGCTGCAGCTCCATGCAGGGGGCTGCACTGTGTCTTTTCTCCACTGTGTGGAAAAGTCAGATCTGAAACACAGGGAAGAGGCAAAAGCCTCTTTGACAGCTGGCACTGGGAGGAGATGAGACATGGTCTTCTCCAGGTACCCTCCTGTTCACCAGCAAAAGTGATGTGTACAAATCCTCCCTGGGAAGCTCATTTGTCTTGTAATTTAGGTGTAGATGTGGTGCTTAGGGACATGGTGCAGTGGTGGACTTGGCTGTGTTGGCTTAAGGGATGGACTTGATGATCTTAAAGGTCTTTTCCAACCTAAATGATTCTGTGATTGAATCCAAAATGTAATAGCCTGCTAACCCCTCCCAAGCAATTAAAGATATTGAAATCTCATAGTGTGGCTATTTGAAAGCCAGGGAGTCTCAAAAAGCCCTGGGAGCTGAACTGAAGGGGTTGGAGGAGGGTTTTTTTAACCCATTTCCTTCAGCTCCTGCTTTCAAACCCGGTGCCAGGAAAGCAATTGGGCACACAGGGGTGTAACCTGAAGGTGGGATCATACACAGAGGCAAAAGCAGAGTCCCAGGGGCACTGGAACAGCCTGATGCTGTTTCCTGCAGATGTTCCTGCAGATCCAGATGTGCACAGAGAGCTGAGCCCTAGCGTCCATGGCAGGACTAACAGCTTGGGCTGGTGGCTGGTAACCAGAGGAGGTCTTCTCAAAGCAACAACCCCTGAGTTCTGTTATTTTGCAGCACTTTCTTTTCCCTTCATTCAGGAGGTTTGTGTTCTGAACCAAGGCTTTTGAGTGCTCCTTTCCAAACTGTGTCTCCCAGAGCAGACAGTGGGTGCTTTGCTAACAGCTAGGACCAATATCAGACCAAAACTTGAATATTTACCCCAAAAGCCATCATTACCTTGGCCAGACCCTGCCTGCCCCTGCAAACAGCTGGTGGGAGGTGAATCTGAGCTTTGGGAATTGTGCCTTTGAGTAGCACTTGCAAAATAGCAAATTATCATTGGTGTAGACCTTGCTGACCCTTAGGTGAGCACAGCAATGATGACAGAAGTGCTGTGTAGGACCTTTGAAGCCTGTGTTTTAGAATAATTTGGAGCTTGTAGCTAACTGGGGATGCAGGTGGGAGGTGGTGGTTGGCTGAACACCTGCATGGGACCAGTCAAACTGGGGCTGATGTCTGCTTCATCCAAGCTCCAGCCCAGCCTTGGCTGGAACCAAAATCCCCCCAGACAAATGTCTCATATCCCACAGCAGACCATCACCACACCCAGCAGGGTCTTCCATCCCCAGCCCCCTTTCAGCTAGCCAAGTGCCCAGATTAATCCTGCAAACCACTAACACCCCATTTTGCCCAGCTCTGAATGGGGACACAAACCAGAGGAAGGGTTAAAGACACTTCAAAGTGAATCCACTGAGTCTAAAGAACCCAAAAGGCACTCAGAAGGGATGGTTTCCCATCTCACCCCTGAATAATCCCAGTTTTCCCAGAGTAAAGCTCTTGTGGGTATCACTCTCCACATTCTCCTGCAGTGGCTGAGTTGTCTTATCTGCAGCAGCATTTCTCTACTGAGCAGTGGGTCCAAGGCATCACTTCTGGGGCAGGAGATGTGGATTCTGGTCCCAGAAGCTTTGAGGGCTGTTGTTCTTCATTAGGTAAGTTAAGGGCAAGGAGGAGAACTTCTCCATCTCTTCTTCTGGCTTACTAGCCAGCCTGGAGCCAGCAGTTTCTCTGCTCCCTGCCTCAGTTTCTCCAGCTACAGGACAAGAACAACACCATCTGCAGAGTGTTCAGAGGGCTCCTGCAGTCTCACTCTGCCGTGTGAAGACTTGGGGGTTTGGGTTCACAGAGGATTTGTTTGATCTAGAAATAGCAGGGTTAGAAAATTCCATCTGCCTGCTCTTGAGAGCCCTCAACAGCAGAAGAATTCCACTGCATCTCAAGCCTAGGGCTGTGCTGATACCTCCCGGGGCAGCACGAAGGCAAGAGCAAACCAGAGCTGTTTGGCTCCTGTCCTAAGCAGCAGAATGAGCAGAATCACATTCCAGAAAGGCTCAACACAGAGAGCAGACCAAGGCCTGTTTCTCTTCTTGCTGCCACATTGCCCTGTGCCCATGGCTGATGCTGGTGGCTGCTCCCACCTTGTGCCTGGCGTGGGTGATGGGCTCAAAGCCCATCTCATGGCATGGAAACCCAAGGGCATAATTTTGTGTCTCCATGTAAAAGTGCTAAGCCAGGTAAGGACCAGCCTGTGTCTCATGGCATCATTTCCCCCCCTGGTTATCTACCTCCCCTCAGCACAGAGGGGTAGGTTTCATGGCCATACTCATTCATGTGCACTCCCAGCCCAAAGCCACCTGTGTCTTGGGCTGGTCCCCAGCAGTGTGGGCAGCAGGGGGAGGGAGGAGATTCTGCCCCTCTGCTGTGCTTTGCTGAGACCCCTCCTGCAGTGCTGGGGCAGCTCTGGAGTCCTCAGGAGAGACACAGACCTGGCAGAGGGGGCCCCAGCAATGCCCTCTGCTGTGAGCCCAGGCTGAGACAGTTGGGGTTGTTCAGCCTGGAGAAGAGAAAGCTTCAGGGAGACCTTCTGGTGGCCTTTCAGATCCTAAAGGAGGCTGGGGACAGACTTTTTTAGCAGGGTCTTTTGTGACAGGACAAGGAGTGATGGTTTTAAACTAAACCAGGAAGATTTAGCCTGGAGAGAAGGATGAGATTTTTTTTTACACTGAAGCTGGTAAGATCCTGTCCCAGGTTGCCTAGAGAGGTGCTAAATGCCCCATTCCTGGAACTATTCCAGGTCAGGTTGTGTGGGGCTGTGAGCAACCTGCTCTAGTTGAAGATGTCCCTGCTGGCTGCAGGGGGGTTGGACTGGGTGACCTTTAAACCCAAACCCTTCCAACCCAAGCCGTTCTCTGATTCAACATACAGATGTGTTCCTGCTCTGGCAGGGGGCTTGGACTCAAAGATCTCCAGAGGTCCCTTCCAACCCCTACCATCCTCTGATCCTGTGACAGCAGGTAGTTTCTCTCCCTTTGCTTGACTGTGGAGGATTCCAGAGGAGCAGCCTGTGCAGGGCCAGCTGCTGCTGAGCCATCCCATACTGTTGCCACATGCTACTCCAGGTCAACTCCCTTGTGTCCCTACTCATGTGCTATGCACCTATGCACCTATGTCTGCCACCAACACATCTACTCTTTTCTTCTGGGTGCAGTGGTAGGCATTGGGTTTTGGGTAGGATTGGTCTAGCAGATGCCTAATTTAGTGCCTGCCATCAGGTGTCTGTGTGGAAACAAGGTGGTTATGTCCATTAGGAGCTGGAGGATGATTCAGAGGAGGCATGTAGGGCAACAAAGAGGTTGAGCCCATCCCCTGGTGCCCCAGGGTGAGAGCCCTGCTGTCCCATGCCATGGTGCTCTTTGGGTCTGGGTGCTTTATTTTTGTCTTCTCCATCAGGGCTGCTGCCAGTCAAGCAGTAAAATTGTCTCCTGCCCTCAGTCATGCCTGGGGTCACCCAAGGAGCTCAGGCTGAGGCTCACTGCAAGTTAAGGCAAACACCAAATGGTTGTGAGAAGCTCTTCCTCCCCAGCTGTCCAGGTCCCCTAATACATGCATGGTTTTCTCTGAAAGCTTCTCAAGGTTTATTTTCGAAGCAGCCTGTGTTTGATTAAACCTTTGGTTTGGTTTGGTTTGGTTTGTGTTTTCAAAAGGAACTTAAAAAGGCCATCAGCCTGTAAACATAAATATTCCCATTCTTTCCCCCATTCCTTGCATTTTTCTGGGTTTGCTCATGAAAGATCTTTCAGCCCTGCAAGGCTCTCTGATGTGGGCAGCATCTTCTGCTCCTGCTTTCAGCTCAGAATGGTTTAATGACCATGGTGGTGTTAGGTTGATGGTTGGATCTTAAAGGTCTTTTCCAAACAAAATGATTCTATGATTCTGTGGTTCAGAAGCAAGAGATTATCACCAGTTGAGCACCTGTTGGTGTGTAGGTGGCTTTCATGGTACCTTGGGTTCATGTGTTAGCCACCCAAAACCTTCTTACCCCTGAGCAACATCTTGAAGTTGGCCACAAAGTGGGTAAGGGTGAGTCTAGCAGGTGCTGGGGCTCGTTGTGTCTTTAATCTGTGTTTATCTGGTCCCACCAGGTATCTCTGCCTGGGATTATGATGGTGTTGCACATCCCCACGCTGGCTGTGGCTTGTTCCCCAGTGCTGCACTCTCATGGTCAGCCCCATGTCGTAGTCCCTGCCAGGTGCTGGGGAGCTGGGCTGCAGCAGTGAAGGGTGTCTCTTGGAGATAAAATCATAGAACCATAGAATGGTTTGGGTTGGAAGGGACCCCACTGCCATGGGTAAGGACACCTCCCACTAGACCAGGCTGCTCAAAGCCCCGTCCTGCCTAGTCTTAAGCAATTCCAGGGATGAGGTGTCTACAACTTCTCTGGTCAACCCATTCCAGGGTCTCACCACCCTCAGAGTAAAGAACTTGTTCCTAATGTCCAATCTAAACCTACCCTGCTGTAGTTTAAAGCCATTTCCCCTTGTCCTGTCACCACAGGCCCTTATAAAAAGTCCCTCCCCAGCTCTCCTTTAGCTCCCTTCAGTTACTGGAAAGCCACTATGTGGTCTCTCCGGAGCCTTCTCATCTCCAGGCCGATCAGCCCCAATTCTCTCAGCCTGTCTTTACAGGAGAGGTGCTCCAGCCCCTTGATCACCTTCGTGGCCCTCACAGAGGTGCCCTCATCTGCATGCCCAAGCCACAGCCGCATCACAGCCTGCAGCCACAGCTGCTGACTTACAGCCGTGGTTTCCATCTCTCCCTCTCCCCACAGGTCATAACTGAGTAGCCCTTATGACCAACATGAGCTGGAGCTTCCTAACCCGCCTGCTAGAGGAGATTCACAACCACTCCACCTTCGTGGGGAAGGTCTGGCTGACCGTGCTGATCGTCTTCCGCATCGTGCTGACGGCGGTGGGGGGGGAGTCCATCTACTCGGACGAGCAGAGCAAGTTCACCTGCAACACCAAGCAGCCCGGCTGCGACAACGTCTGCTACGATGCCTTCGCGCCCCTCTCGCACGTCCGCTTCTGGGTCTTCCAGATCATCATGATCTCCACCCCCTCCGTCATGTACCTGGGCTACGCCATCCACAGGATCGCCCGCTCGGCGGAGGAGGAGAAGAAGCTGAAGGGCTTCAAGAAGAAGAAGCAGTTTGCACTCAACTGGCAGGCAGTGCGCAGCGTGGAGGACCCGACGGAGGCCGACGAAGAGGACCCCATGATCTCCGACGACGCGGCCGAGCAGGAGAAAGCCAAGGCCAAGCCCAAGAGCAAGGAGCCCCAAAAGCACGATGGGAGGAGGCGCATCCAGCAAGAAGGGCTGATGAAAATCTACGTTTTCCAGCTTCTCACCAGAGCCTCCTTCGAAGTTTGCTTTTTGATAGGGCAGTACTTGCTCTACGGCTTCGAGGTAGAAGCCTACTACGTCTGCAACCGGGTCCCTTGCCCTCACACCGTGGACTGCTTTGTGTCCCGGCCAACAGAGAAGACCATCTTTCTCCTGGTGATGTACGTGGTGAGCTGCCTGTGCCTACTGCTGAACATGTGTGAGATGTTTCACCTGGGCTTTGGGACCATCCGAGACGCCATTCGCAACCGGAAAATCAACAGCTTCAGGCAGCCCCCTTACAACTACGCCTACCCAAAGAACATCTCCTGCCCTCCCGAGTACAACCTGGTAGTGAAGTCAGAGAAGTCCACCAAGATCCCCAACAGCCTGATGGCTCATGAGCAGAACTTGGCTAACGTCGCTCAGGAGCAGCAGTGCACCAGCCCAGATGAGAACCTCCCAGCAGACTTGTCCACCCTTCACAAACACCTGCGGGTGGCCCAGGAGCAGCTGGACATAGCCTTCCAGAGCTACAGCAGCACCCAGGGCAACACCCAACCTTCTCGAACCAGCAGCCCTGCCTCGGGAGGCACGGTGGTGGAGCAGAACAGGGCCAACACCGCCCAGGAGAAACAAGGTGCTAAACCCAAGGCCTGCCTGGAGAAAGGGAGCTCAAGCAGTAAAGATGGAAAGACCTCTGTATGGATATAGCTTTATCTAAGAGGAGCCAGGGCAGCCTAGGTGGCAGGGGGGTATTTTTGTTCATTTCTGGGTTTTGGTTTTGAGCTCGTTTCACAGGCACAATTTTTTTATATGGAAGTCAGGAGAGAAAAGCAATTTCTGACCAATTTAATGCTGTCTTCCAGTGCATTAATTAAAGACATTTCTTCCATGTTTCCAATACGTTCTCCAGTTGGGAACCTCCAGCGAGCAGCAGCAAACCCCTGTCATCTGCCAGTCCTTCAGTCATCACCAGAGTCCCCCAGCAGAGACTGGACAACGTGTTGTGATGGGTGGTGGAGCTGCTGGTGGCTCAGGAGAGAAGTCAGGCTGAGAGTGAGCAGCTTCCCTCCTGGATGGCAAGGCCAGAGTGCCATAGGTCAGGTGGTGTTTAATTACTAAACATCCTTAATCCAAATTACTTTGTGCTCCCTTGAGAAGCAAACAACTGACACATTGCACGAATCTTGGTGACATGCTTACAGCTGATGTCCTCCTGAAGGGTTAGAGGCTCCAGCAGCCATCACCTGATGCTAGCACCCACAGAAACACAGTGACCATCTTACCCAGGGAGACCTAAAAACTCAGCAGAGGGTTGAAGGTTTCTTGTCCTTGATTCCTCTGCATTGCAGCAAGAAGCAAAGGTGATCAAACCCTTGGCAGTGCCACTGCCTCCTACCGGTGCCTGCGTAGCGCTCGCTGCAGACGTGGTGGGAACTGCTCCAGTCACCAGAGTTTTTAACAAACTGCTGCTTCACATCATCAGAAAAGTGCCTTTATGCAACCAGGGAAACAAAACCACCAAGGGTTTGGACTTGGTACTTTGGGTGGATGTTAGTAGAGGTTGAAGGATGGGTGTGGGGAAGGTTGTTTTGCTGTCGAATCAAACCTTCGTAATGTGGTGGCAAAGCTGTGCAGGGCGTGGGTGTGAGGGGTGGGGGTGGTGTACGACAGACACACGTGGACATGTGGCTGTGAACACAGTCAGAAACCTAGTACCAACCCTCTGGTCATTTTACAGCCTTCCACTTCCCCTGGGAAAACCCAGCAGCTGCTCCAGGATTGTGGCCAGTCTCACCCTGGGGAAGTCTTGTGGTCTTCCAGCCTCACTTGGGGAACTGGCAGGTTTCACACACACTTGTTTGGAGGGCTTAGAAGAAGATCTGTCTTCAGTGGGGGCAGCAGCAGAATGGTAACAGAAAGGTTTTCACTAGTTTATGGGAGCTTTAGGAGCTTGGCTTGGTTTTAGGGTGGGTTTCATGCAGCTACAGGAATCTGGGGGCATGTTAAAGCCAAGCTGCTGAGCTCCAAGGCTCCTTGTAGTGCTGAGGATGTGCTTCACCAGGTTGGTTTCATCCCATGGCTCTTGCACAGTTGCAGGGCTGTGGCTTTGCTCCCTTCCACTAACACAAAGCAGAAAGGAAACCTGAGCACAGGGAGCATCTCCTGTTGAGCAGTAGAGGCTGAAACCAGTCACTACCCCACTGTGCCACATCTTGGAGTGGCTCTTATCCCTGAGATGTTCCCTGTGGCAGATGCTCACACAACCTCCCAGGAGTCCAATGGTTGATGACCACCACAGAGACCCCAGACAGCACAGCCTTCATGATCAAACCTAATGCAAAAGAAGTAAAACTTTTCTGAACACAGGACCATCCCTGGCCTGAGCTGTTCTCTCAGGGCCATGGTAGCTACCCAAAGTCACAGGCAGCCCCCTGTCCTGGTATTTCTTATCCTTTGGATCTACATGGGGCATCTTTTGTATGTCCTTAAGACTGAGCTCTGAAAGCACTGAGGACTTCTGTTCCCCAGGTGGCTGGGCCCATTGGCCAGTCTTAAGAACAGGCAGAGAACTTGGGCATGGCCTTCAGCTCCTGGGAACCTTGCCTGAGCTGTGCCATGCCATGGGAGGACAGTGGTGGCAGCAAAAATGTAGGTTTAAAAAGAAAGCAAAGAAACATCCCATGAGGTAATCAGCTGCAAATGTTCAGTATGGCTTTGTCTGATGGCCTGGGGAGCACCTTCAGGCTTGTTCCTGGTCCTGCTGAAGACATTGGTAAAATGCTTGGAGTGCTGCCTGCACTTGCTGCCAGAGATCTTCCCTTTGAAATTGGACAACCACATCCAGGAGGAGGATCCTGGAGCATCCTTCCAACAGCAATGGTCAGTAGTAACACACACCTGTCACATGGAGGGATGGCCTTCCTGCTGTGAATTTTACATGAAAGGCTCAGGAAGTTCACACCACGGTGGTGGGGACACAACATATCCAACTGTGCTGTTTTGTCCCTTGTGTAGGAATGTGTTCTCCTCCTGGGCTAGGGGTGGCAGGAGAGGCTCCTTGCTGATGGTGCTGCTGTCATGAAGATCAACACATGCAGGACCACAGCCCAGGGCTGCTGGGGAGGAGAGCAGAGGTGCTGCTGGGTGGAAATTTGCTCCCTAGAAATGACATCTGTCCAGGGCATAAGCTTGTTCTCCACACTGATGTGAATTCTTGTTTATTGCCAGTTCTGTGTCCCAGGGCAAACAGGGGACATGATCTCAGGGGAAGGATGGAAGCTCTGAGGAGAGCCATGGTTGGATGCTGCCTGGGTTTTTCTGACCCCTTTTTGATGAGCAGCAATATCACAGCCCAGGAGAAACTCCTCCCGGCTCTAGATTTTGGATTTCTCTTGCTCACACCAGGGACACCTCCCTCAGCTCCAGACATGGCCTGAGCATTTCCCAACGACTTGGACTGGCCCCTCAGCTCCTGCTGACCCGCAGATTCACCCAGCAGAGGGATGGATATGTTCTTCCCTTGCTCTTGCTTCAGGAAACCATCTTGGCCTCACCATGGGAAAGAGTGGGGGCAGATTTTTAGGCCACAAATCCCAGAACCTGATCAGAGGGAGCTGACTGAATCATTAGATCTATTTTATACAGCAGGGCTTTACCTCCTTCCCCAACAATAATGCTGGCCAGTGCCCAATGGGAGGAGATCCCTGGGCTCTGTAGCTGCAGATTGAGAGAGGCTTAAAGCAAAAGGGCTGGAAAGGACCAGAGATCTTCTCCCCAGCTTGCCACCATCAAATGCTTCCTTAATGGCAAATACAACCCCTCCTCACTACAACTGTGGCATCTCCTGTCCTCAGCATCTCATGTCTTTAATAGCTGCAGAAGATTCTGGGTTTGAAGGGACCTCTTGAGATCACCTTGTCCAAACCCTCTGCTAAAGCTGGGTCACCCACAGCAGATTGCACAGGACCATGTCCAGGTGAGTTTGAAATCTCTCCAGAGAAGGAAACTCCACAGCCTCTCTGGGCAGCCTAGTCCAGTTCTCTGGCACCTTCAAAGCAAAGAAATGTCTCCTTATGAAGACATTTGAGGTGAGGAGAAAGTTCTTCACAGAAAGAGTGGTCTGCCATTGGGATGTGCTGCCCCGGGAGGTAGTGGAGTCGCCGTCCCTAGAGGTGTTCAAAAAAGGATTGGATGTGGCACTTGAAGCCATGGTTTAGTTAGTCATGAGGTGCTGGGTGATAGGTTGGACTTGATGATCTCTGAGGTCTTTTCCAACCTTGTTGATTCTATGATTCTATTTTCATCTTCCTCTGCAAGTCTGCTTTAAGCCAAACAACTCCAGTCTCATCAACCTTTCTCCAAGGGCTACTTTTCTAGCACAGTTTTCCTTGGTGTCTTTGAAACACCAACAACCAGTCCATGTCTTCCCAGAAGTGTGGTAGTGCTGGTCCTCAAGCCACCTTCCCACTCTGCTCCTCATCATGCTCCCATCTGCCACCCTGGTCATCACCAAACCCCCATTATCTGCAGGCATGGGGTTTGCTCCCCTCTTCAGATGTGTGCTTGTTCAGTTGAGATTTTCCTGCCCTCCTTTCAACTGCCTTTTTGTCTTCACATAGAGTGCACCAAGTGGGTTTTGAATGATCTGTTGGTCCTGCAGCAGATCTGCAGCCTCCTCCTGGCTGGTGTCACCATCACATTTAATACGCACACACTGTTCACCGTAGTGAGAGTCAATAATTGCAATAGTGATGAGTGCTAGAGCCAGGGCAGACTCTTGTCTGATCAATACAACCTCCTTGCTGGGCAGGGCGGCAGGGCAGCCACTCTTTCAGACATCCTTCCAGCCAGTCCTGCTCGTCTACCAGGCTTGAAATACTTCCTTGCATCAAATGCTTGGTGAACAGGAGATGATTATGCTTGCCTGTGCTTTCCAAGTGTGTTTGAAAGGAATGGAAGCACAAGGGCACATTCCCAGCAGGATTGCTCCAGTGTCATGGGCTAATGGGAGAGATGCAAAGTTGCCTGCAAGGTCCCATCCAGCCTGGAGGTCATTGCTGACTCCTCTGTCCCTGGGGAGGAGAGACCTTAGGTCTCCCAGATGCCATCTGAGCTGCAAACAGGAACCAGCATGAGTCAGACAGCCCTAGAAACACAAAGAATTATTATGATTATGACTCTATATACTGAGTTGCTCACTTCCCCCCTTCCTCCTCCACTTGCTGGCCTCAAGCCGTTAGGATATTGCCTCTTTCCACTGAGTCATTGCCACAAAGGCGACCAATATACGTTAATGTCTCTCCAGGAGCAACTCCTTAGCAACTCCTTTCAGGCCAGGAACAAAAGTCTTCCAGGGAGGGATGCCCAGGAAAGGATGCCCTGTCCAGCCTGGCCTTGAACACCTCCAGGGGTGTTCAGGAAGGGATGCCCTGTCCAGGGGTGCCCCTCCCTGGAGGTGTTCAAGGCTGGGCTGAACAGGGCCTTGAACAACCTGGTTTAGTGAAAGGTGTCTCTGCCCATAGTGGCAAAGGGTTGGAACTAGATCATCTTTAAGGTCCTTTCCAACCCAAACCATTCTGTGAGTCTTTCATCATGGCAGTTTGGGAAGGAGACAGAGAGAGGCAAACTAAACATAACCACAGAGAAAAAAAAAAAACAAAAACCAAACCAAAACATCAGAAGCATTACAAATGAAACCAGAGTCTTGAGAAGTTTCAATTGGACGTGGAAGAGACACCAGCAGTAGAATTACTGTTTTGCTTTAGTTTTGGTTTGGGTGTTGTTTTGGTTTGGGTTTGTTTGCAGGTTCCTAGTTTTGATTACACAGAGGACAGGTTTAGCTTTGCAGCTGAACTAATTGTAAATGTTGACTCTCTTGCTAAACTTGGTCAGATAAAAGTGCTCACAGATATTTCTACTCTTACCATTCAGGGCCAGGAATGCCCCACATAAAATCCAGATTTACCTTGTTGCTTGCATTGCATTCCACTGGGAAATACTTGAACTTAACTCAAGGCCATAACCAGTCTGTGCTGTTATGAAGTTTCTAGGATTGTTATTTTTGTTGTTGTTGTTGATTTATTTTTATTTTTACTGTACTAACTGTATTTGTACTAGACTTTTTTTTTTCCCTGAGTCTGAGGTTGAATCTGTTAAATATTTTTCAGTGTAAATGTGACATCTGGGCTGTAGATAGAGCATTAAGCAGCAGTCAAAAGAGACAGGTACATCAGTCTGAGTCTTCAACCAGCTACTCCACCTCCATTACTAATGAAACAGAATAAAACTGAGGTTTTGTTACAGTGTGCAATGCGTGCAATGGTTCTGTGAGAAGGGCACCCAGTGCTGATGACAAGAAATTCTTCTCCATCTATCATTTGCCTGCTTTAGCCATCTGAGAGCTCTGCATTCCCAGATATGGCCATAAATCACAGCAAAATATTTTTGCCTTAAGAAGCAGTTGACCTTCTGGTTGTTTGGGACGTGTTGTCTCTCTGATGAATCACTGCCTACGCTTCCTTCAGGCATGGAGCTCACACTGCTGAGGAACTCCTGCACTTGCAAGAGCAGGAAAACTTTGCAGAATCTGAGGAAAACTGATGATTCAAGCTGAGCAAAGGATGAGAAAGCTCTTGTGACAAAGCCTCAACAACCTCAGTCCTTGCTCCTCCCCTGAAATAATGACAGGCATGGGTGACTCACAACCCCTCTCCAAAGAGTCTTCAGGAAACAAATCTTGACAGAAACGTGAGTTTCAAATTATTATTATTATTATTTTCTTTAATTGTGGCATTTTTACATCTTGTTTGGCATGAGCAGGACCAGCTCCCACCAAGAGACAGAGAACAGGATCCTCTGACTAGTTCACAAGGAAGGTCAATTTTCGGAAGCATTTTAGCCTCATAGGTCACATCTTTTGGAGTGCTACCTAAAACACCCCAAGAAAGGCAAACTGCTAAATAGTAAAGTGTCCTTCAAACCAGCATAATCTCCCCAGAGAAGGAGACTCCACAACTCCTCTGGGCAGCCTGGGCCTGAGCTCCAGCACCCTCACACCAAAGAAGTTTCTTCTCATGTTCAAATGGAAGTTCTACTGCCAACATCTCATTGGCTCCTACTCCTCACCCCTCAGGAAATGCTATTAGCAGCTTTACCTTCATTTGCAGCCCTGCTAGCACAGAACAGCCCCTTTGGTGCACAGAGTCACTCCTTAGTGGTGGACTCCATGATCTTAAAGGTCTTTTCCAACAGAAACACTTGTGTGATCCCATGGCTCTATAGAATCATAGAATTGTTTAGCTTGGGAAAGACCTCTAAGATCATCGAGTCCAACTGTTAACCTAAGACCACCATGGCCACTCAACCATGACCCCAAGTGTCATGTCCAAAGTTTCATGAACCCCTCCAGGGACAGTGACTCCACCACCTCCCCGAGTAGCTTGTTCCAATGCCTGATCACTGTTTCAGCAAAGACATTTTTCCTAATATCCAACCTAAACCATCCCTGGCACAATTTCAGGCCATTTCCTCTCATTCTATCATCTGATACTAGGGATTCCTTGCAAGCTCAGCTGCCACTTTGCTTTACTTCTGCATCCAGCATCCTTGCCATCTCCCCCTATCTTCACTGACCCTTTTGCATTGCCCAGGCCAGCCACAATCCACATTTTCCTCTCCCAAGACTGTCAGATATTGTCCCCAAGCAAAAGTGCTGCTATAGTTTACCACAGCTCCACATCCTGGCTGCTATTTGCCTGTCACTGATCTCCTGGAGCTCAGGGTTGAATAACTGCATCTCACATGGGTTCTTTGGTGAGGGTTTGTGCTGAGCACCTTGAGAAAAAATCTGGAGCAAAGGAGCTGATTTTATCAGCACTACCCCAGAGGGCTGGCTGCAGAGAGAGAAGTTATCCCTGCCTGATGCTACTGCAGATGAGTTCTGGATGAACAAATGAGGATGAGCCCTCACGGGTGGGAGCCACAGGCTGTCCTGCTGCCACAGCAAGCCCCAGACATGGAAGGGCTTCAGGCAGTGGGAGAGCAGAGAGCAGAAAGCTGCTGGAGCTAGAGGCTGCTGGCAGCTTGTGCAAGTGCCCAGGGACTGCTGAGGAGCAGAGAGAGGATCTCTGTCCTTTTTCCACATTTTCTTGGCTGTAAGAATCAATCATAGAATGGTTTGGGATGGAAGGGACCTTAAGGGTCATCTAGTCCCATGGGCAGAGTCACCTTCCACTAGGTTGCTCAAGGTCCTGGACAGCCTGGCCTTGAACACCTCCAGGGATGAGGCATCCACAACCTCCCTGTGGACAACCTGTTCCCGTGTCTTACCACCCTCACAAGAAATAATGTCTTCCTAATATCCAGTCTAAATCTCCCCTCTTCCAGCTCAAAGCCATTCCCCTCATCCTGTCACTTGTAAAAGGTCCTTCCCCAGCTTTCTTCTAGGCCCTTTTCAGGTACTGGAAGGCTACTACAAGGTCTCCTTGGAGCCTTCTCTTCTGCAGGCTGAACAGCCTCAAGTCTTGCAGCCTGTCCCCACAGGGCAGGTGCTCCAGCCCTCTGACCATCTTCATGGCCTCCTCTGGACCCACTCCAACAGCCCCAGACCTGGACTCAGTACTCCAGGTGGGGTCTTACAGGAGAGTGGGGGAGAATCACCTCCCTTCACCTGCCAGTCCCACTTCTTTTTGTGCAACCCAGGATATGGTTGGCCTCTGGGCTGACAGAAGGGTTTCTGAGTTGCCTTGACACACCTGCCTGGATGAGAGATGTTCCACTGAGGGGTGACTTTGGAGGATGTCCTCTTTGGGACAGGGCTTAGTCAGGGACATTGCAGCCTTTAGCTTTGCCAAGTCATGCTGCCAGCTTTCCTTCCACAAACAAACACCACCAGAAATGACAAAGCTGGTGGGGGACAATTCAATCTGATGTGGGTGCTGTATCAGGAATAAGAGAGAGTTGTGACTTTCATGGCCTCATCACAACATGGAGAGTCTTAGGTACAGAGCAGAAGCTGGTCTCCATTACCATTAGATGTCTGCACAGAGCTGGACTACTGGGAGTCCATGGGCAGAACAGGCATTTCTTGGTGCAGCTGATGTGATTCAGTTTACACAGAGACTTCAGGGTGAAATGAATCATCCTGAAGGTGTCTTTCCATTTCCATCACCTACAGAGGAGCCCACCCCACCCAGATGCAAAGGTCCACGCTTGGGTAGATGGATTCCATATAGGAGAGGGCTCTTTTTCCAGTATAACTTCAGGTATTTGACAGCAGAGACTCAGGCAAAAGTCAGCTGAGCAGAGCAAAGAACTTGCTTTTCCAAATGCCTCTGCCAGTCTGGCTCAGCACCAGGACGTTTTGATGCTCCTAAAGTGCCTTCAAAGCACAGGCATGGAGAAGTGGGGACACAGACTCCTTTTATGATGCTTTCCTTTTCATTCAATTGCTGAGCTGAGACTGTGGCTTCAGAAGGCAGGAAAGAGAGAGGATCCATGACCATGTTTGGCTGCTTTAAACACAGCAGACACGTCCACATAATGTCATGCTTGCTGCTTGAAGCACAGCAGGTCAGATGCAACTTCTGCTCCAAACCAGCAAGGGAGATGACATTACTCAGTCCCATGGTATTAATCTCACAGGAGACTATCAGCCAAGTGCAATACTGCTGTCATGAGCAAGGGCAGAAGGATTTGATCCTGCTGGAGATGGGTCCTGCTGTGCTAGTGGGGTTTAAAGTCACTGTAACTTCATCCAGTGATGAGCGATGGATGGGGAGGAACCACCCAATGGCTGCCAAACTAACCTCATGGAATCACGTTGTCCCTCTGACCAGGTTTCAGGCTCCCTAATTTTAGATAGCACAGCAAGGGCTGGCACAAACCTCCTCCAGACTCTGTGTTGAAGATCTTGACCACACCATGGCTTTCCTCAAACCATCCCTTGATCCAATTTAATGCACTGAACTGGCAGAGTTTTAGCTTCTGACCAGTGAAATGTTTAAATATTACTTTAATGGCAGAATAACTGTGCTAAAAAAGAAAGAAAAGCCAGGAAAAAAAGAAGTTAATAAAGCTGTAGGAAAGTGAAAAAAGGGGGAAAAAAAGGAACAAAAGGCCTGTCTTCCTGGTTCTTTTCCATTTTCCTTTTCTTTCCATGTTCTTTCAGACATGCTCTGTGTGCTTGATACATCACGTGCAATGAGTAGGAGGCAGCATGAACATGCACCAAGAAGAAGCAAAGGGCTGCTCATGGGGTGTCCACCACCTGTCCCTGCATCTTGGTGGGTGTAGCAGGGATGTGGCACCAGCCAAAGAGCCAAAGCTGGATCTAGCTGTGGATCCACAGTGCATGTTGGACACTGGAGTCTCAGCCCAGATGTGCTTCCAGATACTTGGCTTTCCTTCTCCTCGACCCCAAAAGAGCCAGGCACAGCTCTTGTTCTTGGCACTTTCCCACTTCTAGGGAGAGAAAAACCGCACAGTGAGCATCCCTGCATCTTCAGCCTTGATTCAGAGGAAGACAGGTTTCTTCAGCCCCAGATTTTTACGCTCAGCAAGTGCCAGCAGCCGGGCAGAGCGCAGTCCCTCACCAAGGTCACCTCAAATCACATCCACCACGTGTTTTCATTCCTCCACCTGCTCTGGTGACGCAGCTGCCTGACAAACGTTGCCTCTGAGCAGGGCCAGTGCTGGGTTCAGCAGCAGACACATCACAGCTCTCTCCCCCACTGGCAGCAGATCTGTTCCCCCACACTTGGGGATCTGTGATAAGGTTATCGCTGCTGGGGCACACGGGGGACGCCTGCTCCTGCTTGAGGACCAACTGGCTGAATGTGCTGCCTGCCAGCCTTGTGTTTGCAGAGCCCAAACCACGAGCCCCTTTGCTGAGGGGTTTAGGTTTGCTGGGTTTGGGTCAGGGCTCAGCACCAGCAGATTTTAGGTTTGGTGGGTTTGGGTTGGGGGTCTGCACCAGCAGGGTTTTTTTTGATGAGTGTGGGTTGGGGCTTGGCACTGGTGGGTTTTAGGTTTGATTCAGGGCTTGGCACCAGCAGCTTTTAGGTGTGCTGGGTTTGGGTTGGGGCTTGGCACTGGTGGGTTTTAGGTTTGATTCAGGGCTTGGCACCAGCAGCTTTTAGGTGCATTGGGTTTGGGTTGGAGGTCAGCATCAGCAAGTTTCGGGTTTGGGTTGGGGCTTGGCACTGGTGCTGCCTGCCTCTGATGACTCCTTCTGGCAGGGTTCATTCTGGGCCAGCTGAGCCCTCTCCCTGCAGAGCTGCACATGTGCTGGTGTTGGCAGCAGCAAGGGGCAGAATGGCCTCAAACTGACTTGAAGAAAACAGAGGAGAGCAATGGCAAATGACAGGCATGACTCACAGCCATTTCTCCAACTCTGGGATGAATTCCAGCGTAATGAGCTGCAGCCAAACCTGGGGCTACCCAGGCCCTTCAGAGTCCACCTCCCACAGCCCTAACAAACATTCAAGAGGCAAGGGATCGGCACCTTCAGCTCTGTGCTTTGTAACACAAGGATTTCATTCTCCTGTAATGTTGCTTAGTTGAAATTCCCACTGTCAAACGCTATCGTTTATTGCAGAACAGGGCTACTGACGGGTTTTCCAAGGGTGTTCAAAGAAGATAAGGGCAGCATCCTGGGGTGCATAAAAAAGGGTGTGGCCAACAGGTCAAAGGAGGTTCTCCTCCCCCTCTACTCTGCCTTACTGAGGTCACATCTGGAGTACTGAGTGCAGTTTTGGGCTCCCCAGTTCAAGAGAGACAAGGAACTATTGGAGAGAATCCAGTCGAGGCTACAAAGCTGCTGAGGGAAGTGGAGCATCTATGCGAGGAGGAAAGGCTGAGAGCCCTGGGGCTGATGAGCCTGGAGAAGAGCAGCCCTAGAGGGGATCTGAGCAATGAGATCCCCTAGAGGGGATCTTAGCAAGAGCTAAAGGGTGGGAGCAAGGGGATGGGGCCAGACTCTTGTCGGTGATGCCTAGGGACAGGACAAGGTGAAATGGGCACAAACTGGAACCCAGGAGGTTCCATCTGAATGTGCCGAAAAACTTTGCTGTGAGGGCGCTGAAGCCCTGGCCCAGGCTGCCCGGAGAGATTGTGGAATTTCCTCCTCTGGACAGATTCCAAACCCACTCGGACATTGTGATCCTGGGCAAGCTGCTGTAGGTGACCTTGGTGTAACAGAGGGCTTGGACTACACGACGCCCTGTGGACGGGAACGGCTAAAGGGACTGGACCGTGGAGAGCAAGGGACAGGCAGCAAGTTATTTGGGGCTGTTTCTTTCACTTCCACAGCAGCTGCATGCCCGGGGACCAAAGCGGTGCTGCTGGCCCTCCGTGCAGCACGACGGACAGAACTGGACGACCCCAGCAATCACTCCCCATGTGTGCGTGCGTGTGTGATCTCCACGCACCCTGCAACCACTGCCGCCTGACCCGAGACGGGCGGGGCGGAGGAGGAGCGGGCAGAGAGAGGGGCGGACCCCATGCTGCCCCCTCCCCACCAGCAGGTGGCGCCCTCTCCGGGGACACACACAAGATGGCGGTATCGGCGTTAGCGAGCGGCAGCACCGGGCCTCTCTGACAGCGCTGCCGCCATGTTGGTGAGGGCGGGAGCGGCGGCAATAACAACCCTGCCCGGGCTGCGCCGGTTGTGGTGGGGCGGGGGGAGCGGGGCCGCCGCCTGCTTCCCGTTGAGCCGGGCGCTGCTGGACGTGCGGGGCGCGGAGGCCGCCGTCTTCCTGCAGGGGCTGCTCACTAATGACGTCACGCGGCTGGTAGCGGCGGGCGCCCCCCCCGCGGGGGAGGGCTCCCCGCCTGCGGCTGATGGCGCCACCGCGGCCCTGCCGCGTGCGCTCTATGCGCATGCGCTCAACGTGCAGGGCCGCTGCCTGTATGACGTCATCCTGTACAGGTGAGACCAAGCGGAGGAAGCGGGGGAAAGCGGGTGAGGCCACAGCAGGAGGGGGGAGCGCGTCGCGTTGCCATGGGAACAGGAGCGCCCGGCCTTGGCGGGCTTCTCCGCGCTCGCAGGCCGGGCCTGTCAGCGGCCGTCTCACAGCCGCTGAGGTTCTGAGGCATTTTTACCTTGTCTTTACAAATGAATTAGCGAAAAAGCGCACACTGCGTGTTTTCCATGCCTAGCTACAGGCTTTGTGTGTTACCCAGCAGAAAAGAGGGATAGGGAGCTACTGGAGAGAGTCCAGTGGAGGCTACAAAGATGCTGAGGGGACTGGAGCGTCTCTGTGAGGGTTGGGCTACATGACCTTCACAGATTTCTTCCTGTGGATGAGAAGTTGTTGATGTCCCCCCTCTGAAAAGCACTCAAGGCCCTGTTGGAAGGGCCTTGAGCAACCTAGTTTAGTGGGAGGTGTCCCTGGCCATGGCAGGAGGGTTAGAAGTGGGTGATCTTTAAGGTCCCTTCCAACTTATGACAATAATTATATAGCATATATAGCTTATAAATTATTATTATATATAAATACTATTATGTTATTATACTATTATTATTATATATGTAATTATATATTATATAGCAGCCACCTGATCCAGGTGAGGTGTCAGTCAGTGAAAAACAGAGTGCGTGCAACTGCTAGGTCAGGTTGATGGTGTAAATAATTGGAGGCACAGCTCCTGTTGAAAGTCACCTCACTGTAGGTAAGTGTGAGTGGTAAAGAGGACTATCGTCAGACCTGTTTCTGTTCCCAGGAGAGGAGAGGGGAATATTTGCTAGAAAAGAATGGAATGGGTGGCTGGAAAAGTGCCGGTGTTTCACTGTGGGGAGCTGAGTGCTGCTCTGGTGCGCACCAGCAGCCTTTGGTGAGATTTCCCAGATGTCTGGACTCATACCAGGATGAAAATAAAGTGTGCTGGCTTCCGCTGCTCTGAGGGTTTGTTTTTCTGACCTTGTAGGTGTTACTTTTTTTAGGCTTCATGAGAGTCCAGAAGAGGAGCCACACATCTTGATGGAGTGTGACAGTGGCGTGCTGGATGCCCTACAAAAACATCTGAAACTGTACAAGATCCGGAGGAAAGTAAACATCACTCCTTGCCTTGACCTCTCTTTGTGGGCTGTTGCCACCAGGGAGGGGGCTGGAGACATTGCCAGTTCCCTCACACAGTGTGCAGACCAAGCTCTGATTTTAACTCCTGACCCTAGAACAGAAGTCATGGGCTGGAGACTGATTACAAAGAAAGGAGCAAATCTATCAGAGATTATCCCTGGAAGTCATATTGGAAACACTGAGGATTACCACAGGCACAGGTATAAACAAGGTAAAGCCAAGTTCTGTTTTGTATTCTGTGACACTGGATTTGATGTATTATCACAGTTTCATAGTATTACTAGAGTCCAGAAGCTGATACAAGAGAGAGGATTAAAGTATGAAAGCCACACTGATATGTCTCAATGTGTTTAACTTGCTTAATTAGTATATCATTAATATTTAATATGTCATACTACCATCCCTGGAGACACTCAAGGTCAAACTTGACAGGATGCTGAGCAACCTGATATAGTTGGAGATGTCCCTGCTCACTGCAGGGAGGGTTGGACAAGATGACCTCCAAGGGTTCCCTCCAACCTGATGCATTCTATGATTAATATATAGAATACATAATTTTATTTGCTACTTTGAGGCTAAAAGTGATCTGGCAGTTATAATTCTTCCTGCTGCCAGGAGCAATATTTGTGTACAGTTTCCTATTACTAAGATTTTTGGGCACTGGGTCAGGAATGCTCAAAGCAAAAGAAAACCAAGATTATTCCTTTTCTTAGAGGGAAACTTTTTGTGGTTTGAGTCACTGTGATTATTTGGGGATTACACACAGTCTGTGTGTTTCCCTTGTTGCTAAGAAAGGAAAAGGAAACACCCCAACTGACTTCCCTTAGAATGAAGGACTGGATTTGTAGAGTTAACTCAGAGGCCAAGGGGTGGATGATTGATTGGAGAAGGAACTTGGTCTTGGGAGACGCTGTGCCTGCACAGAGCTCCCACTGATTTTACTGTGTCCACACTGAGAGTGAATTAAATTAATCAACACCTGAAAGATGATGGTCCTCTGTTTAAACCTGAGTCCATCAGGTTCTGTAAAGCAAGCTGCTAATGGGGCAAACTGGGCTGGACTGCAGAGGTATGCTGCCTCCCTTAAACACCAGCACTGGTCTTGCTGTGCTGCTCTGGAAGGCTGGTGTGTCACTCCACTTAAAAAAAAAAAACACAAACTGGTTTTGTGTCATTGGTTAGAAAAAGAAATACTTGGTCAGGCATTTGGCATTTGGGTTTTAACAAAAACTTGGGTTCTTTAGCTCTGAATAAAGTAACTTACTGAAGTAATCTTGTGAGGTGTAGGTGAGAAAGATTTTGCTGTTGGCATTGCTCTAATTTGGTTAATGGTTTTTGTAAGGGAGTGTGTCTAAATGATTCTATGATCTTGGAGTACTGGGAAGTTCATTATTTCACACAGCTTCTTATGGGTCTTCTTGGTTATGCAATTTCCAGAGAAAGCATTTTCCAGGTATTTTAAATACTGAAAGTCTTCCTTCATTTACCCATTGCTTTTACTCTTTTCCTAGGAATTCCTGAAGGTGTGAAAGATCTCCCTCCTGGAGTAGCCCTCCCACTGGAATCCAACCTGGCCTACATGAATGGTGTCAGCTTTACCAAAGGCTGTTACATTGGACAGGAGCTGACAGCCAGGACCCACCATGTGGGCGTCATTCGCAAACGTCTGCTGCCAGTCCAGTTCTCAGCTCCTCTTCCCCAGGACAGCATTCCCGAGGGGACTGAAATCTTAACCCAGTCAGGAAAGTCAGCTGGCAAGTTCCGTGCTGGAAGAGGTGAACTTGGCATTGCTTTGCTAAGGTTAGCTAATGCTAATGAACCACTCAGCCTCAACCTAGCAGGGCATAAAGTAAAGCTCACTGCAAGTATTCCCGAGTGGTGGCCAAATAATTCTGGTAAATAAATGAGGAATTTATTGCATATTTGCCTTATTGAGATTAAATTTTGTGGGATGAGTTTGGGAAGGCAACTGTGCCCTCAGCTGCTGTTTGTGGTGTTTGATGGTGAGGGGCTGTTACAGGATTCTTTAGGACTGAAGAACAGGAACCCAAAACTGTTGTACACATGGAATGTTTCTGTTCAAAACAACCATTTAGCAGTGTTCTGATGGGTTTTGTTAACAGACATCATGCTGCTCTTGCCTTGCAGATGATTCATACTCAGGCTGAAGTGAGCAGATCGCTCCTTGCACTGAGATGCTTCTTAAACTTGCTGATTCTTGGGGTTTTTTTCCTCCCACTCTTAACTGCTGATTCTGTTCAGGAAGAGGAATACCTGGTAGTCCACATTTCAGACTTGGATTCCCTGGTGGGAGAGCTCTCAAAGATCCTGGTTCACCAGTTCAGCACCAGCAGCAGCCAGCTCCTCTGGCACACCTGACCCTGGTCCTGCACAATTCCTTCCTTAGATAACCGTTTCAGAGAGGGAAGTGTTACAGAGATAAGGTTCACTGGTGCCTGCCCTGGGTGACTGTTGTATAGGTGTGCTGGTGCTTGGCAAACATATGTCTCAGCAGAAGTGCACCCTCCAGTTGCCAACAACAGTTGAGGGGTGGATTTTTTTTTTTCCTGGCATCAACTTCTTTGTTTTTCCATCTTGTGAAAAATCTTCTGCACTTCCGTGAAGCCTTTGGCAGGAGTTACCTCACCGGTAGCTCCAGCCTGTACCCCTCTTAGACCTTTGCTCCATCCCCGAGCTTTTAGCTGCAGTCCCTGGAGAAAGGGGTTAATGCTCCTGGCTAAGCCTGAAGTTCCTGAGGGTTTTCACCACCATGATTGTTCTGAGAGCTCTTTGTATACAAAACCGTATCCCTTCTGCTGTCTCTAGCTGGGATTTTCTCCATCCACCATCCCCTGTGGGACTTAAGAGCAGCCCAGTACTTCAGCCTTTCTTTACTGCTCTTTCTGGCTCCTGCTGCTCTTCTTTCTTCACACTTGCTCTTGCTTCTGCAGTGTCCCTCTTTGCTTCCCCAAAGCCAACCAGCTCTGTGCCTCCTCAGCTCTTCAGCCTGCAGGAATTTCCAGGAGCCCTCTTGGATTGGGATGTGTGTGTGTGTTAGGGCATGATGAGAGTGAAGCAGGCAAGATCCCAGGGAGACTGGAAAAAAACCCTCTTGTGTGCATATTTGTGACAAAAACGTCCAGATCACATTATGACGTTACTGTGGAAGGAATTTATCTGTGAAAAAAATGCTCATATTGGTTAAAACTTTATGCTTGCTATAAAATGAGTTTGTGAAGTATCTCATTAAAAGTTGATTGTAATTTAAATGTGACGGGTGTGGAAGAGGTTTTATTTACCTTGTGTGAAAATACACAACAAAAGAAATACTTTGTTAGGTTGCTTGTTGACAAGAAACATGTCTCACACTGCTCACCACCCTTTGGTTAGCTTTGAGATTGTTAGCAAAGTCTTTGTGATGGAGAAAAATAAGCACTAAAGTGCTTCATCCTTTTTGGATCCTTCAAATGTGACAAAGGTGAGACAGTGCCAACTGTGTTGACAATGCAAAGCCTCCTCTCTGCCACCCATTGTGCAAAGCCTCCTCAGAACAGTCATGTTGCACTGATGTGTGCAGCCTGAATGAACACCTTGTTTATTCTGTAAGGGGAAGCCCTGCATCTTTTCCTGGCACACACATTTAGTGTCTTAATACATTTGAAAGGCTTTTCTTTTGCCAACAGCTGCAGGTTGCAAATGCTGGTGGTTACACACAAAACACACATTTGGGTTGATTTTCAGAGGCACTAGATCATATCTGGAGGAAGGATGTGGCAGGAACTGGAGAGGGTAGCCCCAATCTGTGCTATTGTTTTTTATTCTCCCTCATAGCCTGCTCCATTGTCAGTGGCTTTGGCTGGGAGGCCAGGCTATCAGCTCGGTTGGTAGGAGGTTGATTTTGCAGAGGTGTTTAGAATCATAGCAGTGCTTCAGTTGGAAAAGACCTTTAAGGTCAAGGAGTCCAACCACTGACCTACCACCAACCACTGACCTACCACCACCATGCCCATTAAACCATGTCCTGAACTGCCTTGTCTGCACATTTCCTGAACTCCTCCAGAGATGGTGACTCCACCACCTCCTTGGGCAGCCTGTTCCAATGCCTGACCACTTCTTTCAGAAAGAAATGATCCCTAATATCCAACTTAAACTTCCCCTGGTGCAATTTCAGGCCATTTCCTCCCATTCTATCACTTGATACCAAGGGGAGGATGCCTGGACATTGTAACCCTAGGCAACCTGCTGTGGGTGATCCTGCTGTAGCAGGAGGTTGGACTAGATGAGGTCCTTACCAACCCCCAACCAGTTTGTGATTCTGTGGCAAAAGGAAGTTGCACCAGGTTTAGGTTGGATGTGAGGAACAATTTCTTTCTCAAGAGGGTTATCAAACCCTAGACCTGACTACTGAGGGTGGTGGTGGAGTCCCTGTCCCTGCAGGGATTGCAAAGCCATGTTGATGTGGTGCTGAGGAGCGTGGTTTGGTGGTGACCTGGCAGTGCTAGGTTAACAGTTGGACTCATGGTCGGATGCTCTTCAACCAATACCATTATATAACTCCACGTCTGCATCACTGCCTCAGTTTCCCCTCACCCTCCCCGCCACACCATTTCCCCCTTCCACTCTGCCATGCTTCATCCCTCCCCGTTCCCACCCTCCCGCTCCCTTTCCCGTTCCCGCCACGGCTGGCGCCCGAAGCTCTGCGGAGAAAGCTCTCCACATTCCCGCCCGTTCCCGCCCGGTCGCGCCGCCTGTAACGGCCGCTGGGCGGGGGAGGCGGAGCGGCTAGCAGGGCGGTGCTGCGACTCGCACCGCCCCGTCCCCTGCTGGCGGGAGGGCCATAAGATGGTCGTGGCTAGCGCCCAGGGTCCGGCCCTTCGGCCTGGCGGGGCTGTCCGGGCAGAGGTGAGGTGGCAGGCCTGGCACCTCCCGGCTGCTGGGATGGGGCTGGGAGCACTGAGAGGCGGAGTTGGGGGTGATGCGCGCTTCGCTTCTTTGAGGGGAGTAAGCGGCCTCTGCCCGGTGAGGAACGGAGCAGGGTCTTAGGAGGGAAGGGAAGCTGTGTGACCGCTGGTAGAGCTGTGTTAATAAAGGAGATACCTGCGAAAGTGTGAAGCTGTCGTCCTGTTCCACTGCCTGTGTCACAGGCAGCCTGTCAGAGGACTGTGTGTGCTGGGAAGTTAAAGAGCCCCGAGCCCTGCTGACACACCAAAAATGAGTGCTGTTTCTGCACGGAGAGAGCGGTGAAGTAAGGAAGTGTTAGAGCCTGAAATTCCAGTAGGGTTGGACAACCTCCCTTGGCATGGAGGGGTTGATCTCGATGATCTCTAGAGGTCCTTTCCAACCCCTACCGTTCTGTCATTCTGTGATTCTGAGGCTGCGAAGGGGAATGCTTTTGAAATGGTTGGTTTCAGGAAAAAAAAGTTGGTTTGTGTTCTCTTTCTTCTTTTTGGCCTTCTTTTGTTCTTGTTCCTGATCCCCCCCACTCCCCTCCCCCTTTTTGTTTACTGGAAGCATTAATCTCATGGGTTTTCTTGTTTGTTTTAATTTCGTTTTATTTGGGGGAGGTGGGGATTTTGTGTGCGGGTTTTCCTTTGGTTTGGTTTGTTTGTTTTTGTTTACTTGGGTTTCGCTTGTTTGGGGGGCTTTGGGGTTTTTTGTTTGGTTGGTTTTTTTCCCTCTTTTTTTTTTGTTTGGTGTTGGTTTGTGTTTTATATATATTTCCTGCCATTCTAAACAAGCACCAAAATTGCCTTGGTGTGGTGAGGGGTCTAAAGGATGACTGCTAATACTTCATTCTACTCTGAAGATATATCACACTGAGTTCTTATATCACTGCAATGATGCTTTTTTCTTTTTTCTTTTTTTTTTTTTAACTATTGACACACTAAAATGAGCCTATTTTAAATGTATCATCACTCAAAACGAACTCACTGTGTCCCGTTTGATGCTGAGGTTGTGTCTGAGCTGCTTCTTCACAGAGTTACTTGAGATTTTAAAAAGTCCTTGGAGGTATTTGAAGCTGAATCTCTTGACTATGTTTGTCCACTGTTAAGGTGTTGCTGAAACCTTTGAAATCTTTAGGAGGTATCCAAGCACTGGACAGCAGAGAGTCACAGACCAGGGTGTTCCTCACAGCCTGTTGTGGGCTTGCTTTCCCGGCAGGATTGTTGTCTCCGGTGTTCTCAGGGTGGAGGAATTTTGGCAGCTTTTGCCCCCTTGTTCACAGCCATTGCAGCTGTTTACATGCACGGGGGGCATTTTCCATGTTACCTTGAGAGAAGTGTAGTTAACTACTGGCAACTTTATAAGAATATTGTTGAGGCACAGTTTCTGCTGCATGGTGGCAAAGAGAGATGCCATGTGTTGACTTCAAACTATTCTCTGTTTGCTTTTGAGGCATTTTGCTGTTATGTGGACACTGAACCCTTCAGAAAAGGTTGCTTCTGTAACATACTTTTCTCCAGCTGGTGGAAATAATTCATGCTTAAACTGTCCATGTGGATTTCTGTCTGGATTTCCTCTTTCCCTCTGTCTTGCCCAGGCCAAACCAGTGTGGAATTCTGCTGTCAGACTTCAGCCCATACTAGTGGGGTCTACTCATCACTAAAATTATTCCACATACTTTAGTACTGTCCTGTCATAACACTGGAAGTCAGATAATCACAGAATGCTTTGGGCTGACCTTAAAGATCATATCATTCCAACCCTCAAACATCACTTGGTGAAAAAGCCTTGGGAGCAGAAGAAAATTTTTGGACAAAGCTATTTGGTTTCCCCCCTTCCTTTTTAAGATTATTTTGTTTGTAGTCTGCCTGCATTAAGTTGTTGAAGAACTTTAGACCCAAGTGATTTCTGATTTCTACTTTTGCCTGCGATAGTTTTCCCATATTCTGTAAGATGGGTTTGGGGGTAGTTTTACTGTTAGGGCAAGCAACATATGTCAGATGAGTTCAGTGTATGTGGAAGGGCAGCTTGAGGGTTGTCTTGGAAAGAATTTAATCAGAACTACTAGTACTCTGCTTTCTCCTTTGTGTGTGTGTGTGTTTTATTTGTTGTGGTTTTGTTTTTCTGGTCGTGAGGCTTTGTAGCAATAGTTGACTGATGATGGACTGCATTTCCCAGCAACTGAGTTACATCTTATACTTTTCCCCCTCTTTGCTTTCTTCAAAAAGGATGGAAATGGCTCTGTTCCACCACCTCTTGATTTTTTTTTTCATTTGCTTAAATTATATTTCTTCATTCTTTTTGTAGCATTAAAAATATGGTGATGTGTGAGGGAAAGGTCAGGAGCCATCTTCTCTCTGAGTTAAGGCAAAGTTATGGGAAAATAATGACTTTAAGGAAAACTGTGTAAAAGGTGATAAAATGTAACCACCTGTGAGGTATTTGACTGACAGTGGGAAGAATAAGTCAGGTACAGCACTTTAGCATGAAATAAAGCCTTTAAATAAAACAACTTTTAATTCTTGTCACAGGAAGAACAGGGCTTGATTTTCTCACTCTTTGCAAGTCTCCCGTAGTTACTCAAATGGGGTGAGCTCTCAGTGGGGAGAAAGGAACAAAAGTGGCAGGTGCATCATCACCACTGGCAAAAAAAAGCCCAAACATTATCTCCATTTGAGATACTAGAATTAACAAAGCCCCAGAGCAACAAGAATCTTGCCATGAGAACTCTTGTACTGTAAAATATGATGTTGTTATGGTGTGTATTATAGTGATCAAAATTTCCTTGCTGGGATGGTTTTGGAAAGCACACGATCACCTGAGAATAATTGCTTAGAAATCACTTCTTGAGTGGGAAGGAGGGGAGGGAGCTTTTCAAGCCCTCCCACGCACTTCTTTCCTATCTGAGAAGTGTTTCCTGGCTGAAGAAAGCAGCTCAGCTGTGTTTTCCCTGCTGTCCTCCCCCTCTGCTGTCCCCTATAGGTCCCGCATGCAGGAGCGGGTTCCTGGCTCGGCGTTTGCAGTCCTGCATCCCCAGCCCCGTAGCTGTTGCACAACAGAGGAAAGACTACAATTCCCATAGTACTTCCACATACTGGTACTCCAGTGACATCAGACATTACATGGCTGAGACTGGTTGTAAAGCAAGACGACCAAAAATGTAAGCTTTGGTGTTTCTTTCACTTCTGTGGCAGGGCCTTTGGGCAGTGTGAGAGCTTTGCTTGCTCGGGGAAGATGTCGGTGGCAGCAGAGGTGTTTGCCAGGTCGTGTCGCTGCAGAAATCATGAGGTGACATTTAAGGGCAGGCAGTTTGTGCTGTTTCTCGTAGCGTTGGTGCAGCGACTCCTCCGTCTAGGAACAGCCTTGTGGAGTAACTGCTTCACGCCAGCGCTGACACTTGGGTTGGAGGGGCTGCTCCCCCGCCCTCAGCCCCAAGCCTGCTTGCCGCTTTTCTGTCCTCCTCCCCCCCCCCCCACCCCACCTTTTTTTTTTTTTTTTTTTTTGTCCTGCAGCTTCCCAGGGTGGAGGAGAGACGCTCTCCAGAGCCTGGCAACAGTGCGCGTGTAGTAACTGGGGTGTGCAGCCTGCGTCCCATGGCAGGGGAGCTAAGGGAGGTGCGGCGGCAGCGCTGGCTCAGCACGCTGACCCGGGCTGAACGCTGCTGCAGTGCTCCGGGCTGCACCGCTGGCACCTGGCAGCAGCCCTGCTGCCTCCACTGCCCCGCTGGCCTCTGCCGGTGGGAGCAATGCGCGCAGGGAATGGCTGGTGGGAACGGCTCTGCAGGTTTGTCGCGGTGGAAGTTGATTCTCATAATGGGAGGAGGTTTCTGTGGGTTGTTGTTTTGTTTGTATGTTTGGTTTTGTTTTTTTTTTTTCCCAGCGTCTGCTGTGACACTGATCTTTTTAAAAAGCCGGAAGATAAGCCAGCAAAGGATTTCTGCAGGGTGATACTGGCTTAGGCTGCTGTGGTGCTGTAGTTTAAAGTTAGTGTCATGATTTATTTGCCTGCTAGTGGCCCCCAGCCTTTCAAGTCGGCGCCCGACATAGTTCTCCAAACACGTCTGTCTCTTGGTGTTAACCACCAGCCTCCTAATAGGGGCAATGAGGAGGGACTTAAGAAGTGGATGGGAAACTTGGGAATGCTTGCAGTCGTGCTTTCTCTGAGAAAGGTAATAACTACCCAAGCAGGTAATAGATTCCCTTTCATTCCCCTTCAGAAACAGTATAGATCTGTGAAGTGACACTGTTTGCTCACTCTGCAGTCTTGAAATTTGCTGCTTAGTGCTTGAATTTCACAAAGTGAGGAGCTTGTTAAGTAGGGAAAGTAGCTTTTAATCTAATCTTGGTAGTCTCATGATATTAATACACAAATGTCTTTATAATGATATATAATGTACACAGATCCTTGTGCAGCTGATTAAAAAATGCTGTTTATTTGACCACATATGCTGTTTTGTAACTTCAAAGAGCTTGTTTTCACACACTCAGTAACTGACAATTTCAGCTTTTTTGTTGTTTAAAAAGAAGACTTTTCTGATTTAGTAGAGTTTAAATGGTACTAGGTTGTCCATCTGTCAAAATGAGCCTGAAAAAACATTTGTAACTTGAGTTGGAATTTTATATTCCTAAACAAAAAGTTTTCCTGAGAGCATATTAATCCAAATAATCCTTGTTTGGCAAGGACATAATCTACAATTTGTGCATCTCAGCTGCCTGTGGAATAGCTCACTCTAAAGTGAGTAGAAGTTCAGTTTAAACTCTATTTGTTTAAGAGTCCTTCGTGTTTCCCTTCTCCGTTGGGAGCTAACTGTGACACGTGGTAAGAATGTGAAGGTGAATATGTAGAGGAAGCTGGCATTAAATTCTCTTTTATTTCCATGGAGCCTGCATTGAACACAAATGATCCCTTCAGGTACTTAAACATGTATTTGCAGACTGGATGTTTTGAATCTCCTGGGGAATGTAGTGCCAGACCCATCAAAGTAGGTGCCTTTTGCCACCTTCCCCTCAGCAGCCCCACGCTGGAACTTTTGGATAGTGACATCTTGCAGCTGAGCTGTGTTTCATGTTTGTACAGCTGACAGCATCTTGAAGGACATTTTTACTTTTTTAAATTGGGGATTAATTAGGGTCTTTTGGCTTTTATAAAGGAAAAGCATTGTTTGAAACTCCAGAGGATGGACAGCATGCAAAAGTAGTTGGAAATAGTAAGACTTAGATGTTCAAAGTGGCTTTGGGCTACAGTTAAGACTGTGTAGATCTATGTAAGAGAATCCCTAAAACCAAACCCAGTAGCTTTTAAAATAATTTAAACAAAATGGAGATCAGAGCTCTGCTCCTAAGCTACCTGCTAGCAAATTATTCTTCATTTATGTTCAGATTAATGAAGGAAGAATTTCAGTTAAGTGGGTGGGTTATGAGTTTGAATGTCTGAAATTGCTGACTTTGGGAAGGCTGAAGTTAGGGTAACTGTACATTGACAGCCACAGTTCTTGGTGGATAAATCTGTACCATGTGGCTTCCCAGGTGCTGCTTACTGTGCTTTGTTTCTTGCCCCTGACAAGAAATTGATCTGAATGTTGAAGAAATGTTCTGTGTGTTTGAGGAGGCTTAGGAAGAAGTACCTCACAGGGTACTATTTCAAGGGTAATGCTTTGTGAAGGTGGAATTGAGCAGGTTGAAATCTTTTCCCCACCAAACTCTGTTGTCAGAGCACATGGGTTAGAGACAAGTGCAGCTCTTTAGACTTAATTTTTCCCTTTTAACCTCATTCTGGAACTTGTGAACCCTCAGGTGGGAGAGTTTTAGGCCTTGCTGAAGATCTCCCTGCAATAATAAGGTCATGTTTCAAATCATTTCTGTTCTTGGAGGGTTGGATGTACTGTAGCACATGGAATCTCCAAGCCTGTGACATGGTTACTCTGCCAGGATGCCTTCAGTGTGTGTCTGTGTGCACACTGTGCCTCTCTGAAGTGCAGTGTAAATCCACCTGAGGATACCACTCTTTGTGTAACCCAGAAAAAGAGCTGTTCAGATTGGCAACACTACCCTGAGTCAGTAAGAAGTCATTCAAAGATAGGTTTCATCTTTCTTGTAGCTTCTGCTTCTGTTTGAGAAGTGCAAGAAGATGGTGGAAAGTGTATCTCTGTCCATGTACATAGGGAGAACATTGTCCCTGTCTTCAGGGGTCAGAAGACACCACAGCCAGTGTGGTGACTCTGCACATGCTTGGAGGGCTCAGTGTTCACAAGATTCATTTAGAGATTCTAGCACTAATTCAAAAAGCTTTGCTGGGAAGATGAGTGGCCATGGCACTCCTAGGGAATCCCAAGGAGACTGCCTTTTTTTTTTTTTTTTGATATTGAATGGTTCTGGTTTTGAGGAGTCTGTCATTCCTCCACTAAGCTCTGCATCATCCACCAAATCCAGTGGAACTAGGGTAGAGGTGGACAGATGTCTCAGTGGGAATGAATTTCCATGACATGACAGCTGACAGCCTCACAGAGGAGAGATCCTCACAGAGAGAAAGGCTTTGAATGGTTTTAAGCATGGCCCAGTTGTCCAGTCATATAGTGGGCTCTTCACTGGGAGAGCAGGGAGGGACTGGAAGAACCAAGAGAATGTAGATGGAAAACTGCTGCTGCTGTTTTGATGAGCTTGGGATGGGACATCAACATGTAGGAACTCATCAGTTTTCCCTGCTGCTGGAACAGTTCTTTTCTTCAGATGCTGTGCTGTGGTCATTGGTCTTTTTGCTCAAAGTTCTTTTTGAATGACACAGAAGAAAATAAAACTATTGAGACATTCAGGATGTGATGCTAAAGTACTCTGTGGCAACCTCTCTTCTTGTCAATGTAACACAGTGCCAGCTGGCAGTGCTGCTTTAACTAAAGCATTGGCTTCTACCAGAGTCCTAATGTAGCACCCTTGGATCCTGAAGATATCCCAGAAAGCCTTTCTAGGAATGAATTATTTACCAGCAGTGCAATAAGCATATGTCTGTATCAACTCCTAAAAGCTAAGTGACAACCAGAGAAAGCTACCCCTGCAAACCCATTTTCTGTCAGGGGTTGTGTTGCCCTGGCATGGAGGTAAGGCCTCTGTTGAACAGCTGTGTAAGTGTGAAGCTTAGGCTGGACTCTGACATAGCTGCTCATGCAGCACCTGCAATGCTTTGGAAGTTTCCCATGGTTTGAAGTAGTTCCTGTTTGGAGGTAAAAATGGATTGTTGTTTGGACTTTGAGATCCCAACTGATGCTTTGTCAGATAATCAGCTAATGCTCTGTGAAACCCAGTTTTAAAATTGTCAGTACTCACAAAGATAGTGATTAACCAAACCTGCTGGGTATCAGTAAGTCTGCTTTGACAGAACAGCTGAGAAATCACAAATAGCTAAAAGCTCAGTGGAGGTTGGTGGCTTACTTTGCCAATGACAGAAGCTATGAGTCTGGAGTGCAGCACTCAAATGGGAGCAGTCCCAAGTGCCTGAGGATTGTTTGTCGTGTTATGTGATGGGTTGGATGCTCAGGTCTGTGGCAGATGTGTGCAGCTGAAGAGAATCATGGGATGAGCTTATGGACTGGCATGGTTGATGTGGACCTGTGCAATGTACCTGTGTGTGACAGGGTACAGCTGAGGAGAAGAGTCCTTCCAGGCAGTGTGGCTTTGTCTGCATGACCCTAGGTGAAGAGTTCTTCTGTGACTTGTGGTCAGCAGCTCTTCTGTCTGTTCTGTGGGATCTCCCAGTGCTAACATCTCTGTTCTTCAAATGTGTAAGGTGTGGGTGGTGCTGGAGGAACTGTAGATGGTGTGAGATGGTGGAATGAGCAATGGGAGGCAGCTAGAAATTAATTTCATGCATAGTAAGTGCAAAGTAAGTGCAACTTTGACAAATGTGGTAACTAGATTTATTTTTTTCCTCTCCTTTTTAATTGCTTTTAAATAGGTAAAGTCTGTCCTTAAGAATTTGAATTTCTGCTTGCATGGCAATGCTGCATACTTCAGAGAAGACAACTTGTGGACTGATATCAAGGACATGGTCAAACAAAGTGCCACCTCTGGTTGTTACTACTCACAGGTGAGTCTAAAAAGTACATTTACTTAGATGTATGAAATGTGTGGTTTCCTAAATCAATGTTTTAAATAATCACCAAAACCTACTCACTCCCTGCAGATAATGTTCCATTACAGCCAGCAGCTTTCACTCTGTCACTACTGCAGGGTAATCCTCTGTGTGTGGAAGTCAAGCAATCCCTCAGTCTGGTTTTGAGTGCCTCTTGTCAAGGACATGTCTGAGACTTGCCACAAAGTCTTCTGAAGAACAACTGCTGGATGTTACCACAGCCCAAACTTGCTTTGATTGTATGAAATGAATGTATTTAGATGCCGGTGTTGAAAGTAAACAGAAGAAATAGTGCCATAGCCCATGGCCACTGGGCTATAGAACCCATACAGTGATTCAGGAACTGGACTGGGATGGAAGGCAGGAGGGATAGAGTCCTCCTTGGATACTGGCCATTGAAGAAGAGGTTTGACCCTGGCAATCCTTCAGCTTTATAGTGAAGGTGACATCCGTAGGATGCAATCCCTTGTTGGTCAGTTTAGGGTCTCCTGTCCTCATCTCTCTGCAGATTCCACCTCTGACTTGCACCCCGAGGTGTTACACAAGATTTAGCAGTGCCCTTGGTCTGCACAGCAGCAAGTCTAAGCCAGAGCCTTTCTGCAGCCCAGCCCTTGTCAGGAACTCTCTCCATCAGGGTTCTCACTGCTAGCAGCAGCCACTGGCTGTGCAAACATGCCCTGAACTTCAGAAAGTGCCCTTACTGAACAGGGACTGAGCTGAAAAGTCAAATCACTGATCATAATTAGTCCTGTCCTAGCTCAAACCAGGACAAGTGTTCAGAACCTGACTGTGCAAGGTTGTGAGCAACCTGCTCTAGGCAGGGGCCTTGACTCCAAAGGTCTTTTCCCATCTCAGCTACTCCAAGCTCTCTGCTGCGCAGGATTCTGTATTCCCAGCACACTTTGCTGTTCATCAAGTCCTTTACTGAGCTCTGTAGATGTCATCTGCCTCTGCATGCCTGGCAGCTGTGCTGGCTGGGCACTCATTTGGGATTGGGAGGACAGTGGAAAGAGGAGTGAGGGAGTAACAGCCTTCCTCAAGGTCTTTGCCCTTGCTGCTGGAGCAGGGAAACCATGTGTGCGATAACAGCAAGTCCTGAGCACACAGCCTGGACAAAGCAGGAGCACAAAGGAGCTGGGCAGCCAAAAGGGAGTCTGTTTGCAGCAAAGCACAGGACTCCATAACACCACCAAAGCCTCATAACTTTGTTTAGTTTCATCTGTATTTATAGTTGAAATGTTAACATTATACCGGTGAAGGGTAACTCATTTATTTCTTCCCAGTTAAAAGGAACTTTGCAAGTGCTGCTAAATTCAAATAACTCTATGAGGCTTCTGAAAATAGTGGGTTTGCTAAAGTGTAGAATCGTTTAGGCAGGAAAAGATCTTTAAGATCAAGTCCAGATGTTAACCCAGCACTGCCAGGCCACCCCTGAACCATGTTCCTCAGCACCACATCTATGTGGCTTTGAAAATTCCTGGCAGTGGGGACTCCACCACTTGTTCCTGTGCTTGACAACCTTCTCAGGGAAGGAATTATTCCTAAAGTCCAACCTAAACCTCTCCTAGTGCAACTCAAGGCCATTTCCTCTTGTCCTGTCACTAGCTACTTGAGAGAAGGGACCAACCCCCATCTGGCTCTAACCTCCTTTCAGGGAGTTGCAGAGAATGAGAAGGTCTCCTCTCAGCCTTCTTTTTTTCCACACTAAACAACCCTAATTCTTCAGCTTCTGATAAGACTGCTTCAGTTTGCTCACTCCTCAGTAGTGATGAGCTACTTGCAGAAGTTAAAAGCCCTCTGAGTGTATTTGAAGACAGGATTTAATAACAGTGTTAGAGGTCTTGGGGAACAAGAAACAAGTGTGTTCTGTTCCCAATACAGGGAGTGTAGGACATGCACATTTCCATGTTTCAGGAGAGAGCAGGACCTGTGTCTTTTACTGTATCAGAAGAGAAAAATCCATTGAGACAAAGTATCTAGGTTTTAGGTGTGGTAAGTCATCTGTTGTTTTAAGAGGTGATTTAAGAGCAGTGGTTTTCCCGTGGTTTGCAGGGTGGAAGGCTGTAGCAGCTGTTGTTGGGGGGGTGTTTGGAGACAACATTTAATTAATTGACTGGAATTCTGAGCAGAAGGTGGCTGTGCTTCTGCAGGAGGTTCTGACTCTGAAATTTAGTGAAGAATTCTGAAATTAAAGCAAACTGTAGGAGACAGTAGACTGTTGTATTTTTTTTTTTTTATTTTTTTACTGTAACTTGTTGGTAGGTCATACATAGAGCACAGAAGTGAAGTTCTCATTCAGCCTGAATTTCTCTTTCACTAGGAAAAAGGACAGACTCCAGCTTTTGGCAAGTGCTGAGTGACGAGGCTGTATCTAGGGTACATGAAGTACCTCCTCTGCTGATCTTCAGCCACATTGTCCTGCACAACTCACATTAGCAGTGATTAATGGCTCTGAAAATAAAAGATAAATCCGTTACTTACAGATCCTATTTTTAATCTATGCAAGAGCATTTTAGACTCTAGACAAGGAGCATAACTTATCTCTGTGGGTTGCCTCCTGGTAGACTAAACAAGAGCAGAGCAGGGGCATTGGCATGTGCTTGTTGATAACTGCTAAATTGTTGCTAAAATGTTGGCCTTGGTCCTCTGCTGCTTTCCTAAACGATACTTGTGTGGGGTTCAGGAGTTCTTTGTAGCAGACAATTTGGATCTGACTCTCCTTCTCTTCTGCAGGGTAAGAGTTTACCTGTAGCATGGATTTAGTCTCTGGACCAGGAAGTTATTCCTGTCTCTTATTTAACCATAGAGATATTGACCTTGGAATGTTACTCAGCCTCTGCAAGGTTATAGGATCTCCAATTCTGTCAGTGCAATTAGAATTATTCTATTGTTAGGGATTTGTTTGGATGTGTAAGACAAGTTTATAGCAAAGGATAAATTCTCAGTGTAAGCTTTTATTTTATTATTCAAAAAAATTCCCAACAGAGTTGTTCTGTTCTGCTTGTGGTAGGAGCACACTTGGCCAGGCCATATTTCTTTGCTGCATTTTCAGACAAGCCCCAGGAAGGGAGATCTCCTGACTCTCTGTCAGCTTTCACCAAGCCAAATTCTGGTTGAGGATTTGTAGTAAGCAGGATTTCACTGTTCTGCCTTTGAGAAAAGAGGGGAGAGAGAAAAATTAACTTTGATTTTTCTCTTTTCAAAGAAGGAGGCATGAGACAGTGAAATGATAATATTAAAATTTCCTTGTTAGTTTATTTAGATATAAATAACTTCTAAAAAGCTCATGAAGGGCTGTATGTTGCCCTTTAACCTTCCATTTTCTGTTGCCTTGTTCAGGGTTTTAGAGCATTTCTCCAGCCATTAGTACCAGCAATATAGTTCCCAGTGACAATGCAATTTTTATCTTAGTAGCAATAAAATAGAAGTTTTGAGTTTGAATGTTTTTAAGTATGAGGACACAGTTGTCACTGTAGCACCATTTATTCCTTTCCTGATGTGATTTTTAGCCTTTCCAGGAATTTAATAAATACATGGGTGAGATCTTTCTGCAGTTATTCCATAAGGAATGGCTTCATCTGGTGGATGCAAAGCTAGTTTGACCACCCTGATGAACGAGCTTTGATTTTTTTTTTCCAGCTGGCTTTTTGTACCTCTCTCAGCTGTATTTACAATGAATGCTGTGACAGAAGCTGATTTCATCCTCTTAATCCTTAAATAATTCTCGTTGTCCATCCTCAGCAGCCAGGTATCAGAATTCAGCACATTAGGATCTTAGGGTAAGCAAACTACACTTTTTTTCAGCTGCATGTCCAGACCCCTTCCTGCTGCCAGGTTGTACACACAGGACATGGGTGAGCAGCAGCCCTGTGCATTGCTTTTCAGTGACTTCCAATTGCTGAACCCTTCTGTGTGTCTTTCTGTAATGAGGGACTCAAAGTTGGACAAACCTGCTTAGCTGGAGGGGTTTGCTCCAGAGGAGTGACACACACAACATCACCTTGTAACCTGTTGCTTTGATTGAAAACCTTGTTGACTGACTCATCCAGGGGAAGCTGGGGATGTTCCAACAACCTCCAGGTTGTCTCATGGCCTCACAGTTGATCTTAGTTATATGTAAATATATTGGAAGTGTCAGTCAGTTAATCTGCTGTTCCTTCTCCAAGGAGTTTCTGGCCATGTTTTAACAGGCAGTGTGGTGGCACCTTGAGGGGCTGAAGATTTGTAAGGAAGTGATTATTTTTCTTTATTTAGTTTATTTTTAGTTGGCCAACAGCCCATTTCTTTCCCAGAATGCAACAATTAAGAAATTGTTTCAGGAAGATGGAATGAATTACTCCAAGAAACCTAAAGGCAGCATCTTCAGTGAACTATATCCTGAAGTAGGAAATCCCCTCAAGAGATACTTTTCAACTGATGTTCTGGTGTTTGTGCTTACAAGAACCTCAGTTCACTAAGGAATGCTTCTAGAATTGGGTGAGAACAGGTGTTCCATTTTGTTAGTTACTGGCCTCCTCAGAAAGGTGCAAAGGACCAAGTTGGATGCTGCAGTCAGGTCCAGTCTGCATCTGCTCCCACCACCACTTGCAGCTACTGATACATCTGAGATTTGGGTATTTGTTGTTACTGTTGAGTGGGATGGTTTTGGGCTTAGCTTGTTTGTTTTGGGGGTGTTTTTTTGAGTCTCCCCAATGTTACTTTAAGAACTTTTAGGATCTCAGGTAGTGATAGGACTATGGGGAATGGAATAAAGCTACAAGTGGGGAGATTCAGACTGGACGTGAGGAAGAAGTTCTTCCCCATGAGAATGGTGAGAGCCTGGAATGGGTTGTCCAGGGAGGTGGCTGAGGCCCCATCTCTGGAGGTGTTTGCAGCCAGGCTGGATGAGGCTCTGGCCAGCCTGATGTAGTGTGAGGTGTCCCTGCCCATGGCAGGGGGGTTGGAACTGGCTGAGCCTTGTGGTCCCTTCCAGCCCTGACTGATTCTATGATTCTATTAACCACAAATGCTCAGTCTTTCCTTATGAGTTCAGTTCTCTGTCATAAAAGATACTTTTTTCCCAGGAAAGCTTAAGGTTCTACTCCTAAAGTCAAAACTTGCAGAGGTTAACTAACAAGGATTGAGAATCCTGGTGACAAGTTGAAGATTAATCAGCAGTGTTGGCTTGCAGCATGGAAGGCCACCCCTATGCTGGGCTGTCTCAGCAAGAGCATAGGTGATGATTGCTGACATAATCCCCTCTGGTCTGCCCTTGAAAGACCTCAGCTGGATCCTGTGCCCAGTTTGGGGCTCCCCAGTACAAGAAGGCACTTGAGTGAGTCCTACAGGGGCTTCCAAAATGTTTGTGGATTTGAGAATAGGATGTCCAAGGAGAGACTGAGATAGCTGGGTCTGATCAACCTGGGGAAGAGAAAGGGAAGATGCCTGCTTCCAGGGGGCTCTCTGTTGGAATATTTGGTGATTTCAGGGAAACAGCTGGGATAATCGCTCTTCCCTTTTTCTCAAATAGCCTAGAAGATTTGGAGCTTGTGAACCTGGCCCACAAACAACTACAATGTGAAATCTGTAGAGAATTCCTCTTGTTGTGAAGTAAGTGATTGGCATTATTTGTTTATTTTTAGGAGGTGCTTAGATTTGCCAGGTTTGGATGGCATTAAGGCAAGGGAGGGAACAAGTTTTGGGCTGAATCCTGTTGTCCTCGCTGTGTTCCATTTTTCTGAAGAAAAGCTCAAGATGTGAAAGGAAGGGTTGGCTTTTAAACATCTAATATTAAAGATGCTTTTTTTTCCTCTTTTCAACAGGTTAATAGCAAGACACAAAAAATGGATGCTCAGTTATTTTCCCCATTGCTGGGGGGAATCAGTAGCACGCCGCCTCCACTGGAATCATCCCGGCTCTATAGTGACTGGGCAGCACGTGAAGAGGAGATTAGCTCCAAAACTTCCTTTCAAGACTGCACAAAGAAACGGTATGAGCATTCATGGTGGTGGTCTGCAGCACTGGAATTGGTATGCAGCAGAACAAATGGGATTCTGGATCTTTCTTATGGGATAAACTCCTCTGTTTGGGGCTGTTCCACCCGGAGAAGAGAAGGCTCCAGGGAGACCTTAGAGCAGCCTTTCAGTACCTGAAGGGGGCCCTACAAGGAAGCTGGGAAGGGACTTTTTATGAGGGCTTCTAGTGATAAGGTGAGAGGCAATGGCTTTAAGCTGCAACAGGGGAGTTTTAGACTGGAGAGTAGGAAGAAATTCTTTACAGTGAGAGTGGTGAGACACTGGGACAGGTTCCCCAGGGAGGCTGTGGATGCCCCTTCCTGGAAGTGTTCAAGGCCAGGTTGGACAGATCCTTGGGCAGCCTGGTCTATTGGAAGGTGTCCCTGCCCATGGCAGGAGGGTGGGAACTAGATGATCTTTACGGCCTCTTCCAGCCCAAACCATTTTATGACTCTGATAACTGGGAGCTCAATGCTTTTTCTTTGATGTATAATAGTTATTATTGAAGCTGTGAAAAAAGGTCATTGAGGAGGCTGTGTATGTAGAGATGCCTGTATTTGGATGTAAAAAACATACTAGAGTTTGGAAAGAATGCTTCACTTAGGAAATTAAAGGGGAAACTGCTATATGCAGTTGAAACTTCTTGTAGGAAAAAGCCCTTCTCCTTCTGTGCCTCCTGTCCCTCAGTACTCAAAATGGTCCTGTTTGATAATGTAAAATATTTCTTGGAACATGAACAATGCAGAGTGCTAGGCGCAGGTCAAGTGCCAGTGGTGCCTCTGCTACTTAAAGCATAAATCTGCAATATAATAGTAGAGCTCCTCTGGAGGATACACCAACCTGCTCTCTTATTGTGCTCTTGATATAATGCACTCAGATTCAATCTTATATTAAAAACTTTGCAGTTTTGGATGCTGAATGACAGCCAAAGTCTTTGTTACTTGAATCATGCAGCATTTTTATTTCCCTGGAGAAATCCTCTCTTCTGTTCAAGTCTTGACTACTGCAGGCACATCTGATCAATGACTCTTAAAAGTGCAGTAAATGATTAAAGGTACAGAGAAGGGCAGTGAGGCTGGACAGGGGCTTAAAAGCTTCTGTGTCACTGGAGAGCAAATTAAACTCCCCTTCAGCTTGGAAAGTCATCTCTGCAGGGGAGTGAATTCTGTGAAGTTATGAGTGATATGAGGATGGCAAGGAATGGAGAATGATTATAGAAACTAGGGGAAACCACTGAAATAATTGGTTCTCTGCTTCATATTGGTCATTTTACAGCTTGTGGACAGCAACTGAAATTGTAGCATTACAACTGTTCCACCCTTGGAAGAGTGTAAACCATGACTTTGTACTGGGCTTCCCACTCTCTCTGTTCACCAAGTGCTGGTGACATAATACTGCCTTTTTGGGGGGGTGGTTGGCACAGCTTTTGACACTGTGATGATGCTGGTTGTGAGGAGGAATAGCCCCCAGCACCAGTAAAGGTCAGGGGTTGACCTGCTGGAGAGCAGCTGTGCAGAGAAGGACTTGGAAGTCACATAATCACAGAACATTAGAGGTTGGAAGGAACCTCTGGAGATCATCAGGTCCAACCCCACTGCCAAAGCAGATCACCTAGGGGTAGTCTGCATAGGAAGGCAGTCCTGATGGACAAGCTCACCGTCAGCCAGCAGTGTGCCCTTGTGGTCAAGAAGCCCAATGGGATCCATTTAAAAGCTGTGTAGATGTGGTGCTGAGGGACATGGTTTAGTGGTGGACCTGACAGTGTTGGATTAATGGTCAGACTCTGTGTGATCATAAAGGTCTTGTTTCAGCCTAAACAATATTGTCATTCTATACTAGCAGTCAAGCTTGTGTAAAAGAGGTGATGGGTGAACACCTTTGCTGCTTCATAGGAAAATTTAATAAACTTCTGACCAGCTCCTTTCTAAAAGAGGATTTGTAGTGGTGCAGTTTAAGTATAACCTGATTTTTTTGTAATTTTTTTTTTTGAGATGGAAACAGTAGTTCTTGAATTATGGAAGTAGATAAATTAAAATCCCCAAGATCTGGAGAAGTTTGATCATGTTTGTCCTCTAAAGGACAACTGTCTCTGATGATTGAAAAGAGTGGAAAAGCTTTTGCTGCTCCTCCTTCCCAAAACAGCTTGAAGCCTCTGGTGAAGCAAGAATCTGGGAAAGATATTCTGCTTCATTTAGGCTACAGAACTGACAAATGCAGAGAGAGATTTCTGTGTTTGGGTGCTGGGAATGCACTAAACTCAAAACATTTAGCAGATGGTGCTACAATAAAGGCATAATGCTTAATTTTTCCTTTTGCCTCTTTTCTCCTAAACAAACTTTACTTATCCAAGTTTAACTTTTTGTTTGTTTGTTTTCAGGGCACCAATTAGTCTGTCTTATTCTGGCAATGCCCCTGATATGTTTGGGTTAGTTTCAAGCATTTTAGAGGAGCCAAGCAGGCCAGAACCAGTTACAGATTGGTAAGATCTTCTATGTTTCATACTGGTTTTTACACCTTTTGTTACACAGATATGCTACATATTTGAGATTATTACAAGGAGTGGAATGACAGAGGTCTGATAAATCCCCTTGAACTGTAGAAGTGTTTTTCTTCACACTTCAGTTGCCAGTTAAAAAAAAGCAACAAATTGTTAGAGATACAGATTTGCTAATGTCTTCCATCAACCTACAACATTTGGGGGGGGAAAAAAACCAAACAAACATCTTATTTTAACCAGTTGGGAGCTAACTGAATGCAGTTGGATCTGATATATTTAATAAATATAAGGTACTTAATAAAAATCTGCCATTTGGATATACATTTTTATAAACATCAGAGAGCAGCCTTGAAGGACATTTCACACAGTGTTTACTCAACTGCAGCAGGGAGTATTCCTCTCCAAGCTTATATACAGATAGAGGGCTGTGTCTGCTTAGCCAAGAATGAGGGAGGCCTTTGTGGGTGGAGTAAGCAAGACACATCAATTGTTTTAAAGTAAGAAACGTTTCAAATCATTACAGCAGGTTTCTTTAACTTTGTTGCAGGAATTCTCTTTCAAGATTGTTTCCCCCAATATGGGCACCTGATCTTGGAAGCAATGGTGAATTCTCAGGGCTATCTTCTAAGCACTCTAGTGAAAGTAAAGATTTTTCAAACCTGTTGGGCACACAGAGCTACTATCAGGAACACCCGCAGAAGTCTCATGATGTGGATATGTTGCACAGAGGTTTGGAAGATCTTCATCTCATAGAGTCTTGGCTTTCCCCATCTGGTACTTGCACTCAGCCTGATCATATTCTGAAGAACAGTTATCCTGACAATTCCTCTTTGCTAAATAACAACATGATTCACCAGGAAGGGTTTTCATGTCAAAATGCAGACTATAATCAGCACCTGTGCAGTTATGACCACGTGAGCTTAAATGGAGACAATGAAAAAGTGGCTTCCAACTTTAGCATTTTTTCTTCTCAGAACACGATGAAAGGTGGCACTAGCATTCAGAAAGAGTACTGGAAAATTGAAAGAACAAAAGGCAAAGCTCTGAAAAATGGTGCTCAAGAACAAACAAAGTATTCCTGCGATCTTCCCAATCAGCCTGGTGATAATTCTTGGGATAAAGCAACCCAGGACAACCACTTCTTCTCTAAAAGATATGAAAACTTTACAGCTGCACGTAAGCTGCAGCCATTAGTTCATCCCTCTCTGTATTTTTTCAATCAGCCCTCTAAAGAAAACACTTTTACTGGAGGGACAAGCAGAAAGCCCCAGGAAACCCACGTGCAGAATGGTCAGCGCAGCTTTACTGTGGGCGATGCTTTTAATAACAATGAATGTAAGGTCCAGGTTAGTCCTAAAGAATGCTCTCCTCAAGTACCTGAGTATGATTTCTCTGCAAAAAATGTTATGCAAAGTGGGAATTATTCATCATACCAGGGACGTGTCTGGCTGGAGGGGAAAATGGCAACTCTGGCTGCTGCTTCGGATAGCACCTATGGAAAGCAAGTGGTGACAAGTTCACAGTCATCCTCAGGGGTTTCTACCATGTCCAGTGGCTCTCCCACCCATCAGTCTATAACACAGTCATCCTACTACTCACAGATATTACCTGTCCTCCCTCCAAGGAAAGATGGAAGGTTGCAAATACCAAATGGTGTTTCTAATAATTCAGGAGTTCCAAATTTCACCTCAGAAACTCAGAAGCACCTGAGACCCTTTGGGCAGCCCCAGCACAACTCACTGACACATAAGGGGGGGCAGCACCGTAAATTCCCCATCAGTTTTTCACCTGAGTGGTTAACACAGCAGAATGCTCTAAGTGAAGACTTGGAAAAATACCACAGGTTTGCAAAAAAGGAGACCCCAGAAAATAATAACAAAGATGATAGAAGAGGTAGAAGGAGTTGGGTTCCCCAGTTTGGGTGTACAGCCCCCAACAGGCAGCAGTCCAATGTGTTCCGCAAAAAGCAGGAGCAGAGCGGTGGTAGCATGTCAGACTTCATCAATCCCTCTTTCCTCCCTTCTTTCCCGTTAATGTCTGATTTTAAACAAAATCCCAAGTTTCCCCCATTTAACCACCACCTGTTTTCATCAGCAAATAATTTTGGTTTTCCCCCATCACCGTTTCCCTTCTCGGAACTTGTTGATCTTTTTCGTTACGATGACTTTAACCACTTGGGTCCCTTCATCAGCGATCTCTTTGGTGGGGAAATAGCTGCTCCATACTTTGCCTTTCCAACACCACTGAGCAAGTACAGACCTCCACGGAATCGCAGTGGGCCTGCCAATGAGCTCCACCTCCAACTGGAGGAGTGCTATGAGCAGTGGAGAGCTTTGGAAAAGGAGAGAAAGAAGGTAAAGTAACTTCCTATCTGTGGTGGTGGTCAGAGTTTATAGAGAGTACAATCATAGAATCATTTTGGTTTGAAAAGCCCTCTAAGATCATCAGGACCAGCTGTCAACCTGACACCACCATAGCCATTAAGCTGTGGCCCAAAGTGCCATATCCACACATTTCTTGAACACTTAGATCCTCTGGACTCTCAGATAAGTCACTCCTTGAGTAGGTGGCAATTCTGTTGTCACATTCTCAGTTGAAAACACCTAGAGCACCACCTACATCTGCTTTGAGTGTAACATTTGGGTTGTTTGTCATGTGGTTTTAATCCATGGGTGTTGTCAAATTCTGACCTCCCACTGTGCTGGGATTTGGTGGTTTGGGAACATTCTTCTGTAAATACAGAAGACAGGCAGTGCACTTCTAGCGTACATCAAAATCCTAAACAGGCCTGGAGATTGTAACACTGTACAGGTTTAAAGCATTCACCGTGTCTGTCTGATTTCCCCCTCAGACTGAAGCTGACCTTGCAAGAAGCTTCCCAGGGAAGCGTGTGTCAAGCTCAAACAACACTCCTGTGGCCCGGCTGCCTGCGAACCCATCCCGAGTCGATCGCTTGATTGTCGACCAGTTACGGGAGCAAGCCAGGGTAAGGAGGACTTCTTGTTGTCTGGGGAGGAAGAACCCTCTGCACCAGGGCAGGGAAGGGGTTGATCTGCTGCAAAGCAGCTACATGGAGAAGGATCTGGTAGTGCTAGTGGACAACAAGTTCACCATGAACCAACAACATGGCTCTTGTGGCCAAGAAGGTCAATGGTCTGCTGGACTGCGTGAAGAAGAGTGTGGCCAGTAGGTCAAAGGAGGTTCTCTACTCTGCCCTAGTGAGGCCACATCTGGAGTAGTGAGTCCAGTTCTGGGCTCCCCAGTTCAAGAGAGACAAGGAACTATTGGAGAGAGTCCAGTGGAGGCTGGGAAGTTGCTGAGGGGCCTGGAGCATCTCTGCGAGGAGGAAAGGCTGAAAGCCCTGGGGCTGTTGAGCCTGGAGAAGAGCAGCCTGAGAGGGGATCTGAGCAATGCTCAGCAAGAGCTAAAGGCTGAGGGGAAAGAGGATGGGGCCAGACTCTTGTCAGTGGTGCCCAGTGACAGGACAAGTGGCAATGGGCACAAACTGGAAGCCAGGAAGTGGCATTTAAACATGAGGAGAAACTTCCTTGCTGTGAGGGTGCCAGAGCCATGGCCCAGGCTGCCCAGAGTGGTTGTGATTTCTCCTCCTCTGGAGAGATTTCAAACCCACATGAGCATTTTGATCCTGGACAACCTGCTGTGGGTGACCTGTTCTGGCAGGGGGGTTGGACTGGATGATCTCCACTGCTCTCTTCCAAACTCTACCATCCTGTGATTTTTGTGTAAGGCTTCTTGAGCTAGAATTCCTGTGTTTCCTTTGGGAGTTTTTTGGAGACTTAAATACTTGATGGTTTTGGTGATTTCACTGTCTCTGGGCAGGTGCTCACATTGATAGGGAGGATGGAAAAGCTTTCTGGGACCACTATGCACGGGAACATTTCCACCACACTGCAGCACCACATGGAAGCCATTCAGGTGACGCAGGCCAGGCGCAAGGATGAGATCATTAACGCTGCTAATCCACAGAGACAAGGAGCACCACGTTACAGTAATGAGAAAGGTAACTGCTTTCCCTTCCTTGTGGCCTGAAAAGCTTTATCAAAGATTTAATTGTGAAAATGTTGGAAATGGGCAGACTTGAAATCCAGACTCGTAGAATCCTTGAGGTTGGAAAAGACCAACTGTTAACCCAACTATATCTACCAAGTATACAACAATTATTGTGACTTCAGCAAAACAGGTTGGTACATCTAAACCTGTTACTTCTTACAAGACTTTTAATCACTTCAAGAGATCTCCTGTTCTGCTCTTTTGTTAGTAAATACCTGGGAACATTTTTATCTTGACTAAAAAGAGAGCTATAAAAGCTGTCCTGTGACATTTTGTTAAGGTAAGTAGTTGTTGTACTTGCTTTTAAGCAAGTTGAATTTCTTGTCAGCTTATAAAGTTAAAAAAATAAATATTGGTGCTGTATTGTATGATAATAATAAGGTTTGATTGTATACCTTATTTAAATGATAAAACCAGCAGAAATTGCATGTGATGATTCTCAGCTTCTGTTGAAAAAAGCCCTGGAGCAGGCTGCCCAGAGGTTGTGGAGTCTCCTTCTCTGGAGACTCTCAAGACCTGTTGGGATGTGTTCCTGTGTGATCTGCTCTAGGTGATCCTGCTTTGGCAGCAGGGTCAGACTGTATGATCTCCAGAGGTCCCTTCCAATCCCTACCATTCCATGATTCTGTGACTGCTGATGGGACCCAAGCACTGCAGCAGAGGGCACAGCGTTAGCACTTTGTGTAGCAGTAATGATTTGAACAAATTAGCCTTTTTTTTTTTTTTTGCTGTTTCCACGTTCCCAGCTTGCCTGCTGCTTTACCCTGAGGTGTGTGTTTCTGTTGTAGGTGTCCTGGCTCTGGCAGCTGCCATCAGGGATCTGACTGGCACCACACGCAAGGCTCGCACCGCGTTGTGGTGTGCCCTGCAGATGGCCCTGCCGAAAAACTCTTCAAGCCCTCCCGTGAAACAGGAAGGTGTGGAAAGGGCTTTGCAAGAGCTTTCTCCTCCAAACACAAGCACACAAGAAAAAAGCTGCATGGAGCATGAAAACAAAGGAAGCAAAGAAGAAAAACCTGAGGAACCCGTGAAGACTCTGGAATAATAATGGCAACTAATAATGATGCTATGAATAACAATAGTAGTAATGAGAGGGAGACAGAAGGCTGAGGACAGGGAGGGAAGGACAGAGTGTCCTCCCTAGTGCCATGGAAGGGTTTTTTTGACAGGTTATCAAAAACCAAAAGGGTTGAAATAAGTGATCAGGGCTGCAATGCTGTTACTGTGATTCTGGTGTTGAGAGACACATCTTGTAGTAGTGTTAATGCAACTTGAATATTGCTGGTATTCAGTGTCTGCTGCCTCAGAGTTTTGGTAGTAGGAGGAACTAAACAATAGCTGAGCATTTCCTTCTGTGCTTATCCAAAGCTGTGTAGCATCCGTCAGTCAAGCCATGACCTGAGAAACCAGAGTGGGTGGTAGAACTTCATTCTCTCTTTTTTTTTTTTGTGGGGGGGTAGTGTGAATGATACTATGTAGCATACTTTTAAAATCCATTTGAAAGGTATTTTACAATCGTTCAGGGCTTTTTTTGCACCGTTCTAGACTTCTTTTAAGTGCCAAAGTGATCACTGAGTAGTTTGCCTCTCATTTCTCTGTCCAGGGCAATCCACACTCTGGTGGTGGTGTTGTGATGATCAGGTCCTTCAGGTTATCTCCAACAGTTGAAGAAGAGTAACCAGTGGTTCCTGTTGGTTGTGTGAGATGCTTCAGCAGTTGTGCAGTTCAGTTGCTAACCAAACCAACGTTAGCTTTTCTGTAGCATAGGTCATTTAAAACAGCCAAAAAAAAAAAAAAAAGAAGAAAGGTTTGGTGGGTGTGCAGCAAATTCTGTCCTGCAGGAGATGTGAGCAGGTGATAGAAAATTGTCACTCAGGATTAGAAATTAAATTCATTGATTCCTCAGTGGGTGAAAAACCAGTGACTGTAGAACATAGTATGCACTTGATTAACAAACTATGACTTGTTGTTAATGTCACTTCATGGTACTATAATTTTTCAGAGGGGAAAAAAAAAACACACAAAACATTCCATATTTATTTTAATGTGTTTATTGAATGTTTATTTAAGATTCTATTTTAGTAAGGTAAAGTTGAATATTTTGCCAAATCTTCTGAATAATCCAATTTAACGATTTACTCAGGAACTATGTATATTATTATATAAATATACACATTTAGGGAGGGGTTTGGGGGGGATGGGGGATGTTTGCAAAATATTTACGCAAAGCTAACTATCTACTAGGTTACCAAAGCTGTTTGATTAATTATTTTTTTTGTTTTGCATGGAAGATTTAATATATTTAATTGAGGTTAAGGAGTATTCATTCTGTGGCTTAGACAATCAGAAGTGTTTACGTGGTGGGGGGGGTGAGTGTTCAAGCTGAGAATTAGGAGAGAATCAATTCCAGTTGTGTTCTTAGGGCACTTAAGAAATGTTTTAATGCTTTAACGACTGTCTTACATGTGCTAATAATCAAGTAAGGATCTTACGTATCAATATATTAAGAAGTGTTTTTGGAGAGCAGTTACATTGAAAGTGATTTAGCTTGGGGATATAGAAGTTTGAAAGACAAAAACGCAGATCCTTTTTTTTTTTTTTTTCTTCATGTTTTGTGGTGTTTGCTGTTGAATTTGACATGTTGTGGATAAAACAGATAACTGTTTCCATAGGATATGTACTTGGCAAATGTTCCACATGCAGATCTGTAGCTTTGGGTCTGTGGATGCTCCTAGAGCAGGTGTAGTCTCGGTAGTGCCAGCACTGACTGTAATGAGGCAGCAGCTACTTAACTCTGGAGGAGAAAGTTACACAAAGCCTCGTTGTAATCCAGTGAATTAAGCTTAAAAATAAGAGTCAACAGAAATCAGAATCTTAGTATAGCAAGATCATGGTATGTGGTTACCCCCTTCCTCCCCCGCTAAAGAAAGTGAATTCAACTTAAAAGACTATTCCCAAGGTTAGCCTAAAAAACAGGAAACGGGGAGAGTCATTTTAAGTGTGTTTCCTCTGCCTGCATCTGCAGTTTATTTGCACAAACTCGATTTTTTTTCAAGAAGGTTAAATTTGCATTTGTGAAACTAATGAACTCCACGGTTTAAAAAAAAAAAAAAAGTGGAGTCCGCAGTATTTCAGTTAATGAATAGTTTGGAGGGTTAATTGCGATTCCTGCCTTGACAGGAAATCAGCATTTGAAAGCCTTGCTCAGCTTTTTGTGTTTACAGAACACTTGTGGTCCTGCAGGATTGTTTCCTAGTGGTGAATGGCTAGGGCGTGGTAGGTCCTTGTTGTACTGCTTGTGTGTTAATTATTCTTGTGACGGAATGTGGTCTTAATGGGTTCATGCTAATAGAGTTAATGTGCCTTTACCAGTCTCCTTTTTCAGAACTGGTGAGTCGCTGTCCGCTCACTTCTGTGTCCATCGGCGGTTTAAAAATGCATTTCTTAGGAAGGGGTTACAGTGAGGGTGCCTTTGACACTAGCAAGCAATTAGCCTGCGCTGTTCCTGCTCCTCTCACTTGCTGTTGGACCATCCAGTCGTGGGCTCTCCAAGACTGAAACCTGCTGGCTGTGGAGAACTGCCCCAGGTCAGATGTGTTAGGATCAGATTGCCCTTGTCACACCTCCCAAACACGATCAGCCCACGGTCGTCTTTCAGTTTGCCTTGCTCTCTTTGCTGCAGAATGGCTCCAGGTCTTCATGCCAGAATGGTTTGGTGTCCATTTCTTTAAATAATTTGATTATGGACAGCATTAGACCTGCAAAGACAGAAGTCCTTTAGAATGCTGCAGCTCTGTTGCTTTTTTTACAGACCTTTTTGTATTGCAGGGGAAGACTCTGCTGGGTTTTGTTCACTAACCTCCTGGGCTTGCAGCAGCTCAGTTACACTCACAACATATTTTTTGTTTGTTTGTTTTAGCTGCTTGATGTTTAATTTGACAATAAGGCACAAACTTTGTGAGTATTGCACTGAATTTTTGGTGTGAATGAGCATAATTCTTCTGGGTTTAGGGACTAATTTATTCACGTTTTACTGTCTTCAGTGGAAGCAGAGTATTAGATCACAGTTAAGCCAGAGAGGTAGTTCTAGCTGGGAGTTGGGTTTGATTTTGTTTGGTTGGTTTTGGTTTTATTTATTTATTTGCTGTTTAAGTCCTCCTTCTGATTAGTGGATCAGGTAAATTTCAGTTTCATTCCTCTTTCTCTTCTCCAGCTTTGAATTTTTTTTTTTTCTGGTTTGATTTATGTAGTTTTCATTTTTGAGTGAGGTGAGGAGGATCACAGAGTTGCAGCTACTCACAGCAGCTGCAGTATTAGATGGATGCATTTTAAGAAAACAGGTCCCCTGAGTCTTTTCACAAGTCAAGATCATTCCCAGGTTGTATGTTTTGATACTTGCTGGAGGGTCTTTGATGCTTTAAAATCCCAAATTGATAGCTAAACACACCATGGATTTAAGAATTACAATTATTTCTGTGGAGGCTTCTGGTGATTCAACCTTCTTGACTCCCAGAGGAGAAGCCAGTGTGAGAGCAAGAAGTTGTTCTTCTGGTTATAGGTTTGGGATCTCTGCTTTTCTTCTGTATCCACAGGGGCCCTCTGGTGATCTAAGTTAGCCTGATGGTTTGTGTGAGCTAAACCTAAGCAATAGGTATAACTTTGCCACTATTTTTTTCCCACAGCACACAGGGAGCTTGTCTGGCTTCATAGTGCTTGTCTTGCTGTGGCCATTCCAGGAGTGTGTATAAGACTGACCATTGCCAAACCACTGCTGTTGGGTTTGGGTTTGTCCTTTCCAAGCTGGCTCTTCTTTGCTCTTGGTGTTTCCCCCTGCTGCAAATCTCCCTGTCTGTATCTGGTTACATGTCATTTGGAAGTCGTTTGCCTTACAGCTTGGAAGCTGCTGCTCTAATCTTCATCTCAAGTCTCTTTTCATTATTCTTGTTTCATTATTCTTTTCTCTTTGGAGAATTAAATCAGTAGTAGAAGGTAGAGATTATGCAAGTGGGAGGCTTTGTAGAAGGACCTCCTGTTTTGGAGAAGTGTGGAGATACTCCAAAATGTTGTGGAAATCCTCCTAGCTTTCCTGTGCACCTTTCCAGAAATAACCACGAGCACAGCTTCCTGAGATTGTCTGATCTGCTACCCAGGCCTTCTCCCATTCTCTTCGGGGAAACAAAGCAGGAAAGGGCAGCTAAACACAGCCCCAGTGGACAGGTCCCTGCTTTGTGCTCTGATGGTCAGAAGGGTATGGGCAGAGCAGCCAGGGGTCTCTCTTTGCTTATGCTGTTTGCCTTTTCCCCATCTGCTGCTCACACATGGTGTCACGTGCCACTGCTGAGAATTGTGGCAGAGTTGGCTTGGTCTCATCCCTCTCTGGTAGCCACCTGCCACCCTCCTATCTTTTAATCATACAGAACCAAGCAGTGGACCAGCTCGAGGGGCTACAACAGGGCTTGGGAACAGCTAGTTCCACCCAGTGGGGTCAAGATCACCACCTCTTGCCTCTCAGCTGCTCTCAGTGAGGGAGAAGGAAGGATTTAAGCTTTCTAGACTTAGTGACAAAGGAGAACTTGGCATAAAACTTCCATTAAACTGTTTATTTAAATACTGTGCTTCCTCAGCTGACAATGTTCAGCTTTGCTCAGTGTTGATGTTCTCAGATACACAATTTACTTTAGGTCCAAGCTCTGATTCTGTTGGATTTTTATTGTTGTTTAAGAGGTGTAAAGATTATGCAAAACCCAGACCTTTAGCCTATATATATTTCTCTAAAAGTGATACTGTTATGTGCTCTGAAAATTGTTTGGTTTGGTTTGGTTTGTAGTTTGATTTTTTTTTTTTTTGTTTGTTTGGGGTTTTTTTTTGTTCATTCTGTTTGGGAGCTGTGACATGAAAATGCTGCATGTTGGAGCAGCCCAAAGCAGTAGGTTTGCAGTTGTTTTGTTCTTTATTGCTTTGGCAGTGTACATGACCACAGTTGGAACTTTTAGTTTTAAATTCTACTTTATGGCCACAGCCTTCTATAGTTTTTTTGGGGTTTTTTTTTGTTTGTTTGGTTGGTTTTTTTTGGTCCTAATAGTCATTAAAATGGACAAAACTTGAGTTGCTGATGGTTTAACTCTTCATGATTGTAGATGATCACTGAGAAGGGAATGCTGCATATCCATGGATATGAGAGCAATGACATAGGAATATATCTATTTATTATTATTATTTCTTTTTTAATAGGTGCACTTGCAATTAGGCTGCTGGGCTGATGGGCGAGTCCTGCTTCCACTGAAGCCAGCAGCTTTCACAGATTTCTGGCTTTCTTGTGTTCCTGGTGGGATATCTCAAGTTAGGTACAAGCCTAATCGCTCACCTTGAGCATTTCCTACCAAGGAGGACATGTGCCCAGCCTTCTGTAAGGCTTCTCACTACAACAACAACTTGGAATTAGCAGAATAATTTTACTTTCTTTACAAGCTGAGGAAAGGACCACAGAAACTTTGGCTGATTGAATTTTGCACCTTGTCTGACCTGCTTTGTTGGAAGTCCAACCTTAACCATCCCAAACCCCTTGATTTCTGTCCTATGCCATTTATCAGTCTCAATCACCAGCAGTTTTTGGCTTTGTAGAGCAGATTAAAATCAAGATTCTATATTTTTTTCCTCATAGCTATCACTTTATTGTTAATTTTGTTTTCTAAAACAGTAACAACTTTGCCAATCAAGTTGATCAGTTGTGTCCAGTGGGAGGTCCTTATTTCTCTTCATTAGCAATACTGTAATCAGAGGTGCAAAAAATAAGATGCATTTAATGCCTGTACTCTGTGCTGTTAGTAAAACCTATCAGGAGCAACTCCTACAGAAATTAAGGAGCTGGAGCTCTAAATTCTCTTTGTTTGCCAGATGAGCTTTAATGAAGAAAATATTTGTCTAGTGTGTGAAGTGCTTGTTAGAGGCTAAATCAGGATCACCTTAAAATCATGGCTTTACATTTTTTTACTGTATAAAATACAGCCAATTTAAAAGATGTTGCTGCACAGGTGTAGCTTTTTTTGTCACAGAATTAGGCTATTTCCAATATAGATGGGGGAAAATAGGTTTCCTTTTATTTTTTATGAGAGAGAGAGATACAAAGATGACTACTGTCTATATTTTAATATCCTCTTTGGTGTCTTTGACATGTCTGTTGGTCCAACTCATCTACTTCAAACAGCAAACTGTATCTGCTAGTGAAATGGTCCTGAAGGAGGGGTGTTGGGAGTTGATCCCTTCAGAAGGCCCCAGAGAAATGTGTGACAGTGTAATTTAACTTAAAAAAAAAAAAGGGGGGGTAGGGGGATGGCAAATGTTGCTTGCACAACTTTTTAGCACTTAAGTAGCTGAGGCTTATTTAAGTATTTCTGTGAAACAACTGTGGCTGTTTGACCACTGCAAAAATCCTTCTACCTCTTGTGCCACACTCCTCAAATTCTCCTTTGCAGATCTCTGTGCTTTGATATCACAGGATGTCAGCACATCTTAACCTGTGACTTCCATCTGCTTTTCCTGGTTTCTTTTGCTTTTCTGTCAGGGTTTTTTTTTTTGTTGGTTTGGGTTTGTTTTTTTTTTTTGTGGAACACCAGGATGCCTTGTGGCTGGGGCTCAACTCCCTTCACCCACCCAAAGTCTCTTCAGGCAAACCCTGCACACCAACACGTGGTTTCTGTTTAGCAAAATGTACAAAAGAAAGCAACTCTGAAGTTTTGTGTTACCTGTGTGAAAGTCTCAGTAATAGGAGAATTCTGTGAGCAATCATGGCCAGTGTAATTTTCTAGTATTTTTATGTATGTGATGGATTCCTTTTATTTAAATAAAACCTGTGTCGTCTGTATGTCCCTAGTCAACAGTTAGCACTTCAGTTCAACTCACACTCTTTATCAGCTGCTGTTCTCCACGTAAAATGATTTGGGGTTTGTATGTTCTGCCTTGAGAAGATGTGTTTTGTGTTCTGCTTTAAGGCAGTTACAGAAATTAAAAGCCCTTCATGTTTTGTGAGACTTGGTTTTATTGCTTTGGCAAAGGCCGTGGGAGAAGGGGCAGTTGCAGTTAGTGTTTGCTGGGCTTGGGTCTGAGGAGGAATATCTTTAGGTCTAGATGCAAGGTCACACTGAAAGGTCAGAGAATCATTAAGGTTGGAAAAGACCTTCAAGAATGAGTCCAACCATAACCCAACTACCACGACCACTAAATTATATCCTGAAGCACTACAACTAGACACTTCTTGAACACCTTCAGGGATGATGACTCCACCATCTCCCTGGGCAGCTTGTCCAAAGCTTCACCACTCTCTCAGTAAAGAAGGTTTTCCTCATGTCCAATCTAAACCTCCCCTGGCACAACTTCAACCCATTCCTCTTGTCCTATCACTAGTTACTTAGGAGAAGAGATCTAGACCAGCCTCACTACAGCCTCCTTTCAGGTAAGTGTAAGGAGCAATAAGCTGTCCCCTTAACCTTCTCTGTACTAAACCACTCCAGATCTCTGAGCTGATGCCCTCCACACCCCTCACCAGCCTTGCTGCTCTTCTCTGGACAGGCTCCAGGACCTCAATGTCTTTTCTATACTGTGATGCCCAGAACTGAACCCAGTACTCGAGCTGTGGCCTCACCTCAGCTGAGTACGGGGCACCACCCCTTCCCTGCTCCTCCTGTGCTGTGGGTGCACTGGTAATATCTTCACTGAAAGCATGATTTTGAGACTTTGCTAAGCCAGCCTTAGAGCTCCACCATCCCAAATTCGTGAGTGCCAAAACCACGAAGTTCTCTGAAAGGGTTAAACAATAACTTAATGTCTAATGGCAGCACAGGAAAATGCTGCTCAGTTCTGTGAAGGCTTGGGGGAATTCCTGGGAAAGCACAAGTGGGTTTGGGATCAGCACCACCTGGCTGCTTTGAAAAAAGGCCAAAATCCATCCTGGGATGTACAAAGGCAGCGGTTGGCAGCGGCATGTCCCAAGTAATCCCTCTGAGCTGCCCTGACACAGCAGGAGCCAGAGGGATCTGCTGGGGTTTGGTCCTCGCTCTTCAAATGAATGTTGACAGCTGGAGCAGGTCCAGCTGGGAGTGACAGAAATGCTCAGCAGGTCACAAAAGAGTTAGGGGTATTGGGGCTGGAGATGAGCAAAGACAGTGGTCCTCAAACATCTCCAGGCGTCCTGCCAGGATGTGCTCTCCCTGGGCAGGGTGCAGAGGGTTAAAGTACAGGAGGGAATTTACAAACTTAGGTAGGAAAAGATTCAGTGTTGAGAGCAGGGAGACAACAAGATGTAGGAACCTCTGTAAGCTTTTTTGGGAAGCCTTTAATAGCAAGCCAGGCAAGCATGTGTCACCTTGGCCTTTTTGATGAATATTGCCAGGCATATGTAACATTTTTTTCTTTTAGGGAATTTGCTCCCTCACCTTAGGAATGCTTTAGGGAACTGCTCTCTTGAGCCATCTGGGTCTAGCAATCAGTTGCCAATAGTCATTGAGCTGCTCATCATGACAGTGATAAAAATGAGCCTGTCATGACCTGGTAATTCTAGTACATACAGCTGGCCCCTTCTATACACTAAAAAAACCCACCCCAGGAGGTTCATGAAGAGTTGTTTCTGAGCTCTTCTTTGAGGAGGACAGCAAGGTGTTGAAGGAAAGGCACTGTTTGCTCATTTAATCCCTTAAGAATCTGTCTCCAGTCTCTGACAATTGCTCTGCCCTACAGCTTGGTGGATCTCACTGTGCAGGGAAGCATCAGCAAGGTACCTCTGTGGTGGGGATGATGAGGAACATTTAATTTGTTTTGGTTTGCTCCAAATGGGACACATTTATTCCCAGTTTCAGCGCAAAGCAGGACTTGATAGGAATTCTTTATGTTCAGCTTGTGCAACAGGACAAACTCACCCTAGAAATGAAATCTCGTTGCTTCAGAGGTGTGGTGAGTTTGGTTACTGACAGCACTTGGGAAGCCTTTCCACGCCTTTGGAAGGGCTTCAAAACTCTGTTGGTAGGTATCTGCTACTGTACCTGCAGCTAAAACTTGAAACCATCTTCAGGAGGTAGAGAAGAATACAGGATCAGAGGACGTTAAGTGTTGGAAGGGACCTCAGGAGATCATCGAGTCCAACCCTCCTGCCAGAGCAGGACCATAGAATCTAGGACACGAAACCATCTTTGATAGGCAAAAGTCTAACAATTACCAGGACCTATAAAAGGGGAGGTGACTTTCACAAAGATGTCCCTAAACATCAGATCAAGTTACCTGGCCAATGCACAAGGAGTTCAGATGTCACCTGAGAGCTAAGTAACTTCCCCCCACCCCCCCCACCCCAATACTATAACTTTATGGTTGGATTTTTCCCACTCTGGGTAAATTTTGATAATATTCTGACTCAAAAGGAATGGGGAGCCCGAGGCAGTAGTGTGGCCCCTTTCTGCAGTGTCTCAGATTTGGTCACTGGTGGCCAGCAGGTTGCTTATGGTTAGATTTGAGAGATGACTTCTTCCATCTCCCTCATCAGAGAATCAGCAGCAAGCACTGCCCTATCCCTTCCCTCTGTGGAGATGATGGTGTGTCTTACACTTGCTGTGGTTCTTCAATCACTGAGGCAGTTGTCCAGCAGGTGACAGCCCTACTTTCAGCAGGTCACTGCACAGGATGAAACCTGACCTGCTTCTACACCAAACTGTTGCTCAGCTTCTTCCTTGTAGAGAAGCAAGCCCTAGGATAGCTTCAGGGTCTCCTGTTCCCCAGCATCCTTGTCCTTGACCATCTCATTGCATTCAGGTAACATTGTCCTCCTGATCCCATTGTTTTTCATCCTTGTCACTTTCTTCTGGAGCTCTGCTTTCAAGAGGAATTCACTGGCACTCATATCCTGCTGGATCTCTTCATCTTTTTATGTTTCAGTCACCAAATATTTTATGAACCAATGCAAGATTTGGAGGCTTCAAGAGCTGAGACTCCTTGTGTGTGCAAGGCAGAAAGAGCTGTTCCTCTGCTCTGGTGATGAGACACTGCAGCTGCTGTGAGTCCCTGTCTTTGGTCCCTGTCTTTGGTCCCTGTCTTTGGTCCCTGTCTTTGGTCCCTGTCTTTGGTCCCTGTCTTTGGTCGCTCTTTGCTTTCAAAATCCTGAAAACTATTTTGCTCCTCTCTTGATGTTTCTGTGCCCTGAAAGGTAAGCTGAACATACTGTTGTGTCTTCAGCTGATCCACACCTCCAGCCTCTCCAGCACGTTGTCTGCTTTGTTTATTGCCAAAAATAAGCCTATCTTGTAGTTCACTCCTGATAGCCATGCAGAGGTGAAGTGATTGTGGGAGGAGCCTGCTGGGCTCTACTCCAGCTCCTCTGTCATTAGCAGAAGTGACTTTCAAATACTCTGATTGCTAATGAGGGCTGGTGTGAGCTCTGTGTTTAGGAAGCTGTTAAAAAACCCCAAACCCCACACCAAAACAAAATCAAAACAGTTTTTCTGGTAAATAGATACAATATGGGCTTGAGCATCCAAGATGGGCAACTGGTGCTGGTTTTGCAGATGCTTCAGATTCATGCTGCAAAAAATTTAGGAGAGATCTGTTAAGGTTAAGACAAGGAGAAATAGACTTTGGTTTATTAACTTGCCATTTATTCACCATTGTATCAGCCCTTGCCTTGGAGGTTATAAATAACCCTACTATTGATCTGATGCCTTTGGGAAAGAATTCCTCTCTAGCGTGATGAGAAGTTGGCAGCTGCCTGTCCCTGAGTCCTCACCTCCCATTTATCCACTTGGCTTTGGGATGGACTCTTGAGGAGCGGTTCTGACCCACCCTGTCCCCACAGTCTGTCCCCCTCACCACCAAACACATCCATCTTTGATGGCTTTTTCCTCCCCCTCGTTGCTGGACTGTCCCAGCAAGTCCCTAAGATGATGCCCTTTCGCCCCTCTCCCGCAGGAAACTTTATCTCCCCGGTAAATGACACCCAGAGCTATTTTGGAGCTGGGCTGCAGAGGGAAAGCAAAGCACGTCAGCAATTTGACTGGAGGAGGACAACCCAGAGGAGGGGTGGGGAGGGGGGGCTGGCACAGCCTAACCTCAAGCAGCAAAGCCACTGCTGGGGGACTTGGGGGGACCTTCTGCTGCACGTCCCTGCTGTCGCTGGGGTTTCTGTTTTATTTTGCTGGAGGGGAAAGTGGGGAGGAAACCAAACCCAACATGGTCTCCCCATGTCTTCTGTTGCCCTTTTCCCCCTTCCCCCTTCTGTCATCTCAGTAGGAATCGGCTTTTTCTTACCCTGCCCAGAGCTTTGTTTCTCCTCAGACTCTGACAAGAGCCCAGGTAAGACCTAATCCTTCAGCTAAAGAGAAGTGGACTTGGGGATGCTAATAACCAGCAGGAAGTGGAGAAGGTTTGAAGGTTTGTAGTAGCTGAGGGAGGGGTGAGGTGATTTCTGTCGTGGTGTTGCTATGCTGGAGGATGTCTTGCTTTGTGGAATTGTTTGAAGATGAAGCTGCAGGTAGTAAATCCATCCTTCTTCTGGTCTGACCTAATGATGGGTTGTTTTGCTTAACTACTCCTGGCCATGTTATTAAAAGAGCGAAGATCACCCTCCAGAGGAGAGGAGAAAAATCAGCTGTAAAGCTGTATTTGATGCATTTTTCTCCCCAAATTGGAGATAGCAGTGTGCATGGAGAGCCTGGGGAAAATAAAAAAAGAATTATGATTCCTGTGGAGAGGAGGCAGCAAGGAATGTTTAAAAGGTTTGATTTCCAGGACACAATCTGAGCGCTGCTTTTTTCCCCTCTAAGCTTCTCTCCTGCATCGATACTGGTTCACACCAGAGACCCCCACCCTCCTCATCTTTCTACAAATGGCTCTGAGGGGAGATGGAGAGAGATGGAGCTCGACAGCTGAGGCTATTTTCAGCCCTACAGCTCAATGGGGTGGAGTGGCTGTAATGACAATGACGTCCACTTGTTAAAATACAAGGGCTTAGCCTGGAGCCTTGCTGCTAATTGTCACCAGGGGAATTCTTTGTCCCTGTGGGAGCTGTGATCCTGCAACACCCTGGGGTAGGAAATCACACCTGCTAAAGCTGGAGGCAGCTTCTGGCTTAATGTAAGGGAGGTTATTCTTCTGATGGAAAGGAGTTGGGATGATTTGTTTCAGTGTTGGTAGGAGGTTGTTTTATTTGGGCAAAGGAAAGAAGCATGGAGCACTGTGGAGGCCACACCTCAAATCCTGGGGTGAGCTTTGGGTCCCTTACTCCAAGAAGGGCATTAAGGTGCTGGAGCATGTTGTAAGATCAGTAATGGAGCTGGTGAAAGGTCTGGAGCAGAAATCATGTGAGGAGTGGCTGAGGGAGTTGGGATTGTTCAGCCTGGAGAAAAGGAGACTTACTTGAGTGGAAGATGATCTGATTGCTTGCCTGGTGGTGGGCACAAACTCTCTGACTTGCTGCTGTTTGTTTCTTGTTGGAATTTTCTGATGGTTTGACTCTTGTTTTGCTTGAATATTTGAAACTATTCAGGTTAGTTGATAAAGGGTCGATGCTGGAAGGATGAGGTGGTGCAGGTCCCTTCCTAAACAATTTGTGAGTGTTTAGCCCTACCCTGAAGGTCAGAAACGTGAGATTGTCTTGCCTTGAGCTCAGTCATGTTTTGGCTGAGGGTTGCTCGGAGAGTTTAACACCATGGTAGCCAACAGCTCTTAACATCTCCCCTGGCCTTTGGCTTGTTGTGGAGGCAACAGGTGACAAGAATGCAATCAAACCTTACACTGAATTGGTTTAGAAGCTTATTGCAGTAGGGATAGTTTGGTGCAGAATGATAGAATGGTTTGGGTTGGAAGGCACTTGAAAGATCATCCAGTTCCAACCTCCCTGCCATTGGCAGGGACACCTTCCACTACACCAGGTTGCCCAAGGACCCATCCAGCCTGGCCTCCTGGTGTATGGAGTCTTCTTTGTCCAGCATCTGCAGCAGCAGGAGACCAGTCCCCCAAACTGCCACGGGAAGCTCTTCCATCTGCTCATCAAATGACCTTTGAACATGCCAGAATCTGTTGTCCCTCACTGAAGAGGAATCTCGAGTAGCCCAAGCTGAGCTCCAAGTCCAGCTCCTTGGTGACAGATACCCTTCCTGCTCTGATGAAATGGGTGTCAGATAAATTCTGCCATCTGAGATTAGTGCAGCAGAGCAAATCTCTGCTTGCACCTGATCTGGAGACGCAGTGGGCCTGTAGTACTGGATGTGCTGGTGTGCATTTCACCCCTGAGGCGAGTGCCCTGTCTGCTGTGATGGCTTGTAGATGTCCATCAGTGCTCATCTGATGTCGCTGAGCTTGCAGCTGACACTAAATAATCTGCACTATTTCTAAGTTGCCCATTCCTTGGGAGGTTGTTAGAAGAAGAAAGCTGGGGAGGGACTTTTTAGGCTATCAGGTAGTGACAGGACTAGGGGGAATGGAATAAAGCTGGAAGTGGGGAGATTCAGACTGGAAGTGAGGAAGAAGTTCTTTCCCATGAGAGTGGTGAGAGCCTGGAATGGGTTGTCCAGGGAGGTGGTTGAGGCTCCATCCCTGGAGGTGTTTGCAGCCAGGCTGGATGAGGCTCTGGCCAGCCTGATGTAGTGTGAGCTGTCCCTGCCCATGGCAGGGGAGTTGGAACTGGATGATCCTTGTGGTCCCTTCCAACCCTGACTGATTCTATCATTCTAGGATTCTAAAGTATCAGAGCTGCTGTTTTCTCTCAGTAGAACTTTAAACATCAAAGGAAATCTGCAGTGCCCATCTGATGACCCATCCACTTCCCTTCCCACCCACAGATGCCATTTCCTGATGTTTTCACATGGAACACCACATGCAGACACTCGTGTAAACTGCACTAATCCCTTGATTCTTATCTAGAGCTTCTGTTTCAGTGGTATTCTTTGAGAGCTTGGGAAGCAGAGATGGGAGGTTCCCTGTCAATCTTGTCTTTCCCATCAGGAGAGGAAGGAGTGCAATGCCTAGCAGCTGGCATTGTTGGGAAAGTTCAGGAAATCTGAACTCTGAAGGCAAGGAAAAGACCCCAGGTGAAGTCTGTTGGTTCCTCAAAGAAAGGGTAAAAGAGGATCGAGGACATGAGCAAGCAGGCATGGGATAGGCCTTAACATGGTGTTGGAGAGAATCTCCAAGCTCCACGTCTAGATTTACTTCAGTGGTCTTTATGTGGACTTCAGTGGTCTCTTAGGTTTAGGTTTCTGTCCATGCAAAGCTTTTACATCCTCATATTCTCCAGTCATGCAAGTGTGCTACTTGTGGTCACATTTGTCTTGGGAATATGCTACTAGATGGATGTTGTGGTGCTTTGTGCTCTTTGCACAGACATAGTGGACAGGGTTCCCTTTCAAACCTTGAGAGGCTTGGGCAGAGAACAACTTTCCACTCTGTCCTCTCTCAAGGCAAACAGCATCACCACAGGCTGCTGACTGCTTGGGGTGCAGTATGCCCTGGTGTGGGATCTCTGTCTCCTCAGAGGGTGTGAAGGCTTTCCAGATGCAGCTCAGCATTTGTAAAACAACATGAACAAAAGGCAGTGAGGCTGATGAAGGGTCTACAGCACAAGTCTGGTGAGGAGTCTCTGAGGGAACTGGGGTTGTTTAATCTGGGCAAGTGGAGGTGGAGGGGAGACCTTCTGGCTTTCTACAACTCCCTGAAAGGAGATTGGAGCCAGGTGGAAGTTAGCCTCTTCTCCCTAGTAACAAGTGATAGAACAAGAGGAAATAGCTTGAAGTTGTGCCTGGAGATATTAGGTTGGATGTTAGGAAAAATTTCTTTCTTTAAAGGGTTTTCCATGCCTGGAACAGGCTGCCCAGAGCAGTGGTGGAGTCCCCATTGCTGGAGGGATTGAAAAGCCATGGAGATGTGATACCAAGGGACATAATATAGTGGTGGGCAGTGCTAGGTTAAAGTCTGGACCTTGCAGGTCTTTTCCAACCTAAATGATTCAATGATTCTATGAAACCAGCCCATCAGCCAGCACAGTGAGTCACAGGAGATCAAGAGAGTGATGGCATCACCATCCAGGGCTCTCTGTCAGGATTCTGCATTTCCAAATGACTCTGCTGATGAGCACACATCATATTACTCTGGCATGAACTGGAGTAGTCTGTGCTTGTTCTCACTTCAAGGGACTTGCTTGCAGGTGTAGGGCAGAGATTGAAAGTGGTGAGGACAGGGATGAGTAGGAGTTCTTGACCAGCTGCGTGGATCCTGCAAAGCAATTTGATTTCTTTGCATTATCTGATATTAACACAAAGTTGTGCCTCTTTCCCCCAGAAGTTATAGAATCATTTAGGTTGGGAAAGACCTTTAAGATCATTCAGTCCAACCATTCTCTAACTCTGCCAAGTCTGGTGCTAAACCACGGCCCTCAGCATCACATCTCTGTGTCTTTTCAACACCTCCAGAGATGGGGATTCAATCACCTTCCTTGGGAGCCTGGCCCAGTGTTTGAGTACCATGAAAGAATTCCTTCTAATGTTCAACCTAAACCTCCCCTGGTGCAACCCGAGGCCGTTTTCTCTCATCCTCTCACTTGTTACTAGTAAAAGCAAGCAAGTCCCACAATATTTGAATGAAAAAGAAAAGAAGACAGACACAAATAAAGTGACTTTGCTGTGCTCAGAAATACCCAGATGGGAACGTGATCTCTGCTGCAGAGGATTAATCACAGAAGGGTTATGAGAAGGAATACGACACTGGGAGATATCTGAGATTAATTGGAAAGGACATCTGCATTGACTAAGTTTATTCATGCTTTGTGGCTGGTCCCAGCACTTCCAAAGGAGCTGTCCTGGCACTTGCAGAGTTACTAATTTTATTTATTTTTTTTTCCAAGTCTGAATGTACTTATTAAAAAAATGAATTATTCTGATTCTTTGTTAAATTGATGAACCTTTAATCTACCTTTAATAGAAATTATTATAATTATTTAATTCTACCTTTAATAGAAATACAGAATCTTGCCCGCTCAGTAGGTCCACAAGGCTCTCCTCTCCTAAATTTATTTATCACCCTGATCTCGTGGGATACTTTTTACCCCATTTCCAGTAACAGAACTCATGCAGCCTGTCTAAACTGCTTGATCTCTCTTAGATACAGGAGTAGGGAACTGATCATGCACCTGGCCATTGTGATCCTGGGCAAGTTGCTGTGGGTGCCCCTGCTTTGGCAGGGGGGTTGGGCTGGATGATCTCCAGAGGTCCCCTCCACCATCCTGTGATAATGATAAGGATGTGCCTAGACTGTTGCAGATGACAGATGTCCTGGTACCATGGAAGAGCACCAGTTCTTTGCCTGCACCATCTGATCTGCTCTCTCTTCACTTTTTTCCCCCCTCTTTCTCACCCTTTAGCAACCCAAGATGGATTACAGCTCGTTCAGTGGAGTCCCCAGGTTCTTGACCCGGCCTAAGGCGTTTATGGTGTCAGTGGGGAAGGATGCCACCTTGAGCTGCCAGATCGTTGGAAACCCCATCCCAGTTGTGAGCTGGGAAAAGGATAAACTTCCAGTGCAGTCTGGGGGAAGGTTTAAAACCACAGAAGATGGAGATCTCTATAGGCTAACAATCTATGACCTGAGCTTGGAGGACAGCGGCCAATACATCTGCCGGGCCAAGAACACCATCGGGGAAGCTTTTGCTGCTGTCAGCATCAAAGTTGGAGAGGAGACCACGGTGACTGAGTCAGCTCCGTACTTCATCCAGAAACCCTCCTCCATCAAAGTCACGCTGGGAGAAGACGCCATGTTCAAGTGCAAGGTGCAGGGCAGCCCTCCCCTCTCAGTGAACTGGGAGAAGGACGGCAGGTACCTGCGGAACCGCGCCGACGCCGGCCGCTTCCAGATCGAGTCTGCCGGGGAGTCCAACGCTCTCACCATCCAGTGCGCCCGGCTGGGGGACAGCGGCACCTACACCTGCCGGGCAGAGAACCTCCTCGGCGCTGCCAGCGCTTCGGCCGCGCTGGTGGTGGAGACGCAGAGCCCCTCCAACCCGGGCAGCAGCGCGCGGTTGGATGGCAGCTGTGGCAAGACGGCCTCCTTGCTGTCCCACTTGCAGAAGAGGCGGGAGGAGATCAGGAGGATGGATGTCTCCCACGGGAATCTCGACTCAATGTCCACCCACCCTTACTCCACGGCGGAAGGGCTGTCTGGCATGGGCTATGCCTTGTCCCGGGACTACGAGAGGGCAGCCAAAGGGGGTCGCAATGCCACCCTCGGCACCTTGACTCGCACCTGCAGCGTGACGGAGGGCAAGCACGCCAAGCTCAGCTGCTACGTGACTGGAGAGCCCAAGCCTGAGATCGTGTGGAAGAAGGACAACCAGGTGATTCTGGAAGGGCGGCGCCACGTCATCTACGAGGACGACCAGGAGAACTTCGTGCTGAAGATCCTCTTCTGCAAGCAGGTGGACAATGGCCTCTACACCTGCACCGCCTCCAACCTGGCAGGCCAGACCTACAGCTCCGTCCTTGTCACCGTCAAAGGTGGGTGCTGACCGTGCTCACCGGGGCGGGCGAGGGCTGGTTGAGACAGGGCGAGGGGGAAGGATTTTAAGCTTGAGGAAGGTAGGTTTAGACTGAAGCTTAGCAAGAAATTCTTGACAGTGAGGGTGGTGAGACACTGCAACAGGTTGCGCAGGGAGATTGTGGATGTCCCTGCCCCTAGATGTGTTCAAAGCCAGGTTGGATGAGGCCTTGAGCAATCTGTTCTAGTGGGAGGTGTCCCTGTCCATGGCAGGGGAGGTGGAACTGTATGATCTTTAAGGTCCTTTCCAACCCAAACCAGTCAATGATTCTATGAGGTGCTTGCAAGGAGACAGCCAAGGCACTTCTGAATTGGGGTGGGAGCATGAACAAAACATCTGCCACCAAAACTGCTGCAAGGAAGTGTGGGTTAGATGTGAACAAAGACCTCCGTCTCTAAAAGGGTTTAAGCACTGGAAGAGTTGACTTGGGAACAGTTTTATCACCAGTCAGGGACGGATGAGGTAGAACTGACTAGTTGTGGGGCAGCTGGAAGGAACCAGATCTCTAGAGCTTCCATCCATTCTGGTTTCATAGCAGTCCAAGAGATCCATTGCCATCTTCTGGACCAGTGACTGCTAAAGCCCCTCTTATCCTCCAGACTTTCGTCACTTCTGGGTTTATGTTCATCACAGGGTTTAGTCGAACAGGCACAGATGTGCCATTTAAGCAGTAGTAGAGGAAACTCCTCCTTGCAAGCTGAGCACCTCCCTTGGGGACCTACTCCAACTCGAATTACAGTCCATCTCAGTTTTCCTGTTCACAGTGACCCCCCAGTAGCCTTGTTCTTGCCAGGCTTTCCAGCCTTCTCCCAGCTTATGTTGCTGGCTAGCCTCTAGTCCTTGCATGTCCCCAGAACTCTACCAGGTCCAGGATGCTGCTGTTTGCTGTAGTCACTGGTGAAGAACTTGCCTTCAGAGAGTCTCTCCACACTGGTGGAGGTCAGGCCACCTTCCTCAGCATGGTGACCAAAATGTGACGTGCATTTTCACAAAGGGAGCTCTAAACTTTCAAGCTGCTCTCTAGTTTGGCAAGGTTACAGCAGAGAGTTTGCAACCCAGGCAGCACCTCTGAGTTAACTCTCAGATGGAGAAGTCTTTACCAGTGAAGTGTCAAAATCAATGGTTTTGGCAGCAAAACAAACAAGAAAACCAATGAGCAGCAAAGCTCTGTGTTTCATACCTCTCTTTAAGACTCTGGTTTTCCGTTTTCCCTTTTCTGGACCTCTCTTTTCACACTCACTGTGTGACTCAATCCCCACATCCATCAGTGACACTTGATCTGTGGAACTCACTGGCACTTGTCCCACTCATTGCTATCCCTTGGAGGTGCTGAGTGGTGTTGGGAAGGGCATTTGTCCTCTTCCATAAAGCTGTGATTACCTCATGAGTTGGGACTTGGAGCTGAAGACCAAGTCTGGCCTTTGGGTGGTTGTTCACTTTGAGGGTGGCTCAAACTCTGTTCCTTGCCCAACACCTGTCTTGCAAAGACAAACACCCTCCCATCTGCCCATGCTTGTTCCAAAGCTGATGGGGAAAGCATGTGAAGCAGCAGGCCTGGGAGCAGGCACCATGGGGAAAAGTTATTGATCAATGTCCATTGTCAAGAGAGAGCAGTGAGTCAGAGAGCTGAAGTGGAAATGTTTATGGTTTGTTTCTTTGTTATGCCGCAGCATGTTGGGCTTTCTGACCAGGCCAAGGCTGCCATGGAAAATCTCTGTATGGTGGTTATAATTAGGCTCTGAATAATGACTCTCCTTTGTGTCACCACAAGTCCTTTTTAGCCCTTCCAAGAGAGCTCAGACTGATATAGCAGTGATGGGAGCTTTAAATTCTGCTGTTGATGTCACTGGTGATGCCATTAGCTGGTCTGCCATTGGTTTCAGGGAGCTAGGGCATCTTGCCACACAACCTTCTCTTTGCCCAGTCATGCAGAAGAAGCCTCTTTGTCCAAGGAGCCCCTCCTGGTATGCATGATCTGCTATGTGGGGCTTTCTGCAGGTAACAGCAGATTTGTAGACCCTGGGATGCTGCATCCACAGCCTCTGTTTACAGACTCAAGTAGCAGGAAGCTCAAGCTCCATAGGTTTAAATATGGAATCCCAGAAGTTTAACACAAGAATCTGAGTGAGACTCCTAGAATGGCTTGAGTTGGAAGAAGCCTTTAAGATCATCTAGTTCCAACCCCCCTGCCACATGCAGAGACACCTCCCACTAGACCAGGCTGCTCAAAGACACATCTAGCCTGGTCTTAAATACTTCCAGGGATGAGGTGCCCACAACTTCTCTGGGCAACCTGTTTCAGTGTCTCAACAACCTCATAACAAAAAACTTTTTCCTAATGTCCAATCCTAATCTAACCTACTCTAGTTCAAAACCATTGCTCCTTGTACATGCCCCTTTAAATAGTCCTTTTCCAGCTTTCCTTCAGGTATTCAAATGCTACTCTAAGGTCTCCCTGGAGACTTCTCCAGGCTGAACAGCCCAAACTCCCTCAGCCTGTCCCCCTTAAGGGAGGTGCTCCAGGCCTCTGATTATCTTTATGGTCCTCCTTTGGACCTTCTCCAACAGTTCCATGTCCTTCTTGTGTTGGGGGCTCCAGAACTGGATACAATACTCCAGGTGGGGTCTCACAAGAGCAGAAGGACAGAATCACCTCCCTTGACCACACTTCTTGTGATGCAGCCCAGATAATACCTCTGTGTCCTTTAAAAGTAATAATAATACAGACTGCCTAGCCCAGCATCCTGTCAGTGAGGTGGCTCTAACTCTCTCTCATAGATCTGGGTACAGGTCAAACCTCCTCTAGAAAGCCTCCTGTATTCTGTCAGTGTATATCCTAGACACAGGACCTTTGCTGAACCCATTCCCTAAAGATCACTGAGCTAAAAACCAGAGATTTTTGGAGTTCTTCCTAAATGAGATGCAATGGATCAGATGTAAATCTCAAAGGAGGGACTACAGGGCAGAATGTCTCTCACAGTTAAGGAGAACCAGGAGCTGATTCCTCTGATTTGGAAATCATATTTTTTAGGCATAGGGAGTTCTAGTGTCTAGAGCAGGGATGAGATGAAAAGCCACACACTGAAACAGGAGGTGTGAAAAGGTATGAAATACCACCCAAGAGCAAACCTATATGCCAGGGGAGCTTTGGATTGGACATTAGGAACAATTTCTTCTCCCAAAGGGTTGTGAAGCCCTGCAACAGGCTGCCCAGGGTGAAGTCACCATCCCTGGAGGTGTTTAAAAGCCTTGTAGATGTGGTAGTGAGAGACATGGTTTAGTCGGGTTAATGGCTGGTCTTGATGATCTTAAAGCTCTCTTTCAACAAAAATGATTCTATAATTCTAGTTTTTGGGTTTGGTTTTTGGTTGTGTTGGTTTGTTGCCTTTTTTTTTTTTTTTTTTTTTTTTTGTTCCAAACCAAAGAGCAGAGGGGATGGCAGGAACACAAATAACCAACTTAACATTCCTAAAGGCTTTAGAGATGTCCTGAGGCCATGTGTAAAGCTAGTGAGAGCAGTGTACAAGCCTCCATCCTGGGGCTTGGGCCAAGCAATGTTCATCTCAGTCCCTGAATACAGTAATCAGATACTGTATGAAAAGGTTAAAGGTTGCACACCAAACAGGATAGAGACTGGAAAAACAGACTGGTGCTGAGGCCACTTTATTCCTCTGAGCTGAAGGGATTTTAGGTGACCATTGTTATGGCAGTCACGTTTGAGACCTGAACTAAAACATGAGAAATGTGGAGGAAGAAAGGAAATCTGGAAAGCACAGAAACTAGGAAGAAGACCAAAGGCAGAAAATGCTGGAAGCTTGTCCATTCATTTTTAGCAAGCTCCCTTTGGAAGGATTCTCCATATTCTTATTCTCACTCTGTTAGGCAGAGGGAAAATTTGCTTCTGGAATAATAAATGAGAACAGTCCATGAGAGGGCCAGGAACAGGCAAGAGGAAATGTAGGCAAGTAAGAAGAGCAGGTCAAGCCTTGAGAAGGTTAAGAAAACATTGGCTTCTTTGCAGGCTGTACCTATTCTTAGCAAAATATGTGTTAACAGGACCTGCTTTTAAAGACAACATCATCTTGTTGCTACTTTGGTTGGTATGGACCAAACAAACTGCCTGGGATGTTCTGGGGAAATATGTTCTCAAGACAAGCAGCCAAATCCATACCTGATCTGAGCTCTTGCAGCTTCCCACTGACTCCATGAGCTACTCTTTCTCCCTGCTCCCTCAAGCTTTGGCTTTGCTGTTTCTGTCTCACAATTTTCCCAACAGGCAGGTTTTTGTAAGTGATTCTATGATACTGTAAAGGGGGAAGGGCTAGTGATCTGGCCAGCTGCTCCAAGACTGGGAGTGTGCTTCTGGTGTGCTTCTCAGGTGCATCTCCTGTTTCCTTCTGGCCTTTGGGAAGTGTTCTTAGTGTTTTCTCAAGACTCCTTCCTATCTCAGCCAGCAAGACTGCATCCAGCTCCTGAAGGCTTTCTTGATCTCACCCTCTTGCTTGTTTCCATGGTATGAGAATTACAACTGCTTCATTCCTCCTGACCACAGGAGTTGCTTCCAGAGGAGATATTGAAGTAGGCTGCCTAGGGAGGTGGTGGAGTCACCATCCCTGGAGGTGTTCAAAGAACGTGTGGACACGGCACTTTGGGACATGGTTTAGCAGCCATGGTGGTGTTAGTTTGACAGCTGGACTTGATGGTCTGGAGGTCTTTTCCAGCTAAACCAATTCTGTGAGTCTATATGGAATTTCAAGGCAGAGTCTGAGCTGCCTGTTGATTAAAGAAAAATGAATGTATGCCATGAGGAGTGTGGGCAGAGCAGGTCTCTGTAACCATGGCTGAAGGCACTTCAAGACAAGACTTTTTGACCTTGAGCAGAGATGCAGTAAGTCATCACCAAGTTGATGTGGTGAGCTAGAGTCACCTTCCTGTTTCTGAAGGTATTGTATGGGTTCCAGCCAGGTTTTAATCTTAAGATACAACCAAAGCAGCAGATAGCATTGCTCCCCCTGTCAACCCCTTACAGTCTGATATCTCTATCCAGGCTGTGCTCGGCTAGAAATGGTTGGAGGTGTTTATGTGACAGCTGCAGCCATGGCTGTGCCAGGGCTGGAATGAATGACCTGCAGAACTGAAGGGATGACTTTCTAGGGCCTGAGTTCATAAAAGAGCAAACCAGATCAAAGACAACATTGCTGCCATCACAGCTCCTGTGCTAGTGGTGGGGAAGGAGGTTGTAGTCTCAGAGGCTAAGCCGGGAATTTTACAAAACAGAGGCTCCTGGCCATCAAAGTTTGGATGTGGGATGTTTGTGGGCCTCAGTTTGTGTTTCTCCAGCCTCTGGAGCACTGTGACTCTGAGTGGGATGTGTCACTGTGGGCATGGGTTTATAAAACTATGGCAAACCTAATCCTGTTTGACTCTCAGTCTAAGACCTGGCATTATCCACTGCTAGGGACCACAGGGAGTTACTAGCCTGGGAGTGTGAGTGGGCAGGGAGAGAGAGAATGGAGGCACAAAAAAAAAAAGGCTGTGAGGTGCTGAGCAGTTACTAGAAGATGAAGGTTCATGTCAAGATGTGATCTCTCATGGAGCATAAGTGGTGATGCATCATCACCAGCTAGTCCAGACCTGTGACATGACTGTGGCACCTGTCCCATGGCTGTGACCTCTTCAGCCCAGCTTCCCTTTCTCCAGCTGAGTGGAGAGGTACAAGGATGATTTCACAGCGCAGATGTGGCTGGCATTAAACATTGTTCTGTCTGTAAAATATCTTCCCACACTTCCCCGCAGCTGTTTTGCATGTTGGACTACACTCTTGTTTCTCTCTCAGCTGGAGCACTGCAGATCTGTTCCTGGAGGAAAGCAGAGGCAGTTGGGATACCTGGTCTCTTTCTCTAGTTCTTTTATTGTCATTGACAAAAGCTGGTGAGGAGGACAGAAAACTCCTCCATCGATCACCTCTGTGCTTCCCCCCACATCTGCAACTCTATTCACAACCACTCCTCATGTAGATGTGCTGAGGGATGTGGTTTAGTGGTGACCTGGCTGGGTTACCACTTGGACCTGATGATCTTAAAGGTCTCTTTCAACCAAAAGCATTCTGTGATTCATCTTTCCCTGCATTTTCAGATACCTGTGCTGAACTTGCTTCTCCTGAAAGACCTTTAGAATGTTCTTGTACTAGCTGGCCAGCTCAGCTGCTCACACTCACCTGGAATTTCTGCCCTGTGCCTTCTCCCTGTGAGCAGCTTGTTTGCTCTGCACCCACCTGTAGCATCTTTAATGACTTGGATGTGAAGGGGCTGCTGCTATATATAGAGTCAGGCTGGGTGGCTTCATTTTGTTGACATCACTAAGTGACAAGGTACATCACAGAGATGTTCATGCTGGAGGACAAGCAGCCCACAAGAGCAGAATTTATTAGGGTGGTACTTCACCAGCTTGCTCAGGCTGCTTTGGATTAGAGCAAACTTTTCTGCATGGTCTTGTGGGGCAGGTACTGCAGCTGGGACTTGCTCATTTTTAGATAAGTCTTTAAAATTCTTCTGCTGGGATCCAAGATTGTTTTCACAGGACAGCAGAACACCTCCTGTAGTAGGGCTTGGATGATAGTTCAGGACAAACCAATTCCCATTCATAAGAACTGTTATTTAGTTTAGTCTTCTGTTGACTTACTACTTGCACCTCTCACTGCAGACCACCATAAACTGCTTTCTCCTTTCTGGTTTTATCCTCTTAAGAACCCTCAATACCCTTCAAGAAAAAGCTGACAGATCTTGAAGTGAGGGAGAAGGAATCTGCCACCTTCCAATGTGAAGTGCCTGTTCCTAGCACAGAGACAGCTTGGTTCAAGGAGGAAACCAAACTCAGGCAGAGCAAGAAATACAACATCGAAGAGGAGGGCACCTATCGCCGGCTCACCGTCCAGGACGTCACTGCAGATGATGATGCTGTCTACATCTGTGAGATGAAGGAAGGCAGCAGGACCATTGCAGAGTTGTCTGTCCAAGGTAAGAGAAAAGACAAAGTTGGCCAAGTCTCCCCTGCCAAGAGTGAGAGTCACACAGGAGACTCCAGACTTGACCTTGTGAATAACGTTTACCCCACACGTGTGCAGTGAAGAAGAGAGGATTCCCTCACGGTGTGAGAGGAGAACCACAGTCAATGTGTCCCTGTGTCTCCTGTCAGGGTGTACCTGGGACACAGGATCAGAGAGCAGGGAAGGATTGTGTTGCTGCTCAAGCTCTGTCAGCTGGTGGGGAAGCTATGTTTCAAGGGGTTTCCTAGAAGGCAAAGTCCTTGAGCTGTAACCTAGCAGTCTGGACTTTCCTTAACATGATCCCAAAAATCACATCTCCTGCCATTGTCTTACACTTGTCTTTTCTGGTGCCTGGTGTGAACACAAGGGTGAACCTTGTCCAAGAGTGCTGTTGACCACACTGGGAAGCTGACATAGGAGTTGTGGCTTGTGGTCCAGCATGTGGTGCAAGCTGCAGTCAGCACCACTATGGTTTCAGATCGGAAACCAGATCCATTCTCTGGATCCCTGAGAAGTTACCAGTTGCTTACTGGTAACTTTGATGGAGGTAAAATCCCAAAGGTGGAGGAGAGACCTCTCTGGTTTAAGACTGACCTACTTTAGCAAAGCGTGGATATGAATTCCAACAGCTGTGGGCAGGAGAAGCTCCACTGCTGTCAAATCTGTTCTGGGAAAGGCCACTTCGCTGCTGTTTACCTACCGACAGACTCCACACAGTAGGCTAGAAACATGAGTGACTGCAAGCCAAACAAGATTGCTCTTCTCTCTTTGAAGACCACAATGAGTCCTTGGGATTGTCTGTTCTGTATAACTTGGTGCCCAGGAATTCGTTTAGGAGTGTCTGCATAGTGTCCACAAAGTTTTGATTATGTGGAGATGAGGCTGGGGCTGGAAGGAAAGTCATATTGAGCCTATGATTCTATATGAGGAAAGGCTGAGGGAGCTGGGGGGAGTTCAGCCTGGAGACTTAGAGGGGACCTTATCACTCTCTACAACTACCTCAAAGGAAGTTGTAGTCAGGTGGGGGTTGGGCTCTTTTCCAAGGCAGTTAGTGACAGGACAAGAGGGCAAGGTATGAAGCTGCACTGGGGAGGTTTAGATTAGATATTAGGAAGCACTTCCTCATGGAAAGGGTTTAGATTAGATATTAGGAAGCACTTCCTCATGGAAAGGGTTTAGGTTAGATATTAGGAAGCACTTCCTCATGGAAAGGGTTTAGGTTAGATATTAGGAAGCACTTCCTCATGGAAAGGATTTAGGTTAGATATTAGGAAGCACTTCCTCATGGAAAGGGTTTAGGTTAGATATTAGGAAGCACTTCCTCATGGAAAGGGTTTAGGTTAGATATTAGGAAGCACTTCCTCATGGAAAGGGTTTAGGTTAGAAGCACTTCCTCACAGGAAGGCTGATTAGGCACTGGGATGGACTGCCCAGGGAGGTGGTGGAATCGCCATCCCTGAAGGTCTTTAAGAAAAGCTTGGCTGTGGCACTTGGTGGCATGGTTTAGCTGATGTGGGGGTGTTAGGTCATAGGCTGGACTTGATGATCTCAGAGGTCTTTTCCAGCCTCAGTAATTCTGTGATTCAGTGAGAGCTGCTGGCTAGCCCTGTCGTGGTGTGGAAGGTCCATCGTTGGCAGAGACTTGAACTTCTGCCAACGTGTTTGCTGATCACAATTCATCCCTTCCTGAAAGGAAACATCATCAAAAAGCTGCCCCGGAAGACTGCAGTCTTTGTGAAGGACACAGCCATCTTCTGTGTGGAGCTGGACAGCGACTGCCAGGACGTCCACTGGCTGAAGAACAAGGAAGAGGTGAAAGCCGGAGACCGCATCTCCATCACGCGCTGCGGCAAGCGGCACACCATGACCATCCGGGAGTGCAGGATGGAGGATGCTGGTGAGATTGCCTTCCTGGCTGAGGAGAGCAGGACTACCACCCAGTTCACTGTGACCAGTAAGCTTCACTTTTCTTTGGCCTTGGGTGTTGTGTCTCCCCCAGCAGGCAGGTATGCCTGTGCCCAGCAGGCAGGTGCTCCTGTGCCCAGCAGGCAGGTATTCCTCTGCCCAGCAGGCAGGTGCTCCTGTGCCCAGCAGGCAGGTGCTCCTGTGCCCAGCAGGCAGGTATTCCTCTGCCCACCAGGTAGGTACTCCTGTGCCCAGCAGGCAGGTGCTCCTGTGCTACACTGTTGGTTCAGGTACCGTTGTGGTAAGTTTGTTGTCCAAAAACAGCAGAAGTTTGGATGTCCGCTGGGAAACACCAACAGCCTGAAGATGAGGGTTGTGAGATGCTGTAGAGCGATCAAAACAGAGAGAGGAAAAGAGTCCTGGGGTAAAAGCATGGCACAAATGTTTGTCTTCTCTCTACCATTCTCAGTTTGTGCTGGAATGAACATAAAACATATAATGGGGTAAGGGGAAAGTTTCTCTCCAGCAGGAGGTGCTTAGGAAACAGCACTTGAGTTGCATGTGTCACAGTCTTCTTGCTTTGTTGTAGACAGACCTCTGTGGATGCTCCATCCACACACTAGCCTCCAAATTCCAAAATGATTCATTTCCATGAGGGGCATTTATTGATTCTTGCTATGGAGATAATCTCTCTCCCGACAAACAAGGACCACTTACCTCTCCCTCTCTCTTTTCACGGAGGTTTTGAAGAGGAGAGTCATCCAGCATTCAATTCCTCCTCTAGCTCTTGAGTCTACAGAGACATGAGGGTAGCTTGGGGTTATGCTGGCTCTTGTAGGGAGGCAGATAAGTGCCCTGAATGTTTGTGGCAGACAATAAAGTTTATTTCCATTCCAGCAAACAAAAATATCTGAGAAGGAACATCTACACACATGAAGCATTTCAGGGGCAGTCAAATGCTCACCAAATTTGAGACCTCTCCCTTTGATTTTTGAGCTTCTTAAGATGTTTGCATCAACGTAAAATTTTATATATTTTTTTATATTTTATATATTTTTTATGTTTTATATATTTTATGTATATATTTATATATAAATAAATATAAAAATATATATAAAATAGATGAATATATAAATATTTTTATATATTTTATTTATATATTTATATTTTATAATTTTATATATTTATATATTTTTATATATACACACACACATATATATACTAAAGCCCCAAAACTGCAAGAAAAAAAGAAGGAAATTCTTCCTTCAGAAACTTAACATTTTACAAGCCCCTCTTTTAGTGTATTTAGTTTTGTGTCAGTCACTTCGAGAAGGACCTTGAGGGGCTGGATTGGGTCCAGAGAAGGGCAACAAAGCTGCTGAAGGGTCTGGAGATCAGGGCTGGTGAGGAGCTGCTGGGGGAACTGGGGGTGTTGAGCATGGAGAAGGCTGAGGGGAGACCTCATTGCTCTCTACAGCTACCTGAAAGGAGGATGAAACCAGGTGGGGCTTGGTCTCTTCTCCCTAGTCTCAGGTGATAGAATGAGAGGAAATGGCTTGAAATTTTGCCAGGGGAGGGTTAGGTTGGACATGAAGAAAAATTTCTTTGCTGCAAGAGTGGTCAGGGATTGGAAGAGGCTGCCCAGGAAGGTGGTAGAGTTCCCCATGCCTGGAGGAGTTCAAGGACTGTATGGCTGGGAGGACCCTGTGACCTGACGCTGAACATAAACTTCTTGCTCTGTTACTTTTCCCCTGTGCAGCTCCCAAAAAGCCACCCAGCCAAGCCCCAGCTGACCCTGTGGTGAAAAATAAAACAGAAACCTCAGTGACACTAGCATGGTCCCCTCCGAAGACAGACCGTCCCATCCCCATCGACGGCTACGTCGTGGAGCGCAAGAAGCTGACTGGCTTCACCTGGGTGAGGTGCCACGAGGCTCCTGTCCCTCTCCCTGAGCTCACAGTCAGCAACCTGGCAGAAGAGGCTGACTATCAGTTCAGAGTGTCTGCTGTCAACACCTATGGACAGAGCCCCTACTTGGAGTTCCCAGGGAGCATCCACCTTGGTGAGCACAAAAGCGTCATGGGATCATCACAGGATCATCACAGGGTGTTAGGGGTTGGAAGGGACCTCTGGAGGTCATTGAGCCAGAGCAGGACCACAGAATCTAGGACAGGTCACATGGGGAGACTAAGAACTCTCTCCCCATCTTGCACTTACTGTGCTCATTCTTCTTTGAGTTCAGGGCAGGGATTCAGTTACTTGCACATAGGTGTTTTAAGTAGACATTTTACTGTTTCCTACATCATAGAATGGTTTGGGTTGGAAGGGACTTTAAAGATCATCTAATTCCCACTCCCCTGCCATGGGCAGGGACGCCTTCCACTAGAGCAGGTTGCTCAAAGCCTCATCCAACCTGGCCTTGAATACTTTCATGGATGGGGCACCCACAACTTCTCTGGCCAACCTGTTCCAGTGTCTCACCACCCTTAGTATAAACAACTTCTTCCCAAATATCTCATGGAAATCTTCCCTTTGTCAGTTTAAAACCCTTACCCCTTGTCCTATCACTACATTCCTGATAAAGAGCCCCTCCCCATCTTCTCTGTAAGCCCCCTTTAAGAACTCATAGCTCACAGTAAGGTGTCCCTAGAGCTTTCTCTTCTCCAGGCTGATCAACCCCAACTCTCTCAGCTAGCCTGGCCTCACAGCAGAGGGCTGCTGTGGTCCCCTCTGGCCCCTCTCCAACAGGTCCATGCCTCTGCTGTGCTGAGGAATCCAGAGCTGGCCCCAGCACTGCAGGTGGGGTCTCAGCAGAGTGGAGAAGATGGGCAGAATCTCCTCCCTTGACCTGTTGGCCATGCCTCTCTTGATGCAGCCCAGGATGCTATTGACCTTCTGGGCTGTGAATGCATGTTGGGGCAGTCTGTGCTGATCTCCACTTCAGAGCTCTAAAGATGTTTCCCATCACTCTAAGGAGTATGGAGAAATGTTTTCCATTCACTGCTGGTTGTCCTGCTGATACCAGCCACTGACTGTCACCAAAGTGGTGGTGGTTGGGTTTCTGTGACAGAGCTGTGAGTATGCTCAGATCCCAGTATCTTGCATCAGGCTGTGCTAGAGGCAGAGCTCTCTGCAGTGGACCTTAAGCCTGTAATTTGTTCTAGACCTGGTATGAAAGGGAAAACTGAGGTGGGCTTATAATATTATATTCAGTACATAAATGAGATGTCAAACTTGCACCTCTAGAGTATTTAGGAGTGATGATACTGTCACGAAAACCAAATTCAGGGCAATCTCTCTTTAATCTTAGAGTTACTAGGAAAAATGCCAGAACTTTTCTTTATTTCTGGGGTGCCAATGTGCCCAGAGAATCATTGTGAGCTGTGAGATTGAGTCCTGCTTTGATTCATTGCCCTGGACAACATCTGCACAAGCTTTGACTGTCCTGTGCCTGGTTATGGTGTCACTCTTTCCCATGGCTGTCTGAACATGCCTGTCCTTTCCAGATTATCTAGAAGTCACTAGTAGGCTGGGTGACCTTCTTAGGATCCTTCTGAAATGTAAGAATAACACTGGTTGTGAACTAAACAGCACACTTGTTGGGGGACATGGGTGTTCCAGGCTTGTCATGCCTTTAAACATCTTAGGCAGAAACAGAAAAGTAAAATGTCTGTTGTCCCTTTCCTGCAGAAACAGAGCTTACCCTAGAGCCAGAGGGTTCTAGGGTTTTTCTACCTGTACAGGGATTTCTACCTGTAGCTGTAGAAACCAAATCCTCTTGACCAACTGTGCATTGCCTCCAGTGCATCCAAATTAATCCTGGAATCATTAAGGTTGGAAAAGCTCTCTAAGATCATCAAGTCCAACCTTCCTTCTCTAAGGCTGCAGGATTTTTATCCTCATGTCCTGTTTTCCTCAAAAAACCTTGTTCCTAGGAAGAACTTTTTTCCAGTGTGGCAGTCTTGTGTCCTTTGGTCTCAAAGATTCCTGTCATTTTTTTCTTCCCTAGAACCAGTCCTGGCTGTGAAATGTCCCCTGACAACCATTGAAGCTGTACCTGGTGGTGATGCTGTGTTTACTGTCGACCTTACAAAGACCTGTTCTGGCAATTGGTACCTTAATGGTAAAGTCCTACAGGAAAGTGAGACCTGCATGATGAAGAGAATCCAAACTACTCACACTCTAATCATAAAGAATGTCACCAAGAACCATGATGGAGCTGAAGTGAAATTTGTTGCAGATAACATTGACAGCAGCACCAAGATGAGAGTGAAAGGTATTCACTTGGGTCATTGTCCTTCTTCCAGCCAAGGGGGGCAGTTGGAGTGACCTGATGACTAGAACTGAGGATGGAGGCTTTCAGTCATGCCTGCTCTGTAGAAATGACCTGAAATTGCATCAATGAACTAACCTGGGTCCTGGTCAAGACCTCACCATGGCAGCCCAGAGTTTAGAGTGAGCTGATCTAGCCCAGGTGGTTGGTATCTGCACCAGCCTGCCTAAGAGCTCATGAATTTCTGTAACTCACAACCTTCAGTCAGTGGATTCTGTCACCTGATCTACCACTGAGGTGCCTTAGACCAGGCATTTCAGCTCCAGGTTCAGCTGGTCTTTCTGGCAGTGGTAGAATCCTACAATCACTTAGCTTAGAAAAGATCTTTAAGATCAAGTCCAACCACTGACCCAGCACAACCCCTTTCAAAAACAAAGGAGCATTCATTACTCTCAGAGTTGTTACTCTTGGAGGTTTTTTTAGCCTACCACAGAGGTGTGTGATGTACAAGTTAGTATCTTATAACTTGATGTAGCACTTGAGTTGCATGCTCCAGATTTCACCTATAAAATGGTAAGATCTGTATCTAGCCTCATGGCATGGCAAAAGGTAACGAATGGATGCTCACTCTGGAAGGATGCATTTGACTTTGGGTGAAGATATCTCTGCAGAAGCATGTTCAGAGCATTATTAATCACTAGAAGGATGTGCTTTTATTTTTTTGTAGCAACTCTGGCAATAAAACCATTTCACAGAATCATTTAACAGAATTAACCAGGCTGGAAAAGACCTTCAGGATCATCCAGTCCAACCTACTAGCCAGCACCATCTAATCAACTAACCCATGGCACTAAGTGCCTCATCCAGTCTTATTTTAAACAACTCCAGGGAGGGTGACTCCACCACCCCCCTGGGCAGCACATCCCAATGGCCAATCTCCCTTTCTGTGAAGGATTTCTTCCTCACATCCAGTCCAAACCTCCCCTGGAACAACTTGAGACTGTGCCCTCTTGTTCTGGTGCTGGTTGCCTGGGAGAAGAGGCCAACCCCCACCTGACTACAGCCTCCTTTCAGGCGGTTGTAGATGGCCATAAGGTCTCCCCTGAGCCTCCTTTTCTTCAGGCTAAACAACCCCAGCTCCCTCAGCTGCTCCTCATAGGGCTGGGGTTGTTTAACCTGATGATCAAGCCTCCTGAACTGGGGGAAAAAGGAACCCAAAACAAACAGGCAGCTCATTATTGACATGAGTGTGAGAGCAGAACAGGACCTAATACTTGTTCAGAGACCTCAGAATCTCCAGCAGGACTCCTGTCAGGGATGTGTTGTCTTGATATAACTTGAAATAACAAAACCTTTACTCCTGCCAGGTGCTGCAGTGAGATTTACCAACAAGAGCAGAGATGTAGAAAAGGTCTCTGCCAGGCTGCGGGAGGAAGCCAAACTTCTGGCTGAGCTTTCAGACACAGAAGCTGCTGTGAAGTGGATGAAGGATGGGAAAGAGCTCAAGGCCAGTGACAAATATGAGCTTCAAACTGTGGGGAAGAAACATATCCTGAAAATCCACAACACTGCAGCAGAGGATGCTGGAGTTTATGAGTGCACCTGTGAAGGGGATAAAATGGTCTATCAGCTTACAGTGAAAGGTATGGGACTGCCTGGGCTGCTTTGCTTTAGTGACTCAGAGCCATCAGGGTCACCAAGGGAAGGAAAGAGAGTGCTCCAGAGGCAGTGCAGGGACTTTGGTTGGTTTGTTTGGTTTGTTTGGGTTTTTTTCCCCTTAGTTTTGTTTTCTGCTTTGGTTTTGTTTTCTGTCAATACCCTAATGAATAGGAGCAGATCATTCCAAGGCACAACAGCTGACTTGACTCCTTGCTCTTTGCAGGGTACTCAGATGGGAGGCTGCACAGAAAAACAGCAAAAGACCGTTTTGTCTTAATATTTGCTAGATTTTTAACCAGTACTGTTTCATAGCTAACTTTTTGGTTAGTTTTGCCTTCATGGCAGTCCCTTCCCTCCTGGTGACCTGGGACCTACCTTGAAGAGAGACTGAGAGCCCTGGGGCTGCTTAGTCTGGAGAAGAGAAGACTGAGAGGGGATCTGATCAATGTCTATCAATAGCTGAGGGGTGGGTGTCAGGAGGAGGGGGCCAGGCTCTTTTGGGTGGTACACAGTGATAGGACAAGGAACAGTGGGTTCAAACTAGAACAAAGATTTCACCTCAACATGAGGAGAAACTTCTTTACAGTGAGGATGACAGAGCCCTGGAGCAGGCTGCCCAGGGGGGTTGTGGAGTCTCCTTCTCTGGAGACTTTCAAAACCTGCCTGGATGTGTTCTTGTGCAGACTATCCTAGGTGATCCTGCTCTGGCATGCCCCTTATATACCTCTGATATACTGTGAGACTGTAATGGGCACATCTACTCTCACAGCAAGATATGGAGTCTTCAACCTTTGCACTGGAAACCAACAGCATTAAGAGTCCCTCTTGCAAGCCTTCCCATCTGTGCAGGCTTTTATGAACTCGTTCATGGGAGAGTTTCCTCTGCCTTGCATGGGACCAGGTTTTGGCTGAATGTATCCCCAGATCTTTCCTCATGTGTGTCATCCAGAAGTCTCTTGAGGTTCAGAGTGTAATACCCAACTCCAAGACAGTCTAGCCTGGCTGGGGGGTGAGCTCTGTAGCTATTTAGTTTTGAGCTGGCAAAGCCATTTGATTTCTGTGTTCTGTCCCATAAGTCAGCCCTCACCTTCCCAGCCATGGTCATGCTGTTTCTGCACTAAGCACTTGTGAGGTGCTCCATCACCTTATTCTGCTGCCTTCTTGCCCTTCTTGGTCTCTGGTAGAAGCAAAAAAACCCGAGAGCAGTGCATGTATTTCACATTTGACAGCTTGCTTGGTTATCCTCAAAGTACATACTCAGGAGAGGCACAAAGAGAGATGAAAGAATGATGAAACAAAGTGACTACATTTATGGAGGGAGGAAATTACTGTCTGCATTTGGGAGCTGTTCCTAATGTTTATTTTCTTCTCCCTCTCCACCTATTTACCATAATTTTTTTTTTCATGCTGGCAGATCTACCTACAGATTTAATTGAATTAGCTGATGGTTATTTCTGAGGGCTGGGGGTCAAGAGAGAGGGGACAGGCTCTGCTCAGTTGCACCCTGGGATAGGACAAGGAGCAATGGATAAGAACTACAACACAGGAGATTCCACCTCAACATGAGGAGGAACTTCTTCACTGTGAGGCTCACAGAGCACTGGAACAGGCTGCCCAGAGAGGTTGTGGAGTCTCCTTCTCTGGAGACTTTCCAGACCCATCTGGATGAGTTCCTGTGTGACCTGTGCTGGATTCTCTGGTCCTGCTCTGGCAGGGGGGTTGGACTCAGTGATCTCTGGAGGTCCCTTCCAACCCCTAACATCCTGTGATCTGTGATGTGCTGGATGGATGTTTCCATTCACTGGAATGTGATCATCAAGTTACTAATCAATGCTGACATTTTTAAGCCTGTGCTGACAAGCTGAACCTTCAACATCTGCTGTTTGCAGCTCAGGTTCTGGGGAGCCAGCTTTGATATGTCTTATCCTTGTAGGATGAGGCTCAGAAATGCTGTTCCAGAGTCTTACCTTTCAGCATTGCCACCTTCTGTGTGTTCCCCCTGTAAATCAGAGACAGCTCCCTGGTGCATCACCTGATGTGCAGATCAGCTGTGTCTGGCACATGGGTGTCACATGGCTGCCAGGAGGCCACCATGCCAAGCCACAGCCAGAGGTGTGTCACTTGATGGGCTTCCTGCCCAAAAAAAGCCCTGCTAGAAAATGCACTTCCCATTAGTCACTGCAGTCCCTCCACTGCCACCAGACCTCACCTGCCAGGCGTCCTCTCACACATGACCTCCTGCGTCACAGTGGGACAGCTGAGAAGGCTCCTCCAGCCTGCTGGGGTTGTGTTTTGCACTCTGGTTTTCTGAGGTAGTGACAAGTGCAGGAATGAACTCACTTCCTTCTTCTTTTTCTTCTCCTCTTTTTTCTTCTTTCTCCTCTTTTTTCTTCTTTCTCCTCTTTTTTCTTCTTTCTCCTCTTTTTTCTTCCTTCTCCTCTTTTTTCTTCCTTCTCCTCTTTTTTCTTCCTTCTCCTCTTTTTTCTTCCTTCTCCTCTTTTTTCTTCCTTCTCCTCTTTTTTCTTCCTTCTCCTCTTTTTTCTTCCTTCTCCTCTTTTTTCTTCCTTCTCCTCTTTTTTCTTCCTTCTCCTCTTTTTTCTTCCTTCTCCTCTTTTTTCTTCCTTCTCCTCTTTTTTCTTCCTTCTCCTCTTTTTTCTTCCTTCTCCTCTTTTTTCTTCCTTCTCCTCTTTTTTCTTCCTTCTCCTCTTTTTTCTTCCTTCTCCTCTTTTTTCTTCCTTCTCCTCTTTTTTCTTCCTTCTCCTCTTTTTTCTTCCTTCTCCTCTTTTTTCTTCCTTCTCCTCTTTTTTCTTCCTTCTCCTCTTTTTTCTTCCTTCTCCTCTTTTTTCTTCTTTCTCCTCTTTTTCTTCCTTCTCCTCTTTTTTCTTCCTTCTCCTCTTTTTTCTTCCTTCTCCTCTTTTTTCTTCCTTCTCCTCTTTTTTCTTCCTTCTCCTCTTTTTTCTTCCTTCTCCTCTTTTTTCTTCTTTCTCCTCTTTTTTCTTCCTTCTCCTCTTTTTTCTTCTTTCTCCTCTTTTTTCTTCCTTCTCCTCTTTTTTCTTCCTTCTCCTCTTTTTTCTTCTTTCTCCTCTTTTTTCTTCTTTCTCCTCTTTTTTCTTCTTTCTCCTCTTTTTTCTTCTTTCTCCTCTTTTTTCTTCTTTCTCCTCTTTTTTCTTCTTTCTCCTCTTTTTTCTTCTTTCTCCTCTTTTTTCTTCTTTCTCCTCTTTTTTCTTCTTTCTCCTCTTTTTTCTTCTTTCTCCTCTTTTTTCTTCCTTCTCCTCTTTTTTCTTCCTTCTCCTCTTTTTTCTTCTTTCTCCTCTTTTTTCTTCCTTCTCCTCTTTTTTCTTCTTCTCCTCTTTTTTCTTCTCTTCTCCTCTTTTTCTTCTTTCTCCTCTTTTTTCTTCCTTCTCCTCTTTTTTCTTCCTTCTCCTCTTTTTCTTCTTTCTCCTCTTTTTCTTCTTTCTCCTCTTTCTTCTTCCTTCTCCTCTTTCTTCTTCCTTCTCCTCTTTCTTCTTCCTTCTCCTCTTTCTTCTTCCTTCTCCTCTTTCTTCTTCTTTCTCCTCCTTTCTTCTTCCTTCTCCTCCTTTCTTCTTCTTTCTCCTCCATTTTCTTCCTTCTCCTCCTTTTTCTTCTTTCTCCTCCTTTTTCTTCTTTCTCCTCCTTTTTCTTCTTTCTCCTCCTTTTTCTTCTTTCTCCTCCTTTTTCTTCTTTCTCCTCCTTTTTCTTCTTTCTCCTCCTTTTTCTTCTTTCTCCTCCTTTTTCTTCCTTCTCCTCTTTCTTCTTCCTTCTCCTCTTTCTTCTTCCTTCTCCTCCTTTCTTCTTCCTTCTCCTCTTTCTTCTTCCTTCTCCTCCTTTCTTCTTCCTTCTCCTCCTTTCTTCTTCCTTCTCCTCTTTCTTCTTCCTTCTCCTCTTTCTTCTTCCTTCTCCTCTTTCTTCTTCCTTCTCCTCTTTCTTCTTCCTTCTCCTCTTTCTTCTTCCTTCTCCTCTTTCTTCTTCCTTCTCCTCTTTCTTCTTCCTTCTCCTCTTTCTTCTTCCTTCTCCTCTTTCTTCTTCCTTCTCCTCTTTCTTCTTCCTTCTCCTCTTTCTTCTTCCTTCTCCTCTTTCTTCTTCCTTCTCCTCTTTCTTCTTCCTTCTCCTCTTTCTTCTTCCTTCTCCTCTTTCTTCCTCAAACTTTTAACCTGTGGCCTCAGTTCCAGTAATGCTGGTGAAGTAGAGGTCTCAGCAGGGTTTGACCCCTGCTAACTTCGTGGGCATAAGTGGCTGAGTAGAGGAGGATGACTGCAGTGTTTTCCTCTTTCACTGCTATGAGTCCTTAGAGAAACAAGTGGAAACAGGCTGGGAAAAAAATGAAAACAAAAGCAAAGCAAACAAAACCAACCCAAAGAAATGAAACAAACCCAACCCAAACAAGCAAACCCACCCCAAACAAACAAGCCAAACAAAAAGAAACAGAAGAACAAAGTTTTGCCTGGTTTAAATGCTTCTGATACTTCACCTGCTTCTGCTTCTCTCCCCATAGCTTTTGCTTCTTATAAGCAGAACTAGTAAAACATAGTAAGCATGGCTGGTAGGGACCTGGAGAGGTCAGATGCAAAATCCTGTCCTTGCCAGAAGCTGATGATTGATCAGAGGCACTTGAGGACCAGAGCTGAAGTGGCCCTTGTCTGCACCTCTCCCTTCCCCTCTCCCTTCCCCTCTCCCTTCCCCTCTCCCTTCCCTTCCCCTCTCCCTTCCCTTCCCCTCTCCCTTCCCTTCCCCTCTCCCTTCCCTTCCCCTCTCCTCCCCTCTCCCTTCCCCTCTCCCTTCCCCTCTCCCTTCCCCTCTCCCTTCCCCTCGCCCTGCCCCTCTCCCGTCCCCTCTCCTTTCCCCGCTCCCATGTATGCATTTAGTGACAGCCACACAATTCTTCACCACGACTGCATGTCTATGTCCTGTTTCAGCACTTGCAACCTTCATAAACAAAGAGAAAAGTGGAGGAATTGTCAGGGCTGTCACTGGAAAACAGGCTGAATTTATTTCTGAGACCTCTGAGGCCAACATCATGGTTAAGTGGTACAAAGATGGCAAAGAGATCAAAGCCAGCAAGAAATTCACTGTGGAAGATAAAGGAAGGTTGCACAAGCTTGTGGCTTCAGCTGTGACAAAAGAAGATGAAGGAACATACACGTGCAAAATAGGAGATGACACTCTTACTTTTGATTTAAAAGTCTCAGGTAAGTTTGGGATGCAAGTCTGGGATCAGAGTCTGTGTGAGAAACTTGGGACTTTTCTGAGTCCCATCCACAGTTTCTTGCCATAGCTGCGACTGCTGTAGCCGAACTGTGTTGAGGATCCTGAGCCCAAGCCATGAGCTCCTTTCTCTTTCCAGATGAAGCTGTTCATTTTGTCAACAAGCCCAAAATGCCTCCAGAGGTGTCAGTCAGTCCTTCTGAAACCCTGGAGCTGGTGTGTGAGGTGTCAGCTGCGAGTGGAGCTGTGGTGTGGAAGAAGGATCACACCGAGGTGAAGCAGGACCAGAGGACATCAGTCGTCTCCCAGGGGACACACCGCAAGCTCATCGTCAAGAAGGTGACACAACAAGACCAAGGGAGCTACACCTGTGAAACAAAGGATGACAGAACAACATTCCAAGTCAAAGTCAAAGGTGAGAAAATGCTAGAAATGCCAAAGCTGAAGAAGTATTCCATTTTGGGTAGTATCTTATGTTTGGAGGATCACCTCACAGCCTCTCAGGGGTGAAGTATTTCAGCTGTAGGACTTGAGTTTTGGCCAGCTGTCCTATCAACATTTTAAATGTGCACTTCTGCTTTCATGGTTAGTTGTAACCATAAAAATTGATGGGCAAGGATGGTGACTTGTGCATCTTTCACAGTTATCTGGTGTGCCTGCAGAGAAGCTCCTGCAGAATCACAGTGTGAGGCCATAGCAGAGGTGCAAGGATAGATACAAGGGAAGGAGGAGGTGTTGAAAGAGCTCTGATTAGGTGGAGAACAGCTGAATTGGAGTGACCCTAATAAAAGAAGTGGAATGGTTCACGGATATGAAGACTGTTCCTTTCTCATTCAATGGGAGCTTTGGAAAGACATAGGAAGGGAACAAGGAGGAGGAGGGTTCAGGTAGTGCATGTTGTTGCCCTAAGTCTCAAGTCCAAATCTGTGCTCAATGATGAATCAAATGATGATTTTTTTTTTACATTTATCCCAGAATTCCCATGAACTTACTCACTGCCTACCAGCAAAATGGAGGTGAAAGTGTTTTCTTGTCTTTAGTGAGCTACCATGATGCCACCTGGCAAGGATAAGTAGAGTGAAATAGGATAGACTTGATTAAGAACTGGAGAAGACAGCTGCAAAAAACCCCAAGTATGACTGCTGTGGCTTTCTTACAGAGACAGAAGATGTGTTTACAAACAAGGACAAGGTACAAAAGGAGGTGAAAGCTGCACTGACACAAAATGCCACCCTGAGCTGTGAGGTGGCTCAGGAGAAGACTGAGGTGAAATGGTACAAGGAAGGGAAACTGCTCACTGCCAGCAAGAAGTTCAAGGTGGAGGCAGAGGGCAAATCTCGTTGTCTGGTGGTGAGTCAGTTGGAGAAGAAAGATGCTGGGGAGTACACCTGTGAGGCTGCTGGCCAGAAACTGACCTTCAGGATTGATGTCACAGGTGGGAGACATATTTTGGTTCTCTTCACTTTAGTTCCCTTTACTACAGAGCAAATTCAATCATGCTCTAGGCTCTAGAGTCTGTGTAGCTTAGACCTTCACTCAGTAGAAAAGTGAGCAAGCAATGAAATCAATATCATGGAGAGACCTATGCTTAGTGGTCTTCATCTGTGAGATGAATCCCACACAGCCATCCTTCTGGTTTTCTGCTTTCCCAGTAAATAAAAAGCAGGAAGGTTTACACATGCTGTACAGATATAAATAAAGGTAGGATCAGCCCCAAATGTGTAGGAAAACACATCTGGAAAAAGTAGGAAAACTGATCTATTCAAGAAGAACTTAGGCTGGACGAAGCTTAAATATGGGTCCCAGTGGAGGATGAGATGGGGAAATGATTGGTGTGTGGTGTTATGGAACAAAAAGTTTGCTTTCCTGTGGAGATAAGGAGAACCTTAACTCCTGAGGCACTGGGTCATTTTGCTCAGAAGGGGCTGATCTGTTCTCCCCAGGCTGTGCAGAGGATCATGCCCTGTCTGAGTGCATCTTTGCTGTGAGTGGGACTGTTCTAAACTGACAGGGCTGTGGAGGTTGTCACAGTTTTCATTTGGCTTTGAACAACTTGCACAGTGTGTGGGTTTTAAATTGCTTCTCCCACTCTCCAGAAGCAGAAGATGCATTTATCAACAAGGAAAAAGTGCAGAAAGAGGTGAAAGCAGCACTGTCAGAAAACACCACCCTGAGCTGTGAGGTGGCCCAGGAGAAGACTGAGGTGAAATGGTACAAGGAAGGGAAACTGCTCACTGCCAGCAAGAAGTTCAAGGTGGAGGCAGAGGGCAAATCTCGTCGTCTGGTGGTGAGTCAGTTGGAGAAGAAAGATGCTGGGGAGTACACCTGTGAGGCTGCTGGCCAGAAGCTGACCTTCAAGATAGTTGTCACAGGTGGGAGATATATTTTGGTTGCAGTTTCATTGCCTTTCCTTTGTTTCTGATTGTCTTCTCCTATTTGTCAAGATATTAGAAGTGCTGTTAAAGTGCCTTCTGATGCTGGTCTGAGCTAGCATTTCAGTGAGGTTGTGTCAGGCAGATCTAGAGGTTGTGTGTAGGTATCCTGATACCAGGTTCTCAACTCCCTGTTGTCTTCTTAAGCCCAGATACTGAATCAAGAGTTTCCATTAGCAGGCATGTTGATAAAAGGTCTCTTCAATCTGATCATAACCTTTGGTGTGTTCCTCCTCTTCTTATTGATATTCTTCCACAAAAGTCTCCGTGTTCTTGCCTTTTTGTTTCATCTCTTCTCTACACAATGTTCTCCTTCCCTCCCCAAACAGGGAATTGCTTCAACTGTTCCATAGTCTGGCTGTGCAAACACACAGAGGGAAGCACAGTCTCATAGCTCCACAGACCATGAATGTTTCATGGGTGATGGACAGAAACAGATACAGATATGTGCACCCTGAGTGATGGTTTGTGTTTAACAACCCTTCATCCAGCTCCTCCTCTCCCCTTTCTTTCATCTGTGGTTGGATACCTGGTGGTGATGTGTCAAGCTGGTGGGCATTGGGTGATGGGACAAGAGGTGATGGCTTTAAACAGAAAATGGTTAGGTTTAGGGTAGATGTAAGGAAGGAGTTCTTCACTGTGTGAGGGTGGTGAGAACTGGAACAGCTTGGCCAGAGAGGTTGTAAATACCTCATCCCTGGAAGTGTTTGAGGCCAGGGACTTTGGACAACATGATCTAGTGAAAGGTGTCCCTGCCCATGGGAGATGGGGTTGGAACTTGGTGATCTTTAAGCTCCCTTCCAACCCAAACCATTTTATGATTCTGTGCTCCCTCCACCTTCTATGTGTGGTGTGGAACTGCTGCTGTAGGATGAAGCTTTGCTACTCCCATAGCACCTATTGTAAGCCATCAGCTGCTGTGTCCCCACTCTGCATGGGGCACACAGGCTGTGAGCTGGGACACTGGCTCTGTTTCATGACTTGTGTAGCTCATGCTCTTGGCTCAGGGGACTGCCAGTTTCAGTGGGGGCTGGGTTACAGTAAAGCTAGACCTGAGAGGCATCCTTCAGAGAACACACAAGATGGGCATTGACAGAAAGACCATTGGTATGATCCAAGTTCAGCTCAGCTGCTGAAACCCCCTCATACATTACTGCAGAGAATCTTGGAATGATAGAATGGCTTGAGCTGGAAGGGACCTTAAAGATCATTTAGTTCCAACACCCCTACCATGGGCAGGGACACCTCTCACTAGACCAGGTTGCTTAAAGCCTCATCCATCTTGGTCTTAAACCCTTCCAGGCATGAGACAACCACAAATCCTCTGGGCAGCCAGTTCCAGTCTCTCACCACACTACTCTGAGTAGTCAGAAACCACAGAAATTTGGTGCTTTTACACTTGGATTCCTCTAGCTGAGAGCTATTCTTAGCTGTCTGCCTCAGTAGCCAAAGGATTTCAGTTCTCTTTCAATCCAGATGACTTCATGGCTGGAGAGGGTAAGGTAACACTGTTCCCTTGTGTCACAAGTGGAGAGTCCTTGCCTAGCTACTGTTGCTGTATTTCTCATGGGTACAGCTGTAACATGACATTGCAAACCCAGCACTCCCTGCAAAACGATCCAGTGTGAAAGTCAGGAGGGATTATGAGTACTCAGAGGGGTTGGCTCTCCTGCTGCAGGAGCCCTTGTCTCACTGGATTATCCCAAGGCTCAGTGGCTTTCTAGTTTCTTAATTTATCCTGTTACCATTGCACTCAGAAAGAGTCTGCAGGGTTCCTGCACTATAGGGCTCCACTGCTCACACAAAACCTTCCCTGCTTAAGGGCTGCTTGAAGGTTAGATGCCAAGTGCTGGGTGTTGGGATGCAGCTATGGATTTGGGGATTTCAGAGAACCAGGTGCTGCAGGCTTTGGGACTGAGCTAGGTGTGTAGCTGAAAGGTCTGAGTCAGCAATCTCATTATTTTAAGAATGATGGTGCCAGTGGAATCCTTATTTGAAATGGTCAAAGCTCCATGTCCTGTCAAGGGCTTTTAATTCAGTTTCAGTAGAACTCCATTAACCAGCTGCAGCTGGGGTTGCAAATCTTGTTTGACTATTTTAACTTTAAAATGCATTTCTGAGGCAAAGGACTGGATAGTGTAAATCTCTTTGTAAGCTGATTGAAAGATTTAGTGACTTTCCCTAAAGCTATAAAAATGGTTTCATAGTAAACCATTATATGGTTTAATGATATGGTATAAAAATGGTTTATATTAAACCATTAAAAATATTTATATTAAAGGGCAAGAATGCAGAGGATGAATAACCCATCTGGGATACTCTTCCTCTACCAGCTGGTCCTTTCAGGTGCAGCCCCCATGTACACCTTTGGTTTGTAGCTCACCTCTGGTGCCCATTCCAGTTGCAGACAGAAGCTGAGATATTCTTATTTTCACATCCTCTTTTGACTGTGAACTGTGGTTTGTGCTGGAGCTATTTTAGATCTCACAGTGCTGCTTAATCTGCAGTAGGCTGATATTTGCCTTTGAGGAGCTCTGCATCATGCAGTACAGGCCATGCCAGCTGCCTTTTTAATGACAACTTAATGACGAGAGCTTCTTGCAGCCCTCCTACAGCTGATGCAGCAGAGGAGCTCAAATTTAGAGTGTATAAAATGGGTTTCTGCTTCAGCTTGCTCCCTGCAGGACACTTCTCTGTCCATGGATTGTGCAGTACTGCTGGCCAGCCTAGGATGTGGCTCCAAGGATTACAAGGAGTGCCATGGTCAGCAGTGTAGGAACATGACCTGAAATCACTCCTACTCCTCACCCTCCCAGGCAGCTCCTGCCACTCAGAGGACAAACATGACAGGGATGGTATGCAGAGAAGAGAGTCTTCAAGGAGGGGAAAGTTGGCTGTAAGAGACTGCAGAGAGTGACTGGGGGAGGAGGGCAGTAACTGCTTATGTTTTGAGGGTGCAAGGTTCCATGAGCTATGAGGAACTCCGAAGCAATGCTTTGTGCAAGAGATGATCCTGCAGAACATCTACACAGAACACCTGTAGGATCTTCTACTTGCAAGCTATTGATGTCTTGTGTTTTTTCCCCCCTAATGTTTCCCTATTTTAGAGGCAGAAGATGCATTTGTCAACAAGGAGAAGGTGCAGAAAGAGGTCAAAGCTGCACTATCAGAAAATGCCACCCTGAGCTGTGAGGTGGCCCAGGAGAAGACTGAGGTGAAATGGTACAAGGAAGGGAAACTGCTCACTGCCAGCAAGAAGCTCAAGGTGGAGGCAGAGGGCAAATCTCGTCGTCTGGTGGTGAGTCAGTTGGAGAAGAAAGATGCTGGGGAGTACACCTGTGAGGCTGCTGGCCAGAAGCTGACCTTCAGGATTGATGTCACAGGTGAGTGAATTTGCTGCATCTCTGGTTTCCATCCTGACAAAACTAAAGGAGAGGAAAGTGATTTGGATTGGCAAATTCCATCTCAGCAGGTAGTGATGGAGCCAGTATTTCAATTCAGCTGTTCTAAGAGGTTGTAGTCAGCCATAAGAGCAGATCTGTCTCTCTTTGGAAAGTAAGAATGCTGTGGATCTCTGTAGCCCAAGCCTAGGGCGAGCTGACAATCCAATGATTGTCATTTCCCTGTGATTTTCCCTAGTAGCAAAATAGGAATTCAATAACTGCAGGAGAAATCAAAGGACACAGAGAAAACATCTGAGCACAAACATTCTGTTGTGAATGCTCCTTCCTTAAATCAAGTGTCTCTTTGTTAGGGAGGAAGCCCTTTTAGTGTGGCATCTGCCAACTAAAAGAAATACTAGAACTGGTCTCAGAAGTAGCAGCTGACAAAACCAGGTTTCTTTGCTGTGATATATCAAGAATTGATTTTAAACCTTGCCATCCCTTGGTTGGATCTTGATGAATTAAAAACAGATTGAGGAGCTCATATCACAGAAATCTAATATATTAAATGGCTTTCTGATTCTGTTATAGTTGAGTGTTAAGCAAATACCAGGAGGACTGGCTAATTTCCCTGCATTAAGGAAGCACATTTCTAGGATGATGAATTTTTGGAAGATTTGGGAAGAATAGACAGAGTAGCCTCCCAAAGCATGTTTCCCAAGACTAGCTTTTGCTGGCAAAGAAATTTGCTTTTCTTGGACAATGTAATGCTTGTCCTCTTGCAGCATACATACCAGACTTCTTATAGCCTGCTGTGCTGCTGGACACTGGGATATGAGAACTTCTTTTCTGCTGATCTTGGAGAATGCTAATGATGGAAATGGAAGCACCTTCAATGCTATCTAAGCTGTCTTGGACTACCAGTAATGCAGTACTTCACCCTCAGTTATGCAATTCAAATTATGCATTCAGCTGATGGTGCTGGCAGGGAACATGACTGGGAAGCCCAAATCCAGCAGGGCACTGGTGTGTGCATTTGGGAAGGGATGTGTGTGTCAAAGATCCCTGCTCCAAACCTGCCCTTGTGCTCTCAATTCCAGAGGCAGAAGATGCTTTCATCAACAAAGAGAAGGTGAAGAAGGAGGTCAAAGCTGCACTGTCAGAAAATGCCACCCTGAGCTGTGAGGTGGCTCAGGAGAAGACTGAGGTGAAATGGTACAAGGAAGGGAAACTGCTCACTGCCAGCAAGAAGTTCAAGGTGGAGGCAGAGGGCAAATCTCGTCGTCTGGTGGTGAGTCAGCTGGAGAAGAAAGATGCTGGGGAGTACACCTGTGAGGCTGCTGGCCAGAAGCTGACCTTCAAGATAGTTGTCACAGGTGGGAGAGGATTCTTTGGCCCCAAATTCCTATTTCTGGAGTATCTAGAGGAATTGTTATTATTATCTCCTATGTAAAATAGGATAAGGTAGTGAGATCCATCTTAGAAAAACATCTCTGTAAGAGCAGACCTGTGAAAAGAAAAGGGCTACCAGGATGATTGAGGGACTGGAGCACCGCCCTATGAGGAGAGGCTGAGAGCCCTGGGGCTTTCCAGTCTGGAGAAGAGAAAACTGAGATGGGACTTAATGAATGTTTATAAATATCTGAGGGCTGGGGGACAAGAGGGAGGGGACAGACTCTGCTCAATTGCACCCTGGGATAGGACCATGGGCAATGGATAAGAACTACAGCACAGGACATTCCACCTCAACATGAGGAGGAACTTCACTGTGAGGCTCACAGAGCACTGGAACAGGCTGCCCAGAGAGGTTGTGGAGTCTCCTTCTCTGGAGACTTTCCAGCCCCATTTGGATGTGTTCCTGTGAAACCTGTGCTGGATTCTCTGTCCTGCTCTGGCAGGGGGGTTGGACTCAATGATCTTCTGAGGTCCCTTCCAATCCCTAACATCCTCTGATCCTTTGAAACTATCAAAGTACTGATTGCACATCTCCATCCCCACATGTTGGTGCAACCAGAATGTCTCTGCAAGGCTGCTGATTCTCAGTGAATTTCAGAGCAGGACTGCAGTGGAGAGCAATAGGGTGTCTGCACTCTACAAGACACAAAAACTCAGCACAGAGCAGTTTGAATGTTCTACCAATAGCTTTAGATGTTTATTGTCAAGTCAGAGCCTTGGTTTCCAGTCTTACCTGTAAACCATGATAAGGGGATTGGACAACATCACATCTTGGAGACACTCAGAATTTCTCTCTCTTTTCAGAGCCAGAAGTTGTCTTTACAAACAAGGAGAAAGTGCAGAAAGAGGTCAAAGCTGCACTATCAGAAAATGCCACCCTGAGCTGTGAGGTGGCCCAGGAGAAGACTGAGGTGAAATGGTACAAGGAAGGGAAACTGCTCACTGCCAGCAAGAAGTTCAAGGTGGAGGCAGAGGGCAAATCTCGTCGTCTGGTGGTGAGTCAGCTGGAGAAGAAAGATGCTGGGGAGTACACCTGTGAGGCTGCTGGCCAGAAGCTGACCTTCAGGATTGATGTCACAGGTAAGACACAGCTGCTGTGAATTGCAGGAGAGGGTAACAGCTGTAATAGCTGTTACACAATGGCTCAGTTGCAGTAGTCTGTAGGCTTCACCTGATCTTCTGTACCTCCTTGCCTGGACTTGTGGGAGTATTTGTCTCTAGTATGGCACAAAGGCCTTTCTCACTCTGTTTGAATTAAATGGGAGTTTTGCAGGATGATTTCCAACTATAGGATTACTGTCAAGGACCCTCTTGGTCTTCTCCACTCCTAGACTCCTGGTTCTATATTGTTCCCTAGTTTCTACATTGCAGTTTAGATCCATACAAGAGTAGATAGTACCCAGTGAAGGCAACTTGTTTTGGCAATTGACAGCCCAAATATTTTCCAAATGCCTGCACAGAAATCTGTAAGCCTGCTCTCCTTTAATCCCCCAATCAATATTTTCTTCTTTTCCTTCATTCAGAGCCCAAACCTGCCTTTATCAACCAGGAAAAGGTCCAGAAAGAGGTGAATGCTGTCCTGACAGAAAGTGCCACCCTCAGCTGTGAGGTGGCAGAGGACACAACCGAAGTGAGATGGTTCAAGGATGGCAAACTGCTGGTTTCCTGCAGAAAATTCAAAGTAGAAAGCGTGGGCAAAACCCGGCGCCTGGTGGTAGAGCAGCTGGAGAAGAGAGATGCTGGAGAATACATCTGTGAAGCTGCAGGCCAGAAGCTCACCTTCAAGTTGGAGCCAACTGGTGAGGTCTCACCTAAGCAGCTCTCTTGGGTGGCTTAGAGGCAAGGCAAAAACTGGAGGTTCCCTACCTAGTAGCTGCAGGGCAACCACAATTTTCCCTTGAGCAACATCAGTGAAGCAGATCACCCCTTCATTTGACCTTTTTAATCTAGCAGTGTGGAGGTGGGAATTCTGGCTAAAGACTTTTTGTTTTATTTGGGGTTTTTTTGGCTGTGGAAATGCTTTTTGTTTCTATTTTTTTTTCTTAGTGTCTCCTTTACACACCCTGTCACTCAACCTTTTTTTTAAGTGGTGGGGAGCTGAAATAGAAGAGGAAAGTTTTCAAGAGCAGAAAGAGAATCATAGAATTGTTTTGGTTGGACAAGATCTCTAAGACCATTGAGTCCAACCATCAACCTAACACCACCATGGCCATCAAACCATGTCCCAAACTGCTGTGTCTACACATTTCTTGAACACCTCCATGGATGGTTTCTCCACCACCTCCCTGGGCAGCCTGTTCCAATCCCTTGCCAAAAGTGAGAAAGGTGACCAAGAAAAGCTGTTCTGCTGCTCTGTGTGCCCCAAACAGCCCAGCTGTATGACAAGGAATGCACAAGATAGAGAAGAAGCCAAGAGAAAGGGACTAGAGCAAGCAGAAAAGTAAATGGGCCATAAATTCAGGCTTAGCATATTAATGTTTCCTCTTAATTAGATTTAAAGCCCTAAAAAATGAGGCAGGAAATAATTATGCAGGTCATTTGACTTCTAAGAAACCAGCTTTTGGGGGGCAGCAGATAAAAAGGGTATTTGCATTTCTTTCCCTTTGCTTCTTGTCCAAGCAGAAGCTCTGGGTTGCATGACAGATCATTTTCTTTCTTCCCACTCAGCAAAAGATTTACACCAGCCACAAAACATTCAACCACACTCCCTGGGTTATTGGGGATTATGGAGGAGTTGTTGTTGTGAGTCACCGAGGGAGAGTAAGAGAAAATTGCTGTGTTAAGGATTTGAGACTGAAGTTATTAATTTTTCCTCTTTTAATGTCTATCCTAGAACCAGAGGCTAAGTTTGAGAAGAAAGCTGTCCAGAAAGAGCCTCTTGTTGTTGAAGAATATGAAAGCATCACACTGACGACCTCAGTAACGCCTGAAACCGCTGCAGTGAAGTGGCTCAAGGATGGAACAGAAATCAAGGCGAGCAAGAAATATGTGATTAAGAGTGAGGGGGCATCCAGGACCCTGACAATCAACCTGGCTGAGGGCACAGACACTGCTGTCTACACCTGCCAGACAAAGAATGACAAGCAGGAATTCAAAGTACAGGTGAAAGGTGAGTAGGGAGCGGTGCACATTGTGACCCAACACCAGCAGCTACACTGCCATGGCAGGATGGAGGTCAGCTCTCTAAAACTCTAAAACTGTTCCAACCTGAAAGCTTGAATTGCTGGTGCAGCTGCTGTGGCTGCCCCACCATAGGCCAGCAAAGTTCTCCTGCTTCCAAATACCCAATTTTAGCCTTTTGCTGTCTGCCTGAGATAAGACAGAAGGCTGTGATGGATGCTTTCCCTGGTGTCTGCTCCCCAATCTCAATATGTTTCTGTCTCCTCCTAACCTCAGAAGCTGGGGCATGGCAGAATCATAGCTTTTCCCTCCTCTGCTCACCGGCATGACAAAAATGATGAGGCATTGGAACAGGTTGCCTAGAGAGGCTGTAGATGATCCTCCCTGGAAATGTTCCAGGCCAGGTTGGATGGGGTTTTGAGCAACTTGGTCTAGTGGAAGGTGTCCCTGCCTATGGCAGGGAGAATGGAACAAATGATATTTAAGATCCCTTCCAGCCCAAACCACACTCTGATTCTGTGCAGAGGGTTGTTATATGAGGAGGAGATTTATGAGTTGGTCACACAGGGAAACAGGGGCCTCCATTGCATCCTCCTCTGTTTGAAGGCTAGGGCTACAGATTGCCAAGAAGGATGGAGTATTGCTGACCCACAGATGAAGATGAGAGGAGTGATGTCCCAGAGCAAAGGGCTGCTCCTTTCTCTTCAGGCACACTGGAGATGTCTGGAGCTGAGACACACTTCCTCAGCTCCCTTTGGAGTCATTGCAGAGGAGTAGTTGCTAATAGATCATGATGGATCCAACCTATTGTAATGCCTTTTCCAGGATGACAGAAATCACACCCTGGGTTTCTCTGACCCCATTAGCTGTGTGTGCAGGGAGAGAAGAGACAAAAGTAGCTGAAGCTTGTGCTCCAGATGGATTTTCACACATAGGTAAATCAGGCTCTGAAGCAAAAACACCACATGGCCCCATTAGATTAAAGATTGGAATGAAAAGAAGCCAACACCCAACCATGTCTTATGACACTGCTGCTGCTTTACAGAATGATGGTGATATTAAAAAACAAAACCAAAAACCAAACATGTCAAAGGAAATCTCCTTCTATTTCCACCTTTGTGGTTTGTTTTTGCCTACCTTGATTCTCAAGCATGTCCTGGGGTTGGTTGGTTTATTTATCTGTTAAAGTTGTCCAGAACCAGCTTCTTAGAACAGCCTTTTTCATAGAATCATAGAATCAGTCAGGGCTGGAAGCGACCACAAGGATCATCCAGTTCCAACCCCCCTGCCATGGGCAGGGACACCTCACACTACATCAGGCTGGCCAGAGCCTCATCCAGCCTGGCTGCAAACACCTCCAGGGATGGGGCCTCAACCACCTCCCTGGACAACCCATTCCAGGCTCTCACCACTCTCATGGGGAAGAACTTCTTCCTCACATCCAGCCTGAATCTCCCCACTTCCAGCTTTATTCCATTCCCCCTAGTCCTATCACTACCTGAGATCCTAAAAAGTCCTTCCCCAGCTTTCTTGGAGCCCCCTTCAGATACTGGAAGGCCACAAGAAGGTCACCTCGGAGCCTTCTCCTCTCCAGACTGAACAACCCCAACTCTCTCAGTCTGTCTCCAGAGCAGAGCAGCTCCAGCCCTCTGCTCATCCTGGTGGCCCTGCTCTGGACACCTTCCAGCGCGTCCATATCCCTCTTGTAACAGGGACTCCAGAACTGGACTTTTAAAATATTTTCTTTTCTCTTCTTTTTTTTTTTTTTTTCTCTCTTTTCTGCATCTCAGAAATCCCAGTGAAGTTTACCAAGAAACTAGAGGCTGTTAATGCTGAGATTGGAGGAAGCATCTCCTTGAGCTGTGCCGTTAGCCACACCAAGGGGAAGGTAGTGTGGCGCAGGAACGGTGTGGAGATCCGAGCCGGCAAACGCTTCCAGATCCAGGAGGAGGGACTCAAACGGATCCTGACGATAACCGGGATCCGGGCTGAGGACGAGGGGGAGTACTCCTGCGAGTCCAGGGATGACAAGAGCTGCCTTACCATCACCCCCAAACGTATGGCTCTCGTGGTGGCAATGTGCAGGGATCTTTGGGTTTGTCCTCAATGCTGGGTGGGTTGAAATTACACCCCCCCTCTCCTCCCCCTAATTAAAATTGGCAGACCAGCTGAGATGGAAAGCAACCGAAGCTATATTTGCAAGCAACTACAATCTAGAAAGGTGGAATGCACTGAATGTGTGCAAAATATACAATATTTACCTATATGTGTGATTTATAAACAACACAAGAACCCCCCCCCCCCGGACAAAATCAGCTTCCCCCGCCTCCCCCTGCTCCCTTCCCTCACCCTACACAAGGTAAAAGAGAGAGAGAAAGAGAGAGGAGCAGAGAGTAGTTTGTTGGTACTTAGCCATGACAAAGAAATGCAGTTAAGGTCAGCATGCCAGTAGAAGCACCAGCCAGTATCTGCTGGAGCAAAGAAGTCAAAAAAGAGAAAGAGTTAGATTACACAACTAGCTTTACAGAATCACAGAATCAACCAGGTTGGAAAAGACCTCAGAGATCACCAAGTCCAACCTATTACCTAATACCTAGCACCTTCTGACAACTAAACCCTGGCTCCAAGTGCCACATCCAATCTTGTTTTGAACACCTCCAGGGATGGTGACTCCACCACCTCCCTGGGCAGCACTTTCCATGGCCAATTACTCTTTCTGTGAAGAACTTTCTCCTCACCTCCAGCCTAAACCTCCCCTGGTGCAGCTTGAGGCTGTGTCCTCTTGTTCTGTTGTTGGTTGCCTGGGAGAAGAGACCAACCCCCACCTGGCTACAACCTCCTTTCAGGTAGTTGTAGAGAGCAATAAGGTCACCCCTGAGCCTCCTTTTCTCCAGGCTAAACACCTCCAGCTCCTTCAACCTCTCCTCTCAGGGCTTGTACTTGAGACCTCTCCCCAGCCTCATTGCCCTTCTCTGGACACATTCAAGTATCTCAATGCCCTTCTTAAATTGAGAAGCCCAGAACTGGACACAGTACTCAAGGTTGGAAGAGACCTTTGAGATCACTGAGTCCACCCATGAGCTCATCACTGCCAAGTCAGATATCTTAGATATCAGACCAATGAGATTATTTAGACTGTATCATTATTTTTCTTTTTACATCCAATTGTAATTTATTTACATTCTACCACTTTTACTTAGGATCTGTGGGAAATTTTCTAGGCACAGCCTAAAAGTGCCACAGCAGCTCTGCAAGGCTGCGATTGTTCATGTGTTTGTGCTGTCTCTTGTGTTGACAGCAAAACATCAAACTCCACTTCTCTTGGTGTGAGAAGGTAATTAGTGATAGAACAAGAGGGAATGGCCTCAAGCTGCCACTGGTTAGGTTTAGACTGGACATTAGGAAACATTTTTTCTCAGCAAGAGTGGTCAGGCATTGAAATGAGGTGGTCAGACATTGGAATGAGCTGCCCAGGGAGGTGGTGAAGTCACCAACCCTGGTGCTTGGGGATATGGTTTAGAGGTGAACCTTGTAGAGTAGGGTTCTGAGTTGGACTTGGTTATCCTGAGGGTCTGTTCCAACCTGAATGTTTCTGTGATTCTGTGATTTTAGACTTGTTGAGCTCAGGTCTCTTAACATGTAGGTAAACTGACCTTCATAGAATCACAGAATTCTTCTGGTTGGAAAAGACCTCTAAGATCATCAAGTCTAACTGTTGACTTATCACCATGGCTGCTAAACCATGTCCCAGAGTGCCATATCCATGAGTTTCTTGACCCACCTCCAGGGATGGTGACCCTGCCACCTCCCTGGGCAGCCTGGCTCACTCTTGCAGTAAAGAAATTTTTCCTAATACCCAACCTAACCCTCCCCTGGTATGGCTTGAGGCCATTTCCTCTCATTCTGTCACTTGATGCTAGGGAGAAGAGGCCAACCCCCACCTTGTATTGCATTTGAGGCTGGAATTAAGTATCCCAAAGGTAAAATGGGATTTCCCCTTCCCATATTTGTTTGTCTCTCTCTCTTCTGGCATCTTTATACACCAAACTTAGGCATGGGAAATGTGAAGATTCATTCTAAGCATGCCTACAGGAAAGCAGGGGAGGAACTATTTAAAAGGGACTGTGGTGATAGGACAAGGGGCAATGGTTTGAAACTAGAGGAGGGTTGATTTAGATTGGACGTTAGGAAGAAGTTCTTTACTATGAGGGTGGTGAAACACTGGAATGGGTTGCCCGGAGAAGTTGTGGATGCCTCATCCCTGGAAGCATTTAAGACCAGGCTGGGTGAGGCTCTGAGCAACCTGATCTAGCAGGAGGTGTCCCTGTCCATGGCAGGATGGTTGGAACTAGATGATCATTAAGGTCCCTTCCAAGCCTTTCTATGATTCTATGACTATTGTGATCCCTTACTGTAAGTAACAAAAATTGATGCTATCAATAAAATACTGTGCCTCTATGAGGGTGTTTATGCCATGCCTCTAAGTCATGCTCCTAAATGGTTTATTCCCTTCCTTCAGCTCCCAGAGTGGTGAAATTCGTTACGAGTCTCAACAGCGTGGTCTCTGAAGAAGGAAAAGAGGCTGTCTTCAAGTGCACTGTCTCTCCCAGTGATGCTGTGGTCACCTGGCTCAGGAATGGAGTCAAGATTGAAGCCAGCAAGAAGTATGTGATCTCACAGAAGGACACCAACCACAGCCTCACCATCACTGACCTGACGCTGGAAGATGCAGCTGAAATCTCCGCCAGTGCTGAAGGTGTAGAAAGCACAGCCAACCTCAGAGTCCGAGGTGAGAGGAGATAATGCCCCTTTCACAGGCTGCCATGGATGCTGTGGCCTTTGTCTTGTGTGGGCTTTCCTATGAGTGATCATATCAGAGGGAAATTCTGCTTTAGCTTCATTCAGTAGAGATGTCCAGAATGCGTCTGGGCTGGAGATATGTGAGCCACCATTGCAGTGTTCTCTGGAAGCCTGTATTCTGGGTGCTCTGCATCCTTACTAACATTTTTTTTTTCCTTTGGCAGAGGCCTCAATCTCATTCAAGAAGAAACTGGAGCCCAGAACAGTTGAAGAAAGAGACACAGTGACCTTAGAGGTAGAGCTGACCAAGCCTGCAGAGGTGAAGTGGATGAGGAACAGCGTTGTACTGAAGCCCAGTGAAAAAGTAGAGATCAAAGCTGAGGGAACAAAGCACACCTTGGTGATCAGGGACATCTCCTTTGCAGACAGGGGCTTCTACTGCTGTGAGAGTCCTGATGACAAGACCCAGGCCAAGATCAATGTGGAAAGTAAGTTGAATGATGTCCTCTTCTATAAATACCCTGAACAGACTTTGGAGGTGGATTCTGGTCTCTTCCATTTTCACAATGACCATTGTCACCAGTCAGATGACTGAGAGAGGCTGAAAGCAAGGGCAATAATCTCATTCCACCAACTTGCAGGCATGCTGTTGATCTCTGAGCTTCTTAGCTGGTTCTCTCTCCTCTGAAGTCTCTCACTCTCTAGCATGCTCTGTTTATTCCTTTGTATGGCTTTTAGTGAAGCATTCCCTCCTTAGCCACCCATTGCCCTGGTGGTTCTCTGTGATCTACTCCTTCAGAACATCTCTTTACCCTGAGACAGGGTAATAAAACCACAAGACCAATCTTCTATCTGAGGGTGCTGCCCTTCCAAGCAAGCTAATGGTGTCTCAGCTGCAGCTCTGTCCTTCTGTCCTCTTTCCTGTGTCCTCTTTTATGATCATTAAAGAATAGATGAAGACAGAACTGAAGCACATAAAGACTACCTAATTTTGTTCTGTAAAGCCCCTGCCACAAACTGATGCTGTGTAGGTCATCAATAACAGGTAAGGAAGACCTTGATAACAGACTTCAAGTACCTGAAAGGCTGTTACAAAGTGGAGTGCAACAGTCTGTTCTCCATGTGGAAATAAGGGTAGGAAATAATGGACTTCAGCTGCAATGAGATAGATCCAGGTTATACACTCAGATCTCTGGGTGACTGAATAGGTTGTCTGGAGTGGTTTTGGGGCCTCCAGCATGGTTTTGGGAAAAGGTTGGTGAAATATCTGCCTGGGATGATGCAAAGAACTGAGTGTGTCCTACAGCAGGAGAGAACCAGGTAGCTTTCTGGTTGGCCCTTTAAGCACCAAAAGGCTACTAGAAGGTCTCTGTGGAGCCTTCTCCAGGCTGACCAACCCCAACTCTCAGTCTGTCCTCACAGCAAAGGGCTCCCATCATTGCTCTGGTCCCTTCTGGCCCCTCTCTAACAGATCCATGTCTCTGCTGTGCTGAGGACTCCAGATCTGGCCCCAACACTGCAGGTGGGGTCGGAGTAGAGTGGAGAAGAGGGGCAAAATTCTTCCCTCCGCCTGCTGGCCATGCTGCTTTTGATGGTCTTGATTTAGAGCTAGATTTGAGGTTTGCTATCTCATAATTGGTGAAATTGGGTGCACAGAAGATGAAGGATGCATCATTTCCACAGATGCAGTGTGTTGGAAGCATGCAGTGCAGTACAGGGTGGTTTGCTGCTCCAGCCTTCCTCACATGTTGCACCCCAAGGCATTTTTTCAGTCTCTAGGTGATTTTTATTTTTTCCTTCCAGCAGGATGTTTCAGCAGCTGGTTGTAGGTTGAGTTACACCTGCTCTGGGGCACTCACTGTTGCTATAACCAAGTGGTAGAAACAAAACTGATGGAGCAGTGTTTGTATAGGAAGTAATTGGGTGGTCAGCTGTCAGCAGAGTTTTGTGTAAAGTGAGTCATGCAAGAGTAAATTTCTGTCTGTCTGGTTTATAAACTTCCTTTTCTGATGGAGAGAGAGGATTTTGCTTTGTGCTGCCCAGACACCCAGCTGCATTCTCATCACTTACCCTTAGTGTCACTGAAAAAATAGCTCCTCTGGTGATGAACTGAGATAGATTCATGCAGTGATGGAGACTCAAGGTGATCTGAGAAGGAGCATGATCAAAACTGGGGAATCAGCTCCTTGTAGCAGGGAATTCTTTTTGTGTGTGGTCATCCAAGCCTTAGTTATGAGACACAACAGGAGAGGAGATATAGAGAATCTCACTGAGCTTAGACATATTTTGCATCCAAATCCTCCAGCTGAGACAGCACTGAGCTCTTGCAGTGCTTTACAGCAAAAACAAGACTCTAGAAGCAGAAGCCAAAAACTGAAGCAGGATTTTAGACACTATTTTAGAGGCAAATGGCCTCTTTTCAGTAGAACCTGATACAGCTTACATTGAGGTCCTTTAAATGGTCATAACCTGGGGAACTGAGCTACTACCAGCTTATGGTTAAGAAGCCTGATTTTTAGAAGACCTTTATTGAAAAACCATGAAGCTGGACTGATACTGTTTGCTTCAAAATTGTTCTCAGAGCAAGGCAAACAGGGAATAGCTATGTGAAAAGCTGCTGATTTCTTGCAGCTTAAAAGTTGCCTCATCAAAGGATCTGTTCTGATCTTAAGGTGCCAGGAGATCCTAAAAAACCCCTCAGCTCCTCAAACCAGTAACATATCTGACTGAATATCTGTTTTCAGTTGTGACCAGGAGGAGATGTTTGTGGAAGACATAAGTCAGTCAGTCATGGGCAAAAGAGTCTTCCTCTGATATATTTCTAAGCTTTCAAGAGAGAGAAGCATGATTAGATCAATTAATTATAGCAGAAACTTTGCTAGGAACATGAGTATGACATTTTAAACCTCTTGACACAGAATGTTATCTATTAAAACAAGTCCTGTGAAAGCTCTGCTATTCCCTAACAGTTGCAGCTTCATGATGAGACCTTTGAAAACATGATTTGATTTTCAGGCCTAGGTAGAACAACATCAGGTTGGTCACTTACTAAGTTAGAAATGGCTACAGTATTTAATTCATACTTTTGCAAGTCCATTTTGCTGTCTCCTTGGAATAATTTCAGTCTGATCCTCAGTCTGACCTTGTAATGGGTGGTTGATTGGATATCAGGAAGAAGTTCTTCACTGTGAGGGTGGTGGAACACTGGAACAGGTTGTCCAGGGAGGTGGTTGAGGTCCCTTTCCTGGAGATATTCAAGGTGAGGCTCAATGAGGTCCTGGGCAGCCTGATCTAGTTGGGGATGACTGCAGGGAGGTTGATCTGGATGACCTTTGGAGGTCCCTTCCAACCTGGACCATTCTATGGTTGGCCTGTTTGTCATAGCTGAAAGTATCCATGCCAAGAATAGCAGCCATGGCCATGAATAGGTTTTATTTCCTGCAAAGGTGGTTGTTTAGTTGAAAGATACCAAGCAATTGCCAGGAACCTGGATGAGGAATGGGGAAATAATGTATTTTGGAAGGCCTCAGGCTGCTTCCCAGCTATTGGTGTGAGATCTCCAACTTGTCCTTGTTATTTTTTTTTCCAGTGAGGCAGATCAAGCTGGTGAAAGGTCTTCAGCCCCTCCAAGTGTCTGAGAAAGGGACTGTCACCTTTGAGGTGGAGGTGTCACACGAGGACGTGGAAGGGACATGGCAGAAGGATGGCGTTCGGCTGAAGCCTTCACCCAACATCAGTATTGGTGCTCAGGGGAAGAAGCACTCACTGACTCTTTCCTCTGTGACTCTTGAAGATGCAGGACTCATCTCATTCAGAGCAGAAGGCATTCATTCCTCAGGGAAGCTCACTGTGACAGGTACATAGAAGTCTCAGTCTCTGGTTGGTGTGGGTGATGGTTGTCTTCTCCTGACTCAAAAAGAGAGCTTTTAAGAGAGGAACAATTTGTTCTTGTAACTGCACAGGATATGATGAGCACTGGATCATCATCACAGAATCATAGAAACATTCAGATTGGAAAAGACCCTCAGGATTAGCAAGTCCAACCCACAACCCAGTCTACAAGATTCATCCCTACACCCTATCCCAAAACATCCCATCGAAATCACCTTCAAATACATCCAGGCTTGGGGACTCCACCACCTCCCTGGGCAGCACATTCCAATGCCTGACCACTCTTTCCATGAAAAAAGTTTCCTAATGTCCAGTCTAAACCTACTCGGTCACAGCTTGAGGCCATTCCCTCTTGTTCTAACTACCTGTGAGAAGAGACCAGCACCAACCTCTCCACAACCTCCTTTCAGGTAGTTGTAGAGAGCAATGAGGTCTCCTCAATAGGGTGTCCTTCTGATGTCAATAGGGTTACTGTAACATCATTGTCCACAAAACACCTCTTGGTAATATGCTCAAAACAAGAGGATTTTGTTGGCACAAGTTTTATTAAACATGGAAGCTAGGTTGTGCCTATTCACTAGAGAAACAGAGGCTGAGCAGAGACGACCTCACTCTACAGCTCCCTGAAAGGAGGTTGGATTGAGGTGGAAGCTGGTCTCTTCTCCCAGCTAGCAAGCTAAGACAAAAGGAAACATTCTCAAATTGTGCCAAGGAAGGTTTAGGTTGGACAGGAGGAAAAATTTCTTAACCAAAAGCATCGTCCAATCCTGGAAGAGGCTGTCCAGGGCAGTAGTTGAGTCACCCTCCCTGGAGGGATTGAAAAGGTTTGTAGGTGTAGCACTGGGCAACAGGGTTTGGTGGTGGACTTGGTAGTGCTGGGTTAACAATTGGACTTGATGACTTTAAAGATCTTTTCCACCCTAACCAGTTCTGTTAATCTATGAATATTGTTTGAATAGTCCTGGAGGCCTATTTCCCCACTAACTAGACTTCATCCTTTTTTGCAGAATTGCCTGTGAGAATCAGCAAACCTTTGACAGACATCAATGCAACTCAGAAGGACAAGGTCACATTGGAGTGTGAACTGTCCAGGCCCAATGCAGATGTTAAGTGGTTCAAGGTAACACTCAGTGGAGAGTGGTGTTTCAATTTCTGACTCCTCTGGAAGGAAATGAGAGCTTTTCATTTCACTTCCAGGGGATGTGAGTCTGAACCTTTGCTGTGCAGCTCTGAGCATTGTTTCTCTCCTCCTCATGTCCATTTATTTGCCCAGCTCATCACAGTCTGTGTTATTTCTCTACTGGGTATGCTTATTGGGTTAGAAGGTAAACCGCTCTACTCCCACACAGAAGGTGAGCACAGCTGTTGGTAGTAACACACTCCTGTGCTTGACTTCATGCCCAGAAGTTCTCATCCAAGGATTTAAAGCCTCAGAGGGAACTGCTCTTTAAGATGAAGCCTCAACTCCCTTTGAAACTGACAGTCATTTTGGGGATCAGCTCAGGCATTTCATGTACCCTCCTTGGGGCTCAGCTGATCCTTCCCTTAAATGGGGCTAACAGCATTCCTTCAAGGTAATGTCTGAAGGGCTTCTTGCCAACCCTGTACAGCACCCTAAGCCTTAAAATAGGTGTCTAAGGTCAACCAAAAGACATGTGTGGTCCTCAGGCATTCCTACTTCTTGAAAACTTTGCACTATGCTGGAGTTAATCTAGTTGAAGATGTCCCTGCTGAGTGTGAGGGGTTGGACTAGATGACCTTGAAAGGTGCCTTCCAACCCAAACCACTCTGTGATGCTAAGTGTCATGGTATGTTCAAGGAAGCACAGTTCCATGAGGTGAGGCAGGTGAATTAAGGACAGAGCTGAATCTTTGTCTTGCTCACTGCAGACGAGCTGATGGTGATCTGTTTGGGCATTTTCCCTTCCAGGATGGGAAGCAGCTCCAGCCAAGTCAACAAGTGGGGATTGCTTCCCAAGGAAATAAGAGAAGCCTCATTATTCACAAGTGTGAATATGAAGACCAGGGGACCTACACGTGTCAAGTAGCTGAAGACAAGACATCAGCTACACTAAAGATCCATGGTATGTTGGACTCAAGTAGGAAGTGATATCTACTGCAGTAGCTTTCACTACACAGAACAAGTTGCTCCACACAGACAGGTCTGCTGTACCCTGGCAGATGTTATTTCCCAGAGGTGCATCTGAAGGGAGGGGAAAATGGGGGAGCTGGAGCACTTCCCCTGTGAGGACAGGCTGAGAAGGTTGGGGTTGTTCTGCCTGGAGAGGATAAGGCTCCAGGAGGACCTTAGAGTAGGCTTCCAATACTTGAAGGGACCCACAGGAAAGATGGAGAGGGACCTTTATCAGGGGAAAGTAGTGATGGGATGAGGAATAAGGATTTTAAGCTGCCAGGAGGTAGATTTACATTAGATAGTAGGAAAAAGCTCTTCACTGTGAAGATGTAAGACACAGGAACAGTTTCCTAAGAGATGCTATGGATGTCCCCTACCTTGAAGTGTTCAAGGTCAGGTTAGATGGAGCCTTGAGCAACCTCATCTGGTGGAAAATGTCTCTGCTCATGGCAGAGGGGTTGGAAGTAGATGATTTTAAGGTTCTTTCCAACTGAGACTATTCTATGATTCTGTGATCTGAAAAGACAAACTGACACTGTCCTATTTCTTACTAGATGCTGTCCTCATGTGGCCACTTAGGTTTAGCAATAACTTCATGAACACTTGTTCTGTTCCACTACTCTGTTGAACTCCTCTTTTCTCCCTGACTTTGTCCTGGGGTTGAGATGCTTTTTGAATGCAGGCTGGTTTGCATCTGAGCCCTGGTCCTGAGGATGATTCAAGGCGAAATTCCTTCCGAAAGGAGAGGGCTGCAGCAGCACAAAGTTATGAATTGGTTGTGATGAATCAGTGCAAAGGTGCAGAATTAAAGAGGAGTACACTGAGTGCAGGAGACTCTGAAGCAAAGATACATCCTTGGCAAAACATGTGGCAGGGGTCCCTGTGGCTGATAGGGTCCAGACACACAACCAAGGGTGTAAGAGGAGAGCTTGCAGAGAACTATGTGAATGTGACAGGTTTCAGAGAATCATAGAATGGTTTGGGTTGGAAGGGACCTTAAACATCATCCAGTTCCAACCCCTCTGTCATGAGCAGGGACACCTCCCACTAGACCAGGTTGCTCAAAGCCATATCCAGCCTGGTCTTAAACAATTCCAGGGATGAGGCAGCCACAGCTTCTCCTGTTCCAATGTCTCACCACACTCAGTAAAGAACTTCTTCCTAATATCCAATCTAAATCAACCCTGCCCTATTTTGAAATCATTGCCCCTTGTCCTATCACTGCACTCCCTTATAAACAGCTCTTCTCCAGCTTTGCTGTGTAATAGCATCCTTGGGGTTGCAAGAGACCTTTAAAGATCATCTAGTCCAACCCCCTTGCAGTGCACAGAGACATCTTCAACTGGATCAGGTCGCTCAGTTGTTATGATACAAGAGACTGGAGGCTTGTGTTTAGTTTTCCTTGGCAGATTTTCATTCCTTAGTATGTTTTAACTTCTTTTGAAACCTATGTAAAGTTCTAGCATCCATAAAATCCTCTGCTGTAGCTGGGAACTCTACCTGTAGGGTCAAGCAGGGAATGTATTTACTATGTTGAAGAAGGAAACTCCCCAGAAGGGGATGTTGGTCTGGAATGACACACAATCCATGTTTTTTACTATGCAAGCCTGCAGAAGGAAATCACACCAGACCCAGGCATGATGAAGCTCGGGTAAATATTTGTCTGTCTCATTTCACAGCCCGAGACATCAAGATTGTCAAACCACTGGAAGATGTGGAAGTGAATGAATATGAGAGTGCATCTTTTGTCTGTGAAATTTCACATGATGAGGTCCAGACCCAGTGGTACAAAAATGACAACAAGCTGAAGGCTGCTGACAACATTAGAATGCGTCAAGATGGTAGGAGGAAAAAGGGGGATCTTCTTCTTGAGTGGGGGTGGGTTGGAGTAAGTGCTGGAGGCTGAGAAGAAAGGTCTGACCAAATCAAGTTAGGAAGGTTCAGCAGAGTTACCCTATTGTTTTGGAGGTGCAGCTACGCTGGGATAGTGATATGGTGAGAACTTAAGGCAAATTCATTGATGTGCCCCCATCCCATGCTGCCAGCAGTGGGTAGGAATTTGTATCTTCTGATAATGGGTGGGATCCTTCTCTTTCAAGTACTTCCAGAGGAGCTGAGGTTAAATTACCCTTTGATAGTGGGATATAGACACATGGGAATGGTTGGCCTTGCTGCTGTGAAAGCAGGTGGTGAGGCACTGAAACCAGATGAGTGATGCTCAAGCTGGCAGCATGCCCTGGGGAGGGAAGCTGTTTGCTCAGGACAGCCTAAGTCTGGTTGTGTCTCTGTTCGCAGGCAAGACCTATTCACTGACTTACACACGTGTCCAAGTCCAAGATGCTGCAGAGATCAAATTTGTAGCAGAAAAGGCAGAGTCTCGTGCCCAGCTTACTGTGAAAGGTAATTCTGGTTTTCGTGCCTGTGCTGCTTAAGCTCTCTCACGTTACAAATCAACCAACTTCCCTTGCTTTTAGCATGAAGAAAGTTCAACAACACCCAGAGCTCTCAGGGCAAGAAGAACTCCTGCCTACCCTGCTGGATAGAAAATATCAGCCTCACTGCTGGAGTTTACTTTTGCTAAACAGCACAGTTTATTTTCTCAGGAGGCTGATTTTGAACCACAAGACATTGAAAGTCACATTTGAACTTGGAGGAACCAAAAGCTGTAGCATAACTTTCTCCTATATTTTCTCTTTTGGGAGTAGGTTTAAAAACATTGCAGACTTTTTTTCTCCTTTGTGTGTGTGTGTTTAACTTAAATAGTGTGGTGGAGACAGAGAAGGAAGGCATTAACACATTGGTGAGGACATGTGAGATCAGGACATGTGAGATCAGGCTGGCTTTGCCATAGCATCATTGAGTAAATTACTTATCTCAGCAGTTCAACCATCCAAATGCTAAAATGGGGATAAACCATTTCCCCACCATTACCTCTTCACTTGCTGTGTGTTAGCTGAATGCCCAATACAGTGAGGAAAAATTGCTAATGAGTTTTTAATTGGCACCTGTGGTGAGTTTAGGAATTATCCCTCAACATAAATATGGAGAATTAACCCCAAAATAAATCACCAGACTAGCTCAGAAGGTTTTGGAAGCAAGTGAAGCTCTATTTACAAACAAACTAAAATCTAGAAATATGAAATGCAATGAATATGTACAAAATATGTACACATTAACAATTTATAAACAACACAAAGACCCCTCTGGACAAAGCGAGGGAGGCTGCTCGTGGAACCCCCTCTTTCCCCTCTCTCTCCTTCCCTTCCCAGTACCTCACAGACACAGCCAGTGAAGGTTAGGAAAAGAGATAAGGGAGCAATACAAAGAGAGAAGCAGCAAAGAAGAGAGAGAATTGTTTATGCAAGTAACTTTTATCCCTGTTGGCAAGCCAATGAAAAGGAAGCAAACTCCCCACTCTGCCCCTACTTTGTTTTGAGTAGTGGTTCTTAAACATTTCTCTCTATCCAATGGAAGTGTTTAGAACAATCAGTATTTTGCTTTCTTACATCCAATAGTGACTTATTTACACTCTTTTGCTTTCTCTGCTTGAACTTTGCAAAGAAAAATTAAAAAGACAGTTTCAAATCATCACATGGTGGAACACTGGAACAGGTCACCCAGGGAGGTGGTTGGGGCTTCTTCCCTGGAGATATTCAAGGTGAGGCTGAATGAGGCCCTGGGCAGCCTGATCTCGTTGGGGATATCCCTGCTGACTGTGGGGAGGCCAGGCTGGATGAGCTTTGGAGGTCCTTCTGGCCTGGACCATTCTATGATTTTCCCTTTTGTATCCAATGATCAGTTGTTTACTTTCTACTCAATGCCTCTGGAAATTTCTTAGGCATCAGCCTATAACTGTGACATCACCTTTCATGGACATGCAACTGATTACTCTGCTGTGTGTATGTTTGTTTTGCCTTTTCTTTTTTTCCTCTTATTTTTTTTCCTCCTTTTTTTCCCCTCCTGTTAGAGCTGCCTGTGAAAATCGTGAAGCCGCTGCGGGATAAGATCGCCCTTGAAAAGCACCGGGGGTTCCTGGAGTGCCAGGTGTCTCGTGCCAATGCCCAGGTCAGGTGGTACAAAAAGGATGTGGAAATTCACCCCAGTGACAAATACGAAATGGTAAGCGACGGAGTCTATCGGAAACTCATCATCAACGACGCGGGCTATGAAGATGAGGACACCTACACATGTGATGCCTTGGATGACAAGAGCAGTGCCAGTTTCTTTGTTGAAGGTAGTGTTACAGTGTGAGAGCTGAAATCCCCCTCCCACACCAGCAATAACCAGGCTAGCTCAGTCTGGAAGCAAACGAAGCTGTGTTTACAGGCATTGCCTACAATCTGTGATGAAACGCAATGAGTAGGTACAAATAGACACTATTCACAACATTTACAAATAGGTACAGTCAACAGAAAAACACAACCAAGCCCCTTGGACCCACAAAAGAGAGGGGCTGTGCTTCTTTTTTCCTCCTTTCCACCCCCCCAGAGCAGGCAAAAGGGAAGAAAGCCAAGAAGCAGAGAGAGGTTCGTTAGACTTAGCTTGTCAAGGTCAGTATGTGTTATCTTCAGCCAGAAAAGAAGCAGGCAGACTGAGAGAAAACTATGAGACTGCCCAACCTTGTTTTGAGTAGTGATTCTTAAACATTCCTATCTCTCCAATGGGAGTGTTTAGAATAATCATTATTTTGCTTTCTTACACCCAGTAGTAATTTATTTACATTCTTTCACTTTTCTGCTCGAACTTGGTGAAGAAAAATTAGACAGTCTTAAAACCATCACAGGCAGGAAAGCATTTTCTTTCCCCCCGCCCCCTCTTTAGGATGATTTGGAAGGAGGACTGGCTGGTTTAAAAAGCCCTAGTAGTTTACTTTGAAAACAGAATAGCACTTAAAAACTATTATATATATATTATCTATCTACATATTTTCTTTCTTTCTTTCTTTCTTTCTTTCTTTCTTTCTTTCTTTCTTTCTTTCTTTCTTTCTTTCTGTCTGTCTGTCTGTCTGTCTGTCTGTCTGTCTGTCTGTCTTTCTGTCTGTCTGTCTTTCTGTCTGTCTGTCTGTCTGTCTGTCTGTCTGTCTTTCTGTCTTTCTGTCTGTCTTTCTTTCTGTCTGTCTGTCTGTCTGTCTTTCTATCTGTATCTAGATAGATAGATAGATATAGGGACAGGCCATAAGAGTTGAGACTCTTCAGCCTGAAGAAGAGAAGGCTCCAGAGAGATTTTATAGGAGCTTTCCAGTACCTGAAAGGGGCTGCAAGAAAGCTGGAGAGGGACTTTTTATAAGGGCTTGTAGTGATAGAATGAGAGGGAATAGATTGGATTTAGAAAAGGATAGATTTAGACTGGAGAGTAGGAAGAAATTCTTTACAGGGAGGGTGGTGAGATATTGGAACAGGTTGCCCAAGGAGGTTGTGGATGTCCCCTCCCTGGAGGTGTTCAAGGCCAGGTTGGATGAGGCTTTGAGCAACCTGGTCTAGAGGAAGGTGTCCTTGCCCATGGCAAAGGGATTGGAACTATATGATCTTAAGGTCCCTTCCAACCCAAACCATTCTAGGATTTTAATTCAGTGCTGATTTCTTCTGAAGGTCATTGATATTGCTTCCTTTTAGGACTATAAAGACAGCAACATCCTAGAAGATGACTCTATGGTACTTTCTTCTAAGGAAAGTCCTGTTCCAGAGTATTTTATCAGATGCACTGGGGAAAGCTTGTTGTTCAAAGTAGCTGTAGCTACCTAAAATATTTTCTGCTATCAATACCTGCATTTCAGTGAACCTTCTTTTCCATTTTGTATAATGCCAAGTGTTTTATATCAGAGTGGGAAGGTGACTTTATAAATAGGTCTTGGACTCAGAAGATCTGAATCCTCTTGAGGCAGTGTTACATTCTCACTGTCTGACCCATAACCAGCAATATTTGTGTATTTTTATGCAAAAACATTCATGTTTTAAGGCTTTTCGAGTCAGGAAGTTCAGTAAAGATTGCAGAAGCGTGCAGAATGCTAACGAGTGATTCTTAAATCCCTGCTTTCCTGTTCCATCCTTCATGCAGAGCAATCCATCAGTATCATAAAGGAGTTGTGTGACGAGGATGTGACTGAGCCTGAAGAGGCCACGTTTGAATGTGAGATATCCATTCCGTCTGTGAAACCTCCCAAATGGTTTCTACGTGGAGAAGCCTTGCAGGCTGGCAGAAACATTATCATGCATCAAGAAGGCACCATCCACAGGATGACCATAGTAAAAACCAGTGCCAGCATGACAGGCACCGTTCAGTTCTCCATTGGCAAATCGAAATCCACAGCAAACCTACTCGTCAGAGGTAATCCTCCCTCTCACGGTTCCTGGGAAGCAATTTTTTCAGAGAACACTGTCTAATATGCAGGTTCCATTGGCTGGGATCTTGAAATGTAGGTGTACCTGGAAGATCTGGTCAAGTACCTGGAAGATCTGGTCAATTCCCAACTGCAAGTTGTTAGTTGTAACATTGGGACAGGCTGCCCAGGGAGGCATTGAAAAGATGTGTAGACATGGCACTTCAGGACATAGTTTAGTGGGCATGGTGGTGTGGGGTTTGTGGTTGTACCTGCCAATCTCTGAGGTCTTTTCCAACCTTAATGATCCTATGATTTTATAAATGAGACAACCATGTCTTAGGAAAGGATTTGACTAAAGGAGTTTGGAGTGCCTGGTATTCAAACTGAGCTAAGTCTACTTTTTGGTTTATTTTTTTTTCTGCTTGACTTTACCACGGAGTACAAAAGAAATTTGCCAGGAGAGGTTATTTTGTCCCATTTCTGAACTAGACAAGTTTGATAGCTCATTTAATTAATCTGCTTTGTCATTGACTTGATCTGGGACAAAGCTTTGAGGCTTTATATCTTCTGCTGTCACCATAGTGAATATCTCCAATCCCATTCTGAAGTCCTTGTTTTGACTTTGGTTTGCTCATACTTGAATACCAGCTTCAATTAGCAAGCAGTTCAGTAAGTATTGACCCATGCATCTGGTAGCTAATATAAAATTTTATCTCATAGGAACCAGCATTCCCTAGAGATCATTGTGTTGGGTTAGCTTCAGAGCCAATCAGTCCTGTAACAGAAACCCACAGCATCATCTGAGCAATTCACAAAGCTGCTGGGAATGACATACATGAAACAAATTGGCATGAAATACAGATCTGAAACTTTTCTCTTCTTCCCATTCATCCTTTATGCTTTCCCAACCCTGCTGTGCAGATTGCCACATACAGATCACCAGGAAGCTGGAGGACAAGACAGCTCTGGAGCGCCATTCGGTCATCTTGTCCTGTGACTTCAGGCCTTCTCCAAAGGTTGTGAGGTGGTTCAAGGACCACACCCCCATTGAGCCCTCTGAGAAGTACAAAATCAAGCGGGAGCAGCATTCAGCAGAGCTCAAGATTTTGAAGGTGAAGCCTGAAGATGCTGGTGTGTATAAGTGCAGGGCTGGAAACGCAGAGACTGAAGCCACACTGACTGTTGAAGGTACAAAGGGTTTGCAGCAGGGAGGTTTGCCTGTTGCATGCCTGTAAGGAAGAAAATTATTAGACTGAGGCTGGTGAAAGATTGGCCCACGTTTCCCTGGGGTAAAAGTCCCACCCCTGTTAAAAATGAAGGTCAGGTGGGATGGGGCTCTGGGCAACTTGCTCTAGTTGAAGATGTCCATGCTGACTGCAGGAGATCTGTACTAGGTGACCATTAAAGATCTCTTCCAACCCAAAATATTATATATCTTTATGGTTCAGTGTTTCATTCTCGGTTTTGCTTCTTGAGTAGAAGTAGATTTACTGCTTTTATATCAATGCAGTATCTTGAATGAACTGACTGCATGATGAGTCATAGAATTATATATATATATAAAATACTATGAGGTTTGAAGGAGCCTTTAAAGGTCACCTACCTCACCTCCCCTGCAGTGAGCAGGGACATGTTCAGCTCAATCAGGTTGCTCATTAGGCACTCTGCTGCTCTTCCATGATACTGAAATCCATCACTTTGCCACGAAGTAGGTGATGCATGTGGAAAGCCACCATCTGGGTAAGGCAGAATTTCATGTGTCTTTCTCAAGGCACATTACTGTCTATTGCACTCAGAGGAGCTGGCATTCTGGTCCTTCTAGCTAAAAATGTCCTTTAGGTAAACTGCTACAGGGTTCTGGTGATCTTGGTTCTGGTTTCCATTTCCTGACCACTGTGTCAGCTTTTATACCTGCTATATATTTGTTATTTTCAATGGTGTTCTACCTCACCTGGGTATGGCACTATTTTTTAGCCAGTTCTTCACTCACCTCTGCTGAAACTGTAGGAAATGCTGCTCTAAGTGTCACTTTCAGCAAGACTTGGATATGAGCCATGGAATCATTGCCAGAAGTCCAGGGAGCTGTTTTTTGTAACCGTTTGGCCTTGCAGATGTTTATCCAAAAGACAAAATGATTTAATACTCCCAGCCCCACCCCCAACTTAGCTAGTCCTTGAGAAACAGCTTTTCATGAGTGGAGAAGCTGCAAAGAAAAACCTCTGACTAAGGGCAAGGAAAGTAAAGAATTCATTTCTTTCTGCTTCCTAAACCTGACCAAGCTGCTTAATCACCTGGTGGCCAAACCCATTGTCTTCATCTCATCATCTGTGCTTCCCTAGCAGTGCATCAGGGAAAATCACACTGATGAAGTGTGATGAGCACACAGGGATTGGAGCTCTGTGGGATATTCAGGCAGCACTGTAATATCATCAATATCTTAGAATTACTTATTTTTGATTAAAAAAAAAAGGGGGGGGGGGAGGGCAAAACAAGAAGGATATGGACATGCTGGAAGGTGTCCAGAGTAGCGCCACAAGGATGGGCAGAGGGCTGGAGCACCTTTCCTATGAAGAGAGACTGAAAGAGTTGGGGCTGTGCAGTCTAGAGAAGAGAAGGCTCCACGGTGACCTTCTTGTGGCTTTCCAGTATCTGAAGGGGGCTACAAGAAAGCTGGGGAGGGACTTTTTAGGATATCAGGGAGTGATAGGACTGGGGGGAATGGAGTAAAGCTGGAAGTGGGGAGATTCAGACTGGACATGAGGAAGAAGTTCTTCATCAGAGTGGTGAGAGCCTGGAATGGGTTGTCCAGGGAGGTGGTTGAGGCCCCATCCCTGGAGGTGCTTGCAGCCAGGCTGGATGAGGCTCTGGCCAGCCTGATGTAGTGTGAGGTGTCCCTGCCCACGGCAGGGGGGTTGGGACTGGATGATCCTTGTGGTCCCTTCCAACCCTGACTGATTCTATGGCATTCATGTGTGAAAAGAGCATTGAGGGCTCTAGACAATATACGACTTGTGAATGGATGATTTTATTGTTGTTGAACCAAAGGCAGAACCAAATAAATTAAATGTACTGACCCGTGGTGCATAGGAGACCAGACTAAATCACCTAATAAACACTAAAAGCTCTGAAATCTGCTGGTGGTAAGAATGGTGATGGTGCCTCTTGGTCTCCTCCAGCCCGCAACGTAGAAGTACTCAAACACCTGCAGGATGTGGAAATTGAAGAGGAGAGTTCTGCTGTCTTCTCCTGCGAGCTGTCTCACGATGATGAGGATGTGGAGTGGTTCCTCAATGGCACCCTCCTTTATACCAACAATTTCAATGACATCAGGAATGTTGGCAACTGCTACATGCTGACAATGAAGCAGGTCAAGCCTGAAGATGCTGGCACAGTGACAATGAAGTCAGACAAGGTGTCGGAGAGCGTGCGCCTGAAGGTGATAGGTAGGTCAGGATCATACTCCTCCTGAGTGTAAACCAGAGGTGCAAAGGAGCTCTTAGTTATCATATCCATGCAGCAATCCTGGTAGTAAGCTTCACCTTTCTGGGGCCAAGTATTCAGTGTGCAAGATATTGGCCAGTTTCTACTGTAGCAGATGATTTTTCTAAGGAAGGCTGTTTGGGTCTCCTGCCAAAACTTTCCATAGTTGTTTACTTGTCAGCAGGATAGTCAAGTTCCTTTTGTTTTTGTAGGTCTCTTCAATAGTTTATAAACTGTGGTTTCTAAAGACTTCTGTCTGCAAGAAGCTGAGCTTCAGTGTACCTCCAGTGGTAGGGCACATCTTCAGTACACCAGGTCTGGAGCTGGACTGATTCTGCACAGAGAAGGCAGTTTGCTGCTGCCCTTAATATGCCATAAAGTTTGGTCATGCACCTGAGTTGCTGTAGTTTGACACATCCTTGTGCATCACCTAAGGCACAGTCAGTTGTGTGAATTGTTGTAGAAACAAGAGGTAAAACTCTCAGCAGAATTTCACAATCACTTTTTGTTTAGGAGCACACCCATAGGTGCATGGTCAAATAAACCACAGTGATTCTGATCCAAAACGAACTCCCTAATGTATCTGGAAACAGGACTGGGAAATGTTCTGAGTCATTCTCTTTGAAAGTCAGACTCTGATGTCCTCCAAACCCTCTTAGAGAAGCATCTCTCTGATTTCCTTCCCATTTTGCCTCCTGTTCATGACTGATTTGTTCTTCCCAGAGTATGTGAATAATTTAACTCTCTCACTCTGAAGGGTTTCTTCTTCTTTCTGACTTTTGTATCTAATCCAAAATGTCCCCTGTATAAGTATCTTCAGTGTCAAATATGTTTTAAATCAGATAAAGGGAATCAATAAAACAAAAAGGGAAGAGCAAAATCATTCAGGAGAGTGAGGAGGGTGTTTATGTTACTGCATGAATCCTGCTTTTGAAAAGACAGTGCTCTCTGGCTTTACAAGACCTACAGCCCAATTGCTTCTCTTCACACAATTTTTCTTTTAACCACCTGAGCCCTTTCCACTTGTAGACTGCTGAAATGAAAAAGAACATTCACAGAATCACAGAATGATAGGGGTTGCAAAGGAACCTCTGGAGATCATCTACTCCAGCTCCCCTGCCAGAGCAGGTTCACCTAGAGCAGGCTGCACAGGATGGTGCCCAGGCAGGTTTTGAATGGCTCCAGAGATGGAGATTCCCAAAGAACATTTCTGCTCCTCCAGATGCAGACAAGGGCTTTCTTAAATCCAGTCTATCTATTTGAGTAGCTGCTCCATAGAGGAGTGAAGCTGTCCCTCTGGCCTTCACTAGAGCATTACATGCCTGCTCCAAGCCCTGTTCCCAGCGATGGGCTCTCCTTTGCCTCAACACAGAGAAAAAGATGTCCTTGCAAACTCAGAGGTGCACAGTCATGAAGAGACCACTATTGTAGTGCTGAGCATCATTACTTATCCATGGCAGTGCTTCTCTCCTTCCTTGCACCCTCCCATGAACAGGTTCTGGTTTCCCTAACACTCATTCCAGTCATGAGGTGTGGGACTGCCTTAGGTTCTGCATTGGTACCAGCAACGTTGCAAGAGTTTACTTAAGCTCTCTTTAAATATTTGGCAGCAACTACAAATGTCTTAATTTAAATATCCTGGTTGTTCTCTGTTTTGCCTGTTACCCTCCAGAGAAGCCTGCTGTCTTCATGAAGGCCTTGGATGATGTCTTTGGTGAGGAGCGTGGTGTGATTAAACTGGAGTGTGAAGTCTCCAAAGAAAAGGTCAAACCTGTCTGGAAAAAAGATGGTGAGAAGATCACTCCTGGTACCAAGTATGAGCAGATACAGACTGGGAAGACCCTGTGCCTCCTTATCCATGACCTAGAAAAGACAGATGCAGGTTTATACACCTGTGATATTGGCACTGATGTTGCCAAGTCCAAGGTCAGCGTCCAGGGTAAGTATTGCAGATGATGGACGTTCAAAGAGTGCTGTAACCATCAGTGGGCCTGGCCACTGGGCTCACAGCTGTTCCTCCAGAAGCCTCACGTTACAAGGTGGTGTCTGAACAAATCCCAGTCACTCTCAAAGCATATCTGGAGAATTGTTGATGGTTTCAAACTCACATTGATGAGACAAAATTTGAATTTGTCTGATTTGAGCATCAGGAAGCAGTTCCATTAGACATTAGCAAGAAGTTCTTTACTGGTGGTCAGACACTGGAACAGGTTGCCCAGCAAAGCTGTGGATGCCTCATCCCTGGAAGTGTTTAAGACCAGTCTGGGTGAGACTTTGGGCAACCTGGTCTAGTAAGAGGTGCTCCTGCTCACTGCAGGGGAGTTGGAACTAGATGATGTTTGAAGTCCTTTCCAACTCAAGCCATTCTATGATGATTCTATGAATACTGGGTGGGGGCAGGATGGTCACAAGTGAACAAACATCCCTTTTCTCATATCAACATGGAGAAATACCTCAGACGATGTCCCAGAGGCTTCCTATCTGACAACTTTTCTCCGCTCTAGCTCACTGAATCTTGACTTTTCTCCATCGAGTGAACTGTTCTTCATGTAGTCCTTCCACACCAATGCCCTTCTCCATTGCTTTGTGGTGACTCTGAGTGGACAATGTTTGAGAAATCCTTCCCATGCCAAACACATCTGTAAGGAATGCAGTGTTGTCTTCCCAGTTCAGTCTGATGAGCTAAAAATGTCAATGCCACTACTTGTGTCATTGTGCTAATCCACTTTTTGTCCTCCAGAGCTGAACATTGGCATCACCAAACGCTTGAAGAACACAGAAATCCAGGAGGGAGAAGATTGCACTTTTGAGTGTATTTTGTCCCATGAAAGCATTGATGACTTCAACTGGACACTGAATGGGAGCAAAGTGGAAAGTGGAGGGCGATTTAAAGCCTCCAACATGGGTCGGAAATATACACTTCACATCAGAAATGTGGTGTGTGGTGATGCTGGGGAAGTCATTTTCACTGCCCGTGGTCTAACCTCCAAGGCTTCTCTGGTTGTGAAAGGTAAGGAGATCAGAAAGTCTCTGGAGTTTGCATTTCTGGAGTGTCTTTCCATAAGGCTATGTCAGTAAATCATGAAGCCAAACTTTTGTCATGATCAAAATGAATAGCAGCCTCTGCTGTCAGCCTCAAGGCACTGAGATTTTTCCTTGAAAACAAGAGAAAGGCTGAAATTTTTATAGGGATTTGAGAACACACTGGGCTGTGTCATTATACAGACAGTTGCTACTCACTGTGTGCATATGAGATAATCACCCCAGGCTTTCTGTGCAGTCAGCAGACAAGATGACATCCCTTGAAATGGATGCCATCAGGACAAGTCCTCGGGTCCTGTAAGCAATTGTAGTACCACAGAATGGTTTGGGATGGAAGGGACCTTCAAAGGTCATCCAGTCCAACCCCCCTGCAGTCAGCAGGAACATCTGCAACTAGATCAGGTTGCTCAGAGCCTTGTCCAACCTGACCTGGAATGGTTCCAAGAATGGGACATCTACCACCTCACTAGGTGACCTGGGCCAGGGTCTAACCACCCCCAGTGTAAACCATTTCTCTCTTCTATCTAGTCTAATTTCTTCCTTATATCTAGCTTATCATAATCCTTAATATCCACTGAAACTCCTTAACTTGCAATTAATATACACTGAAGATCTGATTTTCTCCCCCTTTCCCTAACATGATGTGAGTCATTCACTGGGGAATGTGAAAACTTGCTGGATATTTGAGTTGTGAAAACCTCAGCAATATATTGATCATGATTTTTATTCCAAGTTTCCTTTGTTTGTTTGTTTGTTTGTTTCTTTGTGGTTTTCTTGTTTGTCTTGGTGGTTTTGTTTGTGGTTGGATTCGTCTTGGTGGTTTTGTTTCTTTGTGGTTGGTTTGTTTGTCTTGGTGGTTTTGTTTGTGGTTGGTTTCTTTGTCTTGATGGTTTTGTTTGTGGTTTGCTTGTTTGTCTTGGTGGTTTTGTTTGTTTGTGGTTGGTTTGTTTGTCTTGGTGGTTTTGTTTGTTTGTGGTTGGTTTGTCTTGGTGGTTTTGTTTGTGGTTGGTTTCTTTTTCTTGGTGGTTTTGTTTCTTTGTGGTTGGTTTGTCTTGGTGATTTTGTTTGTGGTTGGTTTCTTTTTCTTGGTGGTTTTGTTTCTTTGTGGTTGGTTTGTTTGTCTTGGTGGTTTTGCTTGTGGTTGGTTTCTTTGTCTTGGTGGTTTTGTTTCTTTGTGGTTGGTTTGTTTGTCTTGGTGGTTTTGCTTGTGGTTGGTTTCTTTGTCTTGGTGGTTTTGTTTCTTTGTGGTTGGTTTGTTTGTTTTGGTGGTTTGTTTATTTGCTTATTTTTGTTTCACTCTTCAGAAAAACCTACTGAGGTTATAAAGCAGCTGGAGGATAAAACATCAGCAGCAGGACAGGACATCAGCCTGAGCTGTGAATTGTCAAAGCCTGATGCAACCATCAGGTGGTACAAGGACGGCAAAGCGATCCGAAAAAGCCAGAAGTATGACTTGCAGCAAGAGGGCACAAGAGCCACTCTGATCATCCATGATTCCACAGTCAAGGACAGTGGGGAATACACCTGTGAGACAGAGTTCTCTAAAACAAAAGCCAGGATCACAGTGCAAGGTCAGTTGAAGCATGCATAGGGGACGGGGTGTACAGAAGTTGGGATAAACCTCCGTAACCTGTGGGAGACGTTCTTCTCCTCCAGCTCCCTCGATAGGATCAGGTTTTGGTTTTCACAAAGTGTCATAGATTAAAATGTTAAAAAAGAAAACCCAAACAAATCAAACCAACCAAACCTCTGAGGAATTTTAGTACCTACAAGGTCCTGAAGTGTATCTCTTGTGCTGCATCATGAGCCCATCCAACCTGGCAATTTGAATTAGTCTGTTTTGAACATGGGTGACCAAAACTGCATGTGGTCTACAAGATGAGACCTCACCCACACCTGTACAATGACAAACTTCTCTGGAAATGCTCTACCTCACCTGTTTTGTGACAGCAGCTGAACTTGGTGATCCTCTCAGATTCATTCTTCACCTGATGTGATGAGAGAAAACAGCCTCAAGTTGTAATAGGGATGATTTAGGTTGGATATGGGGAAAATTTTCTTCACTCAAAAGATTATCAAGCCTTGGAACAGACTGTGCATGGAAGTGGTGGATTCACCCTCCCTGGAGGGATTTCAAAACCATGTAGAGGTGGTGCTAAGGCACAGAGGTTAGTGGTGGACTTGGCAGGGTTAGGTAAAAAGATGGATCAGATGATCTTAAGGACCTTTTTCAACCTAAATGATTCTATATTCTGTAATTCTACAAAGGAGACAGAGGAGATTGAAGAGCACTCTGTGCTCAGCACTTGTTCAGTTATCAGATTTATTTATTTATTTATATTTCCATATATTTCTTTATTCATTTATTTATTTACTTATTTATTTACTTATTTGTTTATTTTTGTCTTCCAGAAAAACCCAATTATTTTGTCAAGGAACTTTCAGATCTGAAAGCTGATGAAAGTGGAACTGCAGTTTTTATGTGCCAGAGCGAGAGAGCTGCATCCTCTGTGGTCTGGAGGAAAGGCATTGCTGAACTCAGGGCTAGCAGGAAATATGAGATCACACAGAAAGGACAAGTGCTCCAGCTGACCATAAATAACCTGGAGAAAAGTGACAGTGACACTTACACCTGTGACATTGGTGATGCCCAGTCCAGAGCCAAGCTTGTTGTGCAAGGTATGTGTGAGATTGTACCTCTCATTTCTCCTACAGAATCCCCTGTGTGCAGAGGCAGATCCATTTCAGAGTGAAGAGCCCCTTCCGTGATGAAGGGTCTAGAGCACCAGTCTGAGGAGCAGCTAAGGGACCTGGAGTTGTTTAGCCTGGAGAAAAGAAGACTGAGGGGATGCCTGCTTGCTCTCTGAAGGGAGGTTGGAGAGACCTGGGGGTTGGTCTCACAAGGAACAAGCAATAGGACAAGAGGAAATGGCCTCTACTTGTACCAGGGAGGTTTAGGCTGGACATTAGGAATAATTTCCTCCCCAAAAGGGTTGTCAAGCCTGGAACAGGCTGCCCAGAGCAATGGTGGAATCTACTTCCCTGGAGGGACTTAAACATGAAGATGTGGTGCTGAAGGCCATGGTTTAGTGGTGATCTGGCATTGCTGGGTTAACAGTTTGACTTGATGATCTTAAAGGTCTCTTCCAACCAAAATGATTCTATGATTCCATAGAAGCACCAGATCCACTGATTTCTGGCTCTCTCACTCATGATCTGTAGACACTGCATGTAGCTGTGTAGAGTTGTACATAGCAACAGGGAGTTGGACATGCAGAGCAATTTGTCAGCTTGAACAAGTTACACCTCGAGCACTTTGGATGTGGTTTAAAACCTAAAACGCTGGTGTGAGGAGAGGAAAGCTGCTGCTCCTGTGTGAAAGTGTGATGAACATCATCCAGAGTGCCTGCTATTAGAGGAGGGAAACATTTTTCTGCCTCCAGGCTTTTCTCCCAGGCCTTTGGTGCCTCTTTCCTAGTAGTGATTTTTAAGAGAGTCTGGGTGAATGAGTGATCCAGGGATCTTTAACGCTCAAGGTCCTTCTGCACCTGGGAGGTGAGGGGTACAACGCAATCTTCAGCTGAAGAGCTTTTATTTAATGCCATGAGCAGTTAAATGAGCTGTAGTGGCCAGTGCTAAGAGCAAGGTAGTGTTGAAGGGGAAGGAGTGAGGGTTGGTTGTTCTTGGTTTTCACACTTCCCTCACTGGAAACCCAACTGGGAGTAAACCTTGAGCTGAAATTGATGAAACAGTGAAGAGAGTAGCAGTACCAATTCAAGAATAGTCACATAGAGATGCAGTGGTGCTTATTGCAGTTAGTTATTAAAAACTAAAGGACAAAGCCAGATTTAACACCTCTAGAGCAGCCTTGAGAAACAAAGTCTGCTTAGTGGCCTCCAGATCTGAGCTATCTGGATTCATTGTGAGGTTTCTAACAGCAGCTTTTCGGAGTGAAAAAAATACTTCTCTGTCACAAAGCTCAAGATAAAAGTGAAAATTTCTTGCGCTGGGTTTTGTAAGTTGGAGCAACATCAGATGTATCTTTGTATACAGTGATAGCCCTGTTTTCTTTCTGTCTTTCTTTCTGTCTTTCTTTCTGTCTTTCTTTCTGTCTTTCTTTCTGTCTTTCTTTCTGTCTTTCTTTCTGTCTTTCTTTCTGTCTTTCTTTCTGTCTTTCTTTCTGTCTTTCTTTCTGTCTTTCTTTCTGTCTGTCTTTCTGTCTGTCTTTCTGTCTGTCTTTCTGTCTGTCTTTCTGTCTGTCTTTCTTTCTTTCTTTCTGTCTTTCTTTCTGTCTTTCTTTCTTTCTGTCTTTCTTTCTGTCTTTCTTTCTTTCTGTCTTTCTTTCTTTCTGTCTTTCTTTCTTTCTGTCTTTCTTTCTTTCTGTCTTTCTTTCTTTCTTTCTGTCTTTCTTTCTTTCTGTCTTTCTTTCTTTCTGTCTGTCTTTCTGTCTGTCTGTCTTTCTGTCTGTCTTTCTTTCTGTCTGTCTGTCTTTCTGTCTGTCTTTCTTTCTGTCTGTCTTTCTTTCTGTCTGTCTTTCTGTCTGTCTTTCTTTCTGTCTGTCTTTCTGTCTGTCTGTCTTTCTTTCTGTCTGTCTTCTGTCTGTCTGTCTTTCTGTCTGTCTTTCTTCTGTCTTTCTTTCTGTCTGTCTTCCTTCCTGTCTGTCTTTCTGTCTGTCTTTCTGCCTGTCTGTCTGTCTGCCTTTCTTTTTTCCTGTCTGTCTTTCTTCCTGTCTTGTCTGTCTTTTTTTCTGTCCTTTTTTCTGTCTTTCTGCCTTTCTTTCTGCTTTTCTTTCTGCCTTTCTTTCTGTCTGTCTTTCTAGTTAGGAGTGTGCTTATCTCTACCTACAAAAGCATTTTTTCAGGGCTGTTGTTTTGTTTCTGCTTACTGAAGCTGTGGTCAGAAGTCCTCTCCACTTCCCACTGTGTTTAAAGTTGGACTAAACTCAAAGAAGAACGGGAGCTGGGTGGCCCCAGTCCATAAAAATCAAGTTATGTTTGCTCTAGAGAAACAGAGGGGTTGTCATGGGAGGGATCATCTGCTCAGCAATGCCTAGAGCCCAGTGACACTGTCAGCCTTTCCAGGTAGTTCCATTAGGAGAAGCTTTATAACCCTGGATGTGCATTGTTCTTGCTGCTTGTCCTGCTACCTATGCTCTGGTGTTTTGGAGTGGTCTTCATCCTGGTTTGGTGTCTGTCTTGTATATATTATCTTCATGTGAAAGGTTTGTGTGTTCAATAATTGTGCTTCAGTCTTCTGTTTGATGAATGTATTTCTTTCTTGGAATGATCACATGGGAAATCTTGGAGTTTTCCATCTTGCTTTTCATGCTAGAAATGGGAGAACCCAGTAATTGATGTATCTATGTTCCTTTCAGGCCAGAAAGTGCTAATAACAGAAGACCTGGAAGATGTCACTGTGTTAGAAGGAGAATCTGCCATGTTCAAATGCAGAATCTCTCCTGTAGACTATAGCAGAGTGCAGTGGTTTTTGGATAAAACCCCTCTCCATACCAATGAACTTAATGAGATCCAGTTTCAGCCTGGTGGATATCACTTGCTAACGCTGAAAAAGCTCTCACTGAAGGACTCGGGGGTCATTACATTTGAAGCTGGTGATAAGAAAACATCTGCCAGTTTGGTGGTTAAAGGTAAATCAACCCTCAAATCAAACCACAGGAGAAGAAAGAATGGGTAAAAACAAGTATGGGTGAATGTGGGTAGGTGGAAAAAAAAAAGGAATTAAAATGGAACAAATTTGTTCCCATCACATATATATCTGTATATGTTCAAGTATAGCATTAACTGTATGATGAACCAAGGGCTGGGGAATGCAAACTCTGTAATCCAGGACAACTCTCTGAGTGTTTACTGGACTTTAGATGGGAATGCTATACTGCAGTGATGGTAGATTGGATGCTTAGACAAGTTTTCCTTGAGCCAAGCTGATAGGATGGTGACAAATGAGCAGAAATCAGTTCAAGGGGAGAAAAAAAAAGGTGCAACCCATAAATGTTTCATTTAGGTTTTATTGTTTGAAAGGCAACATCACAGGTGGTCTCTGCTACTCATTGCTGCTGCTGAATGTTTATCTGGAAAAGTTAAATGGAGTGTTAGTCTGCTTTGCTAATGAGGAAATTAATTGAGTGACCATCCAGCCCAAGAGTGCAGAACTAGAGAGGGGTTTCCCTACTGGAAACATAAATATTCCTCATTTATCCTCATAAATCATTCCTCATTGCCCAGAGATCAAAAGCACAAAGTCTTCACTATGTTAGATCACATCCTCATTCTTTTCAGGATCACCACGTTTCTTGCAAAGAACTTTTCTTGGTTTTCAACATTGGAAAATTTGCCCAAGTGTTGCCATGCTGCAGAAAGGCAAAAAGACTTTTCCTGAAGGCAACTGACAGGGTGATTTGTTTGCAGAAGGTTGATTCTTTTTGGTAGAACTAATTTGTGATGCTGTAGTACCAAACTCAGGGTTTGGTCTCCTGTTTGATTGGATTCTTTTGAATTAGAAAGCAGGAAGCCTGGGGAGATAAGACCTCCTTAGACTAGTTTAGCCATTGGTATCTAGCTTAGGCTACCTCTATAAGCTGTATAGGAAGACAAGAACCTCCAGAGAGCTGTTCATATTCTCTGTCCTAATGGTATATTTTGTAAGTGACTTTCTGTTCTCTGGAGGTGTCTGTCATCTTCCAGTGGTTACAGAGAGACCCAGGTCAGAGGGATAAACTGAAATGCTGAGAACATGCAACTGTACTGAGGAGGAACCTCATGTCTGTGCTCCACAGGGCAGGAGAGGTTCTCAGCAAGACATCTGGGACAGCAACCAGGATGTGGAGCAGACAAATCTTTCATCTTCTCTGGCTTTAGCTCTGTGAATGTTAAGTGCCTAAGCTCTCTGGAGCAGTGATGGGACAGTAGGAGACATTGGGTTTCTCTGTAGGAGATCCACCAAGCCTGAGGGGTAATCTGGAGAAAGACCTCCTAAAGCTGTCTGTAGTGATGGCTCTCTCCAAGGAGTGAGCTCACACACCCATGTTTGTCTGGGTAATTCCTTCAGGAAGTCAAATTTATTGAGAGTAATGCACCCAAAGTGCATCAGCTAGAAGGAGAGATACTATCTGAAGGGTTGCTGTCTGAGTTGAAGCAGAAGACCTCCTCTTAGACTCAAGAACCTTTGGTGTACTTTTCTGAGCATGTTGGGTAACCACCATGTGTGTTAGGCAAGCACTGAGCCTGAGCCACCTCAGAACTGGGCTCCTTTACTACCCACGTTAAAAACACTCCTGCCTCTCTTGAGCCACTGCCACAGCCCAGGGGTGAGGAGCTCAGCTTCTGTGGGCTCATTCAGGTGGGCAAGTTTGAGCAGCAGGTTGTTAAAGGCACAGCCTGTGTGTAGCCTGGCCAGTGGATGCTCTGTGTGGAGCACTTGGGAAGGGCAGATTGGAAGCTGCACCTGGATTAGAGAGGTCATTGTAGACAAAAAACCATTTGGGTTGTTGGAAGAGTCAATCTGGCCTTCAGAGCATGAAGAGGAAAGAGGGAAGGCAAGCTGCTCACAGTGTTTATCCAAAGCACAAAGCCAGCCTGCTGACACTGCCCAGGATGCTGCTGGCCTTCTTGGTGACCTGGGCACATGCTGGCTTATATTCAACCTGATGTTCACCAGCACCCCCAGGTCCTTTTCCACCAGAAGAGGAAAGAGAAGACCTTGATGATGTAAAGATGAAGAGAGATGATTTTCTATGTCTTTCTGCAGTACTGGCATCACAGGATCACAAAAATTTAGGGGTTGGAAGGGACCTCTGAAGATCATTGAGTCCAAGCCCCCAGGCAGAGCAGGACCATAGGATCTAGCACAGGTTGCACAGGAATGCATCCAGCATGTGTTCCATTACACACAGTAGGCTTCAGTAGGAGCTAGATCTCACCCATGGTGAAGGGTTCATAATGTTCCACAACAGCCCCAGTCTTCCCCTCCCAGAGAAGGGTGTGGATGGATGCCTGAGTGAAACACACAGATTCAGATCACTGGTAGATGTGAGAGAGTCAGGTTATAAGGTTGCTTACAACCAATTGAACTGTTGTAGATTTCTTTTCTCTGTTAAGAACAACAGAATGCAAAAAAAAAAAATGTATATATATCAGTAGCCCTGTGACATTGAGTGTTCCAAACTAGACAGAGGTAGAGGGGAACAGAAGAATGAGGTTTGTAGTTTTTCAACATCCACAGGACTGCATCACAGGTCAATAGCTGACTTGCATATTCATAAGACAGCAGAAGCTAGGAAGGATCTATTTATTTATTTTTTCCCCATGAACTGAGGGTAGAACACTTCAGCTGAGGTTTTCTTTCCCAATAAACAGCTTTCCTACACTAGCTCACCTTAAAGCCTTGAATCCCAGGCAGTGATGGATCCTGCTCAGGTATCTCCCCAGGGATTCTTTAACACACCACTGCCCTTTCCTCTCTGTGTTTGCTCTGTGCTGGTTTTAGGGCTGTTATTCACGTCAGGTAAAAATATGTTGTGGGGTTGGTTTGGTTTATGTATAGTGAGAGATCACCAGTGCTGGGTTCTGGCAGCAGGTGCTTTGCCATTTCTGTGTCCTCTGTGTTACATGTGAGCTGACCTGAGCAAAACTTGATGTGTTCTGTGCCAGTGCTCCAGCTCTGGCCACCCATCTGCCACATGCTGCTTGTGTCATTAACAGCAGGGTAGCATCTGCCACCAATGTTAATGGTGACAACAGTGAGAGCAGCAATGGCTGCAACAGTGCAGACAGTGGTTAAAAGGACAATAAGCAGATGGTCTCTCATCTTTGTTTTTGCTGCTGTCAGGTGCTGGCAGCCAGATGTGACTTGTCAGAATCTGTTTGCTGGTGCTTCCCGTTTGTGCTGTGCCTTTCTAGCTCTGTTTGATATCTTCATCAATGACATAGGCTGTGGGATCTAGTGCACCCTCAGCAAGTCTGACACCAAGCTGAATGGTGTGGTGATAATGCCAGAGAGACCTGGACGAGCTGAATAAGTGGGATCAAGGGGTGACCTCATTGCTGTCTACAACTACCTGAAGGGAGGTTGTAGCCAGGAGGGGGTTGGTCTCTTCTCCCAGGCAACCAGCACCAGCACAAGAGGACACAGTCTCAAGCTGCGCCAGGGGAGGTGTAGGCTGCAGGTGAGGAGAAAATTATTCACAGAGAGAGTGGTTGGCCATTGGAATGGGCTGCCCAGGGAGGTGGTGGAGTCACCATCCCTGGAGGTGTTCAAGAGGGGATTGGACGTGGCACTTGGTGCCATGGTTTAGATAGTCATGAGGTTTAGAGTGACAGGTTGGACTCGGTGATCTTTGAGGTCTCTTCCAGCCTTCTTGATTCTATGATTCTATGATTCTAAGTGAACCTCATGAAGTTCAACAAGGCCAAGTCCTACACTGTGTCAGGAAAATTCCCATTATGAATGCAGGATGGGAGATGATGTGATAGAGAGCAGCCCTGTGGAGAAGAACATGAGGGTACTGGTGATGAAGAGCTGAACATGATCCAGAGAGGTGGTTCTGCCACAGTACTCTGCTCCACTGCACCTGTGTCCAGCTCTGAGGCCCTCAACACAAGAAGGACATGGACCTGCTGGAGCAGGTCCAGAGAAGGGCTGTGAAGATGGTCAGAGGGCTGGAGCACCTCTCCTACAAAGACAGACTAGGAGAGTTAGGGCTGTTCAGCCTGGAGGAGAGAAGGCTCCAGGGAGACCTTAAAGCAGCCTTCCAGTACCTACAAGCCACCTGGGGAGTCTCTATTTACAAAGGCTTGCAGCAACATGACAGGGGGCAATGGTTTTAAACTAAAGCATGGCAGATTTAGATTAGACATCAGGAAGAAGTTCTTTACTATGAGGGTGGTGAAAAACTGCATCAGGTTGTCCAGGAAGGTGGTGGAGGTCCCATCCCTGGAGACTTTTGAGATCAGGCTTGATGGGGCTTTGAGCAACCTGGTCTGGTTGAGGATGTGCCTGCTGACTGCAGGGGGGTTGGACTAGATGACCTGTAAAGGTCCTTTCCAACCCAATGCATTCTATGATTCTATGATCTCAACAGTCTGGAACAAAAAGGGCAAAATTATTTCCTGTCTGTGTGTTTCCTTAAATGTGTTTTGGTTTTGTTTTGGTTTTTTTCTTCAGAAATGCCAGTTCTTTTCAAGCAAGAGCTCCAGAATGAAGAAGCTAAAGAAGGAAAACAAGTCAAGCTGACCTGTGAGCTCAGCAAACCTGGCACCCCAGTGAAATGGATGAAAGGAGACACTGTTCTCTATGCCAGTGAGAAGTATGAATTCAAGCAGCATGGTACTGTGGCAGAGCTCATCATTCGAGATGTCAAGTCAGTAGATGCTGGGGACTACACCTGCACTGCTGGGGAGCTGAAGACTACAGCTCGGGTCAAAGTAAACGGTAGGCAGAGATCCCTGTGTTGCCACCTTTCTGATTCCATCCCATAATGCAGCTTCTGCTTTAAAAAAATCATACAATCGTAGCATGGTAGGGGTTTGAAGGGACCTCCAGAGATTGAGTCCAACCCCCCTGCCAAAGCAGGGTCACCTTGAATGCATTCTGGTGTGTGCCTTGAAAGTCTCTGGAGAAGGAGACTCCAGTGTAGCAAATGGAGTGTGTGCTGGAGCAGCAAGGAGGAGAGACACAGGCCAGAAATACTGTCTCAGAGCCCTGCAGCTGCAAGGAGTGTGTAAGATGAGGATGCCTGGAGGACTCTGAAGGGGTCCTTATCAAAGAAGAAACTTCTCCCATGCTCCTAGGAATGCACAGTGAGATGGCAACATCTAGGGGAGAGGTTTCCTTCTGCTCCCATGCAGAATCGCTTTGACACCACACAGCAGAATCAGTTTGATGCCACACAGCCAAGGGAGGTTCTAAGGATGTTGTGCTCATTGGGAAAAGGACTGATTTGCAGAGGTGACAGCTGTCATGGAGCACTTGCTGTATAGCAGGTCAAGAAGGGGCATGTCCTGATCCCTGGTTCTGTGTTCTAGCTGTACCTGTCCTCTTCAAACAAGCCCTGGAGAACACCACCACAGAAGAAGGGAAATCTGTCTCCTTGCGCTGCGAACTCACAAAAGCTGATGCCACTGTGGTGTGGAAGAAGGGAGAAGCCACGCTCCAGGCAAGTGCCAAATATGAAATGAAGCAGAAGGGGACAGTGGCAGAGCTGGTGATTCATAATGCAGAGCCAGAAGATGCGGGAAGATACACCTGTGACACTGGAGACCAGCAGACCTCAGCCCAAGTCAAAATCCATGGTAGGAATAAGACACCTGCTTGTGACCATTTGTTGTTGTTCTTGCCATGGTCCTGCTAACTCCTGCACATTTACAGCAGAGAGAGTGTCCAGGGGGAAAAAAGGATCAGTACAAAATGCAGCTCTGGTTGGGTCCATGATGTTCTTTATTTTCTAGGGTCTCATGTTAAAACTTATTAATCAAATCTATCTGACACCAAGACAGCTTTCCTTGCTTCTGAAATAACTGTTCTGCTTTCTACTCTGGACAGAGGTGCTCTGCTGAGCACTGAGCAAGAAGGGCCTCAGCTGCACATATTGGTATAGAATGTGCAATTGTCTTCTGCATTTTCTCAGCAAGTCTATGACCATCAGCATTTGGGCAGCAGGAGGGTAATTACTGTAATTACTCCATACTGTAATTACTGAGAAATAATTAGTTTGGTTTTATTTCCTCCCAAACTCAAGGAGTGCTATTGCAAATACAAGTAGAGTCGTGGAAGTGCAGGTAGGTCAGAGCTTATGAGCTGTGCTAAGTCTGGGTTTAAGTCCCATGTGAGGTCACCAGTTGGTAATGATGCTCCTCAAGTAAAATGAGAACGCTTCGTTCCTCAGCCGCCTCTGTGCTCATCGAGGAAGAACTGAAGAGTGTTGAAGCTGTGGAAGGTGGGACAGCCACCCTGCAATGCCAGCTGAGCAGAGAGGCCCCTGTAGAGTGGAGGAAGGGCCATGCTCTTCTTCGGCCAAGTAGCAAGTACAGGATGAGGCAGGAGGGCAAGGTGGCTGAGCTGCTGATCCGCGATCTGGAGCCAAAGGATGCTGGAGACTATACTTGTGTAGTGGGGAACCAAAAATCCACAGCAGCCCTGGCAGTGAATGGTAAAATGTCACAAGTAACCTCTGCAGCTATGCAATGGTTTTGTCTATCTCTTCCCTCCTTCTTTCTGTACATGCCCTCACCTATCCACCTTCGTGTCCTACATCTTTCATCCTTCCCCTTGTCATGTTGCCATGTCACTCCTTCCCCCAATCTCCATCCACCATCAGCTTTACTTGTGCCCAGTCTTGTGTGTGTTGTGTTGCCTCCTCAGCTTTCCCCAAGGGTGCTCACATGCATGGTGTGTTTTCCTGAATTAAAATGGAAACCCAAGACTCCTTGGGATTTTCGGTAAGGGAGGGTTGATCACCTTCAGTGATGAGGATGTTTGTCGTTTGTATGCACAAGCCCTGTCAGGATCTCACATCCTTTGAATCCCACAGCACAATCTGCTTAGAGGTATTTTGTTACTAAAACTACACACACACACACACACAAAAGTGTTTAAGGATGAGGCTGTTGGAATGTGGTTTAGGTAGCTGTACAGTAAGTCACGATTCAGCCTCTGACCAGAGATCTGGCCAGGGCCTTGGGCTACAACCCCTTTTCGTTCTGCACCTCTCAGCCCTGCCGATCCGTTTCAAGAGGGAGCTGAAGAACGAGGAAGCCACGGAGAGCGGAACGGCCACGCTGCAGTGCGAGCTGAGCCAGGCAGGGGGCTCGCTGGAGTGGAGGAAGGATGGGGAGGTGCTGACGCCAAGCAGCAAGTACAAAATGAGACGGGAAGGGCGTTTCGTTGAGCTGGTTATCCAAGACCTAGACTTAACGGATGCTGGGAGCTATACCTGCATGTGTGGAGACCAGAAGACAACAGCTGCTTTGAAAGTGAATGGTAACCGTTCTCCCCCTGTTTCTCATTAAGCTCCAAACTTAGTGTATTTGGCAGCATTTCCTGCTCACCTGAAGCTTGGTCACTATGATTTCTTAGATCTTTCATGGTCCTTATTATGTGGTGCCAGCGATTCACCCTGCTGAAGGATAATGCCTGCCTGGACACCGTCCTGTGCAACTCGCTCTGGCAGGGTGGTTGGACTAGATGATCTCCAGAGATTCCTTCCAACCTCTGCCATTCTGTGATATTCCCTTGTGCTTTCTCCCCCCCACAAACACACTTCGAGAAAGTATAGCTATGTTGGATGTTGTTTTCCCTCATTTATTTCCCCCCACTCTAGGAGATTTTAGCCCTTTTCACCTGTGTCCACCCAGCAGTAGTTCAGTTTTTGTCTAAATGTACACTCTACAGCTCAGTAACTCACAGCAGATCTCAGCTGATTTTGATCTAGTGCTGATGCCTTTTCTGTTGGTATTGCATCCTTCAGCCTTGCCCATCCTCTTCCAAGAAGAACTGTTGAACAAGGAAGCTACAGAGGGTGAGGCAGTCACTTTGCACTGCAAACTGAGCAAACCGGCGCAGGTCGAGTGGAGAAAGGGGAATAAGGTCCTCAGGCCAAGTGACAAATACAAGATAGAGCAGGAGGGTCCCTTTGTGGAGCTGACCATCCAGGATTTGGATCTGGCAGATGCTGGTGATTACAGCTGTGTGTGTGGAGATCAGCAGACTGCAGCTGCCTTGACAGTAAATGGTAAACAGCAACTCTCAGCACGTGCCCCAAGCAAGCCCTGTCTAACTCCAAGATCTCTTCACCCTCTTTTTCTCCTGCTTCATCTAGTCCCTGTACACTTCCTATCCTCCCTCCTGCTGATTAATTTTAATTTCCTCTTTTCCTTTTTCTCTTTCCTTTCACCTGATGCCTTATTGATGACCTATTTGTCTTGCTAGGAGAGGTTCCAATGACAAGTGGGGTACAGACCTCCAGCTCAACACAATCTCCCTAGTCCAGCAGACCTGCTGGTTCAAAAGTTTTCCCATAGAAATTGACCTGAAAGTGGGAATAATACTTGGTTTTTACATCTTAGGCTGTTAGACTTGTTGCCTCTCAGAGGAACAAGTTTTCCTCAATGCATGATGCTGCACAAAGACTATCTTAATTAAAAACTCTTTTTGTGCTTCAGCCATTCCCAGCCCTTTTTAAACCATTTTGGTTTAACTCTTCCAAAGCTGATTTTATTTTTTTCTCTGCAGAAAGGTGATGGCATGTTTGTAACTGGCTGCTCTGTTTTGAGGAGCTCTGTTTATAAAAATATAGAGAATGCCATGAATTGGGGGCTTCTGTAGAACTGCTGTTTTCCTCAGGGAAAACAAAAGTGATAGGACACGAGGAAACAGCCTCAAGTTGCAGCAGAGGAGGATCAGGTTGGAGATCAGGGAAAAATTTCTTCCACAAGAGGGTGGTCAAGCTCTGCACCAGGCTGCCCAGGTCAGTGGTGGTGTCCTCATTCCTGAAGGGATTTAAAAGCCTTGTAGACCTGATGCTGAGGGACAAGGTATAGTGGTGACCTGGCAGTGCTGCTAATGGTTGGACTCAATGATCTTAAAGATCTCTTCCAATCAAAATTATTTTATGATCCTATGAAAATGCTCTGGGTGTCATATTGAAATACAGCCTCTAATTTTACCTCTTTGGATTGATGGTGTATAAAGTCAAGGGTAGATGGCTCACCAAACCAGTTTGCAGGCAGGCAGACTTGCTTTTAAAGCACATTTCAAACTGGGGACAAAAAAAGTAAAAATCAGACTGAAATCTCTTTGAAATGATAGAGATCAGTGAAAAATCCTGGAGAGTGAAGAAGATCTTGTGGTTCCAATGGCATGCAGGTTGAGGGAGCTAAGAGAAGACAGTGAACAGATGATGGGTCAGGCTTTCTCAGCTTTGATGCCCTGTCCCTGTTGCATTTACTCTGCAGTCCTGCCTGCTCTTTTCACCAAAGCACTGACAGATGAAGAAGCCACAGAAGGTAAAAGTGTCTCTCTGTGCTGTGAGCTGAACAAGGCTGCTGCTAATGTGGAGTGGAAGAAGGGGTTCAAGACCCTCAGATCAAGTGACAAGTACAAAATGAAACGGGAAGGAGTCACAGCTGAGCTTACAATCCAAAATCTAGACGTGACGGATGCTGGGAATTATTCCTGCGTATGTGGAGACCAGCAGACCACGGCAGTGCTGACAGTGCATGGTAAACCAAACCAGACAAGACACAGTAACTCTCCTGTTCTCTCTGTTCCTTTGGACAGACACCTGCCAGACCCTCCTTCACAGCTCATTGGTGCCAGTGTCAGCAAAGCTGGGACCCGTAGCACAAGAGGGGTAGCATTATGCAAGCTGAGAGTAGAGGCAACCAGGGCCACTGCTACAGTTTTAATTAGGGTCCATGGTTTTACTTTTCCCTTATAAGCTCCTTTATTAGACTCCCCATTGTGCTCAAGGCCATTACAATTTGTTGTCTCATAAAGGGACTATGAGCTAGGGATTTGAAGGTGTCATAAAATTCCTAAAGTATAGTTGATTCCCTGGAATCTCCTTCCCATACTTCATTGCTTGGGCACTGAGGTGCTGTTATACGTATGGACCAGCTGTCATTGCCTTCAATTAGTGTCCTGTGTGAAATCAGCCCAAATCCTCTAAGGGACAACCCTTCCCAGGGAGAACTTTGATGTTTGCTGTACCTGACATGTTTGAAAGGTTATGCCAGTGCAGGTGAAAAATCTCTGTTTTCCCACCATGTATTGAAATTAATAATTTAATTTCAAAGCTGGCATTTGGAGTGAAACTCCAGTGTTTCATTTTCTCTAACACACAATGTCTTTTAGTTCACTGAAGTATGTGAGAACATAACAAACATCCTCCTGTTATGGCTTAAAAAGTCATATGAGAAACCCTCCCTGCCTCTTTTTTTTTTTTCCCCGAAATTTCAAATCAGTGTAGATTCTTTTTGCTTGAAATTTCACAGGGGGGAAAAAAAATAAGTTTTTTAGCTTATTGATTCATGACTGTGAGTGCATGTAAAATACCTTCATGTATTGCTATAAGAGTTGAATCCTTTCAAGGGTTTTCAGCTTATTCATTCATGACTCTGAGTACACGTAAAACACTTCTGTGGATTGCTGCAAGCACTGAATCCTTTCCTGGTGATGTCATTTCTTTCCTCATACTGATTCATGAATGTTACTGAGGGTCTATGTTCTTGTATTGATAAGTCAGGTCAAGATTAGAGAGAAAACCTTAAGTTAAGCCTCGCTGTTTAGTGTTAACTCTTTGGAGCACTGCCATCTCACTGCTCATGTTGCTGTCCTTCAGCTTTGCCTGCCTTTTTCAAAGAAGGATTGAAGAACAGAGAAGCCACAGATGGTGGAACAGCCACTCTGCACTGTGAGCTGAGCAAGGTTGGTGTCCCAGTGGAGTGGAAAAAAGGGGACAAGACGCTCAGACCAAGCGATAAGTACAGGATGAGGCAAGAAGATACTGCTGCAGAGTTGCTGATCCGAGACCTGGAGGTAGAAGACACAGGAGAATATACCTGTGTGTGTGGAGACCAGAAGACCTCAGCTGTCTTGACGGTGCATGGTAAAAAAGCTGTTCTTTGTTATGGTAGCAGTATCTCAAGGAGATCCCTTTTCTCAGAGAGGTTTCTTTCCTACATGATTTGATGTTCTCATTCTGCAGCGTTTTCTTGTATTTTTTTCTGGCTGTGCTTCATTCCATCTCCCACCCACTGTCTGCTGGTTTGAAACTGGTGGCTTGATAGGAAATTAGAGTTGTGAGAATTTGTCATCTTCATCTTCAGTGAGAAAGGAAACCAGGTGTAAGACAAGAGCGAGCAGACTTCCAGCAGCAAGCTTGTCTTCAAAGGGTTTGAACTGGTGTCTCTCACAGAGGGCAGTGGATTTCGGTGCTTAACTTGAAGGAATGATCTTTAAAAAGGCTGAGCTCAGTTAGCAAGAGGGGTTTTCCATCCAGAGATGAATGACTGTTCTCCTCATCTGTAGGACTGTGACAGCTTCTTCCAAGGAAATGGTACTTTAAAAAACAAAACAAAACCAACCCAGATGCAAACTATTATTCTGTAGGTCCTGATTTAGGGAGTATTTCTGACAGATTCTGATTCCTGTCTCTACCAGGGTGAACAGCCATGGGCTTTGGTTGTCTCTTCAGAAGAAGCAGTTCACATACAGTCCCAATAGATGAAATAATAGTTTTTCTTGGAGATTTATCTTAAGGATAAGATGTTTCTAAGGACAGGGGCAAAACCATGGAGGCAAAACTCTCTTCTCTGAGATTCTTTGCATGTTTTTATTCCTTCTTTCAGTGCTGTCAGACAGGGCAATGACTGTCAATGAAAAGTCAGGTCAGTCATATTCAAGATAGGTGGTTTCAGACTGAACTAGGAAGAGAGAACCTACTGGGATCAGATGGGAAGTGATGAGCATGCCACAAAAGTCCAGGGTAGAAGCAAGTCATGGTGGCAGTTATCCAGCAGTAGTTTTCTAACAGATGCAGTTTTCAAGGCTTAGTGATTTGTCTTCCTTTAGTGGTGAAGAACTAACTTCAGGACTTAGTCCTGAGTTCTTCAAGCTCAGTAGAAGCCCCATCCCTGGAAACATTCTGGGTCAGGTTGTTTGGGGCTCTGAGCAACCTTCTCTAGTTGAAGATGTCCCTGCTGACTGCAGGGGGGTTGGAGTAGATAACCTTTAAAGGTCCCTTCCAACCCAAAGCATTCTGTGACTCTGTGGTTAATGTTTTTGATGTCCTCTTTGTTTATATTATGTCCTGTAGCTTTGCCTGCACAGTTCAAAAAAGAACTTGTCAATGTGGAAGCCACAGAGAGCGGGGCAGCTGTTCTGCAGTGTGAGCTAACTAAAACCACTCCAGTGGAGTGGAGAAAAGGGCAAAAGGTGCTCAAGCCTAGTGAGAAGTACAAAATGAGGCTGAAGGATACCACTGCTGAGCTGACAATCCACAGCCTGGAGGAACAAGATGCTGGAGATTACACATGTGTGTGTGGAGACAAGATGACTACTGCATCCCTGACAGTGCATGGTAAAACACCCACGTTTAACAGGGGGTTTCTATTCTGTCATCTGGGGTCTCATGCAGGATCACAAACTGGTCTTGATCCCATCTCTTATTTGAAGTTGAGATGACAGCTGTATCAACCCCTGGGAATATCTTCTACTGCAAATCCTTCTCTTAGAACTGACAAACAGCACCACAGAGCCCACTCTGTCCCTGTTCCTTCATGTTAGTGGGATCTGGAAGCAGATATTGAGGACCCCAGTGAAACCATAAATAGCACTTTCAGTATTGTCATTAATTAATAACACTGAGATTTCATGTGTGTTTTCTTGCATGGAATGGAAAGATGCTCTCTTATGGTAACAACTGAGAAAGACAGGTGAGAATGAATTCCAGGGATGCAGCCTGGAGTTGTAAACAGCAGAGTGTCCATTTTAATTTTTCATCTGATGCTATCTGGTGCTGTGAAACCATGGAAGTACCTTTCTCTTGTTAGATCTTAAAATGCCCTTGAAGCCTACCTTCCAGTACTGAAATCTGAGTTTTAAGAACCAGTTGTGGTGTGTTGCAGACCATAAGGCAGAGATGGTCCTGAAATCATTGTTAGTCTCTCAGGTATTGAATATTCTTAAGGATGTCCCTACAGACTGCAGGGGGGTTGGACTAGATGGACCCTTTGAAGGTCTCTTCCAACCCCACACATTCTATGATGTAAAAACTTGTAGTGATTAAAGGGTCTTAATCCAGTGGAGCAGTGAAGATACAGTATTGCCCTGGTTTTAAAGTGCTCTCTTTCCACCTGTGATCTTCAGCCCTTCCTCCACACTTTATACAAGAGCTGAAGAACGTGGAAGCCACAGAAAAAGGCATGGCCACTTTCTGCTGTGAGTTGAACAAGCCCTCAGCTACTGTTGAATGGAGGAAAGGAGACAGAGCCCTGGAACCAAATGACAGATTCACCATGAGATGTGAGGGCACAAATGCTGAGCTGGTGATCCATGATTTAGATCTGACAGATGCTGGAGATTACACATGCTGTTATGGAGACCAGAAAACCACTGCTGCACTAAAAGTGAATGGTAAAAAAAAAAAATATATCAAATTAAGTGGATTGTTCTCAAACAGTTGTCATTTAGGAGCATGGTAGTTTGGGCTTAGAAATTGCAGCCCCATGTCTGAAGAGTTGATAGCAAAAGGGGCTGGACATGGGCATAAGTACATGGCCAGTATCAGACACCAACCAGGGGTTCACTGCAAGAATTTCAGATATTCTTCTTGGTTCCAACTTAGTTCTTTGATGCTCATGTTCAGTAGTAGCTGCTAAAAAAGGCCAAATTATGGTTGCAAAGGTGTCACAAGCCTGAAGCTGAGAATATTACAATTTGATTATGAGGGTTGTTGTTTTTTTTTTTATGTAGTTTTCAGTGTTTCAGATCAATATGATAGTCAAGTTCTATAAGGCCATCATCTGAAGAGAAATTTCACAGGAGAGTGGGAGAAATCTCACTGAGAGTAGTGCCTCAGTGATGGTTTCATCGATGAACTTTTTCAGTAATGATTTGTAACTGCAGTAGAACTTACAGGCTCCAGTTGGGCTTTATTTTCCATTGTGCCAGAAAATACCCAAGGTAAGGCAGGGCTCAGCCTTAGAGGATCTGAAGTTGAGTCTGGTGTGGTTCTCCATTTAAGCCATAGACCATATCATAAAGAAAGCTTTAACTTGTGAACAAGGTGTTCTCTCTCCTCCTTTCTAAAGTCACCATCATGTGTTTCCCAGAGTGGTTATCAGTCCTATTTGGTTAGGGAAGGCTTTGTGGTTGATAGACACAGATAAACAGTTGCCTGGTCATACATTCTTATCATTTTTAACTCCTCAGCCTTGCCTGCACACTTCAAGAAAGAGCTGCAGAACGAAGAAGCCTCAGAGGGTGAGACAGCCACACTACAATGTGAGCTCTCTAGGGCTGCCTCTGTGGAGTGGAAAAAGAAACACAAAATGCTCAAAGCAAGTGAAAAATATACTATGAGACAGGAGGGTACTACAGCACAGCTGCTGATCCATGCTTTAGATGTCAAGGATGCTGGGGAGTATACCTGTGTGTGTGGAGATGTGAAGACCACTGCAGCACTGACAGTGCATGGTAAGGAAAGAGAAATGAGGAATCTTTGACTGATGTTTCTTCAGTCTTCTCTGGAAGCCTCAGTACAGCCTCACAGTCTCTTCCTTCTGTGAGATGATCCTCGTGTCAATCACTAGGCATGGATAGATACTGGTGAACATCAAGGGCATTTTTTTTGGTGTCTAAGAACTGCATATGGTGAAAATGTTTGCTTCTTTGTTCCTCAGCCCTTCCTGCTCTCTTCAAAGAAGAGTTAAGAAGCGAGGAAGCCACAGAAGGTGAAGCAGTGACTCTGCGCTGTGAGCTGACCAAGGCTGCATCAGTGGAGTGGAAAAAGGGACACACAGTGCTCAGACCTAGTGAGAAATACAAAATGAGGCAGAAGGATGTGATAGCAGATCTGGTGATCCATAATGTAGATGAGAATGATGCTGGTGATTATACCTGCGTGTGTGGGGATAAGCAGTCCACAGCTTCCTTGGCAGTACATGGTAATAACCACTTTTATCTACATGTCCTCACTGTTGAGAGTCTGATTTGCATTCTCTTTTTCTCCATGCTCATTATCTCTGACTCCCTGTTCATTATCTCTGTGTAGCTCCTGACTTTGCATGCCATGGGCATAAAAATTAATTTGCATTTTGTGATGGAAGGGAAAAACTTTCATCCCATTTCCCAATATAAAGTGGGTTTAGGACCTGATCCCTCAAGTGGATGTGAGATCAGACCTGAAGATGGCTCCTCACTGCTCTCACCTCTCCTTCCCCACCCCTTGGCCAAGTTTGCCTGGCCCATTTTAACCCTTTGTCCCTTGCATCCTCAGTGCTGCCTGCATGCATCAAGGAGAGGCTGAAGAACGAGGAGGTGACAGAAGGTCAAGCAGCCACTCTGTGCTGTGAGCTGACAAAGGTTGCTCAAGTAGAGTGGAGAAAGGGAAGCAGGCTGCTCAAAGCCAGTGACAAATACAAAATGAGACAGGAGGGCACGGTTGTGAAGCTGCTTATCCATGATGCAGAGCTGAAAGATGCTGGAGAATACACTTGTGTGTGTGGAGAACAGGAGACAACAGCTGCCTTGACAGTGCATGGTAAAAGCCATATACATGTAGCTGTATTATTGGGGGTGTTCTCTACCAGCTCATCACTGTTGGTTCTGTGCTCACCTGTGGCTGTATTTGTTCCTTTAAATTTGTCAAACTGTCTTCAAGATCTGGCTGCAGCCAAACTGCTTTTCTGTTTCTCTCTGTTGGTCTGTCCAGTCTTCAGGAATTGTGAGGAAAGCAAACTCTTTCCACCTTAAAATGTTCTCTGCTTCTGTGCCAGCCCATCCCTCCCATCACCTGTGTGCCACGTGCCATTTTTAATGTCCTTTGTCCATTTTGTGACTTCAGCCCTGCCTGCAGTTTTCAAAGAAGAACTGAAGGACCTGCAAGCTGTGGAAAGCCAAACAGCCACTCTGCACTGTGAGCTGAGCAAGGCTGCAGATGTGTCCTGGAAGAAAGGAAATCAAATACTCAGGGCAAGTGGGAAGTACATCATGCAGCAGGCTAATGGCCTTGCTGAGCTGGAAATCCGAGATCTAGAGCTGCAGGATGCAGGAGATTACACCTGTGTGTGTGGAGACCAACACACCACTGCTTCTCTGACAGTGAATGGTAAATTCATCTTGCAGATGCCTGTTCATCTCTACTTTCTGTAAAACATCCTCTTGCTCTCCAGAGTGGTCTCACCTATCAGCTTTGCCCTAGGGACTAACTGGTGTTCAGCAAAGGACAACTCTGTAGAATCATTAAGGTTGGGATCTCTAAGATCATCAAGCCCAACTCTCAGTCCAGCACCACCATGGCTACTAAACTATGACCCAAGTGCCACTTTTTTTTTTTTAAACATTTCCAGGCATGGTGACTCCACCACCTCTCTGAGCAGCCTGTTCCAATGCCTGACCACTCTTTCAGTAAAAAAAAATATTTCCTAGTATCCAATCTAAACCTCCCCTGATGCAACTTGAGGCTATTTCCTCTCGTCCTGTTGCTAGTCACTTCTTGTTCTGACATTTAATTTTGGCCTGATATTCCTGAGAAGGGAGCTGAGGTCATGATTCTTTCTTCATATTACCATGTTGTAAGTTAAGGGAACAGCACCTAGGAACTGTTCTTGTCCTGTCCTCATGGAGGGTGGCCCTATGGTAAGTTCTGTAGGTTGCATCTTGAATTTATCAAGCTTGTTGTATTTTGACCTGTCAGCTCAGCATTTCTCTTCTTATTGTCTCTGCTGGATTTAGTTTTCCAGTTCATTATTAGTGACAACCTCAAACTCAAATGGCTAAATTTCCTGACTTGGTCAGATTTGAGCTCCAGTTCAGACTTTATGATGCTGATCACAACTGCAGAGGTCTTGGTTTAAATGCACTGTCTGTTGGCTTTCCATTCCCAGCCCTGCCAGTGGTTTTCATGGAAGAACTGAAGAATGAGGAAGGCCAAGAAGGAGCATCAGTCTCTCTGTGTTGTGAATTAAGCAAAGCAGCTCCAGTGCAGTGGAAAGTAGGGTCTGAAGTGCTCAAAGCAAGTGACAAATATGAAATGAGACAGCCTGCCACCACTGCAGAGCTGATCATTCATGACTTAGAAGTAAAAGATGCTGGAGATTACACCTGTGTGTGTGGTGACCAGAAGACAACAGCAATCTTAACAGTTCATGGTAAAAAAGTCCTTATTAAAATTGATGGTTGGCTCTATAGGTAGACATCATTGAAATTCAGCTGTTTCTGCCCTGGATCAGTAACTTGTGTTGGTTTTTAATCCCTTCCTCTTCCTTTAGTCTATGTACAGATCATTTCTTACTGAGAAAGAATAGTTCAGGGCAAATTTGGGGATCAGTATTAATCTTCCCTCCCCTTTAAAAAGAGAAAAGGAGATGTTTCTTTCTGTCCGAGTCCTGTTTGAAACACTTACATTTTCCACCTCTTTCCCCACCCCAGTCCCCATGGTTTGCTTCAGCCAACCACAGTTTTCTCCAAAGCACACAAGTGTGTTCCTTCACACCCTCTACTCTCCACATACTGCTCAGAGAAGAAATAAGGGCTGAGGCAGCAGGAGGAGGACATGTCCCTGTGCTGGCCTGGCCATGGCTGTTCCTGGGGGTACCAAATTCTTCAAGCAAGTTAGACATGCAGAATGAGATCACACTGGGTTGGAAGAGACCTTTAAAGGTCATCTAGTCCAAGCCCCTTGCAGTAAGCAGGGACATCCCCACCTAGCTCAGGTTGTTCAGCTCCCCATTCAGCCTGACCTTGCATGCATCCAGGGATGCTAAGAGTTACCATTTCAGAACTTGTTGCCCTTAATGTAGGTTTTAAGGGTGCAGGGGGCTGCACCTCTGTATGTGTGCCCACACCTCGGTGTGGGGATCAGCACTGCCTTGGCAGTTAGGTATTAAAGAATCCCCAACAGCACAAGTCATCAGCAGTTTTACTCTTCTTTATCCTGCTACCTCCCAATAAACCAACCCAGGAATATGTCCTTGTGTTACATTAGTGACCTCATTACCTGATGTTCTGCTCTCCTCTCCCTAATGAGTATCCATTTGAACGGACTAACAATCCTTAACTCTGAGGAAGTCCTTGGTCAGCGACCAAGTTCTGTGCCCTCCAGCTTTTTTTCCCCAATGCCTTATGACTCCCCTTAGGCTTTCCTGAGTCCTGGGTTTTATCTGAGCCATTTGGGGAGTGCTGTTTATATTCTGTACCCACTTACAGTGGTTGTGCACAAGGCAGAGTTGTGGCTAAATGTTCTTGATTTGTTTTCCTGTAGAAATGTTTGATTTGTTTTCCTGTAGGTTGTTCTCTTTGGGTTGTGATTTCCAAATTAGGGAATAGCAAGAATCTGAAATTCTTGTTACATGAAATGACCCTTCAAATTTCAGTTTGAAACTAGAAGTAGTTTTTTACTTGGAAATCTGATTTCATAGAATCCTAGATCTGGTTTTGCTGAGAAGACTTTTAAGATCATGAGACCAAGCATTAACCAAACATTGCCAAGGCCACCACTAAATCATGTTGCTCAACATCATAACTACACAACTTTTAAATCCCTCTAGGGATGGTGATTCCAATTCCTTGGGCAGCCTGCTCCAGGCCTTGACAGCCCTTATGGGGAAGAAATTGTTCCTCATGTCCAACCTAAACCCAGCTGGTGCCGCTTGACACTGTTTCCTGGGGGTCTAACTTCTTAGTGAAAACAAACCACAAAATAACAAATACTGACCCTCAAGAAGTCAGACCTGTGTAGGTAAAATAGTGCTGTGCCCAGCTGTGTTTTGTGACTGCTGTTGACCTAAGATCTGGATCTTTCTATGTTGTTCTTTCACTGTGGAAGGCAACAGTCACCCAGGGAACTCATCTCTTACAGTAAATGAAACCACATCACACCTGAAGAAACTTTCAGAGTTTCAGGACTTGTTTGTAGTGAAAAGTGTTTGTAATAGGCTGAAAAAGAGATGTGTGAGGAGAAATAATCCCAAAAGAAAATAGGGTTTGAATTCTGGTTTTCTGATGACCATTTGTCCGTGTTGCATCCTTCAGCTCTGCCACCACTCTTTAAGGAAGAGCTAAAGGATAAGGAAGCAGAAGAAGGTGGAGATGTCACCCTGCACTGTGAGCTCAACAAAGCTGCTCCAGTGGAGTGGCAGAAGGACCAGAGGATTCTCAAAGCAAGTGGGAAATACAGCATGAGGCAGGAAGGGACCAAGGCAGAGCTGGTGATTCATGGACTAGCTGAGGAGGATGCAGGAGACTACACCTGTGTGTGTGGAGAGCACCAGACTACAGCTGTCTTAACAATCCAGGGTAAAACCAACTTTGACCTCCTATTTCCTAACTGGAATGTCTGTCCTTTACTCTCAGGTGTTCCATTTCCCGTGGCTGTTTGCTCAACCTTATTAACTGAAATTCCACCATTTGAAAGTGTTCCCTGCCTTTGATGACCTGCAAGCTGTGTCCATTGGCAAATTCTGCATTTCTTCTGTGCCATCCTTCTTGTTCTTTTCCTCTCCTTCAACACAAACCTGCTGTCCTTGCATCTTTCCCTTCCTTCATTCCTTTCCTTGCACATAAACCCATCATTCTTCTGTCTTTCCTTTCCTGCCTTTTTAGTCTCTGAGACACAAATCTGTTTATTCTTTGCAATTTCTTTCTGGCATTCTTAATACAGAGAATTTCAATGTACTTTAGAGTATATAAAAAAAAAGCAATATCCAGAATAAGGCTGTTGGGTATAATTTCTGTGCTGAGTTCTGGTTATATTGAACCTCTGTCCTAATGTACAAAAGAAGGTTTGCACTGGGAGACTGATATTATTTTTTTTTTTAAGCAGGAAAGAATAAATTCTTTCTGTGACCTTCTGATCTTATTTTCTTGGAAGAATCAGTTTGCTGTTCAAGCAAAACTAATGTTTCAGCTTAACAGTGCTGGAGATGGGAAATGTGCCAAATCAGGGAGGCTAAACCTGGTTTAGAGATCTGAGACATCCAATCTTGTCAAACCAGTGGAATATCCAATTATCCCACCTAGTTCATGGAGGGATATAGCACAGAATCAAAGAATACCAGGTTGGATGGGACCTCAAGGATCATCTAGTCCAGCCATCTAGTGGGGAAAAACACAGTCTGTGTGGAGGCCACCAAATTCATTTCAAGGACACAACTGCAGTGCATGCTTGAATTGTGCTAAGTGAGGAAAAATGCTCTGAGACAAAAAGACAGGATCTGAAGATTTTCTGTGGGGTCAAGAATAAGCCTGGCTGCATCTTTTCAAGGCTGTCTGAAGGAAGAAGGAATGGTGATGAGTAAGGAGCTGTGGCAACACTCAGAGCTCAGTAGGGCTGCTCTGTAAGTGGGGAAAAAAGAGTGGAAAACCAGGAAGTTTGTGGAAGACACCAAGAGAATTGTGAACTAAGTTGCTCAGAGATTATATTCTTAGTTCTTCTTACATGGAAACTGGTAGCAAGCAGGGGTAAATCTCTTGAGGACAGTGCAGTTTTGCTGATAGCAAGCCAGCATAAACCTAAAAGGATTAGGAAATGTCTTCCAACTAGGATGCTTTCATTTCTCTTTCCTCTCCTTGTTGCTGATGCTCACCCTTCCATAACCTTGGCAGCTTTCCCTGTCACTTCCCATTCTCACTCATCCCTGGAGGCAGCCTCAGTTTGTAACACTTTTTACCTGCATCCTTCAGCTGTGCCTCCAGTTTTCCAAGAAGAAGTGACCAGCAAGGAAGCAGTGGAAGGTGGAACAGCCACTTTGCACTGTGAGCTCAGAAAGGCCTCTGCCTATGTTCAGTGGAAGAAAGGCAATCAGGTCCTCACCTCGGGCAACAAGTACAGCATGAGACAGGAAGGCTGTGCTGTGGAGCTGGTGGTTCAGGATTTAGACTTGAGTGATACTGGAGATTATACCTGTGTGTGTGGAGACAAGACCACCACAGCCACCTTAACAGTGCATGGTAAAGTAATCCTTGGGACTGAGGTCCTCAAAATCTCAGACCTGCCCAAGTCTTTATTTTGCTTTGGTCTGTTCCTTCTCCTTTCCTGTTTCCCTGGGCTTTTGTGTTCCTTTGGACTTCACTTAGGTGCTTCTTTCCTGTGTATGAACTGGGGGAAAAGTTGCCTGGTTGGTGTTTGTCCTCCTCAGCTGTGTTGGTTCTTCTTGCTTTCCTTGCCCTGATGCATTGTCCATGGAAGCTGAAGGAGATTTTTCCATCATGTTCCAGTGACCTGGATCAGGGCTCAGTAGTGTGCCATGCCTCCTCTGCCCCAGGACCTCATCCAGATGCTTTGTAAGGAATGTTCACAGTCTCTCTGGTAACTCTTTTGCTCTTCAGCACTGCCTCCAGAATTCAAGCAAGACCTAAAGGACCTGGAAGCTGTGGAAAGTGGGACAGCTGCTCTGTGCTGTGAGCTGACTAAGCCTGCTGTGGTGGAGTGGAAGAAAGGGCAGATGGTGCTCAAAGCCAGCAGCAAATATAAAATGAGTCAAGATGGTGCTGTTGCAAAGCTGATTATCCATGAGCTGGCTGTGGAGGACACTGGAGATTACACCTGTGTGTGTGGAGATCAGCAGACAACTGCTGCTTTGACAGTCAATGGTAAAAGCAAAATGAAAAAGGAGAATAAAAAAGGAGAGTTGGGTGGAGGGGAACCTAATGAAGTTTAATAAGGGCAAATTCTGCACCTAAGGAGGAATAACCTCCTGCACCAGTACAGGTGAGGGACTGTTCTGATGGAAAGCAGCTCCATGGAGAAGGACCTGGGAGTCCCAATGAACCATGAACCAGCAATGTGCACTTGTGGCCAAGAAGGCCAATGGGACCCTGGTGTGCATTAAGAAGAGTGTGGCCAGTGGGTCTGAGGGATTCTTGTACTTCAAATCTAGAGCATTGAGGTGTAGAGACATCTGCCAAAAAAAAAACCCTTGGTGCTTTGTTTTCTTTCTGCTTTCTCTTCCCCAAACTCCACCTGCAGCATGTTTCAAGTTTTATTTCTATTTTATAGCCCTACCAGCACTTTTCAAACAAGAACTGCAGAATACCGAGGCAGAAGAAGGAGGTACAGCAACACTGAGGTGTGAGCTTACCAAACCCAAGGCTCCAGTAGAGTGGAGGAAAGGAGATGTTACTCTCTACCCTGGTTTGAAATATGAGATGAAGCAGCAGGGCTCCACTGCTGAGCTGGTGATTCATGACTTAGAGGTGGATGACTCAGGAAGGTACACCTGCGACTCTGGCCATCAGCAGACAACAGCTGTGGTCACCGTTCATGGTAGGCACAGTCTTGACCCTTGGCTCAATAGAGATGAAGTGAAAGGAGGATTTCTCAGCCATCTCTGCAACCATTTCTTCGTTTTGCTGCTGGGCCATGCCAGCATGGCAACCAAGGCACATGGTCAAGTTAGAAAGGTTCTGCCTGCAGTCTCTGGAGTGGTTATCAATATCAAAGCAATTAAATGTTTGACAGGGTGGAAAAATAGGAGTAACTCTCTTGCCCTTTGAGAGCAGGGAGTGTGGCTGCATATGGGAATGCAGAACAGAAAAGAAACCAGGAAGGCTGATGGTTGATTGGGTTTGTTGGCTTCAGTAGGCATAAGAGATGATTAATTGGGCATAATGCCTGATTGGGGTGGTCAGAGATGCAACATTTGGGGGATAAAGGATTTCTGTGACATGTGAATGTGCTCTATTATCACTTCAGCCTCTGAGCAGACAACTGCATCCACGTGTTATCCTCCACCCCTTCTACCATCCAGAGGAAGACCTTGCCTGGAATCTGAATTTCCTCTTCCACTTATCCTTTTGTTGTCATCTTTTACTGTACTGCCTCTTCTTGTGTTTTGAATGCTAACTTCCTCTTTTATGCGCTGGTAGAAGCTTTAGTTGGGGCAAATTACTCAAGTACTCTTTGCTTAATGTTGTAAACTTGCAAAGCTTTCTTAAGGAGGAAAGGTCCATGTACAGGAGAGCACATCCCAGTGAGCCTTGATCAAATCACTCATCATTGGCATGGAGGCCCTTCCATAGAAATCAGATCACAAACCAGCCTATTCTGTGGACCACTCCCTAAAACCAGATCTTTCCTAACTTCACCATCTATCCCCAGCTCTTGGTTCACATAATGGTTCAAGAAAGATGCTACTAAGACACCCCAAGGATTATGGAATCATTAGAAGAGGCCTTTTCTGAAGAATGATGGTAGGATTGGATCCTTAATGGACTAAGCTACTCTTAAAAACATTTCCCTTTCAAATTTTGCAGCACTGCCTGTCACATTTAAGCAGCCCCTTGAAAATAAGGAGTCAGAGGAAGGAAGCACAGCTACATTCTGCTGTGAGCTGTCAAAACCCAACGTTGCAGTGGAGTGGAGGAAAGGAGGAGTAGGGCTGCAACCCAGCCAAAAATACGAAATGAGGCAGAGGGAGTGCCTGGTAGAACTCTTCATACATAATCTCAAGTTAGAAGATACAGGAGAGTACAGCTGTGACTCTGGGGATCAGGAAAGCAAGGCATCTTTAAATGTGAAAGGTAGGTGCTGTGAGCTGGCTCCTAAAGATAAAGATAGCATCCAACATGCAAAGCAATAGCTTGAATATGAATATTTTTAAGTACATAATTTCCCCCCTCCCATTAATCTTTTCACCTGCTGTACTAGGATGTGCTGAGGGACATGGTTTAGTGGTGACCTGGCAGTGGTGCGTTACCAGCTGGACTTGATGATCTTAGAGATCTTTTCCAACCAAAATGGTTCTGTGATTTCTTTTTATTTTTTTTTTTAATTCAATGACATGGAAGAGTTCTTCATTGAGTTTCAGTTTCTATGAAGAAATACTTTCTAGCTTCATGGCTGGGGAAAGATGAAAGAGAGCAATGTCTTGACATACCACCTGGACATTTCATGTGGCAGGTTTAAGTATTTAAAACCAGATTTTCCTCCAAATGCTGAAAGGCGACTGACAACAACCTTCCTGATCCAGCAAGGCTGTCCACAGAGTTTTGAACTCCTTTACTGTTGAGGTCTTTGTTAGATCAGCTGAAGAATAAGTTTATAATCTTCAAGGATTTGAATCAAGGAACAAAGGAAATAAATGTTGTAAGTGTAGATGGCTGCTTCTGATGCAGCAGGATGATCCATTGTCTCCAGGGAAATTAGAAAACACAGATCCTGCTTAAGAATATAGCACTTGTGCCTTGCTCTCCAAAGTGACATCCTGCCTGTGCTAACCAGGACTTGACCCAGGCTTCAATCAAAGCTCCTCTTCCTTCCTTTTCTCCCCTTTTAGCTCTGCCAGTTCTTTTCAAAAAGGAGCTCAAAGACGAGGAGGCAGAAGAAGGAGCCTCAGTGAAATTCCAGTGTGAGCTGACAAAGGATAATGCAACAGTGGAGTGGAGGAAAGGCACCATGGAGCTCTTCCCATGCTCCAAATATGAAATTAAACTGAGTGGCCACACAGCTGAACTTGTGATTCATAAGGTAGAACCAGAAGATGCCTCTGATTACACGTGTGACACAGGAGACCAGCAGAGCACAGCAGCCCTCAGAGTGAATGGTTAGCATTGCATCACAATGGAACAGAGGGTGAAGGGGAGTTGTGATCTTGTGACAATGAAATTCTTTTACTTCTTGGTGAATAAACCTCTCCCAAAGTTAGTATAATGAAGAAAAGAGGTGGCCAGCCACAAACCAGGATGCACAAAAGTGGATCTTGCAGGGCAGGCTTTGTGGAATGGCTATTTAAGGCTGTAAAGCACAGTGCAAAGCTTGTAGACCCCTTGCTCTGACATGATAAAAGCAGAAAACTGCACCATGAGGACTTAAAAATTCTAATAGACCTTTGAGTTTGGCACTTCACATTCATTGCTGGCTTAGTTGGATCAATCACTAATCATAAGTCATCTACAAAAGCGTTTAAAAGATTTTATCCAAATTTCACATCACCTGAGAAGAGGATGTTTAAACAAACCAGGGACAATGCTTGTGATCAGTCACCATTGGTGAAATGTTTGTGGTCATCTCAAGCTGTTGGGTGGAGTTTGTGGCTTTGGTCTAAGCCACAACTTCATCCTCTTGGCTGAACCTGACCTATGAAGTTGACCACTGGGTCAACTGCAAATGAGAGAGCCTCAGTGCTTGCTCTAGGTGTATCAGAGTGGGGTTCAGGCAGAGGAAGCACAAGCACTGAGATTCTTGTTTGCTCACACATGGATGATGAGAGTTCTCTTCTCATTTTCATCAGTGTCAAGCTGTTTTCTGAGCTGTTCCATGCCTTGCTTGAATAAATGTGGTCTGTTTGTGTGTGCATCATCTGGAAGGATTCCCTGTTGATGGCCTAGGGGTTTGAAAGGATAGCAGAGATTAGAAATTTCCTTCAGTCTTTACATCATTTACAGCATTGGAAGCCATGAGTATTTCTAGGAAAATGAACATATTTACCCTAGTTTTAATCAGAAAGTAGCAAATGTTGCTTAGCCAGAGTGTGTGTCGTGTCTTGGTGTCTCCAAAATCTCGAGCAGATACACAGAAGGTGTAATGTGGATCATAGAATGGTCCAGGCTGGAAGGGACCTCCAGAGGCCATCCAATCTGATGTCCTCATCAGGGGCATTCCCAACTAGAGCAGGCTGCCCAGGGCCTTGTTGAGCCTCACCTTGAATATCCCCAAGGAAGGAGCCTCAACCACCTCCCTGGGCAACTTGTGCCCTTGATTATATGGGAAATGTATATTAGCAGAACTCCCTGATCCTCTCCTTGGCTGGTTGTACAGAAGATAGGTCTGTTTATGAAGAAAAGGGGTTGTTTTTGACATTGGACCATTGAATGCAAATTTGTTCTGCAGCATCAGCCCCCCAGGTGCCTCGAGCTGAGCTGTGCAGACCTGATGCCCAAAGCAGGTTGGGTATGAATTGCTTTTCACTTTGCAGCCATCAAACCCCGGCTGAAGCAGCAGCTGAAGAATGAGGAGGTGGAAGCAGGAGGCACAGCCCAGCTGCGCTGTGAGATATCCATTAGCAAAGCAGAAGTGGAGTGGAGGAAGGACGGAGTCCTGCTGCACTCCAGCTCCAAGTATGAAATGAGGCAGGACGGCACCATCCGTGAGCTGCGTGTCCACCACCTGGAGCCCAGTGATGCTGGAGAGTATTCCTGCAAGGCTGGGGATGAGACCAGCTCTGCAAAACTGACTGTGAAAGGCAAGACTTGTTGGTTGGGGCAAGGGGATTTTCACTTTGAGGTGTTAATATTTTGCAGCATTAGTGTTGCTGTTGTGGTAAATGATGGTGCTAAAGGATTGTGAGTAACACGGAGCATAGGGAAGGGTGTTGTGGAAAAGTCTTGTGGTCAATGAATGCACCAAAGCAAAGACTCACTTGGTGAGCAGCAGTGGATGTTGATGAAAAGCTGGATGTGAGCCAGCAATGTGCATTCACAGCCCAGAACCGGCTGTGTCCTGGGCTGATCCCCAGCAGCATGGGCAGCAGGTGGAGGAAGGAATTTTGCCCCTCTGCTCCATTCTGCTGAGACCCCACCTGCACTGCTGGGGCCAGCTCTAGAGTCCTCAGCACAGGACACATGGAGCTGTTCATCTGGGGCCAGATGAAGCCACAATAATGATGGAAGGGCTGGAAGCCCTCTGCTGTGCAGCCAGGCTGAGAGAGTTGGGGTTGTTTAGCCTGGAGAAGACAAGGTACCAAAAAGACCTTCTGGTGGCCTTTCAGCACTTAAAGGGGGTGATCAGAAAGCTGGGGGACAGACTCTAGCAGGGTCTGTAGTGACAAGACAAGTGATGGTTTTAAATTAAAAGAGGGAGATTTAGACTAGAGAGACAGAAGAGTCTTTTTTTTCAGTAAGGGTGATGAGACTCTGGCCCAGGTTGCCTAGAGAGGTGGTAGAAGCCCCATTCCTGGAACCATCCCAGGTCAGGTTGTTTGGGGCTCTGAGCAACCTGCTGTGGTTGCAGATGTCCCTGCTGACTGCAGGGGGGCTGGACTAGATGACCTTTCAAGGTCTCTTCCAACCCAAGCTGTTCCATGACTCTGTGAGTCAAAAAGTACAGCTGCCTCTTCAGAGTGTAAAACATTTGCTTGACATCATATAGATGTGAGGGAACAGATGGTTCACCTCCAGCCTCCAGTCACATGGCAGCTGCATCTGGCCTTAGTGTCATTACAGCCAGAGCTTGCTTTCAGGTTGGACCACTAGTGGAACAATCACTGCTAGCATCTCTGCAGGCTCCCCAGTACTACAGATACTTTGCACATTATGCACAGCTGCACCATTTTTTGTGCAGATGGAGGCCTCAGTTGTGTGACTGTACCATGTTTGCAGGTTGAACTGCTTCTCCTTTGGTAGTCCCTAGCAGAATCAGGGTGCATGCAGCTTCTGCCTGTTGCAGGGTGTCTGTATGGTCTTTGCACAGATTTGCAGGTGCTCAGCAGTCCTAGAAGTATGATCAGGCAAACTGAAGCACAAATGCCCTGTGCTCACACTAATCCAGAAAGTCCTGCTGAGAGCACAGAGCCAGCCAGGTCACAGCCAGCTCAGATTGCCAGCATGGAATACATCAATTCTGCTTGCAAAATGCTGGTTTTGATGTCATTCTGTGAAGATACCCAAGTCACAGTGTAGTAAGTTTTGGAATCCTGAATTTTGCTTGGAGCTGCTTAAAGCTTTGCAGGAGAAGGAGCAGAGAAGCCTGCTGTAAGCCTGCTGGTCTCTGCTTTGAGGGAGCAGCTAACCTCCAGAAGTCTCTAACTTACACTATTCAATCTTCCTATGCTTTGACCCATCCTCTCCCTTCATGTTGTGACTGATGCTGGACTGTTTGCAGAGCCTGACGTGAGCATCGTGAGTGGCCTGCGGGACATGATGGTGTTTGAAGGGGACGATGTCACCTTCCGGTGCCAGGTCTCTCATGACAACGCAAGGGATGTGGAATGGAAGCTGCAGGATGTTGCTCTGCAAAATAATGAAATGAATGAGATCTCAGTGGAAAAAGGGAAGATCCACACCCTGACCCTAAGGAAGGTGACTGAGCAGGACAACGGCACCGTCGCTTTCCGAGTGGGACCCCACACCTCAACGGCAGAGCTCACAGTGAAAGGTGAGGGAGAGGAACAGGATTGGTGACAACATTTTTGCTTATGCTAGTAGCAAATTCCAGTCCATCACTCACCCCTTGTCAGCTCCTGCTAGTAGGGTGCTTGTCCTTCAGAGCACACAAGAGGTACTGAAGTGGTCTTGTAGGCTGTCATCACCAGGGATAAAGAGTGGAGATGTCAGCAGGGTCCTGCAGCTAACTAGGTTATAGAGAAGTGACCAGGTTGGCTCCAGTAAATGGAATGATAGATCTGTAATGTTCATTGCTTCCACTTTCCCTTTTCTTTTTATCATTCCCTTCCTTGGAGTCTTTCTTTCTCTACACTCAGCCAAATATCCTTCTCCTTCTCTCTTTGAAGCTGTTGGTTTGGTCAAACTTCCACTCTCACACAAACCAAATAAAATATCTGTAAAGCTTTTACTTAGGACTTCAACATCTTCAACAATTATGTGAGTTGCATCCCAAATCCATTCACTTGTTTTAACCCTCAAATATATAACACAGAGGTTAAAGTAGGTTTTAATACTTAACTGTTCAGCTGAAGCTGTAACTGCAGGGAAACAAGATCTAGTGAGACCCCCACCTGAAGTGCTGGGTCCAGCTCTGGAGACCTTATCACAGGAGACAGGGACCTATTGGAGCAGGTCTAGAGGCCACAACAATGATGGGAGGGCTGGAACCCCCCTTCTGTGAGGACAGGCTGAGAGAGTTGGCAGTGTTTAGCCTGGAGAAGAGAAGGCTCTGGGGAGATCTTCTGGTGGCCTTTCAGCACTTAAAAGGGGCAGTCAGAAAGCTGGGGACAGACATCTCAGCAGGACCTGTTGCAGCAGGACAAAGGGTGATTGGTTTAAATTAAAAGAGGGAGGTTTAGAGTAGAGAGAAGGAAAAAAAATGTTTACAGTGCAGGTGATGAGCCCTGGTCCAGGATGCCCAGAGAAGTGAAAGGACCCCAGCCCTGGAACCTTTCTAGGTCAGGTTGTCTGGGGCTCTGAGCAACTTGATTTGGAAGATGTCCCTGCTGACTGCAGGGAGGCTGGACTAGATGACCTTCAAAAGTCTCTTCTGTGATCAGATGAAGGTGACTGTAAATACCTTTGCTACCTTTACAATTTCAGTGCCACCTCCAGTCTTTAAGGAGAAATTACAGAGCATAGAACTTCAGGAAGAAGAAACAGCCACCCTCTGCTGTGAAGTCTCTCAACCTAATGCTGCAGTGAAGTGGAAGAAGGGTGCTCAGGTGATTTCCTCGAGCTCCAAGTATGAAATCAGACAGGAGGGAACAATCCATACTTTGAAGATTCATCACTTAAAACCAGAAGACTCTGGCAAATACACCTGTGACAATGGAAATGAACAAACAACAGCCACCTTAACTGTCAAAGGTAGGTGGTTTGGACTGGTTTAAGATCAGAACTTTATTGCATTTCCTTAGCTTGATATTAGTAAGAGGATGTCATTTGCTGTCCTTGGCTTCAGATCTGCTTTGCTGGCATAAAGCAGCTGAGTCCTTTTGCTTTCAGAAGTGAAGTCTTGTGCTGTTCTGAGCAATGAACATGGAAGGATCCAAGCACAGTAACTGCTTCCACAATCCTAGACCTGAGGACCAATTTCTGCTCACTCAGAAAACCAAAGCTGAAACTAAAATAAGAATGAGACCTCGTTTTTTGAGCTGTAGTTTCACCTGGGGAAAATGGTGCTCGAAGCATCAGCTGGGCACTCAGCTCCACCTAAGTAATTCTAGTTCCTAGGGGTTTAACAATGGCTGCAGGGTGGCAGTATGTCAAATTTTAGCAATCTGCTTGGGAACAAATATGATACTCAGGTGGCTTTCTCTGGGGCACAAGATCAGGAAAAACAAAGAGGAGCCTGAATGTTCTTGTGAAATGCCATCTTCTGAAACACCCCTTGAGGGCTCTCCCACGAAGGGAACACACCCTCCTGCTATCAAACTGACTTCAGAATTCAGTGACACCAGAATAGTTGTACTGCAAGCAGATCCTCTGGTGGTGGCTGTCTGTTTGGGTCTCCTTGATTCTTGGGGAGTGAAGAGTGCTTTGTGGTCCTGGAAATCCATCACTTTCTATCATTCTTTGTTTAGGTTTTAAAGTGATTTTGGAGTTGAGTTTGAACCAAATTTGGAATGGCACCACAAGACTTGGTGGCACAGCAGTGAAACACCACTTGTTATATCTCTGATTTATCTTGGTTTAGCTTTGCCAGCAATCTTCACAAAACCACTCCAGAACCAGCAAGCTGAAGAGGGTGGCACCGTCACTCTGAGCTGTGAAATCTCAAGACCAAATGCCAGTGTGCAGTGGAGGAAGGCTGGGACAGTGCTGCGACCAAGTGACAAGTACAAGATGCATCAAGCTGGGTCGGTGGCTGAGCTGACGATTCGCAACCTGAGTGCAGCTGATGCTGGGGAATACATGTGTGACACTGGGGACCAGCAAACCACTGCAGCTGTGCTTGTGAAAGGTGGGGCTGGAGTGGGGAATAGCTCTGCAGAGCTTGGTACAGTGACAGGGGCACATGTTTAAGTAGTTTTATAGCTGGACATTGTCCTGTGCCCAAAGGGAATCGCAGGCATCTGAGATGAGAGTGATTTGGCTCCTCATCACTAGAAGTTGTTCAAGGCTGGGTTGGATGGGGCTTTGGGCAACCTGGTCTAGTGGGAGGTGTCCCTGCCCATGGTGGGGTTTTGGAATTCGATGATCTTTAGGGTCCCTTCCAACCCAAACCATCCTATGATCCCATGTATGGACACACATGTAGATCCATTATGCATCTGTAAGAGTCTAACCTGTTACTGTGTCATACATTTAATGCTTGGCACTTGTGGTAATCCTTCCAAATTCTCTATCACTGTCAAGAAAGAGCATAAAGAAATGTTTAACCCAGGAAGCATCACTTGAAGGTAGATATCCAATTCTTGTTGTCCTTTTCATAAAGAACCAGCAGCAACCATTGTGGAGATGCTGAAGGACGTCACTTTGTATGAGGGAGAAGATGCAGTGTTTGAATGCAGGCTGTCCAAGGAAACAACTCAGGATGCCCAGTGGTTCCTAGGAGATGTTCCCCTACAATCCAATGAAATGAATGAGATCAGAGTCCAAGGGGCACGTCACACTTTGATCCTGAAGAAGGTGACATTAGAAGACTGTGGATCTATCAGTTTCAAAGTGGGGCAGCACTCTTCAGTAGCACAGCTAAAGGTCCAAGGTGAGCAACCTCCCAGGAAGAGGGACTGAGGGAGGTAATGGTAAGCACTGTTAACATTCCTTGTGTTCTGGAGAGGTGTATTTGGAGGGAGGAGTCCTTGGAAATTTGGGGAGATTCTGCTAATAAAAATGAGGCATTGAAGAGTTGAATATGTACATCTGAGATAGTCTTTTCAGCCCTTTTTACAATCCAGGGAGTGAAGCAAACATCCTTTGAAGACCGTCCAACTTGTCCTGAAACAAGCAGCTAAAATATGTCAGGATCAGTGCTGAAGAACATCAAGTTTATGCTCTGAATTAAACTTATACTTATGATGGGTTTAGATCATAAAACTCAAAAAACACAACCAACCAACCAACCCAACCCACAAACAAACAAAATCCCCAACAACAACAAAAAAACCCAATCCCAAAACAACCAAAACAAACAACCCCCCCCCCCAACAACAACAAAAAAACCCCACCAAACCATCCAGCCCCCCTGAAAAACCTTTCCATTAAGTTACATAAGATGACTTAGAAAGATGGACCATGCCAATGCCCTCATGTGTTTGCTCCTCTTTGACTTGGTTCAAAATGTAACTACAGGCACACAGTTCTGGTCTGGTTGCAGCACTGTTGGTATCCTCTTCTCCACAGCTCCTCCAGTTGCCTTTGTAAAGACACTCCACAGCTTGGAGCTAGAGGAGGGTGGCACAGCCCATTTGTCCTGTGAGGTGTCCAAGCCTGGTGTGTCAGTGGAGTGGAAGAAAGGCACATCTGTGATCCACTCCAGTCACAAGTGCAGCATCAAGCAGGAGGGGAATGTCCACACCTTGGTCATCCACGACTTGAACCGTGCAGACTCAGGAGAGTACAGCTGCCACACAGCTGATGGGAAGACCACTGCCAGGCTTGAGGTGAAAGGTATGAGCTTCTCTTCTGTCAGCAGTGGTGAGAGCTGTGTGTGTCAAGTTTTGGAGCTCTCTAGTTCAAGCCAGACATTGAGGTAGTGGAGCAGGTGCAGCAGAACTCACCAAGCTTGCCATGGGGCTGGAGCACATGGAGTATAAGGAGAGGTAGGGACAGGTGAAATTGTTCAGCCTGGAGAAGAGAAGGTTAAGGGAGGACTCCACTGATCTGTGCAGTTTCTTAATGAAGGTCTACAGAGGAAGGACAGACAGACTTTTCTTGGAGCGCTCAGTAAACAACAAGTGCAAGTTGCAGCAAGAAAAGTGCTTCTCAGGAAAAAGCCCCAAACTTTCATAACAAAGAGGTAGTCAGATGCTGGAACTGGAACCCGGAGTGGCAGAGGAATCTCTATCCATGCAAGACCTCTAGAGGTCCCTTCAGCCTTAGTTATTCTGTAACTGATCCCTGTCTGCATGATCTTAAGTTGTGCCTAACATCACAGGGGTTGTTCAGCCTGGAGAAGAGAAGGCTCTGGGAGTGAACTTCTTGTAGCCTTTCAGTACTGAAAAGGGCCAATAAGAAATCTGGAGACAGAGTTTTGAGCAGGGCCTGTTGTGACAGGACAAAGGATGATGGATTTAAAAGAGGGAAGATTTAGACTAGAGAGAAGGAAGAGGTTTTTCACAAGAAGGATGGTGAGACCCTGTCCCAGGTTGCCCAGAAAGATTGCAAATGCCCCATCCCTGGAACCATTCCAGTTCAGGTTGTATGGGGCTCTGAGCAACCTGCTCTAGTTGCAGATGTCCCTGCTGACTGCAGGGAGGTTGGACCAGGTGACATTTAATGGTCCCTTCTAACCCAAGCCATTCTGTGACTCTATGAAAATTGTGCAGCCTCAGGTCTGCAGGTGTGGATGCTCTGAGTGCTTTTATCCTGTTCCATGCTTTTATTTTGGGGATGTAAAACCCTTTGGTGTTCAGAAATTACTTCAGTTAATTGGGAACTCTTTGTAAAAGCAAGTCTAGGCTATGGGGAGGGTAATGCACTTTCTGTAGAGTTGAAAATTTCCTACTGGTTAACTTTTAACTTCTTTGGAGACCCATCCGGATGTGTTCCTGTGCAAACTTGTGCTAGATTCTATGGTCCTGCTCTGGCAGGGGGGTTGGACTTGATGATCTCTAGAGGTGCCTTCCAACCTCTAACATCCTGTCCTGTGATCTTGTGAACTTTTCTCCCTCTTCCTTCTCTGTCTGGTTTAGGTGTAGACATTCCCACCCCGGTAGATCTCCTTAGATAAAAGCATCCGGAATTGTGCACGAACTCTGTGCATAAACAGTGTTACCAGTGCCTTAAAAAGAAAGAAACCTTCCATTTGCTGGTTTTCACTTCTGTTTCTCTCCTTGCACCATTCCCCCTCTCCAGCCCTGCCTGTGCTCTTCAAACACTGGCTGAGAAACGAGGAGGTGGAGGAAGGGCGCACGGCCGTGCTGCGCTGTGAGCTGACCAAAGCCAACGTGCCGGTGGAGTGGAGGAAAGGGGACGTGGTGCTCCAGCCAAGTGACAAGTATGAGATCCGGCAGCAGGGGACACAGCTTGAGCTCTTCATCTATGATGTGGAAGCTCAAGATGCTGGTGACTACACCTGTGACTCAGGGGACCAGCAGACCACCGCGTCCCTGCAAGTCAAAGGTAGGAGAGGCCTTGCTTGAAGGCAGAGATGTTTGGGCTGTGGCTGTTCTCCATAGGGGTCAAAAGAAAGTTTTGTCACTGAGTTATCATCAACAATGGTGCCTGGGTCACAGAGCACTGGAACAGGCTCCCCAGAGAGGTTGTGGATTCTCCTTCTCTGGAGACTTTCAAGACCCATCTGGATGTGTTCCTGTGTGACCTGTGCTGGATTCTATGGTCCTGCTCTGGCAAGAGGGTTGGACTCAATGATCTCCAGAGATCTCTCCCAACCCCTAGCATCCTGTGATCCTGTGAACTGCAGGAAAGGGTTTGACCATAGAATGGTAGAATAGTCTGAGTTGGAGGAAACCTTTACAAGTCATCTAGTCCAACCTCCCTGCAGTCAGGTTGCTCAGAGCCCTATCTAACCTTACCTTCAATGTCTTCAGAGATGGGCCATCTACCAACCCTTTGGACAACCTGTTAAGCCACAGTGCATTCTTCAAAGAAGAATTTAGTGCCTTTTAAACCAAATTTTATCTCTACAGTTGCAATTTTGATCTCACTGTGAGAGCTGGGAGCAAAACTGCAGCTGCTGTTAATGAAGGGTATGTACAGGAGCAGAAAACTTGCCTGCTACCTGACTATGAGGGACTGGAGAATTTCACCATACCTAGAACAGGACCATTTTAGATGGAGCCTGAGCAGCCCAAGATTTGTGGCTTTTTTTTTTTTTTTCCTAGTAGCTATATTTTTCTGAATAGCTTTATTGTTATTTTTGTATACTGATCTGATAGTGTTATTAATTTTAAAGAAGTAAAATCACGCTTTTAGGTCCTGAGTTTAGTCCCCATAACCACCTCCTGCTCCATAGTTTGTGGTTTTCAGCCACTAAATAAATTCTTCACCGTGGAGGTGGTGAGAGACTGGAACAGATTGTCCACAGAAGTTGTGAGTGCACCATCCCTGGAAGTGTTCGGTGTGAGGTTTGATGAGGCTTGGAGCAACCTGGTCTGGTGGAAGGTGTCCCTGCCCATGGCAGGGGGATTTGAACTAGATGACCTTTACAGTTCCTTCCAACCCAGACCATTCTATGATTCTATGAAACATCCAAACGTTGTGATTGGCACTGCTGTGCCTCTCACTGCTTACACTGGAAGTGGTGTGTATGCCCACATGAAACTGCTTAGAGGTCTTATGGTATTCCTCTATGTGCAGCAGTGAACACCACCTTTGTACCAGCATCTGATCCCCTTGAGTGTCTGGCTTGTGGCACGACTCAAAGTCCTGCTGTGGGCTTGGCAATGCCACCAGGCTAGCTGTGGTTCAGAAAGATGGGAACTCTTATGGCAGGGCAAGGGGTGGTGGCTTCAAACTAAAATAAGGGAAGGTCAGACTAGATAGGAAGAAGAAATGTTTGACAATGAGGGTGGTGAAAGACTGGCCCAGCTTGCCCATCTCTGTCAGGTCAGACAGGGCTCTGAGCAACGTGCTCTAGTTGCTGATGTCCCTGCTGACTGCTGCTGACTTTTAAAAGGCATAGCCTAAAGGTACCACAATGGGGATGGGACTCGATGACCTTTAAAGGTTCCTTCCAACCCAAAGCATTCTATGAACCACCAAGCTGGAGAAGTTGCAAGCAAATTTCTCACCTGTGAGCTCTGTCAGTGATGCAGTTGCTTCTCCACCACAGTACTACCTGTGCTCTTTAGTGAAGAGCTGAAAAATGTAGAGTCTGAAGAAGGGGGCACAGCTGTCTTGCACTGTGAGATCTCCAAACCGAACGCCCCTGTTGAGTGGAGGAAAGGAGGGGTGGTCATTCAGCCCAGTGACAAGTACGAGCTGAAGCTGAGAGGCAACGTTGCTGAGCTGATCATCCATGGTGTAGAGCCTGATGACTGTGGGGATTATACCTGTAGCACTGGATATGAGATCACCACAGGTTCTGTGTATGTGCAAGGTAAGGTGAAGAGTAGTGGAAAAGCTCTGATTTTTCTGCCTGGATCTCTCCTTCCCAAAGCCTTTGGCAGTAACTGGCCAAACTTGGCTCAGATACAACCAGCTGAAAGTCCATTCATTTCTTTCCTGTTTTCAGTGATCCAGGCTGAGGCTGGGCCAATGTTTCTAGGCTAAGGTAGTTCAAAATACTGCCCATACTGTGTACCACAGCAGGTGGTGGTGCTGCTGAAAAACTCTTGGCTTGGAAGTGGTTGTAAAAAATACTGAAAATCTTGTTAATACTGATTACAACTTCTATCATTGATGAATTTCTTACTGCTCTTTTAAAGCACTCCAAGTAAATATTTACTTCCTAAGCTACTACTCTGCCTTCCACCTCATACAACATCAGTGCAGATGGCTGCAACACACAGGAGAGCCAGTCATGGCCTGGTCATGGAGTAGAGTTTCCTCTAAGTGAAGGTGTTTGCAGACACAGACACTGCCCTTGGAAGCAGGTGAAGGCTGAAAGGTGATTTCTTAATCCCTTCAAGAAATTTGCAGCTCTTTGGGTTTTTCTTTCCCCCCCTGGAACACCATTAGAAGTTTAACTCTCCCGGACAACACTCACTGTTGGTTGGGCTAGTTCTGCAGGAAACAACATGTATGTGTGTTTGCTTTTGTTCTCCTTTGGCACCTTCTCTTGCTCTGTTGTACAGAAGAAGCAGCAGTCATAGTTTCTGGTTTAAAGAACACAGATGTCTTCGTGGGGGAATCTGCCACGTTCACCTGCGAGCTCTCGCACCCGGGCGTGAGGAACGTGCAGTGGTGGCTCGATGGATCTCCCCTGCACAACAACTTTGTGACTGAAATCTCTGAGCAGGATGGGAGGATCCACACTTTAACCCTAAAGGATGTGGCGTGCCATGACTCAGGCACTGTCACCTTCCGAGCTGGGTCCCTCATATCTTCAGCTAAATTATTAGTCAAAGGTATTTTGTTGTTGGAAAGATACCCGTGGCCACCTCTGGACTTGCTCAGTGCACTAGTGCTTCTGCCTTCCAGGCTACCCTTACTAAATCCCAGCACGGTTCTTCTGTATCCTGCAACCCTCCACTTCTGCAAGTCACCCATGCTTACAGCAGAAGTCTCATTTGTACAACCACACTGAGTTTTTGAGTGGTTCAGGTGAGAAAGGGTTGCAGGGTCGGGGCTGCTGCTTTCACCTGACTTCACATGACAGTAGAGCTGAACACAAGCCACTGTGATAGCACATGAGTGTTTTTATCCCCTCTTCAACTTTTTTTCTAATACCACAAATTATGTAGCTGGAAATTCACAGAATACACTGGCCCAGGTTGCCCAGAGAGGTAGCAGATGCCCCATCCCTGGAAATATTCCAGGGCATGTTGGATGGAGCTCTGATCAACCTGATCTACTTGAAAATGTCCCTGCTGACTGCAGGGGGGTTGGACTAGATGGCACATAAAGGTCCCTTCCAACCCAAAACATTTTGTAATTGTGTGACAGCTACCACCGTGCTGCTGCTCCATAGCCAAGCTCCAAGCACTGAGCTCATTATGTTCCCAAGATAAGACTTTGAGTTGTTGTATTGATGGCTCCAGATTTCTTCATGGAAAGCAAAGGGTTTGGGGTAACACAGTGACTAAATGAGGCTCATTTGTTGACTGCCCTAATAGTAATGCACTAGCAAAGCCTGGTCTGGTCTGTTGAATAAATTATTTTCTTATTTGGTAAGGGTAGCCACGTGCTGCAAATAACATTGAGCTCCAAACTTGATCAAGAAAGCTCCTTCCCATCCAGCCCCTTCACAGCCCTTGGGGAAAAGCTGCTATTTTTCAGACTAAAGTAACACTTATTCCTTGCTTGGAAAAGGGATTTGTCTCTAAGGAGATATAAAGGGTTAAGAGTTCTTTATTAAAATCTCCCCCCACGCTGTAACTGCCCTCACAGGAATGATCCATAGTGTGGAACAGCAGTCAGTGGTTGATGCCTCCTCCTCTGCAGAATGTGTCCCTTGCACAATCAGAAAATTGAACTCCCTGCAAAGATAAAATACCAAATCACTCCTTCCTCCTATCAGAATGATGCAGCAACACCCCACAGATCCCACAGCCCTTTCTCTCCCTTTGGAGTTTCACATTTTCAGAGGCAGAGGCTCTGGTTCTGAGCTCTTTGGGCAAAGAACTCCGGTGCACCTAAAATGCCAACTACAAATAAATGCATCCTTAGGTGTTCCACTCAGGCAAATAAAGGGCTCCTGAGTTTTTAGCTCACACAATTACAGGATCACTGATGTAGGAAGGGACCTCTGGAGATCATCCAGACCAAGCCCACAGTTCATGCTGATACAAATGGGGGGGGAGGTGCGTATTTTGTGCTTCTGCTAAGACCTGATTTCTTTGTGTGAACCTGAACCACAGGTAATCTAGTAAATGGCTAGCATTGGAGCAGGAGGAGAGAGGTATTTAAATTAAAAACCAGTTACATTGTGCTCAGTAAATTTGATTGAGTAAGAAAATAAAACACTAGTAAAATTCTAACTATGCTTCTGGTAACAGCCAAGTTCATACACTTGATTTTGTCCAGAAATGTGAAAAGAGATCTTTGAATTAGGTATTTCCATCCATATAGCTATCCATGGCTTGTTCTTCATCAAGGAACAAGTTGGCTTTGTCTCTGTTCCATGTGGCCCTTTCTCCTGGTGTAGGGCATGCTTGTCACTGGATATGTTCTAGAATAAGTGAAATCTCATGGAAGATTTTCTTGTTGAGCCTTCACAATATCATTGCCATACAGCTACCTTCATTTGTGGCCCACCATGATGGAATCTTCATGCATGGGCAGAGGGGGAAAGAGAAAAGTTTGAAGAAGCTGCCACCTTCTTCTGATCCCCTTTGGCAGGGTGAGAATTACAGGTTCCAGAGTGCTTACTTGCTCCCAAGGAGCTGTCTGCCATTCTGCATGGGTGAATAGGGTCGCAAAGGTCTTCACCTAGCAGAGGGAAAGAACAACAGGTCAGTGGAACCAGGACAAGTCCCTTCTCTGAGACCACAAGGTGACATTTTGCTGTGAGGAGTACATCTCCATCTTATGAAAGGGGATGGCAGTGTGCTCCCCATCTGCACAGATACCTTCTTGCTTCTTCACTCCTGATACAATTAAAACACCTCAATGATCTGCCATTGATGCTTCCTCTCCATAAACCCACATGCAGACACATGGAGTGGTAGAGGAGCCTCTGAGGGCAGGATCAAGCCTTGCAACTTTCCAAAAGACTTTTCCAAAACTCTCTTTGCTTCCCAGAGTCTGCCAGTAGCATCCCAGATCCTCAACCTGAGGACCATTCCAGACAGAAGTCCAGTGTAGTTTGTTCTAGCTGGCTTCTGATCAGAACAATTCTTTGAAAGCTCAAGACAGATATCAGCTCTCTCTTACTGTCATCTTTTTATGTACCCCTGTAGCCCTATCAATATGGGGGACAGTTGACATAGTTGTGCTGAGAAAGGTGTTGCAGAAAGACTTCCACTTTCAGACTTCACTGGGATTTTTCTTTTCAGCCTATGTATCAAGTTGTATGAAGGTGGTCCAAGAGGCTCTTCATCTTCAGAGATGAACCTTCTGTGATTCTAGGAGCTGCGTATCCAGCTGCTCCCAGCATCTTATGGGCTCTCAAACTGAAACTGCAATTTCATGCTGCATCTCTAGATCAGCTACTGTCAAGGAAACCACATTATTTCACCCTGAGAGATATTTTTGTTGCAGAGGAACACATGGTTAATCAAAGCAACAAATTTCTATCTCCTATGAAGTGCCCTTTCATGTTAGGGTTGTCCTGGAGCTTTGCTCTTTGTGCTGCCAATGGCTCCTGACATAATAGCCATCACCACCACAGGACAGGAATGAGGGTTTGCATTTGAGTATTGCATTTCTTTCCAATGAATTGTTGTGGTTTGCTCATACAAGGAGCCTTTAGTAGAGTTTGTGGTATTTTCCTTTTGCTATGTGAGGCTGAGTGTCACAGGGAACTACTCACAACAGCCCATCCCTTGCATTTCTCCATCTCAGACCTTCTGTCCTCTGGGAAACAGAAATACTTCACATACAGTGCTTCCTAGTCTAGAGGATCTCAGCAGGATAATCAGTCCTGGAGAGAATCTCAGCAGATGCTCTGCACAGGAGTTTGCATTCAGGACTGTTCCAGTTCAAGCCTGGATTTCTGGTGGCTCATTTGCCAGTGGGATTGCTGTGTTCTAACGTGTGGGGTTTGTTTCCATCCTGCTTGATGCTGACAGAAGCACAAACTAAACTGCTAACCCCTGGTGTGCCCAGGCAGCTTCTTGCTTGCACTGTGACACTGCTTGCTTGACACAGGCTCTGTGCTTGTCAATTAAAATCTCTGAGTTACCATTTCCATGAGGATCTACTAACGCATGTCCTTCCTGACGTGTTGGTTAACAGATCCAACCATTGAAGTGGTCAGTCCCATGCAGGACATAACTGTTGATGAAGATGGCACAGCAGAGTTCATATGCCAGTATTCTAGGCCAGTGCACGCCATATGGAAGAAAAATGATCAGGAAATACATGCAGATGGGCAGCGAGTGATTATCGATCAGGACTGGAATGTCAGCATGCTAACAATTAAATCTACGGTCCCAGAAGACACTGGCATCTATTCTTGTGAAGCTGAAGGCACTAAAGTGATGGCTACACTTGATGTTCAAGGTGAGGTCTTCCAACCAGAGAGGAAGACTATGATGGGTTCCAAATAGAAGAGGTGGAAAAATTATGGCAGCACCTCACAATAAGAGACACATCAGATACCCACTCTTTGGTGTTCACTCCAGTGCTGCTAAATGATAAATGGGAGATCATGGGAACTGGATATGAATATGAGCAGCATTTCACTGGAGCTTACTTGCCCAGAGAGGTGGTAGATGCCCCATTCCTGGAAATGTTCCAGATCAGGTTGGACAGGACTCTGGACAACTTGCTCTAAGTGAAGATGTTCTTGCTGACTGCAGGGGGATTGGACTGGGTGACCTTTAAAGGTTCTTTCCAACCCAAACCGTTCTATGCTGACATCACTTACACATCATACATCAGCAATGAACTGAAACATCGGTGCAATGGGATGTGTGCTGCTGAAATGCTGTAAATTCACAGGTGTAATGATAGGACCAAAGGAATAACAAGAGTGGTTTTGCTGTTACAAAGTGCTTTTGATCTCACAATGTGCTTTAACCCCTAATGGAGAGTGTGAAATTCCATTTTATTTTCATCTAAGCTACAGCATCTTGGCATTTGACTTCTTCCAAATGCTTCTCACTTGGCACCAGCATCTGTAAGGGGCCTGAGAAACAATAATACAATATTAACAATAAATTTAGAATTTTATATTGATGTTCCTGGGGTTTTGGGTTTGTTTGGGTTGGGGTTTGGTTGGTTGGTTTTATGGTTTTTTGTTTGTTTTATTTTTTTTGGGGGGGAGGGGTGTTGTTTGGGTTTTTTGGTTGGTGGGTTGGTTGGTTTGGGGGTTTTTTAATAGTAGTTGTTGGGTTTTGCTTTCGAAGTGTTCAAAGTCAGGTTGAATGGAGGTTTGAGCAACCTGGTATAGCTGAAGGTGTCCCTGCCCACAGCAGGGGGTTGGACTAGATGATCTTTAAGGTCTCTTCCAACCCAAACCATTCTATGATCCTGTGGTTTGGGTTTGGGTTTTTTTTTTTCCTGATGTATATGGAATTACCATTTTTGGTCAGCAGATGAGCAAGAGTTCTGATTTGCTTTCTGAATATTTGTGTTTTGTTAGACTGTTATGCCTGCTTGCTTAACCAGAAGAGCAGGATAGGATTGGTTATATTTTTTTTTTTTAACCTCTATAAGTACTTTCTATTTTAACAACTTAAAAAGATATTAATGAATATAATCTCAGAGCAGCCCAAAGGAGGCACAAATTGCAGCTGATTGATTGATTTTTTTTTTTTTTTGTAGTTTGGGAAACCAGTACTAAACAAAATATATAATCTCTAGGGATTTATACACCCTTCTTTGTTCTCCAAAAGAATGACTATTATAAAAGTCATCAGTTTTTTTTTTTTTTGTAACTTCTGCTTTTTTTTTTTTTTTGGTTTTGTTATTAAATAAATTGTTAAGCTCTTTGTTTCACTTAGAACAGTTCCAGATAGTGGTTGTGGAGATCTAAACAGGAATAACTGATGGTGTTGGGTGAGAAGCTCAATATGAGCTGCCAGTACACATTTGCAGCCCAGAAAGCCAACCAGCTCCTGGGCTGCATCAGGAGAAGTGTGGCCAGCAGGTCAAGGGAGGTGATTCTCCCCCTCTACACTGCTCTGGTGAGACCCCACCTGAAGTACTGTGTCCAGTCATGGAGCCCCTATTACAAGAAAGATATGGATGTGCTGGAACATGTCCAGAGAAGGGCCACAAGGATGAGCAGAGGGCTGGAGCTCCTCGCTATGAGGACAGACTTGAGGGAGCTGGGGTTGTTCAGTCTGGAGAAAAGAAGGCTCCAAGGAGACCTCATTGTGGCTTTCCAGTATCTGAAGGGGGCCTATGAGAAAGCTGGGGGGGGACTTTTTCAGGTGTCAGGTAGTGATAGGGCTGGGGGGAATGGATCCAAGCTAGAGAAGGGTGTCTCTGCCCACGGCAGGGTCTTGGAGCTAGGTGATCCTTGGGGTCCCTTCTGACCCTGACAACTCTGGTTCTGTGATATTAAAACTGATGCTGGCCATATTATGGTGTTTGTGTAAACTGTATTTACTCAACCCTATGTTCCCACTGCCTGCATGTAATTTATCCATCTAGCTGCTCTAACGCAAATTATATTCCCATGCTCCCACCCCTTGCTGCTTGCCTGTGCACAAAGCACGACTCTGCAAGCAGATGGAGTACATGGACACGTGCAAGTTTGTGACCACACACAACTGGGAGAATAAACCTTGCACATCATCACCGAGCTTTTGTAACACTTTAGCAATTTACTATTCCAGATACTTGTAATGCCTGTTTCATGATTTTATTTGTGTGTTTCCAGACTTGCAATCATGCTGTTAACTCAGACAACAGTCACTGTTGTTTTGCCAGCTGTAATATTCTCTTGCATTTGCTTTGCCTGCAAGACACTAAAATGTCATCATGAGCTACCAGTGGATTCACATCTCCCCAGTTATGACGCTAATGACACTGCCTGGAAGATGTAAAGGAAATGTTTGCTGCTGTGGAACAGAAGGAATTTGATTAAACTTTAGCTCCCTGAGCTATCCCTTCTCATCAACTATTGATTGATATAAAACACCAACATTTTTTTTTTCTCTCTATTTGTAAAAACAGAAGTCAGGTTTCTGGAGGAAGTCTAGATGAAATGCTGGAGGTCCTAGAAGTTTGTAATTTTTTAAACTATCTCACTGCTCAAAAATGTTTTTAAATGCAGTTTTGTGTTAGAGCCTGGTTGAAATTAATAGCTAAACATTCCATAGTCCATCACATCCATACCTTTTCTGTTGACTTTCCAGCAGTGGGAATCATCCAGCGCACCAAGGCTTGTTAAGATTCAGAGCTGCATGGCCAGACAAATAATATTGCTCATTGTCCTTCTTTGGTAGCCAAGAACAGCATTGTCCAGGGCTTGGAGAATGTGGAAGCTGTGGAAGGAGGGGAAGCCCTGTTTGAGTGCTACCTTTCCAAGCCTGAGTGCTACAACTACAACTGGCTGATTGATGATGAACCTGCCAAAACTACAGAGAACACTGAGATGGTTTACTTTGAGAATGGACTCAGGCATATTCTGCTGCTGAAGAACCTGACTCCCCGGGATAGCTGCAGGGTGACTTTCATGTGCAGTGATGCAGTGACCTCAGCCTTCTTGACAGTGAAAGGTAACTAAGGAACTTGTGCATGGGATGCCTTAAACTTCTGACTGGAAAGGGCAAACAAAGCAGGAAAGAGGAGTGGCAGAGAGGAAAAGTTGCACATGTTGGTTGCTTCTTACTTAAATCTTCTTCCCACACCATAAGTGGAAGATATCTTACCATTTCCTTTTTTTCTTGCTCCATGTGTTGTGGAAGGGATATAAGCAGCATCAGCTGGCACTGACTCAGCAGCAAATGACTGCCTTGCCATTGTCCTTATTCTGATGAGTTGTGTCTACAGGGATGTCAAGGCTCTAGAGATGATAGATCAGCAAGAATATTATCTCCGAGTTTTCACTGGAGACCACTGTGAGGGTCTGATGTCCCAGAAAAACCATTCTCAGTTAGCCTAGTATCTCCATTGTAGTTTTCTGCTACTTAGGAAATGAAAGACCTTCCTATGTTGGGTTTTGCTGCTGAAAGTTTTGGAAAGTTTCAGTCCCTGGTGATACTTTCTGTTGTAGTGATACATGGAACTTCCCTTTTAATGATCTCCTTGGTCTCCAAGGCCTGATGGTCCAAAGCATCACCACAAATATTCACAAAGCCTCTCTCTCTCCTGTGTTTTGTTCTCTAACTGAACTTGAAGGTCTCTTCCCACCAAAACTATTCCATGGTTCTAACTGAGGGGGTTTCATTACCTGTCTTTATCTATAGGATGGCGCCTTCAGATCTTGCAGCCTATTGGAGATGTGGAGGTCTCTCCAGGGCAGAAAGCTACATTCAGCTGTGTTCTAAGTGAAGCTGTGCCAGTTAATGAAGTTACCTGGTACAGCAATGATGTTGAGATCCAGTCAGATGAGGACTGGGAGGTACAAGCAGATGGAAACAAATACACACTTATTCTTAAAAAAGCCCAACCACATCATTCTGGAGAGGTGACCTTTGCTTCCAGGGAAGCAATTTCATCAGCCAAGTTATCTGTGATAGGTAAGTGTCTGTTGCTCTGGTCCAGTGGCACTTGGAATCTCAGACTTTGGTACTGAGCTGCAACACTGAATTTTCTAATCTTTGTGTTGATTCTTTTCTCTTTGCCTTGCATGCCTCCAATCGGTGTTCTTAGGCTAAGAAGATGCTGCTGGGCAACTTTTTCTTTTACCAGAAATATTTCACCTCATCAAAGGAAAATTATGGTGCTGCTTGGGAATATAGCTTAGTGGTGGACTTGGTAGAGTAGGCTTAGTGGCTGGACTCAAAGATCTTGAAGGTCTTTTCTAGCCTGAATGATTCTACAGTTCCAAGCTAAACAACCCCAGTTCCCCCAGCCACTCCTCACATGACTTGTGATCTAGACCCTTCACCAGCTTCTTTGCCCTTCTTTTGACATACTCCAACAAGTTCCTTGATGCTGCAGACAGTTCAGGGTCATTGTTATTCTGGATGGGACAAAGTAGTAGGAGAAAAAAAATCATGATAATATGTGACATTAAGTATGTGAGATGACAGCTGGAAAATGAATGCTTGCCATTAGCAGTGTAGATCTGGGCAGACAAAGGAGAAAGTGGTGCACAGGTATGTCTCATGGTCGTGAGCATGTTCTTGCTCAAGTTTGCAGTAAGGCTAGAATCTGTTGTGCTTCCTTCTTGTTGCTTGTAGAAGGCTCTTGGTTGTTTGAGTTGCAAAGCATTATTGCTTATGTCATACATCATGGGACCTCTGTTGTGCCTTCAGCCCACCCTGATCCACCTGAAGAACCAGAAGTTTTAAGTAAGACCAGTCACTCTGTAACTCTGTCTTGGTACAAGCCGTTGAGCGACGGCGGTTCTAACATCCTAGGCTACAACGTGGAGAGGAAAATCCCAGGTCTTGGCTGGCAGTCCTGCAGCAAGGGCATTATTCCAAATATGGAGTTTGTGGTGGACAATCTCAGCCCAGGTGAACCCTACAGATTTCGAGTCTCGGCTGTAAACAAAGTGGGGGCCAGCGAGGCAGTGCACTTCCCTCAGATGGTGCTGCTAGGTGAGAGCGAAGATCTGCCCCCAGGGAGCTGCGCATGGCATGCCTGCTTCACCCGTTCCAGGCACCTCCTGGAAGAGTTCACTCTCTACAGCATCCTTCAGTGCTTTGCTGATGACATGATAGAGGAGAAAGAGCTTGGAGAAGTTGTTCAGGGCTGCCATGAACAACACCTGCTGCCTTGTTAGGACTCAACACTTATTTTCTCCAAACTCCATCAAGCTGCCTTGCGGTCTGCGTTGTATTCATGTGCTGTCTGGCCACCACAGGTTTCTTTTCTGGTGGAGTTTGGATGGAATGAGTCAAGAGGAGCATGTTGGAATGCATTTGGGGTGACTGAGACCCTGGTGCCAATGCAGTGTGTAGGGCAATGTTGTCTTCTTCACCCATCTTCCCCTCTCGTATTATTTGCATCTCTTTTTCAATAACTCCCACAAAGAAATGCTGGAGGACACAGTTCCTATTGTCTGTTGGTGAAACTTTGGAAGCTTCAGAGGGATGGAGAGCTCCTCCCTCAATCTTTCTTTTCTTGCAGCTCATTCTGTGGTAGCTGAGTGCCCAACAAATTCCTTGAGGTGAGAATAATAAGTCACCTCACTGACCTCTGCAGAGGGGCAGATGATGCTCAGGAGTGTGCTGGTTTGTGGAGCTCAGCTGTGTGATTTCCATCCCAGTCAGCATCTCCTTGTTTAATGCATTTGTCTTGACTTCATTTTGGGTATCACTGTTGTACAAAGATCATGCCACTGGCAGACCTCCTTCCAAAGTCAAGGAGATGCAGAGAATTTTAACTTTTTGATTCTTTATTATTTTTGAGCAATTGTAATTTTTTTTTTATACTTTCATGCCTGGGTCAAGCACCACTTTTAACTATCTCTTTTCTTTTTTATTGTTTTCACTGTTTCTTTCTCTTCTCACTCCAGAACCACTTCACTTCTAACACTTAAGATCTTCTAGAATCTATATGACTGCTTGAATACTGGTGATGGGTAAATGAAGAGCAGCAAACAAAGCCAGGAATGTGAAAAATGCAACTACTTTTGCATGTAGATATTTCAGTGGAGCTGGTTTAACTGCTGGGAAGACTTGCAAAGTTAGATATGTTCTTTGGAAGTGCAAACTTTGAATGCTGCCACTTGTTTGTTTTTTTTTTTTTTTCCACCCCCTTGGTTTATCTACACCAGCTAAAGAATCTATAAATTAAGGATGGGATGCTTGGATATTTTACAGAGTGCTCTGGAGTGCCCTAAAGCCAGATGATGATGTGTTCTTTGTGCTAATTTCCCCTTTTTTTGGTGATTGCAGAGCCCTCAGTTACAGTCAGCAGTCCCTTGGTGGGAGGATCAGTCACAGAGGGGGAGGTGGCTCGCTTGGAGTGCATCTTGTCAAGTGAAACTGAAGAGGGAGTGACATGGTTCAAAGGAAAAGAGCAAATAAAAGCTGGAGGGAGATATGAGATCCAGTCTGATGGAACAAAGCAGATACTCATTATTCATGCCTTTAAACCTGAAGATCAGGACACATACACCTGCATGGTTTCTCCTGAAGTGAAATCTGTTGCCACCTTGTCTCTTGAAGGTAGAGAGCATAATCTTGGGATGTTGTATGAGTTCTGCTTATGGACATCCAAAGGCAGCTCCACAGCTTGGACTGGAATTAGTTTTCTTTTACAAGCTGTGTCTAAAGTCCACAAAGAGTTGTTGTCTCTCTGGTAGATACTGCTCAGTATGTTTCTGAGTCCCTAAATACTTTGAGCTGCTCAGAGGAGAATTTTTTAAGCCTGATATTTAAGGTGGGATACAGTTCTTTCTGCATGAGCTTCTGCTGCCTTTTGAGATGTCTTAAGGGTATCTCCCTTGGTCTTCAGCTGCCACTTGAGAAAGAGAGGGCTTTTTATGTTCTGCATGGCCCCTGCCCTAGGCATGCCAGATGGCTTTGGCTCACAGTGCTTAGGAAGGTGAATTGCGTCCCTGTGGTGGGATTATCACCACTGAGGCACATCAGGATATCATCTCATGCCTCCAGCTCCTTCTCCACAGGGACCCAGAGCCCTCATAGTTCCTGTGTGTTCTCTGAGAGCTGCATGTGGATGTCCCAGACATCCTGGAGCATCTCAAAAGGCACTGGGCACTGTGCAAAGGCAACTCAATGTGTCACAAAGGTTGAGTCACAATCTTCAGACTTAGACATACCTAAACTGAGGCATGTACCTCCATGTGAGGTGAGAATCTCAGCTCCCATTACAACCAGTGAAGATCTAAGTTAGTCAGTGAAGCCCTATCTGGCTGTAAAATAGGCAAATAGCTTTGCAGGCTCCATTGACAGTCTTGACTAGATATTCACCGACTGCAACACTCAAAATGAGTAGAAATTAATTTATTTTGGTTCAGATTTGCAAGGAATAAAATTGCTTGGCCATCTTTTATGCACATGTATAGAATCACAGGATGCTTGGTGTTGGAAAGCCTTCTGAAGATAGTGCAGTCCACCTTCCTGCTCAAAGGGTCACAAGCTGGCCAGGACCACATCCAGATGTTAATTTCACACGTTGTTCTCAACAGAATGCTTAGTTAAATGCCCCTGGTACACCTCTGCCCAGGCTTTAGAATGATGTTTCCTTGTGCTTTCTCATGGTTTAGTCACAGACTTTGCCTTTTAACATCTTATCAATTTAATTCTCCTCAGTTCCCACAGCAGCAATGCTAAAGGAGATTGCCAGGGAAGCACCTGCTGCAAGCCAACCAGAAGAGATGGTGGATAGCCATGTCCAGCCCAGCTTACCCCCTGAAGCTGCTCAGGAGGGAGACCTTCACCTCCTGTGGGAAGCCCTGGCCAAGAAACGCCGGATGAGCAGAGAGCCTACCTTGGATTCCATCAGCGAACTGCCTGAAGAGGATGAGAAGCTTCAGAAGCTGAGGAAGGAGGAAGCAGAGATGTCTCATTATTACTCAGAGGAGTACTCAACGTGTGATGAGCTGGCTAGGACAGGAGAAGCAGATTTGTCTTTCACAAGCTCAGATGATGAGTCTAGAGCTGGGACTCCTTCACTTGTAAACTACCTCAAGAAAGCTGGGAAGAAAAGTATCAGTGTGACTAGCAAGGTTCAGTCAGGCAAACTATGGAAGCAGTGGGAGAAGTCCACCGTGGAGACTGTTGTGGCTGCCCCAGCTGCTAAGCCAGCTGCCCCAGAACTGCCAGATTTAGATGACCCTTCCATGAACAAGGCTGCTGTGAAGATCCAAGCTGCATTCAAAGGCTACAAAGTCAGGAAGGAGATCAAGCAGCAGGAGTGCCCGGTGTTTACTGAGACCTTCAAAGACTTCTCTGGGGAGCCTGGAAGCACTCTCCACCTCGAGTGTGTGGCGCACAGCAAAAGCGACATGAACGTGCGCTGGCTGAAAGACGGGGAGGAGCTCTCGGATGGGCGCTACTATCACATAGACAGCTACAACGACGGGACCTGCTCGCTGATCATCACTGGTCTGGACAAGAAAGACGCAGGCAGATACACCTGCGAGGCCTCCAATAAGTTTGGCAAGGTTTCACACAGCGCTAAGGTGGTCGTCGGTGCTCAGGAAGCTCAAGCTCTTCGTAAGGAGAAGCAGGTGAAACAAAGCACCGACAGCGAGACCGAGAGCTCCTCTGGGAGCGAGCTGGATGATGCTTTCCGTAGAGCAGGAAGGAGGCTTCACAGACTCTTCAGGGCCCAGATCTCAACACAGATCTCCGACGTGGAGGAAGAGCTCTTTGTCAGTGCAGATGAAGGGGACATAGAGGTGGTAGACCACCAGACGTACCGTGAGGACGACCAGTACATCTACATCAAGTTTGAGGTCTTGGCTGAGGCGGAAAGCGCTGCCACGCGATTCAGAGAGATGTTTGGTGCTCTGGGGATCCCTGTGGAGATCGACATTTTGGAGCAAGGCCCTAAAAAAACAGAGCTGCGCATTGGGAAAGCGACGCCAGCCACCCACGGGAAGTTTGCACCATCACTGGTGAGGCCTCCACCCCCTCTGCTGACCTCTGATACAGGTAGGTGTAGCAAACTTTATGTTTTTGGGACCTGGAGCAGGTCACAGTGCTTTCTTTTCACTCATGAACAGCTTCTAAAATGTCTTTGTTTTTCATCTGGTGCAAATATTTTTCTGAAATCTTTGCCCTTTTGGAAAATCTGAGGATTTTTTTTTTTTTTTTTTTTTTTGCTTTGAGAGGGAGGTTAGTGATGAAGGAGGAGGGTGCAAAATATTGACTTACCTTCAAAGCTGCTTTTCACAAGGGAAATGTCCCCTACTCGTTAATATCAGATCATAGAATTCACAGTCTCACAGTATATATCAGAGGTTGGAAGGGACCTCAAGAGATCATCAGGTCCAACTCCCCTGCCAGAGCAGCATCACTTAGGGTAATCTGCACAGGAATGCATCCAGGTGGGGTTGGAAAGTCTCCAGAGAAGGAGACTCCACAACTCCACCCTGGGCAGCCTGTTCCAGGGCTCTGTCACCCTCACTGGAAAGAAATTTCTCCTCATGTTGAGGTGAAATCTTCTATGTTCAAGTTTGAACCCCTTGTTCCTTGTCTTATCACTGTGAACCACCCAAAAGAGCCTGGCCCCCTCCTCCTGACACCCATCCCTCAGATATTGATAGACATTGATCAGATCCCCTCTCAGTCTTCTCTTCTCCAGACTAAACAGCCCCAGGGCTCTCAGTCTCTCTTCATAGGGGAGATGCTCAAGTCCCCTAAGCATCTCTTCCAACCCTTGTTTGGGTTGGAAGAGATCTCTAAGATCATCGACGTAGGGTCTGCAGCTGTGGTATTGCAATGTTTATGTTGCTATGGAATTTCTTTGTGCAGTTTGTCAGGAAGTTTCTTCTTGCTGATTTTCACAGATAAAATATATCACTCTGCAATTAAAAATCCCTAGAAACCAGAAACCTTCAGGCACTGGGCAGCAGAGCTCTTAAAATGCAGCTTTTAACACAACCAAGCTTTCCTTTTCTTCCCTCCTAACAATCCTGACTTCAGCTCCCATGTTCATGACTGAGCTCCAAAACCAAGAGGTACAGGACGGCTACCCAGTCAGCTTTGACTGCTTCGTGGTTGGCAAACCTCTCCCCACGGTTCGCTGGTTCAAGGATGGAAAAGCCATTGAAGAAAATGATCATTACATGATCAATGAGGACCAGGAAGGCTGCCACCAGCTGATCATCACAGCTGTGGTCCCCACTGACATGGGTGTTTACCGCTGCCTCGCTGAAAACAGCATGGGAGTCGCTTCAACCAAGGCTGAGCTACGAGTGGACTGTGAGTCTCAAAACCACTGTACACAAAGCAAGGGAAGGATCCTGCTGAAAGATGGAGATAATTTGGTTTTTCTAGAAAAACATAATTTACTTTTTTTTTTTTTTTAATGTATGCATTGTCCACGATACCATAGAGTCATAGAATCATTTGGGTTGGAAAAGACTATTAAGGTCATCCAGTTCAACTCTTAACCCAACACTGCCAGGTCACCACTGAACCATGTCCTTCAGCTGCGGATCTGCATGTCTTCCAGTTCCTCCAGGGATGGTGACACCACCACTGCCCTGGGCAGCCTGTTTCAGGGCCTCACAACCCTTTTGGGGAAGTCATTTTTCCTAATATCCAACCTAAACCTCCCCTGGCACAACTTGATGCCATTTCCCCTTGTCATATAATTTGTTACTTGGCAGAAGTGACTGCAACCTCCTTTCAGGGAGTTGTAGAGAATGAGAGGATCTCCCCTCAGCCTCCTTTTCTCCACACTAAACCACCCCAGTTCCTTCAGCAACTCCTAAGAATTTTGCTCTAGACCCTTCAACAACTTTGTTATCCTGCTCTGGACCTGCTCCAGCTCCTCAATGTCCTTCTTGTAGTGAGGACCCCAAAACTGAGCCCAGTGTTCTAGGTGTCGTCTCACCAGTGCTCAGTCTAGGGGGACAATCCCTGCCCTGGTCCTGCTGGACATACTATTGCTGACAGAAGCCAGGATGCTCTTGGCTGCTTTCGTCACCTGGGCACATTGGGTTTCACTTGTGAACCTCTCAAGGCTCAGAGCAAAGTAGTGTGGCATTCTCCTGCACTAGCAGTGTGAAATCTACCTGCCAGATTAGCAGGGAAACTCTAATTATGGTAAGAAAACCAATTTCAAAACTCAGATTACAGCAAACACTTCATTTTCCATTTAACAGTGACCAGCACTGACTATGAGACAGCAGCAGATGCAACAGAGACATCTTCTTACTACAGTGCCAAAGGATATATTTCAAGGTAAAATATTGAACTCCAGCTCTTTCTTACTTCTGCCTTGAGAAGATCAATAGGTGTATGTATGCCAAGCCTGGGTTTCCTCTGTCTAGCAGGATCAGTTTAATGTCCTAAGGGAACAAATGAAGCATCTGAGGTGCAATAACTGCAAACAAGGGACATTTGTCATGTGCAGACTTGCTCTGGCTGCCTGGGGTTGAGCCTGGATAGTTCTTCATGGTACCACTCCTTTATTTCTGATGTCAAACAGTGCTGAATCTGTTGTCAGGTTGACAAAACCCCACAGGCTGAATTAAGCTAGAACCGGAGATTCTGATTCCTAACTCCTTTCTGACTTGCTGACTTTCTTCTTTCTAATTGCTTCTTAGCCGAGAACAGGAGGAATCTGCCTTTGAGGAGGAGCAATTGCCCCAGATATTTGATGAGCTTCATGACATTCATGTGGCACCTGGAGCATCTCTGGCTAAATTTCACCTCAAAGTGAAAGGTGAGGAGAGCACTGAGGGTTGTTTCAGGTTGGCTGTCAAGTTGAAGTGTTGGATGTGGTTTTCTGGTGTTCTCTTCTGCAGCTGTGATCTCAGCCCTTGCATCTTGCACCATGTTAACAGAAACCAGCTAGAAGAACGTGTTCATGCTGATGAACGTTGACTTTTGCTGCAGATTCAGGCAGATTATGTGTCTCATTCTGTGTCCATGTCTCCAAGCATAGTTCCAGGCACAAGTTTCTGAAAACTGAGACTTGTAATTCTATGAGCACATTGGTTATGGAGAAGAAATAAGCAATAGAACAAGATAGAGAGGGTGTCCTTTATTGAAAGAGTCCTGGGCTTGTCTTAGTCTAAGATGGAGTTGGTGCAACAACCTAAAAACTGCAAAAACATTTTCCTGTTGTTGACTGTCCGGAATGGGGAAAGATTGGAATTCTCCTCTTTGATTGCTGCCTGTAAAAATGATGAAAGCTGCTTTGGCCTCAGCTTTTCTATTTGTGTACATTGCAAATCAGATCCAAGTGTTTCCTTTCCCACCTGGAAGGCTTTTGCACATGCAGCCAACATGATGTGCCAGAAACTGAATGTGTCTGTGTGAGATGAAATTCCCCCCACTCACCGACAATAACCAGGCTAGCTCAGTCTGGAAGCAAATGAGAGCTCTATTTGCAAGCAGAATCTACAATCTATGATGAAACGCAATGAATATGTACAAATAGACACAATTCACAACATTTACAAATATATACAATCAACAGAAAAGCACAATCAAGCTCCCTTTGCTTCCCCCCAAAGGGGACCTTTCCCAAGGGGCCTCTCTCCCAGGGGCTTCCTCCCCCAGACCCCCCTGGCAGAAAGCAGAGTTAGCTAAAGCAGAAAAGTTGTTAACTTAGCTTGCCAAGGTCAGTGTGTTATCTTCAGCCAGAAAAGAAGAAGAAACAGCAGCCAGACAGCTCAGCAAGTTGCTCCGACTGCAGACTGTAGAGTGCCCACTTTGTTTTGGGTAATAGTTCTTAAACATTTCTATCTATCCAATGGAAGTGTTTAGAACAATCAGTATTTTGCTTTCTTACACCCAATAGTGACTTATTTACACTCTTTCACTTTCTCTGCTCGAACTTTGCAAAGAAAAATTAAAGAGAGAGTTTCAAACCATCACACTGAAGAGGCAGGAAAGAGCTTTAGCAGATAAATAGCATTTCGTGACTTTGCAGCCATTCCTAATTGAGTATACCCCTGAAGCATCAGCCCTGGGAAGAGCTGAGGATTCCTTGGCTCTTACTTAGAAGGACCTGCCTGTTGGGAGATGCTCTCAAATCCCTGTTGCCAACGCTTCTACTTCTCCATGCCTGTGCCTCCTCACAGGGTACCCACAGCCTCGTCTCTATTGGTTCAAGAATGGGCAGCCCTTGAAGCCCTCAGATCGCATCCTGAAGACTGACAAACGAGAGTTCCACTCCCTGGAGATCCGTGACGTCACGAAGGCAGATGCTGGCCAGTACTCAACCTTTGTCATCAACAATGCTGGTTCTGCATACTCATCAGCCAGACTGGTAGTCAAAGGTAGGCACTGGAGTCTTTTTGGCACTTGTTTTTCTCTTTTCCAGGCCCTCTTTCCATTTTGGCCCTCCAAGGTAAGCCGAGTGAGGTGGGGAAGCCTATAGCTGAAAGGTGACACAGCTCAATCTTGGTTCCCCTGTAAATGTCCTGTGTGTCCTGAAGGTGAAGCATGCCACTTCTCTAATGTCTGATTGATTGATGTAACTTGACAAAACAAGTCCTCCACTGGATCACAGATCAGGTTGGAAGGGACCTCTGAAGGTCATCGAGTCCAACCCCCCTGCCAGAGCAGGACCATAGAATCCAGCACAGGTTGCACAGGAACACAGATGGGTCATGAAAGTCTCCAGAGAGACTTTCAGTGGGTGATCATCTGGAACATGTACATTACCAAGTCACCATTCAAAAGGAGTTTTGCCTTGCATTCTTTAAATATGGCATGAGTATTGGCTAAATACTGCTCCTGTCAATTATTAATCTTTCCCAACTGCTACTGAAATATTTTATCTCCATTTGGGATCAAGATCCTTTATTAAGTAATGAGCTATGTGTCTGGAACATGCCTGGGCTGGATGGGGCTTTGAGCAACCTGGTCTAATGGGTGATATCCCTGGCCATGACAGGAGGGTTGGAACTAAGTGATCTTTAAGGTCTCTTCCAACCCAAACCATTTTATGATTTATAAACATCCATTTTATTCTTGCCCAACATCTTTATCTTTAATGGTTGATCTTAGTAGAACTGATGGCCTCTGCTATTAACAATTCTCCCATTTCTCAGTTCTCTCTGATCCTAACAATTCTCTGGCACTAACAATTCTCTGTAGGATCTCCAGTGAGGAGTAATCCCCTGGAGTCACTAATATTTATGGACACAAAGGTATCTGTACTTCTCATTTTGGTTTTTCTCCTTGCATTACAGATCCTCATGAGAAAGAAGAGCCTTCAGACACAGGTAAGAGAAGCTGTAGCAGGTGATAACAGAACCCCTAGGAATTTTTTTCACTCAGAAGGTGTCACCCCATGTTTCATCAATGATGTCATTTTCAGATTCCCGTGAGCAGCTAATTCCACCAAGGTTCTTAGAAAGATTTACTAACAAAAAGGTGAAAAAAGGTGCCAGCATCACATTATCTGTAAAAGTGGAAGGTAAGTGGCTTGACACTTTGCCTCTCTGCCTAACACTTAAACTTCATAACATCATGACACATTCTAGGCTCTCTGACCCAACTCATTGTAACCTCATCTCCTGTATCTGAAGTCTGGAACTCTGAACTTTGTGAGAGATTTTATGTGCCTTACAGGGTAGCATCTTGCTCATCTTCAACTCTGCTTTCTTGTGTGCAAAAACAGGGGTAATAACACTTCCTAGCCTTGTGAAGATGTGTTGATTAACAGTTTTGGTCTTACAAAAAGGTTTAACGTTCTTTTGAGTCTGCTGTAGAAAGCTTTATGCCCCTTTATTATACATTTTGCCTGCTGTTGTTGTTGGAAAAGCATCAGGAAACAGATCAAAATAGCATTTATTCACAGCATGGTTCAGAACTGTAGGGAAGGAACATCAATAGGAACCTTATTGGCTTTTCTTTAGGACATCCACCACCAGAAATTACTTGGCTGAAAGAAGAGTCTCGAGAAGGCATCCTGTGGATCAAACCAGAAACTCCTGGGTATAAACTTGCCAGTTCAAATATGCATCACAGTCTGATCCTGCTGGATGTTAAAAAGAAGTACAGTGGAGCTTACACCTGCATTGCCACCAACAAGGCTGGCCAGTCCATCTGCACTGCCACCCTGGAGGTTGCTGATGGTAAGTCTTGGTGACAGCACAAACGCTGTGTGAGCCTTTGTGCAGCAGCCATGACTGATAAGGAAAGTAACCAAATCACAACTGGAAATCAAAAAAGCATTTTCCCAAGATCAGCCACCACTCTGCTTGCTCTTTACTACTATAATTTGTTTAGATTCTTGTGTTAGCTTGGATTAGTTTAGACTCTGGGATTTAGTTTCTTGGATTAACAGCAGGACCTCTTCAGCATAAGCAGAAGACAGGTCTAAGAGACAACCAAATTCAGCAGGAAGGAAAAGGACAGAAGGAAAGGCAATGTAAAGGAACTAGAAAAAGTCACCATTTGAAGAATGATTTTAAGTGCTTCAATCTGTAAAGGTGTTTTGTATTACAGAATTGCCTTAAAGCAGATAGAATTATTTGATTCCACCTTTGCAGAGCTTTCCAAGGCCTCTTCCTGCACAATTCCTTCAGTAAGATGAAGGACAGGGAAATATAGACTGGGAGTAAGGACAGCACTGTGAAGGACTCCAGTTTTCTGATATCCCATACTTTTTCTGTACTAAGAGATACAGGAGCACAGCTTCAACATTTCTATGGTGCAATTTTACATCTCTGTGAACAGGGAGAGGAGCAAAATACTTGCATCCTCTGAATGGTCATATGGTCAGGAGCTGCCAACAGGGCAGATTCAACGTGGCAGTGCTCCCAGTAATCCATGTCTAGGACATGTGCCTACATTAAATACATTTAAAACCCATCCTTTCCTTTCTTTGCTCTAATAATAAACCCTAATCTTGCAGTGAAAGAGGCTGCAGTTCTGACCCAGGAGCGTGTGATGGTGTCAGAAGCCATCATGACCACACTGGGGTAAGTGGTTGGCCACCTGTGCTGAAGTGGACCAGTGCAGGTAGCACCCTGCAGAAGTTCCCACGGGTCATTTTTAGGCACTGTTCACTTTGAGCATTTTATATTCATGACTCACACAGGCACCCTGATGTAATGGGAGCACATCTCTTGGCAGGACCACGGCATCTGTGTGTTCTCCAGTCCTTGGTTTCCTGATGAAACCACTGGAAACTGTTGAGCTCCAGTTCACCGTAAATTGACTGAGGCTTCAGATTCCCATTTGCCATAGTGCCTCAAACTGTAGTAGCTTTATTTCAGAGTCAGCTGAGGATAAGTCCCAGTAGAACCAGTAATAGATTTATTTCAGAGTCAGCTGAGGTTAAAGTCCCAGTAGAACCAGAGAGATGGAGGCTACTCTGCTCTGCAGCCCACTCCCTGAGCAGCCAGGTCTTCCCAAGTTAAATAAAAGTCAGGAATAAGGAGAATTCTCAGATAGGATTTAACTCCTAAATTCTGAAGATTAAGACAGCCTCCCCCCCCCACCTCCAGTGTTTCTGTGCCTCTATGAGCCAAATGGCCCAGTTCTTGTATTGGCCTTGATGAGTATCAGCTGCCAGCACCTGTGGTCCAAACCAGTGTCCTAATCCAGACATTCCCAGCCTTCACACAGAAGGTGTGAGGAGGATGAGGTGTTTCTCATTTAGCTCTCCTTACTACACATTTTATTTTAACTTTTAACTCTGTTTTACTCTTTCAGAGATATTCAGCCCTCTGATGGAAGAGAAGGTAAGAGAAGCTCTTTCATCTTTCCTGCTCCTGCTCCTCCCATCTACAGCTGAGATTGTTTGTGCATTTCATGATTACCACCTGCTTCTGTCCTGTTTTCCTGAAACTATCTGAAATGTTGGAGCTTTTCAGGACTGGTCTTTGTTCAAGGGTGAATTTTTTTTTTGGATGAAGTGTGAGCAAGCATACTTTTAAAAACAGGGGAAGTGGTCAAAATTAAAGATTCCTTCCACAGAAGCTTTTATTACTTAAACAAAAGATGACTTTCCAATGACACTGCCTGCTTAATAGAGAATTCTCTCATTTGCAGGAGACCTTGAAGCTGGTGTACCCAAAACCCCTATTTCATTAGCTGATGTAGGCTCAGAGGAGTTCTTCCAGAAGCTCACCTCTCGTATCTCAGAAATGGTATCTGCAAAAATAAGTCAGGGTAAGGAGCCTGGCAACCTCAATTTAATTAACGTGGAACAATATATAACTTGTATTAGGTATCATTTGAACTTCAAATATCAGTGAGATTTGTAAAGCAGGTTTTGAGAGAGTCATCCCACATAAGCATTTCACACTTTGCTCTTGCTCTGCTCTTTTAGCTACACTTCGAGTGCCAGGTGCAGAGAGTGATGATGAATCAAAAACTCCCTCTGCATCTCCTCGCCATGGACGATCCAGACCTTCATCCATTGCTCAGGAGTCCTCCTCTGAATCTGAAGATGGGGATTCCAGAGGAGAGGTGTGATAACTTTATGGACAAGGGAGAAAACTTAGCATGACCAATCTCCTATGATTTAAGAATGTCCACAGGGTAGTGAAATACTGGAACAGGTTGTCCAGAGATCCCTGAAGACATTTAAGGTCAGGCTTGATGGGACTCTGAGCAACCTGATCTTGTTGGAGGTGTTCCTGTTCACTGCAGGGGGGTTGGACAAGATGACCTTTCAGGATCTTTTCCAACCCAATGAATTTTATGATTCTATCTCCTTAAAGGGAATACTTCACTATAATCTAGCAATTAAATATTGGTTCTGTGATACAGACCACAGAGAATCAAATCTTGATGCTGACTGTGTGATCTTGAACAAGCTGTTCAAGTCAACATGAGCAAAACACATTCATTACTTGGCACCTTTAGCTGAGGTGACTGAGCTTTAGAAAGTCAGAGCATGACTGTTTGTGGCCTTGGATAGAGCTGATCAGAAGAATTTTAAGAACTTTGTGAGAAAAAAAGACAGTTCTCTGTAAAGTGGAAAAATTTGGGGTATTCATTTCAAATACCTCTTAAAAAAGAAAACTTAATTAGGACTTTGACAATGCTATAACTTTCAGGACCATTGTTTGCTTTAAAAGAAAAATTCCCTGGTTCATGGTGCCAATCCAAAACACCACTGATGGTTCTGAAAACATGGCCTGGTCCCCCTGGAGACTCAGCCTTCTGCTTGCAAAAAGCAATCTGTGATTCATTTTGCTCTGCAAGGGCTGGAGAATAAACCCTTGAACATGAAACAGATATACCAGCAGAGTTTTACTGCGTTCTGGTTTCACAGATCAAAGTAACTCTCTGTCCTTTCCTGCCTGCAGATCTTTGATGTCTACATGGTCACAGCTGACTACGTGCCTGCTGCTCCTGACAAGGAGGCCATTGCTTTGAAGGAAGGGCAATATGTGGAAGTTCTTGACTCAGCTCATCCTCTGAAGTGGCTGGTCAGGACCAAACCCACAAAATCCAGCCCCTCTCGACAGGGCTGGGTATCTCCAGCTTATCTGGATAAGAAATTAAAGGTGATGATCATGCTGTGTTTGCTTTTCATGGGAAATTAGTGTCACCTTTTGCAGTTTGGAGCCATCCCTTTTGCCAGGAGTGATGGATGAGGAGGTTGTTGAAGGTGTCTGTAACATGATTGGACTTTTTGGTGTTCTGATTAGACAACATTAGTCAGCACTGGATGCATTCCTGTGCAACCTGTGCTAGATTCTGTGGTGCTGCTCTGGCAGGGGGGTTAGACTCAATGATCTCCAGAGGTCCCTTCCAACCCCTAACATCCTGTGAACATTCCTCTAGGTGTGCAGGGGGGGGCTGAGTTCAAAAGACTAATCATCCCCCAGCAAAAAAGAGATTCCATACTGGTTTAGGAATAGTTGAAAGGGGCTGTGAACACAAGAGGGACATTCCTCAGTGTGCTAACTTAAAAGAATAATGTTTTATTCTTGTATTTTAGTTGTCACCAGAGTGGGGAACAATAGAAGCTCCTGAGTTCCCTGGAGAGTTTGTTTCTGAGGATGAGTATAAAAGGAAGCTAAGGTGAGCTGCTGTCATTTGGTATTTGCACCTTGGGGTTTTTCTGCCTTCTGAACTAAGATGAATGTTGGCATCTACATCGCCCCTGTCAGTCACTGGTTTTATTCTGCTGAGTCTTGCCACTTCCCTTTTCCTAGAATCAAGCAAGCTCCTGATTCTCTCAGACTTGTCACTTTTTCTCTTTGATTGATTTTTTTCCTGTTTATTTCAGCCTAGAAAAATTCCAGGCAGTCTAAATCATTTAGGTGACCTGAAAGAAGGAATTTGCACAATGCCACTCTGGAACCTGATTTCACAAAAATCCTAAACTTCAGTACTTTGGGGTGCCCTGTGTCTGTGGAAGTCTCAACCTGCCAAGGATAATTGTGATGTTCTCTGCTTTGTTTTTGCCTGTCTGTCTTCTCTTCAGTGTTCTTATTCAAGAGCTGTTGATCTCAGAAGAGGATTACATTCAAGATCTACTGTTCCTCCAGAATCATCACCTGAAGTTCACTGAGACCTGTCCCAACGTACCAGGAGCTGTTGCCAGCCAGAAATCCACCATCTTCAGAAATGTTGATGACATTGCTTGCTTCCATTCCAGGTGGGCATTCCCATGTGTCTTCACTGGAGACCAAGGAGTGGCTCACACACCTGATGTCAGAGCCACAGGAACTGTGAGCATTGCAAAGCACTGGGAAATGCAAGGGAGTTTCTCCAGGCTGAACCCTCAGCCACTCCTCACAAGGCTCATGTTCTAGACCCTTCAATAGCTTTGTTGTCCTCCTTGGGTCCCACTCCAGCTCCTCAGTGTGGAGGCATTGAGAAGTTTAATGCTTCCTGTTAACTTGAAATCACCTGATTAAAAGATCTGGTTGATGGGGCTGTGTTCTAGCCTCATTCCATCACCCTCTCCCCAAAAGTCCTTTTTTTCTTTTGTGTTCTAGAATCATAGAATCATAGAATCAGTCAGGGTTGGAAGGGACCACAAGGATCATCCAGTTCCAACCCCCCTGCCATGGGCAGGCACACCTCACACTACATCAGGCTGGCCAGAGCCTCATCCAGCCTGGCTGCAAACACCTCCAGGGATGTGGCCTCAACCACCTCCCTGGACAACCCATTCCAGGCTCTCACCACTCTCATGGGGAAGAACTTCTTCCTCACATCCAGCCTGAATCTCCCCACTTCCAGCTTTATTCCATTCCCCCCAGTCCTATCACTCCCTGATATCCTAAAAAATCCCTCCCCAGCTTTCTTGTAGCCCCCTTCAGATCCTGGAAGGCCACAAGAAGGTCACCTCAGAGTCTTCTTTTCTCTAGACTGAACAGCCCCAACTCTTTCAGTCTGTGCTCATAGCAGAGGTGCTCCAGCCCTCTGCTCATCCTGGTGGCCCTTCTCTGGACACCTTCCAGCATGTCCAGATCCCTCTTGTAACAGAGGCTCCAGACCTGGATGCAGTACTCCAGGTGGGGTCTCACCAGAGCTGAGCAGAGGGGGACAATCACCTCCCTTGACCTGCTGGCCACACTTCTCCTGATGCAGCCCAGGCTCTGGTTGGCTTTCTGGGCTGCAAGTGCACATTGACAGCTCCTGTTGAGCTTCTCATCCACCAGCACCCCTAAGTCCCTCTCCTCAGGGCTACTTTCTAGCCAGTCACTGCCCAGTTCTAGCCTCATTCCATCACCCTCTCCTCAAAAGTCCTTTTTTTCTTTGTCTCCACAGTGTCTTCCTCCGAGGCTTGCAGAAATGTGACACTGATGATGATGTGGCCATGTGCTTTATCAAGCATGAAGCAGAGTTTAATAAGTACATCCAGTACCTGGTGGGAAGGGTGCAGGCTGAGTCAATTGTTGTCAGCAAAGCAGTCCAGGATTTCTACAAGGTAAAACAGTAGCCAAGGTGCCTGCTGAACCCACTGCATCTAGAAATGTGGTTATTAACACAAATGTGATTAATCCTGATAGGCTTATTAAATGTTTTTGTGGGAAATCACTGCTAAACAGAATGCTTTTGTGTTCAGGGTCTAGCTCTTCCTGGTTGGTGCAATCAGTATGGGGACATATGGCTCCAGAGGCATTTATGAATAGTAGAAAGATCACACAGACAGGGAGGTGGCTGTGATTATGGAACTATAATTAAGAGATGCTTTAAGGGCCACCACGTTTGTAAGACCAAGCAAAATCACATAAAATAGTACAGGTAGGGCAATCCTGTTTCTCTTCCCAACAGATTGATGTTCACTAATGAAAACACACACACAACACTCCAAATCCATGAGCACATGCATGTTCATGGATTCTTTGAGTAGTAGCATGAACCCTCCATCTGATACCCCCTGCCCAGATCCTGAGCACTTTTAGCCTCTCCATGAGCCTCCTACTTACCAGCTATTCCAGCTTGATGCTTGCTAGAAAGCTCACACCCACCCACAAATTATCAGCACAAGCTCTCAGCTTCCCTAATATCCATGCCTGGATCTTGGGCTTCCTACTTGCAGCTAGTCCAGCTTGAAGTTTGCTGGGGAACTGCACATACTTGCATCCAGGTCAGTGGAAAGGATAAACAACCAGTCCAGTGTCTGATGTCCTAGCACACAAACCCCATGACCTTACCTCTGAACCATTCTATGACCATTCTAGATTGACCTTTAGAGGTCCCTCCCAATCCCAGACATTGTGTGTTAGGGTGTTCAATACAATACTAGCCATGTGCTTTCCACTCCTGGTGCTGGTGCCAAGACCTTCACTTGCTCTGGTTGCTGGCATTGCAGACACTCAGACCTCTCTTGACCAAGGTCTGGCACCAGTTGCTGGCACTGAGTTTAGTCTCTCCTGTGCTTACACTAATCTTTGCTGTCACACCATCTGGTTCTGCAAGCTTTGGATCATGTTTCCCCCGCATCAGTCATGCACTGGAAAAACAGACAAACTCAGCAGCTGAGACAGTCATGGGATTGTTTTGATTGCAAAAGAACTTCAGGACCATTGACTCTTGTGGTCTGAAATAATCACTGGCTGGTAAAGGATGGAGGAGGCTTACAGATGTCCAAAACAGGGGGCAGTGAGGTCCAGAAGAACTATCCAGCTTTGGCTCTTATGTCTATGAACAAGCATCACAAGAGAATTTTCCAGGGAATCATCTTTTCCACTGTTGTTTATAACAACCTTTCCTCACTCTTCCATGTATTTTTTTTTTCAGAGATACACAGATGAGTTTTTAAGTAGTGAAGATCCTTCACAGCCACTTATCCCACCACTGCAGCACTACCTGGAAAAACCCATAAACAGGATCCAGCAGTACCAGACTATCATCAAGGTGAAGTGCTTTTCTGATATGCTTACATCTGATGATAGCTTTATGTTCTGCTTTGTGCAGACAAATATTGTCTTTTTATTTTACATTTCTTGGTGTCCTTCTGATCCAACCACAACTAAAAGCTGCTTGAGGCAGGAATCATCACCAGAGATGATGCTCTCTGAATAGTTTTGCAGGTGTAAATCCAGGTAAAGAGTCACAGTCTTCAACCCCCTGAAGTTCAGCAAGATTTATCTGAGTGAGCTTTAAACAGATATAAATATATATAATATATATATAAAATATATAAATACACATATAAAAAATTCTTATGTGTGTATATATATATATATATATATATAACCATGATTGTGTATTTCCAAGACAAATATGAGTTTGCTTCACACTCAGCCACAGGTATGTTATAAAAAATAAGCAATTCCCAGTGTCTAAGGAATTAACTTAGCAGTTTCTTTCCTTGTGTTTTATACTGATGGAGGGACTTTTCACAAGGGCTTGTGGTGACAGGATGAGGGCAATGGCTTTGAGCTGAAAGAGGGAAGATTGAGACTGGAGATGAGGAAGAAATTCTTTAGAGTGAGGGTAGGGAGACACTGGGACAGGTTGCCCAGGGAAGCTGTGGATGTCCCCTCCCTGGAGGTCTTCAAGACCAGGTTCAGCAGAGTTTGAGCAACCTGGTCTAGTGGGAGGTGTCCCTGCCCCTGGTGGGGAGCTGGAACTAGAAGATCTTTAAGGTCACTTCCAACCCAAACCACTTTGTGATTCTATGAGTCCATGAATTTTTAGTTTTATTTTTCTGAAAAGTTTTGTCTCATTCTACCATCCTGAAATGTTTCATCTTTAAAGCTTTCATCTGTCCAACTACCTCAGGTTCTAGCCCAGACCATGAATGAAAGTTTCAAAGTAGCAAGTTTTTTTCTAATGGTATTTTTGTGGCAATAGTCAGAAAACAATCTCTGAAGCATATCTGGAGTATTTGCTTCAACTTGGTGGTATAATACCAGTTTAGGAAAGAAAAAAACAGAGCCTGCAGAATGGGTAGGAAAGAGGAGACTTTAGCAGCTAAGAGCACAGGGTGAAAAGATGAGATAGAAGTGTCCCAGACTAAAGATCTGGAAGGGATATTGAGAAACTCTTTCACTACCAAGGAAATGTTTCAAATTTTTGGGGTTTTTTGTGGGGGACAGGTCAGTAACATTTTCTTCATTCATCTACAGGAATTGATCAGAAACAAAGCAAGAAATAGCCAAAACTGCACTTTGCTGGAGCAGGCTTATGCCATTGTGTCTGCACTCACCCGAAGAGCAGAAAACAACCTTCATGTCTCACTCATTGAGAACTACCCAGGGACCCTGGAGAGCCTTGGTGAACCCATCCGACAGGTACCTGGAATTTCTCAGTCAGTGCTGTGTCTGCTGGTGCTAGTTCTAAGCAGCCCTTGGGTCCTACAAGAAGATCCTCTAGAAATCATATGTGAAAGGGGGAATGGGCTGCATCCAAAGATATGTGCCCAGAAGGTCAAGGGAGGTGATTCTGGCTCTCTGCTCTTGGGACACCCCACCTGAAGTACTGCATCCAGCCCTGGAGCTGCCAACACAAGAAGGACATGGAACTGTTGGAGAGGGACCAGGGGAGGGCCACAAGATGATCAGAGGGCTGGAGCACATCTTCTGCAAGGACAGGCTGTGAGGGAGTTGTGGCTGTTCAGCCTGGAGAAGTGTTCCAGGGGGACCTTCTAACAGCCTTCCAGCACCTGAAGGGGACCTCCAGGAGAGCTGGAGAGGGACTTTTCATAAGGGCATGTGGTGAAAGGCCAAGGGGCAATGGTTTTGGACTAGAGCAGTGTCACCATCCTCACTGTCTTCTTTACATCTAATCTAAGTCTCTCCTCTTTTGATTTGGAACCATCACTCCTTATCCTATCACTGCACTCCCTGGGAAAGTGTCCTGCCCCATCTGTCCTGTAGAACCCACATCACTAACATCTATGTGTCTGAAGGGGTGTGAAAGGAATGTGCTGCTCTGCTGAGGAGACAAGAGGCTGTCCAAAGGTTCTGCATAACACACAGGCTACCATTTTCCATTTTCACTGGTGGAGCTTGCCTGCTTGACACGAGCTCTGTATTTTCCTGGCAACAAAGAACACCATTTAAAGGCCAAAGGAATGACAACCACTGTTGGTGCTGTCAGTCTGGTGCATCAGCTTTAGCACTAGAAGCAATTTGCTCTGCTGCAGAGGGACACAAAGTGATGATGCAACAATAAACATCTGGTATCTCTTCACTGAAAAATGATTGTGGTGGTAATTCCAGAATTCTCACAATGTGCTTTTCTTTCTTTTTTTAATTTCTTTCTTTTTTTTTTTTTCTTTTTCTATCAGGGCCACTTCATTGTGTGGGAAGGAGCTCCAGGAGCTAGAATGGCATGGAAAGGACACAAAAGACATGTCTTCCTCTTCAAAAATTATATTGTGATCTGCAAACCAAAGAGAGACACAAAGACAGACACCTACAGTTACATCTTCAAGAACATCATGAAGGTCTGATCATTGTATCCTCACCCACAGCATCTCTCTGTCATCAAGAACTTCATGTTTATGTCCAGCTTCTGGTCATCTAAATGGGACATCTCACTAACCCTGTTGTGCTGTTCCTGGGCCAAACAGTGCTACACTGCAGGGATGGTGTGTCCCACCCTTGGGATACCCTTTAATGCTGGCTGTTACATTCCTGAAATGTGATCATTTCTCCCAGGAAAATGTCTCTTTGGTAATCAGAAATTCTGGTAGAGCATGGAAAGGATTGCAAAGTGACCCTGGCTGCTGTTCAGTCAAAACCAGGTTGCATTGCACACAGAGTCCTAAAAACTCTTTTAAAATGGTGTAAATGGTTCCTTCTGCTGTTGGAGCATCTCGTGTAGCTTTAATGGGAGTGGCAGACCTCATGCCCACTAAAGAGGGCACACACTGGTAGCAGGACATTTGCTGGTGTTTAATAGTTGTTTCCATTCAAACCTTGATTGAAGATGGAGTACTGTGTGCAGTTCTGGGCTCCCTAGTCCAAGAGGGACAAGGAGAGAGTGCCCAACACAGGCTGTGAGGATGATTAAGGGACTTGGAACATCTCTCTCATGAGGGAAGGCTGAGAGACCTGAGGCTGGAGAAGAGCAGCCTGAGAGGAGATCTCATTGATGTTCCTAAATACCTGAAGGGTGGGTGTCAAGAAGGAGGGGCCAGGCTCTTTTCAGCAGTGTCCTGGGATAGAACATTGGGTATACAAGCTGGAGCCCAGGACATTCCACCTCGACATGAGGAAAAACTTCTTTAGTGTGAGGGTGCCATAGCACAGGGACAGGCTGCCCAGAGAGGTTGTGGAGTCTCCTCTGCAGAATCTCAAGACCCATCTGGATGTGTTTCTGTGTGGCCCTAGGTGATCCTGTTTTGGTAGGGGGGATTGGACTCAATGATCTCCAGAAGTCCCTTCCAACCCCTACCATTCCATGATTCTGTGGTTCTGCTTCACAAAGGCTAAGTCTGGCTCTGAACTGTCCTAAACTCCAGGATTTCAGTTGTGGGTGAGGTTGTGGATGAAATTCCCCCCTTAGAGCACAGGGTGTGTGTTTAGCTCCCTGTCCTTCTGTCACACAGCTGAACAACATAGATGTGAACGAGCTGGTGGAAGGGGACGACCGAGCCTTTGAGATCTGGCACGAGAGGGAAGACCTGGTCCGCAAGTACCTCCTGCAGGCACGCACGGTCAACATCAAGAACTCCTGGGTGAAGGACATCTGTGGCATACAGCAGCGCATCACTGAGCCCCTCTGGAGTGAGTATGGTGCAAGACAGCCGAAGCCTCAGAGGTTTTTTTTTCTTCTTCAGGACTGGTATATACAAAGGAGGGAGAAAAGCCACCTAGGGTCATTTCCCAGCTCTTCAACCGAGCTAGGGTAGGAGGTTTTGCTTTAGTAACAGGCATTTGACAGCTGTCCAACAGAAGTGAGGACACAACTCACTGGAGAATTCATTAGTTGCTCAGATTTCCTGCTCAACCTTCCTTCCTGAACCTCACAGATTTGCAAAACCTTTACCTTTCTTATCTTACTTTGTAGCAGCCAGCCTGTGGGCAGAGCCCCCACCCTCCAGACTATAATGCTTGCTTACTCTGATGTTTCAGAGTGTGACCAGCAGGACTAGAGAAGACATTCTGCCCCTGTACTCAGCACTGGTTAGGCCACACCTTGCGTGCTGTGTCCAGTTCTGGGCTCCTCAATTCAAGAAAGATGTTGAGTTGATCAAACTTGTCAAGAGAAGGGCAGCAAATCTGGGGAGGGGTCTGGAGCACAGTCTGGTGAGGAGAGGTTGAGGGAGCTGGGGGTGTTTAGCCTGGAGAAGAGGAGGCTCAGGGGAGACCTTATTGCCCTCTACAACTGCCTGAAGGGAAGACATAGCCAGGTGGGGGTTGGTCTCTTCTCCCAGGCAACCAGCAACAGAACAAGAGAACACAATCTCAAGCTGCACAGGGGGAAGTTTAGGCTTGATCTTAGAAAAAAACTCTTCCCAGAAAGAGAGATTGCCCTTGGCATGGGCTACCCAGGGAGGTGGTGGGGTCAACATCCCTGGAGGTGTTTAAGAAAAGCCTGGATGAGGCACTCAGTGCCATGGTGTAGTTGATTATATAGGGTTGGCTGATTGGTTGGACTTGATGATCTTGGAGGTCTCTTCCAACCTGGTTGATTCTGTGATTCAGTACCTCCAGACTTTGAGGAAGAACTGGCAGACTGCACGGCTGAGCTGGGAGAGACAGTCAAGCTGGCTTGCAAAGTCACAGGAGCTCCCAAGCCATCTGTCAGCTGGTACAAAGGTATGAGCAGCAAGTCATGGAATTCACCCTCCACATTTGTTCTCCATCTGTACTCTTTGTGCAGTTTGGCTGTGTGTAATCTAAAAGTCTAGAGACATCCTAGATACATAGAAGTAACCCTGTAGAGATGGACTTGTGGTTGCTGGTGGGTGAATATGGACCAGCAATGTGCACTAACAGCTCAGAAAGCCAGCTGCACCCTGGGCTGCATCCCAAGCAGCATGGGCAGCAGGTGGAGGGAGGGGAATTCTGCCCCTCTGCTCTGCTGAGACCCCACCTGCAGTGCTGGGTGCAGCTCTGGGTCTCTCAGCATAAGAAAGATGTGGATCTGTTGGAGCAGAGCTAGAGGAGACCACAACAGTGGTCTGGAAGCTCTTTGTTAAGCTGTTGGGGCTTAGAGAGTTGCGGTTGTTTTAGCCTGGAGAAGAGAAGGTTACAGGGAGACCTTATTGTGACCTTTCAGCACTTAAAGAGGACCTACAGGAAAAAATGGAGAGGAATTCTTTATCAGGGAGTGTGGTGATAGGATGAGGAGTAATGATTTACATCTGAAAGAGGGGAGACCTAGATGAGATGTTAGGATGAAATTAGGATGTTCCTATATTTCACAGGAAACAGCTTTGCTCTAAGTTCACACCTTGGAAAGATCTGCACGTTTACAGTCACTTTGGAGGTGTTTCTTGACTCCTCAATCAGAGCTGTAACTGAACAGCTCATACTCGGGAAGAATTTAACCTTTAAATGAGGATTGATGAGATAAGAGATATGAGACATGCCCAGAGGATATTTGGTAGAGAAGTGGATGAAGACAAAGAGCTCATTTGTCAACTGCTAACATCCACTGCAATAAAACAAATACAACTCAGTCCTCTCAAGCCAAAAAGCTGGATGAAATTCCCAAGGAGAAAACATTCATGATAGTAAACTCTTTATGAAGACCTTTTCTCCTCTTTGTCTTTCAGATGGAAAGCCTGTGGAGGTGGATCCCCATCACATTATAATAGAAGATCCAGATGGCTCCTGCACATTGATCTTGGACAACCTAACAGGCATTGACTCAGGACAGTACATGTGCTTTGCTTGCAGTCCTGCTGGAAATGCCAGTACCTTAGGAAAGATCCTTGTTCAAGGTAAAGTCCTTCCACAGATGCATTGCTTTGTGGGGGTCTGCTCTTCTGGTGGGCTGAAATCACCCCCCAACATGAAACTACCAGATCAGCTCAGCTGAAAGCAAAATGAAGCTATAGTTGCCAGCAAAACTACAATCTAGGGATATGGAATGCAATGAATATGTACACAATATGCAATATTTACATGCATTTGTAATTTATAAGCAACACAAGAACCCCCCTGGGCAAACCCAGGGGGCTACTAATAGCTTCCCCCTCCCTGCTTCCTTCCCCCACCCTATCCAAGGTAAAAGAGAAGAGGGAGAAGAGCAGAGAGTTGCTTGTTAGTACTTGGCCACAACAAAGCACACAGCCAAGGTCAGCAAGCCAGCAGAAGCACCAGCTAGAGCAAAGAAGCCCAAAAGAGGAGGACTTACTAACTTAATGTTGTTTTCAGACCAGTGGGGATTATTTAGACCTTAGCATTATTTTCCCTTTTACATCCAATGTGAATTTATTTACATTCCACACCACTTTTCGCTCAAGATCTGTAGAAAATTTTCTAGGCATCAGCCTAAAACTACCACAGCTGTGTAATACCTGAAACAGGAATATTAAGACATCCCAGAAGTTCTGCATAACACTGTGGGGGAAAAAGATAATTATTTGATGTACAGCTGTGGTCAGTTGTTCTTAGGTCCCAAAATTTGGTCTTCACTGTCTTGTTTGCAGACAAAATGAGGTCAGGGGCATGTCCCTCAGGTCTGGTCATGTCTCCAGCTACTAGCTATGTTTATTTTTTGCTTTGCAGTGCCACCAAGGTTTGTGAACAAGGTTAGAAATGCTTATTTTGTGGAGGGTGAAGATGCTCAGTTTACCTGCACTATTGAAGGAGCACCAAGGCCTCAGATCAGGTTAGTTCTGCCAGCCACACTGCAACAAATCCTGTTTTGCATGGTCAGAAGAGTCTACTGCCCTATCTTTCAAGGTTATGACCTTTTCTTCTCAGGGCTTTCCACCTTAACCCCATTGTAGTACTGACTCTTCCCAATCCCTACACTCCTGAGATTCTCAGCAATTTATTCTAGTTAACATCTGAAATGAAATACCTGCAGATAATCCCTGCCATAGGGTTGTACCAGGTCTACTGCCCTGACAACACTTTATCCAGTCCTTCATCCTTCTTGAATTGATTTAGTCAGCAACCAGTCTGGGTTACTCAGGCAAAACAGGAGCTCAGCCTCTCTTCTCATGATTTTAAGCCCTTTTTCTTGCATTGATTGATGAGATTTCATGGAATCATAGAATTGTTAGGGTTGGAAGGGACCTCAAGGATCATCCAGTTCCAACCCCCCTGCCATGGGCAGGGACACTTCACACTACATCAGGTTGCTCAGAGCCACATCCAGAGCCTGGCCTTAAAAACCTCCAGGGATGAGGCTTCCACCACCTCCCTGAGCAACCTGTTCCAGTGTCTCACCACCCTCATGGTGAAACACTTCTTCCTAACATCCAATCAGAATCTACCCATTTCTGTTTTTTTCCATTCCCTCTGGTCCTATTACTACCTGACACCCTAAAAAGTCCCTCCTTTCTTATAGGCCCCCCTACTGGAAGGCCAAAAGAAGGTCTCCTTGGAGCCTTCTCTTCTCCAGACTTCATGAGAAGAATCTCATAAACCTGTGTAGTTTAGGATCCATGTGTTTAGGGTTAGTGCAGTTTAGGATCCATGTGTCTAAGGTTAGTGCAGTTTAGGATCTACCCACCTGTAGACCTATCTTGCAGGATCCGAGTATTTATCTAATGATGAACTCTTGAGTTGGTTGCCCACTGGTCTGATACTTGGATCAGTGAGCTGAGGACTTCTTGACAACACATTTTTTTTCCCCTAATGCAGATGGTACAAAGATGGTGTACTCTTGACAGACACCAGTAAATACCAGACTTTCAGTGAACCACGGAGTGGCATAATAGTCCTGGTGGTCAAGAACCCTTCCAATGAAGACATGGGACACTATGAATGTGAGGTAAGTTTGAAGAGATGTAAAAGTCTGCCACCTGATAGGATATAGGTAGGAGAACTCATTTTACTGGGAAATATCCACTGCACAGGGATCTAGTGGCTGAGTAACTGCTGGTGCCTGTCATATAAAAAAAAAAGTTTATACAAAGTCAAATTCTCCTGAACTATGGATTGTCAACATCCAAAAGCTTAGAATAATCTGATCTGAGAGTTTGGTGGTTCAAATAGTAATTGAATAAGCTTGATCCAGATCTCCAGAGGAACCTCTTAAAAAGTTTCTTGATCCAGGTCTCTAGAGGAACCTCTTAAAAAGTTTCTTGATCCAGGTCTCTAGAGGAACCTCTTAAAAAGTTTCTTGATCCTGATCTCTAGAGGAACCTCTTAAAAAGTAATGTGGTGTTCTGTTTCTGGACATCTTCAAATTAGGACAGATTGACATTGCTACAAAGAAGCCATCCAAAGCCAAAAGAAAGAAATTAAATCTAAAGAGAAGCATAAACTACTGAAATTTCTATTTAGCAAGCATATGTGAAAGTGTCTAATAAATCAAAAGAAATGTCCTGTAAAATGTTTTCTAATACTTAGTCATGGTCTATGCACTGGTAATAAAATAGTAATAAGCTCTCAGGGTTTGGCAATAAAAACAAGTTGACCTTGGTTTAGAAAATGAACATGGGTCAGTGCATGTCTCAGCTCACAGCAGCTTCACAGCCACTCCACAGAGATGTTTAGGAAGATTGATTAATCTGAAGACTTCTAGCAGAACTTTAGCAAATCTTATTGCTTTGGCCATTAGCTAAGATCCCCAAGGTCTAGCATCACCTTGGCTGAGTAAGAGTAGAATGGATGATAAACAAAACCCCTCTTTAACTACCACCTAAGTGCCATGCAGCAGGAATCTGTGCCTGTTGGTAGGCACAGAGCTACCTCAAGACTGAGTCACAGGCTGCAGAGCAAACTGCAGATAACCAAGTTAGTTGATGTGTCCTGACTTTGAGCAAGTCATGGAATCACAGAATTGTTAAGGTTGGGAAAGACCTCGAAGAACATCAAGTCAAACTTTCTACCCCACACCTCCATGACAACCAGACCATGTCATGAAGTGTCACATCTATATCTATTCATTTTCTGAACACATCCAGGGACAGTGACTCCACCACTGCCCTGGGCAGCCTGTTCCAATGCCAGACCACTCTTTCAGGAAAGAAATTCTTCATAATATCCAACCTAAACCTCCCCTCTTGCAGCTTGAGGCCATTACCTCTTGTCCTGTCATTAATTACTTGGCAGAAGTTAGTCTCCAAGTTAGTTGGAGATGTTCCTACTCACTACAGGGGGACTCCATGACATTTAAAAGACTGGATGACATTTAAAGGTCCTTTCCAACCCACAATCATTCTATGATTCCATGTTTCTATGAGCTCCACTGAGCAGCCATGTGTTTGTGCAAGCTCCAGCTTGGGTTTGGGGGTCACACCTTCATCCATTTCTGTTGTGATGCACTTGCAGTGAATTTGTGATGTATAGTAGGAAGGTTTCACTACACAAACCCAGCTTGTGTTTCATTTGCTGCTGCATCATTCTCTTTAGCTGATGAACAGATTAGGGGCTGCAAAATGTGGAGCAGAACTTTATCACCACACTGCTGCAGCCCTGACCCAAGAGAGGAGAGGAGACCAAGCCATTACAATTGAAGGTATGATCCTTGACCAGCTATGTAAGTATGTCAGTGAACTACTCTAAAAACCACCTCATTGAGGATCTTTGAGGATATTTGCCATCTTATCCATGTTGGTTGTTGGTGTACATGTATCTGTCTGTCTAGCAAGATGTGAATGGGTATACTGCAGCTCAGCCCTATACCCATCACCATCTGTTGATTTCCAAACCTGGCAAATCAACTTCATCATATAATGTTCATAAAGGGCATTATATGAAAAAGGAGGAGCAAATGAAGGGTATGTCACACCACCACTAGTGCAAGAAAGATGTTTTTATTCCTCTTTGGAGGCTTGTAAACGCGTGTCAGCCTGGTAGAATGTGAGTTACCTACTCCTGGGAGTGGTCAGGAGGCAGTAGGTAAAGCTGCAGGCATATTGTGAGCATTTCTGAAATAGCACTGAAGACCACCTGGAGTGACTGAGAAAGCAGAGCTGACAGCAGTTCCTCCTGAGCACTGATAAACAGTTCATCCACCAGCTAGGGCTCTTCAGGCATTAGCACACAGTCATACAATGTTCAATTATTTTTTCTGCAGTTTTCACCTGAATTGGTGAAACAAATCATTGAATTTTGCAGCTACCCAGCAACACATCTCTTTCTGAATATCTTTAGGATGCCACTGCTTAGTTACCAGAGGGATACCAAAGGGATTTCCACAGGCAGTGTTAGACATGCTTGTTATAAGGCCATCAGTTTAGATCAGTGTCTGCATCGTCATGAGGAACATTTCCTGGCATGGGGAACTGCTTCTTTGTGCACCTCAGAAGTGTCTTTGGCTGGTTCAGCATGGGCCAGGCAGTGCTGTCTCTCTCCAACAGTTCCCAGCAGTGGTTCAGGACATAATACAGCCAAGGAACCACCTAGGTCCCTTCAGTACCAAAGCTGGGGACAGACTTCATCAGGGCCTGTTATGACAGGACAGAGGATGATGGTTTTGAACTAAAAGACTGGAGAGAAGGAAGACTTTTTTTGTGCTGAGGGTGGTGAAACACTGGCCTAGGTTGCCCAGAGAGGTGGTAGAAGCCCCATCCCTGGAACTATTCCAGGCCAGGTTGTTTAGAGCTCTAAGCAACCTGCAGGTGTCCCTGGTGACTTCAGGGGGACTGGACTGGGTGACCTTCAAAGGGCCTTCCTAACCCAAACCATTCTGAGTTTCTTTGATTCTAGAACTGTTTCAGCAGAATCATCCTTGAAGTGTTTGAATACTTTGTCCTTGTTGTGCCCTGCAGACAGAAAAATAGGTTGCATGAAGGATGTAGAGGAACACAAACCAATCTCTGTTAGGGTGGCATGTCTTGATGAAGCTCTCTTGGACCAAGGTAGAAGGTGTTGTAAAAGCAAACGAGTTGTACAACAGCATCAGGAGCACTGCTCAGCTCTTGGGGTTGCAAATGTGTATGTTCAGCCCCAAATTACTTATGTGCTGTTATTCTCACAGTCATAAACGAAAATCTCATGAGCTTGGTTGAAGAAATATAATTGGAGTTTGCCTGGAAGCTTCAGAAATGTTATGAAATAGTTTCTGGTCCATGATGTGCAATTGCTTGAACTTGGTAATAGGGAAGGGACTAGGTCCTTGGGACATCCCCAAGGAGGAGCAGAGGGAGAGCTGCTTCAGGCCAATGGAGCAGAGAGCAGGCTCACCCACGGAGCAAGAGGATTGTTCTGAGCAGAATCTCACCAGGGATGCATTTGGCAGAATGAACTTGACTGAGGAGGGAATTCGTTGATAACCACCTTTGATCCACCAGTGGAACAATCAGGTTCATCTGGCACAGATCTGGAGGACAGATGGAACTCATGAAGGATTTCTCTTTCCATCCTTACAATCCTTTCCATTTGTGAAAATGGGATTATTTGTAACTTCACCAAGAGGACAACATTACTGCTGTGTGGTACTATTACAACAGAAAGTAGATGACTGTGTCTGTTTCCTAGCTCACCTGCAGAGTGGGCCTGAGTTTTACCTGATTTATCGTTGGTTCTGTTAAATGACCCTTGTCAGAGTCCCCTGAGGCACCCAAGGGGCTTTAGTTGCCACTGTATTTGTTTTTTGTCCTCCTGCCTGTCTGTACTGTTTATTACACTGAATCAAACCTACTGCCACAATTTGGGATACCATTAGTCCAGTGGTTTGTGAGCCCTGACCTGCAATAAGTGATGGTCCATGGTCCAACAAACACCATGGGTCTCAAAACATCTTCTCAGAAGGCTTAAATCCACACTGTGGGAATTTACTGATCTATTGGAATGTCAAATCCAAAAAGGACAGTAACCACTGGACTTAACAGGTCCCTTTGTGAGCACCCACAGCTTGGGCTGCAAGCCTGAAATGCTGAGATCTGCCTTCAGCTGCACCTGGTTGCTGCACTGAAGTCAATAGAGAGTTGCTTTAAAAATTGTTGTGGGTTTATTTTTTTCTTTTGGATACTGGAAGAATTTTAGACATAAAAAAAAAAAGAAAACAAAAAAAGAAAACCAAACCAAACTACTGTCACCAAAGAAGATTCTTCTCTTTGACTTCAAATTGACTGTGTGCTTTACACCTTGCTGCTTAACCTACACACGGCAGATCTGGGCTGATGTGCTCTGGCATCCCTCTTTAACATCTTCCCATTGCAATTCATTCATCCCAGGCTCACTAACTTCTAGATTTTTAAAGAAAAGCAAAGCCCAGTGGTTTTGAAAGGTGTTGCACTTCCATATGGATGGGCAGGTCCAGGATGTACAATGAGATAGTTGATTGTAAAAGAAGGAATCAGCTGCACAAGTGGGGGTAAAGAAAGCCATAAAGAAAAATGCCCAGAACAGTTACAGCCAGGCAACAGAAATCTCTTCATAGTCTTGCCTTAGATCTCATGCAGAGCTTTGGGCAAGTTTAGTTGCCTCTGGAAATACCCTGCTGGCAGGGAGAAGCCAAAAGGCTCTGAGGTTGAAGCTTGCTTTAAAACATGGAGCAGTATTGGAGCTCTTAGTGCTACCCTTTTAGCGCAGAAGTAGGGCACAAGAGTTTTGTCCTCTGGCATTGTTAGTTTCCTGATTAGGGTGATGATTAGGATATTTGTCTTGTTATTTTGATTCTGTTATCATGGTTGGTTAGTCTCATTTTGGGGCTGGCCACATGGGTCTCAGTGCAAATTCAAGAGAGCACAGCCTGCCTTTACAACCACTTGCATCACTACAGGAGTGGAGCCTTGCAAAACACTCCCATTTAATTCACAAAATTATGCCCATGAATTGCTCATTTTAAGTTGAGCTTTAGCAGTTCATGTCAGATTTATGCATCCCCTGGTGAGGGCTGATCTCTGAAGTGGAGCAGAAGAGAGGTGAAAGCTGAGCAGTGCCCCTGTGGTTTGTGCCAGGTGCAGGAAAAATAGGTTTGTGGTTCTGTGAGTGGAGGACCCAGACTTAAAGCTTGTAATAAAGGCTATAAACCACCTTTCATCCATTCAGAGTAAGGAGAACTGACTTGTCCTAAATGTTTCACCACTTGTAAGTCAATGATTTGATGTATTAACCAAAGAGGAGTCTAGTCCTAGAGAAGCACTGGCTGATCCTAATGCTTAACAGCTTTTAACCTGCTTATCAGGAGCTCCTGCTTGGCAAAGCTGTCTTTTCCTAAAATGCTGTTGAACAAGTTGAAATGATAAATCTGGTGCTAAAATGGATGCAGAATATTTTCCTCTCAGTGAAAAAAAAAAAAAACAAGAGGAAAGGAAAAAAAAAAAGAAGGCAAAAGAACACCAAAACCCAAGAAAAACAACCAAATTCTCTCATCCTACTTTCATGTGGTTCTATCCTTCATACAGGATTGCTTAAATCCTCCCTCACACCTTGGCTAGCACACATAAAACTGAGCTGTCAGGCACTAAAAGAAGTCAGCAAGACCCCTGTACTCTGGCATTTATGGCTTTCTCATCCCAGGCCTGCCAAAATTCTGGATGCTGAATCCATTTGACATCTGCTACAGATAGAAATATTGGCATGGATGTCTGGGAGAACTGGAAGAACAGGGTGACCAGTGAAGAACCTTCCTCTTACAGACACTGGGAGATCTCACTGATTACATATTTAATTATCATCCAAATGCAGTTGCCAGCTGTTATAAGCCACCTTTCTTTAGGTGTATAATGAAATGAGCATCTAAATGCAGTTATTAACACACCCATATAAACCACCTCCATCTAGGTGTAGAATGAAATCAATTCCCATCTACATCAGAGCTGATGCTCCTCCTGCTTAGGGATTAATCTCATGACATTACTTGATGAGATTTTTTTTCCTAAGAGTTACATGGAAGTTTCCCAATCTGGAGTTAAGGGTTTAAAACTTCAGGGAGAGGATATTGAAGCTGGGTGCAGGTGTTTGAGCACTCAGTTCATCTTCCATCACTGTATGATTATCATTCCACCCTTTAAAAAAGGGTTTTAAATTATCTACCTAAGGACAGGCAAAAGGTGATATTGCAATTCTGTTCAGAGAGACACAGTTGAAAAGAATTTTGCAATTTACTTACCCAATGAACTATAAACTTTTAATTTCCAAACAGATTTTCTTTAAACCGAATTCTGCAGCAGTTCCTTTGACTCTGTTAGAAATTATCCCAGATTTTTACATGCATCCATGAGACATCCTTGCAAAGGAAACACAGAGCTCTAGGTGATCATTAACACCCACATCAGCACAAAATTCCTTTCTCATTAGAGTGGGATTTCATGTTTTCCCTAGAATAAAACCCTTGGAAGTTAAGTGGGAGGAAAAACAGATTCCAGCTAAGATTGCAAAAAGTGTTTTTAATTTTTCAGTCAGTGCAGTTTTGGGACACCATCAGCACTAATCATCAGTTATTTAACAAATAATACAGACTACAAATTCCCTGGGTGAGAACTGATTGTGATTTTAGGTTTTATAGACCTTCCAGTAGCTGAAGAGGTCTCCAAGAAAAGCTGAGGAGGGACTTTTTTATGAGAACATGTTGTGATAGGATGAGAAGGAATGGATTTAAACTGGAAGAGGGTTGGCTGAGACTGGATATTAGAAAGAAATTCTTTACAGTGAGGGTGATGAGACTCTGGAACAGGTTGCTGTGGGATGCCCTTTCCCTGGAACTGTTCCAGGCCAGGTTGCACAGGACCTTGAGCAGCCTGGTCTAGCAGAAGGGAGGTTGGAACTAGAAGATCTTTAAGGTCCCTTCCAACCCAAACCCTTCTCTGATTCTGTGATTTTTTTTTTTTTTTTAAGCTGCAGTTCACTTTTACTTGTAACAATTGGAAATTACCAGAGGTTATTATAGGCTGTCTGGAAGATTGCAAACCAATTGCTGAACAAATTACTTTGAGGCTAAATTAAGGGGTTTTAGAAACTTTGTATTTCTTTTTTTTATTTTAATCAATGAAAGTGAGACTTGCTTGTTTCTTCTAGATCTCAAACAGGTTCAAGGTGTGTTCAAAAGAGTCTGGTTCAAAGAGTGGCTTAATTTTGTGCCAGCAGATAGCATGGGGACCTGCCTAAAATCTTGGATTAGCTCTTCAGATGGTATCTTTCTTATTATAAAAAAAATAAAAATTAATTGTAAGGAATACTTGCAAAACCTTTTCATCTTGACATGCACCAAGCTTGCTCTGGGACAAAGGTCAGGAAAAATTGCAGATTACAGCAGAAAAGGAGATGAAGTAGAACCAGGCATATCACAGGATTCTCCTAGGTTTCCTAGGGAGGATTTTTGAGGCAGGGTTTTTTTGTTTGGGTTTCTTTTTATTATATATATACTGGTGAGGATGATTTTAGTTTTCATTGTTATCAACTTGAATTTTGCATCTAGTCCACGAAAGCTTGGGAATCATTCAGTCTTCAGGGAAACTTTTTTTTTTTTGGGTAGGAAGTGAAACCACAGTGTAAAGAATCTCAGCTCTCCAGCATTTTCCAGATCTCAGGTCTCTCTCTCACACCATCACTCCCTTTTCATAGGAACTAGCTTTGACCTGCCACAAGTGGTAGAATAAACACCTTTTGCAACATGCTTCTCCACAAAATATTTCACTCCAAAGCTAAATCAGGCACAGTTCAGGGAGCCCTCTGAATTCCCATTCTTGGTCAGCAACCCTAAAGATGCTGCTGGAAATAACCACAGAAAGCATGGATGGGATGGTACAGCTGTATATCTATTTATTTATTTGTGTTTGTTTCACTCCAGTTTGTTCTGATTCACTGAGCAAAGTTAATTTCATCATTTCAGCTTTTGCCTTTCTTTAACCCCATGCTGTTCATACTGTTTTCTTTGTAGTCACTGAACAAGAGACTAAAGTGCCCAAGAAAACCATCATCATGTAAGTGCTGATTATTCCTTTTTTTTTTCCCTTGGTTTTTTTGGTAACATTTGTGTTTTGCCTTGCTGCCTATGCATGATCCAATAACAAGCTTGCCTTTCTTGGCCATGCAAGTGTGCTCATTCCCATCCCACCATATCTCATGGTATTCTGTGCAAAGCGACCACCTGAAAAAAAATAAATTAAAATATCTTACTACTTAGTTCAAGAAAATAGCAGCAGTGAGGATAGACACAGTCTGGGTCAGGTTTTGGTGGGGTTTTTTTATGATATTACATGTGAAAAAAATGTCACTGAGTACTGCTGGAGTTGCACAAGAGTTCGAGAAGGCAAAGTCTGACTCTCAAGGCTGAAAAGAAACCAGCTTTGAGAATAGGCTGCCTGAAAAAATGTCCCAAATTAACAAGCATTTCCCAGCTCACAGTGACTTCTCCCGGTTTCCTATTTTAAATTCTTCAGGGAAGCCTTTCATGATCAAGCAGAAGGAAGGAAGATGCACATTTGTATCTCCTTCTGCCTCTACGTGTTTGATACGGCATTTTTTTCCTCATAATGACTTGGTCTTTTGGGGTACTTGGGGCCTGGTTTATATTGGTGCCCATAATATATTAATTGCAGAAGGAAGCTGTAGTTTCTCACTCAGCTGTAGACCAGAAGCTCAGCAGCTATTACAACCCTTAATGGATCTTCTTGGTTTTAAGTATCATAAATGAATACCTAGTAAGATTGTTTCATGTGCTAGAAGGGAGACATTGTCCTTCTGTGGTAAGCCTTCAGAGCACCTCCAAACTATTCAAATCATGTCCTAGTGGTAGTAGATGACTACAGAATGGATATTTGGGGGCAGTGCATTCCCTCAAGAGTTGTAATATTGCTAAAATCAGTCCTTGGACATGATGCTAAAGCTGAGTGCTCCTTTTGTTGGGTGGTGAGGAGAATGTGTGAGATGACAACTAAGATATAGTTCTGAGTTGCTTATTTTTTGTCTGTTAGTGTTTTCTATGATGACCATTTCTTATGATCCATGCCCTTAGCACATTTAGACCTGTCCCCCTTCTGTGCCTTTGCCCCTCTCTCTTGCACTTCAGTTCAGTTAACACCTCTAGTCACTAGACTTTTTTTCCCTTAAAGACCAGAAAGCAAAGATGTTTCTGCCTGCACCATCTCCAGGGCCAGGGGTCAGGTACCAGTAGGGTAGCTAAATGGAGAAATACTTTTTTATGTCATGTTCAGAGACATCAGAAGGAGTCACTTAGAGCCAGACCAGATCTAAGGCTTAGAAAAGCTCATCTACCTACATCTCTCTGCCTGTAAGTCACCTGGAGAGATGCTTTTATTTTGCAGCTCTCCTCAGTCAGACAAAAGTCCTTTTCCTTTCATGATTTCAAATCACAAGCAGAGTCATTAATATCAGTTGATTGAATAATAATAATAAACTGGTACAAAACAGTTCTAGATTTCTGATGTGTAAATCCCATAGGCTAGTTCTTTGGGCAGCTCAAGAAGTGATTCCTAAGGTCAGGGTGGCAGCCCCAAAGGAGGTTGGTACATCTATGAGTGGGATCTCAGGACAACAGAAATTCCCTTCCTTTTGCTAGAGGATGAGGTCATGAACTTACTAAAGTGGACTTCAGCTGGAAGTGGGATAGTGATAGGGCAAACCTTGGGGAACAACTCTCTAAGAGCACATTCCAGCTCTCCTTAATGTTTAGAGAGCTGAGGAACAGAAGCAGCTAGTAAAAAATATTAGATAATTTAGAGATGGGATTGAACAAGGTCTATGCATGCAAATCTCAGACCCAAAAGAGCACTGTAACTTGCACTGTAGAGCAAAGCTTAGTACAAGAATACATGGATTCATTCTCACCTTCATCTAGAATGGTTCAGTTTGCTCTAATACAGAAAGTCACTGTGGCCATTATAAAGGCTCTGCACAGACCTTAAAGCTCTATAGCAGGGTGAGAGGGCAGACAAGCCCTACATGGGATAGTGTCCTGGTCATATGGACATAAGCTAGTGCTCTGCAAAACAAGAAATCTCACTATAGCTGATCTAGTCCTGGACTTCACCTCATCCTCTAAGAGAGAGATTGATGGTGGAAAGAAATCTGATCTCCATGGAAGGCAATACCACTGCTCAAACATGAGACCAATAGATGGGAAAGGCTACAAGACAGCTTGGAGGATTAGTCTTTCATGATGGCTAGACAAGTGCAATGGGAGGAACCTTTCACAAAGACTCCTTCCACTCTGTCTCAGTGCAAGAGCCAGGGCAGAGCTAGAGCTGGCCGGGGAGCAGAGCTGGCTGGGGAGCAGAGCTGGTGACTTTCAGCCCTACATGGCTGTGACTAGAAGCTGGTGAAGGAAAAGAGAGAAATGAAAAAGCTATTGTTCAGATTCATAACCCTGGTTAAGGTCATTGTCTTCAGCCTTCAGTTAATTCTTTCCTTGCTTTGAGGCAGGATAGAACCTCAACACAGAAACAAAACCAGCTCTGTCTGTTAGTTCCACTGAACCAGCTACCTCCCTCTGGAGAGCATCAGCAAAGACAACACTGTCTTTACCTTCCATGTAAGAAATGGCACTAAAAAATCTGTAGGAAAAAAAATAAGGGCATTGAAGTCTGGGTTTAGGTGTTCTTGTCCCCAGATTTTAAAACTATTTGATCCAGCTCCATCTGTATCTTATTTGAAGGCCAAGTTTGTCCTGGAATGTGCATATACAGGGATGCTGACAAGTTCCAACTGGTTTGGATACCTCAAAAAAAAAAAAAATCTATGGCCATCAGAAATATGCTGGGAAATTACAACCATGAATCCCAGATCAATTTGGTACTTTTATGTCAGTAGACCTTGCTAGGATCAAGCAGTGTCTGCAATAATTTTATGCAAAGTAAAAATAAATCTATTCTGGCATTGATGACTTGTGCAGGAAATGTTCTAACTGTCTTTTCCTGGCTCCAAGTGCTGTATGCCCTTTTAATCTAATTGTTCTGCTTGTGGAAAGAAAGAAAAAGAAAAAAAAAAGGCAGATTTCTGGTCTCAGAAGAGTATTTTAATAAAAATAATAATCATAGATAGCCTACATTTATTGAAAAATTAATCAGATACCCTACCTTTATGGAAAAATAATCAGAGGTACTCTACATTTATTGAAAAATAATCAGATACCCTACATTTATTGAAAAATTAATCAGAGATACCCTACATTTATTGAAAAAATAATCAGAGGTACTCTACATTTATTGAAAAATTAATCAGATACCTTACATTTATTGAAAAAATAATCAGAGATATCCTACATTTATGAAAAAATAATCAGAGGTACTCTACATTTATTGAAAAATTAATCAGATACCTTACATTTATTGAAAAAATAATCAGAGATATCCTACATTTATGAAAAAATAATCAGAGGTACTCTACATTTATTGAAAAATTAATCAGATACCTTACATTTATTGAAAAAATAATCAGAGATATCCTACATTTATGAAAAAATAATCAGAGGTACTCTACATTTATTGAAAAATTAATCAGATACCTTACATTTATTGAAAAAATAATCAGAGATATCCTACATTTATGAAAAAATAATCAGAGGTACTCTACATTTATTGAAAAATTAATCAGATACCTTACATTTATTGAAAAAATAATCAGAGATATCCTACATTTATGAAAAAATAATCAGAGGTACTCTACATTTATTGAAAAATTAATCAGATACCTTACATTTATTGAAAAAATAATCAGAGATACCCTACATTTATTGAAAAAATAATCAGAGATACCCTACATTTATTGAAAAATTATGAGAGATACTCCATATTTATTGAAAAAAATAATCAGAGGTACCCTACATTGATTTTAAAAAGGGCTGCTGCTGACCCTACTTTAATAAACAACAGTTTTCCATTGACTTTGATGAAGCCAAAGACACTCAGGAAAAGGTTAAACTTCCTTGAATGTTTGAAGTCTTTGGGTGAAACCTCTATGGGTCCAAAGCAGCACAGGAGGTGGTCAGCACAAGCCCATGAGATATCGCAGCATCCAGGAGAACATTTCCCAGCTGGACATCTCGTGGTGCGTTCATGTGCTCAAGGAGGCTGGTGGAGCTAAGGTCCTCCCGGGGGCAGGGGCACTGAGGTTTTCCCTGGATCTGCAGGTAAATGGGGATGGGCATGTGGGTGCTTGTGTTGGGTGTGTATCCCCTCTGAAATGACAATGCTTCCCCACAAGCTGGAGTGCTCACAGAACTAACCCCCACCTCCCCTAGCACCTAGTCCGACCGTGGCATGTGCTGATGGAGTGTGGCTCTCCCCAGAAAAGTTCTCATCCTCCTGCCAACTCCATTCCAACCCTTTCTGTCATCAGAGAGGAAACCATCACCACTGTGGTGAAGAACCCAAGACAGAGGGGAAGGGTTTCTCCTGCACGTTCTCCTTCGCGTTCGCCTTCCCGCTCCCCGAGAGCGGAGCCGACTCCGGAGCCAGTCTATGTGTCAAAGATCAGGCAGCCTGTCCACAGATACGAGCAGGAGGCAACACCCAAGTCTGCTGTTCCCATGCTCTTTGTCACAGAACCAGAGGACAGGCAAGGAGCAGCAGCTGGAGATGTCATCGCAGAGACCAAAGTGGATGAGAAAAAGCCCAAATGGGTTGAAGTGGAAGAAATCATTGAATTCAAGGTGAAGAAATCACCGAAACCTGCAAGGAAAAGAGGCACTTCCCCAGCCAAACAAGAAAAAGATGATTCAGGGATGTTAAAGTTCACTTTTCCCAGCCCAAGGCCTGGGCGTTCCCCAGAAGATGACCCAAACACAAACAACTCCAACAATAAATTGGTGGAACAGGCAAAATCTTTGCCCAGTGACAGTCTGTCTGAAGCTGATATCCAGCCTCTGGTGTATGCAGCTGAGCAGGAAGGACCCCAAGTCAGCAGCGAAGATAGAAGCTCCCCATGTGGACCTGAACAACTAGGAAATAATTCATTTATGGATTATGGAACAGAAGGAAAGAGCTTCCCACAGGAGACAAGTGCTCACCATGGGTCAGATGTCTCCCCCACACTGCTTGCCTGCAGGGGTGAGCCTTTGGTCTTCAGTATTGAGACAGCTGCTCCAGGCCAGCATGAACTTCTGTTCTCATTAGTGAGTCCAGAGGCTGAGGAAGAGGTAGAGGAATTGGATGTATCTTGGCCCATTGAGGAAGGGGTACCCAAAGTAGTGCAAGATGTCCTTCCAGAAGAGGACCATGCCATTCTAGTTGATGAACCAGAGGAGCTACAGGCAGATGACATTAGCAGCCGGGAACACAAGATCCTCACCCACAATGGCAAAGTATTAACTTTGGAGGATCTCGAAGACTACGTTCCTGAAGAGGGTGAGACCTATGGGTGTGATGATCAGAAGCATGCAGCAGAGAAGCCCTGCGAGATCTCCGTGCTCCAGACAGAGATCAACGAGCCCACTGTTGGCAAGCCAGTGCTGCTGAACCTGGGGAGACCTGTGGTGCCCGAGCCCAGGCAGAGGTTTTTCAGCCAGTTTGAGGAGCACATTCCTGGGGGCGTGTTCGTGTCGGCGTCTAGAGTAACCGGCGTGCAGTCTGTGGGCCCCTCAAACATCTCTTTCCACGTGAGTGATACCTGCATGGCAGGAGTGCATGCAGCCACAGCAGCATCTTCCCCTGCTCCTTCCTTCACGGTGAAACCATCTTTCTGCACTGAAGTCCAGCTCTCAGCAGACAACGGACAGTCAAGCTTTAAAACTGAAGTTTCCACCAGAACCCTCAGCTATGGGACTGTTGGCGAGCCTGTGACCTTGCACATCAGCACAGAAGACCTCTCCCAAAGCTGAGGAGATGCAAGCATAACCTACAACACCACAGAAAGCAGCGTTTTAGCAAAAAACAAAAACAAAACACAAAACAAAACTGTTGCAAATTGTTGTAGGTGAGGGGAATTGGTGGCAAAGATTGGGAGGTGATGTGTAGGAGGGGATACCTGTGAGGAAAATGTGTTTAAATCCAATATGTCAAGCTTTTCCAGTCTTAAAGGGAACATGTCTGTCAGAAGAGTTTGCAGTTTTGAAAGCTTTGGTCAAGGAGAACATTTATCATTCCATAGCAGAGCAGGGATGGGAGGTTTAGGGAAAGCCTACGACAGAAATCTCAATGAATAAGTGATTGTTTTATTATTATTTTATTTTATCCATGAGCTTAAAAATTCTTTCAAGTGCCAATTTGTGCATTATGGTGTGGCAAGCAGGTGGAAGTGTCTGAGGTTTCCAAGCAGCCTGCAGCAGCCCAGGATAGGAGGATTATTTCCAGCTATAACATGACCTCCTGTCACTGTGCATATCTGAAGGTCAGGAAGCCTCACACTGCTTTGGCTCTGCCATACACTTGTGACACCATTTAGCACTATCAACATTTCTTCATAAACTTCTCAGTGTTCTGGCTCCATTATTTTAAACTTCTGCCATGGAATGAGACATACAGAAACCATTGCACTTGCTAGGGATGCAGAGGGCTGCTCAGCCCTTTGGGCTGAAATCCTAATTTGGCTGAAGTCAGTGGTGGAAATCCCACTGGCTGGAGGAAGCAAGGATTTTGTTGTTTGCTTCTGCTTTAAGTAGAAAAAGACCATCTTTAAGTGACTGCTGTTTTTCAAGTCCATTTCCTAGCTGTCTGAAGGTTTCATTGTGGCTGAAACCTACAGGAGGCTTTAGAAACCATATCTCTTAAAACATAGATTTACTTAATGTGCAACCAAAGATTAAAGTGCTGCACAAAATTACTGCATCTATAATTCAGTGCTAACCTATGCAAAGAACCACAACCATGGTCTTTGCCAACAAGTATTACTGGAAGAATATTCTCCTGTACCTGCCAGTGGTGAAACACTGCTGTGAACAGATTGATGGCTGGTAACAGATTGATGGCTGGTTATCTCCTCTATGTGCTGTGAGAAATGCACTGCTGGATTTGCACCACTGAGCAACGTAGCAGGAGCACAAAGAGACTTTTCAAATAAATAAACAAAGAGATCTTTACCATAAATGTCTGGTTGGAAAATACATCTGTATAAATTAATACTGGGCTGCTTGGAAGCACTGCCCACTGCAATTGCATCATGTTACTGTAAGCATATCTGTGGAGCTGCCTTGATAGAGGTGCTGCCTTCTCTGGAGTTCCTCTGGAGCCTGGCAGCAGGAGCACTGATTGAGGGGGAAAATAAGATGCACTGAGCACGGCCCATTCCTGTTGGCTTCACCCAAAATGGATGTTGCACAGACCTTCAACAAGTTTCTCAGCCCTGGAGAGAAATGAGCTTGTGAATCCCAATCTTGGTCACAGCTGAAGTCAGCTGGAGTTTGGCATTGATCTCAGTAGGACCAAGCATGGCCCTCTCTGACAGGGATTTGGGGTGAAAAGTCCCAACACCTTGTCCCATCTGAGTTGTGTCATGATAGAAAACGTTTTAGTTGAGATGGTGTAGGGAAACCAGATGTGCTCAGACACAGCTGGGTTTTTAACCAGCACAAAGAGAGAGGATTGAGTGAGTTTCTGCCTTGGAATTGTATGTGTGATGTTGTCCCACTGTTTCCCAGCGAGGTGATCTTGTGAAGCTTGTTCTGGAGTCCTCTGGGCAATATTCCTGCTAACAGGGACTGAATTCACCAAAGGGGAAAAAAAGGTGCTTGTAGAAAACAAAACATTTTTTCTTTTCCCATCTGGGGCTGCACCTTGATCATGTGCTGATTAAAAGGAGCACGTTAATTTCACAGCCTTTTACTTTCAACATCTGTGTGATATCATGTGCACTACCCTCACACTACAGGATGCTTTGCCAGTGATGACATGTGGTGAAAGAAAGCCTCTTTTATGTCATTCTCCCATTTTTTATAACATCTCCTTGGTTTATACTGTTAGTTTTATAATTAAGTAATATGATGGATATATATTTACTGCTTTTTTAATTGAATTTTATTTTATTTTGGTCATATATTGCACTGGAAAGTAACAGGCATACCACAGGGAAATACTTCCAAAGCCTCTTTCCTTTATATTGGGCTTGATTCTGATCTCAGTTACTTCAGTATCAATCTAGAATAATTCCACTGAAGTGGATTTGATTCAGATTTACAAAGGTACTGCTGAGAAAAGAACTTGCCCTGTGCTAGTCCTCAGAAACATCATAGATGTTTCTTCAAAAGATGTTAAAGATGTGTCAAAAACTGTGGAGGCTCCACCTCTTGTGGTTATGCTCTGTTTTGTTAGGGAAGCTAAAAGGTTGCAGTTCAGATGGAGGTAGAAGAAATAACTATCCTTTGATCCATTAGCTCAACGCAATTAACATCTGTTTACATATCCTTCTGAATTTCAAAGAAATAAGAAAAGAAAAACAAAATAAAACAAACAAAAAAAAAATCAGTCCAAAAGGCATTTTTAAAATCCTGTGCAGGACTCTGTTCCAAAAAGGGAAAGGTTTATGAAAAGTTCATTGCATATACTTCCAGAATATTTTCCTAGAGGTTAAAACTGATGCTTGGATGTGATTGAACTCTGTAGATAACTAATGAGACGTGTGGGGAGTCACTTCCTGTAGATGAAAAGATACAGCTGGATTTAAAAAATTTAATACAAAGAATGTTTTACTAAAATCCCTGCAGATGAATGGGTATTAATCAAGTGGAAACTTCAGTTTGCTTGAAGCACAAAAGGATTAAAAAAAAAAAAAAAAAGGAAACACATCCAGAAAAAATTCAAACTCAAGATACGCTGTTAGATGCTGAGCTCATATCAATAAATGTCTTGCATCAGCTGTCATTGAACTCCTTGGGTTTCTGTGTGCTTCTCTATTCACTTGATTGTCCCTCAGCTCCTCCACTGATGACTGCAGTCCATTGAGTTCAGCAGGAGCTGGGTTGCCACCCAAGGATATGAATGCAGTTGAGTTCTGGCTCCGTTTTGATGGAGAGTTTCAGAAGTGTTGAAGTGGCAGAGCTTGTTCTGAGGGTTATTTCCTACTTGGATCTATGAGTCAGTAGTTTTGAAAGATGCTCATCCTCTTGGGTCCTTCTTGGACACTGAATTGGGACTTAAAAGTACATGTCAGTCTTGTGTTCCTGCTATTGCCTCAGGAGATGGGAGGAAAGGTTCATGGCTGAGCTTTTTGAACTAGGAGAAATGCTGTCCATCACTGAGGTGTTAGTTTGACATACCTCAGCTAATATTTAGGTTCCCCAGATCAGCATCTTGCCTCACAGTGTGGAACCTCCCTGAACAGGGAGGAAAGTGATGGTTCTTAACATCATGGGAGAGACTTGTGGGTGTATATAACCTGGATATACATACACCTGTGGATCTATGCTCTCACTGTGAGAGACCCAGAGCATTTCCTGCCTTTCTAAACAGTTCATTTGGTGGCAGCTGTCCAGCTCATAGGAGAGCACCAGTTGGCAGCAATCACAATAGGAACACCAGAGAATCCAAATATTTATGTAGAAGAATATTTAAAGGTCTTCTACCCAGCCCAGTGCTGTCTGGGACACTGTAAGAGCAAAGCTTGCTCTTTCCATCAACAAACCCACAACTCAAATATTCCCTCTCCTTGGAAGTGCTCGAGGCCAGGCTGGATGGGGCTTTGAGCAGCCTGGTCTAGTGGAAGGTGTCCCTGCTTGTGGAAGGGTGGGGGTGGAACTAGATGATCTTTAAGATCCCTTCCCATCCATACCATTCTATGATACTCTGCTAACCATTATGCTCATGTAGAGACATTGGAAACGGAAATCAGGTGAGAAGTCTTCAAAGGGGGCTGATCCAAACAGTGTTCAGCTTTACCTGCTAAGGTCTGTCATGTAAATTTACTATTTTAAGGCTGACAAAGGAGCAGAACCAAAAGAGCCTCAGGATGAGCTCCAGTGGCAATGGCACTAATCAAGTCAGAGTCATGTGTGTGCCAACTGCTCATTTTTTTATTTCAACACAGGATTGTTTGAGTCTGCAGTCTTGCTTGGAAAGCTCTCACATCATGAACATGATGAATGGTTTTAATCTGACATGCCTTTTGTCTGCATTTATGGTTACTTGAGGGTTTTCCTGGATACCATCTGTCTTTTTGTTGTGCCTCTTCAAGATATGAGGAAGGTTTATTGGGTAGGAGACTGGGTGAGATGAACTCCTAAAGTCCTATAGCTCCATCTTAGCCTACCTTCTTCTGCCAGCAGTGAGTGGGGATGAGACCATGGTATTTGTCACCCAGGTGGGCACTCTGCAAAGACAGAAGCTTGAAAATCCATTTTTCTTTGTGGAAATCTTTTGTCTCTTGAGGCACAAGTTCTATCCCCCTGTGCATCATGCTTCCCTATACACAACTGCACTACTGTCCAGAGTAGGGGATTTTGCTTCTAGAGTATCTTGCAAAGACTTAGTCCAGTACCAATTTTAAAGCCTCAGGTGCCTTCTAGTGCAAGGCCCAGCAAGAACATTCAGACACAGGACAAACACATCACTCTAGAGCAAGGAGGAGCTTGTCAGCCACCCTCTCAGTCTTACAGAACCATGAAGCAGGGCAGCCCTCTCTTCTTTGCCCTGCCCTTCTCCAGCATCCCCATTGAGGCCAGTACCTGCTCACTCCTCCTTTCCTGTGAGCAGAAGGTTCTCCTTGCACGTTGGGTCTGCACGGGTGCAGGGAGTCACTGCTGGGTTGGTTTGATTGACCTTAACAAAGCTGGTTTTGACAGATGAGCCAGTGTAAGGTTGAGCTGGGAGATGGAGCCTCTGTTCTACTCTCTGGAGAGACTCTGAGTGTGTGAGCAGTGTGGCACAGTGTCCTCAGCCTGGTGACATATGTCTTCCCAAAGCCTATTGTGTCAGCCTTCTTATTTTAAGCCTTAGCTACGTTCCCCTTGCTGGAACGGCCATTTCTGTATCAGCTCTCTGCTCTAGGAGGGGAAAACCATACCTCTGGAATATTTCCATGGGTTGGATGCTGCTGCTGTTTTCCTGTTACCCTGAAGAGAGAAAAGCTGTTCTTCTTGTCTGTAGGAATGAGTCCCTCACAGTCAGAGATGGAGACTTCTGTCCAGGCCTCGCTTCAGCGTGCTGATAAGGAGATCAAGACAGCTCTAAGGAAGCTTCTGGACTCAGCATCACTGCTGGTGACTCTTCCCCCAGGCATGCAAGGAGGAGATGATGGCCTTGGCCTCCCTGGGTCCATTCCTTCAGACCACTCAGAAAGAGCAGCCAGGTCCTCTGTGCTAGTTCATGAAGCCAGTACCCAAACCCAGACTGCTGGAGGGCATGGTAGGTTTGGCATGAGTCTGGAAGATGTCCCATGGGAGTCAAGAGAGATAAAAATATTGCACACATCAATAATGATATTTTTCCCCTTAATTTTTTCTTTTGTTGGGTTTTTTGAGCAATTGAAGATTAAGAGGACGTCCAGACCCAAAGGAACATGGGGCTGTGGGTTGGGGTTAGGTTGACCACAAGTTTGGGCAGGTCTTTCTGTAAACAAGAGGTTTTGGAAAACTGTATCTGGGTTCATCACCTGCCAAAAATGGAGGGATGGGATTTTTTTTTACCACCTTTGAGCTTCTGACCTTGACTTCAGTTGTTCTGGGGGAGAAGGTGGGGTGGGATCCCTCCTCTACATTTATAGAAGTCATTTGTTGGTTGGTTGGTTGATTTGTTTGTTTTCCTTTGGAAGGGGTAAGGGAGGTTGTTTTTCTTTTATTCTTTACCATAAATAAGCTGGAAAAGTGTTTAACACTCCCGTGTCAACTCTCAGAGACTTTCTAAGACACTGAGTGCATCAATTTCACCTTTCTACCAGCCTTGGTAGGCTCAGAGCAGTTTACGTGTGACTAAAAGCTATGAAATGTGTGACTGTGTCTTGCTAGGAGAAGGTGTCTTCTGTCTCTGCTTTGTTTTTTCTGTGAATAAGAGGCAACCCTTCCACTCTTCCTTCTGTCTCTGCCATAGCAACTTGTCTAAGCTGTCTCTGTGTCAAGTCAGACTAACTGTCCTCCACCACTACTAACTTAAAAGGATAATGTCAAATAGCCCTCAGCCCTTAAACTCCAGATGCTCTTTAAAGGAAAAAGATATTCCTGTCTAAAAGCTAACAAGGATAGAAACATTTCATGGAATCAGACCCAATATTTTAAAAAAATGACAGGATTTTAAGCCTTTTTTTTTTTCCTTTTCTAAGAGAAAACTATAGGAAAAAAGTAATCCTCTGATGAAGCAGGATGACACAAAAATCTTATGATAATAAGTGAACCAGCAGAGTATTTCCTTAGTCTTAACTACAGAGATAATAGAGCAGTGAAGGAGAGGGGTTTGCAGTCTTTTCAGCTGAGAAAACTAAATGTTTTGTTAATAGGAGAAATTATTTCAATCAGATGGAGACTTGACAACTGTCCCTCTAACCAGATCCTCTGAATAAAAATAAGGCAAAGCACTTTCAATAGTGCTGGCAGTGGAAGAGCCAAATCCCACCTGCCTGGGATCTCTGCCCCTGCCAGTAATGCCTTGACTAACCACATTTCCCACCCCAGTAGAACTAATTTCTGTTATTTCTAGAAGACCAGCCAGCACCAAACATCCCCAGAGTGCTCCTCAAGAAGAACATTGAGATACTTGAATGTGTCCAGAGGAGGACAGCGAGGCTGGGGAGAGGTCTCAAGCACAAGCCCTGAGAGGAGAGGCTGAGGGAGCTGGGACTGTTTAGCCTGGAGAAGAGGAAGCTCAGGGGTGACCTTATTGCTCTCTACAACTACCTGAAAGGAGGTTGTAGCCAGGTGGGGGTTGGTCTCTTCTCCCAGGCACCCAGCACCAGAACAAGAGGACACAGTCTCAACCTGCACCAGGGGAAGTTTAGGCTCGAGGTGAGGAGAGAGTTCTTCACAGAAAGAGTAATTGGCCATGGGATGTGCTGCCCAGGGAGGTGGTGGAGTCACCCTCCCTGGAGGTGTTCAAAACAAGATTGGATGTGGCACTTGGAGCTATGGTTTAGTTTCAGGAGGTGTTAGGTAATAGGTTGGACTTGGTGATCTCTGAGGTCTTTTCCAACCTGGGTGATTCTGTGATTCTGTAACTCATGCTGCCCTTCCAGTCATCCTATTTCTTCCTGTCCCTACTGACCACCTCTCCCATTTTTGTCTCTGTGTGTTTCCCCACAGCAAAATTAGTTTTGCCCAGTCAGCAGTGTGCCATCATTCAGTCTCTCTGATGTTATCCAAGCCCTTTGCTTCATATGATTGTCTCACAAGGGCCAAACTCTCCTCTTAGCTTCAGTGACTGCACTCAGCTCAGGTCAGACGGACTTTGTTCTGACACAAGGCAGACTAGAGATGGCCCCAAAGGTATGCTCTGGGTTTCAGGTGTGCTGTCAAAGGTGATGTGTCTAACTTGCCCTATTTCTGCTGCCAGACAAGGCACAAAGGCAGATTCCAGATGAAGAACCAAGTGTGCCAAGAGCCAGCCCCAGTCTTTCCCATGAAGAAAGAGCAGCTGGAGATGGAAGCACTCCAGAGCACACTGTTCCTACTACCAGGTAAACCCCAGCTCAACAGACACATTTCATACAGTCATAGAATGGTTCGTGTGTTGGAAGAGACCTTAAAAATCATTTAGTTCCACCTCCACTGCTGTGGGCAGGGACAACTTCTGCTAGAGCAGCTTGCTCCAAGCCCCATCCAACCTGGCCTTGAACACTTCCATTTCCAAATGTGTCAAACTTTGATGCAAGAGAGCAGTCTCTTTGCGGTGGAGGAAGCAGCTGGGGGCTTGAACTGATTCTTGTAGGTTTATTGTTATTTTTAGATCCCTGGTCACAAAGGCATTGTGCAAGAAGGATAGAAAAGGCTGGAGGGAATCCCCCCAAAACAAAATTATTCTTGTTTTAATTGTAAGAAAGACATTGAGTTGCTGGAGTGTGTCTAGAGAAAGGCAACAAAGCTGGTGAAGGGTTTGGAGAATAAGTCTTATGAGAAGCAGCTGAGGGAACTGGGGTTCTTTACTCTGGAGAAGAGGAGGCTGAGGGGAGACCTCATTACTCTCTACAACTACCTGAAAAGAGGTTGGAATAAAGTGGGGGTTGGTCTCTTTTCCTTAGTCAGGTGATAAAATAAGAGGAAATGGCTTGAAATTGTGCCAGGGAAGATTATCAGGAAAAAAATCTTTCCTGAAATAGTGGTCAGGGATTGGAACAGGTTGCCCAGGGAGGTGGTGGAGTCACTATCTCTGGAGGTGTTCAAGAAACCTGTGGACATGGCACTTTGGGGCATGGCTTAATGGCTGTGGTGGTCTCAGGTTGGACTCAATGATCTTAGAGGTCTTTTCCAACTGAAGCAATTCTATGATTCTACAAATAATTACTTGTCTGTTACTAAACACACAGATCAATGGCAGGGTGTAAACCTCTGTCTCTGCAATTGTATTTAATTATGGAATGACCTTTCCTCTTGGGCTTCATTAAAGGACATCACCAGCCTCAGGGGCAGGAGACTGGTACAGAAGAGAAGGAGATGTGGTCTGGGATGTACACAGTGAAGTTTATATTGAGACTACAGAAAGAACTCGTGTGTATAAGACTGAAGAGAAGACCCCAACAAGTAAGGGAGAACCTTGTGTCCATTTCCCATGTCTTCCCATGGTTGTCTTTGTCTTCTCTGTTCTTTTAAGTACTTCCATTCCTTGAGTAGGAACTGTAAACGAAACAGGAAGTATAACAGAGAAGCATGAAGATGAGAAGCTTAAAAGTAATGCTCCTGTAGAGAAACCCAACCACATTGCTGTGGTATCTCCTGACTTGACATTAAGCCAATGATTTATCCTAAATGGCCAGTCCTAAAACTGCCCTTTGAGTCACTCTCTCCCCACCAGCACACTAGGAATGAAGTCCTGGCACTGTGCACACAGCAAACCCTTGTGTCTCACCAGGTCCCCCCTACATGCAAGTGACGATAGAGGACGTGCAGGTGAATTCTGGGGAGTGTGCCAAGTTTCAGGCAGTCATTGAAGGAACCCCTCAGCCAACTGTTTTGTGGTTTAAGGTAAGCGCAGATTTTCCTCTGGCTGAGAGAGAGAGCACCATAGCAAAGACCATTGTGCAGTACTTCTGCAGGGAATTTCTTCTGCTCTTTCACCTGCATTGATTCTGGGTCCTATCTATAGATTTTGTTGCAACCACCACTCATGCAATTCACTTTGTGTTGTCTCCAGTGTCACTGTAGCAGACTCTCCTTCTGTCACCTTTATTTGGAGCATTTATGCATGTATTAAGCAGCACAAGTGCCTAATCAAGCTGGAGACCAGGCAGGAGCAAAGTACCTTGTGCTCCCTGGGCTCCCTGCTCAGGCATGGTTTGCTGGGAGAGCTGAAGAATAAACCCCACCGCCCTGGTGCCCCTCCCAATCCTCCTATGAATAGGTTATGGAACAAAAGATTGTTGGGTAATGTGGAAACAGAGAAACAGCGCGACATGGAGGTCTTCTCCAGCCAGTATTTTTTTTAGTGAGGTTTGTTTGCTTAAATAAAGCTGTGGTCCTGCATCTCATTTCATGAGGAGAAGCAGCATCTGTTCTCTGGCTTTTTTTCAGTGCCAAAAATGTCCTTTCATTCTTCCAGGGCACTTCATTGCTGACAGACAGCAACAGGGTCCATCAAGGGAAGGAAGGAACAACATATTTCTTAGCTGTGGACAATGCTGTCTCAGAAGATGGTGGTGTCTATACCTGTGTTGCCAAAAATGCAGGAGGGGAGGTTTTGTGCAAAGCAGAGCTCGTTGTGCATGAAGGTAATATTGGAATTGCTTCCACAGCCATTGCAAAGTTCACTCTCTTGTGGTCATCTTCTGGTACCCTGAAGGTATCTGTTCTGCATTTCCTGTGTAGTATTTATGTGTTACCAGCATGGCAGAATCCAGTATAAGAGCAAATGCCCTAATGACCTCCAGTCATATATAGGCAAAAGAGATTTTTGCTTCCCCTTTCTCCATACATGTGATGAACTGGTAGAGAAATAAGTGAGGCCATTTCCTCTCATCCTACCACCTGGTACAAGGGAGAATAAACTGACCCCCAGCTCACTCCTACTACAGGAAGGAAAGAAAGGAACTACATTCCTTTCAGGTAGTGGTAGAAAGCAATGAAGTCTTCCCTCAGCCTCCTCTTCTCCGACTCAAGGTGCATCCCTGAAGCTCACATTGGCATCTTCTCTCATCAGGCAGCTCCACTTCATTCTGTGCACAAGTTTTAGAGGCCCCTTGCCATTTTCCAGGCCTTTTATTGTCCTGTAATGACTTTGCATGTTCTTAGTGAGGCACTGTTGTCTGAATGTTAACACTTATATCCTCCTTCATTCCCAAAGCCAAGAAAGACCAAGAGGCAAAGAAAGTGGCCACCAGGAGAAAGCTTCATTCCCTGTATGAGGTTAAGCAGGAAATTGGAAGGTAAATGAATTTCCCAACTTCACAGAGTCATAGAATTATTTTCTTTGGAAAAGATCTTTAAAATCATCAAGTCCAACCAGGAACTAACTCTATGAAGCCTGGTGCTGAACCACATCCCTCAGCACCACATCTCTGCAGCTTTTAAATACCTACAGGGACAGGGATCCAACCACCTCCCTGGGGAGCTTGTTCCAGCATTTGAGAACACTTCCACTGAAGAAGTTTGTTTTAATATCCAGTCTAAACCTCCCCTGGTGCAACTTGAGACCATTGCCTCTTGTCCTATCACTTGAGACTAGGAAGAAAAGACTGACCCCCACCTCACTACAGCCTTCTTTCAGGGAGTTGTAGAGAGTGAGAAGGTGTGGAGAAGAGCTTCAAGCTCAAAAGTCATTAACTCTTTCTCTTCAAACCCAACAAGAAGGACTCCCCTCTGCCTCCCTTTCTCCAGAAATGACTTCTGGAGAATCTCTGCTTCCCAATCTGAGCTGCTGAGCATGTGTAACCAGAAGCAGAGGTGGGCCTGGCTATGGAAGGGTCTGAAGAGATCCAAGTGCTGGTAGTGGTGGGACATCACCCTACTGAGGTGTGCTGGAAACACTTCTCTGAGGTTTCTGACAGAGGGTGGGAGAGTCCACACAGCTCCAGCCAGAAAAAATCCCAGCTGGAGGCTGGCAGGATAGGTGCCCATGTATGAGACCTTGGCAGTGGGCATCACAAGCCCTGTGTCCATCCCAGGGATCCAAGAGCATCAGCCTTTGTCTGCTCAAGGCTGTAGCACCTGAAAGAGCTCTAACTCCTGAAATGAAGCTAACTCATTCCTTAATTTTAGAGACAGCCAGGAGAGGGCAACATCACCCTACAGACAGGAACGTGAGCTTTTTTACCTTGGAGAATTCCAGCCTTGAGCAGCAGCAGGGAGCTGTTAAAGGCTGGGACATGGAAAGGTCTAACCCTGCTGTGCAGAGGGCTTTGAACCAAGGTCTGAGCAGGGTTTCTCCTTTGATTTTAACACAGGGGCTGCTTCAGCTTTGTGAAACGAGTTGTACACAAAGGGAACCGAGTGTCTTGTGCTGCCAAATTCATTCCTCTACGGAGCAAAACAAAGGCTCGAGCACATCAGGAGAGAGACATTCTTGCCTCCCTGTCCCACGACAGAATCACCAGGCTCTTGGACCACTTTGAAACAAGGAAAACACTCATTTTGATTCTGGAGTTGTATCCTTTTGCTGTGCTGCTTCTCTGAGGAGGCTGGGGAGCAGTAGGTAGATCTCATTCATTAAATAGCTAAGGAATTAAGCACTTTTAGGTTTTGCCTGAGAGAAAAGCATGTGCACTGCCTTGCTCTGCACTGCAGGATGGCATAGCTCTGGGAGGTCTTCACAAAGTAGTGTTTCTGCTGCTTTGGGAAAAATCATTCTAGAGTCATAGAATGCTTTGGATTGGAAAGGACCTTTAAAGGTCATCTAGTCCAACCCTCCCTGGGGCATTTGCAACTAGAGCCCTGTCCAACCTGATCAGGAATGAGTCATCTACCACTTCTCTGGGCAACCTCTCACCACCCTCAGTGTAAAAAATTCCTTCCTTCTCTGCAATCAAAATCTCCCTCTTTTAGTTTAAAACCATGACTCCTTGTCCTGTCACAAGAGGCCCTGCTAAAAAAGTCTGTCCCCAGATTTCTGATTTGCCTCTTTAAGTACTGAAAGGCCACCAGAAGGTCTCCTTGGAGCCTTCTCTTCTCCAGGCTGAACAACCCCAACTCTCTCAGCCTGGCCTCACAGCAAAGGGGTTCCAGCCCTCAGATAATTTTTGACCTCCTCTGGATCTGCTCCAGCTCTCTCCTGTGCTGAGGACTCGTGGCCCCAGCACTGCAGGTGAGCTATATACAAGTGTCAAAGAGTTGTTAAGAATCAAAACTCTTTTCTGAAATGTCTGGAAGTGAAGAACTCTGTTTCCATGAGATCCAGTCTGAGAAAGCAGCAGGAAAATGCGTTTCAGAGCAGAAAAGACAAGAGCCAACAGGTAGGTTTTAGCAGAAATGATACCATGCTCCAGCTTGTAGGGAGCATGACAGGATCACAGCTCACAGGATGTTAGGGGTTAGAAGGGACCTCCAAAGATCATTGAATCCAACCCCCCTGCCAGAGCAGGACCATAGAATCCAGCACAGATCACACAGGAATGCACCCAGATGAGTCTTGAAAGTCTCCAGAGAAGGAGACTCCACAACCCCTCTGAGAAACCTGTTCCAGTGCTCTGTGACCCTCACAGTGAAGAAGTTCCTCCTCGTGTTGAGGTAGAACCTCCTGTGCTGTAGTTTACATCCATTGCTCCTTCTCCTACCCCAGGGTGCAACTGAGCAGAGCCTGTCCCTTCCCTCTTGACCCCCAGTCCTCAGATATTTATAAACATTTATTAAATCCCCTCTCAGCCTTCTCTTCTCCAGACTGAACAGTCCCAGGGCTCTCAGCCTCTCCTCATAGGGCACAACAGGAGCACAGGTTCAGCAAGAAAGACACTGGTGCAGTGGAGACTTCAATGGATTACCTGCAGATCACATTGTCTGAGATCACCTCACAAATTCTGCTGCTAGCTGGACAGAGGTGGTGACCAAGTGCAAAGCAGCTTGTACCTGCAGTTCTGTTTGCCCTTAATGCTGTTGTCAGGTGCTCCAACGAAGAGCTCCTGGACCGCTTGTTCAAGAGGAGTGTGGTGACTGAAGCGGAGGTAAGTTGCCTTTCTGAGCTGACTATCCAGACCTGGTGGCTACCACCAGAGCACCTGCCAGCTGCATTTTGCTTTTTGGAATATGAGGACTGTCTTTGATCAGTGGTAATCTGTCAAAACAGAATCAGCCCTTACAATGTGTTCCCAGCAGCTTTCATTACTCAGCTGACTTTCTTTTTTTTCTTCTGAAGGGGTTTTGACCACCAGCATTGCATTCAGCCCAGCACAGATGATATTTGCTCTGCTATCATCCTTTCCTTGCTATCTATCACCTGCAGCTCCTGTATCTTCACTTGTTCAATCAAACTTTCTCATCACAAATGTACTTCCAGCCACTCCTTTTTCAGTCTCCAAACCAAGGGCTGAACCCTACAGTTTCTTAGGCTGTTTTTTGAGATCCTTAGTGCTCCTCCAAGCTCAAAGTGTTTCACACCTCCCATCTAGTAAGCAGATGTCCCATATTTTTTGGTAAAATTGATTGTTCTTTGGAGTGCTCAGGGATGGCCATCAAAGAATCATAGAATGGTTTGGTTTGGAAGGGACCTTAAAGATCATCAAGTTCCAACCACCCCAGCATGGGCAGGGACACCTTCTATTAGATCAGGTGGCTCAAGGCTCTGTGCAACCTGTCCTTGAAGTTCAAGTAGTTCAGGAAGTTCATTCTAGTCCTATTCCTAGTTCAATCTCTCCCTCTCTCACAGATTCAAAATGCTGGTGGAATCAAGGACTTCCTTCTTAACTACTCATGTTTAATACTTTTTATTTAATTTTTTAGGTCAAGTTGTATATCAAGCAGATATTGGAAGGGATCAAATATCTTCATGACAACAACATCCTTCATTTGGATATTAAGGTAACACACAGTGGCAGGTCTAGCCCTCTTGTAGGTCAGCAAGTGGGCATTCTCTCTTCAAATTATTCTTACAACTAAAAATATTGCCTGATTTCAAGAAAAGTTTCCTCCTTTCTATTTTATTTCCTTTACTAGCCACTGAATATCCTCATGGTTTATCCTGAAAGGGAAGATCTTAAGCTCTGTGACTTTGGATTTGCTCAGAAGATCACCCCCTTTGAGCCTCAGTACAGCAAATATGGGTCTCCAGAGTTTGTTGCCCCGGAAATTGTTTCTCTGTCACCAGTGTCAAAAGCCACTGATATCTGGTAACCTTTCATCTTTCTAAAAAGCTTTTTGCCTTAGATGCCCTCTATTTCCATTTACTGTTAATAAGTAAATGGAGCAGTGATGATAAACTGAGAGTGAACATTGAGAATCCAAACCCCATCAGGGCTTTTTAAAGCTCCTCCTGTCTGCTTTATTCAACCATAATTGAACTCTGACAGCTAATGAATGCAGAGGAGCATCTTAGAGAAGATGATCTTCATTAGAGGCAGCAGCTAGGGAGGGGGATCCTAAGGGGCTTTCTAGAAAAGGCAAACTCACTCCTCTTCTCTGTTTGCGCTTTAAAAATGGAGAATTAGTTGAGGATTATTTTTTAAAATGTTAAAAGGCAAAATGTGGAGGGTGAGAACAGTAGCTCTGGGGGCTTCTTTTCTTTGGAAAGATGAGGAGAAGAAAGAGACCTTACTGTGCCAAGGTGTCTAGTGGCAGAACAAGGGGCTGTGTGATGGAGAAACAATGATGAACACCTGACATCCTGTTCCCTCTCTCCTCAGGGCTGTTGGAGTCATCACATATTTAAGGTAAATAGACCTTCTTGGAAAGATTCACTCAATGTGCCTTTGTCAGTCAGAGCCCTCCAGTACCTCCAGAGAGGATTCTGAGTGAAGCACTGAGTCCTTCTATCATGAGGGCAGTTTCTGCTGTGGTTTTCTTCTTTACTCACTCTTTCCTGGTTGCCCAAAGCTTTGGTGGTTGTCCCTGCTGGAAGACCTGAAAGCTGCTCTCCTTTGAGTCAGCAAGGAGAGTGGTGGAGGAGGTTCAATCTTCCCCTTGCCTCTTTTAGCCAACATCCTACTGTAGCTGCTCAAGATCAAACCCTTTGAAACAGGGATAAATAATTGTGCCATGGGATGCTGGGGTGAAAGATGCTCTGCCAGTGGATGCACTGCTCCCAAGCACTGCAAGTCCCACACATGGAGATGGAGTCCCTCAAGTGTTTCATGCCCTGTGTGAGCATTTGTTCTTCTGTCATCTGAAGAGCAAACACAAGTCTAAAGCCTGTCTCCTTTTGCTTTGTGTTCAATACATCAGCCTCACCTGCAAGTCTCCATTTGCTGGGGAGAATGACAGAGGAACCCTTCTCAATATCCAGAAGGGGGAAATTTCCTGGACCATTCCTGATGTTGTTCACTTGAGTGCAGATGCAAAGGACTTCATGCAAGGGATCCTACAGCAGAACCCCAAGTGAGTGCACCACTTCTGTGCTTCCTACAGCCAGTGTGCTGAGATAGTGGTGTCTCAGCAGGCAGATCTCAGCTCATTAGAGCTGCAATGACTTTGAAAAGCAGAAAGCTGAGGGAAGTGTGGTGTGCTGTGATCTAATTCTTCTTGATTGTTCCCCATTACTCAAAACACAATTTGGCATTATGCCAGACTGGCTTGGTCCTGGTATGGTGATGTCCTCATTCCCTGACTGATCCAGGCAGATGAGTTTCTAAAGTGACAATGTCGGAAGAGCAAAGTCTGGAATAGAGAGAGTTATGTGAGAATTAAATAACATTTACCACATCCATTAAGCAATTTCAAGTACAAAAGATGACTTGAAGGCATGTTTGCAGACACTTGCTCTTTAATTTCATTTCTATTCCTTCTGCCTGCTGCCAAAGCTGTTTTTCCTCTGACCACCTACAGAGTCAAAGTCACTCTTAGGGCTGCTCTCCATGGCCTTGAGCAGGCTCCCTACAGAGTGCCATGGGGGCTTCCTGAGGATCTGCAGGGAGTGGCAGACTGGAAAGGGAGGATTGCTTCACCTAAAGGGAAGGAAACCTTTCAACCTTGCGTTGAAGACCTCTTTCTGCTTTGTTTCTCAGCTACAAGACAGCAGCCTAGACAACAGCAGCATCAACAGCCCAGTAACAGTACAGGCTGGGGATGATGGGGTTGAGAGGAGCCCTGTGGAGAAGGACTTGGGTGTGTTGGTGGCTGAAAAGCTGGACATGAGCTGGCAATGTGTGCTCACAGCCCTGAACCCTCTGGGACCTGAGCTGATCCCCAGCAGCATGGGCAGCAGTTGGAGGAAGGGGATTCTCTGCTCCCCTCTGCTCTGCTGTGCTCTGCTGAGACCCCACCTGCAGTGCTGGGGCCAGCTCTGGAGTCCTCAGCATAAGAAGGACATAGACCTGCTGCAGTGAGGCCAGAGGAGGCCACAACAACAGTCAAAAGGCTGGAAGCCCTCTGCTGTGAGGCCAGGCTGAGGAAGTTTGGGTTGTTCAGCGTGGAGAAGGGAAGGCTCCAGGGAGACCTTCTGGTGGTCTTTCAGTACTTAAAGGGGTCCAGAAAGCTGGGGACAGACACTTCAGCAGAGCCTGTTTTGACAGGACAAGGGGTGATGGCTTTAAACTAAAAGAGGGAGATTTAGTGTGATTTTGATATAGAAGACATTTTTTACACTGAGGGTGGTGAGACCCTGGCTCAGGTTGCCTACCAGAGAGGTGGTAGAAGCCCCATCCCTGGAACCATTCCAGGTGAGGATGTTTGGGGCTCTGAGCAACCTGCTGTGGTTGGGGATGTTCCTGCTGACTGCAGGGGGGTTGGACTGGATGACCTTTAAGGGTCCTTTCCAGTCCAAGCCATGCCACGGCTCCATACACACAAGTGCATACTTGTGTCCCTGTGGTGTCCCTGTGAAGCAGGCACCTTCAGAAGGATCTTGTGGCTGCTGCTGGCAGTGGCTTGCTACTGACCCAGTGATCTTTTCTCTTATCAGAGACAGGCCCAGTGCTTTGGATTGTCTGTCCCACAAGTGGTTCATGGTAAGTGTGTCCTGGTTCTTTATTAGTCAAAAGGGAAGAGACTTTTGGAGGGGCAGCTTGTAAAGCTGCTTGGAGTTATTTGCTGATTTATATTTTGCTGTTGGCCTCCTAATTTCTGTCCTACAGAGGAGCTCAGGCATGGCTCTCCAGAAAGAGGAGACCCATTGGTGTTTACATGCCAAGATGTCTTTCCTTTCAAAAGATAAAGATTACTGCTGACTGGAGAAGATACAACATGTCTGGATGGGAAGTGTGGCTTTGCAGAGCAAAGTTGTGGTTGATACTCTGATGCCTTAAATTACTAAGGAAAAGAGCTAAAAATAAACCCCTAAAAATGAATTTAATGACATGCATTGAACAGGGCTTGCTTTTGTCATTGAAAAGTTGAGACTGTCTGCAATTTAATCACAAAGGGACTGTGGCTTTTGGTCTGTTGTAGCTTTCCTAAATCAATTTTTGGGGGAGGAGGGAATCCTTAAAACAACCAACCAAACACCAAACAACTTCTCTGGAAATGAAGTCAGGATTTTTTTTTTTAATTGATGTTTTTCCTTTCATTCCACCTGGCAGCATAATGTCCCCCTTGAAGCAGCTCATTTCATTAATACCAAGCAGCTCAAATTCATTGTGGCTCGGAGCAAGTGGCAGGTGAGTTGGCCTTAATCTATCCTGACTTTTTAACTTATAGATAGATAGATAGATAGATAGATAGATAGATAGATAGATTTGTAATTACATTTGCATCTTTTAAAGTCCTGGCTGGGACAGTGAATACAGCAGAGATCTCAGCTTGGCTATGAATGGAAAATAAGCCCAGGAGAGAGGCAGAAATTAATTATCTAGACTCTGAGTGCCTGGAAATCATCTGGTCTAATGCAGGTGTCTGTAAGACACTGGGTTATCTCTAGGTACCCTCAGCTGCCTTTGCAATTGATGCTGGATTATAGACAGGACCCCAGATGACTCCTTTATTCCTGAAGTTCTCTGACATCATCAGATTAATTGCATTCTGAAGATGCCTGTTTCTCTCTCTGGCTGTAAGGAGAGGGTAGCTGCTCAGCTTCAGCTACAATGTCACACATGGCAGAAGTTAAAGCAGATGAATCCTACCTCCCACAGTCCTCCCTTGGCCTAAGTCACTGTGGGTTGTACTGCAGTCAATGGATTTAAGGCCATTTACTCCAGCTAGGCTCTCCTCTGATGTCTGCCATTAAAAACTCCCTTTTGATTTGTTTTGAGTGGCCAGATTGACTTGGAAAACCTCCAACAGGGTCCTGCTTCCCCATTCACAACAGCAAGTAAGTCCCACGAAGTCAATACAGTTTCACCTCTGTGAAGGTGAGGAGAAGAAGAATGCCTGGAGAGCAATTGTGGTCTGGATTGATGATATGTAGCAGAGGGTGGCAAGGTGTCATTCAATCAGGATGTGTGGGATTTAAGAGCACAGAAGTTCACTTTGGTTTGCTTGCACTACTGTAGTCCTACCACATTCCCATCTGATTGTGCTGCATTTCGCTTTTCAGCGCTCTCTGATGTGCTACAAATCCATCCTGGTGATGAGGTCTATCCCAGAAATCCTAGAAAGGACTCATGACAACACCTCTCTGGCCATCTCCCGCCACCTCATTGAAGAGAGCACTTCCTCCAGCACCAGTGGCTCCTCTTCAGACAATGAGAACTCTCACTTCCCCACGAAGAGGCACTTTGGCTCCACACCTGAACTGCATTTGTCTGTATTTGATGCACCAAGCCATCAGAAGCCTCCGAAACATGCAAGTGAAGAGAAGCCCTCCAAAATCCCAGTCCCTCCAGTAAAACCCATGAGGAGGAAGTATGCTGCAGTGAAAGCTGAGGGGGGGGACAAATCACCTACAGAAACCAAAGAGCTCATGGAAAGAATCTTAAAGGAGAAGGAGGAGGAACTCCATCCCAGAGCTAGAGATGAAAGAGCAGAGCAGTCCCAAAGAAGCAGTGCTGCTGAGCCTTCCACAGAGAGCACATCACACCTGTGCCAGGAAGGAAAACCAGGCACAGCTGTGTCTGACAAGGACAGAACTGAGATGTCTGGGGATGGGACAGAAAAGCCACCTGTCTTTGTCCCTAGACAGAGTGTCATTAAAAGCACTTTCTACAGCCAAGCAGCTGAGATCCCTGCAAAAGGCCCTTCCTCACCAGGCAGGGAGTTCAGAAGGCACTTGGACAGAGCCAGAAGGACCTTCCGGAAAGCTGGATATTCAAAGGTGCCTCTCAGTGGTCTCCGTGAGCCCCTCCTGGAGCAGTTTGAACTGGAAGAAGAAGAAGAAGGAAAGTCTGGTGATGATCACAGGGAAGCTCTGCTTGGTTCCTTGACCAAATCAGCTTCATTTGACACTGCAAGGAAACCACCACACCCTGCCATCACTGGTGCCACCCGGAGCCGTTCCCTGGATGACTACAGGCTGAGAGCCTCAAGGTCGTTGATGGAACAAGACATTTTGGAAGAAGACTCTGATATTTTGTCACAGGAAAGCTGCCCTGAAGGCAGTGAGCACTGTGACAGCTCTGCAGGGCCTGGCAAGGGATGTTCTGTAGACACTTCAAAGCAGGAGGACTTTAGGAAAGTCAGCAAGGATTGTTCAGAAGAGCAGTGCTCTCCTTCCACACAGTGTGGGGGTAATGGGTGCCCAGCTGCTCTTGTGCAGCATCTAGAGAGAATTCCAGTGTCACCTCACAGGAGTGAGAACAGGAAACCTTTACTGAAGAAGTCAAAAGCTACTTACATTGAGGACGAAGCTGAAGATGTGGATGGCAAAAGCCCCATTCCAACTGCCCAGTGCTCAGATGTGACTGCATCATCACCTCAAAAACCTGCAAGCATGGAGGGTCAATGGTCTCCTGGCAGTGCCTCTGACACTGCTTCTCAGGAAGGCAAACATTCCATTCCAGCTTCCACACAGCCACAGACCACCTCCAAGTCAGCCCCTGCAAGTAAGGGAGGTGTGTGTCTGCCCCAGGAGTCTGCTCACAGCACTGACACCCAGCCAGATCTAAAAGGTGGAAACTTACTGATCAAAAGACCAGCCCCAGTTCCACCTTGGAAAGACAAAAGGCAGAAACATTCACATGAGAAAACTTCTGCTCAAAGGGCTGCCAAATCAGACCTCATGGAGCATGGAAGCTCTATTTTAAGAGGTCCCCAAACAGAAACTGATTCACTTCCCCCATGCACAGATAAAAGTCAGGAACTTCCTGGTCAAAGTGCTCCAGCAACTGCTGTCTCAGTGGGCAAACAGCCAGTTACTCTAACTTCTCTGCATACAGCTGATGAAGATGCTCAGCAGAAGATGAAGACCTACAAAGAGGTGAGATCTGCTCTCCTAGAGGATGGAGGACCGAGCGCTACAGGAATTGCTCCATCATCAGCTCATGTTGGTGGAAGCCAAGCACAGAAGGCGGCTTCTGTTCACACAGACACAGCATCAGCCACCCCAAAGGGAGAGCATCTCATTGTTCCACAAGCCCCACCACCAAGATCCATGCTGACTTTGGTCTCTGCTGGAGCACAGCAGGCTGGAAGGGAGCAGCCAGCTCACAGCAAGGAGAGGCTTGCTGCTCTGAGCAGTAGAAGCTCGGCTGTCACACAGGTTGTTCCCAGTCTGGCCCAGGAGGCTGAAATCAAGGCAGCTGAGCCCCAGAAGGTGTCTAAAGGCAGTGGTAGGGATTCTTCTGCTGATCTGGAGGGCAAGCCTCCAGGTGTCCTAACTGCTTCACAAGAAAAAGGTTCTCCAGCTTCCATGTATGAGCTAGAGCAAGAGGAATGTGCTGAGGTTTATGGTGGGGGAAGAGAAGTTGCCTTAGAAAGAGGGAGCTGTGCTGCTGGAGAAACTGTCTCACCCCCACTGCGCAGGGCTCGACGACAGGAGGTCTCACAGCACAGGTCTTCTTTTTACAGTGATGAGGAGTCTGCTGTGCTGGAGGGCTTAGTGGATGAGATGGTTTCTCTCTCTGAAGAGATGAATGTCTGGGCAGAGTCAGTTTCTGGTGAGGAGGGATGCAGAAAGCACATCTCTCCTCCCACAGAGGTGTTCTACAAAGGCCCAGGTAGCCAAGAATCCATGGGCACCTCGTTCCCTTCTATACAAGGAGGCAAAAGAGGAGAAGTCTCTGAGCTGGATGACCTTGCAGAACCCCACCTTGTTGTGAGTGAGGAGTCAGGGGTAGTGGAAGGGCAGATGGCTCCTCAGGAATGTGAGCATCTGGAAGACTTAGCGTTTGAGAGCTGTGTTTCAAGTATTTCCTCCACTGAGAGCTTGGACACTGGGAAAAGAGCCAGCCAGAGGTCAGTGGGCAAGGACACTGGCAAACACCCAGAGGTTTCTTTGGTGAAAATCAAAGACCTGTCAGATGAAACTCCCAGCCCTGGCAGTGGAACTCCCAAATTTGACATCTCAGAGGTGGAGCCTGCCTACATGAACTTCTCTGACTTGTATGACATTGTCTACTTCCCCTTCGAATTTATGAGCTACAGGAAGCCTCAACCCAAACCAACTGGGAGAAGGTTTGTACCTTTCAGTGAAAGGGCAAGGTCACCTCCTGCAGGACATCTGCACAAGGATAAAAGGCTGTGCATCAGAGAAGAGGCAGGAGACAAGAACAGGAAGAACCAGTTGGAAATATCTGAGGATTCAAAAGCAGCTAACTTATTGGCCACGGGGAGAGGGTCAGAGGGTCACAGAGCAATGTATGGCCCCCAAAAGGACTCCAGTGGGAAGCAGAAAAGCTCCATCCACAAGCCAGGACTCTTTAAGCCATATGCAAGGTCTAACTCAATGGAGCAGTCAGTGGAGCAGAGTCTGAAGAAAAAAGTAAAAGCTTCTGTTGCCCATATTTCAAGAATCCTGAAAGGAAAGATCTCTCCTGAGCCAGAGGCAGAGGAAGGTAAACATTTCACTTGGTGCCTTCACAAATCTGCTGCTCTTTGGGCTCTGCTAAGCCTGCCTTCTCCTTTCCCCCTGGCATATCCAAAGTTTTGGAAGGACCCTCACTGCAAAACTGGCAGTGGCAGGCTATGAAATGAGTGGTTCCTGGCTCACTTCATTGGAGCCAGCTGGGTTAATCTGCTGATGGAAGTGGCTTGAATACCCTTGTCTGAGGTTGCACAAAAGCAGACCAGGGCTGCATGACACTTTCCTTGCTGCAGTTTCTTCTGCCTTTATCATCTCACCATGGTAAATCTTTGAGGGGGAAGTGCCTGGGAGAAGTTAGTAAAGTCATCCTGGCTACCTAAATCAATGAAACTGGACAACAAAATCTGTTCTTTCTCCTCTGCCCTCTCTAGATGTGCCCAGTTCTTGCAGGACATCATTCTCTCTGGACAACCTGATAAAGTTGTCCCTTCTCACTGCAAGGGGGTTGGACAAGATGACTTTCAAGGGACTCTCCCAAGCCAATGCATTCTATGGTTGTAACAGCTGTCACAGCCTTCCCTGTTGACTGAGGCTTGTTAATAAGGAAACCTGTGACTGCTGAGCTATCTGTGCACCATCAGCAGGACTGGCTGCTCTAAAGGGTGCCCCAGGGAGAAGGGTGGCCTTGAATGACTTCTCATCCTTTCTTCAAAACAGAGTTTGGTGAGCTGGGAAGTGACACGACAGAAAAGGAGCTGTTAATAGGGGCTGAAGGGTCTCTGAAGAAGAAATCAGCCCTCTCTTCCTTCAAGTTACCAAGCCTCATCCCAAAGGAGAAAGGTATTGCCATTGCAGAAGTCAACAGGTAGCTTTATCATGGAGTGTCACTGATGAATGGCAGTGCTGTCTGAGACCAGTTTCTAGGGATGGATGATTGTCTTGAGATGACCTTGACCAACTCATACAGCCAGAGCCAGCCTCCTCTGTTTACATGTCCCTGCTAAAACTGTCTTCTCTTGGCACTGCTTGCAAATTCAAGGAAGCCACCGCAAAGGAACAAAAATCTCTGTGTAAGCTGGAAAGAGAATAAATGAAGCATCCAAAGTTGGGTTGACAGAAGCAGGCAACTGTGAATCCATTCACTCCAGTCCTGCATCCATGCATAAGGGACAGATATGTTGCTCTGGAGCTATGAAATGAAAAGTGGTGGGGCAGCCCCAAATGCTGTGTCAGCAAAGCTGAACTTGCTTTCCCTCAGGCAAATTTTACCTTGACTCTAGCAGGAGCATTTTCTGAGGCCAGGTTAATGTCCCAGTGTTCAGCAGAGCTCAGCAAAGCACTGGGAAGGCCAGCTGAGTGGTCAGGCACTGGAACAGGCTGCCCAGGGAGGTGGCTGAGTCATCACTCCTGGATGTGTTTGAAGGTCAGTCAGATGTGGTACTTAGTGATAGGTTTAGTGGTGAGCTTGGTAGAGTTAATGGCTGAACCTGATGATATCAGGGGTCCTTTCCAACCTGAATGATTATATGATTCTGTGATCCCTCAGTCCAACCATTAACCCAGCACTGCCAAGTCCACCACTAGACCATGTCCCTCAGCATCCCATCTCCATGTCTTTCAAATACCCCCAGGGATGGGGACTCCATCATTTCCCAAGCATGAACCAGAAATGTTCCTGAACCAATGAAAGATGCTCTCTGATGTCCATTGTGCACTTATCTGCCACCCAGGCCTCCTGGCCACCCTAACCCACTGCTTTTCCTCTTCTTTGCAGCACCTTCATTCGTTGAGGAGCTCATTGACCAGGCTGCTACTGTGGGACAGTGCGTGACGCTGTCGTGCCGGACTGCAGCTCACTCCTCCCTGCACGTTGACTGGTTCAGAGGTGACATTGGCATCTCCCTAAGGAGAAACTAATCTCTGGGACAGAGGTACAGATACACTGGTGGCTTTGCAGGGTACTTATCTCTCCTACCTTCTGCTTTTCAGATGGGATCCCTGTCCAGAGCAGCAGCCGGATCCTCATCTCGGCCACGCTCAAGAACTTTCAGCTGTTAACTATTCTCTCTGTTACTGCTGATGACTTTGGCATCTACACTTGTGTGGCCACAAACTCCCTGGGCTCAGCATCCACCTCTTGCATCATAAGAAAAGCAGGTGAGGGGAGAAATAGCTACAGAAGTAGGTATTACAAGTACTGCCACACAGAAATGATAATAAGGGTGTGGGAGCCATGGAGCAGGGTGCTCAGAGAGACTGTGGAGTCTCCTCTGGAGAGATTCCAGACCCACCTGGACATTGTGATCCTGTGTGAACCTGCTTTAGTGAAGGGGTTGGACTAGATGCTCTCCAGAGGTCCCTTCCAATGCCTACCACACTGGGATTCTGTGAAATGTGACCTACTAACAGGTATGAGGTGAGACTGGAACTCCAAAGCTTGACAGGGCAGAGGCAGAACCTGCCTATTGGAGTTTCCCTGGCTTGTGTGACATCCTTATGCAATGTCAGGTGACATGTCTGCAGATACCTTCAGTGGACAATCTCTCCCTTGCCTGATGCAGTTCACAACCACAACCCTTCCTTCCTGGTGGCATGGCACATGTTGCAGGGTTCATTCCTTCTTCTTCGCTCTTTAGTCTCTCTCCTGGTTTCTGAGCCACTCTCATTCTAAAATGAGACTTCAAGATCTTAATATTGAGTTTAAATTAGGCAGAGTTAAATTGCTGTTCCACCAGATGTCTGTGCATGCATATAAACATATAGCTATAGTTTTAAATATCTATTCAAACTTTCAGCAGAGCCTGTTGTGACAGGATAAGGAGTGATGGGTTTAAACTAAAAGAGGGAGATTGAGAGTAGAGAGAAGGAAGAAATTTTTTACACTGAGGGTGATGATACAGTGGCCCTGGTTGCCCAGAGAAGCTGTAGTTGCCTCATCCCTGGAACCATTGCAGGTCAGGTTGTTTGGGGCTCTGAGCAACCTGCTCTAGCTAAAGATTTTCCTGCTGACTGCAGGGGACTGGACTAGATGAGCTTTAAAGGTCTCTTCCAAACCAGTCTATGGTTCCACAAATCTATAATATATTCACAGAAAAACTACCTGTAACTATCTGTAAGTGTTGGGTGTAGAGATTTGTATCACAGCAGTACCACTGCTAACAGCCACTGGATTTTGTGTCTCCTCTCAACAGAGGTTCCTCCCAGCCCTCCACCCCCTGACATTGTGGATGTCTATGAGGATGGAGTACAACTGGTCTGGAAACCTGTGGAAACCAACATTCCCATCCATTACACTGTCCAGTGCAAGAGTGAAGGTAAAGTGGAGATGTGCCCTTCACCTGGCAGGGACCATCCCAATATGTATGATCTCTTCCCCAGCTGGCTGTTTTCTTTGTATTCAAACCCAGGCTGATTTTAGCTCCCCAGCACAGAGTTAGGAATGAAATCATACAGATGTCATTTAGCCATCCAGAAGTTAGATGTTGTGCTGGCTGAATCAGCCTGGAATGTGCATGCTCACATACAGGCTTTGTGAAAGCAAAGCAGGTCCCATGGAAGCCATGACCAAAAACTGAAGAGCAGCAGAAGAGGACACAGGGCTGGTGGCAGATTCACAGTCCTGAGGACCCAGATTACAGTCCTGACAACATCACACACTAATAATGCCAAGCAACCATGACCAGCAGACAACTTCAACCTCTTCTCAGGCTTTCTGTACAGTCTGTGGAGAAAGATGGTCTCTCAAAAAGGCCATCCAGGCTCTGCTGAACAGCCATGCTGTCTTTTCCCATTGAGCTTAAGGCAAACAGCCAGGACAAGATGACAAAAGTTTGGCAAAACTGCACCATCTCTTTGATGTTCTCTTCCCAGGCTTGGTGCAGAGCCTGATGTAGTCAGTGGATGTTTTCTTGTTTAATTCCACAAACTTTGAATCAAATCCCCCAAGCCTGTTCCATCTCTCTTGGGACTATTTTTGCTGCTGTTATTATTATGAACAGTATCTGACAGCAGCTTCTGCTGCAGTCACACACACAGCCCTTTGGATGAAATTTCCCTGTGTTCCTTCTTTTAATTCTCCAACCATACATGAACTTCTGTCAAGGGTTAGAGCTGGGCCAGCCTTGAGACAAATGACAGATGCTCCATGAACCCCTCTCCCTTCCCAAAGGAGAAGAGAAAGGGAATGAGGGAGAGAGACTGATGGGTTGGCAATTATACTAAGCCAGCTTTAATGACAACAACAACATGAACTAGACACAAATAGATACAAATCAATGTTGAACCCAAGCCCTGTTGGCAATGATGTCACCATCACCACTGAGGCTGTGGGCAGGCACTGGAGGTGTCCCAGACAGGACTCAGTGTGGATGGAAGTGGATTCAGGAACACATGGATCAGGATTAAGGGCAGAATGAACAGAGTCCTCCTCAGACACCAGTCACTGAAGAAGAGGTTTGGCCCTGGTGATCCCTCAACTTGATCCTGAAGAGGACATCCATGGGATAGAATCCCTTGTTGGCCTGTTTAGGGTCACCTGTGCTGTGCACTCCCCCCACAAATGCCACCTCTGACTTCCTGCACCCCAGCATGGGGCACAAGCTGTGGCAGTGCCCTTGGTCTGCACAGGAGCAAGTCTAAGCCTTTCTGCAGCCCAGCCCTTGTCAGGAACTCTCTCCATCAGGGTTCTCACTGCTAGCAGCAGCCACTGGCTGTGCAAACCTGCCCTGAACTTCAGAAAGTGCCCTCACTGAGCAGAGGCTGAGCTGAGAAGTCAAATCACTGACCAGAATCAGTTCTGTTCTAGCTCAAACCAGGACAATTTCTTCCTGGATGAACATGAGAAAGACTTTGGGGAGGATACAGGAAGAAAACCAGGAAACAGCATCTACAGCCTTCCATTGCATTCTGTGTACTTGGCAGGAACATGCAAAGTCCTGCTTTCCTGAACACAGAAGGATTAAGATAATCATTTAAAAAATCCTTTAAAAAAAAAACCAAATCCATCATTTGACAGTAGGCTTTTGCTTGCTGCTTCTGCCAACACTTTTCTCTGTTCCTAAGCTGTATCTGCTCCTTCATACACATACACACCCCTGTAAAGTCAGCCAGCACCCTGCAAAGTCATTGATACCTTTGGTTTGGGGGGCAAATTATTGCTTGTCCTATAGTTTGAAGCTCTCTACTCTTTTCATTTGAATGAATTAACAGGCTGCTCAAGAAAGAGTCCCCATCCCTGGAGGAATTTAAAAGCTATGTAGATGTGGTGCTGATACATGGTTTGTTGGTGGACTTGGCAGTGCTGGGTTAATGGTTGGACATTCCCAGAACATAAATAACAACTGATGAAAAAAAGACCTCAACAAAACCCCAAAACTCAGAAGTGTTAAATGAGTCCTAACCTGTCTTCTGTTTTTCTTTGGTTCAGATGGGGAGTGGAGCACTCTTGCTTCTGACATTGCTGACTGCTGCTACTATGCCAAAAACCTCTCCAAGGGGTTTGTCTACTGCTTCAGGATAGCCTGCACCAGCAAAGCAGGAATGGGCCCTTACAGCCACCCATCTGCCACAGTGAAAATCACTGGGAAGGATCAAATGGGTAAGAACAAGTGCCAAGAAAGCACTGGGAGGTCTCCTCCATCAAAACAAGTGCTCCTCCTTTGGAAATTCTGAATGTGGGTCCAGAAGTCAGGAGCAAGTGAATAAAGATCAATTCCACTTGGCTCAGGGTGGCTTAGAGGTGGTTGAGGACTTCTTTCTCTTTGGCTTTCTTATTTAAATGGAAATTATCTTATAATTCTGGACAGAGTTGGGGGAATGTGTGCAATGAGACAACAAAGCAATATTAAAATCATAACAATATACAAATACAAATAATATGTAAATAGAAAAAAAAAAGAATTATAAGATTACAATAAAAATCTGGAAGCTGTAGATTATCCACTTAAGAAACACTCAGTTTCTGATCTGAGATCAAGAGGAAACAGGTCTGGGACAATTAATTCATTACTGAAAGCATTGATTTATTGGTATAGATTTGCCACTGGTGAAAGGCCTGGACCTGCTCTTTGTTATGGACTGAATCATAGAAAGCTTTGGGTTGGAAGGTACCTTTAAAGGTCATTTAGTCCAACCCAGCTCCCATCAGCAGGGACATCTACAACTAGATCAGATTGCTCACAGCCCTAAATGACCTGACCTGGAATGTTTCAGGGATGAGGCTTCTGCCATCTCTCTTTGACAATCCAGTCAAGTGTTTCACCACCCTCAGTATGAAAAAAATCTTATTTATATCTACTCTAAATCTTCCCCTTTTAGTTTGAAGGGATTACCCCTTGTCTTGTCTCAACAGGCCCTGCTAACATTGATGTGTTCTGGTGTTTGCTGCTGGGAATTATCACCCCATTGTGGGTGTATTTTTGGCTGTATTTTCTGTCTGAAATAGAGGAAGCACCATTTACTCCTTCTGTCTATCACCTGTTTGAATACTTTGTACTATCCACATGTTTTTAGAATTAAGAAATCCATAACCCCACAGCAAATCCATCCTTGTAGCAAAGGAAGTATCCTTTCTGCCAAGAAGTGAAAGGATGCTCTCACTGGAATTTTCTCCCACTGGAGAGGATTAGTCTGTAAAAATCAGTTCACAGAGATATTTTTAACTCACCCTAAATCCTCTGCTTTCCCTTTGGCCCAGGATTCATTAATGTGTTTCAATGTGCTCAGCATTTCCAAGTTGAGGCTTTACTGGGTCAAGGGATGCTTCAATATTTCAGGAAGCACTCAGGCACAACCACACACCAGAACCAGAGCAACAAGTTTCAGCTGCTGTCCTGAAGTACCCAACTAAACAGAAGCTTCTAATTCTTTCTTTGTCTCGCCATGCCCTGATGGCTTCTGTGAGAAGATGAGAACCAGTGGCTGAGATGTTTGATATCATAGCACACAACATACAGCCCTCCTCATGTAGTCTAGAGTGGTCACAGCAGGGAATTTATGGGTGGACAGTGCAGAATCTGTTGCATTCAAACAGCCTGGGGTGCCATATCTGGAAGACAACTGCAGACTCACCTGGAGAAAGCTCTGCTGTTGCCTTTGGTGTTGTTCATAGATAGTGGAAGGTGGCTCAGAGAGGCTTCAGTTTTCCCATGCACTTTGGGACATGGTTTGATGGCCTTGGTGCCCTTAGGCTGACAGACTCAATGATCTTAGAGGTCTTTTCCAAGTGAAACAATTCCATGGTTCCCTGCAACCCCTGTGACTTTTTCTCTGCAGAGCTTACTGCTGCAATACAGAGCTCTCCATCAGCTGCTGCTGAAGAAGACAGCGAAGTAATTGCCCCATCTGAGCCTTTCCCAACCTACCAGACCTATGCCTTCCAAACAGAGATCAAAAGGTAATGAATCCAGCTGAGCTCTCAACCAGCCAGGGGGAAATGCTGGAGTTTAGGACAGTCACTCTCATAAATGTGCTGCTTTGCTGGTGTCAGAGTGATGTTGAAAACGTCTCCACAGCAACACGCATGAGCCTGAGACCACTGGCTGGGCAACCTCCAGCTTGGTTTGGTAGGATTCAGCTGTGGATTTTCTAGGAGAGGAGAAGGGTCTGTGCTGAGCATCAGGACAGTCCCTTGGATGCTGTGAAGTGAGCCCAGAGCTAACACAGGCTCCTCTCCTTGTTTCACCAGCCTTCACAGCTACGGGTTTCAGACATGGGGTTGGGTTCAGCTTTCTCTGCCTAGAAGATAGGCATCTCCAGGGGGGAGTTCTCTTGCTTGAGACAGAATGACCCACCTTCCCTCTCTCTCACCAGAGGAGTTAAGTTCTCACTCCTGCAATGCAGAGTGACTGTACCATTTAGAGACACGGGAGGAGGTGCAAAGTGTGACAACAGATGCAGTAACTCCATGTTGGGTATGGATGAAAAGCACAGCATGGGACACTGGTGGTTTTAAAGAACAGAAGCTCCTGGCTCTTCCAGGAGCAGCAGAAAAGCTTCACTTGCCTTTGTGCTCCTTTGTGCCAGGGGACAAGCTTCACTTGCCTTTGTGTTCCTTTGTGCCAGGGGACGTTTCAGCATTGTCCGACAGTGCAGGGAAAAAGTAAGCGGCAAGGCTTTGGCTGCTAAAATTATCCCTTACTGGCAAGAGGACAAGCAGACCGTGCTCCTGGAGTACCAAGTCCTGAGGAAGCTTCACCACACAAACATAGCTCAGCTGAAGGGAGCCTACATCAGCCCACGGCACTTAGTGCTGATCCAGGAGATGTGTGTGGGACCGGAGCTGCTCCACTCCTTGGCATGCCGGTAAGGATGAGGAGGGGGAAGGGTGCTCCAGTCAGGGCTGCTGCAGGAAGCAAAACACTTATGGCAAACTGGAGCATCTCTCTGCATCTGTTCCAGTGTGCTATGGGATTTGTAAGGGCTGGAATGCCGCTCCTAGCTGGACAGGCTGAGAGAGCTGGTGTTCTACAGCCTGGAAAAGAGAAGGCTTTAGAGAGACCTTCTGGTGGCCTTTCAGTACTTAAAATGGGGTCTACAAGAAAGCTGGAGATAGATATTTTAGCAGGGCCTGTTGTGACAGGGCAAGGGATGATGGTTTTAAACTAAAGGAGGGAGATTTAAGCTCAATAGAGGAAGATATTTTTTAAATGAGGTTGGGATAACACTGTCCTAGGTTACCCAGAGAGGTGGTAGATGCCCCATCCCTGGAAGCATTCCAGATTAGGTAGTTTGGAACTCTGAGAAACCTGCTCTAGTTGCAGAAATCTCTGCTGACTGCAGGGGGTTTGGGCTAGATGACCTTTAAAGGTCCCTTCCAACCCAAAACCATTCTGTGACTCTATGATACAAGAGGATTACTGTGGCTCAAGAAGCCATATTTCTCCTCCACGTTTTCTTCTCATAAAGGCAGAAAATGGATCTGCTAAAATTCTTTGATTAAAGGAATGGTGGGCATCAAATCTGCATTTTGATTTCTGCACAACCACTGCTTTCTCTGACATGCAGCTCTACAACTCCTGAACCTCCTGTATCTGTAATCCTGACTCACAGTCCAGAGCAGCCTCTCTCTATACAATAGACTTGCTACATGAATCGACTTGTTGCTTCTTGGAAGGGTCTCATGGGATTAGGTATCCAGGACAGGATGGTAGTGGGTGCAGAATGGCACTTTTGTGAGAGCAGGTAGGTCATCTCTGGTTTCTCTTCCCTATCTTCTGCCAGGACATCGTATTCAGAAGTGGAAGTCCGAGATTACCTGTGGCAGATCCTCAGTGCCATTGAGTACCTCCATGCACACAACATCCTGCACTTGGATCTCAGGTCTGAAAACATGATCATCACTGAGCCCAACCTGCTGAAACTCCTGGATTTTGGCAATGCACAGTTCTACACACAAGACAAAGTCATTACCATGGACAAGTGCATGGACTATGTTGAAACCATGGGTGAGTACAGAGGTCAGTCACAGCAGCCTTGGCCTTGCATGCCATCTGTGGTAAACACAGGCAGAGCAAGGCTGCAGTTGGCCCCAGCATGCAAAGTTACTGCTGCTCTGCAGTAACTGTGAGTGTGTGGGAGCAGCTTGTGGTGACAGCCACTTACAGATCACAGAGGCAGAGGCCATGGCCAGCACCTCTCTGCCTGGCATCCACACATATTCAGAGCTTGAGGACATAATATTACTGCCATTGGGCCAGATGTTCTCAAGGTTTCATTGCAGTCATCACCCATGAGGGTGTCTTATCTCAACCAACTCCCTGCACTAGAAACTGCTTCCTTTTCAGTCTTGGGAAGGTAGCTTAGCATAAAAGTATTCACTGCTTGTGATTCTCACACCAGTTTGCTTTTCTAGCTCCAGAACTGCTGACAGAGCAAGGAGCCCTCCCACAGACTGATATCTGGTCTGTTGGAATCACAGCCTTCATCATGTAAGTCAGTCTGTCCTTCCCTGCTCTGTGAGAAGCTTTAAAAGTGAAAGTCAGGGTTATCAACCAGGGCAGATGCATTGACTCAGAGATTTAACCTCAGTTGTGCCTCCTCTCCTTGGCAGTGGCACAGAAGGCTGTCTAACGGAGTGTGCACACTGAGACACTGGCACAGGTTGCCCAGGGAGGTGGTAGATTCCCCATCCCTGGAACTATTCCAGGTCAGGCTGTCTGGGGCTCTGAACAACCTGATCTGAAGATGTCTAGCCCCAGCAATGCCTTCATGCAGAGCAAGGAGGTTGTTTTACAACACAGCAGCTGTGGGTGCTCCTCACTCAGCCTCACCTGAAAAGCCCTAACTTTACCAAGAACATTCAAATGCCACCAAGTGGAAAAGCAGCTGAAGCCATGACACCCACTGAAGAACTGTGCCATTTGAGGGTTGTTTTCCCATACGATATTTCAGTGCATCATCCTGATTGTCCTCCCACTGCTGGGTGGGAACTCCTGGGAAAAGGACCACCCTGAGCGACGCTCTTCATGGTGATCAGTTCTCTTCTTCTGGGGCAGGTTGAGTGCCAACTACCCTGTCAGCTCAGAGGTACCCTGTGAGTTCCTGAGGACGGCCAGGAAGGGCAAAGTGAAGCTCACGCGGTGCTACGCAGGTCTGTCTGGGGGAGCAGTGTCCTTCCTGCAGAGCACACTGTGTGCTAACCCCTGGTAAGATGATGGCACTCGCTGCACACCCTGCCTGGTGCCCCTTCCTTCTCTCCTCACCCAGCACACATCCTCAACTGACCTTCTCCCCTTCTCCTGTCCTAGGGGAAGGCCATCAGCCTCAGAGTGCCTTCAGAGCCCATGGCTCCAGGAGACAGGCTTGGACAATAGGCAGCAAGCACTGGTCACCTTCCCTACCACAAAACTAAGGAATTTCCTCACTGACCGGGAAAAGAAAAGGGGCCTGCTGTGCTCCAAGTACGGCCTCATGGTTGCACAGTGATGTGGATGCAGTGCCAGACATGAATTGTCTGCTTCTTCCCTTCTGCACTTAGTGTTTGGTACCAGATGGTCCTGTCAAGTTGCTGTGCATCAGCTGAGCTGAGGTAACCACTCTCTGTGAATGGGATTTAGCACACCTGAGCAAACTAACCCACATATGGGCACTGCCACAAGGTAAGAGCAGAAATAGGGACTGTTGATGGGGCTCAGCTGACCAATGGGAACTTGACAGGACGTGTGTCACCTGGCTGCACACTCTCTGGAACAACCAGGGAAGATTTCTGGATGGGACAGCTCCCAGACCCATGCAGCTTTGCAAAACCCTTCCCCAAGGCCAGAGTGACTCCATGTGTGCCAACGCTGGGCACTGACTCCTGCCTCCAGCTTCAGAACATGATAACTCAGACATGCTTGCAGATGTGACACACTGCTCCACAGCAAGGTCTGACTGACTGGTGGGCTCCTCACCTGCCTCCAATCCAAAAGAACTCAATGACCAGTTATGAAGGGAAAATAGGGAAGAATTAAGCACTTTGTTGCCTAATGTTAGCCCTCTAACATCTAGCCCTAGTGTCGTCAGGCTTTGGATCTCAAGGTCCAACTGAGATGATAGCTGACCTTACTTTGAGCAGAATGTTGGTCTAGAGACTTCCTGAGCTCCCTCCCAACCTGACCTGTCCTGTCTATGTCTTCGCCAAGTGCCGGACACAAGGGTGGAGTGGTGGGAGTCTGCTAGCATCCATCAGCAGCCAGGCTCAGTGTGTCACTTGCCTGGCCAAGCTCTCCACCATCCCCATACAAATGCAATAGTGCCCATGGCTTCATTACATGCAGATGTTATACCACTGACAGATTTTGCCACTTTGAAGCTGGGTTCCTCTATTCTGGAGAGTGCAGAGGCACATCTACAAGAAGATGTGGCAGCAGCACCACCAGCAAATGCTGTGTCATTTAATTCTTAAAAGCAATCCTGACCTTTGAAGTTCCTCTTCATAGTTCCTCCTTCATACTCTGCTTTCCTTTGCAATGGGTGGTGTTAGCTGTGTCATTGCTTTGTGCTTATAACCTTTTCTTTGAGTTTCTCTGAAGTGAATGATCTATCTATTGGTTTCTCCCCGATGATATATCAGTTGGCTCCTTCTCAATGATACATCAGTTGGTTTCTTCTCAATTTTGATCAGCTTCTTCAATTTTTCTTACAAGCAGCAATAAGCAGAGGCTTTCTAAGAGCTGTATCTGGCTGTGTTTAGGGGAACAAAGGGAAAATAGTTCTTAAAATTACAGTTTAAGACTAGAAGTGATGCTGTTTAACCAGGGGTGGGCTTCTCCAACACCTTTAACCCATCCTGTTCCAAACCTGGAGAGAGAAGCAGCAGAACTTCTTCCCTTGCAGAGTGTGCAGAGTAGGAATTGTGACTGAGAGCAGAGGAGCTGTCTCTGTGCTGTGGAGAGCAGACACTGACTCAAGAGACTGTAAAAGTTTGAATGTCAAAGTGATCTTGTCTTCAAAATGCACTACAGAAGAGAAAACCAAGGGTTCAGAGCTAGGCTCCATGCTCAGCTCTCTTGGAGGACAGAGGAGTCACATGAGACAGACACTGCCATGAGCTCTGTCCCCCAGTAACCTTTTCAAAACCTTGGACTCCTTCCAATTTGACTTCTCTTTACAAACCCAGTAAGGTTGCTATTGGCACAGGCTAGTTCTTCACTCTTGCTGGTGCACTTTAGGATGGAAAGCTCAGTGCTAGGGGACAACTCATCTAAGCACGAAACTTAACTGCAGATTAACTCATCTGGAGCTTTCACACTCTTCCATCTATGACTCAAATGAAGTGATTTTTTTTTCTTTGTCTTTGCTTCTCACAACTGCAGGCATTTGAGCATGTCTGAGGTCTTTTATAGACTCAGTACTGTTTGGTTAACTAAACCATTCTGCCAAGGAAGTAAAGCCAGATTTTTCTGCTGAATCGTTGTCAGTGTCCTTATTTTGATATCCCTTTACCAAACCCAGTCCATGTTTGTGCAGCACCCACCCCTCAACCCTCATCTCTGACCTGGGGTCCCTACAAGGGATAAACACGAACAGACACTCTGCATTAGCAGGTTACAACCTCCTGCAAACCACCTGCACAAAAAAAAAAATCCTCTAGCTAGAGCCTTGCAGTGAGAACATCACTTGACCAGGATGTCAATGTGGCCCTGACCTGCCCAGCTATCCCAAGATATTCCTGGGCATGGTTTGGAGCTTGTAAAGATCAAACCATTGACCAGTAGGTGGGTAGCAGAAAAAAGAAATTAACCTATGGGTGACTCAGAGAGAATGTGGAAGTCAGGAAAAGGTACTGAACTGAGGGGAATATTAACTGTGCCTGTCAAGCCTTGTGCAGTTACAGGTAGTTTTTCTTTCCCTTAGCACTGCCACAGCTGCTTGATAGTTTCTGTCTGAATTTCTACCACCACCAAATCTAGGCTGATGCTCAGTCTATCAGTACAGGATACTTTGCCCTTGGCATACAATTACAACATTACTTTCCTCTGCAAAACAAAGCAGAATCCAGCTTTGGGGCATGGACACACATGGAAAATGTTTGAGTTTCATTCCTCGGTCATGCATAACCTCCAAAGTCCAAGGTTAGTGTCAGTGTTAAAATCAAGCCACTGCCTTTTGCACAGGTGAGGCTGTGATTTAACTTCTGGCAGGACTGATGTGCCAGAGCTCTCATTTTTGAAGAATAAAAGTCAAAGCTAAACCTGTAGAGCAGAGTTTTATCCTGCATTAGATCCAGTGGATAAAACAGAGATATTTGGGGGCTCATTGCAGTGGTTGTAGATCGTAAGAGATTGAGGTTGCTTCCTTATGCCCTACTTTGGTTTTCTAGCCTGTTCCTATCACTCCACTTCATTCCTTAGAGCTTCCTTGGGCCTTTGTAGAGGACAGAGTTTACAATTGGAGGGGAGAGTGGCACTTTCCAATAGATATCTTCTGAGAACACCATGGAGCTCAAGCCCATGTTCAAGCCTTTCAAATCAGGCTATGGGCAGACTGAAAAACAGAAAAGAAGAGTGGATGTGGAAATGGATCTTAATTTGGAGAAGAGGAGGCTGAGAGGAAACCTCATTGCTCTCTACAACTCCTTGAAAAGAGGTTGGTATCAGGAGATAGAATGAGAGGAAATGGTCTAAAATTGTGCTAGAGGAGATTTGGCTTGGAGATTAGGAACAATTTCTTAACCAAAAGCATTATCAAACCCTGGAAGAGGCTGTCCAGGGCAGTGGTTGAGTCACCATCCCTGGAGGGATTGAAAAGGTTTGTAGGTGTAGCACTGGGCAAAAGGGTTTGGTGGTGGACTTGGTAGTGCTGGGTTAACAATTGGACTTGATGACTTTAAAGGTCTTTTCCACCCTAAATACTCTTTACTGCAAGAGTGGTCAAGCACTGGAACAGGCTGCCCAGGGAGCTGGTGGAGTCACCATCTTTGGAGGTATTCAAGAAATGTGTGGCCATGGCACTTTGGGACATGGTTTAATGGCCATGGTGGAGTCAGGTTGGTGTTTGGACTCAATGGTTTTAAGAGGGCTAATCCAACCAAAAGAATTCTATGAGTCTATGACTTTCAAGATGCTGGGAACTCACTGTCCACCAAGGCTCAGGCACTGCCCTCCAACCAGCCAGCCCCTCACAGCAGGGCAAATTGGTTTACAGCCAGCAGGTGGAATCCAAAATTCCTGGGCTTGTGCAATGGCTTGGGTTAAAGCAGGAACAGTCCCTGTTACAGTTGGTGGCACAAATCCAGACACAGATTATTTTATCCCTAGAAGCAGTACAGAAGACACAGGGCTTGAATGCACAATGTCCTGCAGCCCTGGAAGAGCAGGTGGCCACCTGTTCCTAACAGCCAGATACATGAAAATGGCCTCTAGGATATTAGTGATGTGATGAATGCAATTAGTGGTGGTAAATGAGATTGGCAATATCTGTCCTTTGGTAAAGATGAATTGGGAAGGAGCTGTTGGTATGTCCCTGCTCAACACATCCCAGCAGATTGCTCTGGAAATTTCATCAGATACAAGAAGGGGACTACATAGTAGACAACTTAAAAACCCAGAGGAAATTCATATGCCTCTGGAGAGGACCTTTGCTGTTCTCTGACCTTTCAGGGCTTTATTATAAGCTGATGCCATCCTGCCAGTGGTGCCTCATGTGGAAAATAAATGTGCCATTAAGGAGCTGATGTCCAAAAAAGGCAGTACCAGTGCTGGTGTGCAGCCAGGCTCTGCCCCATGCCCCCTCACTCATCTGCCAGCTCAGCGGGCCTGCCCTTTGCCTGCACACCAGTGCCAGCTGCCAGGACCATGGACACACAGGCCCTCCAGGTCTGGAATTTAAGGAAAGGAGTTTAATAAGACAATAGGGCAGACTGTGATGGTCAGGTGCAAGGTGTGACCAGACAAGTGTACAAACCAGCTGCCTATTTACACACAACCAGCCCTTTTTATCCCCTTACTTCTCTATTTTCCTCCCCAAATTATCTAATTCCCTTATTTTCCCACTTTTGGTTCTTTCCCTAAATGTCTTACCATAAATCCCATGGAATTCCAAAATGCTCTTCCCCTGCATACCATAAGATGTCCTCCCTCTGTTCACAGCAATCCCCCTTAATATAGATGGTGATCCAGGGAGCTGCTGCTGTGATGGTTCTAGGAGTCAGCCTGTCTCTCTGTGCTCCCTTGTGGGTGTGGAGATGAGCTCTCATCACATAACTCAACACCACAATAACCAGAGAGGCAGAGCAGCGATATATGGGAAGGAGCTGAAGAGGAAAGTCCTGGCAACTGCTCAGCAGACAAGACCCTATCAGTGCTGGCATTGCAGGGATCAGATAACCAGGGGATCACACCATTTATTTCACAGGTAACAGCAGAGCAAACACCAGCAGAGGGCCTGGCCACATCAGAAGCGTGGCCGGTATCTGAACTGCACGTCACGAACAGGCTGCATTGTCCCAAACCCCCAGCGGCTGGTGTCTATCTCTGGGATCTCCTCCTCTCTATTGACCAGCTCCAGGTCATAGTGACTCAGCATCAAGAACACAAACAGTTTAACTTCAGCGGTGGCAAAGAACCGCCCGGGGCAGACGGATACTCCTGCCCCCCAAGGCATGCTGAAGTATTTCAGCCTCTTCCCGTTTCTGTAGAACTCTTTCTTGGTGCCGTCCGGGTTTACGAAGCGGTCATACTGAAACTGGTGAGGCTCAGGGTGGATCTCTGGGTTCATCTGCACAGAGAGATGTGGGAACAAAGCCACCCTGTCTCCTTTGCGGAGGGTGTACTCTGTCCCACTGCTCATCTTAAGGCTGATGTCCTGGAGGACAGCTCTGATCAGGATTGGGGCTGCAATCAACCTCAGGGTCTCCTCCAAAGCACTATCCAGAAGAGGACAGTGGTTTAACATGTCTCTAGTGATGTTAATTGGTGGGCTCCCTGGCTTCACTTCCTGGCCACTCTCCCTTGAGACTTTATCTATCTCATCCTTCACAGCCTTCATAGCTTCTGGGTGTTTCATTAGATACAAGAGGAGCCAGAAGGCAGTGGGGCCAGTATTGCCCTGGGACGCCCAGAGGAGCATGAACATGAAACGATCCTGCATATACTCAGGGACACCATCCTCTACGAGAAGTTTGACTTGATCACTTATCCATCCACTGATGTTGTCCTTCTGCCGGCAATTCTCCACAGACAGCACGCTCCAGAAGAGCCTCTTCAGCCGTTCAGCTTCTCTTTTGTCCTTGGGAGACAACACAGCATAGGCCAGCTGAGGGAAGAGGCGGTCGTACTTCCGGAACTCGTGGAACAGCTGGTTGGAGTGGATGCGATCTTGCTCATCAGCTTTCTCCTTGTCAGCTGCCCCTTGGTGTGGCTCAGTGCCATACAGAGCCAGGTACCCAGCTCTGAAGACGATGTTGTAGCAGTAGTAGAAGAGGCTATCCTCTTGCCACGCTCGCTTCTCCTCTCCTGAGCTCACAGGGAGAAACATCAGCTTCTGGAAGTTCTCCATGGTGGTTTGTATCATGACAGTGAGTCCATCTCCCATCAGATGCTTTGCACTCAATTCATGAACTATGCTATAGGTGGCTGCACTGCTCTTGTAGCCAAAAACTTGCAGCACCAGTTTACTGGCAAAAGCCTTGAAGTCCAGTTTTGATCGTGATTCCTTCACAATGGTCCCAAAGCAGAAGGGGTCCAACACAAAGGTGAAGTAATAACCTCCGATCAGCACCGTGAAAATGTCCCCATGTTTTCTCTGCATGCCTTTGAGAAACCCAGAGCTGTCTCTTCTGAAATCTAGGGCATAACCCAGCCAGGGAATGGTACCTTTGTCCAGAGGTGGTTCATCCGGTCTCCGTCTCCGAAACGTGCCCAGGAGGTAGAGCCCACCAAGAAGTGATGCTGTGAAGGTACACAGGAGAATCACCCAGAGAGCCATGAGAGCTCTGCACTCCTCCAGGAGCTTGGGCTAGAGCTAGACTGGGGCAAGAATGTGCTTTTTGTTCCCATCCAGCAGCTGATACGCAGACAGACAAGTGACCACCTCTACCCCATTGGCAGCAAGTGTTTGCCTTTCCCGTTTCTCCCTTGATGATCAGACAGAGGTTTTTAAGGTGGAACTGCAGAGTCACAGAATGATAGAGGTTGGAAGAGACCTCAAAAGATCATCTAGTCCAATCCCCCTGCCAGAGCAGAAGGTACGTTGGGATCAGTGTTTGGAGTATGTTGGGTTTGGAGTTACTGGGCTGCTGCATAAGGGTGGAATGGTTTTGGTGTGTGCTCTGCAGCAGCTTAAGCAAATTCCCTTCTCTAGGTGGCACAGAGCCCAGCTTTTGAAAAAAGAAGGTTCAGAGAATTTCACTCAGTGATTTCTGCCTTTCGAACCAGGCAATGGACACATTGAAAACCTGACAGGAAGAGTGGATGTTGGAAAGGGATGCTAGTTTGGAGAAGAGGAGTCTGAGGAGAGACCTCATTGCTGTCTACAATTCCCTGAAAGGAGGCTGGTGTCTGTCTCTTCCTCCTAGTATCAGATGACAAATAAGAGGAAATGGCCTGAAATTGTACTAGGGGAGGTTTACGTTGGATATTAGGAAAAAAGTCTTTCCTGAAAGAGTGGTCAGGCATTGGAACAGGAGTCACTGTTCCTGGAAGTGTTCAAGAAATGTGTGGACATGTCACATTGGGACATGGCTTAATGGCCATGGTGATGTTAGGCTGACAGTTGGACCTGATAATCTTAGAGGCTTTTCCAGTTGGAACAGTTCTGTGATCCTATGAAATGCTGCTGGAAATGAGCTCAGGATTGAGGGAAGTGGGTTACAGCTGAGCTAATTTGGTCTCAAGAGGCAAGAGAAGGAAAGGTCTGTACCATTTTGATGTTCACCAACACACAGTGCCACACAACTACTTTGCTAATAAAGAGTACAGGTGCTGCTAACCCAAACAAGAGCAAAGCAAGAAGAGTCTGCTTCCCCCACGAGTGGTTTGAATCAGTTGCATTTGATTTTTAACAGATGAGTCCAGAGTCTTCAAATGGCTAAGGCCACTCTGACTGGAGAGCAGCAGACAGACAACAGCACTTTTTTCTGTCCAAGTGCTCTGCAGCTGCAAAGCAGTTGTGTCCCCTTCAATCAGTGGAGCACCCCAAACTGTCTGGTCCCATCCTTGTTTCTGGCAGTTTTACCGATTTTCCCTTCTGCTTCTCAGTCCCTTCTGCTCCCCATCCTCCAGATGGGGTTTGGAGATGATACCAAGTACTTTGTGCCCCATCCAGCACCATGCCTCTGGATGCTGCCACCCTGATTTTATAAGGAAGAATTTTCTTACACTGAAGCTGGCAAAGCACTAGCCCAGGTTGCCCAAAGAGGTGGTAGATGCCTCATCCCCCATTCCAGGTCAGGTTGTTTGGGCCTCTGAGCAACCTGCTCTAGTTGCAGATGTCCCTGCTGACTGCAGGGATGTTGTACTGGATGACCTTTTAAGGTCCCCTTCAACCCCAAATATTCTATGGTTCTATAACTCTATGATCTATGCAACCAGTCACCGCAACCTCTGCTCCAGAGGTTGGTGCTTGGATCTCACAGTACCCTCATGCAGACAGAGAGTGACACCATATGCAAAGAGAGTAAAGAAAAAGTATTTAATAAGGTGGCAGAACAGATTGTTGTGAGCAGTCACAGGGCTTACACACAACCAACCCCTTTTATTCCTCCTCCACTTCCTTCACCTTTGCCCTGAGCATCCCATCAGAAGTTTCACACAGTCCCATGAGTCCTCCTCTGTATGGGATCACCATCTTCATCTTCATTTCTGCTTCCCAGATGCTTTTCTCTTCCACATTCCCACCCAGTGACCTGACCCATGGAGTGAAGGCCACATGATAGCATCAGATAAATATTTATTTTTGCCTTTTTTTTAAGGAAAAAAGTCAGAATAAATCTTTTTTTAAAGCCTCATAGTTTTGGAAACACACTGTAGCAACACTGGCAAGAAAACTAACAGCAGTGAAAACAAATCTACCTTCCCAGATCATCTCAAAGCCCTTCTCAGCCCAGTAACCTTGCCTAGCAGTAATATTAATGTGCTGTATGTTTTCTCTTAGATTATTAACCTTATTTGCACAGTTCTAGGCAACTCTGGTGCTCAATGGGTTTCCAGGCTGGAAAGGGCCCATTTTAAGGTTCAAGAAGTGGAGTACCTTTAAATAAAGGTCAGCAAAGTAATATCCTTCATCTTTAAAGCAGCACTGGGTAACAAGGATTGGCTAAGAGCTCCTCTGCTTAAGGCCATGCTCTCACTCTGTGGTGTTGCAAAGTCAATATTTAAGTTAACAAAGGTCTCCGTGGATCTTTCTTATCTTCTCCAAACAGATATTCAGGAATACTTCCATCACTGTTCTGCTGAGCCCACTTTTTTCTCCTCTTCACTGGTTCTTACTGGTTTGAACTCTCTTGCTGATTGAACTGATCTCAGATCAGCTGATTAACTGATCTGCCAAGGATCTGTCCCTCAGAAAGGTAGTTTCCTGCTCAGCAGACCTGAGTGTGGCACAGCTCATTGTAACAGAGAAACCCATCATTGGTCAGACAATCCAGTTTAAAGGTGCCTGGTTCCTCACGTGGTCTCTTTTGGTAGAAAGGGATGAGTCCAGTTGGACACATCAACATAGAAGAATGCAAAAGCCAGGAGAAGCAAAGCCACCATTCAGGCAGGACTTCTGTCCCACCCACACGTGGCTGGTAGATGAGCATGGCAAAGCCATTCCTCACAAGCTGGAGGGATAATGGGATCACTTTCCTCCATCAGACCCTTTGGGATCTAGTGGGGGAAGTTCTACCCAAGTTTTAATCTGCCTTTTTAAAGCAACAACATCTAGACAAAGCTTCTCTTTCATCCACTCACATACTCCAAAGAGGAGCTGGGTTTCTTCCACAGGCATAAACCCAAGGCAAACCTTTTATAATAATTCCAGTTACAATAGAAACAAATCTTAAGTATATTTTCTCAACCCCAGTGTGGAAAATGCTCTGCCTTGATGTTGGCCCTATGATGGGAAAATCTGGTTACCAGTGCTGTGAGCTTGCACCAGCTCCATCATATGGCCAGGACCAGTAAAGTTCAGCATTGAGGGCACATCTGTAACATAAATAAGGTAAATATGGTGATACTAAACATTTGTGATGCTCAGCATCTCTATCTCAGCTGCATATCTGCTGCAAGACTGGCTTGTCTCAGAGGGCTGGATGTCAAAGAAAGCTCTTCTCCTGCAAATGGCCTGAGGGATCTTCCATAAGTATAACCTGAAAGGCTTTTTCACAAAAGCATAGAGCAAGGGGTTGAGACAGCAGTGGACAAAGGGCAAACTCTCTGTGATCTGCATGGCATAGTCCAGCCGCCTGCTGCTTTCGCAGCTCCTGATCACACCGACATCTTGCAGGGAGGCAAGGATGAGAACAATGTTGTAAGGGGACCACAGGACAAAGAAGACACACACCAGAGTAAAGACTAAGCAGAGCACTCTCCTTGAGCCAGGCACCCGAGATCCAGTGAGGACACAGGCGATGCGGGAGTAGCAGAACACCATGAAGAGGAATGGAAAAAGGAAACCCAAGATGTTTTGGATGACCCGAAAGACAACTCTCCAAAATAAGTGTTTCTGGCCATAATCGTGGGCACACATGATGGTTTTGTTCTGGATTTGCCTTGTGCTGGTGAAGAGGCCATCAGGAATGGCAAGAAGCATGGAAAGAATCCATACCACCAACACGACAAGGATGGACTTCCTTCGTGTCATGGAGCTGCCAGGAGAGCAAGCATGGACTGTCTCCAGGTACATGTCCAGACTCATGCAGCTCACAAGAAAGACACCACTGTAGAAATTCATGGTGTACATGGCATTTAAGACAGGGCACAATATGCCCCAGGTGACCCTCTGAGAAATGTACAGAGCCCAAAAAGGAAGGGTTAGTAGCAAGAGGAAGTCTGAAACCACCAAGTTCAGCAGATACACCTCCATCACCTTCTTTTTCTTCTGGATGTACATAATGAGGACAATAAACAGAAGGACATTCCCAGCCAACCCAACCAGGAGGACCACAGTGTAAAAAGATGGCAAGAAGACTCTGCTAAAAGAGAGTACCTCTTCTTTTGTGCAGAGGCCATAGAGCACATAATCCTCCTCATCCAAGTACTCATACAGGTAGTCACTCGAATTGACACCTTCCAGCAAGGTGTCAGCCATTGGTGTTGCCACCTTTGAAGTTGAGTTTGACAAGTGGCCACCTAGGAGCAAAAGCAAAGTGAAAAGAATCCAAATGTTGTTCTAGTCCACAGAGGATAAACAAATATCACACCACAGAGGGGTTTCTTCTAGGTAATAGGTTTAAATTTCTCCTGATAGTAGTTTTCTTCTGATAAGTATTTTGTGACCTGCACCTTTTGTGCCTTTGCTTGTGGCATGGGGACAGCTGTCTACACACACAGGTAACCACAATAATTCTGGTTTCCTTACTCCCAACACATTAGAACTTGAAAGCAAATGAGCACAGTCTCCTCTGACATAACTTACCACTTCCTCCTGACACCACTGCAAGCTTTTGAGGAAGTTTGTGCTCTAATTTATGGGAAATCCAGCACCACACCTCACTGTGAGCTGTTTAGGATTCAGCTCTGTCACCACTGAGAAAGTAGCCTCTCAGTTCTTGGTGAAGCAGAACCTGCTGGTGGAACTACTCCCAGAGGTGAAATGCTACTCCTGGTAGAACACTAAGCCCTCTTAGTGCCAATTCTAGGACATCAAGCCATGGATTCTTGTAAAAGGCAAGTGGAAGATTCAGAAGCATTAAACTGAACCATAGAGTCATAGAATCATGGAATGATTTGGGTTGGAAGGGACCTTGAAGATCATCTGGTTCTAATCCTCCTGCCATGGGCAGGAGCACCTTCAGTAGATCAGGCTGCACAAAGTTTCATCCAAAGTAAGACCATGTAGGCACCAGAATCGACTCCAGAATCAAGTTTGGAGGTACAGGTTTAGGTGGAAGGAAAGTATTGGAGTTGATCCAGCAGGAGATGAGGAGAAGATTGAAATCTTGCTGATGGAGGAGAGTGAGGGCTGTGCACTTGGCTGTTCCTCAGGACTGCAGGCTGCTGTCACAGCACAGATTTCAGGAAATGGTGAGTGATTTGGAAAGCTTCCTACTTTGGGAGTCTGATTTTCAGCAAAGAAAACCCTTATGTAAGAACACTACAAGGGTTTCATTTTCCAAACTCCACCTAAACTGGGTAATGGCTGTCACTGAAGAGCCTATCTCCTGCAGTGGGACATGGGATCTGCCTGAGCCACCTCCCCTCAGTGAAGCTGTGGACATACCTGTTGTGGTCTCATGTCTGTAATGGCTTAAATGCCCATCCCAGGCTGTTCCAGGCAGCTGAAAAGAAAGGAAAAAATGTGTGGGGCTGGACTGAAATGTTTTCTTGCTGTCTCTCAGTTCTTCAGGTGCTGCAGGGCACTTGAGACAGAGCAGCCACAGAGAGCAGAGATCGGACATAGAAGAATGCCACCAAAAAAAAACAAACCACAAACCAAACTTTTTGGGGGAATGACCTGCCTTTTTTGCTGCCTTTTTTTTCCTTTTCTGTTTCATATTTTGAAGGAAATTCATCCTTAGCTATATACAGATCTGATTGTGCACCTTCAAAAGGAAACCAAAGCTGCCCACCCTTCTGATCACAGACACACCCAGCAAGACCCCTAAACCCCTTCCCCCACACACAACCTCCACACCCATATGCCCAAAAGTCCCATTTCTGGGTCTCCCAACACACCGAGACAGCTTTTCTCCCTCTGTCCTGCCTTTCCCCCTTCCATATCAGCCTGGCACTGGCATCCACATCCCGCAGCACACAGCAGAGAATAGATGAATGCAATGTGGGCTGAGCTCAGAAATTAATCCCAAGCCTGCCCCAGCCCTGGTTCACTTTCAAGAACAAAAGGGAACCTCTCCAGGTTTCTTGTGCAGCTTTGCCTACAAGCAAGAAGCAGAAAGCACTTACAGGAGCTTCTTCTCCTGTTCCCATCCTTCTGGAGGCTTTAATCAGACTGTTAGGAACTTCTTTCACTTGTGTAAGAACGTGGGCAGGAAATGTGAGCTCAGTGTGACCTCTCTGGTTTTGTTTTGCCTTTCCTGGCGTTGACCAGTGGGTGACAGCACTGGAGGAATCATCTCTGTGCTGTGTCTAAGCATGTGTCCATCTACAACTACAGCTACTGCCTGCACCCAGAGATTAGGAAAAATTTCTTTACTGAAAGAGTGGTCAGACTGCCCAGGGAGGTGGCGGAGTCACCGTCCCTGAAGGTGGTCAGGAAACAGGTGGACAGGGCACGTTGGGACATGGCTTAGTGGCCACGGTGGTATTAGGTCTTAGGTTGCACTTGATGATCTTAGAGGTATTTTCCAATCAAAACAATTCGATGATTCTATGAATAAATACATATGAGCAACACAGACATCAGCAGAGAGCAAGAAGCTGCTCATGAAGGTGAGACACCAGAGACACACATAGGGCAGCTACAGGTGACAGCAGTTTCATTAGCTCAGCAATTACAAGGAAATAAGTTTTGGGTTTTAATTGAGTTTCTCCCTTGAAGCACATATCATGCAGAGCTGCAGGGAATTAAATGTACCTCTGAGAGTCACTGCAGAAAGTAGCCTCCACTGTCATTTATTACAACATTTTAACTCAATTCGGCTGCTGGTAATTGCACAGATTTCTTATATTTTCTTTTTTTTCTTCTTCTTTTCAGGCTCTGCAAAGGCCTAATGGCTTTGGCAATTAAAATAACCAAATTAGATGTAATGGGAAACACATTTAAGGAGATAGGGCAATACTAACAAATAAGTCACTTCTGAATCACTTCTGAATCACTAAGTAAGTCACTTCTGAGTCACTTCTCTTCATGCTGCCAAAAATGGTGCATGGCAAAGGGAGAGTGGCCCTGCAAGGAGCTCTGCTTCCCACCATGCTCAGAGATGAGGAATCACAAACACTGGACCAAAGCACTGAAAAACCGGGCAGGGCTTTTAGAAGAAAGAACTTGGCTGTTTTGCTTTGATAAGCTGCTCCCAGGGGAGGGGTTTAGGCATCAACAGGATCCTAGGGGATTTTTACGTAACCACAAAATTCTTTTGGTTAGAAAAGACACTTTTTGGGTGAAACAAGTTGCCAAGTTCAACCCAAAGTCTCTACATTTTGCAAATATGTTCCCTGCCGTGCGTGGGTAGGAAAACACACTCATTTTCAGGCAGAGCTGCCAGTTTCGGCTTCAGGTGCAAGCATGGGCTGCGGGCAGGGACTCTGCACAGCGGTAGGCGAGGGCTGTAGGCAAAAGTTAAGGGCAGGGACTGAGTGCAGGGGCTGCCGGGACAGACTGCAGGTACACGACGTGGGCAGAGCTTGCGGGCTGACGCTGTAAGCAGAAGCTGAGAGCAGGGGCTGAGGGCAGCAGTTGCAGGCCGAGGCTGCGGGGACATATCGAAGGCACAGGGTGCAGGCTGAGGTTGTGGACTAACGCTGCCGGGGATAGGTTGCAGACAGCCCTTGCACGCAGAGCCTGAGCGCAGGCCCTCCCTCACAGCGGTCCCTAACGACGGGCCGAGCGACCAGCCACCTCCACCACCTCGACCCCTCACTCCGCGCCCGCCGCAATGCAGAGCCCCAGGCCGTGACGTCGAGACCTACTCCTTCCGTCCCCGTGCGCATCAGTAAGCCGTGTCAGCGCCAGCGCCCCGGATTGGCTAGCGACAGAATAATCCCGCTCTGGATTGGCTGGACGCGCTGCCGCGCTGCATGCTGGGAGCTGTGGTTCTCCGGCCCGGCCGGTGGGCGCCACAGGCAGGGGGGCGGAGCGCACTCAGCCAATAAGGAGTGGGGGCGGGGCGTGGCGCGGCAGATGCCGGCCGGTACCGGGCACGGGAACAGCAGCAGCGTGGTGAGTTTTGGGCCTCAGCGGGCCGGGACTGGGGAACCAGGAACGGAAAATTCGGCTGCTAAGGCGCGAGCTGAGGCGCAGGGATGCAACAATGGGGTACGGAGGAGTACCGGGGGCAGGTCTATAGGCAGAGGGCCTGTGTAGGCGGAGACGCCGGGGCCCGATGTAGGGCAGAGGCCTTGTGTGGGGTGGTTTTGACCTGGTGCTAGAGAAGGGCAGGCACCTGATATGGGTCTGGGCAAGCGGAAGGCAGCCTGGTGGCGCCCTTGGCCACCTCCTCATTACGAGGGTCACTGGAAGCTGTTACTTTCCCACCCTTTCCTCTGCCTCGTGCTCACCCCAGCCTCTTCGAGAGCTGAAGGTCACAGAAACCTTTTACGATGGAGAAATTGATTCACTTCTCGGTATCTTGTATAAATCTCACCTCTGGCTGTCTCCACCTCTCCCAGTGACGGGGTGTTCTCATGTTTCTTTGTCCAGATGGGCCAAGCTAAAATATAGCTTCTGTTTAGCAAATGAGAGTAATTGTAGCAGGCACTGAGAGCCCAAATTTTTTGGCCTGCAGAAGAAATACTTTGTATGTTCAGTTTACAAACCTCTCAGTCGGCTGTAGTGTATGGGCCCAAAATGATGGGTAACCAGGGAGCACAGCTACATTTGAAGTGTCTTTTGCATGGTGTTAAATTAAATTCCTGGTGGTTTATTTTGAGATCTCAGAGTGGTTCCATGTGAGGGCAAGCTGTATTTTGCTGCTGAGGGCATTGGTGGAACAATAGTGGTAGAGATTTTTCTAACAGACATCTTTGTGATGTTGCTGAGCTAATTGTGCTGGCAGAAAGGCATTAGTTAAAGGGTGATGTTTATGCTAGGCACTGGTCTTAGTGCAATCTGTGATGGGGACAGCAGGACAAGATGGCAGGTTTTGGTGGTCTCACTCATGGGGATAGCTCAGTGAGCAGAGCCCCCCTCATGGATGTTGCTGGGGTGTTTTTTACCTCAGAGACAGGTGAGAAACGACCTCTGGTGCAGTGGAAACTCTCCTCACTCCCCTCATCCATCCCCACAAAAGTCTGCACCCATCAAGGGCTTTAAGACTTGTTCCCACTCCTCAGCAGTGGCCTGTGTTGTCCAGCAGGAGTTTGAAACACGTTGGAGTGGTGGATGAGGCCATAGTAGGGACTAATAAGGGGCCAGGTAGGGCTGACCTTCTGCGACAGCTCCCACTTTCCACCCCAAGGGCTTTGGTTCCTGTTCTTGGCAGGGAGTGAAAGAGGAGGAATGAACTTTTCTGAGGTCAGAGCTGCTATTAAAAAACAGCCTGTGAAAGCAAAGTGGTCTGGCTGGAAGCCCTGAAAGGAAACACAGGCAGTGGCAAAAACTTCTGGTGGCTTCTTGGTGCCTGTGAGCATGGTGGGAGCACTGGGATGTGAAAGATGGCAAAAATTTGTTGCTTTGCTACTTTTTTTTTTTGTGTCCTGTCCTTACACATTCTGGTATGCAATGATCTTGCTTCCCAAGAGTTCACCTAAGTTAAATCATCTGTATGTAGCTCATCAGCTCGAGTTTAGCTCCTGTGGTTATAGTTTACTACTTGGGCATTTATCACTGGTGGAATATGAAAAGGTTTTTCTTTGTCTAAAAGTTCTCTTAACTTGGTGTTTCTAAAACCTGAAAAGAGACTCTTTGTCTTCACAGCCACCATGTCATCCAGCCAGGATTCTGTTCTCTCCGAGTATGAGTCGGACAGCAGCCAGACCTCAAAGCTGTTAAGGAAATTTAAAGAGACACCATTTGTACCCATTGGTAAGTTGAAAGATGAAAAAGTCTGTTTACACAGTCCTTCCTCTTCATGGCCAACAAGCACCATCATTGCTCACTGCCTTCCTGTGAACAGGAAATTACTTTGAATTTACTTCCTTGTGTAGCTCCCTGCACAGTGCCAGCAGCACTCCTCCTGCCCATATCAGTGTTTGTTCTGCCTGAAACAGAGAAACCAATGAGCCTTGTCATCTGAAACACAAAACTCAGAACCTGCAATTCCCCTCAAAATCCAAACCAAACAAACCCTGACAGACTGTTTAGGTGAACTTAGAAAACATGTTCAGGTGATAGTGCTGGGTGGTAAAGAGTGTGCTTGGGAGCTCTTTTGCAGTGTAGTTATCCCATAGTTCCTAGTAACCACAAGGTGTATTTCGAGTTAACAAGACAGAAATATCTAAAATACAACCCAACTACTAAAAACACTCACTACTCTGCTGACATTCCTTACTTTAAAATGTGGGTTTTAGTAGGTTTTATGGTACCCCAGCTTGAGGCAATTAAAGTTCTCAGCATCTTTGCTGAAACCCCAAAAAAGCTGCTGAGGGGAGGACAGGATCAGTCACGTTCCTCCTGAGAACTTTCCTCTGATCAGGAACTGACAGAAGACATGTTTTGATTTCCAGCCACCTTAAATGGAGAGCAGTCAGGTCACTTGGGATGAACTGCCCTGGGCATATGCCGATATCTGCCACTGGTGTCTGTGGTCACAGGACTTTGTCCTCCCGCTCACTAGGACATACTACAAACTCCTCAAATTTGGGTTCTTCTGAGCAGATTGCCAGAATTTGCCTTTAGGCTGTGCTGGAGCTAGTTTGAAGGACATAAAATTCTTAATTGGTGTTCAATGAATGGTGATACATATAATAATGTGATATATAATAATGTGAGGTGTCCCTGCCCATGGCAGGGGGTTTGGAACTAGATGATCCTTGTGGTCCCTTCCAACCCTGACTGACTCTCTGATTCATTAATCCTCCTGAGTAGGGAGACAAGCTGTCTGGGCTCCAGTCAGTAAAATATACAAACCACTTAAAAGGTGGCAGCCTGCTTTGGACTACACAAATAATCAGTGGATGTAATGGGGAATTCAGTGCATTGCTGCTCTGTGCTCTGACAGCAGCAGTGTACGCATGCTGGAGCTGGCACAGCCTCTGCTGTGTTTGGGCTTCTGAAGCACCAGAAGCCAACTCTGTCCCTATGAGAGAGCCCTGGCTGAACCCCTGTCCCCACAGCTTGGGACAAGTAATGTATGACTTGTCCTGTCACAGCAAAAGCTGGCCAAATGTGACAACGCTCAAAATAGCAACCTCATCAGGCTGGTGGGTATGTTGGGGTGTGTCCACAGGCTGAGGGTCTGAGCTGTGTTCTTGGGTGTGAGCTTCTGCCCAGGAAATGGTATAAGCAGTGCTTGGGCTGTCTGAAAAATAGCCAACAGACTGATACGTTGAGCTCCTGTTGTGGCATTTTAACACTGGTGGAAATCTCTTGCTCTTCACTGCACTGACTTGGGCAACAGAGACCTTCTCACTCTCTACAACTACCTGAAAGGAGCTTGTAGCAAGATGGGGGTTGGTCTCTTCTCCCAAGTAACAAACAAAAGGATCAAGGCAAGAGGAAACAGCTTTGGGTTGCACCAAGGGAGGTTTCAGGTGGATATTAGGGAAAACTTATTTCATGAGAGTGGTGTCAAGCACAGGAACAGGCTGCCCAGGGCAGTGGAGTCATCATGATCCCTGGAGGTATTTAAAAGCTATATAGATGTGGTGCTGAGGGAGATGGTTTAGTGGTGACCTTGCAGTGCTGGGTTAACAGCTTGACTCAATGATTGTGACAGTGTCTTACAACCTAAATGGTTCTATGATTCCGTGATTTAATGAGATGGCACTTAAATGGAAACAGGAGAGAGGCCACAACTTGCCATCTACACAAAGTGATTAGACCCAAACATGGTCAATCCCAGGTTATTTTAAGTGGATCATGTCATACATTTCAGTAACATGGATCTTGACTCAGAAAGATGCTTCCCTTGCCTTGTAGGGATGGTTGGCTTCACCTTGGTGGTTGGCTACGGGCTGTACAGACTGAAGCACAGAGGCCAGATGAAAATGTCACTTCACCTGATTCACACACGTGTGGCAGCCCAGGGCTTTGCTGTGGGAGCCTTAACGTGTGGTATGTATCAAATGTGAAACTCCTCAGCACTAGTGAATCACAGGAACCTCTCACATCTCCTCTCTTTGTGGATAATACAGTAAGCATGAAACATCCCTGGGGTCCAAGTGGCCATTATTATTTCAGGGTGGTTATGGTGGTTACTGGTGTTTGCTGAGCCTTTCTAGAGTAACATGATGTTCAAGTACGTATATTTAATGTGAAACTGCACTAACTCTGAGAGAAGCAGCTGCCACTTTTAAACAGAAGCATGTGAGGTTCTGCAGGTGTTGAAATTAGAAGCAAAGCAAATAAAAGACCATCTGATTTTAATACTTTCCCTTGTAAATGTGTTATTGTGGTTATTTAATGCATTAGAAAATCAGCTTGTGTAGACTGTGGTATTATGTATTTTATAGGTATTTTCAGGACTGGAATTGTGTCCTTGAATGTCCTGAGTGATTTGTACATCTCAGTTACCTCTAAGTATTGCAGCTGTGTCTGTGTGTAAATGTATATTCCATGGAACACTATCTTTCCTGTATTCCTAGAAGGAGGAACAGAAAAGGTGGACTTCAGCTGCAAACTAGAATTGGCTCGGGGACTGCATTTTCATGCACAGTACATTTTCCTACTCACTTTCTCTTGTGTATGAAAAATACACATTAAAAAATACACCAAAAGAGGAGGGGAAATCATACTGATGAGACTATCACTAATTATTCACATTTTGAAACTCACTATTTCCTATTTAACCTATCTTTCTCATTGTGCTTATATTTGTGTCTTGTAGGTGTCCTGTATTCAATGTTCCGGGAGCATGTCTTGAAGCCCAAGGAGTAACTGAAAGCTGACTGAAATCCCTGTCCTGGTGGTGACCTGTGTGCTGCAGCTAGAAACTTCATATGGAGGGGTTCTTGAGGAAAAAAATAATACACATTAGTGCAAATTGCCCTGGTTTTGTGGATGGTACACTGTCTTGAAGCTGGCAGCCTAAATGACTGTGCACTCTGAGAGTGGGTATCAGAGTCTGTGTCTTTTTGAATTGGAACAATCATATCCCAGTTTTTAGGGGATATAGTAGAATTCAATCCCTTTATCTTCCCTTCAGCTCTCAGCTCAGTCCTGAAATTGATGACTTCTTTTGCTGCCGTTGCCCAAAACGCTGCACAAAGTCTGAACTAGCTTCTGCTAGGCCTTGGGGAGAACATAGAGGGCATGCCTGTAATACAGTATTGTGAAGGCTTTACTGTCATTTTCTATCCTGTATATTTGTCAGCCTCCAGCTTTGTGATTTAGAAGCTTCCAGTAGCACTAAATGACTTCTAAAATGTTCAGAGATATAAAGATCTATTTTTTTTTATTTAAGGCATTTAAGGTGAGTTGCAGCTATTTAAATGTTATATTTATTCATTGTTAATGAAGCCACAGCCTCCCTATTTTTACTACAGATTTTCACAGACTCTTGGATGACTCTGTTTTGTAACTTTATTTAGTGTTCTTCTGAATAACATTTAAATGCAACATTTAAAATACATATTGTGAAAACTATATCTCTATTTGGTGTTCCAATGCTTTTAGTTGAAGTATACAGTCTAGCTCTGATTTGTGCAGTGTCATTCCCCATGGAAATTTAAACCCATTTAAATCTGAAAAGCCCCTGTTCACTTGATGAGGTGTTAAGGCCCTTCTCTGTAAATTGCCACTGTTAATTTACACTCAAACCCCTTGTATCTCCAACAGCAGTCACAAAATAAATGTGTTGATAAAGCCAATTTGTAAACCCCTCATTTTCTGTCCTATTAGCTTACATTCCATGGTGACAGTATGGCTCTTTGTAACCATTACCACAAGGTACATACTGCACCTCTCTGGCACTGTACAGAGCAGTGGGAGATGAAATAAGAATAAATGTGTGAGCACTGAAGATTGTTAAGTGTTTGGGTGTGGATTTCTTGGGGAATGGGGTGGGCATCTCCTTGTTCATGCAGGCTCCTGCAGAGGGATACATGAATAAGAATCATAGAATGGTTTGGATTGGAAGTGACCTTCAAAGGTCATCCAGTCCAACCCCTCTCTAGTCTGCAGGAATATCTTCAACTAGAGCAGGTTGCTCAGAGCCCCAAACAACCTGACCTGGAATGTTTCCAGGGAGGGGTTTCTACCACCTCCCTGGGCAAGAGGGTCTGCTAAAGAGGTCGGTCCAAATCTTCCTTACAGGCCCCTTTCAATACTCATTGGAGCCTTTTCTTCTCCAGGCTGAACAACAACAACAAAAAATCATCTGAGCGCGGGCAGCGCTGCTGGAAAGAGCATTCTCGGCCGGTGCCATCCTGCTGTCCTTCGCTGCTCTCCCCGGTGTGTAGGACATGAGGAGACGCCCTTCCACCACGCAGAGCCCTTTTATCTTTCACCGCCCAACTTCTCCTCGGCGTGAGGCGGGATAAGGAATGGCTCTCCTCCCGGAACGCCGAGGGGCCGAGCTTGCTGCGCGAAGGGGAAGGCCCTGCAGCCGGGGAGGCGGCGGCTGACAGGAACTGCCATGGCTGCTGTCATGGCGGCGTGGCTGAGGGGACAGCGCATGCGCGGCCCTGCCCTTCCCCTGCCCTTGAGGCTGTTGCTATGGGAACCGCGTCGGCCTGCGGCCGGGCCGTCAGCGGGACCGCGAACCGGCAGCAAAGGGCGGCCGGGAGAGCACCCTCCCGTTGCCCTCGTGGCCGGGGAAGGCAGTTTCGGTAGGCTGGGGGAGGGGGGCGAATGCGCGGGCTGACGGCCCGGGGGTGGGGGCGGCTGTGTGGCCCTGGCAGGCCCGGCCAGGCCGCAGGCAGGGTGGGCGTTGGAGGCGAGGAGGGGGAACCCTCCGCTCCCCACGCAGGAGTTCTGTGGCAGGTCCCTTTGTGCCTAGTTTGGAGTGGGTGCCTGTTACAGAGGGGTCCAAGAAGACCCTCCTACCAAGTCGTGAGGCTCAGACTTGACCCTCTTTCTAAATTTGCTCTCAGAAGGGAGAGCAGGTGTGACTGGATCCAGTCATAGCTCCAGACTGTAAAGAGTTTGAACTCCAGGTTTTGCCACAGAACCCATTTATTTCAGCTCAGGCTGGGTGCCTCTGGAGAGGGACCCTGAACAAAGAAATCCCTGAGCAATTACCCCTTTACAGTCTTAAGTTCTCCACCCCTCACACAACAGTTCAGTTCAATATTAATATATGAATCTGGGGTCTTCTTCATATAAATCCTTTTTCTGTCTCCAGGCTGCTTATTATTGTTCTCATCTTGAGGATGCAGCTCCTGCTGAGGGCTTGGCAGCCTTGTTTTTCACAGGATGCAGGATCTGATGGCCTCCCTGAGTTCAGCTGAAGTTCACTGCTTGTGGCCTAAGGCTTCAGTAAAGCTAGCTGCTCAGGCTAAGCAAGTTACTCATGCTAATCAAAGCAAAGCAAGTTTAAATTTAACCTTATTTTAAGCAATTAGGAAATGAATTCTAATATTATACAAGCAAATTATTTTAATCCCCAAGAGTACCCAGGTAGGCTAGAGGGCTAAAGGCTGTCCTCAAGCCATCACTCATAGCCACGAGAGCTGTGGGCTCTGCAGAGGCACTGAACTATGCTCTTTGCACTTTTTAGTTCTTCATGCAGCTTGTCCACACCCATGGTGGCCAGAAGTGAATCTGCTGACAGGGTTTCTCTGTCAGCAGCTTCATAGGACATGACTCCATAGGACAGAGAAAGGGTCACAAGGTGTGTCATGGCACTTTATCAGGGTGATTGCTGTCTTAGTGCAAGAAAGGGCCTGTATTAATTACCCAGTAGAGTGTGTGCCTTTGGAAATTTTACTGATTGTTTTTCTTAGACCAAAGGTGCAATAGATTTCTTTTACTGATGGTAAATGTCAAACAGAAGGAGAAGAAGCTGGAACACGTCAGAAAACAGATGGTCTTTAGTCATACTAAGTAAAGCTCTAGACATTTAAATGGGCACCAATATTATCACTTTAATGTTATCACTTAATGCTTAGAAATTTAGAGGAAAGATATAAGCTGCCCTCTTGGTGTCTACTGCCCCAAAGGAGCTTTAGGATAAACAGATCTTTCTTCCTCTGTCAGTCCCATGTTAACCCAAAAAGGGGGGAGCTCTGCAACCGTGGGAAGGAAGCTTGGATATCTGCAAATAGCCTGTGTTCCCTTTAGTCAGTGTAATGTTGCCATGTTCACTTGGATTTGACCCCAATTTGCTCTTCTGTAGAAATGTTTATTTAAACAGATCTGTTTAAAACATTTTAAAACGTTGCTTTTAGAATGCTAGAGTGAAACAGACCCAAGAACAGTTTGAAGACTGAAAGCTGTTTATGGGAAAAGGCACTTGAAGCAAGGCAGTAGGGCTGAAGAGCACAGTGACTGAGCGGAGGAGGTGGCAGGGGGATCTTGCAGAGGTCAGGGAGGTAAAACTGAGAAACAGCTGCTAGGAAAGGATGTTTTTCAAAGCAACATTGATCTCTGCTCTCTGTCACTTTTTATTTTCTTCTTGTTATGCTTTTAGTAAACAATGGAGTCAGACATAAAAGTGAATGAATATTTTAAAAGCCAGTTTAAGGCATATCAAGAGCAACAGCAAAAGCGGCTGCAAAGTCTGATGGAGAGGAAGAAAGAAAATCAAAACACTGATAATGGCAATGCAAAGGAGACTTTCAGAATCCCAAATGATCTGAACCTGTTTGAAACAGAACAACAAATATGTGAAGATGACAGCAAAAGGTAAAGGCGCAGCAGCACCACCGTTCCTTCAGGAAGTAACGGGTGTATTTTGTATGCATTTTGTATCTTAAGTTCACAGACCACTTTCTGTCCTCATATAGAGCTTTCATTATCCAAGAAGACTCTCTCTGTCCTAACATGTTTAGCCTTAGAGCACTGTAAGGTGCTTTGTATTATCAACTATTCAACAAGTTCACTGTGAGCTAGCAATGTGCTCTTGTGACCAAGAAGGGCAATGGTCTTCTAGGCTGTATTAAGAAGAGTGTAGCCAGCAGGTTGAGAGAGGTTCTATTTCCCTTCTGTTCAGCAAGGTCACATCTGGAGTACTGTGTCCAGTTCTGGTCTCTCCAGTTCAAGTGTGACAGGCAACTGATGGGTTGGAAGGGACCCTAAATGCTTCGTTGAAGAATGCATTGTGGATTAACAGGTTGTCCAAAGGGTTGGTAGGTGTCCCATCTCTGAAGACTTTCAAGGTGAGGTTAGACAGGGCTCTGAGCAACCTGCTCTAGTTGCAGATGTTCCTACTGACTGCACGGGTGTTGGACTAGATGAGCTTTAAAGGTCCCTTTCAACCCAAACTATTCTATTACCTTTTTATTCAGTGGCACCGACTGTTAGAAGTCCCAATAACATGGCAGGTGTAGCAGATTTATCTGGATTGTCCTTTGTTTATGTACATCTGGATTCAGCAGAAGAGCGTATCAGGTCTGGGCAGGCTTCTGGAAGGGATTCACCAGGGTGTTCTTTGCAGTATTCCCATGACAACTCATTAGAAACTTGTTCCAGCATAACAAGGCTCCATACATGCTGCAGTGGCAGTGATTTCAGCATGTCAGTGTTGTTTGTACCAGTACTTGGAAACCATTCTCCTCTCAGAAGTTGCCCTTCCTCTGAGCTTCGGGAGTTCATTTTTCCTTCTTCCCACCCTACTCCCCGGTTTTGTTTAGGCAAGTGTTTAGCTGACGTTTCTGTCTTTCTGGTTGTTTCTTTCTGTAGCCTTATCCCCACTGCTCTCTTTAGTGTATGTAAGATTAAAAGATTCTCCCTATTATATGGAGAATCTGTAACAGCTTTGAAAGAGACACCTGAATTTCAGCCTGCTCATATCAGGCACTGCTCATAAGCTTCACCTGGCTCTGTTTTGTTGCACCAGAGTGAAAAGGGTTTCTTCCTTTGGCTGAATTTCTGTAGCTGAGCCCCTTGGGTAGAATCTGTTGTATCATGTAGAGTCACTCTGGGGTGAGATGGAGAAGTTTCTCAGAGGGGACTCCATCTCTGTGCAGTCAGGATTTCTGCCATCCTCATCTAAGTGCTTTTTCACAAGGTTGGGAAGACAACTGGGGATCCACATCACTGATCAGGTGTGTTAAGAGCTTTGAACCTTTTTTCATGTTAATTCTCTAATTATTAAAAATCTTTGTGGCCATGTGTCCCTAATGAGGTCTGCACAGTTTTGTGGCTCACTTCTATGAGTGGTACATGTGGGAATAACTTGTTTTTGCCTTTTCCTGCTCAGACTGCTGCTTGCTTGCTTATCCTTTGTAAACAGCTGCCTTTGATCTCTCTTTGATTTCAGCTTTGAAACAGAAGTGCCCTTTTTAATTATGGATTGTGAATCCATAAATGGACTGTGCTGTTTGTGACAGTGCTTTAAGAGGTCATTTATTCTGACATGTACAAATGGAGCATGTGTTTTAAAAGCTCCAAAGTCCACCTGGATCAAAAAGGTTGCTGAAACTTTTGAACAGAAAAGATTTAGGTGACTGTTGAGAGAGCTGACTTGTCTGGCTGTGGATATATCCATAGCCACAGGGATATACTGTAACATCTGGGCTGAGATCATCCAATTGCCTACTTCTGGTGTAGTCTGGAACAATCAGTCCAAAGGGAAGGGACACCTTAAGTCACCAAAATGTAGACATCCAGGGTCACAGTGTAGATAATAAGAATCTAGGGATCAGTTCTTAGGTCTCTAATGATATCTGACCTGCAGTAGTGTATCAGGAACTTCCATGTGGGAATGAAAGGCACAACACAGGACATCTGCACTCTTCAGCAGCAGCCAGGGGATGGGTGAGCAGCCCAAATGGCACCTGTATGTAGGTATGTGACAGTCTCCTCAGCAGTGCACTTAGTGTCAGTTAGAGAAGTCATTCACATCATCCTAAGTTGGCAGCTGACCTGTTGGCAGTTCTGGGTGCATGGACAGAACCTCCTCCAACGTTTTTTGTGTGCATTTTTCTTGCTGCTCACAGAGAGACACCTGTGTCGTGGTATGGACCTTACCTTGAAACTCAGATGAAGAAACTTCATCTATAGAAACTCATAGGCAAGCAGAATGAGAACCACTGAGTTGAGCCACCCAAGGTTGCTACCACAAAAACGTTTGGCAAAGAGTGTCAGCTTCTCTTAGGATGTTTGGTTGGGGAATGGAGATGGGTTTATTCCTGTTCTGAAATCAATCATAGAATGGTTTGGCTTGGAAGGGACCTAACCTGCAGTCAGCAGGGACATCTTCAATTATAGCAGGTGTTCAGAGCTCATCCAACCTTCTCTTGAAATGTTGCTGTCTGGAGCAATCTGCCTAGAGGGTATGTCTGAAGTTGGAGGATGTAAAATTCATAGCATTGGCTCTTACATCCACAGTAGTGCTCTTTGAGATGCTCTCAATTCTCTGCCTGGGTCTTAGAAGTTTTCCCTAGAACCCAGCATTGCTGCTGCTGGCCTCACTGGGAGCTCAGATAATCCTGGGGCATTTCAAATGGATGCTTGAATGCCCATAATTGAATTTTGCCCCTGAGGCCTTAGCTTCTAGTTTTTACTTTCAGAGGAACCATCATGTAAGGATAGCAAAGAGATTAAAGTTCTTAATTCTCTGGCTGTCTTAGAGAGATGAAACCCATAAATGTTACTAAATGTACTGAAGAACAGGAGAGGCAAGGCTATTTCCTGTGTTCAGAAGGCTTTTTGATAGTCTTTGCTTCTAAATGAATGCCAAAAAGCAACAGTAACAATACAAACTGGTGCCAGTCCATTCTGGTGGGGTTCCAAGAAAATCAGATTGAGGACACAGGAAATTGGTATTTTGTGAATTGTTATAAAACATTCATTTTTAAAGAAAGAACTTCAGGAGCAGCTTTTGTAGCTGATGTTCTGTTGGCTTTTAATAGCTTCAGTAAGTACAGAAAATAAAGCCTGAATGTCACAGATGCTGACTGGTGAGCCTGGCTGATTTCCTCTGAAGAACCAGGTAAGTAATACTGAGTGACATGAGACTGCTCAGTAACCTCAAGAGCACTGTAAATGTCCCAGTTCTCTGATATTTTGCCCCAGACTATGCAAGGAAGGGCAGATTTTTTTAAGAAAGAAGAATGAGTAGATCAGATGATCAGCTTGTGGTCTGATCTGAGGTTTAAGATATACTAAACTCACTCCTGGTAACTTCAGCTCATCCAGCATGCAGACATTTCATTATTTTATCTCTGAAAACATCTGTTAGAAGCACATTAACAGTGTTCTGGCCAATGTGACGCCCATCCACAAGAAGGGAAGGACGGACAGAATAACCTGGGAACTCCAGGCCTGTCAGCCTGACCTCAGTGCCAGGGAAAATCATGGAGCAGATTGTCTTGGGGGCAATCACTGCATACCTGAAGGTTAGCCAAGGAATCGGGCCCAGCCAACATGGATTTAGGAAGGGCAGGTCCTGCCTCACCAACCTGATCTCCTTCTATGATCAGGTGACCGCCTGGTGGATGTGGGAAAGGCTGTGGATGTAGTCTACCTGGACTTCAGCAAGGCCTTTGACACTGTCCCCCACAGCAAACTCCTGGCCAAGCTGTCAGCCTGTGGCTTGGACAGCAGCACTCTGTGCTGGGTTAGGAACTGGCTGGAGGGCAGAGCCCAGAGAGTGGTGGTGAATGGTGCCACATCCAGCTGGCAGCCTGTCACTAGTGGTGTGCCCCAGGGATCAGTGCTGGGCCCCATCCTGTTCAATATCTTTATTGATGATCTGGATGAGGGGATTGAGTCCATCATCAGTAAATTTGCAGATGACACCAAGCTGGGAGCAGGTGTTGATCTGTTTGAAGGTAGAAGGGCTCTGCAGAGGGACCTTGACAGGCTGGACAGATGGGCAGAGTCCAACAGGATGGCATTCAACAAATCCAAGTGCCAGGTGCTGCACTTTGGCCACACCAACCCCATGCAGAGCTACAGGCTGGGGTCAGAGTGGCTGGAGAGCAGCCAGGTGGAAAGGGACCTGGGGGTACTGGTTGACAGCCACCTGAACATGAGCCAGCAGTGTGCCCAGGTGGCCAAGAGAGCCAATGGCATCCTGGCCTGCATCAGGAATAGTGTGGCCAGCAGGAGCAGGGAGGTCATTGTACCCCTGTACACAGCACTGGTTAGGCCACACCTTGAGTACTGTGTCCAGTTCTGGGCCCCTCAGTTTAGGAAAGATGTTGAATTGCTGGAGCATGTCCAGAGAAGGGCAACGAGGCTGGGGAGAGGCCTTGAGCACAAGCCCTATGAGGAGAGGCTGAGGGAGCTGGGACTGTTTAGCCTGGAGAAGAGGAGGCTCAGGGGAGACCTCATTGCTGTCTACAACTACCTGAAGGGAGGTTGTAGCCAGGAGGGGGTTGGTCTCTTCTCCCAGGCAAGCAGCAACAGAACAAGAGGACACAGTCTCAAGCTGCACCAGGGGAGGTTTAGGCTGGAGGTGAGGAGAAAGTTCTTCACAGAGAGAGTGGTTGGCCATTGGAATGGGCTGCCCAGGGAGGTGGTGGAGTCACCATCCCTGGAGGTGTTCAAGAGGGGATTGGACGTGGCACTTGGTGCCATGGTTTAGATAGTCATGAGGTTTAGGGTGACAGGTTGGACTCGATGATCTTTGAGGTCTCTTCCAACCTTCTTGATTCTTGGTTCTTGTCTGTATGGGGTTTTTTCCACAGATTGCTTGAGGCTGAGAACAAGCAGCTCCAGGATCAGCTCCAAGTGGCACAAGATGAGAACTGCAGATTGAACAAACTGGTGACAGAGAAAGAATTTGAAATAAAGCAACTGCAGAAAAAAATACAGGACAGATTGGCTTTGTCAGGTAAACACAGTAACTTTGTGCTAGTTTGAGTGTTTCCTTGGTGCTGATGACAAAAGAGGTATGATAACAGATCCATGGTGAGCAGTGAAATCCTCATGTGACATCTCCTTACCTGCTTTATGCTAAAGACGAATATCTTGATCATGTTGTAGTTGCCTCCATTTCCACTCCTGTAATAAGCTTCTGCTAGCGAGAATCAAAATTCAGCTCTAAACTGAGAGAGACTTGGTCTCTGTCAGCTTGCAGTACTTTACAGTGGTGCTGAAACCACTTGGCTCTGAGCTTTGAAAATACTTAAGACACCTGGGTATAGATTGGGTCAACACCTAGAGCTGCCACTTAGACTACCTAGAGGAGCAGCTGATGGAACTGAGGTTGTTTAACCTGGAGAAAAGGAGGCTCAGGGAAGACCTTCTGGCTCTCTACAACTCTCTGAAAGGAGGTTGGAGCCCAGGTGAGGGAACCCATCTCTTCTCCCAGGGAACAAATGACAAGGACAAGGAGCAAACAGCCATTAGGGTTACCTGACAGCACAATGCCCAGGCAGGTTTGGAATCTCTTCAGAGAACGAGACTCCACAACCTCCCTGGGCAGCCTGGGACAGGGCTCCAGCACCCTCACACCAAAGAAGTTTCTCCTTATGTTCAGAACCAAGTGTCTGTGTTATTGTTAGTGATAATTATATGTCCCTTAAGTTTAGTGCTCTTTCGAGGTGTTCAGTGATCTCTGTTCCTCACAGATATTCTGCAGGTTTGCTATTATTGGCACCAAAAATGATGATTCATAGAAATCATACTTTAGAACACTTTCTGCTCATGTCAAGGAGCAGTGTTGCAGCTTTCTCTGCTGTACAGTGATAAATTCCTTGTTCAGGCTCTTTGTTTGCCTCAGTAGGGCACATGCAGGGTGCTATTTGAAGGCAGAGTCCAGCTTCTAAACTGGCTTGGGTCTCTTGGAAAATCGAGCCGTGCAGACTGCACCTCCTCCACTGGGTGCCACTGTTGTTCAGGATAGCAGTGATGTCCAAGTGGGAAACAAGCAATAAGCAAAGTTGAATAACACTTAAATTAAAATTTAACTCTTAAACTACCTGCAGCTTGTGTGTAGGAGAAATGAGAAGCTTCTGTGTCAGGACCAGGAGCCAGATGTGCTTCTCTGGCTGAGTTATGCCAGCTTGCAGCAATTTGTCCCTTGCCTCTGCCTTCCCTATCTGTGGCAAGACACTCCCCCACATTGCTGGGGAATGAAAAGCTTTAATTAAAGGAGTGCAGTTAATTTGAGGACTATTACATGGAAGCACCAGCCTGGCTTTGGGTGAGTTTAATGTTTCATAGGATGGTTTGGGTTGGAATGGATCATCTAGTTCCAACTCCCCTGATATGGTCGGGGACATCTACTAGACTAGGCTGCTCAAGTCCCCATCCAGCCTAGCCTTGAAAAATTCCAAGGTTGGATCCTGTGATCCTTAGCAGCCATTATTTATTATTAATAAATAAATAATATAATGAAAAGTAAGGCAAGAGTAATACAGTAAGGCTCCATGTATAATCTCAAGGGACACATAAATAGGCACAATGAAATTTCCTAGCTGTTATCCAGGACCTGACTGTAATAGTGTATCTGACCTTTTAGAACAGATGTCTAGAAGAGTTTGCACTTCTGTTTCTGCAACTGTTCCACTAGTAAACAGCCAGTGTAAAATAGAGTGATGTCTTTTTTTCTGTAACATGCCTCAAAAACCTGTTCATAACTGTCCTTCACAGTGATGAGCAAAAACACCTCTGCCTTTTTTACGTAGTAATGTTGCCTGGACCACTGTTGCTGTGGCCTTCTGAGGATGTGTGGCTGTTGCTGAAGTGTGAAGTGTGTCTTTGCTAGCCACAATGTGATGCTGACTCAAAGGATCAAGTGATTCAGATGGAATCACTGGTGCCTCTTTTCCCTCACTTGTTCATTTAAGTGCCTGGCACAGCTCTGAGAGAAATGGATTAGACAATAAAAGTCCATTGTGTACTGGACAGAGAACAAAACCATCATCCATCCTGAATCTTGACTGTAAGATATGTCCTTTACTTTTCTGTGTTCTTTTCAGGGGCATCTGGTTTAGCTGGAGATGTTGCAGCTACTAAAATAGTTGAATTGGCCAAAAAGAATCGTGAGATAACTGCTGAGACTGAGCGTGAAAAAGCCAAAGTGAAGCAACTGAGTAACAAAGTCAAAGAGCTGGAGAGAGAAGTGAGCAATTTTTCTTGTTCTCTTTTTGAATATTAAAACATAGAAATCCAGCCTTTGGGATAGAGGAGCTGGAGAAATTTGGTTTGATTCATGTTCCCATTTTGAATTTGGTCTTACATCCACCTTGATTTGAGTTCTTGTCATTTCTGTCCATGACAGAAACGGGATGTGTGTCCTTAGCTGCTTTCCCCTTTGCAGAAAGGAGGAGCTAGGAAAGGCAATCCTAAAGTTATAATGAGCCACAGATACATGAAATGCCAGTTTGGAGTGTTCACTTGTGTTTGAAGCACAGAGGCTTTTCTAGCAGTATGGCAATGCTATTTTTCTGATTTTGGGTTGTTCTTTTTTTTTTCTTTGGGTTTTGGGTTGGTTTTCTGTGGGTTTTTTTTTTTTGTGTGTGTGTGCGTGAGGAGGAGCAAATTCCATACCATGATGTCTTACATTCCACCTCATTAATAGCAGCCATGAGTTAGGACTCTATTCTTCTAAGCTTTACTCATCCACATAAGGAAAGGTGGTTTTTGGCCTAAGTACTTCCAGAACTGAGGCAGTAACAAACCATATCGTATGTAAGACAGCAAATCTTCACTTGGGCAAATTCATTTTTCTGGTTTAGTTGACCTTTCTTATCTGTGCTAACCTTTCACAGGAATGATTTTTCCTCAGGTGACTGCTGAAATGAGCATTAGATGCCCTGTTGTCAGTGTTTAATTTGTTCACTGCTCCTCCTTACACAATTCTGTTAGAATTTTGGATAATTTTTAATGCTTTTTTCTGCACTTTGGAGACATCATTTAAATGGATCGATTATGCTTATTGTGCTGACAAACAGGTTTTGACTCCATCTCTCACAATCACTTATTATTTTAATTATGCATCTATCTGAATTGTCCCCTAGTTCTCTGAAAGATCAAGAAGTGGTAGATTAAATTTAGACATTCCCATCCAGAGTGTTCTGGTCAGAAGGGTCTTGTCAAACAGTTGGCAGATTGGTGAAGAAGTATTAGGTGTAGCTGGGAAGCCACAAAATCAAACAAGGAGGAGAGCAAGCCATGAATAATTTCAAGAAAAATCAATTTGGTTTTAATGCCCTCCTGCAGAAGTGTAATGAGCATTAGTCAAACAGAAGTTTAAAATATTGTCAGCTATTGACCCAAAGAAAAAGGAGAAATCAAACTCACAGCAAACAAGGGACAGTAATTGCTGGTCAAAGCAGAGATGGACACTTTAGATAGAAGCTAATCTGTCTTTACGACACCAGCACCATCAAACTCAAAACCAAACACAGCAACCTGGCTCATCTGAGGTAAAAATGAACTCCAAGGTGAACTCCACTGAAACCATGCCCTGGTCAATGGGCTGTGTTTTCTCAGAACCTTGCTTGGATTGGCTTTTCTCTAAACTTAATGGTCACTGGCTGAGTTGTGGATTGCACTCATACAGTAGAACTACATAAGTAAAGCAGTGTTTGGCAGTGGGAGGTAGCTGTGTGAAATGTTGAGTGATGAAAGAGAAGAGCTTTCACAAACAGGAGCCTGCAGTGTTACTTAAGCTAAGTTGGGTCGCTGTCTAGACACCCTCATCTTTCTCCATTGATTGTAGAAAGAACCAAGACAACTAGAGTGTGTAAATCAGTTGCCTGCACATAAACATAAAAGTACAATGTGAGATGTTACTTGACCTCTCAGCTATCCCTTGAAAGCTATTGGATTTGACAGGATTGGCAGTCCTGTTGCAGCAGCTGAAGACCTGCTAGATACCCTCAAATGCCTCACAAGGGACTAGACAGCTGTGAGTGAACAAAACCAAGTCTGCAGCCAGTCCATCTACTTGATGTAATGTGGGTTGCAGAGCGAAACAAACACTAGACTCCATTCTTTGTAGAGATAGCCACAGTGAAAACAAGGAATGTGACAGTCAAAGCTGAGTTTCATCCCTCGTGCCTCCTTCTAGATGCCTTAAGCTCCGCAGAATGAATTGTGATGATGGTGCTTTACAAATGCAGCACAGTATGTACTTTGAGCAGTGGAAAATGCTGGTTTGCCATAATTGTTATCTCTTTACTTGTGAAAAAGAACCTTGAAAACATGTAAATCCTAAGTGTTTTGACATGGCTGTGTTCCCACAAACAGAATGGAAGGTGTGGCCATTGAGCAATCACTTAGCAAAGGGTAGCTCATGTATGCAGTGACTCAAAGTGGATGTTTGCAGAAGGCTTCCTTAGAACTAGACTTAGCAGCTGGCAGCACTAGCTGAAATTTGTCATTCTCAGTTCATTGACTAGAAGAGTTTATGAACTGGACAGAAAGAGTGGCCTAACCATCCATTAACTTGCAAAGAAGGGGTGATATTAAAGATGGTTCCAAGCTACACTCTTTGTTTCCCCAGAAATCCCTTTAATGAAGAAGCTCTTCCTTAGAGTGTTCTTTTAAAACAGGCAGGTAATCAAGATTTTCCAGCCACATCAAAAAATGAGTGGTCTCAGCCCTCTAAAGCAACACTTTCTGGCCTTTCTAGCTCCAAATTCACTGCACCCCCATCCAGTGAGATGTCTTTGCAACCTCAATGCAGGACATGATTCTGAGCAGGAGGGGCTGTATGTCTGTCTACCTTTATTGTGGCAAGAAATAGGAGATGTATTCTTCACACGTTAAGAAATGCTACCTTAGAGCTACCAGCTAAAGAGAAAGAGCCTTAACCCCATCACTAAATCTCAGTTGTAGGGCATTAGGAGGTCACTCCTTTTACAGTACCCTGGTGAGCAGAACTATGTGTTTTCTATGAATGATTGTCTTGAAAAGCGAGTAAACTGGCATCCAGATCTGTGCTGTACTGGGTTTGCATTTGTGTATGTATGCACACTTCTTTTATGAACCTGTGGTGAAAAAATCTCCCAGAAGGTCTCCATACTTCATCACTGATTCCATCTCAGCAAGTCCAGAGACATTTTCACTGAAGATATTCCACAACAAACCAACACATGCTTCTTTGGGAAGCGTTTTTAGGGGGCAATTGTATGCTTTCTTACTGTGTTTAAAAAACAAAGGAAATTAAGTTGGGGGTTTTCCCTGAAAGAACTAAACATCCATGTTGTACTTTTTTTGCAAATAGTTCATTCTCTTTGCTGTATTCATTCTATAATAACAATGCATTTTTTTGTCCAGTTACAGACAGCCATGGAAAAAATACATTCTTGTGGTGGTGATGGAGAAATCAAGCAATCAGCTGTGAAGGTAACAGGAAACTTGGTATGACTTGTAATTGAAGAGCAGAAATCAGAAGCTGATTGACACTTAGTTGTCTCCTATTGTGTGGTCCTTTCCTTGCAACAAGGACCTGTCACCAGTTTTGTGACCAGATTGTCCTGTTTGTACCTTATCTATGACCCCCAAAATTAGGGAAGGCACTTGCATGAGTCTGGGAATGAATAAAAAGATTCTGTGATCCTGATGGATCCTTGGATCTTAATCACTTCAGTTTTTCTGTGAGTATTCTGTTCCTACCAAGTACATTTTTTTTCCTCTTCAAAGGCTGAAAGTTCAGAGGTGAAAGCACTGCAAGAAAAAGTAACCACAGCCAACTTCAAAGTGATTGAGTATCGTAACCTGCTCCAGTCTGCAAAACAGGAACTGAGGATGACCCAAAAGGTACTGTTGCATGACAGTGTGGCCAGGATCCTGTGCAAAGGTGTATTTTTATGAAATCAGAAGGCTTTGCTTCTTTTGAGCTTTGATTAGCCTCTGTGAAGTAATCCAGTGAACTGGAAGGAGATAAGACATAGATTCAGTAGTTGCAGTGGAAAGATACAGAATGATGGAATCATAGCATCGTGACCCCTGAAGGGCACCAAATCCAACTGTAAATTCAACACTGCCAAGTCCACCACTAAACCATGTCTTTCTGCACCACATCTACATGGCTTTTAAATCCCTCCAGGAATGGGGACTCCACCACTTCCCTGGGCAGACTGTTCTGGGCCTTGACAACCTTTTTTGGGGAAGAAATTGTTCCTCATATCCAATCTAAACCTCTGCTGGCACAACTTGTTCCTTGGGAGAAGAGACCAACCCCCACCTTGCTCAAACCTCCTTTCAGGAAGTTGTAGAGAGTGAGAAGGTCTCCCCTCTGCCTCCTTTACTCCAGGGTAACCAACGCCAGTCCGTTCAGCTGTTCCTCACAAGCCTTGTGCTCTGGACCCTTCACCAGCTTTGTTGTCATTCCTTGGACATGCTCCAGCACCTCAATGTCCTCCTTGAATTGATGGGCCTGAAAGTGCACATGGATACAGAGTCCATGCTCTGCCACTACAGCTGCATGCCTGTGTCCATTATCTGCATACAGATTCTTTAATGTTTGAAAGTCCCACGTCAGCAGACCAGGTTTGTGCTTGTCTTGAAGCACACCTTCAGGGCCATTCCTCTTTTCCAATGCATTTGATTATGGATTTACTTTTAATGTAGGCTTCAGTCCCATGGAAGTCCATGGGATTAAAGACCAGACTTGAAGTAAAGCACATCTCTAAATGTTTGTTGGAGTGGCATGCAGAGTAACCTTTTCCTCTTTGATTCACGATGGGATCTGAAAGCTCTACTGTGTGCTCTGATTCCTTTGGTTTCATTACTTTGTGTAAAAGACCTGCAATGCAGATCAGAGTAGAGACTATGCTCCTAAAAATAGAACACTGCTGACCTTTTTATAAATAATTTAAATGCTCTTCATACTAACTTTAGCTCTCCTTAATGTGGCGGCGTCGGAACTGTGTGAGAGAGATTGGCTCCATTCCTGATTGCAAGGGGCTGCATTAAGACAGTATCTCTACTCTTCTTTAGTTCTAGCTAAGTATTCATTACATCAAAAATAATTAGGGGTATTGAAAATCATTAGTAATGCTTAGTAAATCTTGGTGAGGAGTTTGAAATCCCCCCCCCCCTTTTTTTTTTCCCCAAACAGGCGTGGTTTGACATACAGATAATGCAGCTTGACACTCCCCAGAGGCAGGCAGGAAAACAGGGATTCACATTTTTAAAGAAGTGAAGGACAAGACCTTGTGGCCCTGCACCTGGGTTGGGACAATCCCCATTATCCATGCAGGCTGGGGGATGATGAGATTGAGAACAGCCCTGCAGACAAGGACTTGGGGGTACTGGTGGACGAGAAGCTGGACATGAGCCAGCAATGGGCACTTGCAACCCAGAAGGCCAGTTGTGTCCTGGGCTGCATCAAAAGTCTGGCCAGCAAGTTAAGGAAAGTAATTCTGCTACTGTGCTCTGCCCTGGTGAGACCTCATCTGGAGTACTGTGACCATTTCTGGGGCACCCAACACAAGAAGGACATGGACCTCTTGGAGCACATCCAGAAGAGGGCTACAGAAGGGCTGGAGCACCTCTCCTACAAGGACAGGCTGAGAGATCTGGGGTTGTTCAGCCTGCAGAAGAGAAGGATGGAGGAGACCTGATAGCGGAGTTTCAATATCTGAAGTGGGGCTACAGGAAGGCTGGGGAGGAACTGTTTAGAAAGGCTTGTAGTGATAGGATGAGGGGCAATGGTTTAAAACTGGAGCAGGGTAGATTTAGATTGGACATTAGGAAGAAATTCTTTACAATGGAAGTGGTGAAGCACTGGAACAGATTCCCCAGAGATGTGGTTGAGACCTCATCCCTGAAGACATTCAAGGTCAAACTTGATGGGGCAATGAGCAACCTGATCTTGTCTAACCCCCTGCATACTTCAGAGGAGTTGGTCAAGATGACCTTCAGGGTTCTTCCCCAACCCAATTCATTCTACGATTCCGTGTGACAATGCTCACACTTATCAAAACACCAAGTTATAAGTGAAACCATTCATGTTACCCTTAACTCCTCCAAGCCATCAGCAATCTGTATTGTAATGATCAGAAAGAGCTAACACCCCATGGAATACTGAATGTCAGATCCAGGCCACTGTGCAGAGATGCAGAGCTTTGTGTTTACTGCTAGGGAGCAGCTTCTCCTCCCCTCTCCTCAGTGCATGTATTTCAGCCTATTACTGATGACATCATTCCCTTTCCCATAGCTTTTAGCAAATGAAGTTGGTGAAGATGTGAATATTCAAAGTCTCTTGAGCAATTCTGGCAGCTGGCGTGGACGGGCTCAGCAAATTCTTGTTCTCCAAAGCAAGGTGAGTTAAAACCCTGCATGGTGTCAGCTGGGTGCTGGGATGCTCCTTCTAAGTATAGCTATTGCTCCAGTTTAAGATAAAGACACTGTTAGTTCTGCATGAAGTAATTCTTGACATCTATACCTGCTTCTGAGGTGGGTCCCAGTACAAACAGTGTTTGCTGCAACTACATGGCCAGTCTTCTGTGTTGAAAAGAGCAACTGTTGGAAGAAAACACTTTTGTAAGGTTTCTGATGTGTTTCTGTGTGCCACGTGGTGATGGGCTGTTTAAGTATGTCAGAGTTCCTGCAAGCTCAGTCCATTGCAAACATGCAAGCTTCAGTATTTAAGCTGGGAATCTTTAACATCTATGTGAAAGGAGAGAGTTCAGTGACCTTGAAGAGCTATGGCAGCCTGGTTAAAATCCCAGGATGTTTTGAAGGTAGTTCTCTCCACTGAGTACTGAAGGAGCCCTGCCAGTCTCCATGCTCTAACCCAGACACCTTTGTTCAGTGCCAGAAGTCAGACGGGAAGAATTGAGAACAGATAAGATTTTTTTCAAGTTGTTCTCCCAGGTGCACCAGTAAAATCTTTAACTCTTGAATCTTCTGAAGGGCACAGTCTAGCTGAAATGTCAGCTCCAGACAGGGAGACAGTTTTGTCTGCATCTTAAATAAAACGTCTCTCAGACAATTAGATATATATTTTTTCCTATTTTTCTGCTATTTGATTTGATGCCAGCTGTGATTTTTTCACTCTAAATGTCTGAAATTGTTAACCTTTACTTCCCCTTCAACAAATTCCATTTTCTTTCTGTTAGAGTCCTGTCTGGGATTTATCTGTAGACTGTACATAGTTTAATGCAGAAGTTTCCTTCTGAGCCAGTCTCTTCAGGCCCCTTCTGTAGTCAGTGGGATCTTGTAAATACAGTCACTGAATCAAAAGTGAGGTAGGTTGCATCTTAGAAGGCACCTCCAGAAAAGGGCAGAGGAACTGTGCTGTAGCAGTGCCCATTTCATAGAGTCACAGAATGGGTTGGATTGGAAGCAACCTTGAAAAGTCACCCAGTCCACCCCCCTGCAGTGATCAGGGAACATCAACTAGAGCAGATTTAACTAGATTCCTTCTACTAACTAAAAGCAGTCTGGAGGGAATAGCTGAGATGCAGGGGTTGAGTTCAGTTGACCACACAGAGGAGTCTACTGCCAGATGTAGGGCATTGGTCTGACCTAGTTGTCCCTCTAGTGGAGTATGGATGTCTTATAGATCCTGTACCAGACATGTCTCCCAGCATGTCTAAACCAGAGCTGGATACCAGTCTTCAGGTTGGTGAACTGTGCCTTTGATTGTGGGCATCCTGGATGGCGATTCTGCTAAAGACCAAGATGCTTAAATGTATAAGGGTGAGTGGGGGTGTGCCCTTTTAGAGGAGATCTGAGATGTTATTCTGTTGCCCACCCATGTTTACTGGCATTCAAGATGCTTTGGAGTGTCTGCCTGGCCTCCACATGTAGGCACAGGTCTCCCATGTGTCCTGAGTTTCCTGTAGGTCTGATGTCATATCTCCTTGCACATCTAGATGACTTTGACATCTGCAGGTTTGTTGGCAAAGTTAAATTGAAAAGGTCACTGGGCTGTGTTAGTTAGCCTTGACAATGTCAAGAAGTAACATGATACTGCATTCTCAGTTCACTTGGTTGTGTCCTCTTTGGTGCTGGACCACTGTACACATAGCAAAAGCTCTGAAGGAATTGTCACTATTGTCCCCTAGGTTCGAGAGCTGGAGAATCAGCTAGCTCAAAACAAGACCAGAACATCACTGAGTGAGCTTGATGAGGAATTGCTGGCACTTACTGATCCAAGGAGGTTGTCACCCCAGGAGAAGAATTTGTTGAAGATTCGCAGCTTGGAAAAAGAAAAGAAAGAAGCTTTGGAGGTAAAACCCTGTGATCTGTTTGGGTACAAAGCATGTAATAACTTACCTTTCTTTCAGGGTTTATGTTACACCCTGCCCAGACACCATTTCAGAAACCCATTTGATCTGGTGGAAGTTCTGCCACAGTTCAGACTGGGCAAAAGGCTTCCACACTTATCTATCTTGCACTCTTGTGTGGCAAGGCATACCTACATAGCACAAGATTTGGTCTTCTCTGCTTCTTGGTTTATGTGTCAGATGCGTCTCTCTGGCTTGGAATGTGGCCACCTGAAAACTGTGGCTGATCTGTGATGTTAAAAAGAGGGAGAGAGTTGCACTGGGTTGCAGTGCAGCCTGTACTGGCTTTATCCTGAAAGCACATGCAGAAAGAAGCCCTGCTACAGCTGCATCCAAGCTCTGTGGCATCCCCCTTTCCCTTTGGCCAAATGTGCATTCTTCGTGCAACGTTAAATACAAGCATCCCCCTCACCTCATGCATCTGTATGGCTCTGGGCTTCTGCATTTGAGCAGAAGGAAGTTGAGAATGACGACAGATGCCCTCTAAGAAGTGTTCTGGGTCTTACCCTCCATCTATCACATGTAGTTGCTACAAAAATAAAGAGGGGTTGAGAGAGGCTATAGCTGGTGGCATATGTAGTAAACCCTGAGGTGGAGAGGATATGTAGGCCTGTGTGCAAGAAACACAGGCAATGGGGCTCAACTACACATATTCAGGCTAACAAATCTCATCTCCCTGTGCTCCTTCCTGTATTTGCCTCTGCAGAGGCCACTTGGCACCATCCAAGAGCTTAAGGAGCTGCTGTTTTCCTCACCACAGTTTGACTGTGCAACAGAAGGAGCAGTGGAGCGACACACACCTTTCCTCTTGGCTGTGAGAATGAAAGGGGAGATTTATAGCTACAGGGAAGATGTTCCTCAATAACTGTAATCTGCATGGCTCCACTTCTGCAGTTCTGTTTCAGGCTTCATTCTCAGTATGTTCCCCTGTACTCATCCATCACTACTTAACTAGTAGCACACTCCAGACCAGTTTCGTCTGGGTGAAGGTATGTCTCTGGGGGCAGCCTATGCCAGGGCCAGTTTGTAATAGACCATGTGGTAAGAAAGCTTCTCCAGGGAGAGTGATGAGTCAGGAAAGTGAGGCAGAATTATGTTTTCACACTAAATTTGCTTCCTAGCACATATTGAACCAACATGGTCCACTTGTATTGGTGAGCAGACAGAGTTGCCTTGATACTGGAAAGCAGGCAGTGAGTAGTAGCACTTCTGAGTGATCATCTGGTATGCCAGTTCCACTTTTTGTATCCTACCAGGTCAGGTGTGATTACTTCAGCTCACCAAAGCAGCTGGGGCTTGGTGATGGGCTCTAACTGTCATCTCCTATGTGTTTGCCTCACTGCAGAGACTCACTGGGGAACATGATGCACTCCAAAAGAGCCACGAGGAAGTAAAAAATAAACTTGAGGCCTCAAAAGCCAGGAACAAAGTACTGTGCAGCGAGGTGAAAACCCTGAAGGGACAGATCATAACCCTGCTGGAGAAAGGAAAACATGATGACGAGCTCATCGACACCTTACTGGTACAGCCTGACTCTTACTCTTGGTCCCAGCCCCTGCAGATCAGCCCTCTTTCTAGAAGTGATGAAACATGATGTCACTTAATGACATGATGACACAGGCAACCTTAGGGCATACAGGGGCCTGATGAATCAGGCTGTGACAGCCAGAGGTTTCCTCATCAGCTAAAGCCCTTCATTTGGGATCAGATCATGCAAAGGCTGTAAGACAGCATCAGGCATGACACAGTTGCAGCCAAGTGGCTCTGAGCTGCAAGTATTAAAGGAAACATTTTGCAGAAGGATTGGAATAGGATTGTCTAGGAGGTAGAGAAAGGGTTCCTTCCTGACCCATAAAGCTGGGCTGTATCCACTGTTCTGCTTTCAGCTCCATTGGGAGGTTTTTCTTAGAACACCTGCAATCTTACACTTTAATTTGTTGTATTGCACAGCCCAAAAAACCCAAGCTGAACTATGAGTACTAAACCATGGGCACATTCACTTGCAGTAGCTGGAGCAGAGAGGATTTGGCCTTGTCAAAACCAAGAATATTAGCAAGGGCTAAAGATGCAGTTATGCTGAAATAAATGGCTGCTCTCCTGCTCTTGCAGAACCTTTCTGTTCTGCCATGGTTCTAAATAGTCTTCCCCAGTTACAATAATAAACAAAAATAAAATGTTTGGTGTTGGAAGAGACCTTTAAAGCTTATCTAGACCAAACCCCCTGCAGTGAGCTGGGACATCTTCAACTGGATCAGGTTGCTTAGAGACTCAGCCAACCTGACCTGGAATGGTTCCAGAGATGAAGCATTGCCCACCTCTCTGGGCAACCTGGGCCAGTGCTTCACTATCCTTAGCATTAAAAATGTCTTCTTTATATCTAGTCCAGATCTCCCCTCTTTTAGTTTCAAAGCATCACCTGTTGCTCTGTCACAACAGGCCCTGGTAAAAAGAATCTTAATCATTGTGCACCACACTGAAGACCTCACTCAGTGTTTCTGTTTTATCAGAGCCAACAGAAGCAGATGCAGGAGATCTTACAGCGCCTGAGCCAGCAGGATGAGAAGTACAAGGAGTCCCAGCAGATGTTACCACCACACTTCAACAATCAGCTTCAGAGATCAGAGTGCCTTATAGAGCAGCTCAGACAGAGGTTGGCTGAACGAGAAGAGAAGGTTAAAGAGCTGGAAGGAGAAATTGCACAACTCACACTTCAGGTCAGAAGAAATTAACTTTGTAATCGTTTTAGATCTGCTCTTCTACTTCCTTCTGGCTTGATATCTGCCCTACTGACACTTTCCTGATGGAATGATGCAGCAGGAATTCTCTCTTGTAACTCTTCAGTTTCTTTCTGTTTTGTATGTGGCTTTTCTTCAAGCCATTTTAAGCAACAGAAAACAGAAATGTCAATCACGTCCACATGTGGCTTCATCACAAAGCTGTCTGGAAGCAAGGGTTGGGCTGCAGTAGGGACTTCTCAGCATTCAGCATCCTTGGCTGCTGAAGGAAGCAAGGAAGCAAACATACATAGATGAGGCAAACATCAGCAAACTGCCATGATACCCCTCATGGGGTGATGGGACCCCTAGTAAGTTGACCTCACCTACTGTAAATCACTTCAAGAACTTCCTCTCTCTCAGATCTCCAGGCTATTGACATGGATCTGATGGGTCTCAGACATATGGAAATTCCATGGTGAAGATGAAAGAATTGGGAAGGTTAGCCCCTTCTGGACTAGTATGGTAAAAATTATTTCAGCTTTTATGGTCTAGTGTTGCAAGCTGACAGAGGCAAGGGGATACCATTGCCAGAGCACAGGCATAGGAGTGGAGAGGCAGTCCATCAACCTGCCAAAAGCTTTGTTTTCATCCTGCAATGGATAGAAACAAATGAAAGGTTTCTGAGGAGGTCCTATAAAATCAGAAGTTCTGGCATGCTTGTAGCAATAATCATAAGCTGCGGATTAGGCATCAATGCAGCTATTTTCCTTTGAACTGTGTAATGGATGTTATAACCTGCTCCAACATTAACAGAAGGAGCCTGCCCATCAGTGGAACAGTTCAGGAGCTGCTGATCCACCACCTTCTGAGCACTCAGAAGATCCAGGTTTTACTCTGCTTAATCCTCTGGGATCAGACAGCAGTCAGGGTGGACGGATTGGATCTGCTCGGTAAGGAGACCCTGATGTCAATGTTTGATATTGGTGTGAGTTATTCAGAAGCATGATTTTCCCCGACAATGCATCAAACCACACGTGCTGTGTGCTAACAGCTCTGGCAGCCTGTTTACAGTAGATAAGAATCTCTGATCACATTATCTCTTGGACTTTGGTCCGGGAACAAAGATACACAGACTTGTAGACATGACTACATTTGGCATGGTGGTACTACTGCTGATTCTCTTTCTCCAGCTCAGATAATGTTTATGTGGTTATCTTAAGTGCCTGTGATTCTTCTCTCTTATGATAAACTGGGCTTGTAATGAGCAGACTTCTGAGAGGAGGTGGTGAAATAATACAAAACACCATTTTAGGTAAGCACTAAATCATTGGCACACTATTTAAATAACTAAATAGGCTTTGAGTAAGATTTCCATGCAGAAATATTCAAAGCACATCACATTCTCTGTTCTTCACCAACACCCTTTTTAAATCCTCCCTGGGGACCATGTAAATTACCCTAAATACAGCAGTAAATCTGGTTCTTGTTTGCACTGATGTGACTCTTGGTCACTCTGGTTGTGTAAAGGGACCATAATAGCAGAGCAATTACATCCTTTCCAGTTAAAATGCTGGTTTTGTTATAAAGAGTTCATGGGCTAATTGACAGTGAGAATTTGAGAGTGTCTTCTGAGGAAGGAGGAAATTTTTCATCAAGTTCAAGTTGCCACTGATTTCTTCTGTGTAATTTTAACTTGCCTGCCACCTCACTTTAGATACGTAATTTGGCTTTAAAATGGTCAGATGTATCCCTGGGTCTACACAGATCATTAGTACAGCTTAAGGAAAGTTCTCAGTGTCTGAGTTAGATTTAAAACATCCTTGATTTGAAAGTTTCTCTTTCTCCACTGTTGCGCCCTCCTGACTGACTTTATTCCTTCACCTTTCCCATGTCTCCAGAAGAAAATCAGTATTTTATCCACTTTTTGACTTCATGTGTGGTAAACAGGAAGGCAGGTGGGATAAGTGAGGTTGGATGAAAGCTTTGTAGAAGCCACTGAGTGCAGCACATGAGTTGTTGCCTGGACATGTGGCAAACAAAGCTCTGTCACAAAAATAGCTGACATGTCAGGTGGGCAGTGGGTGAGTCTGAAAACTGCAGGAGCTGCTAAGAACTTGTTCAGTAGGCCCACCCTCATTCCATTAACTTTCATATGCTGATGAACTCTCTAGTCCATTTTACTAGTGAAATTTCATTTTTAGTGAATCATCTTTTCCTATCAGGAAAGATGAAATGAAAAATGCTATAAATAGGAACTAAAGCCCCTTGGAGATGTCAGAGTAAAAATCTGCATTGTTAGGCTGGGCCACTTCTGTCATTATCAACCTTAACTTGATTTCAGGATTAACCACTCCTAGCCTAGAAGGCAGCTCTGCATGTTCCACAATATGAAGGGTTTATCCTCTACTAGCTGTAGCCTAAAGACAAGAGCTAAGTCTGCAGAGATTTGCCTTTAGGCAGCCAAGCTCAAGCTCAGAAGCACACACATTAGAATTTTTTGTCCCAAGCACACATTAAACTCACCCAGACTGGAAGTGCCATCTCGACACCTCTTGAACAAAGGTTGTAGGGAGGTGGGGGTTGCTCATTTCTCCCTAGTTACAAGTGATAGGATGAGAGGAAATGGCCTTGAGTTACACCAGGAGAGGCTGGATGTTAGAAGAAACTTCTTCATTGAAAGGGTTCCTAGGCACTGAAAGGGGCTCCCCAGAGAGGTGATTGAATCTCCATCCCTGGAGGTGTTTAAAGGATGCAGAGATGTGGTGCTCAGGGACATGGTTTGGCACCAGACTTAGTAGAGTTAGAAAGTAATTGGACTTGATCCTAAAGGTCTTTTCCAACCAAAATGATTCTGTGGTACTCTAGTGTTATCAGTCGACTCCTCCTCTAACAAACCTGACAGATTTTCATGAGCATCTCCACAAAGGAGAAAGGTTCAGAAAACTGGCATTTGGCAATAGAAGTTGTGCACCTTGTTGCAGAACAAGGATTCTGTTGGTTATGAGAGCAAAACAACATGCAAACACCATCAAACAAAAACAGTAACCTGGGTTTGTCTCTCACCCTCATGGGTGAAGGTGGCAGATGAATGCTTTGTGCACTCAAGTGAGGAAACACAGCAAGAGTGGCTGCTTGTGTGGCTGTAGGCTCAACCTGGGCCTCTTCCTGCTCTTGAATTGGTGTATGGCTCCTCTGTGTCATGGAGCTCCACAATGCTAGTCTGGAGTGCCAGCAAAATATCTCCAGAAGCACAGGGGTCAGGCACTGAGCTGTGGTTTTTATTTGTGAGGGACACAAGGTGGTTTTGCAGCGTGTTTTGGAGTCGGGGAGCAAGCTGAGCTATTGTGTATGCTGTGCCTCTGTGCTACCCACTTAGGATGCTCTGGGAGTCTTTTCCCTACAAGGCAGCAGTAAGCAGAGACATTAGGAAATGACCAGATTTCTTGCAGAGCTGCCCTCTGCAGAGCTGAGTGCTTAACAAAGCCTCTTTCCTCCCAGCATAGTGTCCAGGATGGGCCATACACTTGTAGAATCAGCAGCTCCTCAACCTTCTGTTCTTGGTAGTAACATCACACCTGGAAGGTATGTACAGAAACTTCACCACAAACAAGGGAGGGTTCCTGCCATGCTCTACTAGCTTCTGGCAACTCTTAGAATGGGTTGAGTTAGAAGGGACTTATAAGGATCATCTAGTCCAGCCTCCTGCAGTGAGTGGGGACATCTTCAACTAGAGCAGGTTGCTGATCAAGGCTTCTGTTTGTCTGCCTTGTTTCTGTAACAAACAGCTGCTTTCACCACCCTTTCTACCTGCTACTGCCAAAGACCTCTGGACACAAGCTCTGGTGTCTTCTTGCTATCTTAATTTTTTAATTGATTGCTAGTTTTATACCACATAAATCCCCTTTTCCCTCACTTCACCCCCAGTCACCCAAGATTTTCCCTGCTTTTTGGGCTAAAGGAGATCTGAATACTTCTCTGAGGAGAGGTCAGAGAAGTCATGAAGTACAATAATGAGCTACATGGGAAAACTGCCCCTTCCTTTCATCACATCTTAGGCACAAGAACAACCATTGTACTCTAGTGCTGCCTGAAGTCTTTCAGTGGAAGAAAATCGACTGCCTGTCATTTAATAACTTAGCTTTGCCCTGTGAAGAATCCACATACAGACTCTTCTTACTTTGGCAGTAGCAATGGGAGGAGATTTGGGGGAATCCACATGCAGACAAACTCCTTTTGCTTTGGCAGTAGCAATGGGAGGAGAGTGAGGGATAGTGAACGGATCAGAGGTGGAAGTTTGTTCTCAGGGGTGATGTGAAGGCAAAACATCTTTGCAAAAGAAAAGATCTTTCCAGTGAAACTCACTGTTGCAGTCTAGAGACTGGAGCTGAGGGGGAGATAGTGAGCCTGGCTCTGTGTTCTGCCTTAGGCTTCTGACAAGTGTATTTTGATATGTTTTTCAAATCCTGCCTTTGTTTCATTTCTTTCATTTGTGAAATGGGAAACAGAGTCTCTATGCTTCTGCTGTTTTCAGGCTCTCTGGCACTGACAGCCAGGATTTGAAAGTGCTGCAGACACAGATCATGGAGCAGGAGGCTCTCTGCCAGGCTGCTGAAGTGGAAAGAGACAAGCTCCTGGAACTAGTCACTGTGCTGCAGAAAAGGTAGTGCCCCATTCTGCCAGTCTCCTCTGTGGGATGCCCTGATTAAGGAGTGCTGGAGGTGTATGAGAGTTTACAGCATGCAGCACACTACACCATGCACTGCCAGTGTGATCCTTGCCTTAAAACAGAGGCTTTTACATTTTTTTTCTGCCCAATTTCCCTGCTTAGCTGATGAATCTTTTTTTATTATTATTAATATTACTCTTTGAGAACAAAGGGCAGATAAAATGGAGTCATCTTCATGCTTCCTGCACCCAGATAAAACTAGAATTCCTGTATTTATATGTGTGTGGTGATATTTAGGCAGCAATATTATTCATCAGCAGTAAATACTGTAATTATAGTTATAATCTGACTGCTGTTCCAAAAGCTTTTCCCATTCTTTTAAGTTTCACTGTATCCTCTTCTAAATTAATTTCTTCTGGTTTAGCTAAAGCAGGGTGGTGATTTTGGGTTTTTTTTCCTCAATTATTCAGTTCAATCTGGGATGATATTTAAAGCCAACTGTATTTCAGGGGAGGGGAAGCAAAATCTTTTCTCTTTAGATCTCTTTCAGCTACTGCTTGCCTTTTTGTTTGTTTTTTTTTTTCTTTTCCCAGTTAGAGACTATATATATTATTTGATTCTTAAATATATATTCCAGCTTGTGGGATGATGTACTTTTATCTGTGTTTTGGTTACACTAGGCAATGTGCAATGTTTTCTTACTTGTTTTGTTTTACATTTTCACTTTATTTTACAATAGTTAACGTTTCTCCCTTGTCTCACTTTTGCCCAATACAATTAATCACAGTCAGAAAAATATTTTTTTTTTTTTTTTATTATTGTAACTGTGGTAAAAGTAATACCCCTGTGCTTTTAAGGCCTAAATCCTGGAAAATCACACTGAGGGCATTTTATTCCTGTTTGTAAGCCTGATGATTTTAATAGAGCTATGCAATTAGACAAGGATGGAGGTGTGGGTGATAGCTGAAAATTCAGGGGCCATCATGGAGATGGGATGATGAAGAGCCCAGAGTCAATGAAATGCACACTTGCTTGTAAAATGTGCCAGGGACTGATGATTCAGCAGCTCCAGTTATCAGACATTTATCAAGAGCTCCTGCAGGTAAAGTAAATTTTGTGAGTCTGTCTGCAATAACTCTTGGAAGACCTCAAGGTAATAGAACATCCAGTCATATTTCAGCAGGAATGTATGTTAAAGAATCAGGCATTTCTCCTCTTCCTTTCCCTGATGGAGTGGGGTCAGCAGAGCTTAAGCCCAGAGAGGAGCACTGAGAATGGCACCTGAGTGGAATTTTTCTGCAGCAGCAGCTGGAATTTTGGTGTTTCACAATCACTGCAGAGCAGAACAAGCAGTAAGTAGGGACTGACAGGTCTGCAGGATTGAGCCCTGCTGGGGGAAGGGGAAGAGCTAGAGAAACATTTAAGTTCTTCATATTGGCAGAAGATTTAATAAAACCCAACTGATCCTGTCATTTTTCCTTCCCTGTTTGTCTAGTGTGGATGTGTCCAGGGCAACACCTGGTCAAGTGACAGTGAATTCAGAACCACTGAGAGAAATACAATGTCTCACAGCGTGTCACCAGCCTGGTAATTCACTGCCACGGGAGGTCAGAGGCTTGCCTGTGGCCACGTTTTTAAGACAGTGATACAATTTTATTATAGTTGTAATATTTTTCTAGCTATACCAGCTAGAAGGGAAACAAGACTAATGACACCTCTTGATTCAGGGGCTAATCAGCTATCACCCATGGGGTCAAGAAGAAAATTCTTTCATTCTTCCCCATACAACACAGAAGTCAATTCAGGTTTCTCTCTGGCTTTCAGCTCCTTTAAATCATTTGTTATTAGGTGCTGCCCTGCAGGAGATGCACCACTGACTGCATCTGAGGGCACACAGCAAATTTGTGTGGTTAATTTTCCAAGATGTTCTTTGGGGTGAATAAAGAGGCACTTGGCTCTTCTGTTCTGCACTGCATAACTGAACCATCAGTTTCTTTTCCACTTCCTTTCACAGGTAGTGTCCTATGTCCAAGTTTATTAAAAGCACCATCAAGTTTCTTTTCTTGCTTGTAGATAACTGACACAAAGCAGCCAAATGCTAGGCAGTGGGTTTATAAACTATTTTCCTTCCAAATTTTCCCAGTGTGTTTAAAAACCATGCAGTTTATTATTTCTCTAGTAAAAGATCTCTCCTCAACAATCTGCAGCTTGCCTGCTTATCTGAGCAGTAAATTCACACTAGTAGGCAGGGTTAAGGGACCCAGGCAGCCTCCACTAAGGAACCCTTTGTTTCCAACTGTACTCATTAGTTAATTCTGTTCTACAGGTTTGGAGGATGTCATCTGGAACAGCTGCACTGGGATTCTGCCTTTGGATGCACAGAATAGTCTCCTTCTCTCTCTTGGGAGCTGTGCAGCATAAAGCAGGATTCAGTATCAAGACTGACTGATCCTTAGTAGTCATGACATAAATGAGGTGAACTATTCTTTTTTGCTTCTCAGGGTGGAGGAAGGCAGTGATCAACTCTTGGAAGCTGAGAAGAGACTTCAGGAAGAGCAGCAGCGACGTGTCACTTTGGAACAGCAGCTTGAAAAACTGCAAATGGATCCTGGGTGGAACACAAATGGACAGAGGCCACACCTGAGGAGCAAAACAGGTGAGGTGGAGCACTGAACTACACCTATGTCCCCCCTCCCACCTCAGTGGTTAACAAAGAGCAAGAACATTTTTGGTTCCTATCTACCAGCACCAGTAGATGTTAGGGGCTGCCCTGCTGGAAAGCAGCTCCACAGAGAAAGACCTTGGAGTGTTGGTGGACAGCAAGTTCTCCATGGAACAACAATGTGATCCTGTGGCCAAGAGAGCTAATGGGATCCTGGGGTGCAGCAAGAAAGGTGTCCAGCAGATCTAGGGAAGTTCTTCTACTTCTCTACTCTGCTCTGCTGAGATCACACCTGCAATACTGCATCCAGTTTGGGGCTCCCCAGTTCAAGAGAGACAGAGACCTGCTGGAGAGAGTCCAACAGAGAGCCAGGAGGATGCTTAGGGGACTTGAGCATCTCCCCTGTGAAGAGAGACTGAGAGCCCTGGGGCTGTTTAGTCTGGAGAAGAGAAGGCTGAGAGGGGATCTGATCAATGTCTATCAATAGCTGAGGGGTGGGTGTCAGGAGGAGGGGGCCAGGCTCTTTTGGGTGGTTCACAGTGATAAGACAAGGAACAATGGGTTCAAATTTGAACATAGAAGATTTCACCTCAACATGAGGAGAAACTTCTTTCCAGTGAGGGTGACAGAGCCCTGGAACAGGCTGCCCAGGGGGGTTGTGGAGTCTCCTTCTCTGGAGACTTTCCAACCCCACCTGGATGCATTCCTGTGCAGACTCCCCTGGGTGATGCTGCTCTGGCAGGGGTTGAACCTGATGATCTCTGGAGGTCCCTTCCAACCTCTGATACACTGTGAGACTGTGATACCAAAACTTCAAGTGCTTGACCTTCCACGCGGTGATTTGGACCTACTGAGACCAGTGGTCCACTAAAGGTGAAATACTCACCCCACTTGGCCAAAAGGATTTTGCCACAGATTTAAGTGAGACCAAGGCTTTGGCAAGATGTTGCTTTGATGGGATGACAGCCTATGGAAAATCTTGACCCTGCTCCTTGTTGTCACCATTGCTGTGTTCCCTTTGCACTTCTGCCTGAGGGATTCATCTGAAGGTTAAGAGCAGAATTAAAGGACGCATCCCAATTTAAGACCTGTCAGTGCCTATGAAAAACTATTGCTGGTGATGAAGTAATTAGATCTGGTGTAATTTATTATCTCATGGACCTGATAATCTCCTGCTATAAATATGAAAGCCTCACTGGCATAGTTAAAGGAGGAGAGAATTCATGGTGGATGTTAAATTTTTATTTCCCTGATCAGATCCTTTTATTGCCTAAGGACTCTGATTCTGTAAAGTGTCTAAACCAATAAAATGGCAAATAGTCTTAAGGAAGCTTTTACACTGGTTTCCCTTTTTATGTGTATTTTCATAAAGTGAAAAGACTTTAAGTGCCAGGATGTGAACAGTAGCAGGAGGAATTTCAATTTGGCAAATACTAGGATTCCATCAGACTGAGTTACAGTGATCAGAGAGGTCACAAGCCTCATCCAGAGACCTTTACAAGCTCTTGACCTGCTCCTTGCTGAAATGCATGCTCTTGGTCCTAAGAGGACTGCCCTGCAGCTCAGCAGCTTTCTCTGCATCTCCCATCATACTCCTCTTGGTCACACGCATGTTTGACAAGAAATTCTCTCTGGAGCAGGACACTGATGCAAAAAAATGGATGCTGCTATTCACTATGATCTCAGTTTGTGCAGGAGGGCTAGAGTCACCACTGTAACATCTGCATGATGTTCAGCCATCCAGCACATAGAGAGATTTAGGTTTACAGGAACAGGATTCAGAGGAGGCTTTTTCCTGAATGGGGCCTGAATGATTGCTTCAGACCTACTTCTCTCTATGAAATATTGTGGAGTCATAGAATGATTTGGGTTGTTATGAAACTCTGAAGGTCATCTTGTCCAATGCCCCTGCAATGAGCAGGGACATCTTCAGCTTGATCAGGTTGCTCAGAAACTCATCATCCAATCTAACCTTGAATGTTTCCAGGGATCTGGGCAACCTGGGTCAGTGTTTCACCACTCTCAGTGTAAAAAATACCTTCCTTCTCTCTGGTCCAGATCTAGTCTTTCAGTTTAAAACCATCACCCCTTGTCCTGCCACAACAGGACCTGCAAAAAGTCTGTCCCCATCTTTCTGACAGGCCCTTTTAGGTGGTGAAAGGCTACAAGAAGGTCTCCATGCAGCCTTTTCCAGGATGAACAACTCCAACTCTCTCAGCCTATCCTCATAGCAGAGGGCTTCCAGCCCTCTGGTCATTTTGGTGACCTCCTCTGGACTCACTTCAGCAGGTCTATGTCCTTCCTGTGCTGAGGACTCCAGAGCTGGACAGAGTGCTCTAGGTGAGGAGTTCAACTGAATTTTGGTGTTCTGAGGCTTTCAAACAACTTGGTGAAGAGTTGATGTGTTGATCTGTGATCACTCCTGTGCTCCACTTAGATTCCTTCTGCAGCTGTAGAGTGAGAAGGTGTCCAGGCCCTGAGCCATTTTTGGTCAAGTTGTGGTGCACCAGCTGTTAGGTAACTCACCTCTGGGAGATGGGCATTCCATAGCTGGAACAAATGGGCTCTTCTTAACCAATGTGACAGGTTTCTCTTACTAAATATTTAGTTCATTAGTCCTGTTTCCTTAAGGACTAAAAGCAAATGTCAAAAAGGCTTGGCAGTGAGACTAAGAAAGAGAAATCCTCTCTAAGTCCTTGAGCAGGTAACTATTTCATCACCCTTCTTTGAAGAGAGCTGAGCCCCAAGCTCTGTGGAGTTTGTACAAGAAACAAGTCTACAAGTCTATCCTATACCTCTGCAGCAGAGCATGTAGGTTATCTGAGTGCTTCCATACCAGATGGTTGAGGAATTCAGGAGGAGTGAGAAGCTTGAGTATAAAATGGGGACTAGAGAACCTACTAATTAACATAATATTTTCTTTTCTTTCTGAAAGTGCAAAATTGGAGAGAGCTGATCTAATTGCTAATCTAGTGTCTGATCTCTTCAGTGCAAGGGAAGGAAATAGTGATGCTGCCTAGCTAGAAACAACCCAGTTGCTTGTTAAAATTATTCATGCTTTTTGTTGTTGGGGCTTTTGTTGGGTTTTTATAGATTTTTCTATCCAAATTCCTAATTAGCAAAGAATACTCCCAAAGGAGAGTAGGTAAGTAGCAGCAGGTTTTTCCTCAGCCTTGTAAAGCACAGCAAAGATCAAAAGCATTTCTTGGTTACACAACACAGCCTCTTTTCTCACATGTTTTTGTCAGAGTCCTTTTGCTCTCTGCCCAGGTTCTTTCAGATATTCCACATGAGGAGTGTTCAGTGGTTTAATGCTAAATTTACTCATTTGAAGGTATTTGATGTGGGATTTTGATTTGGAAAAGTGATACAGGAGTGTACTGGCATCACAACACAAACACAACAGAGCAGTTGCAGTGTGCAGGTGAATCACAACACAAAGGTGACTCTCATCACCAGTCTAGATGTTCACTGTCATGACACTGGCTGTCCTGAGTTGCCAGAAAGGAATATGTGGGTTGAAGCCAGGTCAAACCCATTTTCTTCAAAGGTGATTTTGCTGATTGTTTGATTTTTTGTACTCCTTGTTGGGCTGAACCACATCTACCCTTCCCTCCTGTTGGTTTGGCTTGGCCTTTGGAGAAGGTCATTTACATCTCCTCAGCTGATTCAGCCATTTCTCTCCAGCAAAGGCCACCCTCTGGTCCCCTTGGTGCTGGGATAAGGTCAGCATCCTCTGCTACTGGAACAGTTTGCCCAGCTATGTGGTTGAGGCCCCATCCCAGGAGAGATTTAAGGTCAAACTAGATGGGGCCCTGATGAACCTGATCTGGTTGGAGATGTCCCTGCACCACTGCAGGGGGGTTGGACAAGATGATTTTTAAAGGCCCCTTCCACCCCACTGCATTCTGTGATTCTGTAATGTAGCTGTGGTTACTTCTTACATTCCTCTCTGAATTTCTCAAGCACACCATCCTTGCCTGTCTTCTCTGAGCCTTCTTCCATTGTAGGGAGTCACTGCTCAGTTGCAGATTTTTGCATCTCTAACTCCAGCAGTGAATTAGAATTATGTTTTCTCTGTAGCCCTGAAGACATTGAAATGGCAGGAGTAATGTTGCATGTTTTGGGTGAGCATTCCTGTTTTAGAACCTTAGTTTGAAGTCATGTTGAAGTGCTTCAGTGCTTCGTATTCTTCCCCTATGTTGTGTTTGTGATGAGGATCAAAATGCTCTACAAAAGCAAACTTGATCACAGGCATTGAGGAAGCAACAGTTGTCATGACCTTAAGTGAAACACAGTAACAAGATAACATCAAAATAGTCCTTTTTTTACTGTTTCTATAACCTATTGGTTTGGCCACTGAAATATTTTTGGATTATATTATTTCTTCTCTAAATAAAATGGTTTGTGTTGGAAGAGGCCTTTAATAGTCATCTAGTCCAAGCCCCTGCAGTGACATTCCTTCATTTAGCTCTGAAATGCAAGCTCACCATGTTTTCGTTTTGCTGAAAGGAGATTAAAATAACATGCACAGTATCTTCATGGGTGTCCAAAGAGCCTGACAGTTTCCTTAGAGGGCTGCTTGTTTTACTAAAACCCCAGTTTGTGCTTAAATCTGTAGGCCAGGCTGCGAGTCACTCAAGACTCACCTTGAATGGGAGTGATAGGAAGGAGCTCACTGCAGCCCAACTGTCCAAGTTGCCTCTAGAATCACAGGTAGTTACTGAGCACAAAGTATAGATTCCCTTCCTCCATGCTGTGTTCACAGAGTCACAGAATGGTGGGGGTTGGAAGGGACCTCTGAAGATCTAGTCCTACCCCACTGCTAAAGCAGGGTCACCCAGAGTAGGTTGCCCAGGATCACAGCATCCAGGAAGGTTTGACTCTCTGCAGAGAAGAAAACTCCACAGCTGCTCTTGGCAGCCTGGGCCAAGGCTCCAGTACCCTCACTGAAAATAAGTTTTGTCTTGTTTAATGGAACTTACTGAGTTCCACTTTGTGCTTGTTGCCCCTTTTTTCTGTCACTGAAAGGCTCTTGCCCCTCACCCTGTAGATCTGCATTGATCAGATCCCCTCTCAGTCTGCTCTTCTCCAGGCTGAACAGCCCCAGGTCTCTCAGCCTTTCTTCCTCACAGAGATGCACCAATCATCTCAACATCTTCATAGCCTCCACAAGCCTCCCTGACTCTCTCCACTAATTCCCTGTCTCTCTTGAACTGGGGACCCCAGAACTGGACACAATACTCCAGGTGAGGCCTGACCAGGGCAGAGTAGAGGGGCAGGAGAACTTCCCTCAACTGTTCTGATCACACTCTTCTTCATGCACCCCAGGAGCTTCCTTGGCCTGAAGCATATTGATGGCTCAGGGTCAGCTTGTGGACCAGGGCTCCACAGAGCTGCTTTCCAGCAGGTCCAGAATTACTCCCAGTAGCTGAAATTCCCTGCTGTCCTTTTAGCACTGATACTGGCTGCTCCCACTTCTCAGAAGTTCAAACCTGTTAAGCTCTGTGGAAATCACAGATCTCAGGTTTGGGTTTGTCTGTGTCATTCTTACAGAAATTTCCTAATAATTCTACAAACACTCAGAAATCATAGAATCAGAGAATCAGTCAGGGTTGGAAGGGACCACAAGGATCATCCAGTTCCAACCCCCCTGCCATGGGCAGGGACACCTCACACTACATCAGGCTGGCTAGAGCCTCATCCAGCCTGGCTGCAAACACCTCCAGGGATGGGGCCTCAGCCACCTCCCTGGACAACCCATTCCAGGCTCTCACCACTCTCATGGGGAAGAACTTCTTCCTCACATCCAGTCTGAATCTCCCCACTTCCACCTTTATTCCATTCCTCCCAGTCCTGTCACTACCTGATAGCCTAAAAAGTCCCTCCCCAGCTTTCTTGCAGCCCCCTTCAGATACTGGAAAGCCACAAGAAGGTCTCCTCAGAGCCTTCTTTTCTCCACACTGAACAACCCCAACTCTCTCAGTCTGTGCTCATAGCAGAGCAGCTCCAGCCCTCTGCTCATCCTGGTGGCCCTTCTCTGGACACCTTCCAGCATGTCCATATCCCTCTTGTAACAGAGGCTCCAGAACTGGATGCAGTACTCCAGGTGGGGTCTCAGCAGAGCTGAGCAGAGGGGGAGAATCACCTCCCTTGACCTGCTGGCCACACTTCTCCTGATGCAGCCCAGGCTCTGGTTGGCTTTCTGGGCTGCAAGTGCAATGTTGAGAGAGTGCAAATGTTCAGCAACACAAAACACATCCAGGGCAGACACCTTTTTGCCTTTTTTTTTTTTAATTTATTTTCTTTCCTTATGTGCTGATTAGAAGCTTATTAGTGACAATGAAGTTATACCCTTTAACAGCACAGATCTGAAAAGCATCTTGGTCATCTGATACTATTTTCTGTCTCAAAGAGAGAAGGAACAAGCGGTGCCTGCTCTTTCTCATGCCTGTCATAACATGACCAGAGAAGATGCCTTTCAGGGTTTTCTTCCCCAGAGCTGCAGCACTGTGCTCATTTGCTTTGAAGCTCCACAGCTCACATGAAAGTTTTTCTTTTGTTTCCTGATAGGCTTGTGACCCAGCTGGAGGAGAACAAAGTTCTGAAGGCTGCTTTGGAGACTACTGTGAGAAAGAAAGAGGAAGACTTTAAACTGTATCAAGACACAATGGACCAAGTGAAGGATATCTTTTTACAGGCCATTTGGCAACAGAAACAAGAGAAGTTAAGAAGATACTCAGAGTCCTTTGGTCTGCAAAGCAGGGAGAGAGCCCAGGCATCCTGCCCACCAATTGAAATGCAGTGGCAGTGTAGTTTTGCAGACTTGGATCATGCTGTTCCTTTAGCATTTGCAGAAGGGGATGAGAAATGGAGATGAAATACATCAAAAATGAAGGTTTTGCACATCAGCAAATCCTGTCTGTAAGAGTTAGCAGGCAGCTGGCTCTCAGACTGCACACACCATAGGTCGGTACAGTTTAGGAAGCTGCAATTCTGCAGCTTGGGCAAAACCTTCCTAGTTTCAACAGAATTTTCCTCAAGGGGGCTTGATACTCAATATGCTGCTGCCTTTATCAGCTCATGAAGGGATTTGCTATACACAAGTTATTCTAGCTCCCTTATAAAGTCAGGGCAGGAAGAAATGAGAGTTCTGGTTTTATCAGCACACTGCTACCTTCTCTGTCTCTGGCTTTCTGGAGTACCTAAGTGCCTAGAGAGTAGATTTGCCTGGCCTGTGAGTATCTGCAAGTGAACTTTGGTGGGGCTCCACTCATCATCCCAACCTATTCCTTTACTTGAATATATTAGCAGCAGGGGGTTCTGAAACTCGGTGGAACTCCCACTGCAAGTTAGACTGCAGATTGCCCCTGCAGTCAGACCTACCTTAAATTCAGTTCATTCCATACAGAACTTGCCATCCAGGTTATGAATTCCCTGTTTGTTGTTCTCTGCATTCATCCATCAGGCAGGTCTTTCTTGTTCTTGCTAGGATGAAATGCTAACAAAAGGCAGGCAGGTCCTCACTGCAGTAGTGCAGGGACTTCTGGAGATGTTGGGAGCCTTTGCAGCTCTGTCCTTTCCAACTGCAGCGTGGTGAGAACACCAAGTGCAAGCTAATAAGGCATTAGCATGCAGTGAGCTTGCCTTGGGGATTACTAACAAATGGAGGGCTACTCATTTCTGCACAGTGCTGCTTTGTTTCTCAGTTGAAGGTCTTGAAAGCTCTTTTTCTGCTTTGCTTTGTCAGCCTCTCTGAGTGTGACATTTGTCAGATTTAACCCCAGCCACCAGCAGTGAAAAGTGAGTTTTTGGAGGGGCAAAATGCCACTGTCCCTTCCCCCAGGACTGGGATTGTGTCCTGATTCCACTTGTGCTGGGATGAGGCCGAGTGAAAAAGAGCAGAGTGAGAGTTACTCCAGATGTGGCAAGGGTGGTGTCATCCCTGTCCTTTTTCCTGCTTAGCTTCAGAGATGTCTCTGTGCAAACAGTTCCCAAAGTCCCTGGTGGAGGAGTCATGGAGCTGAGGATAAGCTCTGCTCCTAGTACTCCACAGTCCTGTTCCACTTCCCCTGTTGTGGCCTGTAACTCAGCACAGCTGAGTGTCTCTTGCAAAAGCCCAGCTCACTGCCAAGTTCCTCCTGCTCACCACACCAGTAGCATCAGAGGAAAAGCATCTTCCAGCCTGTAATCCTCCTCTAGACAACTTGAGGAACCATAAATCCCAGGTGGAGAGACAGACACAGCCTCATCCAAGTGAGCTGCAGTTTGTTTCTCTTCAACTCTGCTCTGCAGATTCTGCAGCATGGTGGGGTAGAGTGAGCAGAGCAACGAGAAGGGATCAGCCCACCTCCAGCAGATATTTTAAGGACCTGCAGCAGCAAGGGAATCATTCTGAGAAGCTGCCTGAGCTGTGGCAGAGGTGTGGAGGTTTTGCTGTGTGGTGGCTGCTAAATTCAGGTTGCTAACTTGCAGCTGGAGCCTCTGATTTCGCCTGTGCAGGAGTGTGTATCAGTAATATTTTCACCTAAGTACAGGAGGGGCAATCTGCCATCTTCAGACACAGTCACTGTTTGTCCCCTGTCCTGTGACAAAGCAGTGAAGATTGTCCCACTCTGCAGGAAAGTTCTTCCTGGGGTGGCTGTGGCTCACCCCATGAAGCACAGATAGGAAAGTGGGAGTGCTGGATGTTCCAGAGCACACACGGCTCACCAGCACATGGTGCAAACCTCTCCTCAAGTGCTGCAACACTCATTTCTCTCAGGGTATGCTTGTTTGGGGTCACACAGAAGCATTTTTCCTCTCTTTTATTTTTTTTCCCCTGCACAACCACAGAGGAGCAAAACTGGAACTAAGACACTATGAAAAAAGTTTATTTAGTGAGCCTGTACCTGTAAGTAACTGTTTCTGGTGGAAATGTGCAGTGTGTGTCCTGTCACAGAGCAGTGGAGGGGTCTGAACTCAGGCCAGGTTGTCCAGGTCTTCTCAGTTGTCACCTTCATTTTGAAATAAAGTCCCTCTGCACTTCCACTGAGTGACCTGCCTTCAAATTCTCCCTGGGCTGACTTCTGCAGCACCTGCTTCTCAAGGTGTAAGACTGATTTTCCTGCAGCCCATGTCATTTTGTGGATGAATGTAAAAAACCCTGGCAGATCTTGGCAGCAGCAGCCCCATGCCCCCCACCCCTCACCTGGAGAATAAACCCAGGGACAGTGTCTGTGCCTCTGCCTGCAAAAGCCTGTAGGAATGGTCCTCACCATAGAATTTCTCCCCCCCCCACTGATGTGCTGTTTGAGCTACTTCTTCTTTCAGGGAGGTATCTGGGCTTGCTCTGAAAGCTCCCTACCCCCTGCTTTCCTAGGAAGTTTGTCCTTGTGGCTCATGACCAGCCCATTCAAATCCCATGCTTCCATTCTCCTTGCAGTGTCCCTGGCTTCACCTTTCAGCTTCTTTGCTAGATCAAAGCATTCAAAGTTCCCAGCCTTTCATTACTGGGACAGCCTTCATCCAGCATGAGGTCACCTCACAGGCTGCTTTTGATAAGCTCTGAGGGTTTTGGGGTTTTTTTCAGTCTCAGAGCTGATGGTGGTGACAGGCTGGTGGTGACAACGCTTGGCCAGCGCTGGCACAAGCTGCTGGATGCAGTTGAGCTGTGGAGAGCAGCAGAAGGTTAATTTTGCTGCAAGTATTTGAAGCCTGTGGACACTTCTTGTTAGGACTGGTCAACAGCTGGCTGAAGGTGAGCCAGCATGTGCCCAGGTGGCCAAGAAGACTAACAGCATCCTGGCTTGTGTCACAAATAGTGTGGCCAGCAGGACTAGGGAAGTGATTGTCCCTCTGTACTGGGCACTGGTGAGGCAACACCTCAAATCCTGGATGCACTTTTGGGCCCCTCCCTACAAGAAGGACACTGAGGGGCTGCGGTGGGTCCAGAGGTGGGCAACAAAGCTGGCAAAGGGTCTGGAGAATGGTTCTTACAAGGACCAGCTGAGGAACTGGAGTTTTTTGGCCTGGGGAAAAGGAGGCTGAAGGGAGACCTCCTCACTCTCTAAAACTCCCTGAAAGGAGGTTGGAGCCAGGTGAGGCATTGGTCTCTTGTCCTATCACTTGTTCCTTGGGAGAAGAGGAAATGGCCCCAGGTTGTGTCAGGGGAGCTTTAAATCAGATAGTAAGAAAAATTTCTTTCCCCAAAGGGTTGTCAAGTCCTGGAACAGGCTGCCCAGGGCAGTGGTGGCATCCCTGTCCCTGGGAGGGTTTAACAGCCATGTAGATGTAGTGCTGAAGGACATGGTTTAGTGGTGGCCTTGGCAGTGTTAGGTTTCTGTATTTGATGATGTTAAAGGTCTTTTCCAACCCAAATGACTCTGTGATCTGCCCAGGGCACAGTAAGGACCCAAAGTCCTCCAAAGGACTGGGCTGAGCCAAAGCTTGCTGCCCGATGGACTCGTCCAGTTTCAAAAGTACAGCTGAACCACTGGGAATAAAAATGACCTTTGATGAATTCTCTTTTCCTTTCAGCCTGTTGTGAGGCACCTACCTGTGAGGAGCAGGCATGGCAAGAGTGCAGCTCTCCAGACTGGCCTCAACATGAATTAAGTTGCATTAACACAGTTAAATATAGACAGCACTGGGCTCCACTCAGCCACCTAGCAGAAGCTGAGCCAGCAGGTCAAAGCCCTTCCCACTCTAACACCTCCTCCAATTCAGAACCATAGTTTGGGGCTGCCCTCATGGCTCTTGCCCTCCTCAAGTCTCCAAAGCAGGACAGAGGTGTGAGGAGGAGACAGATTTCAGTCTGTCACCATGTGAAGTGGGCAGGAAGCTGATAGGAAAGGGAAGATAAGTTGGAAATTACTTTGCCAACCCCAGCAGCAGCTGCTGCTGCCCTGCAAGCTGCAAGGCCCTCTCCCTGTGAATGACAAAAGGAACAAGGTTCAGCTTTAAATGGAAAAACACTGCAGCAGAGCCTCCCTGCTCTAAATTAAGCCACAGCTGAGCCAAGAGGGGTATTGGGTTTCTCCCCTCATCCTCTCCCCTCTGAGCTCAGCTCCCAGCTGGCTGCTCCTATGGGACAGGGTGGCCTCACTCCACAAATGCCACCTCAATCCCCACGCAGCTCTGATTACAGCTCTGAAACCTATCTGCTAGCAGGAGGTGAAGCCCTGGGCTTCAGAGCAAGCTTGTTGGGCAGTGAGAAGAGTGATCTGTGCAGTGGGGTGGTGAGAGGAGTTGGGGGTCACCCTGCCACCTTAGAGTGATGGAATAGAATCATAGAATCATTCTGGGTGGAAGATACCTTTAAGATCATCAAGTCCACCTGTTGGCCCAGCACTGCCAAGGAGGTGACCTAACTGGGGAATTTTTTCAGGAATGGGAGGGGATCATGAGGAGAGAAGCTGAAGGCACTGAGCTTTGACCTGATGCTGGGTTGTCCCTGCCACATGATGGGAGTTTTCTTCAGAGTCCTACTCCAGGGCAGCAGGAAGTCCTGGTGCCTTTGATGGAGTTGATGTGTGCCATGGGGGACAGGCAGAGGCACTCTGGGGTGCTGAGAGGGATCCTGTGGGTGGCCTTGGATGAACCAGTAGATAAATGGGGCACATATCACCTTCTGAGCTGTCCTGCTAGCAGGGAGGTGCCTGCTGAGGTCCTGTTGGGATTAACATGTTCCCATCAACACATTTACATAGGGAAGCTGATGAGCAACTTAAGGCAGTGGAAAACAACCCAGGTGGGTCATTATAACCCTCTCTTCATAGACTCATAGAATGCTTCAGGTTGGAGGGGACCTTAAAGATCAGCTAGTTCCAACCCCCCACCATGGGCAGGGACACCTCTCACTAGACCAGATTGCTCAAGGCCCTGGCCTTGAACACCTTCAGGGAGGGGACATCCACAATCTCCCATCCACAATCCACAAGACCTTTTCCAGTGTCTCACCACCCTCACTGTAATGAATTTCTTCCTAATCCCAGTCTAAATCTCCCCTTTTCCAGCATTTCTTCCAGTTCACCTCATAAAAAGCTGCTACATCAGCAGAGAGACAGCAGTGCAAGGCAGGAGGCTCCTTTGATGTCCCCATCAACCATCACCAGTCTGGGCCATGCCTCACTGACATAGAGCTGAGCACCTTTTCTTGAGCCCCATCACCACCTCACTCACTTTCTCAGACCCTAGAGGGGGGCCTGACCTCAGCCTGTGTGTGCCACAACTTCCAGCAACCCACCAAATGTTAGGGGAAAAAAAAAAAACAAACCATTAAATTCCTTACCAAGCCATCCCCAAGCTCTTGGTCGTAAAGCAGCAGCACTGGGGCAATCAAACCTGGAAGCATCCCCTGTGCTGAGGAAGGCAAGCTGGGCACATTAAAAATAAATCTTAACAGAGCAGGGAGGTTGGTGCTTTTATTTCTTCCCCCCCCCCCCCTTTTTTTTTTTTTATAGTATCTATAAATTAAAGCTAAACGATTTTTATCACCACAGTTTCCCAGAGCCTCCTGGAAAAACCATCACCTCCCTCCACCTACGTTGCACTTTCAATCCAGCAAGATCACAAATTACTAAGGATTTGGGGGAAAAAAAAAAAAGATGGAAAATTAAAATCTCTCATCAGCCTGAAACTCTCTGGATGCCAGTGCTGCAGGGAGAGCAGCACCATGGGGCTGGGACCCTCCTGCCCTCCAGGACCCACTCCCCAGAGCCCCAAAAGTAAGATCACAGAATCACAGAAACATTCAGGTTGGAAAAGACCCTCAGGATCATCAAGTCCAAGGGATCTCCATCACCTTCAGCCCTGTGGCCACACAACTGGTGCTCATCGTGCCTCCAAGACGTGGAGAGGAGGATTTGGGGGCTGGTTTTAGTTTGTGTGTGGAGCAGGATTTAGAGTCAGAGGGTTTGAGAGGCAGGGAGGATGACAAGGACCTGTTGATCCCCTGCTGACAAAGGGGATGGACATGGAGTCAGCAGGTTCAAGCTTGAACACAGAAGATTTCACCTCAACATGAGGAGAAACTTCTTTCCAGTGAGGGTGACAGAGCCCTGGAACAGGCTGCCCAAGGAGGTTGTGGAGTCTCCTTCTCTGGAGACTTTCCAATCCCACCTGGATGCATTCCTGTGCAGACTACCCTAAGTGATCCTGCTCTGGCAGGGGGGTTGAACCTGATGATCTCTGGAGGTCCCTTCCAACATCTAGTGTATTGTGATCCAGTGAGTCACCATCCCTGGAGGTGTTCAAGAAACATGTGGACATGCCACTTCAGGACATAGTTCAATGGCCATGGTGGTCTTAGGATGAAGGTTGGACTTGATCTAAATGTTTCCAACTGAAACAGTTCTGTGATTTGTCCTCCAGCTGAGTCTCCTTGATGCATGGCTGTGGGCCATAAACCCCTGCTCTCCAGGGGTGTGTGGAGCATGAGGAATGATGTCACCATGCTTATCTGCACATCTCTCTTAATTACTTTGCCTTTAAGCACCCAGTCAATTATGCTGAGATCTGAAGAGCTGAAATCCCTGGGCAAGGACTGAGCTGCAGCAGCAGGATGAAGGCTCCTGGGCATCCAAGGGGCATGAGAGGGGCATCCAAGGGGCATGTGAGGGGCATCCAAATCCTGCTGCAGCAGATTAGGGCCTGAAAGCATTGGCCATACAGCCATGGCCAAGGTGGTGCCTCTCTCTGTGCACATCAAGTTAAAAATGCTGCTGAAAGCTTCATGGCTGGTCCAAGAGCAAAGCTGGCCCCACCCAAGGGGTGCCCATCCTGGACATCCTCCCTCCAGAGCCCAGAACGTGGCTTTTCTCACCCCAAAGCAGACAACCCAAGGATGTATTTGTAGAATCCAGGGTCATCTGCCTTGTTTCTGTCCTCTCACCCCACAGACAGTCCTGAAGATGCTTGGAGGACCTCAGCCCCAGCATGAGCACTCCCCAGATCTGATCTGGATTTAGTAGCAAGAGCAGGATGTGGAGATGGGCCTGACACTGTTCTCTTGTTCTTGGCTGACTTGTGTTTGCCCATCCTGGATTAATGGAGACCACAACCCCACCCAGCCCCTTCCTACCCCTGTTTTGATTGCAGGTGACAAAAGCTGAGAAGATGACCCCAAAGATGGTTTGTGGAGATGTGACAGCCCCTAAGTCTCACACTGACTTGGATGCTGCCCAACAGAGGGAGGAACTGCAGCTCTTGGCTCCGTGCCTCAGTTTCCCCATCCCCATGCTGTGACATCTCCTTCTCACACAGGGTGATGGAGGCTTATCTCCTTCCTTGCAGGGCTCAAAGTGGGACACTGAACCACCCCAGGGAGAGAACTGGTCCCTTCCTGGGGGCTGCTGTACCGCAGGACTCCCATGGGCAGCCCTGGGCTGTGCTCCCTGGCCCTAGGGTGAGTTTTGGCAGGCAGCACAGGTCTTCTCCAGCAGCTGCGGTGACAGACAGCTCCTGAACCAGCCCCCCTCTGCAGTGCTGCTCCGAAATAAAAATACCTCCCCCTGCTCCGCTCCACTCCCGGCCAAACTTCCTCCAGGGGCAAGGCTGTGGGGGGGGGGGGGTGACGGCAGCCCAAAAATACACCCGGCCGACCCCACCCCCCCTCACACACCCCATAAGCCGGGCTGAGAGATGCTGTAGGGCAAGGCAACGGTCCCCAAAATCCTCCACCGCTTCCCCACTCCCTTTCCCCGCCTCCCGCCACCCACCCCCCGTCGCGGTGCCGGACCCTGGACCCCCGCACCCTCGCCCACCTCCACCCGCGGCCCCGGGGCTCAAGGTCAGTAGCGGGGAGCGCTTCGGGGCTGGGAGGGGAACACGCTGCGCTTGCTGCTCCAGGGCTTCTTGTCACCTCTGCCTCGTCCCGGCACCCAGGCGGGGGGTTGGGGTGGTAGAGGGGAGCAGGACGGGGATGAGGATGCTGCTAGCGGACAGCATAGAGCGGGGTGGGGGGTGCTGTGCTGTGGACCACCCCTCCCTCCCCACCATGCACCTGCCTTGGCAGCCCGGCAGCGACCAGGAGTTCAAAGCGTCCGAGGGGTGCCCACCGCGGGGTGCCCACCGCAGGTTCCCCAAGGGCAACCGGGGGGTGGTTAATAGCCTCCCTCCCGGGTCATTTGCAGGGTGATCCCTTTAAAAAAAAACAAACAAGAAAAAGAAGCCTTTACAAGCGTGGAAAGGAGGGGGAAAGCTGTCGGAAGCTACCCCGGTGAGTGCCCTCCCGCCGCAGAAGACCGCAGGGGACTGCAGGGAGGTGGCAGCTTGCCCGCCCCGCCTGCAGCAGCCTCGCACAAGGGGGACACCCCAACACACGAACCCCCACTCCCTGGGGCTCAGCCCAGACGGGGGGAAGAATCCTTCCCTGCCGGGAAAAGCCTTTTCCCTCAGGGCTGGGGAAAATGGGATCACCCCAGAGAACCAGCCCCCGCCAGCTCTTAAAATCCTCAATGACCAAAACAATCCTAATTAAACAGACACCACCCCAGACACCACTTGCTCCAACCCTAAATTGTGGGTTTAGCATCAGGTTTTAGCTGCAGAGCTCAGGGCTGGCTGAGAAACACGTCTCCCCGAGGTTAATTAGCCTTGAGGAGTAATTAGCCTAGGGCTAATTGAAGGGCTGGTGTCCCCAGAGCCCTGTCCCAAGCCTGGGCAGAGTGCTCAAGTTGTTCAGCTGCACTTGTGGGATCCTAAATCAGTTTGGGATTATGGAGCTTTAGGAGCTTCCCAAAATCTTGAGATTGGGCAAAACCCCAGAACAAGGCAGGCTGCAGCCCATGGTATAGGAGTAGAGACATCCTGCCATCATGTCCCCTCCAGTGTGGGCATCCTTGTGCTCTGTCCTGGATCCCATGCATGGATCCAGTTAGCAGGGACATCAGAGACACTCTGGAGCAACCCTGTCCTGGGTGGCTGGCATCCTGGAACATCTCTGAGTGTAGGGATGGGTACAGCTTGCTGGGAAGAGCCCTTTCTCAGGACTACCCAGCCAAGCTGCCTCCAAAGCAGGATATGAGGAACAATTTCTTTGCTGAAAGAGTGGCCAGGCATTGGAAAATCTGCCCATGGAGGTGATGGAGTCACTGACCCTGGAGGTGTTCAAAACCATGGAGCCATGGTGCTTTGGGACATGGCTTAGTGAGCATGGTGTTGTTGGGTTAATGGTTGGACTGGATGATCCTAGAGGTCTTTCCCAACCTTAATCACTCTGTGATTCTCTGAAATCCTGGCTCCTGGGTGTGTTTTGCAGCAGGACCCAGCAGCAGCAGCCTCTTTCCCCACCCCTGAGCTGTGACCTAGAGTTCAGCCTCAGGTGTTACCTTCTTGTCTCCACCTACTAGCCTTCAAGGAAGCCCACAAAGCAGGAGGGTAGGTGAGCTCTCATCACTGGTTTTTGTCCTCTCTTCTCCTTCCTTCTCCCAGGACTGAATCCCCCCCACTGGTTGGGGAGGTGACCTGCTGCCATGGGGGTTAAAGCAGCACTCCCCAGCTATGAACTGGGGTTCTATGCTCTCGTGGTGACCTGTGCTGTGGTCTACAGTGGCAGTGGGATCTTCGAAGCATCCAGAGGTAATGTTCCCCACCTCCTCTCCCTGGGAAGGCAGAATGGATGTCAGGTGGCTGCTTTTCTAACTTCCAAAACCAGCAGCAGATTGCTTGGGAGTCCTTTGTGATGTTCAGAAAGGAGCTTCTTCCTTTTTGTCTGGTTGTCCCTTCGTCCCCATTTCCACAGGTCAGGGCAAAAGGCTATGGGATGTCACAGCTCTCCATCCTAGAACAGCTAACCCCCCTGCCTACATAGGTCTGGTACCCAAAATTTTTGTCTAGAGGCTCCAAAACCTGAAAATTCCATGGGATCAGACAAAGCTCCCTGGGATGTGCACAGCAAAAAGGCCTTGCTGGAAATTCTGGCAGAAGCAGTCAATGTTCCTGACTCGTGTGATTTTTTCCATGGGAATTTGTCCTTTTGGGAAGGGATGTTTGAGCCCTGATGGCTCAGCATTGTGGTGAGGAAGACATCCTGCCTTTGCCCACAGCTGCTTCTTGAAAGGGGCAAACAAGAAAGCTGGGGAGGATTTGTAGTGATAGAGGGAGGGGCAATGGCTTTAAGCTGGAAGAAGGGAGGTTTAGACTGGAGACTAGGAAGAAATTCTTTATAGTGAGGGTGGTGAGAAACTGGAACAGGTTGCCCAGGGAGGCTGTGGATGCCTCATCCCTGGAGGTGTTCAAGGCCAGGTGGGACAAAGCCTTGAGCAGCCTGGGCTAGTGGAAGGTATCCCTGCCCATGGCAGAGGGGTTGGAACTGCATGATCTCTAAGGACCCTTCCAACCCAAAGCACTCTCTGATTCTCTCCCCTAACTCTGGTTCCCTTCCAGACAGCATGAACAGGAAGGCTTTCCGGGATGGCATAAAGCCCGGCTGGCACTACTTCGGCAGGAAGATGGTAAGCAGAGGAAGGACTTGGTCTGTTCCAGCCACTGGTACCATGGTTGGTGCTGACCACTCTGGAGAAGCAGAGCTATTTTTTTTTTTTTCTGCTGCTGACACACTTTTACAAAGTCCATGTGACTTGTGTTTGTCTCCCTAAAGAACTACTCAGGAAAACATCAGCCCTGCAGCACCGCTGCTGCTCTGCTTTGTGTGTGCCGAGAGCAGCAACCTCTGCAGGGCTCTCTGGGGGCTTTGTCACCAAGCTAAAGTGCTCAGGAGCCCTTGGGTGTAAAATGGGGAGAAAAGGCTTTGAGATGTGTGGGTTTCCCTCCAAAAAAACCCACAGAATGGTGGGGTTGGGAGGGACCTCTGGAGATCATCTGGTCTGACCCTCCTGCTAAAGCAGGGCCACTCACAGCAGGGTGCCCAGGATCACAACTCCCAGGCAGGTGTAGAAAGTCTGCAGAGAAGGAAGACTTCCACAACCTTTCTGGGCAGCCTGGTCCAGTACTCATCACCTTCAAAGTAAAGAAGTTTTCCTTAAGTTCAGGTGAAGTCTCCAGGCAGGTGTTGGGGCAGGGGGGGCTCAGAGCAGTGAGGTTCCTGGTGCTTCTCCTGCAGGATGTGGCTGATTTTGAGTGGGTGATGTGGTTCACCTCATTCCGAAACGTCATCATCTTCGCCCTCTCGGGACATGTCCTCTTTGGCAAGATCTGTTCCATGACCCTGCCACAGGTGAGCCAGCCATGTGGTGGGATGGATTTGAAAACATCACCAGGATGACCTGATAACTGCAGAGGGAGGTTTGAAAAGATGTCCTAGGGTAAGGGGAGCAGGGTTGAGGCTTTCTCCAAGGCGCTGATGGGTCAGGTCTGCTCTCTTCTGGCAGCACCGGGCTGTGATGTACATGCTGTATGGGATCTCAGCTGTGCTGGGCAGTATGGGGCTTGTCTACCTGATGATCATCCTCTCCCACTGCCTTGTCCTCTACTCTGTCGCTCTGGCCAAGCAGAAGTGGCTCTGCTATGTGGCTGGACTCTGCTGTCTCGCCTCCTTCAAGGTGGAGCCATTCAGCTCATGGCAGGTAGGTCACTTCCAAGGAGAGCTTCTGGGGCACCCTTAACCCCTGGGTATTTCTGGCTACATCAGAGCTCCCACAGGGGTTGGAAAGGAGGGGACTGTTATGCTGCTAAGCTTGGGAATAATCCCACAGGGCCTATGTCATGCTTTGGTGGCTTCATGTAGGGCCAGAGCTCAGGACACCTGAAACCTTCTTACTGGTCAAGGCAACAGTCTGTCAGCCAGACAAGACATGCTCCTGACCTGTGCCTTAGTTTCCCCACCCATGACACAGAGCTGGGCTGGGCTCAGCAATGCCCACACCTGTCTGCCACTTCCCAGCTCCTCTGGGATGCAGAGGCCAGCTGGAAAATCAAGCCCCAGCTTTGTCTTTCCAACAGCATTAGCTCCAGGGACCGTTGGTGTCGGAGCAGAATTTGCCTGCTGCCCCAGGGCTTATGTCCTTCACAGAGCAAGGGAGCACAGAAGTGAGAGCGTGTTCCTGGTGGTAATTCTTTGTTTCTCATCCAGAGTGGGTTTGTAACAGGAGCTTTTGATCTTCAAGATGTCCTCTTCTACGGAGGAAGCTGCTTCACTATCATGCGCTGCATGAGCTTTGCACTCGAGAGCTCGGAGAGGGAAGAGGGCATCTACTCCATCTTTGACCTCCTCAAGTACAACTTCTACCTCCCATTCTTCTTCTTCGGGCCTGTCATGACATTTGACCAGTTCCATGCCCAGGTGAGTACTCCTGAGGCCAGGCTGGAGGAGGACCTCTCCCTGTGTTTGTTTCCTTGCCTATAAAACCTTTTTGCCACAGAGAAGGTTGCAGAGCTTCTCATGGCCATCTAGAGCCTGGTCATGTTCTGGGTTGTGCCATGATGCTGAAGTTGTTGTGGAGAGGAGCTTACACTCCTGGGGTTTAACCTTCCCTTTTGGATTTCTGGCCATTTCCCCAGATTTCTCTGTAAGGGAAGGTGTTGCTGCAGCAAAAGCATCATGCTGAGATCAGGAGGGGAGGGTTCAGCTCATGTCCTTGCTCCCTGGGCACCTGCCCTGCTCAATGTCTCAGTTTCCATGTCCCATTGCCTCAGCAGCTCCATGTTGCTCCATTGCAGTGCTGGGAGGCAATGGTGAGTGCCAGACATGTGGGTACCCACCCATGGGACCCCTGCATGCTGGTGGGGGTGCCAGCAAGGACTGTCTTACATTTCCATCCAGCTGGTTCACCCAAGGAGCATGAATTTCCAGGGGTGGTCTCTGTGTCTTAAGAAGTTATTTCTCTAGAACTAAGGGTGGAAGACTGTATTTCAGCAATGAGGGGCTTTCTCTGCTCTCTGTGAAGTACCCTGGTGCCCCAAGTCTTTGCTTTTGAGGAGCAGACTCCAAACAGTGCTGGAAAACATCATCACAAGCCTGAGCTGGGACCAAGCTCTGGGGCTGTTTCACAGCCAAAGACCAAGCAAAGTGGCAGCACTCTTTCCCCCCTCACTCCTCCCATCTCAGCATCCTTTTACACCAATGATCAACCTTGGTCATCAAGCCAAACTGGTAGCTTCCTGCAGGAGGGACCTCTTTCTTGGTCAGCTATTGTGCTGGGAGGAGTTGCCACCAGCCCACTGCTTCCTTTTACAGAAGAACATTGGCTTTTTGGACTCCAGTTGACATCCAGTCCATCTGCAGGAGCATTTGGGAATAGCATTTGTGAACTCAGAAGATAAACCAGCCCAGGGTGGAGGAGAGCAATCAGAGCCTCCCCAGTGAGGAGGAGACCAAAGACCCACCCAGACCAGCACCTTCTCTCCAACACTGGGCTGATACTGATTGCTGATCCCAGCAGGGTCTGGACTGGTCCCAGTAAGCTAGATGAGCTGGTGGGACCTGCTTCCCAGGCTGCTGGAGCAGCTGCTTCATCTTTCCAGTCATGATGTTGGATTGAAGTCCAAGCCCCTTCAGAGGGGGTACAGTGCCCTAAGGTGCCCTCCTCACCCCAGGTCCTTCTTCCTTCCTCAGTGCCCAACAGCCTTTCCTACAAAATAGGCAGCCCTGGCTGCTTCTAACACTGCAGCAGCAAAGTATCTGCAAATCAAAGCATTAAACATCTTTTGTCTCCAAGACCTGCACTCCCACCACTCTTACAAGAGATGATCTGGAGGAGGTTTTATTCCCTGTGCACAGCCCCAAACCAGGACAAGGTTCCCCTTGGTGAGGAATTCTCCTCATTACTAACTAAAACACTCACCACAAAGGGATAAGGAACAAATCCCCAACCCTTTTCCAGTGCCCCAGCCAGGGGTCCTGTCTTGGCCTGGGCACCACTGCCATCTCCTGGCTGATGCCCCCCTGCACTGCTGGAGTTGCAGCTAATTGCAGAATTCCTAATTGCCCAGCAGCAGTTATGGAGGCAGGCAGGCAGGTGGAGACCCTTCCCCAGGGTGGAGGATATGGCCCAATTAGGGAATGGATCTGTTTCTTAGGTTTCTACTGGTGCTATGTCCTGCTGGAGCCATTGCACCACCTTGTGTGATGGGAACTCATCTGTACCAGGGCTTGGACAGCCTCTTTGAGTGGAAAGCATCTTCCTTACTAGGGTCAGCAGGATAAATTCACTTCTATAAGGAAGTGTGGAGGACACAGCCCTGATCCCAAGGGGGTGGGATGCTAGAGGAGCCTCAGGGGTGGGCAGAGCACTGCCACCACACATAGACATAAGAACAAGAGGCAATGGCCTCAAGTTGTGCCAGGGGAGGTTTAGGTTGGACTTCAGAAAAAAATTCTTCCCTGAAAGGGTTGTCAAGCCCTGGAACAGGCTGATGAGGGCAGTAGAGGGGTCTCCAACCCTGGAGGGATTGAAAAGTCATGGAGATGTGGTGCTGAGGGACATGGTTTAGCAGTGGACTTGACGGTGTTTGGTTTATGGTGGGACTTGATGATCTGAAAGGTCTTTTCCAACCAAAACAATTCTGTGATTCTGTGAAAGGTGAGCTCTGTGTCCTCCCCCACATCTCCACCCCAGAGCCTGGTCTCCCTCAACTTCTCCCCCAGTTCACCATCCAGTGACCTCCTTGTGTCCTTAAAGCACTTGGCATATGACAGACATGAAAAAAAATCTGGCAGAGGCTTTAATTCTCAGGAATCATCTGGATTTGCTGATGAGGCTGGTGCAGCAGCCTGTGGATTATGCTGGGAGAGCTCCCACCTCTCGCAGGGCATAAAGGGAAAGTAATAAACCTAAGAGGATTTGGAACACAGCAGCGATTCTGGCGGCGATGCGAGGCCATCACTCTGCCCAGGGTAAGCCTGACAGCTTGCTCTGATGGTTTCTATGCTACAGCAGCCAGAAACATGACAGCTCCTGCAGGCAAAGCCCAGCCCAGGTTTGTACAAGGCACAGCAGAGGTGAAACCCCCATGGATCAGGTCCCAGCTGACTCAGAATCATGGAATCATAAAATGGTAGGAGTTGGAAGGAACCGAGTCCAACCCCCGTGCTGAAGCAGGGTCACCTAGATCAGGTTGCACAGGCCCATGTCCAAGAGGAGCTGGAAGTTTGCTGTGGGTTGCTCCCTGTGGGTGTGCTCACCTGGGATAGTCTTTCTTAATCAATGGAGATTTGGGCCATGCAGTCCATGGTGTGACTGCTAAAGGGGAGCGTTGAGGCTGCATTTGGGCCATGACCATTCTCCAGCTGGAGGAACGTGCTGTCCGTGCTGCCCATCCTGCCTCCCAGCTCAGCCCTTTCCCGGTTTGCTGTCCTGCCAGGTGAGCACCACAGAGCTAAGACGCAGAGAGGATGAGATGAAGAGCATCCGGGTCCATGCCCTTCTCCACGTGGGGGCCATCGTTGCTGTGGACATCTTCTTCCACTTCTTCTACATCCTCACCCTCCCTTCCGACGTGAAGTTCATGAACCGCCTCTCAGACTGGTCCTTGGGTGAGTGCTTGGGCAGGCTCACAGCCCCTGCTCAGCTCCGAGGCAGTGGTGAGGGATTCACATCTCCACCCAGCCCCACTGAGAGGCTTTGGCAGTGCCTGTGTGGGACAAGTTTGAGTGAAGCTTCCTCTTCCTCTTGGCAATGCACAAAGCTGCAGTCAGGCCACCCTGGAGAGCACGGGGTGGTGGTGGTGTGATGTCCTCACAGGGTCCCAGTGTCAACTGTTTGAGCTCAGGGTTTAAGAGGCTGAGCACCAAGCCATTCCTGTTGGCTTTACCTGGACTGGAAGGGAGCTCAGCACCTCCCAGAAATCAGCTCCATGCTGTTGCAAGAGACACATCTGGTATCCCAGATGCCTTCACAGGTGGCCATCCATTATGGGTGTTTGTAAGCCACTGAAATGGCTCCAGGGTGTGGGTTGAAAGTGGCTCAGGGAAGTTGTAGCTGATGTCTTCAACTGCTAATGGAGGGTGAACCCCTCTTGAAGGCTAGCAGGGAAGAAGCAGGACACAGCAGACAAGGTGCAGCAAGGAAAAGACTGATGGCAGGTATGGACCTTTTCTCCCAAGCTGGTCAGACACTGAAACAGGGGTGCAGAGGGGTTATTGATTCTGCAAAATTAGACACATTCCACAGTTAAATGGACAAGGTTCAGAGTAACCTGGTCTCCATTTCAAGTGGGCTGCTCTCTGAGCTGCAATGGCACTAGCACTGTTTTAGGGTGTCCTAAGACACTTGGCTGGACCGACCAAGCATAAGTAGTACTCCAGAGGCAGCTGATGTCCTCTGCAGCCTCTGCTGATCAGATCTTCCTGGCCTGTGGTGCAGCTCATGCACTGCTCACACCAAAGTACTGTGTGGCCCTTAACCTGTGAGATGAATCCCACCAAAACTGAGGGCATTTTAGCTTCTGTTTGCATAGGACTTTGAACTCTTTAGTGTTTGTTCCTGCAGAGTTTGCCCTCCAGTGTCAGACATCTCTCCAAGACAGAGCTTCTGGCCCTGGCTCTGTTGTGGCATCCACATTACATCTATAGCCTCAGAGAGCTGTGCTAGGGGCATTTTGATGGAAGTGTCAGTGAAACCTCAGAGGTCAGAGCTGAGAACTGTGAGGAGTTCATCATAGGTTAACATGCTTTAGAAGGAAGGAAGGAATGATCTTATGATGGAAGAACTGAGATCTCTCTGACTTTCTTGGGCTACCAAGACCAATGAACACATATCCCAAGAAGATACTGCCCTTTGGTTCAAACTTTTAAAAGAGCTACTGAGTTTTAAAAGCTTTGCTGGTCCAAGACAGTGTTAGATTGTCCTCTTGATGTTGTGTTTACTACAGCAGACTGCATGCTTCCATGGGACCCTAAGTGATCCTGCTTTGGCAGGGGTGTGGGGAGTTGGATTCAATGATCTCTTGAGGTCCCTTCCAGCCTCCAATGTTCTGTGACACTATGATGATGTCCCTCTCTTCTTCCATGTTCCTCTTCATTCATTTGCATCATCTTGCTTCAGCTGGCTTGGCCTACTCCAATTTGGTGTATGACTGGGTGAAAGCTGCTGTCATGTTTGGTGTCACCAACACCATTGCCAGACTGGACCACTTGGACCCACCCCAGCCCCCCAAATGCATCACCATGCTCTATGTCTTCGCAGAAACGTGAGTACCCCGTGCCCATCAGTGAAGGGAACCAGCATGCTTGCCCTGAACCAAATGTGTGTGGTGGGGAGGACATCTGGGCTGTCCTTCTGAGCAGCTGGCCTAGGAGCTGCAGACACCCTACACTAAACAGTCTCTATCCAGACCTGCCTACAGCCCAGGGAAATAATCTTGTGCAGGAGGCAATAGATAAGGAGAGATGTTACAACCACATGGATTGTGGGACCTGTTCAAGGAAGCAGCATGGGGAGGTGCTGTGAACAAGGCTCAAGATGTGGCTCAGCAGGGGACAGCTTTGTGGAAGGGCTCCTCAGGTTTTAATGTGCATTATGTCTTCTGTCTTTCAGGCACTTTGACAGAGGGATTAATGACTGGCTGTGCAAGTAAGTGTCTAACATCCCCACTCTGGTCCAGGCTCTTCTCTTTCATCACATAGCAAAGGAACACTAAATGTTGTTCATCCCCAAGCTGAGGTTTTTCTTTTCTGGCTGAATCCCACTACCATGGCATGAAGTCATGTCTAGTTTGTTTGTCCATAAGACCATTGAATTAGTTGCCACAAAGTGAAACAGACTCCCTCAGGAGTTGAAAATGAGAGTCCTGCCTCAGAAGTCCGTTTAAATATGGTGAGTTTAGTGTTCCCGCAAGGGAGGAAGAGTCAGGCTCATATTCCATGAGGAGGAAAGGGGAACTGAGCCCAGATATGCCAAATCCTGGGTAACAAAGGCAGCCTGAACTCCACCTACATCTCCCTCAGCCCTTCAGCTCTCTTCAGCCATGAGTACACACCAGCAAACCTCTGCTGAAGGTGGTGGCTGCTCTGTGAGCAAATCTGAGCTAGCCTGGAGCTCTACAGATCCTCACATTTTATCAACCCTTTACTTGCAAGAGGTGGAAAGGATGGCATTTCATCCCTAAAGATCTACAGATTTGTGAGGAGCACAAGCTGTGAGCAGCTGGACTGCAGCAAAGATCAGGTTATTGCTAGAACCTGTCAGACAAAACCTCCTTCCTTCCTCACTGGGTGCTCTAGATGGATATATGAGGAGCTTGTGGTGGGTGAGCATGGGATTAAGGGATCCAGAGGGCTCTTCTTGATGAGAAGGAACACCAATCAGTTTCCTTGCCTGGTAGGTATGTGTATGATCACATTGGAGAGAACCATGACAACATCATAAAGGAGCTTGTCGCCAGCGTCGCCACCTTTGCTGTCACCACCCTGTGGCTGGGGCCCTGTGAGATTGTCTACATCTGGTCTGTCATCAACTGCTTTGGCCTCAACTTCGAGCTCTGGGTGCAGAAGTTCTTCCAGCAGAGACTCTTTGCCAAACTGGAGGTGAGGAACTGGGCTGCCAATGGATGGGGGAAGGTCAGTGGGTCTGGGACCACACTGTAGTGTTGGAAAACATTTGTCACTGTGGGAAGCTTAACCTTGCTTCTACAAATCAGATCTGTCTTCAGCTGAGACTGAAGAGCAACATCACTGATGATGGCATCCAGCTCTGTGTCCAGGCCTTCTCTGTGGCGACCTGAAGCTCTCTCCTGTGAATTTTTAACATTCCTATGTCCAGCTGCTCAGCAGTGCAAGGGAAGCACAGTTCTGGTCTCTGTATCTCTTCATTTTATCCATGATGTCACCCACCCTGAGCAAGTTCCTACCTGCCCCTACGATGCCTCATGGGAAATTTAGGTTGGATGTGGAGCTTTGGGAGGCAAAACAAAGGTCTAGGAGAACCAGGATCGCTGCTTCAATGAGGCATTGAAGTGGCACAGGTGGGCACAAAATCTGTCCATGGGGAAATACTTATACATTTCCATACAGAACTCATAGAATGGTTTAGGTTGAAAGGGACCTTAAACATCTTCTAGTGCCAACCCCCTGTCATGGGCAGAAAAATAATTTGTGTTTGTTCTGCAAAACATCTTGACATTCAGAGTGGTTCTGAGCTGATTGCTGCTAAAAGTGAATGTTCAGATATCAGGATGAATTCTTTTCCAGCTACCCTGTGGGACCCAAGTACCTCAAGGACATGTTGGGAGAAAAACTTTGGAAACCCTGTCCTAGAAACAATTCTGTCCCTGATTTGTTTTGCCCAGCCTAACACTGGGAGGTGCTAAACCAGTGCAGTAAAGATCACTTCTGAATAAAAACTTTGGAGAGCAATCCTCCTTTTTGCTCTCCTGGTTGAACTCCTAACCAGATTACAGCCTCACAGGCAGTGCAAGTTCCTTCCCTGTGGCATCCCCACTCTCAGCACTAAGTGCCCTGGGACTTCCCTGTGCTCTTTGAAGATTGCTCTGAACTCCTTCCCAGCTGCACTCACACCAGCTGCTCCAGAGGGTTACATGCCAGGGACAATTTCACTCTGCTGCTGTCACAACTTCTCAGGTCCTTTATAACTCCTTAGAAACTCTTTCTACCAGGAGCTGGGAGTGGTTTGCACACAAGGCTAATAGTAACCCTGGTGTAGCACAACGTTCATCTGCCCTTAGCAATGGCTGATCCAAGGCAACAGATGAAGAGAGGAGGACTCAGAGATTATTAACACTTGAAACCATATGTGGCACACCCATGGGACCTCAAAGCACCAGTCCAGAGTCCCATAGGCATCCACGTCAAGGAGCAGAGCAGAACTTTTACCTTGGTCTTATGTTTCTCGGTCCCAGAGACACTAAAAGCTTCTCTGATTTTCATCTACCCCTCTAGGAATCCAGCTGGAGTTTGACTGGAGTCCAGCCAGTGGATCCCTGTGCCTTCCAGCCCCATTTCCCCTCACCCTCTGCTCCTCTCTCCTCCACAGGCTAAGCTGCCAGAGGGCATGTCTCGGCGCATCAGGGCAGCCTTTGGGGCAGTGAATTTCTGGGCCATCGTCCTCTACAACATCCCTGCCCTCAACAGCCTGGACTTTGCACTGCTGGTGACCAAGAGACTCCTCCTGACAGGTAAGCTGCTACCAGTCTTCACTATTGAGGGAATCTTGTCTCCCTGGACTGGATGCTGGTAGGGGGAACTCAGGACCCTTTCTTCACCAGAAGAGTTTTCAAGCCCTGGAACAGGCTGCCCAGGGCAGTGCTGTGGTCCCCATGCCTGGAGGGATTTAAAAGCCATGTGGATGTGGTGCTGTGGGACAGGGATTAGTGGTGTCTTTGCAGGGCTGGGTTGGACTTGATGATCCTAAAGGTCTCTTCCAACCAAAATGATTTTATTATGCTATGTCTGGGACTCTCTGGGATCCAAAGCGGTCTGGCCATTGGCTTGTTGTGTGGTTGCTCCTGATTGTGCTTAATTCCTGCTCAAAAGGTGTAGGCAGTGGTTTCATAGCTGCCAGCCTTCTCGTGTGAGCTCTCTGGGGTATCCCTTCCAGGTGTGCCTCTACAGCTCCCAGCCTGATGCCAGCCTGATGCCATGATTTAGACTCCTCACAGCAACACAAAGGTCCCATTCACCCCACGAAGGTGGGCTGAGTCCCTGGCTGTGAAGTGTTCCCTTGCTGGAGAAAGGGATTTTCTTGTCGCACCTCCTTTCCTTTTCCTTGACAGCTACTCTTGCATCAACTTAAAAGTGACAGAGTTACAAACCTTTGTGCTGCAGCCTTCTCTGTGTGTTTCTGACTGGTGGGTGGCAGCACTAATTTGAAGTCTTCTTGACCAGCCCAGGGTATAAATAGCTATCAGGAGCCCATGTTCTCCAGCCCTCTCTGGGGCAGGGCTGGCGTAGGACATGGATAATGTGACGCTCTGGGCTCAGTGTGCCAGAAGTGCCTGCCTGCTGAGCTCGCTGGCTTTTGCTGGTTCCATTATTCATCTCAGAGGTCCTGTTTTAGCTGGTACAAAGCCTGTGTCTCCGCTCTGCTGTGGATACCAGGCTCGTGGTTGCAAATGTCGTCAGACCCTTCCTAAGTGGAGGAATTGCTCCCAGCTCTTAGTCACCAACCTAGCTGACACAAATATGTGCTGCCCTGTTTGCACACTCTGTCCCCAGTAGATAAGGGGTAGTGCTGGGGTTCATCCTCAGCATCAGCAGGGCACAAAGCTTCCAGAATGTCACAGTGATGGACAATGAAGGACATGGGCAGGCTGAATCATAGAATGGTTTGGGTTGGAAGGGACCTTAAAGATCATGTAGTTTTAACCCCCCCTGCTGTGGGCAGGGACACCTTCCACTAGACCAGCTTGCTCAAAGCCTCATCCAACCTGGCCTTGAACTCTTCCAGGGATGAGGCATCCATACCTTCTCTGGGCAGCCTGTTTCAGTGTCTCACCACCCTCATGGTGAGGAATTTATTTTTTATAGCCAATCTAATTCTCCTCTCTTCCAGTTTGTAATTATTACCTCTCATCCTACATTGCCTGATCAAGAGTCCTTCCCCATCTTTCCTGTAGGTCCCTGTAAAGTACTGGAAAGCCACTGTGAGTCTCCCCACAGAAAGTCAGGAGATCTCATAGCAGAGACAGAATGGGCAGCAAATCAGCTGTGAAGCCTTGGTGCCCCCAGACATCCTGGAAATTTCTCCTTCCTCTCAGCAAAGCTGTAGAGGGCTGAATCCACAATGGAAAATGTCCTTGGCCACCAGGAAGTTGTGGTATTGCCTAAACCCAGCTGAAAAGCAGCAGTGCTGGAGAATAGCTATCCCCACTAGGTAAGCAGCTACCCCAAGGTGACCATGTCTGCCTTCATCTTCCAGGTTTCCCTGTCAGCACCTTGTCCATCTGGTTCATCACATACTGTGGAGTGCAGCTGATCAAGGAGCGTGAGCGCATCCTGGCCCTTGAGGAGGAGAAGATTGACAAAGCAAAGGTCGAGTAGAGGAAGGCATCAGTAGGCTTGTCCCATAGCCTCATCTCCCTTCCAGCCACTGCTCCAGGGCTCTCCAAGCACTCCTGACAATCAGACTGCTGTAGCTCACCCATGTAGAAGTCACCTGGAAAGCAAAGGTCACTCTCTTGCGGCAGGAAAGATTTTTCTCTAAGACACAGTGGGCGTTTCACAGGCTCCCCATGCATGACAGACTGCTGAGGAAGGCTCCCAGGGCACTTCTGTAATGCCATAAAGAACCATCCCCATCATTTTTCTGATCCTTTGACACCATGCAGTCCTGGAGATTCCCCCCCCTGCTTCCCATACCACTTGGTCCACCCAACACTCGGCTCTTGTGCAGGACCTGTAGCCTCCCGGAGGAGAATTCCAGTCCCACAGCCGGATGGAGAAAGGGATTAACTGGTGCTGAGCCTGCTCTCAGAAGACCATTTCTAGGTCACTTCCAGCCCAAGCATCCCATGTTGCCTTCACTACAAGAAATGGTCAGCACCTGCTGCCAGGTGTTCAGCATCTCTGGTTGTGCAGTGAGGACTGCCAAAGGGCTCTGCATGATCCATACCTGCCAAGAGGCTAACAAATAAATAGGACAACCTTTAGAGCAAAGGGAAGGAGGACCAGGAACAGCAAATTGCAGGGTCCTTATGTCCCCATCCCTGTCAGCAGTGCAGAGGGAGCTGTTACCACCTCTGCAGAGCAGGTCCCTTCAGTGCTCAATGTCTTGAACAAGAAAGAGATTTTAGTGGCAGCCTCAGGTGTAGCTCATGAGAGTGCAGGAGCCACACCTGCTTCACAGCCATCCTGCACCCTGGCCAGGTTGCCTGGTGAGCAAGTTTGCTGAGGAAACACAACACATGGCTCACAACTGCTTGCTCCAAAGACCCCACTTCAGTCTCAAAGGGCCCTCCACTGCTGGGTCTGAGACTAGCTTGGCTACCAGGACCATCCTGCTGTGATACATGTCCTGGGACTCAAACCAAATCCCACCTGCTTTTTTTTTTTTTTATCCATGCCATGGACAAAGGTTTAAGCTCACATTCCTGCCCATGGGTGAGGAACAGAAGATGCTGTAGCCAACTCTTGCTGCTCTCCAACCAAGCCATCTCCTTACTCCACTGACTTTGGTGCATAAAGCCGAAGCCCATGGCTGTGTGGCTGAATGAGCACACACACATGTGCACAACCAGAGGAGGAAAGTCCTGAGTGAAGGGCAGTGATTAGGGACTTGGTGGTGGAGGGGAAGACTGTGACAGCCTCCTTGGAGAAGCAGACTTTAGGATGCTGCTTTGAGAGTGGACTGAACAAATGTCCATGTGGTGCCTTGGGGAAAGGTGGGGTTCAAACTGAAAAACAGCTCTGGCTCTCTCTTGCACTTTAGAGTAACTTTCAGTGGCCTTATGTCTGAGTGATGTTGGTGCTTGGTGAGGGCAGAATCTGGACCACTCCTGCAATGTGGGTCGAGGTGCTTGGTGCTGGTGCATTCTGGCTTCCATGTGGATAAGACAGGATCGGTTCCTAGCCAGCTTCCAGCTCTGCCAAAGTAATTTGTGAACTCCCTGGTAAATGTTGTTTATTTCGGTAGTAAATAAATGTTGGACCTCTGTGGTACCTGATGCTTATCACTGGTGTGCTGCTGTAATGCAGGGGACACCTTGGGCACTGCCCTGCCATCAGAGCTGAGACACACCAGGATGTGTTTGTAGGTCCTCATCTCCCACCTCTAACAGTAACCCAAGGAATTGTTGAGTTTAACAGAAATCCACCTTGGGAGCATCACCAGACTGGAGGTTTGGCTGCACCCAGATTTATATTCACCTTTATTTTGACTCTACCTTCACACTGGTGAAATATCATGGGCCTGCTGCCACCAGACTGTCACCCATGTAGCTTTTTGAGTTAGAAGCCACATTGGCTTTATTTCTGGAAGCCCCATCAAACACGTTGGAAGTAAGGGCAGGTATTGTGCCTTGGTGGGCATCCCTAGTCACATCCCCAACCCTTGTAGCTAGCAGAAACATCCCTTTGTGATGTTGATCTGCTGCTGGACCTTTGGTAGGTGTTTCATGGCATCTCCATTATTTCAGACTGACTCTTTACCGCCAAAGTAGCTATGACATGATTGCTTCCTTCCCTTGTAAACCTCAGCTCTTCTCCTCCATGTACTGATGTCCTCACACAGATGAAGCCAGCCTGAGCTGCTGAGACCAAAGGTTCTTTCTCTGCAGGTGGCTCAGCTCTAGTCCCTGGTTACCCTGGAGGACAAACAGAGCCACCCACATCCTGCTGTCCAAGTGGGTGACTCACATGGCAAAGCCCAGTGACTCTGCACTGCCCTCCTGACTTGGATACTCTGAGAGAGAAAAATAATTCATTCACTAAGGATCTAAATTTACCCAGCAGCTGCATCTGCTGAAGCTGCCAGAAGGAGCTAATCTTAGACACCAACTGAGAGAGTGATTTGTTAGAGAGACACTTGCTGGGAGAGCTTGGGCTTTGCACCCCCTTTGCCTGAAGTTATCCCCTCAGCTATCACTGCTGTTAAAAGCCCTGGGGGTCTGGTGGGCCAGGAGCACCCAGCTGGTTCTATCTCCTTCTGCAGGAGATCTTCAGCCTCAGTATATGCCTCTGTATGATGGGATTTATCAACTGCTCAGCTCTCTCCTGGAGAAGAGTATCTCCTCTGATCTGGTTGTTGCCTGAGGGCTGGTAAAACTCACCCAAGAAGCCAAGGAAAGCCTTTCCTTATTGCAGCTACAAATCCCAACTGAAAGCCCTATGCTGGACCCCGACGTGCCTCCAAGTCCTACCTTCTCTTTCCTTGTTCTAAGATGTTGGCTGGGAGGAAGTGATGCTGCTGCATCCTCACAGGATGCTTTCCATGTGCCCTCACCCACCTCCATGCTTTGGGGGACTGTTGTCCACGTAGAGACACACCTAGTAGCTGGTTTAGTCTGTTGGTCATTGGAAGTCACCAGTTGTAGTCCTATTAGACCTGGGGGCAGGGAGGTGAGGGCTCTCTCAGAAGAGTCCACCTCCACCCAGTGCTGTGTTGTCTGCTGCACAGCAGTCAGCACTTTTGGGGGTGGAACTCAGCACTCTCTGAGGGAACTCAATTCATCCATCCAAGTATGCACAGAGATAACCAAATGGTGACTGTGCTGACTGCTCACCCTTATCACATCCACTTGTGTCATCTCATCTGCTTCCAGATGTTACATCTCTCTGGGCTTGGCTGGTACTTGCTTGGATTCCAGCTCTTCCACAGTGGTCACATATTGGACCCAGCAAGTGGAAGACAGATGGGACAAGACTGCTGTGATCAAAGCCTCTACAGGACAGAATGGTTGCAGAGGGCTCAGGAACTATCCAAGCTTCATGTTCCGCTGCTATCATCAGAGAAAAGTCTCTCATAATAATCAGATGTGGCTTTAAGCTCTCCAGGGCAAAAAGGCTTTGACCAAATCCCCAGAAAATCATATTGTGCATAAAGAGGTCATCAAATGACAATGACCAACCAGTGTGGACCACAGCAGAGCAGGAATGAGGGAAGAACAAACACACAGGTGAGAAGGAAACTCTGGGCTTGAGGTCCAGGCTGGAAATGTGTAACCCAAAGTGTAAGGAGGAGAACAATCTGACCACTCAGTGGGTGAGAGGTTCTGAAGCTTGTGGATCTGAGCTGTAGAAAGCACTGGTGGCTTTTCATGTGTGAGTGTTGCCACAAGTCTTTGTGAGGATGGTGTCCCAGCACTGCTGGTGTTAGGAGACACTGGGAAGGGTTATTTAGCCTGAATTCCTGATTTAAGCTGTCTGTGGAATGAATGGGGACAGATGGACAGCACCAGGGTCCTCTCATCACAGGTAAGTGTCTAACTTGGGTGCAGTAAACCTGCTCCCAGAGACACAGGACACTGAGGAGACAGTGCTCTGCACACACCAATTGCTTCCCCAAACCTTGCAGCTGGTCCAGCCACTTTGCAAAGCTGCTGAAGCCCATGGGGAGCCCATAGGAGGTCTGGGACCAGCATGGTGCTCTTCCTGTGAGTGGACCACAGGCCTGGGAGAAGTCTTAGACCCTCTGGTCTGTTGGGAGCTCTTCTGGGAAGGAATGGGCAGGGGCACCTTGTGATGGAAACAAACCTCAGCTGGCAGCACATGTTGAGCAGCACAGTGAGAAGGAAAACAAGCCAGGGCTCAAGGGAGATTAAAAGCAGGAGGGGAAAAATCCCAGCACAACACCACAGGATTAAACTTGGGGAAGTGCAGAGCTAATGCAGAGGGAGGGGAGAGGGGAGCACAGGGCTGTCCAGCCCCTGAAATCTGGGAGCAGAGAAATGTTTCTGAAGTTCGACCTATTCAGAGATCAGCTCTTGTCTTCTTCTGATCCCAATCTGGATGAGCAGCACAACAGAAGAGCTGTGAGCTCCCAAACCAGCCTGTGATGATTTCCCTGCTGTATTTGTACCTTTCAGATGTTAGTGGAGTCTCACCAGTACAAAAAAGCTTCATACCAGTATAATTCCTTCTCCCCACTCATGTAGATAACCATCATGGCAGAAAGCACTTTGATAAATACCCCCATGCCAGGGTGAGGAGTTCTATGGCTTGAAATACACCAAGAATAGTGGCTAATATCTTTGTGTAGACCTAATTAAATCCTTAATTAAGCCTGTGCTACCAGTGAGTGTGAGCCAGCCCAGAGGGTCCATAGTAACAGAGATAAACCAGATTCATGCATAAGTAGGTATAAATAATTACAGCTCCTCTGCTCACCCATGGCTGTCAAAACTAATTTGCTGCTTTGTGAGCTCCAGGGAAAGATCTGGACCTCAACCAGCCACCTGAGGACCCATGGGTCTTCCAAGACATTCCTGGGAATGCAAGCAGGACACAAGACCTGCTTGAGACCTCAACTTTTCTGGAGCGTCAGCTCAAGGCTAGGCAGGTTGTCTTGCTGTGTCTCTAGACTTCAATATTGGAGGGCTGAATCTCAGTAGACCTTAGCAGAAGGCTCTCATCTTACAAGAAGCTGTTTGTATTCTGTTTAAATCTCTTAATTCGTGAATTGAAGCTCACTGTTGTGCTCTCTTTACTTCTGCTCTGCCTCAGACGCTCTCTCTTCCACCAAGATGTGGAAAAGATGGATTTGTTGATGACAAGATGTCCAGAAGCTGTGCCATTTGGGCCCATGCATGTATTGCAGGCAAAGCAGAGCCATCTCTCTCTCTCCCAGGCTTCTTGAGCCTCCTCCAAAGTCTCACTTAAAGTGAGACTTTTTAAGTAACTTCTAGCATAGGTCTGGTATCCCATCTGGGAGTGTAAATAAAGAGCTCTGTCTTTGTTTTCCACTCCCTTGCAGAACCCTGAAAAATTACTCCAGAGGAGAATCATAGAATCATTTTGATTGGAAGAGACCTTTCAGATCACCAAGTCCAACTGTTAACCCAGCACTGTTAGGTCACCACTAAACCATATCCCTCAGCACCACATCTACACAGCTTTTAAATCCCTCCAGGGATGGCGACTCCACCACTGCCCTGGAGAGCCTATTTCAGGGCTTGACAACCATTTTAGGGAAGAAATTGTTCCTAACATCCAACCTAAACTTCCTCTGGTTCAACTTGAGGGCGTTTCCTCTCATCCTATTGGGAGAACAAAGGACAAGCCTGTGTAGAAAAGCAGCCTTGGGAACAATCTGGATGGAGCTAGGGATGCCACCAAGCCCACAGAAGACTGCATCTTTCCAGCTTTGACTTCACAGTCTATTTTCAGCACAGCAAAAGGTTCAGCAGCTTGGGAGCAGTGTGTTTATTGGTGTCAGAAGAGGGTCCCAGCCTTGCCATTAATGACCCAGAAAGCAGATTCTGATGTCTGAGTCATCTGAAGGCAGTTTCCCAGCAGCTGAGCCGATGGGGTCGCACACATCTCCCATCATGGGGACAGTAGATAAAGCTCCTGCTGCAGTGACTCATGGGCTGACAGCCCCTTCCTGAAGCATGGATGCTGGCAGTACAGCTGTTCCCCCACCACCCTCCCCTCCTCCTTGTCCCATGTGTCATATTAAGGGGTGATCGGCTTACACATGCTCCAGTATGGATTCCTTAAGCTTTGTAACGCTGTGGCTATATAAAGCCCTGTGCTGGGAGCTGAAGTACACAGACAGCTGCCATAGTGCCAAGCCTTCCACATTCCCAGTCTGCTGAGGGGTTGGAAGCTGGGGAGACCCACCAGCCCTGCTTTGAGTCTGTTTCTTCAGCAGGACCTCAGGTACAGACACACAAATACAGAAAGAAGAAGGACTGGGGTAAAAAAGCAGCGGTTACGTGTTGCCATGGGGTTGCCTTTTGATCAGGTGGAAGAATTACGGCTCTACCAGCAAACTCTCCTCCAGGATGGACTCAAAGACATGTTGGACCACAATAAGTTTCTGGACTGTGTCTTAAAAGTCAAGGGGAAGGAGTTTCCCTGCCACCGGCTGGTGCTGGCAGCTTGCAGCCCGTATTTTCGAGCGATGTTCCTCTCAGACATGGAAGAGAGCAAGAAGAGGGAGATCAGTCTGGAAGACGTTGACCCGGATGTCATGGGCAAGATTCTTCATTACATCTACACCTCTGAGCTGGAGATCACTGAGCAGAACGTGCAGGACATCTTCTCCGTGGCCAACATGTTCCAGATCCCCTCCATCTTCACCGTCTGCGTGTCCTTCCTGCAGAAGCGGCTCTGCCTCAGCAACTGCTTGGCCATCTTCAGGCTGGGCTTGATGCTGGACTGCGCCCGGCTGGCCGTGGCCGCTCGCGACTTCATCTGTGACCGCTTCGTGCTGGTCTCTCGGGACCAGGAGTTCTACCAGCTCTCCCCCGACGAGCTCATCGCCGTCATCTCCAGCGACTCCCTCAACATCGAGAAAGAGGAGAGCGTCTTCGAAGTGGTGATGAAGTGGGTGGAGAGCAAGGACCGGGAGAGCCGGCGGAAGGCCTTGCCTGTCATCTTCGAGAGCATCCGCTTCCGCCTCATGCCCGGCGACTACATCAAGGACCACGTGGAGAAGCACGCCCTCGTCAAGTCCAGCCCAGAGCTGCTCAAGAAACTGCAGATGGTGAAAGACGCCCAGAAGGGCAAATTCACTGTGGTGAAGAAGAAGAAAGTGAAGAAAAGTGATGAAAAGCAAGAGAAAGAGAGTGTCGTCAACGGAGCAGTAGACGAGAAGGAAGATGCAGAGGAGGATGCTCTGCCAGGGATCCTGAACGACACAATGCGCTTTGGGATGTTCCTCCAGGACCTTATTTTCATGGTGAGCGACAGTGGAGCAGTGGCCTACGACCCCACTGCCAACGAGTGCTACTTTGCCTCCCTGTCTGCTCAGATCCCAAAGAACCACGTCAGTCTGGTGACCAAAGAGAATCAGATCTTCATTGTTGGAGGACTGTACTACAATGAGGACAGCAAAGAGGATCCCATGAGTTCCTACTTCCTACAGGTACTAGCTTTACCTTTCTTTTGGGGTTTTTTTTTGGACCAGTCTTTAGGCCCCTATGTGATGCCAATAACGTTCATTGTTATGTGATGCCAATAATGTTCATTGCTGTGTGATGCTAAAACCCAAGTTGTTAATGAAGGTGAAACATCTGAGTTGCTTTACTAGAGAATCTTCTCCCTATATTTTTGAAGCACTGAAAGGCGGTTCTGGTAACTGAGAAAGGAGGTTGAAGGAGCAGGTATTAAGGAATAAGCCTTGATCCAAATACTGAATAAAGGACCATTTTGGAGGTTAGTGGCATCAGGTCTAGGTTCTGCTTTATGTTCTGTGGTTATGAACCCCCAGCAAAACCCAAGGGTGACTCTGCCAGGAAGAGCAGCAGCTACAGCCACAGAGCAAACAGCCCAAGGACACAGGGTATGTCCCTGCCCACCAACATGTGCCCTGTTTCTAGTGCTCTTCTTGTGCTAGTTCCTGCTCAAGCTCTCTGCTCTGGCCATTTCCATCATGTTGGGGAGGGGGTAGACATGCTGTGACGTCCTTTGGGATCCTCCACAAGAGCAGTGATTGCTTTAGCTCAGCAGCAACCAGAGCTGTGAGCAGACTGAGCTGTGTGCCTGCAACCTGAGCCCCAGCCCAGGCTGTGACCCAAGAGCACTTGCTCTGTAGACAGCTAACCCTTAGAAGAATTCAGTAAATCCTCTGCTCTTCCCCCATTCCCAGAAATCCTTTTGTTCTCCCACGGCTCACATCTATTCTGGGAAAAAACACTAACATGTCCATGCAGAAAGGATGAAGTAAGGGTAGATCCCAAGGTGAGACATACCTGAGCCATCAGGAAAATGGGGCCAGACTCTTCTCAGTGATCCCCAGTGACAGGACAAGAGGTAACAGGCAGAAACTTGAACATAGGAAGTTCCATCTCAACATGAGAAGTGGGAGAGTGGTGGGAGGGTACTGGAGCAAGCTTCCCAGTGAACTAGTGGAGTCTCTGTCTCTGGAGACTTTCAAGGCCCACCTGTGCATGTACTTATGTGATCTGCTTTAGGTGACCCAGCTCTGGCAGAGTGGTTGGACTTGATGATCTTTCAGAGGTCCCTTCCAACCTCCACCAGTCTGTGATTCTGGGATGCTGTTGCATGGGTAGGGTTGTCTGCATCCTGGTGCCTGTTGTTGGACCATGCTTGTCCTCACCTGGACAGGGTCAGGCTTTGGAGGCTGTGCAGCCCATGTGAAGTCTGTGAAACTAGAAGTCAGCAGGAAGAAAACGCAGCCCTAGAAAGGAGGATGGAGGGTGAAGGCAGTAAGAGTTCCAAGGGACATGCTCTTTGAGATGCAGCCATTCACAATGGACAACAGGTGATAACAGGAGATGTGACCAGCTCCATCACTTCCCTGAGACAGGCTGCTTTATATTCAGCCAAAGCTTGTGTCTGGAGAGCAAAGCTCCACCAGTCAAGCTGCTGGCCAGGCAAAGTCATTCCTTGAGCAGCAGTGAAGGTCCACAATGTCCTGGGCTGTTTCAGCATGACTGCAGCAAGTGGATCAAGGGAAGTGATTATTTTTTTCCCTTTGATCATACACTTGTGAGTCCACATCTGGATGCTGTGTGCAGTCTGGAGGTGCCCTGTATAAAGCAGACGTTGAAGTACTGGCATGAGTCTAGCAGAGGTCAACAAGAGGGTTAGAGATGCAGAACTGGAGGTACAAGAAGAGGTTGAGCTGAGTGTGATCAGTCTGGAGAAGGAGAAGGGGAGATCTCACTGGTGTCTGCAGCTGCCTAAGGGAAGGGGTCACAGAAGAGGTATCCAAACTCTTCTTGGTTTTGCACAAAAATGGGACAAGAGGAACTGGCTACTGGTGGCAGCAAGGGAAATTTCAGTTAGCTGTGAGGAGAACCTTCCCCACAGAAGTGGTGGAGTACTGGGATAGGGATCCAGTGAGGTCACAAAATCTCCATCCTTGGAGACATTTAACATTTGGCTGCACAAAGCCCTGGCAACCTGCTCTAACCCCAAAGCTGCACTTGCTTGAGCATCAGGGCTGGATGAAAGACCTTTGAAGGTCCTCTCAGCCTAAGTGATTCTGTGATTCCAAGCTACCATCAGCCAGATTTTATATTCAGCTCCCAGATTGCCACTGACTCAGTAGCAAACACCTTGGGCCTCATTTTTAGCTCCTTCCCCACAACAAGGGGACACTGCTTGCTGTGAACACAAGTCCCTTGGCTGGAAGGTGCCATCAATCTGCAGAGGTGTAGTTTACTGCTGTTGGCGCCACTACATAGCTCAAGGTTTCTGTATGAGAGAAGAGTCTTTGAGGCTTTGGTCAGCTAACCTTCACAAAGATGTAGAGAAGCAGCTGCATGATGGACTCTCAAATCATTCTGTCAGTGCAGCAGCATCTTACACCTTCTAACTTAATGGCTTAGTGGGCATGGTGGTGTTGGGATGATTGTTGGACTTGATCTTAGAGGGTCTTTCCAACCTTAATGATGCTATAATCCTATGACTCAGCTTCTGGCCTCCCTGATTTCACATTCCTCCTGCTGAAGTCATCAGAGTTAGGTCAGTGGTAGTTCAGACTGAAGGGCAGGCACCAGAAGATAAACATGCTGATAAATCCCAGAGGCCTTGCCAGTTTTGTCAGGACAAAAGGATTCCATTGACATTTCAAATGGAGAAGGGTGTCCTTAATTTGTCACTTCCAAGATTTATGACTTGAAAACAATGCTGAACCCATCAAGAAGCAGGAACTATCCTGATGACTGAGCTGCAGGGGTTGCACTATAAATAGTATATATGTGGACCACAGCATCCAAAGAGACAATAGCCACAGGCACTCAGCTGAGGCCAAGTCTTTGGAGGCAACCCAGCAAGCTGAAGCTCTTTGGCCTCAGCCCATTGCAAACAGTCACAAAACATATGTGACATACAGATATGCCTTGGGTTTGCACTAAGATGTCCCATCCTGCACCAGATGGCAAAGAATGGGCACAAACTTACATTGCAGAAAGGGCCTACTGAGGTGACCACACTGCATGTGGCAATGGACTTTGCCCTCGGCCTCTGGACCCTGACTTTTGCTGAGCGACTGTGCTGGGTGAGCAGCCACTAATAGCCATGTGTTCCCTTTCAGTACGACCATCTGGACTCAGACTGGCTGGGGATGCCGCCCCTGCCCTCCCCTCGCTGTCTCTTTGGCCTGGGAGAGGCAGAAAATTCCATTTTTGTGGTCGGAGGGAAAGAACTGAAAGAGGGGGAGAAGACCTTGGACTCAGTCCTGTGCTACGACCGGCTGTAAGTGTTGGGGTGGGAGTGGGGGGTGGGAGGGCGTGCACAGGAGAAGGGGGAGCAGCTGCTGTGCAAAACGACCCCAGCTCTCCAGGGAATGAAAGGTTGCAGAGCTAGGGCTCGAACTCTGCAGCTAGATGTGGGACCACTGGGACTGTCTCAAGCTCTCTGACCCTGGGGCTCCGGTCTGCCTCTCACCAGCTGCTGCATTTGTTGTAATTGAACCTCCTGGAGATGGAAGTCATAATGGGGATATTATGTTATCAGGGAGAGAGATTAGTGATGCTCATGTGAGACCTGTGCAGAGGAGTAAGAGGAGTTTCTCTTTCTGCCCTTGCCTGTTGGTTGGAAGCTCAGTAGCATTTACCATGATCTCACCAGGAGTGGCTTAGGAACAGGAAAGTTGTGTTGGAAACATTCAGAGGTGGTACTGAATGGCCCATCAACCATGACACCAAGCTTAATATCTGATTATTTTGGGACAATAAGCTCTGCCTCATGTTTGGTCATGAGCTTTATTAAAAGGCACCATCCTGCTCTGCTTGCAGGAGACAGAAACATACCAAACCTGCTGCTCTCTGTCCCAAAGAAGCAGGGCAGTAGGTATTAACAGCCCTTTGCTTGATCTGTATTTAGACCTGAGGGCTTCAAGGATTTGAAATCAGTTTAGTCCCCACAGAATAGGGCATTTATCTGCCCCTGCAGACTCTGAGAAAGGATGTAGCTGCCTCCACTAAGTGCTCAGGGGGTGGTTTGTATACTGATTTGAAGCTGATAGAGATGTCATCAGCACCACTTCTATTTTCTAGCATTATTTAGGGTGAGATTTTAACTGTGACAAACCTGGAGAAGGCAAACTGCTGCTCTGTGGGATCAAATATTTGCCCAGAGTGGTTGGGCAATTAGAAAACACTCAGTTCTTAGGTAAAATTTGGGGGCTACACACAATCATAGCACTGGTTTTGGATGGAAAAGACGTTTCAGATCATCAACCACGAACCCAGCACTGCCAAGTCCACCACTACATCCTACATGTATGAAAACTGCAGATGAGTCTAAGCTACATGGGCATGAGCTGACACCTCTTGAGAAACTGGGCAGCCCTCTTTGGGTACCAGTTTCAGGTTTCCAAAGCTCCATCACTGCTCAGCTGTTCCAGAGCCAGCTCAGAAGCTTCAACACAGCACTGCCAAATGTGGCCATACCCACCCCCTTGTGGGTTCTTGGTGTTGGCCAGCCAAAGCAAGTGGAAGGCAATGGCCAAAAAATAATCTGGTCTCAGGATCTTACACCTCTACATCTCACTGATTTTGCATTTTTTTTTTCTTCCCATCATGCAGAAATCTCTGTCTCATTTGTGTTCAGCTATAAAAGAAATGAGATCCTGGTAGAAGTGTCTCCACAAAGCCCAAGAGCAGGGAAAGCTGCAGAAAACAATGAAGAGTGGCATAAACGTTCTGCATATTTCATTTTCCCTTTTTCCCTAGGATCACAGAATTTACTGGATGAGCCTCCTCTTGTGGAGAACCTCCTGGTTTTGATATCAAGTCAGGATCTGTGCTCACCTCTAGGTCTGTAAAGTGTCTCTCCCAGGAAGATACAAACCCTTTTGCTTCCTATCTTTCTGATCCAGGTCCTTCAAGTGGGGTGAAGCAGATCCCCTTCCCTACGCAGTCTATGGCCATGCAGTGGTATCACACAAGGACCTTGTCTATGTCATTGGTGGCAAAGGAAGTGACAAGTAAGTCAAAATGCAAGAGGGATTCAGGGAGCTGTCCACCAAACAAGTGGGAGTGCAGAGCATGAGGTTGTTCTTCCCCAGCCTGCATGCTATGGGTTAAGGAGGGTTGGATGGAGCATGAGATGTTGTTCCTTCCCTCTCTGCTCACTTCTGTGACTGGAATCCTTTCTAAGACCTTAGAAGTCCTATAGGGACATTAGGAAGATGGCATTGCCCTTGTAGGAGGGGGAATGGATCACCCCATTTTGCTCACAGCAAGCAAATATTGCACAGATGATTGGGAATGGCACTGAAGAACAAGAAACCACTTCAGTTAAGGGTCTCCTGTCTTGGACTTGTGGAGCTGCATTGTCTTAGTAGCTAAATCCAGATGGGGATTTTTAACAAGAGTGAAAAACCTCAAAGCTGACCCCCACCTGCTGTCCTGCAAGACAAAGACTCAGGAGAAAAAGGCTCTCTTGGGGAGCATGGCAGCAATTGCTTTGCAAGGCAGAAGTGTGACTGTTTGCAGAGCAAACATGCCATAATCCAGCAAAGACACGTCCTGCTCCAAAAGGATTGCAGTCTGGAAAGAGTGAGCATGCACACATTGCTGTCCAGGGGAACGGGGACATTACTGATGATATTTCATACAATCATAGGATGCTTTGGGCTGGAAGGGACCTTTGAAGGTCATCTAGTCCAACCCCCCTGCAGTCAGCAGGGACATCTTCTACTAAAGGAGGCTGCTCAGAGTCCCATACAAACTGATCTGGAATGGTTTCAGGGATGGAGCTTCTACCACCTCTCTGGGCAACCTGGGCCAGGGTCTCAACACTCTAATTGTGAAGAATTTCTTCCTTACCTCTAGTCTTCCCTCTTTTAGTTCAAACCCATCACCCCCTGTCCTGTTGCACCATCAGGTTGGATCAGGAGTACTGGAACACTGATGGCTGTGTGTGAGGTCCTGAGAGACCTTTAGCTGTGTGAACTCACATCCAGTTGTGTGAGCACAATGTCAAGATTTAGGACTCCTGTCCAAAGTGGGCACAGGAGGAGTGGACATGTTAAACACACCAATGATGTCTCCAGGCATGGGAACCCTTTCTGGAGCCCCTGTTACAAGAAGGATCTGGAGGTGCTGGAACATGCCCAGAGAAGGGCCACGAGGATGATCAGAGGGCTGGAGATGCTCTCCTATGAGGACAGACTGAGAGAGTTGGGGCTGTGCAGTCTGGAGAAGAGAAGGCACCAAGGAGACCTTCTTGTGGCTTTCCAGTATCTGAAGGGGGCCTACAAGAAAGATAGGGGGAGGACTTTTTAGGGTGTCAGGAAGTGATAGGACTGGGGGGAATGGAACAACAATAGAAATGGGTAGATTCAGATTGGATGTTAGGAAGAAATTCTTCCCCATGAGGGTGGTGAGACACTGGCACAGGTTGCCCAGGGAGGTGGTGGAAGCCTCATCCCTGGAGGTTTTTAAGGCCAGGCTGGATGAGGCTCTGGCCAGCCTGCTGTAGTGTGAGGTGTCCCTGTCCATGGCAGGGGGGTTGGAACTGGATGATCCTTGAGGTCCCTTCCAACCCTAACAATTCTATGGTTCTGTGATGTGGAGGAGCAAAATCCTTTCTGGAGACCACACAGGCTTCCCAGCAGACATCCCCAGTGCAAAGCTGTCCCTTGGCAGGTGACTGAGGTTCCTTTTCTCTCCCATCTTTCTCCAGGAAGTGTCTGAAGAACATGTGTGTCTACAACCCAGCCAAGTTTGAGTGGAAGGAGCTGGCCCCCATGAAAGCTGCCCGCTCCTTGTTCGGAGCCACAGTGCACAAGGACAAGATCTTCGTGGCCGCCGGTGTGACTGACTCTGGCTTGACCAACGCAGTGGAGGTCTACGACATTGCCACCAACAAGTATGTGCCTGAGCACACCTCTGGGGATTAGTCACACAGGGAGCAGCTGTGGGTTGGAAGCAACTTCCAACCATCCTGCAGTTTGCTTGCAACTCCTCCCAGTTCCCCGGTTGCTCCCAGTCTGTATTCCTCAGGCAGTTGCCATCACCAGTGCCACTGCAGCTGGGCTGTGGGTCATCTGTAGGCTCATCTTCAAAGCACTTTCACCAGCTGCTGCAGTCCTTGGGTTCACTGCAGGGCTGCAGCTTTATCTTGGCAGCTTCTACCAATGCCATGAACTCTGTCTTTGGGCTGGCCTTGCAGCTGCAGTCCCACCACTGGGACCTGTTGGTCCATGCTAGGTGTGCTTCACAGCTCGTCTACTTGATGCAAAATGAAGCTGAACTATGATGATGAAGCAGAGCTAACAACAGTCAGGGTATGCTCCCATCCCAGGTAGACCTACGCAGGTTAAACTGTCACAGGTTAATTCAGTCCCTGATTTGAGGCCAGTCTCAGCATGGGGTGCTCTAACATGTCCCCTCTCTTGGTGTGGCAGGTGGGACAGCTTCACTGAGTTCCCGCAGGAGCGCAGCTCAGTCAGCCTGGTGAGCTTGGCTGGGGTGCTCTACCTGCTTGGAGGGTTCGCCACGGTGGAGACTGAGTCAGGAGAGCTGGTACCAACAGAGCTGAACGACATCTGGAGGTGACAATCATCCCTGGGGCTGTCCAAGGGAGCATGGGAGGGTTGCTAGAGAGAACAGACAGCTTCTGTCTTTCCTGCTGTCTTCAGTGTGAGATGGATGCTGTTACCCCAGCAGAAGGCTGCAGGCTCAGTGCAGGGTCCCTGGGTGAGAAGTTTGCCCTGTGCTGTGCTGGAGGGCACATGAGGTGATTCAGTGATCTCTTCCAGCCTCACGTAGCAATGTTCCCGGGAAAAATCTGCCCCTTCAGCTTTGTTGCCTGGAGCCGATTCCAGAGCTGCCCTTTGGCATGAAGAGACTTTTGTGCAGTGCATCCTCTCCCTGGGAAAACCACAGTCTTACCTGTGAGCAGAAAGCACCTTCTGATGGCTTCTTATGTAGCATTAGCTGCTCCTGTCCTTCACATCTGTGGCTCTAGAGCACCCTCAGCAGGCACCTGCTGGCCTTCACCACGGACATTCAGACTTGGAGCCATCAACCCATTTCCCAAAGGGAAAATAGAGTCTCTCCTGTGAGACTGTGTGCTGATAGCCATGCTCCCTATCCATGCCCACATCCAGTGGCAGCCTAGTGCTGCCAACCAGAGGATGCCAGGACTAAAAGTCCCCACACAGGTCCTACCTTGTGGCCAAATAATGTCTGTGGGACACCACACCATGAACCAGGGCTCCACCACTATGGAGAACAACTGAAACAAAGGAAAGGAGAGGCTTTTCTGACTGTTAACTGTCTGTCTGTCCCTCCCCAGGTATGATGAAGAGCAGCAGAAGTGGGAGGGGGTGCTCCGGGAGATCCAGTACGCCTCCGGTGCCACGTTCCTGCCCGTGCGCCTCAACGTGCTGCGCCTGACAAAGATGTAGCCAGGAGTGACTTAGGCTTTGTTCCATGGAGGTCTGGGGCAAGGAGGGATGGGGGGAGGTGAGGCCATGCTTAGCAGAGCAGAGATGTAGCATCTGGGAAGGACATTGCATCTACGATTGGTATCTTTTTCCTCAGTCAAATGGGAAAGGGGAGGAATTATTCTGAAGCCCTAGGGGAACTTGAAGGTAACTAGAGCTGGGAGCTGGAGCCTGCAAGGAGCTGGGGTAGACTGGAAAGCATTGAGCAGTGAGTTCTTCCAGTCTCAGCAGAGAGGACAAAAAGATCATACGCTTGTTCTGCTTCTTTCTCCATGTTTCTCCCCAACCTCTCAACCACTGCTGAACCTCCCCAGCCAACAGTGGAGGCAGAAAGTGGGTCCTAAGGGACTAAGCAGACAGTCTGCAGGGAAGGGGGGTTAGAAAGTATTTCCTCACCTAAAGCAGCTGTGAGGACGGTGATAGAGCCCACCCTGGGGAGGAAAGGGAAAGGTCAAAGTTAAGTGGTACATGAGAGACCTGGGAGGCCTTTGATGAGTTCCTGAGTGATGAGGACTGTTGGGATGAGACACTTAGAAGAACACATGAACACAGGCAGCAGAAACACTTTGGAAGTTGCAATGGAAAGAAACTAGACTTAGTTCTCTGCCTCCACCTTGACTCTGGGCTGAGGAGAGGCCAGGAGCTGAGATCTGCAGAGAGGAAGAGTCATGCAAGTAGTAGGGTAGGAAAAGGGGGAAAGAGATGAGCAGGGGTGGCCATGTGTGTTCATCTCCAGCCTTTTGGGCTTCTCACCTGCAATCATAGATCACAATGTCCTCACTTATGGTTGGCCAAGTGCTGTTTTTCAGGGAAAGGTTTTATATTTATGCTGGTTCTCCTATTTTTAATGTTCTGATGTTTTTTTAAGAGTTTCTACTAGTTTGCTAAGTACATGGAGATCTCAGACATGTTTGGCTCAAAGAGAGCTTCCTACTGAGGAAAAATGTGTACTTTTTTTTTTTTTTTAAGTTATCCATAATGTTGTTTTGATAGAAACACAAACATGCTGGCAGCAGGACAAAGATCTGCTAGAGCAAAAATCTCCTGATGCCCACACCATCTGACCAGAGGTTTATTTAAAAATAAATTACTAGCCTGTTTCAAATCAAATCCCCTGTGTTTGCATGTTGATAAAAGCTGTAACCAAATGTCTACAAGGAACGAACACAAGGACCAAGCAAAAGCTGCAATGAACACATGCAGCAAAGCAGCTCTATGGAGAGCCCCAGCAGAGCCCCAGCTTTTCACAGGATCATAGAATGGGTAGGGTAGGAAGGGACCTCCAAAGTCATCTAGTCCATGCTCCCTGCAGTCAGGAGGGATCTCTGCATCTAGAGCACGTTGCTCAGAGCCCCAGACAACCTGACCTGGAATGGGTCCAGGGACGTGGCTTCTACCACTTCTCTGGGCAACCTGGGCCAGTGTCTCACCACCCTCAGCATAAAAATTTTCTTCTTTCCCTCTAGTCTAAATCTCCCCCTTTCTAGTTTGAACTCATCACCCCTTGTCCTGTCACAACAGGCCCTGCTAAAAAGTCTATGCCCTTTAAGTACTAAAAGGCCACAGGAAGGTGTGCCTGGAGCCTTCTCTTCTCCAGGCTGAACAACCCCATATCTCTCAGCCTGTCCTCACAAACAGAAGGGTTCCAATCCCTGCAACGTTTTTGCGACCCTTTTCTTCTTACTTTCCCATATTTGGGAGCTGAAACTTTAGCATTCAGATCCTTCCAGCTATTCTCCATACATAGGAGGACTAGAAGCTTACCTAGGACTAGAAGGAAGTTAGATGACCTCATTTTACCATGACCAGAAGTGACAATTAATAATAAAAGAGAACATTTACAAACCTTGCAAAGTGCTATCCTCCAAGTGGCATGAAAATTACACTATCAAAATACCATGATCTCTCTGGCTCAAAATGCACTCATGGAGAAACTAAAACACATTTGAGAGGAAAGCCAACTTGGCATGAGTAAAGGAATCAGAGTCTTGTCCTGGTTTCATTTTAAGGGTTTAAAAAGTTACAGGATAATCTCCTTAGAGGCCAATCACATCAGAAGAGTAATGAAATATTCTTCACAAGAAAAATAAATCCAAGGTGACTGGCTGTCACAAAATAGCTAAAAAAAAAAGGAGAGGGAAAAAAAGAAAAAGGCAAGAACAACCTTTGAAACAATCAAATGTGTGAAAAAATGAACTGCAAAAAAAATAATCACCTTCTAGCCAGATCTGCAGAAATTCCTCTGGGTGATTTCCAAGCTGAATGATGATGATGAATCCACCAAATGCAGGAGAGCTTGTGGCAGAAAAGAAAAATGAAGAATGAAAAACAATCCATGCACAGAACAACCTGCTTAGGATTGGGCACCACCACCTTTGCTTCAGCTTTTTTAGATGGATGCAGGATGGAAAGAATGGAAAGTCCACTTGGTCCCAAGAGAAGCTTGATCCCCATCCAACTCCTTCCAACTAGGCTGGGCTCTCCTGGGAGAAATCTGGACCCTCTGAAGTCACTGGGGAATGTTGCTGAGCCTTAATGAGTTGGTGTGGTGTGGTTCCCTCAAAAATGTCTTGAGCTGTGGTGATTAAAACTGGTCCCCATTCTCAGCTGCACACCACCCAACTGTCCTTTGGCTTCATACACTTCATAGGAGCTTAGCACTCCCATGTGGTTCACATCCATCATAAAGCTGCAGGAGATGCCACTGCTGGCACAGGGCAAGAAACCACAAAAGAAAAAATACTTGTTATATAATGTGACTCAGAAGAGCTTGAAATATGCCACTGCCTGAGCCACAGGGGCCAAATCTCAGTGTATGCAAGCCAGTGTTGGCCCAAGGAAGGTAACAGAGTTGCTCTTCACCCAACAAAAATCTGGCCTGGAGACAATCAGCACCACCTCACCGACGGGCTGCTTCACTCCAAAGGCAATCACAGACAAGAAATGCCAACAGGAATACTAAGAGGGCCATCACTCCTCATTGCTGCCTAGCATACTCCCAGCTAGACACACACAACTCCAGTGGCACAGGTCTCACCACAGCTAACTTCTCTAGGCAATGCCAGCAGCAAAGGAGGAGATGCATCCCAAGGGTGGGGGGAAATCATCTCCTCTTCCATTAGCTTTCCAGTATCAGTGCTGATGATAGCTGGTGAGGTTCCCACAGCTCCATTTTAGATCAATAAAGGCAGTAGGTGCTTTTGGATGGGCTCCTTTGTTTCCCCACTGCCTCTTGAGTAGCTCAGAGAGCCCCAGATCATAGCTCACACAAACCTCCTGGAGTCAGTAGGACCCAGGAGCTCAGCCCTCACCCTACCCTAATAACCCCAGGGCTGTAAGCATTGAGACTCTTCCTCTACCAACTCATGAAACTCATCACCCTTCCCTGAAGAGCTAGTTTTCTGTTGGCCCCACAACAGCCTAGCTGCCTCACACACATGCACACACCTCCCACCAAACTGCATGCAAAGTCTATACCCGTGAAGCAACACCAGCAGTCAACATGCCACGGGAAGCCCACCCTGCTGGGCACTGACTCCTCAACCAATTGCCTGTAAAGAGCCTTGAACAACAACAACCCCCCAAGCCCCCCCAAAAACCCCAAAAAACAACCACCCAGCCAAAAAAACCCTCCAAAACAAAACCAACAAAGCAAACTTCAGGTAACAAAGAAAGTGGTGGAGCTTTAGGTTTTCTTTTACAAAAGACAAATCGTTTATTGATTCAGTCCTTCCACTTGCAACCTCTTTGGTAACAGTCATAACACTTCCAGACTGGGAGCAGGCAGTGGGAAGGCCCATTTCTGACCTCTCACCACTTTCAAGAGCTCAGCAACCCCTGACGTGCCTTGGTGAGAGGCCAAAAGCAGGTTTCAAAGCATTGCCAAGGGGCCTGCCCTTTAAGGACAACCTAAACCAGCCTACCGTGACTTGTCTTGCTTATGGGTGGCCCAAAGAGCAGCTCCAGCACCCCCAGGCAGAAGATAGCTTACGATGGGGCCATATGATGGGGCCACACATTGGGCCCCTGGTGCCCCGGAGCTGTGAGCTGTGCCCTGGAAGGCTGCTTTGATGCACCTCTTGGGACCTCCTGTGGCCATCATCAAAGCAAGACTTGGCTGTACCTGTGGTAGGCAATGACTTGCCCAAGTCAGCCCCATGCTGATGGATTAAGCCAACCATCTCAGCTTCCCCCTCATCACACCATCCCAAAGAGAGTAACTGCTGTACTTGGAGTTAAAGATAAACATATATTGATTACACATGGTCATAAAAAAAAAGTAATAATAATACATTTCCTAGAACATTACTCGATGCTTCTGAAAAGCATCCAAGCTTCCCCTCCCCTCCCCACCTTCCCTCATCTATACAGAATAAAGTGCTTCATTTAGTTTGTTCACACTTAGCAGAGCCACCGATACACTCCTGGCTTCTTGGGGTAACTGATACTCAACGCTGGGAAACAATACAGAGCCAAACACCAGGCATGAGAAACCAGTTTGGAGGCAAGTGCTTGGGGTGTCATCTGTTTCCTTCAAGTTCCATGCTACTCAGGTTGGTCTAATTCCTCTTTTATTTTCCTTTCCCTCCCCCTCCCACCCCCCCTTTTGAATTATTAGTTTCTTCCTTTGTAAGTTTGACCCAACTCCTGTCGTGGTTCTGTGTCACCAGGCAGGGCTGCGCGTGGGGAAGCTCTCTCTGTCCGTGTGAACAAAGGGTGTCTGTCCATCTGTCCTTCCCTCGTCTTCAGGCAAACCAAGAGTTCCATCAGTGGAGTTGTCTAGCAGCGGATGCTCGTCTCTATTGCACTGTCACAGCCGTTCCCACCCACTGGCTGTCCATCCACCATCACCTTCCCACCGTGCTGGGGTTATGGCTGTGGTCCAAAGGGCCAGCTGTGCCTCATGGACACGATGAGGCTTAACTGGTCTGTGCTACCAGGCTCCTGGGATAGAGAAACCAAAGAAATGACCCTCCCCACATGATTCCCTCCCTCCCCAGAGTTCAAATGATGAAGGGGGAGGGGAAACTAAAACTGAAACCCGGACAGGTCTGGGGTTATGTGCAGAGGTGTCAGCTGAATGTTGCGTTGTGGCATGTTCATGAACTGGGTGATGGAATCAAGCCCCTCTCCACCCTTGCCATCTGTCGAAGAAGGGATGTGAGAGATTAAGGTGCAAGAGTTTAAAAAAAAAAACAAAACCAAACCCAAAACCATAAAAAGCTTAAAAACAATGGACTTGACTCCCCCACCTCCTGTCTCGTCTAACCCAACAAGTGCCAACCAGGATGGATAGAGGACAAGACACTGCGGGAGCGACTTGTTTGAGCTTAGTACATTAATGAAAACCAGACATGAAGAGACACACTGGGGCCAATAAGGGTGTGGACAAAAGGGCTCAGAAGCCATGTAGGACTCCTAGGAACTGCCCAAGGCCTTGGAGAGGGGAGGGAGCAGCAGGGATCTGGTTCTCCAAAGTGCTGTGTGCATGGTCACATCGCGACATCTCCAAGTGGCTCTAGGAGCAGGCTCTTGAGGGGATCAGACGCGGCTGGGATCAGTCACTGGGCTTTTTGCTGGGCTTCTAGCCTCAGCGAGGTCCTCTCACCACACAGTGACATCCAAGTGGGACAGGGAGAGGAGGAACCGTGACTGGGACAGGGCAGGTCACCCCCAGGTGAACGGTTCAAGGGAGCAGGTGTTGGGATGGGTGTTTACTTGAGGGGAAGCAGCCTACCAGCCAGGCAAGCTGATGGGCTCCATCACAGATGACCACACTGGTAAGGTGATCCCTCCTCAGGGTGCAGTGCTTCCATCTCATCTCAAGGCTGAATGAGGGGAAAGAAGCACAAGGGAGCCCAAAGGAATTGGAATTGGGAGGAGACTACATGGACCACTCTGCTGAGGCTCTGCAAGGGTGGTGCTTCTCTAAAACTTCTCTAAAGCAATCATCTTCTAGTCTGGGTCATGGTCCCTTCAGAAAGCCAATGGTAGTGAGCTCATTGGCCCTGGCTGCAGTGCTGGGGATCCACAGGAGCCCACCCAGCATGGGGATGAAAAGCAATTTGTTGCTCCAACACGTTAGTGGGAGCAGCGTTCCAGAGACATGAGGCACAGGGGCCACTACTCAGTAGGAGGAGCCACCAGGCACCTAACTCATCACCTCAAAGAGTGCTCAGGAGAAGAGCAGATGCTCCCCTTCCTGTTTCTGTTAGGTCAATGTTCCTGAACATCCCTGGTCAGTAAAGCCCCTGAGCAAGTGGCTAAATCCTCCTGTCCCTACAGGGAGAAGCTCAACACTGCCCAAGTGCTTTGATGATTCTGTCCAGGAGACAAAGCATCAAGACCTCTTGCAGAGCCAGATGTGGCTCACTGTCCCCAGCACCCTGCTATCACCTACAACAAGGTGCAAATGAGAAAGGGCTCTTGAAGCCCATTCATTATCCTCTCTTCCTTCCTGTCTATCAACAGCCCTGCTCACCACCTCCCTGACCTGACCCACATCTGCACACATGCACAACAGCCTGGGGAGTAGGGCATCAGCTGCAACACACCCCTTTTGGCCATCATGTCTCTGCCCATGCTGGATGTTCTGCAGCCTCTGCAACACTCCCTGACACCAAAGGGGACACTTCTGCAGGAAGGTAGACCACACAGCTGTGGTCAGGCTAGGCCAATGCATGATGCTCCAGGGCAGAGCACAGGAGACAGAAACCCAGCTTGGACCCCAGCATCCAACAAACAGGTAAAAGCAAAGCCTTCCTCTTCTCCTCCACCAGCATGAAGCCAGCCTGAATGAGTGAAACCAATGACCAACTCTTCAACACACACACTGTGGCCAGAGAAGCACTAACCAACACCACAGGACATCTCCAAACCAAACACAGCCTTCACTGGTCCTTTCTGGGCCCCTCAAGCCAGGGCAGGGCAACAGCCATGGGGAGAGGTGAAGCTTGGGAGAGTGATGTGGGAAACAAGTTGGGAGAAAGGGCCATTGTCATCATGCTGAAGGTGGTCTTGCTTTAGCTCTGAACCTTGCAGTGGGACCCAAGTGGGAGGTCACCCACCAGCCAGGTGGTTGTTTGAATTGTTAAGGCACTATTCTGGGCTGAATCTGCCGAGAAACAGCGGCATTCTGCTCCTCTGCCCCAAGCCACCCTCCCACCAGTCCTGAGGCCATCTGAACTCTCCAAGGGACACCTCACCAACTCCAGAACATCCCCAGGAGCACAGCTCCTGCTGGAATTAGTGGAAAGGGCACAACAGGGCCCAGCTCCCTTAGGGTACCCCAAAAATGAACCAGCACCAAGCTCCTGATGCCCCAAGATGGAACACTGGCATTTGTGCTTTCACCTATCAAGGAGGAAAACCTCTTGTGGGGAAGGAAGACGCTGTGAGGGCTGCTAATGAGAGCAGGCTGAGAGCTTTCCAACAGGGACATCTGCTTGCTTGCCATGGGGCCACCGGGGCCAGCAGGGTGGTGCCCACCTCTCAACCTCTTGGCTGCAGAGGCTGAATTGAAAGACCAGCTTTACAGTACAGGGATTCAAGCACCACTAGCTCGATTTCAACTGAGGGTAAGTATCGAAGCACCGGCGGGCACACGACACTGGCCAGCTCCACCATGGCTGGTGTGGCATCCTGCTCCTCCAAGCCCCACCACCATCCCAGCACAAAGGTGAAGCCAGTGCACGGGAAAGTGAAACGGAGAGCAAAACCTTTTACCTGCACCCTTACAGATGGGACGATGGTTCCCCTCCACGTTTCTCACAGCGGGGGCTTCCACCTGCTCCCCTCTCTCCGTGGAGAATGATGGGTGAGAAAAAGGAAAAAAAACCCCAAAACCAAACCCAAAACAACCCCAGAATGAGGAGGAGGTGGGGTAAAGAGCAAGCGAAGCCTCGGCTCCCCGCGGGGAGAGCAGTCCGTGCGGCTGGGGGGGGGGTCCCTAGTTGTTGTTTGAATTTATCCTCCCCGCTGGGAACAGGGGAGGGGGTGGCGGTAGGTGAGGAGGAGGAGGGAGGGTCTGTGGCAGGGGATGAAGCAGCGGCAGGGGCAGCGGGGAGGCGCCGGGGGCCGGGGGCAGCGGGGCCGGGCTGGCAGCGGGCTGGGAGGTGGCGGTGTCCAGAGCCAAGGGGTTGCTGACGCGGAAGCACTTCTCCTTGTGGGCCTTGAGCATGTTGGAGAAGCGGAAGCGCTGGCCGCAGACGTCACAGGGGTAGGGCTTCTCCCCCGTGTGGGTCCGGCGGTGCCGCTTCATGTTGGGGCGGCTGGTGAAGCTCTTCCCGCAGATCTCGCAGATGTAGGGCTTCTCTCCTGAGGACCACACAACCACAGAGTGCATCAGGGCCCTCGAAACTCATCTGGCCCAACTCCCCCCGCAGTCAGAGGGACATCTACAACTGGATCAGGCTCCTCGCAGCCCAGAATCACAGAACCAACCAGGTTGGAAGAGATGTCCAAGATCATCGAGTCCAACCAATCACCCAACCCTATCTAATCAACCAGACCATGGCACTGAGTGCCTCATCCAGGCTTTTCTTAAACACCTCCAGGGAAGTCGACCCCACCACCACCATAGGCAGCCCATTCCATTGGCCAACATCTCTTTCGGTGAAGAACTTCTTTCTAAGATCAAGCCTAAACTTCCCCCTGTGCAGCTTAAGCCTCTGTCCTCTTGTTCTGTCCCTGGTTGCCTGGGAGAAGAGACCAACCCCCACCTGGCTACAACTTCCCTTCAGGCAGTTGTAGATGGCCCCCTCAATTTTGACCTTGAATGTCTCCACGGATGGGGCCTCCACCTGGGCAACCTGTTCCAGTGTTTCACCACCCTCATGGTAAAGAACTTCATCCCAATGTCCAACCTAAATCTACCCTGCTCCAGTTTCAAATCATTGTCTCTTGTCCCATCACCACAAGCCCTTCTAAACAGTCTCTCCCCAGCCTTCCTGTAGGTCCCTTTCAGATACTGAAATTATGTTATATGGTTTCCCCAGACCCTTCTCTTCTCCAGGCTGAACAACCCTCTCAGCCTGTCCTTGTAGGAGAGATGCTCCAGCCCTCTGACCATCTTCATGGCCCTCCTCTGGATCCAATCCAGCATGTCCATGTCCCTTCTGCCTTGAGGGCCCCAGAGCAGGACACAGCACTCCAGATGAAGTCTCACCAGGGCAGAGCAGAGTGGCAAAATCACCTCTCTCCCATCTGCTGGCCAAGCTTCTTTTGATGCAGCCCAGGACTAAATTGGCCTTCTGGGCTGCAAGTGCCCATTGCTGGCTCATGTCCAGCTTCTCATCCACCAGTAGCCCCAAGTCCTTTTCTGCAGGGCTGTTCTCATTCTCATCATCCCCCAGCCTGCATTGATGATGGGGATTGTCCCCATCGTGCAGGACTTCACAAGGTTCACCTGAGCCCAGTTCTCCAGCTTGTCTAGGTCCCTCTGGATGGGGGAAGCTGGATGAGAAGCTGATGACCAGACTGTCCCCCGACAAAATCCCATCCTGCCATCCACCTAAAGATGTGACCCTATCTCTGCTCTTTCCCCAGGACTCCTTGCCTGCAGGGGCTGGGAGACCTCACCTGTGTGTGTCTTCATGTGCTCATCAAAGTACTGCTTCATGTTGAAGTCCTTGCCACACCACTGGCACATGAACTGCTTGTGGCCGATGTGAATGCTCATGTGGGAGCGCAGCTGGTACTTGTACTGGAAGCGCTCATTGCAGTTCTGAGGGGGGAAGAGGGGCACCAGACAGTGATGAACACTGGAAACACCTCCCATGTTCCTTCCACCAAGATCACCAGCATGTTGGAGCAGTGCAGAAATCACTCTTTCACCCCCTCCAAAAAACCCTAAATAAATGACTTTTCAGGACATAATCAGTCAGGCTCGCAGGCAGGTTGGGCTTGGAGTGGGATGCAAAGTCCAGGGACTGGAGGGACAGATCCTGGCAATGGATCACAGGATCACACAGGATGTTAGGGGTTAGAAGGGACCCCTGAAGATCATCGAGTCCACACCCCCCACCAGAGCAGGACCATAGAATCTGGCACAGGTCACACAGAAACACATGCAGATGGATCTTGAAAGTCTCCAGACTTTCATCATAAGGTCGGTGAGACCTCCAAATCAGGACATGTTTCATCATAAGGTTGGATGAGACCATCAAACCATGCCATGTTTCATCATAAGGCTGGATGAGACCAGCAAACTATGCCATGTTTCATCATAAGGTTGGATGAGACCAGCAAACCATGCCATGTTTCATCATAAGGTTGGATGAGACCAGCAAACCATGCCATGTTTCATCATAAGGTTGGATAGGACCATCAAACCATGACATGTTTCATCATAAGGTTTGATGAGACCAGCAAACCATGACATGTTTCATCATAAGGTTGGATGAGACCATCAAACCATGACATGTTTCATCATAAGGCTGGATGAGACCAGCAAACTATGCCATGTTTCATCATAAGGTTGGATGAGACCAGCAAACCATGCCATGTTTCACCATAAGGTTGGATGAGACCAGCAAACCATGCCATGTTTCATCATAAGGTTGGATGAGACCAGCAAACCATGCCATGTTTCATCATAAGGTTGGATAGGACCATCAAACCATGCCATGTTTCATCATAAGGTTGGATGAGACCAGCAAACCATGCCATGTTTCATCATAAGGTTGGATAGGACCATCAAACCATGCCATGTTTCATCATAAGGTTGGATGAGACCAGCAAACCATGCCATGTTTCATCATAAGGTTGGATAGGACCATCAAACCATGCCATGTTTCATCATAAGGTTGGATGAGACCATCAAACCATGCCATGTTTCATCATAAGGTTGGATGAGACCAGCAAACCATGCCATGTTTCATCATAAGGTTGGATGAGACCATCAAACCATGCCATGTTTCATCATAAGGTTGGATAGGACCATCAAACCATGCCATGTTTCATCATAAGGTTGGATGAGACCATCAAACCATGCCATGTTTCATCATAAGGTTGGATGAGACCATCAAACCATGCCATGTTTCATCATAAGGTTGGATGAGACCATCAAACCATGACATGTTTCATCATAAGGTCAGTGAGACCTCCAAACCAAGAAGGGTTGCAAAGCCTGGAAGAGTGGGGAGCATCCCTACTACTGCACTGATACAAAGCATGGGGGAAGCTCCAAGAAGTGGAAGATGTTTCCCCAAATCAGTGTTTTTGACCTCATTTGAGAGGCTGTGGGGTGGGAGGACCTTACCTCACATTTAAAAGGCTTCTCCCCGGAGTGCTGGAGGGAATGGACCTTGAGGGACATGCTGCGCTTGAAGGACTTCCCACAGGTCTCGCAGGTGAATGGCATGTCCTTGGTGTGAGCTGAAATGGAGAGAGGCAGGGTCAGGCACCCTCCTCACACCTCAAGTCCCATCTGCTGCTCCAGCAAACCCAGCACCGTTTCAGGAAGAGGTACAGCAGCAATGTTTCAGGTGCCTGCAAAAACTTCTATTTTTTTTTTGATCACTTTTAGTGCCTTCAAGCCCCAGGGAGCCAACTGCTGCTGACATGTGCAATTTACTTTTGAAAGCCCAGCACTGATGTGGTCTGGTCCTCTTTTACAAGGGAAGGGATGGTTACACTTCAAACTCTCCTTTGATCATTTCTGGGGTCCTTTTTTTCTGGTTAGATAAAATAAATGAGCTTCCCCAGCGCCGTGTCTGGTTGCTCTACACCCAGCAGACATACCTTCAGCATTAAATACCAGGCCAGATTTCAAGGCCACAGGCACTGACATGAGAAACCTCACCCAAGAGTAAGGCCAGCCCTAAATTCCCATCAGGACAGTGACAAAAAGCCACCCTTCATTGCCCAAACAATGGCTGAACACCCCTAAAGAGATCTCTCCGTGGCACTGGTGCCTCCCACACTCACCAACCATGTGTTTGCGCACGTGGGCCATGGTGTAGAACTTCTTCTCACAGATCTCACAGGAGAACTTCTTCTCAGCATAGCCATGGACGATCTTGTTGTGCTCATGGAGGGACCAGAGCTTCTTGAACCCCTTCCCACATGTCACGCACTGCAAGGAGAGAGAGGATGGGTAGGGAAGCAGAGCAACCTACCCAGGTGCCACAAGCGTTTTTGTTTTGCCAGGCTACCAGCTGGAACATCACTATGAATCCTACAGCTCAGGCAGCAAAAATCATAACAACCACCAAGTCTGCTACAGGCATTGTCACTCCAAAACCTCCAGAATTCAATTTTCTATCCATTGGATGAGGATGGGACAACGATATTGCAAGGAAGGACACGGCATCTCCATCAAAAGATGTATTAGGACTTGCATGAAGAGCAGCTCAGGCACCAAGGCCCTTTTCCCAGCTGGACATTTTACTCTTGTACACCATGAAGCCATTACATAAAAATAACCCCAACCCTCTGTGCATTAGCAGGCTGAGAAGAACAGAGGAAGAAGGAGAAGCCCAAGCCAAGGCAATAGAACTTCAGTCATCAGTAGGTATTATGGATACTTTACCACAAAATGAGTTTCCCAAACATGTCCAAATAGACCAAAATGGCCCCAAAGTCCATCAGCACAAGCAGAACATGATGTGCAAAGTCGCCTCCAGGAAGGTATGGTAGACATTTGCTTCAGCTCCAACATGTTCAATGTTCCTCTGAAAATTGCCAGGAAAACTCCAACTTTGCCATGAGTTCTGTTGCAAGCATGAGAGGTCAGTGTGGTGCTTGAGAAAGCACAGGACAGCAAGGTTCATGCAGGGACAGTGGCCACCACTTGGCCAAGGACCCTGCCAGGAGCCAACAGTCCTTCTTTCTTCCAAGGGTCAATTCTTTCCCCTTCAGCTCTCCATGACTCATCTTCCTCTGGGACAAAACCATCCCTTCTCCTCACAGATGCGTTCAGAAAATAATTCATGCCTTGGAGACATCTCACAACAGCACAGCTGAGCAGTACCAGCAAGCCCAGGTTGGGATTCCTCCAGCTTCTCCTCCTGCCCAGAAGAACAGATGCTTGTTGATGGCCTTCAACCAAATTTTGCACCAAATAAGGCAGTGATACCATGAAAATACACCATTAGGCCACATTGTCACACTACCTCTCCATAGGTTTAGGTGCTTGAGAGTCAAAAATATGGTCACAGAGGCACTCCCAACACTCATCTTCTTCATCTTGCCATGCTTGAACATCACCATGAGTGGACTTCTGAGTTGTACGGTTCCCAAGCACAGATTTCTAAGGATTCAGGACCAGAGCCTGATATCAAAGACACATTAATGTCCATTTTCTCCACTTGAAAAAGGCTGCAGGGGAATCTTAAAGTTAAAGGTAGAGCGAAAGCAGCAGGTGTAGGAAAGCCCCTGGGCTGGAACCAAGCACCCTGGAGGGCTGAGCTCATGCCCTTGGTTCCTACAAAAAAAGAAACATCCCTTTGCAAACGTGCAAATAATGTCCAAATGAGGAGAAAATGAGAAGATAAATTCTTGCAGGGTAAGATGAAAAGCATGCTGAAGCTGGCCACAAAAGAGTTTGAGAAACAACTTGATAAAGCAAAGGCTGAGTCATTTTTAGGTGTAGGAGGCAAGATGTCCATTATGGTACCCAGAGGGATGGGAAACAATTGCAGGAGTGAGATGAAGCCCAATGTCTAAAGCATTATGGATGAAATTTAGGGACAAAGCAGGAATTGAAAGCAGCAGACCTGAATGAGAGGAGGGATGATCCCTTCAAGAATCTGGTTAAAGAAGAAGAAATAAAGACTGTCCATTATAGGTACAAAGAAGTCCCTTTTCCATCCAGCTATAAGCCCATGGTGTATTGATAAGAGTTATTTGCTGTCATCAGAGCAAGGTGAGTGAATCCTGGAAAAATTCATAAAGTTCAAGAGAGAGGCAATGATCCATGTTTTCAGCAGGAGGTCACCACAAGGGCAGTTGTGCTTCACCCTACTCAGAAATGACCCAGAAAAGGGATGAAAAGGGGGGGAAATACAAGCCAGGAGATGAGAGTCGCATGTCCTCCATCAGAAAGCAGACAAGGCTGAAGAAACATTCTGGGAAAAAGCAATTTTAATTGCACAGGCCACCACCAAGCAGGTATTTGAGCTGCACTCATCCATTCTGGGAAAAAGCATCCACCAAAAGCAAGGTGAGGGCTGTGAATTTGTCAGGAAGCTGCACCACAGACTCAGCACAGGCAGCAACACCTTCGCTTGCTGGAGATGAGACTGCTCCTGCCTCCATATTCCCTGCACTTCCTTAATGCTGAGGTCTGCTTCATTCCCCATTTCATTTGGGGTGCCATGGGTGAAGGGCTCCACTCACACCTGAATTATGTTATCTTCACCTAGGAGAGATGCAAGAGCATCTAAATTTGGTTGCTGGTGGGAAGGATGATGGCTGAAGCTCTCCAGAAGCTGGTATTTCAGCAGCAGCTCACAGGGATTAGGAGATGGGTTGGAGTGATCTGCAGGAACACATATTTGCTGCTCTGATGGGATGCCTGCCTACTCCTCTGCATCCTGGGCTGATCCCCTGCTGTGTGGGCAGCAGATGGAGGGAGGGGGTTTTGCCCCTCTGCTCTGCTCTGCTGAGACCCCACCTGAAGCATTAGGCCCAGCTCTGGAGTCCTCAGCACAGGACAGACATGGACCTGCTGGTGCAGGGCCAGAGGGCTGGAAAACCTCTGCTGTGAGGCCAGGTTGAGAGAGTTGGAGTTGTTCAGCCTGGAGAAGAGAAAGCTCTGGGGAGACCTTCTGGTGGCCTTTGAGTACCTTAAAGGAGCTGATAATAAGGATGGGGACAGACTTTTTAGCAGAGCCTGTTGTGACAGGACAAGGGGTGATGGTTTGAAACTAAAAGAGGGAGATTTAGACTGGAGAGTAGGAAAACTTTTTTTTTGCTGAGGATGATGAACCACTGGCCCAGGTCGTCCAGAGAGGTGGTAGATGCCCCATCCCTGGAACCATTCCAGGTCAGACTGGATGAGGCTCTGAGCAACCTGCTCCAGTTGAAGATGTCCCTGCTGAATGTAGGGGAGGGGTTGGACTAGACGATCTTTAAAAGTCCCTTCCAACTCAACCCTCGCTCTGATTCTATTCCCCCCAAACTGCACTGATGTAATGGACTCAGTCTGCAAACGCTGGATCTCATCAGCATTAGGTGAAGGACACCTAGCCTGAACCACACATGGATGTCAACTGCTCACAGAAATATGCTCATCCAGCAGCTGAGGAGCACAAAGGGCAGATTAAAACCATTTTAACTGTTGTCAGCAAATCTCTGAATTAAGCTAAATTGGTTTCAGCCTGGGGGAGGACAGCTGGAGTATGCCTCCATCAGGGGCTCACAATGTTTTGTCTAGATTAACTGAATAAACTCCAAGAAAAATTGCTCCTCACAAATTACTCCACAATCCCACCCACTCAGCGAAGGGGATGCCACAGGCCCTGGGCACAAATCCTCCATCCCCATGTCACCAGGTGACCCTCCTGAGCCTGCATACAAGTCATGGGCGAAGTAAGGTTCTCTCCCATCTGCCAGGTGCCTACCACAACACCAAAACTATTGTCTGAGCATGAACCCATCTCATGGTGTAGCTAGGTGGGATTTTCTCCACAGTGAGTGGAAAGTTCCTTTCCCTGTTGGGATGTCCCACCATGGTGGGATCCTCCTTTGATGGGATGAGCCCACCCCCATGGGGCATCTGTCCCAACCCCATCTCTGTGGACATCTGTCCCGACCCCATCCCCGTGAGACATCTGTCCCGACCCTATCCCCATGGGACATCTGTCTCGACCCCATCCCTGTGGACGTCTGTCTCGACCCCATCTCTGTGGGATGAGTGTCCCAACCCCATCCCCATGAGACATCTGTCCCAACCCCATCCCCATGGGACATCTGTCTCGACCCTATCCTTGTGAGACATCTGTCCCAACCCCATCCCTGTGGACGTCTGTCTTGACCCCATCCCCGTGAAACATCTGTCCTGACCCTATCCCCATGGGACATCTGTCTCGACCCCATTTCTGTGGACGTCTGTCCCGACCCCATCCCCGTGGGACGTCTGTCCCCAGTGGGATGGTCCACCAGTGGCTGGGGTGCTGCCCTCTTGCTGGGGGCTGGGCTGTGCCCGGGGGCTCACCTGGATGTTCTTCTCGCAGTCGGTCTGGTGGTGCAGCAGCAGCTCGCTCTCCAGCAGGAAGCGCTTGCCGCACTTGTCGCAGATCTGCATGCGGCTGTGGGTGACGTTCATGTGCTTCTCCAGGTACCAGCGGTTGTTGAACACCCGGGGGCACTTCTTGCAGGGGTAGTGCTGCTTCTCCTCCAGCTTCACCTTCTGGCCCAAACCATCCTGCTCTTTTTTCCTCTTCCTCCCTCGCTGGCCTTCCTCTTCCTCCTCCTCCTCCTCTTCTACCTTGGCTAGCTCCTGGGACCGGGTTGCCATGGTCGGTTTGGTGGCTCTGGATGCCCGAGTACCCCTGCGGGGCTGCCCGCCCTTTTCCCTTTTCATTTCTGACATGTCTTCATCGTCGTCATCATCATCCTCTTCTTCTGTCGTCTCCTCCAGGTCTTCCTCTTCACTGTGCTCCTCCTCTTCCTCTTCACCCACCTCTGCATCCTCCTCCTCTTCCTCCTCCTCTTCTCCTTCCTCATTCTCCTCTTCCCCTTCCTCCTCCGTGTCACGCCCATCACCATCAGGCCTTCCCATCACAGCTGCCTCGCTGGCCACTGCCTTCCCCTCCATGCCCTTGGAGACGTTGAGGGTCTGGTTGTTGAGGTTCACCTCCACGATGATCTGCTCCCGGTTGTACGAGCCCTGGCTGTCCAGGTCCTCCTCGGACTCCTCCCCTTCTATCTTGCAGACAGCATCCGGACCACCACCTTTCTCCTCCTTGTAGTACTGCTTGGCTGGACCAGGGGGGAGCGCCCCACCGCCCGCTCCATCCTCCACCCGCACCGAGTAGGGGTCATTGCCCTCCCGAGCATAGATCTTGGGATGAGGGGCGTCCACCTCCTGCTTGATCTCGCAGTAGTAAGGTGGGGGCCCGGCGCAGCTCTCAGCAGGCAGGGCCATCTCGGAGGCCAGGCTGAGCGAGCGGGTGTCCAGCAGGTCCTGGCAGGAGGAGGCAATGTTGTTCATCTGCAGCACGGCGGCCGCGTTCAGCACGTCCTGCACATTGCAGGCGTTGACGAGGAGCTTGGAGGTGTAGATGAAGTTGAGGATCTGCTGCAGGCCCTGTGAGGTGAGGGCCTCCAGGGAGAGCTCCACGCGCTGCAGCTGCTTGTTTTGGGTGAAGAGGGAGTGGAAGAACTGGCTGTAGGCCGCCAGCACCCCCTTGTGCGCTGGGAAGATGCTCTTGTGCTGCACCAGCACGATGTCCACGTCGCACAGGTCCGGCTGAAAGAGGCGCTGCTCGTTCAGTCTGTCCATCAAACACGTGAAGTGGAGGGCTACATCCTCCACCAGGGAGTACTCAGCTGAAGGGTAGTCAGTCGTCTTTTCGACTATCAGCTGTGGGGAGGGAGGAAGAAAAAGAAAATCATCCAAAAGGGCACTTTTCCTAGGGAAAAGACCCTCCCAGCCATGCCAGCCGCCCCTGCCCCTGCTTCCAAGTCAAAGATGCCAACTGAGCAGCTCCACTGTCAGCCTCAGCTTGGAGATGCCAGCCAAAAGGTTCAACCACCAGACTGTGTGCTTCAAAACACCAAGACACTCTAACACTAAGCCTAGTTTGGAGATACCAGACAAAATGCTCAAGCACCAGGCCTACCTAGCTTAGAGACACCAACCAAGGAGCTCCACCACCAGCTTGAGTCTGGGAGACTCAATAAAGAAGGAGAAAGGCCAGGCCGAGGCCATATAAGCATCCACTGACATGTCTTCAGCCTGGGTAGGAGGCACGATGGCCACCTCACCACCAAGGAAGACTAAAGCCTGGCTCAGCTGTCCAAGCTTAGAGCCAGCACACAGGAGAGGGGATACTTTGACCTCCTGAACCAGATGGAGATCTTGGGAGATATTTACCCCATGCAGGAAGCCAATTTTAGGCATCAGTTGAGATTTAACTCCCTACATAGAAGAAAACGAGGTTTTTAAAACTCCAGACTTCTACAAGACAGTTACAAAACCCCCAACGTTCTCTCCCAGGCTGCCCAGGGAGGTGGTGGAGTCACCATTCCTGGAGGGGTTCAAAAAACCAGGAAATGGTTTAATGGCCGCAGTGGTGCTGGGTTGGACTTGACGATCTTAAGAGGTCTTTTCCAACCTTAATGATTCTATGATTAACCTTCTTTTTTTCATGCCCATTTTAAATCACTTGGGAAAGGATCTACCTGGAAAAATCCAATTCAGGGAGTGGCATTCCCAGTCTGGGAAATGCTGCAGCTACCAACACCCCCAGGCTATGTTTGCTGCAGGTTTCATTCAGCTCAAATGTATTCTGCACGGTGCAGACCACTCCTGAATGTTCAGCAGCTCTCCTGGAAATACCTAAACTCCAGAATGGCTTTGCCAGCTGCATCCCAAATGCAAGGGATATCCCATGTCCAAAGTCCCACATCCTCTACTGAAAGGGATATTCCCTTTCCTTCTGCTTCTCTTTGGCTTTCTGTGCCATCATGGATGCAAATGGATCCAACCACACTGACATTCCCTTTCCCAACAATTTTGGGATGTGAGCAAGGATGTGGTGCAGGACAGTGGTGTAGATGGAGGGTTCAGCCTCCTGGGTTTATCCTGCACCTCCTGCTCTGAAAAAAAGTTACTCAGCTCCCATATTTTCTGGGACAAACAGCAGCTCTTGTTCAACACACAAATTCCAGCAAGACACATTTTGTTTGTCCTTTCTTCTTTTTTTGTTTTTGTGAGCCAAAGGCAAAAGCACACACAGGCAAAAATGTCTGAATACTATAAAAGGGTGTTTGCTTCTCTGTTTTCTCAAAAGGCAAAAAAAAAAAAAAGAAACAAAACTCAGAACACAAAACCCCCAAAATCCTTCCCCCTCCATTCCAAAACGTTTCATTTCTGCTCCTCGGTCAACGGAGTCATTGGTTTCCTGTGGTCCCAATGGCCCTGGGGAGCCTCAGCAAATGCTGGCAGCCACAGAAAAGAGGGAAAACAAACAAACAAACAAACAAAAAACCCCACATTTTTTCTAAACTCTTGGCTCTGCAACCTGGAGTGGGGCAAAGAGGCAGTAAAAGAAAAATTAAGTAACTATAAGATATTTTTCTATTGTACATATTTGCGTATACGGTTGAGTCAGCATCCCTGGATGTGTTTAAAGGTGGTTTGAATGTGGTGCTTGGGGATATGGGTTAGGGGTGAACTTTGTAGAGTAGGGTCAACAGTTGGACTTGATGACTCCAGGGGTATTTTCCAACCTGAATGATTCTATGATAAACATATTAAAAAATACATTATAGAATCATTCAGGTTGGAAAAAAAGCTTTAGGATCATCAGGTCCAATCATCAACCCAGCACTGGTAGGTCACCACTAAACCATGTCCCTCAGCACCACATCTACACAGCATTTAAATCTCTCCAGGGATGGGGACTTCACCACAGCCCTGGGCAGCTTGTTCCAGGCCTTGACAGCCTTTTTGGGGAAGAAATTGTTCCTGATGTCCAACTTAAATCTCCCCTGGCTCAACTTGAGGCTGTTTCCTTTTGTCCTACCACTTGTTACCTGCAAGAAGAGAACAACCCCCACCTGGCTCCAACCTCCTTTCAGAGAGATGTAGAGAGTGAGAAGGTCTCCCCTGAGCCTTCTTTTCTCCAGGGTGAACAACCCCAGTTGCACATATAAAGAGTTTAAATACATAAATAAATAAATAAATGTCAACATATGAACATTTAATACACGTGAACATCAGAGATTCTCTAAGAGTATTCCTGTATGATTATATAGACCTCATATCTACTGCATAGAATAAGAGAAAACATACAGACAAACATATGAACACTCTTTATTTTTATATATATATATATATATTTATACATATGCTATAAAATACTGCATCCCAACTGGAACACCCATCCACCCACCCACCCCTCCCCATTCTCTAAGCCTCATGTCTGCCAAGGACATTTCTTCAGGATGAACTTGGCTGGCTCAGGCCCCCCTCTGAGCACAGAGAAAATGAAAAATGATATAATAAATATCGAACGCCGAAGAGACAGCTCTGCTGAGAGCGCTGCTCTCTGCCAAGGCCTCTCCTGCTTTGCTTTTGCTATGAAAAAAGAAATGAATTTAGTTTTGGTTTGGTTTTTTTTCCCCCTGGGAGCCACCTCACCTCGCTCCCCCCATAGGATGCCCCAAGCTTGGCACGGCCACAGCTGTGGAAAGCAACAAAGCTGGGGAAGGGTCTGGAGAACAGGTCTGGTGAGGATCGCCTGAGGGACCTGGGGTTGGTTAGCCTGGAGAGGAAGGAAGCTGAGGGGAGACCTCACTGCTCTCTTCAACTGCCTGAAAGGAGTTGAAGTGGGGGTGAGGTGGGGGTTGGTCTCTTCTCCCTAACATCAAGTGATAGAACGAGAGGAAATGACCTGAAATTGTGCTAGGAGAGGTTTAGTTTGGGTATTAAGAAAAATTTCTTTCCTGAAATAGTGGTCAGGGATTGGAAGAAGCTGCCCAGGAAGGAGGTGAGGTCACCATCCCTGTAGGTGTTCAAGAAAGGTGAAGACAAGGCACTTTGAGATGTGGTTTAATGGCCAGGGTGGTGTTAGGTCAATGGTTGGACTCCATGGTCTCAGAGGGCTTTTCCAATGGGAACAATTCTATGATTCTGTGGAGAAATTGATGTAAATCCAGGGGAAGTGAGGCTGCTGGGCAGCATCGCCTCTGCACAGCCCAGCCTGGAAAACAAAAGCTGGGGTGGTTTTTTTTTTTTTTGCTTCAGATCGAGGGTTTTTTGGCAAAAGGGGCTGACCCCTCACCCAGCAGTGGGCTTGCCAGGCAGCTCTAATCAGTCCCAGCAGCGGCGAGGACAATGCGTGTCTTGGCTCTGTCCCGCCGGTGACTTCAGCCCAGGCTTGTCAGCAGGAGGTTTCTGCTCTTTATTGCTATCAGATGCTTTTTGTGAGCCTGCCCAGAGCTGGGGCTCCAGCCAGGATGAGAGGCGCCCGGCGGGGTGAGATCCCAAGAAAGACCCCAACTCGCCCCAGAAATAGCCCTCTGGCAGTTCTCATCCCTGCAACTCCACCAGAGAGGAGAAACTGGATTAACAGGGATTAATGGGAAGGTTAAATCCATTACCCTTCCCCAGGGAAAGCACAAATACTGTCCAAAAATATTTTTTTTTCAATTAATTCAGAAGTCATGCTTTTAAAATATTTTACCAACATTTTACTTAAGTTTTACTTAGATAATATTTTGCTTAGATAATACCTTACTTAGATAATATTTTGCTTAGATAATATCTTGCTTAAATAATATCTTGCTTAAATAATATCTTGCTTAAATAATATCTTACTTAGATAATATTTTACTCAGATATTTTATTTAGATAATATTTTATTTAAATAATACTTTACTTAAATAATACTTATTTTTTAAATAAATTAAAAAAAAAAAAAAATCACAGTTTTGGTCTTTTCCACTCCCTTGGCCCCTTAAGTCAGTTCAGTCCCCAAATCAGCCCAGTATAGTACCACAGCAGCAGGCCACTCATCCCATCTCCATCCCATGTCTGGACAACTTGGGATGATCACTGGGTGCATCCAACTGGTGCAAACCCTAAAACTACCCTCTGGGTAGTGTCCTGGCACTGTTGGCAGCAAAACCAATCCCAATAAAAATCAGCAGCAGCAGTAATAAAAATTATTCAAAAGCAGCATGACTCCAAAGTCCCCACCCCAAGGGGATGGCAGCACCTCCAGACAGCCCTCCCCACCCTGACACTGCCCCTCAGCTCTATTTTAAGAGCCTTTTCAAGGGATGCTGCTAAAGCCCCATCCCAAAAATGCCAATGAGAGGATGGGGAAGATGCTTGGGGTGAGGCTGGATCAAGGGATGCAGGTTGGCTCTGAGGAAGACATAGAAGTGATATAGGAATGGTGGTCAAAGGAGATGCTGCTGTTCCCTGGAGCAGGGCAGCTTCTCTCCAGCAAACCCACCAAAATTCCAGCTGTAATAGATGGATCCAGAGCACAGCCCCACTCCATTTCCACCCAGCATATGCCTCAGTTTCCCCAAGCAGCCACACCAACCCCCAATCAGCTCCCTTGCAAGGAGGCTGCTGCTGGGTTTAAGTCACTGTAAGAGGAGAAAATGCTGTTTATCCTAGCAGGTATTAAAAAGCCAGACCCCTCAATGCTGCTGCAGCACTAAAACCCCCTCAGGGACCAGGAGGTCAGGTCACTCTGGGTACATTTAAATACTCCAAACTGCAGCCCCCCAGAAGCCCATCTCTGACATCCCCCAGCCTCTCTACTTCTTAACTTTTAGCCATTTCTATTGCTCTCATTGCCAGATATCAAGGACCACAGGTACCCCTCCCCTGTCCTAGCACAAGGACAAGGGTTTGGGGGGCATAAAAAGCCTATTTAGGTGGCCATAGCCCCTCACTTCACACCAGGCAGAGGGGTTAGACTAGCTGCATGCAAACCAATTTCCATTCAACACAAAATTTGGGGATTTCCTTCCAATTTTCAACCCCCAAACTCCTAGGAAAATCAGCAATCTGCTTCTCTGTATCATTTCCAACCACCAAAACATTTACTGCTGACCTTCAGGATTAAATTGCACTAATGAAAAGGGCTTTAATAAGTTGATGAGTATGATGTTAGCACTTGCTTCTCAAAAAAAAAAAACCAAACCAACAAAAAGCAAAACCACCAACCCCCCACCCCATGTCCTATTCTCAATTTGAATTGAGAATTTGCATTTCAGGGCAGAAGAGCCTGGCTGGAAACTATTTAATGCCAAAGCTTGACTTTTGCTAAAGGAAGGAATCATTTTAAAAACCTCATTTTTACAGATTTTTTTTCTCCAATGATACAAAGGGACATTGTTAGGCTTCTCAAAGACACCAGGGATTTTGCTTTCAATCCATAGTCATTACAACTTGACCTCTGCCTTCAAGACTCTTGGTTGAAACCTCCAGCCTTTTCTCCACAGTTCTGAGTCCACATAGGGTTGGATTTCCTAACGATGATGTGATGCTTGCATCTTCCCATGAGCTCCTAAATCAGGATGCGCGTGGATCGTAGCATCATTTTGGTTGGAAAAGACCTTCAAGATCATCAAATCCAACCATAAATGAATGGATAAAGCCACCTCAGAACCAGCAGCACTACCTAGACTCTACACATCCCACCCATCACCAAACCCACCTATTTTTGGACCACGGGATGCAACAAAACCCAGCAGTGGAATAAACCACATCCCAGCGGACCCTTCCTTCACCTATCGCCTACCTTCCCCACTCTGCTTGCTCCTCACCTCCCTCCCCTGGCACCTCCTCCTGCAGCACAGCACCGTGTTGGGTTGGTGGTGGGGGGGTTGTTCTCCTCTCTGACAAGTGTTTTTATTTAATTAGGGAAGGGTTGTCCGGAAAAACAAGCAGGAAGGGAAAACTATTAATAGCTCGGCCGCAGCCCCGCCTGGCGAGGCGCCGGCCGACACGGCCCCGAGCACCCACCGCCGCATCCTGCCCCTCGGGATGCTGTCAGGGCTGGACCATCACCATGGATGGTCCCATCTCAGCTCTGGAGCCTGGGGACGGTCACATCCTTTAGGATGGTGGTGTCACTGTCCCAAATGGTCATTTTTCCCCCCTACATGCTGTCTAAAAGGACTGAGACTATCCAAAACAGAGCCATATGTAGGCTTTAGGGAGAGGAAGGGGCTCAGCAGTGCTCCCAGAGCCCACTGGGCACCCCAAAAAACATCTTCCAGCCTCTGCACAAGTGAAGATGATGTTGGGTGCCCTAAAAAACATCTCCCAGCCTCTGCATATGTGAAGAAGAGCATTAAGCTGTCTGAGGGACAGTCAGATTCTTCCAGCGCTTTTCTTTTTTCTCCCTTTTGGTTATTCTGTTAATAGCATCCAGCATCTGCAAGCTTTGACTCAAAGATGTTTTTCCAGAGAGCAGCCTGGAAAGCCAGCAGCAGCACCAGGCTCTATGGGACCATCCAAGGGAACAGTGACAAATCCTTCCCCAGTCTCTGTCACCCTGCAGTCAAGTAGTCAGTTCTACAAACAGGGAAAAGGTTCCTTTGAGCTTTTTTCTAAACACCGTGGCCTCCCAATGGCCTGGGAAGAGCAGAGGACTAAGTGGGGTAAGCAACACTACCACAACAGCACCAGGGACACCATGCCTCCGTGCCACCACAGATCCAAGCACGATGCTGGAGGGCATTGCCAAGCTCTGAGATCAGTTTGGTAACCTCAATGTCCATCTCAACACCCGTGAAGGCTGCACAAACACAGCCTCCCTGCTGCAAAAACAGGACCACAGAATCATTTCAGTTGGAAGAGACCTTTAAGGACATGGCGCCTGACCGTTCATCCAACACTGCCAAATCACCACCAAACCATGTCCCTCAGTACCACATCTACAGAAGCTTCAGGCCAACACCATATTGTTTTCAGCTCAAGACAAGACCCATTCCCTCTGCTCCAGCTGCAGAGGGGAAGCACTGAAGCTAGGCTGGATGCACCCCTCCATCTGTCCATTCTCCCCCAGTCTGGGACAAAAGGGGGTTCTTCTGCAGCTCAGGCCAGACCCAACACGTGCTGCAAAAGCTCTGCAGGTAACTCAAGATCTTCACTGAGCCCACAGCAAGGTCTGGTGTTAAGCCCCAAATGGATGGGGCTGGATTTTGGCAGCTAGCATCCTCCTGGCAAATATCGCACACTGCCCAGGCAGAGCAGACAAGCCATGGGGTCCCCGCCAGTGCCTGGCACAGCCAGTGACACCCAGCTGATGGAGATGTCCCCAGGCCACTGCCCTGGCACGGGAGCAGGCAGCAGGACGGGATGCTGCCCTCATGTCTAGGGGATGCAGGACCTCCTGCAGAGTCACTGCTGGGATGCAAGAGCCCGGGGGGAGACACACAGACACACACAAAGCTGCTGTCCCCCTCCCTCCCCTGCCCAAGAAAAACAAGAGGAGGAAAGATCGAGGGAGGAAACGAGGACAAAACCCAACACTGACCTCCCCAGCCGGGCTGGCGGCCAAGCGGCTGCGCCAGGGCCAGCTCCAGACCGCTGCCCAGCCCGGCGTGAGGCTGAGCAGGCAAGCATCAGCCCCTCGAGATGCTATGGATGTCCCCTGAGCCACCAAGGATGGGTACAGTGTGGCAGAGGGTGCACCGAGCACCCCATGGCCCACAGAATCCCTCCAGGGACCACTTGATCTCAAAGGTCTCTTCCAACTTCAACGGTTCTATGGTTCTACAAAATTCAGTGCATGGATGGGTGCAGGGAGGCAGCCACCCTGCTGCTTGTGCACAGCCTGAAGCCATTGCATCCCCAAGCCAGCCCCACACCCAAGTGCTGCCATGCAATGGTCAGGAAGAAGCGGAGATCCCTGGAAGGGAAGCAGGATGGATGCACAAAGCTTCCTTCCACATGCTGCTAAGTTAGGCTGGTATCAGGCAGCAGCATCCCCTTGCCCTGCAGCATGGTGTCCATCCTTGGGAAAGCCACTGTGACCTTCCAGATGGACCAACAGTAAGATGCTGGGGATGTTTAGACTGGATATTAGAAAAAATTTCTTTATGGAAAGGGTGGTCAGGCATTGGAACAGGCTGCCCAGGGAGATGGTAGAGACACAATCTTTGGAGGTGTTCAAAAAACGTGTGGACATGGCACTTTGGGACATGGTTTAATGGCCATGGTGGTCTTAGGTTGAGGGTTGGATGCCAATGATCTTAAAGATCTCTTCCAGCTGAAGCAATTCTACGATTCTGTGATTCTATGAGATATGACACCTCCATGGTTTGCCCCATCAGATCCTAAACCCACAGTATTCCAAGTCCTAACCCAAAGTCTAACCCAAGTCCAGACCACAAAATTACCACAGAGGTCCAAGGTTAAGCTAGCACACTCTCTCTCCCAGTATCTTGGGCAAGGCTTTCCATGCAGGAGCATACTCCCTAAATCCTGGCACTGCCTCCCCAGATGGTCCCCACACCCAGCTCCATCTGACACCCAGCCCTGAGCAGGCAGCACCACTCACTCTCCTCCACTTCAGCCATCCTTTAAGACTTCAACGTTTTTAGGAGCGTGCATTAAAATGGATTATTTTTATCATGTCTGTCCAGCAGACTCAGCAGCTTGGGGAGCTGAGCTTTACCTCAGACAGGGTGTTGGCAGCCCTGGCTCCAGGCAAAAGATATAGTCATAAAAAATAATAATTAAAATAAGACAATTTATGGTAATTAAGTTCTCTGCTCATTGTATCTGCCACGACTGCCATGGCCAATCTTTCCCCATATATCCACAATCATCCAAGGTCTCACCATCAGGAGAGGCAGCCAAAGCACCAAGGTTGGGGCCAGCAGCCCTGAAGAACATAGGGACAAAACATTAGGAAGAAGTTCTTCTCCATGAGGGTGGTGAGACACTGGAACAGGCTGACCAGGGAGGTGGTGGAAGCCTCATCCCTGGAGGTTTTTAAGGCCAGGCTGGAGGTGGCTGTGAGCAACCTGATCTAATGTGAGGTGTCCCTGCCCATGGCAGGGGGGTTGGAACTGGATGATCCTTGAGGTCCCTTCCAACCCTAATTCTATGATTCTAAGTCCCTGGGTATCCCCACATGGGAAAGCCAACAGGGCCAGCCCTGCCCTACAAATGCCACTCCAGCAACACAACGGTCTAACATCTAACACCACTTGGTGGTTGGACTCAAGGACCTTAAAGGTATTTTCCAATCAAAACAATTTTAGGATTCTTTTAGAAATAAGAAGAAAAGTCAGGGGCAAGTGAGAGAGCCCATCTCTGATCTCACCCCTCCCCACTGGCCACAAGATCCTGTGGGATGTCAGGGGATACAAACTAGGATACAAACCACACAGGGGGCATGAGGATCCCCTTTTTCAGGACCATACAAATGCAGCACCAAAATAAGAACTCCAGGTGTTGCCCTTGGAGGAGAGCACTTTGTCACAGCCATCGCCACGTCCCCACCTAAAAAGGCTTGAACGCAGCAGTAGGGGAATGCCCTTAGTTTTCTCCTCCAGCCAGAGTGATGAGGCAAGATGGGAAAATCAGCGATTCCCCCGAAACCCTCAGAGCCCCCCTGATGTTTTGACACATTCAGTTCACCCACCACACGTTTCTCCCTATTTCTTTCCCTGCCCTCAAGCAGGAAAATCTGCATCTCAAAAATCACCAATATTTGATCGACTGGCAGGCACAACCTTTCCTGCTGCTCCTTCCCTTCCACAAAGGCAGCATCTCCCAAGGCAGCAGCGGGTTATTTTCGTGAAGGGGGTGACATGCCTCCTCTCCAGACGCCAGACAGAAATGCAAGGCCGTTTATCTCGCCCGACTCCAGGGGCTGGCTGCTAATAACCCAACACGCCGTTAATTCCGCACAGGGAGAACAAAGCTCCATCGTCAAGCCAAGCCGGGTGGCCAAGGGGACCCTCCAAGCTGCCCTGGCAAAACCCCTGGAGCAATGCTTAGCCCAGTCAGCAACCTCAGGGAAACTCCATGGTCAGACCTGAAGCGCTTGCATCCAGCAAAGGTTTCACCCCACATCCAGAAAAAAAAAAATAGAAATAAATTAAAGCAATAATAAAGCCCTTCATGTCTTTTCAAGGAGGATTTTTGCTGTGCAAAGCTCATTTTCCTCTGGTTGTTGCCGAGGCTGGGTGTGGACGAAAGGTTTAATTCCCAACTTTTCCTCCTTATCCTCACAGAGCTGCCCACTCAGGTGGACCCTGGGCATTTCTATCCTCACCTTGGGGCATGAAATGTTCCCAAAACCCACCCTGGTGTGTGCCCTGCAGCATCTCCCTGCAGGTGGGATACAGGAGTGGTTTCAGCACTTGATTTAATGCTAGCAGGAATGTTCATAGAATTGTTTTGATTGGAAAAAGACCTCTAAGATCATCAAATCCAACCATTGACCTAATACCACCATGGCCACTAAGCCATGTCCTGAAGTGCCTTGTCCACCCCTGCAGGGACAGTGACTCCACCACCTCCTTGGGCAGCCTGTTCCAGCGCTTGACTGTTTTGCAGGCTGGCCAGCATGAACCTAAGTGTGACTCCAATTACCCCAAGTATAAGAGCTGGGGGGGTGCCAAGCCCCAGCCCAGCATCCCAGGCATCCCCTTGTGCACCTTGTTTATTTTTCCCTAAATCTTTCACTTTCTTACCCTTTCCAAAAAGCCACTCAAACACCTCCTGGCTCATGATCATGGGCACGGAGCCATCACTGGGGCAATCACAACCCTGCACTTTCAGGGATGGGGATGGCACTGAGGTCCCTGAGCATGGCACATCCCAAAGCATTTAGAACATCCTGAGGGATTTCCCTGTGCATCTTCCCAGCTCAGGCCTACTCTCTGCAAGCTAAACTAATCCCTCCCCCCAGCCCCCCAAAAAAAGTCCACCGGCCGCTAAAATAGGTCACTGCCACAGGCTGCCAGGCTCCTGCTGCAGCCCTTATCATTATTTCTTATAAGGTTTAATTATTATTAGTTATTGTTATTAATCATTATTAATAATCATTTTTTAAGAACAAATGGAAAATCCCTTTGCAAAGCCGAAGTGGGGTGGGATGCTGCACCCCTCCCCCTGCCACGCTCACGTCCTTGCTCCTCGGGGTGGTTTCAGCATCCCCCAGATCCCACTGGGAAAAAGGAAGCCCAGGACAGGAGCATGCCGGGGGTTGGGGCTGGGGACACACATACACAAGGAATTAGCAAAATGAAGGAGTCATCCGGGGAACAAAACGGGAAGCAGGAGGCAGCTCCTGCGCCAGCAAAGCCTCTGGCCTGGGCGACCAGGCAGCTCCAAAAGTTTCCCCCCACCCCAACGTACACCCCTCAAAATCTTCCCAGTCACCCCAGAGCTGCAGCACTGAGGCGGAGCTGGGGGAGTCTGGGCCAGCGGCCCCCCACAATGTTAAAGGTTGCTCACCCCTCTCGGGGGGTGTCAGGCCCTGCATCCCTCAACCACCCCCACCCCGGCACCCCACAAGGCACCCCAGAGGCGAGGGCGAGCCCAGCTCCCTCCATGGCCAAAAATGCTCCGTGCATGGAGGAGGGGCGGGCGGGGGGGATGTAGCATTTTTGGTGCCATTTTCTTTACAATTTAAACCACACAGCAAACCGTTTCCCCCTGCGTAACAAGGCGGGGGGGTTGTCCATGCAGACACACCCCCCCCCCCTAAATCAGCTTGCAATGACCTATTGCACGGGGGGGAGGAGGTTGCGCTGTTCCTATCCCCCCCCACCCCCCGCTTCCAGGCTCCATCTCCAGCCCTTCCGCGCACCCCCCGCGCCGGGATGCAGCAGCCTGCAGCTCACCCATGCAAACCACCAACCCCCCCCACACACACACTCCCCCCCGCCCCGAAAAACAACGAAAAAACAAACAACAAAAGCAAACCACCTTCATCCCAAGGATTGGGGCAAGTTTGGGAGGCCCTTTGCAAAGTCAGCAAAGCCCCGGGAACCCGAGGGAAGGGGGGGGTTTGGGGAGGGCTGGGATGGAGGTGGGGGGGGGGGGTTGGGAAAACAAAAAAAGAGGAGGGAAAAGGGAAAAAAGCGGAGGGGGGGGGGGGGAGAGGAGGGGAGGGGGGTTTGCAAAGCTCTACCATTTTGATGCAAAGGTCTCCGCGCAAAGGAGTCCCGGTCCTCCTCCGCTTGCCTGGGGTTTTTGCTCTCCATGAAAAAAAAAAAAAAAAAAGAAGAAGGAAAAAAAAAAAAAGAGATGTTGGGCTGGGTGGTTTGCTGGGCTGCTTGCTTGTTGGGGCTTTTTTCCTTCTTTTTTTTTTTTTCCTATTTTTTTGGGCTTATTTTTTGTTGTTGGCTGGCTTTTTTTTTTTTTTTTTTTTTTTTTTCCTTTTAGAAGAGGGGAGGAAGGGGGAAAGGGGGGGTGGAGGAAATTACCGAGCTGCCAGCTCTGCTTGCATCCCCCGTCCTTTTCCTTTTTTTTTTAAATTAAATTTTAAAATTATTTTTTCTTTTTTTCCTCCCTTTCTTCTTTCTTTCCTTTTTTCTTCCTCTTTTCTTCCTTTTTTTCCTTCCTTTTAATCCTTTCTTTCTTGCTTTTTTTTCCTCCCTCTTTTCCCTTTTTTCCTTTTCTTTTTTCTTTTTTTTTCTTTTTTCTTATTTTTTTCCCCTTCTTCCTCTCTTCCTCTTCTTGTTCTTCTTCACCTCCTCCTCCTCCCCATCGCCATGTTCGCCCCTTTTCGGAAGCCGGAGGAATGCGGAGCGGCGGCGGCTTCGGCTGCCAACAGCCCGAGGGCCGCTGATTGGAGCCGCCTCATCAGATGGGGCCGCGGCTGCCCCCCTTAAAGGGACAGGCCCCCACCACCGACAACCGCACCGCCCACTCAACCCGGGTCTCCCCCATCCCTTCTCCCGAACCCCATCCCTTCTCCCGAACCCCATCCCCAGGACTGGACCGATTCTTACTGCGCAGCATCACCCCGGGATCATCCTTCGGGGAGGAAACTGAGGCATGGGGAAACCCTCCCTGCAAAAAAAAAAAAAAACAAGTCCCCAGATACGTTTAGGGGTATGAAATCCCAGTTTGGGGGTCGTGGGATAATATTGGGTTTAGTAAAAAGGGGGGTGGGGGATTGGGATGCTGTGCTGCTATGGAGAGGAAACCCAGATCCCCCCAGGCAGATGCTGATCTGGGGGAGGAAGGGGGTTAAGGTATATTCAGACGGCTTGGCGAATGGCTGTGGCCCCCAAAACCACCCAAAATAGAGCAGCAAGGCTTTGGGGGGCAGAAAATCCCAATCTGAGGAGTTGTGGGGTAACATCATGTTTATTAAAAAACAGGGGTTTGGGGGCTTTGTTTAAAAAGGGATTTTCAGGGCACTCCCTGAAGGGAGTGGTATGGGGAGGAAATGGGGATCCCTCCACAGGCAGAAACAGATTTGGAGGAGTGCTTAAAGTACATGAGGAAGGGAATCTGGTGGATCCCCCCCATGCTCCCCAGGCTCCAGGACATGAAGATCGAGGCAGAGCCAGCTCCCAATTCCTCCCAGAACGTAGCAAGGCCTCATGATTTTGCCCACAGCTTTACTTGGATCTCCCTGATGCTGAGCAGGGTGGTGGGTTTCAGCACCTCAATGTCTCACAGCATTGTCTGGGAGCCAGGTCACCCCAAAACTTTCGTTCTGGAGATCAAAGAGGCAAAGCTGGAGCAGCCTCAAGGTGTCCAGGGAGACACCATGCAGGGTTCCATGGTGCTCCCACACCTCTAATATTAGCCCTGACTGACCATAGGAGGTTCCCCCAGGGCAGAAGATCCAAGAGGCACCCAACTGAGATTCATCAGGATGGTGACCACCTCCAAAACCCACTTCAGGCCCACCATCCCTGCAGACACCATCCAAAACATCAAAGACACATGAATTCCCTTCTACCACCCTACAAGCAGAGAAACACAATGGCTCCAAAGAGCCAAGCACGAGGGCTGGGGGCATCCCTGGAGACCCTGAGCTTCTCCATCTTCATCCCACCTTCTCAGCTCTTTTCCTAACCCCTCCCTTTTTGCAGACATAAATGTGGTAACGTCTTGCACTTGTTTAGACTCTGCTTTGGTTGCTGTGCACAGTAACTTCTTCCAGATGTGTGCAGCAATTTGCACAATGTCACCCTAGCCACGTCCTGCCTCTGCTGGCTTCATCTTATAGATACTGGGGTTTTTTTAACACCCTTTCTTGCTCTCAATGCTGCTCTGATCTACAGGAAAAAAATGCTGGCTGATGCCACCAGCACCTCTGCCCTATCAGAAAGCTTGTGAGATAAGTGTTTGGCCCATCCAGCATGTCTTGCACCCTGGAAATGTTTCCAAAAGCTGCATGAGCTCCTGGAAAACACCCTGCAGACACCCAGCCAGGGCTGGGTTGAGGGTGAGATGAGGCTGGAGATGGGAGCTTTGGAATTAAGCTCTGCTCTAGGGTCTAAATCTCTGCAGCACCTTCATGGGTGTGGCAGAGGGGGCCAGGGAGCTCCAGAGCTTGGAGTCCTCGAAGCTCTGAGGAATGCAATTCTACAGGGGTGGTCCAAGCCATTCTGGTGGGCTAGCCATGAGGTCATTGCCCTTTGGGGGATGCTGAGCTCACCTCTAACATGCACACCTTTGCCACGCCACACTTTTTGCATTCTGATGTGGGAGGAGCTCTTGCACCACCAGCACAAGGGGAAATGTCCTGGAAGAGGCACAACCGAGGACACACTTGAGTGAAACACTTTGTTTGATGAAAGTGACTACAGCAGCCTTGCTAGGAGGTGAAACAGATGTGGCTTCATTAGCCACAACTACCTGTGGACTCATGTGGAAATTTCTGAACCAGTTCCCAAAACTCCCAGCAAATCCCACCCAACCTGGTTTGGGATCATCATAGAGGGATCCAGGGGCCTGGATTTCAGTTCAGTCACTGTTGGGGAATGGGCTCTCCAGTAAGAAGGAAGCTCTGGAGAAGCTGGTAGGTAAATGAGGAGCACATGGAAGGAGTCCCTGGTGACACAAGAGAAATGTTAGGTCTCCTCCCCCATCTTTTTCCAGCACTGTGGTGCCCACAAAAGGGACATCTGCTGTAACTTTCCCTCTTCCTTTCTTTCACTGGGATATGAGATAGCAACCCAGTGAGTGCACAAGCTCATAAGGGCTCTTGAAATGAGCATAATGCAGGAACAAGAAAGCATTTAGGGAGACCAGGAGAGGTTCCTATTTCCTTGATGTAACAGATCTCTGATATTTCAGTTTGAATCTCCATAGCTTTGGCCTTCTCCAAGAAAAGCATCAGCAAGGACAAGGGCCAAGAAGAAAGCTGATATTCTGTAATAGCTCAGACAGCTTTGAGTTTGTGAGGACCCAGGCAAGAGCCTGGAGGTGGCACTTAGGGACATGGTTTAGTGATGGACTTGGTAGTGTTATGTTAATGGTGATCTTAATGATCTTTTCCAACCCCAGTGATCCTACAAAGAACCAAGTGGACTTGAAAGGTGGTGCTGTGTCCTCCTGCTGGCTCTGGCCTGCCTGGGCTGGATTCACTGCTTTCTATGCAACAACCATGTTCTGCATCTTCTGTAGGCTGGAAGTCCCATAGATAGATGCTCCAGGAAAAGGTGAGATGCACTTCCTTGGTGTCCACCCTTCCTGAGCCAGAACTGAGCCCCTAGGATGTCAGGCAGGCACATGCTTGGGTAAAGCAGGAGATGGAAAAGCATTCCAGATTGCCTTGGCCTCACCTTTGGGACAGAGGATGGAGGCTGCTGGGACATGGTCAGCCCTTTGGGGACTTATCATGGACTTGGCAACTGGTTCTACTCAGCAGCTGCTTTTCTGAGCAGGCGTATGGATCATGGAAAAGCAGGGATCAAATCGGGCCAAGAGAAGGAGAAAGAAAAAAAAATAAAATAGGGAAAGTAAGAACATTCCTGGAGGCTCTCTGGCCTCTCTCCCTCCAACCTCCTGAGAGGAGGAGAGAGACAAAACAAAAGGCACAAGAAAAGAATGAGCCAAAGCAACATTACCACGAGGCTTGCAAGGTCCAAAGCAAGCAGAGCTGTGATGCAACAAGCCAGGCTCCTTCCCTAAAGCCCATCAGCTCCTGGAGAACCCGGGGGTCCTGCAGGAGACTCTGTCCTTTTATGGCCAGGCAAGGAAGGCCGTGGCATGGGAGCTTTCCTACTAAGGGAAAACGTCTCCAACTTAGTGTTTGCCACGAGAACACCCACAGAGCATAGACAAGCTCTCAAAAAATGACTGAAATACTGCTACTTTGTCTTGACCCCAATTCTTCTTTTTTTTCTGTGGTTTGTTTTTGTTTTGTTGGGTTTTTTTACATCTTCCTCCCCCCCCCTTGATTTCTCTTCTCTGCCTCCAAACTGAGGGGAAAAATCAATTTTTAAAATAAAGAAAAAATAAATAAATCCAAACCTGGTTCTTCAGGCAGGGCTGGGCTGGAAGGTTTCAAGTGACACCTTCTGATCACCCTGGGGGGGATCAGGTTTAGAAAGGTTGAGTGAGGACACAGGGGTGAAGGCCACGAGCAGGCAGACCTCTGTGTGGAGGATGAGCTGCAGCCAGGCTGGTGTTTGTCCTCCTGACGTGGGGAAGGGCTGAGATCCAGCTCGGGGAAGACGTCGTTGCTCTGCTCTTAAACACAGCAGCGTCTGCCAAGAGCATCCAGCAGCCACTGCACATCCCAGCCTGGGCTGGCCCAGCATCTCGCTGCCCAAAAGGCAGCCAGCACCTCCCAGAGCTGCAGAATACACCTTGGCCCAGGTCAGATGGTGTTCTGCTTTCGAGGAAACACAGCTCCGCTGGGAACTGTTTTTTCTCTTTGGTTGGTGGAGGCAGGGAGGGAAAGCCACGTGGCAAATAGGACTTTGGCCCATCAGAATGTCCAGTGAAGCTCCTGAATTTGTGTTTTCTGTATTTATCCTGCCCTTGGTGATTTTCACACCAGCAGCTATCTGCTGGTTTCAGCAGCAGCCAGGTGATAATCCTCAGAGGAGCTCATATGGGATTCCAGGTCCTGTTTTCTAGTGGTTTTGTAAGTGAATTATAGCATCACAGAACAGTTTGGACTGAAAAGAACCTCAAAGGTCATCTAGTTCCAACTTCCCTGCCATGGCCAAGGACAATTTCCACTAGACCAGGTTGCTCAAAGCCCCATCCAGCCTGGCCTTGAACACTTCCAGGAATGGGGCATCCACAATTTCCCTGGGCAACCTGTTCCAGCACCTCATCAGCATGAAGGTAAAGAATTTCTTCCTTGTCTCCAGTTTAATCTCCCTCTCTTACTTTTAACCCATCACCCCTTGTCCTGTCACAAGCCCTGCTAAAAAAGTCTGTCCCCAGCTTTCTGCTCAGCCCTTTAAGTGCTGGAAGGCCACCAGAAGGTCTCCCTGGAGCCTTCTCTTCTCCAGGCTGAACAACAACTCTCTCAGCCTGGCCTCACAGCAGAGGAATTCCAGCCCTTGGATCATTTTTGTGGCCTCCCTGGGCCTGCTTCAACAGGTTTATGTCCTTCTTATACTGAAGACTGCAGAGCTGGCAGCACTGCAGGTGGGGTCTCTGCTAGCAGAGTGAAGCAGAGGGATAGAGTCCCCTCCCTCCACCTGCTGCCCACACTGCTGGGGATGAGCCCAGGACACAGTTAGAATCAGTGCTGCAAAAACTCAGCACTAGACCTGGTGCCTTGCAGTATTTTTGTCCAGGTAGGTCATCTAAATGTGTTCTAAGGAAGGAGAACAAGGTGCAGTTGACATTACCCTGCTTTTTTGACCTGGTCCTGTTCATCCTTGGGTGGAGTTAGAGCAGAGGATCAGAGCATTGCCAGGCCTTCATTTTTGGGGGGGAAAAGGACTTATTTCAAAACTACAGGTTTTAAGATTGAGGCCTGTGCAGTGGATTCATCAAGCAAGCCAAGCCAAGCTAAGCCAAGCCAAGCCAAGCCAAGCTGTCCTCACTGCAGTTGTGTTGGAGGAACGATGCCTATTAACAACTTGACTTGGCAGGTTCAACGGTTTGGGGAAAGAAACATTTTTATTCTCCCAGCAGGTCTTTCTCCAGCCATCCTTGGCTACTGCTGTCTTCAGGCATGGACAATTTAACTCTTGTTATGTTCAGGGCACTGGACAAAAGTAAATTCAATGAAGTCTAACCTTTTCCCATGAAAAAAAAAACCATGTGTGGAGTCTAGGTTGTAGGTGAAAAACCTCAGGGTTTTATCAATGTTTTAAAATACCTCAGCAAGATCACTAAAGAAACTAAGTTGCCACAGCACTGGAGAAAAGGTCCTTTTGTTGCTCAAAAGCTGTTTTAAAGCCAAGAAGTAAAAGGTAAAGCTTTAATGGTCACTTTTCAGGATGGAAAAGCGTCCATGCTATGGTTCACCAGAGATGGAGTCTGGGGTTTTGCAACATCCTTATCAACAGTCTGGAGGAGTAAGACCAAACCTACAGCTTCACACCTGTGGGTGACCACATTTGCAGGGTCATCAAGAGCCACATCCATGGCAGGAAACTCTAAAAGGTTCTCAAGAAAGAATGAAAAAAAAAAGGGGGAAAAAAAAAAGCAGAGAAGAAAGTTTGAAACAGGCCCTGGACACATGAAGTAAAGCATCTGGAGGAAAAAGGTCTAAACCATGCTTGTGCTATGCTGAGGTTGGAACCAGCAGCTGAGCTCTTGGATTGCCACCAGCAGCTCTCTGAAATAGCTGGCTCAACATGTAGCCAAGGCAAATTCAAGGTGGCAGCCAAAAAAAGCCCAGGAATTGCTGTTTCTCTGCCTTCCCTGAGCACATCCAACTCTCAGGGCATCACTTCACTGCTGCAGCAAACCCTGATGAGTCCACGTCTCGATTCCTATGTGTGGTCCTGATCTCCAAGAGGAGCAGGATGGCTCTGGAGAAGCAGAAAGAAGAGTGACTAAATTATTAGTGGGATGGGGCAGCTGCTTTACCAAGCAAATTGGCAAGCTCAGGACCCTTTAACCTGAAGGAGGGAAGGCTGTTAGGAGCTTCTGAGCAAGGCACAGCAATTCAAACCGTTACTGAAAGGAGCAGATCAGTTTGGAACAAGTAACAAACCTCCTTCATTCAACAGGGTGGCCAAGAGCCAAATACATTGAGAGATTCAAAGAGGAGCTGAGGAAATTCATGAGCAATAAGTCTACCAGCAGGTACTAGAGCCTTGTGTTGCACCAGGGGAGGGTTAGGTTGGACATTAGGAACAATTTCTTCACTGCAAGAGTGGTCAGGCACTGGAACAGACTGCACAGGGAGGTCGTGGAGGTGTTCAAGAAATGAACTTGGGCACTCTGGGAGATGGTTTAGTGGCCATGGTGGTGTTAGGTCAGTGGTTGGACTTGACAGTCTTGGAGGTCCTTTCCAACTGAAAGGATTTCATGATTCTACTGGAAGGAATGGGCAGGCTGGTACATATCAATGCCCATCACACAAGGATTGCTGATGCTGGGAGAGCAGAGTGGAATGGACTTTCATCTTTGGCCAGAGTATTTTCTCCAGTCACTGCTGGAAAAGTCTATGAGGCTGGATAAACTTCCAGGAACATGGAGGAAGTTACTGGGCCAGACACACCCAAATCCAGTGAGATGCACTCAGATTACTACTTATCACCTCTAGATTTCATCAAGAAGTAGTAGGATTGAGTCCATATCCAACCCATAGATAAAAGATAAATTAAGGGAAAAACTACTCTGAGGGTGCCAGAGCACTGACCCAGGCTGTCCGGAGAGGTTGTGGAATTTCCTTCTTTGGAGAGATTCCAAACCCACCTGAAATGTGATCCTGAGCAACCTGCTCTAGGTGACCCTGCTTTCAAAGGGGGGCTTGGACTAGATTCCCCAGAGGTCCCATCCAACCCCTGCCATTCCCTGATCAGGAGCTTCTGTCCCTGCATTGTCTTGTGCAAGCTTAGGGACTGAATCCTGTGAGAGCTCAGAAATGTTCCAGGGTCACCCACAAGTCACGTTCCCAGTGCAGCTTGTGTTGATGAGCCAGGTGTGAGAGCTGCATGGGACTTCCCAGCACGGGGTCCACAGTTCAAAGGCATCTTTGCATATCAAAGGATAACACAGTAAGAAACAGCATTTCATTAGTCAGGAAGTTCTAAATTGATATCTTGATTGAAATAATTATCAAGAATTACAGGAAATACCCAGAGATGCATTTATATTCAAGAGAGTCTTCAGGCTGAGAGTTGAGGTTGTTCAGCCTGGAGAATAGAAGGCTCTGGGGAGACCTTCTGGTGGCCTTTCAGCACTTAAAGGGGACCTACAGGAAAGATGGAAGGGACTTTTTACAAGAGCATGTAGTGACAGGATGGGAGGTAACAGTTTTGAACTGCAAGAGGGTAGATTTAGAATGCATAAAAGGAAGAAAGTCTTCACTGTGAGGGTGGTGAGACACAGGAACAGGTTGCCCAGAGAAGTTGTGGATGCCTCCTCCCAGGAAGTGTTTAAGGCTAGGTTGGATGAGGCTTTGAACAGCCTGGTCTAGTGGAAGGTGTCCCTGGCCCATGGCAGGGGAGTTGGAACTAGATGATCTTTAAAGACCCTTCCAACCCAAACCATCCTGTGATTTGGTGGGTAGAAGAAACCTTGTCCCCAAGAGAGAGTTTCTGTTCTGAAAAGCTCAGGGAACATGCACCAAAAGTCAGGTTTTCAAAGATAAAGTTCCAGAGGGAACTAGAAAGATGGCCTCTGAGGGTGACTGTGGAAAAGGAGCAATGGGCACCTTCAGCCAAGGGTTTGTAAGACCCAGTACAGAACTGTAGAATGGTTTGGGTCAGAAGGGAACTTTCAAGGTCATCTAATTCAAGTGAGCAGGGACATCTTCAACTAGAGCAGGTTGCTCAGAGCCCTGTCAAGCCTGACCTAGAATGGTGGTAGGGATGAGGCTTCTACCACCTCTCTGGGCAACCTGGGTCAGTGTTTCCCCACCTTCAAATGTCCCAAATCTCCCTGTTTTCAGTTTAAAGCTATCACCCTTTGTCCTGTCACAACAGACCCTGCTAAAAAGCCTGTCCCCATCATCACATCCAGAAGCTCAAATCAGGCAAGCTGAACTTCAAATTAAAGACAGCAGCTCCTACTCAGATCCCCACATTCCCAGCATGGCTGGAAGAGGAAAGATGGCAGGGACAGAAGACATGAAGCTGGAGGAAAGTAGTGCTGGAAGGAGGGAACATTGCTTGCAGGACTGATTTATGATCCATCGGGAAACCGAAGAGATACACAGCCTGAGTGTCCCTGGGGATCTGTCCCAGGCCTGGTACTGCTCAAAATATTTTTATAATAATTACTTGCATGAATAGAAAATTTGCTTCTTCCAGCTGCAAATGATACCAAGCCGGGAGGGACTTCAAGTACTTTGGAGGCTGGGCTGGAACTTCAAAACAATCTTGACGCATTAGAGAAATAGCCTGGGAAAAAAAAATAGGCTGCAATTTGGTAGAAACAAAGGGAAAACTGACTGCTTGTGTAAGAGGAGTCGAGCTGCAGAGCAGAGCATGGGCAGGGAGCGGGGCAGCCCGGAAGAGGCAGCATCCCTGCCTGGATGTGAGCAGCTGTCCTCACGCTACTGCAAAAGCAGCAAAACCACAGGCAGGGCCAGGTAAATGTCTGCAGGACACATGGAGAGACGCTTGAGATGCACAGGGCAGCAGGAAGCCTTGGCTGGTGTGTGTGCCTCTGTCCTTGGCACTGGTGAGGCTGCACCTCGAACACTGGGTTTAGTTCTGAGCCCCTCACTTTAAGGACATCAAAGGGCTGGAGAGTATCCAGAGGGCAACAATGCTGGTGAAGGGTCTGGAGAACAGGGCTGGTGAGGAATGGTTGAGGGAACTGGGGGTGTTCAGTCCTGAGGGGGCTGAGGGGACACCTCATTGTTCTCTACAACTCCCTGAAGGGAGGTTGGGGTGAGGTGGAGTCCAGGCACAAACTGAACACGGAAACTTCCATCTGAACATGAGGAGAAACTTACTTACTGTGAATGTGCTGGACACCTGGCCCAGGCTGCCCAGAGAGGCTGAGTCTCCTCTGGAGAGATTCCAAACCTGCCTGGACATTGTGATCCTGGGCAACCTGCTGTAGGTGAAACTGCTTTAGTAGGGGGTTGGACTGGATGATCTGCAGAGGTCCCTTCCAGGCTCTACTCTTCTGTGGTTTCACATGTGCAATGCTACGTACTGCAGAGGGATTAGAGGGATGCTATTAAATTCAAGACTGGGTTCCTTTCACTGTCTGTAGACATTTTAAAAAGAGTTTTAACTTGCCACAACAGTTAAAGCACTTTAAAAACAGGTAGAAAAATAATTTCTGTTTTACAACCATATAATAAATAATAATTAAAAAACCACCAGAATTATTTCTATGGATGTTAAATAGGGGTGGAGCATGCAAAGCTTCAAAGCTTTATCTCCCCATGATTTAAATCCCAGGCAGTGCTCTGTTTGGAAATGACACCAGATGGATTCCTGAGTGCAGCTCAAGGTCATCTAAATACTGTGTTCTGCTCCCTACTGGATGTGTGATCACCACCAACCACACAAAGCCTTCGACAGAAATTTAATACAGCACCACAGACTTAGTGAGCTTCTGCAAGAGCTCTTCAGATGCATCCTACCCTCCAGTGCAAGGACACAAACTGCCCTTGTTTAAAAGTGATAGAAGAGGAAGGAAATCTCCCTGCACGTTGTTATCATAGGAAAAGGGCATTTATGCCACTGCTTTGTAAATTGGAGCTTTGTGAGGAGCTGTCTGGCAGCCAGGTGGTTTACCTAATACTGGCTTGTTCAAGTCATTCACCTGCAACTGGAGCCAGGCTTGCTCTTTGAGCTACACCACAGTATGCCCTGGACTTGGCACTGGTGAGGATGCACCTCAAATACTGGGTTCACTTTTGGGTCTGTCACTAGAAGAAGGACATTGAGGTGTTGGAGTATGTCCAGAGAAGGGCAGCAAAGCTGGGGAAGGGTCTGGAGAATAGCGGTGGGGAGGAGTAGCTGAGGGAACTGGGGTTGGTTAGAGGAGGCTGAGGAGAGAGATCATTGCTCTCTACAACTCCCTGAAAGGAGGTTAGAGTGAGGTGGGGGTCAGCCTCTTCTCCCTAGTATCAGGTGATGGAAGAGGAAACAGCCTGGAATTGTGCCAGGGGAGCTTTAGGTTGGGGATTAGGAAAACTTTCTTTGCTGCAAGAATGGAGAAGAGAAGGCTCCGAGGTGACCTTCTTGTGGCTTTCCAGTATCTGAAGGGGGCCTACAAGAAAGCTGGGGAGGGACTTTTTAGGCTATCAGGTAGTGATAGGACTAGAAGGAATGGAATAAAGCTGGAAGTGGGGAGATTCAGGCTGGATGTGAGGAAGAAGTTCTTCCCCATGAGAGTGGTGAGAGCCTGGAATGGGTTGTCCAGGGAGGTGGTTGAGGCCCCATCCCTGGAGGTGTTTGCAGCCAGGCTGGATGAGGCTCTGGCCAGCCTGATGTAGTGTGAGGTGTCCCTGCCCATGGCAGGGGGGTTGGAACTGGATGATCCTTGTGGTCCCTTCCAACCCTGACTGATTCCATCATTCTATGATAATGGTCAAGCATTGGAATAGGCTGCCCAGGGAGGTGGTAGAGTCACCATCCCTGGAGGTGTTCAAGAAATGTGTGGACATGGCTCTTTGGGACATGGTTTGATGGCCAGGGTGGTGCTGGGTTGAGAGTGGGACTCGATGACCTCAGAGGGCCTTTCCAACTGAAACAATTCTCTGATTCCGTGATACTATTCTGTGCACTACTTAGTGGATAACAAATTGCTGAAGGAGCCAAGATATCCAGGCCTCAACATTATTTACAGATCTCTTTTGAATTTTTTTATTGATGCAACCACTTGCACTTGACTAATAATTCTCCTACACTGCATGATTTCAGTCATATTTTAATAGAAAAATATCACTAATGAGTAATCCACAACCGGGTGGCAGCTACTCTATTTTTAGCACTGCATGCTGCAGCCCAGTGCCTGCCTCCAGCCTCCTCCATAAGCTCCAGCTTGCTGCTGGAGCCAGGTCAAGGCAATGGCTTGACCTCTATCACAGCAGCTCCACGGTCCTCAGCTTTAACTTCAGCATAAAATGTGGCCTTTGACACTCAAAAAACGATGTTATGTATTTAAAAGGTTGTTGACTAATGAGGAAGAGTTTTACAGTGGCATAACAGGTGTCCAAGGCTTCTTATACTATGGGGTTTGGCTCCTGTCTTTGATGGAGCCCTACCTTTAATTGCCATTTTTTACACCTTTCATCACTACACAGCTTAGATCATCTGGAGTTCCTGCTTCTCCTGCCTAGGGTTTCTTGTGGCTTCCTCCTCAAAGGCAGTGATCTGAAGGTTGTGAAACAGTATCACAAACTGGTGGGAGTTGGAAGGACCTCTGGAGATCATCTACTCCAACTCCCTGCTAAAGCAGTCAACCTGCTTTAGGTGGCCCTAAATGCCACATTAACCATGCTAAAGATTATATAATAGAATCATAGAATCATTTAGGCTTGAAAAGAACTTTTAAGATCTTCAAGTCCAGTCATAAACTCAACACTGCCAAGGTCATTGCTAAATCACGTCCCAAAGCACCACATCTCTATAGCTTTGAAACCTCCCCAGGGATGGGGACTCTACCACTGCCCTAGGCAGCCTGTTCCAGGGCTTGACAATTCTTTTGGGGAAGAAATTTTTCCTAATGGCCAACCTAAATCTCCTCTGGTTCAACCTGAGGCCATTTCATCTTGTCCTACCATTGTTTACCTGGAGAAAGAGACAGACCCCCCCATCTCTCTCCACCCTCCTTTCAGGGACTTGGAGAGAGCAAGGTCTCCTCTCAGCCTCCTTTGCTCCAGGCTGTAAGCCCCCAGTTCCTTCAGCTGCTCCTCACCAGACCTGTTCTCCAGGCCCTTCACCAGCTTGGTCGCCCTTCTCTGGACACACACTCCAGCTCCTCAATGTCCTTAGTGTAGTGAGGGGCCCCAAACTAAATCCAGTATTTGAGGCACTGCTTCACCAGTGCCCAAGACAGGCAGATGATCACTGCCCTAGTCCTGCTGGCCAAACTATTGCTGATCCAAATCAGCAAAGGAGGAAACACTTCCACTTGCCCTTTTCACCTCAGACCAAGGCAATTAGCCTTTCCATCAAGACAAAGCTGGCATTTTCCAATGAAATCCAGTGTTTCCTAGAACAGAAGGTCTGAAAGACTAATGGCTTAGTCCTCTGAGCCCTTACATCTGCTGACCTGCACTAATACCACATCTCCAATATGCCACAGAAATGCCCAGGGAATGTGCATTTGAGACAGAATATTTAGCAAAATGATTCCTCTCAGCACGTTGAGAGGTTTCCATGTGGATCTGGGAAGTGTCTCTCTCCACAAAGGATAGGAACCTTTTATGCATCTTGAGGAAATGGTGAGATCACGAATCACTTGAAAATTTCAAAATATTTGTTCCTCCAACGAGTATTATGTAAACCCAGCCCAGAGTCTTGCTGAGGAATCCTTCTCTATGTAGGTCAGAAGGAAAGGCAACTCGTGCAGGCTTTCAAGGGACAAAAGCAGGGACAGAAATTGAAGTGTATTTTTACTTCTCCTGCCTGTTTCCCTCAAGCAGCATTGGATTTTTCCGGATGGAGAGAAAGCATCTGCAGATATGTACAAAAGTTTATTTTACAAACAGCAACTACTTTTGAATAACAAAGTTGCAAAAACATAGACCAGCAGTAGAAAAGCAGCTCAGGGGTACAATTTCTATCTGAAACACAACTGAATTGAATTCAGTAGGTAAAAATACTCTCCCCTCTCACCCTGTCCTCATAGCCCTTCCCAGGTATCTGTCAGATGCAATTATGTTTATAAAGCTTTAATTCAGGATATAAAATAATGACATCTGGTGATTCTGGACAACTAACAATTAATTCATTGACCATTTTTCTGTTACCTCTTTCCAGCCTGAAAAATAAAAGCTCAGCTCAGATCTGAAATATGACAGAGGCTGATACTGGAGCAACTTTTTCCTTTTAAGTATTGAATGGCAATGTTTATATTTGTATAATTTGTTCCACCACTAATTCTATTTACTGAGTAAGGGGAGGGGGAAAAGGTTACATTTGTGCTTAAAACTATGAAACTGCACCAAACATAACCTTGGGTTAGCAAGGAAATTTTTGTTCAGGACTCTGAAATGGCTGCTGTTATAAAGGTGGCTGCAAATGTAGACTGACCAAGTAATAAATGTACTTAAAAAGCATAAAATTTTAGGAAATATTGGTGCACACATTTTCTCATTGGACTACATGAGCAGGAAGGGTTTAAGTTGTGACAAACCTTCACAACAAATTCAGTTTTAGGAACATGCAAGCAAACATCTTATTCAGCCATTCCTGGGCAGAACTGGAAGGTGTTAATCCTTCAAACTTCACTTGGAACATTTTGCGTTTCAGAAGTGTACCAAAAGCTAAATTTTGAATAGCTGAAGTCAAAGAGACACTACAAACTGATGTCTAAGCAAGAAATTACTGCTTTTAATTTTCAAAGCTGTTGGGTCCTGATGGGAAGTAAAAAAAAAAAAAACAAACAACCCCAAGAAACCATTTTCAGTATTTGAAAACATTTGAGAAAAACCAAAAACATCTTCAGATATTATTGAAAGTCAGTAAGGAAAACTATTATAATACAAGAGTAAATTAGCTCTAATAAAGCTACATTAGTCTGTTCTTTCACTACAGACCCCACTTCTCAGGTTACAGTATACCATTAAAAAAAACCTGTTTCTCAGTACACAACTTTCTAAACACTGAAAAAGTTTACAAATTGTTTTAAATCAACTCAGTCAGAATATTGCAAAAAATTTCTTACTGCTCTTCAGTTTAAATCCATGTGTTGTTCTCCTTTTTTGTTTTTATTAAACTTGTATCATGGAGTAATTTTTGGCATTAAACTTGAAAGTATTGTCCATGCTTTTTATCAGGCATACTACTATTTTTGTAGTCATATCACTTCTACAATATAAGGTTCAGTAGCTGCAGTACCAACATATTCCTTGTGGCAAATGGGAGACATCTATAGGCATTCTATCAAGGAGCCATTAGGGTTTGTTTTCTCAGAATATCATCACCACTCAAGTCTTGCAGAAAGTGTTTTGTACATACTCAAGCTTACAACTTCCAACTTAAAAAAATGTGTTGAAGTTTGCCACGGGCTGTAGCACGCATCAAAAATGAGTTCAGAAAGTGCTTGAAACACTTTTGTTGTTGTTTTAGACTCTTACCATTGTTGTTTATCACAGAATTCACCCTGAAACAAAGTTTAGGCAAGTTGAAGATCAAAACCCATTTGCCACATTTGTTTTTTCACTCACTGCTTGTCAGTTTGAGAGTTCCCATTAGGCAGAGCTTCACCCTTTTCAGCAGAATCCTGGAGTCTCACAGTACAGTGAGAATTAAGACAGAGTGGCAGTCTTTGTTTCCATCACCTAGCTGCTGTGCATGTACTGTATGCAACACAAAAATCAGCAAACGAGACAGCATGGAACCCATCTCCCAGCACTTAAAAACAAAAACAAAACAACAAAATAAAGAAGGCATTTTAATAAACTAGAAATGGCAGCCTTTGCAAGGTTCATTCACAGTTTTACAGTTGCTAGTATATACTGAGTAGTGAGAGGCAGAAAGCCCTCAGGTGTTTAGAAACACACTTGAAGACAGTACAGATTGCTGCACCCAGACAAATGAGGGCAGCAAATTCACCTAAGTGTCTTCCATGGCTTGGAACATCCAATTCAAAGAAACAAAACTGGTTTTGGTTGCATTTGTTGTTTTGGTTTGTTTTCCTTTTTTTTTTTTTCTTTATTTATTTTGTAAAAGTAGCATCTGACATTAAAAAAAAGAATTAGAAAACAAATCAGTTGAGTTGAGCTCAGTACTTCCCTCTCCGAGTACAGTCAAGTGAGTTTGCTGTTAAATGGTAACCTCAGCTCAGTAAACGCCCTCCAATTTCACTTGTGACACTGTCAAAACAGTTTTTGGTTAACATTAACATTGAAAAAAAAATAATGTACTAAATATAGTTTCCAACATCAAAGAGATGCTTTCAGCTGTATCTGCTGCTTTCACTGGGACTTCGATTGTTGGAGTAACTACGATCGCTTTCGCTGTCGGAGCCAGAAGATCTGCAAAGAAAAGATTAAAATGCCTCAAAATTGTATTTTGAGCTTCCAAGTCAAAATTGCATCATGGAAAAAAAATATATATATTGTCAAGACAGACAAGAGAGACAGCAGAGACGAGAAGAAAACATTCAAGGAGCCTTTTACAGGTTGGGATTTCGTACAACTGAAGCAGCCAGTAAGGGAGACTCCAAATTAAAAGACACTGACTTTAGATGATGAAAACCCTGAGTAGCTCAACTCAAACTGTTTGTAACTACGTTTCTTGCTTTCTCTGTACAGCTCAGGAATCACCTAGAACCGGTCCTGTAAATGTCAAGAGCTGGCTGAGAAGTATATTCTAACAAACAGAATTTGACAGTGCAAGTGTTGCTCCACGAAGAGCTTCACAAACCCTTGCTTTACGTATTCCAGTTTTTTGTTTGAAGAAGAACTAGGCCCCATAACAAGAGAAGGGTGTGAGTGTTTGCAGGGTGGGAGTTGTAGATAAAAATGTTTTGGCTAATCCAGAAGATTTCCAAGCTCAGCACCTGGCCAAACATCAAGACAGAGTCCAGATGGCGTCAGACAAGCCATAGGACAAATCTAAATTACACAGAATAAACTTTCAGTACAGTTTCTAGCCTTGTCCCTGCAAGGAAAGCTTTCCAAATGCAAGATCAGGATACCTTCATCCAACGTTGTTTCTCTGAAGCTCTCCAACATCCTAAACCAATGTTTATTTCCATCCACTTTGTTAATCTCATTAATTTCCCCTCAAATACAAAATGAAAAGTTGTCTTACTGTCAGAACTAGAAGTGAGAGGAAGTCCACTAAGGCTTGACAGTAACTTGTGAAAAATGAGTATGACAACATTTGTCTGCCTGATTTTTCATCAACTAATATGGGACATATTAGGGTAGAGTTTAGAGTGGGTATTTGGAAGAAATTCTTTACAGTAAGGATGGTGAGACAATGAAACATGATGCCAAGGGAGGCTGGGGATGCCCTGTCCCTGGAGGTGTTTGAGGCCAGGTTGGATGAGGCCTTGAGTGACCTGATCTAGTGGAAAGTGTCCCTGTTAATGCCAGATGGGGTTGGAACTGGATGATCTTCGAGGTCTCTTCCAACCCAAACCATTCTATGAATGTATGAATATTAAAAAGGTGCAGAACAAACCATTGCTGATATTCACATTATTTCTACATCCTGTTCCACTTCTGACCTTTGTGGAATGCATTCACACCTAAGAAACTCCCCTGGGCTGAGCAGAGTAAAATTTACCCTAAATTCATCAGAAGCATGCTGAATTTGCAGGAAAGTTGTGCTTTCAAAATTATTTTCTAAGAAGTTAAAAATCAGTTCTGGGTAGCTCTGTAATTTCCCTTCCAGAGTTCCCTCTTTTAAATCCACTTTTGCAGTCTAACCAACAAGAACTGACCACCCCGTGGAATTCTTTGCATACCAGGCAGCTCTTAATCCACTGAAGGGGCACTTGATTTAAATCTTGAGAGCTGGATCATTTTAGTTTTAAAGAAATGTTAAAAATTATCACAAAATGCCAAACATGCTTGTTTTGAATGCATACACATAATGAACTGCAGCCTTCTCTCTTTCTTATCTCAGTGTCTTCCCTGTCCTCATATTCATTATATCCGAAATTCCAATTTCCTCACTCACACACCCACTCTAATTTTGGTTTTAACTATTACTTCAGGTAACAAGGTGTTTTTTATGCTTGGGACAACAACATTTAGCCTTCATGAACATTCTAAGGATGTATTTAGCAAATGAATTTGCACAAATACAGTGTCAAAGTCAGACTGGCAACAACATACCTGCATCTCCTGTCATAGCTTCTAGATCTTCGGTAGCTGTCACTCCTTTTACTTCTACTTCGGCTTCTGCTGTAGTAACTATCATATGTGTAAGACCTACTAGAAAGGGAGAAGAACTGTAAATTTGCACATTCTTGTATAAAATGTTATTGATTTAAAATGTGTGTTTTAAACACTTGTAATACAGAGCTGAGAGGCTGGCAACTCAAAAAACCAACCTCATGCTGGGCTGCGGCAAAAGATAGGTGGCCAGCAGGGCAAGGGAGATGATTCTGCCACTCTGATCTTGTGAGGCCTCATCTGGAGTACTGCATCCAGCTCCAAAATCCCCAACACAAAAGACATTAGACCTGTTGGAGAGGGTCCACAAGAGGGCCACAAAGATGACCAGAGGTCTGGAGCACCTCTCCTACATGGACAGGCTGTGGGAGTTAGGAGAAGAGAAGACTCCAGGGAGACCTTACAGCAGCCTACCAGTACCTGAAGAGGACCTACAGGAAAGCTGGAGAGATTTTTTACAAGGGGCTGTGGTGACAAGACAAGAGGCAATGGTTTTGAACTCTAGAGCAGGGTAGGTTTAGATTGGATGGTAGGAAGAAGTTCTTTATTATGAGGGTGGTGAGACACTGGAACAGGTTGTCCAGAAAAGTTGTGGATGCCTCATGCCTGGAAGTGTTTAAGGCCAGGATGGATGGGGCTTTGAGCAACCTAGTCTAGTGGAAGGTGTCCCTGCCCATGGCAGAGGGTTTGGAACTAGATGATCTTTAAAGTCCCTTCCAACCCAAACCATTCTATGATAATAAATTCCTTTTGAAGGAAGTGGCAAAAAGAATCATTCTGGTTTATAGCAGTTTAAATACAAGAACAAGTATCTTTGAGTAAATCCCTCAAATTTATTCATCTGTAAAAGACTTGGTAAGCATTAAAAAAAAATTATTACTACAAATGAAGTGATTCCACTGATAACTCTGTTAATTTAAACAATGAAGTGAAAGGTGTTCACTATTATTTATCTCATATCAGCACTATTATTTATCTCAAATCAGACAGATTTGGGGACTTTCAGCTTTTTCAAGTGCCTTATGTTGGTTTTGCTTTAAACCAAGTTGCTACCATGAAATTATATAATCTTAAGCACGATAAATAAAAGGCTATTCTTACACTAAGCTATTTTGATAGTGAGTATATTTATTACAGTTTGTATAAGGTCATAACTCCTACCTGGATCGGCTGTGATGACCGGAAGAACTACTTCTGGATCTACTTCTGCTATAGCTTCGACTGGCAAAAAAAAAAAAGGCAAGAGACAGTTTAAGTCCATCAGAAACAAGTGCTGAAGGGATCAGGGAGAGAGGGAAGGCAAGAGGAGATCACAGAATGACAGAGGTTGGTAGGGATCTCATCTAGTCCAACCCCTCTGCCAGAACAGGTTCACCTAGAGCAAGTATCAAGAGATGATACTGGACTTCAGCAAGGCCTTTGACACTGTCCCCCACAGCAAACTCCTGACCAAGCTGGCAGCCTGTGGCTTGGACAGCAGCACTCTGCGCTGGATTAGGAACTGGCTGGAGGGCCGAGCCCAGAGAGTGGTGGTGAATGGTGCCACATCCAGCTGGCAGCCTGTCACTAGTGGTGTCCCCCAGGGATCAGTGCTGGGCCCCATCCTGTTCTTTATTGATGATCTGGATGAGGGGATTGAGTCCATCATCAGTAAATTTGCAGGTAACACCAAGCTGGGAGCAGGAGTTGATTTGTTAGAAGGTAGAAGGGCTCTGCAGAGGGACCTTGACAGGCTGGACAGATGGGCAGAGTCCAACAGGATGGCATTCAACAAATCCAAGTGCCAGGTGCTGCACTTTGGCCACAACCACCCCATGCAGAGCTACAGGCTGGGGTCAGAGTGGCTGGAGAGCAGCCAGGCGGAAAGGGACCTGGGGGTACTGGTTGACAGCAGCTGAACATGAGCCAGCAGTGTGCCCAGGTGGCCAAGAGAGCCAATGGCATCCTGGCCTGCATCAGGCATAGTGTGGCCAGCAGGAGCAGGGAGGTCATTGTACCCCTGTACACAGCACTGGTTAGGCCACACCTTGAGTACTGTGTCCAGTTCTGGGCTCCTCAGTTTAGGAAAGATGTTGAATTGCTGGAGCATGTCCAGAGAATGGCAACGAGGCTGGGGAGAGGCCTTGAGCACAAGCCCTATGAGGAGAGGCTGAGGGAGCTGGGACTGTTTAGCCTGGAGAAGAGAAGGCTCAGGGGTGACCTCATTGCTGTCTACAACTACCTGAAGGGAGGTTGTAGCCAGGAGGGGATTGGTCTCTTCTCCCAGGCAACCAGCAGCAGAACAAGAGGACACAGTTTCAAGCTGCGCCAGGGGAGGTTTAGGCTGGAGGTGAGGAGAAAGTTCTTCACAGAGAGAGTGGTTGCCCAGGGAGGTGGTGGAGTCACCATCCCTGGAGGTGTTCAAGAGGGGATTGGACGTGGCACTTGGTGCCATGGTTTAGATAGTCATGAGGTGTAGGGTGACAGGTTGGACTCGATGATCCTTGAGGTCTCTTCCAACCTTCTTGATTCTTGAAAGCATTTTGCTCCAAATTCCTCACCTATACTACAAAACACTAAACAAATCTCTTTTTTTTTTTTTTTTTTTTGGTAACAGGCAAGGGCAATTTCAGTAACAAGTCCTGCACCAGTACAGGTGAGGAGCTGACCTGCAGGGAAGCAGTTCCGTGGAAAAGGAGCTGGGAGTGCTGGCAGACAGCAAGCTGTCCAAGAGCCAGCAATGTGCCCTTGTGGCCAAGAAGGCAAACAGTCTCCTGGGATGCATTAAGAAGAGCATAGCCAGCAGGTTGAGGAAGGTTCTCCTCCCTCCCTACTCTGTCCTAGTGAGGCCACATCTGGAATGATGTGTCCAGTTCTGGGCTCTCTCTTTCAAGAGAGGGGGAACTACTGGGAGAGCCCAGCAGAGGTCACAAAGATGCTGAGGGGACAAAGGAGTAAAGACAGAGATGTGGGGCTGTTTAGTCTGGAAAAGAGCAGCCTGAGAGGGGGATCTTCAATGCTCAGCAAGAGCTAAAGGGTGGAGGGCAAAAAGATGGGGCCAGACTTTTTTTTCAGTGGCTCCCAGCAAAAGGAGAAATAGCAACAGGAGGTTCAATCTGAACATGAGAAAAAACTTCACTGTGAGGGTGCTGAAGCTCTGGAGCAGGCTGCCAAAAGAGGTTGTGGAGTCCCCTTCTCTGGAGCGATTCCAAACTCACATGGACACTGTGATCCTGGGCAAGTTGCTGTGGGTGACCCTGATTTAGCAGGGGAGTTGGACTAGATCTGCAGACGTCCTTTCCAGCCTCCACACCATTCTGTGATTCTGTGAATAGGAAATTCTAAAATCTGCCTCTTCTCCCTTGCACATTTCAAGCAGACACTTCAGACTGTAGCATGCACAGCAGAGCACATTTCCAGCTCTCTCAGCCTGAAGAGCTGGACTGCTGTGCCTAATTTACTGGGTTTGTAACATACCCCAACATTACCCCCAGTTAGAGAACCTTACCTTCGACTCTTGTAACTGTGGTAAGAGCTGCTTCGACTTCTTGACCGATCTCTACTGTACCATCCTCTGCTTCGGCTTCTTGTGTAGCTTCTTGACCTACGATCAATGAACAATTTTGAAAAGCACAAAACAGAACAAACCTGAGGAAAAAGAGCAGGAGCAAACAGGAAGCAAAAGTGCTAGAAAGCTATCTTTGAAGTTAAAACTTTCTTCCCTGCTAGGTGAACAATACAGTGATGTTGAAAAGGAAAACCACACCCTAAAACCATCAGAACTTCCAAGGTAACATGGGAGGCTGTGGGAACAGCACAAACTTCTTACCTATATGAATATGTAGAACTTCGGGATCGGCTTCTTGAGTGACTGTAAGATATGGACCTTGTTCTATGCCTGGACTTAGACTCGGATTTACTTCGTGACCTACTGAGGCTCCTGGATGGGCTCTTGTCATCTCGACTGGGAGATTCCTCCTCGCTGGAACTTTCTTGGTTCCTTGGCCTTCTGTTTAGCCGTGCTGTTTTTCTGACTTCATCAAACAGAGATCCAGGCCTCACTTTATTTTTAGCTTTTATTTCAATTCTTAAACCTGCCGGTTTAGGTTCTGGTGCTGAAGTTACATTCTTAACTTCTGCAGCAGTACTAATTGCTGCTGGCTGTAAGTTACCAACACCTTGCAAAGGCTTCCATTTATTATCTATCATATTGCTTTGTGTATTTTCAGTATTTTCACTTTTTAAGCTGCAGTCTTTAGCACTAGACACAGAGACAGGGTTGTTTTCTTGCCTTCCTGTTTCTTTTTCTTCTGTAATGCTAATAATGTCTATACTATTGTTTCCTAGTTTGACAGCCTCTTGTTCAGGGGGCTCAACCTGTAGCTCTTTGCTTACACCAGCACTTAAATCCTGAGGTTTAGCAGTGAGAATGACAGGGGACAGAATGTCCACATCAGTTTTCCCTGGTGAGTTACGATCTGGAGTACAAATCTCCATGTTGTCATCTGTTTGAATGACATCTTCCAAGCCGTTCTCATTACTTTCTTCTGCTTGTTTCATCTCACCCTTGCCAGTGGTCACGTTTATCCCTGAGTTTAAAACGCTGGCTGAAGAGTTTGTCTCAGTGCTCTCTTTATTAAGGTTACTGAGATCTGGCGAGGCATCACACGTAGTGCTTTTACCTAAAAGGTTTTCATCCAGACAAGACTTTTCACCATTTCCCATTTTATCTTTGACTATTTCATCCTTTTCATGAGCTTCTGTTTTATCCTTTATGTCCCTGCTAAGCTGCTTTTCTTTTTTATCATCCTTGGTAACCGGCTTTTCATCGATATCATCATCATCTTCTTCACCAAACTCCAGGGGAGGCTGCCAATGAAACATTTCCTTTCTTTTCTGAACTTTGTGTTTCCTTTCCTTTTTCCCTTTTGATTTTTCTTTTGCTTTTTTGGAGTGTGCTTTTTTAAGTGTTTTTTTTGATCCATGTTTGTGTTTTTTTGACTTTCCTCTAAAGTTTGCTGAGCTAGAACAAGAACTCTCAGAGTCAGATGATGACAACTGTTTGCTTGTCTTCAATGTACAGTCAGAATCCAGAAAGCCTTCTGAAGAATTTGATTGTTTCTTCATCCTTTTATCCACACTACGCTCTGTATCAGATCCCGATGAGGCCTCTCCTTCTTCTTTACTAGAGGAGAGTCTGGAATCTCCCCTTTTACACCTTGCCTCTCCTCTTTCAGAATTTGATTCAGAGTCCCATTTACTGCCTGAATAGGATTTTCGTTTCGTGTTTGCACCACTCCTAGGCTGCTCAGCAGACTTCTCCTTGGCAGTTTTCTTTTTACTGTGATTAGAATCCCGCTCATGCCTGGACTTCTCCTCCCTTCGCTCAGAACTTAAGCTATTTTTATCCTGCTTCTGAACATCTCCTTCTAATTGCAAGCGGCCTTCTTTTTCTTGGAGCACTTTCACTTTAGCAGAACGCTCACTGTCAGTAGAGAAGTTTGAAGATGATAAAGTGTCACTCTCTTTCAATCCTTGAGAGGACTCATCGTAGTCTTTTGTACTCTTATAAGGGAGGGTACTTTCAGAGCTTGTCTCTTGCTTCAGTTTAAGAGACCGAGCTTTCTGGTCACTCGAGGTGGATTTTCTTTTCTTCCTGTGTCTATCATCATCACTAGGGGAATAGCAAGATGTTGACTCACTATACCCTGACTTGTCACTGTATTTACTCAGTGATGGTGATCTGCCAGAAGAATGAGATTTTGTCCTAGAGCTAGATGGACTTCTAGACCTTGTGTAAGATCTGGAATATGACCTACTTCGAGACGATCTGCTTCTTGATCTTGGGCAACTATCTGAGCTACGATACTTGGAGTAACTGCTTCGATCGCTATCTGAACTCCTCTGTCGTTTACGATAGGAGGAAGAAGTGTTAGCCTCTTTAACCACTACTAAACTGTAACTAGTTTGTGTGGGTATTAAGTGGGTTGTTTTAGCTTTCATTTCCTGAATTCGCTCATAAGATGGTTTCCATGGTTTCTGCCCAGGTTTCCACCTTGAAGGTGGTGGACTATCGCTTAAGGGTATAACAGGGAGGTTTTCTGGGACAACCGGTGGTACAACCACTTTATCACTGGGAAGGATAACTGCTCTTACAGGCTCAACAGACTTGTTCAACTTATTTTCAGTTAATCGTGTTGAAAGATTTCGTGGAGAATTGGAAACTGTCTTTTGATGCCTACAGTTAGAACTTGACCTTGACCTATTTCGAGAACGTGATGATTTAGAGGCTGATCTTGACCTAGAACTTCTTCGGGAATAAGATCTTGATTTAGACCTGGATCTGGACCTGTAGTATGACCGAGTCCCTCTGCTTGATACAGTTGATGAGCTCTGGTCGTCTTTATCAGATTTAGACCAGTCTCTTTTGGATGAATGTCTAGAAGATGAGGAAGAAGAACGAGATTTCCTCTCACGATCACAAGATGACTTTGTCCTCCTGTGGAAGGAATGAGAGGATTCCACATCTGATGAGGCTGAAGTTTTCTTTTTTGTTTGTTTGTGCTTCTTGAAGTGCTTCTGCTTTTTAGATTTCTTTTTGTGTTTCACCTTCTTTTTCTCTTTTCTATGCTTTTTGTGATGGCTAGAATATCTTACAGTACTTAGATCAGAATAACCGTTATGTGACCAAGACCTTGATCTCCGGGATGCACTTCTTTCATCCCATCTGCTTGTGCATGGGTCACTCAACCTAGAAAACAAACAAGATCTGTAATGATATCACTAGCAAGAGCAAATTCTCTGTAAGAAATGAAATGGCCATCAGCAAATTTTGTATGTTGCAGAACCAGTGTGAAGAGATTTAATGTTTTAACTGTCGTAGTCAGGAATTTGACTTCTACAACTACAGGATTCTTAAATCACATTCAAATACAAATTTTAAACCACCACCTTACTGAGTATTCTTTTGGCTATATGTAAAAAGAATTGTCAGAAATATTTGCAATTATTTAGCAATGATTAATATTCTTCAATTTTCCTTTTGATAGAAGCTCTTATTTAGCATGAGGTCAACAGAGATTCTGGAGAGCTGGCTTTCATCACAGACTTTGCTGAAAGAATCTATAAACTAATCCAATATAGGATTGGTGGATTTTCTTATCTTGCCTGGTATCCAAACAAATCATATCACTAAGTTTGAGGATAAAGGAAATGTGACAAAAAACTGGACAGACAAATAAATTACTTAAGTATCCAAGATTCCACTATCAGAAATGAGTCGTCTGATGCTTTTCTGTGTATGTCCTCCTGATGTCACATTTAAGAAAGTTTTTCACTTCTAATTTTCAGATTTTAAATGGAATGTGTTAACCACAAGAATGTTCACATTTTTCAACTCAAATATTTAAGAGCTGAGTAGACATGGGGCTGTGGGACATGGTTTAGTGGTGGCCTTGGCAGGGCTGTGTTAATGGCTGGACTCAATCTTAAAGGTCTTTTCCAACCTAAATGTTTCTGACAGGCTACATCTACACAATCTATCAAAGCTTGTATAAAAACCCAAGACCCTATAAATTTGCAGTAAGATCTTACTTATCTCCTTTGCTCCACTTCTCTCCACTTGGAGGTCTGTATGTTCGTAGTCTCTGCATCTCCTCTTTCCAGTGAGGAGGGGTCTCACTGCTCTCATCATCATCGGATTCAGAACAGGACCGTGATCGAGGTGGGGTGTGGTAGCGCTGTGAAAGCAAAGATATGAGCTGATAACATCATTTTCTTTAAGAGAATGGATAATGTAGACAATATACTGTCTCTTACACAGATTTTGCATGCATCTTCATAACACAAGCTGGAAAAACATTGTCCACACAAAGTCCATAAAGAAAATACAAGTTCTAGATTTCCTGCCACTTTTGGAGTGCGTTTATCCTGCATCAGAAACTGAATTCCATGGCTAACTAACTTCTCCCACCCTAAGAGCACTACACAAAGTTTGAGAGGGGCCAGCAGCTAGTCCATTCTTTTTCAAAAGCTAAAAGGAATAATCAAGGAAGAAGTAATGAATTCCCTTTAAGTAACACTTTTTGGAATAACATCACAATAACTGCAGATAACTTTTTTTTTCCTGGCTACTAAAGCACAGATGTATCACTTGAGTTAGCAGACACCTAACTGCTTGTCTGAATAAAGACAAGCCCTGTTTCAAAAATTACTGCTGTTCAGCTCTTCAGAAATGAGAGCCCAGTATAGAACACGTTTCAAGCAAATAAAAGCCCAAAATAATAAAAACAAAATTCCACAAAAGTGTAGCGAAGCTTCAATGTTTAAAAAAATTTCTGCTTAGGCACAGCATTTAAGGAAGAGCTACTTGTGCAACAGAGGAAAAAACCTCTAACAGTGCTAACTCATCATTTCCCATTACCCAGTTGGATACACACTTAGGTAAATTTTGTGAGGAAATTAGATGCTCCTCAACTCAATAATTAAGACAAACATCTGGTTTTTACTCAATTATTTTGAGCCACTTATAAAAGCAAGCAATATGTGAAAATAAAGTATATATTGCCCCTCAGAATAAAACCTGATAGTTACAGAAGGCTTTAAGACACCCTGTTTACATTAAAAAAATAAAGATCTAGAACTTCCCTATCCTTTCACCTGAAGCAACAACTACTTTGGGGGAGGGGGGGGCAAGCTTTTACAGATGAAAGGCAAGAATAAATAAGTTGTCACATACTATTGTGCCTCTTCCTTTAATTTTTCGTCCAGATTTAGAGACTGAGGGTTTCTGTTCGCTGAGAACTGGTGCAGCATCAAGAAGCTTCCTACACAAATTAATAAAATATCAGCATACATGAAAAAAAAAAATCAAAACCAACCAACCAAAAAAAAAAAAAAAAAAAAAAAAAAAATCAAACACTGATTTTAACTTAATCACATAAAACTTTTTCTTTTTGAGATGGCAGAACTAAGAGTTCAGTGAATACTCTGAGAAATAAAGCAAGACAAACAGTTCTGCAACAAAATGCAAATCAACACACACTTGATTTCAACCACATGTGTAGCTTATATGGAAATAAACTCCAACTATGGACTTGCACTCTGTTGAAGTGGGCAGCTGGCTTTTCTAAAGAGGTTAACATGTGCTTGGTGCACAAATCATGAAAACAACACATACAAAGGAGTTTCAGGACCTTAACAGTTAAGAGTCCTTAGAAGCAAGGCTTCAGAACCTTTCTGAAACAAGAGGTAATTCAGCACTCCTTTTTACAGTTTGTGTATGGTTCTTCACAGCAGCAGTTACCAAGGCTTGGGAAACATCATTAATCTTTCAAGAAAAGGCTTACAGGAGACTAGAATATTAACTAAAATAAAAATCCCCATCCCAAACAGATTTTAGAGGTGTATGGCAATGTAACATATCAGCTCATCTGAGTCCAAAAGCAGAGAAATTTGATTAAAATAGAAGAATCTAGCTGCTATTTAGTAGAGGTGCAAAACAAATCTGAAAAGTAACTTGTGAACTCATGCCTGCCTTCATATCCAAAGACGACTATTTTCTCTTATTCTCAAATATCATGTGGGTCATAAAATTCTGGTTGACTGATTTTGAATCAAAATTTCACCTTCTGAGTAACATGGCACTTCTCCCAGTGCCAAGTTTCCCTGTGAAGAAAGGCTGAAAAAGTTAGGGATGTTCTGCCTGGAGAAGAGAAGGCTCTAGGGAGACCTTGTTGATTTCCAGTACTTAAAAGAGGTCTATAAGAAAGATGGGGACAGACACTTTAGCAGGACCTGTTGTGACAGGACAAGGGGTGACGGTTTAAAGCTAGAAGAGAGAAATTTAGATTAAAGAGAAGGAAGACCTTTTTTACACTGAGGGTAGTGAGGCACTGGCCCAGGTTGCCCAGAGAGGTAGTAGAAGTCCTATCCCTAGAACCATTCCAGGTCAGGTTATTTGGGTCTCTGAGCAACCTGCTCCAGTTGAAAATGTCTCTGCTGACTGCAGGCAGGGGGGTTGGATTAGTTGACCTTTAAAGATCCCTTCCAATTCAAACCATTCTGTGATGTGCTATGATTTATATTCAGAACTTCTGGAGTTATTCACTCTTTTTTTGCATCTTCTGTAATTGAGTTGAAGGTCATAACATGTATGACCCTTAAGGATCAATGAAGCTAACTCATTAGATCTCACTGAAAATCTCTGACACGAGTTGTAAGGAATACTGAAAGAAAACTGTAAAAAGGAGAATTAAATTACCTCATTTAGAAATACTGACAGTAGAGCCATCATTTGCTTTCAGTAGTAGTTATAGACCTTTAGCAGGAAGGGCTTAGGCATTGTTTCCACCAAGTCAACATAATAAGAACATCAATGCTGCTTACGGTTCAGGTTCCACATTGACAACAGGCACATCTCTTCTTAGCAAAAATCTGTTTTCAGGCACTGGGGGAATTTCTTCAGGACGTACCACAGGCTTGTCCCTCTTTGCACTAACGTCAGTTGCTTTTTCTGTTGTATCACTCTTGTCAGAAAGGCTGCTGTGGGGACAAAAAGTTGAGAACACAAAATTAAGTGTCAGCTGATAAACACCACTTCTCAAAGTGACTAACAAAACAAGCCCACATGATGCATCAGACTTTGATAGCTTAACAACCAAAATTCGCTTCATTAAACAACTCAGTTTAGGCTATGGGGACAATTGTGCACTATTATTGGCAAGAAGGTTCAGTTCTTGCTTCGCAGCAAAAAATTTTGCTTTAATTTGCCACGCAATATAATCAATTAGACAAAGAGCTATTATTTTTCTGATGTCTTACAGGTATTCTGAGTCCCACAGGTAATCTAAGTCCCAAATACTTTAACATGTTCAGACTCATTTCAAAGTTGCTTCAACCTTCTCACTACAAACACCTTAAAAATCTTCCAGGGAAATGTTACTCAACAAGCTCAGCTTCAGGGCTTTTTTAATTTGCTTTTGTTTGTTTATAAACCAAGCATCAAAATTCAAATTAAATAAAAGCATTTTCATATTCATTGCTTGAGTATTTCATGGAAACAAAGCAGAGTTTCTCAGATTTCTCTGAAATTTTTAAGAGATTAGTCACCGTCTTTGGCTTGAGGTTTGCTTGCACCTTGGATCCTCTTTTTTCCTCTCTTCCTTTCTTCGTTTTTTTGATTGCTTGGCTTTAGCTCTTCTTTTACGTTTTCTCCTTCTGCTTCTTTCATTTTCATCCTCACTTTCAGATGAAGTTTCTGAAGAGCTTGATGCACTGGAGGAGGAGTCTGAAGCTTCTGACTCAGAACATACTTTCCTCTTCTTCTCCAAAGCTTAAAATAGACATTTTAAATTTACAGGGTGTACAGTTGCCTGTGTATGCAGTGTGTACACACAGCACAAAGTACAGTTTTATCTGTGTATAAACACACACAGAGCGCTTCAGAGGAACTCTCTGAACTTTTTTATTCCACAATGAGTTGCATTAAAGCACAATAAAAAGTGTCAGAATTCTGTCCTACCTAAATCCACACCAATAAAATTATCAGTAGTTGTTAGCTGTTGGAATGTGCTGCCCAGGGAGGTGGTGGAGTCACCATCCCTGGAAGTGTTCAAGAGGGGACTGGACGCAGCACTTGGTGCCACGGTTTAGTAGTCATGAGGGCTTGGGTAACAGGTTGGACTTGATGATCCTTGAGGTCTTTTCCAACCTTACTGATTCTGTGATATCAGGTATCTGTAAAATATTCCTGAACGTAAACTGTAAGAACTTCCCTGCACAGCTTCTACCATGTTAAGACACAGCACTGCAAAACAAAATAATTTTTGAATGAACACACAAAGTCTATAATTGAAGCTGAACAGTTAAAAAAGGTAGTTTCTGTAGAAGGCAATGCAGAGGCAACAAAAACTTGAACAAAGAGTTGGTCACAGTCTCCATTGTTCATTTTTATTTCTACAACTTTGTCATTTTCTCCTTTCTGCTTCCTCAAGCTTTTATATCATCTATTCTCTTGACTTCCTCTAAGGACGTAAATAACCATATTATCCTTAAGGAAAGTCAAAAGCAAAGTAAAAGACACAACTTTAAAACACTCCACTACTTTACAGCAACTACTCAAATGTATTTAAGATAATTCCTTCCCCAAGAAGTCTCACAGAAAGGAAAATGGATGTTGACTGCATATACTGCATGCATTAACATCACCTGAAGAGAAACCTTTGGAAACCACACAAAATTCAACTTGAAGAAAAGCATGTTAGTGTCTCCACCTTTCAGAATCAGCACAGTAAGTTCTAATTATTTTTTTTTTATAAACTACATTAACCTCAAGGACTAATCAAGGAGAACAGGAAGCAGGCAAGAGACAAAGGTTTAGGACAGAAAAACCTTTTCCCTTGCTGTGCTTCCTCACATCACGATTAAAGTTTTCAAGGTTTGTAAGAATTAAGATTTTAGAGATTTTACCACAATGAGACATAATGTCTGAAAATAATGTCAACAGTCAGTGAACTTCAGGCACAGTGTGCTTACCATCTTTGGCTGATTTGGTAACAAGCACCCCACAGTCAATAACTCTCACATCTGCATAGGGTCTACTTGCTGTATCAGTTTTCAGATTTTCTATTTGTTCTATTACTTCAAACCCAGAAATAACCAATCCGAAGACAACATGAACACTGCAGAAATACAACGTTTGGTAAGTACAAATGTGCTGTAGTTATTTTCCAGCAAACTGCGGATTAAAAAAAGTCAGTCTGAAATAGAAACATTCAGCTCTTAAAAACGTATTCCACTTAGAAATAAGATTTTCATTACTTTTACATTTACAGCAATGCCAGGATTTCATGCAAAGTGAAGCACAGGTCACCTCCAGTTCAATTTGAGAGAAATACTTGATGTCACTCTACTCTCTTCTACAGGGGCAGGGTAAACAGATCATCGTTACTAATCCATCTTTCTATTTTTAAAGTTTTGTGCAACAGAGAGATCAAGAGCCCATATATAAAGATGACAAAGAAATGCAATTTTCCCCAGAGAAGAGACATTTATTTACAGGTCTCTACAAACCCAGCATGCAAATCCCCACTGGCATTGCAAGGACAATTCTAATTAATCCCCAGTCTTGTCCTACCACATCACATTTCTCTTTCCTCCTTCCGCTTGCCCCATCATTTATACATCCAAGAATTAATATATTTTGGGGATAAAAACATGCCACAAAAGAGCATTACCCAAACTTGACATTTCAGCTCACTGATTTATGGACTGAGGGCAGCAACCAGCTTTAAAAAAAATAATAATGTCAGGATTTAAGAACTTCCAAGTATTCAAGCAGCTTTAGGAAGCAAGTTGCAACTTGCAATTTTTATAGGGCTGAATCTTTTGTTTTCCCTCTTGTTCTGTTGTATAATCTCTCACAGAATGAAGATTGGGCTTTCCCCCCATTGTTGCCTACTTTCAATAGAACATGAAGACTCACAACCTTGAAATTTCAGTCAGCACTGCAGAAACTAGAAAGGATTCTTACCCATCCAGATGAGGAGCAGGTTTTGTTGTTCTGTTTGACAAACAGCAAGATGGTAAAGAAAAAAAAAAAGAAAGAAAATCAGAGATTCAGATGAAAAAAAAAAAAGAGGAGAACAGCACAGAAAAAAAGGAAAAGAGATGAAGGTAAGACAAAAAAAAGTGAGAAAATCCAGTTACATACATGGAATTTAAATGGACATTATATATACAGGCTTTTTTATACTTTCACAGGAAATCTGTTTGATGCTTAGCTAACTGTGAATATTTGAAAACCATACCAAGTATCACTTTATGCATGCAATAAATAATTTTTTCAAGTAAGTGCCTTTAAATACACATTCAAATATAACTCACTAATGTTTTTAATCACAGAGAAGATACAATTTGGCTCTTGATAGCGGGTAACTAATGGAACTTAAACGTTTCTGAAATTGTTAGGTTCTTACATTACAAGGTCACAGATTATTTAAAAAAAAAAGTTATTACATGTGATAAATTCTCTGCTTCCACCCCCTCACACTTCTTACTCTCTACTTGATTGCCCTCATGACTCAGAATTTGAAGCAATACTTTTCTCTTTAACCATCAAGACTATAGCACTTCAGCTCATGAGCTCACAGGCTTCCCAAAAGCACAATGCAAGCAGACATTAGACACTACTCTATTTCTGTGATAAACATGGTCTTCAGCTTCCCACATTTGGCTGTTTCTAACCTGAAGGAGAAATGCAACTGCATCACATTTTGTAGGCTATCCTAAAAGGCATTTGGAATTATGCCCAATTTCTGAGTTGACTTCAAATCAGCATGCTCAAGGCTGTGCATCCATAATTCTATGTTACAATTCACCTTGCTGATGATACTGCTACAACCTGGCATCTCTCTACATCCTTTTCCAAAAGAGAAAGGGAATTATTTCTGCATGTGAGCCACAGGGAACCTTGCTATGAAAATTCAGTAAGGAACATCAGAACTTGCATTAATCTTATGTATTGGGGAAGAAAAAAAAATTTGCATTTACAGCTATTTTAATATTTGAATATTTCTCCTCTCTCCTCCCCAGCATTATTTTGCCTTTCTAGCTTTCTTCCAATGAACTCCCCTCTCTCAAAATAAGTTAGATGCTTTTTCTAAATTTAGAAGCACACAGATGTGGCACAATGAAGTCACTTTTTCACTGCTATAATAAAATACTATTTTCAAAGCACCTATCTTCACTCAAGTGTGGAACTAAGTCATAAAACACTGCAGTGCTGGAACCCATGCCAAAAGTTGAAACTGTGAACCAGGAGTGGTTACACTCCTGATCTTTTTTTTTTTAAGTTCCAAATGCCAACCAGCCCTTCCACTTCTGTAATACTAAATAGTAGGAAAACCTCTCTGGCTTAACACAGGGAATAAATGTTATCAAGACAACATGTAATTTCTCAGTAGTTTGGGGGGGTGTTCTCTGTTCTTCCCTTGCTAATACAGAGTACTGCTACAGAGAGAATTCTTACAGCTTCTCAAGTTCTTCAACCAAAAGTCAACTGCATTAACCACCTGCTGTTAGGTAACCAGTTTAAGCAGGCTTAATTATAAAGTTGATTTAAAGTAGTGAAAACCCAGAAATGTGTTACTTTAATGAAACCAGTAATAAACAAGGCTCAGTGCTTAGAAATAGCTAGAAACAGCAATAGACACTTGAGATGAATGCTTTGGTAATGTGCTCCTGCCATGCAGCAGCACCACCACTTGAAGATCACTTGAGCAGATCACCCAAGCATGGCCTTTACTTAGACTAGTCCTCAACAAGCAAAGAAAGGGATTGTTGGTTCCTTAAAACCTATATAGTTTTTTTCCATTACATTGGCAGTTTGATAGATCAAATGGATAGTTTTTTTTCATTTAGTTGTTCCTAAAATGACATCACAAACAACAGGATTATCCCAAGAGAAGACTACTCAGATGCACAAGGAGCTGGGTGACTTAACAGACACTTCCTACAGGAAGCTCCTCATTGTGCTCTTGAAAGTTTTTTTTCAGCTCAGTGTCAGGGCTGTAACATGATGTTTATTCTGCAAACGTGCACTTTAAAAGACCACTTCAAGTTTTCTGGATATATTCTGCCTTTTTCACTTCTTGAACATTTGCTTTTGCTTAAAATCTTAAATCAAGAGGAAAACCTACTTACTGCCTTTGCACTATAGAAACCTGAAGTCATGATGAGCTCCTTCCCTGAAATAGTGTTTTATTAAAACATTTTGATACAGAACATTCAAAATCTGCCTTATAATATATATTATTATCCAAGTTATTTACAGAAGGACAAATACCTGTCTTCACTTAAAAGATACTGCTGAAGAAAAAAGCATCTTTGATAAAGGCATGTTATCACCCACCCCCCCATAAGATCTTCAGTCCTAACACAGGATTCAATACACATAACAATATGATCAGGAAAAAAAAAAAAACAAAAAAAAAAAACCAAAACAAAACCAAACCAAAACCAACCAAACAAGAAAGATAATAAAAAACAGAGAGAAGAAAAGGAAAGGACACAGCCTTAGAGGAATGAGACATTACCTTTGGAGCGCACGATGTAACACTGTTTCTGTAAATTTTACACAAAAATGGCAGAAATAAATTGTAATACATTTTCAGACAAAACTGAGTCTATGTTTTATTAAATACAAAGTTTTAAAATTATTATTAAAACCAAGTTGTATGCAGAACAAGGATGCCTAAAAGAGGGCTCTAAATTTTCTTTAGAATGTAAGATTACTTTGAAAACTGCAGTTAAATTCTCCTTTAAAAAAAAAGAAAGAAAGAAACCTACAGACATAACTTGCTTGCATCCACCATTATAAAGATAAATGGTTAGGAGAGAACTGTCCCACCCCTCCAAGTCTCAATCCAGCATAAGTGTTAGAACACAGACACAACTTAAGCAGATGAATAACTGGTTGCAATGGGTTTATTCACATGCTTGCAGCTCCTTAAATGTTCAAATGCTCTGCTGAATCCAGTCCTATGGAGTATACTTCATGGATTGGCACCCCAGTGCTCACATGTTTTGATTTACAAATGCAATGGGATAATTCAGTAAGTTTACAACTTGATACACTTGATGATTAGCTGACACCACCCTTCCATGACGAAGTTTTTCTAAACCTAAGCAAAACATGTGTTTCCTTTAAAATATGTGCATTGCTTGTGTTCAGAATTAGAGAAAACATATTGCAGGTGCAAAAAAAAAAAAAGGCAAAACAAATACACCAGCTAATACCATAATTCTGCTCTGGTATAATTCTGAACAGCAGCAACGTTTTCAAAATGCATTAGCAGTTCAGCTTACTCATAATGGGCATCCTCCCTCTGCCCCCACCAAAAAACTATTAGTTCTTAATTATGTCTCTGCATATTTGAGCATTGAAATGATCTGTTTGTTATTTATTGCACACAAAAGTATCTTGTGAATGCTCTCACATGGGCTGTACTCCTTTAAAGCAACTTTGGGTCAAGCCAATGGGCCCTGCCTGAATGCTAGGTGCATGGATATCAAAGATAACACAACACCAGCCCCTTTATTTGAAATCTATAGCTGTTTATGGTCTTGATAACTGGTCAATAATTGGTATTTGATTCACAGTACAAGAAAACCCGAATCAACTGTTGATAAAAATAATGCCTGTTTCAGGACACCAAAAAGACTGAAGAAATGAATTAACTTTGAGAAGCTGGTTACACTCAGAAATCATTTGTAAAATCAAAACAGAAGTCCTCACAATTTATTTTATCCTTCATTTAGCAGATGAAAGTGGTTAGTTTAGAGAATTTGCAACTAGGCATGGCACCACACATTAAATTTTTTTTAAAAAGAAAAAAACCTGTTTAGTTTTGAGCAAGAAAGCAAAGACTGAGAGACACATTACGCCAACAATACCCTCAATATGGGAAAATAAATAAACAAATCTAGCAGTAAGAGCAAAACAGCCTCAGGTTTTAAATAGCTTTTGAACACCAGAGGCAAGAACACCAAGCATTTGAACTGATAAGAGACACAACCTAGGACTCCTATTTAAGTTGCTGTAAGGATGAATTCCTCAGTAAACTACACAGATAAATAACGAGGCAATAAATTAATCATTATACAGAACTTCCCACTGACAACAGAGAGGTTGGTGACTTCGTTTTTGGCTTCCTATTGTTTTCTTTATGCTTCATTCCACATTTCTCTTTTTCCTGTAAATGCAGCTTGACAGATTTTTCATGAAAACAGAAGCAAAGCCCATGCAAGAATTTGTAGGCTCAGGAGTCTCAACATTATAGTACTTTACATACTCATTTTTCACCAGAGTTGCACTTCTTTTATACTGCAACTTTCCTTACTAGCAGGTTGGGCACAGCCATGTGCATGATGGAGCTGCTCCAATGAGACTAGAGACCATCACCAGATCAACTTAACTGAGAATCCCACCACACTGCTTGGGAAGAAATCATCCAACAAGTAATAACAGCCACTGAGCTGGAACATCCAAGACCAGGCTGACTGTGCTTCCTAACTCTAAATCAGGGACCTAAAGATAATAGCTGTATTCATGCAATCCTCTGGATGCACTCCCTCGGTAGCAATAATACTGATAATCACATCATCATCATCATCTTTTTGGCAGCACTTCAGAACAGACATGGGTGTATATAGACAAAGGAAATGGTTCCTGCCAACCTCTACCCTATCCTAAGCATTCCCTATCTGAATTTCAACACAAACAACTGAAAGATTAATACACTCAGGTAGTGTTTAAAACTTCTGCTAAATAACTGATGTTTCTGAAAGAAGTTACTCACAGAAAAGAATTAAATCAAAGTGGTGCTATCTGAAAATACAAACAGCCCATTTATAACCTGGTGCCTTCTAACTATCTTCACCACAAGTCTGCAATAAATTGCTACAACACATCCCTCTGGGCAAAAAAACCCCAAAACTTGAAATTCCAGTATTTCACAAACACAAACTTTATAAAGGGATGATTTCTGTATCCTTTCTGTTGGATTTCAACAAGATGCATTTCTTTAGAGTAGGAAATGTTTCACAGACACACATGGGAATAGACTTGGCCTGTTTAGAGTCCTTGTGCATGAAACACAGAATCCTTCCTCCACTAAACATTCTCCTTTCAACCCAACAGCTACTCCTATTCAACTAAGCAAAAAAATTAAGTGAGGAAAATTAATCAACAAGCATTAAATACTGCACTTCTGGCACTACATACAGACACTTCTGACTCTATTCTACTTTTTCATCTTGCCAGTCTGTTGCAGTGTTTTGTTTATTCACCTGACACTGGCCTCACTGGAGCTTCCTAACAATACTTACAAGGTCTTTTCCATGCCCAGTTCTCTATTGTTGCTTATAAATGCTTTAAGCATGCTCAAGGCAGAGAAATTCCTGACGAATCAAAGAAACCTGATGATACATTAGGATGGGCCAGATGCTTGTTTACAGGAAGGTTAGTCTGGAGCTTCTGTTTCAAGCAAAACTGGCCACTGCAGCTCAACTTTCAACACTTTCAGGCATGGCATGGAGTCATGTTATGACCTAGTTTGTTAGGGCAGTCTGCCCAAGTGATACTCCCCTAGTTATTCCCAATGACATATTTCTGTGGCAAGCAGGGAAAGCACTTCTGATGAATAAGCAAAAGTGTTATAATCAGGATTCTTGCTACTGTTTTAGCCCTGCATGAATAAATTCTTATAAGAAGATAATCTATTTGCCCTCCTAATCATCAACATTAGAGAAGTTATGAGGAAAAAAAAAAGGCAAACAGAGGTGTGAAGGACTTCAGATGGAGAAGAATTATCTCCCTTTCTGTAAAATTAATCAATAAACAATTACAAATGAAACAGTTAAAAAAAATTCTGAAGGCTGCCACTGAAGACTGCCTTTTACACAATCTTCAGGTGGAGAACCATTTTTCCTAGTGGTAAACTACAAATAACTGTGTGTTCCTGAGTACAAGAAACACATTTTAGTTTCAAAGAGTATCACTAAAGGAAGCAAACAATCTGTTATAGAAAAGCTGTACAGATGCACAGTACATTCCCTGAAGTAATCAGATAAATGTCACCAAGCAAGACTAACTGCTTCAATACACTGCATTTTCAAGTTAAGGCACTAAAATCTTTAGTAGTTGTTTCCCACTTTAAATCTTGAAACTCAAACTCTCTATCTCACGAAGCAGAAAACGAAGTCCACCATTAAAAATCTGTACAAAAAGAGATTGTTGAGCTATGAGTTTGATCGAATAATAGAATGGCTCAAGCTGAAAGGGACCTTTGAAGGTCATCTAGTCCAACCTCTGCAGCCAGCAGGGACATCTTCAAGTAGAGGTTGCTCAGAGCCGCAAACAACCTGACTTGGAATGGTTTCAGGGATGAGGCTTCTACCACCTCTTTGGGCAACCCTGGTCAGTGTTTCACCACTCTCAGCATTAAAAAAAAAAAAAAAAAAATCTTCTTTGTATCTTGTCTAAAACTGTTTTTAGTTTGAAACCACAACCCCTTGCCCTGTCACAACAGGCCCCACTATAAAGTCTGTCCTGAGCTTTCCTATTGGCCCCTTTAAGCGCTGAAAGGCCACAAGAAGGTCTCCCAAGGTTTCACCGTCCATCCTTGCTTATTCATAAGCTGAGCTATCAAACATGAACCTGACCTTACATCTGACTCTATACATACACACATCCCATACATTTACAAGCAGCCCCACTACATATTCACTCCTAGGATCAGCTGCAGTACTGAGGACCAGCAGTGGGATTTGGCTTAAACAGAGAAACTTGGATGCCTTTACTGTAGTCCACCAGTGAGGCAGGTTCCCAGCTGCTGGTCAGATTTAGGGAGAACACTCAATTGCCAACATACAGGTACCTTGAGCTGCTTGTACTGTATCCTGCCTGGCTTTCAGCTGCTGCTCCAAGACAGCAGTGTGTCTGGCAGGTGCTACATCATGTTTCTGCTCCCTCCCTGTTTTGGAGTTCCCAAAGGTGTCTCAGACAGCATTTGATGTCTGCATCCAGTAAAATGAAAAAAGCCCAAGGTCAAGATGGTCACAGGAGCCTGAAGCATTAAAGCATGATTTAAAAACTTGACAGCTGCCCGCCCAAACCTCACTGGTTATACCAGGAGTTCACTTCTGGGAGTGATTCAGTTTCAAGCTGGTACCATTTAAGACACTGCAGGATATCCAAAGGATCTACATGAGGCAGGCAGGTAAGACAAATGACCTTCAGAACATCCTCATCCTTCTCTCCCAGCAGCTGAAGTACAGGTAGGACACTCCAGGACTCTAAAAGTATCTTTAGATTCCTACAGGAGAATCTAGCTTACGTGGAGATCATTACATTACCTGAATTACCAAACTGGCATTCTCTCTTTACAGTGCTATTATGAAAAAACAGAATTTTTGAAGAAATCTGCCTCTTTCAGAATACTGTGCTTGAGGAAAGTACTCTTAAATACTGCTCATTTTATTGGTTCATGTAAATAGTAACTTAGCATCCAACACAACCTTAGGTTGCTTTGGTACATGGGGAGTGTTCATAGCTGTTAAATCTAATCAAACAAATAAGCTGACTCTACTAAGCATAAGGGAAGGCAGACAACTTCTGAATCAAATGCAGGAGAGAAAAGAAACTTTAGAGCCCTCAAATGACAGCTTCTTGACTGATGTGACATCATTAAATTTTCATGTATACTGTTCAGATAAGCTTAAAAATGGAAAATCGTGGCAAGGGGACCAAAAGGTAAGTCACCATGTAGTAAATGGTGAACTAATGACTTTCAAAGAGCTTATTAAACCCTAGAGTCTTTAATATAGTTTTCCATATTAAATACGTATACATATCCAGATTTACTGTAAAGAAGCACAACATCTAAAATTTAGTTTCAAGGTAACAGAAAAAAAAAAAGCTTTTGACAATTTCTCACAGTGGTAACTGAAAGATATCCTCCTAGGTTCTTATTCATTTTCCATTTTTAGAGCATTCTTTAGGAAGAGACCTAAAAATGTCTCTTATCTGAACTTCATCATATCATACTGAAGCTCTTTTTCAGGCAAAGAAAAATAAAAAAAAAAAAAAGAAAGATTTTTGAGGACAATTTACTCCTTTACTGAAGACAGTGAAGCGCCATTCATTCTTATCCCCCAAGAAAGATGGCAAAGAATTTTTCATTTCTTTTTCTGGTCAAGTAACTGCACTAAAATTTACTTTTGAAAACAGCAGGATTATTTCACGAAGTTCTTAGCACAAGCCCCGAGTTATAATTCCAGATCTTTCCAAATACAAAAACTGTTAAATAGTTACAGAAGGCAGTTTTAAAAAGGGAGTTAACAGGAAGAATAATCACATAAAAATTAGCAAAAAAAAAGGCTAATTAGCTTGAGAATGCTAATAGTGAACAATTAGTATACAACTATTTTAACCAGAAGTCCCTGCGCATAACAGACCTGAGTATTTACTGATGGTAGAGAATTGTTTTCTACAGTTTAACAGAATATTGTTACACAATTTTAGATTTTATATTTTTAAGGTAATTAAGGAAAAAAAATGATTATCAGCACAGAATTTTACAAAGTGTTGGTACCAAAGGTGTTGGCATATAGACAAGTAAACAGAATTATGCAGCAATGTAGAAGAAAAGTGTTTCAGGAACAAAAATTAAAATAAATAAATAAATAAAAATTAACTCCCAGCACCACCCCCCACATAAATAAAAAAAAAATCCCAAACAAACCAAACCTACCAAACCCCAACTCATCCTCCTCCCCATGAAAAACAAAACAAAAAAGCCCCAACCAAAACAGAAAACCCCAACAAAACCAGAACCCCCCCCCAAAATAAGTAAAAAGTTACCATATTTTCCAAGAGCAAATGCAAAACCACACAAACCACCTTTAGATCTCATTCCCTTTTGCCTACAATGCTTGAGACTGTCATTTGCAGATAATCTGTTCAGATTTAGTTGGTGCATGCACAAAGCCAAAGAATCTATTTCCTGGACACTAAGAACTTGTTGTATTAACTTTTTTTTCTTTTTAGGGTAAAATGCAATGAGTCAGGAACATCCATGTAGTACCAGCTTTTAATCCAAATGAACACCACAAGCAAATTGTGCTAACTAAAGCCTCCTATTGTAGCTTCTGCTGCAGGTACCCCACTCAACCCTTGCTAAAATAAGGCAGAGAATGTGGCTGTAGGCAATTTAGCAATACCATCTAGAACGTGGCTATAGGTTAATTTAGCAACACCATCTAGAACGTGGCTATAGGTTAATTTAGCAACACCATCTAGAACGTGGCTATAGGTTAATTTAGCAACACCATCTAGAACATGGTTGTAGGTTAATTTAGCAGCACCATCTAGAACATGGTTGTAGGTTAATTTAGCAACACCATCTAGAACATGGTTGTAGGTTAATTTAGCAACACCATCTAGAACATGGTTGTAGGTTAATTTAGCAACACCATCTAGAACATGGTTGTAGGTTAATTTAGCAACACCATCTAGAACATGGTTGTAGGTTAATTTAGCAACACCATCTAGAACATGGTTATAGGTTAATTTAGCAACACCATCTAGTACATGGCTACAGGTTAATTTAGCAACACCATCTAGAACATGGCTACAGGTTAATTTAGCAACACCATCTAGAACATAGTTATAGGTTCATTTAGCAACACCATCTAGAACATGGTTATAGGTTAATTTAGCAACACCATCTAGTACATGGCTATAGGCTAATTTAGCAACACCACCTAGAACATGGTCATAGGTTAATTTAGCAATACCATCTTTCTCATGAACAGCGCTTCTCTGTGTAAGAAAAGCTCGACTGCCGCATTACTTCTACTCACATGAAAAATTGGGAACCATTGGTATGTTTCCCTCGGTTTGCCATTGACAAAAGGAACGCTCTGTCATGTTTGAGAATAAAGTTTTCATCTGTTTGAAGAAAAAATATGTTTGTCAGATTCTTCCCCGGCGAGGAACACGAGTCTAATTTTCTTAGTAACTTATGGGTGCTATGAGGAGAGAAGCGCTGCGGCTGCTGAAGAAACATGAACAGGTTGGAAAGCCCAAAAATCACACGGAGACAAGCCCCTCAAAAGTTACAATAGATGCAGTTATGAGACAGAAAACATTCTTTCTTGAAAAAAAGTTTCAGATACAAGGCAAACATTTCTCATGAAGTCAGGAGTAGTGCCTTCAATAAACATTAGATTCTCCCAGAGCTGGATTTAAATCCAGCATTTTCTGAGCAAGGAGACTGGCAGATTTACTGACATCCTAAAGCAAGATTTAACACACATGATCCTGTTATTTACACAGCATGCACCTCAGGCAGAAAGATCTAAGGACAAAGGCGTTTCCCTGGTAGGGCATGTTCAGCCACCTCTCCATTCAAAACTGGAAGTCTCAAAACATACAAGGGGAAATAAAACCCAGACACCTGGCTGAGAAACCAAAGAACACGTTCTTCCTGCAAGCCAAGTATAACATTAATTAAGAGTCAACTAAACATGCATTTTGTTTGCCAGTGAATTAAAGAGGACTTCTGGTTGTACAGCTTAATATAAAACTAGATCTGAAGTTCATTTCCCAAACAAAACCCAGTCAAATTTGGTGTATGAGCCCACTACTTTTAAGGTGACATATCAAACCACAAAGCTGCATGTTTAGCATTCACCACCTTCAGAAGCAAACCCCAGTTACATCTTAGCAAATGGATCTATTTGAGACCTTCTTTTGACTAAAGGCTGTAATTCTCCAACACCAAACTAGGTTTCTCCTTAAGACAAACTTAATGACATGCACTTAACCAGGCAGAACAAAACAGACAGAACCAGGGGCTGTTACATAAATACATATTGTGCCTTTATTAACATTTCGATACCACAGCAACTACCTGTTTTCTTGCAAGAAAGAATTGTATGTCTTTAAAGGAATGCTTTATAAACTCACCATTTTCCTTCCAACAACAGATTTTCCAAAGGGGTAAACGTACACTTATTTATTTACAAGTTCTTTGCAAGCAAACTAATTTGTGTAGCATGTAAACAACATCAAGCACTTTTAGAAAGGAACACTAGGCATACAAACCTTGAATAGGGAAGGGGAGGAAAAGAGACATTAACAAAAGAAGAAATAACTGTTTAGAGCTGGAAATTATACCAGAATTCTTTCTCAGAGTAAGTCATTAACCCTCAGAAAGGTTAGACACAGAACTCTTCATTTCTCCAAGGAACACAAATACCCATCTACAAAGGGATGTATCAGTTGCCTATATAATTTACTAGGGAGGGTAAAAGGGAACAGAGTTTGAATTTGTGTTACTGAGCTTTTGTCTCTTACCTTTTCATTTTGCAAAAGACCACATTCTCTATAAACAAAAGAATATGTTGACAGTTTTAGGCAGGAAGATAGGAGTTTATTCATGAATAAAGTTGCCTAACCTCCATGCTGAAAGTCATGTTTAACCAATAATGTTAGCCTTAATTAATTGTCAGTTAAAGTTAAAAATTACCCAAAAAATTATCTGAAAGTCATGCATATAAAAAGGATTCTCATGCAACATTAGTGTCATGCAAAAGGTGATCTATAAGTAGACCTGTTTTCATTAAGTAGTTTGGGAATCAAGACTTGTTTATCTCAGAGCTGAAGAAAGAATCTGCAAAGACATATTTCCTCTTACCTTTAAAATAGCCACCATAAATAGATTCACCTCCTTTTCCATTACCTAGGCATTAAAAAGCACGAATTAGATCTTTTGTTTCATTCATGAAAACAGTTGTATTAACATTCCACCAGTTCATAACAAACCAGGATACTCTGGCCACCAGTATGAGAGCATAAGCTCCTCAATTAAAAGTCACAGCCATGTGTTATCCTCTTGACACTCCAAATATTGAGAATGAAGATTGCCTTAGTGCCTCTGAATCCTGGCAAGTCTGAAGCAGGGCTCCAAAGGCTAATCCTCACTGGTATTTGCTAAAGCAGCAGCAGACAGAAAAATAACAGCAGCAAACAAGACAAAAACCCAGGTGAGGTAAGGAAGTAGCTAACGGTTTAAAGACATCTTCACTTCCACCTGACTCTCAAAACATATTCCCTCACCTGTCCATTTTATCAGGCACAAGATTTCAGCAGAGAGGGAATAAGACACATTTCAGTAAGGACAAGCATTGCAGGGAAGGACAATATGTTGGAGAGATACTGAAGGAAAAGGAAACAAAGAAACTCCTGGAAAATATCCTTAAGCTTTACATACTTCTAGCCTGTATATTACTTTAACAAACTTATTCAAAAAATTATGCCCCCACATCAATAGAGTGTTACTAGTGTTGCCTCTACTGTGCACATAACCCAAAAACCAGTTAAAAGGCTACAGTTTGGATTTGGGTTGTTTTTTCTTCTTTAATTTAAATACATTCTTCTAAACAAGTATTAGTTCAGTTGAAACATTCTAGACTTGCCAAAAAAAAAAAAAAAAAGAAAAAAGAAAGGATTGAGCCATGCTCCACTTCACAGCAAATTTAGTATTTTTATGGCACTGTAGTACTTCTATGGCATTCTCTCCAAAGTTACATTAAAACAACGTAAGTTATAACATCTATATTCCATTTGGAGCATTTCAGTTTCAAAAAAAAAAAAAAAAAAAAGTGTTTTACCTTCACTGAAGTCCCCACCCTGAATCATGAAGTTTTTAACCACACGATGGAATGTGGTGCCTTTGTAACAGAGCTTCTTTCCAGTTGTTTTGCCAATTCCTTTTTCACCTGCAAGGTTACACAAAAAGGATGAGAAAATTTTATCTCCTCAGTGCCAATGGATACAAGAGAGCCATCAGAATAGCACAACTACAAGACAACACACTCCTACCTGTTGCCTTTTCACTGCCTTAATAGCAGAAAGGATTCTTTTACAAGGGGACTGTGAAGTGAAAATTAGGTTTTTTCTTCTTTAAAAAAAAAAAAAAAATCCTCCCTCCCAGGAGGGAGGGCACTTACTAGAAACCACTCAGGACAATAAAAGAAAAAAGTTGACAATAATGATGAGTTAACCATTTCCTATGGTTTTAGCTACACTGCTTTGTTACCTGAAGCTTACAGCAGAGTCCTTTTCAATCTGTTTATATAACTGGATGCATCAGCTGAATGCCCAGAATGAGAATCTGAACAGGCTTCAACTCAGTATCAATGCAATCCATTCTTGGAAACATGGGATTGAGGTACTCCAAGCATGTGTCACATCTTCACCAGTCCATGAACAGGGCCAGGCCACCATTAATGGCTGGCACCAACCCTCTCATGCCCTACTAACACTCTGACTGCCAACCCAGTTGGAGGCATTTTGAATTAGGTGCCCCCAAATGGTCTCTCAGATTATGAGAAGGGAAGCTCCTGACAGAGCATCATAGAGCAGATGTGCTTATGCTTTTTCAACAGCTGGACCAACTGAGGGGCCTGCAAACACCAGTTTGCAAGTCAAGATGCTTGAATTTAAACACAAGGAGCCTCTTGCTCTTGAGGCAGACAGCCTTCTTTCACAGCAGTCAGGTCTATTTCTGACAACAATGTCAGGCTGCAAGAAGGCAGCCAGAATCACCCTGTCCTCCTCCATCTGTTTCTGACAAAAAGAATCTTGGCTACCCTCACAGAGATTATGGAGAGAGCCAGGCATCATTATGGGCACTGCATTTCAAACACTGGTCTCTAGTCCTTCTCTTGGGGCATCTCACCTGGCCTTGAGACAAGTGAAACCACTCTTCACAACAACACAGTGGACATTCACAGACCAAATCAAGCTGCTATGAGGCCCCTAACAGTGTAAGTGAAGACACATGGTACTTCAGCAGCCTTTATCAGCTGAACGCAGGTGGATACCCACAAACCTCAAAGGAAAAAAAACATGGATTGGCCTAGCATGCAGAATGCTGAATTTATGTAGCACAGATGTGCACAAACACTCAGTCTGCTGCTAAGATACTCCATTATGTAGACTATGTGGTCTGGAATGGGATAGCATCTCCTCTCTATTACACAGCTATATGCCTCCTTAGAGAAGCACAGCCCTTGCATATGGTGCTGCAGTGTGTCCAAAAGAAGGGTAATAAACTGGTCTAGAGCACAAGTCTTGTGAGGAGTGGCTGAGGAAACTGGGGTTTTCAGCCTGGAGAAAAGGAGGCTAAGGGGAGACCTTCTGTTTCTCTACAACTCCCTGAAAGGAACCTGGAGCCAGGCAGGGTTGGTCTCTTCTCCCGGGCAATATAACTTAATTCTCTTAAACATGGAATTCACCAAAAGAAATTAAATTACTTCAGATTCTTCCCTATGTTTTTTCTCTCCCCAGAAGAATTTAATTATCGTGTGCAAATTTCTGAAGGTATCTGTCAAATCATTTTTCTGTCCTACAAGTTTGCAGCAGCAATATGCAAGAACAAAACAAGTGTTTTGGGCAGCTTTTAACCCTCAGAATCTGATCTTAACAGACAGCCTCCTAACTTCATGCCTATTTTCCAATGTTCTTTCAGTTAAAGACAGGTTCCAGCTGGAGATATCAGATGTACAACAGAATTCAAACAGGGATACAACACAAAGAAGTCAGACTTTTGGTGTTTTTTTTTTTTTATTAAGAGTTATTTCTTCTGCTTGTTTCATTCCTCATCATCTCCAACATCTCCTCCTTCGTTTACCTCCACCTAACATTTTTCTAGTAAGGCTACTGTGAGAATTAAAACAATCCTTCAGAGATACAGAAGACAAGGCTCAGCCATGACGTTATTCAGTCTGTTACTATATCTTCCTTCTTACCTTCTGTAATCTATTCTGCTTAAAATAAACTTCAAACGAGTTCCCATTTTTCTATGATAGCTGTACCATCCTGTCCCATTTTCAATCTATCTCTAGGTACCTCTTTAACAAGCATAAGTGATAAAAGAAAACCAGAAAGTAGAATAAAAAGGGGGCATCACCACATAGACCTCAAAAGAAGAACGTATCTAATGTTCCCTCCACAAGTTCATATAATCCCTGCGAAGATTTAGAAGAGGTTCATCTAGAAGATATCACATTCTGGGATTTGAGTTCTGACAAGATGAGCTTTAAGAAGTTAATGAATAAGGACACCAAATTTGTTTCACATAACCAGTTAGCTAAGAACAGATGTTAAAACATTGCCTGGAAAGTTTTGCTGGAGCATTATAATGAATTGGAAAGAATTATTTCATACACAAAGTAAAGGCTTCACTGGAGCAGTTAATTCAAGGTATATTGCATGTCACTGAGCATTCAGATATGAGATGAGGAGATGACCAAGAGAGAGTTTGCATAACTAACACACACCAGTTCCTAAAATAACCTTATCAAGATTAATCTGCAGTTTATAGCTACAAAAAAATCCCTGGGGAGCAGTGCAGATCAAAAACCGACACCAAACCCTTACTACTACCACCCTTATACTTCCATTCATTAGAAAACACTTTTAAAAAGTTAAGTCCTACTTGAAAAAAAACAGATTGGAGGTTTTCTACATTATACCCAGATATTCTTTTGCCAGGGCTGCCCCTCTCATTTCACAGATCTCCTCTCCTCTGTTCCACCCAACAAGCCCAGGATTTCTAAGGAAACATCACATTCCCTTTTAGTAATCCTTCATTTAGCCATAAATGAGGTTTTATCTAATTTATGTAAAGTTTTATAGATGCTCCTATCCTGTGATCCCTGTGTAACACTTCTATACACCTGAAATGCACTCAAATTTTATTATATATAAACAACGTTTTAGGTAAGGAAAAAATTTATATTCAAAGTTTGATTTGGGACACTACATAAAATGTCACCACTATACTGTGCAGGGACATTAATGCTTAAATATCTCTCCAGATAAATCCTAAAGCCCTGATAAATCTTAAGGAATTTCTTATCTTTATCACATTTGTGCAACTTGAGCGATCAGTAATTCCACCAGTCTCAGCCTTGTCAATCGTTTCTACCTACAGGAGCCCCACAGTAGGGACAAAAAAAAAAAAAAAAAGAAAATAGAAAATAAACAGTTTTGTTCCATAAATTCCAAGTTCTGCATTCTGTAATTATGTATTATCTCCACAGCTCTCAGTAGGTACCAGTTAGAGAATTTTGCACTATTTCCTGCTATGCATTATTCAAATCCCCCTCAGTGCTCACAAATCTCAGCTTTGTTTTTAGCACAAAAATAAAGAGATCAGCACTATTATTCTTCTGTGGTTTCTACTTACATAAATTGTAAGAAACGTTAAAGAAAAAAAAATCCTAAATATGAGCATGTTACTTACCTGAGCACAAGCAAAGGAAGTTTTTACAAGTCTTCGGACATATATCAGAGAAGAGCTGAAACATAATTCTACCAACTAGAAGATAAAAATAAATAAATAATTAAAATTAAGAGTTTTATAATTCTTTATTCACTGATCTTACATGATCATTGAATGATCTTAATGATCTTTTCCAACCTAAACCATTCTATCACGTAAGAAAAACTACATATAAATAAATCAGCACACTTTGAAAATATAATTTCCTGAGAAAATTTTACCACGTAGAGCACAGTAAAAAAAAAAAAAAAAAAATCTCAAATATACATATCTTTAAAAAAGTGGCAGGAAAGAACAATACTTAAATGGTAAAAAAAAAAAAAAAGAGTTAAGATTAAGCAATATTGTTACATCTAATGTATTAGAAATCCTACTGATTCCATTTTGATTTGAACCTGGAAAGCCAAATGGATTTACTTTATCCTGTCAATTCATTTCTGCTTTGAAAAAGAAAATTATTTGCCATAAATACAGATCATCACAGAGTTGGAATAACCCTCTTCCCCAGGTACTATTCCTTGTCCTACAACTGCACACCACAGAAAAGAGACTGGCACCTTCATCTTGACACCCACCCCTCTGGTATTTATAGACATTGATCAGATCCCTTCTCAGCCTTCTCTTCTCAAAGACAAAACAGCCCCAGTTCTCTCAGTCTTGAAATAAATCCAAAACAACAAAACCACCACCAATCTCCCACACATATGAAGTCCTTGAAATAAAACATCATTAGCTAAGAGAAAGTTGTTATCTTGGTAGAAATAACAGAGAAATAAGCCATCAAAGCCCCAGCTGGCCAGCATTCCAAGGAGACCAGTAATAATCTGTCAATGAGCACTACCCTCTAGTGGTGTAAACTGATAAGATGTCAAATTCAACTTAAAAAAAAGTAACCACTCCAGGAATTTTATCTTCCAATAAAGAAAAGTTCAAACAGATTTTATTCAATACTTCATTGTCAAGAAAAATTTTCTTACGTTTTAGGGTTTTGTCCAAACACATAAAAATGGCCACTAGGTGAATTGTTGGTTCAAAAAAAGGGAGGAAAAAAAATTGAAAACAACACAGAAACCACTTGTATTTTGTATTCTTAGCTAAAACTTCAAGATGCTTTCACAACTGTTGAAATGTCTGCAGTTCATTAACTGCAGTTAGAATGTTCTCTGAGCATTTGGCATGACAGCAGGAACATGTATAAAGAAAAGGCATAGGGACAATCTCCAAAGGATGAAGAAATAGCAAATATGCAAAGACTCCACATTAAACAGTGTGAGCTGTAAGTACTGTGATGAAAAGGCAGCTTTGTGGAAGTGAAGAAACCATTATAAGCTGTGTAGATTGAGGATTTGTACAGAGAACACAATAGAGAAGAGTTTTGTGACAGTTATCCATTTTCATTACAAGAGCAGCAATTCAGGAGAGAAGAAATCCACTCCTCTACTCCTCTGCTTGCATGGTGACTGAGTGCTTTGGAAAGGCACCTAGAAATCTCCTCTTGCACTCACTGTGTAAAATAGCACATGATGTCCTTCCGAGAAGACGACGTCACTATCCCCATTCTACTCAAGGTACACAAACAAAGATGAGCTGCTCATTTACCAAGGTGCCAGTTGCCAGACAACTTACAGGTGTTACTGCCCGTGGGCTCCAGAAGGGATCTTTGCCCTTGGACATAAACCGCAAAAGCCTTCTGGTTCCAAGTCCCTGTTCCACAAGCAAATTCCACCACAGTCTTGAACAGAGCCACAGCATGGTGGGGTTTGAAAGGGAGGGTCACCCACAGTAGGTTGCCAAGGATCACAATATCCAGGTGGGTTTGGAATCTCTCCAATGAAGGAGACTCCACAAACTCTCTGGGTGGCCTGGACCAGGGCACCACCACTCTCACAGGAAAGACATTTCTCCTCAAGCTTAGATGCAACTTTCTGTGTTCTAGTTTGTCCTTATCACCCTTTGTCCTATCACTGGGCATCACTGAAAATAGTCTGGCCCCATCCTCTTGCCCCCCACCCTTTAGCTCTTGCTGAGCATTGATCAGATCCCCTCTCAGGCTGCTCTTCTCCAGGCTACACAGCCTCAGGTCTCTCAGCCTTTCCTCCTCACAGAGATGCTCCAATCCCCTCATCAGCTCTGTAGCCTCTGCTGGACTCTCTCCAACAGTTCTTTGTTCATCTTGAATTGGAGAGCCCAGGACCAGACAGTACTTCAGGTGTAGCCTCACTAGGGCAGAACAGAGGGGGAGAACAACCTCCCCCAACCTGCTGGCCACTCTCCTTAATGCACCCGAGATCCACCTTAAGCAGCACAAACAACTTTTGTCTTCTGGTGAAAGAATGGCATCTTAAGTTCTTGAAGATATCAAGGCAGAACATGAGAAAAACCATTCAGAACGAAGGTATCATGATTTCAATAGCATATTTCACCAGTGTCTGCCAGCTTCTCATGCCTTTCAACTCCTCCAAACTGGAATGCACATATCCCATACTGAACGACCCAGTTTCAAAGCTCTCTCCTCCATGAAGTACTGCTCGCCCTGTTATATCCAGCTATATAAAACACTGCCATGTGCTTACAAGACACAAACCACATACTGTGGACCCATCTGGTGGGTTACTGTCTGTATTTTACCTAAGCTGCATGAATACCAGTATCACTGAAAGGTTCTGTTTTCCACTGACAAACAGGCAATTAAGTGTGCCAGAGAAAGATCAAACATTTTCACACCCTGGTCAGCCAAATAACAGCTGCTGATAATAATTTAAAAAAATAATTTAATTCTGTATTAAAAGTATGCTTAGAGCCTACAAATCTTTCAGCTCTTCCCTCAAAAGAAAAAAAAAAAGACAGGAAATATCTAATTTTAAACTTGGAGCTGAGGTGTATGTTGATTTAACACAGATTAAAAGAAACACATTTGAGATGCTACTAATTTCCTCAGCTTTAGACACCTCATCTCTGAAATGATTCACCTTCACATTACAAAGGAAATTTACAATACATTTCCTCAGCTTCATTTCCCTGCTACAAAGGTTGTCTGCTTAGGGGACAAGCTTTCTGCTTGAATGGTAAATTAAAAACAAAACAAAACAAAACCCAAACAAACAATTGCTAAGAAGAATTATTCAAGCAGGCGAGTCTCCTTCTCTGGAGACTTTCAAAACCCGTCTGGATGTGTTCCTGTGTGACCTGCTCTAGGTGATCCTGCTTTGGCAGGGAGGGTTGGACTCGATCTCTGAAGGCCCTTTCCAACCCCTAACATTCTGTGATTCTGTGTGAAGTCTGCTCACAAACCCACACAGATTCCTCAGGTGGCTTTACCCAAGCAATGAGTCTTCTAGCCTAAAGCTGGGATTTTAAACAATGAAATCCTCAGCAAAGCTGAAATATTTCAGTATCACAAGGAAGTTATAAAGCCTATTAAAATCTTTGTTTTAATGCATCAGTACTCAGGACATTTCTGTAATTTTAACTTTATATTGTGATTCTCACCAGTTCAGGGCTATGAAGATGTGTTCATCTGAAATCACAGTGTAGGCTTTACAGTACATCAGACAACTTTTTGTGCTGGAAAATACCACAGAAATAACCAACCATAACTCCACATTTGCTTGTCACTGGTAAAAGAATGCTTTGATAAAGCATTCCTACCTGTTAGCAGGCTTTTAACTTATTTTTGAAAGATATTTTTTGATAGAAATTGGAGTGATGAAAGAAGTATTTACACTACTGATAATTACTTAGAGTAAGTGATGCACACATAAAGTCTAAGATGTTTTGAAGTCAGCTTTCATAAAGTGCTATCTGTAGCTAATGAGCTACACCAATTACAGAAACAGGAAACAATGATGAGAAAAAGAAAATCCCATTTCAGAACTCTATTTTCAATTTGAAAGATTAAAATACTTTTCCTTTTGTTTTGTTTTTGAACCTGTGATCTATTTTTCAGCTCAGGAAGAACTAGTACTTGATTCAAATGAAGTGGTAAAAATTCCATGTAGGAATATCAATGCTGTAGTGTAATAAGGGCTCCTGCTAGCAGTTTATTAAAATCATCATTGATTTCCAATGTTTATCAAATGATTTCACCCAATTTAGCTGCTTAGCTTCTTATAAACAACCTCAGGAGCCAAACACGTATTCCTTGAATATGTTTGCCATATAAAACAAACCATTTCACTAGATAATGTTATGTTTAGGCCATAAAAGTAACAATTCCAGATAGACGCTCCCAAAATAAATCTGGTTATTCAAAAATTCATTTAAATATATTGGTTTTGTCTTTCCCTGGTGTCTTCAAGAAAACTGGGTGCTCAAGGATATGGTGTAGTAGTTAGATAATGGTTGATGATCTTGAATGTCTTTTCTAACCACAGTGAAACCAAGAAGGCACTGCAGCACTTTTCCCAGTGTTAGCAGCAGGAAGATGCTGCTGAAGGAGAAAGCAGAGATTACAACCGTTAAAACTGATCCACATCCCTTACAGACCAAGATCAGGACATCTGCCAGAGGCCCAAAAGCTTAGACACAGAGTTGCATGCAAGTTTAAATAGCAGCTCACTAAAATGACCAAATTTTAATTGCATTAATTTATTTATCACTAAATGTGGGAACACCAATTTGAAAAGACTGCTTTGAAGTAGAACTACAGCTACAGTTGTCAGAATAAAATATGCTTCCTGTAGAAAACCAACAGATTTTCTTTATAACACCAGTTAAAACAACAGAAGTCTCAGTTCCCTTGAGCTCTATCCATGAAGTCTTGAAACACTGACACTTTGTCAATGCTTCCCCACCCCACCTTATACTCTTTGCATGGAAACCCTCCATAAACTTCTTCCCCCAGCTCTCTACTAAGTCCCATCTTCCACAAATCTAGGGGTGTAGAGCAGAAGTTCTATAAGGTGCATCTGAGGGAACTGGAGTTGAACAACCCCAGACTGGAGAAAAGGAGGCTGAGGGGACACCTTCTCAGTCTCTACCACTCCCTGAAAGGAGGTTTGTAGCCAGGAAGGGGGTCTGTCTCTTCTCCCAAGTAACAACTGATAGGACAAGAAGAAACAAGTTGTGCCAGGACAGGTTTAGGTTGTGAATTAGGAAGAAATTTCTTCCCCAAAAGGATTGTCAAGCTCTGGAACAGACTGCCCAGGGAAGTGGTGAAGTCACTATCTTTGAAAAGATTTAAAAGACAAGTAGATGTGGTGGATGCTGAGGAACATGGTTAGTGGTGGACTTCATTTTGCTGAGCTAACAGCTGATGATCTTAAAGGTCTTTTCCAACCTAAGTGATTCTACGATTCTAAACACTACCTAAAGCTCCCTCCATTCCAGTCTTCCATGGTCTCAGTGCTGCACACAACAGTTTCACAGAGAATTGCAAGTGAGAGACTACACTCTTTCAGCAGAAGAGGCTGATCAGTTTGGTCTTCCAATTGTTAACCAATTTGCTCTAAACCTCAAGGTAAGTGTTCAGGATGTTTCACTCTGCACTGACAAGGAGCAATGGATGTAAGCTGAAGCACAGAAGGTTTCACCTCAGCACAAGGAGGAAGTTCTCTACTGTAAGGGTCACAGACCACTGGAACAGGCTCCCCAGAGGGATTGTGGAGTCTCCGTCTCTGGAGACTTTCAAGGCCCATCATGGATGCTTTCCTCTGTGACCTGACCTGGATTGTATGGTCCTGCTCTGGCAGGGGGGTTGGACTCGATGATCTCCTTGGGTCCCTTCCAACCCCTAACATGCTGTGATTCTGTGACATCAACAATTCTATGCGATGAATGAATTACAATTTTTATTAAACCAGTTCCCCCTGAAACTCTCTGTAACTTACCTCCCTCACACCCTCTGATTAGGAGCTCCCCACAGAGCACTGCCCCCTGGCTCCCGTTGTACTACACTCAACTGGACTGTCAAACAGTTCATGGACAAAGTGCTGATCTGACTTCTGCCAACCCAAAGCCCCTAAAGCCTCCTTACTTCTACTAACACAGACACAGGACTACAAGGACTTCTGCAGTGGAGCTTATTTCGCAAATTCATAAAATTGGAATCCCAAAATTTACAGAAGCACAAAATGGTGGGGATTGACTGGTGACCATCCAGCCCGACCCTTCTGCTAAAGCAGGATCACCTACAGCAGGTTGCTCAGGATCACAGTGTCCAGGTGGGTTTGGAATCTCTCCAGAGGAGACTCTAGAACCTCTGGGAAGCCTGGTCCAGAGCTCCAGCACCCCCACAGGAAATAAGTTTTTCCTTATTGTCAGATGGAAATACACTAAACTTTTGCCAGAAGTGACTGAAAGTAATGAAAGAACAGACTGATAAAAGAGACACCCCAGGAAGGAAAGTAACTTAAGTGGAATTAAAAAGTGAACAATAACAGAGGACAGGAAGAAAAAAAAATAAAGAAAAAGTAGAGAAGAAAAATTCTTCTACAACTAAGAATGAAACAAAGCACAAATGAGTAAATAGAACACACTTTACAATACACAAAGCCAGTCAGAGAGGTGGAGCAGAGATGTGTGGAAAAAAAAAATCTTGGATGGCCACATGAACTGCTACAGCAGCAGACTCTGTATGTGACATCCTGGTCAGACATCTGCTGCAATTATCACCGTACCTGAAAGACAGAAGCTCCATACAGATTTGGCACCAGAGAGTAAAGACAATTATTTAAATAAGCATCTGCTGCCATCCCAAAACTTCTTGGAATATTGCAAGTAGTTTACTGCTATGAGCATGCTGTATGCATCCAAATCCATTGGTAGCACAGACACAATAGAAAGGAAAGATGCTGTCTGTGCTGGTATCAAAATAAATGCTTATTCCTGATTTATCTTCCATTTGCTCTTTAAAAATTATGAACCACAATGTGCATGTATTAAAAATTGCTTAACAGGCAACTTAATAAAAGCAGCCTAAATTTAGACTTAAAAAGCACTGACACAAAGCCCCTACAAAGTCTGCCCCACTGCAAGAGGCACATCCAAGCAGGTATCGAGTTTTGTTCTGAGATTCTGTAGCTAAAATTAAAATGTTGACACAAAAGCTGCAATAAAGCTTCTGAAAACACAACCAAAGCTGCAACATTCAAGCCTGTGTTTTCAAAGGGAAGTAGTTAAAGAGCAAACAAACTCTGCAGTGCCCTCCCCTCTCACACAGGCACGCACCCCACCTTTTGCTGCTCCTGCTCATCTGGTCTGTGCACCACTCTCTGGATTTGGTTTTAATTGCTACAGGTATCTTGGCAAACACTAGGAAGCAAAGTCTGTGAGGGGAAAGCTAAGATTTGGCAGCTGCATGGGGGAACATTTTTGGACTCCAGGCAACCTACACTGTTAAAAATGACACAGTTTTGTATTCTGCAGACAAAGAGATGCCTCCAGTACTGCGAGAGGCATGTCCTCATACTCTCTGCATTTTGCAGAGAGGTGTTAGTTCAGCTTTTCAGTGCAGACAAACACAGGCTAGCAACAAAACACAGGGTTGTTCTTTACCCCACTTCATCCTCCCTACATCCAGTAAAAACGAACAAGCAGATCAGCTTATTGTATTACAGTCAAATAAGCAAAGTGTTCATTTGGAAATCTGCTGACAGTTTCAAAGTTAAAATTAACACCTCGCTAGTATCAGCAGGAGAGTACATCTCTCAGAGTTAGTGCTTCGTGTCATCTGGAGGCACTGCTTTATCATTCACACTTGATTCAGCTTTTGAAGGTCATCTTACAGCTAAGAGCAACGTCTAAGCTTTTTCAATGTACCCTCAAATCCCAAGACATAGTTGCACAGTGAATTAATAAACAGAGAGCAGAACAAAGTGCTATAACCAGATTACACACAAGTCCCCATACCAGTATCTTAACAAATTGGCACATTTTCCTGAAAAAATACAAGTCATTAGTTGGGTGCAATAAAACCAGCAGGGTTCTGAATCTCATATACAGCTGCGAGATTCCTGTTACTTTAAAGTACAAATAAATACAGACAAGCACAAAATGAGCCACAGCTCTGTGTCTACTCCTGATAACCAAAGCTCTGCACCACCAAGAACACTAACACTGCAATTCCTCTCTGACGCCGCTATCAGTCATCAAACCCAAGTAGATGTGAGGGAAAACAAGGTAATCCACTTTCACTCGTGATGGACAGCACAAGGCTGAGGACAGGGACAAGGCAGGCAACAAGAAGCATTACAAAACTGGAACAGGAAAGTGCACATACAGAGAGAGAGAAAACAGCAGGGAGGGAGAGATTCTTCAGATGGAGTGTCAAACAAAAAACCCTAACGAAGATTACAAGCAAATGAGATGAAGAATGAATTGTCTTTGCTATAAATCAATCCCATCTAACTACCAGTCCTAAACTGGAAAGTTATCCAGCCTAAAGCAGATTTAGTAGTCTAATTCCATTGTAAGTCTCAATTTAAAGCAACACAAAGCATTAAAACTCCATTTATATTAACATTTTTCTCTTCAATAAAAGTATTCAGAAAAGGTACTGTTAATTAAAATAACTTGAATAGAAGTTACAATAGCAACAGATTTATATGTATGCCCTGCCAGGTCACTGATGCTAGAACTGAATCTTTAGCAATTTTGGTGAAAATATAGAGCAAGCCAAAAGCATTGCAGTTCACTATTTGAACACAACTGTAATCTGAACATGCAGAGATACAAACTCTTATTTCAAAAGCTTTCAGAGAAAACATTGAAGCAGAAAATGAAAGTGAAAGCATAATGAAGCCATCACATTTATTCATTTTTCTTAGAGGCAAGGATAGAGATACAGAGCACTGAGTGCACGTGAGATAACTCAGAGGCACAGATAAACTCACGTTGAAAATATGGGTAACTAAACCTGCTCGACCACCTTTACCGAGTGGGGAAAACTGATGAGGGAATCAAGAAGCTATTCCAGGATTAAAACTCACAGTCTACCACTTAGGGGTGATTACACTTCCTACAGGGAAAACATGAGTTAAAGAGATGGATTTATCTTAATTATAATTTTTTTTAAACAGGCCATCTGGAGAGATATTCTATGCTTCCATGGTCAGTTCTTCATTTACATTCGGAAGACTCCTTTTGAGAAGAAGAAAGATTTAGACCAGACGACCTCCTGGGGTCCCTTTCCAGTTTTAATTACTGTAGGATTAAAAAGAATTCTAGGAGAAGGTCTCCAGTTTCCTCACAACTTGCCCTAATTTTCCATAGTTTATACAACTGTAAAGGTGTCATAGGTAACCAGCCAGCACCTCTGATACAGAATGCTTATCCTCAGAAGTGTCAGCCTCGCTGAACCTCTTTCTTCGTCTATGCAACAAAAATCAAACGCAAGTGAGAAAAAGCATCCAGCACCGCAATAGACTTCCAAAGTCGCTAAAAACTAACTCTGAGATAACACATCAATGGCGTAATTTAAAGCAAAAATATGTTTAAAACCTCTCTTAAAACACCCCACTGGAGACGGATGCCTGTGCTAGAGGCACAACCTCACCTGGTTCGCGGTTGATTTCTATCTCGAAGAAGCACTGGGGCCGGTCCTGCACACCCATGGCCGCGGGCAGCCCCGTCCTCGCCACCTGGACACAAAGCAGAGGAACGCTGGGGAAAGAGCAGCAGCGACCGCCGGATCCCGCCCCTCTCCCCCCACCCCCCACCCCCGAATCCTCCCCTCCCTTCCCTCTTTTCCTTCCCTCCCTTCCTACCGAGGGGTAAAATTACACCGCCGCGGCAGTGCCAAAAACTCCAGGCGATACCAACATCCCCCGCCCGCCACCGCCCCGCAACCCCCGGCCGTGCGGGAGGGCCCGCGACGGGGCTCCGGGAGGAGAAATTCACCCTCGGAATTTGTTCCCCTCACAAACAGCCGATATAGGGAAGAGGAGGAGGGGAAAGGGGGAGGGTGAACTCCGTCAGCGTTGCCCATCCCCTTCCCCCAGGAAGTGGGACAGCGGCCGCGGCCTTACCTAGCAGCTCCGGCGCTTTGTTCCCTTGCTGCTTTTCCCCTCAGCACCCCACCACTACCCCTCTCCGGCCCCGAGCGCCATTAACCGACCGCCTCAATGGCCCGTCCGGCCGCCCCGCCCCGGCACGGCGCGGCGCGGCCCCGCCTCCTCCGCCGCGCCCGCCCCGCCGCGCTTTCCCGCCGCCCGCGCAGCGCTGTGAGGGGAGGAAGAGGGGAAGCGGCGGGGGCGGGATGAACCTTTCCCCATCACCTCGCTGTGGTGAGGGGGTTGGCACAGGGAGGAAGGTGCTTTGTAGAAAAAATAAAAAAGGGGTCTGGCCAGGCTGGATCGATGGGATGAGGACAATGGGATGAGGTTCAACAGGGACAAGTGCCAGGTACTGCACTTGGGTCACAACGACCCCATGAACGCTCCAGTCTTAGGGACAGAGTGGCTGGAAACTGCTCTGTGGAAAAGGACCTGAGGGTGTTGGTCAGCACCTGGCTGAACATGAGCCAGGGCGTGCCCAGGTGGCCAAGAAGGCCAACGGCATCCTGGCTTCGATCAGCAATAGTGTGGCAAACCCGAGTACGGCAGTGACTGTCTCCCTGTACTGGGCACTGGTGAGGCCACACCTTGAATGTTGGGTTCAGTTTTGGGCCCCTCACTCCAAGAAGGACATTGAAGGGCTGGAGCTGTCCAGAGATGGGCAACAAAGCTGGTGAAGGGTCTGGAGAACAGGGCTGGTGAGGAGCATCTGAGGGAACTGGTGGTGTTTAGTTTGGAGAGAATGAGGCTCAGGAGACACCTGAGAAGCCTGAGCAGTTTTGCAGAGAATTTTTTCTGAAGGGAAAATATTTCGGTGAGCACAAAAATCTGAGAAGATTTTGTAGGGGAAAATGTTTGCTGCAATGCATTTCTCAGGGCTATGGTAGGACCACTATGGTTCTCCTTCAGCAGGAAAACAAGGTTGCTGCAAGGACCAGCCTGGGATGACCCTGACCCTTGCTCAGTCTCAGTCCTGGATAAACTTGGCCACCTATGGCTTAGGAGTCCAAGAAAGAAAAACAAAACCAAACAAAGAAATTTTAATTATTGCAGCAGGCCATAGGCTATTTTTTCTGAGCTGGGGATGTTGGACCATCCCAAAGTGTGGAAGTGGTAACTTTAGCAACTGAAGTATCAAAAATGTTCAGGAAGGAGTATTCAGTTGCTAAATCCTCAGCCTACTACATCCTTCATTACAAGACTGAGGATGTCCTGCAGCCTAAACTAGCTTTTGTATCCCCTTCTATCCATTTAATAATTTCTTCTGTGAAAGTAACTTTGTTCTCATCTGTACAGAGATGGGTTTTCTGGGAAGGCAGAAGAAGGCAGCACCTCCTGCATGAAAGACACCCTGTGTACACTGCCATCCCTACAGCCCCTACATATAGCCTATAGCTAAACCACAGCCTCACTACTCTGAAAAAAAAAAAAAAACAACCAAACAAACAAAAAGAAAAAAACACTTTATTACTTCTGGAAATAAGTTTTGTCACTTTCTAAGCAGTGAGGACATTCTTAGTGCTCACCACCCATGAAGTAAAATCCTCCTGAATGCTTTCCCAAAGTTGTACAAACCAGAACTCACAGCAGTAATTTCACCTGGCAGCAGTATCTGCAGTTATGTCCTTGTCTGAGGAGAAATTCAGAGGTCTCAGATTAAAAATGAATGTGCTGAGAATAAAGTGATACTGAAATCAAAGGATGTTTTAGAAGTTAGGAGTGTAGTGAAGGGGGATTGTTTCAGATAGAATTTATCTATAGCTTTAACTGCTGCTGTCACCATAGTATTTGAGCATCTCACGAAGTTTTAACAGACAGATTCTGTCATTCTTTATTATGTCTAATAACATGTGACAGTCCCTCAGGAAACCTGACTGGAGTTGTCATGTAGGTTTGCTGGTCCTGTGGGGATAGTGGCACGGCAAGTGATCACACAACGAGGAAAAAACGTAGCATAGTCTGGCCCTAAATTATTTAGCTGTGAATTGCTCTTAGAAAGTAGAAGGGTATTATGTTAGAATTAGGGAATCACAGACTGATTTGGGTTGGAAGTGACCTTTTAAGGTCACCTGATCCAGACCCCCTGCAGGGAGCAGGGACATCCTCAACTAGATCATGTTGCTCAGAGCCCCAAACAACCTGACCTAAAATGTTTCCAGGGACAGGGCATCTACGGTCCTTCTGGGCACCCTGGGTCAGGGTCTTACCGCCCTCAGTGTAAAAAGTGTCTTCCTTATATCTAGTCTGAATTTCCTCTCTTTTAGTTTAAACCATCATCCTTGTCTTGTCACAACAGGCCCATCTTTTTTATTGACTCCTTTAAGTAATGAAATGTCACCAGAAGGTCTCCCTAGGGTCTTCATTTCTCAACGCCAAACAACCCCAACCTCTCAGCCTGTCCTCACAGCAGAGGGCTTTGGGGGTTTATGGTTATGTTGTTTTTTTTCCTCCTGAGCTGAAATAAGCTATTCATTCCCTTTTACCTCTTTACCTCTTTAGTCTCTTGCTCTTCTGTTTTCAGAACATGAACTTGCTAAAAGCAGATGAGCAATGAAATACACAAAAGTCTCAAAAAGACATGGAAATGTGCTACTTCATGCAGTAGCAAAGATTGTGAGCAATATAAAAAGTTAAAAAAAAAACAAACAAAAAGAGAGATCATTTTAAGCCTTGATTATTTTACTAAAAAGGCAAATTAGAAAGAAGTTTTGATCCCCTGGGAGAGAAGCTCTTAAGATCGTCACTAGGACTAGAGCTGATAAATATGCAGCTTGGTGGAAGAAAGATATTCCCAGAAAAGAAAGTTTCCAAAGCACATCTGAGGCCAGTCTTTTGAAACGTGAAACATTTAGTTAAAAATGAAGATTTTCTCCGGTGTTCCTCTCAGGGAAATGCTGCAGATGCTGTGCTGGTAACATCCTGTGCTCATTGAAACCAGTGACAAAGTCCCCATTGATTCCAGTGACCATGGATGCAGCCTGTTTTAGGGGGGTCAAGTCTGCATGGCAAAGCAGGGTAGTTATGAAGAACTGCTCCTGGATATAGTTTTGATAAACTATAGATTTATGAAAGACTCCCTTCTACAGGCTAAATTTTTCATGGCTAGGTTCCAATCCTATAGGCAACTTCAGCATGAACCATGATCAGTGAACCTAACATTATTCTACCTCAAATCAACTTCAGAGATTTTTTTAGTGGTATATTTCATGCTGTCAAGGGTCAGAGCTGGGCCGGCTGCTAGACAAGGGACAGACACTTTCTGTGAACCTCTCTCCCTTCCCAAAGAGAAGACAAAGGGAATAAGAGAGAGACACTGATGGGTTGGAAATGAAAACTAAATCAGCTTTAATGAAAATAATAAGAAGAAATAGATAGTTACAAACCCGTACTGAACCCAATCTTCTGATGGCAATGATGTAATGATGTCACTGCCACCACTGATGCTGTGGGCAGGCACTGGGAAAGTCCCAGACTGGACTAAGTGGGAGACAGGAACTGGATTCAGGAACAGTTGGATTGGGATCAAAGGCAGAACAGACACCTCGGATGCCAACTAGACTCTGGTGATCCCTCAGCTTTATACTGAAGATGACATCCATGGGATGGAATCTGTTGTTGGTCAGTTTAGGTCACCTGTCCTGTCTCCTTCCCCTGACAGGAGCCAACTCTTACTTACTGCACCCCAATGTGGTACACAAGATTTAGCAGTGCCTTGGCCTCCATAGGAACAAGTCTAAGCCAGAACCTTTGCAGCCCAGCCCTTATCAGTAACTCCCCATCAGAGTTTTCACTGCTAGAAGCAGCCACTGCATGCAAACATGCCCTGAACTTCAGAAAGTGTCCTCACTGAGCAGAGACTGAGCTGAGAAGTCAAATCACTGACCAGAATTAGTCCTGTTCTAGCTCAGACCAGGACACATGCCCAAGAATTCATGTTTACAAATCTTGGCTAAAAGTTGCATTCCTTCCTGAGATAGAGCATGCTTGGCTCCAGGAGCTGGAGAAGCAGGAGGGAACAGAAGCCGTGGTGGAGCAGTAATGTGACTCACCTGCACATCAGGGTAAAACTGCTTAAATTAAGTCACAAACAGCTTTATTTTGCAAATAGTAATTGTAGACTAAATGTAATTATGTAGGCTAATAATCTGTCTACTTGTGGCCACGAAAACTTGAACTACCCAGCTTTTGTTTAGGTATTTATTGAGGCTTTTCCTTATCTTTTTGCAAATTCCATAGATAGAACCTAAGTCTGACACTGAAAACAAGTTTTTTTATGAGCAACAAGTTGTTGGTCAGTTCTTTCGCATTGCCATTGCAGTTCCAGTGCTTTAGCTGCAACTCTATACAGGGCCTAGAGTCTGGAAAAGCTCTGGTCTGCTCCAGGGTTGCTGAATATTTTATTACCTGAGTTGTGATTTCCACACACATTAGTTACAAAAGGAGGAAAAGGACTTTTCAACACACCTTTTTCATTATCTGGGACATTTGGTTTGGGGAGGTGGTGCTCAAAATAATTCTGTGAGACAAATTCATGGCTGCTTGTTCAAGATCTCACTCTGTAGCTGCTCTCTGCAGATTCTGATCTGGTGTGAACGGATGCGAAGTGTTGACACCCGGAGAAGAAGTGACTCAGAGCTGTTCACAAGGGTCATTGAAGTTTTGAACATGTAGAGATGGTGGATAAAAGAGCCAGAAAATGCCACAGTTAAATTTAAAAGACTTGTGTTACTGAAGAACAGATAAGCACCTGAAACGTTCCCTTCAATCACTCAGGCAGGCAAAACCATCCCTTCAGTATTTTTACTGAAGAATAAACATTTCAGACCAAAATAATTGAAAAAGGGCTTTAAATATGAAAAGCTTCACTCCTGAACAAACAAGAAGTTAAAAGTGAAAAGCTGACAACAGTTATCTGTGTAGCAAAAATCAAGAGTGAAAAAGTGCTTAATTAAAAATACTCATGTCAGCATCTGAGCGCAGTGTTGGGAATGTTAAAGGGAAACCCATGGCTTAGGGATAAGCAATCAGATAATCACAGAGTTGGTTTCAGTTGGAAAGGACCTTAAACATCATCTAGATCAAACACCCTTGCCGTGGCAGGGGCGCTTTCCCCTAAACCAGATTGCTCCAAACCTCATCCAACCTGGCCTTGAGCACCTCCAGCGAGGGGCCATCCACAACTTCTCTGGGCAAGCTGTCTGGTGTCTCACCAGCTTCACAGTGAAGAGCTTCTTCCTTATATCTAATCTAAAGCTACCCTTTTTCAGTTTAAAACTGTTACAACTTGTCCAAATGAACAGTAAAACCTGTCAGCTCTAGGCTGCTGATCAAAATCCACACCATGGCACTAACATCTGGCATTTTCCCACACATTGAATACCAGAGCGTTAAGGATCTGTGAGTGGCTAGCAAGAAACTCCAGTCCACGTTACCAAACCCTTTAAAATTCTGGGCTTCAGAAGAGCCTTGGAAGTAGTTGATGGTTCCTGTTTTGGCATCACTGAGTAAACTAGGAACTAAAGGACACAGAATTCCAAGTGCAGCAGGAGCTTTGAAGGCTTAGGCAGGTAGATTGTCACAAATGCCTGCCTTCGACAGCAGCTTTCCTACTTTTGGTATTGAGCACTAACAGCTACTGATCAAGCCTGGGAAAGTTACTGGAGAAACAAGCAGTTACCCTTTGGCTGCCCCAGAGTTCTACCTGTGAGCAAGCCAGCCAGCCTCCATAAGAATGGAAAGCTGGATCTTTGGAAATCACTCTTTCACTGAACATGAGCATTAAGTAGAAGTAAAGAAAGATTATAATTACTGTTTTAAATATACTGACAATGCCATTAATAACTTCATGGAGACTGGGGCACAGAAATCAAATAAAACCAGGTTATAGCCACCCATACACTGAGCCAGCTCAAAGGAATTTCCCTCTTCTGCTCCCTGATAAACTTGTAGGACACTCAACACAGCTGTCCCACAGCTGAAATTCACGTCTCGAGCAAAACCTTTGTCCTAGGACTTGCTTTTGCTGAAAAGGAGCATTGATGTAGGCACAGACATAGCCTCATCAGGATATGTGTAACCTCACACATCCAAACACTCCCTGCAGTTCTCTTCATTCATGCTTCCATTTCCCCAGGGATTTCCTGTGAACCATAACCCAATTAATACCTGAAGCATTAACACACTTCCTCAAGGATTACAGAGCTTTCCCCTATCCTGCCCTAAAGCTTTAGGAGTGTTTCCAACCCTGGCATGAGTAGGTGGAGCCATCTGCTACCCAGGCAGTAAACAGAATTTGTTAATGACAGTCCCAGCATGACAGAAATACAAGCAAACCATTAATTCATTGTGTGGTGAATTGCTTAAGAGGGCAGGGTATATTCCTCTAAGTGGAGCTTCTTTAGGCTCTGATACCTCTATTGTGCATCAACCAACATACAGGACTTGAAATGGACATGACGTGTGCTGAGTACTACCAGCAGCTTGCTGAGTCTAGAAATAAAGTCAGGCAGTTGATGAGAGGCAGGGCAGCTCTGGGAGGCTGGAGCTCTCCTCCTCTATCTGCCTGTGCTCTCCCTGGATAAATGAAGTGCTTCAGTCTGGGGCTGATATGGCATAAATCTCCACAGTGCCAACATCTCATCCAGACAACATTCAAAAGCAAAGGCTGTCAAGAAATCTGAATATGAGTGAGTTCAGAAGCTGGAACATCATTTAATGGAGTTTCTATATCATTCTTCTAGCTGCTCCTGATTGATACCTACCTCCATTATCTTTCTCTCTAACTAGCTGCTGATTTGCTCTCCTAATATCTTGAGTTCTCAGCAAATAATTTTACAAAAATATCTCCATTTCACTCTTCTTTCACTGTTTGTAAATAAGTTGATGATTCCCCTTTCTGCTTTGGTGAGACCTCACTTGCAGTGCTGCGTCCACCTCTGGAGTCCACACGACAGGGAAGACATGGACCTGTTGAAGTGGGTCCAGAGGAGGCCACAACAATGATGGGAGGGCTGGAAGTCCTCTGCTGTGAGAACAGGCTGAGAGAGTTGGGGCTGGTCAGCCTGGAGAAGAGAAGGCTCCAGTGAGAACTTCTGGTGGCCTTTCAGGGCTTAAGGGGCCTCTAAGAAAGATGGGGACAAACTTTTTGGCAAGGTCTGTTGTGACAGGACAAAGGGTGAATGTTTAAACTAAAAGAGAGAGATTTAGACTAGACAGAAGGAAGGAATTTTTTACACTGAGGCTGGTGAAGCACTGGCCCAGGCTGCCCAGAGAGGTGGTAGATGCCCCATCCCTTGAACCATTCCAGGTCAGGTTGTCTTGGGCTCTGACCAACCTGTTCTAGTTGCAGATGTTCCTGATGATGGCAGAGGGATCTTTAAATATCCCTTCCAACCCAAACCAATCTAAGATCCTATGATTTTATATTTCCTCAACCAATAAATGACAGATATCTGACATATGGGTTGTTGTGCAGGTCTCAAGATTACATTTGGCCTGATCCAAACCCTATTACAATTAAGTTGGGAGGGTTTTTTTGCCATTTTCTGCAGAGGGCTATAACTCAGGGCTATTGACAGAAAATAAAAGTCTTGCTTGTAATCAAAACTATTCTTTATCCAGAGGATGAAGCATACTTCATGTCAGACTTGATTTACCTATTCAATACTACTTACATTAGGTAAAAAAAAAAAAGAGGTTATTTTATGTATTTTATACAGGGTATAATTAACTGGTGAAACTTGGTGCCACAGGAAAGCACATGAGAGACAAGTAAATGAGACAATGTCTGGTTTGCATGTGGAGTTTTGTGTGGAAGCCAGTGAGTGGGCTACGCTGCAGAACAGCAACACAAGTGAGTTTTTACCCTCACAATAAAATTAGACTGTTTGTGTTACCATGTTCTTGCAATTGCCCATCTGTTTCTCTGTGCCTGTTGTCTCTTGTCTTGTATTAAATTATGAGTTCTTGAAGTGGATGACAGCCAAGGTCTTTTGGTAGGTACTTTGACAGCCCATATCGGTCTTATGTCAGTAAAAGAAATAAGGCAATTCTGGCTAAAAGCTTGCCCTTATTCAGAAGGGACACTGAGGCAGGGATTAGAAATAAAAAATGGTACTGAAAAAGCAGGGGGAAAAAAAAGAAAAAGAAAAAAAATCACAGACACTGCTGAGGGCAGCTAACTGATCCTGTAAGAAGCTTGGTGTGACATGGGATATCCCCACTACCACTCTGATTCAAACTACTATCTCATTAATAGCTTTTTGAGGGGGAAATAGCATGATGATTCCTTTCCTCTAGTTTCTTTATTATTTTTTTCCTGTAAAGTTTAGTTCACCTTTTTACCTTTGCATTAAAGATGCATAAACCCCAGCTCAATGTTCTCTCCAAGCACCGTCTGAGAGCACTCCGTTATGCTGTGGAAAACACTTGAAATGCTTGGAACTGTGTCAGCTCAGGTGCTTCAGAGCTTCTTAGTTTTAGCTCAGATAGCTTGGACCTTTCTGCACTGTGGATTGCAGGAGGGTTTGTGAATGCAGCTATGATGCAAATATACACAGCCAGCAGAGCTCTAGGGCCTTGCCTGTGTTGCGGACCATGAAGCAGAGACATCAAAGTAGCTCTGCAGACCAGTTTACCACCAGCAGAGATTCATCGGAGACAATTTGCTGTGCTGACGCAGAAATGACTTCACAAGCTGGGCACTTTGTCATTGTCCTCCCAAAGTTACTGTTTCCAGGAGTGTGATACATGGCATAGGGGTGCTTGAGCTGGTTCCAGGCAGAAACAGCTGAGCTCTGGCAGGGGTTTACTAGCCCATGCTCAGCACTGTTTCAAGGCAGCTGCATCACTCCAAGACCCAAATTGGCCCCAGAACAAGTGCAACTCCATTTGTATGCACTTGGTGTTCCTGAACCAGTAAATCATACTGAAGCCAAGCTGACTCCACACAAAGCCATCTCAGGTGCATCTAAATCCAGGCAGCTGGTAGTGCTTTAAAAATAGAGAATTCAAGTCACAATGCAAAGGTAACTGGGTGAAATGCAGCAGTCCCCACAAGCTAGGAGGTCAAACTAATTGAGACAGCATTTTGTTCTGGCACTAAAGCTGTGAAGCTGCTGCTGAGGCTAGGAAGCAGAGTGATGATAGTAACAAGAACAGTGCCAGGAAGGACAAAAAGCTGAGCAGTTGGCAAAGCCATGGCTGCAGTGAGGTAGGTCATTCTCAGTAGGGCTCAAGAGGCAAAAGGGAACAGCTCCTTGCCCCTGGACCTGGGGGAAGAACCACAGAATTATAGGGGTTGGAAGGAACCTCTGAGATCATTGAGTCCACACATAACCCCTCGCCCTTGCCAGAGCAGGGGCGCCCAGAGGAGTTTGCACAGGATGGTATCCAGGTGAGCTTTGAGTGACTCCAGAGAGAGAGACTTCACCACCTCTCTGGGCAGCCTGTTCCAATGCTCCACTCAGCATAGAGAAGTTCCCCTTCATATTCAGATGGAACTTCCTATGTTCCATTTCCTCTTGTTCTGTTGTTGGGAAAAGACTGGCCCCATCCTTCTGACATCCACCCTTTAAGTATTTAAGAACAGAGAATCCTGGTAACACAAGAGAGCATGGAGAAATTCTGGACTGTAGATATGGGTGGAATCATTGGTATGAGGGAAGGGAATGGATTCATGCAGGGAGATCCTGCAAAGAGGCAGGAGGTCTCTACAGGAGGAACTAGATGAGGAATGAAGGACTGTCAGAAGTCCTCAACTGGCGCAGTGAGTTTGGAGAAAAGAAATAAAACAATATGCAGTGTCTCCTAGTAACAGTGTTAGTAATAACCATTGAGATAAATGTGGATACAAATAGAGCTCTATGCAATTATAATTAGATAAGGTCAGGGAGATATTATTTTTCTGTACTGAACAATTAAGTGCATTGTGTGCACTTATGGATAGATAAGGTCGGAAGGATTTATGTTGTCTTCTGAAACACTCAGCACTGACCACTGCCAGAGACAGGATACTGCATCGATCTGCTCAGGAATGACAATTTCTGCCTTCTGCAGCGACTGCATAATACTTGTGCTGGGAGTTCAGAGCTTTGGCCTCATTTAATTCAACACTAAAAGATGCTGGTGGACAGAGATAGACACAACTGCTAGCATGACCTCGTGAGAATTGTGTTTATGCCTCTGTGTAGGAAGAGTTTGTCTTATGCTAAGGCAGGAGCTTAAAGTAAAACCTGAATGTAAACATATAAATAAAGTGGTTGAGTATTTACTATAGACTCTAAATTCTGTCTTCCACAACATAAATAAAATGGTATTTACTCTAGCTGCCACATGAAATGCAGGCTGGAGTGCCATGAGTTTGTTCCGGTTTAGTGGCATGCTAATAATTGCAGATGCACTGTCAACTGTGCTGGCATATTCCTGTAACGGATTGCAATTGTTGCTATAAACAAATGGTAATTGCTTGGGGTGTAAAATACACCATAACTGCACTTTCAACATTGAACTTTTATGCTGTAAGGATGGTAATTGCTGCATCTTTCGGTTCAATCAGTTTAAAATACAGGGACAAGGGCTGTTTATGCATTGTTAATGTATCTGGATAAATGAAGGGGTGATATAATCTCACAGTGTCTATAAATGTAAATCAAGACCAGTAAAACACTGGATGCACAGAGGCAGCCTCAGATTCTCAGGGTGGATTCAGCAGCTTTAAGGATACAAAACTTAATTTCCCAATCATCTGAGCCTGTATCCCACTTATATATCCTAAAAATGCTTCAGTACCTTCTTTGTGTCAGTGGCTCAAATTATGCTCTTATATTCTAGGAGGAGAAACATTAAACTGCATCCAGGATGGGAGGAGAAAAGAGGGGGAAAAAAAAAAAGACTTTACAACCCAAAAAGCCTCCAACTTGAAAGTATCCATTTACTGTCCAATTTATAATGGAAAGCCACCAAAAAAATATACAAATCTATAAATCTAGTTATAAGCTAATGAAGAAACAGCTATAAAGCTGCATCCCAGGGCTTTTAGATCTTGACTGAACTAGAAAATGTTCCTTCCTCATTCCGTAAAGTTGAGTTCCAGTGCCACCTTTGGAGCTGGGCAAACTGAGCTTCACACAGTAGAAAAAATGTTTTGGATATGGTTTCTGACCCCAGCACTGGATAAACTCAGGCCTGGTTAAAACATATGAGCCAAGGGAAATAACTGGAAAACTACATTAGAGGGGAGTTAGTCAAATCTCCATGGCCTCTCATCTGTGCCCTGCTGGGGTTGACAAGCACAATGTGGCTGAACTAAATTCTCATGGCACTACAAAAGGGATTAAACTGTGTCCCCTAATGCTTAGGTGAAAACAATTCATTTCTTGAAACAAAACTGTGTCTCTGCCTTCATTCTCTTCCTATTTCCCCCTCTGCCAGAGCACTACATCAATCATTTTCCTTCACTAAAGACAACCTCTGCTGCTGACTTGTCTCAAGCTGTCAAAACACTCACTGTCAAAAAACCTTCTGATGTTTGCCTTGACTCAATTTGTGACTGACCCATCACATGAACTCACTCGCACCCTCTCTCTATACTTTTTTGTTGTCCCACTTACAGGGAAATGAAGGGGAAAACCATAAAAATAACCAGCACATAAGCAACACTGCTGGGGAATAAACAGCTAAGAGGATGAGCAGTGAAAAAAATCAAACATAGTAGAGAAAATCTCCTAGATAAATGTGAAGATTTAGGTCAGCCAGACAGTAAGTGCAGTGTTTGCAAAAGTCTATGTGCATCCACATGAGGACTGTGAATGGCTTTAAGCTGGAAAATGGAAGATTTAGACTGGATATTAGAAAGAAATTCTTTACAGTGAGGGTGGTGAGACACTGGAACAGGTTGCCCAGGGAGGTGGTACATTGCCCCATCCCTGGAAGTGTTTGACGCCAGGTTGGACAGGGCCTTGAGCAACCTGGTCTAGTGGAAGGTGTCCCTGCCCATGGCAGGGGGTGGAATTAGATGATCTTTAAGGTCTCTTCCAGCCCAAACCACTCTTTGGTCCTATGCACCACGTTGTTTACAGCAAACAGCACATTCAGTTGCTGCAGCCTGTTCTGTGTTCCTGAGACCAGTGATTTGCTTTTGGTTTGTTCTCTCACAATTTGATCAGACTTCCCAAATAATCTTCCCAATGCTTTGGCCTCTTGTTTGGAGCTTTATAGGCAGTTACAAGCACTGTTAATACCTGATGGTCTAAAACTGTGACCAGTCAATTTGGATTAGTCATAACAGGGATGCTGTAGTGCAGGTTTCCAGGACAAACAATATTGATGAGTGTAGGAATCGTTTGCTGAGGGCAGTGAAATGTGGGCCCTTTGGAGGAAGACTGAGAAAACAAAACTGAAACCATGACCTGGCAATTTGCACTCACAGCCCAGAAGTCCATCACATGCTGGGTTGCATCCCCAGCAGTGTGGGCAGCAGTTGGAGGGAGGGGATTCTGCCCCTCTGCTCTGTTCTGCTGAGACCCCACCTGCAGTGCTGGAGTGCAGCTTTGGAGTCCTCAGCACAGGAGAGACATGGACCTGCTGGACTGGGGACAGAGGAGGCCACAAAAATGATTGGAGAGCTGAAACCCCTCTGCTGTGAGGCCAGGCTGAGAGCGTTAGTGTTGTTCAGTCTGAACAAGGCTCAAGAGTGGCCTTCTGGTAGCCTTTCAGTTCTTAAAGAGGCTTATAAGAAAGATGGGAAGCCTTTTTAGCAGGTCCTGTTGCACCAGGACAAGGAAAAAAAAGGTTTTAAACTAAAAGAGAGAAGATCCAGATTAGATATAAGGTTGACATTTTTTATGCTGTGGATGATGAATGGCTGTCCCCTGTTGCCCAGAGAGGTGGTAGATGTCACATCCCTGGAACCGTTCCAGGTCAGGTTGTTTGGGGCTCTGAGCAACCTGGTCTAGTTGATGATGTCCCTGCTGACTGCAGGGGGTTTGGACTAGGTGACCTTTAAAGGTCCTTTCCAACCTAAAGCATTCTATGATTTCAGAGGCATTGTGTCCTATAGTCCCTGCTTCACAGGGACTGCAAATGGAGTGCAGAATGAAACTGTGTTGATGTGGCTACATCTAGCAGAAGGCAAGTCTGCCTTACTGCTTCTGTTTTTCAAGGTTTTAAAGTCAAAGTACGCAGGGCTCCCTGCTGATAAAAATATTCAGAGTTGCTGCTTGACTCAAGGATGAACACAAAGTGAAACCACCTCAAACAGTTGGTGGTATCAGCTGAAAACACTCTCACTGTCCTCCTGCACTGCTCCTTTGGTTTCAGGAATGTGCCCGTGGGGCTGTGCTCTGAACCAGAACAGGGAACTGACAAAGCTTTTACAGATACAGGTGCATCACCTCGTTTTTTCATGCTCTGTTCTCTGATCTTTCTCACAGCTGTCCTCACCAAAACCATCATGTCAGTGCAGGGCAGGAATGAATAGTGGGGTGTGGGGTGACTCCAAGCCAGTTGTGTCACTGTTACATCATGTGAAACCTGGGCAGCAAGGGAAAAGCTTCTGTGAGCAGCCTTGAGATTAGGCTGCTGCTCTCTTTGTCCTTGCAGTATTTGCTGGGGAGTGAAAGCAGGGGGAACACAGAGTGTATGGACTTGATCAGGGTAAATCAGACAGTGGAGGTGAAACACTCCATGCAGCTTGAGCCTTCCCATTGTGGTGTCCCCTAGAGTGACATTACTGGTTATTGATGAAGTCAAGTTGTTCCTCTGGATAGTCTGAGCTGATCCTGTCTTGTGACTCAGATATTTGTGAGTAACAAAATAAGCTGTGAAGAGTGCAATGAGAACTAACAAATTGCACTTTTTCAGCAAGACCCCAAACTCTGTCACACCAGTCCAGCATTTTCCATGAACCATTCAGTTTTAAACCATTGGTTTAAAAAATAATGATAAGATGGCAATTTATTTGCTACCTTGTGAATTTTGCGACATGTCACTTTGAACACTTCGCTACACAAGCAACGTAAAAACGAGATGGGGTTGGACTTGATGATCTCCAGAGGTCCCTTTCAATCCCCACCATTCTATGATTCTATGATCTACAGAATTAATCTGGGGATTATTATTCTTGAGGGGATAAATCTGGTTTGGTAAATTGGGAGGTAGTTACAGAATCACAGAATGATGGGGGTTGGAGGGAACCTCTGGAGATCATGCAGCCCAACCCCCTTGCTAAAACAGCAGGGGTCTGGAATCTCTCCAAAGGAGACACAACTTCTCTGGTCCAGTGTTGTGTCAGTTGTGTCATTTTCGCAGGAAAGAGGTTTTTCCTTATGTTCAGGTGGTACCTCCTATATTCCAATTTGTGCTTGTTGCCCTTTGACCTGTCTCTGGACACCACTGAAAAGAGTCTGGCCTCATCCTTTTGACCTCTATCCTTCAGATATTGATCAGCATTGATAAGGTCCTCTCTCGGTCTGCTCTTCTCCAGGCTACACAGCCCCAGGTCTCTCAGCCTTTCCTTGTCAGAGAAATGCCCCAGTCCCCTCAGCATCAATGTAGGAGCAATGAAACTAATCTGTATGTAAGTCATGATAACATCAGAAACAGACATGAGAACTCAGGGTAAACCCCTAATTAAAACCAACTCAACAAACGTATTCAAGAAGGTCAGTAGGTAATTACACATTTCAGTATAAATACAGAAGAATAAGAGATGTTTCTTCATGCTATGGACAGCTGAACTGCAGGACACCTTGCCAGAGGCTGTGGATGTAGAACATTTAAAAGGAAAATGGACAGGATTTTAGAGAGGTGTGTTGAGGATTACCAAGTAGACAAACCGCACCGGGTTCACGAAATTCTCTAAGATGAAAGTAGCTGGAAACTGTAGTTGGTGGGGGAAGCATCCCTCCTTCTTTGACATCTGCTTACTTTTGCAAACAGGGCAGGGGAATTTGTGCATTCAGTCTGAATCAGTATCCCTGTTCCTTTGCCATTCGGGGATTATTTACTTATTAATAACAAACTGTGAACACGAATAGGACAAAGCTGCATAATCGTTTATTGACCCTTCCCATGTTATGTTTAAAACAGGCCCCACAACCTGAGAATGTTCATAGAAACCAACATTACATTTCTTAAATGCATTTGATAGGATCCCCTCAGCTCAGTGAGAGTAGTCAGACAAATAAACCTTCCATGTGTTCATCAAATGCTCATAAAATTGAGGATTTAGACTGCAAATTATGATATGTTCTTCTACAATAATGCAGAGCAAACAGAAGGCTTTACCTCCTGTTACAGTATTAAATAAGCTATTCTAAAGTTATCCAATCTTCTTCTTAAATTCCCAGGAAATGAAAATGTAAGACTTTGCTTCTTGTGTTCTTCCATCATGGATATTTTGGGAGGTGGTGGAATGAGCATTACCATGTGATCCAGAGACTGGCTTCACTGTGTGTTTATGTCTGAGTACAGTCCTCAGCCAGTATCTTATGCTGATGTGTTGGTAATGTAAAATGTTTAATGGTACCTCTCATGACAGCCTGAGACCCTGCTGACAGTGTGGGAGAGAAATGTGGTAGCTACAGAAGAACCACTGGCTGCAGGCCAGGGTCTTGGCCTACCTTGCCTTGCCAGCCACTAGCAGAGGAACATCGTCATCCACCGTCTTGGGTAAGACACCAAGCCTCCCTTCAGCAAACAACTAAACTCCTCAAACGTGTTTGCATTGAGGCTGTGATTACAGGACATGTAAAACTCAGGATGACGAGAAGGTTTCAATCTTACACAGACCTTCTCAGTTTGCAATTTATTCAGATTCATTATTTCATATCCAAGATAGAAACATGAAATCATAGAATCACAGAATCATAGTATCATGGTATGTTTGGGTTGGAAGGGACCTTTAAAGGCCATCTTGGCAACCCCTTTGCAGTGAGTAGGGACATCTTCAGCTAGATCACATTGCTCAGAACTCCAAACAACCTGACCTGAAATGGTTCCAGGGATGGGGCACCTAACACCTCTTTGGGCAACCTGGACCGGTGTTTCACCACCCTCAGTGTAAAAACTTTCTTCCTTCTCTCCAGTCTAAATCTCCCTCTTTTAGGTTAAAACCATCACCCCTTGTCCTACCACAACAGGCCCTGCTAAAAAGATTGTCCCAAACTTCCTAATAGTCCCCCTTTAAGTATTGAAAGCCCACAATAACATCTCCCTGGATGTTTCTCCAGGATGACCAGCCCCAGTTCTATGTCTGTCCTCATAGCAGAGGTGTTCCACCCACTCTGATAATTTTTGTGGCCTCCTCAGGACCCACTCCAACAGGTTTATGTCTCTCCTGTGCTGATGATTCCAGAGCTGAACCTAGCACTGCAGGTGGGAAGAATCATGCCCCTCAACCAGCTGCCCATGCTGTTAGTGATGCAGCCCAGGACACAGTTGGCTTTCTGAGCTGCAGTGCATAGTGTTGGCTTATGTCCAGCTTTTCATCCACCAGCACCTCCAAGTCACTCTCCACAGGGCTGCTCTCAATCCCTTCACCTCCCAGCCTGTGTTGATACTAGGGGTTGCAGGACCTTACACTTGGTGGTTTAGCTCCACAATTCATACACACACAAGGTGTATCTACATACCATAAAAAAGTGGTTGTGAAAGGTATGAAGACTACAAAAGCCTTCTCTTTCAGATTAGATGGTACCTTTCTTTTTGCCCGTTGGATAATGCACAACTGCTTACCTTGGAACCAGCGTTGTGGCCTTCTAAAAACAGGACTCATGTCCAGCACTCTTGTTCCCTCAGGGAGTATTGGTGAAGACATTTGAGCTCTAACAAGATGTTATGTTGTTTATGTTTTTAACATCACCATCAATGCCAACTTGTATTCATCCAGGAAGCTGTCAAGGGTTTTGCATATCAATGTGGTTTCTTCTATTTTAATTTCAATCTCTTAGTGAAGGCTTCAGTGTTTGCCATGTTCTGTTCCTTCCCAGTCATGGCTAGGATCATTAAATCACAAGCAAATCTTGAAGGCAAGCAATCTAATAAAGCAGTCCTTTGTTTTGTGCCTGGCATGGTAATTGAAACAGGTCAGTCAAAAGATCAATGCTGTGGGGAAAGGAGTGGATGAGTATCTTTCTAACCGCCACACCATGGCAGGAAGAAGTGAATTTCCATTTAATGCAAGAGATGAAAGTGTGAAAACTTATTCAGTGAAGTAACAGCAAGTTATTTTCACAGTAAGGCACTGCTGGCACTTCCACAGCTTGCCAGAGATTTAGGGACTACTGCAGGAAGCCATGTCTAACGTATGCTAAGCCCACTCCACATCACCTTGCAGAAGGAAACCTTAAAATATATTCAAATTACTTGCTTTGTCACCTCTTGTCAACATGACCATCTTCCATCACCTTGTATTCAGTATCAGTAAACTAGGAGTTGCTCTGATTTCAGCCTGTGCCCCAGGTTTGGTTGTTTTGTGGTATTTTTGATGATTTTCAAAATATCTTCAAGTTACTTCAGGCATGAAGTGGAAAAAATTGAATTGCCTGAGTAGCAGTAAGTAGTTTTCTGCCTGGTTTGTTTTCACTAACCATTGCTATCACCACCTCTCAGCTGGTCGGTAAAACAGAAGTTCAAAAACTAAGGTTTTCATGTGTTTTCAGATGTAGTAAGAACAGAAAGATTCTTCTACTACTCAGTCCTACTACTCTACTACTCAGTGGTGATTTTATTTTACTTCTTCTTTAGCCCCAAATACTCAGTCTATGCTTTACTGTATACTTTTGTCTTTGACATGAGGATGTGCTGCTTCAAAATGGAAGATTAGCTTCAAATTCCCTGGCAAAGCTTCTCATACAGGATACAGATCATCTCTGCTTATCTGGTTCAAACCTGTCTGCACGTAACATTGTTTTCTTTGGAAGTTCAGTACTGTTGCTCTGTGCTCCATTGTTCTCCTTTCTTATATTCAGAGTTGTGGCAAAAGACAAATCAGTTTTTTATTTCTCTTCAGCACCAGTGGGTAGATCACTGCTGATGTAAACAATGGGTATAAGCTGAAACATGGGAAGGTCCACCTCAACATGAGGAAACTTCCTTATTTTGAGCGTGATGGAGCACTGAAACAGGCTGCCCAGAGAGGTTGTGGAATCCTTTCTCTAAAGACTTTCAAAATCAGCCTGGACGCATTGCTGTGTGGACTGCCTTAGCTGATCCTGCTTTGGCAGTGGGGTTGGACCTGATCTCTAGAGGTCCCTTCCAACCCCTAGCATTCTATGATTTTTTTCCCCCTTATAACTGTTTGGACTCAGCCTTCAAAGTTCTTGTCCTAGATCCACTGCCTACTGCCAAAAGGAACAATGCTGGGTGATGGACAGCAGACCAGTGGAAGAACAATAGGAAGATATGGAGCATTTGATGGTCAGTGCAGCCTTACTGACCAATAAAACCAGTACTTCAGGACAAGTTTACTTGTCAGGCTCCTCATTTTCTCTGACTGCAGGTATTGGGAAAGAACAGCCGTGGCACTGCCTACAAGAAGTTGCAAAGCATTGCCTGGAGGAACCCATTATCTCCCAAGCTACCGAGCCACTCTTGTTTTACAACTTGCTGTAGTCAGTAAGATGGAGGCCTGCAAAGCTCTGGCTGTCATTCATTGAGATGTTGCTGGAACAGCAGAATGCGAATGGTTATTCACTGCACGTGGTGCCAAGCAGTGCTGCTACTGCTTAGAAATACCAACAGCTTGAATATGCTCGGATAATGTCCCCATGTCAAGAGCTGTGAATTCAAAGCTCCCATATTCAGTAACTGATTTTTTATTTTTGCACTCTCATACTCTGCTGTTTTTTTTTTTCAGATGAATGTCCTGTGAGAAGACAGTTTGCACTGTTACTGGCACAAGGCCCAGCACGAGGCACAGGTATCATTCCAGATGCAGAGCTTCCTGACTTTTTTCTTTTTCTGTGCCTGGCACCACCAGAAGGCAGGAAAAGGGTAATCTACTTTGAATCCCACTTCATCTCCTGCAGCAGCTCTTAATTAAAAACAACAACCCATCTGTCACCCAGGATGCAGAACAGCAAAATAACTGAGCTGCAGAGCTTTGTTTTATTTATTTCAACCAACAGCCCCCAGAAGAACGTGGTAAAACTTGCTTCTGTTCCACTTGCTGCCCAAGCCTATGTGCGCTGTGACACTGTGAAAATCGCTCTGCTCCCCCCTCTCCCGTGGCTGCGGAAGGGGCTCCACTGCAGCTCCCCCAGCCTCCGCGGCAGGACAGAGGCACCCACAACCCACGGCCTCATCTCGCTGCCGGCCGCTGCCAGCACGCCTGGGGTTCTTCTTCAGATGCTGACCGAGTGTGATGGGCCCGCTGTGGGGGCTGCGAAAGGGCCGCCGCCTGGCACTGAGCCCGCGGCCTGCTTCCTTCGGCCCAGGCCCAGGCCCAGGCCCAGGCCTCCGCATCCCCGCCACTGCGGTGCCACGCTCCGCGCCCGCGTTTGTGTAACGGGGCCGGGGCTCCCGGGCCCACTATTGCACCGGCCATGGTGAGCGCCGCCCGTCCCGGCGTGCCCCGCGCGGCCGCCACTCTGCCCGCCGCCTCTGTGGGCGGAAAAGGGCGGGGCGGGGCGGGCCGCCTTGTGCTGCCGCCGGCGCCTAGCGCTGGGAGAGGCCCGAGGCCGCGGCGAGGGGCGGGGGAAGGTGAGCGGCGAATGGGTCCTGGGAAGCGGGAGGGGTCCTCTTTTCCCTCCCCAGTCCTCTTTTGCGTCCCCTGGGATGGGGGGCAGGGGGGCGGGGCTGAGCCGTGCAACCCACCGTGGCTTGTGTGGGGAGAGGTGGGCCCCGAGAGGTTGGACAGGGCTCCGATGTCAGGATGTGGGGTCAGGGAAGTAAGATTTGGGGTGCTTGAGGGGGTCTGCGGGGAGGAATGGTCTCTGAGGGGTTGAGTCCGGGATGATCAGGGATAAACTGAGGGTGTGGGGCGCTCTGGTAGGGAAGTAAGGTTTGGGATGTGTAAGGAGAATGTGGGGAGGCAATGACAGGTCTTGAGGAATATGGGGATGGGGTGGGCGTGAGCAAGGATGATGTGCATTTAGGGTTGGAAGCCCTGTACTCTGGATGGAGGATTTGGTGGTTTCTTGGAGTGCTTGAGGGGTGTAGGATGAGGAGGACTTACGACCCTGAGGAGGTCTTGTGTTCTGCTGGGGATGTCTTGAGATGGGCTAGGATAATGTGGGGGTTTGGGTCCTGTGAGGTAGAAGTAGAGTGTGAGGGAATCTGGGTACTTGAGGAGACTTGTCAGTACCAAGGAGTGTTCCATCGAGGAGAGTGGCCTTCAAGGTGTCTGGGTTTAATGAAGAGTATGGAAAAGAAGTACTTTTGTGGGTATGAGACTTTTAAAGCAGGGGAGAAGAGGGACGAGTGGAGTTAGGGTATGTATAACGTGATAAGTGCAATAGGATGCATATGGAAGGGTCCTTAGTTATGTGAGGCTGGTGAAGGTTGAACGTGGGCTTTAGGAGGCTTCTGGATACAGGTTGGAGTGAATGGGTGTGTATTCAGGAGCAGATAAAGTGGCTGATGTTTCTGAGAGATGAATGTACAGGGAGAGCTTCAGAGCCTTACAAAGTTGTGTGATTTGGACAAGGGTTAGGAGGGCTGAGGCAGTGAAATTGATGGTGGGGGTTGAGTGTTGGGTTTTGATTTTTGTGTAATGCTCCTTGTTTCTGGTAATTCATAGGAGTGTGTGTAGACAGGAGGTTTGTGATGCTAAGAATTTCCTACATGCTTCCCTTTGGGGATAAGAATAAAGCCTGTAGGGCTTATAGGAGCCTCTAGGCTCTTAATATCCGCAAATACTGTTTTAAAAGTTCAGTTAGCATCATGCTTTCAAATTGTCTTTATTCACTGCTAGATCTGGAGTGTGGCTCTTGTTCTGCTGTAGGTCTGTGATACTTGGGCAGCAACTGCTGTGACCATTGAGGTGGGAAGAAGCAGATGGATACTCTTACTGCAACCACAGAAGATGATAAATTCAACAGCATTTCAGATATGTCTCTTATATATGAGGATAAAATCCGCCTCATGATTCTGCAGAGAAGTAGTAACAGTCTCTCATGAGCCATGTCTCAATTCTTTTTCTCTTCATGTTGAGACTTAAACCAGCATTTGATCTGCAGCTCTGTAAATGTTTTGTGTTTGATTCAGTCAACCTGAATCTCTCTGATATTCTTACATCCCACCTGTAGTTGTCTGTGACCCTTTCTGAAGGGAGTCCTTTTCTGCCCAAGGAAAGATGCATTAGGTGCAGTAGTTACAGTCATGTATCAAGCTATTCTATGTAAAAAAACTTCACAAACTGCTTCAGGAGTCTCCTAGACTATGGTAACTTCACAAAAACTTTCTGCTTTCCTTTCAGTAGGAAGATCAGAACTTGACAGAATCATTGGATGTTGTCAGGTTGTCCCATGTGTCACCTAGAAAGAAGGGAAATGTGAACAAGCAGGGCAAGAAGATGAATGCTTGAGAGAAGTCTTGGTAACAAGACATTCCTTATTAGTATTATGCCATTTTTAGAAGGAAACTTCTGCTTTTAGTGGTTAGATAAAATAATTTCTTGAAGAAGAGTATTTTTAAATGTACTTCCTCTCATGAGCTCTGTACTGGTTGGGATTTGCCTTTGTAGCCTGTTGAGTAGATTATTTTCTACAGACAATAAGGTAGCAGTTTGTTTAGCATTTGGAGATGTCTGGCACTTGTGAACTGAGTCTAATCTTATTTGAAGGAGATTGCATAACAGTGAGGTAAAGTGTAAGAGGTCTGAGTAAGGCTGCCTTAGTAATCCCTACGCAGGCACTGGAGAGAGTTGGTTGTTACCTAGGAAGAGAGAGATGGAAGAACCGTACTTCAGAGAATTTCTTAGATGCCTACAGTGAGAACACCCTGAAGAGTTTTGTTTGTTGTAAAACGGATAAATATATTCTGTTTCTATGAGTCTTAAACTAAACAGTTTTCTTCTGAAGTGGTGTTACTTGTACAGATGTTTCAGGTAATGAAAACCCAGGCTTTGTTTACTTCAGTTGTAAATTATGACTTGTTCTTTTGAAACAATCACTTAAAATATCTCTCAGGGTTTTGCTTGCCTTGTGTCAGTGAAATAGCTGACCTGACATGATGTCACTAATTCTGGATACAGTACATTTGCTTAATTAAAAGACACAAGTACATTATCAAAATACTGGGTTTAGTTTTGGGCCCCGCAGAACAAGGACATTGAGGTACTGGAGTGTATCCAGAGAAGGGCAATGAAGCTGGTGAAGGGTTTAGAGAACAAATCTTGTGAGGAGCAACTGAGGGACCTGGTGTTGTTTAGCCTAGAGAAAAAAAGGCAGAGGAGAGACCTCCTGGCTCTCTACAGCTACATGAAAAGGGGTTGGAGCCAGGTGGGGGTCAGTCTCTTTTCCCGAGAAACAAGCAATAGGACAAGAAGAAATGGCCTCAGATTGTACCAGGGGAGGTTTAGGTTGGAATTTAGGAACCATTTCTTCCCTGTGAGGATTGTCAAGCCCTGGAACAGGCTGCCCAGGGCAGGTGAATTCACCATCCCTGAAGGAATAAGAAAAACATGTAGGTGTGGTGCTGAGGGTCAGGGTTTATCGGTGACTTGAAATGTTTGGTTAACAGTTGGACTTGATGATCTTAAAGTTCTTTTCCAATCAAAACAATTGCATGATTCTAAAGTTCAGGACCTGAGTTCAAAGGCCTGCCACGTAAAGTCAGTTGCAGATACTTTGGGCTGCTAATCATATGCAAATAGCAAGAGACTGGAGGAGGGAAGGATAGGTCAGGTTGAAGTGATACGATCATAGATTCACTTGGTTATGTGCACAGATTGATCAGGTTTTGCTGGTGCGTGTTCACTTATGGGTAACATGGCAAGACTGACCTGCGAGGAATTCAACTTGGAAGGGAAGTGATGTGAGCAACTGTTATTTGCCACAGGCACTAAACGCTTTCTGATGTGCAAAGTAATGAGAGGCTTGTGAAAAAAAGAAGAAACTCCAAAGCCTCATTGAGGTGCAGTGCCAGAGCAGGTGGGCTGGGGGCTGGGGAAAGAGACAGGAGAGGGCTGGATGAATCCAAGTGATGGGTGGTTGGTGAGAAGAGCTACCTAGAGACGTGTGAACCAGTTGTATGTATTTACTTTTAGGTTTTTCCACCTTCTACAGTGTTGTGTTGGCTCTTGTATCTCTTAGCTAAGCTTGTGCTGCATTTCAAATAAACCCCGAAATTACAAATATCTTCTCTCTATATAATTTTTTTCAACTCCTCAGAAGTCTTTACAGGTGCTGTTCTCAAATCTCACACCTCTGTGCTCTGTTGGGGTGTTACCTACACAAACATTCCTCTACACTCTAAGTGGGAGCTTTATAAATATGACCAGTGAACTCATTTCCAGTTGTTACGCCCTGAGGTTGTGCTCAGCTGCTCTCTGTTGTGATTGGAGTCACTACATTAAGGCTTCTCTCTGTTGGGGTTGTACCTTTCTATTCTACCTATTTCAGAAAACCAAAAGGCACGTAAGATACTTATTCCACTTGCACTTAGAGGTTGGTCCTGTAAGCCTCTTTAGGCAGCCCAACTGAAAATTCAAAGGCAGGTAGATAAAAAAAAAAAAACAAACACACCAACAAATAAACACTAAAAATTGAACCTTTTGGATGAACAGAGCAGTGATAGTCTGATAGTATGTGGCAGCAGGTGTGTTCTCCAGGGGAGGAGCACTGAGTCATTTCTCCAGTGAAGTCTGGCATTTAATTTGGAGGTCTGCCTGATGGTAACTGCTGCCAGATCTTTCAGAGGAGAGCAGCAAATCCCTCTGATGGGGAGCTGGTATTCAGTGAAAACCGTATGCCCTGGAGCATGGAGATTTGTATGTCTTGACAAGTTGTGTACCTTTATATGTGCAGTTTGTTAACTATAGGTGGTGTTATCCCTAGTGAGGAATATATATCACAGAATTCCAGCATGGTGGGAATTGGAAGGGACATCTGGAGATCATCTAGTCCAACCCCCTTCCTAAAGCAGGGTTTCCCAGAGCAGGTGGCCCAGGATTTGCTTTTCTAAGGGAACAAAGTTCTGTGCAGTTTTGCTTTTTGTCAGTTCCTCTGACAAGTGATGGCTGTTTTATCATGCTGGCAAATTGCAGCCACCTCTGATAGGACTTAGTTCCTACATGTTATGTGGAAATGATTCCTGTGGAGGAGAAATAAGATCCTCTTAGTGCTGCTTGTGGTGCGAACTCAACCTTTGTTAGTCATCAGAGCAGCTCTACAGGCAGAAGAGTTTGTGAATGCCTGAACCAGAAGAGACTTTGCACTCTTACCTTCTTAGACAAGAAAAGCACTTGATGATGAGACACATTTCAAAGAAACTTTGAGCAGCATAATGAATTGTTTGATACAGAGCTGTTTAAATCTGTCGTTCCTCTATCAAAAACTGGAGTTCACACTGTGATTTTTCTTTTTTTTTTTCCCTAACACTTTGCTTAATTTGCCTGTAGCAGAGTAAATGCCTTTTAAATTTTTTTTTCTTGTGATAATCATTTAAAGTCTGCTGGTTTAGAGCTGCTTTTTTAGAGGGAGCTAGGAGAATTTAAAAACAGTGATCGAAGCATCAGAAATATTTTATATATCATTTCATAGTGTTTTTGAATGCATCTTGGAATTGATAGATTGTTGTGGTTTGATTAGAACAGAACTAATTCTGGTCAGTGATTTTACTTCTCAGCTCAGTCTCTCTTCAGTGGTGGCACTTTCTGAAGATCAGGGCATGTTTGCACAGACAGTGGCTGCTTCTAGAAGTGACAACCCTGATATTTAGAGTTACTACCATGGGTTGGGGTGCAGACCAAATTCACTGCTGAATCTTGTGTACCATGTTGGGGTGCAGTAAGGAAGAGGTGGCACCTGCAGGGAGGAGGGAGCAGTTGAGGTGACCCTAAACTGACCACAAGGTATTTCCTCCCATGTACATCATAAAATCACAGAATTGTTTCAGTGGGAAAAGACCTCAGAGATCAAGTCCAGCCTAACACCACCATGGCCATTAAACCACATCCCAAATTGTCATGTCCACACATTTCTTGAACATGTCCAGGGACAGTGACTCCACCACCTCCCTGCCCAGCCTGTTCCAATGCCTGACCACTGTTTCAGGAAAGAAATTTTTCTTAATATCCAACCTAAACCTCTCCTGGCACAACTTGAGGCAACTTCAGTATAAAGCTGAGGGGTCATCATGGTCAAGCCTCTTCTTCAGTGGCCAGTGTCTGAGGAAGACTATTCATTCTGCCTTCAGTCCTGAGCTGTGTGTTCTTTAGTCCAGTTCCAGAAGCCAACCCTAACCCTTGACATATCTTGGATGAGTTGTTTGTCCTCCTTGAGGCAAAATGCTTTCTGGGATTTGCTGGGAAATCTTGTATTGTAAATATGAATATCTGTACAGGTCATTAATTTCTAAAATGTTCTATGTGCTTTTCTTTCAGAGCTGCTGCCTTAGTCTTCTAACATCTTGCACTGCATGCTCATGGTGTGTCTAAGGGACAGATATCTTGTGTGCTCTGACTGTACCAGGTAAATCCCAGTAACAGCTTTTCATGGGAGATTGTGACCTGTTAAAGAGTAAGAAGTTAGAGAAGGCAGCTTTTGTTCTATATTTAGTCTTAGCTGATTCAGGAAAAAGAGTGTAACAGGCTAGAATTTATTGTTGTATTTGTGTGTTATACTAGAAAATCCAGTAACTGCAACACTAGTGCAGGTGCAGTGTATCAGTGAGAGTTAGCCAGTTTCCATCAGTACCTTTAAGAAGTTTCCCAGCATCTTTGATGCTTGAAGTAAAGAAGAAAGAGGGGAAATAGTGACTTCTCAGTTAGATATTCCTCTGTTGAAGCCTCACCTTTTTGTCTGAGAGGCAAAAAATGCACACAGACATCACCTCTGAGAACGGTTTGATCACCTTTCAGTGGCAGTGGTACTACAAGAGGTTTGCTCAGTAGCAATGGTGAACAACCATAGACAAATTTCTTACCTTGACACATTCCTGGCTGACACATTGGATTGTAGATAGTATCACATCCATTAACTCAGTTTAATATTTCATTTTCAGGTTGTCCTCATGAGTACTCCAGTGGAGAATGTCCATGATCTTCTTTGCCTGTGTGGTGCGGGTGAGGGATGGACTTCCCCTCTCAGCCTCCACAGATTTTCATTTCAACCAGGACTTTCTGGAATGCAAAAAGAAGCTAAAGGCTTTATCCTCAATTCTGGCACATTATCCAAGTCGAGGCACAGCAAAAGGATGTGACCTTAGCATACAGTAAGTCCCTGCATTCGTTTGGTTGGATTTTTACTTTAAATTTAGAAATGGAAAATAGTTGACCTTTAGGTGTATTCTGTAGTGCCTGACTCCAATCTGAAATCCTACCATGCATGTCTAGATTGTAACTTCCTCATTTCTCAGTATCACAGCCACACAGCTCCTACTCAGTTCAGTAAGCATATGTTAAAAATTACTTATTTTAGTTGTAATTTTTCATAGCAAATGCTTTATTCTTTATAGGCAGGACTTGTTACTATTAGTAATTGCAATATCTTGGACTCCTAAGATAAGCCAGCAATGTGCCCTCATGGCAAAGAAGGCCAATGGGATCCTGAGGTGCATTTAAGAAGAGCGTGGTCAGCAGGTTGAGGAGTGTTCTGTTTAACCTCTTTTCTGCCCTAGCGAGGCCTCATCTGAAGTACTATGTCTAATTCTAGGCTCCCCAGTTCAAGAGACACAAGGAACTACTGGAGAGAGTCCAGTGGAGGCTGCAAAGATGCTGAGGAGACAGGAGCATCTCTGTGAGAAGGAAAGGCTGAGAGACCTTGGGCTGTTTAGTCTGGAGAAGAGCAGTCTGAGAGGGGATCTTCTCCGTGCTCAACAAGAGCTACAGGGTGGGGGGCAAGAGGATGGCTCCAGACTCTTTTCAGTGGTGCCCAACGACAGGCCAAGGGTCAGTGGGCACAAACTGTAACGCAGGAGGTACCATCTGAACACTAGGAATAACTTCTTTGCTCTGAGGGTGCTGGAGCCCTGGAGCAGGCTGCCTGGAGAGGTTGCGGAGTCTCCTTCTCTGAGAGAGGCCAAACCCACCTGAATATTTGATCCTGGGCAACCTGCTGCAGATGACACTGCTTTAGCAAAAGGGTTGGACTGGATGATCTCTGGAGGTCCCTTCCAACCTCCAGCATTCTGTGGTTCCATGGCATCATAGTGCTTGGAAATTACTTAGTTTACTCTAAACTCCAAACTCTTGCTTCAGTGATTAAGGTCTCGCTGTTCTCTCAGGCTCCAACAGTTCTGATGCTGCCTTGCAAAGACCTGTCCTGACTACCTCGTATGTGCTGCCCACTCCATTTGCTGAATACCAGCAGGGTTCAAGTCACCAGAAGCTCTGGCTGATGGGTGTGCATTGAGGAGACCTGAAAACAACCAGCATGGAGAAATATTAAATCTTTGCTTTTATTTATTAGAAAGGAATCTTCTAATCTTTATTTTAGAAAATTAGAGTTTCATTCAGAGATGAGAATTTTCATTTACTATTGATTTTAGTTTAGTTTCAAAATCAGCTTTAGCTGGCGACTGCATTTCTGCTTAGCAAATGTAAGAGAACTTAAAGTAACACTGAGCTAAAATGAAGTATCTCTTTTTTGGAGAGAGGTTGAAGAAGGAAGGTACATGAACTTGCACTGAATCGATTGGAAAAGCAGGGATTAGCATTTTAATTCCGTATCCCACAAGAGAACTTGTGCCCTTTAATGCTAACACATTCTGCTGCTTTTAATCTTCTGTGGTCTCTGCATCTATCTGGCTCTAAAATGAGAAAAGCACAAACAGATCCGTGGCAGCAAGGCTATAAATTATTGACAACTGGGAGAAGGTAGTTTTACACAGGCATGGTGTTGATCCTCAGCTGTGAGCTGGGGGCAAAAGGAATTTAGGGAACATACCCATTGTACCTAGGCTGTAATGGAACTAATCAAAACCAGAAATCCCAAGTACACAGTATAACAAACACATAAAAATGTGATAAAATAGAAACCCCAAGTATTTCTGTGTGAGAGGTGACACATGTGAGTAGTAGAAGAGAGAGAAAATACAGAGAAAGAATAATTGTACAGCTTCAAAACTTTGGGCTTATACCAAGTAATTTCTAGCAAATGGCAGATCTGTAAGGGAAGGTTTCCTCAGGCTGCTTCCAGTAGGTACAAATCTATGATTATGGTGAGGGTTGTGGGCATTGAGCTGTCTGCATTTTGAGTGCTGACATCTGAACTCAGTGCCCTGATTCCTGTCTTAACGAAGCCTAGAGGAGAGTGATCCTGCAGTACCTGCCTATGTTTTGGTCAGATGAATGCCCTGTTCAGTTTCCTGGAAGGTTTTTGGGCCATCTGGAAGTGGAAACTTCTGCATAAATATGACCCATTTTGGAGTAGAATTTTTACTGTGCTGTTTCTGATACAAACTTACCTTTATTGCTTATGGATGGCTTAGCAATAGCAGTGTTTGAATATTTTGGGTTTTGCAAGCTAACAAATATCTCTTGCTGGTAATATGAAGTTGTCATAGTCAAGAGGAGCAAGGAATTGCTTTCTGTGAGCAAACTCGCATGTTTGTAACTTCTGTTTGTGGAAAGCCACTGTGTTTTCTTCCAAGCTCTTCCTACCTGTCCTGTTTTTTTTGCCATCTCTTTTCTTGTTAACATGATTTACAGCCAACCTGGGAAAATAATATCCTTAGGTTTTTACTGATCTAGCAGTTTAATAAAATCTGTATTATGATATTTAGTGAGCTAAGGCACTGATGAGGCTGTACCTCAAATACTGCATTCAGTTTTGGGCCACTCACTACAAGGATTTTGAGGTGCTGGAGCATGTATGGAGACAGGCAAAAGAGTAGGTGAAGGGTCTAAAGAACTTCTGGGGATCATCTGAGTGAGCTGGGGTTGTAGCTTGGAGAACAGAAGGTTGAGGAGAGGATGCTGAGGGGGGCCTTTTTGCTATCTACATCTGCTTGAAAGGGGGTTTGAATCAGGTGAGGGTTGGTCTCTTCTCCCAAGGAAGAAGTGATAGGACAAGAGCAAACGGCCTCACACTGCACCAGGGGAGATTTGGGTTGGAAATTAGGAGAGTTGTCAAGCCCTGGACCAGGCTGCCCAGCACAGTGGTGGAGTCACTATCTCTGAAGGGAATGAAAAGTCTAGTGCTGAGGTGTTGCTTTCATGGCAGACTAGCACAACATGTACACACACAGACTGAGTAGAATATCAAACATAGAGCACCTTTCTTATTATTAACAACACACATTTATATGTTTTCTGTGCTACTGTGGCTACTTCTAATTGGTTAACAAGTTTTTAATACTCTTATTGGTTATTGCTACCTCACTCTGGTAATAGCTATTCTTGTTAAATTGCACATGGGATGATTCAAACCTCTTATCTTAGGGTTTTCCCAGACACAATTTGTTCTAGCAAACCACCTGCACCTCTGGTGCCTCCCATATCTTCACTGATACACAGTGATCTGCCCAAGTCCAAGTTCTTCTTTCCCAGGCAAGGAATCTGTGGACCCACCGCAGTCCCTCTCACTGAGGGACATGGTTTAGTGGTGAATTTGACAGTGCTTGATCAATGGTTGGCCTTGATCTGGGAGGTCTTCTCCAGCCTTAATAATTCTGTGATTCTACAATGAGTGATTGAAGTGTTCCATCTACAAGGGCTGAAGGACTGTCACAACAGTGCAGGCAGTATTTTTTTTTTTTTTATAGCTGTCTTCCAGCAGAACCTGTACATTTTGTTTTGACAGAAAGCACAGTTCACTTCTGTTCAGCATGGCTCTTTCACCTCTTTGTGCTGATGTTTCTTTTTCCCTTTCCATTTCAGTTTCCTTTCTTCTGGGGACGTTGCCTGCATGGCGATCTGTTCCAGCAGTTACTCCACCATCATGGCGTTTTGCTTCCTGGAGGAGCTTCAGGGGGAATTTGCTGCTTCCTATGACACAACAAGCATCAGTTTAGCTTCCAGACCATATGCTTTCCTTGAATTTGGTTTGTCACTTTATTCTCTCTAATAATAAGAATTCTGTGTCTGCTACTTTTATGATGCTAAGTGATGTCTCCTGGCCAAAGCCTGATCATAAAAATACATCTGTGTATGAGCCTTTGGATGCATGTGGAGGAGGAGGGGGAGATCTTTAACTGCATTAAACTATTAGATTATTGGTTTCTCATTTCCTGAGAGCCCCTGTAATAGACAAACAAAGTGCTGTGTGATTAATAAATAAGCACAGAAGGGAAGAACCCCACATCTCAAACACTTTCTAGCTTAATTTAATAAAATCATATAAGCAGAGACAGATGGGTACAGGAAGAAAGGCAGAGTGGATTATTGTGGGCAGCTTTACTTCTGGCATTGCTTAGAGTCACAAAATACTTCATAATCATGCCTAGTTGTTTTTTTTTTTTAACCTGATAAAAATGGTTTTCTTGCCAATTAGCAACTGCTCTACTGAACCTCACACCTTTGGAAAACACAATTCTCTTGCAGTGAGAGACTCTTTCCTGGGAGAGAATAAGATAATTGCAGTGAGTGAGCACACTGCTGTCCCTACTCCAGTGTTAAGATCATGTTTAAATGACTGAGTAATCCACAAAGAGACCATATTATATGTTTTGGATTTTGGGTGGATTCCCTCCAGGGCATGTTCCTGGCATGATGTCACTTTATACTGTGATCTAAATTGCTCCTTTTTTTATAATTTGAGTGTGGTTTTTGGAATTTCTAGCTTCTTTTAACTGTATAAAGTGGTTCTTAAAGAAATATGGAAATTTTCATTCTTTTAGCTGTATTTTGTTGCTGAGTTGTGTGATGTATTCATTGTTCTATATTTTTTCTTCTGTGTTTGGATTTGAGATGCACTTGCTTTTTGCTTAGTAATTACACATAATTGTAACAAGCACAGGATTTTTCACTGAGGAGTGCTTGTGGCACTCTATTCTAGCACAACATAAAGTCCTCCTGTGTGGTCTCAAAACTTATACTCCAGCTATCACATCTGTACCACACCAACAGTAGGGTATCTTAAGAATGTATTATTTTGCCAAGAAATCCTGTCTTATTTCCCTGAATGTTTGAAATAGCTTGAATTTGCCAGTGTCTTTGCACAATGAAATAGGAAGTGTCAGTATATCCACAGTGAGGTAGCTTAGCTCTGGAGGGGTCAGCAGTTTGTACCTGAGCAAATTTTCTCCTTACTTTCAGTGCAGCTAGGGCCAAGTGGTGTTAAATGGAGAGATGAAGAAGGGTGACCTATGTGTAAATCTGATTTGGACATTGGGATTGCCTATCAGAGGTGCTTCATGACTCACATAGAGGATGAACTAATTGATCTGTGCTAGGGAAAAAACCTAACACTTGACTTTATTAAAACACTGTATGGAATTGCTTCTCCTGTAGTGGCTCTTTTCAGTGGTGCTCAGTGATAAAACTAGGGCCAATAGGCACAAACTAGAACACAGGAGTTTCCACCTAAAGAAGAGGAAAAACTTACTTCTTTTGGGGCTGCTGGTGCCCTGGAGCAGGCTGCCCAGAGAGGTTGTGCAGTCTACTTATCTGGAGGGATTCCAAACACACCTGAATATTGTGATTCTGGGCAACCTGCTGCAAGTGACCCTGCTTTAGCAGGAGGGTTGGACTAAATGATCCCCAGAGGTCCTTTCCAACCCCCACTTTGCTGGAATTCTGTGTAGTTCATGGGTAGTTTATATCTTAACATCTACTCTGAAATACAAAAAACTCATTTTCAGTCCATGCTCAGGCAGGACATTGAGATTTAAAGTGTCCTGGAGGGACTGGGTGTAACATAAAACACCCAGGAGAGGTAATTTTTTTCTCCTAACCAATGATAGAATTTTATTCCTGAAGCTAATAAGAAAAGAAATGAAGAACAATCAAAAAAGAATGCCATGATTTGATTAACAGTTGCCTCAAGCACTTAACTTTTGCAGAGCTAATTGAAGCATGATTTTTATTGTTTCAGATAACATTATTCAGAAAGTCAAATGTCATTTTAACCGTGTGCGTGCCTCTCAAATCAAGGCTAACTGGGAGAAGGTTGAGGAGGAGCTGAAGTTCCAGCCCCCAGTTCAACTGAAACTAGAGGACACAGAGCTGATGAATGGGATGGCCAATGGTGGGCACACAGGTGTTCATGTGGAGGTTGGTAAGTTACTACTACACACAGGTGACAGTAGACTTCCTGAACCTAACTGAAAACATCAGAGAAAACATGCAACAGCAGTAGTTCCTTTCCTGTTAAGAGCTAGATACATCATGTGTATGAAACCCAAGAAAAAGAGACTAACTTTATGTCCTAGTAAACAACATATGGTCTGTAGATCCTAGCAGGCATGCACCAGAGCCTTCAAGGACTTGTGCTAGTGTCTTTTTTCCCAACCTTAGATGAGCTTCTCTACATGGACAGTTAATTGTAACTGGACTTGGTTTTTCCACATTGGCTTCTCCTGCTTCTAAAATAGTTAACTTTCATGTGGCAAAAGAAGCTTCACTAATGCATTGCTGCTTACAGGCTTTCAGTACAAGAAACATAATTGCAGTCTGAATCAGAGTTGCTTCAGCATTGAGGAAAGAAAAGACGAGAAGAATGAGTTGAGGGTAGAACTCAATTCCCAGACTGCAGGGGCATCCTCATCTAGATCAGGTTGCCCAGAGCCCTGTAGAGCCTCACCTTGAGTATCTCCAGGGATGGGGCCTCAACCACCTCTCTGGGCAATCTGTTCAAGTGTTCCCCCACCCTCATGGCAAAGAGCCTGTTCCCAACATCCAATCCAAATCCACTCCTCTCCAGTTCAAAGCCATCACTCCCCATCCTGTCACCACAGGCTCCTGTAAACAGTCCCTCCCCATCCCTCTCCTAGACCCCCCTCAGGTACTGGAAGGCTGCCATTAGGTCTCCCCAGAGATTTACCTTTTGAATGTAGACAGGCTAAGCTACAAAATGCATTTCTGGTATTAAAAACAAGGGATTTAGCTTAGAGGATCACTTTCACAAAACACTTAATCCATAGAAGGTTTACCCTTCCCATGACAACTTTCATGATCAGAAGTTCCTCCCTGCACCTATTTTTTCACTCCTCTTAAAACCAGATCTATCAAAACATTTTCCATTCTGCTAATAAGTATTGGATAAAAATGATCTGATTTTATACAATTCCTTCTCATTTTCATAGGGCAAATAGATTAAAAAAGAAATCTTTTGTCCTTAAGTCTGTACTGCTTTAACATAACAATAACACAGGAATCCTACTATTTATTCCTCATGAGGACACATCCACAGCAGCTCTTGTTCCTCCCCCCCCCCCCCACCAGCCTGCTCCTGCTCTACCACCACCATTATTGCACCCATCCCAGAGCCTGGAGCAAGACCCTCACCCAGCCAAAATACCACACAGAGGAGCTCAGCCCCAGTAAGGAAGCCCAGCCAGCACCCGTGGATGTTATTGGAGCAGTTGTCAATTCTTCCTAGCTAACCATGGGGCCACCAGGCCCCCCGGCCTTTTGGGATCCCCATCACCAATCACCCAGTGGGCACCATGGGCACTCACCAGTGATGAGAGGAGGATCCTCAGCCCAGATGGGCTCAGCTTAGGGCTTCTGCCTTTCCTGGGGGGGGATTAAAAAGGGGAGTGGGTGGGGAGGGAAAGTGGCCACACCTGGGGTGGGAGGAGACTCCAACAGAGCCCAGGTGCTCTGGGATTTGGGGTGGAAAAGGGAGAAAATGAGGTGGGTGGGGTGGAAATGGCCATGCTCTTTCACCTACAGTTCACCAGCATTTCTGTATCACTGAGAAACTGTCCCCTCTCCCTTTGTCCTGCCACCTTCCTTACACCAGATCTGCTAAATCAAACTCTTACTGGCTGAAGGCAGACAAAGAACTACTAACATAGGAGAGAAGAGGCACCAGTCAGGCTGCCTGCACTGAAATGCAGATCCTGCTGCCACAGCATTCTCCAGCCTTGTTTCTTCTCCCTCTGCAATCTCTTTCTAGTCTCTCCTTTTCCACAGAGGATCCAGCCTTTTGCTTTACAACTTGATTTTCCTGCTGGTGCTTGAGACATTGTCCTTCCTAGGGCCCTCTTCTCATTTCCATTTGTTTATTCATCGTCTTTTTACACTCTCCTGGGGCTACATTTCAGTGATTCTGTTTGTCCCTTCAACTATTCTCCATCAAGTATTTCTCTTTCTCTCCATTTTTCATCACCAGTCTTATGGTTTATGACTTTATTGTCAGAATTGATGGAAGCCTCCTTACAGACACAGTCGTCCAGTAAGCTGCATTGTACAAATCTATGCTAAAAAAGTTGGTCCTGTCCAAACCTCTTTGAGGAAGAGGCAGAATTTCTCAGTGGGGGAAGCCACCACCTTGTACCTCACTGTGCTCTGCTGCAGCACTGTTGCTGCCATCATGAGTTCAGAGGCAGGGGCTGTGTGCAGGGAACAGAGACACCAAGACACCTTTGCAAAGGTGCTAAGTGATTTGCCAGAGCAGGGATGGGATCAGCACTTCACTCATGGGGCCTTGCAGAATTAGGTGAAGGACTGCAAGAAGAACCTTGTTCTAAATGCAAAGGACTGCAGAAAGGAAGGTCTGCTCCTCAGCTTTGCTTGTGTCCTGTCTACTGTGGCCACTGAGCCACCCTGATTTGTTTAAAATGTCCAGGGAGACAATGGAGGCTGTCTCACAGTGCAGTAGAAACCTCTGAGTAGGCACTCCTTTGGTATCCCACTGTTTCTCCAAACAGTCTTGCCCTGTCCTTGGGGTGGCTGAAATCTGTGTAAGAAAGAGGCTTCCCAGACCTTCCTCTGTCCTTGCTCTGCCCTGCTTAGCTCTCTCTGATCTGAGCTCATAAACCAGTTCCTCCAGACTACTCACATGTTTGGTTCTTTTCTCCAGTCTTCTCGGGTTCATCACAGAATCATTTAAGTTACAAAAGACTTTTTAAGATCATCAAATCCAACCGTCAACCTGGCACTGCCAAGTCCACCAAATGCAGCAGGAGTGCCAGGAGCTTGTATTTCCTCTTTTTCTCTTTTCTTTTTTATCTTTTTTTGTGTTGTTCTTGGCTTAAGAAATAAAATTAAGCTCCAGTTGCTCACTCTTATTGTTTCTGATGAATGAGCTGGAATGTAATTTGACATAGGTATTTTAAGTTAAAATATAGAGGGGCAGAGGCCAGGAGGAAGAAAAAATAGAATCGCAAACATTTTACTTGCCAGTGAGTGTTCCTCAGAACTGTACTTGAAGGTTAAATACTTTCATGGTGTGACAGGGCTTAGAAATTCTTTGCACTGATGTGAACAGTTTCACTGCCAGTAAACATTTGCAAGCTAGACTGTGTCCACAGATCAAAAATATATTTGTAGTTCCCCCATATCCTTAATTCTTGCTTTTACTTTCCATCTGGCTTTGTATTTCTAGCTGTTCTCTCTGATCTAACCCAAATACTCTTACAGATTGTTCTGCCTTTATTTTAAGGATCCTGTTTATGATCATCTGTTTCCCTCAGCTGGAGTCAGCTTTCCTGGCTTATGTCTCTCTCCTTTCTTTGTCACCTACCAGCTGAATCCCACTTTGCTGCTCTAAGTTTAGTGGTGTGGATAGTGTTTGTTCCCATATTAATGTTATTTTTATTATGGCTCTGCTATACAGGAAACTTCTTGAGCATATATATATTGAAGTGTTATGGTTGCAGGGGAGCAGAACTTGAGTCTCCATTCTGTAGAGAAGATAAATCAATCAATGGATTGCTCAAAACACCAGTCTCCTTACGTGGTTCTAGCTGGTTCCTGTCTTCTTTTGAGCTGTGAGATCACATCCTGTGGCTTTTCTTTTAGTGTGAAAGGAGCCTGAAAAGTCAGGGCAGTTTTGTCCTTGTTTGTATAAATGGGAACAAGAACTTTTATTTTCTTTGTTGTTTATTTTTTTTTTAATTTCTTTCTTCTGTTTGTTCCTTCCTTTGTTAACAAAACCCAGCCCAATTCTTGCTAGAAAGCCACTGGCATTGCATCCTTAATCAGCATCTGTGCTACCCAGATGCTGTTACAAAAGCCTCACCTTGTGCCTGCATCTGGGCAGAGCTGACAAAGCTCTGGAGGGTGGTGGGGTGTGTGTAGAAAGGCAATGTGAAGTGTGAGTAGCTTTCTGTGAAAAGGGAGAGTTTTCACATCAGAACTGGCTCTATGAAGTAGAACAACTTGTGCTATTCATCTAGTAAGCATGCTGCTAAATTATGCAGCATTGTGCTCCCCTGATGAATGCTCTCAGCTTTTTGTAGGCACGCAGGGAGTCCTTCAGAGTCCTTTTTAAGGTGTGTTTTGAAGATGTCTCACATCCCTGTCTTTTGTGTGCATGTATTTTATTTGATAATGTTTGAGTCTGATTTCATTTTTCACTCCTGGTGCTGTCTTTATCTGGAGCTTTTGAGTATGTGACTCATTGTCCAACCCTTGTTGTGCTGTGCCTTGAAGAGACAGGACAGAGTGTGGTGCAGGCATTCACGTCAGCCTCTGCTAAAGAGGCAGAGGCCTCTGCTCAGAAAATCCTTTATAGGCTGAAGTTTCAATTTCTTCATTGTCTGTGGGTGTTTGCACAGGGCCGTTCTGTACGTGTTCAGACCTGCAGATCCACAGTCTCCAGAACAGGTTCTGTGTGTTTCTTGCACTCTGAAGGACACAACTTTGCTGCTCGAAGAGTCAAATCAGTTTGAAACCCAATAACCATTTAATTGTGCTTGTGCAAAATGGTGCTGTCTCAGACAAGTGCAGACTGAGAGGGGATCTTCAACTGATTGTCCAACCTGACCTGGAATGATTCCAGGGATGGGGCATCTACCACCTCTCTGGGCAACCTGTGCCAGTGTTTCATCAGCCTCAGTGTGCAAAAATTCTCCTTTCTACCTAGTCTAAATCTCCATCTTTTAGTTTAAAACCAACACCCCTTGTTCTGTAGCAATAGGTGCTGCTGAAAAGATTGTCCCCTTTAAGTACTGGAAGGCCATGAGGTCTCTCTGGAGCTTTCCCTTTTCCAGGCCAAAGAACCCTTCCCTGGGGACTGAAAGCTCTTTGCAGATTGTATAGGATCTGGCAAAGTATGAATTGACACTTGTGCTTAATAATTATTTGTTTTGAGAGACACTGAATGCCTCTGAAGTAAGCCCAAGAAGAAGCAGCAGTTGCCTTCATTAGGAAATTTCTGTGAGAGACATGGCTGCAATGTTACTGAATTTATCCAGAGTAGTAGGAAACTGAATACTTGTATCAGTGAATGGACAAACCTGGTTGCACAGCCTCTCTTCAGTGTGCTGTTTGCACCTGAGATTTCACTGCATAGCAAAAAAAAAAAAAAAAAAAAAGGCAAAGTTGCCTTTAAATGACAGTTACTTGCACCATTTATTTACATGAACGTGTCTCTGACAATAATGTACAGCAATACCACTTAATGTGACATATATCAAATGGAATTAATACAGCTCCTTTTGCAGCTGCTTTGGAGATAAAATTATGGAGGTGTCAGTGCCTGAGTGCATGCCAGACAACTCAATTACACAGACACTTAGAAAGGATTCTTTATATCTCTGCATTAATTTGTTTTTAACATCCATCTATCAAAATCTCTCCTGAAGGAGATGACACAAGTGTTTTCCTGTCTTAGGCCACACAGCACTGCAGCATTGAAGCTGTTACAGTGTTTCATCTGTCACTGAAATGAAGCCAGAGATGATCTCTGCTGTGTTGCACAGTTTATCCACAGTAGTAAGGAGCTGGCTGTATCTGGATGGGAGGCAGAAGGTCCTGAGAGCTGGGGAGGCTTGAGGGCTTGTTCATTCTCTCCTGTCTCTCATGGATGTTGGTGCAGGAGAGATTCATAGAATCCAAGAATGGCTTGAGTTGGAAGGATAGAAGGGACCTTAAAGATTTAGTTCCAACCACCCTGCCTTGGGCAGGGACACCTCCCACTAGATCAGGTTGCTCAAGCCTCATCCAACCTGGTCTTAAACACTTTCAGGGATGAGGTATCCACAACTTCTGGCAACCCAGGATCTGGGTTTGGTATCTGAGCTGCAAATTACCCTTGTTATTGTTTCTCTGGCAGTGTTCTGCTTGTGATGATGCAAGGGCAGGGATGAAATGTAGGTGAGTATTTAGGTGTGGGTGTCTGTTGTTGAGCTAGTTACTATAGCTAGGGAAAAAAAAGTAGGTGAGCTTTTGGACTACCAAAAGCCTGGATTAGACTTGGCAGATTCAAAAGTTAAATACACGTTTGTAATAATTGCTTTGACCTTAATTAGGTATTTATCAATTAGATTATGCTGATACATGGTATTTGGAGGCTAAGTAGTAGCAGTGGAGAAGGAAATAAATAATTCATTATCTGTGAAACATGGGCAGACTTGGAGAAAGGGAATCATAATGTAAATTGTAGCTCAAAGGCCAAGCCTATAGTATCCAGTTCCTAGACCCCAGTTTTGGCCATGTTTTGTCAGGCTGAGAAGCCCGGAGGTACCGAGCAGCAGTTCTGTGAGATGTTTCTCCTCAGTGACTTGCTAGTATCATCATGACAATTCCTACAACAATTGTTCTAGCAGCAGAGCATCAAAATCCTTGGAGGCTGCAGTTGTATTCTGGCAACTGCTTCTTTAGGGCACCAAATGCTCTACAGAAACTCTGCAGGTACCTGAAAGTAAATTGCTGTTTACCAGACTGAGCCCTCAAACTCTCAGTGGGAAGAAATACTTAATGATCAGTTGAGATAATTGCTGCCTTGCTCTTATGGGTGTCAGAAATCTAAGCTCTTTGGGAAGTCTCTAGTTTTTCTACTGACCTGTGAAGAGTGTTAAGTGTGCTAATCTCTAATAAACAGTTGAAAAATGCCTAGGTGCACCATAAAAGAAGATGTTAATGCCAAATAGCTCAAGAACAGATTCTCTTGTTTAATCTGGTTAAAAATATACTCTAGAACCCTAGCTGTCTGAAGAACTGAACAGTGTAATGCAACAACAACAACAAAAAGGTGTTTCTGTTCATTATTTGTCTTTAAAAAGCTTTAAAAATGTTCAAAACCCACATAAGATAATTGAGTCATTTTATGTTGAAAGATTCAAAGTCATAATGCAAACTTTCACTGATGTCTTCTTCTTTTTTAAGCCCCTACATACCGAATGCAGCCTGTGACTCCCCTGGGGATTCTCTCACTTGTTCTGAACATCATGTGTGGGGCTTTGAATCTCATTCGAGGAGTTCACCTGGCAGAGCATTCATTTCAGGTAACCCTGATTGAATTGAAACCTGTAAATGTGGCAAAGGGAGGGAGTCACTTGGGTAACCAGATGAAGAGTGGCTGCTCTGTTTCTCAATAGAGCATACATCTTTCCACAACAAGTCTTTTGTTTGTCTAGGGAATGTACAATTGATTGATTACCTACTAGACCTCATGTGTCTTCTGGTGGATCACAGCACATGCGTCTTCTTGTGGATCACAACACACTGCATTTTATTCTTTTCTAGGGAGATTGAAATCTGAGTAAATATTTTTATCTTGCCAGGCTGGATTATTTGTTTCCCCCTCCCCCTTACCTCCCTAGTCTTGTACTTTGTTCCAGATGCTTTTCTCTGAATTTTTATAAACAAATGTGAGACTGTAAACAACTTTTAAAAGGAAAAGAAAGAAAGTGTCCTGATGATATGGTGACACAGTTTTATTTAGCAGGAATTGTCACATAAACCTCAGTTCTTGGTATCTTGTTCAGTGATATTGATCTTGCTGCTTAACACTGTTATAGTCAATCAACATAAATAAGGATGAGAGGCACTTGATGAAATAGTGTTCTAAAATATCAAGCAATACTTGCTAAAAGCTGTTGCTGACATAGTTGTCACTTCCTTTAATCCAAATAGGAGGACCATGAAGGAATTGGAAATGTGATAGCTTTTTTCCTACCATTTCTAGCCTGTGTTTTCCAGGTAGGTAAACTCTAAATAAAATGTTTTCTGGTTGTTTTATATTATAAAAATACAAGACAAAATACTTTTCAGCTAAGCAGGGGAACAGTTTGTTTTTTATAACCCTGCCTACCACTGAGGTATTCCAGTGAGGTGGCAGAAATAGAGTTAAAGCCATAGTTTAACACTTGGCAAACTGCGGTTAGAAGTTTTGTCAGTGCTTTCATGTTTTGTCATGCAAACTGAGGCTCAGTGTGATTACAAATGTGCTGAGCCAAAGGTAGTTTGTTCCCTAAAGATGTCTTCCTGACAGTGGCAGATTAGTGATGGACTTTTGCAGCATAACCCCCTTGAAAGACCAAACAAATAGAAGATATTCTAATTTACATCAAAAAATATTTTTAATTCTTGAGACAAACATGGTTCCTCACTTCTTTAGATTTTTGGGGGTTTAATTTATTTTTTAATAATGGATTGTTTTCTCTGACCTCCTTATGCAGATTGAGGAAAATATTGTATGCTCCAAATAGATTCGTCTTGAAAGGTTATTTAAATGCTTAACTCAGTGGTCCACAGCCTTTAAACTGAGGGCAAAATGTTTGTAAAATCCTCACCTTTTAGCCTTTTAGTCATCCAAAGTATCTGCAATAGTTGGATTACTGGTTGGCAGAAGGAATAACACAATGCCTAGGGTGTTGTCATTGCTTAGTACTGTTGTATTTGGCTCATAATCTGAAGATTCTATCTATAGTACTTACAACCTGCAGGGAGGCTGTTTTATTGTGTCCTTAAAGATATAATTTGGAGTTTTTCAGCCTTCTTATGCTTCTGCTTATGGCAGAGCTCTAAGATGGAGATGTTAATTTGGATCTCAATTCTCAGTGCATGTTCTTCACAAAGAAGGGCTCTGTCCTGCTTTTTTCCAGTTAGTACCTGAAGCTAGAGCAGCTGAAAAAGAGAAAGGTTCTCTCTTATCCATTTGATCTACAGCAGTCATCTTCACAAAATGCTTCTGCATAAATCGAGCTCAAATGTGAAGTGTTTTCTGCAGACTGATCTCTACTTGTGTCAGCAGCACAGTTGGAAGCTGTGACCTTCAGTGAGAAACCATGATCTGTTGCTGCCTGAGTTAAAAAAGTGACTCTTCTGCCAGCACTTCTAGTTTCCTCCTGCAAGGGTTGATGCTTTTCACACATGCTCAGCAAATGGATTCCACCTGCTCTTGAATTTAAAAAGAACCCTCAGCTAAACCTGTTAACAAAAATGATGGTCTTTCTACCAAGTCAAGTCTAGAGTGAAATCCTTGACCTGACCCAAGAACAAATATGGCAGAAGTAGATCTGGGTTTGCTGTCCTGAGCCTTTGTTTTGCAGAAATCCATGGTGGTTTTGGAAAGCTGGTTCAGCTTTCAATGTCCTTTTAATCCAGGTTGAGACATGCAGGAGGGACACCAGTTGTGCATACAGACTTCTGATTTCTGTGCTTACTCGTAAGGGTCTGGGTTGAGGTCACCACTCCAGCTATTTTTGGAGGATTTTTCAAAATAGGAGTGAAAGGGAAGCCTTGAGCTTCTCAATGATGACTTCAGTGACAGGCACATCCAAGCAGCATCGATTTTCATATGAGAGAAGACTGAGAGACCTGGAGCTATTTAGCCTGGAAAGGAGCAGACTGAGAAGGGATCTTCTCTGTGCTGATCAATAGCTAAAGGGTGGGGGTCAAGAGGGTGGGACAAGACTCTTCTCAGTGGTGCCCAGTGACAGGACAAGGGGCAGTGGGCACAAACTGGAACACAGGAGGTTCTCTCTGACCATGAGGTCTTTGGTGTGAGGGTGCTGGAGCCCTGGAGCAGGCTGCCCAGAGAGGTTGTGGAGTCTCCTTCTGTGGAGAGATACCAAACCCTCCTGGGCATTTTGATCCTGGGCAAGCTGCTGTGGGTGGCCCTGCTTTAGCAGTGTTGTTGAACTAGATACCTCCAGAGGTCCCTTCCAACTCTCAGCATGATAGGGTTGTGGTATGTGCCAGCAGTTCCCTGATGTGTCTTGTGTCTATATGTACATGGCTGAATGCTGACACTGTCTCTCTGGTTCTTTTGTAGTGTTACTTGTACCTCTTCTACAGCCCAGCAAGGAAGGTGAAGACATTTGTACTCTTCTTCTCCATTTGTTCCTGCAACATTTACCTGTATGGGTTACGGAACCTCTGGCAAGTAGCTTTTCACATAGGAGTAGCATCTCTTTCTTCTTACCAGATACTGACAAGGCAACTCATGGAGAAACAGCCTGACTGTGGAGTATGAAGAAGACTTTGGGTTTGCTACTTTATTTTTACAACCCTTTTTTTTTTTTTTTTGGTATGAAACTGACCCAAAATAGCTTGGAGTATTTTTAAAGATTTGTGACAATGATTATTGCAAGGAGGAGATTTCAAAGCAACTTGAAATCAAACAGGACACTGTAATCATGGCAAACACCCAGGGAGGAACATGGCTGTATTTCACATGGCATGTGGCAGTTGTGCATGGTAGATCTCCTCAGGTGTCATCTTTCTGTTATTTTCAGTGGCACCCAGTGACAGGACAAGGGGTAATGAGCACAAACTTGAACATAAGAAGTTCCATCTAAACATGAGGAGGAGCTTCTTAAATTAAAGTATGACAGAGCACTGGAGCAGGCTGCCCAGGGAGGTGGTGGAGTTGCCATCTCTGGAGACATTCAAAACCCATCTGAATGTGATGGATGTTAGGTGAACCTCCCTTGGCAGGGGGATTGGACTCCCATCTCCAGAGGACCCTTCCAACCCCTACCGTTCTGTGACAGATGGAGGTTCCCCTTACCATAAACAGGATTTTACTCCTTGACTATCACCATCTAGGCAGCATTTTGCCATTTGTTTTACTGGCTTTGTAACAGTTCAGCAGCTCAGTGTCTTGTCCTGCCAATACTTTGGAAGATGTTAAAGTTGTGTAGAAAAATGAGGACAGAAAAGTGGGTAACATTTTTGCCTCTAGACTTTGTTAAGCATTAAGATTACTGGTGAGTGAAGGAGTTTGCCATAGTTAGATGAGTTCAGTATCAGTGGGGACAAATTTTTAGGACAAGCTTCAGGGTAATTCTTCTAGGTTTTGAAGGAAAAGAAAAGCCTTGGCTCTTTAAAAAATCATAAAGACTATAAATATCTCCTGGCTAAACAGTGCATCATAGGTAAGTGTATGTTCATTGGTTAATTGCAAACATGCTTGAGGCAGCATGAAATAAACCCAAGTGAATGGAAGTGATTTTTTCAGCTCAAGTGGCCTCTGTTTCCTTGGCTAAGGTCACTCTTTGCATTCTGTGTTTGCTTGGCCTGGGTGGATAATAAATCCTCCAAGCCTGCTTATGGCAGCCAACTAACTCCTTCATCTTGTGAAACCAGAAGTATAGCTGGGAAGTGGAAACTCATTTCCAGTAATGGAAAGTGAGAGCAGGTTCTCTTTATTGCATAAAACACTTTTAGTTAATGGTGTTGAGTTCTTACACCAAGAATTTATGAGTGTGCACTTCTGAATATAGTCCTTAAGAGCTGAAATCCTTAACCTCTGCTGCCCTGGGTGTTCTTGTACGTCATGTATTGAGGTGCATATGGGCATTTTAGAACATATATGAATAATTTAGGTTGCCTTCTTAAAAGAAAAAGCATAGCATTTTGATGCAGCTGTCCTTGAAGGGTTGTAGAGACTCAAAATGAGTAGATGTAGAGGTCTCTAGGTGTATCGTTGTGGAAGTATGGTGCTAGATTTTCTTCTGTTTTTACATAGGAAGCTGTTCTCTGGTTGCCCCATTTCTTTCAGCAGACATCTCTCACCAAAGGTTTATTTTCCTCTCACATAGTCTCTACCTTTTAGTGGCTGCAAAGAGGTTAACATGGTGCAGACCTGCCTTCCTGAGTCTGCAGAAACACTTAACAAAATTACTTTCTTGCACCTCAGTGAATTTTCTTGATAGCTCATGATGCAAACACGATTAGCAGTGAGCTACTAGACCAGGGACCTCTGGTGCTGTAACTTGGAAGTGCTTCTGTGCTCCAGCTGATTGTAACAACCACACCGACAGGCAGCCTTTTACTGCCTGAGCAGTTCCTGAGGCATCAAGAGACCTGATACCAGAGATTTTTCCTGTAATAAAATGTAGGTATTTCTCTTCCACATCATGTCAGCCCATCTACTGTAATGGTATCAGAATGAAACTATAGGAACCTTCCTGTGAGGGTGCTGGAGCCCTGGAGAAGGCTGCCCACATAGGTTGTGGAGTCTCCTTCTCTGGAGAGATTCCAAACCTGCCTGGGTGTTGTGATCCTGGGCAACCTGCTGTGAGTGACCCTGCTGTAGCAGGGGATTTGACTCGCTGATTCCAGAGGTCCCTTTCACCCCCTACCATGCTGGAATTCTGTGAGGAATACTGTAGCAGGAATGATGGGGGAATATTTTAGCCATCCAGTTCAGGAAGCAGCTAGAGCTGTGTGCCGCAAGGGAGCTGTTCTGATGTGAAGAGTGGATTAAAGCTGTTAGTCATTCCCCCAGTTTTCTGCCAGAGTGTAAGTAGAGAAATGAAGCTAGAACTAAACCAGTGTCCTTAAGGCACCCAGATGGCCCCACCACAGATGGGGGTGGGGTGGCTATTACTGACAACCTTTATGTTCCCACGCTGTTCAGCCCCAGTTCTGCTTGATAGTATGACCCAGCTCCCATCCTTTTAGCCTCCATCTGGCTAAAGAGTCCAAAAGAGATTTGATGCTTCTGTGTAGGCTTGGACAAAGCCAGCCTGTGATAGCTTAAGGCAGGCAGAGCATTTAGAGCTGGACCAGGGAACCATTATCTGCCTTTTGTTCTTTATCCTTAAATTGAGCTGATAGGAGGAAACTGTAACTTTCCAGCTGCTTCCTGAGCATCTGTTTGCTTTATCACAGAACAAACACATCCCATGCCAGGTGATGCTAGCAACAGCTCTATAACAAGAGTGGTGGAACAAGGTGTTTGGATAGCTTGTGTAATTAACTTCAGTAGAGTGGATAAAGATTACATTCACTTTTGTTTAATGTTTTTCCTGCAAATGTTTCTGTAAAATCAAACAAAACCAGTTGGTTCATTTCCACCTTTGTGTTAATTTTTATGCTTTGTGGATTAGGTGGAGGATATGGCTTGATCTTTTCTACTCAGCAAGCAAAGCTCTGGTTTACTGTTAATTCCTTTTCAACCTGTTTTTTCTTTTTTCCCTGCCCCCCTGTAATATGTTTAAATCACATTATGGAAGCTCTGTGGTTTAGTACATGTGTATTAATATCTGCACACTCAGGTTTGGATCGGGAGGGCAGAGCACTTGTTTGACCTCTTTTTTTCTTTTAATATTTTGAATGGCTCCTCTATCTGTTTGGTATTCATACAGTTAAACTTCTTCTGGTGAAGCAGCAAGAGGAATAGAATAGTTTACATTGATCTCAGTGCTTTAAGATGTAATAAAAAAGAATGACTTGCAGTTTGAGTACATTAAATCTGACTCATATCGTAGGATTACGCCTGTGTTGAATCAAATCCCCAAACACGAATCCATCCCTTTTTGTTCAGCTTTAAACTGTTCAATGTAGTTTGAATTGCAGCTCCTTAACTCTGTCAGTTCTCCAGATAAGTCCTTTGGAAACTCTTTTTCCTCACCCAGCAGCTTGACACAGGAAAATTGGCAGAGATTAAATGTCATTAATGTAAAGATTTGCTTAGTCACTTTATGAAGCTGGTTCTTTTCTGTGGGGTTTTTTGGCTTACTTTTTTTCCCCCTTTTCTCCCAAAGACTTGTTGAGTTTGTAGAAGGTGGGCTGGTACCTTTTTAGACATTTTTGCACTGTATTAATAATTGAACCTGTGTAAATGTGTATAAAATCATTTAGCATGTGTATGTATATATGTACATATATCTAATAAATGGCTTTTTTTGTAAGGGGTGTCTCATAGCTTTCAAATAACACTATGTGAGAAGTAAGGTGGGTCAGCCATTTCATTTGCATGTGCACCTTTAGTGTTTCATATGGCAGTGTTCAAAATATTTAAAACTAAGCTCAGCTCTTCTCTTTAACAAAGAGCTTCAAAACCAGAGTGATTTCAAATGCTGGATTGTCTGTGGCCTGCATGTGCCTGTATTAAGTCAGGGTGACTTTCCTGGAGGTGGTGTGCTTTCTGATCTACCTGAGCATGCTGGGACAGTTAGGTAAAATTTTTGTTCAGTCATCTGCATACTGAAAAGTGATCTTTCAGTTGAATTCTGTGAATACATTGTAAGTGGCCTTCAAGAAAGCTGGAAAGGGACATTTTACAAGGGCATGTAGTGGTAGGACAAGGAGTAACAGTTTTAAACTGAAAAAAATGTAGATTTGGGTTAGGTATAAGAAAGAAATTTGTCACTGGGGGGGTGTGGGGAGACACTGGAACAGGTTGCCCAGAGAAGTTCTGGATTCACCATCCCTGGAAATGTCCAAGGCCAGGTGGGATGAGGTTTTGAGCAACCTGGCCCAGTGACAGAGGGGTGGACCTAGATGTACTTAAAGTCTTCTTCCAACCCACTCAGTTCTGTGATTCTGTAGAGAAAGCTGCTTATCCAAACAGCAGAAATGATACTGTATGTCTCTAGCAGAGGCAAAATGTGAACTACTGCAGAGAGTCCAGCAGATGCCATGAAGATACTGAGGAGACAGAAGCATCTCTGTGAGGAGGAAAGGCTGAGAGCCCTGGGGGTGTTTAGCCTGGAGAAGAGCAGCTGAGGAGGGTCTCTATGCTCACCAAGAGCTAACGGTTGGGGAGCAAGAGGATGGGGCCAGACTCTTTTCCATGGTGCCCAGCAACAGGATGAGGGGCAACAGGCACAAACTGGAACGTAGGAACACCTAACCATAAGGAAAAACTTCTTGAGGGTGTTACAGTGCTGCAGCACTCATTGCCGTGCTCAGAGGAGTGGATGGAGCCTGTGCGTGCCCCTGAAAGGAGGGAAAAGGCAGAGGAGTGGATCGTGCAGGCAGGGGGTGGTAATAAGCTAAAGCTGAGAGTGGAGGAGGGAGGAGAGAGCACCTGCTTCTTCTGCCCTTTGAAATCTAGATGTTTTTTGTTCTGTAAATAAATGATTGCTCAAAGTGTGTTCTCAAGATACCAATAGAAAACAACAACAGCCTCTCCCTTTTTCACTGAGGTGAGGGAGGAAAGCAATTATAACTCCTCTTTTGAAGATGCTGATAAAAGGAGGTGGGAGGATCAGAGGGTTCCTGTGCCAAAAGACGAACAACTCCTGAGGTGATAGAAATACATGTTTTTATTTGAAACAAACTAGCTCAACTTCTGCTGTGTGCTGACTTTCAGAGGTGACCTAATTGCATGGAAAAACTGAGAAGGCGAAGGATACAGTGGCCGAAAAAAGAAAAGGGCAGCTCTGTCTTCAGATGTGTTACCTCCTTCTGATGCTGGCTTGGCTCTTCTGCACAAGGCCACTCTTGAAGCAAGACCAAACCTCCTCTCATAAGGAAAGGCTGAGAGACCACCTGGGGCTGTTTAGTCTGGAGAACAGCAGGCTGATAGGGGATCTTACTGATGTTCATAAATATCTGCGGTGTCCTGTGATAGGATAAAGAGCCATGGATACAGAATGGAACCCAGGAAGTTCCACCTCAACATGAAGAAAAATTTCTCTGTTGTAAGGGTGACAGAACACTGGAGCAGGCTGCCCAGAGGTGTTGTGGAGTCTCCTCTAGAGACTTTTGAGACCCATCTGGATGCATTGCTGGTGTGGCCTGCCCTAGGTGCTCCTGCTTTGGCAGGGAGGTTGGACTCAATGATCTTCAGAGGTCCCTTCCAACCCCTAACATTCTATAAAACTTGGGAAGACAGAAGGTGTGGACTGTCAAAAAGTCTTAAATGGTGTTTGCTTTTAGAAATGATCAACCACATGTCTGAACCTCAGCAGTGAGGTGCCTCTGCTGGGGATGCAAGCTGAAGGGGTCAGAGGCATGCCTGCTGGAAGGCTGGTCCAGGCTGCTGGAAGAACCATTTTTAAAGTAATTCAGTGAGAGCAGAAAACAAAGAGCCCTTGAAAGTCTTTTCTTTCTGTCCCCACTTAAAAGTAAGCCATAAGAAAAACTCAGAAAATACCCTCTGGTGGAATAAATGTCATCTGAGGTAAGAGTGGTGAGAACAGCCTGAAATTAACGGCCAGTAAAAACTAAAGCACCAGTCAGTGCCATGACATAGTGCTGTGGAGGGCTGGGATTTACTCTTTCATTATGCAGGGAAAGACATTAAGTCAGGAAGTCCCTTACTCCATGGGCCCTTATAGGGGAACACTAAAACCCAATGATGCAGAAAGTTCAGCTCAGAAATATGTTAATTCCCATTGGCATGCACCATGCCAATCAAACCCCAGGCCTTCTCCTGGGAGGTGCCATCTCCTCCTTCTACCTGCTGTGGCCTCCAGTGAGAGCTAAGGGCACAGACCTTCTGGCATGGGTGTAGAATCACAGAATGGTTTGGGTTGGAAGGGGCCTTAAAGATGACCCTGCTCACTGCAGAGGGGTTGGACAAGATGACCTTTGAGGGTCCCTTGCAACCCAATGCATTCTGTAATTCTGTGACCGTTTAGTTCCAACCCTGTGCCAGAGGCAGGGACATCTCCTACCCTAGAGCAGGTTGCTCAAGGGCCCCTCAACCCTCCCCACAACTAATTGAAGAGAGGTTGTTGTGAGGTGGGTGTTGGTCTCTCCTCCCAAGTAACTAGTGAGGGAGTGGCCTTAAGCTGCACCAGGGGAGAGTTAGGCTACACATTAGGAAATTTTTTTTTCACTGAAAGGATTGTCAAGCATTGGAACAGGCTGCCCAGGGAAGTGGTAGAGTCACCATCCCTGCCTCTGTTTAAAAGCTGTGTAGATGAGGTGCTTTGAGATATGGCCTGGAGGTGGACTTGGTCGAGTTAATGATTGGACTCAATGATCTTGAAGAACTTTTCCAACCTGAGTGATTCTAGGATTCTACTACCCCAAACTATTTGCCTGATGGATGAGGCCAAAACCCCCGAGTCAAGCTGCAGTGAAGGAGCCAGGCATGCTGAATCAAGCTGTGCATGTCACAGCAGGCTTTCAACAGCAGAGCACCCTGTGTTTAATGGGATATGAGGACATACCCTGGCCAGAGCAGGGAACCAATGCTGTGATCAGAAGATGCAGTAGTAAAACTCCAGCTGCTGAGTATGGTTCTAGGTGGCAGGGATTGCAGTGGCACTGCCTCACCCTGGGTTTTGCTGTCTTTATGTTTTAGGTGTGACCCAAATGTACATACAGCGTTGGACTTCCCTGCAGGACAAGGCAGGAGTCTGGCACATCTACTGCCAGCAGAGTCAGGAACTAGGGCACCCTTCCAGAAGATTTGTCTCCTCCCAGGATAATGCCTTTCACCTGCTCACAGCTCTTACTTAGGACTCTTGAGAAACATTCAGATGATGCAGAGCAGGAACCTCTGATGCTTGAGGCATCTCCAGAGCTGACAGTGTGGTCAGGCTGGGTTGTTGGTTTGGACTCACAAGTCAGAATTCCCACAAAGTGTCCTGAGTTGGTATTGAAGCTTCTGCTTTGTGTCTAGCCCAGATGTGCCTAAGCCATGTTTTGTCATGTTTTGTCATAGTGTCATATTTTGTCCTCCAACCTGAAAGGAGGTTGTAGGGAGGCGGGGGGCAGCCTCTTCCACCGGGTGGCGAGTGACAGGGCAAGAGGAAACAGGCTCAGGTTGAAGCCGGGAAAATTCAGATTGGATATTGGGAAAAACAACTTCATCAAAAGGGCCATCAGGCACTGGAGTAGGCTGCCCAGGGAAATGGTGGAGTCACCATTGCTGGAGGTGTTTAATTAGGGACATGGTCTAACAGTTGTGTACAGGGAGATGTCAGGTTGTGGTTGGACTCAATGATCTGAAGGTCTTTTCAACCAGGTGATTCTGTGATTCTTTCATTGAAGCCTCTTGCCCAAGGCTGGCTTGCTCTGTGGGTGCTGGGATTGGAGGAAGCAGGTGAGAAGCAGCAGCAGCAGCAGCCTATTGTCTCATGATTAATACACCAAAGAGAGAAGGGAGGAGCCTTGCCACCCCCATTACCAGGACTCAGAACATATCCTTGGCCATTCCTTATGCTCACAAAGGATTTCTTGATCCCCTCAAGCATGAGCAGGTACAAAAATATCCCCAATTTAAAACAATCTTCAAAGTTACTGCTTGAGCTTTCTGCTCCTCTCCCTTGCAAGCACTGGGAGGCACCAGTGTACAAGCTAACACTGCCAGCCTGGGCTGGGAGGGAAGCCAAGCAGGTGACTCAGGGAATCTGCCAATTTTTGTACCTGCTTGTACAAAAGCTATGGTTCTCCCAGTAGATTTTGCTGTGGGATTCATGAAACGGAGCTAAACCACCCTGGAGACAGCAGGAGGATCACTGCAGGGCTACAAATCCACTTACCAAGCTAGGCTGGAAGCAGTTTGTCATAAGCAAAGTCACTGCAGCTTCTTGGCTTCCTTTGTCTCACTAGTTTTTAAGCAGCAAAGCATCACTCTTTCTGCTAAATATTGGAACTCCTGCTTGGAACAAGGCGGCTTTGTTCTCAGCCTGAGGGATTCAGGAAGGGACTGGAGGGTTTGTGAGAGAAGAAGCCAGAAGCTTAATTACTGAGGAGTCTGGAGGCATGTGTGCATCCATTTCTGGTTCTTAATCCGTCTGCAGTAGCTGCCTGGAAAGTTAAGCTGGGTGGGAGGAAAGGGATTTGAGGCAAAAGCTTGTTTCCAAAACTCTTCTAATAAACAGGCAAAGGATGCTGCTGCCCTTTGCTGTGAAAAGTGGTGGGAAGGTGAGGTTTCTGGGTGGTGGTAGGAGTAGAGGAAATGTAGGATTCTCAGACTTTACTGTCTGCACTGGGGTGTCTCAGGTCTCAGAGAGGCCTGAGCTAGAGCTGACTGAGACCACCAAGCTGCTTCTAGACACCAGACTCAAAGTTCTAGTCACCAAAGTGGGTTTGAGATATGCTTTGCTGGTGCTGAAAGGGACCTTGCAGGATCTCGTCAGTCCTTCCTCCTTCCCAGCAGCATATGCTCTGTGGTTACCTTGTTTTTATATCAAATACATCTTCCCCCTGCCTTTTCCTGCTGGCAGCAGTGCTGATTTGTGCCCCTTCCTCCACAATGGCAGGGAAAACCGGACCTATCTAACCAGACTACATCGCAGCACACTGGAGAGGGCAGCACAGAGACATGAAGGATAAATGGAGGAAAAGAAGTTAGGAAAGAGCAGGAACTGAGACACTGAAGTGCCAGACTGCACCCTGGTTACATCTGCTCCAGCCTCACTCTAATCTCCAAGATGCCTGAGCTCCCCAGGGCACATGGAGGAAGGGGAGACACTGGGTGCTCCTTTCTTGAGCAACTGGTGCATTGGCAAGAGGAGGTGTCAGAGCCCATTAGACACAGGTTTTGACCTTTTCTGCATAAGCAGATCCTGCTCTGTACGCTACTTGCTGCTGGTGAGATTGTGCCTAAAATGCTGAGCCCAGCTTGTGCTCTCTAAACCTAAACAATGTGGAGAAACTGGAGAGGATCTGGTGAAAGGACAATCTTCTTAGCAGGGCTGCTATGACAGGACAAGGGGTGATGGGTTTAAACTAAAAGAGGGAGGTCCAGGCTAGAGATAAGGGAGAAATCTTTTACACTGAGGGTGGTGAGACACTGGAACAAGTTGCCCAGGGAGGTTGTGGATGTCCTCTCTCTGGGGGTGTGAAAGGCCAGGCTGGATGAGACTTAGAGTGACCTGGGCTAGTGGAAGATGTCCCTGCCCATGGCAGGGGGATTGGAAGTAAATGATCTTTAAGGTCCCTTCCAACTCAAACCGTTCTATGAGTCTATGTTTATCATAAGTCTCTGGGACAGCTGCAACAACCTGGCAACAGCAGTGCCTTCCCCAAGGGGGAATGCAAGAAGCCTAATGCAAGGGAGCAATGAGGTGGTGTTCCTATACCCCAAGGTAATTATTTTTCTCTGCTGGTTTGCTACTGTGAGGGTGTTGAAGCACTGGAGCAAGCTGCCCAGGGAGGTTGTGGTCTCCTCTGGAGACTTTGAAATCTTGCCTGGACATGCTCCTGTGTGGCCTGCCTTAAGTGATCTTGCTTTGGCAGGGGGATTTGACTAGAGATGATCTCCAGAGGTCCTTTCCAACCCCTGCCATTCTGTTCTTCTGTAATTCTATGGTTGAGGCATCTCAGCTTCTGAAAAAGACCTAAACATGCTTTATACCAGAGACCTACAAGATTACATGGGTGTGCTAAGGGCATGATACACAACTGGAAGCATTGCTCTCCCTTGGATGCTATCAGCCCTACCTTCATCCCTACCCTCGGGAGCTTCTACTCTCCAGAGCACCTATGACCACTTTTAGGCTTTAATTGTGACAGTGAGGAAAAAGCCTCTCCCTTCTTGAACCAAGGTGGCCTGTGAGGTGGGGAGTGTGTTGCTACAGCTAGATTTATCTGGGAAACTTGTAATTTGAGCTAAGAGGACAGTCCTCACCTCTGTGCCTTCCATTGGCACTTCTCCCAGCCACAGAGCTGGTATCTACCTGCTTGTACAGCCCTTTGTCACCATCAGCTGCTTCATTACAACACCACCAACACCCTGGGTTTATGTGAGTTCAGGTTATTCTTTAAACCCTGCTGTGTTTGTGCTTAGTCTTGCTCACCTGCCTGCAGGCTGGTTGCTGCTTGGCCCATGTATCTCTTCCTATCTTTTCATTACCTAGGAGTTGAGTGGGTCCCATTAGTGAAAAAAAAAAAAAATTAGGTTTTGATTTGATCTCCTCTGGTCATCTGAGAGCTCAGTGGATCATTTCTGATTGCTGACACATTACTGAGAGATTCTGGTGACAGGAATGATGCTCTTTAGAAGAGAGGCTGATAAACACAGGAATGTCTCTCAGGTTTAATGCCTGTTGTGCTGAATTTACACAACAGAATTGTTTTGGGTGGAAGAGACCATTAAGATCATCAAGTCAAACCATTAACCCAGCACTGCCAGGTCACCACTAAACCATGTCCCTCAGCACCACATCTACACAGGTTTTAAACCCCTCAAAGAATGAGCACTTGACCACTGCCCTTGGCAGCCTGTTCCAGGACTTGACAACCCTTTCAGTGAAGAATATTTTCAGTCCTTAATTCTTTCCTCTAATAAAAAGGTTAGAATGTGTCAAGACCAAGCACAATTTTTTTTTGCTGGGTTTTCTAATTAAAAAAGAAAAGAAGTAGGAGATTTTCAAACATGAACAGAACTCTTTCAGTTGTTCCCATCACAAAAAGAACAAATCCAAAGCCAATTTTAATTTAGGGTTTTTTTCACTTGCAATGTTGCAGTCTTCATTCAGAGTGATACTTTACTTCACTGTCAACTGCAATCTCAATAAAAGTCAAAAGGGAAACATCCTGAAAATGAAATATTTTGCTCAAGTCAGGACAGATTTTGTCTGGGAAAGCCTGGAGGCAGCAACAGTGAGCTGTGATCAAAGAGTTTGATCACATAAAGAATTTAAAGACAGGAATACAACCAGACTCAGCCCCTCCTTTTGACAGCCTCAAGTAGTTAAATATCAGAGTTCAGTCTCATTTGAACCCTACTGCCTTTTAAGATGCCAGGGCTCTCAAAGACTGGAACAGGCTGCCCAGGGAAGTGGTTGAATCACCATCCCTGGATGTATCTAAAAGCCATCTTGATATGGTGTAGTAGTGGCCCTGGTAAGAGTTAGATAATGGTTGGATTTGATGATCTTGGAGGTCTTTTCCAACCATGGTGATTCTGTGAAGACAGACCTAAAACCTAAAATACTTAATGAATTGCAAACTTAAGTCTTCCATACCTAATCCATTGATGTTCTGAGTAATTATGGCCTTCAGCTGGTTAACTGTGGGATCTGCTGTTGCTTTAGGCACATTGGGGTATGTGGGCAAAAAAGCAAAAGGGTTTTGAGAACATCTTTGACCCAGGTTAACGAGCAGCTCTTCCTCACAGGTCATATCTATCTGCCCATCACTGCTGGGGAAGAAAAATCAATCCTTGTAGTAGCAAGGAGCATAATCAATAATTCAAAAGGTCATGGCATTCTCCACAATGCTGTGGTGTCCTACATGAGTGATGGGCTATGGGTTTGCCTTTTAAATGCTGTATTTGACTTAGGCATTGGCAGCTAAGACATCACTTGGAATCCCACCTGCCTCAGCATTCCAATGGCATCTTGGCCTGTGTCGTAGGAATGGTGACATTTGAAGGACCTACAAGCTAGGAGGATGACTGTGGGACTTGAACATCTCTCCTGTGAATAAAGACTGAGAGATCTGGGGCTGCTTAGTCTGGAGAGGGAATCTGGTCAATGGCTGTAAATATCTGAGGGGTGGGTGTCAAGATGAAGGTGCCAGGCTCTTTTCAGTGGTGCCTAGTGGTAGGACAAGGAACAACTGGCTTAAGCAGGAACATAGGAAGTTCCATCTCAACATGAGGAGACACTTCTTTACTGTGAGCATGATGGAGCACTGGAACAGGCTGACCAGGCAGGTTGTGGAGTCTGCTGCTCTGGAGAGTTTCAAAACCTCCCTGAATGTGTTCCTGGGTGACCTGTCCCAGGTGATCCTGTTTTGGCAGGGAGATTGGACTTGATGATCTGTGGAGGTCCCTTCCAACCCCTAACATTCTGTGATTCTGTGATTCTCTGATTCTGTGATTCTCTGATTCTGTGATTCTGTGATTCTCTGATTCTTTGAATCTGTGATTCTGTGATTCTTTGATTCTTTGATTCTGTGATTCTATGATTCTTTGATTCTTTGATTCTTTGATTCTGTGATTCTATGATTCTGTGATTCTTTGATTCTTTGATTCTGTGATTCTGTGGTTCTGTGACTCTTTGATTCTGTGATTCTTTGATTCTTTGATTCTGTGATTCTATGATTCTGTGATTCTGTGATTCTTTGATTCTGTGATTCTATGATTCTGTGATTCTGTGATTCTTTGATTCTGTGATTCTGTGATTCTTTGATTCTGTGATTCTTTGATTCTTTGATTCTTTGATTCTTTGATTCTGTGATTCTATGATTCTTTGATTCTTTGATTCTTTGATTCTTTGATTCTATGATTCTGTGATTCTGTGATTCTTTGATTCTTTGATTCTGTGATTCTGTGGTTCTGTGACTCTTTGATTCTGTGATTCTTTGATTCTTTGATTCTGTGATTCTATGATTCTGTGATTCTGTGATTCTGTGATTCTGTGATTCTTTGATTCTGTGATTCTTTGATTCTGTGATTCTGTGATTCTTTGATTCTGTGATTCTTTGATTCTGTGATTCTTTGATTCTGTGATTCTGTGATTCTGTGATTCTTTGATTCTTTGATTCTTTGATTTTGTGATTCTTTGATTCTGTGACCTGAGGAGGACCCTTTTGTTTATTTACTCATTTATCTATTTAGTAGCAACATTTTTTTTTTCAGGCATATTTAAAGATAAAAGAATAATCTGATCTCACAGAATCATAGAATTAGTTTGGTTGGAAGAGACCTTTAGGAACATCAAGTCCAGCAGTTAAACCAGCACTGCCGTGTCACCACTAAACCCTGTCCCTCAGCTCCACATTTACATGACTTTTCAATCCCTCCAGGGATGGGGGCTCCAACACTTCCCATGGCAGCCTGTTCCAGGGCTTGATAGCTCTTTTGAGATTGAAATGCAGCCACAAGGTCTCCCCAGAGCCTTCTCCTCTCCAGCCTTGACAGACCCAACTGTCTCAGCCTGTCTTCATAGGAGAAGTGCTCCAGCTTCTGATCATCCTCATGAACTTATTTTCCACCAGATTAGGACCTGAGAGGTGGTTTCCTTTAACCCATGAGGACCAAGTGAAGTTGAAATTTCGTGACAAAAGCCTCTTTGTTAAACTTATTCTCACCTTTTTTATTGTTTCATATAAAATGTTGCTGGGCAATGTTTGCCACCAACCTCCCCAGCAGAGGAGTAATTACATTTATTGGAAATGCTTCCTGATCACATATTCATTTACCAGCTGCTAAAATAAAATGAACTGGGCAAAGTGCCACTGGAGAGTTGGATTCATAAGCTGGAGAGAGCAAATGAAACAATTGCTCAGTGTGCAGTTGCTTTTCCTCTCCAGCAATTCATTATCCTCTGTTCAGCTGATTCAAGGAGTTAAAAGGCAGTCAGGATGGCAGCATGTGGTGCTTTTGAGCAGGAACACATCTTCGGGGGCACCAAATTTACCTTTGACTGCACTATGAAGGGTGCAATAAAATCCCTGGCTTTGTATCTTAATTGTGATGTAATAAATACTAAGAGACATGAAGCACTTTGTTCTTGTTTCTTGGTTACTCCTGCTCACACTCATCAGTGCTGAGTTGTCATTGACCTATTTTCATAGAGTCATAGAACACTTTGGGTTGGAAGGGACCTTTCAATGTCTTCTAGTCCAACTCCCCAGCAAGCAGCAGGGACATCTCCAACTAGATCAGGTTACTCCAACCTGAGGTCCAACATGACCTTAATATTTTCCAGGGATCAGGCATCTTCTCTGAGCAAGCTGGGCTAGTGTTTCACCACCCTCAGTGCAAAAATGTTCTTTATATCTGGTCTAAATCTCTTTTAATTTAAAACCAGAATTGTTTTGGTTGGAAGAGACCTTGAAGATCCAGGCCAAGCATTAACCTGACACTTCCAATTCACCTCTAAACCATGTCCCTCAGCAAAACATCTACACATCTGCTAAATCCCTCCAGTCATGGTGACTCCACCACTTCTCTGGGTAGCCTATTCCAGGATTTGACAACCCTTTTAGTGAGGAAATTTTTCTTAATATCCAACCTAAACCTCCCCTGCTGCAACTTGTGGTTGTTTTCTCTTGCCCCATTCCCACTCTTTTCCTCCCCATCCCATCATTTTGTGTCTTCTGAAGGCTAAGAAGCTTAGAGCTTTAGCTGAAGTGTGTAGGTGCAAACTGCTTACACCTTTTAACTTTTAAGTGTCCAGCATAATTAGATTTGGAGCATTTCCTCTCATCTTTTCACTTTTAAATGTCCAGCATAATTAGATTTAGAGCATTTCCTCTGATCTTATATTTAGCCTCAATATTTCACTTCAGGACATGATTTAACAGCCACGGTGGTGCTAGGCTGAGAGTTAGATGTGATGATCTTAGAGGTCTTTTCCAGCTGAAACAATTCTATGATTTATGTTTTGATTTCGGTCTGAGGGAGGAACTGTAGGCTCAGAAATGTTGGTAGCTTTTTTTTTTTTTTCAGAGCTGATGGTTGGTTTAATAAAATTAATCACAGGCTCACAGGCTCACAGGATGTTAGGGGTTGGAAGGGACCTCTGGAGATCATTGAGTCCAAGCCCCCTGCCAGAGCAGGACCAGAGAATCCAGCACAGGTCACACAGGAACTCATCCAGATGGGGATGGAAAGTTTCCAGAGAAGGAGACTCCACAACCTCTCTGGGCAGCCTGTTCCAGTGCTCTGTGACCCTCACAGTGAAGAAGTTTCTCCTCATGTTGAGGTGGAACCTCCTGTGCTGGAGTTTATTGCCCCTTGTCCTAACCCAGGGTGCAAGTGAGCAGAGCCTGTCCCCTCCCTCCTGACCCCCAGCCCTCAGATATTTATAGACATTGATCAGTTCTCCTCTCAGTCTTCTCTTCTCCAGAATGAACAGCTCCAGGGCACTCAGCCTCTCCTCATCAGGCAGTGCTCCAGTCCCTTCATCATCCTCATAGCCTTCCCTTGGACTCTCTCCAGCAGATCCCTGTCCCTCTTGAACTGGCAGCTGAGCTCACCCTCCTTGTCTCTGTTTAGCACAGGAAGGGAAGGAACTGGCTGGTGTATCCCTAAAGGCTAAGGATGACTTCCCTGATTTTAAATGTAGAAGTTTCTTGATAACCTTCCTGCAACACAGCATCCTGGGGGCTCTTTGACGAGGTGGGTGCCTTGCTTTTCATCCAGAAGTTTAGTCAACACCTGTCAGAGTGAAGCTTGCTTCTGAGACTCATAAATTTCAAACAGGGTGTGACAGCACACATCTTAGACAAGCAGAGGCTGGATCTGGGCTGCTGAAGGCTTGGATTACTTGAAGAGAGCTTAAGGTAATTGCTGGGTTGCTTCTACAAAGAGATTCTACAAAGGGTGTTAAAGCAACACTTAAAAAGCAGGGATTTATGGGATAAACATCTGAATATTGATGTGGTTCTGGTGAAGAGCTGTGGCAATTCATGTCTTGGAGTGTTTGTTTTCCCTTACTTAGGGATTCATTGTCTGTATATCAGCTTCTGAAGTCATTTGAGGTGAGCTTGGGTTTCCTGTTTGGTGCTGACGACCTAGGAGGGTGTGGGTCTCCTGTAGGTTGTCTTCCAGTCCTGTGTGGACATCTCAGAGGCCCCAGGATTGCTCAGATGCCATCAGATATCTGCACTGAGGCAAAGGAGTTGAGCCCCACCTATTAGAACCAGAATCACATCATCTCTAGTTTGGCTTCTGAAAGACATCAAATGTCTATTGAAATCCCAAATCTTCTGTCCCAGGAGGGTGGATGGAGAAAGGAACCTCTCAGCTGGGTCAGGATGAACCACTGCTCCTATTCTGAACAGGACAGAGGAGAGATTTCAGACTCCAGGTGATCACTTTGTGCCTTGCAGCCTGATTATTATTTTCCCAGCACCTTCTGTTAACCTTTCACTTGTCTGTAACTGGTGCAGGTCAGCTCTCCTCCTGTTTTCATGCATCTCAGTTAAAAATAAAGGACTGGATCCTCAGCTGGGCAAAACCAGTGACACAATCAGTGCTGGGGCTGCTGGGATTTGCACCTGCCATAAGTGCAAGACATCCAGATGGATGGGACCAGCTTTGCAATGGGCTGTGAGAGCTGAAGTCTCTCTCTCGAGACTTTTGCAGCACCAGCATCTCAACACCAAAGTCATTCAAAAGCAGCAGCACTGCTCTTCACTGCAGAGAGATTGCACACCCAGACAGCACTGGCTGAGATCTGCTGTCCCTGCCAGGCTTCATGTGTTGTCTGGGAAGATTACTGTGCCTTTAGGATTGTTTCCCTTTGCAAGACTGAGTGATGCTCTAGGGGTGGGAGCAATCAGGCAGATAGCTGGACAAGCCTTTTCTCACTCCATCCATCCCACTTATTTGTGCTTCAGGTGGGAAACCCCAGCTGTGGCTCTGAAGCTGTGGCTCTGAAGCCAACCTCCTTGTTGTGAAACTTTGCTCCTTACTTTATTGTCTACTCCCTTGTCTTTCCTTCTTCCTTTAGGACCGTGGCCAACACTCATGTGGATTTCCCAGAATAACTCTTGCTTTTAGCCCCATCAGCTCCCTGGAACATTTCCTCTAAGCAAAGCCAAGCTCACTGTCCTCATGCCAAGCTGAGCTGCTGCAAAGCCAACTGTGATAGGCTCCCAGCTGTGAAAGGCTTTTGGTGTTGGAAGATGGTCTCTTTGCCCACAGGCTCTGCTTCTAACAGGGGTGGATGGAGGGATGGGCTGCTCTGCTGTGCCAAACCCAGCTGCACTGTCTGGTGAGACAGCAGTGGAAATGACCAGCTCAGTCTGCTTTGTGCTGGTAGCAATGCCTGTTTTTCTCACAGGTACAGGGCACTAAGTGGCTTCTAGAACTTTGATATCCTCCAGAGTTTTCCTCCAGCAGAAAGATGGGACAATCATCTCAGCAAGGACTGTTGTGACAGGACAAGGGGTGATAGGTTTAGACTAGAACAGGGAGATTCACACTAGAGAGAAGGAAAAATCTTTTTACACTCAGAGACCCTGGCCCAGGTTACCCAGAGAAGTGTTAAAAGCCAAATCCCTGAACCATTCCAGGTCAGGTTGTTTGGGGCTCTGAGCAACCTGCTGTGGCTGCAGATGTCCCTGCTGACTGCAAGGGGGTTGAACTGGATGGCATTTAAATGTACCCTGCAACACAAACCAGTCTATGCTTCTATGAACATTTCCTATGGTAACATTAAAAGTGATTTCCCACTTTGTCCTGGACTCAAATCTCTGGAGAGTGTCTTTACTGCTCAGATGTCCTCATCACTACAGTAATAGTGTGTAAAATCTGATATCCTTCAGGGCCTTGTGGTGGCCTCATCCTCCTATCCTATTTGTCTGCATGACTCTGGCAATGCTTAACTTCTGCTGAGGAATTCAGAAAAGCAATGCTAAAGAGAGAGACCACCACTGATGAGATAAATCCATTAGTCAGCAAATAAAGACCCTCAAAGAGGCAACGAAGGAAACATCAACAAATGACAAAGCCAAACACTCTTTCTCTGACTTCCAGAGGTACATCAATCTCATATGACACAGTAATTCTTTGGGTTTGTACTGGGAGCTGCCACAGTATCACAGAATGGATGGGGAGGGACAGGACCCCTGGAAGGCTCCTGGTCCACCTTTCCTTGCTCAAGAAGGGCCACCTAGACCAGGTGGCCCAGGACCATGTCACAGAATCTGCCCCAGCTGCCTATCTATGAAATGGAGAGGAGTTATTAGCCTCCTGCTTTCTAGTCTCCTACACTTGAGGATAGAGCCAGGTGCCAAAGCAATGGGGATCACAGAACCACAGCATCACAGAGTCACAGGGGTTGGAAGGGACCTCTGGAGATCATCTAGTCCAACTTCTCTGCCAGAGCAGGGTCACCTAGAGCAGGTTGCACAGGATAGCATCCAGGTGAGCTCTGAATGATGGAGACTCCACCACCTCCCTGGGCAGCCTGTTCAGGGCTCTACCACCCTCCAAGTAAAGAAGCTCAACTTCTTCTTTTGAACTGCAGCTATTCTTTCTACAGCTTGGAGGAATCTTTTAAAAATAGTGATGAAGCTCATTTGTCTTCCCACAGGGAGGTTTGCCAAGAGGACTACTGCATTATCTTTCCCACGGGTTATCAGGTTTGTTTTGATTTAAGTTATATCTGTTATCATTCTAAAGGGCTGAAATTGGCTGGAGGAAACAAAGCAGACAGTCATGTTGTAATGAGGCATCTTCCATTCTGGAGAAATAGTCTCAAGCATCCCTCTCATCTGGTAAGTATTGATTTGAGGGAAGAACATGTAACAAAACTGCCAACAGGTTCCAGTCTACTTGACCACTGTAAATCCAGAGCTGCTCCTCTGAAATCGATGAGATCGTATTGATTCCCAAATGCTGCAATTAAATGAGCTAATGGATGAAGACTCAGTGGAGAACGCTCAGTGAGAGTCATCTGATCAAGCTGGGAATCTGGCAAAAGGGGTGGACTCTGCAGCTTCAATGAATCATACAACCATGTTGCTGGAAATGACCTCTAAGGTCATTCAGCCTAAACATTGCCTAACTCTACCAAGTCTGGTGCTAAACCACATCCCTCAGATCACAGCTCTGCATCAAAAGTGTGACCAGTAGGACAAGGGAGGTGATTCTCCCCCTCCACTCTGCTTTAATGAGGCCCCCCTGGAATGGGTTGTCCAGGGAGGTGGTTGGGGCCCCATCCCTGGAGGTGTTTGCAGCCAGGCTGGATGAGGCTCTGGCCAGCCTGATGTAGTGTGAGGTGTCCCTGCCCATGGCAGGGGGGTTGGAACTGGCTGATCCTTGTGGTCCCTTCCAACCCTGACTGATTCTATGATTCTATGATTCTACTCTGTCCAGTTCTGGTGCCCCCAGCACAAGGACATTGACCTGTTGGAGGGGCTCCAGAGGAGGCCACAAAGGTGATCAGAGGGTGTAGCACCTCCCCTGTGGGCACAGGCTGAGAGAGTCGGGGCTGTCCTGGCTCTGGGGAGACCTTATAGAGGCTTTCCAGTACCTGAAGGGGGTCTGCAAGAAAGAGGAGGAGGGACTTTTTACAAGGGCTTGTAGTGATAGAGAGTGGGGAATGGATGGAAGCTGGAGGAGGGCAGATTTAGACTGGACATCTGCTTTATGCAGTGTCACACACTGGCAGCCCTGATTCCTTCCTGTGACTCTCTCCTTCCATTCCTCTTCCAGTGTCTCTGAGACTGTAACATCCCATGTGGAGTGGAGGGTGGTGAAGTAGGACACTGAGTTTCCATTGCCCAAGAGTTGGGCTCTTGAGGACAGATCATTTCCCTCTTTGGATGCCTGGGATGAGGCTTAGCTGTAGCAAAGCAAACTCTCTCCCTGTGTTTTGTCCTTCAAGGGAGGAGACATCTCTGATGTGGCACAGATCCTGTTTTTTCCTTACATAGCCAGTGGCTTTCAGCTCCAGCAGACCTGTCAGCTTCTCTCTTTATTGCTCCTGTCAGTGCCAAGTGATGTTTTTGTTTTTAATCCAGGGAAATGTCTCAGCCTGGCTGCTCTCTGGAGGGGAGATGCTCTAATTAGCTGCTGTGCATGATGAGGAGGAAGGCAGTGCTTTGGTACCTCCCGAAAGCAAACATCAGCTGCCCAGCAGCCAGGCACTGCTCTCCTTGTGCCTGCTGGAGGATGTTCTCTGTATGGGGATCCTGAGGAGCACTCCAGCTAAATATTGCTTTCTAGACAGCTGGTGACTGGTCAAGCACAGGCTCACACCCAAACCAGGAAGATAAATATCCACCTTTCTGGGCAAGGTGTGTGGTTGTGTTGGGTTACAAGGAGTTGATGTTCTTAGAATCATAGAGAACTGTCAGGGTTGGAAGGGACCTCAAGGATCAGCCAGTTCCATACAGCCATGGGCAGGGACACCTCACACTACAGCAGGTTGCTCACAGCCACATCCAGCCATGCCTTAAAAACCTCCAGGGATGAGGCTTCCACCACCTCCCTGGGCAACCTGTGCCAATGTTTCACCACCCTCATGGGGAAGAATTTCTTCCTAACATCCAATCTGAATCTCCCCATTTCTAGTTTTGCTCCCTTCCCCCCAGTCCTATCATTACCTGACACTCCTAAAAGTCCCTCCCAGCTTTCTTGTAGCCGCCTTCAGATACTGGAAGGCCATGAGGTGATGAGTTAAGGCTGAGAGACCTGGAGCTGTTTAGCCTGGAGGAGAACAGTTTGGGAAGGGATCTTCTCTATGCTGATCAATAGCTAAAGGGTGGGGGGCAAGAGGATGGGGCCAGAGCTTGGCCCCAGAGATAAGACGAGGGACAACAGGCACAAACTGAAACCCAGGAGATTCCATCTGAACATGAGGAAAAACTTCTTTGCTGTGAGAAAGATCTGTTGAATGGTTTTTGAACAGGACATTTAGAGGGTAGCTAGAAGCAATGCAAAAGGGAGGAGCATTCTGAGGAAATGACAGATCAAGAAGCTGAAGCTTAGATGCCTTGCTCATGGGCTGGTAAGTGAGGGCAGATAAGGGAACTCACTGTGATCAAGGTGAAGATCTGTGTAAGAACTGGACCTGAGGACCAGTGGCTTTGCCTTGCTGTAAGGGTGAGGCAGAAGGTCCTTGCCCAGTGCCATTTAGTGTCTGCTCAAACCTATTTGGGAGGGCCCAACTGTAGTGAGCAGTCCTAGACTGGTGCTGAGCATCAGTGTAAGCAGGGACATGGACACAGGTGGAGCAGGGAAGGAGCTCTGTGTGCTTCTACCACAGTGAAGGACCTGAGCTAATTCCCCCCTTTACTGCACTGCCTCCATGCTGTGATCATTTTGCCCTCCTGGGTCTCTGCAGTAACATGGAAATCATAACTTTTTAGTGTCCAATTTGTGTCCTAGGGAATCTCTGCTCTGTCTGTGGCCTGGTGGGGCATGATTAATTTTGGCTGTCCTGGCAGGGGGACATGCTCAGGTGCTGGTCTCAAGAAAATCCAGGGTGGCAAAGTCCCTTTCCATGGGAAGCTGCTCCCGTAACACCAGTTACAGAGAATTTAGCAGGATTCACATGCTGTTTTCTCACATGCCATTAGGTGGTGATGGAGCAAGCGGGACAGGCACAGTCTGCAGAGTTTCAAGCTGGAAAAAATCAGAAAATTCCTTAAACTCATGGAATCATAGAACTGTGTTGGCTGGAAAAGACCTCTAAGATCATTGAGCCCAATGAACTTCTCACAAGAGGAATGTTCCTTTGTCAGCTGCTCTAGAAATGAAAATTGGTTAGAGGAGGGTGATCCCATGTGTGAAAACCTGGCCCAGTGCAAGCTGCTTCTGCCCATGGCAGGGTGGTTGGAACTGGATGATCTTTAACGTCCCTTCCAACCCAAACCATTCTATGATTCTATGAAAAATGGAGAACTGGGGAAGAGGAGCAGAGCAGCAAACCCAGGTACTGCTCCCTGCTCCTGAAGAGCCCAGAAAGCACACTGTGGGGGGGACACAAAACTCAGGCTTTTGGTGGAGAAATTAGAGTGGGATGAGAGGGAGAAAACCAAAGATGAAGCAGTGAAGATTTTCTCCCCAGTGCTGCTGACACAAGAGTGGAAGGAAAGTGGGAAGGGGTGGGAGGCACCACTGAAGTGAGATGAAAGGTGTGAACCAAGCAGGGCCACAGTGACTTGATCTTGAGAGCAAAACCTTCCTCACTTGAGCTTTTTTTAAGGGTTGATGTGTGAAAAGAGAGTTTGAGAGGAAAGGGAAGGGGAAAAAAATAAACCAAATAAGCAAGCAACCACATAGAATCATAGAATCGGTCAGGGTTGGAAGGGACCACAAGGATCATCTAGTTCCAACCCCCTGCCATGGCCAGGGACACCCCACACCTCTAGTGTGCATGACACATGCCTCACACATGCCAAAATCTCAGCCCTGCTATGTTCTGCATGGCTGTGACAGGCTGCTTTGGGAAATATTTGTTGTCTTCATCAACCTCGTGGTGCCCCATCACCAGCTGAGGAGGGCTGGTGGGTGCTGTGAGCAGGGTAGGGAATTTGTCTTGTAGCATGCAGGGTAGTGCTCAAAGGCTCCAGCAGAGCCTGTCTTAGCCAGCCTTGAAGCTGGCACCAAGCCACAGCCATCAGCCCCTTTCCCTGAGCACTTCCAACAGTCTTCATGGGTCTACAGGCAGAAACAGTGCTGCTGGCACAAGTCAGTGATAAACACTGCCCCTGGACTGCTCTGCTGGGCAGAGAAAGCCCAGCTACCACCAGCTTTACTGCTTGCCACTGGGTTAGTTGGGATTTGTTGAGACCTTGGAAACTGGGGCCAGTTTGTTGTGCTTGTCCCCAGAGAAAGGACATAAGGAATCCACTGCTGCCCTGAGTATGTTCACCACCACCTCTCATTTTTTCCTCCCCTGTTTTGTAGGCCACCTCTTCAGCAGGAAACAACTGCCCTGGTTTCTCTTGAAAGGAACAAACCAGGAGTGCAGACTACCTGGAGGTGTTAAAAAATTCAATTTTTTGCTGTGACAGCATGAGTGGCACTGCTCCAGCCTGGTTTGCATCCTGCCATAGATGTTCTTCATGAGCAGGAACAAAGCTGCTTCACCAAAGGGTAGGCTGCTTAAAGGAAAATCAAAGCTCAGCTACTTCTGTAATGACACTCACATAAATGTTTGGGTAGGCAGCCTGCAGTGGGTCTGCATGTGCCTCACTGCTTGGGGGGGGTGTGTGTGGCCTTGCTCCCTTCATGTCCTCAGCAAAGCCAAAGCTGTCACTTCTGTGTCTGAAGGACAACAAAAGGAAAATGAGCTCTGTGAAGCCTCCTGTTGATGGACCAGAGCTTGTAGCTTATGTGCAGGGCATCACTTGGATACATTTATTGCTGGTAAGGAAAAAAAAAACCAATTGTCCTCAGCAATTTTGGGTCTGGAAATGATTTAGCCTGCCAGACTTTGCTGGAGACAGGGTAAGCTGCCCTTGTGCTGATGATTTGCCCAGCTTTGTAGCTCTGGAGTGGAGCCTGAGCTTAGGCTTTTATAGTTGGCACTGCCAAAGAGAGGCAAAGGCTGACAAATGGCTCTCTGCAGGACTCTGCTAATGATATTCAATAGCTGTGGCCAAAAAATAAATCTTCATTTCTTTTGTTTGCTGGGAAGCTCTGTGGGGTACAACACAACCAGGAGCAGCACAGAGGGTTTGGTGCCAGGTTTCTTCAGTGGGATGAAGAGCTGCAATGGTGTGGAGACAGTGACAGAAATGTTATTTGTTGTGTCCTCAGTGATTGAGTCTACCTCTGCCCTGTGGGTTTGGATTATGTGCACTTGCAGCCCAGAAAGCCAACCAGAGCCTGGGCTGCATCAGGAGAAGTGTGGCCAGCAGGTCAAGGGAGGTGATTCTCCCCCTCTGCTCAGCTCTGCTGAGACCCCACCTGGAGTACTGCATCCAGTTCTGGAGCCTCTGTTACAAGAGGGATCTGGACATGCTGGAAGGTGTCCAGAGAAAGGCCACCAGGATGAGCAGAGGGCTGGAGCACCTCTGCTATGAGGACAGACTGAGAGAGTTGGGGCTGTTCAGTGTGGAGAAGAGAAGGCTCTGAGGAGACCTTCTTGTGGCTTTCCAGTATCTGAAGGGGGCTACAAGAAAGCTGGGGAGGGACTTTTTAGGCTATCAGGTAGTGATAGGACTGGGGGGGAATGGAATAAAGCTGGAAGTGGGGAGATTCAGGCTGGATGTGAGGAAGAAGTTCTTCCCCATGAGAGTGGTGAGAGCCTGGAATGGGTTGTCCAGGGAGGTGGTTGAGGCTCCATCCCTGGAGGTGTTTGCAGCCAGGCTGGATGAGGCTCTGGCCAGCCTGCTGTAGTGTGAGGTGTCCCTGCCCATGGCAGGGGGGTTGGAACTGGATGATCCTTGTGGTCCCTTCCAACCCTGACTGATTCTCTGATTCTATGATTCTATGTCCTTTACACTTGCAATGTGCAGAGAGCTTTGCCAAGGGGTGAGATGATGGCAGTGCTGAAGGACAGTGAGATGTTCTCCTGCTGCACCCAAGGCTTTGACCTCTGACCACCTACATCTTCAGGACATGACTCCTTCTTGGTTGTGCTTGTACAGGAGCAAATTTTTAAGAGCCATGCCTCATTTAACTTGGGATGTCACTGGTTGTCCTTATGTTAGACTGCATTTCCCAGGGATTGGAGGGGGTGCCTTCTCTGAACTGCCCACTCATCCCTAGGTTGTTTTCTTGAGTAAAAGCTTTGTGGTGGTACAGAGAGCAATGCTTAATGTTTATCCAGACCTTTGCCTATAGGACAAGCCCAGCCTGGCTCAGTGCAGGTAGCTTGGCCAAAACTTTTCATGGATTTTAGGTTCTCTGGGTTTTTGCCACATGCAAGCCAAAGCCAGGATGCTTCTAGCATGGAACAAGGAAGGGGAGGAGCAGGCTGTGCCATGAAGCTGCTTGCACCTTCTATTCCCATGGGCAGCTGTCACTGGCATCAGGAGAGAAATGTTGCTATTGAATGCTCAGGAGTGCAGTTGAGGTTTCCACAGCAGGGAGTGAGGATGAGGAGGGTTTGTGTCGATTCCTGTCCCTGTAGTACCATGATTTTTTGAAACAGGCAATGGGTATCTCTTCCAGCTCAAATGCATGTCAGGGAGGGGTGAATAAAAGCCACAGGAGCTGAAAGGTCTGATGATGCTGAACACAGCTCCTGCACTGGCAGGCTGTGGGACCAAACAGGGGAGATCCTTGCAGGGGACTGCTGGAGAGGTGTCATTTCTGAGCTCAGGGCACTTCCAGCCTCAGACCCCCTCAAAAAGGGGCTGGGTTGTTTCTCTGAGGTTTCTACTAATCTTAGGAGCTTTATCAGTGAAATCAGCACTCACCAGTTCTGGGGAGCTGCCTCTTTCTTTTTAAGTGAGTTATTGCTTCCTTCCCCTCTGCAGCCTTCTGAACTGCAATCTCTTTTCTTGATCACAAGAGGATGTCTGCTTGCTATTTAAAAGTTGTGGTCAGAGAACATGGGTGGAAGAAATGCCTCCAAGGCTGCTCTGAACTGCTGTGGTTATGTCATCTGACAGCTGTGCTTGGAACTTGCATATATCTTCACATCTTCAGTGCTTGACCCTTCTCAGAAAGCTGCAGGCTCCCTGACCAGGGGGGTCCCTGTTTCAGAGGAAGCAGCTGACCCACCAGGAACACCACCACAGCATTTGGAGACATATTGCATACCTTGGAGCAGCAAACAAAGCCATTCAGGTAAGCAGATGGGAGCACTGCAAGCTTTTATTGCAGTCATACACAAGTCCTGGTAACCACAGTGCTGAAACACACAACAGATCCTCACAGGGAGCTTGGTCAGTGCTGCCAGACAGACAAGACACATGCATCAAGCATGGGGTGGTGAGTGAAGGGCTGTGAAGGTGATGATGTGAGGGATCACAGAATCACAGGGTGGTTTGCCTTGGAAGGGATGTTAAATATCATCTAGCACCAGCTCCCCTGCCATGGATGGGCAGAAGCATGAATTTTTGTATTATGGGTGTAAACCTATCACCCCCAGAGACAGAGAACAGGACCTAGCAAGCAACTACAGACACACCATCATCTGGGAAGTGAGCATTTCCCCTCACTTGCTGGGTCATGGTAGGGATCAGAGCACAGCAGTCTATCAACTGCCACATGTCCCAGTGAGGGGACCACCTGGGAGTGCCATAAGTAAAAGTCAATGTCACAAAGGAATGAGAGAGGCTGAGCTCTGACCATGAGAGTTTCTCATCTGAAATCGTGGTGGGTTAGAAATCAAAATGTTATTGCTGCCAGAAAGTCAACTGGGATGATAGGGCTCCCTTGAGGTTTACTCCTTCCCTTTAGAGCTGCTTTGCCTAACATTCACAGAGGCCTTAGTGGTGGCAGCAGCAGCTTCTCAGTTATTAGGAGTGCTCAGAAAGACCTTTGTGTGCCATACAACCCTGCTTCTTGATAGCACTGAGCCTGTGTGCCAGTGATTGCCCTCTCTTTGTGGTGGCATTAACAAGCATTGGGAGGGAAGTGTGTTGTCAAGCAGAAATAATGGTGTTTGGATTCTTTCTTTGCATCTAGGAGGTGACAGAATTTCTGCTCTTTACGTCTATTTTATGCTTGCTCATGACAGCAAAAGCCTTGCCTTACAATATCCCAGTTTAACCTTGTCTGCTGGAAAACTATTCCTGTCTCTGAACTTCAGTGCTCAGAGCTTGCAGCTGTCTCTTCCCTCTGACTGCAGTGTCTTTCCCAGCAAGTAAAGCCTGGCCTCCAAGCCACACCTGGCCTGCACAGCTCCAGCACAAGCTTCTGCCATCTGTAGGTTCTGGGCTCCCCAGTTCAAGAGAGAGAAGGAACTACTGGAGAAAGCCCAGCAGAGGCTATGAAGGTGATGAGGAGATTGAAGCCTCTCTGTGAGGAGGAAAGGCTGAGAGACCTGGGGCTGTTTAGTCTGGAGATGAGAAGACTAAGAGGGGATCTGATCAAAGCTTATCAGTATCTAAAGGGAGACAGTCAAGAGGATGGGGCCAGACTGCTTTCAGTGGTGCCCAGGACAAGACAGGGGAAAATGGGCAGAAAATGGAACACACAAATTCCACCTAAGCATAAGGAAAAACTTCTTTACTGTGAGCATGAGGGAGCCCTGGCCCAGGCTGCCCAGAGGGGCTGTGAAGTCTCCTTCTCTGTGTTCTAAACTCTCCTGGACTTGATCTTGTGCAACCTGCTGTGGGTGACCCTGCTTTAGCAGGGGACTTGGACTCAATGATCTCCAGAGGTCCCTTCCAACTCCTACCATTCTGTGGTTCTGAAACACTTGCACCTCTGTTCCTGACCTTGCTGGTTCATTTTCATCCTTTGTCATTCAGAAGGATGTCACCTGTGCCCTGCTCCAGTGTCCTCTGAAGTACTGCAGGAGCCAATTCCCCTGCCTGCCTCACAAATTTGTTTGCCTTCTTCATTAACATAATTACTTCCCTGCATTAGCTGCTGCCTGCAACAAAAATCTCTGTTCTTCCTGTCGAGAGCTGTAGAGCTCAACATCATGGCAATAAAAGTCATCACTATGGGTGACAACAAATGGCTTTCCCTTCAACCACTTGGCTGGCTGAGCACAGCTCCATTCCCCCAGTGCTCTTGGCTTCAAGGGAACTCAGGACTTCATGGGCCACCAGTTTTGTTCACTGCAGAAAGGACTAGGAACTGCTTTAGAGAGCTCAGCTGGATTGGTTGCTCTCTGATATCTAAGAGAAGATGTGAGGTAAGCGGAAACTCAGAATCACAGAATTACTGAGGCTGGAAAAGACCTCTGAGATCATCAAGTCCAGCCTATGACCTAACACTCCCACATCAGCTAAACCATGCCACCAAGTGCCACAGCCAAGTTTTTCTTAAAGACCTTCAGGGATGGCGATTCCACCACCTCCCTGGGCAGTCCATCCCAGTGCCTAATCAGCCTTCCTGTGAGGAAGTGCTTCTAACCTAAACCCTTTCCATGAGGAAGTGCTTCCTAATATCTAACCTAAACCCTTTCCATGAGGAAGTGCTTCCTAATATCTAACCTAAATCCTTTCCATGAGGAAGTGCTTCCTAATATCTAATCTAAACCCTTTCCATGAGGAAGTGCTTCCTAATATCTAACCTAAATCCTTTCCATGAGGAAGTGCTTCCTAATATCTAACCTAAACCCTTCCTGTGAGGAAGTGCTTCCTAATATCTAACCTAAACCCTTTCCATGAGGAAGTGCTTCCTAATATCTAACCTAAACCTCCCCAGTGCAGCTTCGTACCATGCCCTCTTGTCGTGTCACTAGTTGCCTGGGAGAAGAGCCCAACCCCCACCTGACTACAACTTCCTTTTAGGAACTGCATGGAAAAAGGTCCATTCCTGAATGCAGGAATAACATTCAGTCCAAGAAATGGTGCTGTGAAGAAGGAGAAATTGGGGGTTAAGAATTTGTGGTACTCCTACATTTTGAGTTGGGGAACTGAATCACAGAATGGTTTGGCTTGGACAAGACCTTGGTTCCAACATTCCCACCATGGGCACCTTCCACCAGAGCTGCTTGCTCAAGGCCTTGAACCCCTCTGGGAATGGGACATCCACAACTTGTCTGGGCAATCCCGACTGTGAATTGAATGCCTTGGCAGGGAGTTCATTCTCTTTGTGAACCAGGGTTGCATTCAAAGGTTGGCTCTGCCCTGCTTTGCCTCTTTCTGACACCCATGGAAACTATTCCAGATCTTACAGTAAGACCTCACAAACTTTATCTGTCCTGCTGCAGTCAATAGGGGGATTGATTACTGGCTTTAAAAGTACATCACTGAGAGGAAGGTATTGGATGGTAATGTGCCCTTTAATCTAGACAAGAATACAACACAGCAAGGAGTAAAAATGCCAATGGTGAGGGTGATGCACTTTCTAGAGCAAACTTCTATGGGAGTTGTTGTCTTCTGTTTCTGGAAGTTTGTGATCAGCTCCATTCACTTCACTAAAAATATATGTTTAGTGCCATTTTGCATGACCTGGGGAGATTTAGACTGGATAGCAGGAAGAAATTCTTTACAGTGAGGGTGGTGAGACACTGGAACAGGTTGCCCAGAGAAGCTGTGGATGCCCCCTCCCTGGCGGTGCTCAGGACCAGGTTGGAAAGGGTCTTGAGCAACCTGATCTAGTGGAAGGTGTCCCTGCCCATGGCAGGGGTGTTAGAACTAGATGATCTTTAAGGTCCCTTCCTACCCAACCCATTCTATGAGTCTGTGTGAGACATTTGTATGGGGCTGGCAGAACTTATGAGGTACACAAGATCTTCTGAAGTGGCAGCTGGTGTGCAGTGGGAGAGCCCTGTGGGTCTCAAAAGGAAATGCAAGCCTGCTTTTAGGGAACTGAAGATAGCCCCAGGCTCTGACTATGAATCCAGGGGAGGAGTTGGTGCTTTCAGGGAGCAGTATGTTTGACCTATTGACACATCCTGTTCATGATGGAACAACAATGTGCTCTTGTGGCCAAGAGGGGATGGGGTCCTGGGATGTATTAAGAAAGGTGTCCAGCAGGGCTAGGGAAGTTCTTCTACCTCTCTACTCTGCCCTGCTGAGACCACACCTGCAATCCTGTGTCCAGGTTTGGGCTCCCCAGTTCAAGAGAGACAGAGACCTGCTAGAGAGAGTCCAAGGGAGAGCCACAAGGATGCTTAGGGGACTTGAGCATCTCCCCTGTGAAGAGAGACTGAAAGCCCTGGGGCTGTTTAGTGTGGAGAAGAGAAGGCTGAGAGGGGATCTGATCAATGTCTATCAATAGCTGAGGGGTGGGTGTCAGGAGGAGGGGGCCAGGCTCTTTTGGGTGGTTCACAGTGATAAGACAAGGAACAAGGGGTTCAAACTAGAACAGAGAAGATTTCACCTCAACATGAGGAGAAACTTCTTTCCAGTGAGGGTGACAGAGCCCTGGAACAGGCTGCCCAGGGGGGTTGTGGAGTCTCCTTCTCTGGAGACTTTCCAACCCCACCTGGATGCATTCCTGTGCAGACTACCCTAAGTGATGCTGCTCTGGCAGGGGGGTTGGACCTGATGATCCTTGAGGTCCCGTCCAACCTCTGATATACTGTGAGACTGTGAGACTGTGATGATGAGGTGAATTGATCCTTGACTGATTTCATAGGGGATGAGGAGCTCAGAGAATGGTATCTAGGATATGCCTGCCCTAGATGAACCTGCTTTGGCAGGGAGCTTGCACTAGATGCACTCAAGAAGTCCCTTCCAACCCTTACCACTCTGTCATTCAGTGATCTATGCCTTCTGAGATGGATTCCACCCAGAAAGCCTAAGGAAAGAGCTGGAATTGAAGCCTGACACTCATGGCTGTCTCTGCTCTCTGTCTCACAAGAGCACCTTTTACAGAACTGCTTTTATTCTGGTTGGGAAGTCGTGGTGACCTGGGTGCCTCAGCTCTGACTGGGCCATTTGATATCTTCTGCACTAAGCAGGCAAATTGCCCTGACTCTACAATCAGAGTAATTAGGGAAAACGATGTTTTGAGCTACTGGCAACCCTAAGAATAAAACATTTCATTTGAATCAAAGTGCTCAGATCAAAGTTTGAGCATTAAGGTAACAATGGAGCAATTAAGGAGATTTTCAAAATGAAAAGCCTGTGTGGGTGGGAACAGTTTCTTTCAAAAATGTCACCAAAACATCTGAGCTCTTCAAGACTGCTCCTTTTGTTCTGAAATTGCTCATTTAGCAGAACAACACAGTAATATGGATCAGAGGTTGCTATCATCTGTTTTTCTCCACCTTTCTTCCCCATTCCTCAGAATATTCCCAAATCCAGTACAAGGTGAGCAGCTCTGTTTCCCAGGTGTGAGTCTGAGATCTAGATCAAGTGGCCAGTAGGTCAAGGAAGGGGATTCTGCCTCTCTGCTCTACTGTGCTGCTGAGACCTCACCTGCAGTGCTGGAGGAGTCCTCAGCACAGCTGTGGTGGTTTTAAGGCTCTGCCTTTAATTTCTTTTCACAGAGTTCGAGCAGAAAGGTAAAAGAATGTAAACAAATCACAACTGGATGTAAGAAAGCAAAATAATGATTATTCTAGACACTTCCATTGGGGGGATAGAAATGTTTAAGAGTCAGTACTCAAAACAGAGCTCAGTCTGCCTGGTGTTTTTCTGCTGGGCAGTCTGAGTTCTGTGTTTCTATTCTTGCTTAGCTTTGAAGATAACACCCTCACATACCAACCTTGCAAGCTAAGTTCTAACAACCTCTCTGCTTCTTGTCTTCCTTCCTTCCTTCCAGAGGGGTCTGGAGAAGGCAGGGAAGGGGGAGAAGGCAGAGGGACAGCTTTCCTGGATTTGGTCAGGAGGGTTTTGTGCAGTTTCTGTTAATGGTACATAATTGTAAATCCTGTATATTTGCACATATTCATTGCATTCCATTGCAGACTGTAGTTTTTGCTTGTAAACACAGCTAACTTTGCTTCCAAACTGAGCTAGTCTGGGGTTGTTAATGTGGGAGGGAAATTTCAGCCCCCCCACACACCACAACAACAGCAGAGACATGGATCTGTTGGAGTGGGGCCAGAGAGGACCCCAGCAGTGATGGGAGGGCTGGAACTCCTCTGCTGTGAGGAGAGGCTGAGACAGTTGGTGTTGTTCAGCCTGGAGAAGAGAAGGTTCCAGGGAGACTTTCTGGTGGCCTTTCAGGACTTAAAGGGATTGATAAGAAAGATGGGAACAGATGTTTCAGCAGGGCCTATTGTGAAAGGTCAAGGGGTGGTGGTTTTAAACTAAAAGAGGCAGATTCAGACTAGAGAAAAGGAAGAAATTCATCATGGTGAGGGTGGTGAAACACTGACCCAGGTTGCCTAGAGGGGTGATAGATGTCTCATCCCTGGAACCATTCCAGGTCAGGCTGTCTGGGGCTCTGAGCAACCTGCTCTAGTTCACAGAATCAATCACAGGATCAATAAGGTTGGAAAAGACCTCAAGGATCATCAAAGTCCAACCTGTCAACCAAGACCTCATGACTACTAAACCATGGCAGCAAGTGCCACATCCAATCCCTGCTTGAACACCTCCAGGGATGGTGACTCCACCACCTCCCTGGGCAGCACATTCCAAGGGCTAACAACTCTCTCCATGTAGTTGAGGATGTCCCTGATGGCTGCAGGGGGGTTGGACTAGATGACCTTGAAAGGTCCCTTCCAACCAAAACCATTCTAGGAGTCTATGATGTGAGTGCTGCAATTTCCAGCAGGCTCCTGGCAGAAGTGCAGAGCACAGTGGCCCCAGGGCATGGCACATCTAGGCACAAGTGCAAAGCAGGTGATGTCCATCAAAGCTCCTCTTAGGCTCTCACTCCTTTGTGAAGATTTAAAACAAAAATAATGTGGAAAGACTTAGAGGGACTGAAAACCTATCCAGCAGGCCCCTGCAGAGCGTGAACTGTCCCAGGCTGTGGTGCTGCTTTGTGAAAGGAAGAAGCTGAAGGGGGAAAACAAAGGAAGGAAATCCTGCCTGGAAAGTGGTGCAGGTTGTACCTCGCTGCAGGCAGGCAGCAAGGTTTTTACTGTAAGACACCCTGTCTGAGGTTGATCAAAAAAGGCTGACAAGTGAAGTGATTTTCCTGGTGCTTGGAAAAGAGATGAGCCTCTAGTGAATGCCTCTGAGCAAAACTGAATGCAGAGTGCAGGAGTGGCTCTGACTCTGTAATGAGTCCAGCTCAGGCTGAAATCATCTCACTGCATGGAGAGGGGTTCAGACTTGCTACTCCTGTAACTGTAGGCTGGAAAAGATCTCTAAGACCATTGAGCCTCCACCAAACATGAGCATACACGGGAGAAAAAGCCACTGCCTCCAGGGATTAACTCCTTGCTGTGAGTTCAGGCTGGTGGGTGTCATTGGGAAGAGCACAAAGACCCCTGAAGAGCAATCCATCATGTGGGAAGGGGAGGTGCTGTCCTTCAGCACATCATTCCACCCTCCTGCTCAAGGGTCCAGCACCATGGGTGATGGTGGTGGCTGATTTCCCCCCTCTTGGTCCAGTGCCTTTGCATGTATTTAAATTTCAGGCTGATGTGCAGTCTGAATAGCTGTCTTCTGCCTCCCTCCCCCTCCAGCTGCCTTTGGACTGCACATTCATCTCTGCTTCTCACAGAGAGGATTGAGGGTGATGTGCAGATACCAGGCTGAGAAGTGTACTGCAAATTCTGGGGACAGTTATTATGATAAATGCATAAAGCTTCCCCAGATGCAAAGTGCTGTCTGTACAGACACTGTCATGATGATGTGGGACTGCCTTGGCTTCTCCTCTTTCTCATTTTTTGATGAGGACCAAAGCCAGAAAGGATTTCCCAGCACAGACATAATCTGCTTCCAATCCCATCTCTGGCTTTGCTGATATTTTTGTTTATCAGTCACCTCTTTCTGTCCAGGTTAGGAACCCTGCAGTCCCCCCCCAAGTTCACACATGTGTCCAGTAGTCATTAAAAATCAAACCCTCAGTGCTTTGGGGAATGGCTGAAGAATGAAAGTAGTCATGAAAATGAATGTGTTAGGTGACATCAGAGATGTGCCCCACGAGGAGAGGCTGAGAGCCCTGGGGCTGTTCAGTCTGGAGAAGAGAAGACTGAGAGGAGAGCTGATCAATGTCTAGCAATAGCTGAGGGGTGGAGGTCAAGAGGGAGGGGACAGGCTCTGCTCACTTGCACCCTGGGATAGGACAAGGGGCAATGGATATAAACTCCAGCACAGGAGGTTCCACCTCAACACGAGGAGGAACTTCTTCACTGTGAGGGTCCCAGAGCACTGGAACAGGCTGCCCAGAGAGGTTGTGGAGTCTCCTTCTCTGGAGACTTTCCAGCCCCATCTGGATGTGTTCCTGTGTGACCTGTGCTGGATTCTATGGTCCTGCTCTGGCAGGGGGGTTGGACTCGATGATCTTTGGAGGTCCCTTCCAACCCCTAACATCCTGTGAGCCTGTGAGAGACAATGCTGTCCATCCCCTTAGGAGTTGGCTGATGAAGAAAGTGACACCATAGTAGTTGTTCAACCATTAAGTATTAGGAGAACCTTGCAGCTGGAGAAGAATGGACTTTGAAGAGCAACAAGGTTAGGTTGTGGTGGGCCAGAGGGCAGTCACCAGCCACCTGAGGTGAAGGAGGAAAACACAGGCAGCCAGGGGAGGTCTAGGCTGGATATTAGCAGGAAGTTTTTCAGAGAGAGGATGACTGCCCATTGGAATGGGCTGTCCAGGGAGGTGGCCCCTGGAGATGTTCAAGAGAAGCCTGGATGAGGCATTTAGTGCCATGGTCTGGTTGATTGGATATGGCTGGGTGATAGGTTGGACTGGATGATCTTGGAGGTCTCTTCCAACCTGGTTGATTCTGTGATTCTATTCTATGATTCTATGTGTGATAGGACAAGAGGAAACAACCCCAAGTTGCATCAGGGAGGTTTCAGTTGGACATTGGGAAAAATTTCTTTCTCCAGAGGGTTGTGAAGGCCTGCAATAGGCTGTCCAGGGCAGTGGTGGAGTCCCCATCCCTGGAGGGATTTAAAAGCTGTGGAGGTGTGGTGTTGAGGGACATGGTTTAATGGTGACCTGGCAGTGCTGGGTTGACAGCTGGACTTGATGATCTCAGAAGTGTCTCGCAGCCAAAACAATTCTGTGATCCTGTGCTTGAAGATAGAGTGAAACTGCAGCCCAAATCCAGCTGTGGTTGTTTGGAAACACCAGGGAAGCATCAGGGATGCAGTTGGTGGATTTTCAGGCTTCTGGGTCTTGCTGTACCCCCAAGACTCAACAGAGAAACACAGAGAATTCAAACAACACCCCCAGAGAAAAAAGTCTCTCAAATAAACAGGAAAGAAAGGAATATTTGCTTAAAATGTTAAACATATCTTCATTAGTAAATAAATGTAATTCAAATAAGGCACAACAAATCCCTACATGGCAGTGGCAGACCTCTTGTGAAATTTCTCTGTGCAGTAGTAGAAGAGAAGGAAAAAAAAAACCCCAAACAGATGCAGACAGATGCCAAAGGACATGAAAGCTTTAGATTAAAGATGGAGATTTAGATTCAAAGCTTCCTTTGAAAATCATTGAGAGTCAGCAGAGGAGAAATCTTCCTGAACTTGCTCAAATTCACAAAGTTTCCAACCTCCCTGCAGTCAGCAGAGACATCCTCCACCAGATCAAGTTTTGCAGAGATCCAAGGAATCCAACCTGGAATGGTTCCAGGGTTGGGGCATCTCCCACTTCCCTGGGCAGCCTGGGTCAGTGTTTCACCACTGCCACTGTGAAAAAAAATTCTTCCTTCTCTCCAGTCTAAATCTCCCCCTTTTAGTTTAAACCCATCAGCCCTTGTCCTGCCACAACAGGACCTGCTCAAAAGTCTGTCCCCATCTTTCTTGTAGACCCTTCCTTAAGTACTGAAAGGCCACCAGAAGGTCTCTCCAGAGCTTTCTTTTCTCCAGGCTGAACAATCCCAATGCTCTCAGTCTGGCCTCACAGCAGAGGGGTTCCAGCCCTCTGGTCATCTTGCTGCGGCCTCCTCTGGACCTGCTCCACCATGCCCATGTCTTTCATAGGACTCCAGAGCTGGAAGCTGACCTTCCCAGTGCATCACTGGTACCTCAGGTGGTGCTCAAGGTTGGGAGGTTAATGCTTTGTGCAGATGGCAATCTGTGGTGGGAAGGGCATGAAGAGAAGCAGAGCACTGAACAAGCAAAAAAGAGTTTCTAAATTACCATGTCCCTCATCATTTGCAGAGACTTTTTCCTCCTGTTTCTGACACTGAAAAAAAAATCTTTCCACTTTGGACTCCACATCTTCTAGTTTTATTATTTATGAGTCTCTATCAGCTGAAGAGCAGCAGATCATGTTTTATGGATGTTCTTCTTTCAGATTAATCACAGGCTGTGTGGCACTTGGAGCATTTCCATTCCTTTGCTTTGTCAGGGATTTCAGGACTTGCAGCGGCCCTCCCCGTGGCAAAAATAAACCCCAAATGGTGTAGATTTCCAAAAGAGTTTAGGTAGGAGATAGTATCAGGATATTTTATTTTAAGGGGGAAAAAAAGAAATCTGTTATTTTGATAGTTATCCTGACCTGAAAGACACAGGAAAGTACTGGAACAGGCTGCCCAGGGGGGGGTGTGGAGGTATTCAAAACCTGCCTGGATGTGTTCCTGTGTGACCTGGTGTAGGTGATCCTGCTCTGGCAGGAGGGTTGGACTGGATGAGCTTTTGAGGTCCCTTCCAGCTCCTACCATTCTGTGATTCTGTGAAGTGCACAAACATACACACCCCCACAGAAAACATAAAAAAGGGGGAAAAAAAGAGATGCAAACAAGCAAACTCACCTTGTCATGGATCCCTGCTCCTCTTCAAGGTCCGTGCACGTGCTGCTGTACCACACATGGCCTTTGATTTGGTATCATAGAATCATAGAAGTGTTTAGGTTGGAAGAGGCTTTTAAGATCATCAAGTCCAACCTTTAACCCAGCACTGCTAGGTCACCACTAAACCATGTCCCTCAGCACCACATCTCCAGGGCTTTGAAATACTTCCAGGGCTTTGAAATACTTCCAGGGATGGGGATTTTCCCACTGCCCTGGGCAGCCTGTTCCAGGCCTTGAAAACCCTTTTTGGTGAAGAAATTGTTTCTGATGCCCAACCCAAACCTCCCCTGGCACCATGTGAAGCCCTTTCCTCTTGTTCTGTCACTTGTTCCTTGGGAGAAGTGAGCTGGCTGCAGCCTCCTCTCAGGGAGTTGTGGAGAGTGAGAAGGTCTCCATCAGCCTCCTTTTCTCTAAGCAACCTCAGTTCCCTCAACTGCCCTTCACCACACTTGCTCTCTAGACCCTTCACCAGCTTCATTGCTCTTCTTTGGAGAATGCTCCAGCACCTCAGTGTCCTTGTAAGGAAGGGCCTGAGATGTCTAACGGGTTCCTCCCTACCTTTAATCAAGTGAGGAATTGGCAGAATCAAGGGAAAGCATCAGTGGGTTGGTGCCAGGAGGTCTTTTTGGGTTCAAGCACATCTGGTAAGAGCTGCCACAAGATCAGGCTTGGCTTGTACCTGGTCCTTACAAAGGTGGTGCTGCTGCCCTGTCTGCATTAGCTGACACAAGGTGAAGCTGGAAGAAACCCCAGCTGCATGCTCAAAGTGCTTCAGCTTCTTAGAGACTGCTACCTGCCCCATACCCAGAATCGAATGCATCTTCTGTGCATATCTACTGTGCCTATTAATATGCAGAGAGCAACAGCTTCTGCTTTCCTCTCTAGAGTCCTGTTCTCAAAACAGCAAACTGCACATGACTGCAGAGGGTGGCTCCAGGCACCCAGCTTCCCTGGGCAAGAGCAATGTGATCTGGTGGCACATGGAATGTCCTTGGGTGCAGGCACTGCCTGCAAACCCTCAGTCATAAGAGAGAAGGAGGTCCAGCTCCCTTCCCTGGGAATATAGCAGCACCAGGAGCTGCCTTTTTGGTATTTCTTTGCAGACTGACAGCAGAAACCATGCACAGAGCTACTATGCCTGTGGCTGCCCTAGATTTTGGCAGCATCAGAAAGGTCTGGACAGGAGACAGGCAGCAGTTTGCTGTGCCTCATCTCAGTGCTGCTTTTTGCTTTGGTGAGGTAGATGAGGTTGAGGGTGAGATTGTATAGCATCACTTGAGCTGTAGTGAGGGTCCTTGCAGTCTTTGCAAGTGTGAGGCATGGATAAGAGGTTTCTGCTCCAGGTGACTTACTGGGGAAGATACCAACTGCTGGGTTGTTGGTCAGCATGGGAGGGTGAGTGGAAAGGTGGTGACACCTGCAAGGAATCCAGGTGGGTTGAGTACAACCAGACATCAAACTTTCTTAGTAAAGCTCTGCCTAACCTAAGAGATGGTCTTCATCCAGAGCCTGGTCATGAGCTCTGTGACACTGCTCTGGCAGAAGCAAGCTGTCCTGAGCTCTGGGAATGTCACAGAACCACAGAATGGTGGGGGCTGGCAGAGCCCTTTGGAGTTGTGGTGTGGGGTTCTTCCCATGTGTAAGAAGCAATGTGAGAAGTCTGGAGGGTCTCAGTGCTGCTGACTGCTGAGAAACCAGGTCTGTCTGAGCTGCCTGCTGGTCTGAGGTTAGGAAAATAACCAACCTGAACAACTCCCAAACTATTTCTGTTGGTCTTAGGACTCTATGTGCCTCCAGGAGGTCACCCTGTAGAACAACTTTGCAGTCCTGACCCAATATTCCCTTCCACTCCCCAGCTCAGGGAAGGTTCCTGGAGAGGAGCCTGCCTTTGTGTTGAGCTGTGGCAAAAATTCTGCTGGATCCTTTGCTCTGGTAAACACAGGAGTGTGTGTGGAAAGAACCTGGCTCTGGGATTTTCCCAGATAAACCCAGCACTCCCTCTGCCTTTGATCAGCAAAGAGCAGTCATCTCAGGAGGGTGTTTATTTATTTTAGTTTGGGTTGGGGCTGGATTGCCTTTAGTGGGCATCTTCAAAAGCTGCACTAGCCCCAGCTGCTGTGCAGATAATGATGAGCTGTTCTTTGAAGTTGGGATCTGTGTGCCTGGTGTGTCAAGCCTTCATAGCATTGAACATCCTTGCCTTGGGATCAAGAGCTCCTCTGCCTCTGTTAAATTGTATGCCAGGCACAAAGCCACATCCCTCTTAGGCTGGAAACCAAGGCTGCAACAACTCTGTTGATCAGCTTGGACAGGACAAGTCCACAAAACAAGAGGGAAGTGGGGCTGATTGTTCTGTAGGCCACATTCTTGTCTGGCCCAAAATATTATCTTGGAAGACTAAGAGGGAAAACCCCATTAATTTCTTTTTGAAACAGGTGCTTTGGTGTCTCCCTGGGATAGGATACATGGCCAACCTTCCCAGATGAAGGATTTTAAGGTTCTGCAGAGCTGTTACCAGGAGCAGATGCCATCTGTTCCTCTGCATCTCCCTTCAAATGATGGCTGATTTCCTGCAGCCCTTTTTATACTCACTTGGTTTTTCTCCACAGATGAAAAAGCATAAGAAATGCATAAGAAAAAGCATAAGAAATGCATAAGAAAAAGCATCTCATTCATTCACTTATGATCATACATACAATCACAGACTTCCTTAGCTTGGAAGAGACCTTGAAGATCATCAGCTTTACCTAAGCCAGCCATCACCCAGCACTGCCCACCCCACCACTAAACTGTGTGCCTCAGCACTGTGTTTGCATATCTTTTAAATCCCTCTGGGGATGGTGACTCAGCCACTTCCCTGAGCAGCCTTTTTCCAGTGCAGACCATCTCTTTCTCCTTGCTGAGCTCATCCAACCCACCCTGCAAGAGTACTGCAGCAGAGAAAGTTAGTGGAACAGCACCATGCAGGATTTTTATCTGCATTCTCATGGACCCTTTGTATCTGGAAAGGAGACAGTGTCAGCGTTGTGTGGCTAGCTGTGTTTTGAAGCACACACAGAAGTGGACAGAAATATCTGTTGTCCCAGTCTGAAAATGCTCCAGTTCTGCAAATCCTGCTCCAAAACCCTGCAGAAATAACCTAGCACAGCTGTACAGGCTTTGGCAGGGCAAGACCAGGTGCAGGCACTGATTTTCACTAATGAGGATGCTTGCTTGCAGAAATTCAACCAGTCACACCAGTGAAAGCCCCAGGTGACTTCCATCTAGCTGTCCTGATGCATACCACTGTGACACTGGTGTGTTCAGGGCTCAATTATCTCAGGATCTGGCTTGCCATGGTGCCATGAATCATTTGCAGGGCTCACTCACAGCTCCTAACAGGTGAGAGTGTTCACATCCTCCAGACTGTGCAAGTGCTCACACTGCAGCCCAGCATGGTGTTGACATGAACTGCCAGCACTGGTTAGGTTATTTCCATGGTCTCTGTGCTAACTGGAGCCAACACTGCAAACCCTTTACTGCAGGAATGTGAAGATCTTACTGATGCCACCATATGTTCACTAAAGGAGATGCTCCAACTTTGGTTTTGGAGAACCTGAAGGCTGTGAGCAGTGGCTGTGTGTGACAGAGCACAGGCATGTTACCTGTATGGAATTAATAATGGATTTATCAGCCTTCAGCCTGATGGTTTTTCTATAAGGGCAAAATGATTTTTTTTTTTCCTACCAGTTGGAAGCTTTTGTGAAAAATCCTCATAAATCTTTAATGTTAGTAAAGAGTTCCAGTCAAGCATCCTTAAAGCAGATGAGCTGCAAGTAGCTGTGTTGGGTCCTTCTTTACTGTGAAATTCTTCCTCCAACAGAGCTGCAGGCAAAAGCACAATGCTTTGGTTATTCTGAGCATCTGTGCGTTTGACCCAATTACTGTACAGTGTCTGTCAGTTGAGAGCAGCAGAGAATACAGACCTGCCTGATGCTGGCACCTAATTAGTAATTCCTTTGTAACTTATTTAGGAGAAGGAGGTGGGAAGAGGGAGGAGATGTGGAAGAAATCATTCCAGGAGCTTGAAGTAGTTTCAATTTCACGTGTGGTTGGGGTCATTTCTGCTCAGAGTTTGATGTTGATGTTAAAAACCCCATCTATTTATCTCTCTATTTACCTACCTACTTATCATTCTTTATATCTATCTATCTATCTATCTATCTATCTATCTATCTATCTATCTATCATCTATCTATCTATCTATCTATCTATCTATCTATCTATCTATCTATCTATCTATCCATCTATCTATCCATCCACCCATCCACCTATCCATCTGTCTATTCCATCTATCTATCTATCTATCTATCTATCTATCTATCTATCTATCTATCTATCTATCTATCTATCTTATTCATCTATCTATCCATCCACCCATCCACCTATCCATCTGTCTATTCCATCTATCTATCTATCTATCTATCTATCTATCTATCTATCTATCTATCTATCTATCTATCTATCTATCTATCTATTCATCTATCTATCCATCCATCCATCCATCTATCCATCTGCCTATTCCATCTATCTATCTATCTATCTATCTATCTATCTATCTATCTATCTATCTATCTATCTATCTTTCATCTATCTATCCATCCATCCATCCATCTATCCATCTGCCTATTCCATCTATCTATCTATCTATCTATCTATCATCTATCTATCTATCTATCTATCTATCTATCTATCTATCTATCTATCTATCTATCTATTCATCTATCTATCCATCCATCCATCCATCTATCCATCTGCCTATTCCATCTATCTATCTATCTATCTATCTATCTATCTATCTATCATCTATCTATCTATCTATCTATCTATCTATCTATCTATTCATCTATCCATCCATCCATCCATCCATCTATCCATCTGCCTATTCCATCTATCTATCTATCTATCTATCTATCTATCTATCTATCTATCTATCTATCTATCTATCTATCTATCTATTCATCTATCTATCCATCCATCCATCCATCTATCCATCTGCCTATTCCATCTATCTATCTATCTATCTATCTATCTATCTATCTATCTATCTATCTATCATCTATCTATCTATCTATCTATCTATCTATCTATCATCTATCTATCTATCTATCTATCTATCTATCTATCTATCTATCTATCTATCTATTCATCTATCTATCCATCCATCCATCCATCCATCTATCCATCTGCCTATTCCATCTATCTATCTATCTATCTATCTATCCATCTATCTATCTATCATCTATCTATCTATCTATCTATCTATCTATCTATCTATCTATCTATCTATCTATTCATCTATCTATCCATCCATCCATCCATCTATCCATCTGCCTATTCCATCTATCTATCTATCTATCTATCTATCTATCTATCTATCTATCTATCTATCATCTATCTATCTATCTATCTATCTATCTATCTATCTATCTATCTATCTATTCATCTATCTATCCATCCATCCATCCATCTATCCATCTGCCTATTCCATCTATCTATCTATCTATCTATCTATCTATCTATCATCTATCTATCTATCTATCTATCTATCTATCTATCTATCTATCTATCTATCTATCTATCTATCTATCCATCCATCCATCCATCCATCTATCCATCTGCCTATTCCATCTACCTATCTATCTATCTATCTATCTATCTATCTATCTATCTATCTATCTATCTATCTATCTATCTATCTGTCTATCTGTCTATCAATCTATCCATCCATCCATCTACCCATCCAATCCCCCACCCCTCCATCTGTCTAGCTATCTACACACACGTGTGTGCCCATGAAAGGAAAGCAATGTATCAGGCAAATCTGTGAGGTTTGGAGTGACAGCCTGTAATTAAAGAAACAATCAATCTGTAGCACAATCAGGGAAGCTGTACTTACTGTCAGTGAAGAGAGACATTTAACTATTTCTGGACCAGACAACAACAGTGGTGGAAATCTTCAGCGCCAGGCTGATTCACACTACCTAGGGAATGACTTTTAACCCCAGGCTTGAGAAAGTATTTCTGGGAAGAGCCAACACCTCCCAGTTCCCATCACTTCAGTGCCAATGCTGTGCACAACTGGTGGTGGTGCTAATGGAGCACTTGATACTCAGACTCCTGCTGACTAAAGGTGTCTTCATCCTGATGAATCCCTAGGACCAGTGGTGCACTGTGAAGTATCATTCACAGATCTACTGTGTGGGAAGATCTGGAAATAGGAGGTGTTGGTCTCTTCTCTCAAGTAGCAAGGGATTGAATGGGAGGAAACAGCCTCAAACTGCCCCAGGGGAGGTTTATGTTGGGTATTTAGGAACAATTTCTTCCCCAAAAGGGTTGTCAAGCCCTGAAACAGACCTCTCAGGGAAGTGGTAGGTGGTTTAAAACTATGTCAATGGGGTGCTGAGGAGCAGGGTTTAGTGGTGGACTTTTACCAAGTTAAGTAAAAGGCAGCCCCAGAGCAGGTTCAGTCCGGAAGATAAGGAAGCTGCATTCCTGAACAGAAGCTTCAGCCTTAGAGGTAGGAAAAGAATCAGCCTGCCTAGACACAATGAAAGGACCCAGAGAACAGGAAGACCCCAAACTTTAGAGAATCATAGAATCAAGAAATGTTTTGAGTTGGAAGAGATCTGAAGACCATCTAGTCCCAGCCCTCCAGGCACATGTTCCACTGGAACAGGCTGCTCAAAGCCCCATCCAACCTGGCCTTGAAGACCCTTATTTTGGTTTGTTGATTGAGTGGGAACCTAGAGTCCAACCCTGTTCTGGTGGCTGGCATGTCTATGTTCCAAACACAGCATAGCCAAGAGGCCCAAACTCACTCTTTACTGCAGGTGGATCTAACACTAAGCAGTGGACAACGAATCCAACAAGTCTGGGATGCACAGCTCTTGCCAAACATGTAGTAGAGACCCATCAGACATGTGCTGAACTTTAATTTGTCCAAGCTTTCAGTCTACGTGAGGCTGTGTGTGCCCCATGAGGGAGCAGCTGGTAGGTCTACATTTGCAGGGAGTGTGTTAGTTAATAGGTGGCCTCCTTGGAGTGGTCATTGAAGACCCAACCCAATGCATGGGCTAGGCTAGGAGAGGTGCTGCCCTTCAGACCAGACACCAGCTCAGAGCTTTGATGCCTAATGGCCATTGAAAGGAAAAAAAAACACTTCTCAGAAGCATAATGAAAGAGTTGGGGCTGTTCAGTCTGGAGAAGAGAAGGCTCCGAGGTGACCTTCTTGTGGCTTTCCAGTATCTGAAGGGAGCTACAAAAAAGCTGGGGAGGGACTTTTTAGGCTATCAGGTAGTGACAGGACTGGGGGGAATGGAATAAAGCTGGAAGTGGGGAGATTCAGGCTGGACATGAGGAAGAAGTTCTTCCCCATGAGAGTGGTGAGAGCCTGGAATGGGTTGTCCAGGGAGGTGGCTGAGGCCCCATCCCTGGAGGTGTTTGCAGCCAGGCTGGATGAGGCTCTGGCCAGCCTGATGTAGTGTGAGGTGTCCCTGCCCATGGCAGGGGGGTTGGAACTGGATGATCCTTGTGGTCCCTTCCAACCCTGACTGATTCTATGATTCTATGCTTCTATAATGGCCATTTGGCTGAGTTCTCACTTGGATAATTACTCTTAAGGACCACTGGAGTCTTGACATGGACTTCTGGCTGCTGGAACATTCACTGAGGCTTTTGAAATCCTCTCTGCTAAATAGAGACAATACTGTAAACGTTTTATTGTGGAAATATCAAGGTCTTAGTGATACCACCATATATTTGTCTGAGGTATCTTTGTGCTCTCTTTCCAATCCTGACTCATCTTGTTTGCTCAGAAAAGCTGTTCTGCTGTCACTCTGGATGTTGTATGGTGAGTAAATGATGTCTTCTCTGAAACTATTCCTAGGTAAGGAATAGTGTTGTGGAAAAGGAGGCAATATTTTATGGCTACAACTTTTTTTAATATTTTTTTCCCCCAGGGGAGATGTTTATATTTAGAAGGCACCAGAGTGCTAACTGCTGGTGTTACCAATTTATTTGGGTAGAAATCAGGCAAATAGTGATTGTGAAAAGCACTTAGGCTGCCTCTTTTCCTGCTTTTCAGAATAAAATCTCTCAGCTTTCTGATTTAAATGGAAATCTGTGTTTTCACTCCACCATTTAAGCAAAAAGCCCTTTCCCTTCAAGAAAGCATTTGTAGGTGAGGCTGAAAATGTTATTTACTCTCAAACAGTGCTTTTGAACCACTGATTATTTAAAAAGAAAAAAAAACCCAAACAACTAATAGAATTTTTTGTATCCAGACATGACTTTTTTTTTCTTTTTTTTTTTTTTTTCCCTGTGCAAATTCTGTGCAGACTGAGAAAGCAACATTGCTGGAGCTCTATTAATGAGAGTTATGAAAGGCTGTGGGTTGCAGCTGATGTAAAGCTACTGCTGAAGTAGAACTTGAGATTATTTTCTGTAGTCATGAAATACAAATACTCTTCTCTTTCCTTGGCTTGTGTTATGGGGTAAAATGGCACAGAATCATTGACCCAGGGAATGTTTTGGGTTGGAGAAGCTCAGCTGGTCCAAACTCCTTGCAGTGAACAGGAACATCTTCAACTACAGCAGGTTGCTCAGAGTCCCAAACAACCTGACCTGGAATGTTTCTAGGGATGGGACTTCTACCACCTCTCTGAGCAACCAGGGCCAGTGTCTCACTATGCTCAATGTAAAAAAATTCCTTCTTCTATCTAATCTAAATCTCATTTAATTTAAAACTATTGACCCACATTCTGTCACAACAGACCCTGCTAAAAAGTTACCAGGTTACCACTAAACCATGTCCCTCAGCACCACATCTCCACAGCTTTTAAACACCTGCAGGGATGGGGACTCCCCCACCTCCCTGGGCAGCCTGTTCCAGGGCTTGACAACCCTTTTGGTGAGGAAAACCTGCCCTGGTGCAACTGGAGAACAAGAGTTTTATTTTCACATCTTCTTTGGGACCTTTGGAACATATATCTGGAGGTATCCAAAGCACCCATGGAAGTTATGATTCAGATGCAGTGAGAGACCAGTGTACTTCTGGAGCAGTATTTGAAGCCTGATGAGATATCCTGAAGCATCTCAAATGGGAATAGATACTTCCATGTGGACTACTAACCTGTTTCTCATAAGCAGTCATCATGTCCATAAAAATGTTTCCTACAGGTGAGATATAGGTGTGAATTAAGATGCTTCCAGGCTTTTCAAGGCTTTAGAAGGCTGGGCTGTCAAACCATCAGTGGATGAACTCAGTGGATTTATTTTTTTTTTTTTTTTTAAATAGAGCTCACCCTCTGAATACAAGAAGCAAGAGATTGCTCTATGCATTTTTCTCTGCCAAAGAAGTCACTTGCAAAACTCAGCTGAATTCCAGAGCAGCTTGGATTGATGATTTCATCATAAAATAATCATGACAATGCATAATCATGGACTGGAGTGTATTTACAACTGCACAAAAGGTGAGACCTTTTCCAGTGAATAATAGAGGGCACGTTTGAATACCTTCAAAATTATTCTGCCTTTCTTTAGATGTGTCCTTAAAGATAGTATCCTTATGTCAGCTCCTTTAGCATGCCTTTTTTTTTTTTCTATTTTTTTTTTTCCCATAGGAGAATCAGTTTTGCCCAGATTGGTTGAATAAAGAGCTGTTTCTAACACTTGCATATTGATGCCTACAGCATTGCAGATTTTAATGTATGTACCTCAGTGCCATGAATCATTTAAGAGTGAAGCTCCATAGGGGAACAGAGAAAGATTAGCCTCTGTATTTGATCCAAATCCTAATGAGGCCAATGGAGAGACTCATCAGGCATTGCTCCTAGAGCCTTTCTGTCTTGTAACTCTAAAGGCTCCTGTGGTTAGACTAGGGTGCAGAAGGTGCAGTTTTCATTCCTACCTTTCATCACTGGGTATCACAGGCTCACAGTCTCACAGTCTCACAGTGTATCAGAGGTTGGAAGGGACCTCCAGAGATCATCAGGTCCAACCCCCCTGCCAGAGCAGCATCACCCAGGGTAGTCTGCACAGGAATGCATCCAGGTGGGGTTGGAAAGTCTCCAGAGAAGGAGACTCCACAACCCCCCTGGGCAGCCTGCTCCAGGGCTCTGTCACCCTCACTATAAAGAAGTTTCTCCTCATGTTGAGGTGAAATCTTCTTTGTTCAATTTGAACCCATTGTTCCTTGTCTTATCACTGTGAACCACCCAAAAGAGCCTGGCCCCCTCCTCCTGACACCCACCCCTCAGCTATTGATAGACATTGATCAGATCCCTCTCAGCCTTCTCCTCTCCACACTAAACAGCCCCAGGGCTCTCAGTCTCTCTTCACAGGGAGATGCTCAAGTCCCCTAAGCATCCTTGTGGCTCTCCGTTGGACTCTCTCCAGCAGGTCTCTGTCTCCCTTGAACTAGGGGAGCCCAAAACTGGACACAGGATTGCAGGTGTGGTCTCAGCAGGGCAGAGTAGAGAGGTAGAAGAACTTCCCTAGCCCTGCTGGTTACCTGGGTAACCTTCAACTAGTGTTGTTTTGTTATGAATCCAATTTCTCTACCTGATAAAGGAGGGAGAGGTGAATGAGTTCCTTGAATAATGATTTGGGGTGGGTTCCCAGCAGATCAGGGTTGGTTAACTTATCCTTAAACTGAGGTCATCAAAAATTTATGCTCAGCTGGCCCTTAACCCCTGATGGATGTAGTCAGATGCTGATAAACCCCAAAGCCATTCCAGGCAGAGATGTTTTAGTTCTTTCTTTCAAAACCAAGGTTGTTACCTGCAGAACACTGTATTTTGCTGTGAAATCTTTGAATTCCATGAAGAAAGGCTTTGTTAAAAGCATTTGCTCCTCTGCTGATGGCATCCTGTATGGCCTCACAAGCCAACACAGCCGTTCTGAGCTTCATCAACTAGGTCTTCAGTTCTCTCCTGTTCTTGCACAGCCTGATTAATTTGGCATAATCATAAAATGATTAAGGTTGGAAGACACCTCTAAGATCATCAAGTCCAACTGTTAACCCAGCACTGCCAGGGCACCACTAAACCATGTCCCCCAACACCACATCTAGGCTTTTAGATTCCTCCAGGAATGGAGACTCCACCACTTTGCTGAACAACATGTTCCAGGGCTTGAAAACCTTTTTGGAGAAGAATTTGTTCCCAATGTTCAACTTACACCTCCCCTGACACAGCCTGAGGCTATTTCCTCTTCTCTCTTGTTACTTGGGAGAAGAAACCAACTCCCACCTTGCTACATCCTCCTTTCAGGTAGCTGTAACAGGCCAGTATCTCATCTGGCATGCTGGGAAAGCATCTCTAGCTTGGGGCTCATGTGAAATACCCCCAGGCAGGAGGCTGGGCAGTGGGTAAAGCCCCCAGGTGAGCTGTGTGGGGCTGCTGAAGGCTTGATCCCAGTCAAAAACTTGCAGCAGTCTGAACAGCCTCGTGTGGTTTAGCTACCAAGCTTCCAGCTGGGTGCTTGACAGTCAGATGGAAATTTCTTCATAAATACTGGAATAACAATAAAATCAAAGTAGGTTTCAGGCTTTTTGTTTTCTTTGGAGTGAGCACTTTTATTTGGTGCTTCTCGTTGAGAGCTCCCTAACACCCCAAGGGCAAAGCAAGTGTCCTTAATGCAATGAATGGGACCTCTCCTATGAGGAGAGACTGAGAGAGTTGGGGCTGTTCAGTCTGGAGAAGAGAAGGCTCTGAGGTGACCTTCTTGTGGCCTTCCAGGATCTGAAGGGGGCTACAAGAAAGCTGGGGAGGGACTTTTTAGGCTATCAGGTAGTGATAGGACTGGGGGGAATGGAATAAAGCTGGAAGTGGGGAGATTCAGGCTGGATGTGAGGAAGAAGTTCTTCCCCATGAGAGTGGTGAGAGCCTGGAATGGGTTGTCCAGGGAGGTGGTTGAGGCCCCATCCCTGGAGGTGTTTGCAGCCAGGCTGGGTGAGGCTCTGGCCAGCCTGCTGTAGTGTGAGGTGTCCCTGCCCATGGCAGGGGGGTTGGAACTGGCTGATCCTTGTGGTCCCTTCCAATCCTGACTGATTCTCTGATTCTGTGATTCTATCAATAAAGGAGGAAATGTCAGTGCTCAATTTGGTATCTCTATTATCTCCCAAAGCATGGCTTGTGCTAATTGAGCTAGATGAGAGTACTCACTGGCTGAGGACAGGAGCAGAGATAATGTCCTCTGTTGCCTGCTCAAGAGGATGGGAATGATTCAGGTCCAACATTACAAGTCAGGGATCATGCCAAGATTTGGAATTCGGGGGAGCATCCAAACCAGGAAGCTCACAGAGGAGGTTGCAGCACCTTGTAGACTAAGGTAAGAAACTCTTAATTGCACTTTGGGTCACACAGACTACTTCCCTGTTAATATAGCATGTCTGAGAGGAGGAACTTGGACCTGGATGGAGAGCTCTGCATCTCATTAGGTGAGTCACACCAGAGTGGTCTGTATCTGCTGTGACCCAGCTCTCCAGACAGATCTGTGCTTAATATTGTGGGACAGGGCTCCTTGTTGTGACCATGCTTAGGTCAAAGGAAATGGTGAGAAGTCTACTGAGAGCTTTCAAGCTCTCACTTGGCAAAAATGCTCTTCTGATGTCCCAGTGCCATCTCTGCCAAGTTCAGCCAGAGCTCCAATTAGCACCATGCCTGCAACTGACCCCCATGTACTGTCTGTTTTGATTAAAAATCATCAACACTGAGCAATCTGGAAGGCTTAAAACAGGGAAATTAGAGAAAAAAAGAAGCTGCCTGGTATGGAACCATGAAGCCCTGTAATACAATATTGCCATTGCTGCTAGAAGACCATAAGCTTGGCACTGAATTTGCAAGACCTCAGGGGTGAGGCTTGTCAAGCTTGCTCTGTCTGAACTTTTCTTGACCTGTCCTCAGCTTTGTTTTGCTCAGTGTAGCTGTGACAGCAACTTCTATGTCTGTGGCTAATTTCTTTTACTTCTGCAGCCACATTTTTATATTGACAGCATCAGCAAGCTGAAAAACATCCAAGAAACATTTCTGTAGCACCCAATTAAAAGTCCTTCTCAGGAAACCAGTGCTTCACTTCCTGAAACCTTGCTGCACAGCCTGGAGGCAGGAGCCTGGGAAGCAGCTTACAAAAGCATCTTTGGTTTCCTGAACTGTGTCCCACAGAGCTGAATCCTCCATCTGAGATGCAAACCAAGTAGTGCATTCCAGGACTGGATGGAGAAAGGGGAACAGGTTGATGATTTTGGGTGGGGTTCATGTATATCTGTTAAATTATCTTGTTGTCCAGCCCAGCATAATTTGCTAGAGCTCCAAGCTCTTGCTACATTCAGTAGAGGGAAGCAGATGCCATTGGAGAACTGTTCAGCCACCCCAGCTGAGACCTAGTAGAGTCTCCTGTGAGTTAGCAGGTAGGCAGCTCTCTTCTCTGGTCCAAAGGTGGTCTGTGAGGTAGGTAGCCAATGTCTAGTTTTTAAATCTGTGCAGTTAGAGAAGAATCTCAGGTTTTAGGATTTCTTGACCTGGACTTTTCATCTTTTCTTTGTTCCTGGGGTTGTCATGGATTGAGAGCTAACCAGCTGGATGCAGCAGCATGGTAGGGCATTTCCACAGCAAAGCAACCTCTGCTTTGCACTAAGTCTGCTAGAAGAGGTCTTCTCACTTGGAGGATGAAGTCCCAACACCTACCAGTGAGATGAATCACACACAGCACCACAGAATCCCAGGATACCAGGTTGGAAGGGACCCCAAGGATCATGTTGTCCAACCTCTCTTAAGGTAATAGTGTAGTTTAAATGAGATGGCCCAGCACTCTGTCAAGATGAATCTTAAAACTGTCTACTGTAGGGGCATCCACTGCTTCCCTTGGGAGATTATTCTTGTGTCTAGCTGTTTTCATGGTGAATCTCCCCAGCAGGAACTTACTGGATGAGTGTCTAAGCAGGCTGTCACCACTCTAACACTTGGAGATGCTTGGTGCTGTGGTGTGAGTTCACACAGCAACTGGAGAGTGAGTTTTAACACAATTGCTGGTGTCAAAGCATTTTACTGAAGCACTGAAGTGCTTTGTGAGGCCTCAGCTCCACACAGAATCAGACCTGTGCCCAAAACCCCACCTGCTTTCCCTTGGCAGAGAGCACATTTGGTTTCCCATTTCATTTACATTCCTACCCTTCATGAAGCCTCCATACCTGGTGACCAGCTGCTCAATAACCATTCCTGCTGCTCAATAACCATTTCTGCTGCTCAATAACTATTTCTGCTGCTCAAATGGAAGCAAAGAGGGTTTCCAAACTGAAATAAAAAAGCACAGTTACATCAGCTTTGGGTCTGCTGGTGTCTGAGGGGTGAAATTGCAGCTGCTTCAAAATTGTATCACCAGAGAGAAGAGAAGCCAGCAGCAGTTGTAATGTCCTCTGCAACAGCAGGGAAGAAATGAATGAACAAATCTGTGTTTGTGGTTGTCCTTATCCAAAGCAGGGTGGATATATCAAAACTGGAAGACCACAGGGTGGTCAAGGTGGGATTTTGATGAATTTATATTATTTTATACATTTTAATACCTTTCCCAATCTAAACAATTCTGTGATTCTATTGTACAAAGCTGGATGGCATGAACATCATCCCTGAGATGCCTTTACGGTGTCTGTAGTGCCACCAGAATAAGGCATGATGAAGAAACCTAACCTTGCATGAAGTAGTGCACCCTCTTCTCTGCATGGATTAAGATTATTTTATTCTCAACCCGAACTTTTCAGAACTGGCCAGCAAAATTCATGTGCAGTTGCAGACATACAGCTGGGAACAGGGCTGCCCAGGGAGGCAGTGGAGTCACCATCCCTGGAGGTGTTTAAAAGACATTGGGATGAGGTGCTCAGGGACAGCTGTGCACAGGGAGTTGTTAGGTTATAGATGGACTTGATGATCTTAAGGTCTTTTCTAACCAGGTGATTCTATGATTGATGAAGTGGCTCCTGGTACAGCTTCTGGTACAGCTTTGCACTGATATATTTATGTGAATGATTTGTATTTCAGATTTCTCTGTATTTATCTACTTTTAGCAGCAAATCTTTCTCAGACCCAGGGATCCCAACTTTGTTCAGCCTTGCAGGCAGTGCAGTGACTCATTCCAGTCTTCTGCATTGTCTCTTTCTAGGCTCTCCCCAAGGCATCAGCAGCCTGTAAATGAATTGGTCTGGTTTGTAGTTTGTTTATTTGCTTTTCCCCTCGGAGGCAGCATGAGCAGTCAGGTGTGGGTGGATTTGTTCCTCTTCTTGGGGTTGTCAAACTCCAATTTTTCTAATTCAGGGTTAAATCCAGCAAAAAAGCCTGGAAGGAAGAGATGGAATGTTTGTTTAGGTCCTCCAAGTAATATTCTTTAGGGTGACTCATTTAAAGCTCTTGAACTTGGACATACTGACTTCAGTGCTTCCAAACTCCAGTTTCTCCTCCCCCTGCACCCGTATGGTTCAGTGCGTGGACAGATTGTGCTGACACCACCCTGAGCAGCTCCCCAGATGTCTGCCTGCTTTTTACACATAGAAGTGTGGAGCTAGTGACTTCACATTGGCCCAACACACAGAGGTATCCTTCCTTTTTTTGGGCATTGCCTATCTGTTGCAGGTTTGACTTTACACCTGGAGAAGTGATTTTGAAATGCCCTCATTCCAGTGGGGAATATCTTAGCACAGAAAAAGAAGGAGATGGAAAAAAGCAGGATTACCCTCCTCATCATCAATCACCCTTCAGGCTCTAATCCCTCTTCTGCAGCAGGGCTAGGAATCCCTCAAAGAAACAGATTGCAAGACAAAGGAAGAAAAAGCTTCCCTCCTTACTGGAACTCACCCAACCATCCTAGAAACATGGTCTGACTGAAAAACATTAGTCTCAAGAGGACTGAGAAGAATGGCTAGCCCAAATTGTTATGCTTATGAGGAAAAGAGAAAAATGAGGTTGACACAGTGTTAATGGGCAATATCTGCTGTCTATTTATGAAAAGATTTGGGCCGTATCTGCAGACTTAAGCTTAGGCAGTTTTATGGTGATTCTGGTTTTGGGTTGATTCTGGTAAAAGAAGAATTTCTTGGCTCCATCTCTGTTCAGGGGAGAGAAGAAAACCTATGCCCAGGTAGTGGTTCAGCGCACCAATAATTAATGACAGGCTAATAATTTAAAGGATAATTAATAACAAGATCTCTGCACTGCTCCCTGATCCTCCTGATGCTGTCTATTTTCTGCTCTCAGCCTGACTTACATGGCCAAACTATTTTTAGATCAGAGGGAAGAAATAGGATAACATACTGTGATGGTAAAAGTGGCATCCTGAGTGCTTAGGAAAGAGACTGAGGAGGCTTCTTTTCACAGTCTCACAGTATATCAGAGGTTGGAAGGGGACCTCAAGAGATCATCAGGTCCAGTCCCCCTGCCAGAGCAGCATCACCCAGGGCAGTCTGCACAGGAATGCATCCAGGTGGGGTTGGAAAGTCTCCAGAGAAGGAGACTCCACAACCCCCTGGGCAGCCTGTTCCAGGGCTCTGTCACCCTCACTGGAAAGAAGTTTCTCCTCATGTTGAGGTGAAATCTTCTCTGTTCAAGTTTGAACCCATTGTTCCTTGTCTTATCACTGTGAACCACCCAAAAGAGCCTGGCCCCCTCCTCCTGACACCCACCCCTCAGCTATTGATAGACATTGATCAGATCCCCTCTCAGTCTTTTCTTCTCCAGACTAAACAGCCCCAGGGCTCTCAGTTTCTCTTCCCAGGGGAGATGCTCAAGTCCCCTAATCACCCTCCTGGCTCTCTGTTGGATTCTCCTATGCTTTCCAAACCAGTGAGGCTTGGCTGTCTCCATTCCTGCTAAGTACTTCCATGAATGAGTCTGTTGATGAGGTTTTCAGGTGGAGTAGGTGCTAATTAACAAAGAAGTAGCACTAAGCAGGCACCATCTAGTTATAAATAACTCCAGAAAATGTTGGTGGGGTTTTTTTTTTTTTCTTAATGAAACTGCTCATCTCTCATGGAATCATAGAATCATTTAGGATGGGAAAGATCATCAAGCCCAACCATCAACCCAACACTGCAATGCCAACTAAACCATGTCCTGTAGTGCTATGGCTACACTTTTTTTGAACACTTCTAGGCATGATGACTCCACCACCTCCCTGAGCAGCCTGTTCCAATGCCTGACAGCCCTTTCAATGAAGAAATTTTCCTATTATCCAAACTAAACCTCCCCTGGTGCAGCTTTAGGCCATTTGTTCTCATCCTACCACTTGTTACTGGGGAGAAGAGACCAACCCCCACCTGGTTACAACCTCCCTTCAGGTAGTTGTAGAGAGCACAAAGGTCTCCCCTGAGCCTCCTCTTCTCCAGGATAAACAACCCCAGCTCCCTCAGCCACTCCTCACAGGGCTGTGCTCCAGACCCCTCCCCAGCTTTGTTGCCCTTCTCTGGACACATTCAAGCAACTCAACATCTTTCTTCTGCCAGGCAGCCTTCCAGCCCCTCTGCCCCAATCCTGCAACATTACAGGGGATTGTTGTGATCCAAGTGAAGGGCCTGGAGCTTGGCTTTGTGCAACATCAACTGTGACAGGACAAGGGGCAATGGATTTAAACTACAGAACAAGAGGTTCCACCTCAACACAAGGAGGAACTTCTTCACTGTGAGGCTCACAGAGCACTGGAACAGGCTGCCCAGAGAGGTTGTGGAGTCTCCTTCTCTGGAGACTTTCCATCCCCATCTGGATGAGTTCCTGTGTGACCTGTGCTGGATTCTCTGGTCCTGCTCCGGCAGGGGGCTTGGACTCAATGATCTCCAGAGGTCCCTTCCAACCCCTAACATCCTGAGTGATCCTGTGATTCTCATACAGCCATTCCTTACATCTTGTCTGAGTCTTTCAGCTTCAAGAGATTAATAGCAAAATTGAAATGTGAGTATGGGGAGCTCACACTTCTCACCCATTTTGGCAGACCCTGAGCTACACTGCTTTAGATTTTGGTGGCCACACATTCAGATATGCAAAAGTGCCCCCAGTGCAACACACAGCTCTTGACACATGTGCAGGAAGGGAAAAACAGAGCAAGCAAAGGTCTGATTTGTTGTTGCTCCATCTGGAGGGTAAACCTGACATTTCTATCTGCCAGGAGCAATTTATTGTGGAGCAGACCCGCAGGGAAGGTTTCTCCATGCTAAATCAACCAGCAAAAGAAATGAACCTCGTGTTACAACCAAGGAGGAAAATTAATCACAGCCTACATGTCTGGGTGCATAAATAATTTAAATGTAAGCAGCTCCAATTTCAATATATTAAACCAAAACCTCCCCAACAGCCCTGTGAAAAAAAATGCCAAAAAACAAGACACTGTTAGTAAAGAAACTGAATACATGCAAGTGCAGGCTTGTTCTCTTTTGATCTTCAGGGAGAGAAAGCACTTTTTATGACCTACAAGGAAAATGACTGTGCTAATGATCATCTGGTGGTTGTTCTATCCCAACTAATATCTCTTTACTGGAGCTATGGTCGAATTCACTCACTACTTAACCCACTTTGCCCAAATAATTGTTCTAAAGAGTGCTGCCAATAAGCCAGGTCAGGAGTTTTAGGTGTATTACTGGAGGTAGAAAATGTTTTCTCTGCTTTACTGAGGTATTGTGGATTTGTGTTTTACTTACAAGGTAACCTTCACTAAGTGCTAATGTAGCAAGTGTAATTACATCCTTAACAACAGCAAAGTCCTTTCTGCTCATGAGTGTATTTTCAGGTTATAGCACTCAAGGTTTCCACATGCACTGCTGACCAACATTTTCTCATTACAAGGATTTGTATTAAAGATTAACACAGAACACAAAACCCCAGCAGCTATGTGTATTTTTAGGGCAAGAATATTGGGAATGCTGTGAGGTGTGCATTTCAAGCAAGCTAGCAGAACACTAGGAGAAAAAAAAAACATCACCAAAAGGGTTGTCAAGCCTGGAACAAGCTGGCCAAGGAAGTGGTGGAGTCTCCATCCTTGGAGGGATTTTAAAACCATGCAGATGTGATGCTGAGGGACACGTTCAGTGGTGACCTGTCAGGGCTGGGCTGGACTTGATCTTAGAGGTTTCTTCCAACCTAAAAAATTCTACAGGTCTGTGATTCTATAATTGTTGCTACTTTCCTCCTCCAGCTTTGAGAAGAACTGAGTTTGTGTAGCAGCTTTTCCTCCTCATCATATCTTGTTACTGACATTTCCACCCACAGTACACATTTGTGCTCACAAAAGCTTGGTATGAATTTTTTTTGTCTTCACTGATATGAAAGGAACCAGAGCAGCTGTGCCTCAGAAGGTCCTAAACTTAAACCTTTGCAGAGCACTTCACATCCATTTGGTCTCTCTGAAGTCCTTCTTTACAGTTCTCTTGCCACACAGTCTGGGAGAGGAGGTCTTTGATGGTGGACATGGAGCCCCTTCCAAACAGAAGAATTGGTTCAATGTCTGCTCTGTCAAAAGTTTGTTTGCAAAGTCCAATACCAGACAATCTGGAGTTATTCAAGCGTGCTACACTTCTGTTGCCTCCATTTATCTACTGCACATGGACAGATGAATTTCCTCCTAAACTGAGTTAACTACATTGACAACAGCTCCCTAGAAAGGATTTCAAATGAGTACTACACAGCAGATACATTAAACTGTTTGAGAGGACTTTCCCTCAGAGAGTCAACACTGCCATCATGATTGCTCTTTGCTTTCTGTTTACAAAGTTGACAAGAGTTTTCTTTGCTCTGACCCACTTACTAGAGAGAAAACACTGGGCAATGAAATGTAGGTTTTCAGCTTATCTCTGTGGAGAGACTACAGCTTTGCAGAGAGAGACCTTGGGTGAAATGTTTTGCCATGTTTGGTGGCTCAATTCCAGGCTTGAAAGGGGTTTGTCAGCCACATTCTCCTGGCTGATGGTGGGAGTTTGTACCTTCTCTGTTAGAAAGCAAATCTCTCTAACTGACAGGTTCACATCTGAGGAGGTCCCTTTCCCTTTCCCTTTCCCTTTCCCTTTCCCTTTCCCTTTCCCTTTCCCTTTCCCTTTCCCTTTCCCTTTCCCTTTCCCTTTCCCTTTCCCTTTCCCTTTCCCTTCCCCTTCCCCTTCCCCTTCCCCTTCCCCTTTCTTTCCCTTCCCCTTCCCCTTCCCCTTTCCCTTTCCCTTCCCCTTTCCTTTCCCTTTCCCTTTCCCCTTCCCCTTCCCCTTCCCCTTCCCCTTCCCCTTCCCCTTCCCCTTCCCCTTCCCCTTCCCCTTCCCCTTCCCCTTCCCCTTCATCTTCCCCTTCCCCTTCCCCTTCCCCTTCCCCTTCCCCTTCCCCTTCCCCTTCCCCTTTCCCTTTCCCTTTCCCTTCCCCTTCCCCTTCCCCTTTCCCTTTCCCTTCCCCTTCCCCTTCCCCTTTCCCTTCCCCTTCCCCTTTCCCTTTCCCTTCCCCTTTCCCTTTCCCTTTCCCTTTCCCCTTTCCCTTTCCCTTCCCCTTCCCCTTCCCCTTTCCCCTTCCCCTTCCCCTTCCCCTTCCCCTTCCCCTTCCCCTTCCCCTTCCCCTTCCCCTTCCCCTTCCCCTTCCCCTTCCCCTTTCCCCTTCCCCTTCCCCTTCCCCTTCCCCTTCCCCTTCCCCTTCCCCTTCCCCTTCCCCTTCCCCTTCCCCTTCCCCTTCCCCTTCCCCTTCCCCTTCCCCTTCCCCTTTCTTCCTTAGCAGCCAGACACATGCAGCCATTTCCTCACACCAGCCCTAATAACTAACCCAGCTGATGAAAGCCAAAACTTTCCTCTGAGGTAGTGAGAGCCCAGAACTGAGCCATGCTCTGTAATTTTGATTTCAAGCTTAATCCTTGTCCAGTCTTGGCCACAATGCAATAATCAGAAACTGCTGGTGCCTGGCCAGCAATGGAAGCAGGAAAAGAGCAAACCATGCAGTGTTCTTCCTCAGATCAGATAAATGTGATTATAAATAACCTCCTCAAACAGATCCTTGGAAGTGTGAATATCATGACCCAAGAACAGGGTGAGTTCAAGATTCAGCCAAGAGGACAAGGTCAGACAAGCTTTGGCAGCAGCAGAATCAGGCTGAGTAACTTGCACTCATGGTTACTGCTGTCTCAGCCAGAGCTCTGCGAGTTGTGAGATGTGTGTGAACCTTCTCCCATGTTTGGCATGTTCTGAAAAGCTGAAGAGCCCACTGGAATAGATCCCAGTGAGCCCTCTGGAGATGTTGAGCTGAGGGATGTGGGTAGTGGTGCAATTGGCAGTGTTAGGTTAGTGGTTTGACTCAATATCTTAAAGTAACAAGTGACAGGACAAGAGGAAATGGCATCAAGCTTCACCAAGGGAAGTTTAGATTGGATATTAGAATTAATTTCTTTACTGAAAGGGCTCTCAGGCATTGGAACAGGCTGCACAGGACAGTGGCAGCATCCCCACCCCTGGAGGTATTTAAGAGTTGTATAGACACAGTTCTCAGGGATATTGTTTGGTCAAGGACTTGTGAGTGTCAGGTTAATGATTTGACATGATGATCTTAAAGGTCTTTTCCAACTGAGGCCATTCTGTGCTTGTGTCTTTTCCATCTTCCACCATTCCATGATTCTGTGACTCCTGCCTGTGGACTAAACGGGACACAAAGAGAGAGGGCTGGAGTTTAGTGGAGAATGAAATCAGGTAGGTACTGACTTGGTGGGAAATACATGATGGGATACGCAATGAAAATGCACCCAGCCCAAAGGAGAACTCACATCACACACACAAATTTATTCTGTGTAATCAATTTCTTCATCACCACAGACTGAAGCCAGGTCTCTACTTTTTTAGCTGGGAGCAGGCAGGAGGTAATGAAATATTATGGCTTCTAACTGCTCTATGCCAAAGAGCTCAGTGTTAAGTGGCTGATAAGAAACAGCCATTGATTAGGCATCTAAGAGACATAAATCTGTAAGGGTTGGGAGAGGAAGATTCATGACAGCAGCAGCAAACTCAGCAGTGGGGTCCTGTCTCTGGTATGTTCCTTCCTTTGCAAAATCAGATTCACATGTGGGTTCAGGTAAAAAGTGACACCAGGGTGCAGCCAGTTGTCAAGACTTGCCAGATGGCAGGGAAAGACAAACAATATGTGGGTGTTGGTATGACATGGTTCTCCAGTTTTCTTGGCGCTACTGCACCTTAAAAGCAGCTTCTCAGCTCCTACCTCTCCCCTCAGTTTCTAAGGACTTATGTCACCTGCTGGGAAAGTGAGAACTCTGCAGAACTAATGACATGCTTGCAGTGCTCACTTGTGTGACATCTTGGCTGGAGATCCCACTTCAAGCCTCCTTTCTCCTTAAGTGGAGTTGGTATAGTGACATGAGTCCTGTTTGCCCCCCAGGATGTCTATCTATCAAGATATGGAACTTCTGAGTTGGAGAAATTCTCCTCTTAGATGATGAAGTGTGCTTTAGAGCATCTTGGTCCCCTAAGAAGCTCAACAACCCTCAGGCTTACAAGTCAGATGTTTTCCTTCCCACCTCTGTCCCAGTCAATGTGCAATAAATATGCAGAATTGCTCTGCCAATGGAAAGCAGGAGTGATGTTGGCTGGTTTCAGCAAGCCAGGTGATTTCCTGTACTGTTAGGCTGTGTGTGGTAAGGGTTCAAGGCTTGGATCCCAGAGTGGAGATATTTCCAATGGGAGAGGTTCAGTCAGTGGTGTGCTGGGGAATGGAAGAGCTCTAGGAGAAGGTTCCTTGTTGAGCACCACAAAGAGCAAGATAATGCCACATAAATAAAACTCTTACCTTCTCTGGTCTTGGGCCACAAGGCCAGTTTGGTTCTGAGAATATCACTATGGGGGAAATGACAGTTTTGAGATGAAATTTCATCTTACCTGACTTTGTTCATATGACCCAACAACAAGTTGGGGTTATACCAACAGGAATGACCTGTCTGTGAGCACACAGCAGCAGCAGAAGAGGTTTCAAGGCTTTCAAAGTGTATGGGGTTCCAGCAGTGACACACTGCCTGGGCTCTTTGTGCCACACTGCCTTGTGATCCTTGGACAATCCAGAGTCTGACCTTCTCTGAGGGCAGTTGGACTCTCTCTGCAGACTGCACTGAGTTGCAGTTTAAACTTTATCCTCCCAGTGGGAGGGAATGGATGAAACTGGTTGCATGTGGAGTGAAGATAATGTAACTGCTAGAACTGATTCATGACATGGGAATTGCTTTAATGCCATGGAGATCATGAAAGTCTTCCTCCTGGCACCTTGCCATGGAAACCAGGGGGGATCAAAGCACTGGCCATTTCTCATCATGTGCTTTTCTTGTAGAGAATGAGGGTTTTGCAGTCAGGAAAAGCCACTCTGCTACTGAACTTACACAAAGAATCTGTAGGAGCCGAGCTCAGAAATGCCCAGGTGCACGTGAGGGCATGTTCCAGCAATCCCAGTGCAACACTCTGTGTCTAGGGAAAGCCATGCTGCCCTCACAGTCACCCAGGAGGGGTGGCTCTTGCTTAGAGGACATCGAAGGGAATGAAGATGCCTCCCACTTCTTAGGTGACCTTCATCAAAGGCACTCACACAAATCAATTTCTTGCTCAGAGGACATCGAAGGGAATGAAGATGCCTCACACTTCTTGGGTGACCTTCATCAAAGGCACTCACACAAATCAATTCCTGGGAAGTGATTGGAGTTCCTGATATAGAAGACATTTTTTTGGCAGTGTGTGATTATCATCACCTCTCTAGACACAGAATCAATCCAACTGGCTGATCTTCTCTTTCCCCAGCCCTTGCATCCTCTGCTTCTGATGTAATCCACAGAAGGATTCAGTGGAAGTCAGCATGCAACATATTTGCTTCTCAGAATGGCCCAGAGCATCAGGCTCTTTGTTTTTAAATGCAGGAAAGAGGGGCACACAGCAAAAACTTGTCACCCCTCATTGTAGCTTTGGCCTTTCTCAAGAGAGTGAACAGTGAGTGTAAATCAGCTTCAAATGGGGTGAGCTGTGGTACTAGCCCTGTGGACAAGGAAAAGCTCATTGACCTCTCCCTGTGATCAATTTTAGATGACTAATTATTGCTCACTTGTTGTTGCCTGCTAGGCATGTCCCCAACATAGGGGACAGGAAGGCTCAGGCTGTGTTGTGAGCAATAAAGACCTGAAAAGGTGGTGCTAAACTGGGCACCCAGCAAGGGTGAAACACAGACACAGAATTACGGACTCACAGAATGGCTCAAATTGGAAGGGATCTTAATGATCATCTAGTTCTAACTCTCCTGTTACTAGGAGGTTACCTCCCACTAGACCAGGTTGCTCAAAGACTCATCCAACCTGAGCTTGAACACTTCCAGGGATGAGGTATCCACAACTTCTCTGGGCAGCCTGTTCCAGGGTCTCAGTACCCTCATAGTGAAGAACTTCTCCCTAATGTCTACTCTAAATCTACCCTGCTCTAGTTTAAAGCCATTGTCCCTTATCCTATCATGCACAGGTAGATGCATGTTTTAGGTCACCATCCAAGGCTCAGGAGGTATCTGGGCACCTTGCAAGGTGAGAAAGCTGCCAGGGATGTGCATGCAGACCCCACAAGCTGAGCACTGCTGCTGTGTCTGCTGCTACAGGGACTAGTGTACAGGATGCCAGAGCTTGGCACACGCAGTGTCTGGAGGAGGCAGAGATAGAGCCAAGTTCATGCACCACCAGCTTCATGCAGTAGGAATGGAAAGGCATAGTCTGGAAGTCTCAATAGCCCTGTGCCTGAAAGCAGTGCTAATTTAAATGCCTTGCTAATGACTTGGACTCAACTAGCAGAGATCTGGAGGCTTTGCAAAATCCATGTGCAAACACCAGCCTACTTCTTTCCATGGAGAGAGCTACTTTCAGCTTAGAGAGTATGTGAAGAGATTTAAGTAAACAAATTTGTCTTCTGCATTTAAAAAAAAATTCCAATGAACCCTGCACTTCCGAAAATCAAGGCTTTCCTTTTGAGGTAGATAAACACCTTCAGAGGACTAACTTGAATTCTGTCCCAAAGGCAATCTAAAGCAACACCCAAGCAGCAGGATGTTTAGCTCCAGTCTCAGTTGTTGTGCTTCCCTTTGTCCATGCAAGCTGTTAATCACTCATATAATTACTGCTTGAGTCAGAGAGATTGTGTTTGCAGATGCAGGTGGTATGCAGGTACAGTAGTGAGGTGGGGTGGGTCAAGGGTCTGGAGGTAAGAGCTGCAGGCAGAGTGTTATCAAAAATAGTGTGGCCAGGAGGACTGGGGAAGTGATTGTCCACCTGCACTGAGCACTGGGGAGGCCACACCTCAAATCCTGGGTTCAGTTCTGGGTGAGGAGTAGAGGTCTCCAGATTTGATAGTGATTTGGTTTATCTGGATAACCTTACAAATTATGAGATCATAGAATCAGAGAATTGTCAGGGTAGGAAGGGTCCTCAAGGATCATCCAGTTCCAACCCCCCTGCCATGGGCAGGGACACCTCACACTACAGCAGGCTGCTCACAGCCACATCCAGCCTGGCCTTAGAAACCTCCAGGGATGAGACTTCCACCACCTCCCTGGGCAACCTGTTCCAGTATCTCACCACCCTCATGTGGAAGAATTTCTTCCTAACATCCAATCTGAATCTACCCATTTCTATTTTTTTCCATTCCCCCCAGTCCTATCATTATCTGACACCCTAAAAAATCCCTCCCCAGCTTTCTTGAAGGCCCCCTTAATTTCATCATGCCTAACTAGGCAACCACCTTAACCAGTTTATTACCTTCTCCTTTGTGTTTCCTCCTCTCTGTGTCTTCCTCAGGACTGAGAAAAAAAAATAGAAGTATCAGCTGGAATGTCTTAGACACAATGTCTTCACAATGGTTTTATTGCTTGTTTTCAGCAGTGTCAACCACAGAGAAGAACCTCCTCTGAATCAAGGAGATGTACCAAATACAAAGGAGAAAACAAAGAAACAAACAAACAAACAAAAAAGAAGTAGCCAATTCCTTGCATATGTACAGAGTCAGAACAAAATAAATAACATCAGGCAAAAGGCCATGAAAGAAGGCAGAGATTTCACCTGTGCTGAGCAAGCAGGCCTGTTCTCACTGGCATGAAGAATACATCACAAGCACCTAGGTACATAGAGCCCACAGAGAGTGATCCTCTGTTCACAGCCAGTTTCCATCACTCTTTGCTGTCAAAGCCTATTTACAGGAGGGCAGAGCAGAGGAGCTCACAGTTTGAGTGAGAAGAGTCAGTTTGGCACCAGATACTGAACAACAACTTGAGGTGTTTGAAACACAGCCTGAAAAAAAAATCCCCTTTGGAATTCCAAAGTGCCTGTTGAAAGTTAATTTATCATCATCAGAGTATCAAAAGTGTGGTGGGTTTATTTTTTTTTTTTAGCTGCTGTTCAGATTTCCTCTATATACAGATGTACAAAATCCTCAAAACTGGGTTATAAAACACTAGTGCTCTGCTGATGCCAAGACATTTGTCCTCAAGGCTTGACCCTCAAAACCCAAATGGATATTATTTCCCTTACAGATCTCTTATGTAGTTTCCAGTCACAATGTTTCTGTCTTTTTCTCTGTGATTTCACAGTATGCTAGAAATAGCTGAGGTTTCCAAGCCAGGGCTCTTCAGTATGTATCACAGCACCATGCAAGCAAACAGGGAGCTAGGACATTCAGACAGTAGGAGGTGGAAGAGATGGTCCACGGGCCCAGAAGCCTCCTAATTCCTAAAAGCCATGGTTTACAACCATACAGATCTCCAGGGGAAATAGCAAAATCAGTCACTGTAATTATACCTCATCAGACTCGTGTGTCAATATGGAGTTTGGAGACAGGGGGAAAAGTTGACTGACTGAGAGAAAATGGTTTGAAATCCATGCTGTTCTGGATTTTGGGGCAGCTGACTCCATGCACCAGGCTGGGACTTCGTTCTCTTTCCTGTTACATCAGTTTAGTTCCAGAGCGATACCAGCAGAGTCATTCCAAATTGATAGGGCTGTATGCAAGGCCAAGAGCTTGGCCTCCAGCTCTCTGAGCCTCATCTTCAATCAAGAAGCGTTTTGGTCCTTGCCACCATAAGCATCCCTGTGTGAAAAGTGCAAAGTTGCATTGTGAGCCAGGGAGCTCAGGAATTCAGTCCTTGTCTCCAAGAGCTTGGCACATTGATTGGTGCAGGGATGCCTTGGGAGGAAGCAGAGGGCTGTGCCAACACCCTAGTCAAGATCTTTTCTTCAGCCACACACCCTGCCTGAAAGCAGAGTGGCTCAGAACAGAGGGGAGGAAGCATGTTTTACATGGGCTTTGGTGTTAAACCTTGGTTCATCTGCCAGAGAAGAGAGAGTGCCTGGCAGACTCCTTGTTTCTGATACCACAGAGATTTCCACAGCCCATTTATCAGAGCAAGCTGGACTGGTGCAGACAGAATGAAATAAGCTTCACCAGGACATGGACTGGCATTTCCCAGTTTGAGAGATTCCCTTTTAGTCTGAAAATATTTCACATTTCCTGCAGAAACCCACTGGGGACTTGCCCTGTTTTAACACTGAAGATGGAAGGAATGGAGACAAACCAATCCCACCAACCCCTTTAATCCCTGCCATGGAGCCAAGTGCTGCTCACTGCTGAACTTCCTTTGGGAATTCATCTTGCTTTTCCCAATCTACTGGCAGCCTTTTGTTACTCAGCAGGTACATCTCTCCCTGGATTCCCATCAGACTGGAGCAGAGATTTGGGTTCAATCCCTTCACTTCTACAGCCCTGGGACAGTTACCACCATGTCCCATTGCTTCTGTGATGAATAGGGATCAAATGGAATGCTTGAGAGAGACATAAATTTGCTGATTAGTTAATGCACTGATTAGTTAATGCACTAATTAGTTAATGGTGATTAGTTAATGGTGATTAGTTAATGTTCACCAGCAACACCTACATTGAGGAAAATACAACTGCTTCCCAGGCAGAAAAAATAAAATACAGTAAAAAAAAAAAAATCTAAAATAAAATTACAAATAAAATAAAATTACAAATAAAATAAAATTACAAATAAAATAAAATAAACCAAATTCAAATAAACCCAAATAATTTAGATATTCTTTCTGCTGTGGGATCCTTTTTTCATTCCATAACTCCACTAACAATGCTGATTTTCAAACCTAGTTTCAAGTGAATGCCCTGAAATTCTGCAATGGCCTAGAAGCAGTTCTCTGCTCTTTTTGAAACCCTCTCATGGTCCTCCTCTCATTTCTTGTTGCTTATAGGTGGGTCACAGAGCAATACAGGTCCCAGCTGATGATAATTATCTACAGTCTGATGTTAGCATTGACCCTTGCACCTGCAGACCTTGAGAAAATAACAGATATTTTAATTGTTTCATACTTATTAATAACTGATTCATAGTTTAATCATAGAGTGACTCATTCACAGGAGGGGGTTGATGTCTCACTGGTATAAAAAGAGATTAAAAAGTTCCAGGCTGAAGAAAAAGAGATTATTCTAAAGGTAAATTCCAGTTTTATAGAACCATAGAATGGTTTGGGTGGGAATGGACCTATAAAAGTCATCCAGTCCAACTCCTCTGCAGTCAGCAGGGACATCTCCCACTAGAGCAGGTTGCTCACAGCCCCAGATAATCTGACCTGGAATGGTTCCAGGGATGGGACATCTCCCACCTCTTTGGACAACCTGGGTTAGTGTTTCACCATCCTCACTGGAAAAAAAAAAAATCTCTTCCTCTAATCTCAACCTCCCTCTTTTGGTTTAAACCATCACCCCTTGTCCTGTCACAACAGGCCCTGACACAAAAGATTGTCCCCATCTTTCTTGTAGGCTCCTTTAAGTACTGAAAGGCCACAAGAAGTTTCATGCTGGTGTAATTCAGGAGTCACTGAAGTGAACTGCTTGGTGCAAGGGGGATCAGACTTTGTATTGATTTCTGAATAGAGTTCTCATATCTAAATTCATGATCTCCAACCACATCCAAAAGTCTGTCTCAGCCAAATATGCCTCAGCCAAGTATGCCTCTCAATTTTATTTTGCAGAAAATTAATGTAGGTGCTTCCACTGGAGTCAATCCTGTCTTCCAGCAGGGGGAAGGGGGTCAGACTGGTGTGTCCTGAGCAGCAGCACCAGGCCTGAGCACCACCTAGTGTGTTCTGCACAAGGACAGGGCAGTTTGGGTTGTTTGGGTTTGGGCTTGCAGTTTGGGTTGCACTGAAGTCCTAGAGCTCCATTTTATTGATGAGTTGGATGAGAAACAGAGCAGAGGAGTCCAGACAATCAGTCCAAATTCCTGTGCTAAGCCAGCTAAATGACAGCTTGATCCAAATGTCATTGTTCACTTGATTGCTCATATCCCCAGAGTGAAAAGCTCTGATTTCACACTGACTCCTCTGATCTCCTGAAATATGAGGCCAAGGCAGCTGGGCTGGTAGCTCTGCTCTGCCTGCATCATGAATATTGCCATGCCTGTCACAGCAGGTACACTCAGCACACTCAAACACCCTTGACAACATAATGGTGATGTGGCTGCACATTGGGTGATGAAATAATTGCAGGGAAGATGCCTGGAGGCACTGCTCCTGGCATGTTAATGTAAGTCAACATCTTCTGAAGGAGCCCCTCAGTTCAAGCCACATCCTATCTGAAGGCTCCTGCGTAGAGAAGTCTGCTGGTGCACCCCAAGGGCTGCAGAAGGCCCTGTGGCATCAGTAAATAACCAGGCAAATTGTTCCCTGTCATGTCTCTATAAGGCAAGCCCATCCCTGCTGCCTGTGACATATGGTTGATACTGGCACAGGTTTGCATAGGGCTGACATGGAATAGAAGCTGGAAATGGGAAGCAGAAGGTCCCTCCTGCAAATGGAGCTGCAAGCACAGGAAGGGGGAAAGGGAGGTGAAGAAGAACAGAGTGAAAATGCACAAGGCTAGTCACTGCTCATGGATCTTTTACCAGTGGTGCTGCCTAAACCTGGTGGGAAGGGTCTCCCTCACATCTCACAAGGTTGCTGGTGATGGTGCTGCATTTACACTCAGTGGCCCAAACCCCTCCTTTGCTTCTCTGGGGCCTGGGATTTAAGTTCACATTTTAGGCACCTCAATGGATGCATTATCAAGACTAGGCAGAGCTTCTCTGCAGCCCATCACTTTTATGGGGGGCACAATAGCCACCAGTATAGATAAAGAGAGTGAATGACTTGGCAAATCAAATGATCAGTCAAATGTCACCCAGACAGATGTTGCTTACAAACTCTGAACCACTGAGAAGAAGCATTTTACACCAAATGGAAAAACTTAGAAGCTGAAAGTAAGCTTTCCCTTGCTTCTTCTGGGCTTTCTTGCAAGTAGTCATTCACCTTATGAAATGCATAGCTAAGCCAAAAGCTTGCACAGAAGAATTGGTGGGACTGGTGGGGACTTCTCCAGTATCTTCTGTGTGAAGCCTAATCCAGGTCTGAAAGCACTCCTCAGGGTGACAGCAGCACCAAACACAAAGAGGGTCCTTTCTTCTGAGGACCTCATGGATATTTCCATGGGACCTTGTTCCTGGGGTGGCATGGCATAAGGGCACTGAAAATGCAAGCAACATGGGGACACTTCAAGCATCTAATTCTCTGGATTTGGGGGATTTGGGAACTGCTAAGAGAGGGCTTCAGTGACCTTCTGGCACATCAGTGTTGGATTCTAAGTGCTAATGGTACAGCTTCAGTGTAATGGAGCCAGAACAAAGATGATTTGCACCTAGCTAGCCTGGGATCTTGTCAACATTTGAATTCCAGGACCATGCAGCTCATTATGACTATCTTCACAAGATCTATCTATCCTCTTAGGTTTTTGCAGGCTGGGTATCCACTGTGGCAGCATCTGACTTAGCTGACTGAAAATTCATGACCTGAAGTCTACCCTTCCCAGTTGTACCAGAGTATCTCATGCTCTTATGAACTGCGGTCTTTTATGCTATTCTCAGTCTCACATGTGGAGAATTATTCAGGAAGGATTGAGCTCAGATGATAACAGATAAAGCTCTGGGGATGGTTACAGCATGGAACAACCACCCTCCCAGAACTGAGAAAAGAACTGGATGTCCAGACCTTCAGCTCTCCTCTTGTGCTCCGTGTCGTTTGTTGGCAATGAATCACAGACGCTTAAAGGCAAGCAAGCAAGCAAGCAGAACAAATCCCAAACTGACCAAGTTAAAGATGCTTCAGAGAACTACATTTCATTATGAAGAAAAAGAAGTCCAGGTGCTGTTAGTACCTGGTGCCTAAATTGAGATCTCTGACCTCTGAACAAGGAGTCCACCTTCCTGTCCAGGTACTTTGGTGACCTAAACTCTCCTTCATGAGGAGAGAGCTATGATGCATTACAGTAGGATGACAGCAGCCCAATTATTAGAACCTCTAAGATCAAGTCCAAATATCAACCCAACACCACCATGACCAGCAAACCATGTCCCAAAGTGCCATATCTACATGGTTTTTGAATATCTCCAGAGATGTTGGCTTCCTTGGGCAGCCTGTTCCAGTGCTTGAAGAGTTTACATGTCAGCTGGACAGGGATTTCCCACACCCAGTGTAAAACTGCTGCAACCCCAAGTGATGCAGTTGGGTGGGACTCAAACATGCATACCTGCACCCTTGTCTTGTCTGTTATAGAATCATAGAATGCATTGAGTTGGAAGGGACCTTTAAAGCTCCCCTAGTCCAACCTTCTTGCAGTCAGCAGGGGCATCTTCAACTAGATCAGGTTGCTCAGAGCCCCATCAAGCCTGATCTTGAATGGCTCCAGGGATGGGCTCTCCACCACCTCCCTGAGCAACCTGTTCCAGTGTTCCACCACTTTTCAAAGTAAAAGAAGAAACTTCTTTCTAATGTCCAAAGAACTTCTTCTTGTTGTTCAGTCTTCTAATTGTCTGTTTTTTGCCTGAGTTTGGGACTGTGGGGGATTGTCTCAAATGCGTACCTGGAGCATGAGCTGCCTGTGATGCCCTGCAAACTGCCAGCCTGGCATGTCTGAGCAGGATTTGGTTTCACACTTTTCCTTCACCCTTCCACCAAGAAAGGAAAAGAATAAAATAGCAGCTCCTGTGGTTTTAACAGGATCTCTGTGTGTTCCTCAAGTAGGGATTGCTCCTATGTGGAAGCAAAGTAAAGGAGGTACAGGACACATCCACATCTTAAAGATCTCCCAACGCCTTCATCGGAGGAGGAAAGCTGTCTGCAAAAGCTGAAGGTATCTCCTTCACTCCTTCCCGACTCCCAGGAGTGCCAGTTACATGCTGAGACAACCTGGTCCTGATGAAAGCCATTCTGCTTGCTGCTGGGACACTAATTTTCTTTCATCTGGAGAGTGGCTCCTCCACAGCAGGTCTGATTCAATTAAGGATTGAAGCAGGGTTCTACATCTCCCTTTCCTGGCAGTGTGTGCTAAGCAAGTGCAAATGAATTACAGACCAATTGTATTCCCCTGATCCCTCATGCACCAAGATCTCTGGGTGGACTTCAAAAGAAGAAACACCCCAGCTGTGCTCTGCTTTTTGGCACCTGTACCTGGTTTTTATACATGCAAATCAAGTGTCCTGCTCCTTGAAAACAACCAAACACAACACAGTGTCATGAGCACAGCACAGAGAAGGGCATTCAAGCTGCCCCTTCTCAGCCACCTGCTTTTCCAGAGGGCACCCAAAGTGCTTGGAAAGCTTTTGCTAACAAGGATGGTGGGCAATTAGCACAACTTACTGCAGAATCCTCTGAGGGGCTTTCCTGGACTGCAGCTTCATCTTCACGTGTAAAAAGCAGAGGCAGGGACCACGTGCTGGCCTCTCCCCTTCCTGCTCCTGTTACTCCTGTCCCTTCTCCCCATGACCCCAAGTCTGCCTTTGGTGCCTTATTGCCACCTCTTATCATTGAGACTTTTGGCACATTCATAGATTTGGCACAGTCATTTTTTTTTCCTGCTTCTTGCCTCCCTCTCTCCTTTACTGGCTCATTTATTCAAAAGTGCAAATGATCTGTGTCAGAGATGCCAGTTCTGGTAAAGCCACCAAGGACTCAGGCTCTCCCCTCCCTCACCCCCCATACTTCATTATGTATGACACATCAGGATCTCCCAGGCTTTCCTCAAGTGAATGGGACCTTTACTCAGTGTTATCAACCCCTGAGGGCTTGAAACTTCAGAGCTGAAGGTCTGGAAAGAGGAAAAGTATTTCTCTGCCTCTCAGCTTGTCTGATCTCGTCCTGGATGCCAGAGGCTTTTCCAGTTGTGTGTCCTCTGTTGGCTCATGTGGAGAGTGTCATTTCACAAGGGTTTGTCATCGGATCACTGAATCCCTCTGTCTCGCAGTGTTTCTCTTGGGTGTCCAGCGGCTGGAGAGCCTCTACCCATCACACCAGCGAGAATTCAGCCTGGAAGCCAGAGCACCGGCGTGTCTTTGGTGAGCACTTGGTCAGCATGGAGATCTGGGTGCTGAAGTTAGTTCCATTGCTGCCTAAGGAAGGGTGGTGATACTTCATGTCCGAGCCCAGGAACCGTTCCAGGTGCCACCTCCGCCACTTGCGCTTCAGTTCCGCTTGGACCTAGGTGGTGGAAAGACAAAAGTGTCAGCACAGGGGAGCACCTCCTACTGCTCTGACTTGGTTGTGTGAGCAGCCACAGCTGACCCTCCTGCCAAGGGGCCAAGGATTTGTTTATTAAGGTCACTAAACACAACCCAACCAGAACTTTTAGCCACACAGAAGAGAGGTGACAATCCAGACAGTGAGTGAACAACAACAGCTGAAATCCCTGAGCTGCAGCAGAAAGGAGAGCACAGAGAATTTCTTATCTGGGACAGCCAAGGTGCCTGGCTACTTCCCTCACCCCTGGAAACATTCCAAGAGTGGTTGGATGCAGCTCTGAGCAATGTGCCCCTGCTCATTGCAAGGGGTTTGGATTAGATGACCTTGAAAGGTTCCTTCCAGTTCAAACCATTCTATGATTCTACTTAACTTTAATGGCAATATATTCTACACTTAGTGAGCATAGTTAAGATTATTTTTAACACTGCTGTGGTTTTTGTTTGTTTGTTTGTTTATGTTGTCCAGATACAACTGATTTAACCATAACTTCTTTGCAAAGCTGTCAATACAGCTGTGGGGTTTTTTGGTAGATGCTACTAGTTCCTGCTCAGGGAGTTTACAGACATGGGCTGGTTTATACTGTGCAGATTCAATACCTGAACAATTCTGGCCACTCTCCCTGTCTCTTCTTGCAGCCTTCCAGTCCAAATTTTTAGGTAACAGTGTGAATTAGATAAACCAGCTCTGTTTGAGGGTCTCTGGGATCAGCAAGCTGGAACAGCACACCAGGATGCAAACTCCTGGACTGGAAATGTGGCAAAGACAAGATCAATGCCTGTAAGGTAGGAATATGTTTGCCTGGCACTACTCTGTGTCTAACAAGTCACATCAACGCCAATATGAGCTTTGGATCATTCATAAGTTTGGTGGCCCTGCCCTGCTCCACACAGGCTCACAGGCAAAGGTCTCTGCTGGAGCTGGGCAAGCTGCCCTGTGTGAGGTACACAAAAGCAGCATCAGAGCTCCAAGAGAGCAAATTGTGATTCTGGACACTTTTTCTCTCCCTGGGAAGCTGGAAAGCAAACCCAGATGACAGCTGCTTCTTGTCCGTGCTCAGTTTATTGAGCTGAGAGTGCTCCAGCTCCAAGCAGATCCAAGTTTTCAGTTGCCCACATCTACTATGGCCTCTGTGATACAGGTTTAATCAGTCCCTGCTGAATTCCTTGCAGGCAGATGGAGCATGGTACACCAATACCACTGCACTAATGAGCCCCCATCTTGACAGTCAGTCTGATTCTGTGGAGGTGTAACACGTTGAGGTGTTAAGCATGAGCAGGGCTGAGAAGATGGGCTCTATCCTTGCCTGCTGAAGGTAGTCCTTTTAGATCAGAGCTCTCTTGATTCTGCCTCATGGTGGATTCAGCAGCAGCAATACAACACAAAAAGTCATAATATGTTTCTTTAATGGTGGTATAAACTCTCAGGTCCATGGTTGAGTTGTTTTGCTGGAGTCAGAGGTTTGACTTGAATGTTTCCCCCTCAGTATGGTAATGTCAGGAATGGGACACCTCTCAATCAACTCTCCACAAGTATTCAATAGCTGCAAATGCTGTTGGTCTTACCTCTCCATTGAGGAAGCAGTAGAGCACAGCCACCACAAATCCCTAGGGAGAAGGAGAGAACAGGCTTTTAGCACCTCTCAGAAGAGTATAACTCCTGGGGCACTGAAAGGTGCCTCCTAGAAGTCACTTGATTGCATTTTCCCTATAAAAGCAGCAGGGAAAGCTTAGTTAAAGTACCTTGCAGCAGATGTGTGTGTTTTAGTTCAAAGTTTGCTGCAGATTGGTGTTTGAAGCCACCAGTAGACAGCTTTAACTCTGAAGGGCACTTGGTCATTCAAACTGGGGCACTGGAGAGAACTGGATGGGATACTAGATCAAATTTTCCTCCATGGTCTTTCCAGCTGAAGCTGGGGAGATCTAAATATGCTCACTACTGCATCATCAAGGCCAGAATGATCTTAGACATGATGTGGGGCTAAAGTGTTTCTTTCCCACCTGCCCTGCAGGGACACCTCATTTTTGAGAATGCCAGCTTTCACTGCACACAGTCAAACAATCCTCTCTAGCCTTCCTGGTTGCAAACACTAAAGACAACTTAAAGACACTACACTCCCAAGTGAGTACAGATCCATTTCACAGAATTAACCAGGTTGGAAAGGCCTTTGAGATCATCCAGTCCAACCTATCACCCAGCACCATCTAATCAACTAACCCATGGCACTAAGTGCCTCATCCAGTCTTATTTTAAACACTTCCAGGGATGGTGACTCCACCACCTCCTTGGGCAGCACATCCCAATGGCCAATTTCTCTTTCTGGGAAGAATTTCTTCCTCATATCCAGCCCAAACCTCCCCTGGTGCAGCTTGAGACTGTGTCCTCTCCTTCTGTCACTGGCTGCCTGGGAGAAGAGACCAATCCCCATCTAGCTATGACCTCCTTTCAGGTAGCTGCAGATGGCAACAAGATCTCCCCTAAGCCTCCTCTTCTCCAGGCTAACCAACCCCAGCTTCCTCAGCTGCTCCATTTGTCTCCCTCATAAGAGATGCCAGATGTGGAGTGATGATGCTGTAGGCAGGGACATGAACTCATTCACTACTCAGTGAAGGATGGCACTGACACAGGTATGGTACATGGTGACCAAGGGATCCTGCCTGCAGGCTGTGAGAACACAAAAGGGCTAGAGCTGAGTAGTGGATGGATTCAATGTGATGAAATACATCAGTAAGAGCTTCTTCTCATGCAAGCTCAGGGCTGAGGTTAACAGCCCAGCATGGGCACTGGCTGAAGTGAAGCATGTGGGAGGGTCTAAGAAGCAAACTCCATCAAGGCTTCCTAAAGATTCATATGGAGGACAGCCCCATGACGCATCATCATGCAGAACCTGCCTCCTATGACAATGAACTGGAATCCTGCTTGAGCAGGATCTACAGGCATGACTTGGCTTATTAACAGAGGAGAAAGTTCATGCATGTCAACTGACTAGGCTTCAGTAACGTTCAGAAACACTGCTCCCAAAGCTGATCTAGCTCGTCATACACCATGTCAATAAAACATAAACTTCACTGAGATGCTAATTTTTCTCCCTTAAGTACAAAACTTCCCAGGGTGACTAACTTATAGAGGTACATTCTCTTCTTATGTGCCAAAAATGAGGTGAGAGAGAATCTCCTTCTGGAATTCCAGGAGGGAAAGTATCAAACTGTCTTCCATAGTGGCCAAACTGGGGTGAGGAGCTTTTTCACCAAAGGTCTAAGAGTAGTATTGGGCATATCCAGGGAAAACTCAGCTCACATGTTTGCTTGTTCCCTTGTCCAGCTTGTAACACTTCTCCCTGCTGACTTCTCCCTGCTGACTTCTCCCTCTCTCCCATCTAGTGATGGCCCAAAGGGTGGCTTACCTGGAATGACCCAACCACGAGCTCAAAGACCAGCTTAACTTCTGCTTTGAAATTGTCAGGGAAGAAAGCAAACATGATGTAGTGAATGCCAAAGAGAGGGATCAGCAGCAAGGTGGACTTGGCCAGCCGCCTGTTGGAAAGACAAACATCAGTTCACAAGGGGAGAAGAAAGAGGAGCTAAAGGGTGAGTTGATGAGTAATCCTGCATCATGCAATCCCCAAACTTTAACTTGCTGCAGCACATCATGATGGTGTGGCCTGTGTCATACATGGTAAGAGCCTTTGCTTGTTCTTAGCAGATGTGATATAGGCCACTTTACCATGAGGTCCTGGGAACACAGAATCAGAGAATTGTTAGGGTTGGGAGGGACCTCAAGGATCATCCAGTTCCAACCCCCATGCCATGGCCAGGGACACCTCACACTACAGCAGGTTGCTCACAACCACATCCAGCCTGGCTGCAAAAACCTCCAGGGATGAGGCTTCCACCACCTTCCTGGGCAACCTGTGCCAGTGTCTCACCACCCTCATGGGGAAGAATTTCTTCCTAACATCCAATCTGAATCTACCCATTTCTATTTTTTTTCCATTACTCCCAGTCCTATCATTACCTGACACCCCAAAAAGTCCCTCCCCAGGGTCTTACAGCCTTTCAGCAGCAGTCTTGAGCAAGGCAGAATCAAGAGGCTGCCCTTGCCCAGAGGGAAGAAGTCTCTGGGGTACAGTGAAACTGAGGGTGTTGAGATAACTCCTTACAGCTTCACCTCCCCAGGATTCTTTGGATGACCTTAGGTGGGATGCAGTGGCTCCTGGAAGTGGATCCTCAGCTAGGGACAGTCATTGTATGGCAGTTCAGACTAACCAGGGTCCACGCTGGGAGCATTTCCACAGCCTTGCTTCCCTCCTCATTAACAGCTCTCATATAAATATTGACATGCCTCCAGCTAAGGTAGAACAATCAACACCAGACTATTTCCCCTTGGCCCACAGCCTGCAGGTGGCTGCTGATTTCAGATGTGGCAACAACATAAAATGTGACATCTTTATTCCTAGGAACTCCAATGGAGGTATTTCTTTCTCCTTCCTCTCTTCTTCCCCTCCCACCAGAGATCTTTTTGCATCTCTACAAGCTAAATCATCATCTAGTGCTGCCTTTGTTTGCTTGGGATTGCTGAAAATTACAGCTGCTGGGAGAGAAATGGTATGTTTAGCTCAGAATAATGGCAGGCTACTGCACAAAGAATGTCTCCAAAGGAGGGGGATGAACAGTATTAGTGCTTAATGGCATCAGGCTGGCTAATCAGAGGTCTAATTATGAAGAAATTATAATTTATTAAGTATAATCATTACTAAAATATAACTGAGGGAAATAAAATGAAGTCAAGGGCTTAAGGATGCTTTTGGTGGTTTTGGCTCCCATGATGACCCACATCTTTCCATGTCCCCCTTTCCCTTCTGGAGGAATTGAAGCTATGGCTGGGATGCTGGAAATATTTGTTCCTCCATCTGCAAACCCTTCACTTCCAACCCTTCATCAGGCTCAGTCCTCTCAGACCATCTTCATTTATTTGCCATCTGCATAACCCCCCTGGGAAGGCTGATGTGCCAGCTTTATGCAGATGATGCTCATCACTGTATCTCCCAGGAGACCTTTGCACCTTTTCCTGGGCCTGGCCCAAATACAGCTTGACATTGAGGTTGTGGTTGGAGGCTGTGGTTCCCAAGGGGATACCTGCTGACTGAAAGGCATCTGTGCACAACTCATGCCAGGCAAAATGAGTGTCTGTAGGAAGCCAAGGAACTTTCCAGCAATTTGCTGGATGGCCTAGTGCTGGGCCATCTCATTTGACCTATACTACTACCAAGAAAGGTTGGACCAGATGATCCTTGAAGTCCCTTCCAACCTGGCAATCTATGATTCTATGAATTTGCCTTTCCCACCACATCCCTCACTTGCAGGTATAACTTCCTGGGTCATGGTGTAATTTCTCTGAGGAAGCTAAAGCCTGGCTCTGCAGGAGGTAGAAATGCTTGGGAGAGTGTTCAAAGCTGGTCAAAGCTACCTGCTGGAATCTTCACTCATTAATTCCACTCACTGCATGGGCTGCACTTCTCAGATGGATATATTTGTTGACAAGTAATTTATGGACAACACATCTCCACTGTCATAAACTGAACCTTCTCCTCTCTTTGGGAGTGGACAAGAGTACATCAACATTTCAGTTGTGCTTCTTGAATGGATGATGGAAAAGCTACCCAGAAAACCTCTAATGATAAGATTTATCTTTGAACATGGAGAGAATGTAAAGAGATGAATTTTGCTCAAGGTTTCTGTGGCAGAAAACAACTTTTAGTAGCTTCAAATGCTGCTGTCCCATTCTTAGATGTCTCTGTCATCTCCAGAAAACTGTTTTGGGAGACTTGTTGTCACAGTGTCCAATGCATTAAAGCCCAGTTCCCTGCCTGTAGCATTAATGAGTGAGTCTGAAGCACACCTGCACATCCAGCCTGCAGCTAAACTGGAACTGGTTGGAATTGAACACCACCACTGTCAACATGTCAGCCTGCCAGGGGTTTGATGCAATAAACAATACAAAATAAACAAGAGAAGGAGGGAGAAATGCAAATGAGAGATCCCTGATGTTTTTAGTTTAAGATATATTCATCTCAGATTTGTTAGGATGAACTGTGATGGTGTGTTCTCCACTCAACCTGATCACATTAAGGACACCCACTGGTGGGATCCAGCCTTCAGGTTGGGACACTAGATGTTCATTTTCATAGGCAAATGTGGTGTCTCATGTTCCACTGAGATAAATACACTCAACAGGGACTTTCAGATGTTCCAGAGAATCTGGATGGTAGCCAGTTGCCACTGTATGGGTGTAAAAGTCCCCACTAGGTCCTGGCTCCTATGTGTAAAGTCTAGGCAAGTATCTCAAACCATAGAATCATAGAATGTTTTGGGTTGGAAGGAACCTTTAAAGGTCATCTAGGCCAACTGTCTTGCAGTGAACAGTGATATCTTCAACTAGAGCAGGTTGCTCAGAGCCCCAGACAACCTGGCCTGGAATATTTCCGTGGATGGGATATCTCCCACCTCTCTGGGCAATCTGGGCCAGGGTCTCACTTATTGCATTGTACAAAAAAACTTCTTCCTTACATCTAGCCCAAATTTCCTTCTTTTAACTTTAAACCATCACCTCTTGTCCTGACACAACAGGCTCTGCTAAAAAGTCCCTCCCCATCTTTCCTGTAGCACTCTTCAGGTACTAAAAGGCCACAATAAGGTCTCTCTGGAGCTTCTCTTCTCCAGCCTGAACAATCCCAGCTCTTTCAGCCTTTCTTCACAGGAGAGGTGTTTCAGCCTTCTGATCATTTTTGTGGCTCTGTGTCGTATCTCACACGGCTTGGACACCTAAAAATGATCAACTGATTCATTCCATACTGGGACTGAGATTTTCTTCTAGGTGGAGAAGGAAAGTGAGGAACTGTAGATGTGAAGATCATTTGTACTTCAGCAGTACCTCCTGCTTGGCAGGCCAGTGTAGAGAAGTGCTGGCTGTACTGCATTTGTTTATAAGGCAAAGAGAGCTCCTCCTGGCAGCTCCCACTTCATTGTAAAATGTGAAGTGAAAAGTCATGAACTCAAAGCCCAGCATGACCTCTGAGGTAATCTGGGCATTACCCTTCCAATGTGTCTTGGCAGCACTTCTGCTGAGCGGAACGGGAGCCAACTGCTCCAGGCTGCTGCTTAGCACTGGAACATATTTCAATATGCTGATTTAATCTAAGTACCTGGCCAAAGATGTTGCAATCCTGGGGGTACACAATGCCCAGTTGGAAGGACATAAAGAGAGGTGATAGAAAGCATGGGGCCTGGTAATGTTGGCGTGTTAGGATGAGAGAAAAAGAGGCAAGTGGCTTTGGCTGCTGGTGGGCGAAGTTAAGGTCAAATGCTGAAGTTTCCTTTCATAAATGGGAGAAGTTCTTGAGGCAGATGAAATCCATAATTTACCATCAGCAGAGAGTAAAATTCAGAGCCATGGTGGGTCAGTACTTAAGGACCATACTGAGATATCTATCTATCTATCTAATCTATCTATCTATCTATCTACTGGGCTGTATCAGGAATAGTGTGGCCAGCAGGACAAGGGAGGTTATTCTTCCCCTGTACTCAGCTCTGGTCAGGCCACACCTCGAGTACTGTGTCCAGTTCTGGGCTCCTCAATTCAAGAGAGATGTTGAGGTACTGGAATGTGTCCAGAGAACGGCAACGAAGCTGGGGAGGGGTCTGGAACACAAACCCTATGAGGAGAGGCTGAGGGAGCTGGGGGTGTTTAGCCTGCAGAAGAGGAGGCTCAGGGGGGACCTCATGGCTGTCTACAACTACCTGAGGGGAGATTGTAGGCATGTGGGGGTTGATCTCTTCTCCCAGGCAGCAGAACAAGAGGACACAGTTTCAAGTTGTGCCAGGGGAGGTTTAGGTTGGATGTGAGGAGGAAGTTCTTCACAGAGAGGGTGATTGTCCATTGAAATGTGCTGCCCAGGGAGGTGGTGGAGTCACCATCACTGGAGATGTTCAAGAGAAGCCTGGATGAGGCACTCAGTGCCATGGTCTGGTTGATTGGATAGGGCTGGGTGATAGGTTGGACTGGATGATCTTGGAGATCTCTTCCAACCTGGTTGATTCTATGATTCTATGATTCTATATTGTCTGCTGAGCTAGGACTAGGCCAAGAGTCAAAAACGAGCCAGCCTGGAGTTTTATTTTGTTTGCATTGAAGCCAGAATAAATCCATGCAGACAGGCAGATTTCCTGCAATCTTGGAATACTATGACTAAGACCTGTCTTAGCCACTGAGGCAGAGGCTTATAAATAGCCCCATTAAGGTTAACCTTCTATCCCTGAAATAAAAGTAACATGTCAAGCAAAACTTCTGAGAGGGTGCTCCTTTGGAAGAGCAAGGAGAACTGTGTTGAATTAATCCAATCTGCTTTAGGGGTATGCTTTAGCATAAGGAAAAGTTACCATGGATTCTCCTGAATGTATTAATTTTCTAGATGTCTCCTTGGAAAAAGGGAGGTTTCAGAAAAAACAAGCCCCATCAGAGTCCCTCTGCCTTCAGAATATATTAAGAAAAATTCCATTTTGTTTCATGGTCATTATTGTTGCTCTCCCTTTCTCATCATTAATCCCAGAAGACACCTCCTCACCTGTCATAAAACTCACATAAAACATGTCCTGCAAATGGCCCAGCTCCTGATATCTGATAGCCTTCAAGCAATTCACAAATACCTCATTCTGATCAGTGCAGACAGAGGTAACAATGAACTGAGACAAACAGGTTGCCCCCAAACCCATACAACACGGTGGAAAGAGTCCAGGACTTACGAATATTGGCTGGTTTCGTTGTGCCCAACGTCTGGAGAGTGCAACTTCTGCACTAAGATGCGAATGATGCAAATGAAGAGAATGAAGTTCACCTGTTGGGATGAGGAGAAAGAGAGAAAAATGAAAAAAAAAACCAAACAAACACCAAAAAAAGTGTGTTTTTCCTGGGGCAAAGAGCCAATCATTAGAAGGGAAATCCTTTCACTGCAATATTTTTTGCCATGGAGCAAGCTGTTGTTAAAAAGCCATGAGCAGAGAAGCCCTCTCTGGGAGCACATAGTAAACCGACACAGGGTGGCAGCCATCTTGGGCCTGACATCAGCCTGCTTGGGACTTTGTGTCAATACATCCCAAGTATGATGATGTCAAACCCATAGAGCACAGCTATGCACGACGTCCTGCTGCGCGGGGCAGTGCCGACGACAGAGTGGGGAAAGAGCCTTGGGAAATGAGCGGAGCGACGGACGTCAAAGCCCTCGGGAGACGGTGACAGGGGAGCGGCTGCTGAGCGTGTCAGAGACTGAGGTGGTGAGCCAAGGAAACCAAACCAAAACACACAGCAGGAGCCACTCAACAGGCCTCTACTCGAAGCTATGGGGCATGTCTTCTCTGGAGAGAAGCTGGAGACCTTTTTTATAGCAAGGGATGACCTCATCAACACAGCAGAAAATGTCCTCTCCTAGGATGTTAGACCAGAGGAGTCCAGCTAATACATTTTAGATGGTGCTCTTCACTCAGGAAAAAAAACCTCAGAGTGCTCCACCAAGACACTCAAGCAATATAAACCTTATTTAATAACAAAAGAGTAGAGCTAGGAATGGTAACTTCCTGATGGTATGTAGTAGATGGTACGAACTGAATGCAAATCTAACTGCTTTAAGCTCTTACCCATTGAATCATGCTGTTACTCATGCCACATATGACAGATTTCCATGGACTTAATTTAATTCTAGTTTGGCACACAACCACTTTCTTTATCCTCCCATGGCTAGCAAATCTACAAATGATGCTGATTTGCAGTGATTTGGAAGGGATTGTGTTAAGCAGCCAGTCTGATTTCCTGCAAAACCAGACGGCAACATTTCCTCCAGCCATTCCTACATTTATCTTAAGAACAGGTGAATGAAGGAGACTGAAGCACATCTCTCATTTAGGCATTCACTCAAAGAATATGAGTGACTGGAAATTAATTACATTTCCTGGTTATGATGTATTGCTTGATCACTTTTTCTCTATCCCATGCCACTTATCATTGTTTCGGTTCATATTTATTTTCTTATAAAAATGGTTTGCATCTGACTCGGTGGCAAGTCAAATTCATCAGCTCCAACCAGGATTATCTAAATCAATTACTCTAATGAGCAGTGTTAGCACATGAACTGCAGCACTGAAAGTAAGATTGGAGTAGATATGTACCGACTGTGTTGGCTTGCAGTAGTCAAAAGCAAACGTGGGCACAGGGCAGTGGTGAGTCAGGTGGAGTGTGTTTAGGAGAGGCTTAACATTGCATGATAGAAGATATGACCATCAGCTACTGGAGAAGTTTATTTTTCAACCTAGAGTACAATCAAAGGCATTTCATCTGCTCCCTGTGCTTAATGTCTCATGTATCTTAATGCCTTATGTATCTTACAGATCTTATAAATCTTATAGATCTCATAGATCTTGTAGATCTTAGACATGTGTTTCTTCCTTCTACTACGACCTATGCTTTATTCCCATGGATATGGAGAAAATGCTGCATTCCTCCCTGCAGAAGCCTACTGTTGATCAGCCAGAGCATATCATGCCCTCCCTTTGTGACAGGATATCTGCAGAAGGAAAAGCAGAAATTGCTGAGTGAATTTTGTTTGGCAATGGGAATATGATTTATTTGCCAAACAGAAAAAACAGGCTCACTGATCTGAGGAGAGGAAGGTGCATTTCTGGATAAAAAGTGTATCCTGAGAAATGGAAGACACTATCTATAGCTTTCTACGATGACATCAATATTTTGAGATGTGCCTTCCAAGTACTGTATTTCTCCTCAGGGAGGTGAACAGAGTAAGATGTAATTATTCAGAGACTTTCAGTTTGGAGTCCTGTATGAAAAGTGATACAGAAAAAAAATCTTTGTATAAAAGGAATAAGAAGGGTGTGTGTCTAAGAAAAGACTTCTGTTGAATTTAATTTCTGTTTAAATTTGGGTTGGTTCCTGTCTCATTCTTTTTGTTCCCTTCCCACCTACTTGCCTTCATTAAAGAAACCTCAACACTAAGTTTTGGGTTGATTCCTGACAGAGGAAGCATGCAATATTCAGCAAGGATGAAAGGACCCAGAGTTCCTCAGAAGTGTCATAGATTTTGTGGTCAGAATCGATCATATACAGAGGAGGAGTGAAGCACTTCCACTGATTTACCTGGAAATCAGCTGAGCTTCTCAAGAACTTACTCTAAAAACACCATAGATGGAATCCAGCTTTGTGCTGGATGCCATAGCAAGGGGCAAATATCTGGAGGAATTCATCTAACCTCTTTTCATCTACATAGACATTTATGGCAGCACTCATCCCATTTTACTTCGTAGTGTTGACATCTACAACTGAACAAGTCATCCTGGGCTCTGCATATGGTCATGCATGGAGAAACAAAACCATTCATGGCACAACTCATCTGATCTAATTTAGACACTCACCAATTCATTAGACAGGATGAGCTTTTCCTGGATCTTTAACCACGTTCCTCAACCTCCCCTGGCTAGATACACTCCTGACTACTGCACCAGAGTGGCCTGAGTTGGAGGTGGCTAAAATTAAACCAAATGAGCTTCACTGTGTTGCCTACTCACTCAAACTCCTTCCATAGTCAATGTTTAAAGTTGAAGATATTTATCTTGGAGGGTGACACTCATAGAATCATAGGGTTGGAAGGGACCATAAGGATCAGCCAGTTCCAACCCCCCTGCCATGGGCAGGGACACCTCACACTACAGCAGGCTGGCCAGAGCCTCATCCAGCCTGGCTGCAAACACCTCCAGGGATGGGGCCTCAGCCACCTCCCTGGACAACCCATTCCAGGCTCTCACCACTCTCATGGGGAAGAACTTCTTCCTCACCTCCAGTCTGAATCTCCCCACTTCAAGCTTCATTCCATTCCCCCCAGTCCTATCACTACCTGATAGCCTAAAAAGTCCCTCCCCAGCTTTCTTGCAGCCCCCTTCAGATACTGGAAAGCCACAAGAAGGTCACCTCGGAGCCTTCTCTTCTCCAGACTGAACAGTCCCAACTCTTTCAGTCTGTGCTCACAGCAGAGGTGCTCCAGCCCTCTGATCATCCTGGTGGCCCTTCTCTGGACACCTTCCAGCATGTCCATATCCCTCTTGTAACAGAGGCTCCAGAACTGGATGCAGTACTCCAGGTGGGGTCTCAGCAGAGCTGAGCAGAGGGGGAGAATCACCTCCCTTGACCTGCTGGCCACACTTCTCCTGATGCAGCCCAGGCTCTGGTTGGCTTTCTGGGCTGCAAGTGCACCTTGACAGCTCAGCTTGAGCTTCTCATCCACCAGCACCTCCAAGTCCCTCTCCTCAGGGCTGCTTTCCAGCCAGTCACTGCCCAGCCTGGATTTGTGCTTGGGATTGCCTTGACCAAGCTGCAGGGCCCTGCACTTGGTCTTGTTGAACCTCATGAGGTTGGCTTGTACCCCCCTCTCCAGCCTGTCCAGGCCCCTCTGGATGGCATCCCTTGCCTCCAGCCTGTCTGCTGCACCACACAGCTTGGTGTCATCAGCAAACTTGCTGAGGCTGCACTCAATGCCTCTGTCCATGGCACCAACAAAGATGTTGAACAAGACTGGTCCCAGGACTGAGCCCTGAGGGACTCCACTTGTCCCTGGCCTCCATTGGGACATGGAGCCATTGACAGCCACTCTTTGGGTGCAGCCATCAAGCCAGTTCTTTATCCATCTTGTGGTCCACCCATCAAACCCATGTGTCACCAGTTTGGAGACCAGGATGTGGTGTGGGACAGTGTTGAAGGCTTTGCTCAGGTCCAGTTTCTTCATTGTAAGACAGACATTCAGCACACACTGGGATTTTATATGTCAGTGCATTTCCCACAGGCGTTTACAGAACATTTCTCAATACCCCTTCGCGTTCCACGCTTAGAACTAAAGATGGCTCTGCAGCCAGCAGAATGTCTTGATACTTTACCAAAATAGACACCAAAATAGGAGTTTTAATGATCCACCAGAATGGGGACTCCACTATTTCCTCCCAGCACCTAAAAAGAAACAAAACCAGACTTAAAACATCAAGCAAAGCAAGCAAGCAGCTATGTAACCTTCTCAGGTGTTTGCTTTCCCCAAATGCTAAAGACATAATCATGGAATTGCTTAGGTTGAAAAAGACCTTTAAGATCATCAAGCCCAACCATTAACCCAGTGCTGCCAAGTCCACCACTAAAGCAAATAATTTGAGGATGCAAAAAATACAATAATAAATTCATTAGGCATTAGCATATCCTCTAAATTCACATTTGGCACACTCACACACACAAAAAAAAATAGAGCTTTAAAGCCTCCAGAAAATGCAAAGTCTGTATTTTTATTAGGAATTGATGGAGCTGGGTAGGAATATATAGGAAGAAGAACTGGTCCCCAAACTGGTTAAATCCTTTTTGTCTCTATCTCATTGTAGAGGCTATTTATTAGCAAAGTAAATAAAGACAGATTTATGCAGATAGAGTGAAACCATAAAATGAAGTCAGTAGCCCTCAGGAAATGTGTTAGCATGACTATAAATCAAAAATGAAATGAGAAATAGAAGCTGCTTCTCTTACTAGAATAAGGACAAATCAGGACACATTTGGAGCAGGAGAATGCAGGAGAGGAAATGGAGTTAACCACATGCTGCAAATGCAAGAAGTGAGGGCATGCAGTGAGTACAGGATAGGTACCTGGTTCTGTAACCCTTTTGGAGTGTTTTAGCATCCAAGCCTTTCCAATTAATACAGTTTGATTGCTTGGATGAAAGCATGATGGAGGATTGCAGGATCAGATCCTGTTTGCTTGCACATATCCTGGATATCTACCTCATCTGCTTAGCTACGCTCCCTCTCATCCTTGTATACAACATAAGCTGCTCCTAGGTTAAGCAGCATCCTTTAACCTTTAAAGAGGTTAAAGAACAGCTCCTGAGATGTGCCAGAGGCAAAAAAGAAGAGGTTTTGGACTTCTGTGGGACAGGCAATAGGTGTGTTTATTAAGTATGTGCTGCATGAGTGTATTTTGAGCCAATTCTGCAGGATGCAAAGCTCTGCTCTGAGCATGGAGCTGCTCAGCTGGTAGCCTTGTTGTACACAGGATCACAGAGTCAAATGGAATCACAGAGTCAAATGGAATCACAGTCATAGAACTGTTTTGGTTGGACCTTTAATAGCATTGATTCTAACTGGTAACTCACCACTGCCAGGTCACCATTAAACCATGTCCCTCAGCACCACATCTACACAGCTTTTAAATACCTCCAGGGATGGTGACTCCACCATTTCTCTGGGCAGCCTGTTCTAGGGGTTGAGAACCATTTTGGTGAGGAATTTTTTCCTAATGTCCAACCTAAACCTCCTCTGGCACAACATTTCCTCTTGTGCTATCACTTATTACATAGGAGGAGACCAACCCCCACCTCACTCCAACCTCCTTTCAGAGAGCTGTAGAGAGTTGAACAAATTCCCTGTCAATATCCTCAACATGGTATTGGGGAAAAAAAAAAAAAAAAAAAAGAGTGAGTGTCTGGCCTAAGTGTGTCTAGAAGGAGACCTTGGAGCCTTTCCTGGTTCATAGTGCCAGAGGAAAGCCTCTGCTCTGCCTGCTGTTTGGGTTAGGGCAGGATGGCTGCCTTGCTCAGACTGCAGGGTTTTCCTTGCCCTCCCTTTCCCTTGAGATAAAGGAAGGCAGAACTCTGAGGAACAGATAACTGAGTCCACAGGCTTACCCAACATCGAAAAAGTAAATCCTGACAACAGTCCAAGCAGTGATGAACACGGAGGGGGCTCCTGACAAGAGAAGAGATGATGTTACTGGCAGAAATCATTATTAGTGTTTTCAGTCTATTCTCCCTCACTCTCCATGCATCCTGAGGGACTGAGGTGATGATGCCTTTCATCAAGACTGAGCAAATGCTTCATGTTTTCTCTGCTCACATCCCTAACAAGCAGCATGCTGCCTTCCTCTCCCCTGGCCATGTAAGATGAGCTTCCTCTAACTGCTCTCTAGCAGCTTTATCTTCCTGTTGTAGTGCCTACAAAAAACTTCTGATGGTGAAATGCTAGGAAAAGAAATCACTTTAGACATCTGCAGTGTGGACATTGGTATCTGAGACAGTCACATGGGGTCTCTTTAGCATAAATGGGGAAAAATACATACTTCTCATACAGAACCACAGCATGGTGGGGTTGGAAGGGACTTCTGGGGATCGCCTATTTCATCCCCACTGCTAAAGCAGAGTCACCCACACAGCAGGTTGCCCAGGACCACTATGACCAGGTAGGTTTGGAATTTCTCCAGAGAATGAGAATCCACAACCTCTCTTGGCAGAATGAGAGTCTAAGGGCATATTTCTTGTCCTAAAGCAAACATCTAAAGCAGTTCAGATGATCTGTGTGCTTGGATGACCTGTGTCATGGGCAGAAACTGTAACACAGGAGATTCCATCTAAAAGTGAGGGAAAACTTCTTTCCTGTGAGGGCACTGGAGCCCTGGAGCAGGCTGGTTTAGAATCTCTCCAGAGGAGAATCCTTTCTCACTCAAGCAACCTCAGAATATATCATGAGTGCAGATTTCCTTTGGTTTAAAATCACAAAATCACAGAATGTTAGGATTTGGAAGAGACTTCCAGAGATGACTGAGTCCAATCCCTTTGCCAAAGCAGGATCACCCAGGGCAGGTCATATAGGAACACATCCAAACAGGTTTTGAAAGTCTGCAGAGAAGGAGAGTCCACAACCTCTCTGGGCAGCCTGCTCCAGTGCTCCATCAGCCTCACAGTAAAGAATTGTCTCCTTGTGTAAAGGTGGAACCTCCTGTGTTCCAGCTTGTACCTGTTGTTCCTTGTCCTACCACTGAGTACCACTGAAAAGAGCCTGGCACCTTCATCCTGACACCCACCCCTTAGGTATTTATCGACATTAATAAGATCCTCTCTCAGCCTTCTCCTCTCAAGACTAAACAGCCCCAGGTCTCTTAGTCTTTCCTCATAGGAGAGATGTTCAAGTCCTGCAATGATCCTCATAGAGCTGGACTCTCTCCAGCAGATCCCTGTCTCTCTTGAACTGGGGAGCCCCAAACTGGACACAATATTCCAGGGGTGGTATCACCAGGGCAGAGTAGAGGGGGGTGGAGAACCTCCCTAGACCTGCTGGACACTCTGTTCTTAATGCACCCCAAGATGCTGTTGGCCCTCTTGGCCCCAAGGACACATTGCTGCCCCATGGAGAACTTGCTGCCCACTAGGACTCCAAGGTCTTTCTCCATGGAGCTGCTTCCAGGAGGATGACCCCTAGTCTGTACTGATGCCTGAGGTTATTTCTCCCTAGATGCAGGACTCTGCACTTGTCCTTATTCAACTTATTCAAACATGAGGTTTGTCTTTGCTTGGCTCTCCAGCCTGTCCAGATCTCGTTGGCTGGAAGCACAGCCTTTTGTGTGCCAGCCACCCCTGCCACTTTCATACCATCAGTGACTCACTGAGGGTACACTCAGTCATTAGCTGCATACACTTCTCTTTTAAATCAGCCAGCTCTACTGCACTGAAGAAAAAATATCTATGCACAAGGCAGGTTTAAAGAAGGTCTGACCTGATTAACTGCATCTGAAAAAAGGTCTGTGAACATCATCTCTTCGTATGCTCATAGCACAGAGCAGTTCCCTCTGCTGCAGTGTGAACCCAAGTGTAACTCCTATCACCTTCAATGGAACTTACTCTCCACCCAACTGATCAAACCCTGAGTCCAGGCATACCCCTCTACATCACACAATTTTATTTTTCCTTTTCCTTTCGAGATTCTTCTCTGCTCTAATTGTTTCTCAGTTTCAGCTATTGAGAGCACGCAACAGAAAGCTGTTTTGCTTACTTACACAAAAACCTTCAGCTAAATAGCCGGAAGGGGAAAAGAGATCTCAGTTTCCTCTTTGGAGAAAGAAACAAATTTGATCTGGTAGAATTAATTTGCAGAAGTTAGCAATGCAGCTCTGAGTTATTCTGTGAAGAGCTTAATTCTGTCATTTTCCTTTCCCTTTCCCTTTCCCTTTCTTTTTCCCTTTCCCTTTCCCTTTCCCTTTCCCTTTCCCTTTCCCTTTCCCTTTCCCTTTCCCTTTCCCTTTCCCTTTCCCTTTCCCTTTCTCTTTCCCTTTCCCTTTCCCTTTTCCTTTCTCTTTCCTTTTTCCCTTTTCCCTTTTCCTTTCCCTTTCCCTTTCCCTTCCCCTTTCCCTTTCCCTTCCCCTTGTCCTTTTCCTTTTCCTTTTTCTTTCTTTTTTCCTTTCCCCTGAATTCAGTAAGACAATGAGAGTGACAGATTGCAGTGTTTACTTCAGTCAAGGAGTCTTGCTTTGCTGGGATCCTTCCTTGCACTTTCTGGGCATTGCATGGTATCAACCCTGGGAACTCAGTCAGGATCAAAGGACAAAATGACCATAAAGGAGATGAGAAGTTTCAGGCCCACAGTAGTTAAAGACAGTGAGGTGCTCAATTAATCTAGCACAAGTTAAATTCTTAAATACCTTTGAAAATTTAGTCTAATTCTATTGAACTGCTCTGGACATCCCTTGGTCTGATTCCTGGCAAAAGGTAACCTGCCCACTACATCTCTGCCTTGCCTGAGCCCCCGTGTCTGTGGATTCAATCACTCTTACAAAGACTGTCAGGGTCTCCTCTTGGCATTCAGTTGTGAGAAGATGCATACCCCAGCCAATCAAGATGTACCACCAAAAGTACTTCCTCTCTGAAAAGAAGGAGATGACCAGCAGGGTGTGAAGATACAGCCCCTCCACAAGGAGCCAGAAGAAGTTGGCCATGACGCAGTACTGGAAGAAAACCATCATGGCTTTGCAGCCTACCTGGAAGAGAAGAAAGGAACAGTGGTGAACTGCAGCATATTTCCATAGTATCGCACCACAACACCAGTAAACCTTGCTGTGGGTGTATCTTTGGGACTGCTTTTTGCAGTACCTGAAGCCCTTATGGAATGAGCTCTGTGGTTAAAAGTCAAAAGCCCTACCAAGTTTGCTTAAGGTGGACATGCAACATGGAGAAGTCCTGCACTGGGACAGAATCGGATGCACTCTCCTGACTGTCCAGTTCTGGAGCCTCTATTACAAGAGGGATATGGACATATTGGATTGTGTCCAGAGAAGGGCCACAAGAATGATCAGAGGGCTGGAGCACCTCTCCTGTGAGGAGAGACTGAGGGAGTTGGGGCTGTTCAGTATGGAGAAAAGAAGACTCTGAGGTTACCTTATTGTGGCCTTCCAGGATCTGAAGGGGGCCTACAGGAATGCTGGGGAGGGACTTTTTAGGATATCAGGTAGTTGACAGGACTGGGGGGAATGGAAAAAAAGTTGGAAGTGGGGAGATTCAGACTGGATGTGAGGAAGAAGTTCTTCCCCATGAGAGTGGTGAGAGCCTGGAATGGGTTGTCCAGGGAGGTGGTTGAGGCCCCATCCCTGGAGGTGTTTGCAGCCAGGCTGGATGAGGCTGTGGCCAGCCTGATGTAGTGTGAGGTGTCCCTGCCCATGGCAGGGGGGTTGGAACTGGATGATCCTTGTGGTACCTTCCAATCCTGACTGATTCTCTGATTCTATGATTCTCTGACTTACGAATTAAATCATTCTATTTTCTCACTGCCTGGGCTTCTTACTACTACTGCCTAAGCTGGGTAAGTTTAAAGCAGACCAGGTATTTATGTGAGAGATGTAGTTTCAGGGCTGATTGCAGTATTGTTCTTCCTCTGAATCCTTTTTGACAGCCACCTCAGCAGCACGTTTATAACACAGCCCTTCCAGGCTTTGGAGAGACCTTATTACATGCAGCCCCTGGATAATGGGTCTCTACCTTCCTGATCGATCAGCCTCAGCCTCAGAATGGCTGTTATGATGCTGGGAAATACAACCCACGTTTATATAAGGTCCTTTACCCTTTAGATGACAGACACTAGGCAGAGATGAGTTATTGTGTCTCACCAAAGACTTTTTTTTTTTCCCTAAAGAGCAGACTTCATGATGTGTCAGTGCTGAAAGACTAACACAGGTTTTGTTTAGAAAAGATTTTCTGCAGGAGAAGCAGCTTCACAGCACTGCTTCTTCTGTTATTTCCCCTTCCACTATCTCATTTACAACAGCTTATTTACCTCTCTTTCTTCAGGGGTCTTATCCTGCTCACACCCATGAGGTGGTGTAGTGAGAAGTTCTTCCCTGGTACTTTGCAGATGGCACATCTGCCCAAGGGGCTTCTCCTCTTTGGGACTGCATTAAACATGGGTCAGGCTGGACGTGAGGAAGAAGTTCTTCCCCATGAGAGTGGTGAGAGCCTGGAATGAGTTGTCCAGGGAGGTGGTTGAGGCCCCATCCCTGGAGGTGTTTGCAGGCCAGGCTGGATGAGGCTCTGGCCAGCCTGCTGTAGTGTGAGGTGTCCCTGCCTATGGCAGGGGGGTTGGAACTGGCTGATCCTTGTGGTCCCTTCCAACCTGACTGATTCTATCATTCTATGATTCTATGATTTGCTTTCATGAAGGCCCTCTCTCTTTCCATACTCATTACTGGTGACTTAACAGCTGAGTCAGATTCTGCCTCCAGCCAGTGAGACAGAGAATCCCCTCTCTGACCCCAGCAAACACTTTTGGGCTTCTCTTTAAATTCCTCTTAGTCAGTGAGAAAATTTAATCTTGATTGCTGTAGAAGTTTACTTAAGGATGTGATGAGGCATGTCTTAGATCTACTGTATGAGCCAACTCTTCCCTGCCTGAGTGTGCCCAACCATCCATGCTATAAACATCTACACTGATGACTGTTTAACTGAGGACTATCTGAAAAGGAGACACTCTGCAAGAATCAGCTGCTTAAAAAGAGACTACCAGTGTCATTTTAGCTAATGACAAGTATGGTGTTGGGCTTCAGAAGGATGGGGAATCCCTGTGGATCTTGAGTACTGTGTCCTGCTCTGGCCCCCTCACTACAAGAAGGACATTGAGGTGCTGGAACATGTCCAGAGAAGGACAACAAAGCTGTGGAAGGGACTAGAGAACAGAAATCTTTGAGGAGCAGCTGAGGGAACCGGGGTTGTTTAGTCTGGAGAAAAGGAGGTTGAGGGGAGAGCTTCTGGCTCTCTACAACTGCCTGAAAGGAGGTTGGCGTGTGGTGGGGGTTTTCTCCCAAGTAACAGGATGAGAGGGAATGGCCTCCAAGTTGCACCAGGGGAGGTTTAGGTTGGGCATTAGGAAGTTTCTTCCCCAAAAGGGTTGGTAAGTCCTGGACAGGTTGTCCAGGTAAATGATTGAGTCCCATCCCTGGAGGGATTTAAAAGACATGTAGATATGGTGCTGAGGGCCATGGTTTAGTGGTGGACTTGGCAGTTCTGGGTTAATGAGTGGACTCAATGATCTCACAGGACTTTTCCAATCTAAATGATTCTGTGACTCTATATTCCCACACATTTAAAGTGTATGAGATGCCCATGCCCAGATGACAGAAGCCTGCTCTTTGTAGAGAATCCTTCCTGAGACAGCAAGACTGGGAAAAAAACATACACATTGCAATACACTGCTGTCCTGAAAGGCTGAGTTCTTCAACTGTAGTGTGGAAGGTTGATGGCAGGGCACTAAGACATATTTAAGTCAGTTTAAAGGTCTATGGAAGGCATCACATGCAATCCTGTCAATGCTGCCACTCCTGGCATGATTTATGACGTTGGGACTGTATTTCCAGTCCTGTGTCGTCAGCAAAAGCATGGCCTTAGATTTGCTTCAATAACCATAAAGCTCAGAGGCCTCACAATCACCTTTAAGTTATTTAGGTAAAAGGTATTTAGATATTTAAGGTAAAAGTCCAGGTCCTTTTACCTGGACTGCCACCACTGATCGCAGGATCATGGAATCATTCAGGTTGGAAAAGATTCAGGTTGAGTTCAACCATCAACCCAACACCACCATGCCCACTAAACCATGTCCTGAAGTGCCTACAGGTTTTTTGAACACCTTCAGGGTCAGTGACTCCACCACCTCCCTGGGCAGCCTGTTCCAACATCTGACCACTCTTTCTGTAAAGAATTTTTTCCTAGTATCCAGTTGAAACCTGATGCAGAAGGAAGAGATTTACACCAAGATTTCTGAAGGCCTCTTCAATTCAAGACAGATGAAAACTCATTTTCTCAGTGACAGATTTATCCAGCACTTTTCTTATCTGTTGCTCAGAAGGCATGACCTATCTGAAGGGCTAGCTGTTGAGTGACTCATTCTGAATTTGCCCACAGCAACAGCTGCTCTTCTCCTCATCTTGGTCAAGGCAGCTTCTTCAGTACTATTTAAAGCTTTTTAGAGCTTCCCACTTGTGATTCTGTTCCTGGGACACACCTGGAAGAGGGGGTAGCACTAGGCAAGCACCATGTGCTCTGGAGATGCTGGAATGAAGGTCTTCAAGCACAGGGACTGGTGTATCACAACCTCTCTAGGACTATGGTGCCATTTTAGACACTCATCTCATAATCATAACTAAATTCAGGAGTTTCCATCTTGAGCTGATTCCCACCCCACAGGCTTAAATCAGATTGAATTCCACCCCAGCTCATGTTCTGTTGAGATGTCCACCAAAGGATGATATAATCTGTAGTATTGATGCAACAATCAAACCTGGCTCTGCTTGTAAGATTACATGGCATGATTAATTCCCCATCTCACCATCATGGCACTGGAATTCACACAACTGACACAATCCAACTCATTTTATAACCTAAACATTGTGCAGCACTCTTCTTAGCTATGCATTGTCCAGCAATTTCTGTGCATGTTGCATGGAGATGTCAGGATAGACTTAGTTTCCAAAGATATTTTGTCATTTTTGTGGGCTATTTAACTTTTATCTTAGAGAATCACAGAATAATTTAGATTGGAAAAGAACTTTAAGATCATCAGCTCCAGCTGTTAACCTAACACTGCCAGGTCCACCACTAAACCAAGCTTGGTCCACTACTGAACATGGGTAGAGTATTATTTCTCTGACCAGGGTATCCTTTATCTAACAATAGATCAATCTGTACAGACCCCAAAGTTCCAGGAGGTAACTTTGGCCTTTCTTTGTGCTTTCACCTCTTTAATGCCAGATGAAAGCCACTCACAATGACAAGGCATTTAAAAAGCCTTCTGCTGCTGCTATGAAAGTTACACCAGACAACCTCTTTTACCTGCTTGCAACACAGCAAAGCCCAGCACTTGCAGCAACCTTGCAGGCTCTATCAAACTCGATTAGATTTGATGATCTCAAATGTCTTTTGCAGAATTCTCTGATTCTGTGAAAATAAATGGAGCTGTCCCAGTTTACATCAGCAGCAAATGTGGTGCACATGAGTGCACTTTTATGCCTTGCCCACCTCCCACGCAGGCTTCCTCAAACTGTTGGATTCAGGAGGAAGCTCTTATGGCTGCTTCTCCTCACATAAGAAGCAAGTTTAAGCCCCATGACTGTGATCCCCAAGGCTATTTAAGCATTTCTCTTCCACCTATTTTAACGGGGTTATGTAACTATCAGTCTTTGAGGGACTTGGCCTTTCTATTTTGCCTCTTAGGAGCACTCTGATTTCTGGGGGCAGTCTTGTGAGTATTTCTAAGATGGTGATTAGCTCTAGCCAGTCTAGCCTCTGCCTCAGATGACTCAGAGTTGAGCTGAGATATGGAAATAGGATTATCTTGGTAAATGTGCTAACTGTCCCTCCTTTGTGCTCATCAATCACAGGCTAATGGCACTTCTGAAGGCATCTTCAGGAAGAAAGCAAGTCAACCACAAGGCAGCAACTAAAGAGAGGAGGTGATCAGAGTTTTAACAATGTCCTTCCCCACAGTGATCACATCTTCTTTCGTTATTGGCAGTACTGCATTGCTTTAAGGTGCCAGCCTGTGAGTCAGTTAGGCAAAGAAAGTTCCTGCTTCAGAGCTCTTCCACAGCCTAACTTTCTGCCTTCTTTCCTGGGCTATTTCCACAAGCAAAGGAGAAGGCAAGGAGATCATTAATTCAAGCAAAAACTGTGTAAAACCATGTTAGAATTTGGTCTTCATGATGCAGACTCGTCTAAGTGGGAGTAGAAGTCTTTAATAACCCAATGGCTCTAACATTCATTCCACTTTTGCACAAGTGCATCAAAAGACTTCCACTCTTCTGTGGGAGTTTTGTATGACTGGTGCCTAAACCAGAACTTTAAGTCTTCTTACTGCAACAGGTAAGGCCAAATTCAGGTATTTGGTCCCCTAATCAGGAATGCCGGGAGAGGTCTCTGTTCATTTGGGATTTACAAGCCTGAACCTGTTCTGGAAGTGGGGATGCCTTTGTCTTTTTTCCTTACGGGAACTAAGTGCAGCACTTCCCCTTCTAACAAAACACTTATGGCTCTGGGTTTGCCCTGCTGCAAAGCAGCACAGTGGTGAGAGCACTCAGTAAATTGCACTGTTTGTTCAAATCTCTTCTCAGCCTGAAGGAGCCTAGGGCCATATTTAGCCATTACACACAAACCTTTCAGGAAATTGTGTTTTAGGCCCTGGCTATATTAACCAGCAGACAGGTGTCACAAGTCAAAACTCTATCCTGCAAGTTCAAAGCACAAACCATCCAATTATTGAACCTATCCCAAGTCAATCTAACTCAACCAAACCCATACAAACACACTCCATCTTTAAATCTATTTCTGCAAACAGACGAATATCAGGCAAAACATTTTGACTGCATTTCATGTAGCCAATTCACTCCTATGACCTAAAAGGTTGTTCAAAATGCTGGGTCAAGACAGGTGCACATTTTGCAAGGGGTGTGCTCAGTCTAGTGCATCAGAGACAGATTTATTCTACATCATCAAACTGTTGGAGTGGATCCAGAGGAGGCCATGAAGATGATCAGAAGGCTGGATCACCTCCCTTATGGGGACAGGCTGAGAGAGTTGGGGCTGTTCAGCCTGGAGAAGAGAAGGCTCTGGGGAGACCTTCTAGCAGCCTTACAATGCCTGAAGAGGGCCTACAAGAAAGCTGGGGAGGGGCTTTTTACAAAGGATTGTAGGACAAAGGGCAATGGCTTTAAGATGTAAAAGGGTAGATTTAGACTGGAGATTAGGAAGAAATTCTGTATAGTGAGGGTGGTGAGACACTGGAACAGGTTGCCCAGGGAAGTTGTGGATGTCCCCCTCTCTGGAGGTGTTCAAGGCCAGGCTGGATGAGGCCTTGAGCAACCTGATGGAGTGGAAGGTGTCCCTGCCCATGGCAGGTGGGCTGGAGCTAGTTATCTTCCAGGTTCCTTCTAACCCAAGTCATTCTATGGGTCTGTGATATTTTTACAAACCCTTGTGTATCATCAGCCGTTCAATCTGAGTTGGCAATTAAGGTCAAAAACCCTGTGATAGTGAGAAACACACACAGTGGTGGGAGCAATGGGTCCCCCTGAAAGCACACTGGCTTCCAGGAGCTGTGGATTCTGCAGGACAAATTCCTTCATTTATACACTGAGGTGTTTCTGGGTGGAACAAATACTTTGCATACAGCTTTCTGCAGCCATGCCTCAGTCATGACCCAGTGCAAACTCCTTCAGGGGTGAGAGGTTAGTTCAAACTCCATGGCTCATTGAGTTGTTGGCTCCTTTACCAACTGGCATTGGCAGTTATCTGTGGCAGCAGACATCAGGCAATTGTTTATTCCAGTCCTTCTAAACATTCATGGACCTTCATAATCAAACCCCAGGGAACCACAGAGTGGGGATAAAAGCCCCAGAGGGTAACTGCAGTCCTGCACTGAGCTGTAGACAGGGCTCAGGGGAAAGCTGGGAGCAGGCTGCTCTTTGATATCAACTCAAAGAGAAAGGCTATTATAAAAGTAGGGACAGGATCTAGAAAAAGCCAGAAGGCGAGGAAGAAATTGGGTGATGGAAGAGAGAAAAGAATATTTTTTAATTCTGTTGCTGCATGACATAAAAACAGGCCCAGAAGGGATCTACTGGCCTGCTGTGTCCAGTCCTCTGCTATGACCACAAAGCAGCTCATCTAATGTTATGAATTTATTATGGAGGGGTTATTTACTTATTTATAGATGACTCCTGATCACATCTCTTTATTTTGGTGATTTGGATTTCCTGGCCTAAACTTATTCATGCTTAGTGTCCTCTTATGTCAACATGACCTTTAGATAAACAGCTCTGCCCCCCTCTTAATGTTTGCTCAAACTGATAACACTGAATTTGAAAGTGAAAAAAAAATACTTCCAGCTTTGTTATTCTGCTTATTTATCATCCCAGTGGGGGAAATCTCACTGCTGCAGACAGCTAACATGGGATAAACACCCACATGAAAACCAGACAGCGATGTCTACCCATAGATTTCCTGCCTAAACTCTTGCAGAGGTCTGGCCACTGCAATCAATGGAGCCCAGACAGCCATCCAAATGCAAGTGCCTCCTTCAAAGTGAGGTGAGCAGTCCTCCAGGCTCCAGGGGGGACAATAATTAGAGCTCAGTTGATTATAGCTGCACTGGGCTAAACAACCCCAGTTCACAGAATCATAGAATGGTCCGGGCTGGAAGGGACCTCCAGAGGTCATCCAGTCCAACCTCCCTGCAGTCACAGAATCACAGAATCAATAAGGTTGGAAAAGACCTCAAGGATCATCAAAGTCCAACCTGTCACCCAAGACCTCATGACTACTAAACCACGGCACCAAGTGCCACATCCAATCCCTGCTTGAACACCTCCAGGGATGGTGACTCCACCACCTCCCTGGGCTGCACATTCCAACAACTCTCTCCATGAAGAACTTTCTCCTCACCCCAAACCTCCCCGGCACAGCTTGAGATTGTGTCTTCTTGTTCTGGTGCTGGTTGCCTGGGAAAAGAGACCAACCCCCTCCTGCCTACAACCTCCCTTCAGGTAGTTGTAGACAGCAATGAGGTCTCCCCTGAGCCTCCTCCTCTCCAGGTTAAACAGTCCCAGCTCCCTCAGCCTCTCCTCATAGGGCTTGTGTTCGAGGCCTCTCACCCTGTCATCAGGGACATCCTCAACAAGACCAGGTGGCCCGCCTTGAACATCTCCATGGAAGGGGCCTCAACCACCTCCCCGGGCAGCCTGTTCTAGTGTTCCACCATAAAATGGTTTAGGTTGGACCTTAAAGATCATCTAGTTCCAAATCCCCTGCCATAGGCAGGGACACATTGTCATAGACACCCCTCAAACTTGTGCTCTAGTCCCTTCACCAGCTTCATTACCCTTCCTTGGGCACGATCCAGCACTGCAATGTCCTTCTTGTAGAGAGGGACCCAAAACTGAACACAGTACCTAAGGTGTGGCCTCATCAGTGCTGAGGGGAGGATTGTCCCCTGATGCAGGGGACAACCACTGCCCTACTCCTGCTGGCCACAGTCCTGCTGATGCAAGCCAGGATGTTTTTGACCTTCTTGGCCACACCCTGGCTCATATTCAGCTGGTTGTCGACCAATGCTCACAGGACCATTTCCACCAGGCAGCTTTCCAGCCGCTCTTCCCTGGTCTCACAGCATTGCATGGAATTGTTGTGAGCCCCACAAGTGTTTGACCTCACAAGGGACCAGCTGCCTATAAACCTTTGACCCTGGTAATTTATTTTAGGCCTTCTCCATACAATTGCAACTGCATGATTTTGAACGAGATAAAAAAACAAACAACAACCCAAAGAAATCTTCCCAAAGTGCTCTTTCACATTCAGTTGCAAAGTATCACAGGATCACAGTCTCACAGTATATCAGAGGTTGGAAGGGACCTCAAGGATCATCAGGTCCAACCCCCCTGCCAGAGCAGCATCACTTAGGGTAGTCTGCACAGGAATGCATCCAGGTGGGGTTGGAATGTCTCCAGAGAAGGAGACTCCACAACCCCCCTGGGCAGCCTGCTCCAGGGCTCTGTCACCCTCACTGGAAAGAAGTTTCTCCTCATGTTGGGGTGAAATCTTCTCTGTTCTAGTTTGAACCCATTGTTCCTTGCCTTATCACTGTGCACCACTGAAACGAGCCTGGCCCCCTCCTCCTGACACCCACCCCTCAGCTATTGATAGACATTGATCAGATCCCCTCTCAGTCTTCTCTTCTCCAGACTAAACAGCCCCAGGGCTCTCAGTCTCTCTTCACAGGGGAGATGCTCAAGTCCCCTGAGCATCCTCCTGGTGAAGCCTGGCAGACCGTTGGATTCTCTCCAGCAGGTCTCTGCAATTTTGGGACTTGATGATCTCAGAGGTCTTTTCCAGCCTCACTAATCCTGTGATTCTGTGAAAGAGGGTTTGAAGAACTTCGAAGTGCACAACTACTTACTGAGCTGACAAAGCAGTGCTCGGATTCTCCACTTTCAAACAGGATGACATCTTTTATGAAGACCGCGATGGCTCTCATGATGAAGGACATGAAGAGATGCATGTGAATATAATTGCGAGTACAGTGCAGTTTTCTGTTGGGCAGAGATGAAACAACATTTCTGAATAGCAAGGCTTCTCCAAAGCATTGTTTGTCTATTTACATGCTTCTTCTGCCAAGAGATAGACTTACAATTAATCAGCAGCAACCGCGAAAGCAACTATGTGTTGATGTAAATCATCACAAATCCACTTAAGCCTTTTAAAACCCACACAACATGTGGCAATCCACACATCTGCAGCAGTATTGCTGTTTGTCCAATTCCCAGGAAAAAAACAAAACACAAAACAAAACAAAAAACCCCACAAAACCACAAAAACCCCCAAAGACAAAATACAGGAAGTCAGAAAACGAGCCCATCACATTGCTCTCCTCCGGAGAAGAAATGGTTTTGACTGGGTAAGCTGCTCAGAATAAAGGTCTGCTTTGCACAGAATGTTTGTACTGCAATAATTCTTTCTAAAGTGAAGTGTTTCTTCAGGAAGAGAAATAAATTCTTAGTAGCTGCTGCCAAAATTAGCACGTAGAACAGGCTTTCTGGAGCAATAAGAACCACCTTTTCTCTTAAAACTGACTAGTCATTAATGATACTGAGAACACCAGTGTTTTTCTGCCCCTTGCCCACTAACATTTTGAAGATGAATTCTGATCAAGCAGGTCTGTTTTTCCAGAGAGGCTTGCCACCAGCTGAAGTGAAAGGTCTAATACCCTAGAAATGGACACTTTGTACAGTCATCGAAACCACCACAGACCTTGCTCAGCAACGTGACCAAATTACCACCTCTTTAATGAGTCACTGAGCATGGCCTGGATTTATGCTCTTAATGGCTGACAATGGCAAGATAATGTGACTTGAGCCCTGTCCTCTGTACTTGCAGGTGAAGGCAAGTCAAATTACACTTTCCCACAAATGAAGATTGTCATCCTCCAGAGTTTCTCCAGCTTGGCTGGCACCTTGTACCTCGTGGAGATGTGTGTGTGTGATTCACTCTTCTCTTGTAAGAGAAGCAGAGAGATCATGTGTCCTGAGATCTGCAAAGCAGTTGAAGGGTGAAGCTAATCTTGGAATGAATGTGAGAGTTGCCCTAGAACGTGTGCTGCTTCCTACAGCTTTCTTTGGGGGTGATGTCTGGATCAGACTATTTTAAACTGGACAACCATGTAAGGCATAACAGGGAAGCAACTGGAGACTGGCATGAGGAGATGGAGTCTCATCTTGAAGGCTCTTCCTTCTCACAGAGGTCAGCCTTTTGTTGTTCTCCTTATACATAAACAATACTATAACAGACGATCACCTCATATACAGACTTCTTCACTGGAAGCATCCAAATTTAGATGCTTGAATTTATTATAGACACTGGTAATTAATTAATTTGCTGCGATCTAGTAATTTAATATCATTTGATGTGCTGTAGAATATCTGCCCATCGATCCATAAGGGCCTGTGTGTCCTGAAGGTCCTGCATCACATCTGCCACTATTGTGCACATCTCAGAGGCTCCAGCATGCCTAAAACATCTCTGGGTGCCTAGATCTTGCCAAGAACTATAGCACGAATTATTTCTGAAGTAGACTTTGGGAAGCAGTTTTGGGGTGTGATTGCCCTGTACCACTCTGAACATCTGCTTTAGTAGAAATTCATCATTCCACAGTACCCAACTATGTAACTCAACTACATCTCTGTGGACTGTGGTAAGACTATGGCCTCTAGTATAGAGTTCCAAATGTAAAACTCTACATTTAGAAAGATGGATCCCATCTAATGGATGACAGCTCTCACACAAAGGCCACAAGTCACATACCAGAGAACAGTTTTAAGTTGTACCTTTAAAATTTTCCGCTATTGGGTGTAAAAAGGAAAATAACGATAGTCCTAAACAATCCCATTGGAGAGATATCTACCAAAGGAATTAGTTCTGTAAACTATGTTTCTCTCTTTGGGCTTGCTCGCTTCTGCTTGACCTTGGCTGTGTCCTTTGTTTCTGTTGAGTATCCTAACAAAGTAAAGCTCAGGAGTGACCTCATTGCTGTCTACAACTACCTGAAGGGAGGTTGTAGCCAGGAGGTCTCTTCTCCCAGGCAGCCAGCACCAGAACAAGAGGACACAGTCTCAAGCTGCACCAGGGGAGGTTTAGGCTTGAGGTGAGGAGAAAATTCTTCATGAAGAGAGTTGTTAGCTGTTGGAATGTGCTGCCCAGGGAGGTGGTGGAGTCACCATCCCTGGAGGTGTTCAAGAGGGGATAGGACGTGGCACTTGGTGCCATGGTTTAGTAGTCATGAGGTCTTGGGTGACAGGTTGGACTTTGATGATCCCTGAGGTCTTTTCCAACCTTACTGATTCTGTGATTCTGTGAAAGTAACTCTCTGCTCTTTTCTCTTGCCCCTTTGTGTCCAGGGGGGTAAGGAGGGGTGGGGGCAGGGAGTGGAAAGCTATTAGCTCCCCTGCTTTTTGGCCAGGGAGGTTCTTGTGCTGTTTATATATTGTAAATGCCTGTAAAATTTGTAAATCCTGTATATTTTGTACACATTCATTTCATTTCATTGTAGCCTGTGGTTTTGCTTGTAAATACAGCTCCATTCACTTCCAATTGAGCTGCTCTGGCAAATTCAGTGTTGGGGGACCAATTTTCAACCCCACACACAGTGGTACTGCAAGATGGAGGGAATTGCCTCCCTGGTCCGAGAGAAACTTGACAGAACTCTTTTGCATCCATCTGGAATGTTCAGAGCCCCAACTTGAACTATGCCCTTTGAGCCATTGCCTTACTTATGCCTTTTTTTACTGATGGTCTTACCTGAAGAGACATAAAATGATCATAGCAGCAGTGAGAGCAATGAGCGAGAGCGTGTGCCCGATGGTGTAGCCAGTCTTGACCGTGCCGTAGAACGCCGTCTGCTAACATGAAGGGAAGCAAAGGAAAAAGGTCTTCCAAAGAGCTGCAAGCATACATCCCCAAATACACCATCACTAAGCTTTCACTGATTTGCTTGGTGAGACAAGGAAACCATCCTACTTTGTTGTCTTAAAAGAATCTCCAACTCCTTCATCATTTAACATCACATCCGGTAGAGTATATTATTCAAAGACCACCAAGGTGAATAAGAAGAACCTGTCTGGTTGCTGTAGAAGCTTGGATCACTCCAGCAGATTGAGGAGGGTTCTCCTCCCCCTCTGCTCTGCCCTGGTGAGGCCACACCTGGAATATTGCATCCAGTTTTGGGCTCCCCAGTTTAAGAGTGACAGGGATCTACTCAAGAGAGTCCAGCAGAGGGTTACCAGGATGCTGAAGGGACTGGAGCACTGCCTGATGAGGAGAGACTGAGAGTCCTGGGGCTGTTTAGTCTGGAGAAGAGAAGACTGAGAGGGGATTTAATAAATGTCTATAAATATCTGAGGGCTAGGAGTCAAGAGGGAGGGGACAGGCTCTTCTCCATTGCACCCTGTGATAGGACAAGGGACAATGGATATAAACTACAACACAGGAGGTTCCACCTCAACATGAAGAAGAATTTCTTCACTGTGAAGGTCACAGAGCACTGGAACAGGCTGCCCAGACAGGTTGTGGAGTCTCCTTCTCTGAGACTTTCAAGACCCATCTGGATGCGTTCCTGTGTGACCTGCACTAGGTGCTATGGTCCTGCTCTGGCAGGGGGATTGGACTTGATGATCTCCAGAGGTCCTTTCCAACCCTTAACATCCTGTGATCCTGTGAAAACCAGGTTAGAGTTACACAAGGAAAAAGAGTCTGATTTGACACTTGCAGAGACAGCTACATGGTTAGAAACATGTGGACCAAGAATGACTATTGTTCAGTCACACAGAGCACTGACACATTGGCTCTGAGATGATGAGCACAACGAGCTTCACCTTATGAAGGAGATTTGAGGACAGAACTGGTCTGGAAATTGGTTTGGTTTTGAGGAAGGTGTTTTGGCACATAAAAAGTCAAAATGTTTTCACTGAACTCACAGATAGGCTAACTCAGAAATATGTGTTAAGTTGGAAATTAGTTCATGGCTTTTCTCTTTTGACAGCACACTGAGGGAATCTCTGATCATATGGCACCACAGGACTTAAACAGGGAATCCTAAATAAAATAAAGAAGCAAGGCAACAAAACTCCAGCTCTCATAAGGTTCTACAACAACACTCTGAATCAATATATTTTGATTTTCATGTAATGAAAATGAAAATACAAAAGATCAGTTGGTATTTGGACTCTTTTTTTAATCAATGAAAATTTCAAGTTTTTATGAGAATCTAAGTTTGTGAGGGAAATTCATGTCAGGATGTCTGAGTTCTTGCTGTAGACCTAGACTGATTTAGAGGAAAAATTTAGGCAATTTCATCATTCTCTGACTTCTGAGAGCTTCCATTTAATTTCACAGGAGCTTGATAAGAACAATTAGTTAATTGTTCTTATGAATTAGTGGATTCTATACTAAGATTAACTGAGAAGTAGCTCAGTAGTAACCGAGAGCTGATCTCTGGAGGTGTCTATTTTCTTCACCATTTTCAGCCAGAGCCTGTGTGGATGCCTGGAGTAGTCCATCATCCGACCAGAGGGAAGTACACAAGGGAGAAATTCTACCTCACATCTGGCAATGCAACGGCAAAACAACCTCACATTTGCACATCTGTGGCTTTTGAAGGTCAGGTAGGAGAAGGAGTCATTATCACTGCAAAGATCTGGCTGATTTCCTGCCACCCCCCTGAAAATCAAAGGAAGGACTCTCTCTTTGACCAGACATTTGATCTCTGCTTCCAGGGATGCTGAAGAGGATCCTTCCTTCTTGAGTGGGAATGAAGACTTTGATCATGGGAAGGCCATGTGAATCTGATTTTGATCCTTGGTAAATCTTGATGTCTACCCATCCAAGTTTACAAACCTCTTCCCCTGGAGTACTGTTGGAATCATATCCACAAGCTACAGCATATGGTGCAGGGTACACATCTGTCCAGCCCTGGCTTGTACAATTCCTGGTCACATTCCCTGGAAGAAAAGAGAAAAGGAAGATTTAGAAATAAAAGTTGAGCTTGCTGTTGAACAAATGCCTGCTTTTAATTGATTCAAATCATCTGCAGGAGCAGCTGAGGAACTGGGGTTGTTCAGCCTGGAGAAAAGGAAACTCAAGGGAGACCTTCCTTCTTATTGTCTACATCTCCTTGAAAGAAGGTTGCACCAAGGTGTGGGTCAGACTTTTCTTCCAAGTAACAAGGAACAGGCCCAGAAGAAACAGTCTCAGGTTGTGTCAGGGCACACAGGTTGGATATTAGGAAAGATTTATCCCCTAAAGTGTTGCCAAGCCATGGAGCAGGCTGCCTAAGGCAGTGGTGGATTCCCCAAGCCTGAGGGCATTTAAAAGTTGTGTAGCTGTGGTGCTGAGGGACATGGCTTGGTGCTGGACTTGGAATTGCTCCTTTGATGGTTGGAGACAATGATCTTAAGCTTTTTTCCAACCTAAACAATTCTATCACAGTCTCACAGTATATCAGAGGTTGGAAGGGACCTCAAGAGATCATCAGGTCCAACCCCCCTGCCAGAGCAGCATCACTTAGGGTAGTCTGCACAGGAATGCATCCAGGTGGGGTTGGAAAGTCTCCAGAGAAGGAGACTCCACAACCCCGCTGGGGAGCCTGTTCCAGGGCTCTGTCACCCTCACTGGAAAGAAGTTTCTCCTCATGTTGAGGTGAAATCTTCTCTGTTCTAGTTTGAACCCATTGTTCCTTGCCTTATCACTGTGCACCACCGAAACGAGCCTGGCCCCCTCCTCCTGACACCCACCCCTCAGATATTTATAGACATTGATCAGATCCCCTCTCAGTCTTCTCTTCTCAAGAAGAGAAAGCACATATCTTGTAACAGGAAAACTCACATAGTTATTGTTTTGGTTTGTTTGGTAGTTTTTTTTGTTTTTTTTTTTTTTCCTGTGGAAGGTGTTAATGTTATACAGAAGAAATAAAAGGGAGGTGTCAAGGGTTAGGGCTGGGCTGGCCACTAAACCTATTGAGTTGTTAGAACCTATTGTTCCAACTTATTGGGTTGAAAGTTCAGACTTCAAAACCAAGTATATTTGAATACTGAGGTGCTGACAAAGCATCTGCTTTAATGGTACCACAATGTCAGCTCTTCTCAGATCTCTGGTTGTTGGCACTGCACCAAGATTTTTGCATGTGTTATTGTCATATTGGCTTTGTTCCTGGAAAAATGTTCATCTCAACAGAGCAGTGAAGTATTGACAGCTTTCTATTCACCTGCAAGCAGCCAAGACATTAGGTAGGTAAGGTTGGAGGTCTGGAATCTGAACACAATCCTCAAACCCCAGATCTTGCCTGCAAGATGAACCCTGATCAAATGTGACTCTTGGGAAATCTGCTATACTCTTGTTTGAGAACCAAGCACTTCAAAATTTGGCTCTGAGGGGAGAAAGAACAGGTACTGACAACTTGCATTTCCTGTTTTAACATGTATTCTCAAAGGCAGGAAGATTTCCTGGGCTCTTAAGCAAATGAATGCTTAGGGCCTCTAACCAACTGAAAAGAGCCTTAATTAACATAAAGACATCTCCTTCAGCCAAAAGTGAACAAGAAGTTCACATGCCTCTCTGGTACTCTGGCTGTCCTGGTCCTGCACCTGGGACTGCAAGGTGGCTGTCCAGTGCAAGGCATTTTTAACTCTGCTTCCTGTTCCAGATGGATCTCAAATCTACATTGGCCAGGGGCTGTATAGACATTTATCAAGCAAAAGAAGGAGAGAACATGATTCTGACCCTACTGGTGTTACCCTGAAAGGTGTGCAGTCTAAAAGGCCAAGACAGAGGTTTCTCAGACAGAAACACAGTGTGATTGTCCCAGCACCTGCTCTGACCACCAGTCCATACCCTGTCCATCTCATGTGAATCACATCACTGTGGCTTTCATAGAATCATAGAGGGGTTTGGATTGGAAGGGACCTTTAAAAGTCATGCAGTCCACCTCCCCTGCAGTCATCAGGGACACCTTCAACTAGAGCAGGTTTCCTTTGGTGTCATTTATCACACGCCTTCCATCCCTGACCTGAAAGCTGATACAATAAATCAGAAGGAACTAACAGCAGACAAAACTTGCTGCTTAGATGAAGAATTGCATCAGTGGAACTCGAGAGCTTTGCAAACATTTCCAACAATGGGATTCTTTGCACACAGGAATAATAAAACTTCTGCAAACAGGAGCAAATCAATTATGCAGTTATGAGTCATGAAGATATTCAAGCATCACCTCCAGGAATTTCTGACAACTGAGTCATCTGAACATCTTCCTAACCACAGACCATAGACCTGTCTTGCACTGAAATCAGCAGCAGGTTCTTCCCATGACTTAATTCACTTCTTGAATTCACTGTGACACGTGGATTTTGACACTAAAACATGTTCCTGTAATTTGTCTCTACAACCGATCTGCAGCCCATGAAGACTTTGGTGCCCCTGCTCATTTTAACAGCTGCTCCAGAAGCAGTTAAATTTAGCATAGTTTGGTGGGTTGCTGTTCTCCAGGCTTTTTTTTTCTGCAGGGTCATTGTTTGCATTTCATTTTTACCAGGATTCATATCAGGACCATAAGAGATCTCATGCAAAAAAATCAAGGACATGACTGTTCAGTACTTCCTTAGGTTTTTTTTTTTAGGTACTATGTAATTCCAGATATTTCTTGCTCATTACAACAGATCCCATTATCTGAACCTATTTCCTGCTCAAAACTCTATTGGCCATGCCTTCAGCTTTCATAATGCTTCTGATTGCTTGCTTCTTATGCTCAATGAACTAGGGGAGGCTTCTTTCAGCTTAATCTTCTCATTTTTCTCAGCAGTGCATTTGTGAATGGGAGCCTTGTGTGCAGGAGAAACCCTCTTCTGGGTGCTGTCAGGAGCATGGAACAAAATCCCTGGTTTCCATTTCAGGGGTGAACAATCTCTGCAGAAGCACCAGGTGTATGGTCCTATGAGGATGGAATTTTGTTTCTGAGATGCAGAAGCACCAAGTGTAAGGCCCCATGGGGATGGGACATTATGAGATGCTGCTACTGGTGCTGCAGTGACATAGTCCTGCTGATCCACAGTGACTCTGCATATGGCAAAGAGTCACTAGGCAACTAGGCTGAACTGTTCTCACTGCAATGCAAATTCAGTGAAATCTCAGGTGTAAATCAGCTGTCCAGGATCCTCAGACACACAATCATTCTTGAGGTGCAGTTACTTGATTTTGTATCTGAGTCCAGAGCAAAGCATCGCAGGGAGAATATCAGAGTGATCTCAGCACCCCAGGTCTTCCAGTGCTGTCTCCTCTCTTTGCAGGTACCAGGACAAAGGAGTTTAAAGGTGAGGTTTTAAAGGGCACAAGGTGATGACCTTTTCATAAGGCTCCCTGCCAGGCAGGAGGGGATGGATTCACAGAAGAACCAAAACAACAGTGCAGAAATGAAGGGGGAAAAATAATAATTAGTTCTCTGGAGGTGGCAAATAAACTGTGCAAGGGAATCCTTATACAAGGTAAAGCAATTCTAACTACTGCTGGAGAACCAGGATGGGAAAATAAGCAGTCAGCTTTCCCAAAGTGTGCTGTGGTACAAAAGCCACTGCTTACATAAGGGAATTAGAAGTGCAAATATGAGGCTCACCTTTGGCTCATTTATATCAAAGTGTTTATGACACTCGATCCATAACCACTACTGAAAGGCAAAGGGGGAAGCCTCAGACCTGAAATACCAGTTTGGGGGAAGTTTCACTGCAACACTGCCTTAAAAGCTCACACACAGCATGAGGGGTCATAATTCTTCAATCAAATCACCACATTTCCTGGTCCAGCTCTTTTTGCAGGTGCATTGGGAGTTGGTCTCTCCTCCCTAGCATAAGGCAAGGGGCAGCAAGCACAAACTAGAACACAGGAGGTTTCACTTAAAGAAAAAATTCTTCCCTGTGACAGTCCTGGAGCACTGGCCCAGGCTGTCCAAAGAGGCTGTGGAGTCTCCTTCTCTGGAAATATCCCAAACTCACCTAAACATCTTCCTGAGGAACCTGCTCTGGTTGACCATGCTTTAGCAAAGGGCTTGGACTAGATGAGCCTTAGAGGCCCCTTCCAGCTCCTACCATTCTGTGATTCTGTGATGTATTCATGACATGTTGGAAGAGAATTGAGGAGTTAGTGGAACCAAGATAAAAACCACAACATTTTCTTTTTAAAAGGTGTTTGATCTGGGCAGGAGTTAAACACTGAATGAATGAATGAATGAGTGAGAACTGTATTCCAAGCAATTTGTTGCCTATGTCCAGCTCTTAAGGCTTTCCCCCTTTTTAGTTTCCTTTTGCCTCTCATCTGTTTCAAATACACACTTCAGACTCAGAAACACAACTGAAAGTTTGTGCCATAGGTGAAGTTTTACCTCTTTGATCTTAGTGGAAGAAAAACTCTTACTGGCTTTTAATGGGAGCCTGAATTCATACAAAGAGATAGAAGGTCAGCCATTGCTAAGGGCTGTTTGCTTTTTTCTCCCTCTTGCTTCTCTTGCTCTTTTCTGTAATAGCTTCTGTAGGAAAGAGGGAAGATCAGCTGAGTGGCAATCTGTCCTGCTTCTCTGTCATCATATTCCATGGTCAGAAATCGATTTTTTCAAGCAGAAGCTATTAAAGCAATAGCATTTCTTATCATTTACTCTTTTTGAGATGCTGTTCTGTCTACTGGAACATCTCAAATTCCATTTTTATTATTGATCTGTCCCACTGTTACTGGGGAAACACCTGAGACTTTCAGAGGGCTGTAGCTTGCACTAAACTAGATGCTCAAGTAGTTTTATCAGAGAGCAACTTGTGGGGTAGGTCTTGACAAGATGTTTTCCAGGTTTGCTTTATCTGCCTCCGTCATGTTCTCATAAGATCATTCTTTCAGTACAATTCCTGCTTAGTGTTCTTATCCTGTTTAGTGTTTTATGGCTCCATGCCATAGTGCAACCTGTGGCATGGTGTCTTCACATCACATAGTGGACACAACTTCCAGGTTCTTCATATCTTCTTTTCCACATCCCTCAGTCTGCAGCTACCATTGCCACATCTCTGGGGCTTCAAAGCCTACTGCACCCTGGATTGGGGGAAATTCTCCATTTCCCCTTATCTTACAGGATCATAGCATGGCTTGGGTTGGAAGGGACTTTTAAAGGTCATCTAGCCCAGCCTCCCCACAGTCAGCAGGGACATCTGCAACCAGAGCAGGTTGCTCAGAGCCCTGTCCAGAAGTGCAATGTGCAGACATTACATTTCTAAGTCAATCTTTAACACATACAGATAATTCCACTCTTTGTAACATCACACATGCCCCTTAATCAGGCACCTTCTGTAAAATATATTTGCTTTCTCATACTACAAGCAGAACTATCAAACTTCAGGATAAATGTCTCATTAGATCTCTGGATATTGCAATCATAATATACCAGGAAATATTCACAAGAAAAAAACCCAACCAACCAACCAACACAGTTCTGGATAAGTGGAGGCACAGCAACCCCACAAGTCCTGGGCTTTTGGGTTTTGTAGAGGCCACATCAGCCATCCACAGGTCTGTGCTTGGCTGTGTGTTTCTACCATCAGGCAAGGTGCAAAAGTGATGGAGATGAACAAAACAAGTGAGGGGATTAAGACACTGCATTAGAGAATGGAGGGGAACCAGAAGCTCACTGCAAGGGGAGATGACCTCCAGAGGTCCCTTCCAACCCAACCCATTCTATGAACTTGTGCAGTAAGGGTGGGAAGAGAGAGCCAAAGCTGCAGTGATATCTAGTAACAGTCCTGGTCTTGTTTCAATGTACTTGACCAAGATTGAAGGATTTTGAGTTAAACTATGCAAAAGCATGCACATATTGGTGTGTTTAGTGCTACCCTCATGCAGAAGGGCAGGATCCAGATAGCTCTGCTCTAGATGGCTTAAAAATAGGAATCTATCCAAATTAATGATGAGTTCAGTCCTTGCAGCCAGTAGGACCACCAAGCACAAGGAAGGAGAGTAGGAAAGAGAAGTAAAACACACTCATGAGGGAGGAAAAAGGAGATCAGAAGTAGATTTAAAACACTAGAGGAAAAAAAAAAGGAGTTTGGCAAGCCTGAAACTCAGAAGGCTCTTATCTCACTTGGTGGGATTCCAGAGCTTGGTTATTCCCATCTCTGCCCCCTCAAGTCAACTAACCTCATGATCAAAGCTGCAAACAATGTCAGTGTTAAATGTTACTGTTTAACTTGTGCATGATGGACAACTGGCTTTTGGAGAAACCACAGGAAGACAATCCCTCTCACAAAGGTCATCTTCCATGTACTGAAGGAAAGCTGGAACACTCTGGTCAAGGGCTAGCAAGCAATGCCAAAACTATTTTCATCTGTCTCCTGCACGTGGTACTGACAAACGTCAAGGAATAATGAAAATCTTCCAGATCTGTGAATGGCATAAAAATTTAATGTCAAATGACATCACGACTGTACTAGGCATTTTAAGGTTTCTAAATGCCCTGAGATATTTTATCCTTCATTTACCATGAGACAGGATATTAGTCATTTGAAGAGTATATTTTCCATTAGGCAGGAAAATTACATTAACTGTTTGTGTCCCAGTATTTCACCTTTTTTTTACCCCTGCTCTAAATACATAACAAAGATTTTCCTTTGCTCACAATTTGCTATAAGCTTTCATGCTCCTGCAGAGGGATCAAAAAGTAAGACATAAACATTGACCAGGTGAATGATTTCCTTGAAACCTCTTCAATGATACTCACTGCTACAAAGGAAGAGCTGCTTCACAAACTTTAATGGCATTAATTTAGCAACAAATCCTATAAAACCAGAGCCAATCTCCCTCTCCATTTAGGATCATATCTGCTTTCTACCTTTGAACATGACTGCATGAAGTGCACAGATCAGAGAAAATCAAAGATGTTGCTTCTGGTTTGGAAATGACATTGGTTTCTCTGTTCACAGAAGGAGGTGCCTCACATGTATGCTCTGCAAAGGTGAGATTCACATGTGCTGTGAGACCCTCACACCCGCCAGAGACACTCTACCATCATTTGACTGTCAATGGAGACAAATATGGGGTTTATCTGCACCCTGGATTTTGGGAAATTCTCCATTTTCCCTTATCTTACAGGATCATAAAATCATAGAATGGTTTGGGTTGGAAAGGACCTTTAAGAGTCATCTAGTCCAAACCCCAGGGACATCTGCAACTAGAGCCCCAAACAACCTGACCTGGAATGGTTCCAGGGATGTGGCATCTACCACCTCTCTGGGCAACCTGGGCTGGTGTTTCACCATCCTTAGTGTAAAATAAGCTAAACATCTGCATCTATAGATCACATATGTAATGATATATCATTATGATCAAATACATATAATGCCACTGCTCTGCCCTCACTGGATGAAGAAAAACTTCTTAGAGAGCTTTTTTGTCTTCCTATTTAACTAACTCTGCCCAGTCTCTAAAACCCAGTGAGCAAATGTGGTGCTCAGGAAAGGAGAGGCCACAAAGCACCAACAGCAGGAAATTATTCCACATGGCTGGACCAAGGCACAGGGGGCTTGTCCTGCAAGATGTGATATTGCAGCAGCTTCTGCCTGCTTCCCCTGGGTGTGGATGCATCAGCAGTGAACTACTGGGGAGTTTTGGAAAGCAGAAGGTTGCAGAAACAGGATAGGATTCTGGGAGTTTCGAGTTTCCCTCCTAGGTCTGCAGAGTTTTGGTGTGGCCTTGGTCAAGTCATGCAATCAGTGTGTGCTGGTTAATCAGTGCAGTGCTCTGACCTGGGAAACAATACTGTATCCTTATTCCTATTCATAATCTATCATGTGTGGTTGGAATGCAAGGCTGGGAAAAGGGGAGACTTATCAGCTCAGTGCCTAATCTCCAGTGCAGAAGTGCTGAATTCTCTGTGGCACTCTGCAGGGCTCCTACAATAAAAATGGTAAATAATGACTATAAACTACCAGGATACAAAGAATCCTGCTGCTGCACAGCCCTTGAGACCTGAGTTTTAAATTAAAGCTTCCCAGAACATCCTGAAGAGTGAGTTAAGCCACTTTCTCCATTAACCTTCCCTGTCTATTACTTTTCAGGTTAATTTCTTGGCCTGTGGCCAAATTTGTCATTTCAGCAGAAAAATACTTTGTTGCCTACAGTTTCAGCTTGTTTATTTTATGTCAGAGACTTAATTAATTGTAGTGCTAAACTGTTCAACAAACATACTGTTACACAGCCTGATCCAATTTCCCCTGCACAACATCCATATTATTGGATTTCACCAAGAGCCATTTTTGCATCCCAGTAACAGAATGATGGGTTTGGAAGGGACCTGTGGAGATAATCTAGTCCAAGCCCCCTGCCAAAGCAAGGCCACCCACAGCATGTCCTGGATCATGTCCAGGAAGGTTTGGAATACCTGCAGAGAAGGAGACTCCACACCATCAAACCTATGGATCCAGAAGAAAACTTGGTGCTTCAAGAGGGATAGGGAGGGGATATCCCTCCCCTTCAAGAGGGATAGGGAGGATGTTCTAACAGTATGAGCATTTCTGTAGGGCTTGGAAACCTCCTTTACCATGTGGAAAGAGTTTGTTTCTCTTGATTACACCAAGAAGCTTCCCCTGTGGTGTGATGGTAAAGCCCACACAAACGAGCTGCCTGGTTTTGCTTACCCAGAAAAGTGGTGAGGAATCTGAAGTACTTCGGGCATGGCCGGACCACAACTTCTCCCACCTCAGCCTCAGGCCAGCATGTGATGTTGTCCCATTGCCTTCTGCAACCTGGAGGAAAGAGAAAAGCAGATGGTAGGACAAGCACTTGTGGTATCTACTGGATGGAGCAGAGGGACCAGGGCAGAGCAGCTCTGCAAGGTATGGAGGCACCTTTGGGAAGGAAAGGCACAGAAATGCTTTCCTTTATTCATGCAGCTTTCATCTACCCCAGTCTCTTAAATTCAGCCCTTCTGGTGTCTGTAATTTTCCAGAAATCAGAACAGAAATAACAGCAGAGTGGTGCAAGAAGCAGGCAAATCAATGTTAATAGAGGAGAGTGTCTTTTTTTCAGGCCAAAAAAAAAGAAATATCTGATTAAATATCTCTCTTCCTTGACCTTATCTCTCCCTGTGGCATTAAAAGACCTGTTCTGAACATGCAAGACATGGTGCCTGTCCTTCTCTGCTTCCCTTAAACTTCTGTTGCCAGGTGATATGCCCAGCAGGAAGGGGACACTGATGACAGTCAGGGGGTCAGGAGCTAAATCCCGCCCCCAAAAGCAGTTTCTCTCCTTAGAAAGAGAGAAGTTGCAAAACATTGCTGGAGGTTGTCACCAGGAGATGCATCCAGAGACCTATAGAAGGGTGGTGCAAAGTGGCACTCTCCCAGCCATCCAAGTCAGGAATGAAGATATCACCATGGGAGCTAACTTCAGGGTGAAAATGTAAGATTTTGTTAAAATTAAGCATTTCTGAAGATTTTTCTTAATAAAAATATCCTGGAAAAAAAAATTTGCATGTCCTTCCTACAGAGTGACAGTATTTTGTTCTGATTTTGCCCTTTTATTTCTGCTTTCTCAAAAGACATTAATGACACCACATACATGTTGCACTGCTGATTAGTGTAACATCAGCACTGAGCCCCAAAAGAGGTGGCAGACCTGAATTAAAAAAAAAAAAAACAACACAAAAACCCAACAACAACAAAGAAAAAAAAAAACAACAAAAAAACCCCAAAATCGGATGTGGTTTGGCCTCAACATAGAATTATAGAATCACAGAATGGTTTGGGATGACCTTAAAGATCATCTAGTTCCTACTTCCCTGCCATGGACACCTTCCACTAAACCCACAAGGCCTCGAACCCCTCCAGGGAGTGGACATCCATGACCTCCCTGGGCAACCTGTTCCAGTGTCTCACCACCCTCACTGTCAAGAATTTCTTCTTAACATCCAGTCTAAACCTCCCTTCTTCCAGCTCAAAGCCATCCCCCCTCATCCTATCACTACAAGCCCTTGTAAAAAGTTCTTCCCCAGCTTTCTTGTAGCCCTTTTCAGGTACTGAAAAACCACTGTAAGGTCTTCCTGGAGCCTTCTCCAGGCTGAACAGAACCAACTCTGACATTCAGTTCCCATAGGGGATGTGCTGCAGCTTTCTGACATGTTCCATATTTTGGAGTTCTTAGTAGCATGCTGAAGACATGATTTTTTTTTTGTTTCCCCTGTTAGATTTCTAGCAGCCAGACACTAGCAGCTGCTGCCTGGGTTAGATAGATGGGTTGTCATCAGAGCTCACTTTTTCATAGCACCTCTGTTCTTGGTTATTTGTAATGCCCCATTAGGCTGCAACACTTCCCTAAATGTGACTAACACATTGCTGTTCAGGTCAACAGCCTAGCAAAAGAAACCAGAATTAAAAGAAAGCTTGGAGAAAATACTTCTCATGTGCAAGCAAAGGGAACTGGGAAAACCACTGTCAAGGAAAACTATTGCCAAGGAAAACCACTGCCAAGCTGCATTTCTTGGCAATTCTATCCCAACCTGTAAGTCCTCCTTCAAATCATCTTTTACTACTTGAGCTAAGGAAATGGCTGGTGTCCTCATCTGGTCAGAATGAGGAAGCATGCTGTCTCAGATCCACAAAGAGAGCACACTACATGCTTTGGAGCTAAGAGAACCCCACCCCTCAGCTCACTTTCAAAATTATTTTCCAGGTTTTTCCTTCCTTCTCTCAGGAGCAACCACAACTTTTCAAACCAAGGCCTGAGATGATGGGATGGTTTGAAACTGCCTTTTTAGTTTTTCTTTGCAAAGTTCAAGCAGAGAAAGCTGAAGAATGTAAATAAGTCACTATTGGGTGTAAGAAAGCAAAATAATGATTGTTCTAAATACTTCCATTGGATAGAGAGAAATGTTTAAGAACCACTACTCAAAACAAAGAGGGACAGTTGGGGTCTGAGCTCTCAGCTTCCTTGCTGGGCTGTTTGGCTGCTGCTGCTGCTGCTGCTTCTCTTCTGGCTGAAGATAACACACTGACCTTGGTGAGCTAAGTTAACAGCTTCTCTGCTTCTATCTCTCTGCTTTTTGCCAGTGGGATCTGTGAGGGGAGGCCCCTTGGGAGGTCCTCTCAGGGGAAGCAAAGGGAGCTTGATTGTGCTTTTCTGTTGATTGTATATATTTGTAAATGTTGTGAATTGTGTCTATTTGTACATATCCATTGCATTTCATCATAGATTGTACAGTTTGCTTGTAAATACAGCTTTCATTTGCTTTCCAGATTGAGCTAGCCTGGTTATTGTCGGTGGGGGGGCACGGATTTCAGCTCTCACACTGGTACAGGTGAGTTTATCAGAGCCTGAAAACCAGCAGCATAACCGATGGTATCATCTTCATGTACCCTCTCCTGTAGTGCTCATTAAAATTCACTCCTCAGGTTTCTATTTTCATGTGCAAAGCTCACTTTCCACCACATCAAACTTATCTGCCACCAAACAGCCAAGCAGCTCCAAAAGTATTAAGATATGAGATAATCTGCCCATGGGAAAAAAAACCCAGATGATTCCATGACAGAATTTCTCACGGAATCATAGAACTGTGGAGATTGGAAGAGACCTTTAAGACCATCAAGTCCAACAGCTCTCCTAGAGCTCACAATCCTACCACTGCTGCTAAGAATCAATGAATCAACCAGGTTGGAAGAGACCTCCAAGATTACCAAGTCCAACTGATCACCCAACCCTATCTAATCAACCAGACTATGGCACTGAGTGCCTCATCCAGGCTTTTCTTAAACACCTCCAGGGAAGTCAACCCCACTAGCTCCCTGGGCAGCCCATTCCAATGGGCATTCACTCTTTCTGGGAAGAACTTCTTTCTAAGATCAAGCCTAAACTTCCCCCTGTGCAGCTTGAGATTGTGTCCTCTTGTTCTGTTGCTGGTTGCCTGGGAGAAGAGACCAACCCCCCACCCTGGCTACAACCTCCTTTCAGGTACTTGTAGAGAGCAGTAAGGTCTCCCCTGAGCCTCCTCTTCGAAGCTACTACCATTAAACAGCCCTAAGCACCACATCCATGTGTCACTAGGTGACTCCACCACCTCAGGGGCAGTCCATTCCCATGCCTGAAAATTCACAATCCATAATGTTCTCCTTCACTGACTTCAATAAATTCTAGTGTGCCCATTACCTCAGGACAGGTTATAATGCAAACCAAAACACAAGGTGATGGTATCAGATGGGCTTTTTAAATGCCCTGTCAATTAGGCACTTTGAGAAGTTTTGTCATCTGTATCTTCTTCTGGCAGTGTTTTTTGCCATCGCTATGCATGGAAAGAGGTTTAAGTGCTCAGTTTTGCAACAAGAGCTCTCTTTGGTTAAAATACAGAGAAGACACACAAGAGTGGCCTTGCAAGGCACATAAAGTGGGTCTTGGAAAAGTGTTGCCTCTGTAACCACCTGCCTATTAGCTCTTCCAACATCACTCTTCCCCACAGACGTGCTGACAATATTTGCACAGCTTCCTGGAAGGGTCCAGGTTTTAAAGGTGGGATTCATATCCCTGTGTTTCTGCATCTAAAAGTCAGATGTGTAAATATAAAAAAGTCAGTGGAAAACACAGCTCTGGCTGGTGGGTGTTCTAGAGTTCAGAAGGTGAATCCTTCCTTGGAGGTCTTTTCCAAAGATGAGAAGGGGGCTTGCATGAATTGTCACATAATTAGTGTAATTGCTAGCAGCCAACTCTTGTTCTTGAAGTGGGCTTCTGAAGTCTTGCTCAAGGAATGGGCTGGAGGCTGTTGGCCACATGCTGGAGCTCAGATCTTTTTATCCAGCAGCTCAGCCTCTCGTTCTCTGCAAGACAAATGCTCCAAGTGCAAGCTCAGCCTTAGCTGGGCTTTGAAGAGCCCTCCTCTAAGAGCTCCTGACTCAGACCAACTGGCTGAAGACCACTAACACAGTCCAGGCTGCACTTGGTTAGGAAATCCCACCACAGACAGTAACCTTTTCCACTGTCCCCACTGAATGTGACTCAGAGCTCAGGCCCTCATTTCTTCTCCCTTTAAAAGGTTAATAAACAGAAAACAGGTCAATCATCAGTGCTTTGCAGAACTGGCAGACTAGAGCACAAACCCCATTTGTTTGAGTCACATCTGCACTTCCAGCAACATGCAGCCAAGGCTTATCTAGGAAGCAGCAGAGAATAACTTTCCTTCATGAATAAACATGACCTCCAGAGCTCTGGCATGGCTCTGGGATGTGACTAGGTGTGGCTGAGGAGAGGAATGAATGCCAGTGGCTGGTGCCAGGTGCTCTTTTAACCCTGGTGAACTCCTAGTTCAGAAAAATCACCTTTGAGCACATCTCTCGTTCCCACCAAATTCTGCCCAATGAACGAGGTCACTCCTGGTCTCTTCTGAAGGATGTTCTCACACAAGACTTTGGCTGTCTGAATTCATGTTTAGATGTAAAGATATCCATTTGATGCCTGGGGTAATCTTGGGATCTCTGCATGCCTCTCATTACCCATTGGGAGATAACAGCAAGGCAAAGGCACAGCTTGATAAAGCCAAGCTGAGCTATCACTGAGTACCATCGGAGGCTGTTGTGCTTGTAATGGAAACTCATTTCCTCTCCAATTTGAAATTGGCAGCCAGTTTCCAATCTCTCTGGAGTTAGAACTGTAAATAGCTACAGGGTGACATTCATTTTCTCACTGCAAAGCTCATGTAGAAGTGCAGCCCAGGTGCTCACCTGTGGTTTGTCCAGTTGGGTCTCCTTACAGCTAATGATCACTGCATCAAACTTCTTGACCCAGCTGAGCACTAAGCTTTTGCCTGACTGGAGAGACTAGACTCCAAAAGATGGTCCCTGCAACAGTCTGCTAACTCAGTTCCAGACAGGCAGTTTGAATTCAGTCATGGTAGAGGTTAGGAAAACACATCATGAACCTTGGGTCACTAGTACTGCCACAGACTCCAAAGAATAGAGACTTCCTAAATCAGGGATAATCTTGTATTTAAATCTTGAAAGTTTTATGCAATAACAAAAAAACAAACAAACAAGCAAACAAACAAAAGAATTGTAGAATGTCTTGAGCTGGAAGGTTCTTTTGAAGGTCAAAGACCTTTGATAGTTTCTTCTTCTTCCATAAAACTTAGACATTTAATGCAGTATGATGTTGCTTCTGAAGTTTTTCAAATTCACAACCTCCAGGACCAAAGGGTTGCACAGTTTAAGTGCCCACTGAAAGACAAAATGCATCCTTTTGTGAATTCACTTGGAACCTGCTCATTGTTAGTTTCATTAGGAACTGCCTAGATCTTTTCCAAAGACAGAAATATTCACAATCTAACCATAATATCCCTTGACCTGGGGAGAAAAAACAAAATCCTCTTTCACATCCCTCCTCAGGCATCTCTTTTTCAAGCTGAAGTGTTGTGGCCTATTTCATTTCTTCAAGCATGGAAGCAGTTTCCTATCATTTCTCCCTTGTATCTTTTTGTGGGTTGAATTCTACCCTGTCCTGCCCCGGACTTGCAGAGCATGGGTTTTACCATATTTTTCTGGGACAGATTTGGTTTGACCAGGGCTAGCTTGGCTCCAAGGTTTCACTAAATGAATCCTCCCACACTTCCCTGAAAATTCAACCCCTTTCCTCCTGGATTCACTGCTCTGCCCTCCCCCAACTCCAGCCCCACTCACTTGAGCATCCTCTCTCAGCTCCATCACCTTTGTGCTTTTATCAACACTGACAGCATGCTCTGCAGCAAACCCTCAGAACCTCCCTTTCAACTTTCTATGGCTTTGCATTTAATTTGGCTATTTTTTGCCTGTCATGCTGCCTGCTATAACTCCAGCACAGCAGGCAGGATGTAACAGAGAAACCACTTAGCTGAAGGAAAACCACAATCCTGCCAGGGCATGCAACACCCCAGCACTGTAGCATTTCCTTTTCAACACCGATGTGCTCTTTGTGGGGCACTGATTCTCCTTTATTCATCCCTCAGTGAGGGATCTGCAGTCCAAATTTGCAGAAAATCACAGAATTATAGAATGTCTTAGGTTGGAAGGGACCTCTGTATGTCATGTAGTCTACCCCTCTTCCAGTGAGCAGGTTGCTCAGACCCTCAAACAACCTGGCCTGGAGTGCTGCCAGGGATGAGGCTTCTTGGGCAACCACAGAAAGCAAAAAGGATCCCCAGACTGAGGGGAAAAGGGTTTTCCACGGATTTTGCCACAATATCCATGGCAAGACAGAAACTGATTTCATTTTCCCCACTCTGTGTACAAGCTGGAGAGTGTTAGGAATACCACTACCTGCTGCAAGCCCCTGGGCTTTACTTCTGCAGAAGTTGTCCAAGCAACTTCTCCAACAGGAGCTATTACAGCTATTAAAAGACATTTTTCTTCATAAGGGTTTGCAGAAATTGGACTCGAAGACCTAAGAAAGAAACCTCACCTTAAAGCCCCCAGACTGAGTCATTGTAAACAGCATGAAAGAAATCACCAGAGTCTATTTCTGGAGGATTATTTGTAAGCATGAAAATCCTATGAGTTTTTCCATCATTAACATCTACCAGGAAACAAGTTGAAAATAAATAAACACACACGTTTTAATCTTTCAGCCTTTCTTTAAGCAACAGACTAAACAAACACTTGACTTTTTTTTTTTTTGTTTTCATCCCTCCAGATCACTATAAACCAAATTTGTGAGCTGAGCCCTCTGCTTAATCCCAGAGCATGTAAACCAAAACAAAAGGTCCAAGATTTAAGGCAAAGATTTCCGAAGCAGGCTGCCAAAACCATAACTTATCTCCTCACCAGCATCTAAACAAGTGGTAGATCTCTAGTGTTCTGACATGGAACATGCTTAAAGGAGGATTAGAGGGGTTCCTCATTACTCACTCAAGCACTCCTGGTCTTCCAGAAGTTGTACAGAACTGGTACTTAGAGAGAACCAGAGGATGAGTTTAAGTACCTACTATTCCCATATGGCTTTTCCTATGTTGGGACTACCAGACAGCAATTAATAGTGAAGATGACTATGCTCAACCCTAGCAATGTTTTGTTGACTCTTAAGGAGGCAAGTGACCACTCTGGTAATGTAAGATCTAAAATGGGACTCTCTCAAGCTGTAGGTCCTTCATACCTCACTATCTTGCCTAGCAGAAGGAGACTGGGATATTGCAAAGAGAAAAATATTCGAGGTTTTGTGGGTCTGCTCAATAAAAAAGGCCAAGCAAGGACAAGGAGATGAGTACAGCAGCTCTCACTGATGGCTCACAGGGGACTTGTCCTCTAAATGTTGGAAACTAAATGTTGGAAAGTTGAGGACAAGTCCCCTGAGCACTTGAGCCATCAGGGAGAGCTGCTGCACCTTTCCAACATTTAGTCCCATCTGCATGGATTCCTTGACTTGCTTAAGTGGCAACCTGAATGGCAGCATCAAGTTGAGAGTCCAGGAGATGTGGCCAGCCTACTGAAGTGCAAATTCTCCAACTGACCAACTCTTGGCTAGCTCACTGAAGGCAAACAGGCAAGTGATAGGCCCCTTTGGATGTGTCTTCATGGACTTCATGGCACTTAGTGCCATGGTCTAGTTGATTGCTTAGGGCTGGGTGATAGGTTGGACTGGATGATCTTGGAGGTCTCTTCCAACCTGGTTGATTCTATGTACACTATGACTGCAAGTGTTCAATAAGCTGTGGTGTGAGCTCTCCTACAGGTTATGGCATGATTAAGAGGAATCTTACCCTGTTGCTACTTTAAAGGATCACCCTCTGCCTTCAAAACCAAATGAGGTGCTTTGCAGTGGAAAAAGGCTTTATGCCAATGCTGTGTTGCTCTTCTTCATGGTAAATATTAGGCTAAGATGTGACTCCTCACTTTTAAAAAGAAGGGGTAAAATGTAAGTTTCATCTGCAAACTGGAAGCCACAGACCTGCAACTCTAAAGTCACTAAAGTCCTTCCACAAAGTTGGAGAGATCTTTCCCATGTAAAATCTTCATGATCTGGCTCTTGCTTATTAAATGTGCTGGAGTTTGTGCTGGAAATGTTCTTATTGTCCATTGCAGAAGCAGGGAAGGTTGTGCTGAAGCCCTGTACCTCAGCTCTGTAGGAAGGGACCAGAAAGCTTTGATTTCACTTGGAAGCATATTTAATGGTTAGAAGGAAAGAAGAAGAAGAAGAAAAAAAGCTAAACTCAGGAGACATCAATAATTTAAAAGCTTTTCATAACAGAAACCCTACTTCAGGCTAGTGGATGTAAAGCGTGGTACCTCTGACCTCAGCTTTGCATGCTCCCTGCAATTTCACATTCCTATGCTAAAAGGTCTGGAGATCAAGAAACAAAGCCACTTGGATTACAGAAAGTTCAGTGCAGAGGAAAATCAGCTGCAGCACTGGCTGCAGCAGGTTTTGGATCTTGGCCACATACTGTAATGGGAATTTGACATAATTTATGGAATGTGCAATGCTTTCAAATGCACTTATCCGAGATAAAAAGGGGGGGATACCATCACAAAAATGCTCTGATAGAGTCAGGAGGAAAAGAAAAATAAAAAAATATGAGGAAACAGAGATTTCTTCATCTGACAGGATGTAAGGGAGACAAATACATGTTTTCATCAGGAACAAAAGCTCTGCATTGAAGGATTTCATCTGAGCGATTGTGCAGAGCTTTGAAAATGCTTTGAATTTCCTGTCCATTGGTCTGCAGCAATGGCATTTTCTCCTTATTTTTTAAAGCCTTGGCATAACTAAGGCTGTGTGCATTTATATTTTATCCCATGCTAAGAAAAAAAAGTAACTGAAAGGCCTGATGGCATTTAAAGATGTCGTATATTCTCCAAACCAAAATGCCTACCAAAATGCCTTCTTCAGCACAAGACTTGGGTCCATTAAATGGCCACTAATCCCAACAAGCCACCAGACAGCTGTTCCCAAGGCACATAAACACTGCTGTTGGTTAGAAGGCTTGCAGTCAGGACATGTCAGCAGCAGGCAAAACACAAGCAAAACCTCCACCCCCATAGCATCTCATAGCAGAAATGAAATGTTGTAACATCTCAGCTTGTGATTCTATTTGTAGATAGGTGAAGTCAAGGCAAAAATCAGCTCTTAGCTCTAACAGGGAAAAATGAAAGTGCTGTGTACAATCATAGAATTGTTAGGGTTGGAAGGGACCTCAAGGATCATCCAGTTCCAACCCCCCTGCCATGGGCAGGGACACCTCACACTGCATCAGGTTGCTCAGAGCCACATCCAGCCTGGCTGCAAAAACCTTCAGGGATGAGGCTTCCACCACCTCCCTGGGCAACCTGTTCCAGTGTCTCACCACCCTCACGGTGAAAAACTTCCTAACATCCAATTTGAATCTCCCCATTTCTGGAGAGCTGCTGATAACCAGACTGTCACACTGGTCCAACTAACACATCATCTATCACAGGAGGTCTTATGCAACTGTAAGGTGAGAATTCACCTGAACTTTTGCAAGAAAGGAACTATTAATTATTTCTTATCTTACAGCATTATAAACAGATGGTGATGAATAAACAGACTCCTAAATTAAACTTCATTAATGTTTTTCCAGCTTGACTTTTAATTTCCATATGTTTGCTGCTTCTCCTCCCATCCAACACGCCTTGACTACTTCAAGGAGAACTGACAAAGAACCCCAAGCTCCAAATTTGGCTTTTCAAGCCAGCCTCCACTCCAGGCCTGGGGAACAGCAAAAGCAGTAATTGGAGTTTAAACAACATGGGCCCTTTCCCACCTAGATTTCATTGCATGTGGCAATGATGATTATGAGCTTCCAGGACTCAGCTCTATTGTCCACAGGTGCCAAGCGTGGCCAAGTTTAGCAGATGTGAACAAGCACTGAGAGGGAGACTGGCATTATTTCCTTTCATGTTTTCCATTTTTCTGACTTTTTGATTTGGTTTCAGATTCTGCTTTCGAGGCAGACAGGTCTAGATGGCAAAAATAAAGTGTGCTGCTGAAGTACTTGAGGTATGAGAAGCAGCTTGATTGTAGCAGCACCTTGGTAGCTATTGGCAATTTCCACTGACACAGAAAATAATCTCAGCTATCTCCACGCTGTTGAATTGTGGAGAACAGACAGGCAAAATGCTGGTCTGATTCTGTGAGATGCTGACAGCCTCTGGCTGTGAAGTTCTGAGCTTGTTTCACTCAAATTTAACTTCAAGGATATCACATTCCAATTGAATCAAAGGCCTTCCCTTTTGGAGAAAAAGTCCTGAGAAATGATAAAGTGATGGAAGTTCAACAAAGGAAAATGCAAAATCCTGCAGCTGGGAAGTCGTAATGTCTTAAACTTGTACCATAGGGAGAGCAGCTCTGGAGAGAAGGTCCTGGTGGACACCAAGTTGACCAAGAGCCAGAAGCGTGCCCTTGCCACAAAGGTGAATGCTGTCCTAGGCTGAATTAGGACAAGTGTGGCCAGCAGGTCAAGGTCTGGTATCAGGAGTCTTCTGTGGTCTAGAGATCTTCTCTCTCTGGTCTTGAATATTTTCTCTCAGACTCAAACTTCTATGCAACTAAAATAAACTCCAAAACTGAGCCATGATCCCTGTGCCCAAGTGCTGCCTAATATTTCCACCACTCTCCTGAAGACTTTTTACCATATGATACCATGCTTCCCAGACAGAAGTATGGTCTCCACAGCTGCTCATTCCACTCAAATGTTAAGTCACAGCACTTTGTTCAACTGCCGCCTCTAAATGACTCTCCTGCTTGTGAAAGAATATCTGATTGCAGAGAAAATTGATTATCAGTAACAGATTAAACAGGTAAGGAGCGGAGTCAACCAACCTAGACCTGATTGCTTTCCTTGTTTTTTTTTTTTTTTTTAAAGAAGACATAAACAAATAAATAAATAAATAAATAAACCCAAGAAGGTTAGGTTATTTTGTTTTATTTGGATGCTTTCAGGTTAAGCTGAACTGTTTGTGAACTACAGCCATGGAGAGGTGAAGCTTTCTTAAATACAAAGCAAAAAAAGCCCCAAAGCTCTCTGTGCTCCAGGAGCACATAAAAAAAAAATACATAAGAAAAGCATGTGGAAGCCAGCAAGAAGCAGCACAGTGGTGAGACCTGCCTGGCAGCAAGCCTTTAGGATGTCAGCCACACTTCACCTAGAGGTTTGCCACCATCTGTGAGTCTGGAAAGCAAAAGCCCTTCGGTCATCCTCTCCTCCTTGGGAGAATTTCCCTACTGCTGCTAACTATATTGCCAGCTAAGCCATCCCTGTATTGCATACAGATGTCCTGGCTGAAAAATGTATCTGCAGTAAAAGTTTGGTTTCTGGTGGGGCTGGGATTACTTTCTTCACATCTGAAAGACATTGATAAGCATTTTCAAAGTAATGCAGAGAACTGAGGAATTCTGTTTGTTATAAGCTCCCAAAACTACTAAGTGCCTTAGGGAACTCCAGGCTAAGGAATTGCCTTATTGATTTGTTTTATATTGCAGTGATGGGAGATGCCACCAGAGAAGCAGCCTTGTACAGCTAGAGAGCAAAGGGAAAGGGAAAGAAGACAACAGCCCAGGCAGCTACCAGGCAGCTTGTCATCTGCTATCACAGGTATCCAAATATCTCACTTAAATCACCTCTCTTTCAGTTTAAAACTGCTGCTCCTTGTCCTAGCTTTACGTTCCTTGACAAAGTGTCCATCACCATTGTTCCCACATGCTGCTTATAAGGTGTCCCTGGAGCCTTCTCTTCTCCAGGCTGAACAACTCCAATGCTCTCAGCCTGTCCTCACAGGGAAGGTGCTCCAGTCCTCTGATCATCCTCTGGATCCATTCAGGTAGGTCCATGTCTCTTTTAAACTGGGATGCCCCCAGGCCAAATGCAGTACTTCATTTGGCCAAAGACCCTGCAAGCCAGCAAACACCAGGAGAGGAATCATTTGCAAAGTCTAAGTATTTCCAACAGATCTGATCTACACTCTAAGAATCCCCTTACATTAAGCAAAGACCTTGTCAACAGGCAAAACAACCTGAACATGATCCATCACATCCTAACAGAGATGCCTACCTGTGGCCAGAATACATTGGAGCTACCTACAATCAAATGAAATTCCTCACCAAAAGTCATTCCCATTCAATGATTACGTGGTGTGTGAAACAAACCACTTAGTCTTGAGTTTAATGGCAAAGAATCCACTTCTGTATTGAATCCCAATTGTCACTTCACATTTTCATGTTACTTCAGCACAGAGGTCAAAGGGTGAGGGGCAGAGGACTGCAAGGGCAGAGGACCGCAAGGGCAGAGCTGCTGGTGAAACCCAATCCTGTGCCGCAATACGCAACTGCATCCTACACACCCTTACACAAACCAGGCAAGCTCTGCCATGAGGTCAATAAAACACTCCTTCCTGCAGACTTCCAGAAAGGCTGTTCAGTATCCTAACAAACTTCCTTTAAGTCCAGACTTTGATCTCACAGCTGTTTGACTCTTCTCTGTACACACTACCAGCTTCAACCGCTTTCCGCTGCTGTTTTCTCCCCTTCTCATGCTGGAAAGTTAACCTCTCCTCATCAGAGGTGGTCATGGTTTTGTCTCCCCTGTGTTCCTGCTAAAGACTCCTCAGATGCAGGTAATTTCATGGATACTGATCCACACTCCTCAGAGTGAATATAGAGACTCCCATCCTCCTATTAATAAACAGCAGTCCTATGGTCCAGGATGGGTGACCCCAGGACCAGCAAATGGCATCTGATAGCAGCACTGAAAATCCAGAGGCTTAATTGGAAAAGAAAGCATTGATTTCACCCACAGATATACACTCACCAGAAGGAATGGGTGTTCCAAGAAAACAAAACAGCATTAAGACAAACATTTATTGTTCACCAGTGGAAATCTACCTTCTTATCCCAAGCTGGTGATCAATCTCAGCACCACCCTCAGGTGTTAATAACTGACTAATCTCTCTGACACATCAAATTACATCGGTGATTAAGCCCCTCTGATCAATACAATTGATAATGGCTCCTAAACAAAGCTTTATTTCCAGCCTGTACCCAAAGAGTGCATTTCCTTATTTCCACTCATTTAATTAGAAAGGAAAACAAAATGGTTGTTAACCCTCAAGTGATTTTCTTTTTGCTAAAAGGAATGTGCAGAAGGCAACACACCTACCTGGCCATAAATCAAGGTGTTACACACTGCAAATGGCAGGGAAGCCCAATTGTTTTTCTCCAGGGAACAGAACTGTGCTAAAATGATATTTTTCCTGGGAATTTCGTTAGAGTTTTTTTTCCTTCTCAGTAATACTCAGATTCAAAGTCATCACCAGAGTCACTGAGGCCTTAAACAACCTCAGGTTGTGTCAGAGGAGGTTTGAGTTGGCTACTAGGGAAAATTTCTTTTCTGAAAGTGTTGTCAAGCCCTGGAACAGGCTGCCCAGGTTAAGTGGTGGAGTCACCATCCTTGGAGATGTTTAAAAGATGTGGAGATGTGATGCTGAGGAACATGGTTTAGTGGTGGGCTTGGCATTGTTAGGTTTACAGATGAACTTGATGTCCTCGAAGGTCTTTTCCAACCTAAATGATTCTGTGATCCTGTGATTCATATGATCTCACATCATCACCTAGAGAAGATTTCTCCCCAATAAACCTCTATCTTATTCCTACTGTCAAAGTTCAAAGTTTTTTTCTTTGCAGCTATGCTACATTTATTGAGTTATGGAGCCCTACCCCAGAAAACAATCTTTTGCAACCTACTTGTGTTCACACACTGTGCCTTGAACACTGCAAGGGGGAAACAAAGGCACTTTGCAGTTACTTGTGCACACCACTTCCAAAAAAGACTTCTCCAAAAGAGGAGTCAGCTACAGTCACCCATTTGAGAGATGCTGCTTTCTTTCTTTTTTTTTTTCTTTCTTTCTTTCTTTCTTTCTTTCTTTCTTTCTTTCTTTCTTTCTTTCTTTCTTTCTTTCTTTCTTTCTTTCTTTCTTTCTTTCTTTCTTTCTTTCTTTCTTTCTTTCTTTCTTTCTTTCTTTCTTTCTTTCTTTCTTTCTTTCTTTCTTTCTTTCTTTCTTTCTCTTTCTTTCTTTCTTTCTTTCTTTCCTTTCTTTCTTTCTTTCTTTCTTTCTTTCTTTCTTTCTTTCTTTCTTTCTTTCTTTCTTTCTTTCTTTCTTTCTTTCTTTCTTTCTTTCTTTCTTTCTTTCTTTCTTTCTTTCTTTCTTTCTTTCTTTCTTTCTTTCTTTCTTTCTTTCTTTCTTTCTTTCTTTCTTTCTTTCTTTCTTTCTTTCTTTCTTTCTTTCTTTCTTTTCTTTCTTTCTTTCTTTCTTTCTTTCTTTCTTTCTTTCTTTCTTTCTTTCTTTCTTTCTTTCTTTCTTTCTTTCTTTCTTTCTTTCTTTCTTTCTTTCTTTCTTTCTTTCTTTTCTTTCTTTCTTTCTTTCTTTCTTTCTTTCTTTCTTTCTTTCTTTCTTTCTTTCTTTCTTTCTTTCTTTCTTTCTTTCTCTTTCTTTCTTTCTTTCTTTCTTTCTTTCTTTCTTTCTTTCTTTCTCTTTCTTTCTTTCTTTCTTTCTTTCTTTCTTTCTTTCTTTCTTTCTTTCTTTCTTTCTTTCTTTTTCTTTCTTTCTTTCATCTTTCTTTCTTTCATCTTTCTTTCTTTCTTTCATCTTTCTTTCTGTCTTTCTTTCTTTCTTTCTTTCTTTCTGTCTTTCTTTGCAATCTTTGTTGATTGCAAGGGCAGCCATGAGTGTCGAGATAGGACTCAGGTATTGAACTCTTAATCAGGTGTCAGCTGCTTTCCACACAGTTTGCCTTATAAAAGTTGGTTGAACACATGCTGCCTCCCTACACACACTGATGTCATCAATGACCATTTGTACCCAAGACTTATACAGCTGACATCTGATGTTAACTCAGGAGTAGGAGGTATCGTCTCCATGGACAAAAAAAAAAATCCATTTCATAGTGTTCACAACTGCAGTTTCTAAATCAGTTTAATGACTATGGGTAGTGCCTGGTGGAAATGCAGAATTATCCCTGTCCAATATTTCAGCAATCCAATTAGATTTTTATATTCCAAATAGATTTTTATACACTTGCTGGTGCCTGTGCATGAAGAGCTTGCAACATGACCAAGTGTGTTTATATATCTGAATGAGGAAAATTGTTTCAACAGTTTAATTCAGCGAAAATAAAAAAATAAAAATTAAAAAAGGGGGAAAAAACAGAGAAAATTCTGGTTTGGATTAAACCTTGCAATAAGAAAAACCATTTTGAAAACAACAACAACAAAATAATCAGAACATCAAGTATTTATTCTTCTATTTTGAACTGTACTTAATTGAATTTATTTCAATATCCATGAAAATGAAATGAAGCATTTAGCTGAATTTCAGATGACTGTTTCTAACTGTCCTGATTTTTCCCTTTCCTGGATTCCAGGAAAACATTTCTTCAAATGGTTCCATGTAACTGTTCAGGGACACTTGAAACAGATTCTGAATCAAACCAAACCATATCTTAGTAGATAAAAGCAGGGGCCAAAAGCCATCCTTGTACTCAGTAAAGTTCCTCCAGGGATCAGCTTGACACTCAGTAAAGTTCCTCCAGGGATCAGCTTGACCCCAGGATGCACTTCTGTCATTAAGCAGCATTGTGCAAAACAGTCCTTCAGTCTGCAGCCTAACTGTGAGCACTGCCAAGGGAGAGAAGATGAGAAGACATCTTCCACTTTTTCTTCTTTCAGAAGGCTGGATGCAAACATCAGGCATGGTATGTATCTCCTCACTGCTTCCCCCAGCAACATGATCCCTTGTTTTTCTGAAGCCTGACAGCTTACCACTGGTTCCTACACCACCTTTACTCACAAAACCAGGACCTGTAACTTGAGAGACACTTGAAGGGAGAGAGGTCCAACTTAATGGCTTCGACAGCACTGCTGTAGGATGGGATGGGACAACACCAAAGCCAAAATCTTTCTTTCTCTACCACATAGATCTCTACAATTGAAGACCGAGATTGGGTGGCTGTGTCAAGATTTCCTAAGCTCTTTGCAGCCTCCCTGGAACCTTCTCTTCTCCAGGCCAAACAACCCCAGCTCTCTCAGCTCTTCCTCACAGCAGAGGTGTTAGCCCTCTGGACATTTTTGTAGCCCTAATGATGGCAAGAGAAGAGAGCATGCCCATACCTGAAGTTTGGTTATCCCCAATGAGATCTGCAAAGCACTGGCTTCGTTCCTCTTCAATCTCCTGCATGATGATACACTCGGGGCGTGTGCTGGATGCCTGCAGAAAGGGCAGAGCAAAAGAGTGAGTAAAGCTCATTTATGCTCAGGGATGCTTCCTGATCACCTGAGTTCTCCTAGGCCACTAGACAACAGGAGATATACAGCCAGCCTCACTTTGTGTTTGCTTCAGAGAAAGCAGTACAAACCACAGCCTGCTGAAAAAAACCCCAGTATTTCCCTCCATGCCTTCCTTAAGATAAAAAACCCAACAAACAACCTTTTTTTTTTTTTAAAGATGATGAGGAGGAATTCTGCTTCTTTATGCCTTGGGAGCCCTGACTGACTAAGCTCACACCACCAGCTATCTAGGGCAGGAAGGTGGCAGTTTCAATATTCATGCCAGGAGCGGTGGGATCTGTGCTTACATGGTTTATTCCACTCTCACGTGGCCTGCCTCCTAGCCTATGCTAATTCAAAGCAAAACAAGACCCAAATCAAATAAGAAGGAAATCTCTGATGCAGATTAAGAGATCAAGGAGGTAAAAAAGCAGGCAATTCCCAATGGCAAGACTCTTTCTCCCCAAGTGGTTTCTCCTCAGTCAGACCTAATTATGTTGTGTCTGTAATACAACAATGGCTATAAACGTGCAGGTAATTAATTGTGAACTCCTTACAACATGAAATTCATGAGCTGCCTCATCATAAAATGCTCAACATGACAATTTGAAGTCCAAAAAAGGAGCCAGGAGCTGGACATTGGGTCACATAACACAGTGTCCCCTTGCCACTGACTGCTCTCAAGTTAGAGGGAACTTTGCTGCTTCACTGCAAAGTTCATTGCATCATTGCAAGCAGAGACTGAGGTCCCACTATGCACAGGGCTGCACAAAATCTCATCTCACAGGATCACAGGATGTTAAGGGTTGGAAGGGACCTCAGGAGATCATAGAGTCTAACCCCCCTGCCAGAGGAGGACCACAGAATCTATCACAGGTCACACAGGAATACATCCAGATGGGTCTTGAAAGTCTCCAGAGAAGGAGACTCCACAACCTGTCTGGGCAGCCTGTTCCAGTGCTCTGTGACCTTCACAGTGAAGAAGTTCCTCCTCATGTTGAGGTGGAACCTCCTGTGCTGTAGGTTATATCCATTGCCCCTTGTCCTATCCCAGGGTGCAAGTGAGCAGAGCCTGTCCCCTCTCTCTTGAACTCCAGCCCTCAGATATTTATAAACATTTATTAAATCCCCTATTAAATCTTCTCTTCTCCAGACTAAAAAGCCTCAGGGCCCTCAGCCTCTCCTCATAGCCCTCCATTGGACTCTCTCCAGCAGACCTGTGTCCCTCTTGAACTGGGGAGCACAAAGCCAGATGCAATATTCCAGGTGAGGTCTCAGCAGGGCACAGCAGAGGGGAAGGAGAGATGGAAAAAGACATTCAGCAGGGATAAATCTATTGAGAAGCTCAGCTGCAAAGAAATGCCGAGAGGGGAGTGATGTGAAGAGAGCAGAAGTCTTGGCTTGAGTTTACACCATCACTGTTGTAAGAATACATTGATTCAGTGTCCACTCTTAATGGGTTTTGGGGGAAAAAAACCCCACATATATTCATCAGAATTAATCAGAGGAAGTTAAAAACCACAAAGATCTTTTAACCACAGAATCACCCAGGTTGGAAAAGACCTCAGAGATCATCAAGTCCAACCTATTACCTAATACCTAACACCTCCTGACAACTAAACCATGGCTCCAAGTGCCACATCCAAGCTTTTTCTGAACACCTCCAGGGATGGTGACTCCACCACCTCCCTGGGCAGCACATCCCATGGCCAATTACTCTCTCTGTGAAGAACTTTCTCCTTACCTCCAGCCTAAACTTCCCCTGGCACAGCTTGAGACTATGTCCTCTTGTTCTGGTGCTGGTTGCCTGGGAGAAGAGACCAACCCCCTCCTGGCTACAACCTCCCTTCAGGTAGTTGTAGACAGCAATGAGGTCTGCCCTGAGCCTCCTCTTCTCCAGGCTAAACACCCCCAGCTCCCTCAACCTCTCCTCATAGGGCTGTGCTCCAGACCCCTCCCCAGCCTCATTGCCCTCCTCTGGACATGTTCAAGTATCTCAATGTCCCTCTTAAATTGAGGAGCCCAGAACTGGACACAGAACTCAAGGTGTGGTCTAACCAGTGATGAGTACATTCCAAAATGTGTGAGTTCTTCCTCTAGCCATGAATTCACCAGACAAGGCCCAGAAATCCTTCAAAGGAACAATTATTTGATGCAAATTGCCCTTTGGATCAAAATGCTGCAGTAATTTAGCACATTACATTTATTCTCACCACTTCTTATTAATCTAACCTGCTCTTTTTCCCTTGTTTCACCCCATGTTTTGTTCAGACTGTAATTTCCTTTAGGTTGGGAATGGGCTTTGATTAGCAGTGTATAAACAATTAATTATCTGCTTTTCTAGTCAAATTAAAAATAATAATCATAAAAAAACCCATACAAACCCAAACCAAACAAACACAAGAAGGGTAGGGATTTATCTGTAGTTGTCTTGGTACTCAAATATTTATTTTTCCCAAAAGGAAACAGATCTGTAAAAATTTTATCTTGGTTCATGTAAAATACCATAGATTCACTTTTTCTTTGATTGATAGTGCTTATTATCTTTTTATACTTTAACCTTAAAAAGAGTGAGGGGAAAGCATGAGAGATTTGCAGAAACACCTACTGCAAAAATCAAGATTAACATGTTTTCAAAATATTCTGACTTCTTCCAAGGGAAGTTTTAACTCTCTGGACTTAAACCATTGCCAAATTAATCTCACATCTATAAATAACTCAAGTTTTCACTTTATAAATGAATTCATACAGCTCTAACTTTGATCAGGGCTGGCAAAGTGCTGTGTACATCTACAACACATTTTAATTTTTTTTCCTATTTTTTTTTAATGCAATACATTTTCTACCAACCCCATCAGCAAGTTCTTCACTGCTGCATCTTCCCTTCCCTAAAAATACCTGAGTTGGTTGATTGCGTATTTCCCTCAACAGCTCGATATTTACTTTAGAGTAAATGTTTCATCACCTTTCAAAGCAAAAATGAGGCCAATTCATTCTGAAATTCATTCTGTAGCATTCTGAAAAAGGGACTCCTGATAGATTCAGGTAAATTTCATTATAGATCTGATTCAAAAACTCTTTTTTTTTTTCCATCCAGTCCAAAAGCTAATCTATATTATGCAAACCACTGGAAAAATCTAAAGCACCAAAATAGAGGTGATTTTGGCTTTTGTAGGGCTGGTGCTGACTTGGTGAGAGCTTTTGAGAAAGATGGGTGGCTCCATGGACTGAATGAGTATTTAGATGCCTGGTTCCCACTGATTCCAAGCAGAGTCAGACACTAGAGGTGGGATCTAGTCTCCTGAAGAGAGATATGTAGCCTCAGCTGAGATGTGCTAGGGGATGTCTGCTGGCCAACAGCTTTCAATCCAGGGGCCACAGGCTCATGTACATACTGCCTTAGATATGCCAACCTCAAACCAGCCACCTCATGCATACAGAGGGATCTGGACAGTATCAGTGGGATGAAGTTCAACAAGGCCAAGTACTAGGTCCTGCACTTGGGTCACAACCACCCCATGAATGCTTTTTAGACAGCTTGGTAAAAATTCATTTTACTTCTTCTCCCTGTTTTTTTTTTTTTTTCCCTGTGCTGTTTTGTTCTGTTTGATTTTTCCTGTGGAAAAGGCAGACTTGTAGGCCTGAGGATTACACTAATCCACATTTTCCCATCCAAAAAAGTGTTGATAAAGGAAAAGCATGGCCAGCTTTGGTTAGCTCACATGAATGGTAATCCAGTTTCCTGGGAAGATCCATTGTGGATGTCCATGCCCATGGCAGGGGGGTTGGAACTATATGATCTTTAAGGTCTCTTCCAACACAAACCATTCTGTGAGTCTATGAAACTCAGTAAACCCTCCTCCACTAAGCCCTCCTTCCATGCTCAGGGTACCACTGTGAAACTGTGGCAGGTTTGTCAGAATCATGTTTTCCTGCACACACTCTGAAGCCCTAAGCAGAAAGACGAAGGGAGTGGTTTTCTGGATGTGATTTCCTGCAGCTCTGAATTCTGCAGCAACTCTTAAGTGGAATTATCCCCAAAGTCTTTATTAATGAGAGTTTTCCTTCCTCGCCAGATCCCAACAATTGTTGGAGGATTACTGCACAGTCTGCTGCTGCAAGGAAAGCCATTGTGCACATTCTTTAATTAAATACACTTCAAAGGATTGTCACAGACTGAAGGAGTCACAGAAATGTTGGGTCTCATCGATGCTGTCTTTCATTAACAGGGCCAGGCTAACCAACAGCCAGCTCCTTTGCTCCCATGGCAACCACTCAAAGGCAGGTAGCAGTCACAGTGAAGTCACAGCTGTAGGTGAGCAGGATTATGAACCCACAAGAAGTGATCTGAGCCTCAATATTTCCATTTCTCCTGATCCCAAAGTGTTCCTGGGCTTACCTGGAGCTCACAGTTCAAGGACAACAAAGCTGGTGGAGGGTCTGGAGGACAAGTCTTATGAGGAGTGGCTGAGGAACTTGGGATTGTTCAGCCTGGAGAAAAGAAGGCTCAGGAGAGACTTTCTTGCTCTCTGCAATTGTCTGTCTGAAAGGTGACTGGAACCAGGTGGGGGGTGTCAGTCTCTTCTCCCAAGCAGCAAGCAATAAGACAAGATGAAATGGCCTCAAGTTGGGCCAGGGGAGATTTAGACTGGACACTAGAAGAAAATTTTTCACCAAAAGGGTTGGCAAGCCCTGGAACAGGCAGCTGAGGGAAGGTGCAGAGTCCCCATCCTGGGAAGTATGTAAAAGATGTGTATGGAGTCTCTAGCAGAGGATGGGGACTATGTGATGACAGTGGTAAGGAAGTAAGTGGTAGGATTTGGAGTTAAACAAGGAATGAGTAGAAATAAAAACACCTATGGAAGATGAAATCACACCCCTCACCTATCTCTGTTCAAATCCCAGAGCTTGCACAGTAGTGACACATGAGTACACTTCTAGTTACCCAAATGGCAAAGTTTTATACTATTCCTACCTTCCCATATCTTCTGTGAAGGAGATAACACCACAAGACAAGAGAATCATTTGTCTTCCTACAGTTTCTATAATGACTTCAGTCAGAGCTGTAGATGGAGGTGGAGGATAGAACAGGAAATGAGAGATTTTAGCAAGCAGGTCTTGTTTCAAGCCTCAGTAGCATAACCTGAAGGATCTCCTTCTGGCTAGCTGCTCACCATTAATTTCAGTCCAGGGGCTTTTATTTGTGCTCATTATTTGTAAGAACACAGGACTGAGGAAACTTCTTGCACAGTAACTTTGTATTTGATTTCTTCCATAACTCCATTCAGCTCCACCTTCAAACTAGATTTTAATCTTTTCAATTTTGGCCTGCTGAACATCCTCAGAGAAATATAGTTTTAATCCTAAAACCCCTCAGAGTGAGCCCCCAAAAAAACCCCACTGTGTACAAGTGCAAGAATGAGCAAAGAGAATGGACCAAAGGAAGACACCACAAAGGACTTTTCTTTGTAACGATGGGCAGCACAATTTCCAACAGTAACTCTGTCAAAACTTCAAAATGCCAAAAGCTCTGATGGTCTTGAGAAAAAAAAAAAAAACAAAACCAAGAAAAGTATTCATGTAATATGATAATTATTTGCTCTTCTAAAGGACCTTTGTCTAAGGATCCAAAATCATGTTGCAGTATGTGCTGGCAGCATGGGGAAGTAAATACCAGACACCGGTTGTGGTGGGTTGAAACTACCACACCAGTTAGCATAGACTGAAACTGGGAGATAAGACCAAGTTCAAAATATACCAAAACACCCTGTGTGGCCCTTGTAGGATCAATAAAGTACTTGCAAAACCACTGTTTTTCAATGAGAGGCAAACCATATTCTGCTGTGACCTCTGCTCACGTTGTACATACACCCCTCTGCAAGCAGCCAGCAGGCAGGGAAGGGACTCAGAGTAGCAGCATGTGTCCCGAGGAGACTTCTCCAAATAAAAGAGGTCCAGGCAGATACCCAAGTATCCTGACTCTCAATTTGCTGTTCAAACCACTCCAGTGAATGCTTCTGCCAGATATAATCATGCCAATAACAGATCCATCCTTTGACAGGGAAAGCAGATGTTTTTTTTCAGCCCATCTAAGCAGCCCCTGTTAAACAAAGGCAACTTGGCCAAATCAGTCCAGCAGCTTGGAGGCACGGAGACTTCATTTAGTCTGATTGTCCCCTTTCTGTGTGAGGGGTTGGAAGAGCAAGGAAACATGTGCAGAGTGTTTTGCAAAGAGCTTGGAGAACCAGAAGGAAAGGGAGGCTGAGCAGCTGTGTTGCTTAACTCCTCAGTGCCAAGCTTGTATACTCCTCTCTTGGAAAGCAGGGCTGAATCCGGGTCTGAAGGAAGAAGTGACAACCTGGCACTGGAGCAATGGCACACAGCATTTAAAAAGAGAGGCAGCACTGGAGTAAATTCCTACAACTGAGTAGGAGACAGCTCTGATGGCTGGGTAAGCACATTTAGCTCCTTCTTTGGATTACCATCTGGAGGAGGTTAAATAGGAGTTTCCTTTCCAAGAAGCTCAGCTGAAGGATTCGAATTGAAGAGATTGCAGAAATACAGACGTGCTGCAACGCTGAGATCAGTGGTGTTTAGATCTGCAGCTCAGAGTGAAGAGCAAAGTGTTGTAATACCCATCTTAGGGCTGAGAAAAAGTAAGCAAGGAACAATAGTGATGATCCCAAGAGTACACAGGGGCAGCAAAGGAAGGAAGCCAATGGGTTCCACTATCTGACTTTTGCAGAAATTGGAGGGCAGCAAAGTAGCTTGTTGCCAGAACTACTAGTCATGGACTGCTTTTAATTTCCTTTTACCTTCAGGTCTAAGGAGCAAAGCTTGGTTGAGGAAAATTCTGTTTCTTTTCTTAAACACTGTTCAGAAATTTCACTACAAAACCGATCAAACCTTCTGCAGGAAATTCACCCCCTGAGCTTCTGCTGCCAATTACAGGAACAGCAAAAATCCAAAGGAAATGCAGACCCAGAACTGCTTGACCTCCAGGACTCAGAAACATGGGCAAAAAGTATGGGTCTATAATGTAAATATCTGCATCTGTCTACCTCACATTGATCATCCTTCCTTACCTGAAGAGAGAAGCTAGGTCAGGGAAAAAGTCACTTCAATCTAAGGGAACCATCTAAAACAGATTTGGGGGAACTTGCCCTAAGCTGCCTTAGGCAACTGTCTGAGGGGTGGATGTGTGCACTGCAACTACCTAAAAATAAATTAGATAATCCCCAAGACCTCAGCTTACATCTAAATGGAAAGATTCCTCTCTAGTCAGCCCCATCCTTCCTCAGCATACTCCAAGAGCAGGTGTGAGATGGTACTTGGCAGGCTCCCTACAGAGAAGTTGAGTGAAGGACTAATAAGTGCTCTAATCTGTTTACAGGTTGTCTTGTTTACAAGATACACCAGCTTGGCAATGCTGTTGTTCAAAAAGGTACTAGGCTTCAGGAGGATGTGCAGGTAACCTGCTAAAACTCTCCTGAATTGTTGTTCAACCAGCACTGAATCATCTCCTGAGCAGCCACCTCTTGACTGCCAGAAGAAATGGTCTCTAATTCAACTGCAGCCCAGAAGGGACTAGAAATCCCTGAGCAGATGTCTCAGCAAACCCTGTGAGTTGCTTGTGCTCATTCCAGTTCTATCAGTTCTGGGCCAGACCAGATCCTAACTCCTGACAAAGTCTCCACCTAGCCAGCTCTCATTCTTGCCCTGGGCAACCACAGAAGGCCCTTGCTCAGTCCTGTCTGCTCTCCACTGCATCCCCAGTTCACTCCAGCCGTGGCACCAGTCTTGTTTTCCTCCTGAAACCAACCCAGATGTTACCAGTCACCAAGTCAGCCATCCACAATATTGAAGATTTGGACTGAACTCAGATCTGCTCAGATGGCCCCAGAAAGCTGCAAGGCTTTGAGTGGGGCATAAAGCAGAAGGGGATCCCAAATACAGAGCAATAGAGACTGGCACTTTGAGTCCATGGGCATGCAAGTGGGCAGTTCAGTGTAAAGGCTGTGACCAAAGGAAGAGCATTATTGAAACCACCATGAAGTCACTGTGGGTCCTTCCCTGCCCTTCGTGTTCTCAGTCATCCCTAGAGTTCCCACACTGCCTGGGAGCTGTGTACACACACTGTGTACACAAACCCTCCAGCAAACAACACCCTACACATCTCCTGCAAGGCTGACTACTGGGTGTTTGCAGCCAGGCAGCTGGATAAAGCAGGCTGGATGTTCTCTAGTTCTCAGAAACCAGTGGTCTGGTTTGAGGAACCAGAGCTTTGGTTAGCAACATGGGCAGCAGCTCCTTTTGACTTGTAGGGGCACTGACAGCTCTGCAAATGTCTGGAAATCCAAAGAAAGCTCTGCAAATGTCTGGAAATCCAAAGTTACTGCCCCATCAGTAGAGCAAGGGCTGGAGTGACAGACACCCTGCTGGCCCACTATTCATGGTGGAAACATCATAGCTGCACTAAGCAGCAACTTCACCTGAAGCTCTGGAGAGGTCATGTTTCCCATGCACAGCTTCTCATTGCAAACTCAGGTTTTCTTTTCTTTCTTTTTTTCTTTTTCGTGCACTCAGGCAAGGATGTGAACAGTGAAGTGACAGCATTACAGAGCAGTCCAGCAGTCAGTGTCCCTGGCATAGCTTTCTTAGAGCAGGCTCTCTGCAGCTCAGTGGCAGCTAGCAACGTGGAGGAAGAGATTGTTCAGCATGTACTGGGTGCCCTCTCCTTGCTTTAGAATAGAAGCCTCATATCTCCAACTAAAGAGGCAAAACTAGACACATTCAGCATTTGGAGTACTTGGTGCTTGAACCTTCCTGAGCTCACCCAACAGTAAATGACTTTAGAACATGGATCCTCCAACTTTGTGGTTCATCAGACATAAGAAAATATAAATTGGGTCAGTACCACTTCCCCAAGAACAAGTAGGAGGAGATGTTCTTAGTGACAAGGTTTAGTGGTGGACTTGGCAGTGCTGGGAGAATGGTTGGACTTAAAGGTCTTTTCCAATCTAAGCTTTTCTATGATTCTATAAGATAAAGGAAAAAAGAAACATAGAAAACATAAGGAAAACCATCTGCATGTAACAATGATCATAGAATCATAGAATCATAGACTCATAGAATCAAGAAGGCTGGAAGAGACCTCAAGGATCATCGAGTCCAACCTGTCACCCTACACCTCATGCCTATCTAAACCATGGCACCAAGTGCCACGTCCAATCCCCTCTTGAACACCTCCAGGGATGGTGACTCCACCACCTCCCTGGGCAGCCCATTCCAATGGCCAACCACTCTCTCTGTGAAGAACTTTCTCCTCACCTCCAGCCTAAACCTCTCCTGGTGCAGCTTGAGACTGTGTCCTCTTGTTCTGCTGCTGGTTGCCTGGGAGAAGAGACCAAACCCCTCCTGGCTACAACCTCCCTTCAGGTAGTTGTAGACAGCAATGAGGTCTCCCCTGAGCCTCCTCTTCTCCAGGCTAAACACCCCCAGCTCCCTCAGCCTCTCCTCATAGGGCTTGTGCTCAAGGCCTCTCCCCAGCCTCGTTGCCCTTCTCTGGACATGCTCCAGCAATTCAACATCTTTCCTAAACTGAGGGGCCCAGAACTGGACACAGTACTCAAGGTGTGGCCTAACCAGTGCTGTGTACAGGGGTACAATGACCTCCCTGCTCCTGCTGGCCACACTATGCCTGATGCAGGCCAGGATGCCATTGGCTCTCTTGGCCACCTGGGCACACTGCTGGCTCATGTTCAGGTGCCTGTCAACCAGTACCCCCAGGTCCCTTTCTGCCTGGCTGCTCTCCACAATTCCTACACCACTTCCCATTCTAAAAAAGTGCCCCTAACAAGGCTTGTTTGTGCCACTAGTCAAAGCTTTCTATCAAAATCCAGGTACCTGCCTTCAACAGTCTATAAATGCACCTCATTTCAAAGAGTTCACTTCAAAAGACCTGATTACCTCCAAGGGAGAGTGCAAAACCCAAAGATGTTGGCACAAGGTGAGTTTGGATAATTCAGAGATCAGAAGAAACAAATCTTCCCTCTTGCAAATGAAGCAGAAGTGATTCAGACAAGAAGGCTCTGGGTGAGGATGTTACTTGTGGATTTATAAAATGTCCTTTACAAAGCATTGGGAGCTCTCTATAGAAAGATTCTTCACAGACAGTCTGCCAGCAAGAAGAGCCTACTGGGATGAGCTCCCAATCTAGGCTGTGTTTCAGAACAAAGGATAACCTCAAGTCTTAATAATGAGGGAGTCAAGAGTATCCTGGTGATTTGGACCACCCCAAGCACAAGAGCTACCATCTTCAGCAAATGAGGACAGGGACATCCTTCCATTCTTTGACTGAGGATGGGAAGAGGCAAAAAACCCAAGACACTTGCTGAAATGTATGAGAGGGAGAGCAACATTAGGACAAAACAGGAAGCATTGCTGCCATGGAGAAGAGTCACAGAAAGAGGGGAAATCTTACAGAGATCATTACCTAGGAGTGCAGGATGGATACAGCCTTGACTTATCGGCATAGAACATTCTGGAGATCACTGCCTGGGTGTCAGAGCTCTCCTACATGAAAGCTTTGCATTCAGGCATTGTTTTTGATAGCCCTCACTGTGCCCAAAGGCACAGAGACCACAGCATGTCTGAGCAACTGATGCAAAGGAAGATATTTTCAACAGGATTTAGTAAGGTGAGTAAAGATGGAGAATTTAGGAGGGACTTATGTGTCTGGAGAGGACAATAAACAAACGCTGAAACTCTCAGCACTGACCCTGCACAGTTCTGAGTGGTCAGTATAAAACATGGGAATGATTCAAAACAAGGTTCAAGTCTTCCTAGCTGAAAGGGACTTAAAGCCATAGACTAAACAAGAAGAGCCTTAGACACACAGAGCAGTTTAACAAATGTGACACGACATACACTCACACACAGCTTGAACCAGGCATGCATGTAACATCCACCTGAAGATGGCATTGATAGCCAGAACTAACTTCCCTGGCAGCCCCAACCACTTTCCTCTTAAAAAGGCTCTAAACAGACTCAAGATTCTACAACGTGTCAGGGCTGCACCTCAACCACCACCACTTCTGCTGAGTACACAGCTGAGTGTCAAGCTGGACAGATGACCATAGTGAGGAAGGATCAGATGTTAGAAACAGCTGCATCACAAATCAAAGCAACCTGCCAGCAAGTTCCATGTTTTGAACATAGAAACATTAAGGATGGAAAAGATATCTAAGATCAAGCCTAACATGGAGAGGTTTGGCCAGAAAAGTCTACCACTGGGCTTTAAGGAAGCAAGGATCTCACACTGTCATTTCCTTCAAAGCCTCACCATCCCAGCTCACCTGTTAGCTAGAGCTTTGCTTCTCACTGCTCCCTGAAGCAAAGTCAACTTGCAGTTGCCTTCCCCTGTGCAAGCAGATTGTGATGAACCAGCTGTTCAGACAGATAATTAATTCTGCTTCATCACCCTGAGCCTTTTCTTCTGTCATTCCCTACCTGCTAACACCACAGATGGGGGAGAAGCTTAGAGAAAAGATGCTTCTGCTTTGGTTACATGGAAGGGAAAATATAACAGCCACAGAAGACACAGAAAATGAATGCTTCTAAACCTACATTTTAGTGGTACTCCACCAGCAGACCACTCTCAGGTGATGCCACTGGCTGCAGTGCTCAAAAGGTTCAACAGAAATATTATCTCTAGGCTCTTTAGACAAGATGGAGAAATCAAGGTAGAAAGCTCAAGATCAAACTCAGCAAGTTAGCAGCTAAAAACCTCCAAACAATAGAAAACAATCCCCCCAAAAAAATCCAACCTTAAAAAAAAAAAACAAAAGCCAACCAAACCTAACCCAAAAGCTTCAGGCCTGGTTGCCTCCCCAAACTCCTTCCTAATACCAAAGAGAGATGAAAAGAGTCACAACCTCCCCCTGCTACCAGCATTTGCATGTATCTAAGACATTTCCATATACCATTGTCTGCAGATGTCCACCAGAGCCAGAGATCCCCTGGTTTCTATGAAATATTGAAATGTTCTCGTCAAAATACTCTGGGTCAGCCAGTGAAAAGCCAACAGAGAGAAAGAGAATTCACTCTGGGAAAAAAGAATGGGAAAAGAATTGGCCCTTGTTCCATGGGAACAAGAGAAAGACTTTAAATCTCATTTGAGGAATATTGGATATGAGAAAAACATTAGACTAGATAATTACAGCATCACAGGATCCCAGGGGGCTGGAAGGGACCTCTGGGGATCAGCTAGGCCAACACACCCTGCTACAGCAGGGTCAGTCCCAGAAGGCTGCTTGCATCTAAGCAGGTTTGGAATCTCTCCAGAGGAGACTCTACAACCTCTCTGGGCAGCCTGCTCCAGGGCTCCAGTACCTTCACAGGAAAGAAGTTTCTCCTCATGTTCAGGTTCAAGAACCTCCTGGGTTCCAGTTTGTGCCCACTGCCATTTGTCCTGTCACTGGGCACCACTGAAAAGAGTCGTCTTGCTCCCCACCCTTTAGAAATTGATAACCATTGATCAGATCCCCTCTCAGGCTGCTCTTCTCCAGACTAAACAGCCCCTGGCCTTTCAGCCTTTCCTCCTCACAGAGATGCTCCAGTTGTCTCAGCATCTTGGTGGCTTTCCACTGGAATCTCTCCAGTAGTTCCCTGCCTCTCATAAACAGGGGAGCCCAGACACAGGAGTCCCATGTGGCCTTACTAGGGTAAAGCAGAGTGAGGGGAGGAGGAGGACAAAGAGAGAGGAAGATAAAGCCTGTGATGGACATTAGGAATGATCAGAACATCTGGGCAGAGCAGTTGATAATTCTGGTCATTTTCTACAAGGGAAATGATGCTTAGAGTAGTATGAGAATCAGCAAACCTCTGAGCACTGTTAGAACTCTGCTGGTTGCTGTCAAAACCAACTCAGCTAAAGAGGAAAAAAAATCTTTCAACCATATGAATAAAAAGAGAAAAATGGAGGGGGGAGGGGAAGTGAGACTGCTATGCAAAATGCTGAAATTCAAGACAAAATTAAATATAGCCTCTAAAAAAAAAGAAAAAGAAGAGAGAAGTCACATGCAGTCCCACCCCTTCCCCCCACTTCTATTCACTGGCTTCTCCAAAGAATTGGAGGTAAAAATGATAATTTTCCTAATACAAAGTGGAATAGTTGCACATGGTGCAAATGATTTAGCTTGAACAATTGAGAATGACAGCAGGGGCTGGTGCTGTGTGCAGGAAGGCAAACAAGGGTATGGAAACAGTTGTGTATGAGGTGAAAGCCACTCCAAAGAGCACAACATGCTCAGATTGGATGGTGGGAGTGGTACCATCTGGCTGCAAGTCAATAAATATAAAGCTTTTCTTTCTATGTAGGAAGGGAGGGGTGGGGGTGGGGGGTGAAAAAGATGCACACAGCTCCCAGCAAGTTAATCTGAGCATAGAAGTACAGAAGGCTTCAGGACACCACTTGAAGGAAAGAGTAGTTGAAAGGGTGGCAGCAAATGGAGACTTGGACAGAATACACAATGTGGTTTATTGAAAGTAAATTGTGGCAATATAACTGATGGCTTTTTTTGATAAGGTTCCTCAAAGAGGTTTATTTGGGTTTGGTGGTTTGTTTTTTTTTTTTTTTTTTTTTGGAGAGAGGAAAAATCAGTGGATTTAAGCTTTTCTAAGCAGTTAATAGTCTGATGGCATGGCAAAAGGAATGACTGCCTTAGCAATAGATATGGGGATTAATACAACTGGAAGGAAACTAAAGTGTCCAGTGGGGAAACATCAGGTTGGGAGGAAGGCAGAAATACAAAGCCACAGGATCTGCAGTGATATTATTAGTTCTTTACTAGGAGGATGGTGAGACACTGGAACTGGTTGTCTACAGACATGGATGTCTCATCCTGGAAGTGTTTCAGACCAGGCTGTACAAAGCTTTGGGCAAGATGGTCTAGTGGAAGGTGTCCCTGCCCATGGCAGGGTTGTTTATGGTCCCTTCCAACTCAAGACCTTTCATGGTTCTGTTAGTTAGGGATCCATTTCCTTTATTAAAGATGGAATGAAATGCAGTGATAGAACAGGAAAGAGGAAGTGACCAACAAAGAAGGTCCATGAGAATCTCAAACCTCTGCTGGAAACAACAGATCTTTAGGAGTTGGTGGCTAACTGAACTTGACAGGTGCTGGACCACCTAACTCAAAGCTGTCCAAGAGATAGGTAGTAGGCAACAAATTTTTCTCCATGTGGTACCCAGCAAACACCTCTCAATATGAATTGAGAACACTCCTTGGTGATCTCAGTGAGTAGAGTGATGCAAGATCCTTGACTCATGTGCACACATGCTGCAAATAGCCAATGCAGATCTGCCTGCACCTAAAGATTGGGGCAAGGACCCTTGAAAAGGGGCCTCTGGATTAATTATGATTAATCAACTCTTTCCAGTGACCTCCTCTATGCCTTAGCAGGCACTGCTTGTGCAGCAAGGTTTCATCCAGAGCTTGATCTTTTCTGGCTGCTCTCCAAGAGCCCTTGATGCTGTATGCTTGGTCACATCAAATCAAGAGACAGCAATCATATCAGACAGCTGCCCCAGAAACTGCAGTCCTGCAGGTTAGCTACAACAACTCTGGAAAGCCAGGAGGAGGGAAGGGAAAAAAAAAAATGGAGAGAGACAGAAAAAGAAAGATAAGCAGCTAAATGCAACTTTGGTTCTGAGGAAGAAAGTATGAAACCAAGCCAAAAACCATTCTGCTGACTCCCTAAAATTCCTTTAAGTTTGTAAAGTAAATGAGCTGAGAGTCAGTCAGCAGCATGCTGAGCAGCGAGAGCATCAGTGGGGGGAAAAGGGAACATCTACATCCACAGCATTCACATCCAGAAGGGCAAAAGAAGGGAGAAAATCAGCTCTACCTATTGCTTATTCTTTTTTTTTTTTTGTCTTGTGTGCCTTTCAAATGCTGAATATTATATGGGACACCAGAAGAAGCTTCCAGGCTTTTCATTTCACTGAGACTTCAGTTCTCAAATGACCTCAGGAAGTGGGGTTATTTCAGATGACACTCAGCTTTTCCCTGCATGCATAAGGAATCATGTCTCTGCACAAAGCCAGTACAAGGTTCTGAGGGACATAGTTTAGCACCAGACTAGGTAGGTAGATAATTGTTGGACTTGATCTTAAAGGTCTTTCCCAACCAAAATGATTCTATGAATAACAAGAGTGCTCATTTCTTGCTAATGCAGCCTAGAAATCCACTGATACCCTCTCAGTGGTCACAGAGCAACGACCTCTAGCCTCGACGATACAAAGCAGATCCTCTGACAAGCTGAATGCAGGAGCCTGAGCCTCAGAAAAAGCCCCATCCAGTATTAGTGACCCTGGTATTATGCCTCCAGCTAATAACATAATCATGGCCTGATTAATTCTCTCCACTTTCAAGCTGGTGGAAGTGTGTCCAACATACCAGCAAAGTAACTCTGGTGTCAGTTATGTCTCATAGTCATTATTTTAACAACCTGTTCAGTGGTAAATTTGGCCAGAGGAATATCCCACTATTGCTCATTGCAAGGATTCAGCAGAAGCACCTTGGTGAATACAGGAGATCAGGTAATGCCTAGCACTACCTAATCACTGAATTACAGAAACATTGGCTGGAAGGGATTTCTGGAGAGCCCTGCTCTAGCTTTCAGCTTGCAGCTGCACTAGCTGAAAGCTAGACCAGTGCCACAAGTTTTTCTAGCCAAGTCTTAAAAATATCCAAGCATGGAGACTGCACAACTGTTTCTTTGCTGCTGAACCCTTGCAGTGTAGAAATCTGCTTCATTTTTAAGAGCTCTTCAAGTACCTGTGATCTACGAGTCTAACTTTTGAACACAACCTTAGGGACAATATAACTTGAGCTCAAGGAAGAGCCATTCCACCACCTCTCCTACAGCAAAAGGTCATCTGCATAGTTAGATGCCCACTCTTTCAAATAATGAGCAAGAAATTTATAGGGGGAAGCAGTAGCCTTTTTGCAGAGTAAACTGTAAGACACAAACTTCAGTCAAAGAGATTTCCATTGACTTGGAAGCAGCCAGAATTTCACTTGATTTCCAGGGAGCTGGCACAGTGCACATCCTGGCTAACTGACTGAGCAAACATGGAGAACGGCATGATGAGGATGATGCATAAATATCTGCAAAACCTTCTAGTAGCCAAAACAAAACCCCACAGCTAAATTTACAGAGAGAGACAGAAAAACAAGAAGTCTAATCAATCACAAGCAGCAAGTGCCCAAACCATAAGCAGATTTCCTACCAAGGATATCTATTTAATGCAACAAAAAGGCTTAACAAATTCCTGTGACTGAATTCTCTAGTGAGACAAATGAGGATTAGAAGTAAAGCATTGCTTGGGAATGGTTTAACACTGATTGGCATAACTTGCCAGGAAAGTCTTTCAGGATTGTCTCACCAAGTAGAATCATAGAATTGTTTGCTTGCAAGAGACCTTTAAAATCGTGAAGTTCAACACTTCCAGGTCACTACTAAACTGTGTTCCTCAGCACCATATTCACACAGCTTTTAAAATCCCTCCAGGAATGGTAAGCCCACCACTTCCCTAGGCAGCATGTTCCAGCCCTTGACAACCCTTTCCAGTTCATTTGTAATCCATGATATTCCCTCATCTTTTGCCTAAAACAACTTCACAGGTTAGCAATGCCTTGCCTGGTACTTTAACAGCAAACAGTTGAAGACCTTCACCTGCAACCCCCAGCAAACACCATGGTCTTGTTACAGTGTTTATTTAGGATACAACAAAATAAGATGGCACCTGCTAAGCATCCATATGCACAAGGGATGACTAACAATGAGTTATTCACCCAAGGAAGATGGGCACCTTAAAAACCTCTCCAGGAGTTTGCTCCATTCTCTTCATTGCTGCTTTTTCGCTGTTAGTTTTGCTCCCACTTCTTTCTCATGTCACAGTGACTTCTCCATCTCTTCCCAGAGTTTAGTGAACACATTTGTTTCAAGCAATCTAAGGCTGTTTGGTCTTCATTTCAGCCTTTTAAGATTGTACCTTTGCAAGCATCCAAAGGATTTGGCTACATCTACTTTACAACAGATTTTGAATCATATATATAATGATGACAGAGTTATGAAGAACAAAAAATTAAGAGAAAAAAAAAAAAACAAACTCATTGCTTCAAGAAGCTCTGGGTGTATGCAGAGATGAAATTGTACAAGCAGATTTAAACCCTGTTAAAAGTCCCCCTGCAATAGTTCAAGCTGCCAAGCTTCTACACACAAAATGCCTTATAGAGGACATTACCACAAACCCCAGCAACTAAGGACAAACAACAAAAAACAACAACAACAAAAACCCCCAACAGCAACAAAAAACTACAAAACAAAACAAACTAAAACCAACCAACCAACCAAACAAAAAAAAACAACAAAAAAACCCCAAACCAATCAACCAACAACAAAAGAAACCAAAACCAAAACCAAAACCACAAAAAAGAAACCCAAACCCAGCAGTCCCTCTTCCTTCCAAACTTTTCTCTTCAGCAGAAGTCTCTTGGCCACACTACAAACTCCCAGATGTCAGAGGTTTCCCAGAGAAGGCATTCACCACTCAAGCATGGACACACAACAAACCTACGTCCAAGAATTTTCTTAAAACATTAACTGACAAAACCCAGCCAAGTTTTTAAGCTTGCCAGCCAGGTCATATGAACAGGAATATATTCTATAAACATAGATCACAGTCTCACAGTCTCACAGTATATCAGAGGTTGGAAGGGACCTCCAGAGATCATCAGGTCCAACCCCCCTGCCAGAGCAGCATCACTTAGGGTAGTCTGCACAGGAATGCATCCAGGTGGGGTTGGAAAGTCTCCAGAGAAGGAGACTTCACAAACCTCCTGGGCAGCCTGTTCCAGGGCTCTGTCACTCTCACTGTAAAGAAGTTTCTCCTCATGTTGTGATGAAATCTTCTATGTTCAAGTTTGAACCCATTGTTCCTTGGCTTATCACTGTGCACCACCCAAAAGAGCCTGGCCCACTCCTCCTGACCCCCACCCCTCAGCTATTGATAGACATTGATCAGATCCCCTCTCAGCCTTCTCTTCTCCAGACTAAACAGCCCCAGGGCTCTCAGTTTCTCTTCACAGGGGAGATGCTCAAGTCCCCTAAGCATCCTTGTGGCTCTCTGTTGGACTTTCTCCAGCAGTTCTCTGTCTCTCTTGAACTGGGGAGCCCAAAACTGGACACAGAATTCCAGGTGTGGTCTATCCCTAGAAACAATGATTCCAAGCAGGAGATCCCTATTTGCACATATTCTGCCTCCTGAAAGCTGGGTTTAATACAAGGAGCTTTTCATTTTCTTCTCAGGTATTTGTTAATTGTAGTAAGTGTAAAATCATTAATGAAACAGCACTGGAATTATTCCTAACAGCTGTAAAATTATCTCCTTATGAAATGAATAAAGTTTCCTTCTCAGATCCTGCTTGTGAACTCTGGGAAACTTCATTGCACTAGTTCTAAAGTTTAATAAATGTTGATTTCTGAGCAAACAACTGTAGCAAGCTGATTGCTGCACTTTGTGTGCTCTTCTCTGGATCCTTCATAGCTTCTCAGGGAACATATGCCCACACTTTCAGAATGCTGTCATTAGATGATGTTGACCTTTAAAGGTCCCTTCCAACACAATGCATTCTATAGTTATCTTTTCTTCTCCACCTTCAGCTTTTTGATCTTTATCTACCACACAGCAACCCCTGCATTTTGAGGCACCTTATTCAAATATCTCCACTGGTCCTCAAAATATTCTTTTGCAATAAGATTTGTCTTCACTCCTTTTGTGATCCATGCATTGTACCTGCCTCATAACATTCTCCTTCTGATATCCAGGCACCAACCTGATGGTGGAGAACCTCTTTCACTACCTATCTCTGGTTGTCATATCAGTACCCAGTGCTGTGAGACAGGTCCATGGTTCTTCTGGAAGGATGAGCCATGAGGGCAAAGAAATAATGATGCAAGCTAAGCATGATTTCCCAATGTAATTCTGAACATTGAGTAAAAACTAACCTTGGTTCAGCTATGAATTAAAAAGGAGAAATTGGAAGTGAAAATCAACAAGCAAACCAACCCAGCCATGTTTGTTAAATGCAAAAGAAATACAGGTGAAGAAATACAATCCTGAAGCTCAGAATCACATTATGGGAACCTCAGGACTCCAGAAAAAATCCAAAGCTGATACAAAAAAGAGATGAACGAGAACTTATTTTCAGGGTGTTTTTTTTTGGTTGGTTGGTTGGTTGGAAGTTGGGTTTGAGTTTTGTTTTGTTGGGGTTTCCTGGCAGTTGTTCTATTTTACTTTTTAAGCCAAAGCATTTTGATACACAAAAGCTTACAGATGGTAAAGCCCAGTAAAGGAAAGTTCCATGTGTGATCCTGAGCTGGATTTAGAAAGCAGCAGGGCAACGTGCATATGTCTGATGATGATGAAGAAGATTTTCCAGTCCATTAGTAACAAAGGCAGATGTTAAACAACAGCTACAAGAGATAAACATTTAAAATCAGCAGGCCTGGCTAACTTGAACCTAAGAGCACTTACAATAGCTGGCTGAGAAAGGTTTATTTGAATACAGCCAAATGCAGAAGCTGCACTGTAGAAAGAACAAATTCATCAGAAACCTCCAGTATGGAGAAGAAGTAATGTGGCAGAGGATTTGGTGAATAAAAGAGGCAAATAATTCAGTGTGAACTCCCAATATGTGCTGCTGAGAAAAGGTTAACACAACTCTTTGCTGTATGAGCTGAGCAGCAATGAGGAACAAGAAGATAAAAATGCTTTTCTACACAGTATTGGCAAGGCCTGTGCTTTGAAACCCATGTCAGGCATTTTAAAAGGGCAATAAAGACCAAGGGAGGGTGTGGAAAGGAAGAATAAAAGCAATTAGAGGAGCTCCACATCTTTCTGGAGCAAGACCTGGGTGTCTGATCACAAGGTTATCTCAGTAGACACTGGACCCCTATGCTTAGGTGAATCAATCAGATGTTGAATGTCTTCAGAGGATCTGTGCTATAAAATAGTTCAATCTAGCAAAGAAAGGTAGAGTGGGAGCCTGTGCAAATTCCTAATTCTCTGCAGGGTAAATCCAAAGAAGGAGATATGGATGTGCTGAGCTGTCCATCTCAGCTCCTGAGAAGAAGAAGAGTTCGATAAAATGTGAGTTATGCTTGACCAGAAACACGTTGTTGGATTGCAGTTACTGGAGGTAACTGGTGACAATGAGTTGTTTTCAGTAAGCAGCCAAATAAAACAATCCCTTCACATCAGGGATTGCTCTAATCTTAATATAGCTACAACTGCACAGACTTCCTGGGCTTTTGATGTCAGATCTTGGCCCAGGCAGGGAGATGTTACATTCCACTTGTATTTTCCCAAATAGCTGCTAGCCTCTAATCATGGAAGCCCACTTGCTCTTGCTGCTGCATGTTTAGAAAAAACTCCTTAAAATGATGAAGTTTTAACAACATTCTGAGCTTCAAGAGGAGGAGATGCCACACAGAGATCCTTATGACTCCACTTTAGGGGCAATCCTATTTGATCAACACCTTTTTTTGTTAGAAAAAGCCTTATCAGGGTCTAAATATCCACACCATGAAGCAAGAAGAGACAAAGCAAAGTCATATTGATCCTGCTGGAGCCTAAGGTTTCTTCAGAACACTTGCAGTATTTTCCCTTCATCCTGGCATGGTCAGTTCATCCCAGCCAACAGACCAGCAGCAGCAGCAGGCTTCTAATCATCTTGACTGGACAGAAAAGAAAGACACCAAATATGTGTAAACAAAGACATAGATAGGTGAGAAATTCAACTTTTCCAGAATCATTCCATGACTTTTTCCTACTTGTTTTGCATCTTTAGCCTTTGGGGTTGCCAACAGTGCCTAGCAGCTATTGGCATTGCACCAGCACAGGCTGGTGATGTTGAGCTGGTACCCACAAATAAACTCAGACAGAATTCACTAGGCTGAAGTTTTCCTGCCCAGTCCCACATTAAATACTTGAGCAGAAGTGGGACAGCACATGGGCTGGCTGGTACAAGGAAGGGCATGTAGGAGACAATTGTCCTCTGCACAGGCACCTGGGAGCCCCAAGCTATCTGAAATGCTGTGTTTGACACCTGAATCTGCAAACCAGTCATAGAATCATAGAATCAGTCGGGGTTGGAAGGGACCACAAGGATCATCCAGTTCCAACCCCCCTGCCATGGGCAGGGACACCTCACACTACAGCAGGCTGGCCACAGCCTCATCCAGCCTGGCCTTAAACACCTCCAGGGATGGGGCCCCAACCACCTCCCTGGACAACCCATTCCAGGCTCTCACCACTCTCATGGGGAAGAACTTCTTCCTCACATCCAGCCTGAATCTCCCCACTTCCAGCTTTATTCCATCCCCCCAGTCCTATCACTACCTGACAGCCTACCTTGTGGACATTTTTACAGGAGAAAAGGAGGGTCTGCACCAAATTGTTACTAATGGATGAAAGATGCTGTGAGTCTAACTGTCCTTTGCATATCTTCCTCTTCCTTCGCCAAACAGAGGCTAGAAGGATGATTAAGAGAACAGAACATCTCACTTATGATGAAAGGCTGAGAGACCTGGGGCTCCCTGACCTGGAGAAGAGCAGACTGAGAGAGGATTTTCTTTACGTTTACAAATAACCTAAGGGTGGGTGTCAAGAAGAAGGAGCCAGACTCTTCACACTGGTGATCACTGACTGGGTGAGGGGCAATGGATATAAAACTGCTATACAGTAATTTCTGCCTCAACATGACTTTGCTGTGAGGGTGCTGGAGCCCTGGAGCAGGCTGCCCAGAGAGGTTGTGGAGTTTCCTTCTCTGGACAGATTCCAAGGACTCCTGGGCCCATTCCTGTGCAACCTGGCCTGGGTGAACCTGCTTTGGCAGGGGAGCTGGACTAGATGATCTCCAGAGGTCCCTTCCAAGCCCTCCCATTCTGTGATTCTGTGATTCTCTATTCCAGTGACTGAGAGAAATAAACCCATCCTGAACAAAGGAGCTGTCCTGCTGTTCCAGGGAAGAGAAACCATTCTTATTTGTTATTTTCTGGTCTTCAAAGCAGGGACATCCATGTTATCAGTTCTGGGTTTGCTGCACCCTACAAGCCCAGGCTTGGAATCATCAGCCAGGGACACAGTGAACTCTGGTTACTTCTGCCAATTGCAAACTATTTGGACATACTTCATGGAATAAAAACAAATGGATTGTGCAATTCCTGGGGCTGCAGATGTGCTGTGGGTCAGTGGTTGAACTTACTTGCTGTCTTAGATGCCCCATCCACATAAAGGAGGGTTTTGTTGCACATGCCTTATCAGATTCATTTGGCTGTTAATTTGGGAACACAGAGCTAGAACACATCTGCAGTGCTGGGATTTCATAACCCAGTTCCTTTACTGAGCCTGTGAAGAGTTGAACCTTTTCCCTGAGGCTTTTCAACAGTCAAAGCTGAAGATGCATCTCAATGATGGAAGCTCATACTGCCATAGCAGAGGTTGCTCCAGCTAGGGAAGGTCTTCCAGACAATGTAGCACAGGCTGTTGGCAATAGGCATTACATGTGAGGATGGGAATCTTTAAGAAACAATTCCCACCTACACAGGCTGCCAGCTAGACAAGAGAAAAATGAGGATATTCTATTCAGCAGCTGATGTCTGCCCACCACAATGACAAAAAATTATGTTCACCATCATCTGCCTCATGCCATTAACTTCCCTTAATTGGGTTTCCTGCCTGGAGAGGTTTCTTCCCGCCCAGGGCATCCCATTCCCAGCCCTGCAAGCACTGTCAAGGTCTGCTGTTTGTAGATGAGACTTTATGGCACTTATGACACAGCACAAAGCTGGAGTGCTTTTAAACCACAGCAAAACTGGCACCAGGATACAGCTGTGCCTTTTGCATCCCTCAGGAGTTTGTCAAGGTACAGGCATTTCTGAGAGAAAGTGGCTTCACCAGGTGTGGAAACGTGGCTTTGTCTCCTCATTCCTAAATTCCCATACTTGGGATCAAGGAAACCACACAGAAGACACAGCAGCATCAGAGGGTGAAAAAAGAGAAGCAGCAACAAATCCTGAAATAAAATAAAATAAAATCTCAACACCTTCTCATGAGGTATAGATTTCAATATAAATCCTTTTTTTAATATAAATCCTATTCTTTCCATAATTATAGAATCACCATAGAATGGTTTGGGTTGGAAGAGACCTTAAGGATCATGTAGTTCCAACCCCTCTGCCATAGGCAGGGACACCTTCCACTGGCCCAGGTTGCTCAAGTGCCTGTCAAACCTGCCCTTCAACACTTCCAGGGAGGGAGCATCCACAGCCTCCCTGGGCAACCTCTTCCAGTGTCTCACCACCCTCACTGTAAAGAATTTCTTTCTAATATCCACTCTACACCTACCCTCATCAAGCTTCAATCCATTCCCTTTTGTCCTATCTCTGCAAGCCCTTGTAAAAAGTCCTTCCCCAGGTTTCTTGTATTCTACTGCAGGTACTGGAAGGCTGCTATAAGGTCTCTTCTCCAGACCAAATAGCCCCAACTGTCCCAACACCCCATAGCAGAGGTGCTCTAGCCCTCTGATCATCTTCCTGGCCCTTCTCTGGACCCACTCCAACAGTCTGATGCCCTTCTCCTGTTTGGGATCCCAGAACTGGACACAGCAGTCCAGGCAGGGTCACACGAGCTGCTTCACAGCTGCATTTACTGTCACTTGTAAGTGATGTGCTTTCCCTACTGACAAGACTGCAGGTGAGGAGGGAAATCTCTTCCTCCACAGCCTTCCCAGCCTGGGCAAGGAGCCATCCACTGCTGTGCCTGTCCAGCTTACACATCCAAAACTGAGCCTTGCAAAGTGCTTTAGGAAAATGAAACCCAGCGATCCTGCCTCCTTTATTTATAGCACCACTCCAGGCTGTGATTGTGATTGTGTGGGCTGGAAATACTCTTGTGGGCAAATAAATTAAATAAATAAACAACTTGAAAAATCTGCAAGATCTTGGTGAGTTCTGGATGGTGCTTATCACCTTGCTTCATTGCTGATCCAGCTGCTATTTTTGTACATCAGCCTATGGGAAAGAACCCTGTTGGTCATATCCTTGATGACACAAGTTGCTATCAGACAGCTGTCACTGGAGTTATTTCACAGTAGCATCTCATGCCACAGCATGACCAGAGAAGACCAAACAACAGAAGTGAACAGAAGAACATAGAACCATTGATTCATTTCATTTGGCAAAGATATTTAAGATCAGGGAGTCCAACCGTCACCTAACTCTACCAAGTCTGGTGCCAAACCATGTCCCTCAACACCACAGCTCTGCATCCTTTAAACACCTCCAGGGATGGAGATTCAACCACTTTCTTGGGCTGCTTGTTCTAGAGCTTGAGAAAACTTTCCATGAAGAAGTTTCTTCTAATGCCTAAGATAAACTTTCCCTGGTGCAACCTGAGACTATTTCCTCTTGTCCTATCACTTGTCACTTGGGAAAAGAGACCAACAACCCCCTGGCTCCAAACTCCTTTCAGGTAGTTGTAGAGAGCAAGGTGGTCTTCTCTGAGTCTCCTTTTCTCCAGGCTTGACATTCCCAGTTTCCTTAGCTGCTCCTCACAAAACTTGTTCTCCAGACCCTTCACCAGCTTTGTGCCCTTCTCTCAACCTGCTGCAGCGCCTTTAAGTCCTTCTTGTAGTGAGAGGCCCAACACTGAACCCAGTCCTCAAGGTGTGGCCTCAGCAGTGCTGAGTACATCTTTCCTTTCTGCTAGGTTTACACCCATTTTTTACCAAACACAGTCCCCTAGATTTAGCCCATGGCCAGCTGCAGGCTTTGCTACCTGATGAAGCATATTAAAGAGAGAGAAAAGAGAGGGAAGTGCTTTCCTTGGATGGATCAGAGTCCATCAAAATGTGCAGCTTTTCCCTGCAAAGCCACTGTTTAAAAGGCAACAAAGATCAAGGTTGGCTCCCTGAGTGCAGAGGCCCCCTGTGATTACATAATTAACTTTACTCTTCACTATATAGAGTCAAAGCACAGATCTCTTAGTGGACTGCTGCTGAGATGTGAGAAACAAAAATCCCAACACTTTTTTCTGAGGAGTAGGGAAATTATTCCTGACCTGGGATCCAAGCCACTGTGGATTAAAACTCTTTGGAAGGAGAAGATTACTTTTTTTTTTTTTTTCTTTTTATATCCTCAGTAATTTGCCTCTTTGGTGGCATAAAAGTTAAATCCATCTGGAATGGCTTTTTAATTAAAATCATACTTTGCTTATCAGAGTGAGAACACTTAACTGATTACAAAAGAAATGTGGAAACCTCTGGCATCCTGCTCTCCCTTCCCCAGCCAGCCTGTACAGCAAACTCATGCTGCTAAGCTGTGTGTAACCCTTTGGAGACTGCCCCACATAAGCTCTCCTCACCCCATTTACGGACCAGAAAAAGTCATATAAAGCCATATTATCATAGAATGGTTTGGGTTGGGAGGAACCTTAAAGATCACCTAGTTCCAAACCTCTGCCATGGGCAGGGACACCTCCTAGAATACAGAACCTACTACTTTAGAGGCCATACAGAGTGTATACAAGAAAATGTACACAAAAGATTCCTCTCTCTGGCTGAAGCTGCTGGAGTTCACTCTTGTTTTAATTTGCTGACTCCTGGAAATTCCCCATGGAAGCACAGAATCTCTATACATTTAATTTTAACTCCTTGGCTGTGCTGTTATTTATCTTCACAGGAACTGAGAGGTTTCCGATTGTCTCAAAAGTGCCCTCAAACCAAAGGCTGGAACTGTTCCTCATGGATCACAGAATCATTAACCAGGTTGGAAAAGACCTTCGAGATCATCAAGTCCAACCTAAACACCTCACCATCCCATTGCAGCAGTTAAGGATCTCTTCTTTTATTTCCCCCTCCAACTGCTATCATCCTGGCTTGGTTCTAGAGTCCTCTTATTTTGGTGGAGGCTCCTCCGTATGGTGACAACAAAATTCCCACCTCACGATCTGGGCAAGGCTGGGTCACACAAGGCTGTGCCACCCACCCACCCACCTCGAGGTTTTCCCTGAGAAACATCTCATTTAACCCCAGCCTCTGGGCCACAGGGAGGACTGCTGTTGCCTGTGCTGCATTTGGGTTTCAGCCTTCCAGGGTTGCTCCTGTAAGAGTTTTCATAAGCATTAGTCTCACAGTGGGATCCTCAGACAGCATGGCAAGGCAGCCCTAACGTCAGCAGAGCTAAGCTGATTTATTCTGGCTGAGGATGGTAACTGCAGGGGAGGATTTTCCCAAGCACAACTATTAGTTAAATTCTTGGGGCTGGATGAATATATGACCAAGTGTCTGCATGCTTTTATCTTTCTCTTTTCAGTGACAGCTCCTGCTAGGGAAAGGGATGCCGAGGCAGATGCTAGAAGTGAGGCCTTGAATCCATGCTGTTCAGAATGATCCTATGGGAATTTCCATCAGGATAGCATTGTCACAGAACTCAGCTGCATTTTCCTTGCAGACACAAAGGAGATCAGATGCTGCTTCAATGGGGAAAGAAAGGTACTCTGTTTTTAGCTCCAGTAAGGCCATTGCAGCCACCAGGTGCTGGATTAGAGGCTGAAATAATCATCTCCTGGTGGAACCCACAGAAAAACTGGCAAAGCTCTAATACTAGGACAACTGCATGAAACCTTGAAGAGAACCTACTCATGTCTCAACAAACCAGTACAGAATCATGTAATCATTAAGGTTGGAAAAGGCCTCTAAGATCACCAAATCCAACCATCAACCCAATACCACCATGGCCATTTGACCATGTCTGGAGGTGCCATGTCTATATGGTTTTGAACACCTCCAGGGACAGCGACTCCACCACCTCCCTGGGCAGCCTGACCACCCTTTCAATAAAGACTTTTTTTTTTTCCTAACATCCAATCCAAACCTCCCCTGGTTCATTCAAGGCCATTTCTTCTCAATCTGTTGCTAGTCACTTGAGACACAAGACCAACAACCACCTCCCTGTAACCTCCTTTCAGGCAGCTGCAGAGAGCAAGGTCTCCCCTCAGCCTTCTCTTCTCTGAAGTAGCTTTCCAAGAGAATGTTTCCATCTCCTACTCTCACCAGTCTCAAAGCCAAACATGGATGTGTCTCCAAGCCCAGTTAAACTCCCATTCTTGCACTGGCAGGTAGATCCACACTGCAGTAATGCTCTGCTCCAGCTAAAGGTGGCATTGCCCTGCAGGCGGCCAGCACTGCATTGTGAACAGTGCCACAACAGCTGCCCTCCCTACAGCAGCTGAACAGCATACACATCCCACAGGAAGGCTCCTTCTGAGACAGGTCCTGGGACCTGACACACCCCTCTCAGAAATGGGCCAACCCCCAGCACAAGAGAAGTTGGCTTTCTGGCTCTCAATGCTGCTCTTGGCCAAGCTCTTCTCACATCTCACTCCTCTCACTGCTACAAACATTCCCACAGCCAAATCCAATCACATGGAGCATACAAACACTCCAGCACCAGCGCTGGCCCCTTACTTTAGAAGGTGCTTCCATTCCCTGATGGTATCCCAAGTGCTTGTGCAGGGGGTAACCACATCTTCTCCATGACTTTGATTTGCAAGCCAAACATGAAGTATGAGGTCTTTAGGATGGAGGCAGACAACAGTGAAAAGAAATGGGCAAGCAAAGGGAGTGTATTTTTGTCTCATTTCCAATCTGGGTTTTGGACATTCAGCTGCAAGATCAACCTCTAGTAGAGAGATCATTTACAGAGCCTGAAACTGAATGAAGACCTTCTCAGCTTCATCCTGAAATGCTGCCCCTCTCCAGCTCCATCTGAATTTCTTGATTCCTCTCCTTCTACTCATAGTTAACTCAGCAGATGTTGTTCCTTGCCTGTATTACTCTTCAGGCTACTCTGCCAGGGAAAGAAGCATTTATTTTTAGGTGCATTGCACTCTGACTGGTTGGCCTTTCCTCCCAGGGCTGCAATATATATTTAATACTTGTTTCCACAGCTAACAGCCCAGGAAGCTTGAGTGGTGAACTGGAAGAAAAGAAATAATTACAAAGTAGAGGGGCATCGACCTGCCAATCATTTTAATACCCCACCTAGAATCACAGGCTTGACTTTTCAGCAGTCCCAGAGTGCAAGAGAAATCAGGTCTGAGTCAAAGACTCAGTTGCTCTCTCATTATGATGATGATATTTTCAGTTGTGCAATAACCACTCCTGTCAGATCTGCAGCAGAGAAACAGGAGGAGAAATACATTGTCAGAGCACTGTGCAGGGTGGGAGGTGGAGGGGGAAGTGCTGGGAAAAGGCAGTACAGGAGAGACAACTGCACCTAGGCTCTGAGTGTCCCCCAGGGTTGTCCCTCAGACTGTTACAGCACTGAGATGCTTCTAGACAGCAGTGATCCAAGTGGGATCAGCAGACCCAGTGATCCACCCACACAGGAGATTCAGCTCCTATGTGGGATTGTTACACACAGGCTACAGTTCCTAACCCCTTTTTCAGCTGGAGTTCAGGACTGCTGCCCTCATGTCTCTCTTGCCCATTGCTCCCAGCTGCTCTCCCACACAGTACTACAACCTCCTCCTCTCCTTCATCCTAGTCCTCACCATATTCCCAGGCAAATATTATACTGGGATCACACATCCTGGCCAGTTGCTGAAGTCTCCATCAGAGCTTGCAACAGCCACTTGGATACTTTTCCCTTCTGCATCTCTTTTTCCACAGTAACTCCAGTGCTGTCAAGCACTGGTATCTTTCCTTTAGGAAACTCCAATCTTTACTCAGTCCTTCACTTAGCTTTTCTTCCACAGCTAAATTTATTGTTTCTGGAAGACATCCCTTCAATAAATCCTGCTTTTATCTCTCAAGAATATGTAGGAAAATTAAAAAAAAAAATTGAACAGACAACCAAAGCTTCAGCTTTACTAGATTTAAAAATATTTCCAGATGCTTACTGGTCTCTTAAGACAATCCTGAGGCTCAGGTCAAGTAGACCCAAGACAGCAAGCTCCAACTTTTAATTTCCTTTCCATCTACAGAGTCATGAGGGCTTAGCTAACATAGTTTAACTACCAGCACTGTCTAGCTCTGGGAACAGCTTCCTACCCAAAGGAGCATAAGAAAAACAAAACAAAACAGAAAACATTTTAAGAAGGGGAAGGTAAATAACTGAATGAATACAAAAGGAGCCCTGTGTTGGCAGAGACTTGCTTGTTCCTTCCTTATATCCCCAAGCTTGTAAGAGCCAAATGAAACCAAAAGATAAGGTGGAAGGTACAAATACATGTGCCAACATCAGGAGCTTCTTGCTCATTGTATGCAAACTCATTTATAGTGCAACTCACACACTGCCAGTGCAGCCTCACCCAATGACAGATACCCAACTTAATGCCTCCCAAAGAGCTAGGGACAAAGATAAATGGATCTCCAAAAGGTAACACCTCACAGCAGAGTTTTATTAATTGCTGTTATAGCCATGATTGACTACTGATAAATGGGACATGGTTTGTTTGTTGTTTTGGTTTTTGTTTTTGTTTTGGTGTTTGTTTTTTTTTTTTTTTTTTAGACTGACTACTGCAGCTAGAGGTAGAAAAAAAATGTTTTTGAAGCTCTTTGAAACACACCCAGGAAACTCCAGGCTATGCATTGCTCTGAAATAACCATTATGAGTTTAGGCAAGTTTGTTAATTACAGAAAAAAATAAAAAAAGGAAAAAATAATAATAATTAAGACCTGAAGAGTAGACAAATCACTGTGCCAGGAAAGAGCTGGAATAGCCATCAGACCTTGTAGAATTGCAGGGGTGGGTGAACACTAGCACCTCTGTGACAGCAAGAAATGGGCAGGTGGAAAGGTGTGAAGAAAACCATGGAGTACCACAAAAAATCAATGTCTGAGGTTTTCAATGCACACCAGAAGCATAAATGTTAATTTGTGGGCTTGGCTTTTGCAGCTAAGTTGCAGACCTGTAACACAAAGGGTGGTAGAGATGGGTTTGCAGTGAGACACTCTCCAACCAGCAGGCTCTTCTTTCATGTTGGCCCACTGATAAGCATCTTCAAGCTAAACCTAGAGCAATTACCACTCAGATTTATTTCTCTTTCAGGCTTATGGAAGTATTGAGAGCACAGATGTTATTCTAGATTTTTTTTAATTGTGTATTTCTAAGTATATATAAATATATATTCCAGTTGTTGTAATATAGGCTGTTATTTCTTGCCTGAAGATAAGCTTTTGACACACTGTTTGCAGAAACAGGTATGACTTCCCAGGGAAAAAAAAAAAAAAAGGAGAGAGCAGGGCAAGAAGGAACAAAGTTTAATTTTGCCAAAAATGCTGCTGCCAAAGAAATTGTGTGGAGAGGATGAAAGAGTAAGAATTCCTGCACCCAAACCCACATCCAATACTCCAACTGCAAAGCACCAGCTCCAAGAGGTGAAAAAGGCTTTGCACAGAGAAACTCTGCAAAAATAAGACTATGCAACAGGAGTCAGAGCAGCGAGGAACAAAAGGGGGGTGAAAATTCTTTGAGAGCAATCATTGTGAAGCCTGAATTAAGTGCAAAACACAGCTCTGCCACTATGGTTAATATCATTTGCCTCCCCCCCAAAATATAAAAGCAACCCACAAGCAGCCTAGCAGTCAACACTTGAGCATATCTGTAATTCTTCATGTAGTGTTTGGCCTCCTTCTGGTGCCCTGTGAAGCTGGGAATCATCTCAGCAGCAGCCTTTTTCCTCTGCCTTTGTGGATGTCAAGCAAAATGAAAAACATCTCTGTTGTGAAAAAAAAAAAAAAAGGTGGAAAAGCTCAATTATGCTTAAGAGTCAGGATGAAAAGGAACCACAGAGAGGGATGCAGAAATTGCAGGAATCAAGTGGCTTGTTTCAGTGTTGGCTCTTTTGCACTTGCACCTGTCTTTGAAATGATCTCAGGGCAACAGGAAAATCCTGCAGCCTCCTCAGGGAGGGAGTCCCTAAAGGGTCCCCAAGAAGCACAAGGCTGGTGGAAGGGCTCCATCACTCGTTTGTGTAGCTTCCAGCACATGGCAGGACTGGTGAAGGGGAAGAAAGTAGCCACATCCCTTTGCATTCCTTGCTGAATTGTCCCAGATTACTAGCCCCAAATTAGAAGGAAAAAAAAACAGCCAAGAAATACTAAGCACAGCTCAGGACTGAGCCCAGTCACTGATGGCAAGGAGGATAAAGTCACTTTAGCAGCTGGACACATGCGAAGTAGAGATGGGGAGTCTCTTTCTCTGGAGATTTTCATGACCTCTGTGGATGTGTTCCTGTGTGACCTGTGCTAGGTTCTATGGTCCTGCTCTGGCAGGGGGACTGGACTCAATGATCTTGGAGGTCCTTTCCAACCCCTAACATCCTGTGACCTACATCAGCTCCAGATTGCTCAGACTTGATGAACTTAAAGGTCTTTTTCCAACCTAAATGATTCTCTGGCTCTCTGACCCACCAGCCCTGCTGCAGCTCCACAGCTGAGTAGTTTTTCTTCAAGCAAGGGCTGAACAGTCCTGGGGAACAAATCTCTCCCTCCCTCTCTGTGCAAGCAAGCATTGCTGCTAGCGCAAAGGGGTTCCATCTCTGCTCAGCAAACTCCTGAAGGCAGGGGAAAATGACTTACAAAATATTAAAAATGCTTATTTCATGGCACTTTGGGCCATGGTTTAATGGCCATGGTGGTCTTATCTTGCTGGTTGGACTCAATGATCTTAGAGGTCTTTTCCAACTGAAACAGTTCTATGATTCTGTTTACCACATTGCCACGAATGGGATGAGCTTTCCAAAGAGGTCCATCCTTCACCTGATACCTGGCTAGGGGTCTGCAACGGGAAAGAAGCTGTACAAACACAATCACTACAGTCACTTAAAATAAAAGTTTAATTAGGCTACAGTAAATTAAAGGTGGTGGAAGAGGTATGACCTCCAGCAGGATTTGGATTCTGGCTCTTTCCAAGCTGAGCACATGAAAATGCTGAGTGTCAGCACTGAAGCAGCTTTGCATTTTGTTGCAAGTGTAAAAAGCTGTTAGGGATTATTTTTTTTTGGGGGGGGGGGGTTGGTGGGTGGACATCACAGTCACCATATTTAATTTTGAGGGTTTTTTTGTTTGGTTGGTTGGTTGGTTTTTGTTGTTTTTTTTTTTTTTTCCTTGCAAAGGGATATGCTCCTTAAAGTTTAAACTGCAGCAGTCTGGCCACTTAGGAGAGATGAAATAAAAGCTCCTTCTCAGTAATGAATAAAGCAGGCTGCAGAGAAAAGCTCAGCATGAGCAGGTTTCCTTCTTTTATTGTTACACAACACATGAGAAGCCTGGGGAGGGGCTTGAGCTTGCAGTTTAAGATCTCTAAATGCAGGTGTCTGCTTGAGGACTGAAGGACCACCACAGCCAGTGAGGGTTCAAAGAGGTTCATAACAGGGGCACATGGTGCCATTTGAGATACTTTGTAGTCTCTGTTCACAGCATCCAGGTGAGGCTGACAGATAGCACAGCATCTGCCAGGGCTTTGCTCTGCAGAAAAAGGATGGTGTGGGACAATTGAGCATTTTCCTGCATCTCAAATGGCCTGAGGTACCTGAGAGCGAGGAGTTGAACTGAGCCAGCCAACACTGCTGATCACAACAGGAGCTCAGAGTATCTGGGTCACCCCTAGGATGTCCTAATCTGCAAGGTGAATTCCACTCTGAGGTCACCTGCAAGGAAGCTGACAGACTGATTAGCTGTGATAGACAATGACATTCATTAGGGCCCTGGAGACACTTACTGCTGAGATATTGGTTGTGATGTGACAGATCCCCAAGTACTAATTGAAACATCTGTTAAACAGAATCAAGGTTGGAGCCTCAAACAAAAAAAAAAAAATCTTTTACAGAAGACAACCAATAGATTTCATCCTTCAAAGGAGACACAAAGTATTGATATTTCCCCCTCCAGACAAGAATTCTATTTAAATAGATTTTTTCCCCCCTTCCCTTTCTCTCTTGACAAGATGCAATTTCACAGGGATGAGGATTTAAAAAAAAAAAGAAAAAAAGCAAAGCTGGCACTCAGCTTCCACCTGCCAGGACAGAACATCCCTGAGCCTGCTGCAAAAGCAGGAAAGTGAACTGGGATCTCCATAATCAGTTCCTTTGGTCTCTTCTTGACTTTTAATCCATGTCAATCAATGAAGCTAAGGTGTGACATCCAGGAGACTACCTTAAGAGCATCACCAATCTGTTGTCTGGCCCACTAGTGAAATGCATCAAATAATCCCACTTTGGTTCTGAATGAGGAAACATCCCCAAATCAGTTCTAACACTTGAATTTCAATGCAAATGGCAGAAGTGTTAAATCTCCATCTCCCAGCAGTGCAAACAGTGAAATGGATGGTTAGTGACTGCCCTGGGGGGTGAGAAATCCACCTAATGGGACTAATTGAGAAGTTTAAGGCTGTTAATATCCAATGTTTCAGTTGACTGGAAAAGTGACTTTGTTAATGTAAAGTACATCAGGCTCTATAAAATCCAGGCACGGCTCAGAAGCTCAAATAGCTCTTTAAGTCCTGGAAATACCATATAGAAAGTTAGTGCTGTGGATAAAATCCAGCACAATAAGCCACCAGCAAAGCAGCACTAATGTGTGCCTTCCAGCCTCGAGCAAGCCACCACACATAACCCTGTGCACAAAAAAAAATGTCCCTGAGTTACCTTTTTAAACCAACCACCTAAAAACTGCTGAATTGAGTGTGGATGTCACCCAAGCTACCTTCACACCAGGGCTGCTTCAGGGCACCACATCTGCCTTGCATCTGCATCACCAGTGGGTGAGTGGGGGAAGGATTATGGAGGCAAGAACCAGAACAGAAAGGAAATATCACACCTGCTTCCACCTCTTAACCTCACCTGCTGACTTCCAGCAGGTCAAGCTGTGTTCACACAGCATATTCATATTTGTGCAGATTGGCAATTACTAAGCATAAGTGCTCTTGCCATTAGAGCTCTTTCCTCGTTAGGGTAAGCAGATTCAAAGTGATTTGTAGCAAGGCTAACAGCCAGTAGATGATTCTAATAAAGCTGAGGTTTCAGAACACACACACACACAAATGAGTCTTGGTGCTTTATTAACAACATCCTCATCAGAAAGAAACTTTATGCTTTTATTTACACCCTGAGAAGCCTTTTGCTTTACTAGGAAGCCACTGCTGAGGAAGTCTGGCATCACCCCATTAAAAGGGCTGTATTATTCAAGGAGCATTCAGCACCTGGTGGCTTCAGGAAGTCCATCCTCTTCTCAAACCTTCCCCAAGGCACTTTCTGAGCATTAATGAATGAATTCTCCCTCTGTTATGGGTCTTGTAATGCGAAAGGTGAAGCTCATGCCTGGAGAAATGAATCATCCCAGAGAAATCCCTGGTGGTCAGGCATGAAGCCAAGCAAGCTGCAGGTTGCTCCAAAAAAGAATGGTGACAAGGAGACTGGCCAGCTGGTGAACAGCTTTCCCCAGCCATGCACAGGACCTTCCTGGCACAGCAATAGCTGTGTTAGCTCTGGAGGGAGGCCAATCTGATGGCTGGCATCACTTCCCTGCCCTTCTCATACCTCAAATCAAAGGGTCTGAGTTTTCTTCCACTGCAGTCTTCTGGAATCTCACTTTCAGATGCAAAGACGTTTCCCCTCTTGGCTCAGACCCCACCCAAATGAAGCTGTAAGGCCTTGTGACTTCTGGAAACATCTGGGAGCATGGAAGAAAGGGAGCAGTGACACAGCACACACTCAGCACTCACTGAGTAAAACTCTGCCTGGCTGAACTGGACAGGAGGACAAACCAGTGCTGCTGTGCAGGCAGGCTTGGCAAGTCTCACAGAGGGAGCAGGAGCTCCTGATCTGCCTGTCCATGGCCTCCATTCCACCTTCTTGGCTATTAGTCCTGCTCTGGGGTCTCCAAGCACCTTTGACCTAGGTGGTTTTGGCCTATGACTGAGGGTTTTCTGGGTTGCATCCTCCAGATTTTGGTTCTCGAAAAGAAAAAAAAAAAGAAAATCCTCTTTTCTCCAATACAGAAGAGAAAAAAAAAATTGATAAAAGCAGAGACTAGAGCTGTATTTCATCACACAACCTTTCCCAAGCACTAGAAACCCACCTACCCATTTCCACTGAGCCAGCGTGATGCAGCAGTGATCCCACTGGCAGCTGTGAAATGACAATGCCGCACTTGTGCTGACTTGATCTGAGGGCAGGACATGACCTCCTGTGTTCACAAAACCAAGCAAAGTCCCACTCCTCATCAAAACTTGAGTAAGAGCTTTTATTTTGCACAGATAATGTGACTCCTTTCCTGAGCTTGAGCCAGGGATGCCACGCAGAGTGTGACAAATCTCCTCCAAGTGTGGTCAGGTCTCATCTTGGGTCATGTTGCTCTACCTGGTGTCTGGTGCCCTTCCTCAGACTGCCAATAAATGGGACACTTGATGCTGAATAGGGAGATACCCTTCCTGTACTTCTTCCCTCTCTTCTCCACCTCCAACAAAGGTTTGTGCCTACAAGCTAGCCCAAACACCAGGTGACTTTCCAGTCCTACCAGATGAAGTCAGCATATTACATGGCAAATGGGAGATGGACTTCCATGAGAAAATTCTGGTGAGAGTCCAGCAGAGGGTCCAAAGATGGGGACTGAAGCATCTCTCTAATGAGCAAAGACAGAGAGACCTGGAGCTGTTTAGCCCAGAGAAGAGCAGACTGAGAGGGGATCCTTTCAGTGCTGATAAATAGCTAAAGGGCAAGAGGATGGGGTCAGACTCTTGGCAGTGGTGCCCAGTGACATGACAAGGGGCAATGGGCACAATCTGGAACACAGGAGGTTCCATCTGAACATGAGGAAAAGCTTCTTTACTTTGAGGGTGCTGGAGCCCTGGCTAAGGCTGCCCAGAGAGGTTGTGGTACCTACTTCTCTGGGGAGATTCAAAACTTGCCTGGACACTGTGACCTTGGGCACCCTGCTTTGAGTGACCCTGTTTTAGCTGGGAGGTTGGACTAGATCTCCAGCAGTCCCTTCCAAACCCTCCAATTCGGTGAGATACCAATCTTTCCATCTGCTTTTACTGGAGACCATCTGATAAAGGGAAAAGGCTGTCTTTTGCTTTATTTCCTAACTAAAATACAGCAGAAATTCCACTTTCCAAGGTGCTCTCATGACTGATGCCTCAGGAGAGCTGAAACACCTCGTCCATGACCCAGGACCCATCACTTACTCATGTCCCAGCTGCCCATTTGCAAAATGTGAAGAGCACCTTTCCTGCTTTGCATCCACCAACTACTGTGACCCCCTCCTCAGATGTTCAAGTGAGAAGAGAGAGGCAAATAACCACCCAGCAAAGTCATGTCAGTACCAAACGATGAAAACAAGAACAAAATGTCACAGCAGCCTTTCAAGTCAGCACTGGATGGACTTTGCACAAAACACAGTGCACCAGAATTTGCATTTTTATCTGGTGCAGCCCTCTGGCTGTCACATTGCTGCTGAGAGTACAACACACAGCAGTTTGAAACAGCTTTTAAAGCACTGTTAAAAGGGGGAAAAGGGAATGACAAGCACATACACCTCCAAATTCACAAGTCAGGCAGCTTTCTCTATCCATGGTCCCATCTGCCTCCTAAGGTGGAATATTCAGCAACTATCCCTCTTCCTAAAAAATACCCTATGGTCTCATAATCATAGAATCCCAGCATGGTGAGGGTTGGAAGTGACCTCTGGAGATTATCTAATCTAACCCCCCCTGCTAAAGCAGAGTCAGCCACAGCAGGCTGCCCAGGATCACAATGTCCAGGCAGATTTGCAATCTCTCCAGAGAAGGAGACTCCACAGCTCTCTGGAGCTTCAGCACACTCACTGCAAAGAAATTTCTCCTCATGTTGAAATGGAACCTCCTGGGTTCCAGTTTGTGCCCACTGCCCCTTGTTCTGTCACTGAGCACCACTGACAAGAGCCTGGTCCCATCCTCTTGCTGAGCACTGAGAAGATCCCCTCTGGCTCTGCTCTTCTCCAGGCTCAACAGCCCCAGGGCTCTCATCCTTTCCTCCTCACAGATGCTCCAGTCCCCTCAGCATCTTTGTAGCCTCCACTGGGCTCTCTCCAAGAGCTCCCTGTCTGAACTGGAGAGCCCAGAACTGGACCAAGTACTCCAGATGTAGCCTCATTTCCTTTTAGGATACACCACAATTTCCCTCCTGGCTGGTTCTCCTGAGTTTTTCTGCTGGACACAGACCTCTTGGCTGTGGGTAGAGTTTGATATTTAAGGATGTGAATTCTCCTGCTGACATGCTGTGGGGCTGGAGCAACCTGCTGTTGGAAACTAGTCTTAAACACTCCACATTAGAATTTTTCCCCCCCCTTAGCTACTGTGGTTTTGCCTGTTTTGCTCTTTTGCCTTGCTTTACCCTAAATAAGAGCTTCCAAGGATATGTGCTGCTGAAAATATGTCCTCTGAAAACTTCCAGCATTATAGAGACGCAATGAGAATTTCTGAGCTACCCAGACAGAGGGTTGGAAAACTGGTTCTCCAGGATAACTTTAAATAAAGTCAGTCATGCATTTATACAATCTATAAATTGAATAAACCCTATACCCAGTAACACACTGAGGTTTTGGGGCAAGGCCTTTGTTAAACACAAGCTGTCATTTCGAAAGGATCTTTGTGTGTCAGGAATTAGGTTAGAGGATTCTAGTGAGCATGTAGCTTCTTTGCCAGAAACATTGATTATTTTGGTTTAAATGCATTTAACTTCTCAGTCAATGACAGGATGAAAGAGATGCAGACAGGGTTGAAGTGGTTGTCCCATGAGCTTCAATTTGTCTGATTTTTTTTTCCTCACAATGATCCTGTTTCCAGCATTTAAACTCAGACTGCTGAAGGATCAGAGACAAGTTATTTTATTCCTTTCCATCACTCATCTACTTCGTGACTGGAGCAGAATAAAACTCTGAAGAAAAGCACAAATTACACCAGCTGGACGGACTTGGCTAATTCAACAAGTCTGCAATCTGAAGGCATGTGGAATCCACCAACTGCTTCAAATTATCCACATCTCATTTACTAGACACACTCTGAAGGAAAAAAAAAAATAGTCCAAGTTGTAGCTCTCCTGTCCAGATGATCTGAGTTACACCCCTAAAAACCTTAGCTGACCCTGTAGGGATTACTCTGGATTTGCCCCATGCCCCCACCACTGACTTTAGCACTTGCCAATGTCAAAAGCTGACTGCTGCAGGAGGCAGGGCCCTGGTGAGCATGGTGTGATGAACTATAGCAAATGAGTTTTGCCCAATTTCCTTTTTTTTTTTTTTCTTCCCCACACTTGTAGATCATGAGAGGCAGAGGTGAAAGTTTATAACAGCCATTAGAACCCACATGACCACAACAGCTTTATAACACTGAACTTCCCAATCAGCCAATCCTTCTCATCCAGAGTTTTTCCCAAGGACATACCAATAAAAATTATCACAAGAAATCATGAGAACAACAAAAAAAACCTTTCCTGCTGAGCCATCATAGGTGCCAGCACCAGGTTTGTACATTGCAGGGTGGTGTTAGCCCAGGTTTAAACCAAGAAACAAAACCAGCAGAGATTTTCTCTGGCATTAAGGCACTCCAGTATCAGTCACTTCAGATCAGGGCTGATAAGGAGCATGCGAATCTCTTTAACCCACTGGTATGAACCAGGATCATTAACACAGTGAAAGAATGAGAAAGCAACCAACAGCTCCACTAAACCAAGGGCAAGGAAGTGAGATAAAGCATGAAACAACAAGATCATAAAAGGACTGAAAAGGAGGAGCTGGGACAAGATTGCACCCAGGCTGTGCCTTGCATTGTCCCAAAGCTTTAGGAGTTCTACTTATTGACAGCACCAACCAACCCAAGAGAACCAGCAAAATGGACCAATCCTGCCACCAACTGCATGTTGAACTTCAGCAGACTATGTGACTCAACTCTGCAGGATTTGGCTCCAGAGGACCTCTTCATGCCAGTGATGTTTAAAGTGATGGGATTTTTGCCATGGGTTTCAGTGGAAGCAGGAGTTGGAGCAGCTCCAGCAGCTCTGTCCCCTTCTCATTTCCCTAGCTCCAGCCCTAGACATGAGCTATTTTGGATCTTTCCTAAGCAAAGTCTCTAGAATTCCAGGAACTAATTGCCTGGTCATTTAAAAAAAATATTTAAATCCATTTTCCCAGCCTCTGCTTCCTCAAAGAAAGTCTTTGGCAATGTAGATGGGTACATTGGGTACCCATCTTGGGTAGCTCAAGATGACAGCCAAAAAAAAAAAAAAAAAAAAAAAAAATCAGTCCATTTGTCTAATTTCTTAAGGGACAGGGGTAGAAGAAAGGAGAGACAAGTGATGCAGTGACAAATCTGGGTTACATTCCACCCTCTGAGGCTCAGCTTAGGTGATCTGACTGTTTGCTGGGGATCAGATCACCTCCAAGTGAGCCACTATCACCAGCAGAGCAGAGCAAACAGAAGCAACTTGCCACCAAGTACCAGTGGCACAACCTAGTTCCTGCGGGCAACATCACCCAACCCAACAGGATGCTGGTGAGACAACTTCACCTTCTACCGAGAGGAAACAAATGTGGAAGAAGATTAGAAGCAAGAGGGAAACTCAACCAGAGCCAGAACCCATCTCCCCCCCACCTCAGTCTGCTGAATAAAAATGGTCTCATGAGAGAAATCCCTGCAAGGAAATGATCTGCAAGAACAAAGCTTCAGCAATGTGTGCGGAACCCTGCGCTTTCTGCTCGGAGCAGCAGCTTCCACACGCACGTGTGTGCACACGGAGCCACATCTCCAGCAGAAACGATCCCGTTCCCCAGTTCCACGCAGTGCTGTGAGCCATCCGCGGCGGGGGAGGAAACAGCCCTGCCCCACTCAGAGCCTAGAAATTCTAAGGAGAAGGGACACAGAAGCCAGAAAGCACACACGTCCTTTGCTCCCAGTTTCTGCCGTTTCCTCAAACGGGTCATTGACGTGAGATTTTAGTATCAGCGGGCAGCGCTTTGCTGAACTTCTCACGGGCATTTGCTCTTCAACCAGAGGAAGGTCCCATCCGAGAGCCCCCCAGCCCCAACTGCACCCCCTCTAGGAATTTCATCCTGTTATTCTCAGGTCTGGGACGGATCTTTGCACGAAACGGTCAAGCTCCTGAAGAGATGCCAAAGCAAACCGAAAGCCAGGCTGCAAACCTGATTGACAAGGAACCCAAGAGCCTGAAATAAACCACTGAAAACCTAGGGCGAATTCCTCTAGGGTGAATTCCTCTAGCTCGGGAGAACCTCTCAGTCTTGAACAGGGAGCACACCTTGACCAAAAAGAAATTGAAGCCACTGCTATTTTCTACCTTATCTTAAGGGGAGGGTGGAAGGAAACCCAACACAAAAACACCTGCCCTAAACCAATTGCGCCTGCAAAGTTGCCCAAAGTTTGCCGGAGGCTAAACCGATAAACGTCGAGCGGGGAAGAGCCAGGAGTTGAGCTCCGGGCGGACTCACCGCGGAGAGGAACCAGCCGAGCAGCGGCACCAGGATGCCCAGGACTGAGTACTCCATGCTGGACCAGGGGACACCCCGCACCGCACAGTCCCGGCGGGGCGGCCGCGGGCAGCGCTTCGTTCCGCTCCCGGCACCGGCCTGAGCGCATCCAGGGAGGCAGGCGGCACCTCTGAGCCCGCTGCTCCGTGCCTCTCCGCGCCCGCTCCGCCGGAGCCCTCCGCACCGCCCCCGGCCGCCTCCCTGCGCGGGGCGGGAACGGCACCGCCTCCTCCCGTCCCCCCATCCCCGCCCCAGGTGCCCGCTGCACTTCCCGGGCTGTCCCTGAGGTCCTTCACCTTCCTCCCTCCCGCGCGTCTTCGCTCTTTACCCATTTGCTCCCTCCGCCTTCCTCCTACCCCTTCTTCTGTCCCCCTTTATTAATTTTCTTTTTTTTTTGCTTCTTCCTTCTTTTTTCTCTTTTCTGATTTCCCCCCCTTCTTTTCCCTTTCTCTCTTCCCCCCCCCTTCCTTTTTCTCCCTTTCCCCCTTCCTTTCCTTTTTTTCCCGTTTCCCTTTTCCTTCCTCATTTTTTCCCTTTCCCCTCCTTCCTTTCTCACCCCTTCCTTTGTTTTTCTTTTCCCCTTCTCCCCATTTCTTCTTTTTCCTCTCCTCTTTTCTTTTTCCTCTTTCCCTTCTCCTTCCTCTCTCCCCCCTTTTCTTCTTTTTCCTGTCTTCCCTCTATCTCTTCTCCCTCTTTCCTCCTGTTCCACCACTTTTGTTTCCCATTTCTCTTCTCCCTCTCCTATTTTTTATTGTTTCCCTCTTTCTTTTTGCTTTCCCCCTTCTATCATTCCTTTTTTTTCTCCCCCCCATTTCCTTCCTTTTCCTCATTTTAATTATTTTCTCTTTTTATCACTTGCCCGTAGTACATACCTTTTCACTCCACCCCTCTCTTTTCTACTTTCTTCTTTTTTATTTTCCTTTTTTTCTTTCTTTTAATTTTTACTTCTGTCAGTATTTTTTCTCCTTTTTCACTTTGTTTTGGTGTTTTGTTTTGTTTGTTTGTTTTAAGTTTAGATCATTACGATGAGCTGTCAAGGAACCAATGCTGAGGAAAACAGCAAAGCTTTATTTTCCATTTTCATCCCCTGGCTGATGCTGTCACTATGGGGTTCCTCCAGCTCCAGAGCAAGAAGCTTGCAAAGCTACAGCATGCAGGGCAAAAGCATCTCACTTCTTGGCAGAGCCTGGGGCTCCCTATTGGATTCAGTACTGAGAAATGCTGAGAATGATGGCAAATGGGTAGCAATTAGAGGCACATGAGATGGTCCAGCATTGCCATGAGCTTTATAGGTGGGTTGAACTGTGCTTGGGAAAGCAGCCCAGCACTGCTGGGAATGGTTAAGGCAAAGCTTCCATGGAAATGCCTTCCCATTCCCCAGGGATGGGGCTTCCTCTGAAGTTGCTGCTGGGTTAGAAGGGTTTAAGTGGACCAAAGTCTACAAATCCCAACCTGATCCAGTCAATCTGTGTGTTCTCTCCCTGCTGTTTTCCCAGAAAAAGGTAGAGAAAGGCACAACAAGAGCAAGAATTCCAAGGTGCAGGTCAGTGGCATAACATTTCTGTATTTCTTATTTTGGATGAACAGCTCAAGACCAGATTGACCTGCATTTTTTAAATGCAAATGTGGAAGTCTCTCCACTCTCCAGCACAATGTTCAACGTTTAATTTAATATAAGGGCAATGGTCCCTTTAGCTCAAGAGAAACCACAGGTAGATGGTTGTTATAGTGTGAAGACCCAAACAAGTTTCATAAATAAGGGTAACAATATGAAAAATAACCTCCTCCTTTCTGTTCTTTTCTCCCCAGTCCTGCTAGGTTTTTGAGCTCAGACAGATGGACAGATTTTTTTGTCTTTTAAACTACCTGCTGAGGAGGGAAAATGAAAATCCCCCTGTTGGGGAGGCCCTGGAGACAGCTCCCTAATTCCAGGCTGTTTGAACTTCCTGATGTGACCAGGAAACCTGCTCATTTTTAGAGAAAGGGCTTAACTGTAAAAATCCTAAAGTTATATCCAGTCTCTGGCTCTTGTGAACAAATCAATAAACCATTCACTTTTAAAAGGTAATGTGCAAAGGATGAGAAAAACAGAGTCACAGAATCCCAGCATGGTGGGGTGCTGGAAGTGACCTCTGGGGATCATCTAGTCTAACACCGTTGTTTAAAGCAGGGTCACCCAAAGCAGGTTGCTCAGGACCACAATGCCCAGGCAGTTTTTAAACTCTCCAGAGAAGAATTCACAACCTATTTGGGCAGTCTTGTCCAGGGCTCTGTTACCCTCAAAAGAAAGAAGTTTTTTTCCCTTGTGTTTAGGTGGAATTTCCTGGGTTCCAGTTTGTACCCATTGCCCCTTGTCCCTTTATGGGCACCAGTGAGGAATCTGCCCCCATCCTCTTCACACCTGCCCTTTAGCTCTTGCTGAGCATTGAGAGGATCCCCTCTTGTGCTGCTCTTCTCCAGGCTAAACACCTCCAGATCTCTCATCATTTCCTCCTCACAGAGATGCTCCTTTCCCCTCAGAATCTTTGTAGCCTCTACTGGTCTCTCTCCAGTAGTTCTCTCTCTCTCTTAACTAGACTGTCTCCAGTAGCTCCCTGTCTCTCTTGAACGGAGAAGCCCAGAACTGAACACAATACTCCAGATGTATCACCTGGGCAGAGTAAAGGGAAGAGGAGAACTTCCCTCAACCTGCCAGTCACCACCTTATTCATCCTCCCCAGAACACTATTGGCCTTTTTGGTCACAAAAGCACATTGCTGGCTAATGATGAACTTGTTGCCCACCAGTACTTCCATGTCCTTATCCTCTGAGCTGCTTTCCAGCAAGGCCAACCCATATCTCTTGCATTTGCTATGAAAAATCTCATCCCTATATCCTGTTTCTCATCAGTAGCCTGCCACAGCTTATAATTGCCAGCGTAAAACGAGGGACGAGATGTTAATTACATCAATTAGTTGTACAACAATTTGAAGGGCCAGGAGGCTATATAAAGCTCCTCTGGGATAGTAAAATGACAGGGGAATGGCCCATTAGCTGGTCACTGCCCCTCGCTGCTATTAATAGCCATTTGTGTTTGCTGATTTCATTTATTCATGCAGCCTGAATGCTTTCAAGTGTCTGTTAAAGACAGATTTCCCTTGAGGGCAGAGGTGAAGGTACTGGCAAATGCTGCTCTTTAGTCTCTCTGCAGAGAGTGGATCTGAAGGTTTTGTGGCTTGTGACTGACTTTACAGGAAAAGTCTCAACTACTTTAAAGGAAAACATTATAGGAAGACTCTCAGTGTTACAGGAAATTTACAGGAAAACTTGCAACTACTGCTACATTTTGCCCCGTGGGCTGCACTGGATAGAGGTCCAAGTAATTTGATCTCCTGTAGGTATCCAGTGAACTCCAGAGTGCCAGGAGCAGCCTTGGTGTTTGATTTCAAGCCACCCCCTGCTCATTTCATCCCATGCCCTCAAATCTTCCAATGCCAGTGAACATACCCTCCTTTCTACATGTGGCTTAGCATTGCATATCAGTCACTCTTTTGTATGCCTCTCTAGCCTGGTGCCTGGGCCATACTTCTGGCATCCCTGTTGCCCTCTTCTGCACTCATAGAATTATGGAATCATAAAATGCTTTGGGTGGGAAGGGACCTTTAAATGTCACCTAGTCAAACTACCCTGTAGTAGAAACATCCCCAACTAGATCAGGTTGTTCAGAGTCCCAAACACCTTGACTTGGAATGTTTCCAGGGATGAGGCTTTTACTCCTTTCTGGGCATCCTGTGCCAGTGTTTCACCACCCTCAGCTTAAATAATTTCTTCCTTCTCTCTAGTCTAAGTCTCACTCTTCTAGTTTAAACCCATCACCCCTTGTCCTGTCACAACAGGCCCTGTTAAAAAGTCTGTCCCCATCTTTTTTTTTTTCCAGCCCCTTTAATTAGTGAAAGGCCACAAAATGGTCTCCCCAGAGCCTTCTCTTCCTCACACTGATTAACCACTCTCTGCCTGTCCCCATGGCATAGATGTTCCAACCCTCAGGTCATTTCTTGTGGCCTCCTCTAGACCTGTTCCAAAAGACTATGTCCTTCTTGCACTGAGGAGCCCAGAGCCAGACACAGTGCTCCAGGTGAGATCTCACCTGGTTGGAGAACCCCCTCCCTTGTCCTGCTGGCAACACTTCTTTTCACAGAATCACAGAATCAATAAGGTTGGAAAAGACCTCAAGGATCATCAAAGTCCAACCTGTCACCCTACACCCCATGCCTATCTAAACCATGGCACCAAGTGCCACGTCCTATCCCCTCTTGAACACCTCCAGGGATGGTGACTCCACCACCTCCCCGGGCAGCACATTCCAATGGCCAACCACTCTCTCTGTGAAGAACTTTCTCCTCACCTTCAGCCTAAACCTCCCCTGGTGCAGCTTGAGACTGTGTCCTCTTGTTCTGGTGCTGGTTGCCTGGGAGAAGAGACCAAACCCCTCCTGGCTACAACCTCCCTTCAGGTAGTTGTAGATAGCAATGAGGTCACCCCTGAGCCTCCTCTTCTCCAGGCTAGACCAGAATGTAGCTGACCTTCTAGGCTGTGAGAGCACATTGCCAGGTGATGTCCAGCTCCTTGTTCCTGTATATCCTTTCTGAGACAATGCTAGGAGCCATAAGGATTCAAAATACTGTTGCACAGTGGTTTTCTGGATTGGCATGCTGATGGTCATTATTTTTTGCCTTGTTTGGGTGGGGACAGGAGAATTCCTAAGTATTAAGCCAATGTATTACAAACCCAAGATGCATTTCCTGTGCCTGTCTTTGTGTATGCAGATCAATCAGATATGTTGTGGAAGATTTTGCTCATTTGCTTCACTTTCCTTTGAACTGCTCTGAAGTTCAGCTTTTCTTTCACTGGGACTCCCCTGCTGAGAGGCTGGTACCCACCTCACTGATTCTATTCAAAGTATCTCTGCAAAAGATTTTACTGTGCTTCAGGACTGTGATGTGAGGTTGAGAAGGTAGTCACTGTTTGGGGTTAAACAGCCTTTCTGCTTTTATTCTGGATGTAGCAGACTAGGAGGTGTTTTTTCTCATCTCAGTCCTGGGCATTTTAAGAAACTCTTCTTCCAATTCCTCCTCACATCAGCAGCAGCAGAGTTGCTTCAGTGATCACTGTCCTGGGCTGGTTGTAGTGAGGTGAGGCTCTGTCTATTCTCCCTAGTACCACGTGATAGAAGGAAATGGATTGAAATTGTGCCAGGCGAAGTTTAGGTTGGATATTAGGGAAATTTTCCTTATGGAAAGAGTGGGAACAGGCTGTCCAGGGAGGTGGTGGAATAACTGTCCCTGGAGGTGTTCAAGAAACGTGTGGCCATGGCACTTTGGGACATGGTTCAATGGCCATGGTGCTCTTAGGCTGAAGGTTGGACTTGGTGATCTTAAAGGTCTCTTCTAACCAAACCAATTCTACAATCTTTTCTGTGGTTGCCTATTCTCATTACCATTATTTAATTCTCTTCCTTGAAGTTAATTAAGATCAGAGCTGAGGTATGCATCATGACATGGCTTCTCTTTCTGGGTATTGCTTGGGAAAACCCCATAAAAATACCAGAAATTTTGGATGGAGGATAGTAGCAGAGGTAAATAAAAGCAACTGAGTTGTTTCCTGTCTGATATTTTTCTCTCTGTTCTAGCAATCAGAAATACAAAGACTATTAAATGGTAGTGTCTAGAAAGGCAATATTTGAGAGCTGATTGATGCAGCAGTTCATTGAAGGCTGGATTGGGTTTGCTGCTCTGTGCCCTTGGGGTTATGTTCCCCATTCAGCTTTCTCTCCAAACCCAACACAGTGCATCTGTTCCACTTTCCACTTTGGGACCCCATTTAAATAAAGTAATACCATCACGTTTCCATAAGCAGACTGTGAGATACATTCCTGTGTGTGATTTGCATGGGGATTAGAGGCAAGACAACATTCACTGGGCTGTTTTGCAAACACAATTTGCAGCCACGTGTGGGACTGCATTATTTGCAAAACGTGGCATAAACCATTGGTTGTTTCCTGTCTTTTAACTTTCCTTATTTATCATAGAATTGTTTAGGTTGGAAGAGACCTTTAGGATCATCAAGTACAACCTTTAACCCAGCACTGCCAGTTTGGATCTAAACTATGTTCCTCAGCACCACATTGGCATGGTCTATAAATCCCTCTAGGGATGATGACTCCACCACTTCCCTGGGCAGAAATCAATCATTATCAATCAGAAAGGGATCTAAAGGGCTCTTTTTAAAAGAAAATTATTTTTATTCCAGCTCTCCCTGTGGAATTCTTTTTGTAGGTTTGAACCATGACATTGAACCATGTCTTGAGCTGGTTTAAGCAGCATCATTCTACTATTATACAAAGAGCTCTCTGAATTTACTTCAAATATTCATCTGGTGCAGTCTCTTACTCCAATGTCATAATAAATATGGGGAGTTAGCAGTCTGGATTTTCAAAATTAATTTCTGTTGATCTGTGGACTCATTTCTGCCAAGAAGTACAGGTGTTTTATGATTCTAACCATGCTCTGGCCAGAAGCACTGTGGACATAAACATAGATGCTGCTAAGTCCTACACTTTGTGCTGTGAATGTTTGTCACAGCATCTCACACAATGATAAGGGTCAGAAGGGACCTCTTGGGATCATCTAGTCTATCCCCTTGCAAACACAGCTATGTCTGGATCAGGTTGCACAGGAACATGTGTCCAGGTAGGTTTTGAAAGTCTTAGGAGAAGGAGACTCCATCACCTCTCTGGGCAGCCTGCTCAGTGCTCCATGACCCTCATAGGAAAGAAGTTTGTTCTCAAGTTCAAGTGAAACCTCCTGTGTTCTCGTTTGTACCCACTGGCCCTTGTCCTATCACTGGCCACCACTGAGAAGTGCCCAGCCCCATCCTCATGACCCCCACCCTTTAGGTATTGATCAGCATTAGGAGGATTTTTCTCCCAGTCTTCACTTTTCCACTTCCTGTTGCTCACCTCAGTCTGGAAGATGAGAACAGCAATAATTACCTACCAAACTCCCAAGAGACTTGAGGATTAATTGCTTCACAGTACTCAACATTTATTTTCACACAATCAATGCCACTGGGAGCAGCAAAATAAGCTTTGCAATTATGATTACATATACACAGGGGACCATTCACTCATGAAGTCCTTGGATAAAAGAGTTTTCTTAAAAATAAGTTTCTAAAAAAAAGTCCTGCTTATGTTTAGGCAGAAAAAAAAGTAAACTCTTTGGGCTCAGGAAGAATAAACAAAATACCCCTTTGCAAAGAAACAAGCAAGAATGTTCTCTGAACTCAAGATGGCAGTTTGCTGGAACTAGGATGAATTAAGGTGAGTAGAAACCCATGCATTATTGAACCAGCACTATTTACACTGGGAACATGGTAAAACTGCTCCAGGGTACAGGATGTGTGAAAAGACACAGAGGAAACTGGGTGCCTGCCTCTTCCTCTCTACCTCTTCCTTAGAGATTTGCAGAGCAAAGAGAGAGGAGACAATAATGGCAGTGATGTGTGACCAGAAAGCTGATAAGCAGAACACTTAGCATCACTACAGCCATATTTCACAGAATCATGGAAATGTTTCAGTTGGAAAAAAACCTCTAAGATCACTGAGTCAAACCATCAACCCAACAACACCATGGCTGCTACACCATATCCCAAAGTGCCATGTCTACAGCTCTTTTGAACACCCTCAAGGATAGTGACTCCCCCACCTCCCTGGGCAGCCTGTTCCAATGCCTGATCACTCCTTCTGTAGAGAAATTTTTCCTAATATCCAACCTAAACCTCACCTCTTGCAGCTTGAGGCTATTTCCTCTTATCCTATCAGCTGATTCTAGGGAGAAGAGACCAACCCTCACCTGGCTGCAACTTCTGGAGTTTTAGAGAGCAATGAGGTCTCCCCTCAGCCTCCTCTTCTGCAGACTAAACAATCCCTGTTCCTCATAAGACCTGGTCTCCAGTCCCTTCACCAGCTTCGTTGCCCTTCCCTGGATATGCTCCAGCAACTCTGCATCCAGGGGAAGTAGTTTTCCTTCCAGGTCATGGACACCATGAAGAAGCATTTTGCTACCTCAAAGAAAAGTCTGGAAGAAAAAGCTGCTTGAAGCAGGGCAACAAACATATTGATTGACACCAGAGATCATACATGTGGAAAGCTTGGGCTAGAGCACAACCCTCTGGAGGCTGAGATAAAGTCTGCACCTTCTCATTAGAGAATGTGACACTTGACATTTCTGTGGAGGGGACTGGAAATGGAACATTTTACACAGCCTGGTCAACTGCATCATAGAGCTCATATGTACAAAGAGTGGTTGCTAGTGGGTCCTTGGATCAAGCCTCAAACAGTTTCTGACTGAGTGATGAGAACCTCTGTGGCTAATAGCATCAACTGAGTCTAAGACCTTCCAAGCTGAAAACAGGAATGCCTACACAGTAACTAATTTCTGTGATAAATGTTTGATGTTATAAATAAATGTTGTTAGTCATGATGTAAGCTGACAAGTGCAGTACACAGTGAATAACAGACTCAGGGTTCTTGCCAAGCTGTCTGCTTGAACTGCCTCTCCAGAATCCTAGCTGGCCAGGTGTGTGGTATGCCTGGGCCATGCTGGTTTTTCCCCAGCAGCACTGGGCTGCCTGCAGACACTGGTTGGTCAGATGGCATGGAGGCCACAGGATCTCACTGGAGCCTGGGGCTTGGGCATGTCAATGGAAAACAGGGAGAGGGGAATACAGTTGCCTCTTTCCCCAAACTGAGGTTTGGGGTTTTTTTGCAGCTCAGTATGAAAGTTGGGAGGTCTAGGCTGGGTATTAGGAGGAAGTTCTTCACAGAGAGAGAGATTTGCCATTGGAATGGACTGCCCAGGGAGGTGGTGGAGTCACCATGCCTGGAGATGTTCAAGAGAAGCCTGGATGAGGCACTTGGTGCCGTGGTCTGGTTGATTGGATAGGGCTGGGTGATAGCTTGGACTGGGTGATCTTGGAGGTCTCTTCCAACCTGGTTGATTCTATGATTCTATGAAAGAAGGGAAAAAAAGCTGGTGGAGGGTCTAGAGCACAAATCTTGTGAGAAGAATCTGAGGCAATTGCAGTTGTTCATCCTGGAGAAGAGGGGGAAGAGGGGAGTTCTCACTGATGTCTACAACTCCCGAAAGGAAGTTGTAGTGAGCTGTGGATTGGTCTCTTCTCCCAAGTAACCAGGAATAAAACAAGAGGGAATGGCCAGGGAAGGTTTAAACTGGGCATTAGGAAAAATTCCTTGCCTGAAAGAGTTTTTAAGCCCTGGAACAGGCTGTCCAGGGAAGTGATGCATTCATCATCCTTGGAGGGATTTAAAAGCATTGTGGTGCTGATGGACATGGTTTAGTGCTGACCTGGCAGTGCTGGGTTAGCAGTTGGACTTGATGATCTTAAAGATCTTTTCCAGCCAAAATGATACTATGAAACCATCTGAGTCTGAAACTTGCTGGCTTTCTATCACACTTCTCAGAAATCTCAGAATTGTTTTCAAAACAAAAACTTAAATTAGAGCCTTTCTGAGTGGGTAGTGTGAAGGTACCTGCCTGCTTGGAGGACTCTCCTTCGAGCTGGTTGTCTCCCACACCAAACAGTCCAATGTCACTGACACATCAGTGAAGGTTGGATTCCTGCAGCCCCCTGCAGGTATTTTTTGGCAGTCACTGAACACCCTTTGTAAGACTATTGATTTTTCTTCTGTTTGTTTAGCTGGGATATCCCTTGTTTCCAACTTAAACCTGCTTACTCAAAATCCTTCTTGCAGAAAAAAGAAAGAAAGAAAAAAAATTAGAACAGCTCTGCTTATCCTTTTTCACTCAGAACTATAACCTCTTGCAGAGGAAGAATCCCAGCAAGTCTTATGGTCAAAAGCTCTTCCTCCATCTCTTTTTACTATGAATCAGATCTTAAAGACTTATTGTCTGCTGCAGTTTAGTTTTCTTGGTTGAGCTGCTGAATATTACAGTTAAGAGTTTATACTGCTTGCTTGATTCCCTCATATGATGCATTTCTTCTATATCTGCTGCCTCCAGGATATATTTGTGCAAGCAAATTAGGCATTTTTACTACATGCTAGCAAAACATTACATCTACTAATGGAGAGAAGTGTTATGTTCTAAGCCCTTTCAATGCATAAGAAAAATAATACAGCTGGGGGGGGGGGTTGGGGGGGAGGTGGAATAAGAAATGACAGTTGGTTCTCCTGAATTAATTCTGTCTGGGAAGAATTTATCTGACATAAATGTAATTTTCCAGATGATTTTGATTGTTTTGTTTGGTTGGTTGGTTTGGATTGGGTTTTTTGTTGTTGTGTTTTGTTTGTATTTTTTTTTCCCCCAGACAACTCATCTTTCCTTGTAAACAGAAAATAATTCCATGGCCAAAACCTGCCAGATTGACTGCACAAACCAGGCAAACCCTCTTCTAATCCAGGGTTATTTGCAGACCAAATCATGTTAGATATAACCAGATTGACAGCAACGATTTGCCACTCTTCCTCTCATGTTCTGGCAGAGTAAATGCCAATGACATAATGATATTCCAGAAGCAATAATTTTCCCAAAGAGACCCCATTCTCATTTTTTATTATTTTTTTTTCTGCATCAAGAGATGAATAACAGCAAAGGAGTTAAAGTGCATTAGCATAACTCCGATGCCTAGGGATCGCAACCATCTTCCAGGAGGTTTGGCACTGGGTTTTCCAGGGGAAAGGATTGGTAAATTGTGGGTGCTGCTGTAGTCATCTAGAAAATGTCAGGCATAGAAAGACATGCTTCCCATGGAGAGCTGCACATTATCCAGGAAGATGACATAATATATGTTGAGGGAAGAGAAACATCAGGCTCCAGTGCTTTTAAGATAATGGTATCAAATGTATTAAACTTTTCTGGTGTGTAGGCTCTGTGCTGATGTCTTCTCTATTACCTGGTGACTCTGAAAGGGATTTCATGGAGAGATAAGTGACCTCTCTGAAGGGCAGAAGAGTTTGGTACTAGATTTTTCTTCCATTGCTGTGCTTTGGACTTGCTCCTCATGTATTCAAGGCTTTGTCATAGCCCTAGTGAGGTTCAGTAGAGTTCAACAAAGTTTTATTTGCTTCAACAGAAAATATGACTCTTGGCATTTATAACATCAATCTTCTCCCTAAGCTCTACCTTATCTCTCTATTTGCACTCAGTCCTCTATGTTCTTACAGTGTTCTTACAGTGTTTTCTTTTCTCTCAGATTGTAAAGCCTTCAGAGCAGAGGAGTTTTTCATATTTGTGTTACATGCTCCATCACACATATATTGGCCATCAAATCAATACTCTGGCTAGGAATAGCAAAGAGCAATCATTCATGCTCCACAATTTCATGCAGGGTGGAAGTGATGTCTGTACACTGGTTCATCTTGGGCTGGATAGAGCCTAAAATCCAGGCTGAATGTAGTTGCCCAAGGAATAAATATCCTGATGGATCCTGAGGACAGCATCAAGGATTTGGAAAATTTTATTCTCAGATATCCAAGTTTTTGGTCACAAGTAAGACAGAGGACTGATGTTTTTAAGCAAAAAAAAAAAAAAAAAAAATTCTATTGACCTCCCTGAGATCCTGCTCTCTTCAGGCATTCACAGGAAGCAAGATTCCCAGGAGAAAATGAGGTTGACAGAAATGTTTTGTACATAAAACCCCACTGCCAAGAGCAGCTGGGCTAGAAAACTTACAGTATCTTTTTCCTCTTCAGCGCCACTGGTACACTGAGGGTGAATTCTAAAGCAGCTGTGCCATATCTCACGCTGTCTGGGGAGGTGAGTGGGTTGTACTCACTGTGTAGTGAGTCATCCTCATCTTGTTTAACTGCAGCTTACCAATTTCCCTTTGTTTATGTGTGTGTTCCAGGCATATCTGATTGATGATGCATGCAGCTCTGGAAACTTGCTGCATCAAGTCTCTGCACTTTCCATCAAAGTTTTTCAGCAGTATGGGTGGAGATTGGAGGACTTAACATCAGACACAATGTGCAGATGTAAAGATGTTCTGATTTACCCATTTATCCCTGCACAGGTTGAACCAAGGTCCTCTGCTACCCTGAATACCAAAGATAATGATAAAATGTGAAACCGTAATTAACCTCAAAATGAAATCCTGTCTTCCAATTTGCTTGCAAGTGAGAAAATAATCAATTTGAACAATGTAAAGCTGACAGGGAATCTCTTAATAGGGGGTTACAATCAGTTAAGGCTTCATTTTAAGAAATTATCTACAGTCAGGGGAGAAAAAAAGAAGACTTGTTCTAAATGTCAGTTGTTCAAATCCTGTTGAAGCTGATGAGGCTTTAGTAACTGCTTAAAGCTCAACATCTATTCAAACTGCCTCCTTTTTGGGGGTTTACTTGGGGCTTTCCTGAGCTGGGTCAGTAGTGTCCCAGATCAAATAAACAGGACTGTACAACAGAGCAACCACTCAAGCCCAGGCAAGATCCAAACATCATAGAAAGAGTTAGATGTGAGCAGAGTCTGTGCCCCATCAGCTCTGCTGCCAGTGGAAGCCCCAGAACAGGCTGCCCAGAAAAGTCACCATTCCTGGAGGGACTGAAAAGCTGTGTAGATGTGGTGCTGAGGGACATGGCTTAGTGGTGACCTGACAGCAGTGAGTTAACAGTTGAACTTGATGATCTTAAAGGTCTCTTTCAACTAAAAGGACTCTGTGATTCTGTGCCACACTGGTGAACCACAGGCTGCAAGGGAGATAGCTGAGTTTAACTCTTTGGTGCAAGCAGGGTGAATTCTTTTCCACCTCAAGAAGTGGTGGTATTCATACCTCCTCTGATCACTTCCTCTTCTCTCTGCAGGGGTTGTCAAGACCACAGAACTGGGCTCTGCTGAGGCAGTTCCCAACAGGATGAGTTTCACTGCAAGGAAGTCTGCATCACTCATCACATTAACCTCCAGGGAGTCTTGTGCTTGAAGATGGTCAGGATAGCAAAGCTCAACATTGTGCATACTCCACACCACTTGTGCTTTTCATGCTGTGCAAGGCTTGGTCTATTCCTAGATATCAAAAGGCCCCATAATAAAAGCCAGTATTTACATATGTTTCTTTAATTGTGGCTGCAAAAGCAAGCACACTCCCTGCCAAAAGCCAGCCTGCAAACAGTGAACTATTATCACAGGGCACCACAGTTTGCATCTTTAGATAAATCTTCCAGCTTTCCTGGAGCCACTGTGGCTTTTGTACATATGAAAGGGCATTGCTCCCTTATACAACCTCTTGGTTGGGCTTTCTGGGTGGCAACTGTTTGCTTAAACACAGGCAAGACAATATCATCTGAGATGCCTTGTCACAGCCATGTGTGTGGCAAACACCATACAGGATCTGCAGGACCTGCAGTTCATCTCTGCTTTTCTGAACAGGCAGCTGAGGCTGGGCAAGACGTGGGGGGCTGTGGCAAAAGAAGTTTAACTCTTCCAAACTCTGGTTGTAGTTCTTGAGGTAGTAAGTGTTGAAATTGGGTATTGAATTATTGAATGGTTTGGGTTGGAAGGGACTTTAAAGATCAGCTAGTTCCAAACCCACTGCCATGGGCAGGGACACTTTCCACCAGACCAGGTTGCTCCAAGCCCCATCCAACCTGGCCTCGAACACTTCCAGGGATGGACATCCACAGCTTCTTGGGACAACTTTCCAGTTCCAGTGTCTCACCACCTTCACAGTAAAGACGTTTTTCCTAATGTTGAATCTATATCTACTCTCTTTCACTTTAAAACTGTTACTTCTTGTCCTATTACTACACTCCCTGGTGAAAAGTCCCTCCCCATCTTTTCAGTAGAATGCCTTTAAGTACTGGAAGGCTGCTATAAGGTCTCCCCAGAGACTTTTCTTCTCCACACTGAACACCCCAATCTCTCTCAGCTTGTCCTCAGAGCAGAGGGGTTCTAATTCCCTAATCACCATCATGGCCCTCCTCTGGACCTGCTCCAAAAGATCCATGTCTTTCCTGTGCTGTGAACTCTAGAGCTGGATACAGTACTCCAGGTGGGATCACACCAGAGTGGAGCAGAGGAGCAGAATCCCCTCCCTCAACCTGTTGCCCACACTTCTGGAGGTGCAGCCCAGGACACAGTTGGCTTCTGAGCTGCAAGTGCACATTGCTGGGTCATACTTGGTTTTTCATCCACCAGCACCCCCAAGTCCTTTTCTACAGGGCTGTTCTCAATCTGCTCATCCCCCAGCCTGCATTCGTGCTTGGAATTGCCCTGACTCAGGTGCAGGACCTTGCTGTTGGCCTTGTTGAACCTCACAAATTTTGCATGGGCCCACCTTTCAAACTGGTCCAGATCTCTCTGGATGACATCCTGTCCCTCTGGCAAGTTGACCACACCACACAGCTGAGCGTCACTGGCAAACTTGCTGAGGTTGCACTTGATCCCACTGTCCAACCAACAAAGATATTCAACAGCAGCAGTCCCAATACAAACCCTTGAGGAGTGTCACTCATCTCTGGTCTCCACATGGAACACAAATCTCAGTGCTGCAAAGCTCTCAGACATTGTGTTGTTGGAGGTTTAATCAAGAAAGACAGCAAAGGCTGTTAAGCAGGACCCTCAGTTCAAATCTGGCAGAGTCCTTTACTTCAGCTGTTCCAGCCAGCTGCCATTTCTTTGTATCCTTTTATTTCTGTTAGGTTTTAGGTTAATTTGTTCAATTGATACAGCCAGTAAGTGCCACAGTTATACAAACAATAACAATCTGAGCTGAAATTATTTGCTTGGACTGATTTCCACTTTGAGTTGGGAAACAGGGCAATAGTGACCTGTGGGCTCCTTCAAAGGATGGTCATCCACTTGAGATCTGTTGTTACAAACCCTCAGACTCAATGCTCTTAAAAGTCTTTTCCAACTGAAACAATTCTATGATTCTAAGCATGTCCTTTGCTTTTGGTGCCTAATTAAAAATGATAAATGGTCTGAAAAACTCGACATAGATTAGTGTCATCCTTATTCTGTTCATTTCTAAAGCCTAGCAAAACTTCTCCTTTTCTCTGCTCTTCAAAGAAATGGAAAAAACCAGAGGCATATAACTAAAAAAATCCATGACCTTCACTAGGAAGATTTAAAAAAAATATATTCCTTTTCTTACCCTGTCATGTGTGGATTAATAATTACATTGTGGAAAGAATCAGAAGAATGTTTATAGAGGCTAGGTTATAAAGCCTTGGCATCTTATGTACCTAAAATCTTCTCTTGTGTGTATTTCATAACAGTGAGAGTATTTGCATAGCTATCATAGAACCATAGAATGCTCTGGTTGGAAAGGACCTCTAAAGCCCAATTCCCCTGCAGTAAGCAGGAACATCCACAACGAAAGCAGGTTGCTCAGAGCCCCATCAAGCCTGACCTTGAATGTCTCCAGGGGTGGGCAACCTGTTTCTGTGTTCCACCACCCTCACTGTAAAGAACTTCTTCCTAACGTCCACTCTAAATCTACCCTGCTCTAGGTCAAAACCATTGCCCCTTGTCCTATTGCTACAAGCCCTCCTAAACAGTCCCTCCCCAGCTTTCTTGTAGGTCCCCTTCAGGGACTGGAAGGCCACTATAAGATCTCCCTGGAGCCTTCTGTTCTCCAGGTTTCTCAGCCTGTCTTTGTAGGAGAGCTGCTTCAGCCTCTGATCATCTTCGTGGCCCTCCTCTGGACCTGTTTTAGAAGGTCTGTGTCCTTCTTGCATTGAGAACACCAGAGCTGGACACTGTACTCCAGGTGAGGTCTCACCACAGCTGACCATACATCTTTGATGCAGTCCTGGATGTGACTGTCTTTCTGGGCTGCAAGTGCACACTGCTGGCTGATGTCCAGCTACTCACCCACCAGCACCCCCAAGTCTTTTTCTACAGGGCTGCTCTTTATCCCATCATCCCCCACCCTGTATTGTTAATGACAGTTGTCCTAACCCACGTGCAGGACCTTGCACTTGGCCTTGTTGAACCTCAAGCGTTTCACCTCATATACTGTGGAGAACTTGAGACTGTGTTTATTTTGAGGTATATGAATTTTGCATGCTCTGAAGTGAGCTCCATGTGGCCAAATGCTTTGACTATGCCCATGGGACTTAGAGGTCTGATGCTCACCATTGTCACAAGGTGTGTGTTTGCTCAGGGCTTGATTTCTGGCAGCTGGGCTGTTTTATGTGACATGCCAGAGGGTGCTAGGACTCTGCCCTCCCATGCTGGCCAGGTGATCCCATTGGGCTGGGCTCCAGTGCTGTAGAAGTGTTTCAAGTCCTTCATACTCACAGAGAGGGTGGTTTAAGGAAAACACCATCTGGAGTTCAAGAGTTAGCTAGGCTGTCATGCAGACATAGCCAACATTCCAATGCTGGGTTAATCAGCAAACTATTTATATCCTCAGGCAACTATTCATGAGTCTGCCTCATTGATAAGCTAGATCAACAGATGAAAAGATGGATTACAGTAAAGGTAGCAGAGAAAACTCACACCAACATGATGAGAAATGAATCTGAAGGACAACTCAGCCTCCAAATCTGACCAGATTTTAGGGAACACAGCTTGTGTCCTGAGAAGTAGATGTGTTTCTGTCAGAATGAGCTGATTCAGCTCTTGAAAGGTGATTCTGCTTTTGGTCTGGATGTGGTAGACACTATGGTCATTGGTTTAGATTCAAAGGGACATTTAAAGGTCTAACCCCCTGCAGCCAGCAGTGACATCTTCAGCTAGAGCAGGTTGCTCAGAGCCCCAAACAACCTGACCTAGAGTGTTTCCAGGCTTTGCCTTGACTGACAAACCCCCACAAGGAGGGTTTCTCTTAGGAAGTGCAATGTTGGGTGCACTCTCCGAAGCCTGAGTAGACCAGGCCCCTACAGTGAAAGGAACACACGAGGTGAGCATGATGCTCCTATTAATTAATTAATTAACTGTGTCCTTCTTACATTGAGAACACCAGAGCTGGACACTGGCTGAGCCAAGAGAGAGCAGCAGTGGCTTCGTTGTAAAAGTGTAAGAGGTGTTAAAATTATGTTAGTTAATTAATTAATTAATAGGATAAATTAACCTGGGCACATCAACACAGTGATGTGATTGGTTCACTTGTTATGCCATATATGCCTGGGTTGTTGATGTGTTGAATATCACAGAACCAGAGAATGGTGGGGTTAGAAGGGATCTCTGGACATCACCTAGTCCTACCCTCCTGTTAACATAGGTACACCTAGATCAGGTTACATAGGAATGTATAGGAATGTATCCAGGTGGGTTTGTAAAGTCTGCAGAGGAGACTCCACAACCTCTCTGGGAAGCCTGCTCCAGAGCGTCAACACCCTCAGAGTTTCTCCTTAAGTTCAAATGAAACCTCCTGTGCTCTACTTTGTACCTGTCACCCTTTGTCCTGTCACTAAGCAACACTGAGGACAGCCCAACCCCATCCTCACGACCTCCACCCTTTAGATATTTATATTTGTTGATAGATCCCCTATTAGTCTGGGCTAAACAGCCCCAGGTCTCTCAGCCTCTCCTTGTCAGAGAGGTGTTCCAGACCCCTCATCATCTTTGTGGGCGTCTGTTGGGCTGTCTCCAGGCTCCTCTTGAACTGGGGAGCCTGGCACTGGCCACAGTACTTCTGGTGAGGCCTCACCAGGCCTCACCAGGCCAGAGTAGAGTGCGAAGAATCTCCCTCGATCTGCTAGCCACGCTATAGGAGACTATTGGCTTTCTTGGCCACAGGACAGTTTGAGGTGTGGGGTATTCTTTTGCCATTTCAGAACAGCTACAACAGCTGTCTCCTCACTGGGAGAAGAGAATGCCATCTGCAAAGTCAGCACTCCACTACTGTGTCAGTGACTACACCCTCTAATAGGATCTGGCACGTTGCAATACCTTTAGCTGTAAATACATCCAAAGCCACAGGTCCTATAACTGTGCAGAACCATTTACCAGATGGGTATCTGGAAATTTATGAGGCACCACCAGTCATATTTAATTCACATCAATCTCCAGTGAAGTCATGGAAATCATAAGGGGGATGAATCTCACTCAGATGTGGTACAGAAATGGAATCAGTTTCAAAAATAGAGCTTTTTTTTTTCATCAAATCCCCTATAAAATCAATCTTCCACTTCAGAATATAGCCCAAAGGCTTGAAACTCACAGAAATTACTCAAATGCAAAAAGAATGTTTAATTACATGATCATTTGGGAGAAGAAATGGAAGGCTATGTCCCCAGATTCATTTTTCAAGCTAATTTAGTAGTATTGAACATTCTCTTTTGATGCTGGACTTTAAAAAAATATCCAGCATGGAAATTTGCCTTGTGAAGAAGGCTCTGCTTCAATTACAGCTGCCTAAGTAAAATTTAAATAAGATGTTACTATCTTGGATCAAATCATGGTTCATTTGGCCCCACAGCATGTGGCAGACTTTTCGAGTTACTGCAAACCTGGAGTGCTGTGTCCAGCTCTGAGGTCCTGAGCACAAGGAGGAAATGAACCTCCTGGAGCAGAGCCAGAGGAGACCACAACAATGACCAGAGGGCTGGAACATCTCTGCTATGAAGAAAGGCCAAGGGAGTTGGGGTTGCTCAGCCTGGACAATCGAAAGCTCCTGGGAGACCTTGTTACAAGATTTCAATATTTAAAAGGGACCTACAAAAAAGAATGGAACAGACTTTTTAGCAGGGTCTGCTGCCACAGCATAAAGAGTAATGGTTTAAAACTAAAAGAGAGAGATTTAGATTAGATAGAAGGAAGTCATTTTTTACAATGAAGGTGGTGAAACCCTGGCCCAGGTTGCCCAGGGAAGTGGTAGATGCCCTGCAACCATTTCAGGTCAGGCTGGATGAGGCTCTAGTTTAAGATGTCTCTGCTCATTGCAGGGAGATTGAACTAGATCACCTTTGAAAGCTCCTTCTAACCCAAATCATTCAATGATTCTGTGTATCAATGATTCTAACCCAGAGCAAAATACACCTGGTGCCCAACCAGAGACTCCCCAGGAATAATTTCTACCCAATGCCCCTCATCTTTTCCATGTGACTCTTTGTAAAGAGGGAGTCTATCTTCATTGTAGCCACCCTTTAAATACTGGAACATGGTGATAAGCCTTCTTTTCTCAAATCAGAACAAACTCAGTTCTCTCAGCCTTTCTTCACATGGCAGCTTCCCCGTCCTTTCTCCAACTCTGTGGCCATTCTCTAAACCATCTCCAGCACATCCACATCTTATTTTTTGTACAGTAGGAACTAAAACTAAGCAGAGAATTCCAGCTGTGGCCTCACCAGTGCTGAATTGAGTGGGAAAATGACTTTTTTAATCTCTGCTGCTTAAGATCCTGTTGATAGAAAAAATAAAACAAAAGGTGTGTTAAAAAAGTTACAGCATAAAATGAGACGGGTCTGGGTTGGTTGCAGTAGGAGTCATGAAGTGGCCTGGGCTTGGCTAGAATGGAGAGGAAATAGATTAAATCACTTCTTGAAGTCCTTTCTACACTCACTTGTATGATTTGCATCCTGAGCGCTTGTCTTGACATTTCTGATTTAGCTTGGGTGTATAGGCAGCAATCCTCCAGCTGCCAGAGCATGCACTATTGATTTATTATGCTAAAGTAAATACAATTGAAACATGAAGATTCATTAAGAGCAATCATTGCTGCCTGTGGACTCAATATGTTCTCAAAGTGATGCTGTACAACCTCATTAGGGCCCTGTCCATATTCATGGCTTCACTCCTCAAGTGGCAAAAGAAGAAACGAGTGCACAAAATCAATGCACACCATTGACAACTGATTCCTTGGGAATTCAGCATTTGCTTCATCATTCTGGGATGCCAATTTGACACAAGTTGTTCAATGACTGCAGTGGAGCTCTCCAGTAGAAGTACTGATGGGTCAAACATGAAGGAAGGAGATTAAAAGATACAGAATTCTTTTAGTCCCTGTCAGCTTTGGGTCACTCCTCATATGCTCTTATTCAAATGAAAACTAAAAACATAGAATCACATAATTGTTTCACTTGGAAAAGGCCTCTAAGATCATCAAGTGCACTGTCAAACCAACACCTCCATGGTGATCAAACCATTTCCTGAAGTGCCATGCCTACACATATATTTTAACTTTTCCAAGGATGGTGACTCCGCTACCTCCCTGTGCAGCCTGTTACAATGCCTGGCCACTATTTCAGTCAAGAAGTTTTTACTAATACCCCAGCAAAATATCCTCTGGCATAGCCTGAAGTCATTTCCTCTAGTTCTGTAACTTGATACTAGGGAGAAGAGACCAAGAGCCACTTCGTTACAACCTCCTTTTAGGGACTTGTAGAGAGCAATGAATCTTCTTCTTCAGACTAAACAATCCCAGTTCCCTCAGCTGCTCCTCACAAGACCTCTTCTCCAGGCCCTGTCTCTGGCTTTGTTGCCCTTTGGACATTCTTTAGCAGCTCAGTGTTCTTCTTGCAGCAAGGAGCCCAAAAGGGAAGCCAGCATTCATGGTGTGGCCTCAGCAGTGCCAAGTGCAGGGGCACTGCCACCTCCCTGCTCCTGCTCATCACACTGTGACACAAGCCAGAATGCTGTTGGCCTTCTTGCCAGCACATTGCTGGCTCATGTTCAGCCACTGTCAACCAGTCTAATTACTTGCAACAGAGTTCTGGTCTCTTATGATCTCTTGCATTACCTCCCAGGAATTTTCTAAAAGGTAGTCACAAAGAGATTTTTATTATTATTATTATTCCTTTTTAAGGAATGTTTTTGCTTCTGGATACATGACTAAACCTCTCTGATGTCATCTGTCTTGGATCTCTTTGAGCACTGCAACATGACAAAAATTAAATGTATCCATTTGAATGTCTTTAATTGTCAGGCATCATCAATGATTCCAGTGAGAAACATTGGATCAGATTTAATCAAAGGGAACTGCTGAAAGGTTTATGAAGAAAATTGGTATTGTTATTTAAATGCCTTTCTCTGGTTTTCTTTTTTCCCTTGACAATGTTTCTAAGAAGTCATTTCCATGTCCACAGCTGCTCTCACAGTGGTGAATCTTTCTGTCTCTTCACTGTTCTGTGCATTGTGATCTGCCTGTGATCTCCCTTAAAGGGACTGAAGTTGACAGTATTTTGGAGAAAAATATCCACTATCTTAGGGGGGGCCTACAAGAAAGCTGAGGAGGGACTTTTTAGGGTGTCAGGTAGTGATAGGACTGGGGGGAATGGAAAAAAAACAGAAAAGGGTAGATTCAGATTGGATGTTAGGAAGAAATTCTTCCCCAGGAGGGTGGTGAGACACTGCCACAGGTTGCCCAGGGAGGTGGTGGTGGAAATCTCATCCCTGGAGGTTTTTAAAGCCAGGCTAGGTGTGGCTCTAAGCAATCTGATCTAGTGGGAGGTGTCCCTGGCCAAGGTGGGGGGGTTGGAATGGGATGTTCTTTGAGGTCCCTTCCAGCCCTAACAATTCTATGATTCTATGTTCAGATGTGATTAAAGGTGTTACAAGCACAAAGCCAGCTGGGGATTAAACTCCCAAACCATCAGGTACCTGCAGGAGATGACTCCTCTGCATTGTGGGCACAGAGATGTACACACTCTCAAGATGTAAACAGGCATTTTTATGCTCCTCAGAATGAGAATGGATGGCTGGTGAAGGAATAGTGCTGCCACAGAGAAGAGAAAATGCAGAAACAATCAGCCAAAAGATGAGATTCATTCCACATAGTTCTAGACACCAGTGTCTGAGTTGGTTTCCCTAGAGACCCCTTAGGCTGTGGTTCCATTAATCCCAAAATGTGCCTGGTGAGTCACACTCTAACAGCGTCACACCTTAGACAGCATGAAGGATTTCTCCTGCTGACAGCTTTGGGTTATGAGTGAATGGGAGATGGAGTCTGAACAATTTCTGAGTTAGTGCCACAGCAAAAAAAAAAAAACCAAAAAACCAACAACCTGAATTATGTCTCTGTGAATGAGCTGTGAACTTTTCATCTCTCCCCACCACGCTGTGTGTGGGTTGGAAGGCAGACAGTGTGCAGTGCTGTACTTAAAAGAGTAAGGTCCTGTCTATGGTGAGCAGATTGCTGCAGGGTAGATACAGGGTAGGACTGATGCAATAGTTGTGGGACAGATGTTACTAGGTGCAGAATGTTTGGTCCACGTGGCTTTCCAGGATGACATAAAAAGGGCTAGCAGCAGCCCTTCAAGCTTGTAATCTCTCTTGATGACTTCACATCTATGGTCAGGTCTCTCCCTGCTACCTTGATGGCACTTAGACTCTGCATAGCAGAGCAGCCTATGTGCACATGCCTGAGGTGCTCAGGTCTTGGAAAGGACTTAATTTCAGCTCTTGAACTTCACCCTGAAGTGATTCACGAGAGCTCAGCTCCTGAACTTCAACCTGAATTGATTTATGAGAGCTTGTACACTTGTTTCCACCAGCTCTGCCGGGAAGATAATCCCTAGCAAATCGACAGAGCAGGCAATCTGGCTGGGAACTGCTTGAACCTCAGGTTAGAGCTTGGATGAACTGGGAACCCAGATTTTCCCACCTGCAGAGCAGTTCTGATAGCCCTCTCTCTTTTGCAAAGCATTTTGCACTCTCCAGAGGAAAGCACAAAGTAGGAGTTAATGGTGGTGCTGACCTGAGCAAGATGTTTTGCAGACACTAACTAATAACAGTGGTGAGGGCTGGCCTGGTGCAGTTAGAGATGATGTTTGAAGTCTGTGCCAGCTCCCCTCTGGGAAGAAGAAGGAGGACAATGTATGTCAGTGAGTGTCATCTTTACAGAGAAAGGACTCCACAAAGAGAAGTCCACAGGGTGGAAGAAGGCTCTACCAGCAGAAGAAAATCACATTCTCAACCTGCTTGATACCCATTTGGAGAAACATATTTGTCAGCAAACAGAACTAGGGCACCAGTGAGTTGTGGCAGAAAGCCACTTGATTGTTTTTTTCTTTTTCCTTTTTTTATTTTTCTTTTTCTTTCTTCTTTTCCTTTTCCTTTTCCTTTTCCTTTTCCTTTTCCTTTTCCTTTTCCTTTTCCTTTTCCTTTTCCTTTTCCTTTTCCTTTTCCTTTTCCTTTTCCTTTTCCTTTTCCTTTTCCTTTTCCTTTTCCTTTTCCTTTTCCTTTTCCTTTTCCTTTTCCTTTTCCTTTTCCTTTTTCTTTTTCTTTTCTTTTTAGTATATACTTTATATTGCTGTAACCAAGAGCCCGATCAGAGTGGCCAGCTTGAAAGTGTAAATGGAAGCAATATTAGGATTGTGGAAGAGGGAAGAGGTGGGACAAGCTTGGGAGGTGCCTGGTTAGAGAGTTTTTTGGAAAACAGGAGAGACATGTGGCTCCAATTGCTGAAAAAGCTAAAAGTTGTGCCAGGGGAGGTCTAGGCTGGATATTAGGAGGAAGTTCTTCACAGAGAGAGAGATTTGCCATTGGGATGTGCTGCCCAGGGAGGTGGTGGAGCCATCGTCCCTGGAGATGTTCAAGAGAAGCCTGGATGAGGCACTTGGTGCCATGGTCTGGTTGATTGGATAGGGCTGGGTGATAGGTTGGACTGGATGATCTTGGAGGTCTCTTCCAACCTGGTTGATTCTAGGATTCTATGAAAACCCATGAGACTAGCCCTGGTAGATCTTGCATCCAGACAACCAAACCAAAACCAGGAAGGGTTAAGTGGTGAAAAGATGAGAGTCTCTGAGGTACACATCAGGAACTGTAACTGCTCAGGTCACAGAGTGTTACAATATCTGACATCTGCCACTGAGCTGACAAACCTCATCTCTTTTTCTGGACAACAGAGACCTGTGAGGTGCAGTAAATGATCTGCTTCTCTCTGAAGTAGATGTCTAATTTTGGTTAGATAGACAGGACCTCAAGATGCCTATTTGTCTCCATGAACTGTGAAGCAAAGCAGGATAATTCCTGATGAAAGTGCCCTTATATGTCTCCAATAATCTTAGGGGAGATGTATCCCAAACAAAACTCCATCTGTGTCTTTTAGGTGGAGCAGATCTGTCTTGGGATTGCAATGGGGCTCTTTGAGAAGTCACCTGGGTTGACTCATAAAAATTTAGAGATGCATGTCTGGGCTAGAGTTTCTAAAATGCTGTAAGAAAATGCATTCCCATTGAAATGAGTCTCTGAAGCACCTTGAACATGCTTGTCTTTTGGGGTGAGATTCTTGGGTTTGGGGAATTCAGAGAACCCCACTTACAGTGTTTTGGGAACCTTACAGCATGTTGACTACACAAAAAAAGAAGTCTCTTGCTCATGTTCTCAATTGTCTCCTGTTGTGAGAGGTGTAGGGTTTTGGCTGGAATGCTGTTTCAAGCTGTATATTTTTCTGAATACCTTTGGCTTTGCATATGCTGGAAGGTACTGACTTTGGCCATAAGCCAGCTTATATATGGTTTTGTCTAACACTGGACATAACCCACAGCAGATCTTCAGGCTATTCAGTAGAAGGATGACATCTAAAGGAGGACTTTTTTTGTTTGCTTCCTGAAACTAGGTGGGTGAAAGAAAATCTAAGAAGCTATAGAAACTCTGATAGGTCAGGTAGACATCATGGATAAAGGTATGTAGCTTCCTCAGCTAAAGCTGAAGTGGTATACTTAGCCCAGCAAGCTTAACTCTGGTTGTTAGCATGCAGTGCTCATAGGCTTCTTAATTATCAGAGTGATATTTTTGGATTTTCATGCCCAGCTATGAAAAGTCTGCAATTGTTACAAAGAAATCTGGGGATATCAGCCCTGGTGAACAGTAGAGGGTAAAAATGGAACATAGAATCATTGGAAGCTTTGGGTTGAAAGGGACATTTAAAAGACATCTGCTCCAATGCCCCTGCAGCCAGCAGGAACATCTGCAACTAGAGTAGGGTGCTCAGAACCCCAAAAACCCTGACTTAGAACAGTTCCACCACCTCTCTGGGCAACTTGTGCCAGTGTTTCAACACTCTCACTCTAAAAAATGTCTTACTTCTGTCTAATCTGAATCTCCCTTGTTTAGTTTAAACCCATCACCCCATGTCCTGCCACAACAGGCCCTGCTAAAAAACCTGTCCCCATCTTTCTTCTGGACCCTCTTTAAGTACTGAACAGCCACATGGTCTCCAACATAAGCTGCATGAAAGCTTTGCTATTGCACATCTGCTTTGGCCGTCAAATGACACTTGTTTGGGAAAGTTTGCAATTCCAAAACATACAGGGATGGGGGGCAAAATATAAACAAAGATCCAGGATAACAGGAAAAGATGGCCTCGTATCCTGAGGGCAGGAGACTTGGAAAATGGAGAGAGAATCTTGTTTATCCTCTGGGTAAAGATCAACAGGGTGAGGTTAAAAAGCTGAAGGTTTTCCCCTGCTTTTTAATGTCTAGAGTGTGAGATCTACAGGTTTGGATTGGGCTCAAATCTGATATAAATAAGTGACTTTGGAAAGTGAGCTGTGAAATCTCAGCTTGTTCAAGTTAGCTGCTCTCAGCTGCACTGTTTCAAAAGCCTCACCCCATGTTAGGATCCAGCCCACGAAGGAGGTCAAAATACTCTGCTGGTGTTTAGCCCAACCCACCTCCATTTTCTTGCAGTTCCTGTGCTGTCTGAATCTGGCACCAGCTGTTGGGGCAAGCAGAACATTATGAAAAGATGGGTAGGTTGGGGTTATTTTTATCTCTGCAGCTGTTGAATCAGAATCTCATTTAGCATCTCAGTTCTGTGGATAATCTGAATGTAATTAGAAGGTTTAGGTAACATTCAGATATACACTTGAAATGTTTAGTTGTTATTCTGGAATGAGCACTGGTTACAAGCACACCATCCTTCTAGATGTGGTCCAAACTCTTTGTGGGAGACACTCTTGGTTTACACTGTTTGAAATAGTGCTGAAAAATTTCTTTCTTTCTTTTTTTTTCTTTTTTTTTTTTTTTTTTGCACAAATCCTGTTTCACAAAGGAATTATTATTCTCTTTTGTTTTTTAAATGTGTCACAGCAAATAGAAAAGATAGGGGTTGACCTGCTGGAAAGCAGCTCTGTGGAGCAGAACCTGGGAGTCCTGGTGGACACTAAGTTAACCACATGCCAGCCATGTGCTCTCATGGACAAAAAAGTCAATGGTGTCCTGAGGTGTATTTAGGAGAGTGTGACCAGAGACTGAAGAAGGTCCTCCTCCCCCTCTTCTTTCCTCTAGTCAGGCCACATCTGGAGTACTGGGTCCAGTTCTGGGCTTCCCAGTTTAAGACAGGCAAGGAACTACTGGAGAGAGTCCAGTGGAAGCTACAAAGATGTTGAAGGAACTGGAGCATTTCATTAAAGAGAAAAGGCTGAGAGACCTGGGGATGCTCAGCCTGGAAAAGAGCAGCCTGAGAGGGAATCTTCTCAATGCTCAGCAAGAGCTAAAGCATAGGGAAGGGGGTGGGCAAGAGGGTGGGTCCAGACACTTTTCAGTGTTGACCAGTGTCAGAATGAGGAGCAACAAGTACAGATTAGAATACTTCTAGCAGGACTGACCAAGCTATCTGCTGTGTAGTCACAAATCAAAGAGACCAATCCTCATGAAGGGCTTTTACAACATCAGCCACAGGTGTGGGTGAGTGTGAGGGGCATGTGTGCTACAATCGTGCTACGGGCACAGGGTGGATGACAACAGTCCTGGTGGAGCATGCTTGTTTAGAAGATCAAAGTTATTCCAATGGTAAATATTATTGATACATTGAATAGTTTCCTCCTTATTACTTTTCTATACGTTTGCCACAGTACTGGGTAAGATGAGGTAGAGGAACTGCATCCAGTTCTGGAGCCCCTGTTACAAGAGGGATATGGACATGCTGGAAGGTGTTCAGAGAAGGGCCACCAGGATGAGCAGAGGGCTGGAGCACCTCTCCTATGAGCACAGACTGAAAGAGTTGGGGCTGTTCAGTCTGGAGAAAAGAAGGCTCTGAGGTGACTTTCTTGTGGCCTTCCAGTATCTGAAGGAGGCTACAAGAAAGCTGGGGAGGGACTTTTTAGGATCTCAGGTAGTGACAGGACTGGGGGGAATGGAATGAAGCTGGAAGTGGGGAGATTCAGGCTGGATGTGAGGAAGAAGTTCTTCCCCATGAGAGTGGTGAGAGCCTGGAATGGGTTGTGCAGGGAGGTGGTTGAGGCCCCATCCCTGGAGGTGTTTGCAGCCAGGCTGGATGAGGCTCTGGCCAGCCTGATCTAGTGTGAGGTGTCCCTGCCCATGCAGGGGGGTTGGAACTGGATGATCCTTGTGGTCCCTTCCAACCCTGACTGATTCTATGATTCTATGAATGTTGCCATCGGTTTTGAAAGGTAAATTAGTCACAGAACTGGGTAAGATGATGGTAGATGAATGCTGCCATTGGTTTTGAAAGGTGAAATCATCAATTAAACTAACAGCAAATAAGTAGATCTTCAGTATAAATATATTCATTATACCTACTCACCTTTAAAAACTCTTATCCACTAGAGCCAGTAACAGGTAAGCCTTCCAAGGTACAATCCACCCTTGGTTGAACAACATAAAGGTTTCAAAAGATGGTCTCATTAAAAACAAGATTCATTTAGATAAAATCCTTTAAATTGTCCTTAGATTTTTCTTCGTAATCTTCATTCATCTTGTGTACACTGGGGAAACGTGAAGCTAAAAGCTCCAGATTCTGGGGGGTTCAAAACTTACACTGACTAATGAGAAGAAATCGAGGCAGCACTTAGGGGAAATCTCCTTTATTCCTTCTTTAGTCCATTTCCATCACAGATGTTGCACCAGACCACTCCGTTGCCTGCTGAAGACCCCCCCGTGTCAGTATGAGGGACAGGCTCAACAGGGACAACAGTGTAGAGATACTGAGAGTGATGATGTTGCAGAGCTCAGATATCCATTGTGGCCACGTTTTTCCAGGATAGATGAGGACTCAGAAAACAAACAAACAAACAAACAAACAACACTTACTGGCTATTTCAGACACATTTGCAAAACCATCTGGAGCACTAGCACAAACGGAAGGGATGAAACTACGAAGGCAAGCAGTAAATGCTCCTGTTTTCAATCTAGGAATTCCTAGTTTAATCCCAAATTCTGGAAAATCAGTGGTTTGCATTTCATAAACTAAACACTTAACATCCAAATTGCAAAACCAACCAGACAAAAAAACCCCATCCCTGGTATATGCTAAAAATACATGAAGCCCTCAGGCTCATGCAACACAGTTATTAAATTCAACCTTGTTTATATCACTAAATCACAGAAACAATGCCCCAAAAAACAAAGACCAAGCCAAACACAAACCATGGAGCTGTTGGCAAGAGGCTGGAATGCAGGCTGTGCCTTTGTTGAGCACACAGGCTACTGAATGAGTTCATGCTAGGGAAAAAACCAATCCTATTGTGAACCAGAATTGAGGCTGCACTACCAAAATGAGCATCACACACACTGCCCTGCACAGACCTATTCAATAATCACAGGGGGAATTCCTCTTCTCCTGTGTAACACTGTTTTAATGCTCCAGTGAGCTGATGGTCAGTTAACATTCCTAAATCATCACAGAAATCAGAAGAGGGATACTGATTGTTTTCAGTCATGTGGCTGGCCTTGGTACTCTTCATCACAGGACCATTCGTTTTCATTAAAGAGAGGATAGTCCTGTGATCTGGTAGGCATTAGAGGTTTACCCTCAGAGCACAGGCTTCAAAGCCTCCAGTACATCATGAGGAGTAAGACCTGAAGCCCAACCCATGGTAATGGCAACCTCTCACTGTGGAGTAGGCTTTGAATCCTACCCAGAAGTACTGGTTTCATTAAACTGGTTAAATGGCAGCAGTGTTAAAAGCTTTAGTACACATCCAGGAGAGAAAAAAAGAGTTAGCTTAAGCTGGGTGAGCACTACCAAAGCTGCTAGGCACCTGACAATAGAGTAAAAGAGATACTGAAGTTCACAGTTTGAGTGAATTCACTGTCTCGTTCAGGAATCAGGGCTTGAAGAGCAGGACAGGCACACACCGGGACTAAGATTTCAATGACTCAGTCAACAGAGGAAGTGAAGAAGAGACAAAACACCCACTTTAATGGTGCTAGGATCAATTTTATCCAATATCAAGAAAGTTAGTATCAGTCCATTCTTTTCCCAGCAGTGCTACCAAATTTGAGGCTTCACTGCAGTTGTTAAAGCCATCATTTAATCCAACAAATTTAACATGAAGACATTGACAGCATATTCATGTCTCCTTTATCCAGCCACAATTAATGGCTGTAGCATTGATAGAGAAAATAAATGAGGAAGCTGTGCCAGACGAGATCACCAGAGGTGTGTAGGTTCTTCTGACATCACAGAATCATAGAACAGCTTGAGTTGGAAGCCACCTTAAAGATCCTCTAGTTCCAGCTGTGAATGCTGTGAACAGGGACACTTCCAACTAAACCAGGCTGCTCAATGCCTCATCCAGCCTGGTCTTAAACACTTTCAGGGATGAGGCATCCTCAGCTTCTCCAGGTAACCTGCCCTAGTGTCCCACCACCCTCATAATAAAGAATTTCTTTCTAATATCTACATCCTCAAAAATTAGACATCCCTCTTCATCCCCCAGACCCATCTCTGTCAGGAAGCCTCTAAATCATCTAGAAATATATTCACAGAATGTGTGAACATAAAAAATCCTGGCAAAACCAAGCCAAACCAAACCAAATCAAATCAAACCAAACCCAACCAAACCCAACCCAACCCAACCAAACCCAACCAAACCCAACCAAATCATACCAAGCCAAACCAAACAAAACTAAACCAAACCAAACCAAACCAAACCAAACCAAGCCAAACCAAACTAAACTAAACCAAACCAAACCCAACCCAACCAAACCAAACCAAAGCAAGCCAAACCAAACCAAACTAAACCTAACCAAACCAAACCAAACCAAGCCAAACCAAACCAAACTAAACCAAACCAAACCCAACCAAACCAAACCAAACCAAACCAACAAAACCAACAAAAGCAAACCAACCAAACCAACCAAACCAAACCAAACTAAACCAAACCAAACCAAACCACCTTTCTGCTGTCAGAATAATTTGTCTCACACAGTTGCTGGTCTTCATCAGTGGTCCTTATAGAACAGTGTAGTGCCCTGGCCATTACATGCTTGTGGCAGATAATGAATGGAGTGAGGTGGTACCAACCTTCAGCTACACCAAAGTCTATCAAAGTCCTCATGAAACCATTTGCTCTTACAGGATGTACTGATAAGTAGTGGAAAATAGTGGGGGTGGAGGTGGTGGAATCAGCATTATCAATCAGGAATAGTAAAGCAGAAATGGATTTAAGAAGGATTATTCAGACCTTTACATTCACAGAAGGTCTCATATGATCAGTCAGGCTGAGATTAAAATGTCAGCCCTATTCTGAGAGTTACTGAATTTCCACAGTACCCAAGTTACATTATTCTGAAAGCCATAAATCTTTCTGGATAGTGTATGAAGACAAAGGGATTCTCAAGGTTTTCCAAGTTGTGAGACTGAGTCTTGTGATATTTTTTTTTCTTTCCCTGGAAGAAAGCAGAGGCTTCAAACAACAATTGTTCTAGTTTTGTTTGAACTTAATTTCCACAAAGTGTTTTCATATGGTAGAACAATGATAGTTTGCTACACATAGATATAAAACATTTGAGTTTAAATTGGCTGGAAAACTTAAGATAGTCTGTATTATTGTATTATTGTTATTCAGGGTTAGGATAAAAAACGTAAAAAAAAAAGTAAATTGAAAAATCCAATAAATAGAGGGCAACCCACACATTATTAGTTTGGGGAAAAAAAAGGAGTTGCTGACAGAAAAATCATAGAATCATTTAGGTTGGGAAAAGACCTTTAAGATCATCAAGTCCAGCTGTTAACCCAGCACTGCCAGGTCATCACTAAACCTCAGCACCACATCTGCATGGCTTTTAAATCCCTCCCAAAAAGATAAGACCACCACTGTTGTAGGAAGCCTGTTCCAGAGCTTAAAAACCATTTTAGGGAAGAAATTTTTCCTAATGTCTAATTTAAACCTTCCCTGCCACAGTCTGGGGCCATTTATTCTTGTTCTGTTGATGGTTACTTGGGAGAAGAGACTGACACCAACCTCTCTCCAACCTCCATTCAGGGAGCTGTAAAGAATAAGAAGTTCTCCTTTGAGCCTCATTTTCTCCACATTAAACAGCCTCAGTTCCCTCAGCTGCTCCTCATAAGCTGCTAGACCCTTCACTGGCTTTGTTGTCCTTCTCTGGTTATGCTCTAGCACTTCACTTGCAGGGAGTGGCCCAAATGTGTTCATCTCAAGTTATGAAACTCCAAAATCATAGAATCATAGAGTCATAGAATCAGTCAGGGTTGGAAGGGACCACAAGGATCAGCCAGTTCCAACCCCCCTGCCATGGGCAGGGACACCTCACACTACATCAGGCTGGCCAGAGCCTCATCCAGCCTGGCTGCAAACACTTCCAGGGATGGAGCCTCAACCACCTCCCTGGACAACCCATTCCAGGCTCTCACCACTCTCATGGGGAAGAACTTCTTCCTCACATCCAGTCTGAATCTCCCCACTTCCAGCTTTATTTCCATTCCCCCCGGTCCTGTCACTACCTGAGATCCTAAAAAGTCCCTCCCCAGCTTTCTTGTAGCCCCCTTCAGATACTGGAAGGCCACAAGAAGTTCACCTTGGTGCCTTCTTTTCTCCAGACTCAACAGCCCCAACTCTTTCAGTCTGTCCTCATAGGAGAGGTGCTCCAGCCCTCTGATCATCCTGGTGGCCCTAAATTAATGTGGACAAATTTTCAAGAATCATGGCAAACCTACACCCAACCCAATGCACCTCATTTAACCTCATGGGATAAAACCCTGCCATATTCTCAAATGGTCAGAGTTATATGCAGTTGGAAGACTCAATGCTAATGAGCTGTGCACAGAAATTATGTGGGAATCAAAAAGGAATTGTAAGACCATTACCAGGTCCACAGCAGGAGACAAGGACCGACAAGATCTGAAATGGCATTCTGAGATGCAAGACAATCTCTGGGACCCAGTTGAAACTACTACTTCAATAAATAAACTGAGTGCATAAATAGTTGCATAAAAATAGACTGGAAAAAAATAAGCATAATTCCAGCCAAAGACAGGTTCTTCAGGGATGAAATATAAGACATCATAGAAGACTATGGCACGTACATGAAGTAACACAGCTAAATACTTTCATCAGAACACCTATTGAACACATTATCTCTCCAAAGCCAGCTGAATTCATCTGACTAATGTATTTTCATTTGTACCCTCAAATTTAATGGAAGGCCCTAAAATAAGCTAATAACTGTGGTTATTTTCTCAAGGGTTGAACAGTAATGTGCTGTGACACATAAGCCTTGTAAATTTGTTACTGAGGAGCCTTCAATGACTCTGAAGTGAAAATGAGTTCCCTTTTCAAAGAGATCAAATGGAAGGGGAGAAAAGTCTCCAGAATCAGTCAGCTTTGAACAAAACCAGATGTATCCCATAAGGACAACCAACCTCTTGTCACTCACAAACACTGCTCAAGCCTGAAGGTTTTGACAATATTATAATGTGCTTGAAACAGCAGACAAAAACCCCATGAAGGTGGACTGGGAGAAGTTGCTTATATGAGCACTGCTATATATAAATAGTAGCTGATTTAATTGTAGCAGTTCTTGCCTTCAAAAAGAAATTAAAAATTAATACAAAAGCATTCGATTAATGTTTTATTACAGTTCGATCAAAATAATTAGGAATGGCCAATTAGGAATGTCGATGCCAAAGGGAAAGGGAGTGAGCAATTTTTGGCCATTGGCTTTCCATGCACGTGCAGCTTTTAACAAAAATTGGACATTACTTGTTATCCATCTTCTAGTATCATCATGGAGGGATGTCTGTAGGAAACACTGGCCATCTGAGTCCCAGTTAAGCACTAAATATTCAAGATATCCAGGGAGAAGCAGAGAAGACTGTTAATTAGAAGTCATTGAAATAAGATTTTCTTCTGTTTATTAACAGCCTAAAGGCTTAGGGGAGAAATATGCAACAGACCTTTATTTAATCTCTATAGTTTTAAAGGGAATTTACTAAAATTCATCATGGTCAGGTGTCTGTTGCTGAGGCATTACAGTAGCAAGAGTGGCAAATATCTACTTAGTTGAAAGTTAGAAGAGGGAAAAAGCAACAGCCTCAGTTTTCATGTGATATTTGGGTTTGCATTTGACTGCATGATATCTGGGAAATTGCATCAGGGTCATTAGAGAGTAACAAGAGGCCTTTGTGGAGAGATATAAGAAACTAAGCAAACAAATGTTTAGAATGAAAATGTTTAGAATGAAAACAGGCTTTGTCTGGCCCAGAAGTAGCTTGCATGGGCACATGGGCTGATGACAAAGTCATCCAGAGTCATCCACAAAGGACATATTTGCAAGCAGCCACAACGCCAACAAAAGCAGCAACCTTCTTCCTTATTACTTAGCAAACTGACTTCATTTTTTTGTAAGGGTGGAGATGGTTCCTCTCATCTACATCAGGCTGCTATTTTAAAATCATCCTCTGAATACACCTATCTCTCCCCATTGCCTTCAGATGGAGCCTGAAATCATGCAGGTCTGAACAAGTATCTAATTTTCCTTTTCAGTAGTGTAGAAGAAGAATCCCATCTTGAGTGACAGAGACAGTTGTGATTTGGATTGTTTTTATGTGAGTGGCTTTTGAGTGGAGTGGAATTGTCTTCATGTAACTTCAGCATTAATAGCTGTGACAATGCATACCCATTCTTTTACAAGCAAAATAATGAATCAGTTATTTTGAAGTCATTACCTACCTGACCTATTCAGACATCTGGTTTAGCATTGAATTAATTCCGTTCTAGACTCTATCACTTAGAGTTCTGCTGGCTATAAAGCGAATCTGCATCACTTTAGGCATTAACTTTACAAAATTACAGAATCACAGAATGGCAGGGGTTGGAAGGGTCCTCTGGGGACCATCTAGTCAAACTCTCCTGCAGGTTTCCAGAGATCAGGTTGCATAGGAACACATCCGGATGGGTTTAGACCAGAAAATTTCCTCCTTGGGATGACTGCAGTGACTCTTACACTCGCAGCCATAGATGATCAGGATGCTGGTGCATAAAACCTCTTTGGAGGTGAGTGCTTGCCAAAGAAAATGCAATTAATAATAACTTGTGTTGGCACAGATGTTAATAAAAACCCGTCAGAAATATGCTGAAAACCCTTCTGTCAGGCAGAGAGAAGCTGGAGGTGCCGAGTAGATGCGAGTAGCTCTTTTGCAGGAATAAGGACCATGGACAGAGGAATCTGCTTCTAACCATGGACAGAGGTATCTGCTTCTGTCAGTGCTTTTGATTCCTGCAGAAGAGCATCTTCTGCCTGCTGGATCCCACCTCCTACTAGCATGCAAATGCTGACAGGCTTTGGATTCAAGGGGTCCTTTGTATTTATCAGATTTATTCCCTCCCCCCCACAATTAGTATTTGATCCGAATGGCAATGGGAAACACTATTTATGACTTATGTGTTATCTCACCAGAAAAAACAAACAAACAATCAAAACCAACCAACCAACCAAATAATTCCTGTTTCACACAAGAAAAAAAGATGGTGATGGCTTTAAAGTGACAGAGGATAAATGTAGATTAGACATAAGGACAAACTCTTCACTGTGTGGGTGGTGAGACATTGGAACAAATTACATGGAGAAGATGTGGATGCCCCACTCCTAGAAGTGTTCAAAGCCATATTGAATGGGACATTGAACAACTTGGTCTCATGGAAATTGTCCCTGCTCATGTCAAGATGATTGTAACTAACATTCTTTGAGGTCCCTTCCAACCCAACCCAATCTATGATTCTGTGATTCTGTGACACTGTAATTCTATGAGTCTATGAAAAAGGCATACAAAGACTGGCTTTAAATATATATATATGTAATTTGAAGTAATCAGTATCACAGAGGGAAATTCTATCATTTTTGCCTCATCTTGATGCTTTTATGATATGAGCAAAGTCAGGAAAGAGAGTTTTGGGGAAATTCTTAGGCTGCTGTTCACATCATGGCTCTGCTAAGTCCCAAGGTCATAGCAGGAGACCAAAGCTAAGCAGGTGAGAAGACTCAGGTGATTTGATTACTGCCAACTGAATTGTTTCATTATTTTGATTAAAAAAAAATGCCCAGGTATCATAAAATATTTACAGAGAAAATGAGAAAATTCCATTATCATCTGCTGAGTTTTAGAACTGCCTGTCCCCATCTTGCCTGCTAGGTTATTGCAAACTTTTCTTCCTCTTTGTGCTTTTAATAATGAATTTGCTCAACCTTTTTTTTTTTTTTTTTCCCTAAAAAAGAATAACAAGCAAATGGAAATGTCTGCCCAATTCTGTTTTCTGCATGGGGGAAGTAATTTCTATACAGACAAATATACCCCAAGAAAAGAGAAGTGATGCACAGTGCAACTGCTCACCACCTGCTGACCAATGTCACAGCAGTGTTCAGCCCCTCCTGGCCAATTCGCCCCAGTTTATATCACAGGCTCACAGGATGTTAGGGGTTGGAAGGAACCTCTGAAGATCATTGAGTCCAACCCCCCTGCCAGAGCAGGACCAGAGAATCCAACACAGGTCACACAGGAACTCATCCAGATGGGGCTTGAAAGTCTCCAGAGAAGGAGACTCCACAACCTCTCTGGGCAGCCTGTTGCAGTGCTCTGTGACCTTCACAATGAAGAAATTCTTCCTCATGTTGAGGTGGAACTTCCTGTGCTGTGGTTTAAATCCATTGCCCCTTGTCCTACCCCAGGGTGCAACTGAGCAGAGCCTGTCCCCTCCCTCTTGACCCCCAGCCCTCAGATATTTCTAAACATTTATTAAATCCCCTCTCAGTCTTCTCTTCTCCAGACTGAAAAACCCCAGGGCTCTCAGCCTCATGATGTCCTATGGTATGGAATATCCCTTTGGCTAATCTGCAGCTGCTGTCCTGGCCATGCTCCCTCCCAGCTTCTTGTGCACCTGGACAATTGAAAAATCCTTAACTTGGCATCAACACTACTTAGCAACACCTAAACCCTCAGCCTGCTATCAACATTATTCTCACCCTAAATCCAAAACACAGCATTATGCCTGCTACCAGGAAGAATATTCACTGCCTCCCAGCTGAAAACCAGGACAGATCTACACACACAAATTCACTTCTCTCAATGCTAATGACATTCATGATGTGATAACTAGTCTAAATAACTTTAGGCTATTTAAGATAATGTAGGTTTCCTAGATCTGCCAGATTACAGTTTCCTTATTACTGTGAAGTTTATTGCCTGTTGCATTTTGCCCTGACATTTTAAGAGAAAAAAAAAAAAAAAGTGAATTTTAGGGGTATCACAGGTAATTACATTTCCAAGTCTTTATGAGTCACCACAGGTTACCTTTCAGCCTAAGGCAAATACGAAGTAATATATTGGGATCCTGGGATGTATAAAGAAAGGTGTGTCCAGCAGGGCTAGGGAAGTTCTTCTACCTCTCTACTCTGCCCAGCTGAGGCCACACCTGCAATACGGTGTCCAGTTCTGGGCTCCCCAGTTCAAGAGAGACAGAGGCCTGCTGGAGAGAGTCCAACAGAGAGCCACAAGGATGCTTAGGGGACTTGAGCATCTCCCCTGTGAAGAGAGACTGAGAGCCCTGGGGATGTTTAGTGTGGAGAAGAGAAGGCTGAGAGGGGATCTGATCAATGTCTACAAATATGTGAGGGGTGGGTGTCAGGAGGAGGGGGCCAGGCTCTTTTTGGTGGTTCACAGTGATAAGACAAGGAACAATGGGTTCAAACTAGAACATAGTGGATTTCACCTCAACCTGAGGAGAAACTTCTTTACAGTGAGGATGACAGAGCCCTGGAACAGGCTGCCCAGGGGGGTTGTGGAGTCTCCTTCTCTGGAGACTTTCAAAACCCACCTGGATGCATTCCTGTGTGGACTATCCTAAGTGATCCTGCTCTGGCAGGGGGGTTGGACCTGACGATCTCTTGAGGTCCCCTTCCAACCTCTGCTATACTGTGAGACTGTGAGACTGTGAGCCTGTAAATCCCCACAACCTCTGCAAGGCCAGAAGGGAGACATTTCCCTGGAGTAACAGGGCACTTGGGGGTCCCTTCACCTAAGACTGGCCTAACTTCCCTGACAAAGGGGTAGTTGGTGCAAACAGACATTTCCACTATCCTCAGGCTGTGAAGGATGCAGTGCATCTTCTTTTGTTGTTTGTTTGTTTGGGGAGTTTTTTTTTGGGGGGGATTGGTGAGGAAGGGATGGCAATTGTAGAGAATAACCATTCAGGTTTAACTTTCTGAACCCTGAGGCTATGGATGTATTTCTTGGAGAAATACTTGTGATACAAGCACCACCACTTAACCAAGTGTTGGTTTATAAAACCAATGAGATGTCTGGCAGGCTTTTTCATAGTGAATTCTTGGGTTCTGTGTTGCTCTCCAGACCAGAGTTAGCTCATGGGACATTTGAGGTCCCAGAGCACATCCAAAGAAGGTCAATAAAGCTGGTGAAGAGTCTAGACACAAGTTCTAGAGAGAAGCAACTGATGAAAATGGGGTTACTTAGCCTGGAGTAAAGAAGGCTCAGGAGAGACCTCATTTTCTACAGCTCTCTGAAAGGAGGTTGTAGTGAGGTGGGGGACAGCCTCTCCTCCCAGGTAAGCAGGAATAGGACAAGAAGAAATGTTAGAGTTTGTAGGTGTCCTGGTTTGAGCTAAACCAGAACCAATTCTCTGGTCAGTGATTTGACTTCTTAGCTGAGCCCCTGCTCAGTGAGGGCTCTTTCTGAAGTTCAGGGTGTGTTTGCATAGCCAGTGGCTGCTTCTAGCAGTGAGAACACTGACTGAGAGAGCTACTGCTGAGGGCCAGGCTGCAGAAAGTCTCTGTCTTAGACTTGTTCCTATGGACACCAAGGGCACTGCTAAATCCTGTGCCCCATGTTGGGGTGCAAGAAAGTCAGAGGTGGCACCTGCAAGGAGGAACAGACCCCTTAGTTTTGTATCATCATTTCCACTCTTCCTGCTTCAGAAATACATTTTCACAAAGCTCAGAGGCTCCCCTGGGTATTTTTACTGCTAAGAAGAGTTATTATTGCATGGGTAGCAAGGCAAAAGACTGTCCAAGGCAAAGCAGCTTCTTTGACCTCACAGAGTGCGTCACGATTTTGTGAAAGACTCACTCACTTTCCAACTGCAATGCTTCTCAGTGGCATAAGGGCAGTATTTCACAAAAGGCTGAAGCTATGTGAGTCAGGAAGCTCTGAAAGCTGCAGCCTTTAGAAGCCTGACAAACCCCTCTCTCAAGTTCACATCCACTTTTATTGTCAGGTGCAGACATAAGCTGTGGTAATGGGGTTGGAGGAGCTTTTGGCTCTGGAACGCAGACAATTGTCAGCAGGAAGAGTAAAATGTTGTTTTTAAAACACTTCATACCTGCAGCTACAGAAAATTGTAAGAGCTGGAAAAGTGAAGGTCTTTTTTTCCATAGAATGAAGCAAACAATCATTCTGAGCTCAGGCCCTGCTCTTAGCACATAATCCCCAAACATCTCTGAAGTCATTAAATGTTGCAATAAAATGATGTTCCTCCTTAAGAGCCAGGCATGGGAATTCAGTCATAACAACAAAAAAATCAAACCCTCACCCTTCAAAAACCCCCACAACAACAAAACCCCCGCAACCACAAAACCCTCACAACAACAAAACCCCCACAAAGAAACAAAAAGAAACCACAAAAAAAGCCACACTAATTTTTTTTTAAAGCTAAAAAAAATAACAGATATAAAATCACTGCTAAGACAACAGACAGTTACACTTGTGTGACTATACTCCCAAATATAGAAGGGGCTATGGGCATTAGGTGATTCATTCTTGAGTGGTAGGGATCTGTACACTTTTATGACCAACAGATTTTTATTTTTTCTTTTTTTTTACAAGCTTCCATATAATAAAGTCCAGGGGATTTTACCTGCTTATGCTTAAAGAAAGACCAAACCCTTATGCTTACCAGACTGTACAGTGGCTTTCCCCCCTCTCTTTCAAGAGCTTCCAACTTGAAATAAAGGAAGAAAGAGTAGGAATTCAGTATGGTCTTGGTTATTCTTACTGTAGGATTCATTCTTTGTCAAATCTCACTATTCTTGTCCTGTCACACAAGGCTTCTCTGCTTTTATTTCATAGTGCTGTTACTGGCCAGCTGTTATATATCTTGTTTTCCCATGTGAAGACTATGAGCAAGTCTGATACACCCACAAAGATGGTCTGAACTCCACTTTAAAACTACAATAGGCTAGGCTAGGATTTGGTTGCCTAAACAGTCATCTAATGTCATGTGAGATGCTATCAGAAAACCCTCAGACACCAGCTGCCAAATCAAATGAGCACTGATCTTCTGGGGGTTCCACATCATGTCTGTGAGGCTGATTCAGGAGTCTCAGATGTGCTGTGAGCACAGAAGGCACTAGACAGTTATGTTTGGGCAACTCAGTCCTGTCCTTTCAGAGGTTGGATTTGGGATTGTTAAGACATGTAAACTTAGCTATCTGTGAGGAACTCCTGAAGGATGGGAAGAAAAACAGAAGGAAGATAAGATTTCTAGATCAAGATAATAGCAATTTAATGGGGAAAGCAAAAGCTGCACACACAAGTAAATCAAAAAGAGGACAATTTTCACTGCTTTCCATCAGCAGGCAAATTTCATCCTCCTCCTTGAGAGCAAGTAATCTCTACATGAAATGGTTACTTCAGATGACAAATGCTGAAATCACCATTCCTCTTCTTTTTCCTTTCTGCAATCTTTTACTGCTGAGCATGTCATATGATGTGTGAGTGACAGAAAAGGACAAAAGATGGAACACTGGAAAATGTAAAAATTAGAGAAAAGGAAAACAGATGCAAATATGCTGTGGAGATGGACCCTTGTGTTCAGGGGCATTAACCTACATTTGCTATAATCACACTGACAATTTCTGATTTAACTTGAGTGAGAGTAGTTGGGCTACAAAACCAATACATGCTTAGAGGACCAGGAGGTCAGAGCTGCCACTCTACTCCTTTCTCAAAGTGCTTGACCTGTTACTCAAAGGGGTTGTACCAAATTGCATCCAGAGGTGCCCTCCAGCCCCAGTTATTCTATGATTCAAATTACCCTCCAAGGCAAGCCAGTTTGCATTTAAAACAGACTCATGCCTTGACAAGAGATGGCTTCCAGGCAGGTTTTATCCTCAGCTAATACTGGTGAAGATAATTCCTGGAGTCTAGGCAATGTAGGTGAATCTTCCACCCAAGATTCACATTCTGTTGATCTTCATTAAGCTTCATCTGGATAACCAAGATCTGCAAGTGGTTGTTCTGTTAAGGGACATAGAGCCTGAAGTTCTTCATGAGCTGAGGAAGGATTAGGCAGTGAATCTGACTGGAGTTATCCCATATGCCAAGTTTAGGAGACTGCAATTGAACAGTTGTTATCAGCTGGTAACTGAAAAGCGTGTCTCTCTCCTAGTTCCTTCCTTGTTTACTCATAGCTTTGTTTCTACTAACTACCATTCCCTATGTCTCATCCTAAACTGGTTCATATGCTCTGAATTTCAGCTTGGTCTCTTCTCACCATTTCATCTTAATTTCTTTGATCAATATCCAGCTTCTCACCTTTGCATGCCTTGACCACAGTGCCTTGACTATTGTTCCTGAGTCCATTCTGCTGGTAACCATTGTGCCTGGCTGCTCACAAGCTCACAACTTCATTTCCCTGACAGACTAGCTAGATTAAAATACACCAGCAGTTTTGTTCCCTTGCCTTACCATGAACAGGCAATTCTTCTCCATTTTTTCCCTTCTTTTTTTTTCCCCCTCCAAAGCTTTACTCAGTATATGTGACTGGCTACATCAATGACAACAGTTTTAAATAGAGTATAAGGAGAAGCTCATTAATTTCTGCAGGAAATGTACTTTTTTCATCATTAGGTTTGCTAAGCACTTCAGAAAACGTTATCTGCAAAGTCTTTTCAATATAGGGTTGGATTCAATGAATTACAATAACTTATCTTCAAATGAGAATCTTGCAAACACAAGATCCCAGCTCACTAGCATTCAGCACAAACTCCCTCATTCCAGTGGAAAGCTGGCTTCCCAGCTAGTTAAAATTCTGTTTCTGTATTTGATGGGTTGAAGGGTAATTAGTACAGGGTGGGAGAAGCTGTATTCAGGCACAGCATGCATTCTGAAACCATCTCCAAATATCATGTAGGTGCCTGTTTCTATTAATCTCATTACTTATTGAAAACCTTGCATAGTTGTCTTCTAAAGCGACACAGGGAAGCAGCAGCCTGCTGTGATTAACTCAGGTTGCCTCCAGTTTCAGCTCATCTGTCCTCAAACTCAGCCTTGGGTCAGATTTAGAAATATTGTTCTTTCCTGTTTCATAAAGGCAAGGTTCCTAAATTCAAAATGAATTAAAACCTCATGCAGTCAAAAACTAAATAAAAAAATAATATTTTATTTTCATTTTCAAACCACAGTAAATTAAGGGTTTAAGAGGTATTTGGACAATACCCTTAATAATATGCTTTAATTTTTGGTCAGCACTGGATTGGTCAGGCAGTTGGACTAGGTCATGATTATAAGTTCCTTCCAACTAAAACAACCTTGCCACTTCCCTTCCCTTCCCTTCCCCTCCCCTCCCCTCCTGTCTGGTTAATATTCACCACTAGCAATGTAACCTACAAACCAGAGACACATGTGTTACCCTCTGCCTCTTTTTCTCCAGCAGACCAACCCCAGCTCCCTCAGCAGCTCCTCACAAGACTTGTTCTCTAAACTGTTTATCAGCTTTGTTGCCCTTCTCTGGACACACTGCAGCATCTCAATGTCTTTCTTGTACTGAGTGCTCCAAAACTGAACCCAGTATTCAAGGTGTGGCCTGAGTACAGGGGGGAAATCACTTCAAACAATGATTCCAGTCAACTGTTAACACACACAGCCACAGCCCTTTCTGATCAAGCTCCTTCCTGAAAGGAGTTTGCACTTGCCCCTGAAACTTTACTCCTTTAATCAATGTACTGTCCCTGAACTTCATCTCCTCCAGGTGCTTAAGAACAGCTTGACCTTGACTGAATAAGAGACAGGAAGTAGACACACCAGTAAAGTTCCTTCTTGTTGGAAGAACAGAGGATCTGAAGCAAACAAATGTGTGTTGAAGTGGTTACTCAGCTGGGAGTAGCAGCTGTGCTTTACTTCAAGGGGCTGGAAGGGGTACATTTAAAACCACCTCATGTCCTAAGGAATTAAATGTGTGGAAGTTGCTTCTCTCCTTTTGCAAGGAAGCACCACTTGTATGTCACAGCTCTCTTTTTCTTTGTTTGTTTTGGTTTGTTTTGTTGTGCTCACTTTTCTAATAAGGAGGGGATACAATGGAACAAGAGTGAATATTTTAGCTTGGACTTTTCCATGCAGAGAACATTGGTTCAAGTGTGCTGGAGTGCAAATCCCCATTCATATCACAGCACTTCCACATTTTAACTTCCTTACAGATCCTACAGGTCCTTGTGCTTAATTCTGCTTCTTAGGACAGTGAGCTTTTAAAAGGAAATGCTTCACAATAGCACCTCAACATTTGCATTGTACTATGAACATCATGAGAACATCATCAATCATGCTCATGGCTCACATACTGCAGGGCACATGGACTATTAAAACTCAAGGCTAAAGCTATCTTTGTCAAGCACTAAGCATACAAGTGAGACAATGAATAGATAAAGAATGTCACAACCTTCACCCACCACTTTCAGTATAAAACCACCCAGCTCACAGGTATGCTGTGGAACTAAGTTCTGTGGGTTAGGGTTCAGAAAGGATGGAAGAGTTATATAGTGGCAAAAATGATAGAAAAATTACATTAATGACAGTCTCCTACTTTGGAGTTTACAACTGTTTGCAGTGACAAGAAGGGAATCTCACATTGGAATAAGTCAAGAGAGATGTGGAGGTGCAGGAGCAAGTGCAGAGGAGGGTGATGAAGCTGGAGAAGGGCCTGGAGAATAAATCTGATGAAGAAGCTGGGAAAAGAAGAGACTGAGGGGTGACCTCATTGCTCTCTACAACTACCTGAAAGGACATTGTAGAGAGGCTGCTGCTGGTCTCTTCTCACAGATAATTAGTGATAGAACTAGAGGGAATGGCCTCAAGCTGCCATTGGGTAGGTTTAGACTGGACATTAGATAAAAATTTTTCCCAGCAAGAGTGGTCAGGCATTGGAATGTTCTGCCCAGGGAGGTGGTTGAGTCTCCAAGCCTGGATGTGTTTAAAGGTGGTTTGGATGTGGTGCTTGGGGATATGGTTGAGGGGTGAACTTCGTAGAGCAGGGTTCTGGGTTGGATTTGGTGATCCTGAGGGGCTCTTCAACCTGCCTGTTTCTGTAATTCTGTGATTCTGCAGCCACAGAATGACATTCTTGACATCACTTTTGCATTTGGCTAAGACTGATTTCTCAGTGAAGCAGATATTTGATACAGCCTGGCAAGTGACATGACCTTGCACTCCTCCACAAAAAGTTAAGATGCTGAGATATTAAAGGAGATATGATAAAGAGTTAATAAAAATAAAGACAAACCAAATCAAACCCTTTTAGCACAGCTGCTTCAATCTTCCTTTCCATTGGCATTCATTTTACTTGACAAAGGAGGAGGTGGGAACATTCATGAGTGATATGTCTCCCTGGAAGAGCCATCCATTATGCTTTGAATGAAAATCAGCTTAATGCTAACAACATTCAAGGTCTTTATTTATTCCAGCCACACAGATGCCTGGATCAGATGTGAAGGCTCAAAGATTTGATTTTTGTTTTTTTTAGTTTTTTTTTTTTAGATGATTTTCCCTAACTCTGTTTGTCTTTGAGGGCATTTGCTTTGATTGAGTTTGTTGCCCTTGATGTGGTTACACACATGATACATGCATTGGGGGAAAGGACACCACTAATGCCATTGCCCTTGCGTCATGCAAAATCCCTCTGCCAGCACTGAGCCATCTGCATCTATTTGGTTTAATCAATCAGGACCATGTTCCATGTAGTATCATGGAATTGTAGAAACAACCAGGTTGGAAGAGATCTCCAAGATCATCCAGCCCAACCTATCACCCAGCCCTATCCAATCAACTAGACCATGGCACCAAGTGCCTCATCCAGGCTTCTCTTGAACATGTCCAGAGTGGGCGACTCCACCACCTCCCTGGGCAGCACATCCCAATGGGCAATCACCCTCTATGTGAAGAACTTCCTCCTAACCCCCAGCCTATACCTCCCCTGGCACAGCTTGAGACTGTGTCCCCTCCTTCTGCTGCTGGTTGCCTTGGAGAAGAGCCCAACCCCCACCTGGCTACAACCTCCCTTCAGGTAGTTGTAGACAGCAATGAGGTCCCCCCTGAGCCTCCTCTTGTCCAGGCTAAACACCCCCAGCTCCCTCAGCCTCTCCTCATAGAGTTTGTGTTCCAGACCCCTCCCCAGCTTCATTGCCCTTCTCTGGACACATTCCAGTACCTCAACATCTCTCTTGAATTGAGGAGCCCAGAACTGGACACAGTACTCGAGGTGTGGCCTGACCAGAGCTGAGTACAGGGGAAGAATAACCTCCTTTGTCTTGCTGGCTACACTATTCCTGATCCAGACCAGGATGCCATTGGCTCTCCTGGCCACCTGGGCACACGGCTGGAGTCACTAAACATCACATTGGTGGCTTTGCTGTTGTAGTCAGGGAAAAATAATGCAGAGAGACTGCCACCAAGAATGGCCTAAGCAGCCCTGGAGCTCAAAGTCTGAAATGAACTTCTTGGCAACATTCTTCTCTGTTCATTGCAAAGTCCAGAACAACTCTGTTGGCCTCTCTGTTCACTTCAAACTAGTAACTGCAGTGAAGACCTTGGATCTGCAAGAGGACTGTGCCCCACTTGAGACAGCAGATTAGAAAACACTTCTTGTTTTTCTACTACATTTAGTGCATAAAAGCCTTTCTAAAGAAAACCATCACCACACTTAGTTTTCTTTTACAAACTACAGAATTCCCCTGGTCAGCTTCTGATCTTCAAGTGATGTGGCCATCTGTGAACAAGGGTCCATGCATAACCTTGGAGGCAGTGCCCACTCCCCCATCACTGCTGTGACTTGGAACTCTGAGAATGGGGTTTGGCTCCAGGTCTCTAAGCTGAGCCTGTTGAATTGATCTCCAAGGTGCTTATTGATGTCTTCAACTTCAAGAAACGATGTTAGCAGGAAGACACCCAGTTGGAGGGGGACCTGTAAAGGTCCAGTAGCCCAACCCTCCTGCAGTGAGCAGGGACATCTTCAACTAGAGCAGGTCTCTCAGAACTCCCAACAATCTGACCCGGAATGTTATCAGGGATGGGGCATCTACCACCTCTCTTGGCAAGGTGGGGCAGTGTCTCACCACCCTCATAGATAAGAATTTCTTCCTTATATCTAATCTCAATCTCTCTTCTTTCATTTTAAAGTCATTACCACTTGTCTGGTCACAACAGACCCTACTAAGAAGCCTGTCCCCATCACCCTTACAATCCACACAGACTGCCTTTTTTTTTTCATCTTCTGCATGAAAATGAGTTTTGTACTAGGCAGCTTTCACTACCTTGTTTATCCTTTAAAAACACTTGTGTTTCTCAAACTCACAAAAGAGACCTCATTTTGTTTGTGGATGCTTTTTGCCTCCCCTGAAATAACTAAGAGAACATTCAGTTTGATTGTGTTCATTTATTTCCCTATTAGTCTGTTTGTAGCTATAATAAGAGAGCAAACGATTCCACTGTATATTTTATTTATGTGGTTTGTCTGTTCAGCAAACTGCAGAGCCTGATTCAAATGCTAAAATTTATGGAATTGTGGGCATCCAAAGTCCTAATTGGAAGCATTATACAGAGGATTTGCAAGCTGCAGAATTGTGTGCAGATTCAGATGCAGACTCTGAACTTCCTTCTCCTCCTCTCACTATGTTCAGTGTCTGGGGTTGCTCATATCCACCTTTTTTTTCCCCATAACACCTTTTCAACCCCAAAGCAGTTAGAATCCATCAGAAATAAGCTGTCCATATATTTTTCACTGGTGTCTTTACATGGGTGCTTAATTTTGCTGTCTCCAGTGGGATGATGCCACCTTTCAGTGGCTGGTTTGTGAACCACCATTGTCATGCATCATCTGAAGTGGGAAGCAACTCCAGCTTCAAAATCCTGGGATTTGGTACTTGACCATGTTACAGATGCACAGCATCACTTTCAGGAACAGCCTACACCTTGGAGATTTTTGGACCAGCTAGTAAAATATAATTAAATTTCTCCATGTCTTGTGATTAATGGAATAGAGCAGGTCTGGTAATTATTTTCCTTGAGTGTCCCCTCCTGTGTTAGAGACTTCAAAGCTACATGGTTGTTAGGGTTGTAGCCTACATTGTGGGAATACATTACAGAGGAGATTTTATGAAGAGGTTATATCCTGGCAGAGATGGCCAAAATGAGCCTGGGTTGTTATTTTTGAAGCAGTGTTCTTTTTTATGAGTGTTCCAAAGGATGTGAACATTAGATCCATTTCATAATTGTTTCTGCATCCTGCTGCGTGCAAGGCACTTTAAAAGGTACTTTATTAGTATAAAGGAGGGGGAAAATCCTGGCTCAGAGCTTACTAAAACCTCTGTCTTGATGAGTCAGTGCATTTCTATTCCTTTCCACCTCCAAGCAATTATTCTGATCTATGGAAGAGCATTGATGAATCAGATGCCTTCTGTATAGATATAATTTGCAAAGTTTTAGTAGAAACAAATTACTTGGGTCTGAATTTCTTACTAATTAGAGGAAAAGAATCAGGAACACAGCACAATTGCCAACTTGGAAGGCTAGTCAAAACAAAGCGAAAATAAAGCAGATACCAGGTCTTAATGTGAGGCCATCAAAAAGTTTGCTAAATAGTGTAGTGCATGGCATGTCCTTTTTATTTTACTCTCCAAATCCATAATAGAATCATAGAATTGTTTTGGTTGGAAGAGACCTTTAAGGACATCATCTCCAGCAGTTAGTCTAAATCTGCCAGGTCATTACTAAACCATAGAATCACAGAATGTTAGGGGTTGGAAGTGACCTCTGGAGATCATTGAATCTAAAGCAGGATCACCCAGGGCAGGTCACCATGTCACTCAGCACCACATCTACACATCATCTAAATCCCTTCAAGGTTGGTGGCTCCACCACTAATTCCCCCCACTCTCTGAAGTTTTGGGCCCCTCAGTGTAATGACATTAAGGTCCTGGAGTGGATCCAGAAGAGGGCAACAAAGCTGGTGAAGTGTCTGGAGAAAAAGTCTGGTGAGGAGCAGCTGAGGGAACTGAGGTCATTTAGTTTGGAGAAGACAAGGCTGGGAGAAGACCTTCTGACTCTCTACAACTACCTTAAAGCATATTGGAGCAAGGTGGGTGTTGGTCTCTTCTCCCTATTAACAGATATGATGAGAGGAAAGGGCCTCAAGTTGCACCATGGGAGGTTTAGGTTGAGTAGTAGAAGAAAAGTCTTCACTGAAAGAGTTATTAAACACTGAAACAAGCTCCCTAGGTGGCTGAGTCACCATCCCTGGAGGTGTTTAAAAGATGCAGAGATGTGGTGCTGAGGGACATGGTTTAGCACCAGACTTGGTAGAGTTAGATGATGGTTGGACTTGATCATCTTAAAGGTCTTTTCCAATAAAAATGATTCTATGATTCTGGTGGGGAAACTGGTGGAAGTGAAGGGAGGAACTTGGAGTGGACATCATTCACCCATAACATGAAGCCCCTGCCTGGTTTCTGCACAGTGGAAACTGTGCTTCCACGAGGGCAGAATACAATCTGAGCAGAGGAGGCTGTACCTGCCCTGCTATAGACTCTTCCTTCCCTAGAAGAGCCACAAAAGTTTGTAAAAGAAGAGAATTGCTGCATCATTTTCTGGACGGATTCTAATCTGAAAATTCTCTCTCCCAGGTGCAACACACTGCTGAAAAAGCAATAAATAAATAAATAAATAAATAAATAAATAAATAAATAAATAAATTTAAAAAAAGAAGAAATCCTGGAGCCCAGGGTTCCTGTGGCTGTATGTTTGCAGCTGCTTCTTGTATAATCAGAAGATAATTAGACCTTTTACCTGCCAGCAGCTTGGCTTCTGGACAGTCCTCTGTGTGTGTGTGTGTGGGTGTCTCGTAGCCCAGTGCTCCACCAGTGACATCTACTGGTTAACACCACCCTCAGCATCCCACAGGGTGGTGGGACCGCGTGGTGAGACCATGGTCCAAAACCAGGGTGGCATGGAAAGGCAGAGACTGGAGAACTGTCGCTGCTGAGATGATGAGCTGTGTGAAGAGCTTGCTCCGTTATGAAACCATCAACATTCTTTTGACCAGTGGCCAGTGGTCATGAGACTTTTCCTTATTGCTTAATATTCAAAAGGGCATATTCACGGGCCTGTGGGCACAACTGGTTTCCTGAATACATCTGATTTAGTGCTGTAGTACCTCCTGAGTAAGTGGAATGTTGGGATCAGTTTCATCTTTAGCTTCCTTGTCTTGATTGAATCACAGAATCATAGAATCATAGAATCACAGAATCATAGAATCATAGATTCACAGAATCATAGAATCACAGAATCATAGACTCATAGATTCACAGAATCATAGAATCACAGAATCATAGATTCAAAGAAGCATAGAATCACAGAATCACAAAATCATAGAATCATAGAATCACAGAATCTTAGAATCATAGAATCATAGAATCACAGAATCATAGAATCACAGAATCACAGAATCACAGAATCATAGAATCATAGAATCACAGAATCATAGAATCACAGAATCACAGAATCATAAAATCACAGAATCATAGAATCACAAAATCATAGAATCATAGAATCACAGAAACACAGAATCATAAAATCACAGAATCATAGAATCACAGAATCATAGAATCATAGAATCACAGAATCATAGAATCAAAGAATCACAGAATCATAGAATCACAGAATCATAGAACCATAGAATCACATAAACACAGATTCATAGAATCACAGAATCACAGAATCATAGAATCACAGAATCATAGAATTACAGAATCATAGAATCATAGAATCACAGAATCACAGAATCACAGAATCATAGAATCACAAAATCATAGAATCATAGAATCACAGAAACACAGAATCATAAAATCACAGAATCATAGAATCATAGAATCACAGAATCACAGAATCATAGAATCATTTCAGTGGGAAAAGACCTTTAAGATCAAGCCCAACCATTACCTAACTCTGCCAAGTCTGGTGTTAAACCTGGCCCCTCAGCATCGCATCTCTGTGGCTTTGAATCTATTCTCTGAGCAAAAACCAGTGTGAAAGTTGATACTATTATGATGCTTGCAAAAGGGAAAACTTTTGGCTGCTGGTTTCAGCCAATGACAGTCATGTGGCTGCATCCTGCTATTGAATGAGCTGTCTGAAGAAATTCCCATTGCCCAACCTCCAGGATGTCAGTTTTAAGCCATAGCTATGAAATGGGTAAACACCTGCAGAAAACACAAAAAGTTGCTTTGAAAGGGAGAATTCCTGAATGTTTACCTACAATGATGTTTTATATTTGGCCTCTGGGACCCATATCTGTGAGATCAAGTCCAATCTATCACCAATCATCATTAGTACACACATCTATGAGTTAAAGTCCAATTGATCATCAATCATCATTAGTATTCAGTGGAATCCCTCCTCCAAAACAAACAGAAAATAAATGACAACCATGAAACTGAATTATAAAGTTCAGCCATGTTTGTGCCCTTTAGATTCCACTATTTGCAAACATTACTCAACATCCACTCCCTGGTAGGGATGAGCTGCTGGTTGTTTATTTGAAGCCACTGAGCCATGTAAGCAGGCACCACTTTGTAGCCTAGCAGCAAGCCAAAAATAAAACATGCTGTGTGAAACACTGACAAGCAATGGTGTTTCTACTTTTTGTTTTCTAATATTCTCTGTGTTGGCCAAGTGGAAGTGGTGTTTAAGCAACTGATGGAAGACATCTCTTTGCAAAACACGTTTTTGCAAAACACCATTTTAAAAAGACTTTTTAATATGTTTATTTTCTTTCTTGCAAAATTATTCCACTGCTCAAATCTCTTTGTGCAAAAAAAAAATATTTGCTTTGTTTTAAATAAGAATGATTAGCTTCCTAAATGAGGTTACTGTCCACCTGCACTGAAAAAAACACATTTCTGCATCATTTTCCCTGTGAAAAACCAAAGAAGCAGCCTTCAGCTTTCCTCACAGTGGGAGACATTGTTATTTCACCTTAGTATTTTCACTTGCACAAAGTTATGGTGAAAAGCTAATAGTTAACATCTCTGTGGTCAGATAACCCCCATCTCACTTCTGGACATGTAATGCATTTCCTGATTTCATGCAATAGAAGTATTTGCCTTGTGGGCTGTGACTCAACCTTCACATGATATCAGAGACTTTTAATTGGAAAAACATCCAAATGCTTCAAAAAAAGAGAATTATTTCCTAAGGGCCACAGGAGCACTCTGCAGAGCTCAGAGAAGACATGGATGAAATGTTGCCAGGTGGACACAGCATGGTGATTTAGAGATGGTTAGTCTTAAACAGGGTGGACGTGAGCTACACTTTCTTCTTTGGTCTGAGACCAGAGAAATCTCCCTACTGTGAATGCATCCATCAGTATGGATTTGGCTTAAGGCTTTCTAGGCTGTATCCTATGGCACTTTCTGTGAGAACTGTGGGAGTTCACCAAATGCTCATCTCTAAGATTCACTTCAGAATTGCCTGATGTGTTACAGACCTGCTTTGTATCCAAATATATTCACAGGATAGGTTCTATTGCTACCACTTGGACAGTTCTCAGCCCAATATCCTATCACAGAGTCACAGAATTCCCCAGGTTGGAAAAGTCTTATAAGATCACCACATCCAACCATTAACCTAGCACTGACAAGTCTTTGACCAAACCATATGCCTAAGCACTATATTTAAGTAATTTTTAAATATCTCCAGGGATAGGGAGTCCACCACTGCACTGTGAAGCCTGTTCCAATGCTTGAGAACCCTTTCAGTAAAGAAATTCATCCTAGTATCTAACCTAAATTTCCCTTGATCCAACGTAAGCCCCTTTCCTCTTGTCGTATTGCTTTTTATTTGGTTGAACAAGTGATAGGAGAAGATTATCAGAGACTCATGGGTTGGAAAGGACCTTAAAGATCATCTTGTTCCACCCCCACCATCATACACAATAGTGTATAATAGTCTTACAATATACTACTACTTGTGGAGCTCCTATAACTCTGTAGTTGGCAGGCATCTCACATTCTCCAAATCTGGATTTATTTGAAGAATGGGAGAACTGCTCATTTATTTTCCCAAGCAGAGAATGGAACAGAAAATATTAGTTCTACCAAGTGACAATGATTTCACTGGACTTGAGCTGACTACAACTGAGTCACAGTGCAGACCCTTGCAATAACCACTGCAGACAAAAAGGAGAGTTAGAGTCAGGATTTCACTGAGATACTCTGGTAGCTACTTCAGGAGGAACTACCTTCTCGGGGTAGAAAGAGTTTGTTTCTTTCCACTGACTGAAGGCAAATAGATGAGATCAGGATGTCTGTATCACAAAAGTCTATATTTTGTCTACACACCATGATTCTTCATTTGTGGGATTCTTGGGAAGAGGTTAGTCTGCTCTGAACAGCATGCACAGAGAGCTCCTTTTCATAATAACTCCTACTCTGATATACACACATTTATGTTGCAGTAATCTTGGTAGCACTCTTCTTTGCTTACCTCCTTTGGCTTTTTTGAATTTGAATCACATTTAACTCACCCCTTGTTTCCTCTTAGGGTTGATCTTGCAAAATGTGGGATTCACAGGAATGCAGAAGGTGAGGTAAAACAGAACACTTGCATATCCCAATTTAATTAGGACAAAATGGTTGCACACTAATGTGCAATATTAGAAAGAGATTTCAGGGCTCAGACATGGTTTAACAGGGAGAGGCAGCCAGTATTGCCCCTTCTCTGTGATTAAATCCTGAACTCCTTTCCTAATAGCTATTCTGGAGACAATAAAACAAAACAAGGCAAAACTCTTCATTAGATGGGTGGAAAATTCAGTTTGATCGAGAGGTATTAGACAGGGAGATAAATCTTCAGTTTGAAATCTTTGAAAGGAAATCTCTGGCAAATCTTCAAAAGCTTTGAAATGTCCTATAAAGGTCAGTGTTTGGTTTTACATGACCAAGACTTGCTCCTTCTCTAGCTTGTAATTCTCAGCTCTTATTTATTTTCTCTAAAATAAAAACCTCAGGACTGAATGCAAAGCTTGGCTGATCAAAGCTCAAGGACACTGAGGGCAGATTTTGGTAGTATTTTAACTAGAGTCCAGCTGATCTAGCTTCCTTTTACACTGGGCCATAAACCTCCTGAGGCTTTTCCTTAAGAGATTCTTGTGTTCTCCTCAAAACATTGAAAATTTACTACAGAATTAGGCTGACATCTGAAAGATGAATTACATTCCTGACGTGAGCAGGGTAACTATCACAGCACCTAATGCATTAGAATAAGAGAAAAAGGTTCATGGCTCTCAAGGGTGGAAATACTGTTTATGAGAAAAAAATAAAAGATGAAACTTAGAAATATGAGCTCTGTTAAACAGGCTCTATAAATAAAGAAGAACACATCAGGAGAACTAAACAGGTGTGGAAACCACCATAAATTGTACCTTGGAGAAGATGGTGACTTATAATGATAGAACATTAAGCTCATCATTCAAATGGACTGTCTCTGAGAGGTATTTCTTCTTGTCTCCTTTATTGCATGCTAGCCTCCTGCTTAATGAGTGGTTAAGGGGAAAAAAACCCACCAAAACCAACCCCACAATTCCTTTAAAGGAGAAATTGCTGCCTATGGGATGTAACGTTTAGAACAACATTTCTAGATGATTATGACATATTTATTATCTTGTCCCACTTCATGAAACCAGAAGAACAATGTTCAGGCAACACAGGTGGTGACTCAGGTCTCACAATGGTAGGTGTCTAGATGTTAAGTGTGTACCTCTAAGCTGGTCTAAGATTAGGAAGGTTAGAGAGAGAAGAGACATAAAGTTACTTCCAGGAATGGATTCATTTGGTGACCTTCATATAGCTGGAGATGAATTGCCCTCTGGAGGTGCTGGTTTCTATCCATTTGTTCTAATCTGGGAAGCTGTCGTGCCCAGTTCAGGTTTAGGCATTTCAAAGTTGGATTTTATGGACTCTTAAAGCCATCTGGTGTCAGGCTGACATGAGCCTGATAAAATGGCTGGCCACTGCATTTTGCTTCATCTCAGTCACTTCTGATTGAAACCACGTAGATAAGACATTTCAGTCCCAGCCAAGTGGTCTAAATTTCATTTTTCCATCACTCCTTCTGACTGGAAGTTTGAAACGGAGAAATCTTCATACAGTATTCTTGGCCAAAATTCCCATTCAAAAATACTTGAATGAATCATAGAATCAACTAGATTGGAAAAGTCCTTGAAGAGCATTGAATCCAATCATCAACACAACACCACCATGCCCACTAAAACATGCCCCAAAGTGCCATGGCTGCATGTTTTCCACCAGCCTATTCCAATACCTGACCAGTCCTTCAGTAAAGAAATTTTTCTTAATATCCAATCTAAACCTTCTGTGGTACAACCTGAGGCCATTCTATCTCATCCTATCACTATTCTGCTTGACAAATCCACACTTTCTGTTACTCATCTCTTTGCAATTATGATGAGGGAGGTTTAATTCTGAAGGGATCTAATCCCCTAAGGAGCACACATTGTATTATCAAAAGCTACTTAGTCACTGAAGAATGGAAATGGCATCCTGGCTTGTATTAGAAATGCTGCATCCAGCAGGAGTAGGGAGGGGATTTTCCCCTTGTACTTAGCTCTGCTGAGGCCACACCTTGAGTATTGTGTCCAGTTTTGGGCACCTCAATACAAGAGAGATGTGGAGCCAATGCAGAGGAGGGCAACAAAGCTGGGGAAGGGCATGAAGAATAAATCTGATGAAGAATAAATCTGATGGAGAGTGACTGAAGAAGTTGGGGATGGTTAGTTTGGAAAAGAGGAGGCTGAGGGGAGACCTCATTGCTCTCTACAACTACCTGAAAAGATGTTGTAGAGAGGCTGCTGCTGGTCTCTTCTCACAGATAATTAGTGATAGAACAAGAGGGAATGGCCTCAAGCTGCCTCTGGGTAGATTTAGACTGGACAGTAGGAAAAAAAAATTCCCACGAAGAGTGGTCAGGCATTGGAATATTCTGCCCAGGGGGGTGGTTGAGTCCCCAAGCCTGGATGTGTTTAAAGGTGGTTTAGATGTGGTGCTTGGGGATACGGTTTACGGATGAACCTTGTAGAGTAGGGTTCTGGGTTGGACATGGTGATCCTGAGGGGCTTTTCCAACCTGAATGTTTCAGTGATTCTGTGATTGACTTTCAAGGAGCCCTGTGCCCCATGATGGAAGTGCCATGCAGATGAGTTCTGAACGCACATCAGTAGTGGAAGACATGGGAAGTATATGGGAGTGGGAGCAATTTTAAGCCTTAGTATCCAGCAAACATTTCACTCTTGGAATAGTTACTCTGTGGAGCCACAGAGGTCCTGCTGCACTGCTTGCTTTCCTGGGCACTAATGATTTTAAATGCCCAGCTCTTTTGAAAGTCAATTCTACAGCTACGTTGGCAGTGCAATTCAAAGGAGATCCTGTAGTGAGAGACTGCTTTTCCAAGGGAGCATTAAAATAATTGTCAGAGGTATTGATGTTGGATGTTTCAGTGGGTTTTCAAAGTCTTAATGAAAACTATTGACCTTGAATCATGAGAAAGACTGGTGTTGGAGAAAACTGCTTTAAAATCACACAGGATATATTTTAGAGGAGCTATTATCATGCCGTCAGGCTGTGGTGTGAAAATAACCTAAGTCATCACTCTTCACTTGTATCCTTACTTTGCTGAGAAAGACCAAGTGGTTTCCCTGCATGCTTTCTCTGCAGTTACAACCCAATTTCTTTGTTATGCCCCAAAGAGGGCATGACAGGCCAGCCTGAAGGCTATTTAAAACCCAGACCAACTGTAACAAAGGAGCTGACCTTCTCTGTCTTTACTCCAGCTAAACTTTCAGCTTTCACAGCCTGGTGAATCTTCTCCAAGCCCAAGTTTCATGTTGGTTCTGGAATGTCTTTGCTGTTCTCTTGTTTAATTTCAGCACTTGGAGTCATTATTCCAGTGCTGTCTAGGTCTTTCTGCTCTTAGTGTTGGTCATGACAATACCAATTGACAACTCAGCTTCTTAAATCAGCCAAATAGGAAAGGGGAGAGGACTACACTGGTTTTAGATTACTAAAAGGTTGCTTTGGAATGGGTTCTGTGATTAGAAACATCTACCCAAGTGTACCCTAAATTTATTTGAGACCCATTTGTTCTTTTACCAGAACTATCATCCTTGTCTTTTCCCAATCATTAGGAAAAATTACTAACACAATCAATCATCCTCAAACTGAGAAATGGGGCAACAGAAAAGCACAAAGAAATAACTGAGTGAAGTGTGTGTGCCAGGAAAGCCAATTTTATTTTTTTGCCTTGAGATTTTCTTTTATTATGCTGAAGTCAATAATAAGATCATGAAAGGCAGAGCTAATCTTCCCTGCTCCTTTGAAACTCTTTCTTTAGTTTAGGTTTCCCTTTCTCTAGGGGAAGCTTTTCAGAGACTATGACTTTGTTTCATTCTGTTAGCTCATATTTGAGTGTTTGTCATTCCACACATGGAATAGTTTCTTCTGTGAATTACAGATTCAGAGTGGTTACCTTAACCACTTACAGAAATCTGTTAGAAGGATTTAAAGAAACAAGTGCCTTGTTCTTCCCTTAATCTGATGCTTCTGCAATAATGGGGTGACAGAAAAAGTTAATTAAAGGCGAGGAATGGTGATGTATCTTACAGCTTGTTGCAGTGAACAATTCATGGGACTAGATTATCAGCCACTTTAAATTGTTGCAGCTCTCCTGAAAAAGGAGATATGGTAATGTGGGTCAGCAGGACTCCAGGGACAGAATCTGCCTTTTAACTTGTTCCAGAATGTACAGTAATTAGTGTCAACGAGAAAGGAATAAAATCTATGTGCGAAGAATGATAACATGAATCTATGAATGTGATGTCAGTATTGAGGAGTCATGGAAAATCTCCTTCTCTCATCTTCTGCACTTTCAGAGTGCTCTTGTGGCCAAGAGAGCCAATGATATTCTGGGATGCATCAAGAAAGGTGTGTCCAGCAGGGCTAGGGAAGTTCTTCTACCTCTCTTCTCTGCCCTGCTGAGGCCACACCTGCAATCCTGTGTCCAGTTTTGGGCTCCCCGACTCAAGAGAGACAGAGACCTGCTGGAGAGAGTCCAACAGAGAGCTATGAGGATGCTTAGGGGACTTGAGCATCTCTGCTGTGAAGAGAGACTGAGAGCCCTGGGGCTGTTTAGCCTGGAGAAGAGAAGGCTGAGAGGGGATCTGATCAATGTCTATCAATAGCTGAGGGGTGGGGGGCAAGTGGAGGGGGCCAGGCTCTTTTGGGTGGTTCACAGTGATAAGACAAGGAACAAGAGGTTCAAGCTTGAACATAGAAGGTTTCACCTCAACCTGAGGAGAAACTTCTTTCCAGTGAGGGTGACAGAGCCCTGGAACAGGCTGCCCAGGGGGTTGTGGAGTCTCCTTCTCTGGAGACTTTCCAAACCCACCTGGATGCATTCCTGTGCAGACTACCCTAAGTGATGCTGCTCTGGCAGGGGGGTTGGACCTGATGATCCTTGAGGTCCCTTCCAACCTCTGATATACTGTGAGACTGTAATGTACTAAGATTGTACTGGAACATACTAGTGAATACATATAAAAACATATGATATAAATATATTTTAAAAAAATATATAAATGTATATTAAGGTGTAGGGGAGAAAAAGCCACTGCAGGAATTAAAATCTTAAAGATTTGATCTTCACAGAAGTCACATTTATTCTTAAGTAAGATATTCTCCATGCTTGGCATATTTCAGAATTTACAGAGAGGTAGTCTAAGATGACCACTGGGGGAAAAAAATAATAATTTGCAATGGGTATGAGACAGGAAAAAAGTATCCAATAATTTCAGATTATTTAATTTGCCCTTAAATATAGCCTGTTTAGCTTTGCCTTTCCTTTGGAGGTTATTATCTTTGCAATTTCCATCAGGCACTCATTAGAGTCTGCCAATCATTCAGAATCCTGGAAGGACTGAAACAGGACAAAAGAAATACTTGGAGTCTTTCAAAACTAAATGTACAGGGCTTGAATTCTTGAAGGGTGTCTTGTGCTGTGGTGCAACAGGACTTGACGTTGCCCATCAGCATTCTTTCCAAAAAGATTTTCCTGCTGACATTTACCTGCTGAGGTGGCATTTGCTTTTGGGAGATGTATCTGGTGTCATGTATTTTTTGCAGCAAGTCTTTTCCAATGGCATGTACAGGTCATTTCAGTAGAGCAGAGTGCATTTGTAAACTTCATGAGAAAGAGACTCTGAGCATGAAGCATCCACAGGATAGTAAGTGTGCCTCTTCTCTGGAAGCTGCTGCTGGGTTTTGGTTTGGGGTTTTTTTGTTTGTTCTATTTCCTCACCCTTTTACCTTCATTTTAATTTTTTTTGCCTTTTTTATTTCTTTTTTCTTCTTTTTAATTTTTCTGCTTTTCCCTTTTCCTTTTTTCTCTTTTTATCTTTTTCTTTTTCTTTTTCTTCTTCTTTTCTTTTTCTTTTTCTTCTTTTTCTTTTTCTCTTTTTCTTTTTCTTTGCCTTTTTCTTTTTCTTTCTTTTTTTTTCATTTTTTCCTTTTTCTTTTCCTTTTCCATTTTCTTTTCTTCTTTTCCTTTTTCTTTTCCTTTCTCTTTCTCTCTTCTCTTTCTCTTTCTTTTTCTCTTTTTGCTTTTTTTTCTTTCTCTTTCTCTCTTTCTCTCTCTCTTTCTCTTTCTCTTTCTCTTTCTCTTTCTCTTTCTCTTTCTCTTTCTCTTTCTCTTTCTCTTTCTCTTTCTCTTTCTCTTTCTCTTTCTCTTTCTCTTTCTCTTTCTCTTTCTCTTTCTCTGTCTCTGTCTCTTTCTCCCAAGATGAGAATTATGAAAATAACCCTAAAGTTCCAACTTAGAACAGATCTGGACAAACATCAAAATACTCCTAATGGACTAATTCTTAGTAAATCATACTTATGACCTGCCTGTGGAGAAACAGATTACATGTCCATGAGAAAACTGAAGCCAGCTGCTTATTGTGCTAGAAATTCATCCTCACTCAGATAAGGCATACAAGGCACAGGCTCCACAAAAATGCTGTTTGATCCTTAGCCAAATATTCTGTACCACAGCCATTATCTCTCAACTTCCACACAATAAAACTGAAGGGTAGGAAACTTTGCGTGCTAACTCTTGCACATCATTCCTGGCATATTTGGGATGAGGTGCTTAAAATGATTCCAAAATGTCTGCTTGAAATGCTTTTTTTTTTTTTTTTTTGGACATGTGTATTAACTGGAAAAGACTATTGAAGGAGGGCTCACGTGGATCAGGTAGCAGCAATCTGCTTACACTATCTCCTGTGCTCAAACTGACTGGCTCACATGTAATCTATCTGCTCTCTAATCTTTATCTTTCATAATTCTTTTACACTGTGTCTAGAGACTGCAAGTAATTAACATCAGGTACTTACCTGCCATCAGGACATTTGCAGTTTCACCCAAGAGGCATCATTCAGGAGGCATCAGAGCTTTCATAAGCTACGTGTAAGTTAAAATCAAATTATTGGGCAGCTGATGAGCAGAACAAAAAGAAATGAGCAGAGGAATCAGGTAATGAATTTACAGCAATACAGTTTATAATATAAACAAGCCACATGACTGGGAGAGAGTCATTTTAAAAGGCTTAAATGTGAAATCAATCCTTTCTTGCACTGAAACATTCTCAACCTGTTTCTTTCTTCTATTAGAAAACTTTGTTAAGTGACTAAAAAAAACCAAAAAAACAAAATAAATGAATTTGAAACCTCCCAACAACAACTGCACATAATTTCTGTTATGGCTTCTGTACGGCCTTGGAAACACCATTACAGATACCCTAATCTTGTAGGGTTTATATCAGGAATTGTTTTTTTCCCCTTATTTTTCATTATGAAGGCAAAAAGTTAGAACCAGGAAAGATGTCCACGTTAGAGCTAATAATGAAAGATGTCAGAAAGTGCTTTTAGAATGTGGCTTAAATCTGCTGTTGTGAGTGAACATACCCCAAAGCTGCATGCACTATACTGAAAAATGGCAATCCTCTAAAATTACATAGAATCATGGAATCATAGAATGGTCTAGGCCAGAAGGGATCTCCAAAGCTCATCCTGCCTGACCTCCCCACAGTCAGCAGGGACATCTCCAGCTAGATCATGTTGCTCAGGGCCTCACTGAGCCTCACCTTGAATATCTCCACCACTTCCCTGGGCAACCTGTTTCAGTGGTCCCCCACCCTCATAATAAGAATTTGCTCCTGATATCCAATCTCAATCATCTGCTCTGCTCTAGTTTGGAGCCATTGCCCCTGGTCCTGTCCCTGCAGGCCTTTGCAAACAGTCTCTCTGCAGCCTTCTTGTAGCCCCCTTCAGGTACTGGCAGGTTGCTGTTAGGTCTGCCTGGAGCCTTCTCTTCTCCAGGCTGAACACCCCCAGCTCCCTCAGCCTGTCCTCATAGCAGAGCTGCTCCAACCCCCTGAGCATTTTCGTGGTCCTTCTCTGGACCCTCTCCATCAGGTCCTTCTTGTTCCCATATTGAGGACTCCAGACCTAGACACAATAGTGGTGAGGTCTCACCAGAGCAAAGTGGCAATCATTATGAAAAATTAGTTGTCTCATCCCTCCAAGATGATAATATGGTAGCAGTTAGTGAAAAGAATCTGCTTCACCTAGACCCTAAGGACAACATTATCCTCCCTCAGGTCAGGGTATAGATCAAGTCTCAAAACCATCTCTGCTGCTCTTTCCAAGCAGATGCTCCTGAGGCAAAGGGAGTTACTTTTCTAGAGAGCAGCTGTTATCCTCAAATGTGAACCATCTGAATTCTTAGCTGGGAAATCTTCATGAAAAAAATCTTTGCAATTACTTCGCATAGCAGACAGAATGAGTGGGTTTTGCTACTCTGCTCCTTGCTGATTTGTCTCCCATGGCCTTGGATGCTGCACTGTCTCGATGTCTATATACAGCAGGTCTCCTTTCTTCTTCTTCCTCCCCTCCCCTCCCCTCCCCTCCCCTCCCCTCCCCTCCCCTCCCCTCCCCTCCCCTCCCCTCCCCTCCCCTCCCCTCCCCTCCCCTCCCCTCCCCTCCCCTCCCCTCCCTCCCTTCCCTTCCCTTCCCTCCCCTCCCTCCCTTCCCCTCCCCTCCCCTCCCTCCCCTCCCTCCCCTCCCCTCCCTCCCCTCCCTTCCCTTCCCTTCCCTTCCCTTCCCTTCCCTTCCCTTCCCTTCCCTTCCCTTCCCTTCCCTTCCCTTCCCTTCCCTTCCCTTCCCTTCCCTTCCCTTCCCTTCCCTTCCCTTCCCTTCCCTTCCCTTCCCTTCCCTTCCCTTCCCTTCCCTTCCCTTCCCTTGCCAGTGGACACCCTGAGATGAATTGGTTGCTCCCATGTATGTGGTCAGTGTTACTTGTTCTTGGATATTCAGGATGGATACATTAGGATGACAAGTATCTTATAGGACCTCGGGGAGGGAGGAAGCTGGAAGTCAGGTAAAACTCACCATTATTTCCTGAAGAGAACCTTGTGACAGATCTCCATCAGTGATGAGAAGAGTTTAGAAATCTCCAAAACCTATCTTAAGCCACCTCCAGATATCTTGGAAATCTGAAAACACTGTGAAGTGCTTCTGAATTTTGTGTGACCTTTGATCTCATTTTCAGTTCTTCAGCACACAAAAAGTGGTGTTGTTTTCAGTATCTCAGCACTTTCAGTGATAGCTGAGAGGTTGGTTTCTTTCTTTTTTTTTTTTGTCATAAATTATTAAGCATGCTCTGTACAGCAGGATGAGATATGCCTCAGATTTGGAATTACATTTAATATTGTCACAACTGCTTTGTTTGTCCCAACCATCCATCATCTTATTTAGGTGAACAGTAGCTTTGGGCAAACTCTTCCTGAATGTTTTGTGCTGAGACTGGGAGCTGAAGTGTTGCTCCCTTGCTTGTCTACGTGCCTGAGACTGAAGGCAGAGCTTAGATGCCACACAAGGTCTAGCCAATGACTTTGGAAGCAGAGTTACACACTGATTTGTATGAATTTCATTCACAACAGCACAGAAATGATGTGGGCTAGAACAGAGGGAAGCAGTTACCCAGCAGAACTTCAAACTTTTTCTTTGATCTTGCAATTGCTCAAAGACCATGTCTCTTGCAGGGTAGCACTTCAGAAATAGGATGAAAAGAGCATTTTAATGGGAAGAGGTCCATATCATAAATGGACCATTTTACCCCTCTGACCTGACATACACATTTCTGAAGATGAATGACCTTCACAGGTAGAATGTACTGGGTGCCAAAATCCTTTTCATAGAACTGGGAAGACACATAGCAGGGAAAAAAAATGACTGTGAATAAAACATAACAACTGGACTCAAAAGACTCCCTCAAGTAATTGCACCTGAGGATTATGAGCACAAACTAGGAGAGCACAAGCTGCATTTACTGTCCTTGTTATAAAAACAGGACAATAAACACTCCTAGAATCATAGAATCAAGAAGGCTGGAAGAGACCTCAAGGATCATCAAGTCCAACCTGTCACCCTACACCTCATGCCTATCTAAACCATGGCACCAAGTGCCACGTCCAATCCCCTCTTGAACACCTCCAGGGATGGTGACTCCACCACCTCCCTGGGCAGCACATTCCAATGGCCAACCACTCTCTCTGTGAAGAACTTTCTCCTCACCTCCAGCCTAAACCTCCCCTGGCGCAGCTTGAGACTGTGTCCTCTTGTTCTGGTGCTGGTTGCCTGGGAGAAGAGACCAACCCCCTCCTGGCTACAACCTCCCTTCAGGTAGTTGTAGACAGCAATGAGGTCTCCCCTGAGCCTCCTCTTCTCCAGGCTAAACAGTCCCAGCTCCCTCAGCCTCTCCTCATAGGGCTTGTGCTCAAGGCCTCTCCCCAGCCTCGTTGCCCTTCTCTGGACATGCTCCAGCAATTCAACATCTTTCCTAAACTGAGGGGCCCAGAACTGGACACAGTACTCAAGGTGTGGCCTAACCAGTGCTGTGTACAGGGGTACAATGACCTCCCTGCTCCTGCTGGCCACACTATGCCTGATGCAGGCCAGGATGCCATTGGCTCTCTTGGCCACCTGGGCACACTGCTGGCTCATGTTCAGCTGCTGTCAACCAGTACCCCCAGGTCCCTTTCCACCTGGCTGCTCTCAGCCACTCTGACCCCAGCCTGTAGCTCTGCATGGGGTTGGTGTGGCCAAAGTGCAGCACCTGGCACTTGGATTTGTTGAATGCCATCCTGTTGGACTCTGCCCATCTGTCCAGCCTGTCAAGGTCCCTCTGCAGAGCCCTTCTACCTTCTAACAGATCAACTCCTGCCTCCAGCTTGGTGTCATCTGCAAATTTACTGATGATGGACTCAATCCCCTCATCCAGATCATCAATAAAGAGATTGAACAGGATGGGGCCCAGCACTGATCCCTGGGGGACACCACTAGTGACAGGCTGCCAGCTGGATGTGGCACCATTCACCACCACTCTCTGGGCTCTGCCCTCCAGCCAGTTCCTAACCCAGCACACAGTGCTGCTGTCCAAGCCACAGGCTGACCAGCTTGGCCAGGAGTTTGCTGTGGGGGACAGTGTCAAAGGCCTTGCTGAAGTCCAGGTAGACTACATCCACAGCCTTTCCCACGTCCACCAGGCTGGTCACCTGATCATAGAAGGAGATCAGGTTGGTGAGGCAGGACCTGCCCTTCCTAAATCCATGTTGGCTGGGCCTGATTCCTTGGCCATCCTTCAGGTATGCAGTGATTGCCCCCAAGACAATCTGCTCCATGATTTTCCCTGGCACTGAGGTCAGGCTGACAGGCCTGTAGTTCCCAGGTTCTTCTGTTCTGTCCCTTCTTGTGGATGGGTGTCACATTGGCCAGTTTCCAGTCTTCTGGGACCTCTCCAGTGAGCCAGGAGTGGTGGAAAATGATGGAGAGAGGCTTGGCCAGCTCATCTGCCAGCTCTTTCAGCACCCTAGGATGAATCCCATCAGGTCCCATGGACTTGTGAATATCCAAGTGACTCAACAAGTCTCGAACTAATTCCACATGGATTTCAGGAGTACAACACTGCTCCTTGACCCCATCAACCAGCTCAGGAGGCCAGTTATCCTGAAGTCCTCCTGCCTTACTGTTGAAAATGGAGGCAAAGAAGGTATTTAGAATCTCAGCCTTCTCCTCATCCTTAGTTACAATGTTACCCTCCACGTCCAATAAGGAGTGGAGGCTCCTCTTGCCCCTCTTTTTAGCATTAATATATTTATAAAAATGCTTTTTGTTGTCCTTCACAGAAGCGGCCAGTTTAATTTCTAACTGTGCTTTTGCCTCTCTAATTTTTCTTCTACATGATCTAACAACATCCTTAAACATATCACTAGTTGCCTCCCCCCCTTTCCAAAGGCGATAAACCCTCTTTTTTTCCCTTAAATCCTTCAGGAGCTGCTTGCTCATCCAGGCCAGTCATCTTCCCCGCCGGCTCGTCTTACGGCATGTGGGAACTGCCAGTTCCTGTGCCTTTAGGAGCTCCTGTTTGAAGTAGGTCCAACCATCCTGGACCCCTTTCTTCTTAAGGGCTGTTACCCAGGGAACTTTCCGAATAAGTTGCCTGAACAACCTGAAGTTTGCCCTCTGGAAGTCCAAAGTGAGGGTTCTGTTACTGCTCCTCCCTATTTCCCTGCATATTGAAAACTCCACTATCTCATGGTCGCTGCACCCTAGACAGCCTCCAACCATCACATCTCCCACCAGCCCTTCTCTATTTGAGAACAGCAGATCAAGCAGAGCCTTGCCCCTGGTAGGTTCACCTAAGAGCTGCATCAGGAAGTTGTCATCCATGCACTCTAGGAACCTTCTGGACTGTCTCCTCTCTGCTGAATTAAGTTCCCAGCAGATGTCTGGTAGGTTAAAGTCCCCCACAAGGACAAGGTCTGATGATCTTGAGACAGCTTCCAGCTGCTTATAGAATATCTCGTCCTGGTTGGGTGGTCTATAACAGACTCCAACCAGGATGTCAGTTTTGTGTGGCCTCCCTCTGATTTTAACCCACAAGCATTCAACCCTTTCTTCTGCAACCTCAAGTTCTGAGGCACCAAAGGATTCCCTAATATACAGGGCCACCCCTCCTCCTCTTCTCCCTTGCCTGTCTCTCCTAAAGAGCTTATAACCCCCCAGTGTAGTACTCCAGTTGTGTTATGAAGTTATGATTTAGTCAAAGAAAAGTAGATTTTCATCAGACAAGTGGCTGGAATGCAGCTGGACTTCTGCCTTTAAGGGCACTGCACCTCCTGCTCCTGCCTTGAGGGTCAGAGTGCTTCAACCCAGCTAGGAATGCATTGGTAGGATTAGAGGATGAGCTGGAAGGTGGTTTTCAACCCATAAAGAGAATCATCACAGAATCCTAGAATCACAGAACTGTTTTGGTTGGAAAAGACCTTTAAGATCATCAGATCCAACCATTAACCCAGCACTGCCAGGTCACCACTCAACCATGTCCTTCAGCACCACATCTGCATGGCTTTTAGACCCCTACAGGGGTGGGGACTCCACCACTTCTCTGGGCATCATGGCATTTCTCAACCTCTTTATGGAAACAGATTGGGGCACTTTAAAGAGTTTTACCTCTGCACTGGTGTTTTGAGAGCTGGAAGCCTATTGCCAGGTTTCATTGAGCAGTGATCTGATCTAGTCCTGACTGTTTCACAGTCCCAGGGAATTGCTAGCAGGCAATCACTATGCTGAAAGTGAGCACTAACATTCAAGGTTTACCCTCCTTACATAATATCATACAGTACAAATCAATTTTCTCAGAGAGTAAATTTTGTGGTCTGGAGCAGAGGCAGCCCCATGGTGTATTTCTTATTCTACAGATGTGCCTCCTGCTCACAGCTGGGTACAAATGAGGAGAGTGCATTATGCTAGGATTAGCAGGAGCTGAGATAGATGGAAGGATGCTAAACCCTGCAGCCCACACACTGAAAAACTCACAAGGTCAGTGCTCAGAAAATGCAGTTCTCCCTCTCCTTAAAATTCAAGTAAGAATATTCCTATCATTAAAGCTTCTTAAATTATGATGCTTGGAAAACCTTGAGCAGGTAGGAGAGTTGGGGAGCTTGATCTCTGTGGAGTGATAGATGACAGCAAATAAAGCTTGGTCCAGTATTAATGCAACTGGTTCATCACATGTTTTTTTTTTTTTTTTTCTTTTAAGTTCTTCCTTCTCAAGCTCTGAAATCAGCTGAATGAGGCTTACCACAGCTCCTCAAAGATCAAGGACACCTACAACAAAACCTTTGTGAGAACACAATCATTCACACTTGGTTTGGAGGCAACTGCTAAACTTCCTTTTTCTCCCACTCAGAAGTCCTCCTCTCCAAATAGCAGAACTACCTCCTCTGTACCTCTCAGATCCCAAGGATGTGCTCCTTCTTGGAGTGCTTTTTCCAGGTCTAACTACTGGCCATGTGGCCAACACAGGGTATTGCTGTGCATGAAGAAAAGGCTAGCTTAGAAAAGGATGCAATGAAATCAGTGAATTTGGGCTAAAGGAAAGAGTGGGATGCAAACATTCACCTATAACCTGTAGTCCCTTACAAAAAAACCCCAGGACAGCTGCTCCCAGCATGGTTTTAGTATGTAATGAATTTGCTTTTGTGCTTAGAACTCTTTTCCTGGGGTGTTTGCTCTGATGCTACAGGGGAAGGCTGCTGAGCAGCACTTACAAGCAGCCTCTGTACAGCCCTGAATTATGGCTTAGGCTGTTCTGCAAATAACACCCACCCCCCAGAAGACCCCAAAACACCAAACAAATGCCTGATTGCAAACAGCATGAAAATGTCAAAATCTTCTAGTATAATCAAATCAGAATCAGTTTCCTTCAGAACAAGGGATATGTTTCACCAGGGCTGCTCTTAAGCCATAATTTTCAGCTTTCAGCATTTACCTGTGTTAGCATTTGAGTCTCCAAAGGAACACAATGAACACAGTTTCAGCTTGGGTTTGTTTTGTACTCTGCAAAAGAGCAGACAAAAAAAAAAAAAAAAAACCAACACAAGGAAAAGGCTCCATTTCACTCAAGCTTTCATGAAATAAACACAAAGGAATAACAAGGCAACAACAGCAAAAAAAATAAAATCAAGTTTGGACTGAGTCTGAATCAGGAGGAACTATTGACAAAGTCAGGAATAACTAAAAATTGAAGATTAAGATGGGTATTTTCCTTTCACTTTCTATAGAGGCCTGTCTGCCTTGAATGGAGCATGATTTTATTAAATAACAAATTTGGTGAAATGCAGTTCTGGAGGCAAAATCTGACATATTTTCAAATTCATAGCCCTGTACAAAACAGATTAGGTCATTTGGTGGCTGGCTGGTTGGGTGGTTTTTTTTTTTTTGTTGTTGTTGCTCTTTTTTTTTCTCTGTCTTGTTCAGGATATGTTCTTAAAGGTTAATCTCAATCTATTAAAGTTTTCTCATGACCTTTAGTGGGTTTTGGAGCAGTTGTAGGAAGGTGACAAAACCCCTTCCTGTAACTCATTTATTTTTAAAGTCTTCTGTTAAATCTCTCCCATTTTTGAAAGGATTCTAGTCCAACAACACAAAAAATAGTTCAATAAGACTAAATTTTGCTTCATTAAAGCAAAATCATGGGAGCAATCTCATAACATTTCACCCTTACTGTGTTTAAAAAACAGGTGGAGGAACACAAACTGAGTGAAAATTGGATTAAAACAGTCCAAAGAATCACAGATTCACAGAATGGTGAGGGCTGGAAGGGATCTCTGGAGATCTTCTAGTCCAAGGCCCTGCTAAAGCAGGCTCACCCAACATAGGTTGTACAGCATCATGTTCAGTGTCCTTCTCTGTCCCTGAGCAGCCTGTCCCACTGCTCTGTCACCCTCAAAGTAAAGATTTTTTTCCTTATTTTCAAATTAATCTTCCTGGGTTCCAGTTTATGCCTGATGCTCTCCTTGTCCTGCTGTTGGGCACTGTTGAAAAGAGTCTGGACCCAACCTCTTGCCACCCACCCTTTGGCTTTTGGTCAGCATTGAGATGATCCCCTCCTAGTCTTCTTGATAATGGCAGAAGACATCTTGAGAGCAGCAATCAGAGCACATTCATAGACTCAGGAAGGTGAGGATAGCAAATTTCCCCTGCTGAGGTGCAAATGACAGTCCCTTCCAGACAAATGACAGCCTGACAGCCCTGAAACAAGGAGTACAGATGGGTGGAAATGACACCTCTGAAGGCTAAAATGTACAAAATAATTCATTGCCCATATTTTGTGCCCAGACTTCTCCTTGTTTAGAAGGGTGAAACAAGTGGCTTTTTCAGATGAGTGAAAGTGTTGGCTGGTAATGAAGAGAATTGGTTGCTAGACTCCTGCTTGGAGGCAGGTTTTTTTCAATGTACTGGCAAGCAAATTATTTTATGCTTTTCTTTTCTTTGAACTACCTCCCAATTATTTCATGGGGGTATTTTAAAGTTCCTTTGCTCCGTTCTGTGTAGTCATCAACTGAAATTCACCATGACTTCACTCCAGGGTAAAGCTGGCCTTTTGTTTCCAAAGCACTCTAGGATCCTTACTCACAGTGTTTCAAAATACTAAATAAATAATGAATCTCCCATTCTAAATCATTACAAAACTGATCACCCAGTGAATCACTCTGCTTTCATCTGAGAGCTCCTGTTGAAAAAATGTGTCATAACAGTATTTATTATGACCTCTGTAAAAGTAATTCAAACCAAACCAAACCAAACCAGACTTTGGAAAAATTCATAAGCAACATGTGAAGTTAAGTAGATTTAGTTTTATTCCAATTATGAGATTTTTTTATTCCAATTATGAGATTTTTTAATTACAATTAGGAGATTTATTACAATTATGAGATAGTACTGGTAGCCAGTTTTATTGAAAATGCTGCATATATCATGGAAAGCCTTCACAGGCTCTACAAAACACATTTGGAGACATAACATGGGACAGCAAAGGAAGAAATCTTTTCACAGTGAAGGAGAGATGATCATTACTAAAGATAAGGATTGTTTCTGCTGTCAGCAACATTCTTCTCTTCTTCTCTTTGCTGTCAAGAATCTATATGCAATTTGCTCAATCCAGGGCAGACTGAAGTCTGGCTTGCTCAGAGGATGCAGGAATCCATCTGTTTATATTGCTTAGAGTGCTGCAAGACAGTGTTTTTTTCACTTCAGAACCTCAGAATTGACTCTTCAATGTCTTATTTTCTTAGTTTTACCAACATTCAGATGTTGTGTTGGACTCAAATGGTTCAGTCAAGGTGCATTTAAAACTCTGCACTTATAGAATTATAGAATCATAGAATCAGTCAGGGTTGGAAGGGACCACAAGGATCATCCAGTTCCAACCTCCCTGCCATGGGCAGGGACACCTCACACTACATCAGACTGGCCAGAGCCTCATCCAGCCTGGCTGCAAACACCTCCAGGGATGGAGCCTCAACCACCTCCCTGGACAACCCATTCCAGGCTCTCACCACTCTCATGGGGAAGAACTTCTTCCTCACGTCCAACCTCAGTTAAAAGTCTGCCCCTGCCAAATTGCTGAGGCCAAAAGAATTGTGAAAGTTGGCTTGGAACCTGATTTTATTTGCATGTCACCTTTGTTTTACTGGAACATCACCTAATACATATCAGTCAAGATCAATGAATAGGAACTTTTGAGATCTGCAGTGCTCACAAGACAGATATCTCTTGGAACAAGCAGATTTTGGACTCTCAGCAGCAGGAATTAATTATCCATAAAACAGTGAGTCCAGATTAATGTGACTTTGGGGCAGTACTTTGACAAATATTTGATCTAATCACAGCAGCAGGAGATTTTAATTTGCTTCTACATCAACAAGGATGGCACATAATGTTCCCCAGTCAGCAAGTATCCTTCTCTTCAAAATCTCTGAAAAGTTGGCAATGTGAAGAAGGTATTAAGACCTCTGTCCATCAGTATGCCTACTGCAGGCTCTTCTCTTTCTGTTCTCTCTTTCTTTCTCTTATATCCCCTGGAAGAGTTAAGTTTCCAAAAGAACTGCTCACCTTTTCTTCTTTGTTCATGTCATCCTGAACACAAAAGTCTCATGCTCTTCAGCAGTGACACCTTTCATTACAATAAGCGGAAAGTACAATCAGAGTGACAGAGGGACACAGTGACTTGGAACATATTGTTTTGAGTTGGCAGGGAAAGGATGCTGTGATGAAATTGTGAGATGCATCAGCTGTGGCTGATGTGAGTGAAGTGAGTGGAGAGGCAGGATGAATTGCTGAAAAATACATCCCACATGGCTTCCAGAAGCGTGTGTGTTTCTCTTAGGCACTTAGGCACTGCACACCTCTCTTTCAAGGAGAGAATTCTCCCCCACTTTACACCCAAATCAAGTCTATTGCCTCTCTCCTAGTCCTTTTTACTCTTTTCCCACCTCTCAGCCTCTCAAGATAACCTATTAACATCAAGAGGGTGTGCATTACCCTTAATGGCATGTTACAAATGGCCCTTGATAGAGGGATGATATTAATTAGTTTTTCAACATAAAGCAGCTGGGGAAACACTTAAATTCAATACTTTGCTAATATTCTGTGTATCAACATTTAAATCTTTATCGATAGCTGGATTAATTCTTATTAGTAAACTTTGTAGGGCAGGTCTCCATGGCAATTGAGTCCAGTCAGAAGATTAGTGCCTAACATTTAAGGAGAGCTCGTTGCTTACTCAATAAATTGAACTATCCATCATGTTGCTGAACTTGGGCCCAATGGGCGTTAGAAAGACATCATAGCAATTTGTACAAAGTTCAGTGAGAGGTATCTATGTTGTCTCTAAATAAATGGAAGGTTCAGCATGCAACTAAATATTTCAGGTGCTTGCCTATGATTATCTTCTTTATTATTCATTTCCCCTGATGTTTTTAAGCCCTTCTTCCTCTCCCATGGCTCTGCTCAGCAAAGGTTTTCGTACACCTTCCAGTGACAACCAGGAGCTCTGTGGTTCCTGTTCTGCAGAAAACAACTGCTTAAAATGGGGCAATTAAGTTATTTGATTCAGAGGACCCATAATATTCTTGTTGGATGCTAAAATTCCACAGTTCCTGATCTTCATTTAATTTTATCTGCAATGAAAAAAATAGGAGAAGAAGAAAGGCATTTAAAACATTGTTTCTCCTTTCCCTTCCCATCTTGCAATGGTATTTTTCTGTCAAACTGTTTAACCAAAGGCTCAGGCACTGCATGGTCTCTCTGGATGCAGAACTGCCCATCTCTTTCTTTCTGAAATTGCTTTTCAAGGGAAGATCATGAGAATGGCATCTCTCTTGGGAGCATCTCAGTGGACAAACATCATGCAGACTCAGATAAATGCAAGTTGTTTAATAAACCAAGCTTTTCTGTATGGGAAACAAGATGATGAATAGGTATTTTGACATAGTTTGAGAATATTGGCTGGGGCAGACTCATGAATACATCAAACATTGCTAGGCTGCTGGTAAGTGGCTAACAAATGCCACCACAGTTTAAGAACAGAAATGTCATCAGGACCAAAGCAAGAGAGTCAGCAGCCCAACAGGCTTAATAAAGGAGAAATGATGTCATCTGTGTTTTCAAAAGTAGCCACACTTTCTAGATGATAAAGCAACATCAAATGTCAGAAATCTTCTTCTCAACAACATGACTCATGTGCTCTTTTCCCCACATCCTACACAACTGCCATGTGTTTACAATGAGCTGTGAACTGCCCTTCAGGTACTTATCTCTGCTAGATCTTTCAATGCTTGCCTCTGAAGTGTTCAATCAAAGAGAATTATAGGAACAGGTGAATAAAAAAATATATCAACAAGTAAAGAGTCAAGACCTAGACTGGTCTTCCCAGAACAGGTACTCATGCATGACAGCTTCCATGTCCATCCAGCCATGAGAACTTATTGGTCAGGCAGCTCTCAGCATGGGCCCAGAATCTGAGAGGATGTAGCTCTTTTCAAGGCTATCACACAGTTCTGAAAACAGACAACGTGAGAGTCACTAACAGTTTTCCTTCTCATCTCCCAAGAGAACTTTTGGCAACCTCTTTACAAAGCTACTTGTGGAACAGAAACTTTGGGAGCTCCAACTTTCTGCTTGAACCTGAGGATGGTCACAGTGCTCTAGTTTGGGTCGAGATCCTCGTTTTGGGAACCTTTCCTGCAGCCTCAGAGATCCACACCAGTCCAGCTTCTCATTCTTGTAGGTACAGTGGAGTGTCCGAGTCCTTGGCAGTGTTTGGTTAATGATTGGACTTGATGATCTGAAAGGCTTTTTTCCCTACCAAAACAATTCTATGATGTGCATGTTGAATCAAACATTTAACCTCAAGGTTTTAAAATTTAAGATTAAAATTTGAGAATTTTGAAGAAAAGAAGAGCTTGAAGATGAAGAAGATAGCAAACTGAATTCAGTGTTATCATGGTTTAAATTACTGATGGTGCATCTTCTGTCTTCAATGCCATTAATAGCTTGATTTTGGTTTGGGTTTGGGTTTGGGTTTGCGTTTGGGTTTGCTTTGGGTTTGGGTTTGGTTTTGTTGGTTTTAGTTTGGGTTTGGTTTTGGTTTTGGGTTTGGTTTTGGGTTTGGTTTTGGTTTTGGTTTGTGTTTGGTTTTGTTGGTTTTGGTTTGGTTTTGGTTTTGGTTTTGGTTTGGGTTTTGGTTTGGGTTTGGGTTTGGTTTTGTTGGTTTGGTTTGGGTTTGGTTTTGGTTTTGTTTTTTGTTTTTCATTCAGTCCCAGATGTGCAGAAAACTCCAGCACCTTCCTGAGCTTTTGTAAAAAGAGAAATACATCAAAACAATTTCCTTGGTACTGGGGCAAGTCAGAAGCAGTCATTAGGACTTGGGTGTTTATGCCAAGAGATGTAATGTGAGAAATTGTGGTCATCTGCTCTCTGTAACCTCCTAAAGGGATATACAGGTAGCTAGAATATTCTCTTTGCACATTTAAATCCCCTCCTGCAAGCAAAATGTCCTAAGTTTCCCAAAAGCTTGAACAATTCCATGCTTCTTCTGGGTGCTCAGTATGTGGAAACACCTCTGGGTTTGTCAGAAGCTGGTTTGTGGAGAGTGAATCAGTATTCCCTTTGCCTGACCATTTAAAAGATATCTGATACCATGAGATTTGTGTTTGTTTTTTAACAGGAAAATTAAGTGAAACTCAAACCTTTTACTCCTAACAAAATTCAGTACAAGCCAATAGAAATTGTGATTTTAGCTTTTCTTTTTTTTGCCCAGGTGTATTGACTCATGCTGCCAAGCAAGTTTAGCATGCTCTATTAATAAAGCTTTTATTAAGAATCCAGGATATTTAATCATTAATCTTTTTGGACAGTCAACCTAATTTAGAATCTATCATCCCTCCTTTCAGGAGATTTTTCCTGGCAGAGCTCAAACATTGAAGGCTCCACAGGACAAATAAATTAACCTGTTACAGCAGTGGTCCTTATGAGAAGGATGTTAACACACAGGTTGTTTATGGCTGTTGGACAGGTAGTTGTCATCTGAGAGCATGCAGACATCCTTTTGTTGCTGTATTCTGAAATAATTCTCTCAGCTCTACTCAATGCAAACAGATGTTGAAAGAGGAGGATTTAGAGAAGGAATTAATGCAACAGAAAGAGGTTAGAGAAAGCCATGGTGTTTCTTACAGTTCTTAGCCTAAAGCCTTAGTCTAAAGAATTTTCCAGGCTGAAATCTTTCCAATTTCCTCACCTCAGTGCTGCCTGTGCCCCATAACTCATCTACCCCTTCAGAAGGGCAGATCCTGGTAGCTTCAGTATGTTATATTGATCTCAGTGGCACAGATACAAGCTATTATTTTATACTACACTATCCACTAATAGCCATGAAATAATTGGCTGTGTGAAAGCTCTTCACTTTGTGCCAAATGCTGTGATCAGAGTTGGACAGATGTGGCCTCTAATGCTTGGGGAGCTGAGACCTTCTTTTATTACATGATTCAGCTTGCAGATTCAGGTGCTGAAATTTAGTTGTTGGCATGTGAGACAGATGTCTAACCCCTACTATCATCAATCTAGCCAATAGATGTCTCCAGATGAGCAGATGTGTAATCTCCTATTAGAGTCTACTGAAAGCTAGTCAGTGCAGTTAGTGGAGCCCAGAGTGTAATTTAAATCATGCTAAGTAGATTCCTAGGGATTGATTGAGTTGCCTGAAGATAAACATTTAGTGACATTTGGGGAGCTTGGGGTTATTTTGATTTGCTTCCAGCTGCCCCAGAAGATTGGAGCACTCTTAAATCTTGGCTCACTTCTGCCACCCTTGTGCAGATATCTTGCATCTCCTAGAGATACAAGATGAAAAAAATAAACCCCTGTTTGGTGATCAAATCCCATCCCTACATTTTGTCAACCTTAAAGACTCAATTCACATGAAACTCTCTCTATCAAACATATTTTTCACCTTGAACTGAAATGCAGGAAAGATGCATTGCAGCCTAGGAGAACTCAGCAGCACTTTCTGTTCATCATTTGCTTATTACTCCTAAAACAGCTGTGGATGGGGAAATGAAGAAGAGACACAGGAGAGCAGGACACAGGATCAGAGGATGTTAGGGGCTAGAAGAGACCTCTGTAGATCATCGAGTCCAACTCCCCTGCCAGAGCAGGACCATAAAATCCAGCACAGGTCACACAGGAACACATCCAGATGGGTCTTGAAAGTCTCCAGAAAAGGAGAAGTGATCACATTTTTTTATCACAGTCACCCAGTGTCTTCCCATGAAGCAGGGGCACTGCTTTGCCATCACAATATGCTCCACTAAAAGATAACTATAGAGTTTTTTAGCTATATCTGTGTTTAAAATCATTCAAAACAAAACAAACTATAGCAGATCTACAACAACCAGGCTCCCCCTTTGAATGATACACTTAAAAAGAGAGATCAAGGTGTTTGGGAAAGACTAAAGCAAAAGAAAAGCTTTTTTTTTTTTTTTTCCCTGAAAAATCTTGATCTTTTGGGATATTTCCAAGTCCTCTTCTTTGAAATACAGAATCACAGGAAAAAAGAATTTTCTTTTCTTATGCATTGTCATACTCCTGAGTATGATTGCTCCTTTCCTTTCAGGTAAAAATCTAACCAGGTAAGGGGCTGAATTTGGAATGGGCTGCCCAGGGACGTGGTGGAGTCACCATCCCTGGAGGTATTTAAAGGATGTGTGGATATTGTTGCTAAGGATGGACATGGTTTAGTGGTAGCACCTGAGCATTAGTGGTGGGATTGTGAGCTCTAGGTGAGTGGCTGGACTTGATCTCAAAAGTCTCTTTCAACCTCAGCAGTTCAAAGATTCTATGAATTTATTTGGCCACAGGCTATGGAGTGTTCAGTCAGCTGTTTGCAGTAGATTTATGGCATGGGACTGGGACTCAACACTGAAATTTTGTTTATGGAATATTTTACTGCAAAACTCACTTAAAGATTAATTGCCCAGACTGGTTTGTAGGTTTGAATGCTCACAGCACCTGCATAAAGGTGGTCTGTGTTTTGAAAGAGCCTTAGGAACAATCAAATCCCCACCTTAGTTTTTGCTGTGTCCTTGTCATGACTCCATAGGCCTTGAGGATAAGAAGGAACAAGCAGACAGAAGACTGATTTTTCAAAAATTGCTGAGATCTGTTGTGGCAAAACCTATCTCACAATTTTACAGGTAAACTGAGCTGCTGCTTCTGCACATGCTTCTTTCCTTGCTTTGGGGCAAAAAGTGTTTGCTTTCCCTTACCCTAATACTTCTCTGCTCTCTGTATAGAACTAGCTAAGAGCATGTTTACCCCAGGCTTTCACAGGATTGTTCACTTTAATCTGTAGAATCATGAAAAAGAAAACCAAAAGGGGTACTTTCTGCCAGGAAAAGCAAAAAACCTTTCGCAACCATGAGATGCTGAGGAGCTTTGTGTGAATTGCAATTATGTAAGGCAGATTATGCCTCCAACTCCCTGGAATCTCCAACCAGATGCCACATCTCTTGTTTGTTCACCTGCAACAAGGGCACCTCTAGGAGTGACCACCATTGAGTCTATGTCTCCAGTAATGGTCACTCCACTGAATTACTCTCAAGCAGCAACAAAGCTAAGGCATTAAAAGAGTGGTTAAGGTTAAGGTGGCAGGCAATGGTTCCCTTAACAAAACAGTGACATCAGCAAGGAATGACACTTGCTCTTAGTCCTTGTTAGAGTTCCCTTCTGCATCTACAATGAACCAGAAGATGAGACTTTGTTTGTATTCATCAGAGTCCTAATGCTTGTGAAAATAGAAAAAAGAAAAAGAATCACAGAAAAACCACAACTGTTTACATTTTGCTGTGTCTCACTGTCCTCTTTGCAAGGCAATTAAAACTGTTGTTCCTTTCGACCACACCTATTGCCAGGGAAGGCTTTAATGCACCAGGCAAGTCCCAGGATGTGAAATAACCTTAAATGTAATGTCACAGATCAACAGCTTTTCACTGGAAGGTTTCTATTTTGAAGTTGCAAATTGAACCTCTTGGGTCCCTGTTTACTTTATCCAGAACCTACCACAATGGTGATCATGGATGAAGTAGGAGATGATTAATAACATTCAATGGATGACAAAACAGAGATGAAGTTACTGTATCAAGGAATAGTTTCTCACAACAGGTTGTGTGTTTTACCTGAAGAAATCAGGAAAGTGCTAACTTTTGAGATCTCCAGAAACAGAATACAGATGAGACCCACTCATGGTCTTATTTAGAGGAACTGGCTGCCCTGGGCTTCTTGGGTGGTGGATTGTTTGTGGGGCAGCATGTTTCACACCAGGCTGAATCTCTGACTTTGTTGAACTCCAGTTGTGATTTTACAGCATTCAGTAACAGCAGGCTTCAATGGATATAAGTCCAAGCTGATCATATTCAGTTCCCTTAGGTGGTAGATAAAATCAGGTCCTGCTGGAGTATGTGGAATTAAAAGAGGGATGAATGAAATATCTGGGGAATGATTCTGCTGTGATAACATAGATAAGTGTGGTGCATCTCAACTTGTTGGGGCTTCCTAGTGCTGTGAGTGGGGCCTAGAGCACAGTTCTTTCTATCTTAAGATGTACATCCAAAATAGCCTCACTGAGTTGCATCCTGGGGGTTTATTTTCCTTTCCATTGACTGACTACAGAGGAGACTGGTGATTGCTTCCCAGTTAAACCTCGATTACAGCTGGGGAACGAAACACGAGTCGAATCCAACCACTCTCATCAGCATGCTTTAAGTAATCAAAGGAGATGAGTAAGCACATCATCAGAATAGATTATCTGGATCTGACCTTTACTCCTCTCCACTCAGTGTGCATGAAACCCAGGCCCTGACAAGCATGGAGAGCAGGCAGGTTAAAAGACTTTTTGTTGACTCCTCTGATTCCTCTGCAAGTTCATGAATACCTCTTGGGTGTTGCAGTAAGAGGTGTGACTGCTGACTGATGATTTGACAACAGTGAGCAGAAACCTTCCTTTGGTTCAGACAGTGTTAAATTCAGTGGGGAAAAGCCTTGCAGGGAATATGGGTATGAGCTATGGCTCTGTGACTGAACCTCCAGAGAAATTGAAAGAGGTACATTCTTTTATCACCCTGCAAACAAATTTATACTGTGAGACACCATAAAAATGCATACCCTTGGCAATTTCTGTTAATGTGACTGACTGAGCAGTCAAACTGGACAGGCACGGCCTCAGACAAAGGCCCTGAACAGCTTGTGCTCCTCTTCATAAGCAGGAACAACAGGGAAAAAGGAGCAATTCAACATTAAAGTAAGAACATCCCTATTTCAGAACAAATATTAAACTGAGGAATGGGTACTCCTCAGGGATTGCTCTTAATTAAACATTCTGCTTGCTTTCTCTCTCTCTCTCTCTTGTCTTTTTTTTTTTTTTCTTTTTTTTAATTATCAAACATCTTGAATAAGCCCAGTTTGACAGGAAGAGAGCCTCTGGAAATGACAGAGGCACAGTGTGTGGAGATGGAGGGGGAAAAAAAAATAATCCCCCAACTTGGCTATAATGAAGGAAAACATTCCTTTAATGCCAGCTGGCTAATTAGTAACAGAGGCAATTTCTCTCATGCAGCATAATTATCAGGAACAAGGCCAGAGGGCACCTCATCTATTCCATAAAAATAAATATCCCCTCCATATCACAGATATGGTTGCCAGGTAGAGAAAGAGGAAGGATAATCTTGACTGTCAGTTCTTGTTTGCAGAGTGGCTTTGTGTTGAAGGATGCACTTCCCACATTTGAGGGGGGAATATCTTCCAGGGTAGGATTTAAACAACAACAACAGCTAATCTGGGCAGGAGGCATCTGAAAGTGGTCCTGGACCTGCAGATCCATGAGTATCCCAAGATGTACCTGGCTTCAAATCACCTGCTGCCTCTGCCAACATCAATTGCTCAGATGGAATGACCTGGCTACAGGCTGGGCTTCCAGCCCATAAAGTGTCAATGAAGAATATATCTGCTGCATGTCACAGTTAACTGCCAGCCATCACCATCCATTAGGGTCTTGTTTTGACCTTTAATCCTGTATGGTTTGGAATATACATTTCAGGTGATAAACGTGTTTCTTTGTGCACCATCTGACAAAATTTGGGGGCTTGCTGCCAAGACTTAGTGTGGCAGATTGGGTTCAAAATCACGGCAGGAAACCTTTCTGTTCTGCTTCAGCTGTACTTTCACTGCTAGCTGTGTCCTATCAGGAATATCACAGAAGCATAGAATGGTGTGGGTTGGAAATTACCTTTAAAGGCCACCTCTTCCAACGAATCATCAGGGACATCTTCAACTAGGTCAAGTTGCTCAGAGCCCCAAACAACCTGACCTGGAATGGTTCCAGGGGTGGGGCATCTACCACCTCTCTAGGAAACCTGGGCCACTGTTTCACCACCTTCATGGTCAAAAAGCTCTTAATTATATCTACTAGGAATATATTTTGTGTAGCATTTGTACAGCAGCATGTACTTAGTCAACAACAAAACAGGGCAGAAACTAATTGCAGTGGTGGTTGAAATGTTCCCTCTGCAGCCACCACCGGGGTTTCCAACCACCAAAGGGGTTTCAGGCTCCCTATCTTTCTTACAAATTCTCTTTATGGTTTCAGATCTGATGATCAGCATAAAATGGCCAGCCCAAGGCTGCATGGCTTTGATGCAAATCAAGTTCTGTATTCCTATTGGGATTCCTATTGCTCATTTACTTGAGTGGTTCAACCAGCCAACAAAGGCATAGGAAAGGGCAGATGCTCCTACAAGTAGGTGATGACATGTCTTAAACCAGGAGTCCTGAAAGCAGAAATCAGCTCTTCATAGTTGCTGGCTTTAAGACAAGACTATAGCAACATTTAGGGTTCATCCTAAGAGTCCTCCTTAACTGTTCCTCACCATGGGAGCTGTTTTATCCTCTTTGCTCTGTTTTGGAGTGCCAGTCCCAGGGTGGTACAAAACATCTTCTGGATATCTTCCTTGTCTGTCCTTAGAAAACTGCCTCTGCCTGTGGGCACCTGACAGGGAGGGTGTCTTGCAGAAGGGCTGGAAGAGAGGAATAGGAAACTGTGGGATTCTTGAAGATGTTTGTCAGTGCTGGAGTCCCTTAGACTCAGATATGGTGATGGATGGATGCCAGAAGTGAGTGATAGGCAGTTACAGTGTAAAGGGTGTGCAAATTCAGCCTTGGGACTGTGCTCAAGTTTATTTGAGCTGTTTGTGTAAATGCAGAGCATTTGTATAAATAATTGTATAAATTCATTGCCACCAGTGGTATAGCAGCCTTCTGCTTAATGAATTCTGGTTACATCTCCCCCCTGGAAGAGGGAGTTGTAGCTCCAATGATTTCTCTTTAGTGCATACTAAAAATCCATCTGAAAACACACAGAAATTTATTGGCCTCCAGAGCTACTGTTGTCTTTACTGCTTGGTACACAACCAGACACTTCCTTGCATAGTGTCTCTCTGGGCTCCTGGAGCTTGCAGTCCTGCCTGCATGGGATCCTGTCTCTGTCCACACCATACTTACAAGCTGGTGGATCCAGCAACACTGCCCTGAATCTCTCTGGGAGGACAAGCCTCCAGATTCCTGGTGGAGAGCACTGAGCCTAGGCTATCTCACAGAAGCTACCCAATGCTGTTTCCAATAAAATTTACTGTCTGGTTATGTGAAACCTTATTTTAGTGACTTTTAACTGCATAAAAATCACTGCTGTGCTTTGTCACTGTCATGCCTGAGGCTCATTCTCCCATGAACCAGTTTATAGCCTTTCCTTGACCTCTGCTAGAACTGTGTTATGCCAACAATCAATCTCTCTGGTTCTCTGGGTGCTGGAGCCAGCAAATTCATCACACTCATTTTCCATGCCTGAGATCAGAGGGACCCTTATAGTTGTATGATATTTACCTGACAAACATTTACAGCCCCAAACATCAGTTATTAACACAGGAGGTGGTTGGTATTTGTACTAGAGCACTAATTAAATGCTCATTTCCAGTACAATCATGTGTGTTACCCACAGCACAGAATGAATTATGGAAATGACACATTTCAGACAGCAGAAATTTCTTCTGAGACTTCTTCTTATTATTCCCTTTATGACAACCCCCCCCTGGTTTTTAATAGAGAATCATCTCGTTTATCACTCCATGCTCAAAATCATAAAGAATATTTGTTTCTGAAACGTAATTGCTTGGAACACAACACGGGAGCTATTTCAAAACAGAATGGTTTTGTTGGGGTGTGGTCTATTTGCTTTACATAACGTGCCTGGAAGCTAAAGACATGCCAAGGGAGAACAAAAAATAATAAGGGGGATGGAAGAAAACCTATAAGAGAGTAAAAACACAAGCACACATGAACTTGATTTTTTTTTTTTTACTCTTAAAGAGGTTGAGGAGAAGCAAATATTTAGCAATTTAGGAAGGCACAATCTTCAGTTCTGTTGGCTAGTTACCCAGGCAAGTGTCCTACAGAATGATTAGTCATGGAGTAAACATGGATCACACCATTCATTGTTTGATTTCCCTCCTCACTGTGATTGAAATATTTTGAGTGTGTGTATTTATCCAACTCTGCTGACTTGTAGGGATATGGCCCTGAGAAGGTTTTAATCATAGACTTACAGAACTGTTGAGGTTGGAGGAGGCACTAAGTCCAACCACAATGATGATGTATTTCCTGCTATGGTGGTTGGACTTAATCATAGAGGTCATTTCCAGCCTTAATGACTCCATGATTCTGCTGGATATCTGGAGGAGCATAGAATGGCTGAGTGCTTTGTGTTGGAAGGGACCTCTAAAGATCATCAGTCCAACCCCTGCAGTGAACAGGGACATCTTCAGCTAGATCAGATTGCAAATCAACTGTGTCCAGATCTGGAGCCCCTATTATAAGAGGGATATGGACATGCTGGAAGGTGTCCAGAGAAGGGCCACCAGGATGATCAGAGGGCTGGAGCTCCTCTGCTATGAGCACAGGCTGTTCAGTCTGGAGAAGAGAAGGCTCTGAGGAATCCTTCTTGTGGCCTTCCAGGATCTGAAGGGGGCTAAAAGAAAGCTGGGGAGGGACTTTTTAGGATATCAGGTAGTGATAGGACTGGGGGGAATGGAATAAAGCTGGAAGTGGGGAGATTCAGGCTGGATGTGAAGAAGAAGTTCTTCCCCATGAGAGTGGTGAGAGCCTGGAATGGGTTGTGCAGGGAGGTGGCTGAGGCTCCATCCCTGGAGGTGTTTGCAACCAGGCTGGATGAGGCTCTGGCCAGCCTGATGTAGTGTGAGGTGTCCCTGCCCATGGCAGGGGGGTTGGAACTGGATGATCCTTGTGGTCCCTTCCAACCCTGACTGATTCTATGATTCTGTGATCTGGGATGGTCTGTGCTGGGCATACAGCTGGACCAAAGAACTGGAACTGTAAACTTCTCATCCTCAGTTAATTTCAGTGGACATTAACAGTCTGAGGAAAAAATGCAGATTAGTTAGTCACCTTGGAAAAGTACTGTATGAGGTCAAAAGGTCTCATCCACATCAGTGCTGAAAGCTGAATCAGTCCTTGCAAACTGAGGAAAACCAGCTGAAGAGGTGGAATATGAGCTGCTGGCCATGGTGAGTTCTGCTCTGTTGGCACTGTCAATATCTTTTTTGGCAAGACTACAATGGGTGTTTTCATTGACTTCCGATTTCTAAACAAAAGGCATTGCTTCATCCACACCTTCTGCAGTATTTGCAGGAGTGGTGGAGTGTGTGCCTTTTGTTGCTGAGTTGTTTGTTTTTTTTTTTTTTTCTTTTTTAGCATTCCACAGCACACCTTGCAAATGAGAAAGTGGTGAAGCTTTCAGTTTGCTAGAGAGAAATATTAACATTTGCAACACCTTCAAGTCAAGGGGATGACAAAGTTTTACTTTGGACACTGAGAACCCCAGAAGTAGGCAACAGCTTTCAGCTTTTGCTGAGCAGAGCACTGTAAGTGCCCAAATTAGTCCATGTTTATGTGGAAAAGTAAAAAAAAAAAAAATCCCCAAAATCAAAACAAACAAACCCAACCAAAACCAAAGACCACACTATCAGCTTGGAAAAATGGATTTAAAAACAATAATTCATATTATATAAACAATTTTCACCTGTTTTAGAGTCAAACCAGAGCCTTTCCATTCCTTATTCATGCAAAAAAGTGTCCTGAAAATCTTTGCTCTCAGAAATGCGGAAGCTCTCAATACTATTTCATTGCTCAGATAAAGGTATTTCAGGCAGATATTATTTCCAGGATGAGATTCAAATCCCAATTCATTTTAATTTTTTTTTTCCTGAGAGAATGAATTCTTATTTCACACTTAAGTGGGTTAAACTTTTCCCCACATCAGCAGCTAGCAAGTACCCAAAGGCTGGAGAAAAAAAGATTCTGAGTGCCTGGGCTGGCACCATCAGGAGAGTATAGAAGGAAACACAATTGGTACCTGGCTGTGAATTCTGAGCTGCTCCCAAAATGCCTATTCAAGCAAAGAGATCTTTTCATGGCTGGTGGAGGGCTGTGCAGATATGGTAGTCTGCTCAAAGGTTTCCTGAGGGGGCTATTTAAATGAGATAGTTGGGTCTCATTAGAAGCTTGGTACCACCAGAGCACTGCAAAATTCCTTTTGCATTCAGTGCCAGAGAAAACCTTTACTCTACATATTCCCCTCTGTAACTCTGCCAAATGCAGTTAAGTGCAGCTTGTCTTGTAAAACAAAGAGATTAATCACAGACCTTCACCAATTAATTACAGCCTAGAAAAGGCAGTTTGTATATTGGATATAATGGGGTAAAAATTAATGCTGTTTTCCACCATTTCATTTCTACTGAGCGCAACTATGTGTAGAAGGATGTGGGGGTATTGGTGGATGAGCTGGCAATGTTCTCTTGCCACCCAGAAAACAACCATCACCTGGATGTCAAAAGCAGCACCTCACCAGAGCAGAGGAGAGGGGAGAAATCATCTCCCCCAACTTGCTGACCATGATCAGGACAATTAAGGGGTACTGACCCTTAAGTATCTCAGGGTTGCTCTGCTTCATTGTGGCACCATCATCCCTTTCCCCTTGTACACCGTGGTGCTGCAGCATGTCCAGAGAAGGACAATGATGCTGATGAAGGGTTTGGAGAAAAAGTCTGGTGAGGAGCACCTGAGGGAACTAGAATTGTTCAGTCTGGAGAAGAGGAGGCAGAGGGGAGACCTTCTTTGTCTCTACAATTCTCTGACAGGAGGCTACAGTGAGGTGGGAGTCGGTCTCTTCTCTCTAGTATCAGGTGACAGAACAAGAAGAAATAGCCTCAGGCTGCACCAGGGGAGGTTTAGGTTGGATATTAGGAAAAAAATTCTTTACTGAAAGAGTGGTCAGGCATTGGAACAGGCTGACCAGGGAGTTGTTCAAAACTGTGTAGACATGGCACTCCATGACTTGCTTTAATGGGCATGGTGGTGTTGGTGGTTGGTTGATGGCATTTCAGGACACGGTTTAGTGGCATTGTGGGGTTCAGTTGGCAGCTGGATTCAATGACCTTGAAGAGTTTTTTCCAACAGAAACAACTCTATGATTCGTGATGATTTTACAATTTACCTCTTTGTCCATTTCCCCCCCTCTTCCTCTGCTCCTTTTAGATTAATGAGGGTATCTCCCTATCCATGCTGACTCAGCAGGGCTGCAGCCTCTCTGAAATGCTGAGCTGGGCTGAGAACGTTATCAAACCTGAGATTTTTAGGACTGAGGAAATGCCTGCTGAGTCATCACATTGAAAGCACTGGTCTGTGGAACAATTGCTAGTTGGAAGTTAGGGAGCCTGTAATAATGTCATGGCCCATTCATTAGATTGCAGGAAGTAGAAGAAAATAGGCCCTGAGGACTGTGAAATAAACATTCTTATAAGCAAATGTTAGCTGCTGGGAGGAAGAAACCAGCACTGGTGTGGAACATTGTAGATTTGGAAAACTGCAAACCTGACAGAGGGACAAATCATGCCAAAAAAAGTAATAAAGCTTAAGCCATCCATTTTTTTTATGTGTGCTGGAGAGGAATATCCTGAACATCCTTAAAGAAATACAAAGTTCTGCTTGCTTCCAGTGGGCTGTTTCACACCAAACACTCCCCCAGGGCTCCATGTGTTTATTGTGCAACTAATAAGGCTTCTTCTTCCTTGTTCTTACTTTTCCTACTTGTTAAGTTTGTTGCCCCAGTTGATATAGGGGATAATCCAATCCAATTCAATCCAATCCAAACCCACCCAATCCAATTCGATCAAATCCAATCCAATCCAATCCAATCCAATCCAATCCAATCCAATCCAATCCAATCCAATCCAATCCAATCCAATCCAATCCAATCCAATCCCATCCAATCCAATCCAATCCAACCCAACCCACTCCAGTAAGTAAAATGAATTATTTAACATAATCTCACCAGTCAATCTGCACCAATTAAGGTTTTTCCAGTTGCATCAGTTGCATTGGGGATCTTATCAATGCTTACCAATATCTAAAAGACACTGATCAAGAGAATGGGGCTAGACTCTTTCCAGTGGTGCCCACTGATAGGACAAGGGGCAATAGGCACAAACTGGAACCAAGGACTGAACATGAACAAAAACTCCTTCCATGTGAAGGTGCCAGAGCACTAGAACAAGCTGCCCAGAGATGTTGTGGAGTCTTCTCCATAGATATTCAAAATTCACCTACACATGATCTTTTGCAACCTTTTCTGGGTGTCCCTGCTTTCATAGGGGGGTAGGATTAGATGATTCCCAGGGGTCGCTTCTGATCCCTACCATGCTGTGATTCTGTGATCAGTTAGTGGAAAACATGATATTAACCTTTGTGACAGCTGGATTCAGACCATCAACAGGCAAGTAACTCTTCCTCTCTGGTCATCATGGAAGACATTTGCTCTGAGCTAACAATTCAACATTTAACTTACCCAAAGACAGTGATTTGTCTTGTGGTAACATGAAATCTGCTAGACATGATCCTTCTTTGACAAACTTGGCCTGAGCTGCTGGAGGTTGATCATTTTAGAGACAATCCTTTCAGGTTTTGCTTTACCCTTTCTTAGCATAGTCAGCTTCTTCCAAATTGTGTGTGTATTAAAGCTGTGGCCTGGATAGTTAAGATGATGGTGAAAATGAGACCAAGGCATTTAGATTGCTTGTAAGAGGTCTGGAGAATAAGCCTCATAAAGAGTGGATGAGGAAACTAGGATTGTTCAGACTGGAGAAGGCTGAAATGAGATCTTTTTGCTCTCTACAGCTACCTGAAAGGAGGTTATAGTGATAGGACTAGAGGAAATGGCCTCAATTTGTAGTGAAGTGGGGGTCAGTCTGTTCTCCAAAGTAACAAGGAATAGAACTAGAGGAAATGGCCTCAAGTTACACTAGTGAAGATTTAGATTGGGTAATAGGAAAAAATGTCTTCACTGCAAGAGTAAAGACAGTGGAGAAGGCTGTGCAGGGAGGTGGTGGAGTCATCATCCCTGGATGTGTTCAAAAAACACACAGACATGGACTTTCAGGACTTGGTTTGGTGGTGTTAGGTTGAAGGCTGGACTTGATGATCTTACAGGTCTTTTCCAACCTTAATGATTTTATGATTCTATTATAATAACAGCACTAATTAATATGTAGGGGTTTATATTGTAATCAGTGGGCTCAGTAAAATTCTCTTGGACATGAAAGGTGGACTCAATCATTGCACTTCAATCAGGTTGCAGCAAGAGCCTGATGAGCTCAGAGCATTGGTGATCTGTATTCAAGAACCCATTACCTGCCAGTCACTTTCAATAAGACTAATATCTAATCATCTCCATCACATCCCAGATTGAAAAAGAAAATGTGGAGGCTTATGAAAGAGTCACTTTCTATTAAAATATTCCTTAGCAGTTTCATTTCCAATCCTGGTAACATCAGCTTATATTCTTGTTATTCATGTTCTTTACAGCTGCTGAATGAGCTGCAAATAAAATTGATCAATCAGTCACTCAAAGACATAAAGTTTGAAGATATCAAGGCCTTTAAATGTTCAGCTTTTAATTCTAGTCTTGCAAGGATCAGTAGTGTTTGAAGTCACTCAAACATGTGAGAAACTAATCCTCTGGTCTCACTTTCTTGTTTTTGACTAAAAGAACTCCCTGTGATCTCTTGGTCACAGCCAAAAAGGCAGCAGGGATGCACTGTGAGTCCTGAACACAAGAAAATGAGTAAAATACATTTAAATAGTACTGTTCTAAAACCTCCCTTGTAATCCAGCTCCACTCTTTTGAAGACCTGGCTTCAGTTCTTAGATCTAGCAATAACATGAAATTTTGATCTGAAGATTAGAACCAAAGGAATCTTAACCAACTCTCTGCTGGGGTTTGTTGTTGTTGTTGTTTTTTCAACTTGGGATGGGGGGATGGGACAACACAGACTTCTAAAAAGCTTAAATCTACACATATCTACATATTTTTTCAGTTATTTTCCAGGGGATTATTCAGGTTTTTTTGTGGAAATTCAAAATGAAAATCCAGGTATAATAAGCCTAGCAGGAAATAGAGAGCTTCCTGCCTCTTGCTTTACTTTCTTCTCATTTCTTTTTTTTTCCCCTCTTTGTCTCCTTGTTCTTTTCCCCCTTCATCCCCACCATGTCCCACTCAACATTTACCATTGTTTGGTATTTTCCTTTGCACTTTAGTTAGCACTTCCTATATGCCAAGTTTCATATTCCTTAGCAATGACCTAGTGGTCATGGGGGTGTCAGATAGAAGGTTGAACTCAATGACCTTAGCAGTCTTTCCCAACCTTAATGATTCTATGATTCTATTCTATGAACAAAAAAAGAAAGAAACATCCTTCAAGAGAGGGAGAAACTCAGGAATCTCGTTCCCATTCAAATGAAATTTGGCTCTGAGAAAAAGAAAATTTCTCCAAGCCTTTAAAATCTTAAATGCACTTTTTATTGAAGTGCTAAAGATGATGCACAGCACACATCTGCTAGGTTAGGTTTCTCTGTCAAAACAGGACAGGAGGCAACACTTGGAGTTATGTGTGCAGAAAGTGCTTTCAATACCTCTAATTATGTTCACTGAAGAAACAATAAAATCATCCTTGCAGCCTTGTTCTCAACTGATTGTTACATGATCTGGGACATCAAGTAGATTGAAGTGATTTAACTTGACACTGGCCTTTGCAGATGGGAATGGGAAAAAAGCCCTAATTAAGCAGCATTATTGCAATGTTAAATAGCATAAACTTAATCTTCTCTGAGCTGACATTCTTGTGGGTCTGGTAAAAAACAGAGAAGGAAGGAAACCAAGACATTAGCTACGGAATAATAATTCTAAGACAAAACACCATGATTTAGTGGTTAGCAGCAGAATTCTTTCAGTCTAAATGCAATCCTTTGAAAGTCAGGTATTCAGGGTAGTGTTCAGTCTGAGATTAAGAATTCTGTATTTAGGTAATTACACAGAGATGTCTAAATGTGACTTGGGTGAGCATCTTCCCAGTATAGTAAAGGTAAGCTAACACATCTGCATGTGGTTAGCAGATATTACACAAGATGTATGAGATATGTGCCCACTCATTTGGTGTTGCAAGGGAAAGCCAGCTGAGTACCTCTTTGCGTTTAAATGCTATTGCATGCTTCTGTTTGGCAGCTGAAGTCCATCCATGCTGATTGTTTTTCTCCACCAACCATGTGGAGTAGATGTTTGCTGATAGTTGATACATCCATCTTGCATGGATAAACTTATCTTTAGAGTCCTAAATTGAAATGTCTTATCTTCAGCTGAATCTCAACTTTAGAGCAGGGACATTTGACACAGTACTTGTAGGAAATCCATGAAGCAGCTGGAAACCAAGAGGGATCCCTTCAGCATTGTGATGGTTTGAAACTGTCTTTTTAATTTTTCCTTGCAAAGTTCAAAACAGAGAAAGTGAAGGAATGTAAATAAGTCACTATTGGGTGTAAGAAAGCAAAATAACGATTGTTCTAAACACTTCCATTGGATAGATAGAAATGTTTAAGAACTATTACCCAAAACAAAGTAGGCACTCTGCACATTCTGCGTTCGGCAGTGGGGGCAGTTGCTGGGCTGTCTGGCTGCTGTTTCTTCTTCTCTTCTGGCTGAAGATAACACACTGACCTTGGCAGCTAAGTTAACAACTTTCTGCTTAACTAACTCTGCTTCTCTGTCCAGGGGGGGTCTGGGGGGAAGCTCCTGGGAGAGAGAGAGGCCCCTTTGGGAGGGTCCCCTTGGGGGGAAGCAAAGGGAGATCGATTGTGCTTTTTCTGTTGATTGTATATATTTGTAAATGTTGTGAATTTTTTATATTTGTACATATTCATTGCATTTCATCATAGATTGTAGATTCTGCTTGTAAATACAGCCTTCATTTGCTTCCAGATTGGGCTAGCCTGGTTACTTGTTGGTGGGGGGGAATTTCAGCTCACACCGACACAAACATCTCTGATGGAACTAGACACCTACGTGTGCCATCTGAACTGAGCACTAAGTCTTCTGTAATCAAAGAAAGAAGAGTTGCACTTCCATGGGATAAATCCATCTGTCCTAAAACTCACTTTTAACATCAGCCAGTTTACCTTTAGGTTGCTTATGGAAACACCTCTTACTCCCTTCTGGCCCTTCACATGGCTTGGATGGCTTGCTTATGGCCTGTGTGCAACTTGTTGAAGAAGAGTAATTCCAGCATCACTGACTTCATTCAACAGAATCTTACAACACTGGATCTACTTCTACCCCTTTCTGATAATCCCTCTCTTTCTAATACTTGATAGCATCTCCCTCCACTTTAATTTATGTTGATTGTTTTTTCCCTGGTACTGCCTTTGATTTTTAAATAATTAAGCTCATATTTTTTGAAGATAAACATTTTATATCACTGTTATTATCTCAAGCCTAAGCATGATCCATGTTTCTTCTTCCTTTTCCAGTTAAACATGCTTACAGGGTTGCCCATGACCAGCATCAATGTTTAGATTCATCCCTCAAGTGCAGTCTTTTAGGGGAGATGGAAGGATATTCCAAGGTTAAGGCATAAACAGTCTGATCAGGAGCTGGGATGTCTTGTAATGTCTGTGCTCTGAGAGCTGGTGTTTGATATAAATAGCTTACCTGATTTTTCTCCTGCAGTCAGTGATAGGTATATCCAGAAGGTCATTCTGGATCCAAAATAGGGATGCAAGATGGATGCTATGAATCACACACGTTAGTTGCCACCTCTCTCCCCTCCACCCTTCCTCCAATCATTGTCTTACAAAGTAGAATTTGTTTGATTAGATACCTGAAACATGTACATGGCTTAATGGTGGACTTGTCAGTGTTGGGTTTGTGGTTGGACTCCATAATCTTAAAGGTCTTTTCCATCCTAAATGACTCTATGCTTCTATGAATAGTTCAGTTGGAAGGGACTTGCAAGGATCATCCAGTTCAACTCTCTGACCACCAATCTTCCATTTTCAGAGAGAAGTGGGCAGCTTTAGCTGGCTAGTCCAAGTTTTATGCACAACATTTTTAATGGACCACAGTCCATAAAGACTAATTCCTCCTTAGATGCCCTGGTTCATATTTATTTCAATGAATATAAAGCAGTAGACTTCCACTATTCTCGATTAAACAATCTATGAAACCCAAAGAGCTAAGGAGAGAGGAACAGTGGTGTCAGGGTTAAGAAATACAAACAATTAATTTTGCTAATAACACAGCTTATTGCACTCATTTTAGCATGAGGCACAAGTCTGTTTTGAAGTCACCTTAAAGTTCACTTGTTTGGCTGTCAAGAACAAGCAGCAGAATTAACTAATTAAAAAGCTGATACAAATGACACATCCTTGTTAACTCAGCCTTCCCAAACCTATGCAAAAACAATTACAGCATGCAAATGCTGATGATCCACCTTCATGCTATTCCCTACTAAATGTCAGAGAATGAAAAATGTGTTGGATTATCATAGTTTCCCTATTTGTATGATGATGATGCTCTCAAGTTATATCAAAATGTCACTTCCCTGAGCTAGCTTATGGACAAAGAATTGATCTACTTCATCCCTGCAGGTAAAACAGAGTCTGTTTCTGTGGTCAGCAATGGAAAATGAAATTAATTAGTTAACTTATTATGCACTTCAGAAATTTTCTGAAAGATGATGTCTTGTGTTTATAGTGGCAGAGGTGAGTAAAAAAGTCAAGCCCTTGAAGGGTGTAAAATCTGAGCATTCTTCATTTTACTCTGAGCTGAGACCTACCTTAGTTTTGCCCAGGACAAAATGTATTAGACTGCACCAATACAAAATGTTCTTCTAGTCAATGGCTAGCTAATGGCAGTATCCTATCACAGAATCATAGAATGGTCTGGGTTGGAAGGGACCTCCAAGCAGAGGCATCTTCAACTACATCAGACTGCCCAGAGCCTTGTCAAACCTCGAATATCTCCTGAGTCTCCCGCAGTCCTGAAAAGGAAGACCCAAATATTTTTTGTGGTGTAAAAAGAAATAACAGAAAATATGGCACAGATATGATGTTCTGGTGTTCAGGAGAAAAGCAAAAATCAAATCCCAGCCCCCAAACCTGGCATGAGATAAAACTGACCAGACATAGATTGTTTTTGTTGTATGTGAGTGTAACAAGCTCCAGTTAAAAACAAAGAAGTGAAAACCAATCAGCCAACTAACCAAAAGAAAAAAACAAACAACCAAAAAACCAAACCAAAATCCCAACCAAACCATAAACTAAACCAAACCCCCACAAAACCAAGCCCAACCTCTTCAGCTTATTTACTCCTTCAGCTTTATAAAATTTCTGAGGGACAGCTGTCCCTCCAGAGGCCTGAGCTCATATCAAACATCTCTGATCTCACTTTTTCTTTTCTTTGAAAAATAAACTGGAATGAACAGAATTTCTTGTGCCTCTTAGAATCACAGAATCGTTTCAGCTGGGAAGGACTTTTAAGATCATCAAAGCCAACCATTCTCTAACTCAAACCAACTCAACTAAAAGCTTAAAGCCATGTCCACAAAAAACAAGGATACCTTTTTATTTTTTTTTCTCCTTTGTATTTTTTCCTTCAGTTTTACAGTTTGTTCCTCTGCCTTATTATTTGCTGATTGACACAGACTGTTATAAACAAAGATCTAATGAGACCTTTACCTCTTGGAGTGGTCAAAAGGTCTCCTGAGCCTGTAAGTTTTTCTTTGTGTTCTTGTGGTTTAATTCTAATTTTTGGTTTGGTTTGGTTTTGTTTGGGTTGGTTTTTTTTTTAATTACAGATTTTGCCTTAGTATTTCTAACTCAGTAAGGTTTCTAATTAAGTTACAGCAAGGATTTGGAGCCAGAGAGCTCGAGGGAGAGAAATGGAGGTGGAGGAATGAGTGAGAGATGAAAGAGCAATAACTGCTTATGTCCCAAATTCATTTGAGTTCAGTCTTGGGGGCTGGTGAGAAAGAGCAAGGCTTATAACATCAATGCCTAAATTAGAAGATTACCGTTAGATTTTTCCAGTCTAGTTTACAGATTTGTCCATGACTCATCCAGTGTTACAGTCTTTTTCTTTGCTTCAGACAAATGCTACTCAATCAGTTCTTATCCTGAGGGACTTGAAAAGAAATCCAGCTGCTTTGCTACCTTGATATGTTCTCTACAGCTACAGCACACTAAAATGTGGGATGGCTCATGGACAAGAACAAGATGCCTGTAGATATCTATTTTGGGGGACAATTGTCTTGGTACCTCTGCTATCCAAGTATATGGCAAGTTGTACAAGAGTCTACAGTCATTTCAGTCTCATCTGAAGCAATATTATCCTTCCATGAAGATATTAGTTGGACACTTCGGTCTGGGGCAATGGCTCTTCCTCCAAGTGCAAAGGAGCCAGAAAGAGACTAAACTAGACAGACTCCATGGTACATTTTGAGCTCACATCTGGAAAGTGCAAGCTGACCTTCAGCACTGGACTAGGTAATGCCACCAGAGCTAGGAACAACCACCACTCCCATCCCTGTGTGCACAATCACAGCATCCCAGCTGGACAAGAGATGCAGATTCCATGTGCCAGACCTAATGCATAGAACCTCTTGTCTCCTACCTGCACTTGAAGTGGTTAATGCTGTTACTTAGCTACATTATTCCCAAATTCCCCTTTCCTGTTTTTTAAACTGGTGGCAACAAGTCCTTAGGAGAAGGAAATATGAACTGAAGGGAGGAAAGCAGTGTATATCCAAATAGCCATTCCCAGTTCTTTCCCCCATTTGCCATGAGACCAGGAGATGCAGGTTTAGGATTGCTGATGTCTGTCCTTTACTGAGTCTCTTCATTTGATGAATCCCCAGCATGCCACTTTGAAAGACTGACAGATGAGATCTTTCAGAGAGAGACCTGAATCAGGGCTATGAAGAAACGGTGTCATCAGTCAAGTAAACTGGTTATTTGAAGACTTTCCTCAGGGTTTCTATTTTATTTTTTGTTATTACTATTCGGCTTATTTATTTGTTTTAAACGTGTACAACATTACCGAATCCCAAGCTGAGCCCCAGGGGAAGCAAATAAATAGCTAAACAAATGAAACCCTTCTATTTCCCTAGAGAAAGAGTCAACAAAACCTCTGTTCTGCCAATCAGTAAAAAAACCCAATAGTCTAATGGGGGAAAAAATGAGGAGAAAAAGGTAGGGTTGACACAAATAATAGCCTAGAAAGACAGGGAGACAGATCAGGTGTGCTGGCTTGGGCAGGATTAGTACTGCTTAAAGGTCTGTGGATTTATTAGAGCACTAAGGGGTGCCAGGAGTGTCAATTTAGAGAGAAAATGTGCTTCAGCATACAACAGCTCTCCAAAAGCAATCACATACAACTGGTTGTGTGCACAACAAAAATCAGAGTAGGTGAGAATTAAGCTCTGTCCAAAATGAACAGGGAGAGAACACCTGCCAGCTCCCCTCTACGGATTTAATAATGAGCATATAATAACTTTTAGAGGAAGGTTGCAACTGCCTAAGACAGATGCCAGAGTAGATTTAAAACTACAGAAAATAATTGGAGGCTTGGAAAAGGGTACTTTAAGTGCTTCTCTTTGCTAGGAAGACCCAGGGAAAAGAAAGGGAGAAGGGAACAGACAGAGGCAGTGGAGAACTTTGAAGATTTGCTTTTCTAAATGCTCTTTTTTGGGAATACATATTACAATCTGCTGCTTCAGGGTTGCTTATTCCACCTTTATTATTATTTGTGTACCATCTTTTTATCAGCCCTGATATATATTAGCCATAAAGGCTTAGAGAGGTTCATATTTTTGTACCATTTGTGCCTCATCTGTGGTTGCACACTTCAGGAGCTGGCTGTGTTTACACAGAGGCTCTTCCCACAGGCAGAGGGAAGAGGCTTCAAAGGGATTTTGCTCCAGATCAGCTGTTAGCCAATGAGGATTAATAATGAGAAAGATTTTATTTTAGGAAAATATCCTTTTAAGAAAAATAAATAATGATTAGCAGATAAAGAAATGAAGTATATGGAGTATAGGATTTGTCTTGGGAGAGAAATGCCATTTTTCTGTGTCTTCCAATTATAAGATTTACAGAAAATCATGCCCAGCTGGTGAAGAATTTGGATTTTTGGCTAATTTCACACCCAAGACAGGAGAAAACTCTTTTCTGAATGCCTTTGCCTATGTTGGAGTGAGCAAAACTAAAGGTTTTCCCATTTGAATACTAGCTGCCAAATTAAAGCAAAATCAAGTAATCTATAATTTATACAGTTTACAGGGGTATTAAAAAGAAAAATCCATAAAAGCACCAAATTATCTGCAGGACACTTTGTGTCTATTAGGTTTTTTATCAAGTTTTCTGGACATGCTAACCACCCACAGAGGCTTTTCAAGATTAAATTGTCTTTTACTTCAGGGATTCAGAGTAAGTAATTAAAGGCTGCAAGCAGGTTTTCAATTCAAATTATTAGCATCCAGCCAAAATTCAGAGAAAGCAGATGTTTGGACCAGATGTAACCTTTACCAGGTGAGAGTTCAATCCTGGTACTTGTGTTGTCGATACAAAACCCATCAAAGCTCCTGAGTTAACTGAGGAGCATACATGCAGGGCATAAAGTGTTGCACAGGATCATAGAATTATAGAATCATTAAGGTCATAAAAAATCTCTAAGGTCATCAAGTCCAACCATCAACTCAACACCACCATGGTCCTGAAGTACCATACCTACATGTTTTTTGAACACCTCCAGGGATGGTGACTCCACCACCTCCCTGGCCAGCCTGCTCCAATGCTTGGCCATTATTTCAGCAAAGAAATTTCTTCTGATATCCAACCTCGACCTCCCCTGGTGCAACCTGGGACCATTTCCCTTTGTCCTATCACAAGTTACAAGTGAGATGAGACTGACGTCCTCACTAGCATTTGCTCACTCACATTTGCCAGCAGGTTGTCAGGATTCCACACCAAGGTGAATCAACATATTGAGCAGAAGTATTTTCTGGATTAGTTTCAGCTTTTTCAAATATCAGTAAGCACGAGAATTAAAAAAAGAAGACATTAGGGGAAAAAAAGGGATTATCACACAGCTTTAGTTCTATCAAGTTCAGCCTTCTGAAAAAGGTGTCTCAGAGAATAATTTTATATCCAACCTCCTGTCTTGGCTGCCTAATGTGATGGCAAACTCTTTTTTTCCCTAAATATCAACTTGATATGAACAGCAAGTGGCATGTGGACTCTGTTTATTCATGTTGGTTTCCAAACAGCAAGAAAACACATCAGAAAAGTCAATGCTTTCCCCACTTTGATGAACATATTTCTTCTAACCTTATTATATCTCTGTTATACCATTTTAAATGAACTGGATATAACAGAGGTAAGTCTAGCCAGAGGCTGGATCTTTGTTCTGCTTGATTGATTTTATGTACCTGATTCTATTTTGCTTCAAATCAGCTCAACAGAGTTGTAACTCACTGACCCAATGAAGTAAGTCTTGATTTTTCCCTTTCACCAATAAAAAGCAAATTGGTTTAAAGGCTTTTGGAACATAACTGAACCCTCTGAGATGTTGTGTCCTGGCATTTTTGCTATCCCAGTGACTGAATAAATATCATAGCCTAATTACAAATACATTTACAGCACTAAAAGCACAGGGTCAGACTCAGATTGTTTATAAAATGAGTCACAGATGATTATAACTATCATACTTTTTATTATTATTACTTGTGTTTGTAAAATGCTTTCTGAATGTTAAGCTTTTGTAGCATTACATTTGAGAACTGCCTGGATTTGATGGCAAAAGAGTGAAAGTGGCAAACAAAAGCTCTGATGCTCTTTTAAAATCCCCAAAGGCCATTTCATGCTACTTTGAGTCCTTGTTATCATAGTGATGACATTATCAGATCAAAAAACATTTGTTGGGCTTACAAGAAGTGCCACCAGCCAAACACAAACAAAGCCTAATGCTACACACTTCAATTAAAATTACTACTGGAAATCCATCATGGAGAAGGCTCCTCTTTCCTCTTGTTTCCAAAAACAAAAGCTGGGAAAAAACAAACAAAAACAACTAAAGGGAATTTAAAAAAATCCTTTGACATTTTCTTTTAAAATAAAAACCTGTGAAACTATAAAGATAAAAAATTCACATGCAGAAACTTGCATTTAAGTACCTGAACCTGGATTCTTTCAATGGCTCCATCACAAAGCAAGATGTAGACCTGTGTGTGGTTTCCTGCTCTAGAAAATATTCCACTTGTTTAACCTACTTTATAGAAAGCAAATTCAGTTTGTCTTACTTTTGCAGCCTTTAAGCTCAACAATCCCATTCCTGCACCTTTGAATCTGTATGTCACTGCATTGTAGAGAGATTAAAAGGATAACTCCATATTTTTTTTTCTCCACATCTCTACTTCAGACCTAGAAATCCACTTTGCTTCTAACTTCTGGAATTCCCAGTCTCCAGTTTTCTTCTGTTAGCAGAATATTTTTCTGTCATTTTATTTTCAGAGTGATTTCTGTGACACCATAAACAGCACAAAACAGAATAGCAGGAGGTGTCTATGACAATATTTATATTAAGGGAAATGATTACTCAGTCAAGAAACAATCATTAACATAATGAACATTGCTGGACAAAACATTGTTCTGAGTGAGCTTTGTATGCAGGGTGCCACAATAAAGTGATTTTTTTGTTGTTGTTCATTTCTGTCCATATTACAGGGAAGAAACAAATTTCTGTCTGTGACACATCCTTCTGTGTAATGCTGCTTTAGATTTAATCCCATCAAACCTTCATGTATTTTGACAGGTCCAACATAGTTAGGCACAAGCACAGTTTGAAGAGCTTCACACTAAAAAAGAAATTTATTTAGAAGCTACTATGGGGTAAGAATACTCTCCCCTGACAGATCGAGGTAGAAGAGCTGCCGACAAGTAAAAGATCCCACTTCTGTTTTAAAAATAAATGTGCTAACTTCTAAATATCATTCCTTAATCATTCAAACTGCATGGCCTTTTGTATACTTAATAGCATGTAAAACACAATCAAAATGCCACCCAGAGAAAGCAGATGCCTCTCAGCACACTGTAATGACAGCACCAGCTCTTCATGGTCCCTGAGTCCTCTGCAGGCAAGTGGCAAAAGATGATTTCTTTCAAATTCATAAAAAGGCTCAATTAGATCTTAATTGAGCCTATTAGATCCTCCCTTTGGGGGACAAAGTTTCACATTTGGAGACAAAGCACAGATATCAGGCCTGCCTTTGTTCTCCCCCCACTTGCTCAGTCATGCACAACAAAATATTTTAGCAATGACACATTTGGGGCTTTTATTCCATTCACATCTCTTGACTGGGCTTCTGGGCTACAGTGATTCTTAAAAATTACAATAACCACTTCTCCATGAAGTGCAGGATATTCAGGTTGCCACAGACAGGTTTTGTTTTGTTTTTTTTTTTTTTGTCTGCAACACACATTTGAGCATTTGGGTTTGAATAATCCTCTTGGCCTCCAAGCAAAGTTCAGGAAAAATTATGCAGCTCATCTTTCTTGGGTCAAATTCCAGTGGAAACTTATCTCAACTCAAGGATTAGTAATTCATTGTAAAAGCTTTTGGGTCTCCCTTGACTTTGTTCCTTTCCCATCTCTCTTAGGAATATAGTTTTATGTAAATTAAATTGATAGGAAAAAACTAGCGGTGGAAAAATTAATTGTCTGCTACTTTCACATCTTCAACAATTCTTTACTTTTCTGACAGTTAAAAAAGAATACCTGGTGTTTACTTTCAAGACATCTGGCAAGGTAGATTTGCTATCTTCTTTTTTCCTTCACAGCATTCTGCCAGCTGCAATCCCATGAAAACATCATCTTCCTGGATGGTATATGGTCTTCAAAGGAGAGTGTAGAAGAGATGTTCTTGTCTAGAGGGATTTGTATTAAAATGGTAGACATATGAAGTGTATGAGGAAAGGCAAAAGCAGAGAAATATTTTGAGCTGAATCTACTGTTCTGAGCTTAGGTTCTCCGGGGGAAAAAAAAAAAAAAAAAGAAAAAAAAAGTTTGTCTTGGAAATTCAAACATTTGTGTTTCTGCCTCTTAAGCAATGCAGTCATGGTTGGGTTGAATGAGAAGGGAAGACATATAGAGGTCTGAAATATATTGGAAAATGGAAGCATTCAGAATAAGGAGTAAAGCAGGGAGCAAAGCTTTTGTGTAGAGGCAGTCAGAAAGCAGTTCTTTCCTTGCCCTCCTCAATGTCTCTCACTTTAGCAATTACAAATTTCACTCTTCACACTCTACCAGTTTCTGAGGTTTCTAGCTCACTGCAGCAGGATTTATTTGTTCTAGTTTAGGCACCTGAAAAAATATCTATAAGTGGGCAGCAAAGGTGCCCTCTTGGAAACCAGATAACAGGTAAAGTGGGTTGATGTGACATGAACATGGAAAGAAGACCTGTAGGCATCTTACATTTAGATACATCAGATTAGTTGAGAGGAATCCCACCCTTACTGCTCAGACACAACTCTGCTCCTTCAGCCTTGCATTCTGCTGTGGAATTTTATGCAGGCAGATGCATCCAGGATAGCTTTGCTTTCAAAACCAGCCAAGACCAAGTGCTTCCAACTGAAAAGAACAGGAGGTGCAGTCAGATGAAAAACAAATCCTAAACTAACTAAATAAATTAACAAGGGAAGCCCAGCAATCTCTTTCCATGAGGACTTGTTAAATCCCTTTTGGGAATTGTAAGGAAGTGTCATAGGGTAGTATGTTTAAACTCTGTGATTTTAAACATCTCTGGAGGAAATTCCTGGTATGGAATGGCTGTCCAATGGCTACACATATAACCAGCCACTGCACAGGCAAATGGACAGCTGCAAAACTCTGCATGGACATCTGCATTTATTTAAAGGATTTGTTGGTGTTAAGACCAGAAAATATCCTCACAAGCATCCGTTTTGATCTTGAGCAGACTGCCTTCACTCACTTCGGGCTGAAGAGAAGTTTATATTTTTTTAAAGGGAAACTTGAGCCTGATTGAAACACGGCAAGCAGTACAGGATTCCTCCATGTTACTCTTTCTTTTCAATTTCTGCCTCAAAGTTTATGTGCTTTATGCTCTTTCAAACTTTTTGAAATGCCAGCCTTGCAGTTTTGCCTTTGCTTGGCAGAAAATCCAGCATCAGTCTGGTGCCACTGCGAATTCTGCTCTTCATCAAAGTCCTCAGCTGCTATAGCTTAATACTTGTGTATGCAAGCTAGCATGTGTCTGCAAAACATCTGCCATTAATTTCATCTAGATTTTTCTGGTAAAAAAGCAAGAACTATCTGAATTACATATTAATAGATCAGAACACCTGGGATCTGTGATACTTATCCCAAGCCAACCTCATGAGGTTCAACAAGACCAAGTGCAGGGTCCTGCATCTGTGTCGAGGCAATCCCAAGCACAAATACAAGCTGGGCAGGGGCTGGCTAGAAAGCAGCCCTGAGGAGAGGGACTTGGGGGTGCTGGTGGATGAGAAGCTCAACTTGAGCTGTCAATGTGCACTTGCAGCTCAGAAAGCCAACCAGATCCTGGGCTGCAGCAAGAGAAGTGTGGCCAGCAGGTCAAGAGGTGATTCTCCCCCTCTGCTCAGCTCTGCTGAGACCCCACCTGGAGTACTGCATCCAGTTCTGGAGCCTCTGTTACAAGAGGGATATGGACATGCTGGAAGGTGTCCAGAGAAGGGCCACCAGGATGAGCAGAGGGCTGGAGCACCTCTCCTATGAGCACAGACTGAAAGAGTTGGGGCTGTTCAGTCTGGAGAAAAGCAAGCTCTGAGGTGACCTTCTTGTGGCCTTCCAGTATCTGAAGAGGGCTACAAGAAAGCTGGGGAGGGACTTTTTAGGATATCAGGTAGTGATAGGACTGGGGAGAATGGAATAAAGCTGGAAGTGGGGAGATTCAGACTGGATGTGAGGAAGAAGTTCTTCCCCATGAGAGTGGTGAGAGCCTGGAATGGGTTGTCCAGGGAGGTGGTTGAGGCCCCATCCCTGGAGGTGTTTGCAGCCAGGCTGGATGAGGCTGTGGCCAGCCTGATGTAGTGTGAGGTGTCCCTGCCCATGGCAGGGGGGTTGGAACTGGATGATTCTTGTGGTACCTTCCAACCCTGACTGATTCTATGATTCTATGTATCAAGTCACAAAATACTGCTTATTCTCTTGCAAGGACTTGCACAGAGTATTGCAAGGAACTGTAGCTTCATTGTCACATTTGTAAACTTTTAAGACTGTCCCTAGCATGAGCTACAGCCCTTCTGGACCAGCAGCCTTCCCCAAAACAACTCCTGGCCATGGTACAGAAATTACAGCACTACAGTGGTCATTCCTAACAGGCAGTTTGTGTCTGGCATTGTTGTTTTCACTGTTGAAGGAGTTCAGCTGAAAAGACAAGGGGCTTCTGCACGATGTTTGGCCTCCGAAAGCAAGTCTTGTTTGATTTAGCAGGACACATGCAGCTGTGATATGCTAGAAGTAAAAGCAGGTAACACTGCTTTAGGGAGGTTTGGTTAATTAGGCAACCAGAGTGTATTTAAAGCCACCAGAGCGTATTTATAGCCACAAATTTCCTCCCAGGGATCTTCTTAAATGTCTATTTTGGTAAAGATTCCTTTACATTCTACTCCATCATAAGTAAGATTCTTACTATTTGCATTCCTGATAGAAGACTTAACAAACCAGTGAGGGAAAGGAATAAATCTGCCCCACCTGGAAAGAATTCAATCCAGCTTCGGAAGGGGGGGCTATCACTTCTACAAAGACCATCATTAGTATTGATCCTTTAAGTGTACTGCAGCAGTAGTTAGAAAACTGAGTGGACTGCCAAGTCCATGTCATGCCAGGTGCCATCTGCCCACTCCCTGGCCATTTGAAGAAATTAGAAATAAAATACACTGTAGTAAGAAACTCTTCTATTACCAGTTTAAGGAGGAGAAATTATACCAATGGTGATTAAATATTTGCCCAGGGGAGCCCAGAACAATAATTTGTTGGTTTGTTTAATTATTGACAATAATTTATTGCTTCCTCATGCTGCTGTCAAAGGACAATCGCTGTAGGGAAGCAGGCAAGAATCTTCAAAGTGAGTTAATAATTATTCCTGGGTCTCATATACATTTGAGTTTTATTGCTGCTTTATTGCCATGTTCACAACAGCTGTTCTATTCAAGCATATGAATGGAACCAGTGCCCTTTCTGCATACCTGTGGGGAGATGAGATGGTTCCATTTGCACCCCAATAGCTTTCCTCCATATCTGCCCACCTCATTCCTACTACCTGTTGACTTCAAATTATGTGTGGACAGCACATGAAAGGATGAGAGAAAGCAAGGATCATATCTGTACCAAAGGCTTTCCTGCACATTAGTGACATAACCAATTTGGAGTCACTATTTGGGTCTTTTCTGGAGCTGATGAAACCATGTCTATTTCATAGAATGGTTTGAGTTGGAAGGGACCTTAAAACCATCTAGTTCAAATCCCCCTGCCATGGGCAGTGATACCTTCCACCCCATTCTATAACAGAAGAGATGACTTTGGAGATGCCACTTGTCTGTGCCATCTGTAAGCTGCACCTAAACATCCAGCTTATTTTAAAAACGATAATTTAAAATACCAGCAGTTTGGAGTATTTAAATCCTAGCCAATGTGCCTGGGTTTGCACTTTGTATCCCATCGTTTTTCATGCTCTCAGCACTTCATGATCTTTTAATTTTTTCCTATAAAAAAATTAAGACCTCCTGTGGAGTGCCAGCTGGGACTATTCATCCCAGCCCAAGGCAGATGGCTAAACTGCCTGATCTGTGCAGAAGAAGAGAGCTTCCCTCCCAGATCAAACAAAAAGAGACCACTTATTCTAACTCTGGCTCACCTGGAGGAACCTCTGGCTCTGTTGATTAGAGAGACCAAGAAAAAAAAGCCTCTGCTTAAACTCTGCTGTTTAGGAGTGTGAAAAGTTCTGGAACAAATATGAATTTTGTTGTAGAAAAATGCAAGGATGTATTTTAATCAATTAATCCAATGTCACAAATTCACCACAAGATTGTCCTATTTTTTTCCTAACTATAAAAATTCAAGCTTATACTGATTTATTGTTCCTCTTTTCCCTCTTTTTTTTTTTTTCACTGTGTTCTTTTGGATTTCTTATTGAACTATTTGTCACATGCATACAGATATAAAATTATAATAATAGAATGAGCAGAATTTCTTAAAAAAAAATAAAAACAACTCTGAGAAGGAGGAAGGCTGATGCTTTATTTCCAACAACTTATATAACAACTCCTCTGTAAAATTTCAACTAGACACCTAAAAAGAATAACAATGAAAAACAGTTTTCCTGTAAAGTCCAGATTTATGTGCATGCATTTTGTTTTTCTGGCAGTGGACTCCACTAAATCTCTGCCTATCTCCTCTTTAATCTAGGTGAAGTGAAGTATTCTTGGGTCACAGCACATGAGCTGTGCCATCTTAGGTAGCTGCCAGGTTGTTGGTAGTTCAGTGGATGGACCCCTGCCTAAAACTGATAGAAAAACATGATCTGCTTCCAAGACAAATACATTCTCACTTCAAGAAGACATACAAAAGGAGAGAGTTTCCAGCTTTCATAAGCTAACTTAGGTCAGGTCAGGAACTGACAAGAGAGAATAAAAAAGAAAAGCACCTGTGTTGGAAAAGGATGTTGACAATGTGCTGCTCAAAGGACTTCAGGTCTTACAAAAGAGGATTGTCCTCAGCATACCTTCCTTGGTTAAGTGCAGTTAAACACCCTACAATGAGCATGGAGAGTTGCTAGCTTCTCAGCTGGGTTTAGCATGGGGCTAAGCCACCCCAGGGCCATGGCCCAAAGGTGGAGTGAAGCTGAAGCACCACAGGAGGTTTGCATTGTCTAACTTTGGGCAATCAACCAACAGCAACATCTCATTAATTAAAAGAGCATTACAGGCTCATCCAGAAGACATTCACAGAAACTGGAGGTTTGAGGGGTTTTTTTTTGCTCTAAATGGAAAGAAAGAGAAGAAAACCTTTATGGTTCTATATGTCACAATTTAGAATTCTTTTTTTTTTTTTTTTGTCACAGGTTTCATAGCTGAAAACCTTTCTGGTTCTATATGTCACAATTTAGTATTTTTTGGGGGGTTGGTTTTGTTTGTTTGTTTGTTTTGTCACAGGTTTCATAGCTGAAAACCTTTCTGGTTCTATATGTCACAATTTAGAATTCTTTTTTTGGGTTTATTTTTGGGGTTTTGTTTTGTTTTGTTTTGTCACAGGTTTCATAGCTGAAAACCTTTATGGTTCTATACGTCACAATTTAGAATTCTTTTTTTGGGTTTGTTTTTGGTTTTGGTTTCGTTTTTTTTTTTTGTCACAGGTTTCATAGCTGAAAACCTTTATGGTTCTATATGTCAAAATTTAGAATTCTTTTGGGTTTTTTTTTTGGGGGGGGTTGGTGGTTTTTGTTTTTGTTTTTTTTTGTCACAGGTTTCATATCTGAAAACCTTTATGGTTCTATATGTCACAATTTAGAATTCTTTTTGGTTTTTCTTTGTTGTCTTTTTTTTTGTCACAGGTTTCATGGCTGAAAATACTAAAGCAGTATCAATTGTGTCTTAAACGACTGAATTGCTAGCAATTGAACACTCATCCAAACACAAGACCTACAATAACAATCCCTCTCTTTGAGGCCAAACAACCCAAATCAAGGTCCAAAGATGATAGGTAGTCTCAAACATGATAGTAACAATGGTCGAAGGTGTCTACAGCACTGTCAGCTCTGAGCATCACAATAAGTGTGCATGGCAAGAGTAAGAAATAGCTTAGCTGAGATGGTAAATACAAGGCTGGGGGGGGAAAGAATTATTTACTTTGTCAGTTACTGTCAAAGGAAGTAGATGAGCTTAAGTCAGAGAACTCTAAAGCATTCTCAGTGATGTCTCTCTCAGATGCCACACATTGAAGACAGGGAGCAGCATAACAACCATAGCTCCCAAATCTGTGATGCAGACATAGTGAGCTCAGGCAGAAGGATCAATCCTATTGATTTTAGTGCATGTGGGAAAGGAAGGGCTGAAAATGGTAGGCAGTGTTGTTAAAGTGTATCAACTCAGGGTCAAGGTCTTACTTTTTAGCCTAAGGTTATCTTTCTATACTGATCTAGTGGAAATGTTGGGAAAAAAATATTTTGTTCAGTCTTCACCTGGACTGCTGAACCTGCATAAAAGCATGCCAGTCAAAATGACTGATGGCCCAACTTAGATGCCAAGAGACACTTGGGATGAGGTCTTAATTTAGAAGCACAAATGGTTTCGTGTCTCTGCGCTGTGAGCATTTTTATTCAGCAGCATAAATCTCTGCTGGGACGAGAATAATCATTCAACCTGCTCTGCCACGTGTCCACAGCTCTGCAAAAAGGCTTCTGTGTACTAAGACTAATTTTGTTTTACAGAGCAGTAAAGCTTTTTGTAGTGGTGGGAGGTGGGAGATATCACAATCGACGACTCTCAGAATATATTTTGTTTGCCACCGAACAAAACAAGTTACAAATTCTCAGGAAGGGACTTTACCTATGGAATAAGTTGCCTAGAGTTGAATGTCTAGTAGGAGATGTCAAGACCTTAGCTGACTGTTGAAGAACACAGAGTACCTCCTGAAAGTAAACATCCTGATTTGGCTGCCCACTCCAGGTCATCTAAATATCATTTGAAATGTTTTATATGTAGGCATCCTTCCTGGCTTTCAGCTCTGGTTTTCAAGGAGCAAAGGTGTTTCAAATGTCTGGCCTCCTATCTGCCAGCTCCCTGCAGATACCATTAACAATCCTTCCTCAGTTAGTTCACGGTATCACAGTATCACAGTGTATCAGAGGTTGGAAGGGACCTCTAGAGATCATCAGGTCCAACCCCCCCTGCCAGAGCAGCATCACTTAGGGTAGTCCCCACAGGAATGCATCCAGGTGGGCTTTGAAAGTCTCCAGAGAAGGAGACTCCACAAACCTCCTGGGCAGCCTGTTCCAGGGCTCTGTCACCCTCACTGGAAAGAAGTTTCTCCTCATGTTGGGGTGAAATCTTCTATGTTCTAGTTTGAACCCATTGTTCCTTGTCTTATCACTGTGAACCACCCAAAAGAGCCTGGCCCCCTCCTCCTGACACCCACCCCTCAGCTATTCATAGACATTGATCAGATCCCCTCTCAGTCTTCTCTTCTCCAGACTAAACCCATTCCTGAGAGCCTGGAATGGGTTGTCCAGGGAGGTGATTGAGGCCCCATCCCTGGAGGTGTTTAAGGCCAGGCTGGATGAGGCTCTGGCCAGCCTGCTGTAGTGTGAGGTGTCCCTGCCCATGGCAGGGGGGTTGGAACTAGGTGATCCTTGTGGTCCCTTCCAACCCTGACTGATTCTATGATTCTAAACAGCCCCAGGGATCTCAATCTCTCTTCATAAGGGAGAGTCTCTCTTCACAGGGGAGTTCAAGATACCCTCATTTGAGCAAAAGTCCTTACACCCTTATATTTCCCCTGATTAATGGCAGTTTAAACAGTTTACATGTGGAGGCTACAAAAAGATGTCCTAATCTGTGACTTTTGCTTGCATTCATTGCACAAACATTGTGTAATACTCTAAAATTGTTACTTAAAAAGAAAATGGAAAAAAGGTTGACGTCACTGCATGGGTATGAAAAAAAGTTGGCATAGAGCCCATGTACTTGGATTGAAATGCTTCCTGGAACATCAGGTTTACTGGAGCTGCCTGTGCATACAGATGATAATCCCAAAGAGTCATCACATAGGAAATTAGAGAAAGGCACTGAAAGGCCTTGTTTAGTCTTTAGGATAACAGAAGCAAGCAAGTTTCACAGATTTCTCTTCTCTTTGGCCAGCTGATAGGAATACAGCTACAACAGGATTTCTGCAGTTGTAAGATCTCAAGTGAAGGGATAAATTTCCAAGAGAAACAAAATCCACCACTTCCTTGGGACTTCATTTAAATGCCTAATCAGTCTAACTTGTCTTTCATTTCAAATTTCAGTTCTACATGGATTTGTCTACCAGAGAAGCTTCCAAGTTAAATAATAACCACACTATCCAGTACTCATTGTTACAGTATTTTATACATTACTAAAGTTTTCAAGAGTTGTCATATAAATTGTGAGTAGTGGATGACAACACGTTGGGAAGTGGAGAAAATGTTGCAGACCAGATTTCCCATGGGATGGTGGAAATGTTCTGGCTTTGGATTTGCATTGAGTGGTGCAGGAATGTATTAGCCCAACAGGAGGCAGTTATATGAGAGCCAGGTGGTTGGTATAAAGTATCTGTCTAGGTTGTCTGTATAGATGAGAAAGTGAAATATCTCTAGAAGAATCTCTGCTCTGCCCTGGTGAGACCTCATCTTGAGTATTGTGTCCAGTTTTGGGCTCCCTAGTTTAGGAGGGACAGGGACCTGCTGGAGAGGGTCCAGCAGAGGGCTATAAGGATGATTAGGGGATTGGAGCACTGCCTGATGAGGAGAGGCTGAGGGACTTGGGGCTTTGTAGTCTGGAAAGGAGAAGACTGAGAGGGGATTTAATAAATGTCTATAAATATCTGAGGGCTGGGGGTCAGGAGGGAGGGGACAGGCTCTGCTCAGTTGCTCCCTGTGATAGGACAAGGAGCAATGGATATAAGCTGCAACACAAGAGGTTCCACCTCAACATGAGGAGGAACTTCTTCACTGTAAGGGTCACAGAGCACTGGAACAGGCTCCCCAGAGAGGTTGTGGAGTCTCCTTCTCTGGAGACTTTCAAGGCCCATCTGGATGTGTTCCTCTATGACCTGAGCTAAATTGTATGGTCTTGTTGGACTTGATCTCTTTGGGTCCCTTCCAACCCCTGACATCCTGTGATCCTGTGATCCCTGGATGCCTGTGTTAAGAGGAGTTCAATTTCTGCCTGAATATGTTAGTGACACTCTATTGATTATACAGAGAGCTTAGAAAAGCAGATTGGAACAAATGCTTAGATTTTAGATAGATGAGTCAGGGGCTGTGTCTTTGGGTCTGAGATAAAAAAAACCTGATGTGTATTTGTAAAGGTGATTTGCAATCTTTGGAGAATCCCAAGACTTGGTATGTCAATTTGATAAAGTACTGAGTTCTATTTCTGCTCATTATATATATATATATATATATTTGTTTTAGTTCTCAAAGAATAGGTACAGCCACTCTCTAGAAAGCATAATTTATAATGGTTTGACCTCTGTTGATTCTAAAAGGAGACCAGAGTGACTATTTCAGTAACATCCACACTGGAGATGCTATATATAGTCAGGCATATCTCAGTTTGTTCAGTTCATTGCTCTGGCTCCTAAAACTCTTCAAATTCTTGCAGTATTTTACTTTCCCCCTCCCCACCCCAACCCTTAATCTCTCTTGTCTGCAGATGAGAGAAGGAACAGTCTTGATTTTGTACTTTGTTGTGAAACAAATGAAATACAAATAAAGCCCTCAAACTGTAGCTGGAGTTCACCCAACATGAAACACACAGCTGAAAATGGAATGCTAAAAAGGCAACATTTAACCCTTAAAAAAAAAAATGTTTATCTAAACAATTAATTGCTTTTAAACCCAAGAGAATTGTTTTGTTCTCAAAAGGTTAAGATAAAATATTTGACTTTTAACAAATGTTTCACATTTCCTTCAGTTTTTTTAAACAATTAGGGAAATTGTCTGCGTCTCATCCTTCTTCTCCCAACTATGTTTTTCAGTCATTTTACTTTCTGCCAAAAAAAAAAAAAAAAAAAAAAAAAAATTCTTGCCCATTTCTAACTGTAACAGAAATAAAGTAGAAGAGAATATCTGTAGCCCATCAGCATGACAGGGACAACACTCAGTAACAGAGGAAAAGCTCTAATATCTTCCTCATAACCTTTCTCAGATCTGAAAAATCCTTTGTTTTGGACTAGCAAATTTGTACCAGAGCAGGGTTCAGCATGTATTGCTGTCTTGCTTTCTCCATTGGCCAGATATCTCAGTTGCTGGGAATGAGGAGCGAGGTCAGCCTGCTGACCATGCTGCTGGCTGTGTCCAAATGTGTTCATCCTTCTCAACATTGTCAAATAAGTTTCCAAATTACAGAAAACAGCTGAAGCTAAAGAAGACAAATCAGGGAATCAAGAGCCTGGCTGACAGAGATGACATGCAGATGCAGATTCCTAGGTCTGGGAGAGCAAAAGATGGATGCCTGCTAACTAAAACTAGATAGGGTAATGAGGCCAAGTTGGATGATTAACAAGACAGATACCGGTAAATATCCCATGCTGTGCTCAGTCAGAAGTTGCAAAGTACAGAGGCAAAAGCAAGAAGCCTTTCAAGAAAATGAGATTTCAGTGCAACATCTCTTGGAACGTTGTGGTTCCAAGCCACAAAGAAAACAGTGGAAGAATTCTAAATCTACAGGAACATCTCTCTGATCATTTCATTATCCAATATCTGTGTGGGGAAACTCCCATCTTCTGTTCCTAGAGGCTGCATGAAGGCAAAAATAACATGTTGGCTATAAAAGCTGTGTCATGTCCATGTATCCCAGCAGTTACAGTGACTATCATCATCTATGATGAAAACTATGGCAAGACAAGAGACATGAAATGGTTGTGTGGTCAGACATCTCCTTATCTGGAGGTTTTCTTACCCTCAGATCTGTTAGCAGAGATAATTCTCTGTGTGCTCCTTAATATGTTTCAGTCAAGAAGACATGATTCAGAAAAGATCACTGTTTTGCTCTCCTTATGCATGCTCAAGTGGATGAAGGAGCAGTCTCATGGAGATCTCCCTTGCAAGACTTGAGGAAACAGAAGGGTCACAGCAGTAGCAAGCATGGCTCTCAGGGTGGCTGTTTGCAAATTACAAGTCTGTTTCTAACTAGAGAAACTGGTTCAGGTTGCCCTGCCCCTTGATTTAAACACCAGATTGAATTATCTTAATTCAGAGAACATTTTGGAGCATTTACAGGTTGTAAGCACCAGACTCAAACTGTCTAAAGAGGACAGACCTGCAGCTCAGTGGAAAAAATAAAAGCCCTTTGAACTACAACTTCTGCACATGGAGCAGTGTCCTTTAAAATTAGAGGAGAATCAGGCTGCAGGTTTACAATAACCAGAGCAGAATGACAAAGTATTATTGCTCTGAGAATTCATCCTAATGTGCCATTCTCAACATCCAGAGATAAGGTTCAGGGCTAATAAATGTCCTGCACCAGTAAAATCATGCTTAAATACGCTGTTAACTGTTCTGCTACAGGAATGTGTCTCTTAAAAGTCCTCATTTCAATTGGACTTAAGGTTTTTCAGAAGATTAGTCATTTACTTTCCAAAACATGTTTATCCATTGGTTACAGCCCACAGGATTCCAAGAAAATCTGGAATATTTTAAAAGTTACTTGAGAAAAAGCCAAGCAAAGAAAAAAGTCTCCGCCACTTCTACAAGCTGATCTGAATTCCAGTCTTCTTTTACAAGTAGTCATTGCTTTCCCTCTTCCCTCTTCTTCCCTCTTCTTCCCTCTTCTTCCCTCTTCTCCCCTCCCCTCCTCCCCTCCCCTCCCCCTCCCCTCCCCCTCCCCTCCCCTCCCCCTCCCCTCCCCTCTCCCCTCCCCTCCCCTCCCCTCCCCTCCCCCTCCCCTCCCCTCCCCTCCCCTCCCCTCCCCTCCCCTCCCCTCCCTCCTCTCCTCTCCTCCTCCTCCTCTCCTCTTCCCCTCCTCCTCTCCTCTCCCTCCTCCTCTCCTCTCCTCTCCTCTCCCTCTCCTCTCCTCTCCTCTCCTCCTCCTCTCCTCTCCTCTCCTCTCCTCTCCTCTCCTCTCCTCTCCTCTCCTCTCCTCTCCTCTCCTCTCCTCTCCTCTCCTCTCCTCTCCTCTCCTCTCCTCTCCTCTCCTCTCCTCTCCTCTCCTCTCCTCTCCTCTCCTCTCCTCTCCTCTCCTCTCCTCTCCTCCTCCTCTCCTCTCCTCTCCTCTCCTCTCCTCTCCTCTCCTCTCCTCTCCTCTCCTCTCCTCTCCTCTCCTCTCCTCTCCTCTCCTCTCCTCTCCTCTCCTCTCCTCTCCTCTCCTCTCCTCTCCTCTCCTCTCCTCTCCTCTCCTCTCCTCTCCTCTCCTCTCCTCTCCTCTCCTCTCCTCTCCTCTGTTAAGACTGCATCATTTGTGGAATTTACAGCTAGCTGGCTGAAGATCATTATGAAATAACTTGTGGCTCTTGTGGTGTGGTATGAGTGGTGGCTAGTTGAGAGCAAAAGCTCAACCTGACAAATGCAAGGGAACCAGTGACGCTGTGTGATACTTTAAAGCATATAGATAAAGAATGACAAAGTGGGTGAAAAATTGAAGGCCAAGGAGTCAGAAGAGTTGATTTCAGTCCTTGGTTGTTCTGACAATCCAGAGGATAAACTTGTGCAAATTATTTCACCCCTACATTCTATTGTAAGCATCCTGATAAAATGAGTACCTAGTGGCAAGCTATTATTATCTTTGTCCTCCTGCAAGTCTGTCTTCCCACTCTAAGCATCCTTTTAGGTGAGAAAGCAAAACTGAATAAACCATGTTGTTCCAAACGTACAGCCTTAAAAAGCTTTTCCAACTACAAGCAGTGAAAGAGAAGTAATACAATAGTTCTGACTGGAAGCAATAGTCAACATAAAGACCATGAAAAGAATACCAAAAATGTATGAATCTCTCCTTGTCTATATTTACTGTAGCTGCTTTGTGCACCTTAAGAGTGAGAAAGAGGATCTGAGTTACAGCAGATCAGTCATATCCCCTCTTTGCTACAAGCAGTTGCATTTAATGAAGTTTTAATGATCCATTCATCTCTATTCAGCCAAAAGGATTATGTTTTACTCTATACACTTATATTATCTCTGTAGTTATTTAAAATCAACATGCTGCCTTTATGTGCCATCATTCCCACACTTCTCATTTTTCTTCTGCTTTAGCACAGGGAAGAAGTCTGAAGTAGGAAGAAACAATTGAATCATGTCTCAGACAACAGATTCTGTGTGTGGGAGGCAGCTCCTGCCCATCTGAACTACACCTGAGCTTGTTACTGTAATATTAATTTCTCTTTCCCAGAGGTCTACTTCATGTATTCAGTAGAGTCCAAGACAAAAATCCTCTCATCCTAAAGCAGATATCTGGAGCAGGACAGATGACTCACATTTTAATATACCTACATCTCCCCAATGACCACAGGAGGTTAGTTGTTCAGCCCTTGACTAAAGCATAGGCATCTAAATTTGGGTGAAATGAAGGTTACAGGGCAGAAAGTTATTGGTGAAGCATCTTCAGAAATACTCAGCTGCCTTTGCTGCCATGGGCAGCATGGTGTATACACCATATGTAGCACCATGGTGCTACACGTGGGCAGCAGGTGTATAACACATGCTGTTATATGTGTGTACGACAGGTCACATCTGCTGTAAATTATGTGAATGGTCAGAGCAGTGAAATCACAACAAAACCCTGGTAAATAAGTAGGGGCACGTGTATTGCTTCTCATATGCCACTATTTCCTGAGAAATGTCTGTTGTTGCTTGTTTTTCTATCTCAGTATCTTGTCTGGAAAAAATCTGAAGAGTCTTCTTAATTGCTCTGGCTTCCTTAAGAAGCAGCAACCCCATCCTGAGTTGGTTGTGGGCTGCTTAGAAATTCTGCACATGTACCCAGCACGTGACACTCTACATCTTGCCCTTGGTGGTAACAAAAAACACTTGCCAATTTAAAAATGGAATTATCTTCTGTGCACTAGAAGAGGGAATAAGGAGCATAGGAAGCACAACTCATGGACCAGGTGGTTTGCAGTAGTTGGCCAACAGAGCTATGCCCAGTTAAACATTGGTGTAATCCACAGCAGGATCAGGACTTTGCCTGGAACAAGAGACAGAAAATAGATGCCAAGTTCTGGGCAAAAACTATGTATGTGGACATGGATATGGATGGGTTTGAATATGGATATAAATATGAATTTAATATCCTCAAGATTTAGTTGCAGAGAAAAGAGACAAGCCTTGAAGGTCCCTCTAGAAGGTAGGAATTGTTTCCCATATAGTGCTCAAAGACTTTACACTTAGAATATCTTTTGGTTGATTTCCTGAGAGCAAAATACCAGAAAGAACTATTGGAAGGGAAATGTCTATCATCTTTCAAATTAATTCAAGAATCTATTCTATGCATGAAGAGTCATACAAAAGAAAAAGCAACACAGAGCAAAGTGGAACATAATAGAAAAAAAAAATCATGGGCAGAATCTGTCACATATATATCAGTTATATTATATATAAATATAAAACATATCAGTTATATTTATTAAAACTCATTTGAAGGAGCATAATTTAAAGAGGTAAGGATGAAATTTATCTGACCAAATACAGAGATCTGCAGCAAAGATAACTCTCATGGGGCTCTTACTTGGATTTTCTTGTAGCAGAGAGCAAAAGGAGCTTGAAGAGCAAAGCTCATCCTGTAGAAAGGTAAATGGTCAATGTACATTAGCTGATTTGCAGCTTAATGATAAGCCTGTAAGGGGAACTCAGTGTGACTAGTTCTACTGTAAATGTTATCACCAAAGGCATCTGAAGGCAATTATGATTAATCTTACCTTTAGCAATTTATCTGAAGCCAAGCAGCAAAACTATCTGAGAACTGGAAGAGCACTGAGGTGTATAAATATCTTCTTTAACCCTCAGATAACAGAGCCCATTTCTTCAAATTGAATCTAAATCCATTTTCATAATTAAGGACAGAAATTAAATCTTCTTCTGAAGCCAATCCTTCTGCCTGTATTTCACTACTACAGCTGTCCTTGATCTGCTTGGATTATTTACACTCTAGGTGAACAGCAAAACATGGAGGCATCAGTTTGGCTTTAATTCAATTAAACACCACATTTAATGATTATCTGTGCAGAAGATCTGTGAGATGTGGGAGGAAAGAACAAGCAAATTCCTGACTGCTAATCAATAAACTGCAGCATCTGAAACCATGATGAGGCATCTTTTAATGGATATCTTTGAATCCTTCCTTTTACTGGTGTTCCCTTCCACCCTCTCTTCATCTGGACTTCTGCTCATAGCAGACTGCTATCAGCTTTCTCCTGGGTATGAAGGACCGAGGTGACCTTGCTTTAAATGAAGAAGTTTTGCATATTCTCCTCTATTTAGAAATGAAATAGCTTTTTCTCCTCTTGTCTGGTCTGTTTATTATACCTGTGCAAACTAAAAAGCAGTTTTGGAATATATCTCCCTTCTACCCTTGCCTATCATGTTCATGAAGAAGCATGACTCCAATCTTTCCTAAATCATCAGACATGGGTATAGTGGCAGCTACTTCTATCTCTATCTATCTCTATATCTATAATCTATATTTATACCTATCTCTATCTCTATCATCTCTATCTCTATCTCTATCTCTATCTCTATCTCTATCTCTATCTCTATCTCTATCTCTATCTCTATCTCTATCTCTATCTCTATCTCATCTCCATCTCCATCTCCATCTCCATCTCCATCTCTATCTCTATCTCCATCTCTATCTCATCTCCATCTCCATCTCCATCTCCATCTCCATCTCCATCTCTATCTCTATCTCCATCTCTATCTCCATCTCCATCTCCATCTCCATCTCCATCTCCATCTCTATCTCTATCTCCATCTCTATCTCCATCTCTATCTCTATCTCCATCTCCATCTCCATCTCCATCTCCATCTCCATCTCTATCTCCATCTCTATCTCCATCTCCATCTCCATCTCCATCTCCATCTCCATCTCTATCTCTATCTCCATCTCTATCTCCATCTCCATCTCCATCTCCATCTCCATCTCCATCTCCATCTCTATCTCCATCTCCATCTCTATCTCCATCTCTATCTCTATCTCCATCTCTATCTCCATCTCTATCTCCATCTCCATCTCTATCTCTATCTCCTCTCTTTCTCTATCTCAATCTCTATCATCTCTCTCTCTCTATCTCTCTCTGTCCATCTGTATCTATCTATCTATCTATCTATCTATCTATCTATCTATCTATCTATCTATCTATCTATCTATCTATCCTATCCACCTCTGATGTTATATGCAATATAGAGTGATTATGTGGCTGCCCAGAGAACTTGTGGAGTCTCATTCTCTGGAGACTTTCAAAATCCACCTGAACACAATTGTGTGCGACATGCCCTGGGTGACCCTGCTTTAGCAGGGGGATGTTGGTGTCCCTTCCACACCTCACCATTCTGTGGTTCTATGATGTTAGAGTTTATTCTCATGATAATGTCAAACACCATCAACAATGCAAGATATCTTTGTTGTTCCTATTAACTGGCACACATGGTTTGGTAGCTATAGCAACACTGATAAGTTTAAAATTAATAGTCCTCATTTGATTACTGACAATTAAAACAGTATATGTGTGCACACAACAATTGTGATTTTTGTGTAATCAAAAGCTGTAATCTCTGAGTTCCTCCAATTTCCAAATCCTTTTCTTTTTTTGTGTGTAAAGGGAACACCTCTGGCTAGCAACAGGACTGAGTTTTATCTCACTGTACCTCAGCTGCTAAAGAACCAACATACACTTTGCTCTATAACGTTTGCTTAAGTCTTAAGTGCTGTTACAGAAAACCAACACAATAAATAGCAACTAAGTTGAACTCTTGGAAAATGATGAAGTTATCAAGCTAAGGTCTGTAGAGATCTTCCTGCCAGCATTTCAAACAAATTGGCAATGCTGTAACATCCAGAGTGCAGGCAGAGTAATTAGTACCTAACACCCTACCTGTGAAGAGTGGAAATGGCTGTGACAGATCTGCAAGGAAAGCTAAAATTTCTTTTTTAAACCAAAACTAAGGCAAGTAACTTATAGACACTGAAGCCTGCAAAAAGCAGCCTGGTAAAGTGCTAGATTTCTTAGAACATCCATCAGAAAATGAGAGGTACAATATGATGGTCTGTGCCAGCAGAGACATCTATTTATTTACTGAAATGTACATAAAGGGCAAATTTGTTACACAGATTTGTTACAGAGACAGGATGTGAATGTGGGCATCTACTCTGCAACATGAGGTAGAGCATAGTCCTGAAGAGGAGGCAAGTCCCCATCCTCCCAACTGTTCAAAAGCTTTTAAGAAATCTTTGTTGTCAGTATACAGCAAATGTCTTCTCCCTTTGCACACCCACTTTATATTTCTGAAATAATCTCCAGTGCAGCTGAGGTGTCTGGTTCACTGTATTCACGTGTGTAGCATTTGGGGGTGAGGATGTGAGGATACTGTTTAAGGAAAATCTGCATGAGCCAGTAATGTGTGTTTGCAGCCCAGAAAGCCAACCATGTCCTGCACTGAACCAAGAGAAGCGCTGCCAGCAGGTTGGGAGAGATGATTTTGCTCCTCTACTCTGCTCTGTTGAGACCCAACCTATTGTGCTAGGTCCAGCCTTGGAGCCCTCAGCACAAGGAGGACATGAAACTATTGGAGCAGGTCCAGAGAAGGCCACAAAAATGATCAGAGGGGTGGAACCCTTCTGCTTGTGAGGACAGGTTGAGAGAGTTGGGTTTGTTCAGACTGGAGAAGAGAAGGCTGCAGGGAGACCTTATTGCAGCCTTCCAGTACTTAAAGGGAGCCTACAGGAAAGATGGGGACAATCTTTTTGTAAGGGCTTCTTGTGGCAGGACAAGAGTTGATGGTTTCAAACTAAAAGAGGGAGCCTACAGGAAAGATGGGGACAATCTTTTTGAAAGGGCCTCTTGTGACAGGACAAGAGCTGATGGTTTTAAACTAAAAGAGGGAGATTTAGAATAGATATAAGGAAGCAATCTTTTTACAGTGATGGTGTTGAAACATTAGCAGAGGTTAATCAATAGAGGGTACATGTCCCATCCCTGGAAAAATTCCATGTCAGGTTGAACAGGGCTCTGAGCAACTTGATGTAGTCATAGATGTCCCTGCTCACTGCAGATTGGTGTACTACAGGAGTTTTAAAGGTCCCTTCCAACCCAAACCATTCTATGACTCTATGGATATCACCTAACTTTACTCTCATTTCACACATAATTTAAGAAATTAATTCTCCTTGGCTCTCTCTACACAGCTAGCAGTTCAGGTTCTGTGAACCACTTTGGAAGAGAATCATCTCTCACCCTTGGCTACAGAAAACACCTACAAAGTCATCCAGTGCTGTTCCCCACCAAAAAGGATAAAATGAGCTCCATTAATGTAAATCATTCCTATCTACAAATTGCTGCATGACTATATGCTATGGTGTGTGGATTTATTATTCCTGATAATGGCAAACACCATAAACCACAGAAGAGATCTTTGTTATTCATACCTCCAAAATATTAGCTGGCATGCATAGTTTGGTCGCTATAGCAACACTGATAAATTTAAAATTAATGGTCTGTGCTTGGTTAGTACAAAAAGGTCAAGGACTCAACACTACCAATGGGAAGAGCTTATTTGAGGGTTAACTGCTGATACTAAAATAGGTGGGGAGTTGGTGGGAACATTCTGCATCCTGAAAGTATTAGTCCCTGGACACAAGGGAACAAGAGACTCGAAATAAAAAGTATTTGAGTGACGAGTTGGTGGTGTGGAATTTCAATTTCCAATGAAATTTCTTCACAGAAAGGATTGTCAAACACTGGAACAGGCAGCCCAGGGAAGTGGTGGAGTGCTGACTTTTGAATCCATGGAGGAATTCCAAAGCCATGTAGATGTGGCACTTAGGCACATGGTTTAATGATGACCTGTCAGTGTTGGGGTGCTGGATGAACCTGGTGATCTTAAAGGTCTCTTCCAGTCAGAAGTATTCTGTGATTGTATAAAATAAGTTCAGTTTCCATTTATTTTTCTCTCAAAGTCTGAATGGTTTTATATTTCTTAAAATCCACCTAATGGACTTAAAACTGTCCCAGAACTAGGCTAATAGTCTATGATAATGACATATTTCTCTCTAAACAAGGACAAATATTGACAGAGAACACACACGTAAGAACTTGCTATGATCCCTGCTGTGCCTCCGCCCTAATTGTTGTTACCAATACCTGTGGTAAGCTTTTTATCAGGGAATTAAATACACTAATATTGTCTTATGCTGAGCAAACAGTGATTGAAAGCCCAAGAAAACATATCTGAATGGTTTCAGTTTGGAAATTACATAGGTGTTCTGAAGTCTCTCACATCAGGATCTATACTGGCTTTAAAGCAGCAGTGCTAAAGGAGAGTGGGTGAGGGGGCCCACAGCAGAATATCTAGGGAAGACTGCAGGTTCCTGTGGGTTTTCTTACTTACACACTACATCAAGAACAATTTGCCATCTGCCATATTTGTCTGCATGAGGAGAATTGCTCAGGGTGCTGAGTAAGAGCAGAAGTGGTCTGAGTTCCAGCAGAGCTTCAGCTGATGCAGAATCATAGAATCATAGAATCAGTCAGGGTTGGAAGGGACCACAAGGATCATCCAGTTCCAACCCCCCTGCCATGGGCAGGGACACCTCACACTACAGCAGGCTGGCCACAGCCTCATCCAGCCTGGCTGCAAACACCTCCAGGGATGGGGCCTCAACCACCTCCCTGCACAACCCATTCCAGGCTCTCACCACTCTCATGGGGAAGAACTTCTTCCTCATGTCCAGTCTGAATCTCCCCACTTCCAGCTTTATTCCATTCCTCCCAGTCCTGTCAACTACCTGAGATCCTAAAAAGTCCCTCCCCAGCTTTCTTGTAGCCCTCTTCAGATACTGGAAGGCCACAAGAAGGTCACCTCAGAGCTTTCTTTTCTCCACACTGAACAGCCCCAACTCTTTCAGTCTGTGCTCGTAGGAGAGGAGCTCCAGCCCTCTGATCACCCTGGTGGCCTTTCTCTGGACACCTTCCAGCATATCCCTCTTGTAACAGAGGCTCCAGAACTGGATGCAGTACTCCAGGTGGGGTCTCAGCAGAGCTGAGCAGAGGGGGAGAATCACCTCCCTTGACCTGCTGGCCACACTTCTCCTGATGCAGCCCAGGCTCTGGTTGGCTTTCTGGGCTGCAAGTGCTCACTGACAGCTCATGGTAAAGTCCTGAGGCTGGCAGGCTTTGCCAGGTTCTGGCAGACTTATAAACCAAGAAGAACAAGGTGCTGCCAATTGGCAAACAGCTGTGGCATGGGAATGGAACCAGTGATTCATCTGCACTCAGTCTCAAGAGAAACACCTTTCAGCAGAAGCTGTTAATCATTCAGAGTGGTGAGGATGTGTGAGGGGGTTCATCATATAGAAATTCGGACTAGCATGGGCACCACAAGGAGTTTCTTTCTCAGTCTCTACAGAAAACACCTGACAGATGACTGAGTACAGTATGAATCATAGAATACCACGTTAGGAGGAACCTCAGAGATCACTGAGTACAGGCTTGGAAAAGCATGACCTAGACATGATGGCCTAGCACCCTGTCCATCCAAATCTTAAAAGTCTCCAATGCTGAGGACTTCACTCCTCTCCAGGGGAGATTATTCCAAAGGCTGACTGGTTTTGTTGGGAAAATCTTTCCTCCTGTGTCCAATTTGAATGTCTTTTTTCTTTTCATGTGGCTCCTTGTGAGGTCCCTACCTTCTCTTTCTGAAGGCTTTGGGAGTCTCTACCTTCTTTGTAGCCATCCTTCAAATACTGGAACATGGTGATAAGATTTCCCCTAAACTTTCTTTTCTCAAGGCTGAACCCAGTTCTCTCAGCCTCTCCTCTTATGGCCCTTCTCTAGACCCTCTCTACCTGTCCACATCTTTTTTTTTTTTTTTTTTTTTTTGCATAGCAGGGACCAAAACTGAACCCAGAATTCCAGATATGTCCTGAAAAGTGATGAATATAGTGAGATAATGACTTGTTTGTCTCTGATGGTGATGCAGAAACAAAGATGTTGATGAAACCTAGCATCCCATTGGCTTTCTTTGCCATAGCAGGACACTATTCACTCACCCTGAGCTTGTTGTCTACTCCCTGCTCCCATCCCACTGCTCCACAGTTTGGTACATCCCAGCCTGTGCCTCACTCCTGAAAAGAGTGGGCAGGGAGGTCAGCATCTTCTCCAGACACATTGGCCAAGAAACATGCACCATAACTGATTTCACATAATATTTTGGTGGTACACATAGGTGCTGTGAAAATCTGGAGATCCTCTTTTCTTCTGTGGGATAATAAAGGTGAAAGTGTTCTGAGCTGCTTTTAAAAGACATAATAAATGCAGCTGAGGCTTTTGTAATTTTTTTTTTTATTGTAGAGTTTGCAGGATGATCTCCCCTCTATGCTTTACCTGCATGGGAATGTTCCTTTTAGTGACAATCCAAGCAAAGCTGAGCAATAACTCCAGTTGTTCCTCAGCACCTCCACAGCATTGTGTTACCACATATGCACTTGAGTAAGAAAAGCAGCTTGTAGATCTCTGAGGCATCAGGATTTTTTCCCTCTGCTCCCAAACACACACGCATATTGGATCATGTGATGGGGGAAGAAATCTGACATGCCAGATAGTGTGACAGATAACACATGTTGTTGTGAGCTCTCATCTCCCAGCCTCAGGAAATGCTGGGATGTTTCTCTGAATTGCTATTATCTCATGTGCTTGGCTATTTCAAACACTGTGTCTGTAGAGCACAAGCTTTTCACAGATCATCAAGTCAGAAAGGCCACAGAAGTCATCTCATCCAATTTTCTCTGTGGTATATTCCATTAGTGTTTCCTAAATTACCTCCTGTTCAGTTAGTACTTATTTAATGCGGGGGGAGGAAGGAACCTTACAAATTAATGACTGAAAAATTAATGTTTTTTGGTATTTCTAAGATCCCCCCCCCCAGCCCATCCCAAAAATACTTGTTCCAACTGATATCTGGTTCCACTTGGTACAAAAAGGCAATTTCATCCAAAAATGTGGACTTCAGAAAATCATTTTAGAATGTATTTCAGTCCTGTTGCTGCTTTAACCCTGGTGTCCTTGTTACTTACAACCTTCCCCTTCCCTTTTTTCTGATAAAGTCACCCTCAAACCATGTCCATAAGTGCCACATCTACACAGCCTTTGAACGCCTCCAGGGATGATGACTCCATCACTTCCCTGGGCAGCCTGTTTCAAGTCTTGACAAGCCTTTCTGTGAAGAATTTATTTCCTAATGTCCAATCTAAACTTCCTCTGCTTCCCCTTGTCCTGTCACTTATTTCTTGGGAGAAGAGATTGCCTCCCACCTCATTATAATCTCCTCTCAGGGAGTTGTAGAGAGCAAGAAGGTCTCCCCTCAGCCTTCTTTACTCCAAGCTACACAACCCCAGCTCCCTCAGCTGCTCCTCATAGGTCTTGTTTTCTATGCCCTTCACCAGATTCATTGCTCTTCTTCCCCAGTCCTGCTGGCCACACTATTTCTAATACAAGCCAGGAATTAATCATTACTCTAAATCTGTTTTTCATCATTAATTCATTATCACTCAAGATACATGATGAGAACCCCAAATATTTCTGAAACACATGTATACTTCCAGCTCAGTTTTAATCCTTTAACTCTTCCCCTTCCCAGTATCCTAGAGCAATGGGTTTTGCTATCTGCTTCATTATGATATAACAAAAATATTCCTGTCTTTCAGAATCTCACTGGAGGGTGAGGGACTGATGATTAAACTCTATGGCTGTGCAACAAAGTGTAAATGGGAGCCAAGTTTGTGTGGCTCCTTTACAGCAAAGGCTACTTCAGTTAACTGAAGTATGAATGGCTACTTGCTCATTTGATGTGGGGCAAAGGGTAAAGGTAGTTAAGTATAACACCATCTGCCTGACCCATGCTGACTGCTGAAACTGGGATGACTTCTACTGCACCCAGTTCTAGAGCCCCTATTGCAAGAAGGATCTGGAGGTGCTGGAAGGTGTCCAGAGAAGGGCCATGAAGATGAGCAGAGGGCTGGAGCATCTCTCCTATGAGGACAGACTGAAAGAGTTGGGGCTGTTCAGTCTGGAGAAGAGAAGGCTCCAAGGAGACCTTCTTGTGGCCTTCCAGTATCTTAGGGGGGCTACAAGAAAGCTGGGGAGGGACTTTTTAGGATGTCAGATAATGATAGGACTGGGGGGAATGGAGCAAAACTAGAAGTGGGGAGATTCAGATTGGATGTGAGGAAGAAGTTTTACACCATGAGGGTGGTGAGACACTGGCACAGGTTGCCCAGGGAGGTGGTGGAAGCCTCATCTCTGGAGGATTTTAAGGCCAGGCTGGATGTGGCTGTGAGCAACCTGATGTAGTGTGAGGTGTCCCTGCCCATGGCAGGGGGGTTGGAACTGGATGATCCTTGAGGTCCCTTCCTACCCTGACAATTCTATGATTCTATGATTCTCCTGAGCAGTAACGAGGAGGACTTTTGATATTTCCATCTACTGTTCTGTCTCTCACATCACATTATTTTAGGCCTCATCTATGTCTGTTCAGTTTTTACTTCTTGACAGATGGTCTGCCACAGCTCTTAATACTTGACAGTAAATGAGCAATAAGTATTTCCACATCTTTAGTCTTTTTTCTTTAAAAAAAAAGAAAACAAAATAAAAAATGGAAGTACTTCAGACTGCCAAAAATATTACTGCAAAATTGGTTTTAATGGTACCCCTGAAATCCCATGAATTGTAGTCAACTGAAGGAGAATGTGTGTGTTGTTTTATCATGATGATGATGATAAAGGGTTTCTCTCAGGTTAAGCAGTCTGCTTCTCTGCTCTGCTCCTTCTGAACCATCCTTCTTTTCTGACTTGGCTGCAGCTTAACAAGCTGTTTCCATCTGACATTCAATTTTTGCATATCCACTCCTATCCATTTTGATATCTAAATGTTAATGAATTTTCTGGTGGGATTTTGATAATTTATTTCGCCCCCACCCCCAATTTTAGGATTAGGCTTTTAAAGGCTTAAATTCCAGCTAGAATTCATTGTCCATTTTCCTCCACATGTGCAGAGCACACATGCAGAATTTTTCTGCAACTGAGCACAAATCTTCAGCTCTCTTTATATAGAATCATAGAATCAGTCAGGGTTGGAAGGGACCACAAGGATCATCCAGTTCCAACCCCCCTGCCATGGGCAGGGACACCTCACACTACATCAGGCTGGCCAGAGCCTCATCCAGCTGGCCTTAAACACCTCCAGGGATGGGGCCTCACCCACCTCCCTGGACAACCCATTCCAGGCTCTCACCACTCTCATGGGGAAGAACTTCTTCCTCACATCCAGTCTGAATCTCCCCACTTTCAGCTTTATTCCATTCCCCCCAGTCCTGTCAACTACCTTACACCCTAAAAAGTCCCTCCCCAGCTTTCTTGTAGCCCCCTTCAGATCCTGGAAGGCCACAAGAAGGTCACCTCGGAGCCTTCTTTTCTCCACACTGAACAGCCCCAACTCTTTCAGTCTGTGCTCGTAGGAGAGGAGCTCCAGCCCTCTGCTCATCCTGGTGGCCCTTCTCTGGACACCTTCCAGCATGACCAGATCCCTCTTGTAACAGAGACTCCAGAACTGGAGGTCTCAGCAGAGCTGAGCAGAGGGGGAGAATCACCTCCCTTGCCCTGCTGGCCACACTTCTCCTGATGCAGCCCAGGATCTGGTTGTCTTTTTGGGCTGCAAGTGTACTCTGACAGCTCATGTTGAGCTTCTCATCCACCAGCACCTCCAAGTCCCTCTCCTCAGGGCTGCTTTCCAGCCAGTCACTGCCCAGCCTGGATTTGTGCTTGGGACATGAACCACAACAACACATTGACCAGATTACTGCAGCTGAGACTGACTGGTCTTATTCTAGGCAAGACATATCACTGCTACAAGGGAGAAAGCTGCTCAAGATGGTGCATTAAGATACTAAATTGTGCCTTACAGCATCTTTCAGCTGGTTTCCTATGGCATCTAACAGACTTTTTGGAGGCATGTGTCAAGAGGAATTCTAGTACTAGGGTAGCTGAGCCTTTGAAACCTCATGGATGACCATCTCACACTCATGGTAGTCAGGTTAAGTGGTCTGAATTAGAGCAGTGGTCTGCCTTTGAAACCTCATGGATGACCTTCTCACACTCATGGTAATCAGGTTAAGTGGTCTGAATCAGAACAGTGGTCTGCCTTTGAAACCTCATGGATGACCATCTCACATTCATGGTAGTCAGGTTAAGTGGTCTGAATCAGAGCAGTGGTCTGCTTTTGAAACCTCATGGATGACCATCTCACATTCATGGTAATCAGGTTAAGTGGTCTGAATCAGAGCAGTGGTCTGCTTTTGAAACCTCATGGATGACCATCTCACACTCATGGTAATCAGGTTAAATGGTCTGAATCAGAGCAGTGGCCTGCATGCAGCCACAGCCACCAGCACCTCTTGAGGTCTGTCCTTAACCTTACCCTGCTGGAGTCAGTGCTCATCGTGATCCTTGTCTCTGGTTTTTCCAAAGTGCATTTTTTCCACAAGAGAGTTTCTGCTTGGGCTGCTCTGTGGCTTGGTTAGCTAAGCTTTTCAGAATGTGCTACAATCTTTGCAGGCTCTGTCAAAATGAGAACAACTCTGCTATTGATTGCATCTAGCAGAATGGGCACTCAAGTGTCACAAGAGGTAAACTCTTTATCTAATACTGGAACACATTGTACCATCTATTAGTGCAGTTAAAAACACTTGCTATAGTTGGCTTCTTCCCTTGAACTATAATAAGAAAGCAGTCAAATCAATACCTTTGACATATTTTCCATTGCCACAAATTGTCCATCATGGTAAATTCCTATGCAGCAGCAAATATGTTGAGCAGACATGGTGGGTCTTCAGCTCAGCAAAATTATGTCATCAAAAGGGCAACAGCTGATGGCTAAAAATGAGCTAAGCAAGAAAATCACCAGTATAAACTCCAGTTTTGGAGTATGTGCCACAGAAATTCCATTCCTAATTTAGATCTTATTCTTGGCTTTCTTGAGTTCCTGCATCATACTTGAAGACTCCTGAGCCCCTCACACACTCTAAAGCCAAAATATTTTGGCTTGAGAAACCTTAAATGCCCAAAAAATCTTCTCCTTTATCATGGTAGAAGGCAGAAAATCAGTAATGTTTATGCTAGAGAACATAATTCCTGTCAATTTACTTGAACTCTTGTTTCCAGTATCTCTCAGTTCCTGATTTCTTTATTTTAATTTTAGTACATAGGCAGCAGGGAACCAAATGTAAGTAATACTTTAAGGACAGATTCAAATTCCAATCACTGCTATGGAATAAAGTGAGCTTTTCCCATGATAGTAAACTGTAATTCTTTTGGATCTAAGTGTTGTTGGGTCATGATCAACAGTCAGAGCTCTTCTTTCTTGGAGTGATTGGCTAAATATGAGACATGTTCACTTCTTAATTAATTTTTTGGGTTTTTTTTCTTTTTTCTTTGGTTTTTCTTTTTTTCTTTGGTTTTTCTTTTTTTCACTAATGGCTTCCCTTTGAAATGCCTTGACAGTTTTGATTCTTTAAAAGAGACTTCTCTAGAAGTGTTGCATCAAGGACAGGTGCAGCTTTAGATACCTCAGCCTACAGCAAAAGGATCAACTCTTCTCTTTACACCTTGGACCACCCACAGCATTGACTTTTTCCTCGTGTCTTGACATCACTGGATCTGACAAATGATGAATGCCCTTTGCTTTAAAAATAAAATAAATAAGCAAATGACTACCATCAATATTATACCCAGAAAATTGCTGTGGTTTTGTTGTTCCTGATAGTCCTGTCCAGTTCTCCTGTTGGTCATAGAGTCATTTTGGTTGGAAATGGCCTTTAAGATCACCAAGTTCAGCCATTATCAAACTACCATATCTGGTGCTAAACCATGTCCCTCAGCAACCCATCTCTACATCTTTTAAACACTTCCAGGGATGGAGATTCAACCACTTTCCTGGGAAGCCTGTTCCAGTGTTTGAGAACCTTTTCAGTGATGTTCTAGTATGAGGTGTCACTGCCCATGGCAGGGGGGGTTGGAGCTAGATGATCCTCCTACCCTGACTGATTCTATGATTCTATGATTCTATGATTCTATGATTCTGTGTCCTGGGTTCATAGAATCATACAGTCATTAAGGTTGGAAAAGACCTCCAAGAGGTCATTGAGTCCAACCATCAACTTTGCTCTGCCAAGTCTGTGGCAAGACAAACCCATCTGAGGTAATGATATCAGACCTTTATTAGAAGTGATGTTGTAGCTCATCTTCAGCTTGCCAGAAGCACAATACCTCTGGCTTTTTAGTGAAAGGGCTTGAACTTGCAAGGGCATTCAGGCATACCTCCACCCACCTCAGCACTGTGTTTTAACAGCTCTGGGTTAGGTCTTGTCTCCTTAAAATTGTCTGCATAATGAGGAATGAACACAAATCACTGCTCTTGACAAAGGAGAGAAATAGCTTCCTCTGAAGGACTGTAGAGTAGATGGCTTGGATCACTTTTTCTTGTTTTGTTTTGCACTTACCTCCTTGTCCTAATTTTAAACAGAAATTGTGTAAAATCAAGTGGAATCAACATAGTAAATAAATAATGGTTTGTCTTGATATAGCTATTTCTATACAACAGTTTCACTGAGTTCTTGTGATTGTTCTATTTCAGGCATTTTTGCATCTTATGTAACACAGCAAGTCCTACCACTGACTTTGAAATTGATTGCTTTTGACCTCCACATAATCTCCTAACAGTGTGTACTGCAGATCCTCAGCTGTCTCATCCAGTAAGGGTTACTGCTTTCTTGGGGTCTAGTTTTCAATGTGCAAAGGAAAAAGTGGAGTCCTGCTTTCTCCAGGTTAAGTGTTCAACTGACAGGTGCATCCTAATAGCAGAAAAAATGTTGGAAGGACATGGAGCTGATGGAGCAGGTCCAGAGGAGGGCCACAAAAGGGTTGGAGCACCCCTGCTAGGAGGACAGGCTGAGGGAGCTGGGGGTGTTCAGCCTGGAGATGAGAAGGCTCCAGGAAGACCTAATAGCAGCCTGCCAGTACTTGAAGGGGGCTACAGGAAGGCTGCAGACAGACTGTTTGCAATGGCCTGCAGTGATAGGATGAGGGGCAATGGCTTCAAACTAGAGAAGGGCAGATGCAGATTGGATGTTAAGAACAAATCCTTCACTATGAGGCTGGTGGAACACTGGAACAGGTTGCCCAGGGAGGTGGTTGAGGTTCCTTCCCTGGAGATATTCAAGGTGAGTCTCGACGAGGCCCTGGGCATCCTGATCTCGCTGGGGATGTCCCTGCTGACTGCGGGGAGGTTGGACTGGGTGACCTTTGGAAGTCCCTTCCAACTCAGACCATTCTATGATTCCATGACTTCCCCTTCCCTATGTATTATTTACTTGCCACACCATCAGTTGCATTTCTGTGAAATATCCTGCACAACATGAAGGAAGAGAAATAAAATTCACAGCTGTGTGCACATAGAGATTGCTGCTGCTTCCTTAGGGGTTGGATCCATAAGAAAATTAACAGTCCACCTGCTCTGGTCACCCCATCCAGCCTTTGTTGTTAAAGGAGAGAATAAAACACCACCAGGAGGGAATTTGTATTGCTGTAAAAGGGACATCCAAGAGAAGCTGAGTGGAAAACCTTCTGGAAGCGAATAGTTCTACACTGTGTGTGTTGCATTTATGATGTGAAAACAGATTTCCTTCTGAAGAATAATTTTAAATTTTAGGCATAAAGACATTTCTCAGCCCAAATCTGGTCTGAAAGATGGCACAGTCCTGCTTTGCATTTGTGAAATCTCAAAAAAAAAAAAAAGTGCCCAGAAAAACCTAAATATTTTTCTTTGATAATTTCAGTGCTGTACTATTTTTTTATTATTGTTATTTTTCTTTTTATTTTTTTTCCAACAAAACAGCTCAGTTTAGTTCTAAATATAAAGCTGACCATAAGTACTCCAAAACATATTTAAAGTGCTTGCTTAAGGAGAGATTTGCTTTTACTGCTTCTTTTTTTCTCGTTTTTTGCATTATGGGTGTTTTTTTTTTTTTTTTTTCACATGCCTCGAGAAAGAACATAGTGTTCCTCTGAAACCAGGATAGCCTGTGCCTGATTACATCAGGCTATTTAAATAGTGGTTCTTTATATGCTGCAAAGTATTGCATGCATTTATTCATTTTTTTATTATTATTCTTCCAAGCTGAAATAATTTACCATACTTACCAACGATGCATTATAAATCATTCTGCTCTACATCTGAACACAGCCGAAGAAAAGACACTGGTTAATCATCAACAAGTATCCATTGAACACAAGGTCATGTTTTAGTGATGTTGTTCATAAGTATTATATTGCACATTTAGTGTTAGAAAGGAAATTGATCCTAAAAAGGAAATAAATAAGGAAATAAAACCCCCTGCAAGGTAATTCAAGAGGTATTTCAACACAGTGTTTAGCACTTGCAAGCCCAGGAGACACCATTGTAAGTATATAGTGAAAAAACTGACTGAGCCCAGAATTTTTAGTGTAGTGACTACTGGGGTGGGTAGAATTAGTCTCTTCTGTCAGGTGAAAAAAAAAAAAGTCTGACTGAGAAACACAGCACAAAACCATTCATGAGCTGGCATAGGCTCATTAGGAAATCAATTATAAATAACTGATGGATGGAGGTAAATCAGAAACATCCCTATGACACACTGTGCAAAAGCTTGGTCTTATCTTATGTACACATGGATAGAAGGATTCACACTGGTGGAAATTTATGTAGTGATTGATTGACTGATTTTATTAATGCTAAATGAGCAAACTATATGGGGCTGTGTTTCAGCGTTAGACTCCAGGCTTAGGCATGAGCTTCGCATTATGAAAGGCAGTGTAATAAATTTCTTATCATTCTTCCTGAGACAGTTCTATTCTGTACAAATCAGCTTATTCTCAGCCTATATCCAGTCAAAATCTAAGGAGCAACACCATCTTGGAGAAGTTGCCAGCAGAGGGGATGGATACTGTGACCACATCCATTTGGGGAGAAGCACTGAATTCAGTTATCTATATGTGAGCTCATGTGTTACTCATTTTCAAGGCCAGAGGGAGGATTCTGGACTATTTTATTATTTACTTCTGTAGTTACAGTCTATGAATCCTCTCTCACATCCAGTTGTGACTGATTTGGTGCTTTATTGCAAGGGCAGTGTCATGGCTTTGCTGACTAAATCTCACAAAATCAGTTGTGCTATTTCCACCCCTTCCTCTAAATGTGTTAGCTTCAGTTCAAGCTGTGGGTTGTTTGGCATTGATAGCTTTGCAGTCCTTCTGGATATTTGTTATGTCTCCAGGCTGTCCAAGAGGCATGTGTTCAAGAAGCCTGGCCCTGTCATGATACATGGACTATAGATGTGGATCTGTATGACAGTGAGTGGTGGAACAGCTTATTTGCTGCAGGCATATGAGAGCACAAACAGAAGCAAAAAGAAGTATCATCTCCCACAGTGCCACAGCCATAGTCTGTTGCCTTTGCCAGCATCATGAAGAGCATCTCACATAATCCATAAAATAAACGTGGCAGGATGAAGTAGCAACAAGGGTGGGAGCAGCTTTGAGTCTCTGATTTGGATTTTTCTCAGTGAAAAGCCAGCCACCCTTCCTCCAAATCAGTCTCCAGTAAGATGGCTGCAAGAAGCCCTGCTTAAAGAAAGGTTCCCTCTGTGTTCTTGTGTGTTTTAAATACCTAAAAACTGTGCTCACCATCCTTTAGAAGTTTTCCTCAGAGCAGCAGTGTTGGGTGAGAGAAAGAAAGCAAATCCATCATAGTAGTGGTCCATCACCTCCATGGGTGGCTCATCAAGCCAGAGGGTAAGAAATGGAACTGCAAAGTCTTATTAGACCTAGAGTTCTCTGAAAGTGCTGTGAGAGCTAATGAAACTAAAAAGCATTAAAGCTTGAAACAGCAGCAATGAGGGACAACGAATATCTACACCTGGGCTTAGTGGAGCTGGAGAGATGGATGGATTTTACAACACCTGGGGTGAGGAAAAGCAACTGGATATGGCAAATATCCCTGTGAAATAGCAGATAAATGGAGGAGAGGTTGATCTTGGCAGAGCCTGTGTGAGGACAACCCAGGAGGGCTTAGACAAGATTATGTTGAATTGTGACAAACACCCCAAACCATGACGGAGTTCAGCTTGCCTTTGTTAGATGAATTTTAAATCCCAACAAACCCAAGTGCATACTTCAAGCAGCTGGAAAAGAAGCGTAGCTAAAGCCATGTAGGACTGCAAATTGAGGCAAGGTTATTCTAGCTAAGCCACCGAATTCAGAGGTGAAACACTAATGCATTAACAAAATGAGTCAGAAACAAGAGAAGAGAGATTTTGCATTTTAAAAGCCTCCTGTAGAAGGGCATATTGCAAGTGCCAAATCAGCCTTATAAAACCACTGCCAGGAGGGGGAAGACTGATTTCACTGTTGTTCAGATAGCAAAGCTGGAGCACAGAGAAGTCAAGCAATTCTGTGAGAAAACACTGGCAGAAATCAAAAAGCCCAGCTGAACTATTTGTTCTCACCATCACACTAATTTCTTCCTTGTTCTGCAAATGAACTGAGATTGTAAAATATTCTTGGTTTTATTTTTACTTTGTTCATTGTGTCTGTGTATAAAATCCTTTTTCTTCTTCTTGTGGATGGATTGAAAGAGACAAGAAGAAATTGTCTGCATGTTTATTGATATGTTCTTCACCTGCTTTTTCTCTCTCTAAAGTATTATTTATCCCTCCTTACAAGGAGCTCGATTACATGGTAGCATATCAAATATTATTCTGGTGTCTTTGCAGCTCTCTTGAGAAGGTCAAGAAGTTACAAGGGAGCGGTGCATAAGTAGGAGGAATGGCAAATCATAGAATCACAGAATTGTTTCAGTTCGAAAAGACCTCCAAGATCATCAAGTTCAATGTCAACCTAAGCCCACCATGGCCATTAAATCATGTCCTGAAGTGTCATGTGCATATGTCTCTTGAATGACTCCAGGAGTGGCAACTCCACCTCAGCATCACCTCCCTGGGCAGCCTGTTCCAATGCCTGAATTGGCACTTTTCAGTCTTTTCAGGAAAGAAATTTTTCCTGATATCCAACCTGAACCTCCCCTGGTGCAATTTGAGACCATTTCCTCTCCTCTTATAGCTAATTATTTGGGAGAAGAGACCAACACCCACCTCATTATTCCTTTCAGGTAATTGTAGACATATGTTGAAGCTGATTCATGTTCTTCCTCTGTACTGATTCTGGCTGTTGCCCAGTCCCTGTGGCCAAAAGGTTTTTTTCCCCTTAATTATTTTCTACAAAATCATGCTGTTAGCATTACTGTTCTCCGTGAGATGTCCTTCCCAACCTGAGGGCTGAACATGAGGTTCCACCTCAACACGAGGAGGAACTTCTGCACTGTGAGGGTCACAGAGCACTGGAACTGGCTTCCCAGAGGCCTTGTGGAGTTTCCTTCTCTGGAGACTTTCAAGACTCATCTGGATGCATTCCTGTGTGACCTGTGCTGGATTCTGTGGTCCTGCTCTGGCAGGGGGAGTTGGACCTGATGATCTTCAGAGGTCCCTTCCTTCCAACCCCTAACATCCTGTGATATGAATAGTTACACTGATGGATGCACAGACATAGCACTCTCTGGAGTAAATTATATGTAGAATGTAGGCATGTTCACAATTCAGTCAATTAAAAACAACTGAGAAGTTAGATGTCCTAACTCCATTTTCAGTTGTAATTAGCTAAACATTTGTATATAACTTTTGTTGTATATACATATGCATATTTTCATATATATATATGTTTTTGTATATGCATATAAATCATTTTAGTATTCTCAAACTGATTTTTGCATGTGCATATTTTTTGCTATACATACATTTTGTTGTAGGAGTTCAGCATGCAAAGGGATTTTTTTTTATTTTTTTTTTTAATGTTTGCAGAAACAGAAGCCAGATTTCAGGAAAATAAAAGTAATGACAAATTTAAAGCAGAAAGATTTCCTTTCCACTGTAAAACTTAAACCAAAACAGAATCCAGGAAGAGATGGAAAGCAATTTTTAGACTTGAGAAATGTGTAACACTGTAGATAGTGCTGTTACACTGACCATTGGAAGGAGAGTTCCAATAAAGCTTTGGGAGTTAAGACATTTCCTTGCTGTATTTCAGCTGAATTCCTGAAGCACAAGTTTGTGTGAATCATATGCAAAGAGGATTTGAAAAGTTGTCCTTTTTTTTTTTTCTCTCCCCCCTCAAAAAAATAATGTTCTAGAAAGCTTCCAAAGTGAAACAGGTGTTGTTTAAAAAAAAAAAAGAAAAAACTCTAAGATATAATTATCTGAGATCTGAAGAGTTATTAATGCTTTGCAGAGAGAATGAGAAGCAATTTGGCCATGCCACGTTAACGTGCAAAGTGATTTAGAAGGGGAGCAGTAATGAATGTTGTCACTTCTAAACAAAACAAAGCACTTGCAGAGAATACTGATCAGTTTTGTGTTGGTTTTGTGGTGTTTGTTTGGGGTTTTGTTTGTTTTTTGTTTTCTGTCAGGACTTAGATGGATGAAGATTGCAATGTCAGCAATGAAGTTGATTTACCACCGCGTTACAAAGTTCTTCAAAGAGGTTTCTCTGCCTCCTACACAAAGCAGCAATTTTCCTTCATAATCTAGTTGAAGTTTGAACCCTCTCTGCTCCAAAGACAAGTGCACATCCAAATAAAGTAAAGGAAATGAGGAACTGCTAATACTAATATCATCTTCCTCGAGGTGACAACTAGATAATAATTCTGTTGTAGTACATTTTTTTTTGTCTTTAATAAAGAATACTTTGTCCTTGCTTAGAGGCAAATTAATAGAAGTCTTTTGCTGCACACCATACAATCTAAACCAGATTATTCTTCAGTCATTTCTCTTTTACCTGTGGGTTAGTTAGCCAGTTGGTGGTTTAATGTGCCAAAAATGTGTCCAGGAACTTCTGTGATGCTTCTCAAAGTGTAAACCCCTACTTATTTATTGTTAATATTTCTTTAGCACCCAAAGTAGTTTGAATAATGGAAGCAACAATAATTTTAGTAAATGTGGCATCCTTGATTTAAAAAAAAAAAAAAAAGGTAGAATTCATTCTTGGTATCACAATAAGCAATGAACAAATATTTTTCTGAGAGAGTGAAAAGAAATTAATTTGGAAAATTAAACACATTAGTGTGCAAAATGTATCTGCTACTTTGCCTAGTAAGGAAGGTCAAACTGCAGGACATTTGCAGGCTAATCTTTCTTTTTTTTCAATTAAACACAGCCAAAATAGATTAGACCACTACCCTACTCCCTTTCTCTCTATCTCAGAGAGAAAATAAGTTCTGTTTGCTACTAGAATCAGGGGGAAAACAACTTTGACTTTACCCAGCAAAGGATGCCAGTGTGTGGGAAGTCTGTGAGGATAAAAAAGACAACAGTTTGCCTGCAGGTGCACACCTTGGCTTTATTTTTTTTGACTCATCTCCTCATGAGCCTGGGACATTGGTGGATGCAGAAGAGAAATCCTTCCAAGAAACACAGTGGGTTGGATGTGGTAGAGAGTATCACACACTAGGTCTTCTCCCTGTGCCATGGCCTAGTTTGGACAGCTAGGAACTATTCCATTTTCAAAGAACCTCAGGATTTTATCCAAGTAAAGAGTATACAACATTTTTTTATAGAGAGCTGAGTGTAGAAGTGAACAAAGTGCAGTAATTTCTCTAGCTATGTCAAAAGGCACTTGACAGAATTAGCCAGAATTAGAGCACCCATCTCCCAATTCTCAGTTAATGTGGTTCTCATTTGACTTTCATAATTGAATCAAAACACAGTGAAATTGCTTGGACACTTCTGTGATAGATACAAATTAGTTCTCCTTCATAGTCTCTTTGGAAGAGAAGTCTTCCTGCCATTCTCCAGCTCCTACTTATTTACTAAAGCTCTGCAATTATAGCAAGGCAAATCTGACTTGTTGAATAGCAAGAGTATGAACTGTGAATGAAAACCATGAAGAGCTTCTCTCAAGCACATAAAATAAGTATGCTGCACGTGCTTGTTTAGATTTCATCAGGTTAAAGCATTAGAGCTCTATCAGGACATAAGAAAGTGTGGTCTGACTGAAACTACTGCCATGAGGTGAGAGTTCCAGACTCTCAGCTGGTGGATAACAACGATCATTGGAGATGAACTAAATCTGCTCAGGGTCCTCAAAGCAGAGATCACAACAAGCCCTTGGCTGGCAGAAGTTCTCAGGAGTTTTTCTTCCAACAGGGCTGGAAGAGTCCTCAGACACAATCAAGACTGATTGATACCAAGGAAGTGATCAATGCATCGATTAGATGCTGTAATAGGTAGCTCAGTGCTTCACAGCCAGGTGTGACAGATTCAAATTCAGATGAGGTAGACTGTTAGGTCTTCAGAAGCACAAATAAGATCAAGGAGTATTAACCAGTTCTACCTCCATTTGTCTCTCTCCTTTTTATAACCCAAATTTGTTGTATCAGATGGCAATGGTCTTTATCAAGAAGAATCAAGAATCAAGAATCAAGAAGGTTGGAAGAGACCTCAAAGATCATCGAGTCCAACCTGTCACCCTAAACCTCATGACTATCTAAACCATGGCACCAAGTGCCACGTCCAATCCCCTCTTGAACACCTCCAGGGATGGTGACTCCACCACCTCCCTGGGCAGCCCAGTCCAATGTCCAACCACTCTCTCTGTGAAGAACTTTCTCCTCACCTCCAGCCTAAACCTCCCCTGGCACAGCTTGAGACTGTGTCCTCTTGTTCTGGTGCTGGTTGCCTGGGAGAAGAGACCAAACCCCTCCTGGCTACAACCTCCCTTCAGGTAGTTGTAGACAGCAATGAGGTCACCCCTGAGCCTCCTCTTCTCCAGGCTAAACACCCCCAGCTCCCTCAGCCTCTCCTCATAGGGCTTGTGCTCAAGGCCTCTCCCCAGCCTCATTGCCCTTCTCTGGACATGCTCCAGCAATTCAACATCTTTCCTAAACTGAGGGGCCCAGAACTGGACACAGTACTCAAGGTGTGGCCTAACCAGTGCTGTGTACAGGGGTACAATGACCTTCCTGCTCCTGCTGGCCAAACTATGCCTGATGCAGGCCAGGATGCCATTGGCTCTCTTGGCCACCTGGGCACACTGCTGGCTCCTGTTCAGGCTGCTGTCACCCAGTACCCCCAGGTCCCTTTCCACCTGGCTGCTCTCCAGCCACTCTGACCCCAGCCTGTAGCTCTGCATGGGGTTGGTGTGGCCGAAGTGCAGCACCTGGCACTTGGATTTGTTGAATGCCATCCTGTTGGACTCTGCCCATCTGTCCAGCCTGTCAAGGTCCCTCTGCAGAGCCCTTCTACCTTCTAACAGATCAACTCCTGCTCCCAGCTTGGTGTCATCTGCAAATTTACTGATGATGGACTCAATCCCCTCATCCAGATCATCAATAAAGAACAGGATGGGGCCCAGCACTGATCCCTGGGGCACACCACTAGTGACAGGCTGCCAGCTGGCTGTGGCACCATTCACCACCACTCTCTGGGCTCTGCCCTCCAGCCAGTTCCTAACCCAGCACACAGTGCTGCTGTCCAAGCCACAGGCTGACAGCTTGGCCAGGAGTTTGCTGTGGGGGACAGTGTCAAAGGCCTTGCTGAAGTCCAGGTAGACTACATCCACAGCCTTTCCTACGTCCACCAGGCTGGTCACCTGATCATAGAAGGAGATCAGGTTGGTGAGGCAGGACCTGCCCTTCCTAAATCCATGTTGGCTGGGCCTGATTCCTTGGCCATCCTTCAGGTGCGCAGTGATTGCCCCCAAGACAATCTGCTCCATGATTTTCCCTGGCACTGAGGTCAGGCTGACAGGCCTCTACTGAAGTTTTCACTGTGAAGGGGAGAGAGAGGGTAGCTGGCTACAAGTATTAATTCCTTAACATATCCATCATTCACAACATTAGGTCAGATTTTTATTACTTCTTAGAACCTAATTCCTTACTAGTTCCCAGGGAAGCACAATCATTTAGAGGAACATTCCTTTTCCACACAAAAAACTGCCAGGACTTTCCTCTGAAAAATCCAGCATCTCCAGTACATCCCCAAAGGCATTTCCTGAGACTCTTCAGTGCTCTGAATTTCCAGGAAAGTCAGTAGATTGGAAAGTTGTGTATAAGTTGCTCATAAATCCTGAGCTCTGCACTTCTGTGTCTTGCAAATAAAATCAAAGAGAAATCAGGATCCTCTTGTCATGACTTAATATAGAACATCGTCACAATGCAGTAAATCATTTATATCTGCAGTGATTAGAACTGTGATTTAGAATAATTTCAGACATCTACAATAAATAATAAGGCTTCTCAGTGGTTGTTATGTCAGCAGACATCCTGCAGCCTTCCTGTTCAATTCCCTTTTCAGGATAGTTTTTTGGGGACCTACAGGAAATTATATGGATTGTCGGAAACTCTGATTTTTGCCTCGGTCTGACTCACAAACTCCTGGGCTGCCTTCCTGGACAAGCCAGCAAGTTCCCTTCAGGAAAGCATCAAGAAGCTGTTGGCAAGATCAACCTGACTCCAGACAGTTGGGTCCATGTATTTATGGATGTGAACCATTTCTAATTTGGCTCACCTTCCTTTGCTTCCCTTCAGCATCCAAATACTTCTTCTCCCACCCACAAACATGCCTGCTTTGAGTCAAGGGATAAAACGTGCCCTCACTGCCCTGCTATGAAAACACAGCTCTCCTGAATCACAACATTATGCTCTGGCATGAAGGAAACACCTGCAACACAGCCCAGTCATTTCATTACCGTGCATCTCCAAATCATCTCTATCCCTGCCTCTCCCCACCTTTGTTCCTCTCCCAAACATCTGACAGTGTCTTGCACAACCCCAAGATGCTTTTTACCAGAATCATGCAACAAGCTCCATACTCACTCCCTGCCAGTAGCTCCCTTGCAGTCTGTGGGGAGCCCCAGGGAGCCTCTTGGCATTGTGTTAATGGACATCACCGTGGACCACAGGTGTCTGACAGCCCTTGTAACCCTGTGGTAGGGGTTCCCTTGACTCTGGCTAGATGATTGATGCTTCTCTGCCTGCTCTTTACCTTGATGCTCCTCTGTGATCAAGGAGGTGAGCCTTTCATCACACAACCAAGCTGCATGAGATGTTGTAGGAATGTCAGATCTGAAGGGACCATGTCAACAGCCTTTGAATCACAAACATGTGAGGGGAAAGCATTTAAGCCAAGGATGCCATTTCTCCTGTACATATGTATCCTGGGGTGCATTAATAAGAGTGTGGCAGGAAGCTTGAAGGAGGTTCTCCTCCTACTATTTTCTACCCTAGTGAGGAGAGTACTGGGCCCAGTTCTGAGCTTCCCAGTTCAAGAAAGTCAGGGAATTGCTTGAGAGGGTACAGGAAAGGATGGGAAAAAATTACTAGGGGATTAGAACATCTCTCTTAGGAATAAAAGCTGAGGGACTTGGAGCTTTTTAGCCAAGAGAAGAGCAGACTGAGAGGGGATCTCATCAATGCCTATAAATACTTAAAGGGTGGGTGTCAGGAGGATGGGACCAATCTTTCTTTTCAGGGGTGCCCAGTGACAAGACAATGGCCACAAACTTGAACAAAAAAAGTTCCATCTAAATGTGAGAAGCAGTTTCTCTCCTTTGAGGGTGGCAGAGCACTGAACAGGTGCCCACCACTCCAGTGGTGGAGTCTCTGTTTCTGAAGCCATTCAAAACCCACCTGGATGCTGCCCTGTGCAACCCACTTTGGGTGATGTGCTCTGGCATGAGGGTTGGACTAGATGATTTCCAGAAGTCCCTTCCAACCCCTATCATTCTGTGATTCTGTGAAGTTCAGTCTCAACACATTCTTCACCCTGCTACCCAGGCTTCCAAACTTTTGAAGAAAACCAAAAGTGACAAGAAGAATTCATCTGAGACAGATTCACTGCTTTCTGGCAGCTATTCTAATAAAGCAAACTCAGTGTGTTTACTCTGGAAGATGTAATCATGAAAATCAGAAAACTTTGTCTAAGTGCAAGCTGTGTCTTTTAGGGACACATTTTCCTTTGTTCTTCATCAACTGCTGAGAAAGTGAAGGTAGAACTTTTTTTTTTTTTTAATTTCACTTTTTTTTTTTTTTTATTGCTGCATCCTGGAATGGAAACTCTTTAAAAATTGATATCAAATAAGCAAGAGCTTCAACTGACAAAGAGGTGGGAAGAGAAAGGTAGGTGTTAAAATAACAACAGAAGAACCATTTTTATTGTTATTTTTAAAATAAATCCATGTTAATTCTAAAATGAAAGTATAAAAATGTCTTTGAGGGAGTTAAATGAGTAGAAATCTCTCTACCTGGAACTCTGGACTTTATGAGTGCTTATACCTCCACCCAACACTGCATGATTCTGCCTTGTCCTTCTGCCCAAGTACACAAGCTGTCCCCTGGCTGTGCTATGGTACCAACACAACTTGTTGTCCACAACCATCAAGGGCCAACTTGTCAAAACTGAAGACAGATGTTTTGCCCCAAACAAAGTAAGTACAGTAGGCGACTGAACAAAAATAGATTAAAAAAAAAAAACAAACCAAAACCAAAAAAAACCCTTTGAGGTGCTGGAGTGTGTCTAGAGAAGCTGATGAAGGGTCTAGAGCATAAGTCTTGTTAGGAGTGTCTGAGAACTGGGGTGGTTTAGCCTAGAGAAAATGAGGTTGAGGGGAGACCTTCTGAAAGGAGGTAGTAGTGAGGTGGGTCCTGATCTCTCCTCCCAAGGAACAGGCAGAAGGACAATAGGAAATGACCTCAAGTTACACCAGGGGAGGTTTAGATTAGGTATTAGGAAAAATTTCTTTACTGAAAGGACAGTCAGGCACTGGAATGGGCTGCCCAGGGAAGTGGGGGAGTCACTGCCCCTGGAGGTGTTCAAGAAATGTGTGGACATGGCACTTCAGGGCATACTGCAATGGCCATGGTGGTCTTAGGCTGATGGTCAGACTTGATGATTTTAGAGGTCTTTTCCAGCCTTAATGATTCTGTGATCCTAAACCAGGAGTCTTTATTTATTTAATTATTTTCCCCAAGCAGAAATGTCTATGCTGTTTCCAGCTCTACATAAAATCTTGCCTTTTATAGGAACTAGCAGGAAGATATCTTGGAGAGACAGAGATAAGACTGTGTGGTAGCTACATATTTTAGTTTTTTTTTCCAGGTTAAAATGTCTTTGGCCTGTCTTCTATCACAGATGTCTTTAGTGCTTGTTAAGGATGTGGAAATTTCTCTGAGGCTGCTAAAAATAAAGACTACTCCAGCAGTAATGGAACGAAATGCCAGGTAATCCATTTTTGTCTGGCTTAAAGTGCTCTGCACTTAACACTCTTAAGTCAGAGTTGAGGTTTTACATAAGAAGTAGGTGTAAACAGAAACCTTTTTTTCTTCTTCGGGATTTCTATGAGCAAAACAACATTTTCTTTTTTAAGAAGAAAACTGAGACTGGTTTAGATTTTTCAATTCATCAACAGTTCCCTAACATTTTCATCCAGAACTAATGCAATGTTCAAAACATTATTTATACTAACAGAAGATACAATATACAATGTGTATAAAATGTATACAGTATATAAGTTTATAATAAAAAAACCTATCATACCCACACATATCTCACTACAAACATATAATTACTACCTAACAAATCTATCAATAAATACACACATATCTCCATACACCCTATCTATATCATAAAAAATATATAAACTAAATCCCCTCTATCTCCCTCCTACCTCCACACTAACCCCCCATATTATCCTAACAAAATACCCAAAAAACAAAATCCCAAAATACACCTATCAACCCACATCCAAAACACCATTCTAAACACAAAAATAATCCTTTAATAACCCAATCCAATTAATCAAATTATAACCTAAAACAACAAATCATCAATATAAAATACATTAATCAAACATTAATACTCCAACAAACCCCCCCTTCCCCCCCCCCCCCCCCACCCCCCCTTCACCTTTCATACCCAAAAACATATAAAAATTAAAAAACCTTACATACAATCCTCCCTAAACACCTTAACATCAATCTTCACCAATCCTATACCAAAATAACCATCCCCCCATCAACCCAACCACCACCCCACCATACATCCATTCTTATCACATTCCCGCATCACCCCCAAAAAATATTATCTTCATCAAACCCACCATCATACCCATCTAAATACCTCTCCCCAATTATCCCCCCTTCAACTCTATACCCCACCAAATATCTACCACCCCACACACATACTACAACATGATCCACATCCCTATTATATTTCCTCTCAACTTTTTAATACCCCCCAACACCTATACCATGCACATTGCCATATAAGCTTATACTCTTTCCCAACCTACTATAATATAACTATAATAGCCCGCCCTGGCCCGCCGACAACACATGTAATTATCAGATCACTGAGGTGAGGCAAAAATTCAATTTCATCCTTACAGCTGGCTTTTAAAGTATTTCTTCTGCAACAAGTGTACAATTGTTGTATTGGTTGTGGGGTTTCTTTTGTGATTGGGCAGGGGGGTGTTTATATTGGTTTTGTTTGATTAGTTTGCTTTGGTTTAACTGTTTTCTTTTTTTTCCTCTCAAGGTGAGATACAATTTTTCTTCACTTAGGATGATTCATCTTCTTCTGGAATGTAAAACTCCATGAACCAAGATACTGCATGAGAAATGGTGTGATAGTGTTGACAGCCAGCCAAGGGGAATGCAGAGAAGAGTAACTTATTTCTTCATATTCCAGGTTTATGTTGGACTGTTGAAGTTATCAGTGTGATTTATTTTAGTGTTTCTTGTGTGTTTCCTATGCTCAGAGAATATATTATGAGCTATTGAGAGCAAAGGAAAGACAGTGAAATGGTGAAATCTAGTTTCAACAGATGGGAAATAATATTTTGATTTGCTCTGAAGCATATAGGGACCAAGATGATGTCTGTTGAGCTTTCTGAGAGTTCTTTAAAAATTTTCCATTCCACTTCTTTATAGGTTTTTCTCTAAACTATCTCTTTCTGAGATGTGATGCTTCATTTAGAAAGTACTTAGAAGGACTTCTATGCAAACAAGGCAGCTTTCAAACGATTGAGGTTTATCTGGAGAGCAAAGTGATCACCTTGGAAAAGGTTAGGCAGTCTGCAGGCAAAATCTTGGAAGAGAAAATACTGATCACGCATTTACCCTGATGAGCAGCTTCCCCCTGAACTTTCAATCCATGCATCTGTCTGTGTCATCTGCTCACTGACCTGGTACTCTGCCAAACCTGTCTCCCCACACAACCCCAGAGGGTGATAGTCTCTCTAACATAGCTCAGGGGGGCTGGGACTTCTCATCCTTCTATTCAAAGGCAGGAAAGACAGAGGATCATTTCTGCATTTCATTCCTCTTGGATTTAGTGCAAAACAGCAGGGATCAAATGCTTGCATATCTTTCAGGGAATGGAACTCAGCATTCTGCTAGAAGCCAGAGACAATACAGATGAAGATAAAGATGAAGAAATGTTCATTGATCCTCCCCTTGGCAACTAGGTAATCCCTTTTCTGTTTCTCAGAATTACCTGAGTCTTAAGAGTATCCTGATCCAGTCCATTTTACATAACTCCAGACTCACTTTTGATGCCTCTGTTTGCTTCAAGCTTTTAATCTTTGAAGAAAGTTATTCCAGTCTGCAAACTGAATGGATCATCCCTGATCTGAAATCTAAGGAGAGACATGAAGCACGGGTGCATTGAATCCCCCTCCCACTGCCTTCATTATTTAATGCATTTTAAAAGTGATTTAAACTTAGAAGAACTCACAAGCCTCCTCAGTGCATTGAGCAGAAGGAGTTATTCTGTTTCTAGGGGTTTTTTTTGGGGGGGAGGAGGGTGTTGTGGATTTTTTGGAGGGGCTCGGGGAGGTGTGTGTGTGCTTTTTGTTTGGTTTGGGGTTTTGTTTGGTTTTTTGATTTTGTGGGGGTTTTTAGTTTGCTTGTTTGGGGTTTTTTTTAATCAAAATGTATCACAGAATGGTGGGAGTTGAAATGGACCTCTGGAGATCATCTAGTCCAACCCCCCTGCCAGAGCAGGGGCACCTAGATCAGGTTGCACAGGATGGCTTCCAGGCAGGTTTTGAATGACTCTGGAAATGGAGACTTCACCACAGCTCTGAACAGCCTGTTCCAGTGCTCTACCACCCTCAGAGTAAACAAGTCCCTCCTCCTGTTCTGATGGAACTTCATGTTCAAATTTTTGCCCAATACCTCTTGCCCTGTCACTGGGCACCAATGAAACAAGCCTGCCCCCCCCAAAAGACTGATTCATCTATATGAGTGTGTGTGTGTGTGTTTAAGCCATGTAGCTTCTGAAAGCACAGAGACACACCTCCCTTTTATTCTTCATGCTTGAGTGAGCTTCCCCTTCAGCATGAACTTCGATACCTTCTCACACTTGAGTCAAAGAGGAGCAGAACACTCTTCCTAGCTGCACATAATGCACCAGTGTTGCACACAAGTAGAAGCTGTTGCACAAGAGTGGGATGGAGACTGCCAGATAATGGTTCTTCTTGTTTTCAGGTGTTTTCTTTATGGAGTCTGAGCCAGCATGTGACACCTGTAGCAAACTGAGTGACAGCTTACTCCCTGAGTGACCCCACAGAAATCAAAGGAACTCTCTGTGGAACTCTGTGCTCCAAAAGAACAGAGACAAAGCTATTTTGCCCCACGAAACTGTGTAAAACCCTACCCTATCAGACAGGATTTGGGCAGATAGATGGCTTGAGAAGCTCATGGTAGGCTGAGGGACAAATTCTTCATCTGTCACTGTCTGGTACTGGTTATATCCTCTAAGTTTTTGTGTATTCCCATTCAAGGGCTTTTATCTGTGACCATTTCCTGTTCACCCATGTGCAGAGGCAATGTCATTCCCCTCTTTTCTGGGTGAGTATGCATAAGTCTGTGCTGCAGACAGGGAAAGGATTTCAGGCTGGATTGCACCTTTATCTAGTAGGTTAATTTATTATTACTGAATTCTCCTAATGGAGAATTGACAATGGTTTTAAACTGAGAGTGTATTTAGAATGGATATAAAGAAGTTACCCATAAGGGTGGTGAGATGCTGGAACAGGTTGTCCAGAGACATAGCTGCCCCTTCCCTGGAAATGTTCAAAGCCAAGTTGGATGGGGCTTTGAGCAGCCTGGTCTAACAGAAGGCTACAACCAGGGGGTATCTTTAAGGTCCCTTCTAACCCAAACCAGTTTGTGATCCTGTGAAATTTTATACTCTTCAGATGTCAGGTAGGAACCAAATATTTTGGTAGCACAAAATCAGTCTTCCTAAATGCCTGCTATGAAAAGGAGGTGATATAATGGTAGATGTGTACAAAAAAATCCCCAAAACCCAACCAACCAAAAAGCCACAACAAGAACACACACAGAGAACCCCCAAAACCTCAAAGAAGTGTATTTGCTCTTCATTGGCCATGATTCCTGCATCCCATGGTTTGCTGCTGGCCTTTATATCTATTTTCTTTGCTTATGAGAGGGGAATGGGACTGAAGGCAAGGATGGTGAGAATCAGTACCCTAACTGGAGGAAAGAATGCAGCTGGGGAACACACACATACCCCAGGAATTGGAACCATTTTTGACTTCCTCAGCTTTGGTCATTATCTCTGCAAAGAAAGACAGGTTGTCTGTTCTGCCTCTGCTTCACTTTACCCAGATGCAAAATAGGGAGAGGAACATTTGTTTCTCAGGAGTGTCTGAGGACCTGTTTAACACTGGAGAAAAAAAAAAAAATCCATCCCAGATTTAAAAACTGGTCCTGAAGACCAAGATATTACTTATGATGACAAAAAGGATAATTCCCACCCTCTCTGTTTTACCTCTTTGTACATGATATGGCAAACTCCCTTGAATCCTTTCCTGTTACTGTAAGGGTCACAGAGTACTGGAACAGGTTTCTCAGAGGGGTTGTGGGGTCTCCTTCTCTGGAGACTTTCAAGGCATGTCTGGATGCATTCCTCTGTGACTTGAGCTAGATTTTGTGGTCCTGCTCTGGCAGGGGGGTTAGACTTGATGATCTCTTTGGGTGCCTTCCAACCCCTGACATCCTGTGATCCTGTGATCCATGAACTTTATTTGCAGCATAATCATAAAAATGTGTGAGCAAGAGTTGGACATGATGACCCTCTGACCAAAACTGTGCCTCTGACATCCCGTGGTCTGACACAGTGCAACAGAGGATGATGCATTCTAAGTTTTAAATGAGGTATTGAAGGTGCAAGTGGGGAGCTGAGAAAAAAACAGAACCCTGTGTGCTTTTATAAGAGGCTGCAGCAGCCTCAAAGTAAAAAGATATCTCACTCTCCAGCATTCACTCTGACTTTAGATGTTTAATATGCAAAAAACAAATGTTTGACAACTCCAAACTCCATGGATCAGAGTGGGAAAGGATATTGTTTTACAGGGATATTTTTAGTCTGAATTAAAATAGCTGAAAGTGAGTGCTGGCAGCAGAACATTCTGTTGCAGAAGTGACTGATAGGGTAGGGATTGGTACTGTCTTTAATTAAAATAGATACTCCCACTCAACTCCCTCATCTCCTGTCAAAACTCTTCTTGAAATCACTATATATTTACCCTGGATAAATAGCCAGAAGGGCTTTTTTATAGTTCATTCTTGGCCTGATCAACAGCAGCTTTGACCTTGATTTTGAAGGAAGGAGGATTTAGTCTAACAAATTTTTTAATTTTCCATTTCATTTCTTCCCATACAAATGTTATTATCTAGTTTTTCCTTTCTATTTTTTTTTCTGTAGTCATCTGTGCAGTGTCTTGGGTTTTTTTTTTTTTGTGGTTGTTTGTTTGTTTTGTTGTTATTGTTATTTTTGTTTTTTCTATTCTATTTCTTTCCATACCACTCTCCATTTTTTTTTTTCTGGGCCTTCTTTCATTTAATATCACTCTCCATTTTTATTCCTGGGCTTTCTTTCATTTAATATATGCTCTTTGTCAATGTTTGCTCCACAGCTGAATATTTTACATTTATCTGAATTAGGTCCCATTTCTCCCTGTAGCATTGATCTTATATTTAAATTGTTCCTGTTTTTCTTCATCTGGCTACTCCTAATTTCTGATGCTTTCATCTATTAGCTTGAAATATACCATTTTCAATACTGTAGTCATAGCTATTTATAAAAATATCAAAAACCTGCAGAGAGAGAACAGATCTTCCCATGAATCACTGACCCAGATTTGCTCCAAGCTGGTTTCAGGTGGAGTCCATTTACATTTGCAACCCTTCATTTACACAGAGAAAGAAGAAAATGTAACAAGAAGTGGTGTTGGGGGCATTTATAATGTTTAACCCTCTTTTGCCTTCTGTTTAGAAGAGTCTTCTTCCCCCCAAACTAGAAAGAAGACTCATTTGTAAGATCATATTTTTCTCTTAAGTAGCAAGTGACAGGACAAGAGGAAAGAGGCTCAGGATGAACCAGTGGAGGGTTTAGGCTGGGAATTAGTAAAAATCTCTTCACTGGAAGGGTTGTCAAACCCTGAAACAGGCTGCCCAGGGCAGTGGTGGAGTCTTTACCCCTGGAGAGATTTAAAAGCCATGTAGATGTGGTGCTGAGGGACATGGTTCAGTGATGACCTGACAGTGCTGGATTAGCAGATAGGCTTGATGATAATAAACAGGCTTGATGATAATAAATATCTTCTCCAACCAAAATGGTTCTGTTCTATGGTTCCATGAAATTGTGCACTAGAAACAAAACAAGGATTTCTGAATGAGTAATAAAGAGCCCAGGAAGACAAGAAAGCTGGGGAGGGAATGTTTACAAAGGCATGGGGCAATGGTTTTAAACTGGAGAAGGATAGATTTAGACTGGACATTAGGAAGAAGTGCTTTGATATAAGAGTGGTGCAACACTTGGTTGCCCAGGGAGGTGATGGAGGCCCCATCCCTAGAGACATTCAAGGCCAGGCTTGATGGGGTTCTGATCAAACTGATCTAGTTGAGGATGTCCCTGCTTAGTGCAGGGTGACATTTAAAGGTCCCTTCCAACCCAGTTCATTCTGCAGTTCCATGATCTGCCAGTGGATGAGCAGAGGGAAAGGGATGGGGAACGAGAGGAAAGCAATTACCTTAGACTGGAATCACTATTGGAATAAATTGTGATTAGCAGGAAGAAAAACAGGATAAAAGGCATCACAAAACTATTTCACAGGCATCAGGTATAAATTTGTGCTTTGCATGACATATTAATAACAAATTGTCAATATTTTTTTCTTCTCAGAATCTAGGAACTGCTGAAGATGAGAAAATTGTATGAACTTTACCGTCTCCTTTCCTCATTTTTCCCCCTCCTATTCTTGGACATTTTCCAGACTCATTTGAGCTATTTGAGAATAATTTGACTCCTCCATCAAAATGTTCTGACAACTAGTTGAGGAGAACACCTTCCAAAAGGCTCAAAAGATGAAGCGAGCTGGCTGAATGTGGCCCTTAGTCATCAGAGACTCTGCATGTGGTTGTCTTTGGCATGGAAATAGCTGGTTAGAAAAACCCTTGGGAGAGAAATCACTAACTTATTAATCAAACATTGAATTAAAATGTTTTCCAAGAGCCAAACCAGCATTGGCAGTCTCTTTTCTAGCATGCTGTAGGAAAAAAAAAAAAATCTGCCTGTTCCATCTTCCAAGATTCTGCCTCCTTACACAGTGTAAATGCTGGGAAAATGTCTCTGACCACGACAAATCAAAGGACTTGGAGTCTCACTCTAATCATATTATACATGCTGCTGAGAGACAACAGAGATTAGCTCAGCTGAAGCCCAGCTAACAAGGCTACCTGGTTTTTGAATCAAAGCTCAATCAGCTCAGGCTTCCTTGGAGTAAAACTGATGTCTCCTTGCTGGTTTGCTTTGCTCAGGAACTCCCAAATCTGTAAGAGAAATGCCATGGCTTTCTTTTTGTTTTTCTTCTTGGATGAAGTGTGAAGTGTTGTTATTGAAGGCAGTCATGCATTCTTTCTTTGGGGTTTTTTTGGTTTGTTTATCTTTTTTTTGCCTAGTGATACTGTCTCACTGAAAGAAACAATTTTCCACACTGTGATTTCAACAAAGGGTTTTCAGCTAGCTCCAGTCACTTGCTATCTCTGTTCCACACCTGAGTAAGTATCATCTCCATAAAGAAAGGATGGGTAAGACTGGAAATAGTTTCATTTAGCACTTAAAGGATCTTATCTTCCTACAGTATGACTTCTCATTCTTACATCACCTTTTTGCTTGCACTGGAAGAGAAATGATGGAATGAGGCACCAAGTACATGAGTTTTGTCACGCCATAAGTTTTCCCAGGTATGGGAAAGCTCTCAGCTGGAATAGTGGCACCATGTCAGAGTGAAAAAAATATTGCTATGAAAGGAGAAAAAAGCCTGTGGTACTTCTTAGAATAATACCAGTGTAAGAGATGTTGTCACTTCTGGTTTTCTGCCAAGCGTCACTCATGTTTCTGCAGCAATCATTGTCCAGTGAAAGGCAATGCTCTCAAATCTTCTCCTTTTCCTTTCCTTTTTCAAAACCAGAATGATAAGGGAAAACAAACCCTGCAGGTGCCCAGGGTGACAAGTAGTAGGACTGCAGGAAATACCTGTCCTGTATTTCTTGCAGATGTCACTTTACCTAGAGGGTTCGAAACATTTTCTGGAAATCTGCAGATAGTGAAATATTTCTTCTGCAATTCTTACTTCTAATTTGAATCTTGTTTGATGACTCTGGCTCTCTAGTTTGTGAGTGGAAGAAAATAGAAGAAGAAATATCAAAACCAAAAAACATTCTGAACAAACCCATGGAGCTCACTCAAATCCAAGTGATGTTATTGTTAAGAACAAGAAAGGAAATCCAGGAGTAGAGTTACCATGGAAGTTAGTGTCTAGACAGACTACAGTGGCTGAAGGCTGAAGAGGCTTAAAGAAGACAATGCTGGAAGTGTTCAAGGTCAGGCTGGATGGAGCTCTGAGCAACATAATGAGTGAAAGATGTCCCTACCCATGTCAGAAGGGATCTTTAAAGGTCCTTCCATCCTAAACCATTCCATGACTGTAATCAAGGCACATAATCACCCTCAGAGGGATTTCCCATGGCCTTCTGTAAAGTGCAAGTGTCTTCCCCATTATCTAGCTTCTTTCATAGCCTAGTAACCAAAGCCAAAACCCAGTGAATGATTCCTTAGTGAGGTCTGAAAACATTGTCCCAATACCTGTTCCACTCTTTTGGGTCAGCTCTTCTTGCTATGTTCCCTTGCAGCCTCTGCTGGCAGGGTAATGTGAGAACCTGAAAAGTCCTCAACTTAGTAGAAACATTTTTTAAAAATAACTAATAAAATAAATAATATAAATATAAACTACTAAAAAAAAAAGTAAAAAATACCAGTATGTTATCAACATTATTTTCATCCCAAATAAGAAACACAGCACCAGGAAGAAAATTAATGTTATTCCAGCTGAAACCAGGGCAGTCAGGAAGGTGTTGGTATTGTGGCTTAGGCAATTGAGGGTTTGAACTGGCAACTCCAGACATAATACATCTTGACATTTCTTCCCTTGACATGAATTAAAATGATAAATGTAACCCCAGAGAGAATGAGATCCTCTTAGTATTTCATTGCCATCATCAAAGACTAAGATTGGAATTTCTCTGATCAGTGCTTTTATGTATCCTTTGTCTTTGTCAAACTTTTGATGCTCTTTAGTCTTCTTCTGTGCTTCTGTTTTCCCATTGGAACCTCGGGGCAAGACAATAAAAGAAAATCATTAAAAAAGATACCCCAAAAAAGCAATAATAAAGTAGATATTTTCTTAGATGTCACACGATACATGAGTGACAAGGGAGAGAAAAACTGGAATGTGAGAAAGTGCTTTCCTGCTACTATATTGCAGAAAATTATTTACCATTGATTGCTCCTGGGGGGTGGAAGCATGCGTGGATAGAATCAGAGGCAGCAAACATCCATCATGGTAAATCTGTTTTCTAATAACTGAGAATATATATATCACAACCTTATGAAGAGTTTTGATAAAACATTCCTTGCACAATAGAGAATTTAATGGATAACTCTGTGGATTTAGCAGTCTAGGACTACTAAGTTTGTTCTAAATATTGAATCATAAACCTTCAGCAATGCCTCTGCCTTCTTTCTCTATCCCTGCTTCATATCTATGTATTTCAAATGCTTTTTGTATCTCTTCTTCTTGTAGTGAACTTCTGACCCACAGGTTAGACTATTGGAGGCTTTGCCTCACTTTTCCTTCCTCCTGTTTTCCCCAATACTTCCCCAGTATGGTACTCTCTGAGGTATTCTGTCCTCTCAGAAGATGGAGATCATATGAAAACTTATTTTTATTTTCCTGACAGAGAATTAAATGAGGAAATTAACTCAAAATTTAGCATGTATTTAATCCAGAAATCTGTTCTGCATCACTTTGGTACTCTTGATTCTTGTGCCTGCAAATTCATAGAATCATTAAGGTTGGAAAAGACTTCTGAGATCAAGTCCAACCATCAACCCAGCATCACTAAATTATGTTGCAAAGCCCCCATTTAAATGTCTTTGGAACACCTCCAGGGATGGTGATTCCACCACCTCCCTGGGCAGCCTGTTCAAACACCTGACCACTCTTTCAGTAAAGAAATTGTTACCAATATCCAAACTAAACCCTCCCTGGCTCTACTTGAGCCTTGTCTGAGGGATTGCTGTTTGGCCCAGGAGGAAGGCATACCAAGCATCATTCTTGCAGTTTAGCAATATTTTTTTTCATGTCCCAGCACCTCAAAACAATTTTTTTCTTGTAGAGATGTAATTATCATATATTGACTCCTACACAGTTTCACAGTATATCAGAGGTTGGAAGGGACCTCAAGAGATCATCAGCTCCAACCCCCCTGCCAGAGCAGCATCACTTAGGGTAGTCCCCACAAGAATTCATCCAGGTGGGATTTTGAAAGTCTCCAGAGAAGGAGACTCCACAACCCCCCTGGGCAGCCTGTTCCAGGGCTCTGTCACCCTCACTGGAAAGAAGTTTCTCCTCATGTTGAGGTGAAATCTTCTCTGTTCAAGTTTGAACCCATTGTTCCTTGCCTTATCACTGTGAACCACCCAAAAGAGCCTGGCCCCCTCCACTTGCCCCCCACCCCTCAGATGTTGATAGACATTGATCAGATCCCCTCTCAGTCTTCTCTTCTCCAGACTAAACAGTCCCAGGGCTCTCAGTCTCTCTTTGTAGGGGAGATGCTCAAGTCCCCTAAGCATCCTCTTGGCTCTCCATTGGATTCTCTCTTAAAATCAAATAAAAGCTTCTGACAGGGTAAGAATGAGAATCCAGCCTTTTTAGCCTGCACTGCTCTGATCAGAAAGCTATTCCAGCAATGTTCTTCTGTGTTTGTTCAAAATGTTCACACTTCTATCTTAATTTCCAGTTGACATTAGCACATGGTTCAGAGTCGTCATAAGCTGAGTCATGCCTGAAAGTCACAGTGTCTGGGAGTCAGACCAAGGGGAAGTACCTGCAGTTAGGGTGCTATTAGGGACTCCCTAGAGTAAGTAGTGAGAAAGAAGAACTTTCTGGATGTAATTCATCTGCTCAGGTTTTAGCAGAACCTACACGAGAACTACAGGACTTCAGTCATGAATGACTTGTAGGTATGAAAACAAATTTGTTCTGTGCTACTCTTGTGCAGCTTGGTATCAGGATTGTGCCTGTTCCTTAACACTGTATTTAAGCCATTAATTCCCTGGATGTTTCAGGGACTGACCAACTAGTTGTCTGCATAGCTGAGATACTGGACTGCTTTGAGGTGTTGGACAGAAATGGAACTGAGGGACTGTCTGAAAAATGAACCATTTAATAGGAACTCCCCAGGTGGGAATTCCATAGAGTTCTGGAGACTCCAACAGGCACATCCTGTTCAGCACAGTCCAATTTGCATGCTTAACATCCTGGGTAAAGTGACTCTTTGGTTTCCAGACATTTTTTTGCTGTCACAGCTTATGAATTGTGCACAGAGGCTTGCAATAGACAATAAAAACTCTTCAGTAGATGCAGAAATAATCATGCAGGACAGCCTTTTACAGGTGGCTAAGAAGTTAAGAAGATGTTTTGTACATGGTTAATGTTATCAATAAAGGTAGATGATAGGTGGGATGGAGTGTTTAGACAGGACCACAAAACCGCTAAGCTGAGTGAACAGAAGAATGGTTTGGGAAGACTCATCAGAGTCAGATTAAGGTCCTGCTGCATGGTTCTACAACAGAGACCCCTTTGACCAGAGGACGCCCATCAACAGTTCCATTTCAGCAGCCTGATTACCTGTGTGTGCATCATCTTACAAGATGATACTAACAAATGATTTTTTTCCATTGTAACAAGCATTCTTCCTTTGAGCATCTGTGCAAAAGATCTGTTTCAGGATGAAGAGAATGAATGGAGTTTCACTGAAGTGTCCATTCATTACAGAGACTGGATCTTTGTTGACCATAAAGAGGCAAGTGAGTGGCAAATGCTACTATCACTACACCCCCAGACATGATGCTAGCCACATGTGGGCAGATTAATTCCACCCATCTGAAAATGTTTTAACATTGCTACTTCAAGAAGCAGTGAAAGCTGATGGAATGTCTCATATGGGCCCCATGGCCATGTAGAAAATACAGTGGCAATGGTTCATCCTTATTTTTTGAGGGTGCTGTATTTCATTTTTGCTGCTTGCTTATCAAGCCTATTTTTGGTTCCTTACACCATATGAAACAAAATTTAGTGTGGCCTGGAGGAGTTCTATTCATGTCAATATGCAAGCTGAGAAATCACACTGCATTCAGTCCTATTTAAAAGTGAAATATCTTCATCCAGCTATTGCAAGTGTACTTGGTGGTATCACTCTTGTTGATTAACTGATCTTACTAAATTAAAAAGTAGAGGTACCCTATCATTTTTCAAACACCAAGCATTCAATATTTTAAGCTCACTTCATCCTTTATTCAGTTAGGAATTTCAATAACATAGGATTCCCTTGAACTGTAAAAACAATATCCAGTTATGTCTTCAGTTCGAACTTTCTTGTCCTCTGTTCCTAAAATATAGTGTAATTACTATAAACCAAGTTTCTTCTGCTGATGCAAATCTTTCTTTCCCTGCCTTCCTGTGCTTTTCCCAATGATATATAGCAACAGCAAATATGCATAAATACATTTCACAGGTCTGAAAATTTAGTTTGCTTCTCCAGGCTACATAAATACCTGATGAAGGAAGATAGCAAATGATTGGAAAAATCAGCCCTGAACTGTTTAAAGGCCAAATGTGTCAGTGGTTGTATGTCTTAACCTTGTAAGAAGATTCCCTGTGTGCATCTTTCCCCTCCACCTACTCACTGAAGCCATAAAGATCAGTCTCCAAGTTAGCTAGATCTTGGGAATACCGTCCTTTAAACTTGATCTAAAGCTGAGATGGTGTAAGCGTCCTCAAAAGTATTACAAACCTAAGTTTTTTCAGGGTTGCAGAACTTTATTTAGTAAAGAAGCTCTCATGAGAGCTTAGAGGTCTTGTCCAACTGAAACAGTTCTCTGATTCTGTTAGTGCTGCAAGTTCAGCATCCTCCAGGAGCATCCCAGTAATCTTGCCTTCACATACCCTCACATGTCTTCAGAATGACAATATTTACTGCCTGAATCCACAGCAATATTATGAATTTAATTAGCTGCAACATTTGCCAAGTGCTCTGAAAATGAATAGTGCAATATGAGTTCCATGCACTATTAATATTTCAATTATTTCTTTGCTGTGTTGTAGGATTTAAATGAAATTTTGCTGTCCCTGTCTGTCTCTAGAAACAAAGTCCCCCTACAAGTGCACAGAGCCATAAGGGTTTTAGATGATTTGTTAGAAAAATTATTAGACTTGGAGAGAGATCAATCCTCCTCCAATCAAGCAGTTCAATCTGAAAGCAGTTTTGTAAAGAGGTCTTTGAAGAGAGAGATTCAACAACACAACCAGGCAAGTATTATATAGAATATTATAGTCATTAAACTTTGATACTCTAACCTGTGGATAATGCTGAATCAATTAAAGCAAACAAGGAACTGCAACGTGCATGAACCTGTAGAGTATGAGTGTGCATCATCATGGTAATTAAGCCTTGTTATTAGACATGCACCATTTTAACAGGCTTCATTCTCTTTCATCCTCAGACCTGAAAATATATTTCAAATCCTGAAGGCTCCTAAGGTTCAGGAATTTATCTACCTGCAAAGTCATCTAATAGAATTGAACAACCAGACAGTTTATCTTCCTTTCTTTTAGGGTGCAGACAGCCTCCTCATTTACAGCTGCAAACAAATAAGCCACAGAGAATTTCCTCCACAAAAAAATACCCCAGTATAAAGAATACTTTTGCAAGCAGTGCCAATACTGTTATTACATTTATCAATGTTAAATGACACAACAGATGCTTCCAGTGTTTTCTGAAGTGTAGAAGGTGTGGTGGGACATGTCTTTGTTTATTTATAGGCTAAATCTCTATGCTTCCTAGGGAATGTGAGAAAGAGACAAAGAGCAGGCATGGCAGAAGATGACCAGTAGTGAACTGAACTAAGACATTTCTGCTTTAAGTTCATCAACTGCAGTGATGCAGTCTTGGCCAACAGCAGGACAGGGACTGCAAAACACACAGGAGCTCATGAAGGAGATGTTCACCTGCTTTAGGAGGCAACAGAATAATTGGCTTCACAGCAGACTTGATTACTGTACAGTCCTTGAAGTCTGAAGAAGGAAGCTTGATGAACCAACATGAGTAAGCTGGATCATAAACTTTGTTGATGCTTTCTATGAGTGCTTCTAAAACTCAGTATTTACATGGGAATCTTGTACTGAATAGACTGGGTTGTGAGGAATTAGTTTTTAAACATTTGCTGAATTCTTTACTAGAAATACTCTTTTGGAAACTGTAGATTAAGTTCCTGTGTCATATTCCACCAGCTTGGAACTTCATTGGTTACCTTACAGCAGTAGGACTCCATTCAAGGAGTGCATGCATGAAGGAAAATTACTTCTGAAACACAGGGAATGAACCACATTTGTTGTCTGTAAGGCTGTAAATATTTCCTCTAGCTCAGACTCTATATGTCTGGGATTTCTTAGGTCTAAAAATACCCAAAACCAACCAACCAAAAAAACCCCAAACCAACCAACCAACCAAAAAAAGCCCAAACCAAAAATAACAAACAAACCAACCACAAAAAAACCCCACACAACCCCCAATCAGAAAACATCAACAAAAAAAGTAGTAATAATCATTGGGCTCTCATAATTGTTCCTGGTCCCTAGTTCCATACAGTTCATAGATTTATTGCTTCTTCCTTTCTGCAGCATCTGAATTTTGCTACATTATGCAAGGAGTTTGCCACTTGTGTAGATTGTCTTCCTGCCCTCTCAGTAAAGTGCAAATTGATGCAGATGAGCACAAGATGTTATAAATGGGTGGATATGGGAAGATGATTGAGAAGTGCTTCCCTGGACTGCCAATTGTTTACACTTGTTAGTACAACTTTCATTTACAATTAACATTGCAGAGCCCAAAATGGGACACATTGCCCTAAAAGTGCTGATCACAACAGTATTCAAACCATAGCAAACCTCTTCAAATATTAATTTTTCCAGTCTGGTTTTACAGGAGTCCACTTAGCTTTTGGCAGAACTAATTTAGTAAAGGTCATTCATTTTGGAGCAATCACAGCAGGGTTGTTTAGATCAGGGTAGTTTAATGAAAATGATCATCATAATCATGAAGTGACCTTTTGCTATTTATTGGAACATGAACTTTGTGAGTGTTTCCTCCAGGGGAAAAAAAATAAAAAAAGTTCCAGGTGGCACAGAAGAAGGATACAAGAATAAATTAAGGATTCTCTTAAATTTTACTTCCTTCAGTATTCATATTCTTAAAAATTTAAATTCTGGTTCAGTTTAAAACATCTGTCAGTTATGGGCTGCTACTAACACAGATACACAGAATGGTTTGGGGTTGAAGAGAGGTCATCTAATTCAAGCCTTGCAGTCAGCAGAGACTTCTTCAACTAGAGCAGGTTGCTCAGAGCCCCAGACAACCTGATCTGGAATGGTTCCAGGAATGGAGCATCTACTACTTCTCTGGGCAACCTGTGCCAGTGTTTTACCACCCTCAGTGTATAAAATATTTCTTCCTTATATCTAGACTGAATGTCCCCTCTCTTAGTTTAAAGCCATCACCTCTTGTTCTGTCACAAAAGGCCCTGTTAAGAACTCTGTCATCCTCTCTCTTGTAGGTCCCCTTTAAAGTATTGCAAGGCCACAATAAGCTCTCCCCAGAGCCTTCTTCTCCAGGCTGAACAACCCCAATTCTCTCAGCCTGTCCCCATGGCAGAGGTGTTCCACCTATTTGATTGTGAGGGAACACAATTCTCCAGAACAAATACAGGCATTTTCTCACTGTCCATGCAAGCAGGGAAAAGGGAAATGAAAAGTGCATTGGCTGCTGGTGAAAAGGATTAGAGTAATAACAGAAAGCACAGCTGGGAATTGTGAAGTGGAATTAACACAGCAAAACTCCAACAATTGTTCCAACAGCAACAATTCCTGTGACAAGGTGACTTGGAAGCTTCTGTCCTTTAAGAAGAGCAAAAGTATCCAGTGTAAAAGTAACTGTGAAGGACAGAGAGAGAGATTCAGGTCTTTACTGGGGGTTGGAGAGCATCTCTGGTTATTGTAATTTTAGTTGCTCACCAGGAATGTTTATTTTTTCTGGCCAGCCTGATCTAGTGTGAAGTGTCCCTGCCCATGGCAGGGGGCTTGGAACTAGATGATCCTTGTGGTCCCTTCCAACCCTGACTGATTCTATGATTCTTCCCACTAGCTAAGGTGAAACAATATTGGGGTCTCAATGAAGAAAAAATTAATTGCTTACATGCATGTGAAATTAAACATTAAAAAAAAAAAAGAACTAATTTTCAGGGTAATATTTACTAAATTGCTGAATTCATCTGGTTTATTCTTTTGGACTTAAGAATCTTTAAAGGTCATCTCGTCCAACCCTGCCTTGTGAGGCATAGAGGTGTAAAGATTTCATTCTAGATTCTATAAACTTTGAATCTAAACAGAAATGTTTCTGTGAGAAGCTTTTTCAATATACGTTGGACAAGAAAAAGTGGTTTAAGGGTTTCCTATAACCTCAGAAAGGGTTTAATTCTTCTATTAGAATCATAGAATGATAGAATCAGTCAGGGTTGGAAGGGACCACAAGGATCATCCAGTTCCAACCCCCCTGCCATGGGCAGGGACACCTCACACTAGATCAGGCTGGCCAGAGCCTCATCCAGCCTGGCCTTAAACACCTCCAGGGATGGGGCCTCAACCACCTCCCTAACTGAGGTATTGATAGTTAGGAAAGTTTCTGAGTGTAAAAAAGCTATAAAAATCACAGAGAGAGGTCCAACTAAGACGTGTTGAGCAGAGGAAGAAGATATCATGAAACAGCATTAGATGAGAGCAAGAAGCAATGCAAGGCATGGCCAACAGGAACAGCTAGAGGAGTGTGGAAAGCTTATGGAAACACCAAAAGATCTGTGCAACTGAATTTCTCATCCTTCCCCAAGTTATAAAATCTTAAACTGTCAGTTCAGGTTGCTGCAAGAGGAACAGAAAAATCATTCTTTAAGGTCAGGCTGTGAGGGTCAGAACTTGTGTTTTTCAATTGGGATCCAATCCTTTCCTAACAGAGAGGTCACATACAGGACCACTGGCCAAGGACAGTGTCTTTAACAAGAGCAGAGCCTACCTTTACAAGTGCAGGAGCAAGCTGAAAACCCACCCCAGGTGTGTTTTTGCCAGGTCAGTGGGAGTTCTGCAGTGGGAACCCTGGCAGCAGACCAAGTGGAGATCCTTGCTGGAGTGACAAGTCTATAACACAGGCTCTAGCCAGCAGTGAAAGGGATAATAGTGTGTAGGCTGATAAAGCAAGAGCTCTGCAAGGATTAAATTGGCTACACAGCTTCATCCCCACATCCCATAAGTGAGGTGTTTCATTCTTTAGACAATGATGCTGTCTTTTCCCTGACAGCACCAACCCCAGCAATCTGCCTTTAGAGTGAAGCAATTTCCAAGTTTGTTTCTATCACAGGGCAGCTGGGAGAAATCAGGAGAAAGCTTATCCCTGATGGGCTTGTCTCTCTCCAGGTTATTGTACAGCAGAATGGAAATGGTTTGTTTGACACTTACAAGCACATGGCCAGGGGAGCCAACAGTCCTGATAGCCTCTCTAATTGCTTTTTAAGCCACTTTCCCCTCAAATGGGCAAGTGGGCTGAATAGCTATGGAGACAACCTTCAATTACAAAGAAAAATGACCACTGGTTGGGTTTCCCAGATATGGGGTGTATTATTGCCTCAGACTGAGGACTGCTGGGAGGCAGAGCTAATTACAGCTTACAGGAATATGACCATGCTGGCTTTGGCAGAGCTGTGGACCCTTGGGGTTGTCTCATGACATCTTATTTCCTTTTTGCTCTGGGCAGGACAGTGGCAGTAGTCAGAGTCAGCAGCCTGTAAGGATGAGTATGAGGATGCAAATGCATAGCTCTAGCCTTTTTCACTCCTGTATGCACCTATGTGCAGCATCTGAAAAGCAACAATCTCTGTCTGTATTCATTACGACTCATGCAATCAGATTGGTAAAGATGCTGCTGGTATAGATCATGCCTCATTACAGACAGCTGAGGCACAAATGTATTTTATAAGCAGTTGTAGGTAAATTTTTGACCAAGCTCCCAGAAATCTTGGTTCTATTCTTGATATCAACCATGAGGCAAAAATCACATCAAATGGAACCATGTATCTTTTCTTGATTATTGTCATCCTAACTTCTAGCAAAAGTTGCTAGTCCCAGAAAGTCATTCTTAAGTTTCTAATATTTAAGTGTAGAAGTTGGAAACAGATGGACTGTGACACCTTTTAACAGGAAAATTAGGCTGAATGACTGATGACGAATAGTAAATGTCTTATCCTGGCTTGTATCAGGAAAATTAGGCTGTAAGTCTGATGAAGAATAGCAAATGTCTTATCCTGGCTTGTATCAGTGTGGCCAGCAGGATCAGGAAAGTGACTGTGCCCCTGTACTTGGAACTGGGGAGGCCACACCTCAAATACTGTGTTCAGTTTTGGACCCCTCACTACAAGAAGGACACTGAGGTGCTAGGGTGGGTGCAGAGAGGGGCAAAGAAACTGGTGAAGGGTCTAGAGTGTAAGTCTTGTGTCCAGCAGGTCTAGGGAGGTTCTTCTCCCCCTCTACTCTGCCCTGGTGAGACCACACCTGGAACACTGTGTCCAGTTTTGGGCTCCCTGTTTAGAGGTCTGAGCATTTTATTTGGGGGGTTTTGTTTGTGGTTTTTTATTGTTGTTTGTTTGGGGTTTTTTTGTTTGTTTGTTTGTTTGTTTTTATCTTGCCAGTCATAGTCTCTCTTACAGTTGGATGAAACCCATAAAATAAAGCCTGGATTTGTTAATTTCTTTTAAGCAATGTCTCTCTGACTCAGCTGTTCACTCATTTAGGGACTACAGTCCAATTAAGAAGCAGATTAGTCAAGGAGGATCTCCTCTTGGTAAATCCAAGTTGGCTAATGCTGAAAACCTTCTTCCATGTGGTTAGAGACGACCTCCAGTCATCTCATGATGCCCAGTCTAAATCTACCCTTCTCTGGTTTAAAACCATTGCCCCTTCTCAGATACACTGTCAGTTCCAGCAGCTGCAGAGTCTCAATTTTCTCAAAATTATAAGGTTGGATTTAAGGACTTTCTGTAACAGAGTGGGGAGGAAGGAAAAAAAAAAAAAAAAAAGAGTAACATATAGAAAAATGAAGTTTCTGATCAGGAATAAAAGATCCAATTAAACCTCCACAACTAACCCCACAATGCTGATGATGTGAAGGAGGCATCTAAACTTGGTTTGAACTCCACTGTGCAAGTCCTGGAAACAAGCAGGGAGAAGTGATCTTTGCAGCAGAAATTTGGAGCCTAAGGATGTTGGATGAAGTAAGATGCTAGATAAAAATATGTGCTGACCATCATTAAGTCAAGAGCAACCAGCTTTAAATAGTTAATAACTACCAAATCCTGTTCTTGGTCATTTGAGCAGCCATGGCTGCACATGGGTGTAACACAGCACAAAGAGGAGGGTTTGATATCCACATTTCAAAATAGAAATAGTAATGAGAGCTTCCCTCTCAGCCACATTTCTCACTCTCTTCATGGCTGCTTTCCACAAAATTGCACAGTTTAAGGGAACAATTCCGAACATTTGCCTTTTTGCCTTTTTTTTTTTATTTACCTGTTTAAATAATTTGTTTATTCAGGAGAAGGAGTCCAATCATTATATTCCAGGTATTTTGCTTAGTCTTGATAGAACAGTGCTTCCTCAGGCAGTGTTATAAAACTCAAGTAATCTAAATGCCTAAATCCCTTTTCCCAAATATACTTTACTTTAAAAAAAAAGCAACACCATCAAAAATAACAGGATTTAGAGGTTTATTTCCAATACATTCCATGCATATTTTTCACTAGCATACCCTTTGCAATTCTACTTGCCTTTAAGAATCTGCTTCTTAATTGGACTGTGGTCCCTAAATGAGTGAAGAGCTGAGTCAGAGAGACATTACTTAAAAGAAATTAATAAATCCAAGCTTTATCTTATGGGTTTCATCCAACTGTAAGAGAGACTATGGTCTGTCAAGGTAAGAAAAAATAAAAATGAAATGCTCAGGCCTCTCAATAATGGGGATCATGTAAGTGTTAGAATCAGGTAAGAAGAGCTGACAATGTTGATAAACTGTATAAAGATTGTATGGATAGTCAGGCACGTCTCTACAGATCCACTTAAGCTATACAAATATTTTCCTAGTGTTACTCTCAGTAAACAGAGAAATCAATCTAGCAAGATCAAGCCAAGTTTAGATTGTTTGGATAGGTGCCAATACCAGCAGCAATATTAAAATGGAAAACAAAACAGAGCAGGAAAAGAAAAAAAAGACACAGAACTTCTGCTTTCTAATATGAAAAAGTTCATGAAAGGAGCAAACATCTAAACCTTGTTTAAAATGCCAGGCTTGAAGGTCTGACAACTTACTCTTTGCAAAGCAAAGTGGATCTGGAACAGAAGTTACACATTTCAAGCCTAAGGGATGCTGAGGAAAGTGCAGCTGTGGAATCTGTGTGCAATTCAGCTAGATTAGGTAGTTGCTTCAAAAGAAAAAAGTTTGACACCTGTGAGGGTGTAGCAACATAACTCTTGAAGCTATTATCTCTGCTGGAGGGAGCAGAGTGGCACAGGGATAGCAATAAACTAAGTTCTGCAAGAAGAAGCACTGCACTCAGAATTCTGAGCCTTTTGTCCTGTCAAGCTCACTCATCTTCACCAACAGCAGCCTCACCTGAGAGTCAGCATTAGCACTGAGAGTGCCAGAAAGGTCCAACAACATGGAAACATTTCCATCAACTTCCAGAAGAAAATAATAACTGTGCTACTGCAATGCTAAGAGTTGCACCAGCTGGATCCAAAAGCTTCAGTTTATCAGCTAGACTGGTAATCCCAGAATTCATCATTGCTGAAGTGGTAAAGGAAACCAGCAACACCTTGCCCAAAAATTCTTTTAGACCACTTCTACGTGCCTCAGCCAGCATCCAAAAGGGCAATGTACAGGTTCAACTACACAGAAAATATAAAGGTTGGAATATATTTTATAGTCCAACAGTTATTACAAACCATGCTCAGAGAGCTGTAATAACACACTGCTGCTTCTCAAGCACCACTAAACCCATTTAGTGATCACTCATAAATCTTACCTTATTGTAGTCCTAGAGATAAGGATGCAATTGAAGAACAAAGAGTCAAACCTACCCCTTACAGCATGAGAAAATGGAAAAGAACCTCCCTGTGAGATCAGATGAAATCTGATCTAATCAACCAGTTTGCAAGCACCAGCAATCCAATCAATACTTATGTAACTTGGAACTAACCATCATACAGGTTTTACTTTCCTAGTATTTAACAAGCAGAGTCTGGGAGGTATGGATGCAGGGTTACAGTGAGAAGTAGATATTATTCCAGCTGTAGACAGAGTTCAGAGGCAGCATCATGAAAATTAGCTCCATTATTTCGTCAGCTCTATTGTTCCATTAGCTCCTTTTTTTTTTTTTTTTTTAGGGAAAAATTATTTTAGGAAAATGCAGAGTGCCTGAAAGACATATGGAGTCAAAAAGGCTATAAAAGGAGAAAGAAAATTCTTATTCAGTATTTAGCCTTATGGGCAAAACAGAGGTGTCCCTATATAAAAACAAGAGGTATCACAAGATATTTCAGGGCAGTAACTTTTTACTTATATTAAGGCACTTTAAAAGCTTCATTCCAGGTTTGTATAGAAGAGTAGAGCCACACAGCAATCACAGACTCTTAGCATGATTTGAGTTGGAAGGAGACTTTAAAGATCATCTATTCCAATCCCCCTGCACTCAGCAAAGACATCTTCAGCTGGAGTAGGTTGCTCAGAGCCTCATCCAACCTGACTTACAGTGGTTCCAGGGATGGGACATCAGCTCTCCGGACAACCTGGGCCAGTGTTTCACCACCCTCAGTGTAAAAAAAAAAAAAAAAAAAAAATCTTCTACCTAGTCTAAGTCTCCCTTTTTTAACTTAAACCCATCACCTCTTGTCCTGTCACAACAGATCCTGCTAATAAGTGTGTTCCCCATCTTTCTTACAGGCCCCTTTAAATACTGGAAGACCACAACAAGGTTTCCAGGAGTCATCCTGTGTTACAGAATTGCAGAATCAACCAGGTTGAAAGAGACCTCCAATATCATACTAATGCCCTCAGTATTAGGGAAGAGATGTAAAAGGGGTTTGCATAGCAAACCAACATTAGTTGTTTCAGTTCATATCTGTATGAACTTCAGTTCTTATCCTCACTAGTGCAGCATTTTCCACAGACACAAAAGAGGAGTTTCACCAAGGCACTGTAAGGAACCAAATGCACTGTGAACTCCTTCATATTGGGGGTGGGAGGAAGGGGCACTGGTGTCATGATAGCCCTGGTTTAGAAGAACATGAAACGGAGGCACCATTTCACCTGGGAAGCATCTGACACATGCTTACACCAAGTGCTTATCATATGAAGCCTGTCAGGGGGAGAATGGGAGGTGTAAGACAGATGCTACTCTCCTTAGGACTGTCAGGACTGAGATGCTCAGAGATAGACAGACCATAAGTGTAGGTGCCTGAGGCACTTCAGCCTTGAAAAGTAGATTAAGGTTAAGTGACAGATGTGCTGGTTTGTTCAGGGAAGCAGTTTTATACCTGGGCACCCATACGCTGCTCAGGCTCAGTTTCAGAACTGTCCCCTGGGTCTCAATTTTGCCAAAGGGCTAAAGCATATTAGTAGTCTTCATATTCTTGACATTGATCATGGATATCATCTTCATGACCTCACATGATTTATATTCTACTTGATTCCACCAGGTCTGAACCCTTTTCTTACCTTGCATAGAAGAAAGTGTACAGCAATGGTTTTATGGCAATCACAACTATTTAGCTGTCTCTGTTTCCTCTCTCTTCAAGTCCTGGGTGACATCCCTGCTGCTAAGAATTTGCTTTCATCTTTTTTGTGTTTGGACAAGGTGAAGGCAGTCTGTTAGGGCATTATCACAGAATGGGAGGCACTCAATTCTGCTGGTGTACTCATTGATAATTAGTGGATTTTCTGTTGATATTTGCTTTCCAACTGAATTCTGAAGTCCATCAAGATATACGTACACCCAACAACGGTTCTCAACCTGTGGTCCACATATCTTTGAAAAGCTTAAGCTATTTCTGAAAGCTCCACAAGAACCAGAGGCTATTGGAAGCAACTCAGATTCATTAGTTAAAGACATTACAAGGGACAGCAAATTGGAAGCAAACAAAAGAGTAATTCTGAACAGACACTTGTGGCCCTTTCCTAAGCAGGTCAACATTTCATTAGGGAAAACAAAAGCACAGAAAAATAGTCAGACAAATAAAAATAAAAAATAATAGTAATATTAAAAAATAAATAAAACAACACCAAAAAACTCCAAAATAAATACAATTCAGAGGATCTGTTGTAGAAGCAAGCCACAAAGACTCACAGGCCAGGTAAAGCTCTCACTTAGTTGCCAGATAAAGGTGCAAGTTGTTTAATGTGTCAATGGGCAAGAAGATTTGCTTATCATTCCAGTGGTTGCAATGCTGGCTCTGTAGTCCTTGTTAATTTGTCTTACCTTCAGGCAAGCTTGCTTCAAGCTTGTTTTTCTCTCCAGAAGCTGACAGGTCAACAGTATTTGCTCAAAATAGCACATTGCTCAGTCTTTTTTTCTGTGTTCCCTATGACACCAGCTAGAACACTTCATCTCGTGTAGCTTTCACTATCAGCATTTATGTCCTGCAGTTACTATCATTTTTCTTCCAGAAAGGTAAGGGCTTTCCTTCAAGAGAACAAAAAAAAAATCCAAACATCTTGGATAAGGTAACAGCATTGTGCTGTGAATTTACCAGGTAGCTGGACCAACAGAAGTCCTGCAAGAGGGGTGCGAATATTGACTTCTCCCTCTTACCTGGCCATCATCAGAGTCTTCTATACCCTTTGGGGTCTTCGTGTGACAATCCTATGGAGTTTTGCTGTCGTAGTCACTATCCATAATAGCATAAATACAGGATGGGGCAGGAAAAAGCAACACTGAAAAGCCTGACTGCAGCAAGTGTTTGCCTATTAACAAGCACTTCATATCTTTATACTACTCTTCAAGAAGAGGAAAAAACAGTTAATTCATTCCTGTGTCTTCAACCTGCTAACCAGCTTTATCTCTGGCTACAGCAGAATATAAACTCTTGAGATTAGAAAAGAGAGCTGCAAGTGGAAGATTCCTAGGTCAGAGATGCAAATACAACTTGTAACTGAAGGGATAAAAAGTCATAAAGAGCTGGAAATGGAGAAATGTAATGAAAATAAAAAAAAATAAAAAGAGCAGATACTAACTGTTATTAAGATCCCCTGGAGAGCAAAGACCACTTCATTGGCAAACAAGCTAGATAAGAAACTAATTATTATGACAATATGTAGATGATAGATCCTTCTTGCTACGAGACCCTCAGGAATGATTCTGTATGTCCACAGCCATAATTGGAGCTATCTCCTAGCTCAGCATGTGCCTCCTCTCCCTCCAATGCTGAGTGCTTTAAACTAGTATGACCAGAAGCCTGGAGACAGTTCACTAAATAGAGCAGAACCCATAGCTGAGGGAACTTCACTAAGAGAAGCCTAATGACCTGATAAATCAGTCCCTCTCTCCCCCCCATAGCCAAAACCCCCAAGTGGAGGGCCAGTAGGTGGTAAGAAGAATAGTGGAGTTAGAAAACTACTAATGGCAGTGCACAGCAGGAGCAAGCTGGGATCTAAATGCCAGAGATGGATATGGGAGCTTTGAACTTCAACATGTTATGGAATAGTCTGATGAAGTTTGCTTGTTGTGAAGCTATCTAGTGAATTGAAATAAGAGTGTCCGCACTGCAATGGTAGGGTGCAAATCATTACTGTCCCTTCCTCAGTCTCACTAGGAGGCAGACAGAAACTATCAGGCTTAATTCTTCCTTAATGTCATTATTTATATTCTAAAGCACTGGGAGCATTAGTGCCAAACACTTTTCCTGCACTGACACGCTGCCAGGAGTCTCAATCAGGCCTGGTAACCCTTAATTTCTCCTTTTAGTGGCTTCTCTATAGGATTCCTTGTTGATTTTGTCTTAGAGGTTATTACACACAGATTACTAACAAGCCATTAACAAGTTGTTTCTTGAGGAAAATATTTAGCTTTTATTACAGATTGAGCTCATGACCCAGCTGAGACAGATACATGTATTTTTTTCATATCAGAACTGAAAATAAGTGGTGAATGAGTAGAGTGTTCTACAATGAGTACCCATCCCTTGATGGTCATTCATTTTTTGCTGCCCATGGTTTGAGCTAAACCAGAACCAATTCTGGTCAGTGATTTGAATTCTCAGCTCAGTCTCTGCTCAGTGAGGGAACTTTCTGAAGTTCAGGGCATGTTTGCACAGCCAGTGGCTGTTTCTGGCAATGAGAACACTGATGGGGAGAGTTACTGCCAAGAGATGGATTGAAGAAAGGCTTTTGCTTAGACTTGATTCTGTGGAGACCAAAGGCACTGCTAAATCTTGTGTGCCATGTTTGGGTGTTGTAAAGTGAGAGCTGGCACCTGTGAGAAGGAGCAGACAGTCCAAGTGACCCTAAACTGACCAACAAGGAATTCCACCCCACTGATGTCATCTTCAGGGTAAAGCTGTGGGATCACAAGGGTCAAGTTTTCTTCTTCAACAGCTGGTGTCTGAGAAGACCTCTGTACATTCCTCTGTCTTCCAGCCCAGTCAGAGTGTTCCTCTGGGATTTCCCCAGTACCTGCCTTGCAGCACCAGTGATGAACAATTGGAGAATGCAATATCGAATTTGTATATATTTAATTATTTTCTTATCAATAATTTATTGCTACTGTTTCATTAAAGCTGTTTTAGGTGTGGTTTCTTTCCAACCCATCAGTCTCTCCCCCTTATTCCCTTTCTTTTTCCCTTCCAAGAAGGGGAAGGGATTAGTAGAGAGTACCTGCCATTCCTTTAGTAGCCAGCTCAGCCTTAACCCTTCACAATTAGATCAAAAGGATTATTCTGAAAAGTTTTTATGGATTTAATCTGGGGGGGAGAAAGTGTGACTAGTCCTAGCATGTTGCTTTAGCTCTCAATAAAAGCCTACTCTGCATATGGAAGAAGAGACAATGCCCTCAGCATGGCTGGATAATTTAGGCAAGTGAGGCAGAAGCAAGATAAACCTGGGAGAAGGCCAGCTAATCTGGGTCACCAGATGGGATGCTGTACAGCAAAAGGCACTGTAGCAGGAACTGTCTGAATGACAGCAAAACAAAAGAGCATAGCCATTATCAGTAGCTTGAATGTTGTTTTTTTAGCTAGCAGGGATGGCAACAGAAAAATCTGTAGTAGACTTGTGTGTGCTTATAAAACAACAGACGTTTGAGAGAGCAACATTGTACCAAAGAGACCCAGTGGAGGCTATTTATTTTCAAGGCAATAGCAGCAAGACAGGAATAATTAGTTATTGTAAGTTGAAACCCAACATCTACTTTTAAAAGGCTCCAGTGATTTTCTTCTGCATGTGGCTCTTGGCACTCAGGCCATATATCCATCTCTGAAACTTTGAGGGCAGCCAGCAAAATCCCCACTGTGGATTTCTGTGCAGGCACACAGCGTGAGCACTCTGATGGGGCTGAACATCTTTTTCAGCCCCAAAAGTTCTTGTTCAGCTGAAGGGCTGTGTGTGAGGGCTGAAGGCTCACAAGCAAACAGTAGCTTCTGCTCTCCTCTCATGAACAGGCGATGGGGCACTGGGAACTTCGTGACATTAAACTGGCTCAACTGAAACATTTGGTAGCAAGGTCTACAAAACTAGAAAACTAAAATAAAATCAAGTCCTCAGAGGTCTTGCTTTAATCAACTGTGCTAGTTAACAGGTTTGGCTCACCAGCCTGATCTCTTTCTCAGTCTCTTCTGCCAGCTTGCCCTTAATCACCAGCAGGGTAACAGAAAACATAAATGATCTCTGAGAGACTTGCTTGCAAGCAAAATCACTGCCTGCCACAGCATGGGATTCCCATAATTAGGACCTTCATTCCACTCCTTCTACCATCAGTGGTCATCATAGCTTAAAGCATAAATGACTTTTCAGTGCAGGGAAAGACTCTTCAAAGAAGATACTTTGCCACTTTACCAGCAAGTAAGTACATAAAAGTTATTTAAAGCAATGAGAAGGAAGATTTAAAAGAGAGAGGGTAGAAATGTCCCCATTAGAATTATAACAAACTGAGCCATGTTCCTTGATGCGTAACTTTGTTGACGGACTCTTCTCTAGCATCCTTGTGTTTTGAGCATCTCTCTTGTAACCTTATTAATTTTTTTCCCTCTAATTAACGAGATAACATGAACTCACAGCTTGACTTCTTAATTTCTTTCTCTAATTAACGAGATAACATGAACTCTCAGCTTGACTTACTCATCAGAGTTGGATTCTGTGGTTTAATGTTCACACAGGGAAAAGACAAGGGGAAAAAAAAACAACAACAAAACCCGCTCACTGGGGAAAATGTTACCTGATGTTCTTAAGGAAGATCAAACAATCTCCAAATATTATCCAGGCTTATTGTGTAGAAAGCATAGGTGAAGTGTTCCAAAGACAAACACACACATAGGCAAAAGTAAAACCTGAGGTTCTGCTCTCTCTGCCCTGGGAGAGCAGAAGCTGGAGGCACAGGACCAGCCCCACTGCAGGGAGACCTCACATGTCCTTAGGCCTTGCTATATTGCCTGAGAAGCACTTGTCCTTCTCTCTTGGAGTGATAGAAATACAAACCCCTGTTTTTCTGAACCCCCCACCCCAGCCTGTGTCTTGGGTCTCTCATGCCCTGCTCCCTTCCATGGAGTTATCAGGCTTCAGCACTTCAGGAATGGGATAAATCACCTGATTTTGGTTGCATTGCTGAGGTGTCTTCAGCAACATGTGTGGCTTTTTCATAATGCACTGGAGTGGTAGAAAAGTTAAAGACACTGAACTAGCCCGATGGCTTCTCTGAGCCCCTGCTAAAATGCATCTCCCTCTTTTCTTTTTATTTATTGATTTTTCCCTTTTCCCTTCCTCTACAGGAACTTTGTTTCTATGACTCATTATTTCCTTGTTCAAAGAACTTTACATAACAGAAAGGTAAATATGACTTGGATTGGTACAAAACCAGCTCTGCTAGCCTGGCCTGGAGACCAGACTTGGGTTGATTAAAAAAGTTTGATGTCATGTTCTCCAAATAGAAAACAAAATAACATATTTCAGGGACACACACACACAAAAAAAAAAAAAAAAAAAAAAAAAAAAAGCACAACTTTTCAGGCATCTAATTTACCAGCAAGTGAATAAAGAAATGCCTGGAGATTTACACAGAGAATCCTGATTTTTCCCTTTTTTCCAGGGCTTGAGCATTCTTATGTTAAGGCTGATTAACACAACAAAGTTAAACATGGAACAATTATCCCCAAACTCTGTTTAGGCTGAACTCTTTCAGTTGTGGAGTAAAGAGAGTGTGCTCAAAACTTTTGGCTTTTTTTCCCCATTGTGTTTGCTGTTTTAATGACAGCTACCACCTCTGTTTCAAGGTTTTGCTTCATTAAAGCTGGAAGCAATCTCGCTGCTGAGCAAGGTCAGATTAGTAATGTTGTCATCATATATGAAGCAGATAATGGATACATGAGGCAAAGTTATTCACAAAAATGCTCTTTTCAAAGTGAAGCTGATTGGACCTTATTAAGGCACAGACCTGTTGCTTTGAAGGGAGTGGGGAAAAAAAAATATCCTGAGTGCAGATTCCTACACATTATTCCAAAACTTAAATTGGATTAATATTGCAAAATGAAGCAAAAGGGTAAAAAAAAAATTAAAAAAAGTTTTCCCCAACAGCTGTCATGTTTGCCTAGCTTCATTAGCATGATAGACAGAGCAGGAAAGAGTCAATTAATTCTTTTCCACAAACATACCTTCTAATTAGTGACAGCTGTTTGTAGACTGAATAGGCAGTAAACATGGCAAAGTTTATCTCCAGTGGAAGGTAAATGTGTACAAGCATGTATAGGCTTTGATAAAAACACACAGAGACATGGATATTTTATATAGCTTTTATGTAGCCTAGAATCATAGAACCACAGAACCATCATTTTAGTTGCAAAAGACCTGGAAGCTCATCCAGGCCAACTGCTCTCAAACTCTACCAAGTTTGGTGCTGAACCACTTCCCTCTGTGTCTTTTAAACACCTCCAGGGACGGGAATTCAGCCACCTCTCTGGGGAGGCTGTTGCAGTGTTTGAGAAGCCTTTCAGTGGAAAAGTTTTTTCTAAGATCCAATCTAAAGTTCACTGATGCAAGTTGAGGCTGTTTCCTCTCATCCTATCACTTCCTACTAGAGAGGAGAGACCAACACCCATTCCCCACTCCAACCTCGTTTCAGGGGGTTGTAGAGAGTGAGAAGGTCTCCCCTCATCCTCCTTTTCTCCACTATTTACACAAAGTGTGTGGCTTACTGGGATCATCTGCCATTAAATCTTGTCACAGTGGTTTTATCATCTGGTAGGAGAAATGCATCTGCCTATTTTACTTTGGAGATGGGAAATAAGCTTTAAATGTTGCTTTAGAATTGCCATTTTCTGTCTTACCATCATCATGTAGGATGTTATTATGACAGCACCTAGAAGCTTCAAACAAGTTGTGGTCATCCTGTTGAAGATGCTTCGTTGTTTGTGAAGTTCCCTCAACTGCATGATAGGAAGACTAGAAACAGAGCTGAGTGATAAGCAGCAGAGGTCAGTTAAACTCTTGGTAAACATTTCGTTTTGAAATGGAGTCTTTCTGGGATTTGGCTGGGAGAGCACCTGGGATTTGTGGAGCAATTCTGCACAAGTAACAGAGCTGAGGGTGAACATTAGATCATTAGAACATTAGACCTGAAGGAGCTGGCTGCAGTTTGGTGGAAAGTGACAAAGAAAAGAAAGAGGACGGAATACATAAATTAGGTGAACCTGCTTTATTACCAAATCCTTAAGGCTGGAAAAGACCTCTGTGATCATCAAGTCCAACCATCAACCTAACACCACCATGCCTGCTAAACCTACTCCCAAAGTGCCATGTCTACACACTTTTTTAAACATCTCCAGGGATGGTAACTCCACCACCTCCCTGGGCAGCCTGTCGCATTTGGCAGAGAGGTCAGACTAGATGATTTCCAGCCTCTACCATTCTGTGATTTGGAGATATCAGAGGCATCAGGATGGTACCATGCTGGTAGTGGCAAGCAAGGAGGAAGGATCTATCTGCCTCCTGATCTTCTGCCAAGATGCAGCTTCCCAAAAGCCCTGCTTTTACCAAGTCTGTCCTTGTCTTCCCATCTTGCATTCTTAACCTTGAGAAACCACCCCAAAGCCAGGCTTATCACAAACACCTCACATTCACAAACTCTTTGCTGTGCACCTGTTGCCTGTCCCCATCTCTGCCTACTTCCAAAAATCCAAATTGCTCAAGACCCAGTTAAAAAAAAACTCCCCCAAGTGCCATCATTTTTCAGAGGGATTGAATCAAACCTGTCTGACCTCTCCAGATCCCACACTGACGTATCAGAGGACTGGATCTGCCTTTTCTTGATGCCCTGGTCGGACGGGATGACCAGACCTGGGAAGAGCTTGGGTGCCCTCTGCGGGCACCGGGAGAGGTAGAATTAGATGCCTTCAGAAGATCCGCAGCTCCATCTACTGTCACAGAACCAAACAGCGAAGGAGGGAACAAATGGAAACCGAAGGAAATATCCCAAGGAAAGCCTTTGGGATGTGAAGCACGTCCTTTATTAGAAAGAGGTTTGTGCTTTTGGGAAGGGTTGTCTTCTTAACCCTATTGCAGCTCCAGGTCTCACTTTTTTTATCCCCACAGGCTTGCAAGGAATAATTGATGTCTCCAAGGACTGGAGCCTCTGAGTGGCTTGCAGGAGCACATTTTCCTTGGGGTGAGATTTCTGAACTGAGAGCAGAGCTTTGACCCTTTAGCGGAAAGCAGCACAACAGAAGTCAGCAGGAGCAAGGCTTGAGTTCTCCTCTCCAGAGCTATCAGGTATGTTCCACAGAATCATCGAGTCACTAAGGCTGGAAAAGACCTCTAAGATGATCATGTTCAGCTGTCAACCCAATACCACCGTGGCTACTAAACCATGTCCTGAAGTGTCCCATCTGCACATTTTTGAAACACCTCCAGGGATGGTGACTCCAGCACCTCCCAGGGCAGCCTGTTCCAAGGCTTGCCCGCTCTTTCAGTAAAGAAATTGTTCCTAATATCCAGTCTAAATATCCTCTTGATGCAACATGAAGCCATTTTTTCTCGTCCTTTCACTAGTTGCTGGAGAAAAGAGCCCCAAACCCACCTCACTACAACCTCTTTTCAGGCAGAAAAACTGTAATAGTGGAAGTACCCAAGAGCAAATCACTGCTCTAAAACTCTCTGCACAGAATGGGCTAGACTCCAGAAAAGTGATCATTTTTTTGGTCCCTTTAATTTAATTATTCTTTTGATTCCTAGGAGCACTTAGGCTTCCTGTGTTGAGGGAGCAATGTCCAACTCAAACATCAAGCATGACAATTCTTTGACCTGGGAATTTCTTTGATAGCCTTTTCAGAAGCTTCTAGAGAGCTTGTAGGTGTTCTGTGAGGTTGCTTAATGATGCAGGATGGAGAGGGCTTGTAGGGGTGCAGTTCTCCCTCCAGAGAAATTGATATATATTTAAAGCACTCATATATTTTGAGAGACAACCCAGAGCAGTATCTCCTCAGCCTGTCTGCTGCCAGATTGACCTTTCCCAGTGAAGATTTTCCCCCTGTGCTTTCTTCTGAAACAGTAACCTTACACAGAGAAGAACAAACCAATGAACTCAATGTGAGTCAAATCATTCCCAAATCTTACTTCCAGTGATGCCAGAGATGTATAAGCATTTCTGTGTGAGATCCATAGAGGTAGGCTGAGGTTAGAAGTAGTGTACTTAGGACTGGAGAAATAAAATTGATTTTATATTCAGTGGTATTTGTTCAGCATGTGCAAATACAGCCATGTAAATAAATGACTTTGTGTTTAGCTTCCATTACTGAGAAATTAGGGAGAGTCAAAGTCAAATGTGAATCCACCTGATATTTCTTTTTCATCTGAAAGGCTATATGATGTTTCATTTAGATTTGAAGCTCCTCTTCATCTATCTCTTCAGATCTAAAAGGTTTGGAAGTCCTCAAAGATTACAACAAACAAAACAAAAAAATTGGGGGGTAATTGCTTTAAACAAAACAAAACAAAACAGAACAGAACAAAACAAAACGGAACAAAACAAAACAAAACAAACAAAACCAACCCACCACAAACTTAAAAAAACAACGAACAAACAAATGCAACAAAACCAACCCCTCACATTTTTACTTTGCAACAGTGTGAGAGCTGAAATCCCCCCACACCCACAATAAAAACCATCACATACTTTTAGAATGTTTGAGTTTGTCTTCCCATGTCACTACTACACATGATGGAGCCCTACTTTCCTGGGAAATAACTGAAGAATTCTCTATTTTGCTCTGCTTATACATGCATTTTGCCTTCCTTATTAAATTGTCTTTATGTCCATCCATGACTTTTTACTCTCTTAATTCTCTCCCCCATCCCACTGAGAAGGAGTGAGTGAGTGGCTGTGTGGGGCTAAGATCCTGAGGTTAAACCTCAACAGAATTTTTGTGTGTCCTTTTGGAGTGGCAGCTGGAGGCCAGGCATAATGTCCTTGAATATTTCAAATGAGGCCATATGTCCATCCTTAGGCACTTGCATTGCTCTTTGAATAGTTGCCTGGTTAAAAAAAAAAATAATAATTTTTTTTTTCCCAATCTTTGTTTTGACTTGGAGGCTTTAGGGAAACGTTTTTTCTAAGGAAAAAAATCTGCACACTGAACTACATTTGAAAAAAAAAAAAAGTTACAGTAGTTTGGGGAGAAAAGAAAAAAAGGAGAAAACAAAAGTTGCATCTAGTTGGAAAACTTATAACCTATTTTTAAAGCACAGTTCTTGGATTAGAGTTGTTTGGGGAGTGAAGTGTGGAAGAATGGACACTTAATTTGGGTTATAGACTGCCTTCCTTCTCTTGGATACAGTGAAAAAATGACCAATTTCCACTGCCTTCAGATTGAGCATTGGATGCTGCATTGGAATGAAGCTTATACTTTGAAGTATGGTTATGAGTAAGCCATAGTCCATAGAGGGTCTCCCTAAATATCACCTTGTTGGTGACCACCTACATCTGCACCTTTTTTGTAGGATTCAAATTATGAGTGAACATTTTCCATGGCCAGGATATCTCCACCCTTTCTCAAAAGCCCAGACAGCAATAAAATCTCATTATTACTTTTTTTTTTTTTTTTTTTGCTATTGGGCTAATTGGCTTTTCTCAACAACAACAAAAAAATCCCCAAAGAGCATTGTCTTGGATTCTTTTATCTATGACTTAATTTTATCTGTTCCTTTTTCTTTTGTCACAGGATTGTCCAGACTATTTATACACCATCAGATCTCTGAAGAATTGTCCTTGTACAGACATTTAAGGAGTTTCTCAATGTGCATTACCTGAAGGTTTCTTGGTGTAGCTAAATTTCTGTGATGGCTTCCATAACAAAGATGATTGCTCACCAGTTTTCAAACCAGCCTGTGTGATTTCTCTCAGCAGGTGCATGCTAATAAACCATCTAACTGTTTTCTTGCATCTTTCTGAGCTTGAAACACCTTCCCAAGTGCTTGACTTGTCTCAGTTTCAAACACACAGGCAGCAATTGCAGTATTTGGCCCCTACTTCCATGTTCTAGCTTTGCAGAGGTATGAGGAGATAAAATAAGGCAATAAATACACCAGATGAATTTTGTCTGGCTTTTCCTTTACAGTGTGCTGTTATTGATCAGGTAACACTTGGAATATTGTGATCTTCTTGGATGTGGTGCTTGGGGATATGGTTTAGGGGTGGACTTTGTAGAGCAGGGTCCTCAGTTGGACTTGGTGATCCTGAGGGTCTTTTCCAACCTGAATGTTTCTGTGATTCTGTGATTCTATAAACTTTTAAAAAAGAGATAATTAATAAAACATAAGTAAACTATTCCTACTCGTTCTGACCTGTTTTGGGTGTCTGTTTTTTTGTTCTTGTTGGGTTTATTTGTGATTGCTGGGGTTTTGTTGTTGTTGTTGTTGATGTTTGTTTGGGGTTTTTTTTGGTTCACTGACATATTTTAGGGGGAAAAAGATTTAACCAGATCAGATTGAGTATCTCATTTTTGTTTCTACTTCAAGGTTCTCAGTTCAGTAGTGCCTTGACTTACACATTTTTTCTTTTCCTTTCTAACCACCAGCACTTGCCCACTTCTTTTCAACAGGTCCTGTTGTGATAGGATAAGGAGTGATGGTTTTCAACTACAAGAAGCAGATTTAGACTAGATAGAAGGAAGCAATTTTTTACCATGAGGGTGGTGTGACACAGTAGCCTAGGTTGCCCAGAGAGGTGGTGGAAGCTCCATCCTTGGAAGCGTTCCAGATCAGGGGATTGAGCTAGAAGGCCTCTAAAGGTTCCTTCCAACCCATTGTATGATTCCTGTATGGAATTCAGATGTCAGGTGTCAGGTCCCTGTCAGAGACAAGACCTTTGTCTTTGCACAGGGAGATGAATATAAACCAAAGTTGTTATGACAGCCCACCTGCCTGTCAGGTCTCACTGTAGAAGAAAATACAGGGGGAAAAGTACCTTGAGTACCATCAAAGGAGTCTATGCGATGTGCCTTTAAAAGTTGCTGGCTGTGTTTGCTTTCTTGAATCCTCTGCTGTGTAAATCTCTTCATGTTTAATTCACTAATCCAGCTAGAAGACCACCAGAAGCAACAATTCTGCACATAGCACCAGCCTCTCACACTCTTCAGGCCACGAAGTCGTTTCCCATGTAACCAGCCCCAAAGAGGACAGTCTTCCTGTTCATGCTTTGTGAAATGTCTTTTTAATTACGGTGATCCTACCTCAGTAGCTTTTGCACCATAATAAGCCCTCCACTGCCAGGAGAAGAAACAATAATAACAAGGAGCCCTGCATTAGGAGGAAACGTTTAAGTCCCTGATACAAAGCTCATTGCCATCTATTAATTAGCAGAGGCCACTGGAGGTGTTTTTGTCATTCTCAGAGAGAATTGTATTTGCAGCTGATGGTTTTTTCCCTGATAATAGGAGGCTGCAGAAATAAACTGCTAATCACCTGATCATTTCAACCTGAATTAAGGTGGCAGTGTTTCCAAGAAAAGATCTGAAGATGTGTACCCAGTATGCGTCAAGGATGCAATCATGGATCTTTTCAGGATTTATATGCCCTCCAGAAAGGCAATTCTAAGAAAAAAACTAGCAATGCAGAACAGCCTGCCTTGCTTTCTGCATTCACCTTCACCCACCTTCTGCTTCTGTTACATTGGACTTGCTGGTTAATATTTGAACCAAGAGTTTCAGGTTCAGTAGCAAGTGTAAATGCAGGTGTTGTTGGTTTATTATTTCCTTAATCATATCTCAGAGAAAAAAATCAAGGTCTCTTTACTGCTGAAAGAGCTTTTATTTAAACAGCAGAATCAACTTTCCAGTCCTGAAATAAATGAGAAAACACAGTGGCTTGTTAAGGGGTTGGTTCTGGGTTATTTCAAAGCTTCAGAGCATGAAAATTAGTGGCACAGTCCTGCACAAAGGCATTGATGGATGATTCTTTCCCCTGAGAGTAGCTGTAGCAGAAAGCTCAGGAAAGGTATAAGAGCACAGCAACCATGTAGTGATTCTTCCAGGAATACCTGGCTGATTTCCAGCAATCTGCATCTCAGCAACCTTGGAAAAGTTTTTTTGAGACAAATCGGTCAATGGCTTGCTTAATTGTTACACAAATCACTTTAAACACAATGTATTAGGCTCAGGTGAATGCCTAGTGACCCATTTTGGCCCTAAGTTGACAATTGTGCACTGTTACAAGAAGGTAAGCAGATATTTGTTAAGGTTGATGTGTGGTTTAAGTGGTGGGGTTTTGTTGTTGCTTTGGGGTTTTTTCACTTGTTTGCATCCTCCTCCTCCTCATTTCCTCCTCCTTTCAGCTTCCCAAGATGTAGAAGGACTCTCCTAACAGATCAGGCCAACATCAGAATTCCTTCTGAAACATTGCCTGCTCAAAATGGAATTTAACTTAACAAATGAGTCCAACCTTCATTTTGATCCCAGATATTACTTTGTCTTACTGATTTGCCAAAACTTTAAATAATATTCTCACTTTGAGTCAAATCAAAATGTCTTTTTAATTTCCTTGTGAATGCCATGACAGTGACAAATTTAATTTCTTTTTTTTTTTTTTAACAGCTTTCCTGCAGACTAAACAGCTGCAAATCAGTCAAGATGATGCACTTTCACAAATTTTGCAGGACAAAAATCTCTGTTTTCTTGGTCTGTTCCTAGGAGAAGTTTATGGATTTTTTTTTTCTCCTCCTGCACTTCTGTTTCAGAGGGTGAGGTGATAATTATCTGGTGTCATCACACTTGTGTTGACACAAAATAAATGCTTAGGATTCCATAGGAGAAAGGATTCCATATTTCTCTTTGTCTTGGATTTCTCATGAAGAAATGCTGTGACACTGACAAATGGGCCTGTTCAGATTTTGTTAGTTTGGACTGTGATTTTTTAGGTAGGCATATTATCTGAAATGTGGTTTTCTATCTAAATCTAAAAATCAGTTATTTGAAACCACTTTTTATAGTCATAAGATTTTTTTTTAATTTATTTAATCTCTTAGGAGAGGGGAAAATCATTTACACTGGAGAAGATAAATGAAAGTAGAAGGGGAAGTGGGAATAAAGAAGAGAAGTTGATGGGAGGTTTTTTGAATATGTTTGATATTTGATCTTTTCTCATTACTAGCCTGTCAGATATTATTTGTGAACAGGAAACACTTCAGGTCCTATGACTGTGAAGGAATTGTTGTTTCTAAGCTGTGTGGTAGCTCAGATTGTAAGATACTTCTCTGTGCTCCTCAGGGTAGTTTTTAGGGGATGCACTGTGCAGCATCCACTTTGTCAGACTTCAGGGATGTTACATAAGGTGAAGGCCTTCCTCCTTCCCCCATAGTCATCAGGAAAGGGGAGAGATGTCCTTCAACAAAAAAAACTTCAGAGCAGAAGCTTAACTTTGACACTCCAGGCAGCAGACTCTCTTTAGAGGAAATTAACATAAGGCTTTTATCCAACCAGAGCCTGGGCTGCATCAGGAGAAGTGTGGCCAGCAGGTCAAGGGAGGTGATTCTCCCCCTCTGCTCAGCTCTGGTGAGACCACACCTGGAGTACTGCATCCAGTTCTGGAGCCTCTGTTACAAGAGGGATATGGACATGCTGGAAGGTGTCCAGGGAAAGGCCACCAGGATGATCAGAGGGCTGGAGCTCCTCTCCTACGAGCACAGACTGAAAGAGTTGGGGCTGTTCAGTCTGGAGAAAAGAAAGCTCTGAGGTGACCTTCTTGTGGCCTTCCAGGATCTGAAGGGGGCTACAAGAAAGCTGGGGAGGGACTTTTTAGGATCTCAGGTAATGATAGGACTGGGGGGGAATGGAATAAATCTGGAAGTGGGGAGATTCAGACTGGAAGTGAGGAAGAAGTTCTTCCCCATGAGAGTGGTGAGAGCCTGGAATGGGTTGTGCAGGGAGGTGGTTGAGGCCCCATCCCTGGAGGTGTTTGCAGCCAGGCTGGATGAGGCTCTGGCCAGCCTGATGTAGTGTGAGGTGTCCCTGCCCATGGCAGGGGGGTTGGAACTGGATGATCCTTGAGGTCCCTTCCAACCCTGACTGATTCTATGATTCTATGATTCTATGTCTGCTTTTCTTCTTTCATTGCAAATAAAGCCATGACATGAGAAGCACAGATGTAGAAATCTGCAGCATGAAAACTTTAAAAAATGGTGAGAAGAACCTCATAATTTCTAGTCTCATGGATGAATTCATTACCTGAAAATGGTGGCTGAAAGTACATCAGAGTTGTGGGTTTGTATTTATTGCTATTTAGATAGTTTACCTTAATTTCCTAAAAACCAGCCATTAAATAAAAAGAAATAAAATAAAAATCATTGTGTTTCATACTGCAGTCTTGTTCTGTGTGTAACTCAGTTACCTCCCATCACAACAGAGTACAAATGAGTTTCTAACAGGAACTTTCTATGTCATTTCCATAACTGTAAAGGCAGCCTGGTTAATTTGTTTAGTCTTGCTATCAACCACAGCAGGAGCTCATTTCTCCAGCTTATACATCCAGACAGATGCCTATATGAGGTATCTGTACCAGTGTGTGGAATTTCACCCCTGAAGCAAACATCTTCATCTGAATGATCATCCTATCCTCCTTTTGAGATGGTGGAGAAGAGTACGCCCTGAGGAGCTGATTATCTTCTCCTCTGTAGACATGTAAAATATATCTGGCAAATTGCATTCAAAGGTGTCTGTGACTCTGAACATGACTGGCAATAATCAGTTCACATTTACACTCTTAAGTGTCTGAAATTAGATGAGACAAGTACTACTGCAGAGGTGTGATGAGCCATCTGCCCCAGTCCCCTCTGATCAGTGGACACTCTGGCAGAATCAAAGAGATACTCTGGCCAAAAGATTCCCTTCTCTCTGTTCAACATAAGCAGAGACCAGTATACACCAGTAACTCAACTTCTGTGTTGTTAAAAGTAGGTTCTTCACATTTACTTACCTTTTATTTGGTAGACTCAACCTGTGTCTAGGAGAAACACAAATCTTCTCTTGGACCTTATGAGGTGAGCAAGCTTAAACCTAAAACTGCACTTCAGTGAATAAAAAGCAGAGTTCTACTTACTGTGAACAAAAGGGAAATTAATTTGAGTGGAAAGGGCCAGAGGAAAGCAAGGAAACAAGTTAATAATATAATGCAGAGAACTATTTCTGAGGACAGGAACAGCTGGTTTGTCAGCTCTTTACAGACTATTAATAGGAATGAAGATTGTAGTGTCTGTCACTTGGAAAAGTAAATTCCCTTAGGTTTGACAAACTGACCTTCTTATTCAGCAAATAAGATACAATGGAAAGGGAGAAGGGACCACAGACAGATTAGTTTTGTTTTGTTTTGAAGTAGAAATGCTGAAAAGATTAAAGGAGTTTATTTTTATAATACTTCGTATGTTTGAGGCAGGAATGTACAGATAAAAGATCTTTTTCAGATTCAGAAAACACCTTAGATACTTGCATGGAATTAAGCCTATAGATGTGGGGTGAGTTTGCATGTGGGATAGAGTCCTCATGAGCCAAGTGTCCATGGTTACACGACAAAACTGTCTCTATTTCTGTGGTCCTTGGAGTCAGGCCAGGTGGCAGTAAGAGAACCCAGGTGCACACAGAATCAAAGGCTTAGGAAACAGCAGGAGTTCATTTTAGCCAGGAAAAACAGTAAGTAGATAACAGTGTATAGATAAGAGTAAGTAGATAACAGTAGATAATAGTAAGTAGATAGTGTGTATAAAGAAAATCAAACTATCCTTATGAAGCTCTCAGTACTCATTTTCTGATGTTTCATGAATTCTTTAGTATCTCAAACCCAATCTATTCCTTCAGTTGTTTTATTCTCCTGCATTCACCCCCCTCTCAAACATCACACAGAAATCACCCTCAGCTTCCATCCTTTTCATATACTCTCCATTTTTTTAAATAGAGTGGATTTTTGGTTTTAGTTATAGTTTGCCATGTTCTATCTAACAACTGGATTATGAGCTTCCAGGACTTGCAGCCTTCTTCCTATACTCTTAGGGCTTTTTGTTTTGCATCTTTGCTCAGATTTATGAAAAGATTGGTTAGAAATGTCAGTAGAGTCACCTTTATTCTCTGCCTGATGGCTCAAACTGCAATGTGGTGCTGGTGCATTATACTTTTGCTGCCTAAGGAGGTGATTGTAGATGCACAGAGAGGAACTGCAGCTGCATTACAGAAAGATTTTTTTTGCTATGGAAAAAGCTTTATTCAGGTAACATATGGTATAAAAAAATATTCTTCAGCTTCTACGGAAGTTCTAAGCAGCTCAGTAAATGTGAAGTCACTTTCATTAAATGACATAAATTGATTCAGAATATCCGTGATGGGGATTAGGAAGAATCTCAGGTCTGTTGCTTCATTGATTAGGTTTCATACCATCATGATGGCTAGATTGCTTGATGCTAACAAGAGGATGCTCTTATGAACATCAGAGTTGCATTCTGAGCCTAGACTGGTGTTCTAGAGAAGCAGGAAAGCAAATCTGGTCATTATCTTAGATTGGTTCTCCTATAATTGTTGAAGGAAAAAAAGCAAACTGACAAACAAAATACCAAACAAAGCACAAAAACAAACAAACAAACAAAAAGAGCTTAGTTAAGGAACTAATTTGTGATAAAATACAGCAAAATGCCTCAGAGCATACCAGAGATTTGAGAAGTGTGGTTACTTCACTGTATTATTTCATTACTGCATCTTCTTTGGGTACATACAGAGAAATAACAAAGAAGAGAAAGACCAAAGTAAATGAATTTGATAAACAGAAATTAGGTTTTAGCCTACAGAATGATCTGTTTAAATTAATGAAGGGATATAAGTAAGACCAAGGAACTCAGAGACTGTAATGCAGGTTAGGTTTATAACATCAATTGCAGTAAGATGCTACAAAAACCTAAAAAGTAGATTCTTTTTCTCTTTATTAGTGTGGACAAAAAACTCTCACAAGAGGAGTTTACAGCTATTTAATTGAACACTCAAGGATTGGAAGGTGGTCTGGATTTTAGATCAGTTGAATACCAGGTAGGAAAAGCAGATTAATAGATAGATAGATTAGATAGATAGATAGATAGATAGATAGATAGATAGATAGATAGATAGATAGATAGATAGATAGATATGGAAGGAAGCACAGAGAGACCCCACCTGCTTGAAGAAGTAATGCCTTCTCCTAAGGATTGCTTATGAACACACATAAGGAAAATACACAAAAAGCCCTCTAAAACTCCATGTGGTTCTCATTTGGTTTTGCTCCACACTGGGTGACTTCTTATGATGACTTGAATGACTTCATTGAAGTGACCTGAGAGGCCTTGAAAAAATGGAATCCAGTTGGAATACTGTGGATTGGAGTGTCATGCTGATATTAATATAATTGCACCTTTGTGTTTACATTGTGACTCCTGAGAGCAAAGCTTTTTTGAAACACAGCAATCAAATCCCTCAGCAACATGACCTGACTTTGAAATTTGACCTGTTTTGAAGGGAAGAAATGGTTGAGGTCAGGTCCCTTCTGACTTAAATTTTTCTATTATTCTATCAACCTGTGCCTATCCTGGAGGTATTTAAGAAGCTTCTACTTTGCATTTTCCATTGCATTGGAATTAGAAGCTGATACCATGAGGTGTGTGCCCTGACTAGTGAGAGCTGCCTACAGCTTTTAGCTTATTCATTATAGATGAGGGAAAACACTCAAAATCAGATGTCTATCTATTTATTTTAGGTTTTAATCTATTTTATAAGAAACTTGATCTTTTTGGAGTAGCATTTGAGGCTCATTTGTGCAAGGATGTCATCAGAAGTCATTATGCACTAACGAAAGAGAAATGTATGGAACAGGGGAGGTAAATGAGAATTAGTTTACAAATGTTATCCCACAAATCTATGCCTTTGTCCTCTTCTTTATTCTGCACTATTTCTCTAGGATGAGACTGGGGATACTATATGATTTTTAGACCCAATTTCCTTTGATTTGCAAGACTAAGGTGAAATAAATCCTGATACAAACTACCCACATTTGAGCATTTGAATACAGCTGTTGACACGGGTACACATTGCCTAGATTCTTATTACAAGAGACTGATTTGTTCAGGACTATCAGGATGCAAAGAGAAAAATTAAGAGATGCCACTGACAGGACTCAGATTCTAAAACATAATTAAGGTGCCCTTGTGTACTTGAAGTATCTAGGTAGAGTTAGTAAACATGATATAGGACTTACAGGAAAGTTATACACTTAGGAAGAAAGCTGCAGAAAATATTTCCTCTAATGGTACTAGATGTTTATTTTGGAGTAACTTAGGTGAGTCCTGAATCTCCTCTGACTACAAAGAACTTTTCTGTTTGTCACCAATAATGAATGATAAACAGGATATGAAGCAGCACTCAAACTTTATCAAGAAAAATGGGGTTTGCCATTTCCACAATCCTTGAAAAGAGCTTGGGGCAGCGTTTACTGCAGGAAAACCCAGGACTGGTGCCTAAGTCCTATGACCCCTGACAGTAAAAACAAAATAAATTGAGTTAATTTTTTTCCCCCCCACAAAATCCAAGTTGTAGACAAGAAGGGCTTTAGCTTTTACCTGTGGCACCAAGAAATAATACTACCTTTGAGGCATTTTTGCAACTCAGGAGCCAGAAAATCATTATGTAAATTGTGGAGGAAATCCTCTGTCACTGCTCAATTCTTTTTATCTGAGAGGAAGGGTATGCCAAGACCCAGAAACTCCATCTCTGAGAGTCGCCAGGGAACAACACACTGTCAGACTCACTGAAAACCCAGAATCTTTGAAATCCTACTGCCACTGGCCACAAGCGTGGTCCCATCAGCAGGAGGGGTAAATCCAGCAGCTCTTCTTGCACAGAAAACATCTGCCTTCATATACACCCTGAAAGACCAGTCAGTGCTCCAGCTTCCTGCAGTTCTACAGGTGAGCAGCCAGAAGACAGGATCATAGAGGCGAGTCCAAAATCCCAGAAGGGATGCTGGAGCATTTCCTTCCTGCTGGTCCTGCGGGGCACGCAGGTGCTGAGCTCTCCTAGAAGAACCCCGAGCGTCCAGGAAGGGAGGTCCAAAAGCTCTCCGGGGCGGATCTTGAGCAGGTTAGGGTGGGCTGGGCTGAGTCTCAGCTTTTGGCGGTTTCCCAACAGGCAGAAGGATCGGGGAGGACTCGGCGGATGCTGCAGAGGATGCGAAGTTTGTGCTGGTTGCTGCTGCCGCTGGTGAGTACCCGGCGACGGTCACGCGGGGGTCGGGAGGGACAGGGAGAGGGGCGCTGCACATCTGTCTCCGAGAGACAGGGAGTAGGACACTGCACATCTGTCTCCTTACAACGCTGTCCACAGCTGGATGGCTCTGCAGCTGCCCAGCAGGGGCCGGGGAGGGGGGAGATGTTTGCAGAAGGGTAACTTTTCTCATAACAGGGAAAGAAAGAAAGAAAAATAAGGAAAGGCTTAAAAAAAAAGGGGGGGGGGGGGAAGGGGGGGTGTGAGGGGGTGGGAGGGAAGGAAAGAAAAACTATTCCTGAGTTAGCAGCTTGAGACAGGTCTTTTAAAAAAAATTGAGCTCTAAGATGCTATCAATAAATATCTTTTGTATTTACTGGAATTGCAGTTTCCAAAGGACAGGAAAGCATCCCTAAATCAGAGTAGCTGTAGCATGGCTCTAGAGGGACAGAAGGGGACACCCTACTGTCCCAGCTGTCCTAAGAAAGGCAACTTTGCTGAAGAAGGAAAACTAAAAGGGAACAGTTCTTCCTAATGGATCTGGGACATTTACCTCTTTGAGAGAACCCTGATTTTTTTCACTGCTGAAGGCATCTGCTGATAATATCACCAAGCAGGATCATGAACGATGCTGTGCACTGGCAGCAGCAGCTGAAGATGCAACACTAAACATCAGGGAAGGTGTATGAGCATAAGGACACATCTCAAGTACATACATCCCTCCCTAAGTCCTGTCCTGCCTGTTACTGCTGGCATTGCCGAGGCTGGTTAGCCAAAGCTGGTGTAAGTGCAAGTACAGTCACAGAACCTCAATCTGCAGCCTCAGGGAAGTGTTAGGAAAGCTTCCTATGGCTGTGATTCCCAGGGACTCATTCATTCTGACTTTAGTCATTCCACAGCTGAATGTTTAGTGTAGGCTGGGGTTCAGACTCCTGCTGTGGTCAAGGGAAGACGGACACCTTCCTGGGAGGCATTTCATCTTGTCCTGTGAAAGACAGATGAGGTGAATGTTCCTTCAGGGCTTGTTTTTGCCTACTGGTAATTGTGAGAGCTTAGGTGGTTACTGACTGGTCTTGACACTTCAGTTTTAAAAGGTGAAAGATGAGATGTAATTTTTCACACCTCCAGAATGTTTTTTCTTCCATATTTGTGCAGCTTCACATACAAGTGATAGAATATAGGTCCTTGCTACACAAACCTTACCACATGCAGTTACTATCATGTGTCCTACCTTTCTTTCAGGGAAAAACAGTCAGCCCAAATTGCTACACTGCTACAGGTTGCTACACTGCTACAGGTAGAGTGACTTTGGAGTCTGGACTAGACTTTTTGCAGGGGCAGAGTTTTTTCTTGCAGCTATCAGCAGAGTGAAGCTAACCTGAAGGGTGGTCTCATGCACATCTGTGGGCTGCCATCTATCACTTTAATGGTTTAGGATGTTGCAGCAGACTCTGCCCATAATAAATTCTGCAGGCTGCTTGTTCTGTGTACCTTTTGGCTTCAAACTATTACTCATATTTGAACTTCAACTGCATGTCTAGTAAGAGTCAATGCTCTAAATATCAGTGATTTTTGTGTCTCAAACTAGGTCTTGTGGGAAAATGTACATCTTAAGTTAGACTCTCAGGGAAAGTGAGAGACCTATAGAAATAAACAGTCCTTTCAAATTGCAGAGAAGTAATTCTAGTGTGGATTCTGCAAATAATTTGTTATTCAGATATGTAAATAAGCCAGAAGAATAAACCTGAAATCTTCCTCTGTGAAACTGGGTAATTCTACCTTCCATCAACTCCACAGGGAGTTGTGTATTGCAGGATATACAATCCTTGTGTGTTGCAAACTAGAGTCCTTGACATTAAAATTACCATTGGCTTGGAAATGACAAGGAAGAGAGAGAAGTGGATGCTGAAATGCATAAAAATGACTTTTCCTGTCTTAAAGAGTTCAGAGTCTCAGGAAACAAAGAATGTGGAAAAGACTTTGCATTCACCGCCCTTCCTGCTCAGCTAAACTGCTTTTCTTCTTCAACATGTAGCAGCTTTTCACATTTCTGGGGAAGGAGTTCAGTCTGATCTGGTGAATGGAGGTGAGGATGGAAACATAAATGGCTTTTCATTGAGCTGTACATTTGCTTTAGCAAAGCTTTCCTTGTGGTAATAGGTGTACAGATCCAAATCCACAGCAATGTGGATGATGAGCTGAGCTCCCAGTTACACTGAGCTGCATGCCTAAATTTCTCACATAGCTGCTCTTTGCTGATTTGTATTGAAGGGAAATACATGTTTCTTCTATGAATCTGGTCCCTGCAGACCTGGAAGTCCCTTCCATAGGGAACTGGAGGTGTGGAAGTATCAGTCTGCTTAGGCATTTCACTAGCCTGTAGGGAGTTAATGGAGGGAGACAGCCTCCTGTACAGTGAGTCACTGTCTTCAAATAGGTGTCTGAGAGAGGTAGGAGGAATCCTTCCCTGGAACTGCTTGTCTGCCTTTATTGATCATTAAGGACAGCTTGATGGGGGAGTTTAGATTAATCATCAAAAATTATCTATCTAAAATTAGGATTCTAGTCTAAAGCAGCTGATTTAACCTTCTTTCAGTACCACCAGGAAGAGATGGAAACACTCCAAGAACAACGGCTGGGACTTGAGTGAACTTGCTGAATTGATACCTAGGTGCTATGGATTAGGTGACCTGAACCTCACCCTTAGACAAACATCCTCCAGACTGAGAAAGGGAGAATTTTCTCCTTAATTTGGAGGAAAACTTACAATAGAAGAAAATGAGGACTCCCAGCTATTTGTGTTCTGTTCTTTTTCTAAGTGTTAGTGATAATGAAGTGGCCTACCCAATTTAGCATAGAGCTAATAAATTAATTTTCATCTTTATCAAACTAATATTAATTCCAGAGAGTTTATAAACCGTGAATGAAAGCAGTATGGCTGTTTTCTCACATAGAGGATACCTATGAGTAAATACAAACAGTGGTATACATGATATGTATGTACAGCATGTACTGTTCTGTATAGCACTATGCAGTTAAATACAGTCAGATAAAACCAATCCAACACACAGAGGAGCATTCAAGCATTACTCCAATGTTTTAAAAACAATCTTGAAAAGATTTTCCTCTGAAGGCAATCAGTGTCTTAGCCTCTCTTTTTTCCATAGGTAATTGAGTTAGAAAGAGAAAACAAGCACTGAAAATGGCCTCTAGGTAGTCATTTTCAGCCAAAATACTTCTGAAATAATCTGTTTAACTGGATGGAAAGAAAGATTGGAAATAGGGCTTTACCTTTGGGCTTGAAAGCTTATGGGATCAAGACTGTGTCAGAGCTTGTGAATAGAGGATAGGACATTTCATGGTAAATAAATGAGCTGCTGGTGGTTGGAGTCATGTCACTGCTGTGGTGACCTCAAGCTTTACAGTCAGTCAAGCTCAAGAGTGGTAAACATGGCTCTGACAAGGTACAAGCAACCTGGATCTTTGTTCTTGCAAGCACATTTGAGTGGTGGACTTTTTTTTTTTTTTTTTCTGCATGAGAAATCTTTGGCTATTTTTGGTAGTTTTGTGTAGTTTTCTGGCAGGACATGATACTACATCAATTGCATTATAAATATCACAGGAGTATTTATAGAGCACAGAGGAAAGGAGGGCCTTTACTGCAGTGATTGTGAAGGTAGCTGCACTGAATAGACAAGAGCTTCTGGAGCTTGAGATTGGTTCCACTTCCCTTCTAAGCCCATGTGAAAACTGGCTATGATTTTGGTGACCTTTGCTTCTCAGACTGAAGGCTTTCTAATGAGCACTTGGCTTTGTGAGAAAGTTGTTAAGCAGGTGGAAAGAGACAGGCCTTATGGAATATTTTTATGAAGTATATACAACACTCTGGGAAGTTTATGAAAAAGGATGAGGATTTCTTTATCTCCTTCAGTTATTCAATTTGTGTTCAACACTTTTGATGAGCCTCCTTTCATCCTGTGAGCCCTTCCTGTCCATCAGAATTCCAGCTGAAAACTAGGCATACATTTCAGAGCACATCCTGGCTCTCTACACAACACCTTTGGCATCACTGGCCAACTTTCAGGACTGCCTGTACACTTCAATCCACAGGTTAAAAATGGGCAGAGGATGCAGGAGCTTTTCTGTGCCTTTCTGTATCCTAAAATATCAGGTGAGTTTTAATCTTCCAAGCTGGCAGGCAGTGTGTGACATGAATGGCAGAACACTCTAGTTTTGTATGAGGAGAGGGAAAATATTCAGGCATCAGAGTCGTATCACAAAAAACTGAGCAGGGGAAAAACAGACACAGAGTACAGAAATTACTTCAGAGCAGATCTGAGATGAGATCTGAGGCATGAATGCAAGATGTAGAGACAGAGGCAAAAAAGAGCAGTGATTAATATTCTCAGTAAATGATTGATACACTCAATGCAAAACCCATTAATGAGTTTTTAAGATTATACAGCATTGGAAACTGAACCAGATCACTGTAAAGGCTCTTCGAGTTCTTGAAACCTTCCCATCCTGACAACGAATTCAGCCACTTCTTTGGTTTTTTTTTATTAATTTTCAAAAAGACCAAGTGTTGCCAGTTTAATTCTGCCTCTTTGATCCCATTGAATTGCTTTTTTCAAAAGTGACTAATGTGTTTGATGACCATCTTTGAAGCACTTCCCTTGTTTCCAGAGAGCATAGAAAATGTCCTTGCATTTCCCCAAGTGTGCTAATGGACTGCTTAATGAATGAAGAGCTGTCTTTTATGGGAGTTCCACATTACAGTTTTTCCAGCACCACAACAGCCTAGGGGCACCATCTTTGGATGGGCTCTCAGGAAAGATTGCTTTGAACTAGTTTGCACTAAGTATGGTGCGAAGATGTTGCTAGCAAAATTCTCTTCCCAGTGCTTGCTAAGTGGTGTTATCTATTGTGAGAAAATCAAAGCCCAAAGTGTCACAACCTTGGGTTTTCTGTTCAGATTTGGGCAGTGTTGACATCCCAGTGTTGGGGTAATGGTTGGACATGATCTTAAAGGTCTCTTCCAAAAAAAAAAAAAAATTCTATAATTCTGTGAGATAAATTATCTGTCATATAACAGAGGAAATACAAAGCAATGTTATACTTCGTGAGTTACTAGCACTTGAGGTTTCAATGCAGTCAGCTTATAGGTGTTAAAAAGAGGAAGTTTAAAAGTTAGCACAAGCCTAAAATCTGGCATTCTAAACTGTCTTAGGTTTCCTGCATGTCCATGCCTGACACTTTTTAATGTTCACTGCATGATTACTTTGTTCCAGGCAAGACTGTTTCAGTGGTTAGGACTTGGAGCTAAAATGCCTGTGTGAGTTTTGACTGGGCAGTAATGTTCAAGCCAGCAGAAAGATCTTCATGTTATGATGCTCAGCAATGCAAAGCTCCATTTCTTCAGTGTTGTCTACAACACTGCATGGAACCTCTAAGTTTTTTGTGCAAGCCTTGGTGTGAAAATCACCCACAGTGATTTTCAGTAAAGTTCATGCCAGGTTACTGCCTAGCTATGAGCATTTAAAATCAGCCTGTTATACCTATTATGGCAGAGAAGACTCTGCCACATTGGGCATTCTTGTCTCAGAAATCACTGCACTGTTTTGGTTTCTAAATTATCCTTTTCTAGGGTGAACAGGAGCTACTCTTTTCCTACAAAAGCCCAGTTGTTACAGCAGATGCTTCAGTGTTCTGTCCCTGCAACAAATGCAGATTCCCTGTTTTCTTGAAAGCCCCATCACCTAACCTCTGCAGGCAGATGAGAGCAGCAAGATGTGCTTTTTTCTCAAGGCATTGTGAGATTAATAACAAAAAAATAAGTAAGCCATAACCCACAAATCACAAGTAATATTCTGCCCAGGAGGCTTTTGGTTAACTCTAAAATAGTTCAATGGTTTTCTTTTTCTTAGAGCCTGAGGAAAACCAACAAATTGAAGCATCATCACAGTACTCAGTTTCTTCTATATGTGTCTTTTTTTTTCCCCCCATTTTTATTTCCCAATAGTGGGCTTACTTCAAGGAGAGCTATGTGATTGCAGGTTAACCACACCACTTCTTCTGGGGTAGTCTGTGGGTTATATCTTCAACTGTAACTGTTTTTCAGACACTGAATTATCAAAAATAGTTAACATATGCACTGGGATATAACAGAAGCTCTGGGCACTGGTAGCTATAGCCACCCCCAGTAAGCCAGTATCAAACACAACGTGAGCATGCTAGTTAATTGCTTGCCTCTTGGTGGTAGTGAGATTGACTACAGTCTCACCATTAGTGGGTATCACTAGCAGTTGGGCAGGGTTTTTAGAATAAACCATAAGAATCATGTTTCCTAGTGATTCATCACTGCTTTCAGAGGCAGCAGTCTGGACTACATGGACTTGGGTGCTGATCTCTTACAGTAATTCCTCTGCTGTGTGTCAAACAAGTGCAGCACAACTTCTTCCCTTCAGGTAGGGTAGATATGGGCTTCCCCAGCCACTGGAAATGAATGCCACTGATTTCAGTGCTGAATTATGGTGACTGAGGGCCTGATTCAGCAGGTGTAGATGCACTAAAGGAGAGAAGAAAAAAGAAAAAAAAAAGAAAAAAAAAAAAAAGGAGGTACATCTTGCTTCAAGCAGCAGGCAGCCTGGCACGCACAGTGAGCATTTGGGGCAGCTCACCTGCTTGGTCTCTCATTTATATTCCACTTGCATCAGCTGAATGTCTTGCTAAATTGATTTTTGGAGAAAGATAACCCTTCCTCCTCTGAAACTTTTCATAACTCATTATGTGTCTGTTTCTGCCATTCCCAGCACCTCAGGCATGAAGAGGAAGTAAAGTTAACCCAGCTCTTCCAAGTGTTTTGGTTTGTTTTTTTCTCAAAGACATTTCAAATCTCCTTTTGTGTTTTTTATTCCATTTTGTGTTCTGACTGGCCATTGCTTTCAAGCCTTTAATGATAAGACTCCCTATCAATGGCAAGTTGCATAGCCTAGTATCAAGTTGCCATGACTTTCAAATATCACACCTAAAAAACTTTCCAAATATAAAAACTCTCAGCAGTAACAGAGGCCAGAAACCCCAGAAATGAGAGGATTTATTTTTTTCCTGTCTAGATAAATCTCTCTTTATAAACTGACATAGTGGGAGATTTATGAATCAATCTTTTTGTTACTGCTACTCAAATAATTCATTTGTTATGTAGGCCAAATGCAAAATAAAATACATGTTAAAAGATAAAGCAATGAACAGGGAGCACGCTAATACCTGAAAAATAGCATTTCAGAATTGTGTTGTTGCAGCTGAACAGCAAGAAGGACTATTTTAAGAGTCACTCATGTTGATTTATAAAATGTATTTGGAGTTACCCACTGGAGGAATATAATGCATGAAAAAAGCCATGTCTTAATTTTCTTCTCAAATAGTGTTCTTTATCTTCTTTCTGGTCTAATATTAGGATGGATGAACCATCTCTAGGGCCTCATAATTAAAAGCAGCCTCTCTATGCTACTTTAAACTCCAAATATAAGCAGAATCTTTAAATGTATTTAATGTTGTGTTCTATTTTTTCTTTTCCCCATGGCAGACATTATTACTAAGGTGCAATAGTCTACATCACTTCCAGTAAAGTTTCTGTGGAAGCTAAAAGAAGTCCTGGCTGCGCTACTTGCTGAAAACATCCTGGACAGTAAATCACATTGCTAAGACTGAAAAGGCAATATATCAGTGGTGTTTTCACCTGTCCTCTGTTTTCAGTGTCATTAGAGGTTTAGAATGGCACAGAGTCTTCCTCAGAGATGTCTAAGGAGGTCTTCAATACATCACTTCAATTAAAACCACTACCTGCTGAGCCCCTGGCTTTGCCTTGAATAGCATAGCTTTGCAAAGCAGCAAACCCTCTGCTCTGTTCCATGTATGTCTCAAAGATGCCAATACCCCAAGGAAAACTTTGGTGCAGTATTCACTTTCCTGAATATAGATCAGTTGCTTTCTAGCCTCTATTGACTCTGTTGGATCTATTGACTCTGGGTTTAATTCAGTCACCTAAACATATCTGTGTAGAAATAGTTGAGACAGCAGAGGAAAATGTATCTGAGACTTCTCCACAGGACTTGCAAAATGAATGCAGAATCTACACCAGAGAGCTGAGATCCCAAATGGCACTAACCATTCCCGAGTGAAACACTCTTTGAATGCAGCTGAACTGCAAAAGAAGCTCAGATAACAAGACCAGATGTAGACACTGACATTGTAGGTTCCTTCTTAGAATATTGTCTTTACAGTGAGGGTGGCAGAGAACTGGAACAGGATGCCCAGAGGGATTATGGAGTCTTCTTCTCTGGACACATTCAAAACCCACCTGGATGCATTCCTGTGTGGACAAACCCTAGGTGATCCTGGTTTTGGCAGGGGGATTGGAACCAATGATCTCTGAAGGTCCCTTCCAACCTCTAATGTACTATGATACTGCCTTTTCAAAAGCACTGTTTTGGGGATGTTCTAGGGTATTAAGAACATCTTCACAATCACAGCAGACAGGATGCAGGACTACAGAGGTCAAGAAATTTCCTGGAATGGGAGATGGAGGCCAAGCAAAACACATAACAGCACCTAAGTAACACTAAGTATCTGTCAGTAAGAAAATGCATTTGAACCTTATTCAACAACTGATGTCCAGAAATGCATTTTTAGCTATTGGAACATAGCCATCCTAATCTATAAGACAAATACCATCCCTTAAGCTCCCCAAACAAGCCATTATTTTTTTTTTTTGTCTCAGTTCCTCAGCTGGTAAAATGGAAAGAGTGCTTCTGTCTGAGGAGTGTGTGACACCTCCAGGTAATATGTTGATAACATTTTGTAATTGCTCAAATTAATCTATGGCTAAGACTACCTCTTTTGTCTACTTTCTCTAAATTCTTGGACTTCAGTATTATTTAAGCTCCAGTGGACATAAAGCTTCTGCTTTATTTTTATAGTTATACCAGCTGCATTCAAACAGGGAGAACTTCCACAGTGCTCCCTCAGCAGAGTGATTTGTATGGCACTAGCATCTCAAGGTTTCAAAGAAGACCAGGAGCCCATTCTATTACTGTCAGCATAAAAGCAGAGTAGACACACCCTCCTGAAGAGTAGTTAAGACTTTACTGTCAAACTTCAGGCTAATTCCTCCAATAATGAGAACCTGATCCTTGCTAGCTCCCAAGAACCCAAGTAGGAATATACTGCCAATAGATAGTTCTGAACACCCAAAATAATTATTTGCAAAAAAACCCTCAACACGTATATTTAAAGAGTTTTTTGTTGCTGTCTGTTTGTTTCTTTTTAAATATGGGGAGGAAAAAAATACAACTATATATATAGCCAGACTGTATGTATGTTTGTAAGGTCCAGCATGATTATTCCAATGGCTGATAGATTTATCCCAGTTTTGGCCAGCTGACAAAGAATTGGAGATCCAAAGATTGTGAAATCCATTGAAGTTTTGTCAGCTTAAGGGGGAAGTGATGCAGATGTCCAGATTGGAGAAGAGGTGCTTCATTGTTTGATGATTTTAAAGATCTTTTCCAATCAAAATTTTTCTATGGCTCTATGAGCTTGACTGTTACGATACACTGGAGAATCCATATGGGCATGAATATCCAGACACATAAAGAAATTGATTTATGTATGAGATCACATCCTCATTCTGCCATTTACAGATATTATTTGCAGATATATCTGCAAAAAAAAAAAAATCTGGAGTTTTCACATTCTTAGACCTCAAAGTATCAGCTGTGAGGTATAAACTTGAAAGAAATTTGAGTCTTCTCATTCTGATAATCATAGAACTTCTTGGTTTGGTTTGTGTTTCTCTCACCCAGGTTGCTGGGATCCATCCAGAATGCAAGATATTCCAGCAGGTGGTGAAAGAGGAGACCCTCTGCTTAGAAAAGAATGAATCTGTTTCACCTGATCTTCAAGGTAATAGTCTTGGTTGTCAAGATCTGATATGAATATCTCATGTATATTATTTCAGGGACACAATGGTAAGATGCCATTTGTTTTCCTGAGTCAAGATTAGATTCCTACTTTATGTGGTTTCGTGATAGTTTGAACTGGGACTTTTACCTCATCTATTTTAGTTATCTTTAAATGCTCAATGTCAAAGTCAGTTTGTCTTCTTAGATTCCCTTAAAAGTAAATGGAGGAAGATGGGTGCCTGTAGAACATGATTAATTGTCTCTGCTATAGATTCTTACTTTAGAATGAGATGAATAATTTTCTGGAGCAGTATTTTTCTTTGCTAACCACAGAATGATAAGTTTAGACATTGACAAGTTTAGATGCTCAGTTAGGGCAGAAAAGCTGCTTGAAACATCTTCACATTGCTGGTAAGTCTACAACATAACATACAAAAGTATTTTGTATGGTTTTTACTTATATTCAAAGCTCCCAAGAATCATCCACAGAAGATGCTGAAGGATTTCAGCATGCAAACTGCTTACTCTGAAGTAGTTCCACTTTATTGTTGTTGTACAGAGTTGTGCCTAATGAGTGTCATCAGTTGAGCCCGAGGTGCAATTCCTCTCATCGCGAAGCAGATGTGTAAAACAAGCCAGCAGAATCAAGCTCTGAAAAGGTTTTATTTTCCCCACTGTCTAAAAGAGAAAGAGCTCTGGGTTGCTGAAAAAAAAGACTGTGATGGCAACACTACTTGATACAATTCCCACTCAAGCTGTCTTTATGGACTTGCCAGGTGTCTTGAGATCCTAGGCATGTAAAATGCTCTTTCTGCCTCTAGACAAAGTGGTTTCTCTGATCTAAACTGTAGATGTCACTGGAAATTAAGCCAGATCTAAGACTTCAAACATACAGGTTCCTCTCCTACATAAGGTCACCTAATTCACATTTCTAACCTCACGTTGCCAAGTACTTTACATTTTTATATCCATCTCCTCAGAGGTACTATAGTCCCTCTAAGAGAGACCTTTGAAGTCCTCAAGTCTAAACGTGTGGGCCACTGTGTGTCTAAGTGGGACTCGTATTACCTGACTTTATTAATCTGAAAATTAGCAGCCTAGTTTAGGCTATAAACATCAGAGAGCCCTGGGAATTTGCAGGGAGTGATTCATTCTGTGCTCAGAAAGGAGCCACCAATATATAGGCTGAATCATGCTCTGGAAGTCCCTGTCTCTTTCTGCTGATTGCAGAAGGAACACAGCTAGGATTAGCTAACGTATTTCAGACGATTGAAATTAGAGACAACAAGTCAGGGGTTTTATTTTCCCATCTGGAAAATTTGGGATAGCAAGAATGTGAGGATAACCCTGCAGGACATTCACAGGACTATCCTTTTGGAAGCCAGAGAGTGACTGTGCTCAGGAATCTTGCTTCCACATTTCAGCTCTTGACAAGTTTGGATTCACCTTGCCATCAGGCACGGAGGAAACAGAAAAGAGTCATTGAAAAAGAACAACACCTCCCAAATGAAACTCCTGCACTGCTTTATATCCACTTTATGACTACCTAGAGATCAGTTTCAGTTACAGCATGGTGCTTTTTAATTTTCTTAGTTCAGGCACCTTTACACACTGATAATTTTTCTGTGCTGCACCCACACCTACTTGCCAACAGATGCTTCATGACCACATCTTGAGACTCAATGTGATGCATCTGAGACAAAGCTGTCATTAACTTCTGAAGACCTTTTTTATGGACTCATAGCTAGTACCATGTCCTGTGCCATCACCCAGCAATCTCTGGTTTAGGGAACCTCAGGAATGCCAACCAGTCAGACCTACTCCTGATGATGGCTATTTTACATGGGTCTGGGAGATGTCCTTCTAGTTTGAGATTAATCCAATCCCTATTGAAATCACAGAATGGAGCAGGGTGGAAGGGACCTCTGGAGATCACCTAGTCCAACCTGCCTGCTAATGCAGGAACATCTAGAAAACAAGTCCATTGTAAAAGTAGCATTGACTGTCTAAACTCAGGACTTCTGCCTTAATTTCCTGTAACTCTGGTGAATTTGGTAGACTTAAAGCACAGACTCAAGAGCTTAAATCTGAATTTTCAAGTCTGATGTTTTTAAATCAATATTTTTTTACTCTCAAACCAGTAATAAGAAATCTCAAGTGTTAACAATGTAATATTTTAATTTTTGGTGACTTTTGTTTTGCTAATAGAAAGAACTGTAGATCATTTGGCTTTCAGATGGTGTCTGCTTGTATTTCACCTACAGTCTCTGGGATAAGGTGGTGGTGGGAAGGTCCATTTGGAATGCCAAGTGCCTGTGTGAGCAACAATGCACTCAAGGAGGATGGAAAACAATACAATCCTTCACTTGCAGAACTGCAATGTCCTGTTATGGCTCTAGTGGGAATTAGTGGGAAAGCCACAGTCTCATTATGGAAGATAATGGTGTGATGTTCCCTGTGTGTTTCTTTATTTAGAGGCACTTTCTTTTTCAGGATGTGCCAGGGAGTGGGATGGTCTAACCTGCTGGCCCAGAGCTGCTTTTGGGGAAGTGGTTAAAGTTCCCTGTCCAAGATTTTTTGAAGAAATCACCAATATCCATGGCAAGACTTTTTCTTTTCTGTTTCTTTTTTTTTTAAATTTTATCTCAAAATCATTATTATTATTATTATTTAATTTTAATTGTTATAAGATTCAGTAACTCATTTATTTTCCAGTCCACCACACTAACTCATATCAACAACACACAGCAATTATTCAGATGCACATCTTGGTTTATAGTCTAAATAATTGCTGTGTGTTATAAGTTAGTGTTGTGAACCAGGACAATAAGGAAGTTACTGAATCTTATATCTATTAGCACTTTTGCTATGCTGCACTGAATTGTCTGGTCTTTACAGTGGTCTAAAAAATATGAGTTATTACAGTACATCTTGAGAGCCTCTAGTTCAATCCTCCAGTTAGAGCACGATCAAGTTCAAAAATTATATCTAACTTCAAAACAAGGTCTGGTGGCTTGCCTGGCTTGTGGTCCACAGCATAAATGGTGTTTGATGCATGATTTGTTTTCCTCTGTGTAAGGACTGAATTTACAGACTGCATTTCCTAGATGAAATGTAGAGATTCCACTGCATCTTGACATCTTCACGATAGCTATGTAGAATATTATAACTCTATAGCTAATGTTGCTAAACATGACTAGACCTGTAAGTACCCAAATTAAGAATCATGTAAGAATAAATATTTGTGGTTTTTCTTTTCTCTCACCAACATCCTCCATGCCCAATTCATTCTGATATATTTTACCATTAAAGGCTTCCTTCTGAGAAACTGTACAGAGGAGGGATATTGGTCAGAGCCATTCCCACCATACACTGTTGCCTGTGGATTTGATGAAAGTTCCAGCAAAGGACCTGAGGATCAGGTGAGCTTTTTATTTCCTGTCCATAGACATCTCTAGAGTGCTGTGTTCTGAATGTGCTGGGTGGTTGGATGCTCTCACACATATGAGCCCTGTCAGATTCCAGTAACTACCCATGTTGAGCTCAACAATATTCAGTGTATTTAGAGTCTGGTTAACAAATTAGATTTAATACAAAGAAAAGGCTTAGTAGGTAGTACTTTCCTCTCCATCTAATAAACAATATTTATTAAGTGTGGTTCAGATATAAATGGAGGGATTCACAAAACTCTCATCAGGAGGCTTCAGTTCCCTGGGATTTTTATGTACATATAGGAGAAATTGTAATGACTTAACCAAATCAACATTTTCCTGTTGAACCTGCTCTATGGGGTCAATATTGCAAGATGAGCTTTTGGGCTGTAAAACCTGTCTCAGGTACAAGGTTAAGGATGATTCAGTAGAAAAAAGAAAGGTGTTTTAATGATGGAGAGTAAAACCTGAAGCACACAGAGCAGCACATAGGTGATGGGACTGACTAGGCATGGAAAATGTGAAATAAAGACACCAGCCTGCATGCTGCATAACCATCAGCATTGTTCTGTGTTCTCTTTTCCTCACAGAAATCATATTATTCTGCATTTTGGCGTGTCTACACTGCTGGCTATGCAGCATCAGTGGCTTCACTCCTTACAGCTCTAATTGTCTTTGCTGCCTTCAGGTAAAAACCCAATGGTATCTTTTTCAGGATGTCTTAAGAACTGGTTCGCTCTAATTCCTCTCCAACTCTCTGTTGTTTTGTTCCATGGGGTTTTTAAAAGTCTTGTTTTCAAATCTTTCTCAGACAATGCTGTTGATGACAATGAGTCCTTCTCTATTTATGTTGTAGCATTTCCTTGCAGATGTTAAAACAGTCAAAAATAAACAAACAAACAAATGAAAAAAGGCAGTTAAAGCAATGAAGTTGGCTGGACAGTCTGTCTTGGTCTCTTTAATTCCACTTTAATTCAGTGAAAATGCCCCAACCTCTTATCACTATTAACATAAAATGACTATCTGGAATACAAAATAACTGTACTTTTCCAGGGCATAGCAGGACACACTCTGCAGAAACCGAGTGTCTCATGCCCCTGAACCAGCAGTGATTCTAAACTGTCCATTCCCTCTGTGAAAGACCATTGCTTCCATAATGGGGAGCTATAGAAAGAGATTTAAAGAAATTTACATGTCCTGCTTGATGATGTTGGTTGGATATCAGGAAATGGATCCTGGGTTTAATTGGTTCCAATGCACTTGGACAAAAGCTGTAAGCTTACTCTGCAGACAGGAGTGCAGAGCACAGAAGCAGCTTCCTAACTGGAATGGAATGACAGTCTCAAAGGTCATATCACACAGAGAGAGAGCCAGGAACAGGAGGCTGGTATCTCTAAACCTTGGAAGAGATTCCTTTAGCTCAAGGTAAAACTGTGGACAGGGCAATCTAAGAAAATAGAATCTTTAAGGTTGGAAAAGACTTTTAAATCATCAAGTCCAACCATTAGCCCAGAACTGCCAGGTCACCACTAAACCATGACCCTCAGCACCAGATCTACACAGCCTTTATATCCCTCCATGGATGATGATTCTACCACTGCTCTAGGCAGCTCTAGGCTTGACAACCTTTTGTTTTTTTCTAGTGTGCAGTTTAAACCTCCTCTGGTGCCACTTGAGGGTGATTCCTCTTGTGCTATTGCCTGTTACCTGGGATAGAAGACCAACTCCAACTTGCTACAACTTCTTTTCAGAGAGCTGTAGAGAGTGAGACAGTCTCCCCTGAGCCTCCTTTGTTCCAGGCTAAACAACCCCAGATCCCTCAGCCACTCCTCAGAAGAATAATGCAGTCTAGGGAAGGAAAAATTCTTCTCAATATGTGACTAACACCCACCCCCCCCAATATTCTGTTCTTCTCTGGCCAGAAAAGGACTGAAAATCCTGTGACAAGCTTAAAAAAAAAAAAAAAGTGCTATTTAGAATAATTAAAAGATATTATACAGCCCAAGAGTCCCAGAGTTATTCACTGGCTGATTTTGGCAACTCTTTTAAACATGTGGTGATTCAAGGGCAATTACTCTAACACTTTTATTAACTTAGCTAATGACTGCTCAGCTCCCTTGTGTCTAGTTCCCTCTCAGATAGTGACAAATGATTTACTTGCTTTGGAAGATGTCTGAATTTTGGTGAGATCATGAAGAACAATTTTCATTTTCTCTTTCCATGTCAGAAAATTCCACTGCACACGGAATTACATCCATATGCACCTGTTTGTCTCCTTTATCCTGAGGGCAATTGCTGTTTTCACCAAAGATGCTGTTTTGTTTGCAGATGAGACTATGGACCACTGCCTAATGTCAACGGTACCAAACGTCCTGTCTCTCTTATCTCTTCTAGATATAACTTTTAATTCTTTACCTGAGGAGACTATGGGTATTCCTTAATCTCATTTCTCTTCAGTTTGCCACAACTGAAATCTGAAAACAGTACCCCACAAACTCAAATGCCAAACACTTTGGCTCCCTGCAGCTTTGGTATTTAAGGTGCAGGGCTGGTGACTCTGTATGAGTTTCTATCAGTAAATAATTTCATCTGTAAGAGTGTCCATTTTCCCCTTTCCCTAAAAAACTGCATGATGAAATCCCAACCCCACTGAAAGCTTGTAATAATGTCTTCATTCTTGTGTGGTCACATTAACTGTTGCCTATACTTGTAGAGAAACCACACACAATAAAGAGCAGAGCTAATTGTTTTTTCCTTTCTCTTCATTTCCAGGTTGCTTGTAAGGCTGCTGTGGCATTCTTCCAGTTTAGTATTTTAGCAAATTTCTTCTGGCTTCTTATAGAAGGGATATACCTGCAGACACTGCTTTTGCTGACCTTTGTCTCAGACAAGCAGTATGTATGGTGGTTCATATTTACTGGCTGGGGTTAGTATTTTTTTCCCCTTCATACTGTTTAGCACTTCCATTTACAGTCAGACCTAAATAAAACACTCATTCTGAGATGAAATGTGCCACTTTTTTGTTGCAAACTGCCCATTCACCCAGTGCTACTATATCAAAACCATACCATTATTCTGTCTTTATTTGTATCCTGTTAGATATTTAACCATCCAAAACTTTGAAGGAGAGTATAGGATGGATTACTAGAAGCAGAAGCAGTAGGATGCATGTATTTGAAAGATTGCAGCACTCATCTTTATGACTGCAGTTAAATTCATGCAGCAAAAGGGATTTAAAAGTTAGCCTTCTAATCCAAACTCTCTCTCCAGGTTTCTCCTGCAGACAGTAGAGAGAGGTGAGAGGTATGTGTGCTGTGGTGGTGATTAATCCAGTCCTCAAGAAGATGAATATTGAGACTGGGTAGCAGCCTGGAAACTTGTTGCCTTTCTTCAGTGACTGAAGAAGTTGGGTGACTAACTTTAAGTTGACATTTTGCTTGTAGTAAGGAGAATTGGATAATTCAATCTTAAATTACACGAGGACAGAATCAAACAATTCTGGGGTTGGGTTTTTGTTGTTGCTGGGGTTTGGTTTGGTTTGGTTTGGCTTTTTTCTGAGATCTTCTGGCTTCAAGGAATCTTTCAAGATTGCAGAGTAGTTAGCATGATCTCCCATTATCAGAATATGTGCATGTCAGGCACAAAAGTTCTTTCATTGCTGAGAATTGTTTATTTGTGGCTCTCAGATATTCCTGTACCTCATCTTGTCTGTTCTAAAGTAGAGGCACCCAAATTGAGTGGTTATAGTGACATTTTTGACTAGGGAATGAAATCTAAATTCTTCATCTGCAGAGTCTCTGCCTTTTAAAAAGTGTAATTACATTTGAAAAAGTCTGAATTTTATAGAAGGGATCTTGGTTTAGAGCTGTTCCAATTAGATTGCCTGAAACTAGACACTTACACCTTGATTAATCACAGCTAACTTGGGGTAATAAAGGAATCTACATCTCAATGATGTAGTAATCATCTCCTTTTACAATCAACAACAGAAAGTGAGAGACATCTCAGGGGTACCTCATATAATATGGATGCAAATATTTCTCTTTGTTAATTAAAAAAGACAACTCGAACTGAATATGTTCTCAGTTTAATTGCCTTAAACAAAGGTCTGAAATTAGGAAGGAAACTTCTGGGCCTTTCCCGTAGATCTCAAATGATGCTTAGAAAGATATTGCCTATATTTCAATAGATTTATCAGTGAACATGTCACCTGCTTCAGATTAGAGGCCTTTTTGTGGCAGCTTGAAAATCATTCAGTCTTTGGAAATTCAATTGCACAGAAGAAGAGCAAACACAATTGCTAAATTATAGGCTTGCTTAGAAATAAAAGGGAAAAAAAAAAAAAAAAAAGGAAATAACCTTTTGGCCATAAAAGTAGAATTACAAGCAGTGATAAAGCAAGTCTAGAGATCACTAATTCCTGGATTTAGCTGAATTGTCATGGAATGATCTAGTGGGAAAGATAGAAGCTCCTCAGGATAAGCTTGTGTACAACCAGCTGTATGCTGGCCAGATAAAAAAGCTCTGGTTAGATAAGTAAAAGTGCTTGTAATTCCTATCCAAACCTTCAAGTAATTCTTAGCTGTTATTTTTTAAAACATAGTTTCAAAACATCCTGTTTTCCTTTGTTTTGATTTTGTTCTCCTGTCATTTTTCATTCCATTTATTTTTCCTGTGTTATTTCTTTTGTTCCTTGAAGTCCAAGTTCTTTCATAAAGTTTTGTGGGTCTGTTTGTTGGGTTTTGTTTAATTTTATTTAAATTATCTGACCTATTGTTTGACCTCCAATGTACATCCAATCTGCTACACACTGAACCTTCTTGGAATAGAGCTTCCATGGGACACAGTCCTGAAAACCAATTGTGTTGTGTTCTGTGTTGCTTTGTCCAGGAGCTCCCACTGCTGTGATGTTTACTTGGGTCCTCACAAGAATCCATCAACAAAATACTGGGTAAGTTAGAGCTTGGAAAAGGAACCCAAGAGCATCCTATTTTGTGTTGTATTTGGATTTTATGGGGGAAAAAAAAATAAAGATGCAAAACCCAGAAAAGTAAAAAAAAAAAAAAATGTTCCAAATTTGTGCCTCTGGTCTTTACACTCCACGCACAAACAAGAAAAGAGTTTTGAGTTTGAATTTGAGTAATAAATCTGGAAATATTATAATCACCATTGAAATGCCATTTAGTTTCCTAATGCCCAGCCCTTGAAATAATTATATCTTAAGAAAATCACTGCTTCTGTACAAAATCAGCCACAAATTGCTACTCCTGATCCCTTCAAACAAGTTCCTTCAAAAAAAAAAAAACAAAACATGTTATCTACTTAGAAGTAGTTTCTTTCATAGATTCATAGAACACCAGGTTTGAAGGGACCTCAAGAATCATCTAGTCCAGCCTTTCAGGGTAAGAATATAGTTTAAATGAGATGTCCCAGCACTCCTCATGATGATGTCAAAACATCATGACCTCAAAGTCACTGTATTTGTGTATGAACAGAACCTTAGTCCCTGATTTATACCCTGTAGGACAATCATTTTTTCACATCAAAGCAGGAAATAAGCCTGAAAATACAAACATTCATTTCTTGACTTTGCTTTGATTCTTCAACTCCTGCCACTTCCTGAATAAACTCCCTTTATAATATTGGGCTGCACAGAAACTTTTTGAGTGGTATTTAAAGGCAGGGGCCTTTAAATAGTGATTTCAAACTTGGTGCCCATCACTTTCCTGCTCTGTGACAGGAGTATATTCATGTGTTGTGGAAAGCTCACACAAGGAAGATAATATAATTGGGTTTGTTTGCTGTTTCAGGTGTTGGGATGATGATGAAAATGGAGTGGTGTTATGGGTCATCAAAGGTCCCATTCTGCTAACTGTATTAGTATGTTTGTCTTCATATTGTCTTGAGTATCCTTTAAAACGTGAAAGCTCAGCTAAGTGTCTCAGTAAGCTGGGAGAAAAAGAATAGCACATGCTGTGGTATGGAATTTCAAACAGCTGGGAATTACTGTGGGTTTATCATTGATTTGGTTGGGTTTGTTGGGTTTTTTTCCCTCTCAAAGCACCATAAATCAAAACCTAAAGAACAAATCCTACATGTCCTAGAGTCATGCTAGGACATAATGAAACCATCGTGACACCTGCATTCTGCATGCCACAGTGAAGTCTGTGCCTCTGTAAGTCATGTCTGGAGAAAAGCAATCCACATTGGCAAGACTCTTAACAACATGAAGCTGGTTTAATTCAATAAATACAAATAAATAGATCTGATATATTTTTAAAATGAGTTCTTGGGAGGTAAACTTAGGACAAAAAAAAATTATATCCTTTATGCACACATTTATTCCATCTAAATCCATCTAAATTCCATCTAAAGCAGTATGTCATCTAGGCTTGTATCTGTTATAAGCAATGAAGGGAACAGGGACAACCATTTGGACATAGTAAAATCTTCTAGGTGCTGATAAGTACAAGAAGTTAATATCAGACATAAAATCATATTGAGAGAAGTAGGTCTATATTAATTCAAGATATTTTTCAGCATAGCCTTATGTATGACTATATCCCTGTGGGAAAAATTAATTCTCTTTCTAATGCTATCACTTTGATCTAAGAGAAGATGTGCACTAGTTTGTAGCAGTGAAATTCCTATGACTGGGGAGTTTTGGTTAATTTGTGGCAGTGAAATTCCTATGACTGGGGAGTTTTGGTTAATTTGTATCTGAAGAACCATCCTGATGTGTAGTGGATTTACAGAGTTTGTCTTGTTCTTTTTTGTTTGTTTGTGGTTTTGTTGCCTTTTTTTTACTTTTCAGATTAACTTCATTATATTTATTAATGTGATCAGAATTCTAGTCCATAAATTGAAGACTCAAGAGGGAGGAGGGAGCCATTCAGGCCACTTTGTGTAAGTATTTCTGGGTCTTTTGATACTGAGCTGTTCAAACTGCTATAAGAAATGTTTTGCTAATAGAAAGAGAAATTCCCAGAAGAAACAACATTGTAAACTTTCCTTTTCATCCAAAATGTCACTTTTTGTGGTTGTTGTTGTTGTTTTGTTTGTTTGTTTTTCTTCAGGGGAAGAAGGGTGGGGTGGATGTATTTGAAACAATGAGAAAAGTAAAATACAAAATATTACAATGCCCAAACAACTCAGCTTGAAACTGTAAATGCTAAATGTCGGGTAATGCCTCACCACTGTTTAAGAAGCTGAATCAACTCTTAAGGACAGCTCCCCATGGATAGCTTTGGAAGTTGAGACACTTCCATGGGGGAAGCAGGACTGAGATTAGTCTCAGAAGAGCAGATCACAAGAGTTAGTTTGGTGTCCCTGGTTTTGCATATACAGAAGGCAGAAGAACCTTTAATAGTTGGTCCAGAAGACTTGCATGCTGATTTGTTCATCTCTGTTCACCAGGTATTAACAGGGGGAGTGGCAGAAAGTAATCTTTCCATTAATCTCCTTGGGTATAGTTATCTCCATTATGAAGCTGTCCTCTGTACTAAACTTTATTTCAACATGGCCATCACTAATTCTGTATTTCTAACAGTGCATTGTTCTCTAATTCTTGCTTTGCCAGGAGACTTGCTAAATCCACATTACTCTTAATCCCCCTCTTTGGAGTGCACTATGTTGTATTTGCATTTTTCCCAGAAAGCACAGGTCTGGAAGCTCGCCTTTATATTGAGCTGGGCTTGGGTTCTTTTCAGGTAAGCTGGATAACAAGTTTTTCACTCTTAAGAGGTTTGATCTGAAGCACCACACTCTCAGGACTTTTATATTTTAGGCTGATTTGTAGAGTAGGTGTTAATAACAGATCTGGATTCAACACACACATTCCATCTTACTCCTTCACAAACTCTTTCAGTTGTTCCTTCCCTTATCTTATTATTTGAAATCTCACACTACTCTTGAGTTCTGACTCAGACTTCATATTCATAATCACAAAAAAAGATTAGAGTTTCTACATTCATTGAATAACAATGACAGAGTGCCATGGATTAAGGTAAACTGATGGAAACTAATTACAACATATAATAAAGGTGATGACAAGAGGAACAAAAAAATAAAGATCATATATAACAACCAGTTCTGCCCTTGCTGTTAAGCAGTAGTGAATCTATCAAGTTAATGACTTCATTGTTTCTTCTATTTTGCCATACATCTGTTACGAACAATATCTTGGCTCTGAAAGGGCCAGGGTCTGGGTGTGGTGCACTTTGTAATAAGTAGCTGAGACCTTTTTCCTTCCCCTTTTCCCCTGTACCCCACAACGGCTTGTCCATAAAATCACAGAATCAGTCAGGGTTGGAAGGGACCACAAGGATCATCTAGTTCCAACCCCCCTGCCATGGGCAGGGACACCTCACACTAGATGAGGCTGTCCATGTTGATATGTGTTGAGTATGGTGCCTCTTCCATACTTACCTCTCAACCCCAGCCAGAGTCTGCTTGGGAAAACATTTGCTGGCCCAAGCCAAAGCTGTGCTGTGGACAGTGTTGACATTCTAACAACATGGAGAAGCAAAGACCAGGTTCAGGGCTGTGCCTTGTTCAGTTCACTAGCACAGATGTAGTCTAGCACTATTTGCCTATCTTAATGAGATTACTTGGCTCCTGGTTCACTACCATTTCCCCAGACAATGCCTGACTAGTTTTGGGTGAATAGGAACCCAAGAGCTCTCCCAATAGGTTGTTGGCTGGACACAGCCACCCTCTTGTGAGTGAAAGAAGACAGTTTAGCAGTAAAAAAGCTAGTCCTCACCCAGTTTATTCACTATTGCAAATACAAACTACTTTATCTGATGGAGTACTTCTCTGTAGGGTACAGTAAAAAGTCCCTAGTGTATCCATACAAGGAAAGACATAACATTGCCAGTCATTTGAGGAATTTAATCCTACTATGAAAACCCAATAAATAGTGCCATATCACCTAAATTCCAATGCAACTATGGAAAATATTTTTTCTTTTTCTGTACTAGTAAAATTTTTAACAATATCCAATGTCTTTCTTTGATTCTCTGCTTTAAATCCTGATGGTTGGTTGTTTTTCTTTTGTCTCCCTGTCTTTCCTGTCTTAGGGTTTTGTTGTAGCTCTTCTATATTGCTTCTCAAATGCAGAGGTGAGTAGCTAGTACATAAGATTATCAAAACCCCTTAAACTCATGGACATCTCTTGGTTTTTCACTTTATTTTTTTTTTCCTATTTCCAGAACAGATCTGTGCTTTGGTCTGCTCCTGAAAGCATGAAATACCCAACTTTTTTTTCTCCCTTGGTACCTTTGTTGACTTTATTTATATTCATACAGTTCTGACAGAAGGACACAAAACAAGCTTTGAAACAATGACCCTTCACAAAGGATTGGTGACTTTCCTGTCAGGGGACTTTTTTTCTGCTTTATGTCTGATAGTTACCATGATGAACTCTCAAGGGAAAGATTGTAACATTCCTTACTTCCCTTAGGTTTATTTTCTGCTGGTTTCTTCCTTCCTTTTCTATCTCCTTCTACTCCTTTCCTCCTGAATGTCTACAGAGGCAGCAGGAAGCAGAAAGCAATTAATCCACAACAGACTGCTCATGGGAATGGTAGCAAGGACTGGATGTTCCCTGCACCTTCTTGCACTCCCTCTGACACAGATTTCAGCAGCTTTATGTAGGGCATCAGAATCTGCCTGCATCCTCTTCCCTCATCTGAGACCCAGCAGTATCAATAACAGGTCATGAACCTCCAAGTTTGTTCAACCTACTTGTTAGGTGTGTCAGATAGTAAAAATACCAGTTCTGACTTTACTTTTAGGATCCCCTGAGACCTCCCTCAAATCTAATATGTATTCACATCGATTCAATATCCTTCAAAATCAGCAAGGGATCTTCAAGGAAGATCTCAGTCTGGATGAACTAAAAGCGTGGAGAAGGCTTATAGTACAAAGCAGGTCAGAGCAAGGAGACACAGAAGATTCAGTGTAAGGAAAAAAGCAGAAATTATACAAAGAGGCAGAAATTTTAATGAAACAGACCTACAGTAATAAAGAAACCAGTCAAAACCTTCCCTGTCATCCTCTGAATTTTGGAATTTTGGTCTGGTTATTTTCAAAACTCAAAATGGACATAGTTTAAGTTATTCTAACAATGTATTGAGGCTTAACCTTGATTCATTTGGGTGCTTTTGGGCATCTGGGTTAAGAAGTCAGTCAGGCATTTTGTCATATTTTACCTTCAATGTCCACTAAGTTTGAATACTCTGATTTTCTGTTTTTTTTTTTTTTTAATTCGTTTTCTGTAGGTTCAAAGTGAACTGAAGAAACAACTGTGCAAGTGGCAGCATCGAGAATACCTGAACTTCATACACAAACACAGGGCTTTGTCCAGAGAAAACAGCCCAGTCAACTATGTCACTCAGTTGTCATTGCTTGAAAAAATCAGTCCAACAAGGAAAACAACTGTGTACCAGAATGGTGTCACTTCTGTCTGAGCTTTTCTGCAAGGAGGTTTTTTTTTTCTGCTGTGATGTTGTACCATACTACCTAAGAGATGGCCAGCTTGGATCCTTCACAGTTTTCTGAGCCTTGCATGAATTTGTTGTTCTGAATGTGAGCTGCTTTCCCCCCCTGGCACAGATCAGTATTTCAACCCTAGTTCTCTTAGAATTGTAGAATCATAGAATGGTCCAGGCCAGAAGGACCTCCAAAGCTCATCCAGTTTGACCTCCCCGCAGTCAGCAGTGACATCCCCAACTAGATCAGGCTGCCCAGGTCCTCATTGAGCCTCACCTTGAATATCTCCAGAGAAGGAGCCTCAACCACCTCCCTGGGCAACCTGTTCCAGTGTTCCACCACCCTCATGGTGAAGAATTTCTTCCTGATATCCAGTCTAAATCTGCCTTTCTCTAGTTTGAAGCCACTGCCCCTTGTCCTGTCATTACAGGCACTTGTCAACAGTCTCTCTGCATCCTTTCTGTAGATCCCCTTCAGGTACTGGCAGGTTGCTATTAGGTCTCCCTGGAGCCTGCTCTTCTCCAGGCTGAACACCCCCAGCTCCCTCAGCCTGTCCTCATAGCAGAGCTGCTCCAACCCCCTGAGCATTTTCATGGCCCTCCTCTGGACCCTCGCCATCAGGTCCATGTCCTTCCTATATTCTCTCTTCCCTTAAGCATATAAAGTCCACTTCTTTTGCTGTGAAAATCCAGACCTTGAGCTAGTGTGCATCCACAGGTTAGCATCCCCCCAAAAAATGGATAACTCCTGCCAGGCCCATCATGATTGTCACATCTTTGTTACTGTTTCCCAAAATGTCTTATTTTCAAAAGCACTCCTCTAATTGAAATGGTTATGTGATGGCAAAGGTTTCTTATAATGATTAGTAAAGTTTTACCAGCTTTGAGTCTACTTGAGCCAACTTCCCATGGCAATTACACACAGAAACCTATTTGTGGAGCAACAACCTCCTTTAAAAGGAATTTAAAAGTGTCTCAAGAGTGACACAAAAGAAGAGCACAGAACCACAGAATGGTAGGGGTTGGAAGGGGCTTGTGAGCATCTAGTCCAACACCTCTGCTAAAGCAAGGTCACCCACAGCAGATTGCCCTGGATCACAATGTCCAGACAGGTTTGGAATCTCTCCAGAGAAGGAGAAGGCACAGTCTCCCTGGGGAGGCTATTTCAGTGCTCACTCACTCTCAAGGTAAAGTAGTTTTTCCTTAAGTTCAGATGAAATCTCCTGTGTTCTACTTTGTACTCATGGAAAATTTATATTATCTGCTTGCTTTTTTTTTTTTTTCTCCCATGGCAATTTAACAGAGAGATCATATCAGGCCAGAGGAACCTAAGCCCTTTCTTGTCTAGCAGAAAACATAGATTAGCTGAACACTAGGCAGATTATGAACATTTGCAGGGAGAATATAGAGAAAACCAAATGCAGTGCAGCAATTGATCTACCCTGAGCTCAAGATAACTTACAAACCTAGTCCTATTGCCCAGATGTAGGTCCTTGTGTAGCAGGAACAAATCTTCTGCCACTATAACCTTGATGATTGGCTGGATCCACCCCATAAATGCATAATTAAATTTGGCTTTTGTGTTTTGGTTTTCCTTTTTTTTTACCTTTTTTTTTTTTTTTTTTTCCCTGGGACCTCCCTTTGAAGGCCAATCTGCTGTGATTGCTGTGCTATTTCTCGGCTCATTGTCACTCGACTTAATGACATTTTTGGAGTCAGAATTATCAGTGTGGACTGGTGTAGCAAAGGTCTAAGTAAACAACAGTGAAGGAATGTTGTGCCTTCATCACTTCTTTGCTGCTGGCCTTCCACTTTCTTCAGAACTGAGTTGGACTCTACTTCAAACTCCAAAATTACAAAGAGGGTACACTAGACACAGCTAGAGTTCCTATCAAGTTAGGACCACTCCAAGGAGAATCTACATTGAGACTTGAAAGCACTGTTGAGGACCATGGCCATTCCAGTACCTGATGGCTTTCTGTGAGGTGCAGTATCATTTAGCTCCAATCCCTCACTTTGGTCTACTCTTGATTAACCATTTATGCAAGGAGATATTTGACTTCATGGAAACCTCTTTGTTGATTTTAGGTACTTTGTCTCCAGTTCCATGATTAGAGCAGAAAGGAATCATCCAGATTTCTATAAATACAATTCAGGCCACTCCTTTATTAATTAAGTATTCAATGAATCAGGTGTCCTCTGTAAGTTGTAATTTTGTCTGTTCTGTGATTCTCATTAGTTTTCCTTGTAGAAGTAACCTTTGCTCCTGTGAAGTTTGTTACCTTGCATACAAATGTGAACACATTTATATGTTGTACATCTATAAAATGCAAGTGATAATTACAACTCTCCTGAGCCTCTAAAGTTTTAATTATGTCACTTTGGATATTTCATTTGAGACTTCATATACAAATGGAGAGTACTTACTATGGATACAGTTTTGAAGGCAAGGGACACAGTTTTGAAGGCAAAGGATATGTGCCATTTTGACTTTTTCTTCCAAGGTAAGCTTTACATTACATGATCCTGCAACCTGAGTTAATGCTCCATTCCCTTTCCAAGACACTCTCACTAAGACATCAGACTTTGGTACCCTGCTTCAAACTATTTTTGAGGCAAGACCACTAATTCTGACTACTTCTGAGTGTTTTCTTGAGAAAACAGTTGTGACAAACATTTTCTACAAGAAGGAGCTGACCCAGGTAGCACACCTGAGGAGAGGATGCAGTATGTAGGGGTAGGGAAAGCTTCAGAGAGAAGTTGCATCACTGGAGCCTGTGAAGGCAGCAGGAGGGTTGTCTGCAGCTGTGCTGAGCAGTGCTGTGTGGTCTGTGTGGAGGCACTGCCATCTCGTGGTGCACAGCCTGCGCTGGGCATGCTGCTAGCCTGTCTGGATGCGTGCAGTAGGGAACGCTGGGCAGTGAGTGCTCCAAAACGTTGTCCTGCTTCTGGCTCCCTGACACACCTCTGACTTCAGTTTCAGTACCTATATGGCCACCTCCTTGTCAAAGAGTAAGGCTCCAAATAACTGTACCTTGGCTAAACAATGAGAGGGAATATCGATTGAAAGACGTAGCTTTGTGGAGGATTCATAAATCCATGAGAGCCAGGCAAAGGCTCATGGTAATTGAACATGGGGAAAAAGACAAGGGAAATATCAGAAACAGATCATATAGTGTGGCTGACCTCTGTTTCATGGTAATTGAACATGGGGAAAAAGACAAAAGAAATATCAGAAACAGATCATATTCTGTGGCTGACCTCTGTTTCAGTAGGGTAAATGTATCTGATCATTTGAAAATTAGACTGACGATACAACTCCTAACTTTTTGCTTTGACTGTAAAGGAAATGAAGTCTTGAAAAATATCAGATGATATAGAGATCACTCATTTTCCACTTTTGCCAACAGGCTGTGCCTTTGTTTAAGGTCAGTAGAGTTGCTTGTCCTGTTTTGACCCCTTAGAAATAGCATGTAGGTGTCATAGGACCTGTAGACCAAAGCTCAGAGCAACAGGGGCTGTTAGCTGCAATGGAAAGTGTGTTGCTTGTTATTGGCAGTGTTACACCTTTGCAATGGTTAATACTGACGCAGTGTATTAAACATCTTCTCTGTAACTGCCCTGTCTGATAATGAAGAAAGAAAGTGCATGGTCCACTAATGGCAAAAAGTTCAGGCCTGACTTTGTCCAGGAGAATCCAGGGACTCCTTCCCTTGAAGAAGGAAGCTCACCCTTTTTAGGCCAAAAAGATCTCCATGCTGCTGCCTCAAGAATAAATACACTACCCTGTAACTTCACAGACAAAAAGTTCTCTTTGGTGCAATTCTGTATCAGAACAGACTTATACAAAATGGTAATACATTTATTGTGTCATCTACAGCAGTATACATGTTAAAAACAATTTCTCAAAACACAAGAAAGGTTAGAAAGCAGCAATTGATAGATCTGTGTTTCCACCTCGTAACAAAGCTGAATAACCCCAGATCCCATAACCAATTAAACCAATTTTGACAAAAGAAAGGTCAGTATTAGACCCAACAGGCCAGTAAGTCTGTACCTTGACAGAGTCCAAATCCAAAATACAGCTTTTCATCCAATAACTTGGTACTTCTCAGAGCTACAGCATGTTGCATTGCCACTAAATTGACAAGAAGGGAAAGAGAACAAACACACCAAATATTTCTTTTTACAGATTATACTGGTACACAAAGGCCTCTTGAGACTTCTCTGCAAGCACAAAGTCCATTGGAAAAAGGCATAGCCAGAAGCCAAAGTAATTTCAGACACTGAAGAGTGTCGTATCACACAGTGTCATATCACACAGTAATTCTTTGCATGGATGAATTCCCCAAAAGAAAGCCAATGGGAAATTGCAATTTTAATCAAAAGAAGGTGACAGACCACGAGGTTCAAAACATTGTTCAAGCTCTGCTGGTGTGTTTTCATAGAGAAAGTACAATGTGTTTTTCCTTGAACTGAACTCTTTAGTACAGATACACATGGAGCTTAACATCAGAGCATCACTGACTAGGACTGCATACTCCAGGTCTTCCTCACACTGCTCTTAAATGCAATTCTGAACCTGTTGCATGTGCCTCACTGCTAAAAGCAAAAGAAAAAAAAACCTTAATTCTTCTTTTTTTTCACTGCATGTTCTGGTCATATGGACACAATTTGACAGAGAGAGAAAGACTTCCTGAAAACTACTCTCAGTGAGAGCTACTAAGGCTTTAACAAGCATGCGCCTCCCCCAAATCTAGTTGGCAATACTCAACAGAAGCCACCTTCAGACTTTTCAAGACTATTATTTCTCAGCATGCATGAAATGGAACAATAATGACCAGGCAATATTGCCAGGGGAAGAAATTTCTACATGTAGACTTCCACAGTGTCAACATCTGTCTCTGATCTGGTCAGTTAGACTTCCTGGTGGAAAGAAACAGATACTGGCAAAGTATGAATCATCTCACCCTTGAGTGGACATCAAAAATAGGTTTGACACTTAAGCTCTAACATTACTTATTTTTCTCTTGTGAGTGCAAAGGCAAAGTGGAGAAACTATATCAGAGGAAAGTATCTTTGCTATTGATGTCTGAAGTTGAGTGATGTGGATATCTCCTCAGTGACAGAGGATCTTTTCCAGGACTTTTCCTGTGAGCCAGAGTGCCTAATGCTGAAGGTGCTGGATGTTAAAAGGCACACATATTTAATATAGCTATTCATTTTTAACTCTTTAAGAAAGAAAATCAGGTAAACCCAGATATTTGACTGTTTCTTTGCATTATGTACATCTCTATGGTTGTGGATTCAGGAGTCCAGCAGACACTGCCTTCACATCAAAGTCTAGCTATCTGAGTAGGGAGCTGGATCCCATTCAGTGGGATTATCTCAGTTTCCTAGATACCCACACAGAGCTCACAGACATGACATAGGAACTATAGGAGATACTATCTTGTCTGGCAGCTGGAGGCCAAGCAGGATCCAGTGTGATGTTCCATACATCTTGCTCTATCTGTTCTTACTACCTTGTCTTGCCTTGCTGTAGATCTTTCATGCTGTAACAGCTCTGCTGAGGTCATATTTATTGCTCTACAGTGTCATGTAGTAAATGATTTTAAGCACCCTACATTTCTCTGGAAGCCTTGCCCATATGAGAAAACCTCAGACCAGAAAAGAATGTCTCACCTTCATGCAATCACATAGTCAGACCAAGGAGGAAAAGCTTAATTTGTCAAACTTTATAGGTACATTCACTGAATGTGAAAACTATGAAGATTACCTTTGGCATTTGGATCCTGTACTCTGTCTTGTAAGAAGACTTCACAGCAGCTGTAAAATCACAGCTTGCAAGTATCTATGGATGTTGAGGACACAGAGGGATAAGCTAACCAGATCCTGGGCTGCTTCAAGAAAAGTGTGGCCAGCAGGTCAAGGAAGGTGATTCTCCCCCTCTGCTCAGCTCTGCTGACACCCCACCTGGAGAACTGTGTCCAGTTCTGGAGCCTCTGCTACAAGAGGGATATGGACATGCTGGAAGGTGTCCAGAGAAGGGCCACCAGGATGAGCAGAATGCTGAAGCACCTCTCCTGTGAGCACAGACTGAAAGAGTTGGGACTGTTCAGTGTGGAGAAGAGAAGGCTCCGAGGTGACCTTCTTGTGGCCTTCCAGGATCTGAAGGGGGCTACAAGAAAGCTGGGGAGGGACTTTTTAGGCTATCAGGGAGTGATAGGACTGGGGGGAATGGAATAAAGCTGGAAGTGGGGAGATTCAGACTGGATGTGAGGAAGAAGTTCTTCCCCATGAGAGTGGTGAGAGCCTGGAATGGGTTGTCCAGGGAGGTGGTTGAGGCCCCATCCCTGGAGGTGTTTGCAGCCAGGCTGGATGAGGCTCTGGCCAGCCTGATGTAGTGCCCATGGCAGTGGGCTTGGAACTGGATGATCCTTGTGGTCCCTTCCAAGCCTGACTGATTCTATGATTGTATGATTCTAAGTACAGCAGCTTCAACCACAGTGCATCATCTCTTCTACCTGTATCTTCTCAAACCAATCACTCTCTGTGGAAATTCTAAACAGAGACCTGGTTGCATCTTGGCCATTCTGTGAAATTGGGATTTAGACACTCCTGTCATTATAGCAGGATAATAGTTGCTATGCTCTCCTCACAATCTCATCTCTATCACTACTTGTCAAAGTAGATGCTGGATGAAAGGCCTTTTCAACCTTTTTTTCATCCATGGGAGCCTTCACATAAGTAAGAGAAAAACCCTTCAGGAGCCTTGCAAGTATACACTATACAAATAGTGAACTTATTTTCCTTAATTATCTTCCATGGACACTTCAGAAAACAGTCAGTGGGCTCTGAAGTCTCCATGGACCACAGGCTGAAAACTTGAGCTGTAAGCAATTGTTTCTGAAACACTGTTGAAGAGCAATTTCAAAAAGCAAGGCAGATAAACTCAATGTGATGAACAGGGTTTGCAAGTCTTTTATTGCCACTCTGTACTAAAGTCATTCTGAGCATATACATTCTTTTGCTATACCTCTGAAAAGAACAGACTGGATAGAATATGAAGTAGAGGTTTAGGAGGCATGTCAGACACACGATGACACCTCTCAAGGTGACACAATCTATCTTTTACCATTTGAACACTGATTTCCTGCAGGACAAGAACTGAATGAGTGTCCTATGTCTCTGACTGGAAGCAGTGGCAATGCAGCTTCTCTTGCAAAAGCATAACCAGAAAAGAAGAAGATTGAGATCAGTTCTACCTTTAGATCTGACTGAATGAAAGCTGTTCAAAAAAAAAAAAAAAAACAAACCAGCAAACTTTGCTTATACACTTTCAAGAACTGCAAACCTTTCTCTTAGTTTCTATTGTTATTTGATTTCCAGGGTACTTGGCGTGCTGCTTGCAGCTAACTTTCCTGCTGCTCTCAATGGATTTCCATATGTCTGTACTTTGCATTGTTTTTGGTGGTTAAATTGAGATTAGAGCTGAAACATATGCAGCTTAATAGCATGGTTATTTTTAGGGCTTGTCTTTCAGCTGTACAGTCAAACTGTGGACTTTATCTGAAAGAAAGCTGTTCATATTTATGAAGGGAGAAAGGAACTGGAGGCAAAAATAGAATGACAAAGAGTGCAAATGAGTCAGGAATTGTTTTAATTCAAAATTCAGGAGAAGTTTTCTACCTGCCAAAAGAATAATGTTTTACAATAACTTTCCTGTGAGAACAGAAGGTGAGAAAAAGAAAAGCTTTCCGATTATTAAAAGCAGAATTGATCAGTTTAGGAGTGGGAGTAAGATGCTGTGAAAATAATGGCAATTACAATTTCCTTTAGCTCAAGTGTCCTTGTAGCACTGTGCTGGTCAGGAACACCTAAGAATCAGAGACTAACATCTCTCTCTCTCTGTTAAATGTGTTTTGTTCTTCCTCAGTTTGGCTTTGCATGTTTTTACTGATTTATTTTGTCCATGAGATATAGGAAAAAAACCCCAAACTTGACTCTTTAAGATAACCAGAGGACCTGCATGTCCCTTCAGAGCAAAGCACAGAAGCTATCATGCTATGCAGATGCAGAATTTCATTCATCATTCATGTGGCAATATTATCAAAAGCCACAACATTATAAACAGCGTGGACAAGGAAAATTATGGCAACTAATCCTCTTACCACTGAAGAGCGAGGTTTTGAGCAGAAGTCTAGGGAATGATATATTGTGTCCAGTTCTGGTCAAGAAAGTTGCAGCCAGACAGGAAAGGATCAAAAGAAGGGGGAGAAGGAGATGATCAAAGAGATGGACAACCTGCTCAGTGAGGAAAGACTGAAGGAGTTATGCTTTTTCTCCTGAGAGAAAAGAAGTCTCAGGGTGGACTTTATCACAGTATTACAGTGCTAGAAGGGTGGCTACAAAGATGATGAAGGTTGTCTCTTTACAAGGACCCACACAGAGAAGATAAGGGGAAGAGGTACAATTTGCACCAGGATAGGTTTCATCTCGATATAAGAAGTAATTTTTACGGTGATAAAAATCAATCACTGGAAACAACCTCCCCAAGGTCATGATAAAATCCCCATCACTGGAGGACAGCACAGAGTGCAAGACATTCTCACATAGTTTCCCTTTCTCATCAAAGGTTGGACCAGTTCCCTTCCAACCTGGGCTGTTGATTCTATGATTCTATGAACACTTCATTCCACACTTGCCGTTGACAATGAAGAGAATCTGAGGAGAATCATCCTTGCAAATGTCATCTCAAATTATGAGTACAGACAGTTCCTGCCCACTACTAGTTATTATTTAGCCTTGTATTTGCAAGACACAGTTTTTCAGTTGCAATGATGGACAGCTGCTGAAAAGGAGGGGTTAGACACCAGTCCACTCTGGACTCACTTGCCTTCGTCTTTCTCCCTTTTCCCACCACTCTGTTTTAGCACCTGGTTGTCAAACACAAACACTTCAACAAGGCAGAGGAACTTGTATATTTTCCCTCTATGGAATAAAAAACCTCCCACAGCTAAGCATTTAAGTTTCATTATCTGGGCTCTGAGTGCCAGTTAAACAAAATGTAGGCTGAAGGTAAAAGGAGCTGAGGTTACCATGCACAGACGAAACAAGCCTTGTCCTTTGAAACGTTGGTTGCAGTTTTCCTTTTAGGATGTTAATTGTCCTGTAGCATCAGCACTCCACATCAAAAAGTCAATAATCAAACAATGGTTAGATGTGGTAAACAGTCACCAAAGCTGCTGCACAGAAAGTATTTTTTGTCTATTTACGAAAGCAAAAGCAGAAAATTAGACAAGAAATACATTATAAACATGGTAGAGAAAAAGAGCTCAAGGAGCACTACACACTTGGGTTTTTTTCTTTGTGTATTGTTTTTAATAACATAAATCTTTCTGGCTTCAAAATATATTTCACAGTGAAAAATCAAAGAAAGCACTGTAACACTCAGTTGATAGGTACACACATGTAGAAGCAAAACCACCTGTTAGTTTCTTCCACTCTGAAAGAAATGGAAATGACAGCCACTGTGAATGGTGGCCATGCACGGCCACCATCTTCAGCTGACATTCAGCATCAAGATTTCTAGAGAGCTAATTTGTGCAATGGCAGCAGAGTCTGGTTTAGGGAACTATATACACCTGAAGTGTGATCTTCCCAGTAACACTGAGAAAGCTCATGTGACTAAGGAAAGCCACATTTGCAAGTGTGTCAACACTTCCCATCACAACACAACCCAAACAAACCAACAAAACCCAATCATGATAGAAGAAGGTTGCTTGTATGATATATTGTATATTAAATATGCCAAGAGATATCTTTTCTTCTAGTAAATTCAGTGCTGGTGAAAGGTACCAAAGACTTCCATTTGTCCACTGTACAAGAAACACAGGGACTACAAAATGAGAATTTCCCTCCAGCTTGCCTTGCTTCTGAGCACTGGATTTAGGAACTTAAGGGGGAAGACCAAGTTTTCTTGACTATTCATGGACCTCTCTTGCTAAGACCACCAAAAATAATAGTAATAATAATGAGTTGAGCCTAATCCCAAGCCAAAGTGAAGTGGCTTTGTTCTAATGATATCAAAAGGTTTCTGCAGTGGTTTTAATTTAACTGAGGACCTGGTCTCCAGTGTGCATGATTGGACGGTGGTTTTGATGTGGACATTTGTCCACGAGGCACTGGTCTGAGATCCACCAACTCAAATTGCAGAGCACTGTAGGATAGCCAGGAACACAACAAAATGCAAAAGCAAGCTCAGGAATAATTAAAAAAAAAGCCTCAACAATAACAACAAAATAAAACAAACCACATTTGTGCTCTGGAATGAAACATGTCGCAAAATCTCCAGCTAGAGGCAGTTATTCAACACCTTTGTCTCAAAGGGTCTAAGCCATTAATGGCTTAAGAACTGTCCCTTAGTCATTGATGCAAAATATGCTTTTGGATTTTTTTGAAGTAATAGTTCTTGTAGTATAATCAACATGATACCTTGTGAAAGTCCATACTAAAGAAAATACAAACCTATGTCATGTGCTCGTCTATCAGTTGATAGATCTGCCCTCTTTCCATCTCCCATGTCTTTCTGGACTGCAAAGTGGATGTTTCCTTGGGAAACACTCTTAAAACACCTTTTACCAGCATCTCATGAGAGAAGAAGCTCCAAATTAGCAGTTAAAAATACTTTAGCAACTTTCGTGGAGAGTTTGAGAGAGGGAAACCAATTCTGCTCTCAGAGAAGCAAACTACTGCTGAAGATTGAAGGAAAAAAAAAAGAAAAAAACAACTAAGAAATGATATCTGGATCATTTAACTCCCACTTAAGATACTGGAATATAATGGAAGTGTTTTAACTCTTTTTTGCTGGTCTCCTGTGAAAGGGTAGATATTGCCTGAAAGGGGCATAAGTATCTCATAAGAGCATGGTCCTGTCCAACTCTCAATGTTTTTATCTGCTTCAAATTATTTTTACATTCATTTACACTGCCACAGCTGGGAGGAGATTATGCCCCATAAAGCACTATATAAGTGTTAAGTATTGTAATGAATACTTCTTTCACTTCTGAGACCTTTTCTCTTTCTCCTTTTAAAGATAAGGAAACTAGCATGATTTTTAAAAAACAATGTTTATAATAATATTAATATTTTTTTATCCCAAACTAACAAAAAGCAGAGAAATTAAAAGTTCACTCTCAGCTGATGCTAAAAATTCTGAGTCTTTTTCTTTTCCTTTTCTTTTTTTTTTCTTTTTTGTTTGTTTGTTTTTTAGTTCATGATCATGTCAACTAACACCAAAGAACAAGCCTGGATTTTCAATTTCCTGGTTACTATTAGTTTCACATTTAAAATGTCTTTTTTCTTTTTTTTTTTTTTAATATATGCATACAAATACATACACATATATATATTTTATATATATACCAGTTCATAAATCCAAAATGAAGTGAGCACTAGGACGGTCCTCAAAGCCTTTACACACAATATAAAGACTTCTAAGGCTTGACATCATTGACATTGGACTGAAGTAGATATGTATCAGTAGTGGCTTTAACTACAAGGCAAAGGTTGAAAGAACATTTTAGCTCCTCTCAAAGAAAAGCAGTAAGACCACTGGTGGCTAAACAAACAGAATATCCAAAGAGAGAGAAAACTGCCAGGTGTGGGAAGTCACCCAAAGTCTTTCTCTTTTTCCTTCCATACCATCTTAACGTTCAGTCTAGTTGCTCACCAAATGCGGATGACTTTTACCTTCCATGATGATCATGCTAGGTCCTTCTCATGCCTCTTGCTCTGGCAGGGAAGAGTCAACATACAGAAGACAACCAGGCTGCAAAGGCACCACACTCTGTGTGACAGCACTACCTGAAAACATGCCATGTTGGAACACAGGTGCAGAGGGTTCAAAATTATCTGAAAGGAAAGCCCATCCTTGGAACTGACTTTTGTTCTTAAGATGGGAGGGAGGGGACAGGTTCTTTTTAGTTTTCAAATCCAATTAATCAATCAATCAATGATAAAAATATAGATATATCTCCACTGCATGGCCCTTTTAGAAAATTCACATCTTAGCTAGAACATAAAGCATTCTCAGAAGTCTCTGGGTTTGCAAAAAGTCAGCTGATCCCATCTCTCTTGCCTGGAGTACCCATCATGACTGATGGTAGCTGTGCAGCTTCACCTTGGCACAGCACTTCAAGTCCACTGGGAACTTCTTACGAAATCCAGCCATGGACTTGATTTTCTGGAGTTCTTCCTGAACTGGCTGGTTTGATTAATCCAAGCATGTTACTTCCATCCTAAGACTCAAAAGAGAAACACTGCAGAAATTCACATGCCAGCAGACAGGGACAGGCTAACATATGCTTGACTAGGAGAAGAAAAAAAAAAAAAAAAAAAGGCAAATCCAAAGCCAAATGGAAACCAGTTTGAAAAAATACTGATGTCATGGCCACTCACAGGTGAGAACCAGTCTGGCAACCGAGGATCACAACTGCACAGCAATCACTTGTTACTTTTGACTGACAATGGATTACTTGCAGAGGCTCTGAAATGTAAATCAGTGAGTGGGTGAGCTTGGTCTGCCTTTGTCTGAAACACACCTCCATTAATGGCCTTGAGTACGGTTGGGTATTTACAGTGATTGTTAAAAAGTGATATATATATGCACACGTTTCCTTTCCTTTTTCATCTCTACAAACATCAAGGAAGTGGGGGAAAGGGGAAAGGGAAAGGGGAAGAGAAAAGGGAAGGGAAAGAGGAAGGGAAAGGGGAAAGGGAAAGGGGAAAGGGAAGAGAGAAAGGAAAGGGGAAAGGGAAAAGAGAAGGGAAAGGGAAAGGGGAAAGGGAAACAGGAAAGGGAAGAGAATGGGGAAGGGAAAGGGGAAGAGAATGGGGAAGGGAAGGGGGAAGAGAATGGGGAAGGGAAAGGGGAAAAGGGAAGGGAAAGGGGAAGGGAAATGGGAAGGAGAAGGGGAAGGGGAAGGGAAAGGGAAAGGGAAATTGGAAGGAGAAGGGAAAGGGAAAGGGGAAGGGAAAGGGAAATTGGAAGAAGAAGGGGAAGGGGAAGGGAAAGGGGAAGGGGAAGGGGAAGAGAAAGGGAAAGGGGAAGGGAAAGGGGAAGGGGAAAGGGAAGGGAAAGGGGAAGGGAAAGGGAAAGGGAAAGGGAAAGGGAAAGGGAAAGGGAAAGGGAAAGGGAAAGGGAAAGGGAAAGGGAAAGGGAAAGGGAAAGGGAAAGGGAAAGGGAAAGGGAAAGGGAAAGGGAAAGGGAAAGGGAAAGGGAAAGGGAAAGGACTTACACCTCCCCCAGAACTATGATTTGTTGGTTGGTTTTTTTTTGTTTTTTCTTTTAGAAGGGCTGATTTTTGGTTTGCTCGCGGACTGATTGGTTTTTCCTTAGCTGCTCATGTTGCTAAGTTCTCCGCATTTATGCTGGACATCCGAATCTGAGAGCTGCTCTTGCTCAGAATGGAGAGTTGTGTCCCCCCGTTCACTCCGCTGCTCGCTAGAGAAGGATGACGATGCTTGAAATCCACAGCAAAATACCGGTTGACTTTCCAGCTCCTCCATTTTCTCTTTATTTCTGATTGCACCTTTAGGGAGAAACTTCAAAAGGTCATTTTTTATGTACTTAGCCGCTCGAGGACATGCTGACAAATTATCAAGACTAGAAAAAAAACAAAACAAAAACAAAAACCCACAATTTGACAGAAATATTTTTAGGACTACTATTAGATTCTTCACTTCAGCAGAATCCAAAGTGACTTCTCCATATCTGAAAGAGGTCCAGGCATGCAGTAGAGACAACAGCCTGGGTTCTGTGTCTCTTGTGACAGATAATTTAGGATCAGCCCAGAGGTGCATAGAAGACCTGTTCAACACTAACTCCAACATGGCTCTTCAGCTAGCTTCTTGGGAAAAATATTCTGTTTTCATCCATCTCCAGTATCAAATTCATAACAAGAAGTCAAAGAAATCATCAACCAAAAGGTACTAGACAGTAATGGATTAATCTGTCTACTCAAGCAGCTTGTCCCCCACCTGACATGAATGGATGTATGTCTAGAGAAAACTTTGCCTCCTGCTTTCAGATGACATCTAAACAGCTGATAGCTCTTAGCTGATACACATCCGTGACACCCTCCTTTTCCTTGAGATTTTTTTTCCCCACAGTAGATCAATCTATGGTCAGCTCAATTAAAAAATAAGCTAATAATTCTATAGTTTTTCTGCTTTCCATTCATCACTGGTTTCCTGGTGATGCTGCAAAAAGGAAGCAGGGAGTGCTAAGGGTGGTTGATCCTGTGAGAGATGCTGAGGCACCCAGCATGCCTGACATACAGTCAAGTGAACTTTACTGCTTGCCAGGAGCAAAGATCTAGGATGTCACAGAAAGATTGATCAATTAGCAGAAAACACAGACTATGATTCTTCACTTTGTTTCCATGTGGGCCCCAATGAAATAGTAAAGAAAAGCCTGGTCAAAATCAAGAGCCACGGAGACATGAGTGAAAAACAACAGATGCCCAAGAAATCTTCTTCTGCCTTGCCACTTATGGACAGAAGTGCAGGAAGTAGTCTCCACATTGTGCAGATCTATACCTGGCTTCATAGCTGGTGTCACTGTGAAGCTCTTTTCTACATAGGACATTCCTCAATGAATATAGCCTGGTGGGAAGAGATGGAATACACCTACCTAGAAGAAGGAGGAGAATCTTCACTAGCAGATTGGCTGGATTAGTGAATTGTGGTTTATGCTAATGAACTGGGGAGGTAATATCCAAAGCTGTGACATTTGAATATTCATAAGGAGCAGGTTGGATGAGTTCTCCTGTCAGAATTCTGAGGAATGCTTATGTAGCCCTCTGCAAAGGCAAGAATCCTAAGTCCAGTCACCTCAAGTTTGCCTGAACTCTTGACAGCAAATAGGAGAAGCTGGAGCTCCAGTTAGAGAGCTGTGATATTGGAGAAAACACAGAAACTTGGTGGTAAAACTTCACATGACTGGAAGACCACAATGGATGGCTCTTTTGGGAGGGCAGAAGGGGAAGAAGAAGCAGCAAAGTTTCATTTTATGTAAGCCAGAAATTTGAGTGTATGGAGACAAGTCATGGAGACCACAAAAGTTCTGCTGAATATCTTTGCATCAGGATTAGAAGAATTGCCACCGACAGGGATCTTTTGTTAGATATTTGCTACCAGCCTCACAGTCAGGATGTCAAGGCTGGAAAAACCGTACTTCAGGTGCTTAAGGAAGTCACAGGCCAATAGATCTTGGTTCTCATGGGAGACTTAAATTCCTCAGACATTTATTGGGAAAACAACACAGTGATATACAAGTTTCCTGGAGTGTATTGCTGCAGATGACAACTAGGAACAGCTCACTGCTGTTCACCTGAAAGAAGGCTGTAGCAAGGTGGAGATCAGTCTCTTCTCCCAAGTAACAAGTGATACAACAAGATTAAATGGCCTTAAGATGCACCAGGGGAGGTTTAGGTTAGACATTAGGAAAAATTTCTTCACCAGAAGCATTGTCAAGCCCAGGACAGTGATGGAGTCACCATTTCCAAAGAAATTTAAAATATGTGTTGATGTGGTGCTAAGGGACATAGTTTAGTGGTGGACTTGACAGTGCTATTGGACCCAATGATCTTAAAGTTATTTTCCAAACTAAACAATGATATGATTCTGTGGTTCTGTGACTCTAAAGAGGACCTGTGAAACTGCAGACCTGTTAGTTTTACTTCAGTCTCTGGGAAAAGAATGGAATGAGACCTCCTAGAAACTATCACAAACCAAAATGAAGCAGGTGATTGGGAAAAGCCAGCAAGAATTTATCAAAGGGGAAGCACATCAGACTAACCTGATCATCTTCCACAACAAAATAACATTTTCTGTTGATATGAGAGAGCAGTGGATGTTTGACAGTTTCCCACAGCCTTCTCCTGGGAAAGCTGACAAGCAATATATTGGTTGTATGGACTGCAAGATGGGTAGGAAACTGTCTAATAGGCTGCACTCAGAGGGTGGAAAACGATGATTTCTACTTAGGCTAGCTGCCTGTTCCTAGTGAGGTCCTCTGGAAGTCAACACTGGACCCCACACCAGTCAGCATCTTCATAAATGACCGGGATGATGAGATTGAAAACACCCTCACCAAGCTAGCTGATGACACCAGTCTGGGTGTGATGTGGACATGCCAGAAGGGAAAGCCATCTTACAGAAGAGAATGAACAAGCTAGAAGAGTGAGCTAGCAAGAGCTGTATGAAGCTGTATTGAAGACAAGGGCAAAGTTCTGCACCTGGGAAGACATAACCAGAAGTCAGTACAGCCCCTACCTCAGTTAGGGAGCATTAATCTGACTTATCATCTCTGGTAAGGGCAATGTTTTGGTTTAATAAAGACATCACACATCCTCTTTTGCTGAGACACTGTGAGATTCAGCCTAAGGTGTTAGGGAATATGGTAGATGATGAGTTACAGTGAAGGTTTAGAACAGCAGTTACTCCCACAAGGAAATGGGATGGGGATGATGCATAGGAGAGGTTAAATATTGAAGGTCTTACCTCCCCATTCAAGAAACAATAGAGAACAGCAACAACAAATCCCTAGGTAAAGGGAGAAAAAAAAACAAAAAAGAAAACAATTCAAATCTTTAAGTAAAGGCTAAAAACATAGCTGGAGTTCAACCAACCAACCCCAAAATCTTAGTGCACAGAATGGATACAAAACCGAATAACCACATAGCCTGAGAACTGTGCATACAATGTGGTTACAATGACTAGAATTTTGGTTTGAAGAGAAGCAGAATTCACTGTATAATCACCTGGAAGGAGCCCAGTCCCAATTCAAACACTAGTCTCTCCCTCTTACTGACATTTTCAGGAGAAAAAGCAAACACCGTGTAGTGAATTCCAAACAAGGGGATAAGCAGCAGTGTAGAGCGAGCCAGCCTCCTGTTACAACAGAGTGAAAGAACTTTAATGCAGCCTTGTAATAAACAACTTGTCCTCTAATTAAAGAAGAAAAAAACACAGAAAATATTTTGTTGCCTGCCTTTGGGGAAATTTACACACCGTATAATTACACAAACAAGGATGCAACGTGCCCCATTTGCTCCCAAGCAGTGATTTCACACACACTGTAGTTTGCTCCCACTTCTTCACATTGCTACAATAATAGCACATCAGTAATGCTTAATACTCTGTATTGGTATTTTAATTTGCATTATTATAAGCAGGGATTCTTTTCTACCATGCCAGACACGAGGAGGGTAATCTTGCTAAGGGATTCAGACTGCTACCATAACACAATAATAAACCCCTTCACCCATCTGCTTAAATCCCAGTGGAGTGTTTGAAATCCTCTTTGTGTGTGTGTGTGTGAATTTATTTCTACACAGCAAAACCAGCATTCCAAACCAGCAATTGGGGGGAAAAAAACCAAAACCCAAACCCAAACCCAAAACCAAACCAAAACAAACAAAACAAAACAAAACAACACAACACACACAAAACCCCACAAAAACAAAACAAAACAAAACAAAAACAACCCAAAAACAAAAACAGAGCAGAACTAATTAACACCTGTGTGTTCTTAGGACTCTTCTTTAAGGTCTTGATTTTGGTCTCTTTTTTTTTTTTTTTACTGTTGGAAACATAAGTCTAATTTCATTGCATAACCAGTTTCCATTGCATCTGAATAAAGAGGTTTTAGAGGGAAATGAAACTCAGTAGGTATAAACAAAAAAACCAAGCATTTAACTGAATGTGGATGAAATTCTCCAGAAGTGAGGGTTCAGCCTAGATTTATGCATGTCAGTGTCAGTTGCTGACTGAGAAGCAAGAAAAACCCAAGAAAAAATGAACTGAAACAAGGCAAATGCTATACTTTAAACAAAGTGGCCCTGAAGTAATCTTCAGGACATTATCAAAGGGGAAAACTCATGATTTATTTCCTCCAGGTAAGTTAAGGAGCTAGATGGAGTCAAGAGGAAGCTAAATAGCCATGAAGATTTTTAGAAGAGCTGCCTGTTTTTTCAAATTCAAATGCTCACTCTAGTGACATGGTGTACTACAGACATGTTGGAGTTTGCTAGGTACATGCTCAACAATAGCCCCAAAATACTATGTTGTCTTACTGAAAGTGAAGGCTTAAATCATACTTCACTGAGAACTTGAACATATGCTGCTCTACCCAATGCTAAACTTGAAATGGGATGGCACCTTATGACCCTCACTCAGACTTTGTGCACTAATGGTGATAGATATTTTATAAGCCTTGACTTGAAACTGGACTAATTACACATGATTCATTAGTCTGATGCACACCAAATCTCAGATCTTGATGAAAGACCCACAAACCAGTTCTTGTGGATTATCAAGTTAGACATTAACCCAGAGCTTTTTCACAAGAGAGGAACAACCTTGGAAGAGGGTGATGAAAAGCATACACAGCCTCCAAATTTGGTGATCTCAAGTAAAAAAACAAACAAAACCAAGCAACTAAACAAAACCACCCCCCAACAATACAGAAGTGATCCTCTGTAATAACCTTTCAAGGTCCCTTCTACTCCTTTCTCCATGGACATCTCATCAGGTTAAAGGAAAGAGACAGGAACATAAAAAAAAAAAAATCATGGAATAATACTATTTCCCTAAACTAAAAAGAACGTAAAGAGCATAAGTGCCTAAAAATAGCCATGGAATTAAAAATAATCCATCAAATTAAGGCTGTAAATTGGACAAAGAAGTATTGTCTCTCAAAATCTTTTACCCTTTATATTCAAAATTAATGACAACAGCAGCAGGATAAATGTTAGTTTGATTAAAAAGCCTGTGAAGAATCACCTATTAGTATGCTCTGTCTTGGTCTAGTCACAGGAGGCTAATTTGGGGAAAGATGCAGAGGAAGACCTTTTCTATTTTTTGCTTGCTGGTATTAATTATATCTGATTAATCACACAGTTTGTAGGCTAGTGAAACATCTTGTCATCATACTATCTGAGGTGCTGCCTTCGATTTTGTCATAAAAGTCAGGATGAAAATACATGAAATGCAAGAAATAGCACATTTTGAAGTTTATAGATTGCTAAGATCTATAAAGAGGAAAATAAGACTTTTATGACCAGAAAAAAAATACTTGAGAGATAATGATGACGGTGTGGATGATGATGAATTGTGTTTTTCAAGAACAGCAGGAAGAAAGAAGACTTAAAGCAGGACCTGTGAGACAAGGAAGTTGTGGTGTAATGGTGAAATGAAGATGTTAAAGGGTGCAGCAAAATTCTCAGAAGTGTAACAGCCAAAGATATTCATCCTCTTTTCTTCCCACACTCCTTCAGACAAGCAAGGCACTTAGGGGACAAATCCATAAGTTTTGAGGACAATAATCACTCAGTTGGGATAAATTTGCTATTCAGAAGAGACATTTCTCCAAAAAGTCTAGCAAAAGCCTTGATTACATTTCAACAGGTGGAGGAATTTCTTAAGGTTACTTTCAAAAAATTAAAGCAAGCTGTACTCAAGTTTTAATGGAGGCTAACATTCTACTTTTCAGATGTCATTTCCCTTAAAATTAGTTCAAACAGAAGATTTTCTCCAAGAGCATGGCTATGAATATGGCCTTTCCATAAAGTGTTAGCATAAAAAGACACAAATAATGGTGTCCTCTATCTTACCTCACTCTTCTTTTGAATTATGGAGAGAGATCTTTTCAGTAAAAGGATGAGAAAGTAAAAAGGTTGTCTGACTTTGACCTGAAGGAACCATATTGTTATTTTCCCATCACACATTCTCACTTACTAAGGAGGCTGCTGAAGTGTCTGTGGATATTACACAGGACATAACTGGGCATAAATTGGAAATGAAAATACATAACACGTTGCATTGTCAAGTAGAATTTCCACTGATTTCTACTGAATGGTCCAGTGTGTTCCTACTCTGGATTTTAAAACAGGTTTCTAGGAGACAAATTAATGTGTGATCTATGCAAACACAGCAACCGTACATCAGATGAAAAAAATAAATAAATGATGCTTTAAATGCTTTCTTTCTGGGTAGCAAACATAACAAAATATGCAGCTATAAGTTACACAACAACTCTTTTTCTTTTTCTTTTTCTTTTTCTTTTTCTTTTTCTTTTTCTTTTTCTTTTTCTTTTTCTTTTTCTTTTTCTTTTTCTTTTTCTTTTTCTTTTTCTTTTTCTTTTTCTTTTTCTTTTTCTTTTTCTTTTTCTTTTTTTTTCCTTAAGGGTGTTGAAGATAACTAGTAAGTATCAGTAAATCAGGAAAAAGCTGGACTGTTGGACCTGTGTGGCAGGACGACTCTGAGAGTGATCAGCACTCATGAGTTTGCTGTGAAACTCAGGGGGGGAAGTTCACCTGGAAACATATTGTATGATTTCTGAAAGGTGTATCTCGTCTAAGCAAACCCTGTGGGCTGCTTCTGCAAGTAACAAAGAGTGAGGTGCACTATAAGAAAGTGATTAATTCACCTCTCTAGACTAAATGGCATTTATTCACTTTCCTGGATGCTACACTCTCCATAGGCAAATCTTTGACAATGACTTCTACTAGACACATATTATTTCATAGTAGGTTAACCTTAGCTTTTCCTCACCCCTGGGTATGTTCAACTTCACTAAGATGTTTTACACCAGCTGAGAGTTACATTCACTCAATCTTGCTCTGCCTCTGTTGTTCTAGCAAACCTTCAGGTGAAACATTTGCTCTCAATGTGACCAGCACTCACCACTTCTCTGTACAATAAAGAGCAACTATTAACAGTTTCCATACAGACACTCCCCAAAACCATAAATAGCAGCAGCCACCATTACAAAATAAAACAAAAATAAAAAAACACCCCAACAAACCAAACCGAACCAAACCGAACCAAACCAAACCAAACCAAACCAAATCAAACCGACCTTAAAATCCTTGATTTTGGTGCATCAGCAAAAGCACAGAACAACAATTAAAAAAATAATTTAAAAAAATCTACATGCAACAAGAACCAAAGGAAATGCTTCTCCCTGGTTGCTGCCCCTCTGCTAATATCCACTCATTTACTTGCAACATGCGTCATACAAACACAGTAATGTCACAGGGTTGCGTACACTTACAGGGTAATGGTTGATAGTTCTGACATCTTGCAAGAGTGCTGGTTAGCCCTCTTAGGCTTACAGTAGCATTTCTGAACGCAGCTGCTAAATATGACAAGATTAGCAATTTTTTCAGCATATTGTGTACAGGCCAAGGTAGGTCACTTTCAACACATTTTCATGAGGCACTTCACAAAGATGGAAAGCAGACAACGACAGACCGAAATCACGGCACAAGCCAGCTGCCTGGCTGAAGCAGAAAAGTCAGCAGAGAGAATTGAAGTGAGCTGGCTGCCACTGGCAAAACTGGGATGTGCTGGTTGACAGACAAACCCAAGGTGGCAGGCAGGCAGGCAGGCAGCGTCACACACCCGAAACACACAGGACCTTTGCAGTCTGCTTTTGGACAGAGGGTAACAGAACAAGGGATTCAATGAAGGTTGACTGCACGCTTGCGGAGAACAATTAGGTAGGGACAGAAACTCGTAGGATGGAGATTAATCGCAGATGAAGTTGTATTGTATGCTCCTCTTTTTCATGTGTAACTGCCCAGGGTAGTGTGGATCCCTTCTTTTTAGTGAAGAGACCTAAGGACACCAAAGCACCTTTTCCACTCAGGTTCCTTCATGCATGAGGAGGGGAGTTCAGTATGGAAACTCCAGAGGTACTGCTTAATTTTTGTTACACGACAGGTGTGGTCATAAAAGCACCAGACACATATGTCAGGGACCAGGGCCAGGACCTCTAAATGTTGTATTCTGCTATGGAGAATGGGATATTTACATTTACAATTAGCCAGAGAGAGGCTAATTTAAATCAGCTTACAAGAAGGGTGATCTCAAACAACATGGGAAGGTACTTTGAGGGATCCTGTAAGAGATACTGAGCCACTACAATGGGCTGAAAAAGATGAGAATTGAAAATAGTAATTTCTGTTTGATTTTGAAAGGGGTATTTTTTCTTTTAGTTTATTTGTGATATGTGGTTATTTTGGTGGGAACCCCTTCAGGGAAGGACAGTTACCTATAGGAGAGCTATCTAACAGCACACCCATGGTCCCTTGAAAATCTTGAGAGAGACTAAGTAATTGAGAGAGAAATCCAAACTTATTGGTCATGGTATATCTGACCTACTTCATGTGTCTATTTTAGGATGTCATAAACAGCACACCAAACACCACTGACTATGCTAACTAAATCTCCTATAAAAGGCAATATGATGATTTTTTGAAGCAACTGCCTACAAGACAAAACTCTATTCCAACAAATCACTCTGTTTCTAAGGCTCTGCTAACGTGCACAGTCTAAGATTTGTCTTCACCTGAGTGTAGATGGAAGACACAGTTTATAAGCTGAACAGTAAAACAGAATAAATTGAAAACAGATTAAATTTCTCCCTACTGTTAATTCCTTTAAACCAATCCCATTTGCTAGACCTTTGTTTCATTTTGTTTCCTTTTGAGTAATCAAAACCTGACAGCTGTGTTGTTATTAAAGGTTATAACATAAGAAGGGGAAAGAATGCAGTATTGTGTAGTGCACACATACAGCAAGCAGAAATAGTAATCACATTTCAAATTGCAAAACAAATCTCATTTCTTGGATGATGTTAAGGAAGTAAACATCAGTGACTGTTCCTTTTATCGTATCAATTCTCTGATAAGGTTTTGCCCTGCCTCTGTTTTAGCTAAGACTGATTAAAAAGGAGGAGGGAAGTTTTAGAGATAATTCTTGTTTGTATTATGACTGAGTCTCTTATAAGTGATGATGAAATATTTTGAGTGCCTTGCTCATTTTGCTGATCATCTGATTTGAAACACATTTTATTGGACCAGTTTTTACCACAAGAGGGCTGTGGAGCATGTCTTGAATTCGCATTTTAAGCTACATAACCAGCAAATGAAATGCCTAAAAATCAATAATCACTTTGAAAGCCCTTAGTTGTGATGTTCTGTTCTTCAGTGACATTCTCAATGTTGCCATGGTAATCATAGAATTGTTTAGGTGGGAAGGGACCTCTAAAGGGCATCTAATCCAACTCCCCTGAAGTGAGCAGAGACATCTTCAACTAGATCAGGTTGCTCAGAGCTCAGTCCATCCTGACTTAGAATGTTTCCAGGAATGGGGCACCTGCCATATTTCCAGGCACCCCAGGCCAGTATTTAACCTCTCTTATTGTAAACAATTTCTTCCTTATATCTAGTCTAAATCTCTCTATTTTTTTTTTTAAGGTTTAAAACTATCACCATTTCCCCTATCAAAACAGACCCTGCTAAAAACATATTCTCACAGGGCCTCTTTAAATACTGAAGTGTCACCATAAAATCTTCTCTTCACCAGGCTGAACAACCCTCTTTCAGCCTGTCCTCACAGGGTTCCAGCCCTTGCACCATTTTCTGAAAAAAAGAAATTATAATAATAAAAAAAACCACCTCTCCATGTTTCCTTTATTGCTTATGCCTTGTTTTATTTGGCAGGGATTAATTCCTATTATAGGATTTCTAGTGAGTGTATTAATATGACAGCATCTGATACTTGCTGGAATTATCAAAAAGGACAGACTTCATTTGGAAAATATTAAGAATTAACTGCTGCTTCCCACCCAATGAGGGCAAATTTACACATGGGTTTGTGATAGAAAACTTTACTAGCACTTCTTAGGAAAACATTTATATTTTACTGCTGTTAGCATTTTTTCCCTACCATCTTATTTAATTTAGATAGAAACATCTCTCTAATGTTACACAACGACAAATAACTCAAAATATTTAGAATATAGAATTGAAAGAAGTTTAGTTTTGTCTTCCTTCCTTCCTTCCTTCCCTCCCTCCCTCCCTTCCTTCCTTCCTTCCCTCCCTCCTTTCCTTCCTTCCTTCCTTCTTTCCTTCCTTCCTTCCTTCCCTCCTTCCTTCCCTCCCTTCCTCCTTCCCTCCTCCCTCCCTCCCTTCTCTTCCTTCCTTCCTTCTCTTCCTTCCTTCCTTCCTTCCTTCCTTCCTTCCTTCCTTCCTTCCTTCCTTCCTTCCTTCCTTCCTTCCTTCCTTCCTTCCTTCCTTCCTTCCTTCCTTCCTTCCTTCCTTCCTTCCTTCCTTCCTTCCTTCCTTCCTCCCTCCCTTCCTCCCTCCCTTCCTTCCTTCTCTTCCTTCCTTCCTTCCTTCTCTTCCTTCCTTCCTTCCTTCCTTCTCAAACTTCCTTCCCTTCCCTTCTTAAACTTCCTTCCTCCCTTCTCTTCCTTCTCTTCCTTCCCTTCCCTTCCTAAACTTCCTCCCTTCTTACATAAACTTCCTTCCTTCTTAACAAGCTATAAACACTGGTGGAAAGAAGGGGAGAGAGAAGAGACAGAGGAGACAGGAAGCAGAAAGAAATGGAAATAAGAAAATAAAGAGCCAAATGAAAAGAAATCAATATAAATGAGTCGATGGGTGTCAAAACACTACGTGAATTAGGGCAGGGACCCTTAGATCTCCATAGGCACACACAGAATGGAATCAGTCACAACTAACCAATGTGTATCTGAGACGAATTGGGACTAAAGTGTCACCTTTAACTCACTCAGTGACAGAAAGAAGCAGGCAGCTGAGAGGCTGAGCTGACCCGTGTAACAGAGGTGCCTAAGACAAAGGGGATGCAGTGTCTAACAGAGCTGCCCTGGTCTCCCAGCCCATGGACGACGACTGGACTGCTTAGATTGAATACGAGACTTGAGACAGCTAAAGGCAAACAAGCTGAGCCTCACCGCATGTGTCCTGTGCATGGACTGCAGCTGCATCTGGGAGGAAGAGGGAGGGTGCTAGGGTGGAAGGGGAAACAAAAAGTTAAACATTCCCAGGGTTAAAGAAGTGATGCATGACGTGGCTGAATGCTTTGACGTCTGGCAGGTTAATGCAAATGAGCTAAAACATACAATTTTTTATGCAAAAGTAGTTGCAATTCAATTATATAATTTGTGGGTTTCTCAGAGGTGTTTAGGAGAAGTAAACCAAGCATGCTGGTTCAGGGGAATGAAGTTAGGCTCTATTACCAAAGCTATGTAGTCCATAATGGTCAAGAATCTGGGCTTAGGTCACTAGCAGCACACAGGGAATGACAGAGTTTGGGTTGTCTCTGAACGTACTGAAGGGGAATTCTTTGGGAAAACATAATAAAGGTAGAATTTGATTTAGAGAGCTGAAAACGGTGCCTCATTTAGAATCCTTGTACACCCTGCTCAAATAATTTTTATGCTACCTCACTACAAATAAAGTTGGCTGTTGTGTAGTAGCAGGAAAATAAATGTTGAAACAAATCAGTGAAATAATACAGCAAAAAGTTAACCAAAGTGAAAACAGAAAGATTGTATGGGAGAGAGAGAGAGAGGAAAAAATAAAAATTAAGTCATGCAATCTATTATTTCTGCTACATTCTACTTACCTACAGCTGATATTTTTATACATCCAGGGACTTCTTTTCCCTTTTCCTTGCTGCTTGTTAGCTAAGGATTGCCTGAAGCTAGACCTGTTTCCTGGCCAAAATACCAATTAATTTAAAAAAAATCCCTGGACTTTCAGATCAGAGGTTATCAGTTTGGAAAACTGAATTTCTTCTGTGAGCAAAATACAGGCTACACAATTCCACCCTGCCTTCATCCTTCTGTCAGTGACTGTGGGCTCTGATCCACTGGGTGTAAGCAGATTCCTTGACCCTCCTCTCATCCAGACAAAGAACAAGGATGAGCTCTTCTCAGGAGAGTTGCTACTGAGTTCCATATCAAACCATATTCAATGTTAACAATGCAGCTCTATGTCTATTACCTTGTTGCCCCCTGCTAGCATTACTGCCAGTGGTGAGAAACAAACCATAAAGTGAGATTGTCTGACCAGTTTTAAACACCCTGTTTAGATTGAAATAAATTGCACCAAGGAGTTGATTTTCTGGACTGGGATTAGTGTTAATTACAAGAGCCTCAAGAGAAGTTTGTCCTTCCAGGTCAAAAAACCTTCTGCACTGTGACAGTTTCATCTTTCTTGTCCCTTCTACACCTCAGGCTATGAACTCACTCAAAGCACATCCTAATAATTTTTCAGATGTAAAACTAAAACCACTGGATGCAAAGCATGCTGGCTGCTGAAGTGAGACACAAGAAATCAATGGCAAGGAGAAGCAGAGACACTGAGGTGAAATAAAATTCCTTTTGTTCTCATATGGTAGAGGTAGAAATGTCAATGGAAGCAAATAGGAAATGGAAGATCATGGCTGCTGGTTTGCATCAAGCTTTGATGTAAGTTGAAAACATGTTCCAGATCAGAGATGTCAGAAATATTCCCCATTGTGTGCAGTCTCACAACATTTACTGCATCACTAAGTAACCAATTCAAGGAAACAAAGGTGCCAAATAATTTAGGGACAAAGAAAGTTCTGAACCTATCGCTTTCAGGCTAAGGACGCATTCAAAAACACAAATGAGCAACGTGGGAGGGAAAGGAAAACCAGTCAGAATGGTCTCATTTGGACACTCTCAATTTGAGACTTCTGAAACATTCTGAATCTCCAACACATAATCTTTCTCAGGAAGTCTCTGATAAAGGACACAGCACTGCACCCAAATCTATGGGTAATTTGTGAAGATGCATGGCCCTGGGCACTGGATGTTCTCTGCCTTGCTGATCTCCATGACAACTGAAGTTTATCAATACAGATCAGAATTAGATTATTCACTTTGATGCAATGCAGAGATTTTAGGAACACATTTGAGGTCTGTGCCCTGTTTTCATTAGGAAGGCTCCTTTATTTTTTTGCTAACCAGTAAACTTGAAAGTGGGGCAAATGCTGCAATGTTGTAATTAATTTTGTTAAGTGTTTTAAGTTTCACGTTAAAGTAAGGAGGTTTATATTGTGCATATTGCTGAAGTGTTTGTGGTCCTTTGAAAAGTAATGCTGAAACAATTTAGGATAGAGACAGCATTTCAGATAGTACATGTGTAGGCAAAGATCTATACTTGCACAGGTACACAAGCACAGATGCAAACACCTACTTATAAATCACTTTGGCTTGAGCCTTCATCTGTTATCAGTGCTGTTCCATATCAGTTATGGCAATCAAAGCACAATATTTTAGGTATTGGCTTTGAAAGGCATTTAGCTCTAAAACATTCAGTTATATCCTACTGACATTTCAATGGAATTTCAGAAGAGACTGTTTAAGGTTTTGGGTTTGGTTGTGGGTTTTGTAACTAAAGCTCCTGGGAAGCAGGGCTGTTCAGGCTGTGCATTACTGCTTCTTTTTAAAAAACAAAAGATAAGGGACATTTTTGCCTAAAGAGAAAGACACTGATGAATATAACAGCATTGCTCTCTCTCTCACTAACCTGCACACCTCCTTGATCTTTCTAGAGTAGGACCATCTATTAGTGGCTTCTCTTAATGCAAATATACTCTTCCAGTTTGTCTCTTGCTCTTGCAACAGATTGGGGTGGGGGAAGTCTTTGCTGTGCTCAATTAGGACACAATCTGTGGACAAAGAGTTTTGTTCTTTAAGGCTGCCACAGAGTATGGAGTCAAAGAGAGATTTTAAGTCATCATTAGAAAATTGTTAAGCACTAAACCTAGACAGGTTTCAAAGCACTTAGCTAGCTCATCAACCACATAAATCAGGGCTGGGTCTTTCCTCTGTCTGTATATCCACTGAAACCATAAAACTGCCCATAAAAATACTTTATGGCAATGTGCACAAATAGAATTTAAGGACAAATTCACCATTCCTACTTCAAAGCAGAAAATAACAGGATTCAGCTCCCATCATGCAAGTATCACCTGTGCCGGCCATGGCACAACGGACTTGCACTCTAACCACCTTCTAAGAATTTCTAAATAGCAGAAGCAGAGAACTTTTTAACCTTACATTCATCAAAGATGAGCTTGTAACCACAAGAAATAAGTGATTTCAAAACCAGATCCTGTCAAAGCTCCAGTAAAGCATTTGTATTTCCCTGGAAATCAGTGGAATTTCCTTTAAAAATGTAGACTTGCTCTTCTGGAATATCCTTCTGGCAAGTGGCCCAGGAAATAGCAAAACCACTTTCAAGGTGGATATAGCTTTAGGTTTGATCCCATCATCACTGTAACAATGGGAAAGATGTTTATTGGTTGGAAGGAGAGTGTTTGGGTTGAAAAGCTGCATTTTACAAAGATGTGCATTCATGTCCCTCTGCTTGCCACAAGCACAGATTGAAGGGGGATTTTGAGTGGCCCTCTTTCTGCATCTTATCCTCAGCTGTTCAATGAGAACAGCAGCTCACAGGAACATTACAAACATACTAAATACTCTCTTCTGTGCTGTTTTACAATAGTTGAGACCACAATAAATCTGTAGATAGATAATCAAAGCTCAATAGGGTTTTCAGTTACTGTATCTAAGAAGAAATAAGTCCCTGTGTAATGATGTTCTTTCTTCTTGTGCTACATAGCCTACATGATCGTACATTCCTACAGAGTACACTCAGGGTTTTTTTTCCCAATTCCTACCTGGAAAGATTTGGCACGAATAATAACACCCTACCCCCAAAATAATCTGAAACAGAAACCATAACACCCCCAAAACCAACACCCAAAATAATTTGAGTTGGGAAGTAGAAATGGTAAGTATAGGAGATGTGAATGAGAACATTTTCTCCAGAGCATCAAATAAATCCATCAAGAATTAGTGTCAATTAAAATAGCAAACATCTGACTTCTTAGATATGAGCTCTAGGTCTTTGCTGAGCATGCACTGACACCAGATGGTTTACCATTGTATTTTCTTGTGGTAGAAAAGAATCAGCCCAGGAACATGAGTTCCTTTGTTTTTGTTTGTTTGCCTTTTCTTTTTTTTTCTTTTTTTTTTCTTTTTTTTTTCTTTTTTTAGTTAGTGAGCATTCCAGGACTCAATTGCTAGTAGCTGGGGTTGAGAAATCAAAGCAACCATGCTAAAGAACACACCACTCATCAAACATCTGCCATTTTCTTGTCATAAAGTGAGACTTCTGGCACAAAGAACCCGGCAACACTTCCCAATGCTGGCAGTCTGAGCACTTGCAGCAAGACAAAGCAGTAGCAGAATGAAACCACTGCATGTCCAGTGGTTTGTAGGTGAACTGCAGAGGAGTGTTGTTTACCAAAACATTTGTGTTACAACATTGCTTCTCCTGCCCTAACCCTCCAGATTGCACCATATGTAAAATCATACCTACCTATGATATATGCCATGTTTCTCCTTTCTTTCCAGCAAGATGCTGAGTGGAGGAATGACGTAGACCTGAATTAGCTAGATATATGTGGGGTGTATTTTCTTTTCATTGAGTTTTCAACATGTGATACCAAATTTATGAAGAATCTGTTAAAGCAAAAGCAGAAACAAGCTTCCCCCTCCCCAGTTATACTATTCATGATAAAGTGGAGATAAGACTAAAATGTATTTGGCCCTTGAAATGAATGAATAAGCAAAGCCTTGATGGAAATGTGTGGGCTTTTTGAATCTTAAAGGCTATTCCAGCATGCACTTGCATCATGCATACCTACTTCAGTGCTGCAGTGGCCTATGGTGCTAGATGATTTCTGTCTCTAATGACTCTTTCAGCAATGCAACAATGCTCATGAGAAGAATAGGATGGATTTAAGCTTTGTGTGGGCATTTCTATAACTATAGGGCTTTTTTTTTTCTTCTTTTTTCTTTTTTTTTTTTTTTCCTGGAGGGTGAACAAACTCTGTCTACAACTGACCAAAATTTTGACATGGCATTGGGTGGATTTCTCATGGGAAAAACAGTGAAGTGTTGCCAAATCAATTCATCATTTGGTTCCTAAAACTGCAGACAAGGAACTGAGGTATGAAAATCATTGCAAATAATGTGGACTTCATGTAACACACTGTGTGCTGAACCAGCCACAGTAGGGCTGTTAATATCATAGAATCATAAAACCATAGAAGCATTTGGGTTGGAAGGAACCTTTAAGATCATCTAGTTCTGTGGCAGTTTAGGCTGGGTGCCCCCTGCCACTGCTACATGAGATACACCTCTGGTGTCCTGGGTGCCCACCCAATAGGGGTGGACACAGGAAATGGCGTATTTCTACCCATAAATCCTGCGCCCTATAAGGCCATCTGCAGAGTCATTCTCTTCCTCTTTCTTCCCTCTGCTCCCATGGGAGATGTCCTCTCTTATCGGGTAATGCCGGGGGAGTATCCTCAAGGCCTCTTAGGCCTGTCTAGGCCTAATGCCAGGAGGAGAATGGAGGGGGGGCAGTCTCAGACCTGGCCAGCCTGAGACTTGCCTAGCAGTAGGAGGGGGGGGAAGGAAGAGCCCTGAGGGGTTGGGTAGACCCTCAGGTGGGAGGAAGGGAGGACTGGGAAGCTTTTGGGAATTCTGTGAGGGGTTCTGTATGCTTTGGGATACTCTTTGTCACTATGCTTTGTAGCTTGTAGTTCTCTGTAGCTTCACCAATTCGTTTTTCCATTTTAACTTTTTCCACCACTCTCCAATCCGTTTGCATGTGTCATTCTTTTGTCCCTTTCGGGGCAAGAGATGTTCTGGCTGGCCTCAAACCAGCACAGATTTTTTGGAGGCACGGACGGGGTTCGAACCCGTGATCTTCGGTTTACCCCTGCTTCATGGGGAGGGACACCTTCCACTAGACCAGGTAGCTCAAGGTCCTGTCCCACCTGGCCCTGAGCACTTCCAGGGATGGGGCATCCATAGCTTCCCTGGGCAACCTGTTACAGTGTCTTACCACCCTCACTGTAAGGACTTTTTTCCTAATATCCAGTCTCTTCCAGCTTAAATCCATTCCCTCTTGTCCTATCACTACAAGCCCACATAAAAAGTCCCTCCCCAGCTTTCTTGTAGGCCCCTTTCAGGTACTGGAAAGCCACTATAGTGGACTTAGAGTGGCCTTCCAGTACCTAATATGTGTTTCCAGTCCCCTAAAATGTGAGTGTACATTGGATTCATGGACTCCCGATGTGGTGCTACTTGGCTTTCAACATAGAGCATAACAGTCACCCTAAATAATCTACTACTTCTTCACCATATTGGCACACTGTGAAGCTGGAGATTGCTAAAAATCAGATAGAGATTTCTGTTTGGAACCAGTTTAAGCAAAAAACCTAACTGGAATATGCAGGTACAAATAGAAGGCATTGCAATTTGCACTATAGGATTAATTAAGTATGTCCTGTCCACGACCATGGCACATTACAATTGTTTATGCAATTCTTTCACCAGGTGAGATACCTGAAGTATGTCTGCAGTTAGTTGCACTAAGAGTAAAATTAATACCATTTTATGCTTCTCCAGCACCTGATGATCTTGGAACTTCTCACTCAGATAAAAATCTATGGCTTTTGCATCATTAGTTCTGCATTGGTTTGATGCTTAATTTGGTAGAGTAATTCAGGAGTGACACAAGGGTAACTGAAACCAGGACATGCATCAAGAAACAAAGTCATGGGTTTTGGGTTTTGTTTTTTTTTTTTTTTTTTTAATCCCTTTGGCAGTTCACTTCTTGCACTAAAAAGTAAGCAATGATTATGACAACCATTGGGAGGAAGAATGAAGCTGCTTACAGTTGTCAAAAAAAAAATAAAATGAAAAGGATCATTAAATTACAATGGACATTAAAAAAGTGGATTCTATTTCCTTTTTAATTCCTACCTCAGCTGCTTAGATATTTTTTGATGAAGCTAGCCCCCAATCATTTCAGCCATAAGGAGGAGTTTCTATGTAAAACATCAGTAAAAGAAAGATGGAGTTACTGTTCTCTCAGGATCTGACAGGTTTTGAGCTGTTCAGTCTGAAATGGGACGAGCAACATGCAGGCAGCTTTGGGTGGAGGGGGACAACAAAATGCAGGAAAAAAGGCATGAGACTGGTAATGAATGATAAAATGGAAGGTTTTAACCACTAAAGCAGACAACTCCTAGCATGTTTCCATGTTTTTGCCAGCCTAAAGGCAAAGGCTATTGCACATAATGACCATCAGGTTATTTAGAGAGCAAGTCTCATTTTTTTTTATGGCAGTTGGATTTTTTTGAAGCAAGTCTTAGCATTGCCTAGTGGCTACACTGTGTTTATGAAGCATTAGCTCCTCAGCAGTGCACTCTCGTGTGCCTTTCATAGCTCACAGCTAACTGTAGTAATGGGAATTTTGAATAATAAATGCAGAGTGGCAACAATTTATAATTAATCTTTGAACTGAAGCACATTCCCTAGGCTTTTAATGTCAAATACAGGCTTAAGTGATTCGCAGAACAATAGAATCATAGAAGGCTTTGGGTTGTGATGGACCTTTAAAGGTCATCTAGTCCAACACCCCTGGAGTCATCAGGGACATGTTCAGCTAGATCAAGTTGCTCAGAGCCCCTGACCTTGAACCATGACCACAATTTCTATAAAATGCAGCTGGAGGGAGATTTTCCTTGCAAAAAGAAAAAGGAACTGAGTGTAAACATGCATCATGCATGTAAGAAGAAAATAAATCCTGCTGAAAGTCAATATGCAAGTTTTTGTAGAGTCTTTTGTTGTACTCTTTTTGATGATGGAAGTCCAGGCAAATAGGTTATTCCAAAAAGCAGAAGGCTGATACTAGAATAAATCTCAATCACTGATGCAGATCCCAAGGGATACTACCTTCAGAAACAGGCTGAACATCCTTCTTCAGCCACAACTAATCTGTCTTACATACTAAATACAAAGTACTTAAATATAGTGTGGGATAAAGATCTGGGTAGAGATTTTAACTGAATGGAATGACACTGAATAGTTTGAAACAGCAAAATAGGACATGAAAAAATGTTTAACATGGACCACAGCCTAAATGCCACAGAGATTTCAATATGGTGACATAACCACACTATGATCTATCTTTTTCCTTTCTTATGACAGCTCTTTTTCCAGAAGATCTGTGCACAAGTATTGGGTATGTCTGGTATACATCTGCATAGGTTTATGAATTTCTTTTAGTAGTAGTAGTAGTAGTAGTAGTAGTAGTAGTAGTAGTATTTAATAATTTCTGTGTGACTTTCTTGTTGTCAAATCTGTTTGGATAAACAACACTCCACTCCATAACATGTACATAAATGCAAGATCAATTTATACACACCCATTCCAAAAGTTGCAGAACAGAAAAAAGAAATATGAAGAAATAATGGCAGCGAATGAAACAGAAAATAGGATGTCCTCTTTTGGTTTTGGTGGCTAACAATACACATAGGAAAAATACCAGTCAAACCCAGTCACCATATTGATCAAAAATGGCAAGGATGCTTTCTGATCAAGTTAAATCACTGCAGTCTATGGCATGCTTTGCTTCGTATGTGCAAGATGTGCAGCAAACACCAAACATGCACTTAGCAGGTTGTAATTGAGAAATAACTCTGCACATCCTGGGTGCTAATCACGACCTAAATTCAGGGGATTGCTTCCCAGCAGCACATCCATGGGAAGGCTTCATGCAAGCCCTAGGCAAACCATGCATCCACTTCACCTATGCACTACACTTTCTCCTCAGTTTTGATTCTGAGGTATAGCCACCTGCAGAATGAATTTAAAGCACTGCTTTTACAGGTGGAAACACCATTTTAGAGCCAACTTCAAGAGTAGTACTTTCAGCAAGTGGATGTCTGACTGCAGAGATGAAAGTGTGAAGGAGAAAATATTATTATTTCATGTAAATGTAATCAAGACAAGAAGAAGGAAGGGAAGAAATATAGGCAGCTGGAAGACACATTTCTCCCTGAAAACTGCTACTTAGATGGATAATGTGAGTGTGGCTATTTAGGCTGAAACTGATCACTGGATAATTTTTAATGAAAGTACTACAAAAGGATGCCCTGATGTATATTATTCTTATTTAAGGTTTGTACTACTTGCTTCTTTTTCACCAGGTAATTCAGTGCTGCATCAGGTAGCCTTACCTATGTTTATGAGTCTTAGAAATCACTAGAGCTCACAAAAAAATTGCCAAGCAAATGTGGGTGGTGTTCAGGCTGAAGAGCCAAGAAAACACCAAATGTGCTGCCACGTATCCCAGTTAATTAAAATTATATTTGCTTAACGTAGAATGGCTGCAGGTGTTCAAAATGGGAATGGTGACCATCTCAAATGGTCATTTTCTGTCCTCTAATGAGGTGGAAACTTATCAAAAAAAAATATGTCAGCTTAAAAAAAAATCTCAAAGTTTTAAGACTTCTAATGGAAAATTTCAGGGTGTGTTTATGAAACTTTAAGTAATTCTAGCTGTGTGGAGGAGTTGTTTGGCTTAGGTTGAAGTCATTCAAGGTTACCAGAAACATGAACACAAGCAATTTTAAGAGATCTTCCCAAATTATAATTCAGTACAGAGTTAATGAAATCTTTCCCCAAATCTCATTGCTTTCAATGAACTTTGTACCATGTGCCTGGAACGTATGAAGCACAGCAGACTGTCCCATGAGTATAATAATGTTGCTGCCTGGTCAGTTTGCTAATTTCCAGATAACTGACCTGTAATGAGCTTTGGAGTTTATTTTTCAATCCTGGTGGGTTTTTTGTTTCATTTTGGTTTGGTTTTATTTTTATTTTTATTTTTTTTTTTCCTATTGCTTCTAAGTGAAGGGGAAAGCTAACATTAGTTTTAGTGCCTTTTGGATTCAAACTAAATAAATAAATACATAAATGCACAACCAACCAAATGAATTTAATAGATCCTGTGACTCTTCATAGATCAAATTCCTGGAGTGTCTTTGATACTTCATCTTTTTTTTTTTTTCCTATGTGTATGTTAGAAATCTAAACTGATTATTGTTTGATTTGTACTTACAAGTAAATGCTGGATTCATTGCCCCCAATATCAGGTGACTGGAGTTTCTGCACAAGTATCACAATTATGCCAATAAAAAGCACAAAGTTTATCTAGGGAGGAAAAAGAAAGGAAAAAAATATGATAATGATATTTTTAATTTTTTTTCCACTTATGAGATGAGACTTTCCCAGTGACTTGCTGTCTTCAGTGCCTTATTCTTCTCCAAAATGAGAAATTTTATAGGGTCAGGAGCAATGGGATAAGTTTACAAGTGTCTTATTGCCTCTTTTCCAGGCATCAGCTAAAAGCAGAATTTCTTCAGTCCCAAGCAAGATAAGACAAATATAAGCAAAAAGGTTTCCACCTTTTTCATTATCGACTGGTGCAAAAGGAAAGATCTCAGCACATCAAAGTTGTATAGGAAAGATCTCTTTATCTACCATTCTTGAACCAAAGCATTTCTCAGTTTAGCAGCATCCAGTGGTCACAACTGAGTGTCTCCCCTTCCCTGAAAAAAGCCAAGTTGTGTAACTTTCCCTCTGCTTGACTGAATCTATCCCAAGATGAGATGAACTCTAATGCTTATGGGAGGGGTGGAGTGAGCATGTGTGTGGGGTGAGTGTTCAATGTTCTCCTTCAAGTCCTTTAGTTTCATGACATCCTGGACATCTTTTTTTGTAGAATCATGTGATTACAAATGTATCTTTAAAAACTTGGAGGTTAATAAAATGAGTTTGTTTCAACTCTTTGGCTTTAGAGCAGTGTCAGAATTCAACAGTGGAAAATTTAAGCTGGTATCTTATGCTAACTTTTACTTTAAGGATACCAAGAACTTAAGCTAGATGTGAATAACAGTTTTAGAAGAATTTTCCATCTGATCTGAAGACAACAAATGAAGAAGCCCAGTCATGGCTTACTAGCTGCTTGAATCTTTAATGCCTTCAATAAAAGGCAGGTACAACTGACTCCCCAAAGTCAAGAGAATATATCTGTAAAGCATGGAAATTCATAGACAATGTCACAAAACCCTTTCATCACAATACCCTTCAGTGTTACAGCTGAATTACCTTTACTGTGTCTGAAGGTTACTGTAATTTAGTGCTGTCCAAATACTTAAAGGGAGAAGCACCAAACCTGATGAAAACACCTACATGTAGATAGCTACCCATGAGCTGGATGTCCAAATTCCCACAGCAGTCAATGAAGACCTGCCCAATCTTGTCACTGAAGTATGGAGAGCCTATATGTGGTACCAGACATCTTTTTAGGTGCCATTAACCATATGGTCTAGGGACTCAATTTAATTTTCTAACTGGAGAAGCTCAACACCATTTCAAAAACCTCATATACTTTTGAGGCAGCAGCTGGAATCCAAAAAGGGTACTTAGAGCCTTTCAGTCACCCACACCTGGATATCCAGCATAATTTCACTAAAATCCAAGGCATCCATCAACTAAAGCAAGCTCAAATGCCTTGTGGACAACTGATTGTCTTGCACTACGTCCACAATACTATTACAAAGCTAATATTAGATAAATAAATCTCTCTATGAAAATAAATTCCTTTCAACAGACACAGCCCAGTTTTCTAGTAACTGGGATCTATTATTCATTTGGGTGCACTGGGCTGCCCCATTTGGCCTTCAACTGCAACACCAATGGAACACTATTCCCACCCCTCATGTGCTGTATCTGTCAGTCCCAGGCAAAGACTCCCTAGGTGGTAGGCTCTGACTTAAGCTGTTTGGTTTCTATGTTTAAGCAACTGAGTAACTCCTTGTCTACACAGCCTTTACTTGCAGGCAGTGCACCATTATCTATCCTGTACTAAACCTTCTTTCTAAGAATGGAATTGCTTGGCATGGTGAATGACAAATGGTGGACATTCAGACAAGCTGTCTGTTAGTCCCTCACATGTGGTGCAGCCCAGTTTGTAAAGCCATTTGAAGACATTTGCATGTTGTTTTCCCTCAGAAGTGTTAAGGAAGCACTTTCCCAGTGCTGCTTACCATGATGGATCCAACCACAGGACCCTTGATGACCCACCACAGGGCAGTGTTGTCATTCATGTCCCAGCAGCTGCAATGGTTAACGAAAAAATGGGGTGGAGAAAGAGAAGGAAAGATAAAGATAAAAGATATAACAAGCAAGTTAATAAACTTACAACAGCTTTTCAGGAGGAACAGAGTGGGAGATTGATGGCATTTCACCACAGGATTCTGCTGAAGCTCATCCCATATAGATGCACTTGGACATTCATTTGCAGAGGAAAGTCATTTCAGGACACATATACATAAGGGATTTTAGCTTTAATATAAATTTTTAATGCCAGAAAAAAACAATAATAATGAAAAAAGCCCTCATTTCCCCTGCCACACCACCTCTGCTACAGTATTTTAAGTTGCTAAGAGTTTGATTGTCAGTTAAAAAATGGTTTTTATTTGTCTCCACTTTCTTCCCTTCATGTTTCCCTGTGGAAAACAGAAAATGGCAGAAATGTGTCTACTTTGTACCTACAGTTCTGAGAAGAAGGATTTCCCTCCCACTGGGACAGCAGCCAAAAGTCCCAGCAGTGGTTGTCATGGTGCATTTGTCAGATGCCAGAAACAATTTGGAAGATCATACAGGAATAAAGCACTGCTGATCTTGAAAGCATAAAGTGACTTCCCTGTCATTTAAGTGGTAGTCTGGTAGCATCTGAGGGAGAAGTGAAAATCTTCAAACAAAACTGTATACATATGTAGGTGTGAGGAGGCAGAGTTAAAATTTTATCATCAAACTGCATGGGAGAGAAATCCCAAGGAGCTGAGTGATGTCTGGTTTAGAGATTTCACTTGACCTTATCTATGCAATGTTTTACTGCATTCCCACAAAACCAGCAATAAGGATGTGTGTGGTAGAGCTGGGGAGAGAAAATTTAGAGCTGGGATGTCAAATTTGCCAAAAAAAAAACCAAAAATCCATATGTTTGCTTCTATCCACAAAGATTAGAAAGTGAAAATCCCTCAAATCTACAGAATTGATGGATGAGATTTTCAAATGCAAAGTAACACTTCTGAATTACCTCACTGTGATGCTCAACTTAAAACACTTACAAGAGGACAAATGTTCAGAGGGCACTCCTCACCCACAGTCTGGGAATCAGGTTCTTTTCAGTTGTCAGCAACTGTATGCCAAAATACAAGCGTCTAAAATCCTCTATTATCTTTTTAAATCCTTTGTATCCATTTATGTCTGAATTTCATGATGACTTCTGAAAATTACTCAGCCTCTCTATGCACACCAAATCTGCCCTGAAAGTCTTTAATGAGTTGACCAATGCTGGAAAAATCTGGGCAAATCCTAATATCAATCCAGGTGTAAAACAGTGATTAATGTGTGGCATTTTGCCTATGCAGAAATGAGAAATTACAGGGGATGGAATGATGGAATCTGCCTGCTCTCCTTTCAGTCACCTTTAATGAATACATCTACTGCACAGGTAGTTATTCCAGACTCTGGTTGCAACAAGCAAACACTTGGAGGTTGCCGTTTATTTGGGGTTTGTGTTTGTGTTTGGTTTTGGTTTTTTCCCACACTGATGTATTTTAAATGTGTGCACTGGGGTGACATATCATCCCCTACAAATGCTTGTTCCTCTTGGACCTGTTCTTTTTCTGCTAGTTACAGCCCCCCCAAGCTCAGCTGCCAAAGTCAACCTTGTAGATGTCATCAATTAATCAGGTAAGCCTCACACAAAGGTTTTTTTCAAGGAATGTTTTGGTCCAGTTCCTGTGATATCTATAGGATGGATGTGGTAGAAGAAATACCATCTTCTCTCTCAGAGAAACATGACCAGAAGAATAAAAAATAATTCAAAAAAGCAATGCCCTGCAGGGCAGTCTGTGTAATCCCCCAACAAGCTGAACTACATAAACAGGCTCCTAATTTCTGTCAGATCCATTACTGCTGCAGAGGTCAGACACACAGGACTCTGTTTCAGGATGGATGAAGACTGTGGGCTGGGGAAGAGATGTGACTTCCATTTGAAAAGGCCAGAGTCTGATCTCTGTTACATCTCTGCTGTCTATCTGGAACAACTCCATTTAATTCAGTGGCACAGCCCTGGTTAAACAGACAGTTGGATTTATCTCCACAAAACCTGTCATTTACAGGGATGTGAATCAGGAGTGATGTCAAAGCAGCTCTGCCAGTTTCATGAGGAGCAAGCAGAAAGAAGTTCAGACTCAGAGTCTGTATTTCAATCCATGCCTCTGTGACTGTGGTTTCCCACTTCAGTAATTTCTCCAATGTTTTCAGGCTCATGCTGGCTTCTCCCCCACCCCCAGAACAATACTTGCTGCTTTGTAAAAAGCAACCACTGAGACATTCATCTAGAATATGTCTGAATGTGTTGCATGTTAAACAGCTTCTCTAACTAAAAGAAAGGAAAGGATTATTTGCGTTTTTAATTTCTTTCTTCTTTTTTTTTTTCTTCCCTTTTGTGAAACATTTCCCCTACCCATAAAATGCAAGCACTGTTCAGACTCCTAAGAGAAATTAATGCATTTAGGACCAGTGTTGTAATCACAATAATGACACAACAGGGGGTTCTGGCTTGTTTTGCATGGAAATAAATGATTCAATTTGTCTTAATGTCAAAATAGAACATTGGGTCAAAGCACTGGCATCTCCAGTAGAGGAAGGGCTTTGTGTGCTTTCCAAACAGAGCATGAAAGAACAAGGATGAAGGAAACATGACAAAACTGTGAGTCTTGTGCAAAGCTTTGGACTCAAGCATTTCTAATACAAGGTGAACTTGAAACCCAAGTCTAAGTCTCTCTGCAGCGGGAGTTGGGCACAGAATCAGAGAATGATAGGGGTTGGAAGGGATCCCCGAAGATCATCTAGTCCAATCCCCTTACTAGAGCAGGATCACCTAGAGTAAATCACTCAGGGACACATCCAGGTGGGTGTGGAATGCCTCTGGAAATGGGGACTCCACATGCTCTCTGGAGAGCCTGTTCCAGTGTTCTACCACATTCAAAGTGTAGATTTTTTTCCTTATGTTTACATGGAACCTCCTGCATTCGGTTTGTGTCCACTTTCTCTTGTCCTGTCACTGGACACCACTGAGAAGAGACTGGCCCCAACCTTCTGACTCTCACCCTTTGCATATTTACAGGCATTAAGGAGACAGTAATAACATCTTTCACTCAGATCAAGGTTTTTTAAAGAATCACTGCTGGGTTTCACCTTTTTTTTTTTTTCTGTCTCCCTCATTCCCAGCATTTTTTACAAACATTCCAATTTCAAACACATCTGTCATGAAAAAAAAACAACAGCCCAACACTGCTAAGTTCGTATTTTCAAGGTGTACATCCATGTCCATTCCTAGCAGCTGTACCTGCTGCTCTATCAGACCAGTCAAGCTACTGACTACTAAGATGTGCAGGACCATCTCTGGGAGCAGCCTTTCCTTCTGTTTTTTTGCAAAAGGATGCAGGATATTTGCAGGATTTTTCCTTAAGAAAAGGATCATTTGGTTGGAATCTACTTGCTGGAATTCTTTCTGTAATTTTTCAATTTCTTCATTTTTATGTTTTTTTTCACAGAGCAGAGAGGTTGTGGATTTCTGCCTCACCTTTACTTATCTCCCTCATTAGATTTGTGGAAAAAAAAAATCTCCAAGGGGAAGCTAAAATCCTAGTTGTCTTTGTAAATCAAAGCTCATCATCTCCTTCTGCAGAATTCACTCATCACATCAGGGGGATGTGCAGAGGTTTCTACAGTTGGGCCCATCATCTTCATCTTCCCTCATAAGCATTTGGAGAAGAGAAGACAATCACAGGAATGATTCCCCTGACAGCTCTTTTACAGTGAGATAAATCCTATCCCGGATGCCACTAATTTGCAGGAGGGAACAAAGGGCCACTGGGTCATATGCATGGTTACAAGGTGGATGCCTACATCTGGTATGAACTCACCAGTGCAACAGGGACATAAACAGCAAATTAGGGCTATTTGTGCAGCCAGACAGGGAAGTACTTTAGGACTCTGGACCTAAACTACTTGCACACAAGGATCAATGCCAGAAATGGAAGTTAGTCATGTCCTTTAATCATTACAGCTCTTTTTCATCATGCTGAATGTACCTGAAATGGTTTTCCATGCAGCTATACCTACCCAGTATCATCAAAGTGAAGTCTCAGCACTGCCCAGACAGTGACACAAATTGTTGGGGTACCTGTGGAAGAGAAGATGGTGATATCAGTAGCAGGCTAGACACATTCAGTACTCAGCAATGAGCATTTTTCTGCAACCTCTCCTCTGAGATTTTCTTTCCTAATGACACTCATGCACAAAATAGGGCAATTCACCACATTCATTCAGAACTCTAGAAACATCCACCTCTGACAGAGGCTGGGTTAGTCTTGGTGGGATGACAGAAGAAAAGCTGCTAACAGGAAAGAATGAACTTGTTTGGGGTCATTACCGCACAAAGTTGTTGTAGTGCAGCCTGTTGCATGAGAAGTAAAGGAGTTTGTACAGAGCAAAAGCAGTGCCAGCAGCTTCCCTATCTAGAGTTACTGTAATTGTGCAATCATTGCAGACTGGCAGATGTTGAGCTGTAATGGCATCGTTGTGTTCTTTGTATTCTTCTGTGGTTTTGTTGTAAATGATTAGCATATATTGTATTTTCCCTGTTGTTGTGTAAATAACTGATTTTGCTTTACTTAGTCAACCAAAACAAATCAGTAGAGGAGAGCTTTCCTTTACTCCCATGATTATTTCATCTTCATTCTTTAACAAAAATAACCCAAAGCCCCAAACCAGAATATGCAGAATAAGAATTTCATTTCAATTTCAGACATTTTTTTTTTCACTCTTTAAGTAATGCATGTAAAATAAAAAACTAAATCTACTAAGAAACCTGGATTTATTTCCCTTTCTAACACCAAAAATGTAGGGTTTTGGCAGAAAATATTGAAAATAAAATAATGTAGTCCTGCAAAACCGCTCTTGGTAATTTGGAACTGTATTTTATGGCAAATAAAATCTTTGCCTAGGAAACTGCCTACAGCTCTTCAGGCACCACTGGAAACATAAAGTGCTAAAAAGCAAACAAAACAAAGTCCTTGATAACAGCAGCTTGCAGCAGTGAACAGGACTCTCAGAAGTTGACAGGAGTAATTATTTTTCATACATTTTGCAAGGCTGTGTTGATGTCACATTAATTAGTCATTCAACTGAATCCCCTTAAATGAGTCTCTGTCAAATTTCATATTCCCACTATTAGAAATAAAAACATCCCTGTTAGACCTCAATGACATCTGAGGCCCTCCCTCCCCCTTTTGAAAAAGCACACGGAGACATTTGAGAGTAAAATGAAATAAATAAATAAAGTTGATAAAATGACAGGTCTTGGAGGGGAAGAAATCAGGCAGATTTAATTTGAATTGAAATCTGCTTTCCTTAAGTGGGAACACCTAAGAAACACTGAGATCTTTGTGCACTGAACAGATGCACAAGAATAAAACTAATGCTTAAATCTCCAACAGGAATCTGACATGCTGCCTAGTTTACACTAACTTGCACCATACCAAGTCTGATGGTATGGATAGCATTCCAAGTCTGAGACATGGGCAAGGAGGCACAATCAGACTGTTTCATAAAAACAGAGTTTTAAAGCCACATTTCAGACCAGCTTGGAGTTTTGAACCATCTGCTATATGAATATACATATACTCACACTACTTTTCTTTGCATGTAAAAGATATTTACATATATCTATATCTATATCTGTATCTATATCATCTCTATCATCTATATCTATATCATCTATATCTATATCTATATCTATCATCCATACCTATATCATCTCTATCTCCACCTCCATCTCCATCTCTCTATCTTTATCTCTATCTCTATCTCTATCTCTATCTCTATCTCTATCTCTATCTCTATCTCTATCTCTATCTCTATCTCTATCTCTATCTCTATCTCTATCTATCTCTATCTCTATCTCTATCTCTATCTCTATCTCTATCTCATCTCCATCTCCATCTCCATCTTCATCTCCATCTCTATCTCTATCTCTATCTCTATCTCTATCTCTATCTCTATCTCTATCTCTATCTCTATCTCTATCATCTCTCTCTCTCTATCCCCATCTCTATCTCTATCTCTATCTCTGTCTCTATCTCTATCTCTATCTCTATCTCTCTCTCCATCTCTCTCTCTCTCTCTCTCCATCTCTCTCTCTCTATCTCTATCTCTGTCTTCACCATCCTCTTTTCAGCTTCTGCCTAACATTAGAAAACAGACAAGCCCCAAAGAGGAAGAGAGCTACTCCTGACGACTGTGTCTCTGCCCTGAGTAAGGAGCAGGCATTAGCAGAGATCCCAGGGAGAGAGCAGCTCAACCAGAGAAGTCAGCAGTATATTGCATATTTAAGAGGAAAAAAAGTCTGGATCAACACAGCCACAGGTAGTTCTCATCAATCAAATGAAGACGCTGGTGTGCCCAGTACGTTTTAAGAAACAGAAAACCATCCAGATGCTGAAAAATGCTGAGCTGCAAAATAAGGAAAATGCTTATTGCTGCTTCAATGCAACTCCCTCCCTGTCAGCTCTGAGCTGAGAGGCTGGTTTCGCCCTACATCCAGAGTCTGAATGTGCTTTGGATTTTGCAGTGTGCCAATTGCTCCTACCTAGTCAGGGGAAGTGCTATTCAAGTTGAAGTATGCAGGAGCTGAGAAAATATTGTATTGTAAAAATGAACAAACAAACACCAATAAACCAACCAAACAAGCCAAAAAAAACCCCACCAAAACCATCCACATTGGGAGATATTCTTAGTGTTATTAATGGATATTAATGACAGTAAACAGATCTTATCTATGGTATTCAACTCACAACCAAACATTGGGAAGTTTCGTTACAGAATCAATCCATCCAGGTAGCTCTTTCATTACAGAGACTGAATACCATCCTCCCTACCATCTCCCCAAACTATTCATAACCTATGTTGCAATATCCTCACATTCAGACCAACCTACAGATACAAAATTTCTGCCTACCTCCAATTTATGTTTAGACTGAAGAGATTTACACAATGCTTTCGTTCACAATTGCCACAATTTCTTGTATATAAACCTCAAGGTCTCTCTGAAAACAGTCTTACATCTCAGCTATATGCAATTGTACATCTATGGCCAGCACAAGAGGAACTACAAATATCCTTTTTCAGTAGATGTCTTTTTCTAATAGCCTTTATATACCATAAATTATTTCCAGTCTCTTGTTCTCTGCTTTCTTCTCTGCACCTTTTCTCCTAATATAGGAGGACTTTGATGGGAGATGAGAATTTTTGTGCATGTACAGCTGACTTAAGAGGAAAAAAAAAAAAAACAAAACTAGCTGTGGATTATTTGAAGGTGCAGATTAAATCAGGATTTTTTTTTTCAAATAATAGTTTAAGGCATTCCACATAAATATACAGGATTATTGATAGATTAGTTCAGAAATATGCTTAAGTTAAAAAAAAATAAATAAAAATTGAGCTTAACTTTAAAATCATTTGAAGTTTGGGGTTGGAAGTGACCTTTTTAAAGGTCACCTAGTCCAACCTCCTATGTGGTTTCTTAGGGTTCATTTGAAATTGATGAGCTGTTCTGCTTTCACCATCTGACTTCAGCACAAAAGCATCAGCAAACAAATGCTTGAATTAACATGCTGCAGGAAGCAATTAATCAACAGAAGGCCAGTCTGAAAAACAACCACAGTGGCTATCATCATATTGTTGGCCTTCTTGAAACAAATCTTGTTTCTTCTCCTGGCAAGTTTGCATTTCTCCCTCGAGTATGGTGAGCGTACATGGATAAGCTTTCAATACATTTTCAGTTTGGCTGCTCTCTGGATGGAAAGCACAAATGAAGTCTTACAAAATGGAGCAGGAAGAGGTAAAAAAAAAAGCCCAACATGGTTTGGTCTGCAATGGTCCTTCTAAATGGGTCTGGCCAGCCTCATCTAGTGTGGGGTGTCCCTGCCCATGGCAGGGGGGTTGGAACTAGATGATCCTTGTCGTCACTTCCAAGCCTGACTGATTCTATGATTCTATAAACAAAGGCTGAAACTTTACTTTGAAAGCATAAGTGGAAATATTAGATGGTTCATGGAAACATCTTGTGCACTAAGATGAGTTTTTTTAGACAAGAAATGTCACATACCCCAGCCAATAATAGTGTACCAGTAGAAATACCTCCTTTCTGGGAAAAAAGTTTCTACCAATAAAGTGAAAAGGTACAATCCCTCAATAAAAAGCCAGAAGTAGTTGGACATGACACAGTAGTGAAAAAACACCATCACTGCTTTACATTCCACCTGCAGAGAATCAAGACAAATAAAGTTATTTTCATGTTATTTCCACTTAACAGATAAAGAAAATGCTTTCAACCTCTCCAAATCTCCAAAGGAACACAGCTGGGACTCGTAGTATACATTTTAACAGTAAAGTTTTAAAAGCGTGAGAAGAATGTGAGGTGTCACTTCAAGAGCAAAGATGGAAAGGGCAGGTAGCCAATTTTACCAGTGGGAGGTGGTTGACGAGCACCTGCAGACAGCTTGGGAGTGCCTTGTGGTAGTGGGAGTTCACATTGGCAATGAACACTAATTGCTAGGTTTAAATCCCTTTCCAAGGATTAAGTGCAGAGAAGAAAGGAATCCTATTGAGAAACCTAAGGAAGGATGTGAAATGGCAGGTTGATTGTAGAAAGCCCAGAGAGTAGGTTCAGAAAGGATGCACCCTCCTGTGTGCAGTGGAGAATTGTGCTGCCATGCCATTTGCAGGTGTTGTCACTCAGAGACATGAAATGAAAAGAAGTATAAGGAAAGTAGGAAAGTAGAATGATTTACTGTGAGAAATGATTGAAGCTTTCATTTCACTGGAGGGGTGGGGGGAAAGCAGCAGACAAAAGGAAAAAAGAAAAAAAGGCAAAAGAAAAAAAAGGAAAAAACAAAGCACTTCAAAATCTTTAAGTGGAAACCAAACTCTACCATGACTACCATGTAAGAGTTGGACATACTTCTCTTTCCAGTATTGTATCCCAGTGAGACATCACTAGGACTACAGAAGTATGACTTTTCAACTCAGAGCAGTAGCAGTGTATAAACTGGAAGCTCCTGCTTGGGACAGTGGGAGGCTGACAGTTTTGACTGGTTACAAGTTGTGCTTCAACCTTTGGGACAAATCTACATCCAACGTATTTAAACTATTAGAATTTCAGTTTTCTTGATGGAAGCTCCATCAGTTGATTCTGGATGATGTTTTGGTCAACAGATGGCTGATTTTCACTCTTCATGTGTTTTAAAACAAAGAGGCAGATGCCATCATCTGAAGATTGGTATGAATACACTGCAGGTCTAACATGGTTTTGGCTTTATCATGGAGAAGAATTGAAAGAAAAAACTGGCTTCAGTGACAAAGAAAAGGCTGAGTAAGAAACTACACAGCTGTACTTTCCTTGTGGAAGTGACTCACAGGGAATTTAGCTCATAATTGGATGGATAAAGGAGATCTCAGTTTGGGAACTCACTGTAATTCCATCATAATTACACCCAGTGAGCTGATTTATCACATCAAATACTATCCTTAGCTGTGAAAGGAATTGGGATTTACATGTAATATATAACTAAGGGAATCTGTGAAAGAAACTGCTTTCCATCAAACCAAATGCTTCAGAGACAAACAGGGGTTCCTTTTGCATCAAAATGGTCACCTTGTTTGCACATGACTCTTGTCTGACACCCAGAACAAAGCAAGCTCTGGAGAAAAATCAGGCCTTCAGTTGAAAGAAACTGCTGTGTTTGCTCTCATCCCACCTGTCCCTATGCACATCTGGGAAAGGGAGAAACAACTAAAAATCAAAACCTGTAGGTTTGTCCTGAAGGACAGACCACGGGACCCCGATGCCATCATGAAACCATAATATCCAATTTTGCTGTGAACTGGAAGGGAAGTTTGCCACCAGTTACCTTCTCTCCCAATAACTCCTCAGCCTGTGATGCTCAACAGACTGCTGCCTGCCTTTTTGTTATTTCATGCTGAAAGAAATACAGGGAATGCCTTTGGTTTAACTTACTGTTGAGATAAAACAGTGGTTGCCATCCTGTTCAGCATAAAGAACCCCATCTTTAATGAATACAGATATTGCACGGAGGATGAAGGATACAAAGAGGTTCATGTGGATAAAATTTCGTGTGCAGTGAAGCTTCCTGGAGAGGAAAGAGCAAGGGAGAGGAAAAGAAGAGGGGGGGAAATAAATAAAATATTTTTCTTTGGTGGAAGTAGCACACTAGGACTATTTGCAGCCATGGTCAGAATATCTTGGTTCTAAGAATAGCAGCATCTGAAAGGCAGGATAGTGGATAGCACTGACCAAGAGGAGCATTTGGAGATTTTCCTCTAAAAGTGTAAAATAGACCTAGTCCAGAGCAGCTTCTGCAGTTGCAGAAAACAGACCTACAACTTTTGCCGCTGCATTTACAGTCTGTCAAAACCTGGCTACTGGAGTGTGTCAAAGCTGGGGGAACAGCTCTGTTAAAGGGTTGTCTTCCTCTTGTTCTACATCTGGTGAGCTAAAAGCTTAAACATTGTTTGGGGCAGGGGAACTCCAATTTTTTTCCTCCAGTAACTGAACAGCTCACTGTTTGTGTCCTGACTCACCTGAAACGACACAGGATGACCATGGCAGTAGTGAGGGAAACAAGAGAAGTGCTGTAGCCCACTGTGTACAGAGCCTTCACAGAAAGATAGTAGTAATCCTTGGGAGGCAAACACACACATGGTTAAGCACATCATTTGTGGTCACATCTTCTTTACCCTGTCAGTGTGCAAGCCTGGTTGTTCTCATGTCTTGCTTCCCCTGAGATCTCACTGTATATTAGAGAGTTGCTCTGTGTCTGACATGCCCCTGAGCCTGCACACTGTGAGGTTTATTTGTCCATGATCTAGCAAAGGCTGTCTATGCTTCTTTGACCACTGTGCACATAGCTGTAGAAAGGAGGTGGGTAAGGCATTCCTTAGTCAACAGGGGAAGAGTTGGGGGCTAACCTGTGCTTCTGGAAGTCACAAGGTGTATCCACTACTCATCTTCTGGGAACATTCAGTACCAGGCTAGGAAGGATTTAAATCTTCATCTGGCTTGTCACATTTTTGTGCCCATAAATACCTGATTGCTTCATTCTAATCACCATCAAATCAGAACAATACCTGAAGCTGGACAAAAAGCAGCCTTCTGTTCCCCCCTCCCCCCTAAATAATTGTTTTTAATGATAAGATTAATTCCCACCTGGTTATCTGACTCTGTTTCATTTTCATCGAAGCCACAGGCATCGTAATAATGAGGAAAAGGTTCAGACCAGCCGTCTTCAGTGCAATTTCTGCTGATGTCCCCTATGCAAAGCACAGTTGGGAATGTGACACTGCTGAAGCTAAGCCCAGGACATACCATAACACCCCCTGGTACATGACCAAAGAAAATCCCACAGTGCTACTGGGAGTACTATATCTATTGCCATCCATAGCCATTATATGACTGTGGTGAGGAAGTTCTACTATAGTGAGATAACTTTCATCCCACTCACTTAGCTTCAGGTCTAGGCTCTAACCTGAGAGTGACTTTCTGAGAAGGGTCTGTAGGAGAGCAAAGGTGGAGTAGGAATCTCTTCCCCTTCTCTCTCTTCACAGTAAATATGTTTATTTACATCTGCAGATGACCAGGTGTGGCTGTAGATGACAATTTCCAACCTGTTTCAGAGCTTCTAATGTCCTTCTCCCTATTACTCCAAGTGTTTGCATGGAGGCTCAACACTGACTCAGATAAAAACTTCTCTTTTTCTCTTTTTTTCACCCTGTTTGGCTGATCTCATATAAAGACTAGCTCCTCAATGGCTTTCTCTGAGTCAGTCAAAAGCTGTACTGAGAAGCAAGAGCTGGGGGTAGAAGAGGCACAGTGTCTCTTGACTCTCACTTTGTTACTGAGCCTGCCTGTGGTAGGATGGTCCTCATGGTGCTCTTTTTAAGCATCATTCATTGTTCTTTCCAGAGCTCAGTGACCTGGTTGAAAAACTAGAGCTGGGCTGCTGGCTGCACTTATCCCTCTCCAACACAACAGAACAGTTTCTATTTATCTATTTATCTAATAGTTTCTATCTAACTATTTAGTCTGCAGAAGAGAAGACTGAGAGGGATCTGATCAATGTCTATCAATAGCTGAGGGGTGGGTGTCAAGTGGATGAAGCCAGGCTCTTTTTGGTGGTGCACAGTGATAAGACAAGGAACAAGGGGTTCAAACTAGAATATAGAAGATTTCAGCTCACCGTGAGGAGAAACTTCTTTCCAGTGAGGGTGACAGAGCCCTGGAACAGGCTGCCCAGGGGGGTTGTGGAGTCTCCTTCTCTGGAGACTTTCCAAACCCACCTGGATGCATTCCTGTGTGGACTATCCTAAGTGATGCTGCTCTGGCAGGGGGGTTGGACCTGATGATGTCTTGAGGTCCCTTCCAACCTCTGATATACTGTGAGACTGTGATGTAAATTTCCAAGATTTTCTTTTGTTGTTTGCTTTATTTATTAATTTTCCCCCCTTTCATTAAGGCTGTGCTGCTTTGCATTCCTAGAGAAGTTTAGTCAAGCAGCTCATAACACTGGCAGGGACCTTATTTTTAGTGAATCTGTTTTCTATCCATGCAGCAGAATATATCTGTTTAATCACAGCACTCATTTGAGGACATTGCATTACTTGGCAAATGTTGGCAAATTAGCCTTGCACATTCATTCCTAGTTTTCTGTGGAAAATAACCACTGAATCATGGTGGTGAACTTTCTTTAACACCATTTAGGAATTACTGTGAAGCAGGTAGATATCATTTATAGCAACCTACTAGCTAGCTTGCAAAGCTCAATAGGAGAGGAATGCATTTTCATAATACTGCTAAAAGTAATGCACCAGAAAATGTGCCAACAGAATTAAAACTGATTAGGAAAAAAATACTTAAATGTCAAGAGGAAAAGCTTGGAGCATTCTTTTCAACAGAGTTTAAAAAAAGAGGCTCTGTTTCTTACCTACAGGAGACTGGGCTGTGCTTTCCAGCAGGTCATAATCACCTATAAGAGTGGAAATTTGGTATGAAACTGTTTTGATCGTGTTTTCTATTGGGACCCCAACAGACCTCTGTGGAAATTAGTGAATGGAATCCAATTGATTTTTATTTGTTTGGATGAGGCCCAAAGGCAATAAATACTTGATTCTGTCTATGGTTTTACTCGTGAGTTTAAATCAAAACTGAACCTATAAGATTAGAAAAAGATGCTACTGAGAGCAGTGAGCACACAGCTAGAAACACATGCAAAGAAACTAGGACCAATTTTGGTGTAAAAATGTTAAAGCCACATATGGCACCTTTAGAAATTTACATTTATAATCCATAGATATTTAAGCATTCTGCTCAGTTTTCACAGAATTCATGAAAGATTATTTCCATCCATCAGTGCTAAAAAGTAATCATGAATTGTTTTTTTTTTAGGCACAATTTTGTGGGTTTAGGTTAGATCACACTAATTTCTCCAAATTTAATAGATTTTTACTTTTTTAGCAGAATGTTACACCAAACTTATCATGCTTGTTGGCAGACAAACAATGTTTCAGTCATCTTATATTTCTCACATGCTCTGCATATAGTTTTATGAGAGCACAGGTAAAGAGGAGCAACTCAGCACAACTGCTTCTTACCTGCATGGGTTTGCCCCAAGTTGTCAACTTCCCAACCTGCAATCAGAAGAATAAAAATAATTAATTTGATTTTGATAACAGCTTACAATTTGATGTTGATAATACTTTGCTTCCCATAAGAGGGGTGGATGTAGCATAGCCCAGATAAGAACTGAAATGATTTTTTGTTTATTTTTTTAATCCCTTTTTCAAGATTATGGCTGGAAATGTTTTTTTTTTTACAGCAGATGACTGATTGCACCATACTGTTAAATCTCTGTTTATCATGTAGTTCCATCAAATTCTAGGAAGGATATGAACAAGAGATGAGATTTTTTTTTTCCTGGGTTTGTTTATTTTGTTGTTGGGTTTGGTTTTGGTTTTGGTTTTGTTGGGGTGGTTTTAGGTTTTTTTTTTTTGTGGGGGGTTGTTGTTGTTTTTAGAAGGAAGGGAGGGTTCTGAAGCAAAAAAAACCCCTCACCTATTTCCAAAATATTGTGCTAAAACCCATCCTGATTTCTGTACTAAAATTACAAAACGTTACAATGGGAAATCATAAAAGTTTGGGTTTGTATCAAAAAGTTTCATTTTCCTTTCTTTTGTCCTTCCCAAATAAAATGTTGAGATTATCTCGGACCAGCCTCTCACCTATCCTACTAAATAACCTCAATGACACCAAAATCAGACGTTCCCAAGTCAGTGGCTTTTGGCTCAAGCTGTGTTGTGGGATGCTTAAAGTGAAGCTGTTTTAAGCCACCGAGCGGTGCTGCTGCACCATAGACACAGAGGGACGTGACAAAGCTGTTGGTAAATAGCTCTGCCAGCTGCCCACCCACCAATGGAAAAAGGTTTCCAGCTTCCACTGACCACTAGGGCAGGTTAAATGTTTACATTTGATTAGTTCTGTATCCTTCTATGGGAGAAGAGAAGGGCATATATTAAAGGGAACATAACATAGAAACCCATTTTTCAGGATTTTGCTTCAAGGATTACATGACCATCCTGCTTTCACTGGGACAGAATCAGAGGCCACCCATGGTCTGCAGGCTGTTAGCAGTTGGGAGTCAGCCAAGGCAGAAGACCTCAGTTGGCTGTTGGTGTATCCCAGACCACAAATGTGACACTCAGCAAAAAGTGGGAAGTTTGTGAGGATTAGGGACCTCCTGCTTGGCTTCCTCCTGATGCTGCTTCCAGCCATCCCTGGAAACACTCAACTGATATTCTACTGCCAAGGACTTCTTTTCTGTTTATGGTGACTATCAGATACTTGCTGGGCTGAGTATAACTTTGTACACTTTATATTCACATTGGGGTTTATTACATTTTTGATGATTCGATGGTTGTTATTTTATTTATTATATTGCCATCATTAAATCCCCTTATCATTTCAACCCACAGATCTCCTCACCTTTACCCAATCCCTCTTCCCAGATGGAGAGGTGTCATTGGGTTGGTAGAGCAACTGGGATATCTTTGCCCTGGAGATGAGCTAAGTATAGGCAATGACTGAGACCTATGCTCCTCACATGTACTTAAATAACAGCACAGCCCAAGCTACGGGAAGGTGGAGCAAACAGCAGCTATTAAAGAGTGTCTTAGCACATCATTTATTAAATCAGTAATTGCTCACATTAATCAATACACTCCAGAGGAAGTTAATGTTATCCTTGACAAAGGATAGTTTATCCAGTGTATTGACAGAAAGTGTTACTCACTATTTGACCAAGCAGAACAGGTAGGTGAGAAGTAAAGCAAATCTTTCATGAGTGCTTTAATTGCCATTATTAATTAGGTGCTATTTGTAGTACTGCTACAGACCCTAGAGAAGATCCATCAGAATGCTGAATTGGCAGTTCCAAAGAATAAACAAGGAAATGAAACACAGAAAATATTGCCTGTTGCCATTTTCTACATGAAGAGGTAAAAGGTAGGGGGAAGGCGAAAAGAAAGCCAGGAGGCTTGCAGAGGTCTTCCCACAGAGCTAGAGGCAGAGTTCCAATCTTTCATGCCCTTTCTTTGCATGTTTATCAGGCTTTCTTCTTTTGGTTTTCATTTACTGAGTCCCAGAAAACACAACCTCCTCCTCACTATCCTCCAGCTGATGAGAAATTTGAAGCAAGCAATTGTTGCTTCTGATTTAAAGTGAGCAGGGCTGGCAAAGCTAAAGCCAAGCAACAGCCCTTCTGTGATCAGCCTCAGAGCTCAGTGCAGCCTTTTAGATCATCTCCTGCATGCCAAATTTGTGCTGGCTGCTTTCAGTGTCAGCTTGCAGGGCAATTGCTTTATCTCCCACAGATTTGTTTATCTGAGCACAACTTGCATTTACCCCTTTTGTTCCAGCATTTGCCCTTTATTGAAGGGGAGGGGGGGAGCAGGAGGAGTGAAAGGCTTCCAAAACCATTCCATCCTGAAATAGCTTGCCCAGAGTTTTCCTTTATTCCCATTGTTCCCATCTCAGCATTATGGGTTGAAGGATTGGATCTCACAGGTAATCCTCCAAAAGGTTGGATTTAGACAGTTTTGAGATCAATGTGCAAAGCTCACACTGTTTTGACTGTATGTTAATTCAGCCCCTTCAGCAAGAACAGAGACTGAGGCAGAGAGAGGTGATGAAGATTTGCTCCAATCACTTGTTATCCTGCTGTCCAGCTATGTGGATAATGAGCTGGTTAGGCAGAAATTCAATTTCTCCCCCCTGTTTTATACAGCACTGATTAGAAGCTTAAGATTGAATTTATAAATACAAAATAAATGAAGGAGCTCTGATGCCCAACTCCGCAGCATCCCCCATGCTGTGCCTGCTCACTCTCTTCCCTGTTGCTGCATGCTGCTCTGATGCCTCAGCAATCTGTTCAGCCGGCTGGCAAAGCTGCAGTCAGGAGAATCAGTCTACCTAGCAGCTTTTCTGGACCTTTCTGAGCTCCTCACACACATATCACTTTCACACTCTGCCCACTGCTTCTAAAGCTCTCTGCCCAATCCTGTACTGGGCACACATGATCCCCCGCCCCACACACAATGCAACCATCCCAGTTCCTTCATCAGGAGAGGTGATTCTGTCACTCTGTTCTGATGAGACCCCATCTGGAGTACTGGATTCAGCTCTGGGACCTACAGCACAAGGCCATCAACCTGATGGAGAGGGTCTAGAGGAGGCCACCAAGATGATCAGAGGGCTGGAGCACCATTCCTGTCAAGACAGGCTGAGAGAATTTGGGTTGTTTAGTCTAAAGAAGAGAAGGCTCTGGGGAAACCTTATAGCACCTTTCCAGAATGTAAAGGAGACCTACAAGAAATCTGAGGAGGGACTGTTTACAAAGGCCTGTAGCAATCGGACAAGGGTCAATGGTTTTAAATTAGAGAAGAGTAGATATAAATATTGGACATGAGGAAGAAGTTCATACATTTGAATAAGAACTGGTACTAAAGACACCCAAGGACCTGATCCTCTGGAGCAAATACATTCTGTCTAATTTACACATCTGAAGTTATGTTCCTCTGTCTTTAAAGTTCCCTTCCATAAAGGGCAAAGACACTGGCACTTCCAGAGGGTGATCTGGTTTAGGTATCTACCATAGGATGAGCTGAAGAAGCTTCTTCATCTTTATTACCCTGTGGTTTATGAAAAACATTGGGGTAAAAGCAGTGATGGAACTAATGCACCAGTCTTGTCTTCCTACATCCCATACTATTTTCAGGGCACATGGTTTCATGATATAGAGACAAGAAGACCCAGTGAATAAAACCGGGGGATCACATGAGAATATCAGTGAGGTCCCAAATGGAGAATATAAAGGCCATGGAACACAGAGCTGGCTGAGGCAGGACTGAAGTACAGCTATGATCAATAACATCTAAATTATTACTTTCTTCTCTTCCTCTTCCCTATCAAAGTCTATGAAACTAGCAGTGGACTGAGGTCACCATAGCAACTGCTAGTCATCATTTAAATGTTATGTGCATCCTTCCTATGAGGCTGGCTGTCACAGGAGCATCCATCAGAGTGCAAGACCCACACAAATACTACTGAAGGGTCTCCTGTCTCTGAAGAGGGGAGAGGTCATTTTTTAGAGAAAAGTAAATGTTTTGGGTTTTTTTTTTTCTTCAAAAAGGGAACACAGAAAATAAAAAAGGTTGTTTAATGGAGATTAGCACTTATGAAATAAGTCCCAGAGAAGAAAGCTCATTAAATCACTCCAAGTTGGTGCTTGCAAGAATGGATGTGTGACCACCACATCTAAAACCTTGCAATCAACTGAAACTCCTTTGAGTTACGGAGTCAAGACGATAAACATGAACAGAGCGAAGACAACTATGAAAGGTTGAAGCATCTGCCCTTGTTGCACCCAGAGTGATACTTCAGTGTATTACCTTTCTCTGTCCAAGTGTTCTCCAAACTACTCAGTAGCTCTCTGCACGCTCCGACACTTGCATGCTTTGCAGAGGAGCATGATTCTTTTTATTTTCCAAGGCCAAATTAGCTTTCAGATAGCATTAACAAAGGTCTTGAGCTATGTTATAGCTTTCCTCTGAGCACTGAAGGGTGTTATCTTGCAAAGGACCAAAGAGTTGATTTTTAGCTGAAATGCTCTTGCTCGCGTTTTATGTTTGAGACACACAGAAAATTTTGTCCCCATAATTTGGGGAGAAAGGCCATAAAATGTCCTTTCCCTGTAAAACAGCATCTGTGAAGCCTTAAGCACTTGATTGGAAATGTAGATACAGTCACTATTCTCTGATGGCAATATTTTCCTCCCATTTCCCTCTGCATTGCAGATAGACTTTGTGATGCTGTGACCGAGCAAGCATGCTTAATTACAGCTTGTCCTCCTCAAGCTGGAAAAGCTGAAGTAATTCAATGGCTTTACTGCCTGTGGAAAGCCTAGGGATGGAAACGAGCAGGAAAGTACTTGTTATCTAGGAAGCATTACTATCTTGGTTATTGGCATGACTTATTATTTTTATGCCTTTTCTTTCTGTCACAGTTGTTTCTAGGACTTGCTGAATGCTAAGCAACAAGAACACATGTGCAATATGCAGGCAGCTTTGATAGGTGCCCATAAAACCTTTGGCTGGTATATAGATTAAAATAAATAAAAATAAATGATTAAAAAAATCAGATACCTTTGCAAGGAACTTACTACTGAATGCTACATAGGATCTTATATAAAGTGAAGGATGACATTAAGTTATGCACAGAGCCCTAGTTGTTTCAAAGATTAATTAAGTGGCTCATTATTATTCCCATGACGAAAGTGCTCTGGGATGGGATCATGCCTGTTTTTCAGTGACTGCTCCTTGATTCTGAATGTTTTTCTTCCCTTGATTTTCATGCAGGATGTTGAAATACCCACCAGGGGTGAGATACACTTGAATAGTTATCTAGACCTTTGCATTGATCTTTTGCCTTGCCTATTTGACAGGAAAATGCAATTTCCAATTTTAATCTGCTGCAATGCCGACCTTAATTTCAGCTGGTAGCAAAGAGATCCTACTGCATCTTCTGCTTCAGTAGAAAATAAATGCAAAATCCTCCAGATACATTTGGAAGTTTCCTGATATTTAATAATCACCTTTTCTTTCTCTCTCTCTCTCTCTATATATATATAAATCAATGTAGAATCCAAAGTAATAGAAACTGTAACTTGCAAATATTTTCAACAGCTTTCACCTTGGGAAGACAACGACTTTAGCTGTCTTTTCACCCAGTTTGGGAGTTAGGTTCCATTCTGACAGTGGTATTTAGTCAGCACTTAAAGACTTTACCAGGACTGTTTCTCCAGGAATGTCACAGTCTCACAGTCTCAGAGTATATCAGAGGTTGGAAGGGACCTCCAGAGATCATCAGGTCCAACCCCCCTGCCAGAGCAGCATCACTTAGGGTAGTCTGCACAGGAATGCATCCAGGTGGCTTTGGAAAGTCTCTAGAGAAGGAGACTCTACAACCCCCCTGGGCAGCCTGTTCCAGGGCTCTGTCACCCTCACTGGAGAGAAGTTTCTCCTCATGTTGAGGTGAAATCTTCTCTGTTCTAGTTTGAACCCCTTGTTCCTTGTCTTATCACTGTGAACCACTGAAAAGAGCCTGGCCCCCTCCTCCTGACACCCACCCCTCAGATATTTATAGACATTGATCAGATCCCCTCTCAGTCTTCTCTTCTCAAGACTAAATAGCATGAGGGCTCTCAGTCTCTCTTCATAAGGGAAATGCTCAAGTCCCCTAAGCATCCTTGTGGCTCAGAAGAGCTTTCAGCGTGAGCATGTAGTATCCTTTCCCCTCTCATGAAGTCTCCTCTTGTCATCTTACTCTGATTAGGGATAATATCTGAACTCAGACAGGATAAAACAGCTACAGATTGCTTCCCAAATCCAATTAATCCTGCAGTCATAAATCCCATTGTCCACCCATGATATTGTCAGGGCAGAATATATGAGGCTTGGTGTTCTACCACAAAATACTTGAATGTCTCCCAGCATTTTTAAAGGGATCAGTAACAGATTGTTTTCAGTTGTTCTTAGAAACCATAAAGCTTGTTGGCTGAGCACTGGAGTCATGTAACTTCCAAAAGTAGCAGCAAGCCCAACACTTTGGTTCAAAAATATGTACACAGGATATAATTTTCTCTTATGGATGCATTTCTCATTCTGCTAGATTTTAATTAGGACTCCTTAATCCTGGTATCAACATAAGATGCAGTTTATGTCTTGGGTAAAAATGGTCTAGATGTTTTCTCTCTTGCATAGTATAACCCATGCTTTGTAGTAAAGCTTCTCTGGGTGCAGCAAGTTGTGTCCTAGAGTGGGCATTAGATAAACATCCTGGATTGCTGGAAGATGCAGTAAGAGCTAACCATATTTATTAGCTGGATTTGTGAATGAAAGTATTTTCTCCATGTGGAGCATATGGCAATGCTCAGAAGCTGCCTATTATCATTTATATCAGTTTTTCCTGCAAATCAGAGATCTAAAAATAAGCTCATTTCTAATCTGGCTATTTGGTTTCTTTCAAAGGTCTGTTTGAGTAATGTGGCTTTATAGGTTCCAGAATATCTCAGCTGTGCAGGGCAAAGAAAGAAAAGCACAGATCTGGCTTCTGTAGATTTCCACTGCCAGGCAATATCACCTCTGACTGGAAAAAAAAAAAAAAAGGAAAAGAAGAACAAAGCAGAGAAAATCCAGCTGAGAGTGCAGATCACTGTGTTGGGGCCATCTCTAGGTCTTGATAGGTCACACTTGAAATGCAACATCACAGCTTGACATACTTTGCCTTTTTTCCTTCTTTGCAAGGATGCCTTAGAAGGCTAAGAATGATTCTAAAATGATAGTCTCTGGAGTAAGAAGTGGAAAAGCACAGGGGAAAGCGTAATATACAACAGTATAACTTCCAAGTTACAGATTCTGGTGAAAACAGAAATTGAAGGATATCAATCAAAGAAATGAATGTTGAAGAGGAAAATAAACTAATGTTTAGAAACCCTCTAAAAGAAAGCCACTGTAAATGCTTGAACTACTAGATCAGAAGAAACTCAGGAGCAAGTATGTTGGGGTTTTTTCATGTGGAGAGATTTTGAGAAGGATCTTTTTGTCCAGTCTGCATCTGAAGTGAAATAAAAATTCTGTTGATTTTTGGAGGAGCAGAGAGGTGAAATGAAATTTTACAAGGAAGGGTCACCAGCCACACAACATGAGATTTAACATTAGACATTCTGTGTGATGTTGAGAGCAGTTCAAAAGTGACTCCTCAGTTCAGTTGCAGTAAAGGTTAGAGCAGAGTACATTTTCAAACTGAAACCAGCCACAGTTGGCATCTTTAATTAAATCCAAAGATATTTTTTCAACAAAGCAGCTCTCCAGATGATAGTTTAGTTGGTTAATTCTTATTCTGTAATCTCATTATTTATTTATTTTTTCCCCCCATATTACTGCATATGGAAATCAGTCATTCAAGTCAAGGCAGCCAAAATGACTTTCATAAAACAAACAATCCCCTCCAGTGACTCTATTCAGCTCAAGCTTAAGCATTTAAGACAGGTCAGAGGAAACATCTACATGTACCCACTGCCTTCCATGTAGTGTGCCAGAGGTCCTTGTGATCCTTTCAGATTCACACATGTAACTTTCAGTTATCCAGAGCCAAGTGAGACAACTCCTTCCCTCTCTTTTTAACACATTGTGTGGTTTGCCTGATGTTCCACAAGCAGCTGCACCTGCAGGTGCTTCAGTGCTTCACAGGACAAACTTTTTCAATGCATAATGTAGAGTTATTGCTCTACAGAGTGTTTGTAAAAATGATTTATGGCCATATAAAAATGTTGCTGTGTTAAGAATCAATAGGATATTAATTATTATTAGTGTCAGTGCCCAGCCTAGTTACACATTCTAGAAACACAGCAGCAGCCAGAGGATAGTACAGCAATCAATAAAATGTGATTAGCCATGTTTTAGCAATATTTCAGTTATCTAATCACCCCTAATTTAAGGAACCAGCAACTTTTTTTTTAATATGTTTCTTTTTCTTTAAGCCCTCATTGTGACAAATATGCTTGGCAAGTTAAAATTAGCAGCAATGCTAGTGGAAATTCACACTGATTCACCCAGAAGAGTGATCCTGGTGATAGATATTCCCACCTTGGGGTCACTGGTGCAAATCCAGCTGCATCTGCAGAGATTTCAGACTACTCCAGATTAAATGTTTAGTTGATTATCTAATGAATTATGAATCTTGGGTTTGTTCCTAATGAGCAGATGTCCAAACCCTCCTCAAACCCAGCACTACAAGAGGTAACAGCTGTCACTTTTATTAGTGATGCTATAAAGAGATAAAGAAGCAGGACACATGTTTACACTGGAGCAACTACTCTTTCCTTAGGGTCATATTGTGACCCTGCTACAGGTCAAATGTGAAGTGCAGTATGTGAAAAGGTCTAAAACTCCTGAGTTAAAAATGATCAGAATCGATTTGGCAATCAAGCTGAATGACAAGCAGTCAAGAAAAATTGATTACAAAGGCACGGAGAAGTGAAAAATAAAACCCCAAACCAAAACAAAAGCTAAAACAACAACAGCCAAACCAAATTAAACAACCAAGAAAACACACACGCTCCCAAAAAGCTAACAACATCCCCAAAACCTGAAATAGGGAGGACTATTTCCTTATCCATGCTAGAAACAAAGCCTACTGCTCACTGACCTCTTGGGTTTTCTGTTATCACGAAGCACGGATGGCTCAGTAAGTGCCACTGTACCCATTGAGTCAACTCAGAACTAATATTACAGCACTAAAGATTATGTTTAATTACACTGGCTATAATTAAAGCACATAGAATTACAGTAGTAATTATATTTTTATACCTGGTAATTTAAAGAGGGACTTATCTTTCCCAGTTCAAAAATTAGGTGCTTTGTTTAAGCGAATTGCCCTTAGCATTTAATTCATAAAGAGAGGTTTCTCCAAGGTATGATTCACCTCATGTCCCCTGGAATAATACAAATTGTCTTCTGGATGGTGATGTCTCACTTCTACAGACCAAAACAAGGCATGATGTAGCTTCTGCTTCTCTCCAGGAACCTTTAATTCCCTACCTAGACTTGCCTTCAACTCCCATCATGGGATCTCCTCACACTGATCAGCTCATGTCTACGTTTTCCATAGACATGACCATAGCCTGCTCTGAGTTTTAGTTCTTTTCTAAGATGAGCTTGAATTTTGATGATCAGTTATCCAAGACTCAATCAGAGTTTCAAGTCTCATTGATTTCAGTGGAGACCCAAGGGTGCAACCATCCACCTCAGCAATTAGAGTCGCTGATATTCTCGTGTTGTACCATCTGTGAAGGACTTTGCACACATTCCCTCCCACCCTTGCACACACACATCTACTCACTCAAACATCCTGGCTTTCTATAGCATTAGTTTAAACTACAGCCCAGCTCCAAATGACTGTAAAGTTTTCGATTTTTTTTGTTTTTTTAGTATCTGTGTGAGGTTTTACACTCCTGCTGGTCATGCAACTTTATGAAACAGAGGCAAAGGGCAAAGAGAACTTTACCATCTTCAGAGATGATAAATCTGAACAGTGCAGGACACTTGACAAAGACAATTTCACCCACACTTGCAGGTTTCCAGCATGTAATGTTGTCCCACATTCCTGGGCAACCTATAGAAGGAGAAAAAATAACATGAATACATTAATAGTGGACATCCATTCCTCTCTTTGTGCTGTTACTGCATTGTATAGTTGTTTCTCTCTTCTATCCATGAAAATGCACTTGTTTAGAGCAATAAACAGCATCATTTTCTAACAAGCTTCCTCTGCAATAAAATAATTGTCCTGCGTAGGAATAGCATTAAATATGTGGATACATGACACAATAATGACCCAGACTTTACCCTCACAGAACAAGACATTTCTTAATCTCACTTAAAGCACTCCAACATATACCTGAAACAAGTTTTTTCACTTGAGCATGAAATCTGTTGCCATTTATCCATCCTTCAGTACCTTTATGGATCACATCTTTGATTTAAATTCTATACATTTCTGTTTGCTCCAATCTTTGTCAAAGGTCCTGGCACAGTTTGGAATTCAACCCAAGGAGCACACTGGAAGCTCAGAACCAGTTTCTGCCTCATCCTACAGGCAGTATTGTGGGTATGTAAGGGGAGCTGACCTCTTTCATGTTGTTTAGCTTCTTTTAAAAGTACTGGGAATAGAAATGTTCTGTAATTTTGTGAACCATCATCTTGGTAGCTCAGAAACCTAAAAGACTTATCCAGTATGCAGAAGAATGAAGAGCAATCTCTCCACTTTCCTACTGATGTTGAAAGAAAAGCCTTAGTGATGGAATCTCAAATGGGAATCATCTTCTACCTCAGCAGGAAAGCAAACTAAATTTAAATATCTCCACTATTTATACACATTTGATGTTGAGATTGGGGATATAATCTTATCAGCTGTTAAAAGCCACAAGCTCCATGATTTTCTAAGTGGTTTTCTGTTAATGTGCTCTCTCTTTGACTGTGTGCCAACAAAAACAAGATCTTCAGTAAAAGCAGATAAAACTTCAACATGTCATGCTTTCAGTCTGACAGAAGTACAATATAACAAGGTATGAGGGATCACATTGTAAAAACAGTGTGGGTTGGATCAACTTGGGTGGTAGTAACAGATTTCCATCACTGGAGAATGAATGTTCACAGGACTGGAACTGTATTTTTTTTCCTCCCATCAGCTTCAGTGGCAGGGACTCAAGCCCTGTGTTTTCTCACAAAAATCTAAGCCAGATACTGTCAAGTGTGGTGGAAAGGGCAGTTCTGAATGATAAAGTGTTTGAAGAGTTATGTCAGCATCAAGCAACACTGTTAAGGTGTTACAAAGATGGCATATGTTGAGCAGTTGATAAATATTCTTTCAAATTAAAGGATGCACTGTCAGATTGCATGATTTAAATTAATAACCATATACAGTCCTGATTCTATCAGATAAAAATCTCTCAGCTTTTCCCAACTCACAAAAAATATAACATTGCTGCAAAAATTCTCATTAAATCATCACAGGAGCTAGAAAAGCCCTTCCTCTCCTCTCCTCTCCTCTCCTCTCCTCTCCTCTCCTCTCCTCTCCTCTCCTCTCCTCTCCTCTCCTCTCCTCTCCTCTCCTCTCCTCTCCTCTCCTCTCCTCTCCTCTCCTCTCCTCTCCTCTCCTCTCCTCTCCTCTCCTCTCCTCTCCTCTCCTCTCCTCTCCCTCCCCTCCCCTCCCCTCCCCTCCCCTCCCCTCCCCTCCCCTCCCCTCCCCTCCCCTCCCCTCCTCTCCTCTCCTCTCCTCTCCTCTCCTCTCCTCTCCTCTCCTCTCCTCTCCTCTCCCCTCCCCTCCCCCTCCCCTCCCCTCCCCTCCCCTCCCCTCCCCTCCCCTCCCCTCTCCTCCTCCCTCCCCTCTCCCTCTCCTCTCCCTCTCCTCTTCCCAAATTGCTGCCTTTGCCAGATGAGGATTTCTTTGTATGAGTGCAGTGCTCACTAGAACATTTCCAAAAGGCTCAAAGACTGCAGTTTGAAAAGTTGTGTGATGCAGTCAGCATACTGAAGATGGAAATTGAAATCACATTAGATTTTATCGTGTTTGATAGCTGATATCTGTCCACACAGTAGGAACTGTATTTACCATGTAAATCTGGAGACATATAGTAATAAGTTTATGGCTCACTGATGTATTGCACTCTGTACAGAAGTGAAGGATATGCAAACATCCATGGTAATGAGACATTTGCTTGCAAGAGGTGTTAGAGGCAATCAAAGTGGCTAATGAGATCTTCTGAGAACCACCTGCAAGCCTTGCTCGCTTCAACTCAATGCGTTTGACCTGAATAGGGAAAGCTTTCTTATTTCTTATCATTACTTCAACATCAGTTGTCTTCCAAACACTGGAATAGCAACAGAAACTGCAAACAGACACAGAAAAATGCAAGGAAACCCTCACAGTGCAGAAAAGAATTCACAGCCATGGAATAAATAAGTATTTTGTGGCAGTGTGTATTAGATTTTATTATAGCAGCTGGCTGTTTTTGTGGTAATGCCACACAGAGCTGAAAAATAGCCCCATTTAAAAAGGCATTAGAAAGGTCATTGTGCTAGGAAGCACTGATGTGCTGACACTGGAAGAGAGGGGGAGAGAAACAGAGAGTCAAGTAATTTGCCTTAGTTACTAAAAGAGGTGATCGATGGAGATTGGAAAAACATTCATTGTCAATGAGGAGGGTGCCTGATCCTGCATGGAAAGTTCATTTGAACCAACCAATTTAGAGGAGCAAAGAAAAGGATGACAAACCATTGAAATGGAAAAGGGATCAGCATGCATAGTCCCCTTACTTTTGTAAATCATGATACAGCCAGAAACTCCTGCTGGGTGAAAATCTACCCACGGAAACCAACATGACTTGAGTGTGAAACTGCACAGTGGGGTTTTTCTCTGGCACTGCTGGTATGTCTCCATTGCCATGTGATAGTGGCTAGATCTAAAGATTCTAGGCAGTCCCATGGCTGAAGTTCACCAAGTTCAAGGAGGGGACCTCACTTCAAGTCAGAACCTGATTATCTTCCACCAACATGGAATCACTATGTCACCAAGACTGTGTAAAACCTGTTTGTTTTTCTCTAGATTTGCATCCTACTTTTTCATGGTGTTTCTAATGAAATACTCTTCTTTACACTTTATTTAAATTGTCTTAACAGAATCACAAAATCACAAAATGTTAGGGGTTAGAAAGGACCTCCCAGAGATCATCTAGTTACATCCCCCTGCTAAAGCAGATACCCCTAGATCAGGTTACACAGCAATGTGTCCAGGTGGGTTTGGTAAGAATCTAGAGAAGAAGACTCCACAATGTCTCTGGGCAGCCTGTTCCAGTGCTCCAGCACCCTCAGAGTGAAGAATATTTTTCCTTGAGTTCAAGCAAAACTTCCTTTGTTCTAGTTTGTACCTGCTGCCCCTTGTCCTATCACTGAGCTGAGCCCAGCCCCATCTTCATGAGTGCCATCCTTTAGTTATTTACATGCATTGAGAAGATCCTTCTCTCAGTCTTCTCTTCACCAGGCTGAAGAGCCTCAGCTCTTTCAGCCCCTCTCAGCAGCTTTGTGCCCCTCTGTTGGACTCTCTCCACTAATTCCCTGTCTCTCCTGAACTGGGGAGCCCAGAACTGGACACAGTGCTCCAGATGTAGCCTCACCCGTGCAGAGCAGGGGAGGAGAGCTTTCCACAACATCCTCCTTTGGCTTTATCCTGTCCCTAGTGTAGCATGCCTCCTTCATATCGCTGATAACTTTTTGGCAAGAGAAGGTGCAAAAACAGATGCAGGTATTTTGGATGGCAAGGCAGATGCACTAATTCACTGCTCATTCATTCATTCATTCATTCATTCATTCCCCTCAATAAAGGGGGAAAGTCCAACCTGTTCATCTCTTAATGAAAATCATTATTTTGACATTTATCTTGCACTCAGCACATCATTCTCAAAACACATACAGGAATTTGCAGCTTTGGGATTAGTGCGCCTCTGTCAAACGCTGCTGACTATTCAGCAGTCTCAAAATGATTGGGTGAAGGAGGCGAGGGAAATAAGGAATGGCAGAACAATAGATGAAGGGATTTATGGATTCATAAGAATACAAAAGGGAATGGACAAGAATTTGCATTAAAATTGTTCACTTGGGAAATTAAAAAAAAGTCATAAATATATAAATGTAAACTTTATTTTTCATGTATGCAAAAAAAGGTTTGAGATGAAAACCCATCCCTTTGGCTTACAGCATTCAGTTTGATTTCCAATTCCTCTCTTCATTTATTAGTTTAAAATATCACCTTCAAGGTCATGTTGCCTTCAGAAGAGTAATATCAAAGGAAACATAATGCTACAAGTCAGCATATCAAACTGAATTAGGTGATGTACAATAACTTTTAAAGGGCATGCTACACTTAAAGCCTTTCAGGAAGAGGGGGAATATGAGAGAGGTGCTCTCTCTTCTTTCACAAATCTAGGTAAATACCAAAATAAATAAAGGTTTAAGCAAAGCCTGGGTATGGGGTATGGATTTTCAGAAGTAATTGACATTTCAAAGTAAAGGTGTCTTATAGGAGCTCCTGTAGATGTTTCAAGTTAGACAGCAAACTCATAAAACTGTCAGGTTCAATAGTCTCTTTTGAAAGTCCAGGTCATAAGAGAGTAGAAAGGAAACATCCACTGAAATTTCAGAGTAAGTTATAAAAGGGAGGGGGGGAAACACAAAGGGGAAAGAAAAAAAAACTCAGTACAGGAAGATATTCTCTGTTGGAAAAGAGAAAACTTGATCATGCACAAGGGAAAATAAAATTTATTCTTTTCTTAAAATGTCTTATTTACAAAGCCAGCATGAAAGACTGAGTACAAGGAGAAGCTGAGCACCGAACAATGAAAGGGCTTTTCTCCTTCCCTGTTCTGCTTCTGATAGATTTTAGAAATATTTGAACAAAGTCTGGATGTTCGTTCAGTGTATGTCATCCAGATCATCTCTTACACTAAGAATTTGTTCCTCTATCCAAATTTTGCAGCAAGATGCACCTTGCACTGCCTGTGATGTTATTGGTTCGCCTTGACTGTATAAATCAACATTATAAATGGAAATGTTTCCTTTACAGTGCAGGAAGAAAAACAGACACCTCTGGAGGGCACTTCTAAAGGGTTTGTAAGATGCATTATTCTCTGGAGATGCATATTTTCTTCCATTGATTATACAAGGCACCAAGAGGAAGTCTAATCTCAGGCTTAGACCAGATGGAATTAGAGCAGAGGAATTCCACAAGCACAGTCCAAGTGTCTGAGTTTAAAGCTGTATGTGGAGAAAAATAAGCTGTGGCCAAACTTACTGGCAGTTGGCTCACCTGAGTATTTTCCATTACCACCCTCTAAATAACTGCTGCCCCTGGTATAAAGTCAGGCAAATCTATATTATGACTGTTTAGAATCTAGTCTTTATGTGATAATAATTCCCCAAACTATGATAACATTTCTTACTGGTATATCATTGTCAGTAAATCAGGGTGGTTTAGGGGATGACATTTGCAGAGATCTCAGATATTCTACGTGCAGAACTGTTTTCCAAGACCTATTAAAAATATCAATGTACTTTATGGAAAGGAACACTGGGAAAAAAAAACAATAATTTGAGATATTTCACTTCTTATCTGCCATATTAACCATAGATTATATTTAAGCCTAAAATGGAAAGAAAGAGAATCAGTGGATTGTTTTTTTTTTTTTTTCATGGAATGGAATGGTGAGCCTTACAGCACAACAGTAGGAAAGGTGAGCTGAAGATAGCAGGTTTTAGCTCTCCAAAGATTATGTGTTTGCTTTACCTTTGCCATACATAAATTGTATATTTTAGATCTGGGAGCTAGTTGGGTTTTTTTACCAAGTTCAACAGAGAGGATTTTGTTGGGTTTGGATGTTCAAGCACTTTGGTTCACTTTCCAGCCACCATAGAAAGGAGCCACACAAATTATAAATTAGACTCCCATCCTTTCATCTCCTATTTTGATGGGGAAAATGGTAGAGGCAATACACATAATACACTGTTTGACCTCAGAGGTACAAGAATTCAACCATTAGAACTACTCTCCTGAAAGAGGGTTAAAGGTTTTTCTCTCTGTCTCGTGTGAAAACACACCTCAAAAAGAAAGGTTAACATCAAATTATTTGTTTTTTTTTCCTGGAATATTTATATATGGCAAAGATCTGCTTTTAAATGATAGGAGCTATTGTCTATAATCATAAAGGTACAAATATTTCTTCTTCCTTTAAAGCTGTATAATTCTTTACAACTACTCTAATCTCATACTTATTGCTGTTCTTGTATTGTTACCTGCCAAGAAAACCTCCAGAATCCCTTAAGTGCTGCCAACCAAGTGGCCTTAGGTGAGCTCCTTAGGGGAGTTTTAAAGGAAAACTTCAGTTTGACAAAACCTTTGGTCCTAATTGTACAGAAGAGTAAAAAGCTGATAATCTGGAAAATGGACAGGTTGGGTTTTTAAAAACTTTTTTTTATCTATAATAAAATTGTTCATTCATCTATGAGAAAGTCTCCACTTTGCTGTTTTGGAGGTGGAGAAACTCTGAAATTACTCAAAAGACTGGCAGATTTTATTCCAGCACTGCTGGAGGACAGAATGACACTTACAAGCTGCCAGAACCTGAGCCAGTGCCAAGCTCACCAGCTGTGGATAATCTGGTATCACTCAGGTCATGGGCTATGTGAGCTCATGGAGTACTGCTGGAAGCAGCCTGGCCTGGCAGCAGCTGGAACCCCTCACATCTTTGCTTGCTGGCAGTAATGAAACAACTGTCGTTGTCTTAGTCCACCACCATGCCACTCTGACTCACTTCCCTCCCTTCTAGGGAGAAGAAGAGATCATGTACTTTTCTTTATCAACTCTATCTTCTGTTATTTCTCCAAGCTGGGAGAGAGGAGGAAAGGGAAGCTATTCCACCAGTACCTAGAAGGCTTTCCATGCATCAAAGTGCTACAAATCCTCATTGTTAAGTGTCTGTGATCAGAGTTCTTTCTGGGAAGAGCACAGTGAACATATTGGCTGAACACAACAGCCAGCACAGAGTTTGAGAAGGAAGCAACACATGCACAACCTATGCATGAAAAGTGATTGACTAAGTACAGCAGGGTAAAGCAATATCAGCTGTGTCTGACTTTAGGGAATATTTTCAATTAATAGTATCAACTATAAGCCTACAATTGATTTTGGTGATGGGGGACCTGGATAGAAATAAATACATATTATATATTTGTAGGTGTGTTGCTTAGGGACATGGGTTAGTGGTGTCCTTGGCAGTGCTGGGTTAATGGTTGGCCTCAATGATCTTGCAGGTCTTTTCCATCTTAAACCATTCTGTTGATTCTATTTCTATATGTAATATATAGGGAATATTATATGTAATGTATATCTTTCCCCACATGTGTTAGTGTTCCTCACAGCAAACCATGGCTTTCAAGCAGAATCTTTCCAAGCTAAACACTTCATTGCCACTTTTGCCACCCATGGAGAGTAACGATATTTGGCCCATTAGGGGATTTAGGGACCTGTGAAGAAGATATCTGTAAAGGTCCCTAGGGTGACTAGTTGCCATAGATACAGAGCAAATAGAACATTTTATTTTTTAGTGTGCCTTTTATGATGTTCTGGAGTCTGCATCCCTTTGAGAATGGAAAGAGGATTTAGTTGCATGGAAGAAGATGAGAGGAAGATTTAGTGGTAGATCTACTGAGCCTTGAGGTTTCCTAGCAATAAATTTAAGGGTCTGAATCTGTTCTGTCATGAAAGAAAAACAAAACAACAGTAAAATAAAAAAAAAAGCAAGCCCAAACCCCACCCACAACATATTCCTTTGATTTGTTAGTTTCTAGTTAATACCACAACAGCACTGAAGTGGGATTAAAATGAGACACAAACCTCAGAACAGCCTTTGGATATGAGGTTACAATTCAATCTTAAATTGGGGTGTGGGGTAGAACAGAATTTTCAATGGGACTTAGTTAGGTAAAGCCTGAGGTCAACCATTGCATGGTCAACTACATTTCCCAGGAGTTTTTATTTGTTTCTTAAAGGATAAATGGACAAAACAGAACAGACAGACATTAAACAGCTGAAAAGATTAACTGACCTCATGTCTATATGACTGATAATTTCAGAAGGAATGTTAAATTCTTTTATACATATATTAAGTTCCCTACAAGGAGTTTGCAAATTTTGTTTATACCAGCTTTCATTGTAGCTCTGTGGGAAAGAAGATTTTCTGCTCTTTCTACAGCTGGAAAACAAAGCAAAACAAAACAAAATAAATAATGCTACAAGCTAAGCAATCTCCAGAGCATGAGTTTTAAGAGAGCTTGGAAGCAAGCTGTCCCTTCATATTCAGACTCTTGCTCTCCTCACTTTCTTGCTTTTCTATTGTTTATAAACAGAGTTATATTGGTGGAAAAGTCAGGTCTGTAGTAGAAGATAACTTATAACTGATCTTGGGCCAACTGCATTCCTGATGTGAACACAGTGACGCCAGTGTGGATACTCTTGAGAGGTATTTATTCCTTGTTTACTCCTCCATATCTTCTGAGAATGAGAAATGACTGAATTAAATAACTTAATTTCTTCCAGTGTGTATATTCCATAATCTGTCCTGGAAATTGTTCTAGTGGTGAGTCAAGCAATTCCTTATTAGAGCCCATGGGACCTTATGATTTAGTGAAGGAGGCAAGGAAATAAATGCATGGTAAAAAGCCAGTTTCCATGAAAAAAACATGTTAACACATTTCCTGTGCCTGGACATTAAGACAGAAGCTGCATTTTGTTCAAGCTTTTGGAGTAACTCAAAGAAATCTTGAAGCAAAGGTGCAATTCAAAAACAGTGCCAGAGTTTAACAAAGCCTGTCCCCTGTTTCTGTGCTGAGCTTCTCTAACTTTGCCTTCAGCATATTCATAGAGCAGAATAAATAACACTGTGCAGACAAAATACAGAGATATAGAGAAAATAGATGCAGCCCTGTCTCACAAGGGTTTGCAAGCACCTGAGAAATCTTGATCAGTAGGAAAGAAACAAAAGGAAATTATTTTACTCTTCAGTGAGTTCCCAGCTACTAGATGTCTTCCTCTCAAAAATAAAGCTGTATAAAGATATATGTCTTGATATGGACAAGTTGCAATCTGAAGTCAGTGAAAAGGTAATGTGAGAAGTATTAAGAGAGAAAAAGGGAGGTAGAGTACATGAAGAAAATGGACAAAGGAGATATCAGTACAGCATGTACATCAGTACATGCATTCTCCTCACAATGAACAGTTTACTCAAAAAAATCCCAAACCCAACCAAAAAAAAAGAATCAGAACCAAAAAAAAGGAATCAGAACCAAAAACCAAAGCCACCAAAAAAACAGCAAGCAAAAGAAAAAAACAACCAAAAAACTAAAACACCCAACCCTAAACAAAACAAAAAATACTGTCCACCTACCACCAACCAACCAAACAAACCCCCAAACCCACTAACTCCCTGTCCCCAAAAGCCAGAGTATAAAATAGTACCTCTGAATTATGGAGAAAGAGGAAATTCAGAACTGGGAAGTGAAATAGGCAGCTAAACTCTTTGAGGTTCTGAATACATCTTGAGTGGGTCTCAGTTTGCATGTTGAGAGACCTTAATTTAAATGTTTTAATATGCAAGTTGAATGTAAATCTCACTCTCCATCAACTGTACAAGGAGTCTTGGGAGACTAGCCAGCTAATTTAGCCAATAAATTCAATATCTAACATCCAGTGATGTAATTGTTCCCCAAAGAGGCCCAAACACAGAGCCCATCACAGTTCTCTGTATTGAAACAACTTGAGGATGCAGAGTGAGAGCAGCAGAATTCCATCGGGAGGACATAAGGAGCTGTTCCTGGTGCTGCCAGGGTATTTGCTCCTTTAATTTTGGTGTTGTTTAAGGGTTATCAAAACCTTAAAAGTGTGATGTGTTAGTGATCTTTTCAGAAAACAAGCTGCTGGTAACTCAAAATATAGATAGAGTTTATTATATATATAATGGGGCATATTATTTAGCCATGCATTATTATATCATCATGAGTCATCATTATAATGTATTATATTATATTACAAGGTAGGGCAGCTGAAGTTGTTATCTTCCTGTACTTGTCACTGGTGAGCCTTCACCTCAAATGCTTGGTTCATTTTTGGCCATTCACTCCAATAAGGACACTGAAGTGTTGAGGCATGTCCAAAGAAGGGCAATGAAGGTGGTGAAGGGTCTAGAGCACAAGTCTGATGAGGAGTGGCTGAGAGAACTGCAGTTGTTTAGTCTGAGGCTGAGGGGAGACCTTCTTGCTCTCTATAATCCCTGAAAGAAGATTGTAGTGAGGAGGTGGGGGTTGGTCTCCTTTGCAAAGTAACAAGTGATAAGACGATAGGAAACAGCCTCAACTTGTGCCAGGGGAGGTTTAGTTTGGATATTAGGAACAACTTGCTTCCCCAAAAGCTCTGTCAAGCTCTGGAACAAGCTGCTCAAGGCAGTGATGGAGTTACCATCATTGGAGGGATTTAAAAGACTTTTACATGTAGTGCTGAGGGCCCCTGTTCAGTGGTGGCCTTTGATTCTGGGTTAACAGTTTGATTTGATAATCCTAAAGCTATCCTAGCTGTCAAAAATATTGTATAAAAGATAGCCTCATCAACTGTTTTTCCCTTCTGTTTTTTCTTGATATGGAGGAGCCTACATGTCCACTTTAAGCAAACACAGCCAGGTAATGTGAGATAAATTTCACCTTTAAACTCCAGTCTGGTATTGCTAAAATATTCCTGTCCAACAAAATAACCTACTTCTGTGTTGGAATTCCTATGATAAAATGAAGTGGGGAGATTCAGGCTAGATGTGAGGAAGAAGTTCTTCCTCATGAGAGTGATGAGAGCCTGGAATGGGTTGTCCAGGGAGGTGGTTGAGGCCCCATCCCTGGAGGTGTTTGCAGCCAGGCTGGATGAGGCTCTGGCCAGCCTGATGTGGTGTGAGGTGTCCCTGCCCATGGCAGGGGGGTTGGAACTGGATGATCCTTGTGGTGCCTTCCAACCCTGACTGATTCTGTGATTCTGGAGCTGGGAAGCATAAGAACAGCACAGGACAAGCTCATTTTTTTTTCTGATCTAGCATGCAAAATTCTCTCTAGAATGGAGTATTTCAACACATTAAACTTTGTGACCCCCAAAATAAAACACATCAGAAGAGTTCTTCCTTGCTTCATTTGTTTTACAAAAGGGTGGAAAACTGCATGAAATTGAGAGATCTTTCCCTTTCCTTTTGTGTGTTCCTCTTATTTCACAGGAGGAATTTGAGGAACGAAATGTACATTTTCTTTTCCTCCCTTTTTGTCAGGAGCAAATTACTATGCCCAGTCTGAGTCAGCAGTGCTGGCTGGCAGCTCATGGGCAAAGCCAAGGATCTTCCTTTCCTCTTCCCCATCCTCCCTTGCCCAGAAACTGAAAAATAAAAAAAAAATCTGCAATAAATATTGGAGACCCAGTTTCTGCTTCCTTGCTCTTCCATTGATGGAAGAGGCCATAATGTTCAGTAGATACTGCAGGGATGCCTCCAATTCATAAATCTCTTTAGCATCCTACAGAGGTGATCAAGACCTGATCCACTGTAATTTCCAACAAAGGAAGGGAATAGTTTAAGTGTCTAGTGATGCAGAAACATGAACTGTGTGGAAAAATGGAAGGCTTAGCAAGGGCTCAGGGAGCTGATATTTTAGGTGTTATTACAGATGTAATTTGCTTTGCACATCTGCTTTTTAAGGTAAGTAAAACTTAATTATCTCTTTTTAGCCATCGTGAGAGGAGTACACATAGATATTTTTCTCCTGCTTAGCAAATGGAGTAGTTAATTCCTTGCTATAGGACTGTAGAAGATGATTTAAGTTACTGTTCTTCAGTTTTTATGTTGCTGAGGAAAAATCAATGTGCAAAACCTGTCAGGAGTCCAAATTATTACACTTATTCAATTGCATGTATTATTGAGTAGGCAGTTTCCTGTAATGAAGTTCTTGGCTTAAGTTTGTAAAGTATATTAAGAAGTAGTGGATGTAGCTCAGAATAAGATGAAACAAGAAATGAAATTGTACTGCTGGGCAATTTTAGTCATTGGCCATCTATGTGAGAATATCAGTGCTTGAAGTCTCAGAAGGAAAAAGGAAAACTATGGTGAAGAGCACGCTAAGAAGACATTCTTTAGTTTTTGGTCTAGTAACACTCAATCCATGACTAGAGCTTTCCCCAGTGATCTTACACTACATGCAGAGACCAAAAGAAATGATTCTATTTATACAAAATAAAGTATGTGAGAATGGTTCCTCCACCAGTCAATACACTGGTGAAAAGGAAAAAATTCTTCAGAGTGTACAGAAAATCTTCCTGTTGATGTTATCAGTGGAGTTTGTTCTAAGCACTTCTAGTTCACATCACTTTTACAGTTCTCCCTAAGTATAGGCAACCATTCCCACCAACAAAGCAAGCAGCAACTGGCAAACGTGCCTTCCAGACTGGGATTGAACAGAACAAGTGCCAACATCCATGTTTGAATAGCCCTCAGAACTTTTGTAGGACTAGATAGAAATAGGCAATCCCAGAGAACAATGTCTCTCATCTGAAAGCAGACATTTCAAATAGGTCTGGTGAGTCATCACCTTGAAAAAGCAACTGTGAAGGCAGCTTCAGGACAATAGCTGAGATAAAAATACCTATTTCCATGAGAGAAACTCCATGCTGTCTCACTACAAAGAAACCCCTGATATTGTTCTCATCATCATATCAAGTACAGAAGACTAACCATGGAAGTTCAAACAATATTATCTTCATAGCAGTCTCACAAAAGTCCAGTTATATTCCAGAAAGTAAGGTCCAACCAGTTTACTTCCTGGGCTGTGGCACTGCCAAACTTGTTAAGTCTACCTTTAATGAGAGACTGAATGAAGGACTGAATAGAAATGAAGCCAAAACGGAAGGACACTTCACGATGTTTGGTGACTGTCATTGTCACCTCATGCAACTGACAGATTGAGTGACCATAGCCTCCAGGTGTAGGGGAGTCTGGTCATGGTTCTCTGCAGCAGGTCCCAGGCTTGAGCATTGTTTCACTCACATGTTTCTCTTGGAAAAGCTTTGTGCATTCCACAAATTCAGTGTCCTGCCAGATGAAGAACAGCCAGTGTCACACTTCGTCTCTACTCTTCTTCACTTCTCCTTCTCTGTAAGGGTGACAGAGCACTGAAACAGGCTACCTGGAGAGGCTGTGGAGTCTCCTTCTCTTTGTAACTTCCAAGGCCCATCTGGACACATTCTTGTATGACCTGCCCTGAGTGATCCTCCTTTGACAGAGAGAATGGAATCAATCTCCAGAGATCCTTTCCAGCCCCTTGACCATTCTGTGATTATTGTGCCTCTATTTGCTTTTGTGCCTCTCCCCAGCACAGAGCTAGAAGGAAGAACAAGGATGCTGATTGTCATTACCAGCTATTGTGGAGTAGAGAGGGAACTGACAGGTATATTACAGAACATTCATTATACCAGGGTGATAAAATATGCCCTTAACACAGCCAAGAACCCTACTTTGAGTCCATAGTGGTAGATCCTATTATCTTCCCTGGCCATACTTTATGACTTCATTAGTAACCAAAGCCCAAACCTGAGGAGTTATAAAAGGATGAGCATTTGCATTTTGTCTTTATTAACTATTCCCCTATGTCCCTGTATCTTTTACATCCTTCTGGGCTTTTATAAGCACAAGCAGAGATCATTAATCATTGTTACCTTGTCCTTTCCTTGCCTTTGGGTAATTCAACTATAAGCAGTCCCTGTGGGGGAGTGTGTAGAGTAACCCCTTAGTTCCTCTGTTGAAAACCACCAAACTGGCCTCTGTTAGCCAGTGCTCAGAATACTTCAGAATGCTAGTAATATTTTCTTTTTCATCTGTCTCTGCAATCAATGCACAAAGATAAGCTTTTTTTTTCATTGATTAATATCCTTCAGCCAACAAAACTGCCTTTATCTGTTCTCAACACACTGTGTGGAATCATGACTGATTACCTGGAGACCTCTGTCTCCTTCCGTTGAGGTTCATAGGACCATAGAATTGTAGAATGGTTTGGGCTGGAAAGGACCTTTAGAAGTCCTCTTGTCCACCCCCCCCTGTAGTGAGTAAGGAGATCAACTAGATTAGGTTGTTCAAAGCCCTATCCAACCTGACCTTGAATATTTCCATGGATGGGACATCCATCACCTCTTTGGGCCACCTGGGTCAGTGTTTCACTACCTTATTCAGTGACTGCTATAGCTCTTTAGGTTCAGACTAAGAAATTTCATTACAGAGGTCTGTATATAACATGAGGTGGCCTTCAGTGGCCTCAATGCATGTCACAAAGGCCATCCAAGACCTGCTGCTTCTATTCCAATAAGTCTATGCCACTTCCTCTGGTGTCATAGATGCCCCAGACATGCAACATGGCACTGGATATCAGTCTTTTTACAATAAACTTTCCCCAGTGTCTGAGATTCCACTATAGTCCACAAAGTCAAAGTGTTTATTGAAGCCCTAAAAGTAATTCCAGTGATAAAATTAAGGTGTCTGTGGGCAATGATCTGTGCTTAGAAGTCTTCTGGTTTTCATTACTGATTATTGAGGGAGCCTGGGTGACTAACTTGGACTGGAAATTTAGATAGCTGCATCAGGTATTTCCACTGTAAGGATTTAATCTAGCTTCACAAAGATAGGGTGTTGGTACAATTTGAGATGATCCAGGGGGTCAAGTTGCCAGTCCAGATAGACACAGATCTTCTGTAGGCTTCATGTCTTTTATATTTGAATATTTTGATACCCAAAGGAGTCTAGAGATACTTGCTATTTATGTCCACCTCAAGCTGGTCCTAAAACCCCCAAAAGTAATTCCCTGATTCTCTTGCTCCAGGATTTTTTTTGGATGCTAACATGTAACTTACAGGCAAAATCTAGGCTTCATGTAGCATTTCTCTGCAATACAGTCTCTGCCAGTGCAGGGAGATTCAAACTCAGTCAGTGGTGTCTTAATCCATGTTCCATCACTAGAAATGAAGATCCTAGAAACCAGTCATCTGTGCCATTGATTCCAGCAAGAATCGAATTCGCTCTTTCGCTGCTGTGCTTTTCTCAGTGAGACTAACAACCTGAACAAGCAATAAAGACCCACTTTTGTCAGCAAATGCAGCAGACAGGCACAAAATATGCCATGCGAATAGGAACAAAAGAGCATTTTCACCAAATTACCATTCAAAAGGAAATCCAGTTGTCTTGACACCTGCCTCACTCATTTTTACAGGAATATAACTTGGTTTTAGGACCTTTGTGAAAACAGTTTGCAGGCAAGGGAACACTTGAATTCAGGAAAGGCTTTCATTCTAAAGAAGACTAAAGTAGCCATCAGATGAGATAAAGAGCACAAGCATACAGTTTTAAAGGAGCTGCAAAGATCTGATGAAAATCATGCTGAAATCATAGCTGGTCATTCAGTTATCATTTAGATAATGGGTTTTAAGTTTGGGGGGATTTTTTTAACATTTTTTTTCAGATGTAATACTATGAACAATAAAAAGTGAAGTGATTGTCAGTTGTCACAGCTGCCCATGACTCTGAAGATACTGACAGATCACAGCATCAAAAGGAAAATGATCACTTGTTTCATTGCATGACTTTTACTAATACTTTTTTATTTATTTTTGTTTCGTTTGTTTCTTTTTTTAGGTGCAGTGACCTTGTATGTCATTCACATAAGACTCACAATTGCAACTTGCAGCAGCACAGGATGACAGAATTGTTTTCTTTGGAAGAGAACTTTTAAGATCATCGAATCAAACTGTTAGCCCAGCACTGCCAGGTCACCACTAAACCATGTCTCTCAGCACTACACCTGCACAGCTTTTAAATCACTTCAGTGAGTGACTCCACCACTTCCCCAAGCAACCTTGGCTTGCAACCCTTTCTAGAAAGGAGTTTTTCCTAAAGTCCAACTTAAACCTCCCCTGGTGAGGCTGCTTCCTCTCTCTTGGGAAAAGAGCTTGACCTCCACCTCTCTACAACCTTCTTTCAAGTAGGTGTAGACAGGGAGAAGATCTCCCCTGCCAACAGGTAAAATCCATTCCAAAGCTACCTATTACACTTTGCATTTAAAAAATGATCATTAAAACCAACCAAAAAAAAAAACAAAACAAAACCCCAAACAACAAACCAAACAAAAAATCAGCAGCATAAGAAAAACAATAATAATTAAAAAAAGATAAAATAAAAATCCCAAGAAACTCCAAAAGTTAGTAAGCATCTGGGGTAAACCCTCACTTCCTTACAACCTCTGTATGTGCTATAAAGAAGCTGCCCCTCTTTGCTCCAGATCAGCTTCTCACTCCACATTCTATTAGCCATGTAGCAGAAGGCAAGATTGGTCTACTTGGTTCTATTTAATTCTGGACAAAAAAAGAATGAGAGGTGGTGTAGATTAAAGAACTCACTGTTCCCATAGAAACAAGGAGCTGTGTAAATAATTGATATTTTGCTTCAATGATTAAGCCAAAAAAAAAAAAAAGAAAAAGGAAAAAGAAAAAAAAAGGAAAAAGATAAAGAAAAAAAGAAAAAGGAAAAAGAAAAAAGGAAAATAAATGGGAAAAAAAAAGAAGGAAAAGTAAGGTGTGACATTTTTTCCCCTCTTTTTGGATGATGTGAAATGTAGAGAGTTGGACCAGCGGAGAGGAAATTTTAGTTTTAACATTTCATGTTTTAATTTTACTTTTTTTTTGTTTGTTTGTGAGTTGTTGGGGTTTTTTTTCACTCTAGTTAAATTTAAGTAGCAACACTTCAGAACCAGTGCTCTATCATGAAATGTTAAGATTTTTTTTTCTTTTCCAAAATTTTTAATGTTTTTTTTTATTTTTCAACCTATATTATTCAGATACTAACCTGAATCTACTTTTTTTTTTTTTTTCAACAACTAAACTGCTTGTAGAAAAATAATTGTATTCAGTCCTGCTCCTAGAAACATTTATCCAAGTCAAAATCTCACCCGCTGCCTGGACAAATTCCATCCTAGTTTTTTTTTTTTCTTTGGGTTCTTTTTGTTTGTGTGTTTGTTTGTTTTGGTCTTTTAACTCATATTCCTCAGTTATTAAAGGAGGGCTTCCTGGCAATTCTGGAGATTACAAAAAGTAGTATCTTTGGAAGAAGCAGGTAGGAATTATTACAATGAATATACTATGGAATGGGGGTAGTAGCTCATCCACCTGCTCTGCAGTTAAAGTTTTTTTCAGAGCTGTGGGCACTAACTACCTGCACTTTTCCTTCCTTTCATTTCCCATCTGAATGGAAGTCCAGCAAATGCTGAGAGGATGACTAAACTTGGATTTATTAGCAGGACTTGCAAAGGAAGCAGTCCTCTTTTAAACCATCAAAATGCTGCTGAATGAGTCGACAGGAGTTATTCCTGCTGCCCTGGGAGATAATAGAAATTTCTGCTCCATTACAGCAATTTTTTGCATCTTTCCTCTGAGTCATCTTAACTTACCGTTTGCAGGCTGATGATCACCACACCTAAGCTTTAGGTGGCTTAGAGACTCCATAGAGCTTAACTTGTCCTGCAGCTTCCCACTTGAGTGAGTGGAGAAAAAGGCCATTCCAGAGAATCCCACAAATGTCAAGAACCCATAGTAGTTTAAAAGGAATCTCTCTAAGGAAGGACCCACAGCTCTTCAGTGGAGACACAGACTTAACTTAGCCTACACAAGCAAGGTGTTAGTTATTAAGAAAGTAGTAAGTTATGAAGAAAGACAAACCACATTCCTGGAGACAAAGTATTGTATAGCAACTAGTAGGATCTGGGGTTAAGATGCTTAGAACAAAAACTAAAGTATCCCTGTCTATCATATCTGCTTTAGAAAATCCTGCATGCTGCACCCATGACCTTACACACTCCATCACAGAATCATAGAATTGTTAGGATTGGAAGGGACCTCAGGCTCATCCAGTTCCAACCCCCCTGCCATGGCCAGGGACACCTCACACTACAGCAGGTTGCTCGCAGCCACATCCAGCCTGGCCTTAAAAACCTCCAGGGATGAGACTTTCACCACCTCCATGGGCAACCTGTTCCAGGGTCTCACCACTCTCACAGTGAAGAATTTCTTCCTAACATTCAATCTAAATCTACCCATTTCTATTTTTTTTTCCATTCCCCCTAGTCCTATCCCTACCTTACACCCTAAAAAGTCCCTCCCCAGCTTTCTTGTGGGCCCTCTTCAGATACTGGAAGGCCACCAGAAGGTCTCTTCAGAGCCTTCTCTTCTCCAGACTGAACAACCCCAACTCTCTCAGTCTCTCCTCACAGGAGAGCAGCTCCAGCACTCTTATCATCCTCGTGGCCCTTCTCTGGACACCTTCCAGCACCTCCAGATCTTTCCTGTAATAGTGGCTCCAGAACTGGACTGGGGTCTCACCAGAGCAGAGTAGAGGGGGAGAACTTCTCATGGCTTAGCACTATACTGGTGCTGAAGAGAAAAGGACAGTATATTAAGGAAAGATTTTCTTGTCACTGAGACAAAGGATTACTAAAAATGTTGTGATGCCAAATGAAGAATGGAAACACATCTAGATCTGGTAGCAAAAGCTATAGGATTGGGCAAGCACAACACTGCCCTACACTGCAGCAATTTTTTTCTGCTCCCAGGACCATGATCTCAGCTCAGTTACAATGGCAAATGAATAGCCCTGCTCAACTGACATTGTAATCTGCATCTTCATATAATATCTAAGGTACAATGTGGATGAGTTGAAATTCTTGCTTGTTTCTACCATCTCTGATGCAAGATTAGCAGAAGATGCTTCCTGCAGTGTGACTTGGATAAATCCATCAGTCAAAAAAGCATCTTTGACCAATGATAGATCTATTCACTCAGATCAAAGCTACCTAAGTCAGCTCAAATGATGGAGTGGGTTCAGAGAACACCACACAAATGATCTGAAGGATAGAACACTTCTCATGTGAAGAAAGGCTGAGAAAGTTGTTAAAATCGTTCAGCCTGCAGAGAAGAAAGCTCCAGGAAGACCTAATTGTGGTCTTTCAGTACTTAAAGGGGTTTTACAAGAAAGGTAAAGACAGTCTGCAGCAGGAGAAGGGGTGATGGTTTTAAACTAAAGGAGGGAAGATTTAGCCTAGATATTTGGAAGAAATTTTTTATGACGAGGGTGGTGAAACACTGGCCCAGGATGCCCAGAGAGGTGGCAGATATCTGACCTTTGGAAACATTCCAAGTCAGGTTGGATGGGACTCTGAGCAACCTGATCTAGTAGATGACCCTGCTCACTGCAAGGGAGGTTGGACTAGATAACCTATAAAGGACCCTTCCAACCCAAACCATTTCAGGAATCTATGAAATAGGAGCCAAGTAGAAAACATTTAGGTGTAGGGACACATTCTATGCTATACCCCCTCCTAATTCTAAGAATTCAATAGTTTTTAAAAGCTGGGTGTGAGAAGAACAATCCTGGTCCCATTGTTCTTGTGCACAGCTGCATCAGTAAGTGAGACACATGGACAAATGCACAGGCACACAATGAAGCAATGTCTTCTCAGTGGTGCCAAGGGAAATAAGTGCAGATAATTAAAGGGCTCTGAAAGAACAGGAGGCTGATGAGAGGCCCTATAAAAATCTAAACCAAAAAAGTCCTGCTCCATCATCCTGTGAAGTTGAAAACACTTTCCAAAATCTACTCTCCCCAAGCATTACCACCATTACCTTCTAATTACCACCTCCTACTGCCTTGGCACACTCACCAGTTTCTTTCCTGGTGATTTACATGCTTACCTGCTCACAGCTTTCCTCTGTAGGCATCGTATCCCTGCAAATACTTTCCATTTGAATTTCTTGACTCCACTGGCAATGCTACTGCCCCAGGAAAGGACTGGAGGAGTGGGGCAAGCTAAATAGGACTACAAATTAAAGATTAATTTGATAGTGAGTCATGAACCATATGATCACCAATGAATCCTTATGACTTCTATTTCTGTTCAAATTCTTGTGCTGTGTTCACTTTGATCATACCTTTGCTCATTCCAAGTTAGCACATTGTAGGAACTATGAACAGTAAAACAGAGCCTTAAGCCTGCACATCACTCAAGGAACAACCTGCTATGAAGTGTAAATTCTCGCCGAAAATAAGCGGCAGAGATATTTATAAAGGTTTAATAAATATTTATTAACACTATATTACAAGTGATATGTAATTGATATTTACAGGTTCTAGTATTCAGTCGGAAAGAATCAACTCTGCAGAATGTATATATACAGGCACTTTGAATAGTTTGAGGAAGTCTGTATGTTCAGAAAGTGAAACTAAATTGGAGTGAGGGAGAGAGGGAGAGAGGGAGAGAGGGAGAAAGGGAGGGGGGCGGGGGGTGAGTGCTTGTCGGGAAACGGCAAGCCCACAAACAGGCAGTTTGCACAAACTGCCCCAGAAACTCTATGAGAAATGTTCGGTTTACTCACTAACTAAAGAAAGTTCTCGAGGTTCTTTTCTTGATACTGTTTTATAGTCCCGGAAATCGTAGCACGGATGTATCGCAATAACGTGATACAAATGGCGCTGGCCGCGTGGTGCCGTGCCGCGTGGTAGGGGCTTCTCTCGGAACAAAGGGTCCTGGAAGATTACCGGTGATTCCCGGAGGCTTTGCAAGTCAGTTCGCCGAGTGCATTGTGTAGACAAGCTTGCCGTTCCAGGGGAAAACCCTCGTCGCTGCGGTCGCCAGGATACGGCCAAAAGCGGCTCCTCTGCGAAGCCGGAGCGACCCTTTCCGCGATCTTACGGAGATCGGCTGGGGAGGGTGCCGGTCTTTTGGGCAGAAGCGGCGATTTGTGGCAATGCGCTCGAACGGTGACGGTTCGAGTCCCGGGCAAGGCGGATCTCTCGGCGGCAGAAGGCACGAGGCACGCACACGGGAACAGGCGTGGGTATTAACACGCAACACCGAACACGGATACCGGGCACGGAACACGGAACCCGAGTTTTCCGAAACAACCCCTATTTAACATTTGCCGCACAGATGCTGGTCCAGTGAGCATCCTTGTTAAACAGAGCAATTGACCAATGAACTGATGTTTCACCAAATATAATGTGAACATAACTTGTGAACAAAGCCAAGCATGGGCATGTCGTCGGCGTGCCATTGTCCCAAATGACCCAGGAGATGGTCTACTCAGAGTGGTGCCCAGCCTTCCCCCCCACACTCCAGAGGGGAGAGGGGGTTCCAGCTGAACACGTAGGCCATGTCCCACCACTTTAAGGATATAGCCTTGGGCATAGGCTTCTTTCACCACACTCCCCTCCCATTTGAGAGCAAGACACATTCAGGGAATAAGTCTGGAATACCAAGGTCCAAGAGTGGAAAGAAAGATAACAGGCTAGGAAAAGTCTACCATGCCAGTTTACAGCTAGAAAAAGGTTCAACACTTCATCAGTAGGGCTCTGTCCCTAATTTCTCTGAGTCATGCCTTTCCTGGCTGTGATCCTGTGCCCTCATGAACAGTATCAGATACAACTGGTCAGCAGATCCCAGATCAAAACCAGAGAAATGTATAATGCCCTTAAAGTTGCGACTAGGTGAGATAGAAGCCCACCAGGAAGCAGAAGACAGCTGGGAGATTCTTTTTGTCAGTTCATGCATGTGGTAAGTGTGAACATGTAGGTTGCTGAACACCTGCCTGTCTTTAGAGGTCACCACTTTGGGAAGCAGTGATGGCAAAACCTGCTCATAGAAGTCTGAGTAAATCACTACACATTAAGTACATATATGGCATGAGGAAGACACCAACATCTCCAAACATCGCACTGTTTCTGGCAATCCAGACCTCTAGCAGGACCTAGTCAGTATAACAGAGCCAGGTGCTAAAGGCAGGGTCATATGCAGACATCCACAGTGTAAATATTTATAGCTGAGATGCAACCCTTACTATATGTCCAGAGAGAAAAAGAAACCAAACATCATCTAATGTACCTTGAGGACTAAATGAATTACATCTCAGGCTCTAATTTTGAGATATCCAGAGCTACAAAACGAGACAGGTGACTTGCTCATTTCTGGTGCAGATGCATTTGCAGGTATCAACATTTAATTAGATAGATCCCATGCTAAGTCTACACAACCCAGGAGACTGTCATTAAGTACTTGAGTAACTCCTGTACCATTCTTTCCTAGCCTCAGGGTTGGGAACAGGACAGCAGAGTCTGGTTGAGAAAAAAATAAAAATGAAAAAGGGTGCATGTGGATCAGCAGTGAGCTTTTTAAATTCTTATCTGGCAGAAAGTCCCTTGAGGGCTACTGACAGCTAGAAGAGGGTCCATCAGGAACTAGGGCAGCTCTACACTAAAACAGTGACCTAAACCTCAAACAAGGGAGACTGGAAACACTGATGTGAGAAACAGCCTGGCTCCACAGCCTGGAGAGGTTGACTATGAAGTAATCATTTCCCTCCTTCCTTTCTTTTCTGCCTTTGTTTTTCATTATTTCCCTTTATCAGTTTAACTCCCTCTCCGCAGTGAAGGAGTCAGATTCCAGGTCCTGCTGAGATCTCCTTTTCTTCAAATTCTCTTTCTCATTCAGGCTGTAGGAGATGGCTCAACAGGGACAGAAAGCACATATCCCCTATTTTGTTCCATATAAAGGCTTCTAAAGAATTTATATCATTCAAGAGGAAGAAGCCATCATAAAACTCACAGAAAATAACAAATAATCTCAAGACAATCCTTGTCTTTGAAGCATTATAGGCATTGCACAGCAGCAGGAGCGGAGAGTGTTGTGAGGAATGTAACAGTAATGAGCATAACATCTGGGCATGAGAGGGGGAGGGAGGAACAAGGGAAAACATCAGAGCCCTGAAAAGTCAGGGCTGGATGTTTTCAATACCATGGTACCAGCCTTGCTCTTCAAGTCCTGTGGTTGCAGTTGCAGCATCATTGTACTCATGCTGGACTGCACCCAGAGGACCTCTGGGGAACCGTTTAGTTTATGTCTGTGTTCACAGACACTGAACACAGCAAGGGAGCAGAGCTAAGGCAGAAGAGCTGAGTTACTGCAAAACACAGGAACCCAGAACAAAAATGAGCTTATGCATGTGTCATGGTGTCACTGCCTTGCTTCAGAGGACACTCTACTAACACAGATATCTGCACCCTGCCCTCCTCTCTTCCTTTCCAGCTTAACTGTGTGGTGAGGAAAAGGAGAGAGAAATCTCCCCTCTTCTATCACACACACAATGTGCTTTATCTGCTTTTCTCTGCAGTTTTATCAATTCTAGTCACAGCAGAAACAGTTTGGACAGGACTCAGAAAATAGACCCTGATTTCCAATTAGTTTCTTTGTCATTCTCTGCCCTTCTCTCACTGGTGCTGGCCACAGGCAGCTCCTGCTGCAGACACTGGGAAATGAGACAGGATATTAAACTATTAATTTCTTCCTTGCTTTTTGCCTCAGTTTCTTATCTCAGCAACAGCACAAGTATTTTTCATCTAGATTGCAGTCATCACAATGTTAATCCCTGTAAAGCTCTTCACATCATGTGAGACAAAAGGCACAAATTACTACTGAGCTGATGAAGGGGAATGAGCTGTTACAGAGCAGAACAGTGATGCACTTAGTCTTATGGCCACTTCTCAACAGCTGGTGCCACCTGCACCAGCAGAAGACAAACATTATCAAGAGCTTTCTAGGCATATCATTTATTTTTTCCCTTTTCCTTTTTTCTTTTTTTTCTTTTATTTTTTGGATTAATTTTGTAGATATGTCACTTTATCACCTAAAGTACAGAAACAAATTCCTGACCTCTGATAATAGCAAGCAATTGTTCTGGTACATCCACTTTGATTCTTTTGTCCTTAGAATGCTGCTCTAAGTTCACTTAGCTGCAGTGATGCAACCTCTTACTGTAGGATGTTTGCATTGACATTGCTGAAAATCCCTGCAGACATGACAGGAAATGTTCAGAAGCCATTGGTTTAAAGTCCATGGTCTATCCCAACCTGAAACTCACCTGGAGAAGAGTCATTGAGAGGGTTCAGGGCTGCTGCCCTCCGTATTTTCTCCAGACAAGTCTCTTGCTCCTTCTTAATGATGCAGTTGGAATGGGTTGCTGCAACCTGAAGTGGAAGGGAAAAAAATGTGGAGAAAAAACTATTACAAACTTAAAATATCTAGTGATCTTATGATGAAATAAGTAAGTCTTGAGGTCTCAATCTGAAGAGAAAAAGTGAAAACAAAGGTTGGTTTTTTTTTTCCCAGGACATGTAGGACCACTTTATGGAACTATTGTGCTCATAAATTGGGGTTTTTATGTTGCCCTCCTGTCTAAATTTAATTTCTAATGTATTTGCTTTCTTTTATTGTTCATACAAGGTTGGAGCAAAGGTACCTTTAAACAAAGAAATAAATTTTGAAGAGGAATCAGAAATCAGTTGAGCCTTACTTTGATCTCCCATTAGTTTCTTGAGTCTTGCACAATCCATTAACCTCATCCAGGACTCAAAACTAAAGCTCTTTCTCTCAGTCTTTGATCTCTGTCCATTCCTTAGTATTTCCTCCTTCTTTTACTTCCAGTGAATACAGGGCAACTTTCTTGCCAAATGAGAGTGCAATGCCAACTAAACTGGGATGACTAGATCCAAATCTTTTCTTTATTTTCTTTTTTTCCCCCCCTCTCTATCTTAAAGGTTCTAAGGGAGGGGGGGAAAAGAAAGGGGGGAGGGGGGGGGAGGAGGGAAGGTTAAAAAAAAAAGATAATTTAGCTCATAAGAAGAATGTTGCAGCCAACAGAATGCAAGCAATCCCAAAGCAGCAACAAATGAAGGATGTGACCCATTCCCAGAAATCAATATAGGATTTCATTCCTGTTGCAGAGAGCAGCCAGGGCATATCAATTCAAGGGCAATACTCATCTCAAGTTGTATTAGATCATTTTATAAAGGCATAGCTAAGGTTCAAATCACACTCAGTGGAAAGCACCATGAAAATCACTGTACTGGTTGAAATGGGATAGGTCACCCTGGGTCATCGAAGCAGATTTGCTGTTTCACATTTTGTTCATTCCTGACAACAGAGAAATACAGAGGAAGCAGAGTGTACCTGTCAAGCAGTCTGTCTTTCCTTACCTGCTAAGTAGGAACAAGCAAACAGGGAAAACAATACCAGAATTCGATCAGCTTTGGAGCCCAGTTCAATTTTTGTCCCCTCACATTCCAGCAGATGGAACGGAGTGAACGATTTGGGGCACTAATGCATCAAACTGCCACCACACACAACAGAGGTTTGCAGCAAACCCCAAGACATACATGAATCCTAGTTTGGTGATGATTGTGTGATGCTTGTGTGTGCACTGAGCAGTGTGGAACCATTTGCATGCTTTTGACCTTGTAACAAACACAAGCCACTACCCTGCTTCAAAAACAGGGTTTCTTCATAAACATCTACTGAAAAGCTTTTTTTTTTTTTTTCCCCCCACCATTTGTAGGAACTGATAATGCTACAATTTCATCTCCAAGATCCTCATAATAAATTTCAGCTCTTTTCCTCATGGGATACACTGGGAATAGCCACACTAGGTTTGTTTATCTCCCAAACAAACACTGTTCTGTTCTAAGGGTTCTCAAGGGCCTGGAAAAATATATTGTCACAGATCTCTAGCATCCCCCAAGAACATAAGGGCTTTTGCTACATCATCCTCTAAACCTATCCAAAAAGTGGGACAATTGCATTGGCTGACATTCAAGTTCTTAGGAGATTTTTTTTTTTTTAAGATAAAAGAGAAATAGGAAGTAAATTAGGGTTCTGCTGCTGGTACTGCACTCTCCACAATTGCTCACTTCTGAAAGGAGTGTCCAGGGGTAGCTGTTACACAGTTCACCATGTGCAGATCAGAAAAGCTGTCATTTACTACTGCTAATAATACAACATCAATAACACCACCAATAATAATAATGTAAAACCAACACAGATTGTCTGCACAAGCAACAAAGGGAAGAAAAGGAAAAATTTCTTCACACGCTGATTGGTAACATTCAAAACCCTTTTCAGCTTGATATTGTGGGTATTAGATGTTATAGCAGTTTACAACATGTTTATGCAAAGCCAAAGGATACCAAACAAAGGAATCAACCATGGCCAGGTTTTGATGTCCTATGGGAGAAGGACAAAAGAGAGTGATTTTTCCTCCCTATTTTTGGTGTCTTCTTTAGCAGATGTAAATTGAAGCCAAGACTTCACTGATTACAAAGAAAGTCTAAGGTTAAAAATCTCCTTCCTTGCAGACAGGCACATCTAGTCAGATATATCTGACTAAACTAACGAAGTTCAGTCAATTGGATCAGAGTCACTCCGGTGTCAGAAGGTGTTTGAAATGCAGACTGATGGGCATGGAAAGAGAGACCTACGGAGTTTCACCTGTTCCTATAGATTTCCTTAAGTTTTTACTCTTGGCAAGAGTGTTTTGGTGTGACTTCCCATAACTCTCTTTGTGCTGTTTTGTAGCCCTCCTTGTCAACAGATTAAAAAAAAAAACTAAGAAAGCAGAACCAGGCCAGGATTGTTAATAACAAAAGGTTTCTCTTTTGAATGCTCTCATGTTGTCCTGTTTTCCTCAAAAGCTCCACGTGCTTCATGTTTCTCCATTAACTATTTACTTGCAGAGCCTTTAATCTGTTGAGTCAGCCTTCAGCAACTGAACAGCAGAGCACAATTTGAATGAAAGCATGAGCTTGAACTTCATGGCCTCCTGATTTCATTTCTTTGCCTCAAGGGCATTTGCAATTTCCTGAGTTCAGCAGAGGCAGAGTCTGGTTTTAGTTTCCCAGAAGATGTCAGTGATATGTGCAGTTAAAGGATATTGTGACACATACTCAAAAAAAAAAAAAAAAAAAAAAACAAGCAACCAAATGGCTAGTGCATGGAATTTACTCCTCAAAAAATATTCCTCTCAGTGGAGTGAAGGATTTGACCCACCCGAGTTTTGAAATGAGATGTATTTCTCTAGGCACAAATACAGTAAAGGCAATCAATGTTTGTTCAGTCCTGAGAGAACACAAAAAGCCAAAAGTAACTATCTGTGACACTACAGATGTATAACAAGTTCAGAGCTTTCATTTGCCTTCATTTGCTTTCATTAAGGTGGCTACCACAGAAACATACTGGCATGTGCTGCATGGAACTTTGGGCAGCACTTAACTCTCTGTTTTCCCCTTGGCATTAAGGCAACATTAATAACAATCATGTTATTATGTTACAGCCTGCATATATTCTCTCACTCATACTCTCAAGGCACTGCTTTGTTGTGAACTTTAAGAACATCACTGCTAATACACAAACCTGAGGAGACAACCAGGTGAACACATCTCTGCTGCTTCCAGACCTGCTGTAACTATGTGTAAATCAGATTAACGAGCTGAGAGTCATGTATTTAAGCAAGGGTGCTCAAATATGGGGATGCTCAAGAGAAGGAACCACACAGGAGGAATTGTGCAGCTCAGAGGAGTCCCTTACACTCCCTGCTCATGGAAATAAATCCTTGTACCTGTATACTTGTATTCAGGAAATTTAAATACACTTTCTTCCTCTTGTTTTTGTTCAGATATATCAAACACTGGGAGCAAGGCAGAGGAAAGTAACTTTGAGAGCAGCTTTTTCCAACCCCAAAATTTCTATACTAGAAAGACAACAAGTCAGGCTGCCTGATTTAGTGCACACAGCAATAGCTCTGCACCTCTTCCCAGCATGTTTGACTGTGCCTCACTTTAGGCATGGTGTAGTGCAAGCTGCTGATATTGGATGCTCATGGCCAGTTACCCTGCAAATAAGGAGAGATTATTCCTGACAAATACATCCCAAGGAACATGAGGCAATGCTGCAAGTAGATAGCAGAGAGAGCAGGGCTCATCCACATTAGAAAGATGCTTCCTACCCACTTGCATTGAGGATCAAAGTGTATGAGCTTAAGCTGAACACCATTCTCAGGTAGCTGTCTTGACTTGTACACTGTGACACTAACAGGGCTATACCCAAAGTGAGCAGATCAGAAGCCTTAACCACTGATACTTAAACCTTGTGAGATGCCTTAGGGTATCTCATTTGATCTCCAGTTGCTGCTGCTTGCATGGGTCTGTCTTTGCCCTTTGTCAGGATATTTTGGACACTGTAGGGTGTCTCTAGTGGCAAAAGACTTTTATGTTTGGTCACTTGAATAATTTCCTGTTATATCAAGTAGCTACAGATCTTCTCAGAGGAAAACTGAGACTGACTATGGTACATTATACCTGTGCCACATTCATAGCTACTGATAGTGATTTGTTCATAGGAAAGGTAGTTGGGTGTCTGGAAGGATCAGGAACTTTAACACATCAAAGCTGAGCATTGAGAGAGGTCACAGTGTCATCCAAACAAATCATCCTGTGGACCGAGAGTGCAGAGCTGTCCAGTCCAGAAACCTGCTCTGTCTTTGACTACATTTGATTATTCAAAACCCACTCTTCTGCTGATTTTACTCTGTGTAAGAATATTAACCATGACTTTAAAACACAGTTTCTCTACACAGGTTAACTCAATGGATCTCCAGAAGCAAGAAAAGTCACCAGTATTCTTGAGAACATCTAGGATCAGAAGATACGATTTGAAGTAATAGCAAAGATATGACAGTGAACTGTGCAATTCACTTGGAGCATTAATTTCTTCAAAAATAAGATCAAACTTAGAAATTCAGTTCTGTTAGCTGTTCTTTCCTCTTCCCCCTTTGTGTATTATGCTTGTAAAGGTCTATTTATTGATTTTATTTTTTTTTCCCCAAAATGAATGACAATATTTCCACTCCATTCAGGAAATGTCATATCAGGCACCATGACAGTATGGGGACACCAGGTTAGATGGAGTTTTGAGCAACCTGGTCTGGTGGAATGTGGGTTGGAACCAGATGATCTTTAAGGTCCTTTCCAACAAAAGTAAGAAAAAACTGAAACAACAATGAAACCCCCTTCATTAAATCCCTCCTTTTACATCATTATTTAGAGGTGATATACAGCCTGATTCATCTTTTCTGTAAGTGTGGTCCCAAAAGTAATGCAGGAGAGGAGTTTCATCTTCTGGATATATTACGTTGTTCACAGAATCACCCAGGTTGGAAAAGACCTCAGAGATCATCAAGTCTAACCTATTACCTATTACCTAACACCTCCTGACAACTAAACCATGGCTCCAAGTGCCACATCCAAGCTTTTTCTGAACACCTCCAGGGACAGTGCCTCCACCACATCCATCCCTGAGCACCACATTCCATGGCCAGTTACTCTTTCTGTGAAGAACTTTCTCCTCACCTGGAGCCTAAACTTCCCCTGGTGCATGTTGAGACTGTGTCCTCTTGTTCTGCTGCTGGTTGCCTGGGAGAAGAGACCAACCCCCACCTGGCTACAACTTCCCTTCAGGTAGTTGTAGACAGCAATAAGGTCTCCCCTGAGCCTCCTCTTCTCCAGGATAAACAACCCCAGGTCCCTCAACCTCTCCTCATGGGGCTTGTGCTCAAGATCTCTCCCCATCCTCGTTGCCCTTGTCTGGACACATTCAAGTATCTCAATGTCCTTCTTAAATTGAAGAGCCCACTTCACATGCTTTTTAGCAATTTTATTATGACTTGCAGTTTTAAGAAACTAGATTTAAAAAACAACACATTATTGTGTTAAGTATCCAGAAGCAGCTTACTTTGTCATGAAAACAATCTTACTAGACCTAATCCCTTTTTTTTTGGTGTTTTGTTTGTTTTTATCAAGCACTGAGTCAACTGGTCAAACCAGGGCCAAGACTTGCAAAATGTTGTGTTAAAAATAGAGGTGTTTAGGAAGGAGCTCTGATTATCTGGATTTTCTCAGAACTGATTTACATCACGGTCGGTGCCCACAACGCTGGCTTGGCAGTCACACAAAATTGTTGTCTCCAGGAAGGTCTTACATTGTAACTTGATTGCATTTTTTTGTCTGCCTGTATAGATGGCCCCCAAACTACTGTAATTTCAAAACACTTCAAACTGAAAGGGTAAAGTGATCAGAAACTTATTCAAACCAAGCCACAGTTGTCCAATCAGTAGCACAGTTTTGACACCATGCTTTAAGCAGAAACCCTCCCCCAACCACCACCAAAAAACAGAGCACACTGCCAAAAAAAATCAAAAAAAGACACTGATCCCTTTCAAAGTGGCTCAGATGAATTTAAGATACAGTTACCTTCTAACACTGATGGCTCCTGGAGAGATGCCTATCTGGCTGCAGATTAGAAAATAGCAGCAGTATAATCAACAGTCCCCCTCACTCAGCAGAGACCTTCTGAAGTGGGAACTCTGGACAAAAAATGTGTTATGCAGCAAGGGGTAAATCTATTTTTCAGTTTGTCTTAACAGGTTTTTTATCTTGGGAATCAGCTGAAAAACCTCTCTTTGAGTGTGGTGAGACATCCTGTAGAAGTCATCAAAATCTTGGTGAGTTTCACTGATGAAGACTGAGGGAACCTATGCTAACATCTGACTTTTCTCACTGAAGGGACACTGGGAAACAGAAGCTGATAGCAGTTTAACATTTGCCATGTTGCTGAATGCCCCATTCATTTGCAAGGCAAGTTCTTATTACTTGCCCATTTATACTCCACTACATTTAAACAAACCCCCAAAGAGAAAAGGCCGTAGGCAGGAAATTTGTTTTGTTCAGGCTCCCATCAAGTTCAGTAGAAGCCCCACCTGAGTCACACTTGGAACACAAACATGTGATGAACAGTTGCAGGAGGCTGCAGAAACACTTTCTCCACACACACGCATATACCCTACTCAAGGGACAAAGCTTTAATTAATCTTCTAATTAAATTAAAGCTATTTGCCCTCAACTATCACACATTCTCCCTCTCACTCCTCCCCACGGGCAGCTCCAGCAAGTGCATCATGCTACAGCTCTCACTCTAATGTTCCCCAGAGGGGCTTTGGGACTGGGGACAATCTGAAGAGTGGAGGCAAAGAGCTCATTACAAAAGTGGTAATGGGAAGTGCTCAAGCTCATTCTCAATTTCCCTCTTTCTCCTTAGAATGCTAAGAGACATTAGTTTAGATATTGTGCCAAAGTGGAAGAGAAAAAAAAGCACAACAATCCCACAATCAAAACCCCCACTCAAATCTCCACAAGGAATCAAATCTTTGCACAAAAGACTGTGCCTGGAGTAGCTTTCTCAACACACACTTCTTTCTCCTGCCTGTTGCTGGAGGGTTTCACCACTATTTCACTCTAAAAGCTCAAGGAGAGGAATAAAGCAGATATTCATGAAGGAAAGAAGGGAGCAAAGTCAATGGTGCGTCAGATTATTGCCATAGTGAGAGGAGCCAGCTTGGAGCTCAGCAGAGAGGCTTAGGAAGGAAGAAGCAATGTAGAAAACCTTTCTAATGGCAAGCAGTCAGCCCATACACAGAAAAAAGTACCACCAGCAGCAAATTACCAGAGAGAAAGAGTCATCCTCAGATAACATTTGTGACCAGCCTTCATTGACCTTGGGCTGGGGCCACTGCCTGGGAGGAAGGTACAGAAGTGGCTGTAGAGATAATGCTGACAGAGCCACAGTTCAGGAGATGTCTTGCTCCTATGACATCCCAGTTTGGGACTATGAAGAGTATAATGCAGCTCTGCTTTCCCACGTGTTGGACATACTTAAAACCATTTAACATTGCTACAAACACTCCACTGCTGAGATAAGGAGCTAAGGTGTCATTCAAGTAACCCAGTTCAGGGGTAGCAAAAAGTTTTTACTATGCTTAAAGACATTAGTGTGAAATATTTCACTATTTTGAAGTAAAAGTTTTAAATGTGGTGCAATCTGCTCTGAGAAAAGAAAAAAAGTCTAGATATATGAAGATATTCCTACATACTGACAAGAGATATTGAAATACCCAAGTTTAGCACATGATAGAAAATTCCAGAGTTTTCCTGTGTACAGTTATTAAGCATTATAGAATCGTAGAATCAGTCATTGTAGTCCTTCAGTCTGGTTTTATGCTATACAGAATGATGCTAATGCCACTTTTATTACGTGATCTAATAAAATAAGGTTCCTATTCTTATGTTAGTCTGCCTGATGCTGGGTGCCTCATCTCTGTATTTAGGACTGTGTCAATGCTTTGCTGCTGAGAAGCATCAGCAGACCCTCCTCTCATAGATAGTTAATGTTTTGTACATTCACTGTTGGTCAATATCTATGGTCTAAATTATCTGGATAAAAAAACATGATATGGAGAAAGAGTTGCAGTGTCAGTGTTTGTTTCTTGCTAGTAACCAAAAAAAAAAATGAGAGCAAATGAATCCCATTCCTACCTTAGCTCTTGGAAGCTTACTTGTGCATTGTTTTTCCACCTTAACCAGCCCAGATTTCATAGGACAGCAGAAGTATAATGCTGTCATAGGACACATGATTTAATCATGGCTGATCATTAGTATTTAAATAGAGAATCATAGAATGCATTTGATTGTAAGGGACCTTAAAAGCTCAAGTAGTTCAATGCCCCTCTAGTAAACAGGAACGTCTCTAACTAGATCAGGTTGCTCAGAGCCCCATAAAGCTTAACCTTGAATGTCTCTAGGGATGGGGCCTTCATCATCTCCCTGGTCATTCACCCTCAGAGTAAAGAACTTCTTCTTAATGTCCAATATCTGGCAAGACTCATTAAAAGTAACATTTAAGTATAATTCTCAGAACACAATCTCTGATGCTAGGCAGTTCAATCACGACAGTGAATAGCAGAGTTCTGGGTAGACAAATCATTGCCACAGGGGTGATCATTTCCACCAACACAATTCCCTCCACTGTGGCAGCAGTTGGTATTTAGTATGTTTGTGATTCATAATAATTTAGCCACAGCCATCATTTCTGTCTTGGGCATTTGTAAACTTAAAGCTGGTTGCTGTTTAAAGATGCCCTGAACACCACTGAATGTAAGAAGCCACATTACCTATTGCATAGCATTTGTTTCATTAAAGGTGTCAACCTCCCAACCAATGCATATTGACAAACGGCTTACAAGGGGAGCTTTGGCCTTTGTCTTTAACCCTATCACCTACATTTTCAGAACCTGAGGACATGCAGTTCTCAACTGGGCTCATGCCTTGTGATAGAGCTCACGTGTGCCCCACTGAAGGACATGCAGTAAACAGGGAATGAAGCACAATTTTGGATCTCAATCCCCCATTCCTGATATTTCAAAGGAACAATAAAAATGTATTACTTTCATATCTGCCATACAGAAGAAGCACATGCCCAGACTCACTATCATCAGGGAACCATCTATTAGCATCAATAAACACACAACAGGCAGATAGCAGTAACTGACATTTGCACAGGAGCTTCAGAGATACAGAAACATAATTGCACTCAATTCTTTAATCAGAAGAGCTGAACTCCAGAACACCTTAGATGAGCTGTGATATGAAGCAGGATTTTATTTTCTTTTCTTTTTTTTCACATTCTAACAAATCCAGACCCACTAACCTAAATGCACCTTTGAGGAGTTAAGAGCATGGCAGGAGAGCAGAGGTGGGAACCAGCAACGTGTAATAAAATCTCCAGCCTGCATCAGGCACTGGGAAGAATATCCAGCAACACAATGTACTAACAGGGGGGCAGCTATAGCCTTACAGCCCACTGCATCTTCCCTGGCAGAAACCAAGCCTGAACACTCCTGCTTTATTTTGTCACATCATAGAATGGTTTGGGTTGGAAGAGACCTTAAAGGTCATCTAGTTCCTCCCTGCCATGGGCAGGGACACCTCACACTAGATCAGGCTGGCCAGAGCCACATCCAGCCTGGCTGCAAACACCTCCAGGGATGGAGCCTCAACCACCTCCCTGGACAACCCATTCCGGGTTCTCATGGTGAAGAACTTCTTCCTCACATCCAGTCTGAATCTCCCCACTTCCAGCTTTGCTCCATTCCCCCTAGTCCTGTCATTACCTGATATCCTAAAAATTCCCTCCCCAGAACACTTCCAGGGAGGGAACATCTATGCTTTCCCTGGGCAACCTCTTCCAGTGTCTCACTTCCCTCACAGTAAAGAATTTCTTCCTGATATTCAGTTCCCCTCTTCCAGCTTTAAGCCATTTCCCCTCATCCTCTCACAAGCCCTTGTAAAAAGTCCCTGCCCAGCTTTCTTGTAGGCCCTGTTCAGGTAGGTTTGACCATTTTTTCATATTACTGTAGGAAAAGATCCCCAAAACATGTTTTGGAAGGGTAAGACACTGTGTGAAATATCTGGGCTAGCATGGAACAATGTATTTGAAACCAGTTCTAACTGCTGCAGACATGTTAGACATATAACTCCATCTTTCTCTTTCCCAAAGTTTCTTTTTTGCCTTTCTCCTTTCCTAATGATTTGACTCTATGACCTTGAAGGTCTTTTTCCAAATTAAATTATCCTATTATACAATTCTAACATTTTGTGCTAAAATTATTATTTGCTAGGTGCTGTATCAAGAACACTCTGCCATTACAAACACTAACACAAAGTTCTTGTGAACCATGATGTAAGATTGCTGCCACCTCCTGCAAAATTTGGATTCTTAGCCCTGCAATACTCCTTATCCAAATGTGAGGATAGCAATTTGAGGACAGATAAGCTGCACAGACTGCCATAAGACAATCATGTAGGTAGGAGACAGCTGTGATCCAGTCTCTGCTCTTCTAGCAGCATAAAATGTATGCAGCAATGAATTTATCACATATGCACTGCTCCTAATTTGTTGTTAGAGAATCCTAACAGTGCCTATTTCATGAGGTGAACCTCCAGCATGTTTCAAAAGTTCAGGTGCCAGAGTGCATATCCTATAGAAAACTCCTGTTTAACTCTTCTATCACTGCAGGGTGGGATTTGGTTTAAGGAGGGACAACATGCAGTAGTTGAGATAGTCTGTTTCTAAGCACAGATCTCCCCCTTAAAGGGTGACTTCATTCCAAGTCAACCAGCAGGGCTTGGATGCATTTCAGACCCTGACAGCTAAGCCACAAGTCTCACTTTCAGAGTCTTGTTGTGACCCAGATTCTGCTCCAGCATTTTCTGCTCTACTGCTGCACAGAAGTTTGCTCAGATAAGGAATATCCTCCTGAATAAGGACAGTTTCAGCATGCATCCTATTATATTTCTGTTCTCAGCTCCAACAAAATGCAGCAGGCATCAAAACTGTTAACCAGTCACCCCAGTTGGCAGGTACAAAGGCATTCTTGATGCAGAACTTGGTGGCACAGGGGCTCTCTCTAGCACTAACAGATGCTTCAGCTGTGCTGTTTGCAGCTGACTGCAGTGTGCAGACATTCAGGACTCAGAATCTTTTACATATTTAAACAAGAGAATTTTTCAGTGTCACAAAAAAAGAAAAAACCCTTATTTTCCAATACTTGATTTTTTGTTATTTTTTTAGCCTGCTTTAAAATCAAAAATACACGTCTGAAGTGATAGCATTCTGAAGGGGTATCCAGAGAAGCCTCATGGCTCTTACTGCAATGAATAACCTCTCTCTAAAACCTTCTTACACTTCAAGCTAGAATTTGACATTTACTTCATTTATTCAAGGTGAGGCTCAACAGGGCTGTGGGCAACCTGATCTAGTTGAGGATGTCCCTGCTTACTGCAGAGGTGGTTGGACTAGATGATCTTTGGAGGTCCCTTCCAACCTAAGCCATTCTGTGATTCTGTGTGATTCTGTGTTTAAAGCCCCAGGATATGTGGTTACTATTCTACACTAAAAATAATAGCTGCCCAATATGTCCAAGCTTCTCTTCCATTGCTAAATGAGTGGAAGCATCAATTAATTTGCATTCTGGAGAAAGAGTTAAGGGTTCTGCTGCAGACTTTATGCATGCCATATGTAATAGGGTCCTTGTATGTGGGCTAAGAGAGCCTATTTGAGTGTGAAAATGCTGGATCCTATTTCACCTATGGCAATGAGCACATTGCCATAGCACCACTGATACCTGTTTTTGAAAGCTTCAGCCATCCTAGATTCCCACACATTTTGGTGTGTCTGGACACAGCATGCAACCCAGCAGTATAAGCCCAATTTTGCCTCTGTAGCTAACAGTGGTGGCTGATGAATCGTTGAATTGATTGGAAAAGACCTCTAAGTCCAGCTGTCAACCTAACATCACCATTCACACTAAGCCATGTCCTGAAGTGCCATGTCTGCATGTTTTTTTTAACATTCCCAGAGATGGTGACTCTCGCACTTCCCTGTTCCAATGCTGGAAACACACACAATACATGCAGCATCAAAAAACCAGATCCTGCTTTGCATGATGGCCATGAGTTCATACCTGTGTCTTTCCCTCAACTGCTGTTCCTATTACAACAAAAGTCTCAGAAAAGGTTGTTGCTCAGGTTCAGATTAATTTCCCCATATGAATGTCTGCCCAGGACCTGAAGTGGCCAAAATTTCACAGTTATTAGCCTTAAGAGCTTAATTTGCAGCTCCTTACTCATATCCAGAAATTAATTTCTCTTCTGATAAAGTATTTCCAGTTATAGAAAGAAAACTCATCTCCACCATGTACACTATTTTTACTCCTCAGGTAGTTCAGGCCCTTATTGCCTGCCCTGCAGCCATATATGTGGAATGGAATCAAGACATCCAAAGCATTTCTTCTCCACTTATTTCTGAATTGTAATATGACCAAAAAAAACCCAGGAAATATATCTCTCAATTTCTTGGAATAGTTACATTAAATTCCAGTAGCACAAAGCTTTAGCCATTGATCTCCTGGAGTCTCCTGGATGAGCTCCTGTTGGGATACTCTGCTGTCTAAGCAGGCTTGAGCTTATGCTGAAGTTATTTTTTTTCTTTAGGGAATTAGCAGATTCTGTCTTTGCCTAAACTTTGGTATAAAGCTGTTAGAAAATTCAATTTATCTGAGAATGTGGTTCTCCTGTTAAACTTTTCTGAAACCACTTTCAAGATTTAGAGGCAGATAGACCACCTGGAGGGATAGGAAAAGAAATTCCTTTGCATAGATGTGATCACATTATTCTTTTCTTATAGTATCAAAGACCCTTCAGCATCTTCCAGCCCATTCCCACCAATGTTACCTGTCTGTATGAAATTTCTGACTCTCCCACAACTGCTCTGCAAATGGAGCATGCCAGGCAATGCCTACAACTCCAACCAGCTGCTGGATGGATAACAACTTCATCAATTTGGGTGTCAAAGCTTTTAAATCGAAAATACACAGTGAGGTTCAACAGTTATTTTAAATTAGTATATAAATTTGTTCCCCTGCTGTTTCTGCATTAGTTCAGATGCAACAGACAACAGAGGATGGCTAAAAAGGGTTAGATTTTGCATATCTGCATTGCTGGAAGAGGTGCTAAAATGGGGTGGCTCAGCCTGCAATTGCACTAGAATTGAGTTTCTGTTGCAACACAAACGTGATGTATTTTGTCATAGGTTTTAAGCAATGGAGTAAATTGTCATAAAACTGGCTAACAGAGATATAATAACTAAAACCAGCTCAGCCAGAAGGCATCAAGAAAAAAGGTATTAGTGAGGAACAAATTTGTAGCCTTGAGCTTTAATCTCTCTCTAATCTTATCTAATATGCATTTTGTGTTAGCAGTTCTCCAGCAAGCCCCTAGCAAATAAGAAAGCCAAAATGAAAGTCCAAACCAGTTTTATGCCAAAACATGTAACATATTCCTTTGCAGACATCAGGCTATAACAATAGGGATACCATAAATGAGTAATTCTGTTCTTTCCCTTCCCAAGTATGCCAATACCAAGTAGCTCAAATTACTGACAAATTATTTTAGGAGTCCTCAAATAACTAAATCAACAGTGGGCATTTAGCCTAAATAACTCAATTTTCTTTTCAAAAGCTTGCACAAAGGCTACCCTGGAGTGAGCTATTCATACCATCCCCCCTCCTCCCCCATCCCCACCCAGAAAAACAAAGAGGGGTTTGTTGAGTTGGGTTCTGTGCCCTTGGGGACTGCAATGACAGCAACACTTACGCTTTATGGTTGTCAGTGCTCTTTAATGGGCATCCTAGATGCTGATTCAGCAGCCATGCCTCCACTGCTTTGAAAAAGAAGCCCTAGGAGCAGCTGTAAGCACTGCACACTTTGCCTTGCATCTACTTCCTAATCCTATGGCTATTGCTTGGGAAACCTCTGGATAGTTCATCTGCTGTGCTTTGTGGTGTGTAGCCCTGGGGCAAGCACTCATCCTGCATGCTCCCCCAGGCTGGTTTATAACACAACTACTTGATCCTCAGGAAGGCCTCAATTCTTGCTGTAGGACAGACATTCACTCTGAGAAGCCCTGGAGGGTTTGCTTTCCAGATTGAGAAGCAAAGGGCAAGAATGGCTATTTAGGACAAGCCATGGGGAAACAGGCAGGGAGACATACAAGAGACCAAATGCCTCACAGTGCAGTGAGGAAAATCTGGGGTTTCTCACATTCTTTTCCTCTCTTCCTGCTCTTTGCTTTCAATTCCCCTTTCCTTTTAGTGTTCTGCATCACAACTCTCCTTCAAGCTGACTCCACAGTAAATCTTCTTAGCTGCTGACTCAGCAAACCCAAGGAGGATCAAGCCAGCAGCACACTTGCTAGAGACTTGAGTAATATCCCTCCAGGTGCTGGATATTAATAGCAGAGCAACATGAAAAAGAACTGATTCTGATTTTTTTTTTACAGGCTCTTTTTAAAAGACTTTTTCTTTTCTTTTTTATTCCCCAATTTCTTATTTGACTGCTCATCCAACGCTCCTCCAAGCTCATGAATACAAAACCAGCAGGGAAAAGAATCACATTAATGTCCTTAAATCAGTCTTGTCATCATATTATTTGCCTGGTGCAGAAATTACTGCTACTACCAGAGGGGGAAAAAGTGAACATCTTAATGCAGTGCAACCATTTTCTGGTTTGGAGCCTGCTGCCATGTGTTTCTAAGACCTAGATGTCATGCCTGCCTAAAGGAAAGTTGCTGTAGATACCTGTGTTTCTACTGAGAAGTGCCAACCACTGGTTGGTGGAATATATCAATCTTTAGACATTTTTTATTTCTTTTTTGGTTGTCATTCATGTTTTGTGCAAATAAGCTCAATAAGCTTAAAATCATGTTCACCAAGTGTGCCTCTCTTCAGCTTCTGCAATAACCATAACTGACACTTGATGTGCCCAGTGTCAGTGTTCTAGACAGGGTCAAGTCAACACTGAGGTCTCCCACCAGCTTCTTAGGAGTGTCAATTTGTTGAGCTTTCTCAAAAAACTTCAGGAATTTAGTTATATAACCCTGAGATATCTATCACTCTGACACTGTAAATACCTGTCCACCTACCTGGCAGGCTAAGGACCATCTGGGATCTAGGATCTGGGTCAAGGCAATCCCAAACACCAGTATAGGCTGGGCAGGGACTGGCTGGAAAGCAGCCCTGAAGAGAGGGACTTGGGGGTGCTGGTGGATGAGAAGCTCAGCAGGAGCTGTCAAGGTGCACTTGCAGCCCAGAAAGCCAAGCAGAGCCTGGGCTTCATCAGGAGAAGTGTGGCCAGCAGGTCAAGGGAGGTGATTCTCCCCCTCTGCTCAGCTCTGCTGAGACCCCACCTGGAGTACTGCATCCAGTTCTGGAGCCTCTATTACAAGAGGGATATGGACATGCTGGAAGGTGTCCAGAGAAAGGCCACCAGGATGATCAGAGGGCTGGAGCTCCTCTCCTATGAGGAGAGACTGAGAGAGTTGGGGCTGTTCAGTCTGGAGAAGAGAAGGCTCTGAGGTGACCTTCTTGTGGCCTTCCAGGATCTGAGGGGAGCTACAAGAAAGCTGGGGAGGGACTTTTTAGGATATCAGGTAGTTGACAGGACTAGGGGGAATGGAACAAAGTTGGAAGTGGGGAGATTCAGGCTGGAGGTAAGGAAGAAGTTCTTCCCCATGCGACTGGTGAGAGCCTGGAATGGGTTGTGCAGGGAGGTGGTTGATGCCCCATCCCTGGAGGTGTTTAAGGCTGGATGAGGCTCTGGCCAGCCTGATGTAGTGTGAAGTGTCCCTGCCCATGGCAGGGGGGTTGAAACTAGATGATCCTTGAGGTCCCTTCCAACCCTGACTGATTCTATGATTCTTAATTTTGTTTTTCTGAAAGTTGTTTGAAGTTGGTTGGCACTGAGGGCACTGACATTGATTTCCTTGGATGTGTTTTGTGATACAAAATATCAGAAATTCTGAAATTTCTCTTTGAAAATACCTTACCCAATATTACACATCCTAGGTCTCTTTTTTTTCTTTCTTTCTTTTTTTTTTTTTAAACAAGGCACATCTAGGTTTGTTTTTTTTTTCAGGCCTGCAAGAAAGATTGGTATAGATTGGATAAGAAAATGGTTTTCTCCCCCTTAAAGAGGGAAGATTTAGACTAGATAGAAGGAAGGAATTTTTTACACTGAGAGTAGAGAAGCACTGTCTCAGATTGCCCCAAGAAATGGTAAATGCCCAATCTCTGGAACCAGAGTCAGAATCACAGAATTAACCAGGTTGGAAAAGACCTTCATCTAGTCCAACCTATCACTCAACACCATCTAATCAACTAAACCATGGCACTAAGTGCCTCATCCAGTCTCATTTAAAACACTTCCAGGGATGGTGACTCCACCACCTTCCTGTGCAGCCCATTCCAGGTCAGGTTGGATAGGGCTCTGAGCAACCTGCTTCAGTTGAAGATGTCCCTTCTCACTGCAAGGCTTGAACTAGATGACCTTTAAAGACATCTTATAACCCAAACTATTCTATGGTTCTATGACTCTTTTAAGAGGTTATATTCTGCTGATTGCCCCAGCAGCAAATCTTATATTAAAAAGGAAAAGACATAGCAGCAGCAAGGTCTTAGCTAGCTGTTTTTTCTCCTTTGAGGATCATTCCCAGGAGTTCCCTAGCTACACCTGCATTACACAAGTAACAGGGAAATCCCATGCAACTGCCTTATGTTAGAGATGATTGCAATCCTACAGAGAACCTGACTTCTCAATATTGTGAGATATTATAAATTATAAGGCAGATAAACTCATTAAATTCTGTCTCATTAAGTCCTATCAGGAAAAAAAACCGTTTGATTAAAGAGCAGGGACCAATACAACCATTTATATATGTGCCTGAGGAACCCCACATTTGGGCTGCAGCAGAAAATGGATGCGCTAAACAAATACAGCAGGGTTGGAGAGAAACAGGGTAGAATAGTCTGGATATGCTGTCTCTCATCTTTAAAACATATCAGTGATTGAAATGTAGATGAAACTGTTTGAACATAGCCTGGCACTGGAAGTGGCAGCTACAGATGAATAATGGACGACACAGACAGCTCTCTGCTCTGTAGGCTATACACTCCCTCCAAAGATTGAGAAATATTACCCCCTTCAGTAACCAGGGTCTGAGCAAACAGATCTAGTTTCTCTCTTCACCTCTTCAGGAATTACTTAACCATAGTCAGATGGAGGTTTCATGCTCTGATCTGTGAGATGCTGTCGCTGCATCCAAATCCGTATTTGCCCATCTGACTCCCATAGAGCGATCCCACTTTGGTGTTGGTATAAAAGAGGCATCAAGCACACCTTTCTTTTTTCATCTATGTGTTTTCTCAGGTTGGTTGTTGGTATAAAAGAGGTATCAATCACACCTTTCTTTTTTCATCTGTTTTCTGAGGTTGGTGGTTGTTGTTGTTGGGTTTTTTAACTTTTTTTTTTTTAAAGGAAGACAGTGACCATGTTTGCCAACCAATGAAGCACTGCAAAGAATATCTTATAATTTGCAATATTTAAGCTTAGCAATATTAAAAATGCATCCACAAGAATTTTCAAGTATTAGCTGAAAAAAAAATACATCTGATTGAATTATCACACAGTTGGAACACCTGCATTGCAGTTACATTTAAAATTCAGTTCATACACTAAGCCAACTTTGTGAGTCATGAATTTCATTGTTTCTCAAGTACATTTGGAGCCAGACAAAGGAATGATGGTCTAGGATCCTATCTCTTCAATAGTTTTATGATGATTTTTCTTAATATTTCCAACAAAAAAAAAAAATCCAAGCCCACTGCTATCCTAGATGAGCAGAATGAGAAATCAATCAACATGACAGTGCATGGGAAATCAGAAGCAAAAAAATTGGTAGGATGAAGAAAAATGAGGTGCAAATTAAAAGAGTTGTTCAGACAAAACAAAGAGAAGAATGAGTGACTGAAAAGAAGCAGGCTGGCTAACAAAAATGGATTAAAACCAGCTAAAATAGCAACATAGATATTTAAAGCTAGGACAGTATTTAAAATGAGGAGTTAAGAAAAAAAAAGCTCAAATTTCTCTAAAAGGCTTCTAGATCCTGCCTTCAGTCCCAAATGATTAGTAAGATGGTGGGATGTCTTTGTGATAGGCAAATACAGAACAGACTGTTAAACACATGAACAACCTGACCAAGCTCATCTCTGGCAATTCAAATTGATTTAACATGCCCATTCCTCAGTATATTTATTTAGCATATTATTTTCTTGGGTTTTGGTATGAATCTATACTTGAGGCTACCTAGAACTGAATCTATACTTGAGGCTACCTAGAACTGAATCTATACTTGAGGCTACCTAGAAATGAATCTATACTTGAGGCTACCTAGAACTGAATCTGTACTCAAGGTTACCTAAAATTCTCCTTTAATATTTCTCTTAATGCCCCCTTTTTCTTCCCCCACCCCCCCTTATTTTTTTTTAACCTGTTTGTGAATGCAGAGATCATTCCAGGTGCTCTGCTTTTATGTAGGTAAAATGGGTTTGTCTATTGTTGGAGCCAAAAACTGCACATTCAAGCAGGTGTACAGAATCAGGAGTTAATGCAGCCACACTGACCATGAGGGATGGAGAAGTGTCACAATCAATCCCAGCTGCCAAGAACAGGACCTCTCCTTCAGACTAACTGGAGATTTCTTGAAGAATACCAGATGTGTTTAGAGAAAAACAAAATGAAAGAAGAGAACTTCTTGGAGGGTAGGATAATAATCAAACCATATTAGTTATTTATTTTTTTAATAAATAAATTAGTTATTTATTTTTTAAAATCACATCACTCCCTTGGTAGAAAATCTGCATGCCAGAAAACTACCAATTTGAGGACAACCAGCACAGCATGTTAGGTGTGGTTTGAAAAGAAAGTGTGTGTCCCAGCACAGAGAAAACGTGTCACCAGAAGTACTGCAAAAAGAAAAAGAACCTTCAATAACATTATAGCATTCTTGATTTTCAGTCTGTGAAAAGAAACATCTGGGTGCTACAAGCAATGAATTCTATGCACAAATTATAGCACAATCTCTGCCATAATCATAAACCTCTTTACTGCCCAGAGAAGTGTGTGTGTCTCTGTGTTTGGGCAAGGAAATGTGTGTTTGCATTGAGCAACCTGGATGGAACTAATTAATCTTTAAGGTCTTTCTTACCCAAACCTTTCTACGATTCTATGAAATGCACAAGTTCATGTGGGTGAAACAGTTAACACCTGGATTCCTGCAAGAGGCTATAACAAAGTCTTACAGTCAAGATCATAAACTTTGCAGAAACAGCATATATAAAATAATTTTTGTTCTTATTAGCTCTAGTTTGCTTCAGAGTATTTCATTAGAGAGCTGTTCTTTCCAAATGCTGGAGCTCATCACTAATTATCCAGCTCAGTGATCACAGTTATCTCCTGAAATGCTAGGAATTGGAAACTTTCTGTCCTTCCACATTTGTCAAGAAGGTCATTCATCTGAAAGCTCAAGAGAAATGTTCAGTTATATTTATTCCCCTTAATTAAAAATTGTTCAGCTCTAAACAAGAAGACACCTTTTGGCTGTCTTAAGCTGAACATCAAAAGCATTGAACCCTTGAAGATCACTGGCCACTCAAAAAAACATCCTTTGCCTTTCCATTCATACAATTCATCCATTTAGTTAATTTTGCTCCAGTCTGAAAAAAAAATATATGCTTGAATACCCTGGAATTCAGCTACCAGTCTGCTTCCCAGTTTCACTTTGTGTAGATTGCATCTCATCAGCATTTATAGATGACTTTGGTTTAGTGGTGACCTAGTAGTTCTGGGTTGAACTTATTGATCTTAAAGGTCCAAAATGATTCTATGAGGAAATATTGTGGCTGTCCTAGGTTTAGCTTAAGATAGGAACTCCTGAGAGACTGAGAGATGACAGCTGTCATTTCTGAGTCTCAAGGCAGAAGTAACAAGGTGTGTTTATGTACTCTAATGTGCACCCACAACACCAGCATCTAAATTTGAGCTGATCTTCACAGGCAAGAAGACAGGAATCTCATACTATCATAAGCACCTAAAACAGGTGAAAATGGGGGGGGGGGTCAGCTCCCCTTCCCATTAATTTAGAGGAAGTCTTGTGCAGTATAAAAATTAAACATGCTCACTTTGTTATTAAACTACACCTTCTACCTGACTAGACAGGCTAGGCAATAGTCAGAGGAGTCATGAACTAGAAGGAAATACGAAGACCAGACATTCGTATGATAAAGAATGACATTATTTGGGTGAAAAGAAGTATGCTACCAGTTCTATTCTACAGAATTTAGCTGAATAATGCTGCATTTCAGACATGCAGTTAATGAAAATGGTCTCTAAATCAGACCTAAGAGGAAAAAGACCTAAGAGCCACAATAAAGGTGAGCTCTGTGTGATGACCACTCTGCGCTATAAAAGGCAGGTCATGGAATCAATACAAATGAGCAAGAAATTCTGTAAAAACTGCTAAAAAGATACTCTGGTCACATCACTATCATATTAAATAGTTCTTATTTTAAAATGAATCCAAATTACATGTCAAGACTTCTTTATAAAGGCTGGTGATTAAAGTGCAGTAATATGAGAATATCTGTGTACTAAGCAATGGTATGGCATTTACATAGAAGTTCTGGAGGGCTATTCCTGAGCATGAGATTGAGGATTTAAATACTGCTGCTATTGGTCACCACTCCCCACTGTGCAATGCTTTCTTGAAACATGATCATGGAATCTTAAAGTTGTGTTGGTTGGAAAAGACCTCGAAGATCATCAGTTCTGGCTGTTGTAAAAGCATGGTTGTGATCAATGAATGGAGTTGAAATGCAAAATGAGTTTATGCCAGGGGTTGTACAAAGTGCAAAAGCACACTTTATTCCACACCTCTATGGCTGTTAGGTGAGGCTAGATACAGGCACGATGCATGGGGGGACAACACGCAGGAATAGAGCTGCAGTCCCCAGATGTGTTAAGACTCAGTGATTCCGGGGACAGTGTGTGACTTAGTAAGGAAAGACTTGTGGTGAAAGTGAATCCCTGTCTTCTTCATAAAGAGCTGAAGAGCTTCAGAAAAGTGATGAAAGAGTTTGGGTGCCTGTATCTTTAGAATTCTACTTGTATGATTAATTAAAACTGGCCCTCTGAAAAATGAGGGTGTACAAAAGTACTGGCTGAAATAGCTCAAGGCTTGTTTTCACAGGCCTGATGGGCAATTTTATCCCCTCTGTCTGGAAAAAAAACCCAATCTTTAACCAAGGGATCTGCAACAGGAGCCCTACTATCTTTTGTTTTAATTATTATTTTATTTTATTTTATTTTACTTTATTTTATTCTATTTTATTATATTGTATTTTATTCTATTCTATTTTATTTTATTCTATTTTATTCTATTTTATTCTATTGTATGGAATAAGTTCTATTATATGGAATAAGTATATATGGAATAAGTTTTATTGTATGGAATAGTTCTATTTCATTTTATTTATTATTTTCTTTTATTTTGATTTGTTTTATTTTGTTTTCACAGGATCACAGAATGTCAGGGATTGGAAGGGACCCAAATACATCATGGAGTCCAACCCCCCTCCCAGAGCAGGACCATACAATCTAGCTCAGGTCACAGAGGAATGCATCCAAATGGGCCTTGAAAGGCTCCAGAGAAGGAGACTTTGTTTTGTTTTGTTTTATTTTGTTGGGTTGGTTTGGTTTGGTTTGGTTTGGTTTGGTTTGGTTTGGTTTGTTCTGGTTTGGTTTATTTTATTTTATTTTAGTGCTTTATTTTGGTTTGGTTTGGTTTGGTTTATTTTATTTTGTTTCATTTTATTTTTAATCTCAGATGTAAATAGTGAACAAATCCCCTCCAGGGCTCTTCTCCAAGGTGAGCCATGATCACAGGTCTATTGCATCCACAAAGGAGGTTGGAAGAGTCTTAACACAACCTATGAGGCCACACATAAAACCAGAATGTGTCAGCAACAGATCCTTCACTCTGGGCAAGTGTTGGCCTTGAGACTAGGTATTTAAATCAGTACAATGTAAATAAAATCTTTTTTTTCTTACCATGGGAAGCAACATGAGCATGAAGAAGTAGATATTCCAGTTCATGCCCATCTTCTCTTTGAGTCTTGAACTTTAGTGAAGTTCTGCTTGTTAATCAGGGCTGAAGCACACGCTGTCTGCTGACCTTTTGGTTGAGGTCTTCACGTCAAGGCTCAGATATCTGCAATGAAAGAGGGAATTTATTGTAAATACAGAAAACATAAAGAGAAGGAAAAAGAATTGGACAGAAAGAAAAAAAAAAAAAAACCAGCACCTAAATTGTGAGTTGTACATATTAGAGATCAACACAACTGGTCTTGCATAGTTAATTTACAGCCAAAGGATATGTCTGTATGACTGGCAGCTTGGATCACAGAAACTACTGAAGCACCTTCGCTAGCTTCAAAGACCTAAATTGTACCCAAAGGAAAAGGTAAAATGGATTATTTTGAACTAGATAAAGAATCCAACTGTCTGCTTCATTTCTGAACTTATGATTTGACCTTCATGATTTTCAATAGTGTCTGAGAAGAACAACTCTCTGGGGGCTGTTTAGGAGACTGTATGACATGATGATTTACTCCCAGAGATCACTTGTCCAGATTACAGAACACATGACCAGAGTAGTTAATAACCTGATAGCTCTTTGAGAACTCAGCAACAGAGCAAAGGAAGGAATTGCAGTCAGGCTAAAGATTCATCCATGATGTAAGACAGGATTGATTTATACATTTGATGGTGTCATGCATATTTATGACTCTCATTGCTTGGTCTCTGTCAAGGAGCTAGAGAGGCAGGTGGTCAGGACATCAACAGGATTGCATACTTGATATTATCTATTATCTTGATGTTACCTTCATATTATCTATAGGAAGCACATTATCTATATTCTAGCTCCTCATGCCATAACCCAGAATTTAAAACTACCCATACAAAAGAACCACTCTGCCTCAATCTCTGGCTGGAACCAACACTCAGTACCTTTTAAAACAAAATCTTGCCTCAGCTCTTGATACCTTCATGACACAGAGGTCTCATTTGACACCCAACCTATATTCAGGTTTTTAGCATGGAGATATACTTTCATGTTCAATAGTTTTCTTTCCCTTTTTGTCCCTCAGCTAACATGAATCTCTTTTATTGGATTTTTGTGGAGGTTTTGGTAGCTGGAAGGCTATGGGGGTGACTTCTCTGAGAAGATGCTAGAAGCTTCCTCTCTGTCCAATGCTAGCCAATGCTAGCCAGCTCCAAGATGGACCACAAGCCTTTTGTCATGTTTTCTCTCCCCTGTCCAGGGGAAGCGATAGACTGGAGTAAAGGGCACTTGGTGTTCAAACAAGGTTAACACATCACCTCTACCCTACTCCAAGATAAGCTCAGCCAGAGGTGTTTTGGACATGTCTATAATAATTTAGGTACAACCTTTCTGCCTAGGAAGGTATGAGAGCTTAGTTCCATGGGTGTGAGGTGTAGGGCACTGGTTTGGCTCAGAGCCCAAGAATTACCTCGCATCTATTTTATTTCCAAGTGTAAATGAAGCCTTCAAATGTCAAGGCCTCTTTTAAAATCTCCTCTGATTCTAGTTTTTCTGCGTGCCACCATTTAGCCCCTCCATGGGCAGAAGCACAACCAGCATAGATCTTCACAACTAAGAATGTTTAAATAAGTATTTAATGTTTAAATACATAAGTAAATGCTTGAGAGAAAAATATAAAGGGATCATGGATACTAACAAATCAGGACACAAACAATTAGAGAAAAAATCAAGGATGTATCAGAAAAACATTTAAAATTTCAGATGGAATGTGAGGAAATGCAGCAAAGGAGAAAAGACAGAACAGAGAGCAGACTTAAGACACAGCATAAATAAGAGAATAAGAAAGGCAAATGTAAAAGAACTTTTACAATCAAAGGACATTTGACTTTTATACTGACTGTAATATACTGTGCCAAGGCATCGAGCATTTAGAGAGCAGACACTCTTTCAATTAAAAAATTAAAAAGAAAAAAAGGAAAAATAACCTCTCTCTAAATTTTTGTCTTCTCTATCCAGACCCTGACTAAATGGAGAACAATGATACATAATATTCCCTCTAAACTGATCTGCTTTCTTCCATCCTCACTCGATCAGTCACTCTCACACTGCCCTGGTACTGAATTTAATTACTTAACTGTTTTTCTGATGGTTTATCAAATAATGAGAGACTGATAAGATCTCAGCTGAAGAGGACAGCAAACATCCCTGGTGACATTCAACAGTGAGGATTTGGAAAAAGAAAGTCACTCTATTAACAGAACCAACAGAGAACCAGACAGATGCATTAGTAGACATGGGATTTAAAATGATTTCTTGGTTGTTTGTACTCTTGTGTGCAGACCAGCACAGAAAGGCCTGAGAGTGGCATAGAGGCTGAATTCTGTCCTTGGGTTCTGCCGCTCTAGCTTGTTAAAAATATGATTTAAATACAATAAAAGGGTGGGAAATGCCTAACTAAATGGATGGACAGATACCCTGTAGGAAAGTGAAGATCTTTCAGATATGGTCTCCAGAATTTGAAGACCCTATTTTACTTTAACCTGCCCTTCACCTGGTTTGAAAGTTGGAGAGTGGAGGTTTTCTGTCTTGTCTTAGTTTCAAGGAAACACCTAAAGAGACAAGAACATCTGCAAACCATTTCATTGCTTGCTTTTCACATTTTGCAGGGAAAGTAAGAGAACTGACTTCATTTCTGCCTTCAAGGTAGTCATGGAAACCTGCATCAAAAACTGGGCTGAGGTCTTCATACCATCCACAGACACTCAAGTGTTTATTAGGTAATAACAACTGCCAGTTCTGTGAACTTCTGCCCTGGATCTGCAGCAGAACTTGTGTATATCGCTTGGGAGCTCCTAATCTGTATGATAGACATAAGTGCAGGGTCCAGATATTACCAATAAAAGGCTACTTATCTCATAAACAGCTACCATCAGTTATGTTTTGTTCAAAAAAAAAGAGCTTTAAAAAAATACAGGCAATATTTATAAAGCATTTCCATTCAGTGCTGGGAAAAGAAATAAAACTACGAACATAGGACTTGGAAGAGGATCATAGAATCAGTCAGGGCTGGAAGGGACCACAAGGATCATCCAGTTCCAACCCCCCTGCCATGGGCAGGGACACCTCACACTACATCAGGCTGGCCAGAGCCTCATCCAGCCTGACCTTAAACACCTCCAGGGATGGGGCCTCAACCACCTCCCTGCACAACCCATTCCAGGCTCTCACCACTCTCATGGGGAAGAACTTCTTCCTCATGTCCAGTCTGAATCTCCCCATTTCCAGATTCATTCCATTCCCCCCAGTCCTATCACTACCTGATATCCTAAAAAGTCCCTCCCCAGCTTTCTTGTAGCCCCCTTCAGATCCTGGAAGGCCACAAGAAGGTCACCTCAGAGCCTTCTCTTCTCCAGACTGAACAGCCCCAACTCTCTCAGTCTGTCCTCATAGCAGAGATGCTCCAGCCCTCTGCTCATCCTGATGGCCCTTCTCTGGACACCTTCCAGCACCTCCATATCCCGCTTGTAATAGGGGCTCCAGAACTGGAAGCTTGATTTATATCATCTCCTGATATCACTGGTAGCCAAATCCTGTAATTTCACTAGTAAATTACTAAATGCTTCAGGTTGTTTTATCTGCATTAGCTACCATAATTAAAATTAGTGAAGTCAGAACAGCTAATAGCATGGGGGTTGTACATTTCAGTAAGGCATACACAGGTCCCCAAGACAGAAAAATAAATCTTCCATTATCCCTGGTGAGAATCTGAAGATCAGTTGATTGTTACTAACATGGAATGAGCTTCAGGAGATTATTTCAAGCATGGCTGAAAAAGACTTGTTTTGATCAGCTACTGACTTAAGAAAGGAATTAATTGTCTTTGAAGGTGGATTAATTTGTCCACTGTGGATGCTTTCAGGACGTGTCTACTCCCACACTAGAATCGGTGCTTAAAGGAACAAACCTCGCCATACCAAATCAAGGATGAAATTATTATACAGCATCCCAGACAGAATGTACTCATGTAGGATGAATGGAAGAGGATATTTAGTGACTTTGTAAGGCAGTTATAAGCTCTTACTGAGATCTTACCTGAAAGAAAGAAAGAATCTGAACCACTAGACTCCTTATTTTGGTCCTCTTTTTGGTTTGAAAAAAAGCAACACATTTTGTAGCTGACCCACAATGGCTTAGACCAGTGGTGTTCAAATATGAGTTCAGGATTTAATTACTCTTAATTCAGTGTCTAGCAAGGGCTACCCACTGCACCTGTACCCTGCACCATACCCAAGATACTACACTTGTGTGGGAATCTGAAAGCTTCTGACAAAACAGAGGAATAGTTGAGCTTTTACAAACTGAATAGTCTACATTGCAGCAAAACTATCTACTCCATAAGCAGTTATCCCAGTACTTCCTAATGACATAAAGAATATGTAGAAAAAAACCTTGGATGGAGAATATTGGAGTGCAAAAGAAAAAAGATGCCAAGAATATTCCAGCTGTCACCAATCAGTCAGGCTCACAGACTACTTCCTTGGCATTTCCAGGTTCTCCCCAAGGAAGGGAACTCTAGACCTTTGTGGCACAAAGTTTGCTAGATGGGCATCTTTGGTTCATATATGAGCAGGTCACTCTGTAACTGATACTCTGTCTTCTTTAGGTCCTCAGTACAAGGTGTCAAATTCAGTGCATTTTATTTTTTCTCTCCTGAGACTTCCAAACAAGCTATGCAAGCTTCATTATTTATGTTAAAGGGCACAAGGAACCTTTGTCATGTCAACTGTGACACTTCACTAGCAAGAAATAGGCAGAGTTGAGGAAGCAATCCTTCAGTGACCTAGGACATGCCACCTAATTTTAGAAACCCAGAAGCTGCGTGGTCACATATGAGCTCATTGCCAAGCCTCTTTTTGTGTAGTCAACAGAGAGAAGTAGACATAAGAAGAAAACAATTTGTCTGACCTATTTTAACCATCTACTTTAAACTTTCTGCTTCTCTCTCATGAGTGTAGAGGGACTTGTAACACCTAGGTGATACATTGACATCTAGATTGTGGATATCTCAATTTGGGCAGATGAACTTCACTTTCAGTCTCTTCTGAAACAAATGGATCAGCAATACGGAATAACAAAGTCTGACCTGCCACGAAGGCTTGAGAAGAATGGTTTAGAGTGTCAATAGATTGATGCTGAAGTATTTAAGAGAGTAGAAAGACAAAAGAAAACTTAAGAGAATACCAGGCAGAAATAGCTCTAAAGTTTTCCATAGAAAGCAGTCTGTAAAAAGCAATCCTATTAAGGCAAACAAAAAGAACAACACTGTGGTCTTTCTACTCTCTTTAATACACCTCTTCTTATTTCTTGGGTTTCTTGCTGTTTTCACTTGCTTGCATTAATCTTTGCAAATTCACTGAAATGAAAGTATCTCCATGGCTCACAGCAGCTGAGCACAGAGATCTATCTTCTTTTTTAAAAAAACAAGAAGACATTTATTCACATTTCTCCCTCAGCATGCTTAACTGGAAGTCCCTATTGTCCTTGTTTCCACTCACCATGTCTGCTGTCAATGACAGAACAAGATTTGAAGGGTAATTACATCAGGAGGTCTAAGAGTTGGATTTTCAGAAAGAATTTGCTGCTAGAGGGACAAGTCAGCCCTCTTCAGCTCCATGTGAAAGTCTTGAGGGCCTCAGACAGAAATGCCACACCTTTGCCTGGAAGAGTTGGCCACCAACAACCTGGATTTTGTCATAGTATTGTCCACAAGTCTGTAGGACATCCAGCCATCATTCTAACACATAAGTTCTGGGCCCCTCAGTTTAGGAAAGATGTTGAATTGCTGGAGCATGTCCAGAGAAGGGCAACGAGGCTGGGGAGAGGCCTTGAGCACAAGCCCTATGAGGAGAGGCTGAGGGAGCTGGGACTGTTTAGCCTGGAGAAGAGGAGGCTCAGGGCAGACCTCATTGCTGTCTACAACTACCTGAAGGGAGGTTGTAGCCAGGAGGGGTTTGGTCTCTTCTCCCAGGCAACCAGCACCAGAACAAGAGGACACAGTCTCAAGCTGCGCCAGGGGAGGTTTAGGCTGGAGGTGAGGAGAAAGTTCTTCACAGAGAGAGTGGTTGGCCATTGGAATGTGCTGCCCAGGGAGGTGGTGGAGTCACCATCCCTGGAGGTGTTCAAGAGGGGACTGGACGTGGCACTTGGTGCCATGGTTTAGATAGACATGAGGTGTAGGGTGACAGGTTGGACTCGATGATCTTTGAGGTCTCTTCCAGCCTTCTTGATTCTATGATTCTATGATTCTATGATTCTAAAATGATGTGAAGGTCAAGTGCTACAAAACCTCTATTCCTGACAGAAACAATCAGGTAGTCTCATCCAATATCCAGCATGGTTGCTTTTTACTCCAGGAAACACAATTTTTTAAAGGTGCCAATATAATGAGAGCAGTAATTTTGCATGGAAACAGCTGAAAGAAATATACTCAACTTGCTGCCTCACTCAGGTATTTCGGTGTCAAAGAATAACTAAGCCTGTCAGCAGCACTCAGCCTTTCTATACATCTAGAGGAACAGGGCTTTTGATCTTTTTTTGCTTACATGGCATGTAGAAAATGCCTAGGTCTCACTTTTGAAAAATGAAGATAAAGGTGTGGTCACAAAAATAGGAAATGGTAAACTGCAGATTCTACGACACCCATATGCAAATGAGAGTCCAGGTTTTGGAACATTTCTACCCAAAAGAGGGTTAGCATTATCCTTGACTTCAACAGGGGTTTGTGTAGCAAACAAATCAGAGCAAAGCAAGAATAACTGATAAGGGATTCACAGAACTTCGGGTTAGCAAGGAGATTTCCTACTCCAACTCCCCTGCTCAAAGCAGGGCCAGCAAAAGCAAGTAACTTATGTCATTCAAACCCCATTTCTAATTATGTTCTGCATGTCTCCAAATGTTGAGACTCCAGTACTTCACTGCACAACCTGTTCTAGTACTTGACCATTCTAGCAAAAGAAAAAAAACAAAACAAAACAAAACCCAAAACAAACCAAAAAAACAACCAACCAAAAAACCCCAAAACATTTCTTATTTTAAAGTTTATTCTCCTACACTTTTATTTGAGCTTGTTGCCTCTTGCCCTGTTAGTCTGAGAAGAGTTTTGCTCTGTCTCCTTCATGTGTACACTCTGCCACCAGATATTTCTCTAAGTTGATAAGATCTTCCTGAATCTTCTCTTCTCTTGGCTAAACAATCCCAGGTCACTCAGTCATTCCTCATAATTCCTTAAAAAATCTTTATGGTCCAACCCAGTCTATGAGGCTCTTTTTAGAGTTGGTGGAGAAGGGGTAGCTATTGTCAGGACATATTTTTTACACCCTAATGCTAGATACCTAATTTGGGACAAAATGAGTTACTACTTTGAAAGATTCTCATTTTCCTTCTGCTTACTCAGGTTGATGAGAGCAAACAAAGAAAATTCCACCTCCAAGGTTTAAGTCACCGAGGCACTAATGGTAAGCAAACCAGATTTCTGATTTCTACCTATGTCATGGCCTTTTCTTACTTTCAGTACTATTTTTATTCTTTTTTATTAACAGAGTCTAATAACTTCCATGGATGTTTTACTTCAACTGTCCCTGATTATAATTTGGGTGGAGTGTTTTGGTTTTTTTCTTTTTTCCTTTTCATTTGAGTGGTTTCAATTAAATTGAAATTCCCTGAAGATGTAAGAGTATTACAGTTTGTCCTTACAAAGTACACTCCTTTAGCATTTCTGCATAACCTGACAGCTCTTTTATTTCCTAAACCTCTACCTTCACACAAATTTCTTACCATTTCCAAAAAAAACCTCTTTAACTATTCTAGAACACACTAAAATATGTCACTCAGCCAATTCAAGAAAGATATCCCAAATCACACTATCTGAAGATCTGTTTCATTTCTTGATCATCTGCAAATTTTGCTAACTTGCTGTTCATTTTCAGACCTTGGGTGAGATAAGGCTAGAACACCTCCTTGTGCCACTCACAATTGCTTTTGACAAAGAATGTTATGCTCCTGCTGTTTGGTTTTCTGTTTCTTTAGGGGTCAGACACACAGAACAATTTTTACCACACACAAACTTAATTTGTCACAGCAGGTATTTATGTCCATCTTGGTTCACATCAAATTCAAGGTGGTATAATTTAGCTTTGGTTTAGTTCTCTTGCTGAACTAAGCTTCATTGTGCTGCCTTCATCATAGGCAGAAAACACACACAAGAAATTTCCATATGTGTTGAAACAGTCATGTCTGAGCCACTCTGCACTTCTGATTTCATCTTATGTCTGCTTGCTTTCAAGGTAGAATCTTTTTTTCAGTAAGGGCATTATCAAAAACTCTGAAAATCTGAATCGACTCTATCTCAACTATTCATATGTGTGATCTTAAATCTCAGAGCTTTGAAAAGTTTATGCCCTTCTGGGACTTCCTGCATAAAACTAACCAACACTTGATTTCTAAAATAAAGCCCAGTTCAAATGTCTGGCTCTTACAAGTACTAAAAACGTTCATGATATAACAATTCTTCAGATGAAAGAATGTTGCAAGCACTGAATGTTACTGACATCTAAAGGGCAATTCTGGATATCTGAGCATTTTGACATTGCAATGATTTTGAAAGTCTTTGTTGGAACTGTTGCTTCAGCCTTTCTAGAACTTCAGATGGTTATGAGTGGGTAGGTCACCTACAGAACAAGATTTTCTGTTTTGTCTTTGGACCTGCAGCATCTCTACAATTTTGAAAGCAGAGATTATGGAATACAAGACATTACTCCCTGGGCACAGGATTGCTATTCTTGGCACATTTCCCATCTAATATCCCCCATAAAATTCATCCAGCAATTCTTGATTGGCATCCTTGATTGGCATTATTTTCCCTATTGTATCATCTATCAGATTTATACTGTCTTTCTGCTGCTGACATCCCCAGAGACCTGGTGAAATGGCAGGATTTTTTAAATTAAAGACCACAGATATTCAGCTGCAGGGAAATATTTGTAAACTACCATGCATTTAAGAAGCATTATTAGGTAGAGTGAAAAATGATGTGAGAAGTTTTTTATCTCCACAGGCAGGTCAATTACCCTATTGAAGCATCTGTGATGTATGCAGTACTTCATAGCTAATATGCAACTAATGTGGGACCATAAAGGTAACTATGTGCTGCTCCATTCCAGCAGAGCTTTAAGTGCTGCTTGGCAAGGTCCTCCCAAATCATTAATCCACAACCAGTAGAATACATTCTTTATCTGGCAGATCAAAGTTTTACAAGAGCTACTTGTCTAATTTGTTTTCTTTGACTTTTAGTCTGCATATCCTGCCCTGGCTATAGGTGCAACTATTGTTTTTCACTCTAACATAGAAGCTTGTAAAAATTTCATTATACCTCCATCAGAGGTTCTTTGAACCTCTGGATATATGTCTGATCAACAGCATCAATGTTGAGCAGACATCTCTCTTGCAGCCATAGGAAAGATTAAGAGCAGAAAAGTGCAGCTCTAGGTCAGAGACTGTTTCTTTAAGTCATGCTATTCCCATTGATGAAACCTCTTTTTATTTATTTCTTTTCCCTTCAACAGTTTTATTCCTACATGAAAAGATGAGGTTAATTCACCAAATAAGCACTAGGAAGTTGCATAATTCCTTTCTCTTCCACCCACATTTCCTATTGTCCTTCTTTTCTGTTGCAGCTCAGTCTAAGTTCATCCAGCTGTATTCCATCTTGTGGTTAATGAACTCATTACAGTTGGACAGTATTAGGACCTTTCACAGCACGTGTTCCTGCAACACCAGGGATAGAATTCATGCCACATAAATCTGACTGTCTAAAAGTGAAATATCTATATCCAAGCCAGTTTCCTTCAGCTCCCTGTGTGGTGAACAAAAGATGAGCAATTCACCTCAGCAGAACATGGATTTGCCTTGCTCTGGGACAACGTGCTGCTCATCTTGGCAAACAAAGAGCTAATAAAGCAGAAGAACAATTTGATTAGCTTAGAAGAGTCTGTGTTGAATGGAGACAGCCCTGAGCATAGCAGAAGTATAAACAAAGGAGGAAGAAAAACAATTGAAATTAAAGTCAGTGTCAGGACAAGAAGATGGGTAGAACAAAGCTTCAGACCATCAGGAGAAAGAGGCCCTGGAATTGCCTTCCAGAAAGGGGAGGATTGTCCAAAACAAAGGTTAGAATTTTGAGAGGACTCTACAGAATGTGAATATTGTACAAACTGATTTCTCTGACTTGGATTATTGCTGTGCAGATAGACAAGGCTTCAGTCACACAGCTTCTGACTCAGGGCTGGCTCTCATCCAGCCACCTTACAGCACAGAGTGAACTCTTGCCTCAGGAGAAAACTGTCAGGAGACAAATGCAACACATCCCTGGCCTCTCCTGCTTCCCAGGCATCTGGAGGCAGTGCAGGCTGCAGAGTTTTTCTTGGTAGTAGGTGATGAGGGTGAGTGTAGCTTAGACACATGGACATGCAGAAGGTGGTGAGGCCTTGGTAGAAAAGCTCCTACTCACACCAAGCCTCTTTCCTTTGGTCTGACATAGAAAGAAATTAGTCTGGAGGAAATATGGGATTCTTCTGGAGGAAATGTGGGATGATTCTTCTTTTTTTTTTTTTTTTTTTCTTTTCCAGCACATTACAAAGGCCTTTGCACTATGTCTCATGAAGCAAGGACATATCAGAGAGCACACTGATGAGAAAGTTGCAGATGATCTCCATTCTTTCAGCCCTTTTGTCTTAGCTTGTCTCTAGATGGTTTTCCTTCTGACAAAGCTGGAAATCCTAATAGCTTGGGTAGCACTGTAAAATTATTCCACACTATAAAACTAATTTTCCAAGACACAATTCAGAGCATATACCATGTCTTAGCTGAGGTCACATTTCAGAGTGTCAAATGCCTTAAGAGTGTGTGAAGAGCAATGACTTACAACAGTGAAGCTTCTTACAGGGATTCCTTCTTAAAACTAAAATCTAGATAACATAAATATTGAGCTTGATTCCTTCACCACTGCTTCACTGTTATTCTAAATAAAGCAACACTACTGCTCCTAGAAAAAAAATAATGGAAGTGATTAATTCCTGCATAATTGCCCTCTCAGCCTGTGATTAAAAATTATTATTTTTATATTGACTTTTTTGGTCTGCCCAAGGATTTCCATATGCCGACCCTAGAAGGTAAGATTGCCTTCTGGTGCCCTCTGAGATGACAGAAAATGGCTCTAAGAGAATACTTGGGAAGATCTGAACAACCTAGGATCAATCCAGTCTCATATAAACATACATTCACATAAATAACACATGCTTGCAACATCTTTTTGGCCAAGACGTGATACGTTCTTTTCTTCTGTTGATTCAAGAGGCATCAAAACACAAACACAAGAAACCCACTGAAACACAGGTGCATTCTTTACAGCATGAGGTTTACTGCTATGGAACTCCAGTTTACGGCAGAAGAATTCTTATATGGAGAAGCCTTGTGAACAGGAGTCAAAGGGTTTTATGAAAAGGAGAGTTGCTTTGACACGTTTGATGTGGTTGTTGAGGTGAAATATGAACAAATTGGGCTCTGGTAACTTGATCTAGTGGAGAGTGTCCCTGCCCATAGCAGGGGGGTTGGAACTAGATGATCCTTGAGGTGCCTTCCAACCCTGACAAGTCTCTGATTCTGTGAAAACCCTGATTGGGGATGTGGTGATGAAGTTTATAAATTGACAGGATGGTCACCAGAGCAGACGTATTTGAGGTGATTCCCATTTTCCTTTAGAAATCATGTGGAATTAGAATATCCCAGGTGGTCCAGAAGACAACCAAAATGTTATTCCTTTCTGTTGGATAGTTTTGACATTTTATTGTCAGGCATGGCAGTAAAAACTACAGTACAAGGATGTAAATTCAATCCCTTTCCTCTGCAAAATGCCCATTACCCACTTTAAATGGTTGACTTGTGTGTCAAAGACATGGTGAAAATGTCTCTTCCTCATGGATGGTCCTTCAGGGCCTTGGGTAAGAGTTATTTCATTAAAATGTGCACCTCTAAAACTGAGCTGCTTTCTACAGATTCCTTGTAGAGTCACTGGGACACAGCCAGTAATGTTCAGAGCACAAGTTAGATCATCCTAAATTATGTATCTCAAAATATCAGATGAATTGTGTCCTATTTCTCTGTGTTTTCTATCAGGAAAAGAGAGAGAGGGAAGAGAAAAAAATATATCTTTGAGACACACACAGATCATAAAAAATAATAAGCCAAACAGTACAATTCAGCCAAAACTACACTCAGTTGATTAGTAGCATCTCATATTGGGCAGCAAATTAAGGTCAAATAATGTGAAGTGTTCAGTAGAAGAAGCTTTTTTTTATTGCTCCAACCTCGCTTTCTTTACTTTCCACTTCTCAAGTCTAAAATCTATTCAGGTCTTCACTTGCACCCACCTTGAATGTAATATGTAAATTAAGCTCAGCAGAAACAGCACCAAAGAAGCAGTGCCTCGAGAAGGAGGTGGAGCAGTCATGAAAAGCAAAAATTATTTGGTTAGTTGCTGAAAAAAATAAACTTACTAAAATCTGAGGTCTTAAAATCTTCAGTCTAAAAGCGTTGGTGTGGCTCCATCATGTTGATCATCATCATGTATCTTTCAAGCATATTGGGGGTGAAATGCTGACTCTTAGGAAACTCAACAGATCAAAGAAATCTTGGCCAATGGTTTCACAGTTTCACCAGAGTGTAGAATACAATAGTTCTCCATTATTCCCCTATTCCCTTATATGCCTTATGGAAAGGATTTCTTCTGAGCTTCTAAAATAACTACAATAATACTGCTGGAGGCAGGCACAGCTTCACAGGTTAGTTTCTGACAAAAATACACATGACCTGTCCTTCCTAGTCAGTGTTCGACAAAAATGTCTTAAAAAGAAAAACAACCCAAGAAAAAGAAAGCTTTAATGATGTCCAGAACTTGGAGATTCGCTTCAGCAGCCTCCAAAGGATGTAATTTATTAAGATGAGAAATAAAGATGTCCCAGAGCCCTCATTTCTGCAGGCTGCATTATTAATAACTCTCATACTTGCAGATGGCAGAGAGCTACATGCAAGTAGTCGCCTTGGGTTTTCTTATCCCTAGTAAGGTAGAGAATTAAAGGTGGACCAGGATAACAAATGAAGGAGAGACCACCAGAGGTATGGGAGAGTCAGCCAGCAAAACATGGGTCAAATTTTAAGGATTCATCTGTGCATTGAGTAATAGCCTGGTAACCTCTGAGATAGCTGGGAGTTTAACGATGAAAGCAACCCTAGGCAGTGGTAGCACAGAGTAACTCTGCGTTACCTTTACATTTCTTTTCTGTCACAGTCCAGTCTGGTGAACCCTGGCAGCTCAGGGTCTTTTGCTGTCCCCTGGGAGTGTATCCTGCAGCAAAGATCAGCATTGCCCTTGAAACACCAGGGGGAAAAAAAGCAACCAACCAAGCAAGCAAACAAACAATAAAAACCCAAGAGCAAGAACACACAAAGCAAAACCCAAATCAAAGAAGACTAAAAAAAACTGAAACCAGCCAACCAATCAAACTCCCCAACCCCAAAATCCTCCAAATGCAGTAGTAAAGGTGAGCTCCCATTTTCACATTTTATGGTATTTATTTCATCCCAGAGTTCACTTCTGTCCCTGGAGTTTGTTGCCAGCTGGAGCAAATGAAGCATGGGATGAGTTTGTTTGTTGTTCTGAGATGTGTAACTCGCTGGGGATAGCAAGCTAGAGACACATAAAGGAAAGGAAGAGAATGATCCTCTCTCAGCAGGTAAAACAAAATGTCTGATAACCTGAAGTCAGCACAGTGTGAGGTTGTTTTTGCACAAGCAGAATGAATTTTGTGATGATGGAGTCTGGAAAGGATGTTACATGGTCACTGTGCAACGAACTAGAGGACTCTCCAGGGTACAGCTTGGCTGCCATTAGACATGCCCAAAGAACTGGGTATTTGATTTACACTTTGTTCAGGAACAGCCATGAAATGAGAACACTGTGTGAGGCAAGGTGCGATTTTTTTTTCCCAATAATACTTTGCACATTTTGGGTGTGTGCATGTCACCCATTTAGATGAAAATAAAATCTGGATTTAGATGTCCTTTGGATTGTTTCATTTTTATCCAGTCTTGCTTGGCTCATAGAATCATAGAATCAACCAGGTTGGAAGAGACCTCCAAGATCATCCAGTCCAACCTATCACCTAGCCCTATCCAATCAACTAGGTTGGTCATAAAGTCTTCCTTGATGAGCAATAATCACAGGTTTTACAGAAATTAAGCCTGGCTCATGTTCTGCAAAGGAGTGGTGGCATTCAGTGTTACCTTTAAGCTACTAATGAAAAAAATCAGAATTTTCAAACAAAATAATGCATGCACTTCAGGACATGACTTAGTGGTTGTGGTACTGTTGGGTTGATGGTTGGACTGGACTTGATGATCCTATAGGTCTTTGCCAATCTTTATGATTCTAAGAGTAGATGATTGCTTTAAAAACATCTCTGCCAGAAAGAAAAAAAAACACACACACACAGAAAAACCCCACAAAACATTTTTCAATAAGAAGATATGCAGCAAATTCTCCTCAAACTGCTAAATAATCAATGTATTTTTACCATGCATATTAAATGGAGCAGTCAGTTTAATTTGTTAAACTCTTATTGTAGTTCTCTTTTTCTCATCCTCCTTACCTCCTCTCTCGTCAATATCCAACCAAAATACCACTTTGCATCCCATGTGGGATTTCTCTGATTTAAACTAGTAAATCTTTTAATTCCTCATTTGGTATTTTGCTCTAATGCATTCAGCCACCAAGGAGCCCAGAAGGTTGATGCTGAGAAAAATCACTTTCATTTTCCTAGATACTACTGAGTGGTTTAATGTAAAACACACAGGCAGAGTAGTTCGTAAGATCAGGTTTTATCACCCATGACTCTCAGAGTTGAGTCAAACATGATCAGGTTTTTGATGAAAGGATAAAGATTCCAGTCTAGGCTGGAACCACCTAAAAAGGGTGAATTACTGAAAAAAGTCATTGTGGAAGAGCAAGGAACAGTTCACTAGAGGGACTGAAACTTGGCTCTAAACCACTGGTGTGAAATCTGGATAGCAGCACAGGTAGTCCAAAGCAGGACTTTGAGTTTAGTTAACCCTGCTGCTGCTTAGTTATCAGGGATTTCCATTTAAATTAATGGTTCCAATCAGAGTGCTAAAATAGCAAAGGGGCAACCAATATTTTAATCCTAAATTCTATTTCTGTTCATCACTTACATTGTTAACCTTGGGGTTTTTTTCCCCGAAAAAGAAAAGTTGATGGTAACCGACTTGGGAGACACAGCTTGGAAATTATGTTTGATAAATGAGGAAGGTATTACAGGAAGACTTTAAGTGGACACATACTTTAATTCCTATTTTAAAAATCCATTTTACTGTATTAGGACATACCACAGGATGCATTCTGATTTACTTCACCACAATTCATAATGTAATCATGATTTACTGTGCCAGAATTGAGTAGAAATTAATAATAATAATAATGAAAAAAAAAACCTTTAGACATGTACCCACACACAATGCTCTAAGCCCCACTGCCCTGACTGAGGAAGTAAAGATAAAATTCCTTCTGATATTGAATTGGATTTGTAATTAAGCGATGTCCTGAACAAAGAAAGCATTATAAAGTGTTACAGAATAGACAGTACTGCTCCTGGTCACCAGGAGTTCTCCCCAGTTAATTATTAGCATTTAAACTATAAGCAGAGATATTTTAAACTTATTCCACTGTTAATCAAAAGAGCCAGACATCTCCACTGCATGAATCACACTTTCACTTCAGGCACTCTTTACAGGTGCCTTGCTCTCTTCTTTGGTTAAAGAGGAAGCCCACACTGACTGTGCTCCTAATTCAGACACAGTAATAGATTTTGCTCTTTAGTACAATCTTTATTGTTTCATTTTTTAGGACTTCCTTCTGTCCTAACTCCTAAGTCCTTTCCCTTTTAGCCTTGTTATCCCTCAGTTTCACTAAGCACCTTGTGACCACCCCCACCCCCAGTGTCCAAACTGCACATTTTTTCTGTCAGTTTCAGGTCTCTTGGGTATCTTGGAAGATAAATTCTTCTGACTGTGCTCAGAGTCTTTAATTTTTCAGGGGCAGAGTGGATGTTCATCCTACTGGGTATCTTCAGCAAACATTCATTGCTAAAGCACTCCCAATCTGCAGCTAATTGCTTTTCTTTTTTTTTTCCCACCAAAAAAAAATTATCTTCCAAAATTTCTTTTCAAAACCTGCTGTGTTTAGAGGCAGATATGAAGGTTGATGGCTTACATCAAGATTTGTTTCTTAAACACCATTTTCTGCTGTTTGTTTCTGGTTTGGTTTTCTATTTTACTTTCTTGTTACAAGCCCTGTTCTGATAGTTTGTCAGTGCCTTCTCATTGGAATTGGGTAGGCTTTAAGGTGTGTCTGCCCTACATGGTCCACAACACTCACAATGCAGAGATAATATCCCAGCTTGCTACCATTTGCTAGGCATTCCTAATTCTGCAAGATCTCTTCTTTCACCTCCCATGGTGGCTGTGGATTTCAAAAAGTATTAAGACAGGTCCCTATTACAAGCAAGAGTTCTGAGGTGCCAGTCTGAGCTACAAAAGAGAAAAGAAAAACAAACAACCCCCCATCCTTTCTGCAGAGAGGTACCAGTTGTACTCTGACTTCTGAACATAGCTAAACCACTAAAAACAGACATGAAGAGAGTAGTCTAAAATCGTTCTTGTTGTTATTGTCGCTAAGGAAACAACTTCCTAGGAATCTGCAAGTTGAGTATACAGGCTCTTTGATGTGCAGCCAACTCTCTCTTCCAGCACACTTCCCAGCTCCCTGGAGGATCAAGTCCGCCCACCAAGGGTGATCTTGCCTGCTCTGTCTCAGCTGAGTGCTTACCTCACATGGAGATTGAACTCTGATGCTCCAGAAAACCTATAGTCCAGACTTAGCACAAGATGAGATATCAAAGCCTAGAGTCATGTCTAGGCCAAGAGATTTTGCCTTAAGATACTTCCCTCTGCAGTCCAACAGCACTGCCAGGAGACCTAGAATAGCACAGAGAACATGGGAGGCACCAGGCAGAATTTTTTTGTCTGTTCACTTGTGTTGGTGTCTTCAGTCATGCTTCAGCTCCTCCCCACTATAGTTTAGAATTATGGGGCTTTGTTTTGCATTGAGGCCAACCCATACATGTTGTTTAATGTCTTCAGCCTTTCAAATACAGTGGCCATTTTCAAAATGCCATCTGGGAATGATGTATAAAGTTTGATAACCTCTTAACTGTGTCCTGGTGTTCTAAAGAAACATCTTAGTTGACCTGTGTGTCTGCAGGTCATTTAATAACAGGTGGGTGACCAAATTTCAGAGGTACAGGACGTTCTCTACTGGCCTTTAGTTTCTCAGCAACAGCACAAAAATGCTTTCCACAGTTGTAGTCTCTTGTATCCCAAAGAACTCCATGAATGACATAACTCTGCAGAAATACTTTCAAACAGAAGCATGCATGCAGATAGCCCATCAACAGTTCTGCTGCAGACCCAGAAGCAAATCATGGCTAAATTCATTGAAACCAGACATTGCTTATAACAGGCAGCAACTGAGGAACAGAATTATTTGTTTTAATTACCAAGGACTCATTCAATCTTACAACAGGACAAACAGAATACCTGTAAAGACTTCACTACTGTAACACAGTTTTCAAGTGTTTGAGCTTTGAAAAGACTTTCTCGTTACAACTAACAAGTGTCCCTGTCAGATCCTGGTTGCTAAGGTTCTTTGGAAGTTCTTTGGAGAACTTATGCACTGTTATGTTTATCCAAGAACCAGAATATCTCTAAAACTGAGAGGTTTACTTCTGATGTGTCCCTGTCACCTTGCAGTCTCTAGTCTTCTATTTTTCTTTGCCTTGTGTAAAAGCTTAATCTGCTCCTCTGTAATTTTTCCTTGCCTAGCCTCTATACCAAAAATGCTTAAAAGTTCTAAAAGCAAGGCTGTTCTATCCAAGTAAACAGCTGGACCACAGTGAATCCATCTGTCAATGGCAAAAATTCAATAACCACTGAGCAACCCTCTACCAAGATAAAAATCTATCTGTCCAGCCAGCCAGGAGCCTTTGCTTTTATGTTAAATTCATCACTCAGCTTTGTATCAGAAGTGTTTTGTCAGCTACTTGTTTGTGGATAAGAAGGAGCTCAAGGAACTGAACTGAGTAGCCAATGGCAGTTTCATAGCAGAGGCAAGGAAAATAAATGGACTTTAATATTACAACTATATTGCTAAATACATCAGGTCTGGGACCCTTCCTTGGCCCTCAGGTGAAGTAACATATCATCACTTTCATCCACACTGCTGGCTTACCACAAATTACAACCACCTCATCCAAAGTGCCAGTGAGAACAGTCTCTGGGCCATGACTTTCCCTGAGCATTGTTTGCAGTGGTGGTGTTGGCCTTGATTTGTTCAATCCCTTATTTATTAAATGATGCATAGGGAGCAACTCATTTGGAAATCAAATTCTTCCAGGTTACTGCAGATTCTTCCTGGTTTCCTCCCATCACAGCAGTGTAAAAGATTATCTGTTTTCCTAACCACTGCCAGTCTAATTGGTATTCATGCCACTGCTGAGCCAAGTAAATGCACCATTGCTGAACAGATCTTACTAAAAGCAGTTTCTTCCATACCAAGAGAGAGGTCTGCTCTATCTTGAAAAGACACCAGAAATCTGTGTTGTCTGTCATAAAACCAAAAAAGGGCACTGCAAAACCTAAACAATTGACAGATGTTTGTCAGTGAGTTAGTAGACATCTATTTAAACTGTAAGCTTTCCTGTGCAGGATGCTGTGCTTTTGCAGTGGAGCTTCATTGCTGTTGGAGCAACACGTTGAAGAAATCACCAAATGAACAAACAGTTTTCAATGTGTAGACTGATTCATTTAAAGGGATGATTTTAAAACAACTCAAAAGAACATTGGCAGAATATTTGCTGAGAGGCACATTAAGAAATCAGTGTCATCTCTCATTGAAAAAATGAAATTGCAGTAAGGCCAAGCTGCAATAAGCAGGAAGAACACATCTGACAAACATTTCAACCTTGCTGACATTAATAAGAGTGGTTTCTCTCCCTAGCTCACTGCAAAACATGATGTCAGAGCTCTTCCAAAGCTGTTCATGGGAAACTAAGAGAGGGAATAGAAATGGGTACAAAAGTGGGAACAAAAATAGAAATGGGTAGATTAAGATTGGATGTTAGGAAGAAATTCTTCACCATGAAGATGGTGAGACACTGGAACAGTTTGCCCAGGGAGGTGGTAGAAGCGCCAACCCTGGAGGTTTTTAAAGTCAGGCTGGATATTTCTCTGAGCAACTTGATCTAGTGTGAGGTGTCCCTGTCCATGGCAGAAGGGGTGGAACTAGATGATCCCTTCCAATCCTAAAAATTCTACGATTCTATATCTCAAAACAACAGGTGGAGCAATGTGTAAGTCACACTATACTTTGCTTGCTTTGTATTGTTGCTTCTGGGTAACTAAAGACAGCAATCTATTGATACAGGCAATAATGAATAAGGTGTGGAATCATACAGAACATTTTGTAAAGGCAGGGATTGAAACAGAGAGCTGCCAGCCAGGGCTCCCACCTTAATGATGGCTGAAGTCATGACATTGGTAAGAAGAGCCTGAATCCCAGTTGAACAAAGAAGTCACATAGCAAAAAGGGTACTGAGTAAACATGGCACATAAAGGAGTGGAAAGTCCTTGGAGGAATCTGCATTTGTTTACTCATTTCCTCATTTGACTATTAAGTGGTAAATCAGTATGGTTCATTTCACTGAGTATGGAGGACTTTGTGCTTTTTTAGGGACTAGCTCTTGGTTGGAGGCTAAGGTCATCTTCAGATGATGTCACCACTACCAATTCCACTTAGAGCACATTAGATTTTTTGCTTTCTTCATGTTCCCTTACATCAGTCATTTTTCTTAGCCTTCTTGATCTTAGAGGAGAAAAAAAATTGCCACAAAGGTTAATACAATATTTAGAAGTGCTGAAAGTCAAGGCAGGAGTATGACAAGACAGCATTTTGAGCTAAGTTGTTCCAACAACCTAGGAAGCCAGGCCCTGAGATGAGTTTTGAGGAAGAATGGAGATTATTGTATGTTAGAGGGCAGCTGCAAAGATGTGAAACAGCAAGATAGGTTCTGCCAGCTTCAAGACTGCCTCCTTCACCTTTGTTATTGATGATACAAATGCACATTGTAGTAAAGGAAAATCTCTGCTCTGACCTTTTACCTTATCCAAGCTAAATGTATACACTGAAGCACTAAAGCTGGTGATTTTTCAGAGACAGAAATAGTAGCACAGTAGGATGGTGCATTTTGGAAATGACAAGGACACAGCAGAAAGTGTAGAGAAAATTTTCAACCAGCCCATGAATCCCAAGTTGTAGTACTTTGGGGTTAAATCTCTCAAAACTGATTTTGATGCAAGTTTGAACATGCAATTAAGGAGAATGCTATGTATTAGATTGGACATGCAGACAGACACACCTGCATGTTCTTTTCAATCTGATCAGTTGAAATGAGATGGGTAGATCTCATTTAAATTGCTTGGATCATTTTGCCTGGCTTGCCTGCCTCTTTCACAGCACTCACTGCCCAGTAGCCCCACATAATTGATGGAGACAAAAAGGATGCCTGATTCACATGAAATATTTTAGCAATCTGCTCTGGGGTGAGAAGAACTGAAACCAGGACACCACTACCTGTGAAGGCAGCACACAATAAACAGCAGTGTAGTCCCACCCAGATAGGGGTTGGAACCCAGTTAGAGCTGGAGCATCTGTCCTGTGGAGAAAGGCTAAGAGAGTTGAGGTTGTTCAGCCTGGAAAAGAAAAGGCTCCTGGGAGACCTTATTGTGGCTTTTCAGTACTTAAAGGGGACCTGTAAGAAAAATGGGGAATGATTTTTAGCAGGGCCTGTTGTGACAGGGTAAGGGGTGGTGGTTTGAAACTAAAAGAGAGAGATTTTGACTAGAGAAAAGGAAGATATTTTGACACTGAGGGTGGTTAAACACTGGCTGAGGTTGCCTAGAGAGTTGGTAGATTGCAGATTCCCCGTTCCTGGAACCATTCCAGATCAGACTGGACAAGGCTCTAAGCAACCTGATCTGGTTGAAATTGACCCACTGCAGGAAGGTTGGACTAGATGACCTTTAAAGGCCCTTTCCAACCCAAACCATTCTATAATTCTATGAAACCTGCAAATAGAAAAACATTTTCTATTTAAAGCAAGCACTTAGAACAGAGGCAAAAGGGAAATTTCATCAAATTGCATAACATTGTCTGAAAATTCCACTAGTCTGTGATGTAATGAAAGGATTTTACAGTTTTGACATTTCAGTGTGTGAATGCAGTGTGGTACAGCCTGTCAGTTCATTAAGTAGAACATCAGGTGAGAGTTTCTCCAGTCAGCAAAGAAATGAATGGCACATTAATGCTCAGGGAGCTTCCTTTTCACCTTTTAAGAAAATAGTGATGTGTCAGAAATTGTCTGATCTAAGTTGTGTAGCTGAGCTGTCATATGGTTGCTTTCATGCTCATACTTTTGATAACATTGCACACAGCAAACCTTTTATGGATGTGACTAGGTTTGACAAGAGGTCAGACCCATTGCACTACATAATGCAGTTGATGGTGTGCATGGAACTGCTGCAAAATATACATCATTTTCTTGGGGTTTGCTTCAGGAGCTCTTTGGGAATAGTAGAGTGGTTAAATTATGCCCTTGTTGCCCTAATTCAGTAGAAACATAAGGCAGGAAAGCAAGAAGTCAATTTAATGAGCTATTAAAAGAAAAAGAAATTTTATATCAAGGCAACAGAGCCAAAAGGGATGCTCTAAGTTTGCTTTATTCTTTCTGCTATGAAGTTGTGAGGCCCATTTTGCCAGATCAGGAAGCTACAGATAAAATGGATCTTGAAAAGTTAAAAAAAAAAAAAAGTTAAAAAAAAAACAAACTTTTTCTTTCAGTGAGAGTTATATCTGAGGTTGTCTGAACTGATGTTCACAGAGCTGCTCAGAAGAACTTGAAGAAGCTGAGCCTATCAGCATAACATTAATGCCCGGTGCTCTGAAGAGTTTTGCTTTAAATAGGTCATGTTTTCCTTTAATCACCTTGGCCCCATCTCCATGTTTCCTGGAGACAGAGAACATACCAGAAAAAAAAAAAAAGGTGGTGGTGAAGAAAAGCTCCACAAAGCTTCTCCAAAGCAGGTGTGTAGCTGACATTCCCCATTCCAAACAAGAGACTCTGTAGAAACTGGGACAATCAGGTAGTAGCCAACAGCACTGGAGAACTTAGGCAGACAGGTCTGTTCGCATTAAAGATGCAAAAACTTCAAGGAAGCTGAATCTCAAGAAAGCTGGGAAAAGAAATCCCAAGGAAAAACTCTAAACTGAAGCTGGTGAGTCACGACCAAATATTCTTAAGAAGTTACAGGGGGCAGAATGCTGGGCAAGAGCTGAGCTCTATCTTGTACACCCAGAAGTGTTAGGAGCAAGTGACAATATTTACTCAGGCTGTCAGAAGGAAAGTACAGCAAGATCATAGGTGTGACCCCAGCACATCTGCTGTGGATTAACCTTTTCCTCTGTTTGAGATTGGGACAGTGATGATGGACAGATGAAGAGAAAAATGTCTAAAATAGCAGGAAAGAGCCAGCATGGACTTGTGAGCTGTTCAAGGCAATCCAGTAAAAGATGAAGGACAGGCTGGGAATACTTCAGCCCTAAATTATATAGGGAGAAAAACACCTGCCAGGGTTATTCAGGCATGAGATGACCAGGCCTATGGTAGTTGATTCTGGAGAAAAGTAGGTGAATCTCAAGGCTATCTCAAGGAAAATAATACCAGGAATACTTTGGAGCTAAGTAGATCCATCTGCAATATAATTATTCCTTTGTGACCTGGTATCTTAACTGTTCTATCTCAAGACAGCAATACCAAAGGGTATTTCCAGGCCCTGCATGAGAGTATGTGAAAATCAACTGAACTTTTGTCTGTGTGGTAGGAACACTGGAGCCAAGATTTGATTAGTCTCATTCTGAACAACCAGGAGGGATGAGAAACCCAGAACAGGATTTAGACTGCACATAAAACCATCCCAGTGAAATTTATTGAAGGCTTTTCAGGCTAAAGACTTACAGAGATCACTCTCTATTAGATACCCATATTTATCTGCATTGACTGGGCATCAGCCTGGGGCCAGAATCAGCAGCCTAAATACTGGGGTTTGGAGTTCCCATTACCCTGGGGTATTTTACCTGCCCTCATGCAGACGGTAAAAGACATGGTGTAGATAAGCATCACACCTACACATCCCTAGTTGATACTACATGTGCTGAGAAATCTCAGATGGTACTGAACACACATCTTTAGGTGTCTGAAACATGTCCTAAATCTCCTCTGACTATAACAGGAGTTCATGTACTTAGATACAGGCAGGCACTTCAAAATACACCTATCTCTTAATCTGCAAGATTAATCCCATTTCTGTTCAGCATGAGAGAAGCTATCCTAGCAAAAAAAGACCTGCAAGTCTTCTCTACAGAGGAAATGGAATTAGCTGAACACCAGAGGTGAAAATCTGTCAAGACCACCCTTGCTGAAGGGACCAAAAAAGCTGTGACATTCATTTCTTCTCCTCTTCTGAATAACACTCAGACTTTGGTAACCTCTGAAGACTCTTTTCCATGACCATCATTACTACATCCAGCTGTGGTACAAAGATCAAGTCAGAGACCAAAGGCTGGAGAATGCAGAGCAGTGTCCAGAGATTTGAATGCTGCAGAGAAACAACTTCAATACAGCTAATAATGGCTTTTCATGCTGTTCTCCCCTCTGCACTCACCAAGTACTATTCTCTAAGGAAGTTTGTTCCAGCTGTTAGCTCACTGTACATAATCATCTCAGCTAACTAACCCATTCACTAGCACAAAAGCACCATCCAAGCTGTCAAACTTCATGCAACTCGAATGAATGAGTGTGGATTGTGGAATCCAAGGCTGCAGTGACAGCTGTGACACATTCACAGCCTTAGTCATGAAGAGCTTAAGCATCTGTGATATTTCTGATGCTCTCTCATCTCCTCTGCATCTGAAGTTAGAGCACAAAACTCCTGGAACAAATCCAAAAATCCAGCTCTCTAAAACACAGGAAATGAGTAACTTTACTAACTTTAACTTGGGCTTTTATGTAATGCATTTGTGCTGGCTTCTTTATATAATTTGTTTCTAGGCCAGCTCCAAGGGAGAAAGTTCTGTTGTGTGTCCAACATCTTACATCTGTACTAAGCCCAAGCACAGATTTGGCTCCTGGTACTGGCTACATCAATTTAAGGATTTAGAGTTATATATAAATATCATTATTGCAAAAATTGCCTTTTTAGAAAGGAAATGCTTTTTACTTATGACCATGAATGTGCCATTCTAGTTTTTTGCTACAATAAATAAATAATAATAATAATAAAGATCCAACCTTATATAAACCTAATTCAGAAATGTGACAGTAAGAGTAGAATCAGAAAGGTTATGGCTTAATAAAGTCTTCCCATTCCAGGAAAATGAATTAATAGTTAAGGATATCTTAGCTATTTTAAACTCCCTTTCAAAAAAATAAATATGTCTTTCCACTGTGGTGAAATGTATCTATTACTACCACATCTGCAATTCCAGTCAATGCCAGTCTCCATATCAGGGTTCTTAAAGATTCCTGTTTTTTCTCTCTCTCTCTCTCTCTTTTTTTTTTTTCATTAGTTGGGTTTCAGTAGATAAAGGCCATAGTTAAGGAGGAAGGTGTTAGCTAAATCCATTTATCAATTGACTGGGGGATTTTGTTAGCATAGGACAAAGGGTTGATGCATTATAATAAGAAAATACTGAGTTGTGGTGAAAAGCTGCCTTTTAGGTCACCTAATTTGAACCATGTCAAGTGCTCCAAGCCAGCCATAATGTATTTCATGGGGTGTCAGCCCTAAGCTAATGAGGTCTGGTCAGCATTTATCTCCATCTTCTTGCAGCTTACAGCATAGCTGTTCACAAGCAGTGTATGTTGGCTCAGACTTGGAACATCACACAGCTTCTAGCTGGCTCACAGAACAGGCAGAGCAAGCTTGCATCTGCCTACAGAGAATCATGTAGCTGTCCTAGATGTGTCCTTATGCTGCTATACTCCCACCTATCTACAGAATTTCATATAACCTTCAGTTGACAAACCTCTTGCAGTAATTGGACATGCTCTGAAGGCAGGAAGCGTCGATGCACTGAGGAAGCCTCTGAGATTTAAAACAATCAATGAATAATTTTAATAAAAGACCAACAGATAGGATGTTGCCTGGAACATGTGGCATGAATTCTCCCTGCAAGGGCCAGGCTGAGGTCTGCTCTTGGTCGAAGAGAGGGGGAAGATGTGGGTGAGGACGTTGTGGGGATCACCACAGTAGACTTGGGCTTTTCAGGAAACTTAACATCTTTCACAATTTGCTATTGCTATGGTGAGCTAGCCACGACAAACAAAGAAACAATCAGTCTTCTCCCTGAGAAAAGATAGAGGAAAAGAGGGATAGCACTTCACATCAATATCTCTGATATACCATGGAAGGGTTCATCTCACTGGTTTTGGATGTATGCCTCTTGCAGCCAGCTGCTGCAAGTCCCTCCACAGGGTGAGTCATCTGATCCATCTCAGGATGAGATGAGCCACCCTCCCCACTTACAGTACAGTGAAATGGAGCCATCAGCTTGGATGTAGCCATCTTGTTCTCATATGCCTGAGAGTAGATGAACATCATCCATGCTGCCAAATATTTTTCCCGAGTGAGAAAGCCTTCCTGCACATTAAACAAATGATAGTTTCACCAAGGGATTCTTTTGGGGCCAAGTTTTCACCTTGAGAATGAGGAAATCAATAACTTCTCCACTCCTCAGAGAGGGACCAAATGATACATCTACTTCCCATATAAGAACTTGATTCTGTTACATTTCCCTTCATAAAAGGCATTTTTCCATAAGAATCCCATCCACTCAGATAGGACAATAGAGTGTCCCTTGCAGGAAAAGAAAGTAGCAAAACTCTCATTCTGAGGAATTTAGGAACAAAAAATTTAAACAAACAAACAAACAAAATATCTAGGCTATTAACCCACAACACAGATTAAAAGGACTTTTCCTGCCCTAACCCTCAGCTCCATTTAGCAGGTCCAACAAATCATAGATAAGAGACTATAATTATCCTTCCATTTGCAGCTCCTGAGCAAACCACGACCCAGTCATCTCTAATGGGGTGCAAAAGCCACTGAGATTGAGGCTCTTTCTGAAATGCCTCAACACTGGATGGACAAACCTGCTAACATATGTGGCAGAAGTTTAATGTGGTGTGTTCAGTAAGCAGCTCTTGGATGTGAATATTCCCAGTAGGTTGTCATTTTTTATTATCATTGCCATAATGATTATGAAGAAGAAGAATTAGATGATGCAAATATTTATCCCTGTTTTCAGTTGATGTTAGAGGGAATGGTGAGTTATGCTAACAAAACCCAGAAACGTTGAGTTAATTGTTGGAGGGGGGGTTGGCTTTGTTTTTCAGACAGTTGTGATTACTCAGAGCTTTTCACACCATTTAAAAATTGTTGTCAAAAGGATCTGTCAAATGAATAGATCGGAACAGCTGCAGAACATAGTCCTACCTTAAGCCATCCAAGAGTAAAACGTGACACCTGAATGAGCAGAAGTGAGATTGTCAGGATACCTCCAGGGCAGATAAAATCTAATGAGAAATGAAAATCAAGTCATTTCATGGGATGATTGTCTCAGAAGAATTTGGATTCAACAGTAGCATAGAATCAGAGCAGCAAACAAGAACCCCCTCTGTGTATTCCTGCAGGAACCTTTCCAAGGGAATACTCCTCAACACAACAGTCATGTTAGCTTTAAATGCTCTGTATGGTGACGCTTCTACCTCTTCTTCAGGAGATGGAATGATTTAGCACCTCCTAAGAAGTTCTACCTCGAAATTACTGATCCAGCTACTCTCCAGATAAGCCCATCAGCTTGCATGGGGATCCAATCAATGAACTGCAGTGAGTTACATAAACAAGACTTGAACAATCTGGCTTGGTTTGCAGGATTTCCTTGTTTGTCTTGTGGAGATAAAGGTTCAAGCCTAAAAAAGCAGATCACTAAATTGAGAGAGCAAAAAGTGGTCAGAGAAAAAAAAATGCAAGCCAAGCAAGCCATGGGGTGAGGACTGAACATTCTGCTGTGAAGGAAAAGTCTGCCCATCTTCTTCCCATATGCTTGTGCCCACTCATTTATGACCCAAACAGTGTCTCACTGGGCACCACAGACACAGGAATTCTAATACTTGTTAGAGCTGTGAAAAATTTCTTGCATGCAAAGCATTTCTCAAGAAGAGAACAAGTTCGTCACTGAGAGAACTGGAATAATATCTCATCAAGAGATGCAAAGTGTAGCAGGGGCACTCTGAAACAGAGTAGTGTTGTAGCTATCCCTGAAGATACCTTATCAGCAAAGATGACTTTAGGGTTGCAAATAGGGAAAAAAAGAGGGAGTTCCTCACTGGTGCACTTATATTTCTTTCAGTAGAGCTCTTCCATTTCTGCAAAACTCACTCCCAAATCCTGTTGACAAAAATGTGTACCCAATCCTGCCCTCGCTATCCTCACAGGTGATCTGAGATGGCTGGATGTGAGAGGAGGACAAGGAATGGAAACAAAGGAACATGAGCCAATGCAAAAATGCACAGCAGTGATTTGAAGGCTGAGGCTGAGCTCTCTGGATCAAGTAATGGGATATCAAATAAATAATTCCTCTGTTACACCAGGACTAACCATAAGACCTGGTATTTCTGCAGGACTTTCCACCAGATAGGAATTACAGCATGATCCTGTCCTTAGTTTACTTTTTCTCAGTGCTTCCTAACTCAAGTATTCTGGTTTCATTAAAAGATAATCTGAGTTAATTTAGGAATTAGACTGTTTGTACTAAGTGTGCTCAGAAGGAAGGAAAAGAAAACAAAATCTGCTACATTGAAATGAATCAGCTTGGGGACACGGGTCTCAACTTACCAAAGGCGTAGGCACATATGGATCTCAACCCCAGAAAAAAATATCACCAGGATGCCAGCTCAGTCAGCCAAAATGAAGAGAGATGAGATGAACAAAGGTCCAAACACGATCAACTGCACAGCCCACAAGCTCAGATATCTCTGCTTTTCTCTCCCTGCTAGCATCCCACAACAAAGCTTCTGCCTTCATGAGCTTCACACATACCCCAACAACAGCAGATCTACAGAGCTACATGCAGCTATGGCACCACCATGCAAGCAGCAGACATCTTGAATCTACAGGCAGGAAGAAGCCCTCCTGTTTTCTTGCAGGGACACCAACAAACAATGGAAGGCTAAAGCCGAGGATCACAAAGCTAGTTCCCTGTTTGCAGATAAACATGTACTTATCACATGTAAAGACTTCCCTGACCTTGGAGTTTGTTCAGTACCAATGGGTATCCTTCCAGTCCCTACACACATGCCTTCAGCTGGAGAAAACACAACTGAAACCTTCCACTGTGATGTCCGAGTCAGATTGCTGGTACAGTAACAGATCAATTGTAGCTGTCTTGAATGAACAACAAAGCAGCAACCATTGCTCTCAGCACATAGAAACAAGGGGGAAAAAAGGGTAGAAGACCATACCCCAGAACTGTAACTGAGACACAAACAGAGGCATCAACTTCCACCCAACTGTCAGTATTGCACTGAGTCGCATTCCTTAATTATTCATCAAATGGGAGCAGTGTTGCCTTACCCATCCTATAGGGCAATTTATTTCAAGATAGCTCCAGTGTGTTTTGCATCAGCCAAATATAGATGCTTGTATAATGTGTTCTTTCTCTGTAGCTATACCAGCACCACCTTATGGAGCTTGCCTTCATGCTGTGAGTGACAGTAACCCTAACTAATCATCCACTCCCTTTGAGTAGCATGTGCAAGCCATAGAAACGTTTCCCCGCTGTACCTGACCAGCGAGATGGCTGTGTACACAAATAACAGCAAATGAAAATCCCTTCATTGTTTATTGACTTCAATAGACTTAAAAATAACTCAAAAAATCTTCTTCAGTTCTATGGCATATCCCCTTACCAGTCCAGTACCTGCACTGTAAACTAAAAAATCACAAGACTCATGGTAATACGTAATACTCTAGGAAAGAATCGGGTCACATTGCTGCCTTATTTACTTTGGTTAATATTTTTAATTACTATTATAATTGCCTCTACTCCAAAATATTCTTCAGTCTAAAGACCAGATTCTGTTTACCAGCAGATTAGATGCAACAAAAAGCCACTCACTTCCAGGGAGTTCTTCCAGACATGCTTCTACATAAGTGGGATGATCATCTAACCATAAACACCAGCATATCACTAAACATCTCTTTTTTTTTTTTTTTTTTTTTTGCTTTTTCTCATACATTTTCCAGTCCTGAACAGCATGCTTCATTATCTTTCTCTCCCTGTAAACTCTTTGTATTCCAATACATACCTGAACTGTTCACATGTTAAATTTGCAGCAGAGCAGTAAAGTCTGTCCTGTATGCTGCTGTCCCTCCGACTTGAGATGTGCTTTGCATAAAGATGGTATTATCAGAACCAGGTGTTCAGATACTGATAAGGACAAGTGCACTGAGGCATGCAAGCAGAGGTCAAAGGCACATTAATGGCAATTTTTACTACTACCCCACAGTAAAAAAAATAGAGAAGTCCTGGTGCACTGCTTGAAGGGTGAATCGGAGTTTCTGCGGCAGGTGAAGATGCAGAACTGCAAAAGGGATCCTTGAGCTCGAAAATGCCAACAGCAGCCCCGGGGCTGTTAGCAATCAGGTTTTATTTACCAGCCATATTGTGTTAAAACCAGACGTGATTTCCATACCGAACACGTTAACCTGTCACCACTTGCAAAGGGAGATTTATGGGTTTGAAAAGAAGCAAAACCATCTCGCAGACGCATCCTCAGAGCCTGCAGTTCTGGCTGAAGGCAGAAAGCCTGCATGCAATTGCCCCCGAAAAGAAGTATTCTCAGGACGTGGGGAAGATGAGGGGAAAGCCAGTAAATCAGTGTCACTCTGAGACAAGCCGGTGGTTCCTTTTCCCTCCCCGGTTGCAGAAACGGCGCTTTGGCATGTCCAGGGTCGGGCCGAGAGGGGCAGAGCCCGGCTGCCGCTGCCCTTCACCCCCCCGCCTGGCCGGGGAGCCGGGAGGATGCTAACCGGAATGGAGCGGGGGGGTGAGGCCGGCGGAATATACTTACCATTGCAGCAGGGATCCGTCCCGGTACGGGAGATGCTGCATCCCCGGCTTGCCGGGGCGGGGCGGGTGCCGGTGGGGTCGTAGCCAGACGCGGGGGGACACGGAGCTGTTCCCCGGCAGAAAGTGATCCAGCCCCGGCTGCCCGCGGGGTGAGTGAGCGGCCGGAGCCGGGCTCCCCTCGCCTTGCTCGCAACGGGCGGAGGAGGGGTCGGCGCCTCCGAAGGGAATCCAAATTCCTCCTCCCTCGCCTGCCGGTCATGTCCAAGCTGCCTTTGCTTAGGGGATGGGCCAAGTCTTGGCCGTGAAGGAATTTGCCATTGCTAAGCAAACACAGGAGAAAAAAAAAAAAAAAGAGACAGAAAACCCCACCAAAACCAAGATGGGAAGCAGGAGATTTGCAAACTTTTTCTTCTTCTTCTTCTTTTTTATTTTGTGTGTTTTATTTTTTTTCTGGGTTTTTTTTTGGGGGGTTGTTTATTTGGGTTCCTTGCCCCCCCCCCCCCCCCCCCCCTTAATTTTTTTTAGGGGGAATTATTCGTGCTTGGGAAGTAGAAGGTGGGGTGGGGGAGGAGAAGGGTGCTGAGACTGGAGCAGATGCTCTGTCTGCGAGTCAAGGCTATGCTGTGCTCGTCCCTGTGTTTCTCTCTGTGATTCTCATACCCAGACAATGCTCTGCAAAACGAAGCTGGTCCTGCGGAGAAATGCAAACACCTCCTCCCCCTAAGTGCCTGAGGAAAGGAACGGGGAGATGGAACCAATAGCTTTGCTTCGTCTACGCTCATTATTATGGAGGAAGGAAAAGAAACCAATGAGGAGCAGCAGGAGGAGGGGTTTATTCAAATTCAGTTTCTTAAATCGTACACTTCTTTTTTCCCCCTTTTTCCTTCCTCTTCCAAATCCTTGTTCTCTCTGTCACCTAAGCACCGTTTCTGCTGTTCCAGAGATTATATTTCATATTTTAATTAGTGTGACAGGGTCAGCAAAACAGGGTGATGGGAGGGAGGATGGCATTTCTGCTGGAAGGAAGAGGGGGCTGAGGCAGGGAGGATGAAGGGAGGCAATTTTTCCTCTCTGCGGAAGAGTTGATTGCAAAGAAAAGCTATAAAGTAGCTGGAGTTGTCAGGGAGAGGAACTGAGGGGAAATAGAGCAGGAATTTCACCTGGAAACATCATTTTGCAGATGGTGTTTGCAGGCAGGAAGGTGGCCTGTGTCCAGAATGAGCCCTCTGAGCTTATGGAAAGGATCTCCTCCTCTCCCACAGCAGAAACACAGGCACACAGGAAAGGAAGTGACTGCACGGGAACAGCAGCATCTGCACTGTCCTGTATTGCCTCAGAGCTACACAGCAACAGGACTCCTCAAAGTGCAGCACAGAAGTGGTACCTGTTGCTGAAAAAACAGTGGAGTGGAGCTGTAGAGAGGGCTGAGATGGTTGGTGAGATGAGAAGGGATGTCCATCTGGTTCCTTGGACTTGTACCTGCAAAAGAGCAGGGTGGCACATGTACCCTGCAAGGTAAGTGCACAAAATCATCCCATCACTGTTCCCTTTTGCAGATAGTAGCACTCAGGTGAAAGCTCTCCAGACCCAGAAAATGATCACTAAAGGAGTATGACATCTATGACAGGTGTAGAGGAACCCTCTGCCAGATCATCCCATGGGACTCTTTTTGAATGCCAAATTCTCACCCAAATTCTCTGAGACCAGTGCTGGAACAGCAGCTGCCTGCTGACATGATTCTTCTGACTACCCTGGAGTCTCACAGCAGCTATGATATGGATCCTGTTCCTCTTCCTATTGTGGAAACACTTTCCTCTGTTTATCTTTTACCACTTCCCCTTCATTTTCTGCATCTTTCATTTCCCTTACTGTGTAAATTCATTTCCAATCCTCCTTGCCTTTTCTCTGTGTCCAGATTAAAGCAAGGGGGAGGATAGGAAATTTGATCATGAAAACAACTAAATCCATTACCTGTCCAGTGTGAAAATACCTGACCCAATTGCCTACTTGTATGTTCTAGTGTGTCCAGGCACAGGGTTCTGAAGAGACATAGCTTCACTATGAAGCACTAGAACAGACAGCCCTGCTCCCTGTCCTCTACCACAGCAACAGTTCCATGGCTGCATGGCTGCCTTCTCTTGAGAAAGCCATGCACAGGTGCATTGTGAGTGCATTCAGCTTTGGTTTTATTCTAGCATCATGGAGCAGTCCAAAGACTCAACAAGACTTTTCAAAGCTTTCCTTTACATGTTTTCCTCCATTTATGCCATCTTCTCTAGTCACATCTCACACCTTTCAGTAAACTGACTAAATACAAGGGGAAAAACTAAAAACATTCAAAAGATGTGGAAGCTTACACTGTACAGTTGAGTTGATTTCAAACCATCACATCTCTGTAAAGACATTAACAAGAGAGGAACTATTGAGATGTCATCCATTGCACCTGCTTTAGAAGTCTACATAGTACAAAACACCTGATTATATTTTCATAATGTATAAAGGGAGTCAAGTCTAACTAAATCAGATGTGGACACCTGTTTGATAATTGTATCTCAGCCAGCCTTATTTTTATGCATCCTAAAGGGTAAGAAGCAGGGAAAAAACCCAAGGCCTTTACAGCAAAATGTTTGTTCTTCCTACAAAAAAAGCATCTGTGTACAATCTGCAGATGTAAAAAGCCTCTTCCTAGCCCTCCTGCCCCCACAGAAAAAAAAAAAATCCCACAACAAAACAAATAAAACTGTGTCTGTGTCCCCTCAAAACTTCCAGAATTTCTGGCAATGCTACCTTTAAAACCAGAAGATTCACTATGAAATGCTGTCTTGGGTTGCTGAGCATGGAAGAAGGTTCCCAGCTGTTCAATTATTATGTCCTGCTCCAACATCTGCTCCCATTCTTTCCCAGGAGAAGGGCAACGGGCCAAGAGAATCATCTAGTGGCAGGTATCCAGCCACAGTTGGACTGCCTTAGATGATCTCAGCTGATGTTCGTATCAGGTTTCCTACTGAAGTAGTCATAAGGGTCTAGCTAACAACTTTGTTCTCCAAAAAAAAAAAAAAAAAGACAATTTTATTTAGGAGAAAACAATCAAGCTATTTTTAGGCAAACAATGTTTTCTTTTTATCCTTGTGAGCAGTCTCTTAAACAGGCCTTCATTATCGAAGTGTGTGTAAAGCATAAAAGCCATGATTTTGGCTAGCATGAGTCTGATAGGGGCAGAAGGCTTCCTGAGAGAAAAAATGCAAATTACTGCTAAATGACCTAGAGAACCATCCAGCTGTCATCATAGAATCATAGAATCAGTTAGGGTCGGAAGGGACCTCAAGGATCATCCAGTTCCAACCCCCCTGCCATGGGCAGGGACACCTCACACTACATCAGGCTGGCCAGAGCCTCATCCAGCCTGGCTGCAAACATCTCCAGGGATGGGGCCTCAACCACCTCCCTGCACAACCCATTCCAGGCTCTCACCACTCTCATGGGGAAGAACTTCTTCTTCACATCCAGTCTGAATCTCCCCACTTCCAGCTTTATTCCATTCCCCCCAGTCCTATCACTACCTGAGATCCTAAAAAGTCCCTCCCCAGCTTTCTTGTAGCCCCCTTCAGATCCTGGAAGGCCACAAGAAGGTCACCTCAGAGCCGCCTTTTCTCCAGACTGAACAGCCCCAACTCTTTCAGTCTGTGCTCATAGCAGAGGTGCTCCAGCCCTCTGCTCATCCTCGTGGCCCTCATCATACATAGGGGTAAGACACCAACAAACTGGCTGCAAGAGCGTTTGCTGGGACAGGGTTAAAGGTATTTAGTTGGAGAGTCCTTGTCCTCTTCTTTTATTCTGACACCTCAGGTATGATTTAGTTGGCCAAACAGGTAGGTTTGAGCTGCTCAGGCACCTCTCCCTTCATATGAAGATCAGTCTTGACAGTGCAGTCACTGGGATGTAAGCATGATCTGTCTCAGCTCAAGGAGATACTGAAAACAGCTTGGAGGAGCTGTGCCCTCAATGTGCCTATTTCTCTCCACTGCTGTTAGACACTCTGGGAACACTAGCCTAGCTTGTCAACACCTACAAAGCAGACCTCTAATGAGAGGAATCCTTTTTTCAGTATCAGGTTTGACAAGTCCCAAATATTGAGACTCACCATGCTGGATTGCTCTCCTTTGCCAAGACAAGAACTGCCCCCAGATAGTGCCTCCCACCCACACTGAGATCCCACCTGCCATTATCTGTTGGTTTGCAGATCATCTGATGTGATGATCAGCTGTGCTGGGGATCAAAATAAGACCCAGAGGAAAGTAAAGCTCTTCTGTGCTGCAGCTGACATGGAAGGTTGAGAAATCCCTCATGCCAGATTGGAACTTCTGGTCCACATATTCCTCAGTCACTTCCTACCCACCAGTACATTCCTATCAACCAGAAAGAGACATCTTCTGGTTCCTAAGGACAAGATCTTGTGGAGGTAGAGAGTGGGAGAAAATAGCTATTTGTGCTGACAACAACAGTCATTCGTTGCCTTTCTAGCTATGTAAATGATCTGTACAGTTTAAAAACATTTCTACTAGTAGAACTGTGTCCACTTCCAGGCAGAACACAGTGTGCTAAATACTCTACCTGCTATGATTCACTGGGACATACTGGGTGTGTAGACAAAAGTTTACACCACTGTGTTAAAAGGCGGTAACTCTGATGGTGAATTTAAAGAGCAGTAGGAATCCTCTTGTGTCCCTACTCTTACCTTTTAGTAAGTATAAGGCAGTGTAGTGCACAGAGATGCACCTCAGGATACTGGAAGGTGGCATAGCAGCCACCAGTGGTAAGCTGAAGTGCTGTAAATTCACTCCCAGCTGACTGGACAGGAGGTTGTTGATCTGGTTATCTTCACAGGGAATTTAATTGAACCAAGACCTTTGATTCCCGTATGCAGCCTCTCTTCACCTCCCCCAGCACTGTAATTAGGTTTATTGTAGAAAAACTGCACTTTCCCTCAGCAGGTCCCCTCTCTCCCCTCACACATGTTCTGCTGCAGAAGATGCTGTAGTTTGGTTAGAAAAATGAGGGCAGGGAGGACGCACATTAAGCTTGGTTTGCAGTAAGGTTAACCTCCCTCTGCCTCAGGCTTTTGCAGACACCAGAAGTTGGACATGACAGGAAGGCAGACTATGCTAGCCAGCTTGATGTCTTGCTATAAAGAAGGGCATGCTTATCCAGGTAGTGGTAGACAAACCTTACCTTGATCATCCTTCACAGACTGCTACGTAATAAGCTATGCCATCCCAAGGACAAAGGGTGGGAGTCAGTTTGCAGCGTGAAAGGTGAATGTAGTTAGTGTCCAACCTGTGTTAGCCAAGCCATAATGAAAAGGTTTTCATGGATGGAGCTTGTTGCTACATCTGCCAATGCCACTCATGGAATTTTCTCTTGTGGGACTGATGCCTGCTGGCTGATGTATCTAATGCAATTCTTTATGGGGAATTAGGAAATTATCTTTTATCTAAAGAATGAAATTTCTTTGGGTAATATTTCTTTCAGAACTTCTTCTCCACCTTCTTCTTACTCTTTTATTACATGTATTTGTTTTTTCTTAATACCCTGTCTGGGGTCCTAGGTGCAGAGCATTTATTATGTGAAAGAGTCCCTTCCAAGATGAGTCATTAGCAGAGGACAAAGATGTGACGATAACCATTACAAAGTGTCTCATACTTGCACTCACATCAAAGGAAGAGCTGTGACTGCTGCTGCTAGTAGTTTGTCATCATTTAGTTAGCCAGACTCTGTAATAATGAATATACTTTGTCACTGGAACATAACTGGTAATTACATTCAGCTATGTTCTTTTTTTTTCCTCCTGCTTTTCCCCCTGTGTACATATTTTCCTTTTCCATTTAAATTGTCTTCCTCAACTTTTGGCTAAAAGGCAGTTATCTTAAATCAAATATAACCAAGCTCAATACCTTTTTTCCTTTCACTTCTACCAGATACCTCTTCTGCTGTTCCCATGCTTCATGTCTAGTCTATTTCATACCCCTGGTATGAAATCTTATCTCCTACAGGAAACTATAGCCTCCCTCCATCACCATCCACTTCCCTTCTCTGAGCATGAAACTAATATGCAAAGAATCAAAGACAGGTTCATGCAATATTTCTGTCTTCATCTCATGTAACCTGAACATATGAAAGTAATAAATTAAATAGTCACAAGAATATTTTTTTCCCTTGGGCTCTGTTAAACCTGGTAGAGAAGAGAGAAAAAAAAAGTGACTGGAAGCAAAAGCCAGACAAATTTCAAAAAACAAAAATGCTTTCTTAAATAAGTAGGAAAAGTAACCATTGGAATAGTGCACCAGAGGAAGGGAAAGGTTCTTAATCTTTAAGAGATGCTTCTAGTCAAAGCATGGCTGTATCTGCAATGTAGCTGAACTAATCCTTGTTTCCCTTTCAAATCAAAAGAAATCTAGTTCATAGAGTCATCAGAAATCAGTGCATGAATCACTTCAACCTAAGGGAGACATGCAAAGTAAATGAGAAAATCACATCCTAAAACTGTTATTTCTCTCCACTAATGTAAAAGAAACTTAGAGTCCGAAGAACATACCTATGCTGTCAGCATCCAAAGATGGGACACCCTCTCTTGGTGTCAAATCAAGACCATTTGTCACTTTAAGAAATGCTTTATCCAAATGTAAATTATCAGCTTCAATAGCTGGACAAAATGTAGTGGCTTATGATAGTCAGTAGAATGAAAAGGTGGGGAGCTGAATCCTGAGAGAAGGAAAGACTTTGTAAGATAAGCCTTCAGTGGTGGAACACATTTTATTAACAATAAAAATAAATAAAAATAAAAATAAAAATAAAAATAAAAGTAAAAGGAAAAAAAAGAGAAAGAGAAAGAGAAAGAGAAAGAGAAAGAGAAAGAGAAAGAGAAAGAGAAAGAGAAAGAGAAAGAGAAAGAGAAAGAGAAAGAGAAAGAGAAAGAGAAAGAGAAAGAGAAAGAGAAAGAGAAAGAGAAAGAGAAAGAGAAAGAGAAAGAGAAAGAAAGAGAAAGAGAAAGAGAAAGAGAAAGAAAGAGAGAAAGAGAAAGAAAGAAAAGGAAAAGGAAAAAGAAAAGGAAAAGAAAAAGGGAAAGGGAAAGGGAAAGGAAAAGGAAAAGAAAAGGAAAAGGAAAAGGAAAAGGAAAAGGAAAAGAAAAAGGAAAAGGAAAAGGAAAAGGAAAAGGAAAAGGAAAAGGAAAAGGAAAAGGAAAAGGAAAAGGAAAAGGAAAAGGAAAAGGAAAAGGAAAAGGAAAAGAAAAAGAAAAGAGAAAGGAAAAAAAGAAAGAAAAAGAAAAAAGAAAAAGAAAAAAAAAGAAAAAGAAAATGAAAAAGTAAGAAAAAAGAAAAAAAAGAAAAAGAAAAAAAGAAAAAGAAAAAAGAAAAAGAAAAAGAAAAAGAAAAAGAAAAAGAAAAAGAAAAAGAAAAAGAAAAAGAAAAAGAAAAAGAAAAAGAAAAAGAAAAAGAAAAAGAAAAAGAAAAAGAAAAAGAAAAAAGAAAAAGAAAAAGAAAAAGAAAAAGAAAAAGAAAAAGAAAAAGAAAAAGAAAAAGAAAGAGAAAAAAAGGAAAAAAAAGAAAAAGAAAAAGAGAAGATAACAAGGGTACAGTTCAGAATGGAAAGAACTGGAAAATAAGAAAAAGACCAAGATTATCCACAGAAAACATTAATAATGGTGAAATAAATTTAGTAGTATACGTTAAAGCTTGAAAGCTTTAATCAATCCCTAATTACTGAAGGCCACAGGGGTTGGTCTCTTCTCCCAGGCAACCAGCACCAGAACAAGAGGACACAGTCTCAAGCTGTGCCAGGGGAAGTTTAGGCTTGAGGTGAGGAGAAAGTTCTTCACAGAGAGAGTAATTGGCCATGGGATGTGCTGCCCAGGGAGGTGGTGGAGTGTGGAGGTGTTCAAAACAAGATTGGATGTGGCACTTGGAGCCATGGTTTAGTTGTCGGGAGATGTTAGGTAATAGGTTGGACTTGATGATCTCTGAGGTCTTTTCCAACCTGGTTGAAAAATAAGTAAAATAAACCAATAAAAGCCCACCATCATCGCAGGCATTAGATTCGTGCACTTTCATTTAAATACACCTTGTGAAAAGTGAAGACTGGATATTGGGGGCAGGATCTGATAGAACGAGGAGATCCCCACATTCTCCAAAAATCCTGGAAAAGAAAACCAGTTCATCTTCCTTCCTGATATAAATAATAATATCAGATAAACCCCCCAAACCTCACAAACAAACAAACAACCTACCCTTTTTCCATTCTTATTTGCAGCTGGATTTCTATTCTCTGTTGGGATTTATCACTTTGCTTTTTGAAGTTCTTGTGATTTCTTTAAACAGGTTATAAGTTTCTTGAGTGTTTCAGTTCTCTTTCAATAGTAAGACTTATTAGATTTACACAGAGAGATACAAGTTACAGAAAGCAACATGGAAAGCGATCTATTTAATTGCTGAAATCAAAGTCATACACAACAAAAGACCTCAAACTTCACACCCTATCATGGCAAAACCGAGAGGTGGTGGAGCATCACTTCAGGGAAAAGCCCCCAAAATGATCCTTTAAATTCTTTAACATTCTGTTTTATCTTTGAACTGTCTAATTTCCATTTTTTTGTTAATCATTTATACTTGTTTTACATAATCTTACAACAAACAGTGCTGAAAGTCAATAGGTTTAATGCAACTTCTTTGGTATTTTTGTCACCAGCAATACTGGAATTTGGCTTAACTACACCTCTTCTAAATCTGAAATGAAGAGTTCCTCAGATGTTGCTTATTTTAAATACCAGCTTTGTTTCTACTCTCTTTTCAATCAAAGCACAGTCTCATCCTAGCAGGTTGACACAACATAAGGTAGATATAACACATTCTCCTCCTAAAAAAATCCTGGTGGTTTATGAGCTTTTATCCCCAACTGTCATAACAAGATTAGCAAGAACCAATTATTGCCTATGTACAGGGCAATGAAATATTTTTCTTTTCTTTTTTACATCACTAAAAGTCTGCCTTATAGCCTAATTCCTTCCATACTCATTTTAGTCTAATACCTTGTATAAAGGTTACAGCATCCTCTCTTCAATCGGGTCTGATCTTTGCACTTTATCCAACTGTAGCTCTTTGCATCTCCCTTCCATTTTTCATTCCTCTGGCCACTCTCCACCCATGCCACTGCTTTAAAGATGCTGTTTTCATCTACCTGTGTCTTGACTTTCATTTCTTCCTGTTATCTTCTCAGTCAGATGTCCATCTGATTCACTCACATTATTTCTGCTGCCTTTCACAGTGCCATGCCTGAGTGTCTCACAACCTTACAGAGCAAATTTTCCACCATCTTTACAAGAAGTGGTGTATGAAAGGTTTAAGAAGCACTGGCATGGATAAAAATCTAGGATTCAGCTCATTTCCTCTTAGTGAAGGGATTCTTAAAATAGTTTTCTCTGCTGAAAGTGCAAATACAAGATGTGTGTGTTCCATGAACTGAAGATGCCTCCAGCATAAATGTTTACATGTACAGACGTGGAGGGACTATCACTCCAGCCTCCTCTTCCATATGTACACATACTCAGTACAAATAAGGTCAATAATTTCTGTTAGAATACACATTGCTCACGCTGCTTTTAAGTGCATTTAACAGCCAGAGATAAAATACATCCCTTAGATGTCTCCCACGATATCCTTGGCTTTTCACCAAGTACATACACACTCAGTACTATTAGCTCTACACACGGGATGAATTTATGTATCACAAACTTGCTGTAGGATCATTTAATCTTCCAAAACAACTTCAACATGCACTATTTTTGTAAGTTAAAAATACGTATCAGGTAAATGCATTAAAACTCAAGCCACGATTCTTTTTTTTCTGAAGTGATGGCTATGCTTGATGCATAAAATACCTGAGCTGAAGTTGTGACAGTGGCCTGAGTGATTGTTTCCTCATTTCTCCTTCTCTTCCTCAGTTTCCCCATTATTATAGCACTGATCCCTCCTGGGAAACACCACCCAAGCAACTATGAAACATAGAGTATTTTTCCTTCATCTTCATCAGATATGACACACACATGTGAGTAGGACCTGCATAACCCCTGGACACAGCTGTGTTCTCAGGGTCTGGAAACTGGCAATTCAGCCCAGGGTAACCTACATTCCAGGAATACTTTGCCATCATCACAAAGAAGCCACAATGCAAGTTGGCTCTCTATGTATTTGTGATTATGACAGAGAATTTTGAACCATCTGTTTTGCTGATAAATATTTCAGTGAACTACGGAGGCAATAACCTTGTAGCATTATGCAGTTGTCTGCAATAAGCATGAAAACATTCTCCAGCTGCAGTGCCTCTGAACACTCAACATTCTCTTTATTCATTTCTAGTTCTTTTTTGTTTTTTGGGTTTTTTTTTTGAGCAACAAAGCACATCAGTCTATCAATTCTGCTCTTTTAGGCTTAGAACCATAATGAAATGCTCTGAATGAACACCAACTGAAATTCTAGAGGGGGAAAAAGATAAAACCAACCAACACCACCACCAAAAAAAACCCCAAACACCAAAAAAGCCTCAAAACCAAAACCCCAAACAACCAAAAAAAACCCAAAACAACCCAACCCAAAACCCTAACCAAAATGTCATCATTGGCAATAAAGACTTTATTAACTGTGGAGGTGAAATTTCTGTGGACATCTCTTTCAGGTGTTTTTCAAAGAGCTTCCCAAATCATGACAGGCAAGCAACCTGGCTTAACACAATCATTTCACACTGCTCAGAATTGTCTCCAAGTAAAATTGCCAGTGATTGTGCTCATTTGAAGCACTTCATTGCATCTATGGAGGGATCGTGGGCAGAAATTTGCAGTATGAATTGGAATTACCTTAATGGGGGAACCAAACAGCCTGGGGGTTCCTGATTAACAAACAAAGTGTTGGTGAAATAATAATTATCTCCCAGTGCCTGCAATGTGGTTCATCACAGAGCCCTGCAGTGCCCTCAGGCAGGCAGTACAGGGATTGTATTCTGCGTCACTGAAAAGAGAAGCACAGTCCCTGCTAGCAGTGCATCACCCCTGGATAATTTAGTTTTATAGAAGGGAGAGACATTCACAGTGGTGCTTGGACTGTCTCTTGCCCTCTTTGCTTTGTATTTAGAATCTCTCCAAACATAAAAGTACTTTTCCTGCACAAGTGACTCCAAATGTCAACATGAGAGAGAAAAAAAAATCAATACAATAGCAGAAAAGGGGAATAGAATCATAGAATCATAGAATGGTAGGAGTTGGGAAGGACCTCTGGAGATCATCTAGTCAATCCCACCCTGCTAACACAGGCAGTATTTGGGATTGCAGAAAACCAGATAAGGATTTAAAAGGCATTTAGGTACTTTGCAGTTGCTACAAGGAGCTACATAAGCAGCCTTGCCTTGGAAACTAGAAGCAACAATGTCTGTGCAGAATTTTCATCACAAATGTGTCCAGAAAAACAACATAAGCAGTCTGCCAATTCTTCCTCAGTGTAAATCTAAAGCACTGATTTTTCAGCATCTTCCTACCTGTGAACATCTGTATTTTTCCTCCCTCCAGTACTACATAGCAAATTCAAGGCCACAAACATCTCAGCTGGGTTAGTTACCATACCACAAGCCATCAGGGAAAACAGGTCAAATATCACTCTAGTGTAATCCAAAATGATTATTTTCCAGGTCATGGAAAAACTGTAACAGGCAGGAAAGGAAGAGTACAATGACACCAGCCCCACCTTCAGGCCAGGAAGGTTTTGGGTGCCATCGAAGCAGAGATGGATTTAACCTTGTTCAAAAATGAAGGCACACTTTTGATGGAACTTGGTACCTGTGCCCTGATGACTGTGTGATAGGACAGCAATAGAGGGGGGAAAAATCAGTAATTTAATAAGTGGAAAATTTGGAAGAGGTGAAGACTAGACCAGAAAAATGATGGTGTCAGCCCCTTTGAAGCTGTTTCAGGTCCATGTGCATGGCAATCACATCCTCAGATGGAAAATTGTGGTTAGATCTCCTTGACACAGAAAGGCATCTGCTTCATCTTGTCTGTGAAAAAAGGCTCCTTTGGTTCTTCTGATGCTTTTGGGACCCTCATCTTTAGAGGTGTGCACAGTACCTTGCACAATGGAGCTTAGCTCATGTTTTCTCAGCACAGTGCTCCTCTCCCTTAATCTTATGTAGCTGACCACAATTTATTTCAAGTGAAAAGATGAAAGGACAGGAAAGGAGGAAGGAAGGCAGCCTCTTTATCAAGAGACATGGTGTAAAGTCACCTCATGGAGGACAACATATCCAATTGTCCTTCATGAGCCTTGTAACATGAGATTCTTTTTTATCTCGGGCTGTAGGCAGAGTCACAGAATCAGAGACTGCTTTGGAATGCAAGGGACCTCTAAGCCCAACCTCCCTGCCATGAGCAAGAACATCTTCAATTAGACGAGGCTGTCCAGACTCCCATCCAACCTGACCTGGAATATTTCTGCAAATGGAGCATCTACAACCTCTCTGAGCAGCACCTTCCAGTGTTTCACCACCAGCATAGTAAAAAATGCCTTCCTTAGTATCAAGGAATTATCCCTGTGGTCACTCCGGAGTAACAAACAACTATGACACACAACAAATTGGTGCTGGACTTCCCCTGAGTGCTCTGGATTTGTTACAGGCTGGTTTGCTTCTCTGTTTTTTGGCAGGTTTATAGCTGGGCTCATTACCTCTACCTTTCTGTGTCCCTTGGCTGTGTGCCCTGTGCCTGTTAAGAGCAGCACAGAGAAGAGCAGAACAGTGATGGCACAGTAATGCCCTCTGGGATGCTCAAGCCCCAAACAGATTTGGTTTTAGGGTGGGTTTTTTCACATTACTCATGAACATTAGGAGCATTTATTTGCTATGTTCCATAGCTCAATGATGTAAGAGTGAGATCTGGAAGGAATCAAAGACATCATTCCCATCAAAGCAAAATCAGGAAGTTGTTCTAAATGTAATAAATGGTAATATTAAAATGATGCAACTGTCTATCCTAATTGGCATCAGTCAGTCTCAAAAATGTATTAAAGGAGATTAAAAATGTGCAGAGCTTTTCTGTTCATAAGCCAACAAGAGCTTTAAGAAGCTCCCCAGATCACTGATGCTAGATGTAAATACAATTCCATACCATGCAGAGGAACCTTTTCAGTCTCATACAAAGGGATTGATCAGGGAGGGGCCTCAGGAGTCTAATGAAAAAAGCAGAGTCCTCACTTAGAACAACAATAGAAAGACAAAGCAATAGAATTGTTTTTAGATGGCCAAATCTCTCTGAATCACCACTAAAGTTAGCACATGAGCCAGCAGTTCTGGGTCTATTTTTCCTTGCAGATAATAAGGCTAATTGACAACTACACATCTTGATAAGAACTAGATGGAAGCTGAGATGGAGGTCCAGAGACAGATAGGACAAGACAGCTCTAATGACCAGCATTAACTACTATTAAACCTGTACTTTCACGGGGAAGTTAGTTCTAAATGTGGTTTCTTTTTGCAGCAAATGAGGCACTTACATCCAAGAGGACCACTGCAATCACTTCCAGTGATTTGAGTAGTTCCACTCCTAACATTTAGGAATGAAGGATGCAACAAGGATGTGTTTTGACAAGAAGTTATTTCAAAGAGATTTCAGAGGGAGAGAAGATAAGAATTTTGTGATCCTCTTTGTCAGTGCAAATCAGAGTGGAAAGAGTCACTGGGTGTATGAAAAGGGGAATAATGTGGTATTTTTGCTCTCTATACTCTTTCTGGGGAATGCATCCAGGAGAACTGCACACCCTTGTGCTCTTCTGTTTAAATATATATATATATACAATAAATGACTGAAGATTACAGAAAATGTTTGACACTATTTATCTGCTAAACAGGTATTTGTTGCTGAGGCAGCAGGCTCATTTTATAGTCAGTGGGGAAAAAGTAGGCACTTTCCAGGTGAGACTCATGCAGCATATTTCAGATATTTACTTTAGGGTGAAAGAAATCATGTCCTGATTTCCACTGACTGTTTTCAGTGGCTCTCCAGTGGCTGCCAAGAGAGAACAACTCCAGGAGAGAGATTTCTGTTGTAAGGATGGATATTTAATTGTATAAATCACAGAGTGAAAGACAAAAGGAAGAAATTAAGTCGATTTTGTTTATCATCAAGATGATTGATAATGGTCTAATCTGACTGTACCACATTGGAAGGAAAGAAAGCCTTTTGATAAGCTCTTTAACTTAATGGCAAAAGGCATAGGAGGAATGGCTGGCAGTTAAAGTCAGATTATCTCATGTTAGAAACAAAGCATGGTTTTAGTACTTTAAATAGTAAACAACTCTAAGCAAAGTCATAAATTCTTATTTTCTGATGTCTTCAAATCAAAACTAATGTCTTTCTAGAGGAGATGCTGTAGCCAGGCACAAGTCCTTGAGCATAGGCTCAGCATGGGTTGAATTTCATAGAATGAGAGAATAATTTAGCTTGGAAAAGAACCTTAGGATCTGTAAAGCTAACACTGCCAAGCTCCTATTCTTCCTCTTCCTTTCTTCCACTGTTTTTTCTAGTCCATTTAAAAAAAAGAAAGAAAAAAAAAAAGTTTTACATTTATTTTTATTTTTCATAATTTTTGCTTTCAGGGAAAATTCTGATTGTGGCTGTCAGCTCTTTGACTCTGAAATGAAAACTTACTCCAATGATATTTTACAGTATTTAAACTTCTCTTCTTCACAAAAATAGGAGTTTTCCACCAGAGAATGTGGTAAACTTCATCCAGAATTAGTTTTGTTCAGTCCATGCTGGGCATGCATTTTTTCTTTGGAACACATGGCTGCAGAATAGGATAGACAAGGATGTCATGCAGAAAACATCCTTGATGTAAGCAAGCTTTGAACTTCCAAGCCCCTTAGCAAGCATATGCACAAGGGGAGGAACTTGCTATACACCAAATGATGCTGTATACAGCCTTAAGGGGAGCTTGATCTTACTGGACACACCTTGCATTTAGTGGTCCATTAACACTGCTCATGATAGGTTAAGCTCTTCATTTTACCTGGAAATAGTATTGCTGCTTTCTCCTTCTGTGCAGTTGCATAGTCACAACTGTCAAATTAATGAAGGCTGAGAGTGAACTGATGACTGATCTCTCAGCAGCAATAGATCCCAAGTTTTGGCAGGCAAGGACCCCTGCATACATTTGTAACTGCCTTTCTACCCCTGGAAGCAAAATATCTGACAGGGAGACAGAATAGTAATAAGAAAGAGAAAAGTCCACAGGACATAAAATGAAACAAATGAGCTGCAACAATCTGTTGAAAGGAAATGACTTCTTCTGTGGTTTTCATGCCTTCTTTGTTCTATAAAATGCCAATACCATGACAGCACAGTACTTTGTTATGGTCAGCACCCTAAACACTTCTGTGCCCTGTAAATAAAATATCTACTGCCAAATTTTTGACATGCATGGAGAGTTTTTTATTGTCATCATCACGGCTCCCTTGTGTCTCAACCTTCTGGCAGGTTGTCATTTTTATTGGTGTCCCTTAAAGAACTTCCCCTTATTTCTCTTTTCTTTTTAAACTGAGGTCTGGAGGAAAAGATGATTTTCAGAAGGTTTGGATAATAGATAGAGACTTTAGACACATTGCTTTTTATTTCAATTTTCCTGTCCTCCTTAATTTTGATTTTTACGTTTTCTGTAATGTTGGTTTTCACTGACTTTTTTATTAACGCTTTCCCACTGGTCTCAGGATTAGTCAATTGAACAGAAAATTATTTGCTAGAAGTTTAATCCTTGTCACTCAGTTTTCAAAGCTTTGTTACTAATGCAAGCTTCCAATGTTTTATCAGTACCGTAGGTTACATGGGATACCTACATGGGACTGGCAGATACTTTATCTGTCTCTATCTCTATCCCTCTACCTCTCTATCCATCTACCTCTCTATCCATCTACCTCTCTGTCCATCTACCTCTCTATCCATCTACTTCTCTATCTACCTCTCTATCCATCTATCTATCTATCTATCTATCTATCTATCTATCTATCTATCTATCTATCTATCATCTATCTCTCTGTCTATATCTATATCTATATATCTCACCTGCAGAGGATCAATACCTTCTACCTCAGCGGTTGGAGGACATTACAATACCCCTTAGGACAACAAAACTCTATAAAGCTGAGAACTAGTTGCTTAAAACATTACATTTATGGTTTCCTGCCTGTCCATCACCTTCCAGAGCATTGGTTTCCTATAGGTCCTGAGGCAAAAGGAACTTCACCATTCAAGTATTTTGGATGTCTGAGATGATGGTGTTCAGGCAACTGTCGCCTGTCCTGTCCCTAGTGTCTTATGGCTAACTACCCAGCTCAAGCAAACCACCTTAGACTCCTTTCCCACTGACCACAGAGTGATAGACTTTTCAACGGGATATTCTTGCAGGCTGCTTTGACACAGCACAACACAAAACTGCATAAGCAAGAAGTGAATTTCACCATTCTTTGTGTTTTGATGGTTATCAGTGAGAGCTTTGTCTAAACTGCTGGGAAAGGCATTATCCTGGCTGTCTTAGATCATTGAGGACAGACCAGTCAGTTATTCTGGGTCAAACAGTCATCCTGACCAATCAATCATCCTGACCATCCTGACTTCTTACAGTATGTTAGGACCCTCTTTTTCCTACGTGCAAGCTCCCATCCAAAAGAAACCAAGGTGCATAATGAGACAGTGTCATCCTAGCATGTGGTTGAGAGGCATTAACATGGCTCTCCACATCACATCGACATCTTCTGGCATGGTCAGGGTGGTGGACAGGGTGTAGTTACATAAAGAGATGCACAGGAGCAAAATTAAGACTGATAAATCCTCCCCACTGTGTGCAGCGATTCTCAAGCAAAGCACTGTGTAGATTCCACTCTTTCTGCAGAGGAGTTGTTTTAATTAGCTCTTTTGTTTCATTTCCTTGTGAGATCATCCTAAGGGTTCAGTCAAGTGCATGGTGTTTGTATTTTAAGGTGTGTTTGCAAGGCTGTTTGCTGAAACACGCTGGCTCTCTCGCTTCCATGAGAAGCACATCATTGAGTGTAATAAGGATGAATTAACAATATGAAGTGATGACCTAGAAAAGCAAACAAACAAGTTAATCCTCCCTTCTCTAGCTTTTGGGGAAATAAAAAGTAATTCCTTTCAGGAAGGAAAAGGAAGCTGGTTAAAATGACAGTTCTATTTTTTCTTTTTTTTTTTTTTTTTTTTTGCCTTCCCACCAAAAATATATTTCCAAAGGCATTCTGTTATTTGGATGAGAATGCCTTTTCACTAGAAAAATGAAATTAGCAGCACTTCCAACATATTAATCACATTTGTCATTGTTAAAATTTTAGCTTGCTTCCCATGTCATTTAGAGAACCCTTTGAGAATGGCATAAAATAACATCTTAATCAAGAAGGAATTATTTCTTTCCCCCCCCCCCCCCCCCGACAAAACAGGAATCTTACTCTAACTGTGTTGGGATGAATTAAAGGCACAGCCAAGAATGGACAGGAGTTAGCCCATGTGGTTAAGATCTTACGTGCCAAACTTCAGGGAAAAGATCAATTTACCTAAATGGAAGTAACCACTGGCATGAGGGATGATCTCATATTGAAGGTGCCAGACATCCACACAAGCCTGGCAGGATGTATAGGATCAATTTTATCCACAACCCACCCTACCTCTCCACTGACTACAAAGAAGAGCAGTCAATGGTGTCCCTCTCACAGTTAAATGTCTCCAGAATGTTGGTGTCAACTTTTAGTGAGCTGGATCTCACTCATCCCCTTGTAGCTGTATCAGTTGAAGATTACAGACCAGATTCCTTTTCAGCTTTGGTCCTTTCAGCCTGTAGCATTGCCACAAAGAGGCCCAAACTGTGGAAGACCAATTCATCTATGAAGTCTTCACTGCAGAAAATATTTGTCTGGTGTCATTTAAATGTGCTGTGCTCCTGTGTTTCTATCTCCCTCCATCTCAGGCAAGAATTTGTATTTTCTCCCTGATATCCCAAGTCAGGAAAGGAGTAGTTTCAGACAGAGCTGCACTCTATGGCTTTACTTGGGTCTCCAACTGCCTCTGAGGGCTATATGCCAGATGGGTGAAGGGAAAACATGCAAGGAAACACAGTGGCCAGAAGCCACACTGATTCAGGCCAATATTTGGACCATGGAAGGTGAGCTAAACAACCAGACAAAGACACTTCTCACTACAAAGTGTTTCCTACTAAGCCCAGATCCAGCTGCTCAGTAGGGACTAAACAGACAACTACAATTAGTTTGAGTTTTGCTGTGTTCAGTGTCAATCCATTCAGTGTGGTGACCTAAAAGAAACATGGGGTTTGCTGCATACCATTTTTCTTCCTCCTGGCTTGCTTTCAGATTCAGAGGGGGAAAAGGGGAGAATGAGTAGAAGGGGTGGAGTGAACACATGCAGGCCTAAGTGTTTTCAGCTGAGCATTAATTGAAATGTTGTAGCTACTGTTCACCTCAGCTCTGGCTGTTCATAATAATCAGGTTAATGGATTCAAATGGGAACAAAAAAAATACCTCTCTTTTCTCAGAAAGAAAGAAAATTCACCCACCAGATTGGGGATTTGGGAGTCTAATAAACTCCTGATCCTGGTAAATTGGACATGTGCAAGTCCTGGAGCCAGATGGGAGGTATCCAACAGGGAAGTTGCTGACAAAAGGCTGCCACTCTCCATCTTTGAAAGTTTACAGTGATTGTGAGAGGACCCCAATGTTAATAAAAAATATAAACAGAAGTAATAAAAGCTATGTTAATTTTTTGCAAAAAGATAAGGAGGAGAGGACAGAGACCTGTATGCCAACTACCTTGCCTCAGTCCCTGGGAATGGAGCAAAATCCCATACAAGACATTTTTAAGGTGCATGAAAGTGCAGTTGAATTCTGCATGGGCTAATGTAATGTGAAAGGTCGTCCTTCCTTATTCCAGGGGGGAAAGAGATCTTGAATACAGATAAAGTATATTTTAACCATGTGATCTGGTCCCCAGGACAGATGTTGAGGAACCTGTGTGATTTGTTACCCTCTTCAATCCTTACATGACTGATTTTGACTGCAGGTCAGTGGAGCAGCAGCAAGCACGCAGTCAGCTGTGTCACTGTGACAAAAAAAAAAAAAACAAAGCAGCTCCTCAAAATGCAGTCACTGGTGATCCTCTGGTGGGGCCTTCAAACAATCCTTTCACCTGAGGATTTGCAGCTCATTAGACCACAGTTTGCTTTTCCTGCATCACTGAATGTGCAGTTGGATCTTGGGCAAATCTCCAGGAAAGCTGTGTCTCAGGAGACGTTTATCTAATTTGCCAATGCCATGATCACAACTACACAAGAATAAGTAATTGCTTTACCTAGCAAAATAGGTGACCACTAGAACCTCTATCTGATATATCACTTGTTTCTCCAGCCAGGCCACCATGATGTCTGCTGAACAGGAAATTCCCCCAGCAAACTTTCTAATCCCAGAGTCAGAAGTCTGACGAATTGCAGTTGGAAGAGTGTCTGGGTCAGAAGTAGGATTTCTTCAAGTGACATCAGTTGTAAGGTTCATCAGCTACCACAGATGTTGGAGGTGTCCATCCAGCTGCATGACCAATTCTTTGTGCTATACAGAGCTGACCACCCAGACCTGCTATACCCCTTCAGCTGTGCATTTCGAATCTGAATACAGTCAGTACTTCCTTTGGAACTCAGACACCTAAATGTGTTGGTATGAAAAGCCAGTGATCCCTTTTGGCCACCTAAGTCTCACAGATTGATTTATGAGGTTTGGAAGGGAAAAGGTGACTCCAGCATAGCTTAATCCAGAGAATTGCCAGCCAGTGTGTCAATGATCCACCTTACAGCCTTGTGGAGTTTCACTGTAAACTGTGAGCTGGATGGAGAGGCACAGCTGTCCTTTGAAGGACTGCTGACTTTTAGCAGAGGCACCCAAAGAGCTAAAAATGGTAACAACCTTTTCTAGGGACACCTACATCTGAAGGCATCACTGGGGTAGTTCATACTTTTAATTACCACAGCTCCGTTTTCTTTTGCTTCTTGATTTCTACAGAGATATCACAACAAATTTCAAAGCCTTTCCATGCTAATCAGGAAAGGTGGATACTTTAATTTTTACTTTTCATTTCAATTCTAGGTAAGTCTTTTTCTCTATTTATACTAAAGGAGGTACTGGGGCTTAAAGAAAGAAAAAGACAAAAAAAAATGGGGTTCAATATAATAAGTCTTGTATTTACAGGACAGCTGCATAGGTCTAGGCAAAGTCACACACTGGAGATGCCATTCTCTTTTAACTCACCGTAGAAACAGCTGAGACAGGTAGTTTGGATGGGTTTGTGTTTTTTTTCAGTATGGATGCTTATACAGAGCTAGATTAAATTAATTTCACCTTCTTTCCTAAGACTTCCAGTAAATATCATGACAATTGGGAACACTCAGGTCCTTTCATACATGGCAAGTAGTATTTTTTTACTTCATTGTCATTCTGGTGAAATGTCAAAATGGTATTTTTTTTTCCCCTTGCCTAGTTAATGAATGTTAGGCACCAACTTCAACACTTAGCCCTTCCTGACAGTATCAGAACAAACTATTTTTAAACTATTTCATCCTGGATATCCATCCTGGATTATTAGGATTGTTTTGCTCCTTGGGCACTTGGGCAGTGACTGGCTGGAAAGCAGCCCTGAGGAGAGGGACTTGGGGGTGCTGGTGGATGAGAAGCTCAAGCTGAGCTGTCAATGTGCACTTGCAGCCCAGAAAGCCAACCAGAGCCTGGGCTGCATCAGGAGAAGTGTGGCCAGCAGGTCAAGGGAGGTGATTCTCCCCCTCTGCTCAGCTCTGCTGAGACCCCACCTGGAGTACTGCATCCAGTTCTGGAGCCTTTGTTACAAGAGGGATATGGACATGCTGGAAGGTGTCCAGAGAAGGGCCACCAGGATGAGCAGAGGGCTGGAGCACCTCTCCTATGAGCACAGACTGAAAGAGTTGGGGCTGTTCAGTCTGGAGAAGAGAAGGCTCCGAGGTGACCTTCTTGTGGCCTTCCAGGATCTGAAGGGGGCTACAAGAAAGCTGGGGAGGGAATTTTTAGGATCTCAGGTAGTGATAGGACTGGGGGGAATGGAATAAAGCTGGAAGTGGGGAGATTCAGGCTGGATGTGAGGAAGAAGTTCTTCCCCATGAGAGTGGTGAGAGCCTGGAATGGGTTGTCCAGGGAGGTGGTTGAGGCCCCATCCCAGGAGGTGTTTGCAGCCAGGCTGGATGAGGCTCTGGCCAGCCTGATGTAGTGTGAGGTGTCCCTGCCCATGGCAGGGGGGCTGGAACTGGATGATCTTTGTGGTCCCTTCCAACCCTGATTCTATGACTCTATGATTTCTTGAGTAAGAAATGCATCTTCAAATTTCAAGTTAATATTTGGGGGTTCAAGAGCTTTATTTTTGGTTTTTACTGAAGTGATGATTTTCAGTAGCAAGAACATGTAGAAGAAGGGCTCTGTGAGCAAACTGACATTGAAGTCATATCTTTTGAATAAAACAGGGCAGGGGATGCTCAAAATCTCTCAGTAGCAGACCAGACAGTACTTCTGCTGCTGCAGTCATGTATTTGCTTCTGCTGCTCATTTTTCAGCTAAAATAACAACCTTTTGTTTGAGTATCTCCATTAGTTGCTGTGGAGATAATTATGAGTCCAGAGAAGAGAGAATAAAAGGAAAAAAAAAAAAGGCAATTCTAGGTAAGGATATGAAGAGGAAAACAGAAATTCCAAGAGTAGGAGTGATCTTATGTGCAGATTTCTTAATAATTAAAAAACTTGCATGACAACCCTTTCATGATTCCTAATGTCCAACCTAAACCTTTTCAACTTGACTTTATTTCCACTCATATTATTGCTTGTTCCTTGGGAATACAGATTAACCCTCACATCACTACAACCTCCTTTCAGGTAGTTGTAGAGTCATAATGTTTTCCCTGAGCCTATTTTTTTCCAGGCTAAACAACCCCTGATCCCCCAGCCACTTCTTCATAAGACTTATTCTCCAGATCCTTCACCAGCTTCACTCTACTTCTTTGATCACACTAACACCTCAATGTCTTTCTACTTATAGTGAGGTGCCCAAAACTGAACCTTGTCTTTGAGATGCAACTTCATCTACCTTTGGTTGTGTCTTCATAATAGAAACATAGGCCCTGGCCAATCAAAGCATGCTGGAATTCACATAGTGGGGTACAGGTTATATACAGAAATAGATCTTGAGATATAGGTTGGATGAAGAAAATAAAAATTCTCCTGCACAGCTACTTGAGGATTTGAGAATGATCAGAAATAGACAGGCATGTGGTTGTCTAATTCTGAATACTGCTCCTATACATAGGAGTTGGCCCAAGGAAATATTTTGTTTGTTTTAGGGCATTTAGAGTCTTGGGTGCTAAACTCCAGAGCAGTCCTCAGCTCTGGGAAAGGGAGAAGTAAAAGGGAAAGTCAAAATGGGACTGCTCCACCCTAGGACAGAACTGTCTCCTTCCCTTCTCCCTCTGACATTTTCCTTTTGAGACAGACTCTGTGATAAATCCTTCCTGGATTTATTTTCACATTTTACCAGCTTCCCCTCTGGAAATTTCTTTCTTGTAAAAACAAAATTAAAAAGAGTCACTGGGATAGATTAAGTGCAGATTAGCAAAGGGTTCTGCACACTCCTGGTTCTTTTATCAGCCTAGCTGCCCTTTGCAGGTTAAGTGGGAGCTGATAAGGAAAAGGACAATTTATAGATAAGTGCTTGAAGAAAAAAGGTCAAGACCTCTTTGGATAGTTGAAACTGTCTTGTGCTTGTCAGCTTCATATTTTCTTGGTACAAAATATTTGACTCAGCATTAGAGCACATGCCAGGCTGATAAGACAGGATACAACTCTGGGCCATTCTGATCTTTCAGTTGTAGAGAGTGTGCTCTGTTTTTTACCAGCCATTGCAAATTTAGTGGCTATCTATTAGCTGTATCCTTCTAAAGTCATTAGTTTTTCCCCAAATTCCAAAGTGCAATCTGTAGCTCTGCAGAGTAACTCCCTGGTGGCCCCAGTCAAGCCTGAACACTTGTATCAGGAAGAAAAACCTGACACATTAACCTTTGCTTCAATTGGCTCTGCAAACAATGGGGTTTCATAAGCTGTGAAAGAGCACATTTAATTAAAAAAAAAAAAAAAGGTAAAATTCAAAGCAACAAGACACTACAAACTGCTATAGTAAGAAGAAACCACTGCAGGCTCCATTTTCAAATATAGTCAATTTATGTGATTCCAGTAAAATCAATGCTGTGGGATCAAATTATACTGGTTGTGGGTTTGGACCCAGGAGGATAAGTACATGATAACACTACTGTATCAGAGACAGATGAAAACACTGGCAAACTAAGCAAAGAATTCCCATCTGCCTCCAGAATAAAGAAGAAACAGGAAAACCAGGTCGTACCTCTGCTGCATTTTCACAGCTTCCAAAACAACCCTGGTTTACTGCTTTACTTTAGCATTATGTGCTGCTGTATTTACACACACACACAGTTCCACATTTCTCTCCTTGCCATTAGCCCAAATTAAATTATAGCCTTGATGACTCTGGATAATGCACAATGAAAATATTCTCCTTGAGCTATGATGTGAAATCCCCAAATGTACTTGTAAAAATAAAATGCTCGACTATCATTCCTCTGTCATTTCATATATCAAAAATGAGACTATATTTTTTTTTCCCTGTGTGCTCCTCTGAAGCAGGAAATCATTTTCTTTTTCCTTAGCTGTACCATAATCAGAGTTCATAAGCATCCATTTGGTAGTTTAGCTTAATCATACTTATGCAATTACTGTCAGAGTATGACATTTTCCTTTCACCTTTACAATCCCTGGAGATTAAGCTATCAAACCTTCAAGATTATTACAGTTGTTTACACGTAGGTAGCAAAAAGAGTCTCAAACAGCCAGAAATCTTTATGTGTGACTGCAGCATAAACCAAACATTGTACCTGAGGGATTTTTTTTTATTTTGTAACATGGAAGACTTTGTTGCTGGAGAGGGTCCAAAGAAGGACAACAAAGATGCTGAAGGGTCTGGAGAACAAGTCTTGGGAGGAACAGCTAAGAGAACTGAGGTTGTTTAGTATGGAGAAGAAGAGGATGAGGGGAGACCTCATTGCTCCCCACAACCATCTGAAAGGAGGCTGTAATGAGATGAGTGTTGATCTCTTCACCCAAGTAACTAGTGCTGAAGAAATGGCCTCATGTTGCAGCAGGGGAGGTTTAGATTTGGTATTAGGAACGATTTCATCACTGAAAGAGTAGGCAGGCATTGGAACAGTCTGCCCAAGGAGGTGGTGGAGTCACCATCCCTGGAGGCATTCAAATAACATGTAGACAAGGCACTTTGGGACATGGTTTAGAGGACATGGTGTTCTTGTGATTTTAGAGGTCTTTTCCAAACGTAATGATTCTGCAATTCTAAGAACTATCCGTGTCTGAGAAATGGATAGGACTGGGGGGAATGGAATAAAGCTGGAGGTGGGGAGATTCAGACTGGACATGAGGAAGAAGTTCTTCCCCATGAGAGTGGTGAGAGCCTGGAATGGGTTGTCCAGGGAGGTGGTTGAGGTCCCATCCCTGGAAGTGTTTAAGGCCAGGCTGGATGAGGCTCTGGCCAGCCTGATGTAGTGTGAGGTGTCCCTGCCCATGGCAGGGGGGTTGGAACTGGATGATCCTTGCGGTCCCTTCCAACCCTGACTGATTCTGTGAGATTCTATGAGATTAGGCAGCCCATCAAAGCTATGGCACCTTTCCATCTTCCCTTTTGCTGACTAAGAGAAGGGAAGGGAAGGATAAAAGGAAAAACTCAGCTCTTAGTTAGATGCTTTCATAAGTCTCCAATATAGTAGTCCCTGTAGATACAGTAGTATCTCCAGAGAGAACTTGTCACACTGAGGATGTGTTGAAGATCAAAAGGAGTATTCTGAATATGTCTTTCACTCTTCCTGAGCTAATGAAGTCAAAGCAATGAAAGCAAACTCAATACTCCTGTTTCAGAGGGTAGCCTCCTGCCTCCTTAAAGGAAAGTTTAAATTCTTGTAAAGATCACAAGCTGACCTTCACTAGACAGGAAAGATGAAAATGTGGATATTTTTTCCTTAGAAAACAAGAAATGATTTATAAGGCTGGCAAAGCTATAGGGAAGCACCCTCTGTGGAACAGAGAGGGCTGTTCATGTTGGCTGTTAACAAGACATTAACCTGGAGTAATGTCCCAACTCTTAAACAGAATTTAGGTTTGAACAGAATTTTGTTTCTTCAAAACCTCATCCCCTTGAGGTTACCAACCTCTTTTAGTATAAGAAGAGACTGGAAGTTCCTTAAGACTAAATTAAGACCCTCACAAGCTTTTGTAAGAGCCCACTTAGAAATCCAACGAGATAATTTGTCTCTTACAGGCTTGCATTAAGAAACCCTTCATCTATAAGTGGTGGATAGGACACCAAGATTTGATATTTCACACATGGAGATACATGACAGAAATATGAAAAATGAATCCTTTCTGAGCTCAAAGACAGATAATAATGCTCTATTAGTATTCACCATGAACCACCATGTTAAATTCATGTGATTCTTCAGATTCTTTGCACAAACTTTACTTATTCTCTTTGGTTGTAAGGATTGCAGTGGTCAGGTTGCATTTTGACCCTTGCTGTGCAAGCCTGAAGATATTCACCATCAACATTAAACAAGCATGGAGATCAGTTATATTCTTGGCAGAAGCAGTTGATTTAAGGGTCTTTAACTAAAGATAGGAATCAGGCCCTGCCTGCCTTATAAACATCAAGGAGTGTCATACTCTGAGTCTGTGGAAGTTGTGATAGCAGTGATTTGCAGTACTGAAGACATGAATATTTGGGCTTCATTTTCAGGCTCTTATTTCCCCCAAAAAAAATCTTAGATGAAAGCATTCTGTTTAAGTGAACTAATTTCTTGCTTAATTACTTCTTCTTTGGGCTCCTGGCTCTGCACAATAAGTTAAAGAATTTGTCCTGAGGACTGAGATCTGGTTTGCAAAGAGATTAAAAAGCATGGGCAAGGGTAATGTGTTCTGTGGATTCAGTCCATTCCCAAAGGACTGTAACACTCCATTAGGCAAAATATTTGTACAACTTAACAAAGCACTGAGCAGAAATAGGGAAAAAATGTGAACTTCCTTTGATCTTCCTAAGGGAAAAGATGAAAAACCAAATGAAAACATTAGGGAAATCTCACCTTACTGTTGCCACTACCTTGTAAAGTCCCAGGCCGTAGCTCCATCTTTCATACCAGACCTTGCCCTGTGTATTTCCTCATTTGTAATAGATTTTTTTCAAGGTAGATTTTTATTGTTATGTTTTCTTTCCCTTTAAAATACAGCTATCAGGAAACAGATGGTATCTAAGTCATTCTGCCTCCAAACAAACAAGACAAATATCAAACCAGAATAGTGACTCAATGATTTGCCTAGGTCAAGTTATTTCAGGTTTTTACTTTGGCATTCATTGCTACTTTAACTACACTGACTGTCAGTGTAGTTTGTAAATGAGCCCCTGTAGGGTGGTTCAAAAACCTGTTGGGTTTGCTTTTGATTCTGCCTTTACCTTCCCATGTTACACATATGGAGGCATCTGAGCTCTGTCTCCTGTATTTCAGCTACAGAATGGTTAACACTTTTCATCCTCTAACTTGTATTCTGTGTATCTGTTTGTCTTCTGCTGTGCTTCAGACCTGGTATCATCCACATAATAGAATAACAAGGGATGGGATCCCATGGCTAAAAGCAAGCATGTACAATGCAGGTGTCTGCCTTTGATCTAGTGACTCCTGGGCTCCTCTATAGCTGAAGGAGAGCAGACAATAATTTGGGGACACAAAGTATTGGTTGGAAGGAGAGCCTAGGTTGGCTGGTGCAGATTTGAATGTCTGTGTTAGATATTAAAAGCTTCTGACAAAAATCCCAGCTAAGGTAATAAAATTGTTTTCCTTTCACCACTGCAAGAAACTGATTTGACATCTAACTACTTTGAAGAACCTGTATAAGCAAAGCCATTTGGTTTACTTAAGTGTTTGCAAATATTTATGCACACATACACAAATAGGTCATAGAATCATAGAACACCAGGTTGGAAGGGACATCAAGGGTCATCTATATCCAACCAATGGGTCCAGAGGAGGGCAATGAAGCTGGTGAAGGGTCTGGAAGACAGGTCTTATGAAGAAGTTTTGGTCTCTTCTCCCAGGCAACCAGCAGCAGAACAAGAGGACACAGTCTCAAGTTGTGCCAGGGGAGGTATAGGCTGGAGATTAGGAGGAAGTTCTTGACAGAGAGGGTGACTGCCCATTGGAATGGACTGCCCAGGGAGGTGGTGAAGTCGCCATTGCTGGAGATGTTCAAGAGAAGCCTGGATGAGGCACTTAGTGCCATGATCTGGTTGATTGCTTAGGGCTGGGTGATAGGTTGGACCAGATGATCTTGGAGGTCTCTTCCAACCTGGTTGATTCTAGGATTCTATTCTATGATTCTAAGAGCAGATGAGGGAACTTGGGTTGTTCAGCCTGGAGAAAAGGAAGTTGAGGGAAGACCTTCTCACTCTACAACTACCCAAAAGAAGATTGGAGCCAGATTAGGGTCAACCTCTTCTCCCTAGTACCAAATGAAAAGACAAAAGGAAATGGTTTCAAGTTGCACCAAGGTTGTTTGATATAGGTTGGATATTAGAAGAAACATCTTCACTGAAATGATTCTCAAAAATGGAATAGGTTTTCCAGGGAGGTGGGTGAATCTCCATGCTTGGATGTAATTAAAAGCTGCAGAGACATGATTAGCACTAGACCTGGTAGAGTTAGGTAATGATTGGATTTAATGATGTTAAAGGTCTTTTCCAGCTAAAATGATTCTATGATCCATAAAGTGGAATCAACAGCAGGTGCATTCTAATTCCAGGCAACAAGAGCACTCTTACCTTCCAAGCTTCAGAGCTAAGTGTGTTATCCACACTCTGTATTTGCAGGTACACTGTACTCAGACAGGCTGTAAATTAGCCTTTCAAATTGTTAAGCAAAATTGTAGAGGTCTGTGCTATAAAAATATGCAAGCAGCCCCCAATGTAATGGGCATTTTAAGCAGAGATAACCTCCTGTGCCTAGCTCCTGAAAATGAAGAGCTAAGCCTGCTGGCAATTATCTCTAATTACAGGTGGTACAAAAAGGGTTTTCATAATGCACTTTTGAACAATGTGCAACCTTGAAATGAGGTCCCAGGGCTGAAGCATTTGTTCCCCTTGTCCATTAAGTGCATTTTGAAAAATAATAATTAGAAGATCATTCAGGAAGAAAGATAACATTCTGACATGGTCACTTAGTAAATCCAGAAAACATTATTGGCCTCTCAAGAGGCCTGACCCGGTCCCAGTGATTTAATATTAACCATCATAGAACCACTTCATTATCAGAGCTAAAAAAAAAAAGAGGGGAAAAAAGTATCATTAAACCTATCTTCTAGGTAAGGAAACTGCCCCAAAAAGTTCTTTGCATACATTTAGTATCAAAGCCAAGAAACTTATCAGTCTGTAAACTCTCATCCTAAGGGTGAGCTGCAGGACACAAATAACTTTGAATCTGCCAAAAAGCCTCACTCCAACAGCCTCAGGTATTGGATTTCTTATTATTTTTACAGTTTAGGATTTTGCCGTGTCCATGGCATTGTGATTAACTGTAAAACAAAGAGACCAAGGCATCCCGATAAGATGGTAGAGGGATAATCTTGCTTCAGTGCTTCGAACATAACTATGAGACTAGTCTTATCAAGCAGATCCTACTGTAAGATCTTGCCAGGTGTTCTAGGTTTGTCACTTCATTAATCTTTCTAGTCAGAACTTTCTTGCTTGCACTTCTTTCTAAAGCTGAGCTCTGTTTCTGAGAAAAATTTGGGATTAAAATTCTGCCTTGTCTTAAACACTATTGTCAGGGAAGATGAGCTGAAATTGGAAAATAATCCTTTATTTAGATACTGTGTTCTTCAGTGTCTGTCTCCTTACATTCTCCTTACATACCATGATACCCTGAATATTTACATTTACCTGACCCACTGCCTTTACTGTGTTTAGAAATAATATTGCTTTGAATACTCTGCTAAAAGTAATTACTAGGAACAGCAATCATCAAGATTTTAACAGCACTCCCTGCATCTCTTTGTTCATAGAAATTAGTTCAAATGTCCATTTGATTAGGGAAAAAAAAAAACATTCCTTGTCTATAAATTCTCTCATTTAACTACTTTCCAAATAATAAATATCATGAAAATTGCTCTGAAGCAAATAAGCTTTCAGCACATTGATGTTCAACAATTACATAATTTGAAGGGTCTGATTCTGTGCAGGGCTGGCTGTGCTTTCTTCAAAATCAAAAGAAATTGGTGTCACCTTCAATGAGCAAAAGATTCTCTCACTCCATCATGTTAATTAGACTTAGAGATAGCAAAGAACTGCAACAGAATACTTCATACTTGCAGAAGACCTTGAGATCTGCCAGATGAAGGTTATCACCCCCATTTTACAGATGGGAGGGAAAAGTCAAAATAAACCAAGAACAAACCCAGAAGAACATCTTTCAACCCTCAGTTCGGTGCTCCAGACATAGCTATGCAACTTCATTTCAAAGCACCATTCCTTCCTTCATCAGGAGAAGATGTACTCCCTGTTGCCATTTGTAGCTTGACATGTTAATCATTTTTCAACACACTGTGTTGGAAAAACACATTACATTAGCCATTAGGACCATCAAGGGTATTTAAAATTAATTTATTTATGAGGACAAAGCTCTATCATGCAATACTGAGCTGAAGGAGAATAGCTGGAAGCAATGCTGGGGCAAGTGGCCCACTGCACATGATCCTTTCAGTTATTCAGGTTACCCCAGAGAACTCCCACAGCTGTACAACACAGCACCATGTTTGCTCTGCTCCTCATTATCACATTTGAAACCAATGAGCACTGGGGTGTGTTGGGTCTGATCTTTAGCTTTTTTTGTTAACTGCAGCTCTGACACCGTAGGTGGGCTGAATCTAGAGAGTTCGTGAAGTTTTGTGGGTAAAAAACAATGAATAAGACACAACTTAAAACAACCTTTTTTATACATAGAACTTATTTTAGACAACTCTGAGATTACCCTTAGGGACTAAAAACAAAAAAAGCCTTTTTTAAATGGAAAATGTTGTGGAGCAGGAGCGGGGGTGTGCTTCATGTCTTGCCTCAGCATCAGGTATGTTGCCCTGGAAACGCAGCAAAGAATGCTTGACAAAGGCATTCTCTTTGCTGTACAAAAATATAAGCTGTCTCCATTGTGCTCCTACTTGATGTAGTGACCATGCTAACAAATCTCAGGAAACTCCCACTCATCCCAGGCTGGGAAGTTTACAAGTGCTCAAATGTGTGCTTTTCAAACACATCAGGAAGGAGTTTTGCAGGAGACTGAAAGAGTCCCAGCCTATCACTGAAACCATGACTCTCAAAGAGAAACACCAGGGTTCCCCAAATAGATAGTCAGAAGATGGATTTGTGGCTGTGGTGTCAGAAGATAAGACACCAGCATGTGTCTGTCTCTATGCTTACCCTAAAGAGAAACTCTCAGTAGAAGTCTTTCAAGCTGGCCTTCATGGCAGCATCTTCCAGTAGCATCTGCTACTTTTCAGCCCTACAAATGAAAGTGGAAGGAGTCATTGGTCAGGAAGCTGCTATGATCATCAATTTGTAAGGAAAGGTGGAGGTTCCACAAGTTACAGTTGGAGAATATTAAGGAAGAAACTCTTCTCACTGGGCTGGAGAGGGTGAGTTTTGCAAGCTCTCTTGCTTCAAAAGAGCAAGTGTCACCAGCTGCCACCAGATTCACATGAAGACAATACATCACACTTCTGAAGCTGCCCAAACAGGGAACAGAAAACCTAACAGAACTCTAAATCAGCTGCCAACCCTTATCTTCCTTCCTGATGAAGAGGATTCTTTTCCACAGCCCTGGGGTCTAAGGAGGCTGTAGGACACTAATGATGAATGCCAGCTGCTCTCTTGTGTTTCTCCACAGTACAAAGGCTTCTCTCTCTCAGAGTTGTCTCTCTGCCATGAGCCTGAAACTTACACCTCATCTCTGAGCTCCAACCCCAAAAGTTCAGTGGGAGGTAAATTAAGGATTTGCACCCAGAGGACTCTACACTTCATTTCAAGCCAAATTATTTTAAGCAGCATAATGCATACATTTATTTATCCCAGGAACAAGCATTATCTTGCCTTAGATTCCTCTTTAGTGTGGGCAGTTCTTCAAGCAATTTTCAACCTGCTTTCTCCTCTGATCCAGCCTTCCTCTTTTTCCTTGCTTTGAGTCAATTTTATTTGATGTTTTTGCTCTGCTTCCCTTTAAAAAAAAATCCTTTAAGGCCCTTTTCTGCTTAGTTCTCTCTCCACAGCAACTGACAAGAAACTTTTCCTTTTATAATTTCCACTCATTCACTCCCAGGACTCTTTGTTTAACCACATGAGGTGGTCAAAGTGCCCTTTTAACTATGAGTTGCTATGTTACCAAAGGTGAAATCTAGCTATTTGTAATATGGGCTCCTAAAAGGTAGATATATAATTTGGAGCTGATCATTTCTTGTCATCCTTTTAATCAAGAGATGAAGATACGTAAGATATCCAAGAGTCTAGAGGTGTCTATCTTGGAGATTTTGGTTAGCATGGCCTGAACTATTCTCTAATGGTGATTATTATTTAACTGTAAAATGATCCTACCAAACTAACTCAAATGTTAACTTTTTTTTTTTTTTTACAAGGCTATATTAATCTTTTCCCAGAAATATGACTCAGTTGGGGCACTATCTCCAGGAGATGAGCCCACGTCCTAAGTCTTTCAGTACAATGATTTTGTTTATCATTTCTAACACCAGCATCTGGGGGGGGAAATATGGAAAAGGTTACTAAAGATGTGTTCAGACAACACTTTAATTAGGAATTCTGAAAGAACAAAGTGTCTCTTGAATCACGGTGATAATTCGAATACCTGTGTAATGAAAATAACTCTGTCTCTGCCAACCAACTACTGACAGGCTTAATTGGTAACTTCCTTGGTGGGGAAAAAGTAGACTGTCCTCACTCTTCTTATAGCATCCTGTTAAGTACTGAAAGGCCACCAGAAGTTCTCCCTGGAGCCTTCTCTTCTCCAGGCTGAATAATTCCAACTCAGCCTTTCTTCATAGGAGAAATGCTTCAGTCCTCTGAGCACTTTTGGGGCCTCCTCTGTCTCTGCTGCAACAGGTCTGCATCTGTCTTGGGCTTAGGACTCCAGAGCTGGACCTAGCACTGCAGGTGGGGTCTCAGAGAGCCGTGTAGAGGGGAAGCACAATTTTTTTGTTTGGTTGGTTGATTGGGTTTTTTGTAGGTTGCATTGTTGTTGTTGTTGTTGTTGGGTTGCTTGGTTTGGTTGGTTTGTTTTGGGGGTTTTGTGGGTTGTTTTCTTTTTGGTTTGGTTGGTTTGTTTGGGGAGTTTGTGGGTTGTTTTCTTTTTGGTTTGCTTGGATTGTTTGGGGAGTTTGTGGGTTGTTTTCTTTTTGGTTTGCTTGGTTTGTTTGGGGGTGTTGTGGGTTGTTCTCTTTTTGGTTTGGTTTGGTTGGTTTGTTTGGGGGTGTTGTGGGTTGTTCTCTTTTTGGTTTGGTTTGCTTGGTTTGTTTGGGGGTGTTGTGGGTTGTTCTCTTTTTGGTTTGGTTTGATTGGTTTGTTTAAGGGATGTTGTGGGTTGTTCTCTTTTTGGTTTGGTTTGATTGGTTTGTTTAGGGGATGTTGTGGGTTGTTCTCTTTTTGGTTTGGTTTGGTTGGTTTGTTTGGGGGTTTTGTGGCTTGTTTTCTTTTTGGTTTGGTTGGTTTGTTTGGGGGTTTTGTGGCTTGTTTTCTTTTTGGTTTGGTTGGGTTTTTTGTTTGGGGTTGGGGTTTTTTGTTTGGGTGTTTTTTATTTGGTTTGGGGTTTTTTTATTTTATTTGTTTGTTTTGGTTCTGTTAGATTTTTTTTTCCCCAAAACTTTAAGGCTTCCAAGGCTGGGTTGGTTTGTTTTGCATAGAGACATTTTGTTATTTCAGTGACAGGCATGGCAAATAAGCAAGGCAATGCTTGTGCCTCCCAAAGAAGCCTGTGTGAATATTGCTTGTTCTCCACAGCATAGCTTAGACATTCATCTGCTCTGGAGGTGACTATGTATGGTGACTGGGGGAAACAAAACTACCCAAACAAACACAAAACCAGTCCCTGCCTTGCAGCAGAGAGACAACATGGGCAGAATTGCAATCAAACAGAGTAGCTGTAGTAAAGATCACCCCACAGAAAGCCCAGCAAAGCCACAGGGAGGGTGGTGGAGCAAAGTTAATCCTGTTATAAATTAGCTTGTGCTGCTTGCTCTGAATGCTTGAGCTACCCTCTTTGTTTCTAGAAAACAGAATTTGGGAAGCTTAGCCTGCACAAACAACTGAGTCAACGAGTCCTGTGGCTGCAGGAGAGAAATTGGACAGCTCTGGTTTGTACTGATTCATGGCTGTTTATTCAAGGTTTAAAGGCATGCTGATAGATCACCAGAAGCTAAATTCCATCTTGAAAAGATAAACCTTGAATTAATTGGTTGATGAGGTTGTTCCTCTTTAGCATTTGTCAGTGAAGCATGGCTCAGTAGGTTACCTATGTGTAAAGCATCCATCAGAACTATGGACTCTAGTCTAGTGGATCCTGGTGCTCATAGATCTTACTCCTGCATATCACCTGGTTAAAAGATTCATCTAACTAACTTGCAGCAAAAGCAAATAAACGTTAAAATGAAGTGAGGATAGTTTGTCAGACCTGAGATTGGCTAGAGTCAAAACATAATTAAGGTGAAAGTCTACATCCTACTTGTACTAATGATTACATTTGCCTCTCTCTTTTCTTTATTTTTTTGTTGACAGCATATTTCCTTGAACTCTCTGGCACATGTAGCTGACTTTATAGAAGAACATACATACCCATTTCCAGGAATCTTAGGATGCTTATTAGGCATAAATGAAATTCTGAAAACAAACCCAAGACCTTGCCCATATGCATGTAGCTGTATAAATATTAGACATGTTCTTATGAAGAGTTAATGTATGGCTTAACAGATATACAACAGGCACACAACCAGCCATGAACAAATGTGGACTCCTGATTTAGAGAATTCTAGGCTTCAATGCAAGCACAAATTTACTTGTTCAAGCAGAACACAGTGGGAACTGGCAGAAAACCTAAAACAGGAGTGCAAAGCATGAGGTATGGGCAGTCTATTAATCACATTGCACATTTGTTTGCTTGTAGATCTGCTATAAGGCTCCCAAAACAGAGGATAATGAATTCTGGTCATCTGTTGAGTGTTTGATGCTTCAAACTTGCTCAGGGGCTTTGGTGTCTTCTACTTTTCATAGCATATACTAATCTTCCAAGGATAAATATCTGGGGATTTGTGTTGCTTAGATGCTTTACTGTATTTCTCTCCCATCCTACAGAGTCTTAAAAGCATCTTTCAGGCACAGCCTACAGGATGATTTGAGGCTGCAAAGACATCAGATATTGATTTGTGGATCAGCAGAGGAGAAACAGTGATCACCTTTATTATGGACTGATCCCCTAGATTACCTACTGTTGGACTCTCCAAATGTGAATTCCATTTCAAATGGTTTATCCTACCGAGGTGACTACTAGGAAAACTGTTGCTTAGTCTCTGTACTCCTTTTGACAATGGAAAATCCTTCAGAGAAGGGGCAAAGAGTCAGTTCACCTCCTCATCTCTAAATGGTGGTGATGGTGTTTCCATCCTATGGCTGGAAACTCACACAGCACACACACACTATGTAACTGGCTAGGGAGAGACACTGGATCCCTTTAATCAGCCTCAGCAGCAACAAATGCACATCACATGCCTTTTCTTAAGGAAAACCAAGATAACTTCTAATAGAGAAAGACTAGGGTTTTTTTTTTCATAGGTCTGACAATTCTATTCCTCCCTTACAAAGTTGAGAGGATTTATAAAAACCCAAAAAAGTCTTTGCTGTTCAGCATAGGTTTCCTGAGACAGTTTTACATTAGGTGAATATTAAATAATTGCTAGATGAGATCTTCAGGCATGATAAGTAAATAAGAGCTTAATCTACCTGCTATATAATTATTTTCAAATTATACATGCAGTAATATGTAATTCAAACTATTCTTACAGTATAAAAATAGGAATTCAAACATGAGAGCCACAGCTATCCTTAGACAAAAAAATGATTCACCGTTAACCTGTTTTATCTCTTCATTTCCCACAGACTTTAATGAATCTGATGAATGAGAAAAGGAAATATTTCTCAGTCTTGACCTAAAATGTGTGGGGAAAACTCTCTCAGACCAGATTTTAAAGTTTTAAGTGAATCACTGAATAAGTGAACTGTGGACATCAGCATCCCCCACTGTCTTGGGGTACACCAATAAAAAGAGAAATATGCTTCCTGAAGTGATTCAGGATACTTGTTCAGGTACCTATTCCACACTCTAGGACCTGGGGAGAATAACAGAAACACAGAATGGTAGGGGTTGGAAGGGACCTTTTAAGGTCTAGTGCAATCCCCTTGCCAAGGCAAGTTCACCTAGAGAAGGTCACACAGGATCACAGAAAACATCCAGTTTGAAGAGACCTCAAAGGTCATCCAGTCCAACCTTCAACTCAGCACTGAAGGATCGACACTGAGCTACATCCCACAGGAGCATGTTCAGGTGGGTTTTGCATTTCTCCACCACCTCTCTGGGCAGCCTGTTACAGTGTTCCATAACTCTTAAAGTATTTCCAGCTCATGTTCAGATGGAAACTCTTGCATTCAAGTGCTTGCCAGTTATCCCTTACCCTGTCACTGGGCACCACTGACAAAATGACTGCTCTCACCCTCTTGACACCCAGCCTTTAAGTATTTATAAGCATTTCTGAGCTCTCCCCTCAGTCTTCCCTTTTGAAGGCTGAAAAGACTCAATTCTCTCAGTCTTTCCTCAACAGAGAGATGTTCCTGTGCCCTAATCATATCTGTAGCCCTTTCCTGTAGCCTTTTCTGTCTCCTGTAGAGCATTTAAAGTGCCACAGCTCGCTGTGACTTACTCTGAGTCAGGCTGCCAGTCACAGTAGTGCAGCTGATGCTAGGACTCATCTAATTTAATTTTAGCTGCCAAAAACTTAGCTGTCTACCCTAAGCCAGTCTTTTAGGCTGACTCTGTTGACAACACAGAGAGACAAGTACCCCCAGAGGGCGATTCATCCAACCTCTGTCTTTGCATTGACTCCAGAGAGAGCATAATGAATGGCTTAGATTAGATGCCTAATTATTAGATGGTGAAGGTTAGGGAAGATGAATCTCATCAGAAAAAAAAGGGTTGTAGGAAACATTATGCAGGGACTGTGCCAGCTAAAGACTCCTCTGTGCAGTGACACCTGGCAATACTCCAGCTCCTTTTCTCTTCCAAGCACTGTGCAAGGGATGAAGCAGTAGAAGGGAACAACTTGACTTCTATATTCCTGAGGCAGTCTTATTTTTTCTGCTTGTCCCTATGGTGAATTGAGAAGGAAGTACCCTTTGGAGTGGCTTGGAGTGAGGAAGCTGGAGTCAGTGTGCCCAGGCTTATTTTGTCTTCCCTGTGGTGCTAACTAATCTTTAATCGATAATTGCATTTTATAACTTTGTTGCTATATCTTGAACAGCTCCTATGGCCATGAATAAGCAATGAAGCAGCAAGCTCTGGAGCATCACTGCTGGAATAGAAATGTTGAGAGCATCATTAAAGCTTGTAGAAGCTTGTAGATCCTATTCCATGTTCATGGAAAGAAATTGGTGAAATATACTTGCTTCTCCCACTATGCTATTTCCTACACAGATGGTGAGACAGGGACTTTGCCTGCAGAAGGAGCAGATAAAACTATAACTGCCTTTGGGCTGGAAAAAGAGGATGAACAGAAGGCACTCCTATCTCCATTGCCTACCAAGAAGGACTTAAGCAAAAAAAAGCTGTTAATTCACAGGCTAAAGTTTTTTCTATGTGCCTTTCCTGAAGGATTCAGATGTGACCAGGAAGGAAAAGAACAGCATAACTGATGTATTCATTTTTATTAAATGCTCACTACAGTCTTTTATAGTCACTGGGGGGAAAAAATAAAAATAAATGTTTACCTATGTGTAGAGCTGATTTTTTTTTATTGCTGCCAATTTACCTGTCTTATATCAAGAGGAACTGCCCTCTCAAAACACACAAACAAAATCCCCAAACATTTGCTTCCCTAACTCTAAAGTGAGCTCCAAAATGGACATTTATCTTTGAAGTTCCTAAAGGGAGGATAAATGGATTCCACCTTAGATGTCCCATGTTCATGACATTAAGCTGCTCAAGACTTGTGTCAACTTCCAGATAGCTTTCAAGTGAAAGAAGCACATAGTAGGTGGTGTACCACAGCATTGAATTTTCAGTTAACAGAGTAATTGACTTTCTACTGCCCTACAGCCAGGCAGGAAGTCATTAGTCAGTGCTTAGAAAGCCATTGACTGATTCAGCCCAACATCAACAGATACATGGTAGGTGTGGAAGTGCAAACAACCTGGAGAAAGGGCAGGCTGTCAGGAGGAGTTCCAGATTTTGCCTTTCACAGGATTTCAGACACACATATCACAGAATCACAGAATCAATAAGGTTGGAAAAGACCTCAAGCACCATCAAGTCCAACCTGGTTCACCTCTGCTGGTTTAATTCGTTGGCATTGTGCTAGTGCCTCAAGGTAAAAATAGAAATGGTGGTGATGTCACCAGAGACCTGAATAGAACTGGTGGTGATGTCACCAGAGACGTGAAGAAGAACTGGTGGTGATGTCACCAGAGACCTGAAGAAGAACTGGTGGTGATGTCACCAGAGACCTGAAGTAGAACTGGTGGTGATGTCACCAGAGACCTGAAGTAGAACTGGTGGTGATGTCACCAGAGACCTGAAGAAGAACTGGTGGTGATGTCACCAGAGACCTGAAGTAGAACTGGTGGTGATGTCACCAGAGACCTGAAGCTGCCCACATTGACTGGTAATAAATAAGTCCTGCCTACTATCATGACAAATCCTTCGGGAGAAACAGAGGACAGCTCTCTTTAGATCCTGAAAACATTAATTCTGCTTCAAGTAGGGTATGCCCAAAAAAAAAAAAATTAATTTCTTGCAGGTGTATCTCCTTTCTGGGGCCACCTTTACAGGGATTTTGTGCAGAAATCCCTGTCCCAGCATCAGTCTTAGTTTGGTCCACCTTCATCTAGCAAAGAAATAAGGATCTAAAGCCTAGTGGCAACCACTTCTGACAATAAGAAAAAGTTTCTAGCAGATCTTAATACACTTTTGGACTGATCTTGCAGCTGTGGTCATTTCTTGCCTGGTCACACAGCTATGAAATGAATGGAAAGTCAAAGAAAAGGAATTTGATTCCTTTACTAGTTGTTCCAGCACAAACACAAACAATAGAAATGCTGTCAATGATTCTCTCTCCCAACTGTGAAAGCAAAGGTGAAAAAGAAGAAGGTCTACTGCTCATCTAGTGAAAAAAAAAAAAAAAAGTAACTTTCAAAATCAACAATATGGATTATTAGAGTTGGGAAGCATAATTTTCAGGCTCTGCTCTTGAAATTCTATTTCCACAGCTAAGAGCAGAAGAAATATCTTCCTCTCTCTTTAGGAGGACGTAACACAAAATATTTTGATACAGTGCTTCTGTATAAACCCCATTATCTCCCTGCTGAACACAATGTGTAGCCTTGAAGAAACTGAAAGGAAAAGCCATCTTTGTGTTTGCATTTTCCCCATAAACTACAATAATGGAGGATTTTTTTTTAATTACTGCTCCTCTATGTGATTCTTTTCAGATCAGTAAGATTCTCCTTAAATGAAGATTCATATGAAAAATGTAAAACTTGTATAAGAGTAAAACAGCAAGAACTTGAAATTTCCTCCCTAGCAATGGTATTTTGGAGGGGGAATTGTTGTGGTGTTACCATAACCCCTTGCTTGGCAAGGAAACTATGCTGTCTCAAAATCACTTAAAATGTTCAGTTGCAGCCTACAGGCACTTAAGAAATTCTGTTGTTTTTTTTTTTCTCTACTGTTCCCATGTTTGCTGGTTTTTCCAGTTGGCAGCTGCAACCTATAAATAGCTGGAAAGATGATTAGTCTGAACGAAGAGGCTAAATGATTCACAAATGAAATAATTACACTGCATCTGTGCAGAGCTCTGCAACTGAATTTGTAATACTGCTCACTGTGCTTGTGGGGCACAGGAGGGGAAGAACCCAAGACAAGATCAAGACCTTTTCCACGCTACTCTGTCTAGAACACTAAAGAAGTCACTCATGCTCCATGGTTGCTATTTTTAAGGTCCTGATCCAGCCCATTGTCTTCTAAAGAGCTCAGGACTTAGTTCTGCATTCTCCTGCCAGCGTGTCTCTTTCATGTGTGTTTGTAGAAATTCAGCTGCAGGCAGCAGCAGCACAATTTGGTTTCATTATGTTGCAAATCCAATCTCTTCATGTACTGTTCATGCTGCATCCTGTCTTTCAAATAACATTATCACTGGCCTTGCTTAGATAACTGACTCAAAAAAAAAAATATATATAAAAAATATTGTTGTTGGTTTTGCACACTGACTCTTGCTGTATTGATTCCTCTCCTGTGGTTTGTAAAACATGCTCTTTCTCACTGCTTCCCAGGATTACTTCACTGCAGGAAGCAATGTCCTACTGCAAAGGCCTGTGTTGCTGTAGAATGCCTCTACTTGACATTATCTTTTCTACATCTTTTCTTCCTGCTTTCTGAAGTGCCACAAAAAAAAGTTTAAATTTCAATTGCACTCACAAGGTTCTTCAACAAAGGAAAAAAAATGGGGGAAGGAAAAAGATGCTTTTACAAGATTACTTCACTTGAAAAGCTGGTAAGAGCCAAGGGTGCACAGAAGTGTATTTATTTGGCTAAATAAAGACAGAGAAGACCTCGTGTTGTGAGGTGACTTTCATCAAATTGAGAATCGTTCAGAATTGCTATCAGAGGTTATTAAATTCCTCTGTGCACCATTAAACTCCACTGCCACTCCAGGCTGTCTTACCTGAGTGAGTTTTTAGAGGTTTCTGAACCCATCACCAAAATCACAATTCAACCACAATCACAGCAGAGTTATCCAGTTGCAATATGTGAACCTTTGCACTGCTATGCTGCTTTCCTTCTGCCATCTGTCACTGGTACAACAAATAAGCTGTGGACTGATGAAGGGCTGGGTATTCATGTGTATCAATCCTTTGGTCAGATGCTGACAATTTCTACAATATGTACCCAGGGAATAAAAAAAAAAAAATGACAATGGCAAACTCCCATAGCAGTGTTTGCCATCTCCTTCTTCAAGATTGCTGGGGAGCAGAGGGACATATGACAGAAAAAGTGGCAACAACAATAGATTGTGTACCAGGTAGTAGATACGACCTGGAGCCAGGAGTACAGAGGCTGAGTACCAGTCAAGGTATCTTCTCTGTCTGAATCAAAGTTTGTGGGTTTTCCATTCCTATTATAGATGTTTAGGTGCTTATAAAGCAGAGTTCAACTCAAGCATTTTAAAGTCCAGTTTGAGCTAATTGCAGAATCACAGTCTCACAGGATATCAGAGGTTGGAAGGGACCTCAAGAGATCATCAGGTCCAAACCCCTGCCAGAGCAGGATCACTTAGGGTAGTCCACACAGGAATGCATCCAGGTGGGTTTGGAAAGTCTCCAGAGAAGGAGACTCCACAGCCCCCCTGGGCAGCCTGTTCCAGGGCTCTGTCACCCTCTCTGAAAAGATGTTTCTCCTCATGTTGAGGTGAAATCTTCTGTGTTCTAGTTTGAACCTATTGTTCCTTGTCTTATCACTGTGTACCACCCAAAAGAGCCTGGCCCCCTCCACCTGACACCCACCCCTCAGCTATTGATAGACATTGATCAGATCCCCTCTCAGTCTTCTCTTCTCCAGACTAGACAGCCCCAGGGCTCTCAGTCTCTCTTCATAGGGGAGATGCTCAAGTCCCCTAAGCATCCTCATGGCTCTCCACTGAATTCTATCCAGCAGGTCTCTGTCTCTCTTGAACTGGGGAGCCCAAAACTGGACACAGTATTCCAGGTGCATTCTCAGCAGGGCAGAGTAAAGAGGTAGAACTTCCCTCGACCTGCTGGACACATCTTTCTTGACACATCCCATGATCCCACTGGCTTTTTGGCCACAAGAGCACATTGTTGTTCAAGCTGATTTGAGACAATATCTCTCCATCATGACTGCTGGCTAACACTCAGTTCTTCACCACCTTTGTCTTTTTCACATTTGGATTTGCTCAAAATAGTAGATCTGACCCACTGAAAGGATAAGTGAGACAGTCTGTGTAGATCATGTTCTCACATAGAGCACAAAAAAGACAACCCAAACTAAACAACTCAATTTGCTAAGACCTTATTGAACTGTTTGGAAATGATTCTGTAAAGAAAAGCAAAGAGCTGTAGTTATTTACTCCTGTAGTTGCTTACTCCTGTAGTTATTTACTCCTGTAGTTACTTCCCTCCTTCTGTGGTGTCCCTGCCCTGAAATACTTCTTGAAATTATTTAGACACTGCTGAAAATATTATTCAGAATGCAAGAAGTTGTTTCCCTCATCAGAGGTAAAGGAGTAGCTCAGGCAAGGACACAGACCAAGGGCCTGACCTTAAATGCAGTTCTCACAAACATATCTATCATATCCTGGCAACTCCTCAGCTGCCTCTTTCCAAAAGGCAAATCTCACCTTCCTTGCCTTAAGAGAAAGGAAATTGGATATCAGGTTGAAGCATATCAGGTTGGATTTATTAGTGGATTGTTACAGTTTGTTGAAGGGAAACTTAAAACCTGTCTTGCCTTCTGACTTAGAGAAACCTATCAGGCTTCTATTACACTAATTCAGCACAGGGAGAACTGCAGATCTGCAGATGCATAGAATTGCAGAGTTGAGGAATTGTCAGCTGTGGTCGTGGAGCTGGAACAAGTCATCATCAAAGTCATTATCACCCACAGCAACACTTTTCACTTGGAGTCTGTCTGGGCTTGGCAGACAGCCCCCAGTGTCCTCATCTTGTGGGGAAGATACAAGCATGAATGGGAAAAAGCTCAAACAGCATGCTGCTGTGGTATGATCCTAAGGCAGCTGCAGACTAGGAAAAGTACCCCAAAACTAAACAGCAGAGTTGAGTCAGAAATTCAACATCATAAATGTGACTGCCCACTTGAAAAATTAAGACTAAGATCAGTGAAACCTCATTCATTGCACAGAATATAGGCAGGTGTATTTGCAAGGAAAAGGTGGAGAAATGAGACAGATCTAAGAAATTCCTATGGAGGAAGTGATGCAACAAAACAGATCTAAGAAATTCCTGTGGAAGAAGTGATGCAACAAAACAGATCTAAGAAATTCCTATGGAGGAAGTGATGCAACAAAACAGATCTAAGAAATTCCTGTGGAGGAAGTGATGCAACAAAACAGATCTAAGAAATTCCTGTGGAGGAAGTGATGCAGCTAACCAATTAGGAGGAATAGGAACAAAGGAAACTGGAGCTGGTAAAGCTTGTGTAGATGGGTGGGACACGAGCTAATGACACCAAAAGAGAGGGGCACATGGAGGAACAGGTGAAGGAATAATGACTTGGACTGATGGAAGTGCAGCCTAGGTATGACAAAGCTACTAAAAGCTAAAACCTCTCAAGTGTGTGAAACAGACATCACCATAAAAAGGCAGCAGATTGTAGAGCCCAGCTCACTACTGTAGGAGTAGTTGTCACAACGTCAGGAGAAAAGGAAAAATAAGTCAGTGATGGAAGACTGTTTGCTCACATATTCATATGCATCCTGTAGCCATCAGGCCAGGTAATCTTTTGAACATATTGACAGATATTTCAATAAAATTGGGAATTACTGAATAGCAATTAACCACCACAGCCAGGGCAAACAGAACAGAGAGGGGATCACCTTTAGCAGGCATATGGGACAGTTGGCACTTCTCTGCAGGGAAAGCTTATACAGCCAAATGCACCTGAGAAAGACAAAGCATTCTCTCAGCACCAGAAGTAGAAGAATCAATTTAGGAGCAAGAAAGATTGTATCAAGACATGTACTCCCTTGTGTTAAACTCCCTTCTACTTCCATTTATACTACACAGGAAAGGTTAGTGCTTCCAGCACTGAGACACCTTTAGAGATCCTCCAGTCAAAAATATTGTGCAAGCTATGATTTGTAATGGTATGGAGTAAATTCAAGGCAGAGGAACAAAGAGTTTGGAACAAAGCACAGAGTTAGAAACAAGATCACCAAAAAAAAAAAAAAAAAAAAAAAAAAAAATTAACGTTTTTCATCTGTTCCAGAAGTTGTCTGCTTGCTACCCACAGAGTACATGGCACAAGAGAAAGAATCAGCCTTTGTCACCGACTGTGATTCCTCACAGCTGAGACAAAATCACTGTTCTGTAAGAAAACACACAAGTCTTCCAATGCTATTAAACACACTAACAGCTCAACAAAACTTTAGAGGAAAATGGAGTACAAACTTGTTAATTTGTCAGTGTGATACTTTATGATCTCATTTGTCCATGCTCTGAGTCACCACCAAAATCATATTTGCTTACACGTGCCCCTTTTGGATTATTCATCACTGATTAAAGCCTAATTCACAATTTCCACACACAGGCTAACTCTCAATGGAATTCTCTCCTGTCAAATTGCTGAGATACAAACCCAACACATGAGCTTAATATTTAATTTATTGTCTGAGACTACATTGCATAGTCACAGAAAACTCTCACATGAGTGGCCACGTTATGCCACATGCCAAGTCCCTGGCAGCATCAGTCTCAGCTCAAGACTTGACACTGACAGCAGTGACTATGAGAAGCAAAGCCCATCCAAGCACTACATTAAGCAAGAAGGCACAAACCCCATGAGAAATTTCTTGAGCTAAATTGAAAGTAAACAGATGTTAATAATTCACAGTGCATTCGTGAGCCACGTTCCACTGGCTGGAAAATGGAGAACAACTATCAGCACAGCAGAGCAGCCCACATTTGGTTTGAAGGAAAAGAAATACATTCAGCACAAAAATGTCAATGTGAAGTCTTGCCTGTCACAGTGCCTATGCAGTGCTCATGCATGCACTCATGCTAATGGTCCTTGACCAGCAAGCATGGCTAAGCTTGCCAAGCAATTCTGCAGCCTGGAGTTTCAAAACAAACAAACAAAAAACCAACCCAAACAACAAAAAGCACTCCAAAACCAAACCAACCAACCAAAAAAAAAAAAAAAAACAAAACCAAAAACCCAAAACCCAAACAAAACAAGAAAACCCAATCAAACCCCCCAAAAAAACCCCAAAACAAACAAACAAACAAAACAAAAAAAAACCCTAACTAAAACAAAACAAAAAATTAGGTATTTTGCTGAAGTATGAAGGAATAGCAACCTCTGGGGACATTCACCTATTGGCAGGATTTCAGAGACTAGAAAGCAGATTAAGCCCTTTTCATATCCTCTTCCATTAGAGCAGACAACCACAAGCATGCAGTGTTCTAAAACAGATTTTCAAGGCTAAGCTTCACTTTCTGGTAAACAAAATCTACCAGGCATGTTCAGAGTCTTGTTCAACTCCAAATGAATCTGCAGTCTGGTGCACCAGGGAATGAAAACTTGGGGACTGTAAAGCCTGTTACTTGTAGAATGTCTTTGTATAATACCAAATGGTCAATGTACCCTCTCTGCCTGCAGGTTCATCCTGTGGGACTTCAGATTTGTTATCTAAAATGAGACACGTGTTGCACAAGCCACTAGAACAGAGTGGACGATTTCTGGCATGTTCAAAGAGTTGCAGACTAGTTGAGGTTGGCAGGATCCTCTGGTAATCATCTAGTCCAACCACCTTGCTCAAGCAGGCTGAGCTACAGCAGGTGTGCCTGGACTGGGATGAGGATTCCACAACCTCTCTGGGCGACCTGTTGTGATCTTAGACCAAACTCACAGAATGTTTTTCTTACATTTGAAAGACATTTCCAGCTTTTTGGTTTATTCCCATCACATCCTGATCTGTCACTGAACACTGCCAAGAAGATCCTGTCTCCATTTCTCTCCTCCCTCCCACCAGGACTGAGTACACATTCAAGCCATTAGGTAATTTCAAAACAAATATTAAAACACGCATTGCACCAACATTTCTATTTCAAGAGGTTGATTGAGTACAGTGACCTGCAAACATACACTGCCAGCACAGAAATTTGGATTTATAGAGTAACACATTGAAAGTTAACATTTTGTTTCTATGCAGACAACCAATATGAATGGTTACAAGCCCTGGATTTGCTGTAGCCCCTCACCATGGATTTCTTGGGTGGGTGGGTTTGAGGTGTTTGGGGTTATGGGGTTTTTTTTGTTGCTAATGAGCAGGACAAAGGGCAAGGCTTACCAGAAGAAAAAAAAAAAAAAACACACAGAAGCTTTGGAGCTTAATTGGCTTCTCCATTTGGGTCAGCAAATGTTCCTGCTACAAAGCCAGGGAAGGATTCTTGCAACTTATTCATGTTTCTCACCAGCACAACAGCAGCTAAAATATAGGCAACCATGGCTACCGTTGTGGGATCAGCAAACTTCTTTTCACAGCTGTAAATATTTGTAGTGGAGCCAATTAGAGGCAGCATGCTTTTGTCAGCATTGCCTAGGAAACATCAATACCTCCCCCAAAGAATCCCCCACCTCTCCTTATCCTGCTGGCATTTATTGAACAGCGCTGCCAGCTCTGCTGGCTAATGTTGCCTCCTACACACACAGCATTAGAAGCTGTTTGCACTAGGTGAGAAACTGGCTCTGGCAAGAAACAAAGTTGCTTCTGAAGACACTGAGAACTTGGATTCTCAGCCCTCTGCTCTCCAGTGGGCCTTCAAACCCAGTGGGGAGACAGCGAGCTTCATTTTAAACCAAGTGAAACGTTTCAGGATCCTTTCGTATAGCTATTTGTGTACAAAATCCCTGTTCTGAGCAAACACTTTTGGAGTACAATTGGAGCCTGCAGATTCACTCACAGGGCAATTCCACAAGCCAAAGAGCCACACATACAGAAGTCATAAATGAAATGATGCTTTCTTCTCACAGCTAGACCATAAAAGCAAATATAACCTCATAAATCAAGGAAACATTTGGAGAACAATTCTGTTACATCCTTCTGTGCAAGGTAATACAAGGCACCTACACACAACATACTTTAGCCATAGATTCTTCAAAACACAGGCATCTTTGTATCCTCTCAGTTTTTGCAGTCTTTACCATGCCCAAACATCCTCAGCTTGCACTTGTCAAGCATGTTGTCTATATTCAGCCTGTGTCTGAGGCTAAACCACAGCAGTTGCTCAGTCGCCCAATGACCTCCACACCAGCAGAGAAAAGGAATCAGGAGAAGGAGCCTATAGGTTAAAATGAAAAGAGATTTAATGAAACAGACAAATTAATACTGATACAGAGGAAGTTATACTCAGCCCAGCAAATGTAGAGCAGTCATAATAAACAGATAGGTAGTCCTCATGAGAAGAAAGAAGAGCAGGGCCAGGAAGAGACCAGGCAACAGCAGAAGTCCAAGCAGGAAGCCCCCAGCAAACTTCTCGCTTTCTACTGAGTGGAAAGTTTGTGGCCTGGGATACCCCTCAGATCACTGTCCTGGCTGAGTCTAAACTGCTGGCAACCTACAGACTATGGCTGGTATATGATTCTCTCCCAGGGAAACCAGAACACACATCACTGATGTTCAGAACAAAGTTGTGTGAAGAAAAGGTAAAGGTGCAGCACATGGAGTAGGTCAGATGGTAGTCTCAAAGCTGATTCTGAAGTTATATGCCATGTGGATGCCAGACCATTTAAAAACCTTCCTCTGACTACACACTAGCAGCTCCTCTCCTATTTTCAGAAGTTTTCCAGCTCATTCCCAAGATCTATAACCAAGTCTTTCATGGTCAGCCTCTTTAACATGGAGTATGACTATGAGCATGTGCATTCATGTCAAACAGTTATCCCCGTGCTGCATCTCAGCTCTTAGCATTTCCTCTGGTTTACTAATTTAAAGAGCACAGCACTCATACAAGCTGCCAGGGAAACAAGGCTGTGATTCCATAGAGGAGCCACACTATGCTGGATGCATCATGAGAATTTATGCACTATCCTTGCTGAGATAAGTGGCAGCCAAACCCATGGTGAATATGTTGCAGAGGCTTTTACATTGCTGCCCTGCTAGAGTGTTAATGCCAGGCATTTTTCCATTGCCATGTAGGCAGCAGTATTGCAGCTGCTTGGCAAATGCTGCAGCAGGTAACTCACATGTGGCAAGAAAAAAGTGAGCAGGAAAACTGAGCTAAAACCTCTCTGCTTATTAAAACAGCCCCAAAGCCTTTCCTATGTTTAAATCAAGGAAGACAAACAGAGGGGAGCTGTCAAATGGATCTATTTTTTTCTGCAAGCTCTTTGAAAGCTGCTTAGTGCCTCTTCCTGTCCTTCCTATTGATGCACTGATTGAAACTTCACAGTTTTCCAGGCAGAAGCAGCTAGCAGCAGCCAGGACTGCAGCAGAAACACTAAACCATCCATGTCAGGGGGTGAAGAGGCAGGAGTCACCGGCACCCTGCTGCCATGCACGAAGGCGTCGAGCTCTGCAGAGAAGCGATGCGGATGTTTACCATCGGATGGGATAACAAGATCATTGCTCAGGCACTCCAGGATGCAAACATCATCAGCCTCCATGAACAGAGAGGTGACAGCTCATACTGTGATAGCTACTATGCTGCCTCATTTTTCACGCTGCCCTATCAATCCTCAGGTGAATAATGGGCCACAGGCTTGCTCAGAAGCATAAAATAACACACCCGTTACGGATGTCGATGTATCAAGGTGAACACAAAGCTCTCACTAGTCAGATTCAGAGACACCTGCAAGAAACACACCTTCAGGCTCACCAGACTAACCAAAACCTCAGTGCCTTTAGCTGCCCAAACCAGTACTATATAAGTCTGTGTCTTTGCTAGACTCTTGCCTAGAAACTTGAACAAACAAATCTTTTTTGGTCCTGCCACCTCTGCAACAGTGTGAGAGCTGAAATCCCCATCCCACACTGACAATAACCAGGCTAGCTCACTCTGGAAGCAGATGAAAGCTGTATTGACAAGCAAATCTACAATCTATGATGAAATGCAATGAATATGTACAAATAGACACTATTCACAACATTTACAAATATGTACAATCAACAGAAAAACACAACCAAGCTGCCTTTGCTTTCCCCAAAGGGGCCTCCCCGCCAGCCAGAAGGAATCCTCCCAGACCTCCCTGGCAGAAGGCAGAGTCAAGAAGCAGAGAGTCTGTTAGACTTAGCTTGCCAAGGTCAGTGTGTTATCTTCAGCCAGAAAAGAAGAAAGAGCAGACAGAAGTCCAGCAAGCACACTGAGCCCCAGACTGCCCAACTCCCCAACCTTCTTTTGAGTAGTAGTTCTTAAACATTTCTCTCTCTCCAAAGGAAGTGTTTAGAATAATCATTGTTTTGCTTTCTTACACCCAGTAGTGATTTATTTACATTCTTTCACTTTCTCTGCTTAAACTTTGTGAAGGAAAATTAAAAAGACAGTCTTAAAACCATCACACACCTCCAGTGGATTTGGATAAGAGCACAGGTCACACTAAGCTATTGCAAACTTGCACTGGCTCTCTTTCTAGGCTATGCTGTAATAAAATGTATTTTTTTTAATATATTTTACTACTTAATATCTTGGGCAGTGGAATCTTCAAACGCCGCTGTAACTTATTTACAAAGTATATTTACAGGTCCTGTTTGGTTGTGGGTATTAGATTTCACACATAAGGACAATTAAATGATTTAAGCACAGATCTAACATTTCCAATGCAGCAATTCAAATTGGAATTGAAGATGCTGTGATCTGTGGCTTTCCCACCAATGGGATCCTGTGGAAGATTAGTCAGGGACTGACCACTTGCTCCTCTGTCTGGTACCTTCCCAGATGCTGTGGCTATAATCCAAGTAGTCCTTGGCTCAGAAAGGGCTAGGGGGAGCCTCTCTCTTGTGTGCTCTTGTGTGTAGCCTCTTCTGGGATTCAGTTATCTTCAGAGGTTTTCCCCTTTCTGCCTTGGTCCAGATGCAAGACCTGGGTGTAGCTGTTGACTGTTAGGGCAAGTTCTTCAGCTGCCACTCCAGCAGCATTTGTTGCTGTCTGTGTGAGCACAAGGCAAGTTGCCTAAATTCTTGGTTGGTTTAAAACTGTCCCAAGACAATTAATGCCCTTTGGTAACACAGAACCCTGATAACTCACCTATAGGAAGGGGCCAAACATGGCCAGGGGCAGGCACAGTTCACAGCTGTGTTACAAAGTTAATCACACATGGCACATGTTTATTTGCACGTCTGTCCAGGTTTGCACATTCACAGGTGCTTGCAAGGTTAATCACACGAGCTAGACATTTTGCCTGGACCATCTGGACCCCAGGAACTGACCAGGTTAGCATATTTGCAGGTGCTTAACCCATTGTCTGGGCTAGGGCATGTTTTGGGATTTGACCCTTCAGGACATAATGCTCAGCACCAGCTCTCTGCACCCAACCCCTCCTAAATGCCATCCAGACAATTTTATTTTTGTTTCTTCAAAAAAAATGGAGTTTATTTCATATTTTAATCTGCATAATGTGCATGCTTCTGTAATAACAGAAGATCTAATGCTCCCTGTGTGGTGTTGGATTCCTGTGCTTTGTGGAGAAACAGGGCGGGAAGGGGTAGGGACAAGGGGAGGTCAGGATGCAGTAGGAATTACTTTGTGACAACCTCACTACTGAGAGGTTTTTGCCTTTTCTTGACAAGCACAACTTGACAAGCAAAGTACAGCTTGTACCTTAGGCTAAAGCAATTTCCATAGTGCTCCTCCTGCAGCTGGCTGCAATGACAAGTGGCACCAGTTCAGGAATCAGAGGTTTTACCAAGTGAACCCACCCTTGCCATCTCCTTTGCCTGCAGAAAGTGCATGCTTGTGCCCACACCATAGATATACCACCAAGCTGCACTGCCACCAGCAATCCATACTTCTTTTCCTTCCCCCTTTCTCTTCTTTCCTCCTTCTTTTGACCTTTTCATATTGATCCAACCAAGGGTTAACAGAACATTCCTATTTGTATGTCACTGTTTTGGTGAATCTGCTATCCCTGCCTGTACATCACACCAAGGCATGCACTTCAACAGGAGACTCCAGATCCTCTCAGTTAATGACCCCACCTATTCTAGGTTATTTTATGTAAAATGTGCCTCTGGCTTCATCCATTATTGTGCATTACTGAGAAGGAAAGAAGAAAAGAGATAGAAAACTATGGTACATGCTGTAACAGCAGTGCCCTTTGCAAAAGTACATTCCACCCACCTCTGTGACTGGCTGCTCTGTCGTAAGACCAGGAGTCTGGGACACAACAAATTCCCACCCAAGTCCACTCTCTTGTCTTTCAAAGCTAAAGGCTCAATTTCCAAACCTGCCAGTCACTCATCTTCAAGAACCTCTCTGCTGTATCCATTTGCAGACTTTCATTTTCTTAAAGTAATGGCTAGAAGTATCATAGATGCTTTTAGAAGTTTTGTGGGGTTTTTTTCCTTGTAATTTTGAAATCTGAGTTTCACTTTTCAAAGCCTTATAAAAATTCATAGCATTGGGTAAAATTATGTGACCCACTTTACACATGGGGACACATTAGAAGCTGTTAATGCTTCCCTTCAGGCCTTAAAGACATTGAATACAAGGAGCAACCTTTGAATCTCTGCCTCAGAAGTTTAATCATTGGCTTTTTGAGAAGTTTTTCAGGTATTGAAACTGGAATGAACATCAAGTCTACTATTTATGGAACCAAGAGTTGGTAGAACAGGAGCATCTCCACTACTTGGAAGGGAAATGAACAGACTACACAAAATATTTGTAACAAACTATTTCAGTCTGAACTACATTCAGTCCTTGGTAAATAAGAACTAGAAGGACAAAGGCCACTCTTGTGGCTCTGCTCTCAGTGTGCCATTGCTCTTCCAGCAGTTATCTTTGTCCAAAAGTCCTTTGGATAACCACATCAATTTAGCAAGTTGCCTCCTTTTTAGAGTAAAAAAGATTATATATGCCTCATTTCCTCACATGCACCACTACCTAGGAGTTCTCCCATGGTATCCTGACCATTTACACATCATGTGGAAAAAGGGTGTTTGATTTCATTCTCATTCAGCACAAGAAAGTAATAACTGAAAGCAATAATATTTGTTTTTATGTCATTTGCTCCATCAGTGATCTCCACAGGTAGTTCCTGAAAGACCATCTTCAAACAGTGGGATAATACATTGTCTTTATACAGAACATGTCCACCAAATTCCTACCACCGAAGGCTCTATTTATCCATCTCAAGGTGGATATAATATCATGGGTCCTGAAAAGATGAGAGAGAAGAGAAGAGAAGAGAAGAGAAAAAAGAAAAGAAAAGAAAAGAAAAGAAAAGAAAAGAAAAGAAAAGAAAAGAAAAGAAAAGAAAAGAAAAGAAAAGAAAAGAAAAGAAAAGAAAAGAAAAGAAAAGAAAAGAAAAGAAAAGAAAAGAAAAGAAAAGAAAAGAAAAGAAAAAAAAAGAATTGTACCCAACCCCCTGGATGACAATGATGTGCTGCCACCACTGGTGCTGTGGGCAGGCAGTGGGTAAGTCCCAGACTGTACTCAGCAGCAGACAGGAACTGGAATCAGGAGCACACAAATCAGGATCAAAGGCAGAATGAAAAGAGTCATCCTGGGATGCCAGCCAGTGAAGAAAACTTGACCCTTCTGGTCCCTCAGCTTTATAGTGACTCTGACATATATGGGGTGCTAATACCTTGCCCTGTTCTAACTCACATCAGGACAATAGGAGACTTTGAAGCAAAGAGAACAGGTTCTTAGAAGCAGAATGGTGATTTTCAGACGTGATTTTCAGCATTTCACATGTACTGATCACCAGGCAGTGTTTAGAAATGGTTGCATATCTACAAAAGGCTTCTCTCCTTCATGGAATCCTCCTCTTAACTTGTCAGAAAGCCTTGAGAACAACCTTGCAGATAGCCAGAAGTCATCTCCTGTAAAACTACACTGCAGTTTTACTGACACTGCTTTTATTTCTTCATCAGCTCCATTTGCAACATCTCAATGTGCTGTAATGGCTTTCATGGTTCATTGTTCAATCCAGTTGTAGAGCACTCAGAATACAATAATAATACTCCCAGCACTTGGAACGTTTTACTTGTTTCCCCTGTCATGCCTGACAGGTTTTTTAGTGTACTAATTAATGATATTCCTAGGCAGCAGCATAAAGATTCTCACCCAAATAAAATAATTAAATTGAAAAAAAAAAAGCATCATGTTTTTACTCCATGCTCAGCTTTCAGGCTGTGTACCCTTCCTTCCTGCTGGGAATTCAAGGAACCTGAGGTTTCCTGACCCTGTTAGCACAACTGTGTCAGGAGTCACATTTTAAGACAGAAAATAAGTGACTGCACATATTGATTCCACAGCCCACTGGTGTTCTGAGAAACTGCATTGCCTTGGGGAAAAAGTTCACTTTGTCATTGCAGCCTGACAATGTAAAATCTCACTGCTTAACTCAGCCCAGGCTCTGCCATCCTCCTGTAACAGGGAAAGTTAGAGACTGTCAGGTTGGAAACAGGAAAAAAGTTACTGATGAGGGAAGAGAAGCTGAATGACAACAACACAGGAGCTGAATAAGAATAGTCCAGGATGAGAAGAGTGAAAAATATCTGAGGTCAAGATGGTCAAGAAAATCAACAGCATCATGGCCAGCAAGAGTAGGGCAGTGATTGTCCCCCTGTGCTCAGCACTGTGGAGGCTGCAGCTTGAATGCTGGGTCCAGTTTTGGGCCCTGGAGCATGTCGAAAGAAGGTCAATAAAGCTGGTGAAGGATCTAGAGCGCAGGTCCCATGAGGAGCAGCTGAGGGAACTTGGATTGTTTAGTCTGGAGAAAAAGAAGGCTGAGGGGAGACCTCTTTGCTCTCTACAACTCCTTGAAAGGAGGCTGGACAGAGGTGGGGATCAGTATTTTCTGACATAACAAGTGATATGAAAACAGAAATAAACACTGCAAGAGGCTTGTTTCAGACTCTTGAGGGGGACAAAAAAAAGGCGAATTTTCACACTGAGAACTGCATAGAATCATAGAATCATAGAATCATAGAATCAGTCAGGGTTGGAAGGGACCACAAGGATCATCCAGTTCCAACCCCCCTGCCATGGGCAGGGACACCTCACACTACATCAGGCTGACCAGAGCCTCATCCAGCCTGGCTGCAAACACCTCCAGGGCTGGGGCCTCAACCACCTCCCTGCACAACCCATCCCAGGATGACAATGGAGTTTGGACTTTGCAGAGACTGATCAACAAACATCTGAGATGATTCTTGCTCAATACAAAACCTGGAAAAGAGCAAGTGTTGGAGACACTGCTGCCAGATTTTCTTCTGCATATGTTGCTGTTTGGTGGCTGAGGCTGCCAGCTCAAGAGGAGGTTTGTGAGATGAAGCTTTCTGTTCTGTCCTTCCTCAAGAGACAAGGGAAGAAATTGTGGAAAATTCCTCAGAGCACAAAAATGTCCCTAGTCAAAGTTAGGGTCAGGTTTACTGTCCACCTTGCTCTCATCCCACCCTAGTTCTGCCTCCCTCATTCTTTCTCTCATGATGTATCCCACGTGTCTGCAGGCTTGTCCAAAGCACTCAGCCAGTGTTATCACAGGAATAATCTACATTACATCAAGCTAATCTGGAAGAAAGACACTTTTAATATGGCTCTAATGGTGATCCAGAGGTTCAATGAGCCACAGGAAGAGGAAAGAAGCAAAGGATTGTCTGTAAAAGCTGTTTTCTGAAAGACAAAAATAAATAAAATGAATTACATGAACTAGAAATAAATCAATTCACTCTGGAACCCAGAAATGCTAATATGTAATGGAAAGTGTGTGTGTGTGTGTGTGTGTGTGTGTGTCTGTGTGTGTGTGTGTGTGTGTGTTCAGAGACAGTTTTGACTCCTAAGGCTGCATTTCTGGTTTTGAAGTACCTTTAGGCTGCTAATGAAATTTGTCTCATCAGGGAAAAAAGAGAGAAAAAATTAAAATAAAAAAATACCATGGTTTCTCAGAGAAATGAAAAAGCTTTCTGCTATCAGGCTGGTAACTAGAGCCAATGGCAAGTTGGACATAAGGCAGAAAAAAAACCAACTCTATTTTCTGGTGAGAGGCTCCCTGCTGGTGTTTCAGAGATGACAAGACTTTCTCCCCAAGACCATGGACACCTGTCCAGCAATGTCCCCTCCTGAGAAAGCACATCAGTGCCTACATCCTGAAAAAGACTGAAGGCTGTGTGGGGTTTGTCTGGGGTACAGTTGATTTTTTTTTTCCCACAGTAATTAATATGGGACATTAATTTTGTATTTTGTGATGGGAAGAGTGTCGGTAGCACAGGGATGTTTCAGCTGTTGCTGAGCTGTGCTCACACAAAGACAAGGACTTTTCTGCTCCTTGCCAACACCATCCCACCAGTGAGTAGACTGGGAGTGCAAAGGAAGTTGGGAGTGGACACAGCTGGGACAGCTCACCCCAAGTGACCAAAGGAATATCCCACACCGTATGCTGTCATGCTCAGCAATCCAGAGGCTGGCTGCAGGGAATACAGCTTGGGGACTGGCTGAACATCAGTGGGTTGGTGGTGAGTATTGTTTTCATTTGCATCACTTGTCCTTCTTAGATGTTATTTCTCTCTTTGTTATTTTCCTTTTCCTGCTTTCTCCAGGCATCACCCTATGCACACACAAAGATCAGGCCAACCATTCATTGGCTTGTTTTCCCTCCTGGCTTCTAAGAGGAAAGAAATGAAAGACCAAAGATAAATACAGAAGCATCAGCAAGGAGAGCATCTAAAATATCAGGAGGAAATCACATCTATGCTTTACCTTTTCCACAAGCACAACTAACATTCTTTTACATCAAGAAAACAAGATAAAGAGGAAAATGCTTTTCCCTTTACATCTTTTTGAAGAAAAAGATGCTCCCAACTGAATCTCCCTCCCTAGACTTCTTTATTGCCATGGATGTCACTTAATATGCATCTAACAATTTTTCTATTCAGCACAATTGTGGTACTTAGGAAAAAAATTCTTAAAGCAAGAATAATGTGTCCCTTGATGCTGTTAGGAGAGTCTGGCACACGGGAAAAAGCTGATGCTGTTTAAATGCATTAAGAGAAAAGAAGTGACAGTTATAGACAACAATAACCAGATGTGACAAAGACATGAGTTTTGGGCTCCCCAGTTCAAGAGAGACAGAGACCTGCTGGAGAGAATCCAACAGAGAGCCATGAGGATGCTTAGGGGACTTGAGCATCTCCCCTGTGAAGAGAGACTGAGAGCCCTGGGGCTGTTTAGTCTGGAGAAGAGACGGCTGAGAGGGGATCTGATCAATGTCTATCAATAGCTGAGGGGTGGGTGTCAGGTGGAGGGGGCCAGGCTCTTTTGGGTGGTACACAGTGATAAGACAAGGAACAACAGGTACAAGCTTGAACATAGAAGATTTCAGCTCAACATGAGGAGAAACTTCTTTCCAGTGAGGGTGACAGAGCCCTGGAACAGGCTGCTCAGGGTGGTTGTGGAGTCTCCTTCTCTGGAGACTTTCCAAACCCACCTGGATGCATTCCTGTGCAGACCACCCTAAGTGATGCTGCTCTGGCAGGGGGGTTGGACCTGGTGATCTCTTTTAGGTCCCTTCCAACCTCTGATATCCTGTGAGACTGTGAAACGAGTTTTATTGCATGCACAGACAGCAAAGATTTTTCTATGTGGACCACAATTCTGTTCCCTACAGGGCAGAAAGTGGAAATGTCAGTGTCATTTATGACTGAAGTGACAGGCTGTGTGTTGATGGTGTGAAAAATCCATGAAGCAATATTCATACTGGTTTTGCAGCTCACACAAACCAAATGCCAACAGAGGTATATGCAACATACCTAGCTTAAGACGTCCAGCAATGTGCAGGAATGGTCTTCAGAGGTGCTGAGTGTCATGTGAACATGTAAAGCATCAAGGAAGAAGAATCTTTTCAAGCAGTCAAAAAACTGAAGACAGGTATCCTTCATTGCCACTGCCCTGAACAAACAGCAAGTTGGGGATGGAAAGAGGAGTCACTGAAGTCTGAAGCAACTGAGGCAATAAAGTGAATATGAAGGCAAACTTCTGCATCAGGCTGGTAACCTAGCAACAACAGGAGCCCAACACTGAAAAGTCTTTTATCCCACATGCTGGTTAATACAGCAAAGTCAGACACCAGGGGAAAGCGTGTGGCTGGTGTTAGGTAGGTTTTTCTTCAAATTAGTTTTGGGAACATCTTTTATAGCCTAAGCCCATGAAGTTCTCCATGAAGTAGGAGAACAACTTCACACAAAGCTGGAAGAAGGTTTATCAAGCATCACTGCACTGTTGGCATAGAGACATGGAGGACTTCTTTGCTGATAAATTTGCCCTTGGAGAAGTGCCTTTATTGCTGGACAGTCCATATTGGACAGAAGCTTCCCAAAATTTTTGGCAGGTAATTTCTAGTGGCAGAACATTAGAACCTAAGAACAAAGTTCACAAAGGTGAAAGTACATTAGCCTCTTTCCTTCTCATACTCCTCAGGATTAAAGTACACAGGAAAAAAACCTGTTAGCCTAAATAAGTGCTAAGTAAGTGGGAAATTATGGAGTGGCTGGGCTTCCAGGTGACTGAAAAAATGACTGGATCAGGAGGCTGAAAACACAGCCAGGAATAGTTCCAAGTCTAACTGGTTGTGGACAGTGTTCCTCAGGAGTGACATGTTCCCCTGGAGTCAAATTGTAACTGGACAGACTCCAGCATAGTTGGAGCTTTGCAACATTAGCTGGTTTTACTAAATCATGATTCTAAGGAGGCTTCAGATCTCAGTACTGAAAGCAGTAGAATAAGAACATCCAATTTCTATGGGAAGGCAGCAGAAGGGTTAAGGCCAGGAGGTGTAGCAAAAGAATTAAGAAATAACACTGCTGAGTACTTGGAGCACATTCAGTGCACTTCAGTATTTATTCAATGCATTCAGGAAGAGCATTACAACCTACAGAAACCTCCCCAAGAGATGAACATCACCATGAGTTTTAGAAAATGTTTGGCAACCTACCAGAAGCAGCTGGTCAGTGACTTGGCATAGGGCATTTCGTGAGTAGCACAAGAAACCAAAACCAGCAAGTCAAACAAATACTTTCCTCTGATTTTATTTCAGTTGATTAAACTGAGATATGGAACCAAAAGGTTAGTACCTTCTCACCTCTACAATCTGCCTTTAGTGTCAAAAGAGGGGGAAAAAAAAAAAAGGACATGTGGAGCATAACCTACCAGCTGCCTTAACAAACACACTAAATGATACCATGGGTTCTAAAACACAGGGGAGAGGAGGGGGTTGACAACATTAATAGTAATGTCTATATAAAGAGTAGTTTTACTCTTGATTCAGAAGAGCACAGTGATATCTCACCAAGTCCAGCTCAGAGCCACCACACAGCAGAAGCAGAACAATCACTCTCCTGCTTTCTCCCTCCCAGGTCTGCAGAGCCTGACTCACCAGTAAAGCGCCACTGGCAGTCACATAAATTAACAGATAAGTAAATTCATTTGTGATTGTTCCTGGCTACTTATTTTCTCATCAGATGCTTTCTCCATTCTTGATGTAACATCTTGTGTTTGGTATTACCCACAGCTGTTTAAGTGAGATATCTGAAGAGGGGACTGTGTTATTATTGTAAACGAACTTTTATTCCACGAGGCATAAAAAGCACCTCTGTGTTATGCTGATTTAGAATCATAGAATTGTCAGGGTTGGAAGGGACCTCAGGATCATCCAGTTCCAACCCCCCTGTCATGGCCAGGGACACCTCACACTACAGCAGGTTGCTCACAGCCACATCCAGCCTGGCTGCAAAAACCTCCAGGGATGAGGCTTCCACCACCTCCCTGGACAACCTGTTCCAGTGTCTCACCACCCTCATGGAGAAGAATTTCTTCCTAACATCCAATCTGAATCTACCCATTTCTAGTTTTTTTTCCATTCCCCCCAGTCCTATCACTCCCTGACACCCTAAAAAGTCCCTCCCCAGCTTTCTTGGAGCCCCCTTCAGATACTGGAAGGCCAAAATAGGATCTCCTCAGAGCCTTCTCTTCTCCACACTGAATAGTCCCAACTCTCTCAGTTTGTCCTCAAAGGAGGAGTGCTCCAGCCCTCTGATCAGCATTTAGTGCAAGATTCATCACAAATCCTTTATGTCAGGAAAAGCAAGCAACTGTGCACACAAATATCTGTCACCTCACATTCAGACAGAGCATTAAGATCTACAGAAAGAAGTAGCCAAGAGGTGGACAAGAGCAGTTCTGTGCCAGTGCTGTGATGTCTTAAAAAGCAAGAACCCAGATAGATAGCTGTTAACAATGAAGGCTGACATGAAGCATTTGTGTATTGCACAGTCAAGATTTGATCTGATGGGTTTTAGTGTTGCAAAGCATTCAAAGTGCATTTTCATGTACCTGACCATGGCACTTAAAAAGCATCTGTCTTTCAGCCAGTTGTACTCCAATGCACATATTTTACACCAGATAGATTCTATTACGGTTGTCACGCTTCCAGCATGTCAGGAGGTCAGCTGAACAAACTGACGTTATGGAATATTGGCATCTACACATCAGCTCATGGGACAGTGCTGCTTTCTCTTCATTGACTACTACACCCTAGGACCTGGAGGACCAATGGAAATCCCTCTCTTGCTAATGCAAGGACAGGTTTTGAATGGTGCAAAGTGCCAAAAGAAATAGCAATAAAAATAATTTTCTTCTAGGAATTTTCCTCTGAATGCTTTAGTCATGCTAAAGACAGCTTGAGAAGCCTTTGGTTACACTAACAGGTCAGAATGCATATTGAGAGTAGGTGGAAAGAAAATAAGTGAAATAATATTTTCTAGGCTATGCAAGCAAACATGCAGCTGAAAGTAGTCCTCCATGGGCAACCCATACTATCCTGAGAATTCTGGTGCAAAACCTAATGCTCACAGGAGTTGCTGATAGTTCAGTGATGACTGAAAATGTGTGATGTTTTTCAGGGCTTGCTCATTCAAAATCACCTGTAGAGGTAAAGGAAATCATGCTGTTTGTCCAGATTAGACTCAGAGACCTCCTTGACTCTCTCTTTTACCTTTGTTTGATTTTTCACACAGTGCTTTATCTTCAAATACACCCAAGGGCTCTTCATCCATAGTTTCTGCTCCTTCAGATCTTTCTTGAACTAAAAGTCTGGTTTTATCCTTCAGAGACAGCAATTTAACCATTGCCAGCAAGGTTAATTGCTTTTAACAGGTATCTCAGCATCAAAATGTTTTTTCTCCCTGCCTTGAGCCTCAGTAAATCCCTATAAACCAACTCTATACATGCCTGGAACAAAGGCAAATCCTCCCTGTTTTCTATGTTCTGTACAATGTGTACCCTTCTCAATGATGTTGCTGTGAGCAACAGGGGAAAAAAGGGACCTTAATAAGGAGTATTTATTGCAAATGAAAGGAAGTAGCCTCAGGACTTCAAAGATCATTTTTCACCAGAATGAAGGATAGAAGCTCTACTTGAGGAGGCACAGGGTAGAAAACCTCTAATTCCTGAGTCCCTCAAACACAGAACTAAGGAATAAGAAAAGGAATTTTAAAAAAGAGCATGATATTTTGTCCCAGAAATGTAGTAAGAGGCTTAATCATGGAGGAGAAATATTGAGTTTATCAGAAATGAGCATGTTTATTGTTGGAAAGAAAGGAGCTTTCACACTGACAAAAAAACCAAAGAGAACTCTGTGTACCCACCAGGACAATATGCTTCAGGTAATCTCAGAGTCCACTTGGCTGTAATTACTAAAATTGAGATGAAAGATTCCCAAATAGTGTTTTGAATCAAGAAGTGGGTAACAGCTGGTGATTCCAGAGCCTACAGATGTCCTCCAGGGTCTCTCATGAACAGCAAGGCACATACTCAGGAGTTCATAGAGAAGACTGAAATGTTGGCAGTAGAAAGCTCTTGGTTGTCCTTCTTCACTGAAAAAAAAAAACAAAAATAAATAAATAAGCAAGGCAACAGCATAATAGTTATAATAACTAGACTGAGTAGAAAATTGGTGTCATTGAAGTCAGTAAAGGACACAGTTGCAATATGTTAAAAATGAAAATAAAATGGATGGGCAGCTTCTTCCAAAGTAGTAGGGGAGGGGAAAAAAAGGGTTAGAATAGCAATGACAAAATCATAGGATAAGGAACAAATTGTAGCTGTCTCGAGACAAAAGGGGGTTTTGGACATTGTAGATTTTTCTGCTTTTTATTAATTAATGAAGAAAAAAAAAAGGTAAAATAAATCAGATTGTAAAGAACTGTTCTTACCTCAATTAGAAGGTTAGAAAATTCCTGCATCGTGCCCATTTATTTCTTGTAAATTAGACTCTACATACAAAAACCTAATGAGAAAGGCCAGAAAGGTTTAGAAACTAATTTTATGAAGCTGTTAAAAGCAGTGTGAAACTTTATAGCTTCAGTCTTAGCTTCATCATGAAAAGCAAACATCTTCCTTCCTCCAGGAATAAAACAAGGATGATAATAACAACAACACTCATGGAAGAGAGTCAAACAATGGGTTGCATATGAGTCTCTTAATTAGGAATAAAGATTCAAGCAAAATCAATTAGAGTTTGACTTGATGAATATATAAAAGTTACATAAAGATAGATTAATGAGTTGTTTGGGCTTTTTTTTTCTCCTGAAAATTGTAAATAATGTGGAAGGAAGGTAAGGACTAATTTAATACAATTTTATTACTGTGTGTACACATGTGGACATGAGGTTTTTCATTCATAGCTCTGGGCATAATCTAGTACAAATCCTTGGGCATAAAGAATTGTGTCTGGAAAGAAAGGGAATTTCTATAGATGCCATTTGGGGACAAACTTTGCTTTGGTATTAAATTCAGGATGTAAATGTTTGTTTTCCAGAAAGATTCCCCTTGAGTTTTCATACTCAGTAAGGAAACCTCCTCAGACAGGCATACAAAAGAAGCAGGAGTGGACACTGTGGGTGCTGATGACTGTCTCAGCCACCAAGCCCCTGGCCATTTTCATTAGTCTCAGATACAAAGTAGAAGAGATGAATCAGGAAATGAAGAGAAGCAAGTGTTCATTCAGATGGCAGTGCTGCTTTTGTACTACACCCTGCTTCAAAGCACTAGTTTTGGATATGTAAATAATGTTCTATCTCCAGTTATAAAATCAGTCAGAAAAAAAAATAAAAAACAAAACAACCACAAACAAACAATTACTAAGGAGTGTGTTAGTAATTCTGGGAGGTTAAGTAGGGTTTATATATGTGCAGTGTAAGGGGGTTAAAAGATATGCATTATGCTGGGGCAGCAGTGGAAGCCAGGACTTCATTTTCCATCAGTAGTGCTTTTGCAAAAAAGGTTGAAATACTCTCATCTGAGATGATCAAAATAAATAGGCTTGTGAAGGATTTCCAAGGCCTATGAAAGCTCATGCTTCAGATACAGTCTTACTTGAACTTCTCACCCTATAGTAAGCCCAGATTTCTCCTAAATGGTCCCTTGACTCAGTTTTCTGATTTAACATTCAGTTAATCCTCTCTCTCATCTTTCCCTTTCTATGACTTGTCCCAAGGTTGAGGTCTAACACTTCAGTTTTGCACAGACTATCTGACAAGCCACTGGATATTCTCTCTTTTGAAAGCCATAGTAGCACCTACTTCAGGCAATTCTTGTGGATTTCCCAGTTTAGAAGGACTTAGATTGTTTTCTTTGAACATTAAAAATGAAAAGGAGAATACCAGATTGTACAGCAGCCTAACACTTTTTCAAACACTGCTGCAAAGGGATCCCATTGATAAAGTCAGAATTTATCTTTTGTTTCTTTCACTGCATCTTGATTCCTAGAAGGTTGCTAAGGGATGAAGCTAAGTCATGTTTAGGGAAAAGTGCAAACAGAGCTCTCACACCAAGGGCTGAGAGTCTCTTTCCAGTACATGTTCATTATGATCCCTATGCTAGTGTTATTTCAATTATCTTCTGGGGGAAAAGAGACATTAGGAAGACTGCCACTGTAATGTGTTCAAACTGTGTTGTGTCTTTTTTTTTTCTCCTTTTCCAAAGCTCAGGAGAAAAGAACATTTTCTTAGATTGACTTTGCTTTAATAATGTTATCTTGTCTTTATTATATTTTTCCACAGCTAAGCAAGGTTGGTAGGTAAAGCATTCCCACCATCAGGAACTGGAAATTATTGGTTCAGACATCACATCTATCACACTCAGTCTTTATTTCCCAGGCAATGCTTTAAAGAACTAGCCAGGCCACTTCTTTCACCTGCTTTGTGATTTAAAAGTTCACTGCAACATCCAGCAGCTCAGTTTTTAAAGGCTAGACATCCCTTACACAAACAAGAGAAGTTTTGTGTTGGTTTCAAGACTGATCAGTAACTCAGGGTCCTATACTTTGTTTGCATCTCTGTCCAGAAATAAAAGTCTTTGTTCCCCAGACCCTTCAAAAGTCCTGCTAGAGTTAAGGAGAAGGTAATCTTATAATCTTTCTGCCCTGTGTCCAAGACATATCTGGAATGAAGGCTTCCTACACGGCAGTGGCAATATTCAAATCCTAACACCAGCTAGTCTGGGCTGCTCTCAGTGCTGATTTTTGCTAACCCAGTTATGCCACACAGAGGCAGCCTTTCTCCCAGTTTCAGAAGAAGGTACCAAGGAACTGATGATGTTCACATGTCTTGAAAAGCAATGGAGATCTCCTCTCCTGGGAGACGCAGCCTTCCCTTAATCAGAAACTCAGCTGGAGTGGCTGCAACTTCTTAGCATCATTTGCTGCTATAAAACTAGAAAGAAAGCATCACCATTATTGCACCCATCCCACAGCCAGGGGTAAGAGCTTCAACCAGCCAAAATACCACACAGAGGAGCTCAGCCCCAGTAAGGAAGCCCAGCCAGCACCCGTGGATGTTATTGGAGCAGTTGTCAATTCTTCCTAGCTAACCAGGGGGCCACCAGGCCCCCCGGCCTTTTGGGATCCCCATCACCCAGGGGCACCATGGGCACTCACCAGTGATGAGAGGAGGATCCTCAGCCCAGATGGGCTCAGCTTAGGGCTTCTGCCTTTCCTGGGGGGGGATTAAAAAGGGGAATGGGTGGGGAGGGCAAAGTGGCCACACCTGGGGTGGGAGGAGACTCCAACAGAGCCCAGGTGCTCTGGGATTTGGGGTGGAAAAGGGAGAAAATGGGGTGGAAAAGGGGCAGATCTGGTGGGAAAGGGGAGGTGGTGGTGATGATGATGATGAAGAAAGAAGAGGCTTTTCAAATAATTTTATTTTCCAGAAATCTTTCATAATGCACAGCTGCAGTTCATGGTTTGCTTTGCCTTCATGCCAAAAGTACAAACCCATCAATACTTCATGAAATAAAGCAGAATTCAAGGCTGCACCTTGGATATTGGGTTCAGTTTTGGGCCCCTCAATATCCAAGAAGAACATCACAGGACTAGAGAAATATGATAGAGCATTTGGAGACTTGCTCTTTTTGAGCTAAATTTATGGGTCATGTTGAACACAAGCTGCTGCTTAGTGCTTCTGTGCCTATGCAACAGAGTACTTATACTACAAGGAAAGAGACTCATTGCATAGCTTTCCAGAGATTAAATTAATACTGACAGCAAACACAGGAAATTTTACCTGATTCTCTCACCTTCTCCTTTTCAATTAAAACAAACAAACAAAGAAAAATGAACAAATAAACAAAAAAAAAAATCCAACAAACCAAACAAACCCCATGGAACAAAACAAACATAAAAAAATCCAAACCACTCAACCCTTCCATCATTTCTCACACTCCTTTCCTTTGAAACTACTAAAATCATATGTTTGAAAACTTGCTCACTCCAATACTTCTATTTACACCAAATGCTGTTTGACTCGAGCATAGGAAATTCAAGATAACACCCAAACTGTCAGCAGACTTTTCATACTGTCAGAGCAGATCAGAGGAGCTTCCATCACACAAATTTGCCATTACCCCTCAAATGCTGCATCTGCTACTGCAATCATCTAAGGAATTAGATCAGACTTCTGCTCATGCACAAACCCCCAGTAGACACAATGATGAGCAGCACCCTTCAGGGTTTGGGAAACATCTGTGGAATCATCCCACTGTAGCCCCAAAGCAGCAGCAGAATAACCCTTGGGCCATATTGGCACTAAAGATGAACTCCACCACCCCTGCAGGAGCAGACTGAAGCTTTATGCTTCAGATAACTCAATGCCTCTCCTGGTAGCCTAACACTACACATTTGCCTTCAGATGAATCCCTTCTGAGGGGTACCATATACTCAGTCATCTCTAGAGCTTAAGACCATGCACAAAAGACAGAGAGACATCTTTGCACCAACACCCTCACACCACAGTAATGCAAAGCCCAAGAGCAATCTGCTTTACTGCCATGAAGAGGAGCAATTCCTTGCCTGTTCACACACACAATACCACACACTGCTGCAGGCTCTTGTGTTATTTGTGGCAGTTAAGTAGAATTGCAAGTTGCCAACAAGAAAATTCAAGTGACTGGAATTTGCAGAAAATATTTTCACTGCAGGAGGAAGACTGGCCTTAAATGACCTGTCATGAAATGTTTCAGCATTTTGACTTAAACCACAAATTTCACTCTATTTGCAATATCTAGATGATAAATAAAGCTTCAGATAACAGAACTATGTCTCCAAAATGCTTGTCTGGGAGATTTTTCAGTCCCCAAAGCTACTTTTAAACCTTGGGGGGGGACACAGAAGAGAAAGATCTATATTTGCTTCTGCTTTTGAGACAGAAAGTGTAAGGTGATTGAGAGTCTACTGGAAACATAGTGGTGAGTACACCACCACTGTGTACATACACAGCCATACTTATATAAGTGTAGAATAAATCATTCCCTTCTGGAATCCCTGCAGGCTAAAAGTGGGGGGGGGGGGAAATGAAATTTTTATTTCTAATTAGAAAGAAAGGGGAAAAAAAATCATTCTGAACAAAGCCCAGGGCTTGCTCCAGCCCTACACCCACTGATGATCACATTGCTACACGTGGCTCATTGACAGGCATCCTCCTTGAAGCTCATTTTCTCCAACAACCTCCTTGTCAAGCAGTTTTCTATGTACTAGCAGCTCCACATGAACTATTTGCCATATTGTCAGAGCCTTTAAATGTCTCCCCTGAGCTTTTTCAAAGAAGTTGGAAATTGTGGCAATGAGTACCAGAAGATTATCTGAAGCCTTATATTAGAAAACCAAATTTCCAGGCTGGGTATGGTTTATTACAAGCCTGAGCAGGCTTTCTGTGAAGGAACAATAAGAGCACCAGGTTGTCTTGAGATGATTGCTCTCTTGAGATAATTGTTCTTGTGGATCTGGAGAAGAGGTATTGCCCCCCACATCCTCCAACTGAGAAAAGAAAAGAAAAGAAAAGAAAAGAAAAGAAAAGAAAAGAAAAGAAAAGAAAAGAAAAGAAAAGAAAAGAAAAGAAAAGAAAAGAAAAGAAAAGAAAAGAAAAGAAAAGAAAAGAAAAGAAAAGAAAAGAAAAGAAAAGAAAAGAAAAGAAAAGAAAAGAAAAGAAAAGGAAAAGAAAAGAAAAGAAAAGAAAAGAAAAGAAAAAAGAAAAGAAAAGAAGAAAAGAAAAGAAAAGATCAAGAAAGAACAAGTTAAGAAATTAGGGATAACCACAGACAAGTCCACTTCTACTCAGGACATGGTTTGTACTTATCAAATTGAAAACAAAGGCTGCTGATAAAATAAAACAACAAAAAATACCTCTCACCCTTACTATTTCCTTAGTAAGATTTTAATTATGGCTGGAATCCAGCAAGAAAATCACCCTCCTTCAGAGTCTTAGCCTCAAGATTAAGCACACTTGATTCTGTGCAACAAATCAGTGCCTCAGGTTGTGTTTAACACAACAATGTAAGTATAGACAGAATTATCTGTACTGATCCCAGCAGATGCCACAAGGACTTGTCTCATCCACTGCAATATTTAGGGGAGAAAAGGATAGGCTGACAAAATAGACAATGGATGTTTTCAATACACTAAAAGTCCAACTGGTTTTTGAAATCCAAATCTCTTAAGTAGAGATCAAAAGATTTGAAAACAATGAGGGAAATTCTCGCAGGTAGATTTGCATCAAAAGAAAACAGCCTGTAAGTACTGTAAGACTGTAGTCCCTAGATTTCACACCATCAATAATTGCAAGGTCCTCAAACAGCCCATTAGCAGGGGAAAAAATTAAAAAGGACCAAATGTTCATTTATCTGGGGGAAAAAAATAAAATTGCTTTTTTAAGATGTATTTTATTTGGGGGAAAGTTACAGTCAATATTGTTCTATTCCTTTTCCATTCCTCTTCTCCTCCCTCATCTAACAAAGTACTGTTTACTGAGTCAAATGAAGTCAGGGTTTTCAACTGACAATTTAAATTAAATTGACATGCAATTTGAATAATTGCAAGCACTCAAAAGCATACAACACATCAATTACCTTCTTAGGAGTGACTCTTGCCTAGCACCCTGTATCACAGAAGCCATGGCACTGTATACTCGTCTCATGCAGACAAGAAACAAAGATTTGAGCCTCACATATTCCCACTCACTTTCTGATCAGTTCTGCCAGATCTCAGTTGCTCACTGGCTGCTCATATCCATCCAAAGGGCACATTTAGTTTGTAGAACTGCATTTATGAACTGTGCTTTGCACAGTAAAAGAGAGGACCAGTCTACACTGATCATCAATTGAACTTCCAAGAGCTAATATAATCCCTACAAGTTTTCCTTCAGCACTTCCCTTGAGAGTGATAGCACAACCCCATCATCTTTTTCAGATCCTCCCTCTTCTTCCTCTGGGTGGATGAGTTTATCTTCATATCCCTCATCTCAAGTCACTTTAGACAGCACCATTCCTCCCTCTCAGAAGTGTCTCCTCTTTCACTTTCAATCTGGTTTAGTTCTGCTGCCCTTTTCTGCACAATATTTCTAACAATTCCACCTTGGTTTTTCATTTGTACAGAGCTTCCTTGTTACTCAGCTTCCTTCTTGTATCTCAGCAACTCAAACAGCCTCCTCCCTAGCTTTGCTCACAGCGATCAGAAACACTACTATCTGTTTGGCGGGCCACCACTTCATCCAGACTGACACTATCTTATCATTTTGCAGGATCCTTCTCATGCTATCAACACCAACCATTTGTCTTGTCTCCTTCAGTGCCAAGAGGCAAGCCTGGTAGAGCAGGCAAAAACAGTTTAACTGGGAAAAACCCAAACAAACCAACCAACCCCATAAAAAAATCTGAACTCATACCTCAGATACATCAAAGCAGAAGCAAGAGACTTGAATTGCAGAAGGTCAGAAGAAAGGTTGATGTGGTTTTATTTACTGTAGAAGCAGGCAGCTTTCTTGTGATACAGCTGTCTGGTTTTGCCTTGCATTTGATTTCTCTGTAGCATGGTGGCCCTAACAACATCCTTTCTGTGATCATGCTTAATGAATTTGTCAAATGGTTAAATATCAGCTGCCATCCTGATATGGCAAACAGGATTTTCAAAGCTCAGCTTTCAATTCCAAGATACCCCTGCATGCCCATTGTCTGGGATGGTCCCAACTCTGGCTCTCCAGAAGTTGCTGAAATACCTGCAAACATCACTTTGTTTCTTCCCATTCCCATTAAAACACTCCACAATGTTCACCTCCGGGAGCTACAGTCAACAGTATCCCACCTGCAATGACAAGCAGTTATTTTCCTCATTTTCCCTGTGCTCAATCACTTGCCACTGTCTGCTCTGCATCATCACACAAAATTCCCAAGGACAGAGTCCTGGTTTTTATTTTTCCTTTTCCTTGGGCTCACACAGCAGGATCACAATAGATGATTAAGGTTCTCAGGTGTTAAAATAATAGATAGCAATAATAAAAATATGCAGTACTGGTATATGAATAATAAAAACATCAGTACTGGTGTATGTGAGAACAGCCACTGCCTGTTCTCACAGTGATGTATTGCATGCAAAGGGAAAAGCTTATTGGAGTACAAAAGGCATCCAGATCAGCAGTGTCAAAAGTAAGCTAATACTTCTACGGGATGCAAAACCATAAAGTATTTGACTTTGAACAGGTTAAGTTAATCCTCTAACCATCAAAGCTTTCAGCAGACCTTATGCTGTCCCTGGGAACACATCGACAATTTACTGTTCTGACAGACAATTGCCAAGATGAGGAAATGATCCAGAAGAGTGACATTGATTTTGAAGAGCAGAGGAATTTGCCAGTCACTGCCTGTTGCTAAGCTGCAAAGAGAAAAAAAAAATAAAAGGGGAAAAAAAAAAAAGGCAAAGCCTCCATCAGCTCTTAGTGTGTCAGTCACAAGTGTGGGGGAGACGTGGTGCTTGCAGTGTTTGTGTCAAAGCTGGGGGTTGATTTGAGATTGCATTCTGCCACTTAGAGCAATTTGGATGAGACCTTAAATAGCAGGAACCTCTGCACTCTGTTTCCTGATCTCCCTTTGAGCAATCTGTGCTTTTCATCTGTAAGCTGTCACCCAATTATACAAATGCAGGAAAGACATTTTAGAGAATAGGAAAAAAGGTGACTTGAACACATCTGCAGCATACACTGCAAGCAGGTGGGGGTTTCTTTTTTTCTTGTTTGTTGTGGTTTTGGGTTTGGTTTTTTTTTTTTTTTTTTTTTATCCATGCACTTTAGAGCATTAAATCTCAACTCCCAATGTGGAATTTATTAACAGGAGCTGGACAGTAAGATGCAGGCAGAATAAACAATTTTTATGGTGAGTTTATGTAAGCAAACAGACCAAATGATCTATTCTTTCCTTCTTGTTCTAAATATTATGCTTCTATAACAAAATCCATCTGATGTCTTTTCTCCATACTCCTTATGTCCTTAGAAAATCTGATGCTAAACAGACACATCTTTAACACAGAAAATTTGCACTTGCTTTGTATCCAGGGGAAGAAGAGAGCTGGGTCCCTAGTCAGCAAAAAATCTTTAACCCTTTCCCAGAAAAGAAGAAAAACAAACAAAAAATCAACCACCCAAAGAAAGAGGATGACAGGCCCAGAGCAAATATTATGCATTGCCCACAGAGCTTTAAAATCCTTTCTTCCCATGTCCCCCATGCATCTGCACAAGGCATTTGGCCATGCATCTGAGTTATGAGAAGTACTAAGGGCAAAACCTTTCACCCTGCTCCTATCACCTGTTTTTCTCCTCCAGCTGAAGCTGGATGTACTTGTCCTTAGAATCATGGAATCAGAATCATTTCAGTTAGAAGAGACTTCTAAAATCAAGTCCAGCCATTAACCCAGCACTGCCAGGTCACCACTAAACCATGTCCCTCAGCATCACATCTACCCAGCTTTGAAATCCTTCCAGGGATGGGGGCTCCACTTCTTCCCTGGGTAGCCTGATCCAGAGCTCAGCTTCCTTTTTGTGTTCCCTTTTGTCTCTCCATGTCACCTGCACGACTCCAGTGCAGGGACAGAGCAGGGTGGAGAGGTGCTGGAGCAAGCCAAAGGTACCTATCAAGATCACCACTAAAAGTTGTGTGAATCAAGAGCAAATGGTTTTGTTTTGCCTGCAACCAGGGACAGAGGAGGGACTGAAATCTCACCCCTTGCTTTTACTGCTGCTCAGGGAGCCAGAAATGTCCACACATCAACAGAGTTAAAAGGAAAGACTGCAAGAACCAGATGTTGTGATATTTTTGGATGCAATCATGGATCGGGTCACAGTGTTTGCCAGCTCCTGTCCCAAGCTAATTTTTGAGAGAACAGCACACACATCACACACATGTTGACTGGCTTGTTGCCACAGCCTGTGCAGTGCAGCAAACGAGTCTTTCTGAAACTGGTTTGGCTGCCTCACTTTTCTTGGTTTAAATCCTCTTATTGCAGTTCACACAGAATTACATTCTTACTGCAGAATTATGCCCAAAAAAGGCTGCAAAGGAAAATAATGTAGCTATGCAGTGGGTAAATTTGTCCATTTTGTACAGTAATTTGCTTTATTTTTCATAGAGATTGCTACCAGGCTATTTACTCTTACTCACTCTGTTTTTTATTCCCATGTAGGAGTAACATTTCTGCTGTTATTTTTGCCTGCCTTCTTTGAGATGAGTATGGCATAAAGGACATAATGTCTCCCTCATTTCATCCATGAGGAATCACAGCAAAGGGGATCTGTTAGGATCTTTCTTGGGAACATAAACTCATATTGTCACATGGAGACAAGGAGCAGGTTTGCACTTGAGTTTTCTTTCTTGCACACTCTGTAGCATAATTTCACCTAGGAGCCCAAGAAGACAGGTTAGGAGAGAGCACACCTTGACTTTAGAAAGAAGGACATCTCTAGATGTCTCTAGATGTTTAGGAGCTTGCAGGCTTGGAAAAAGAGAGGGGGAGGAATAAAGAGTTTGCTTACCAGTGGAACCCATTTGTGATGACCCAGGATACAGTGACCACTGTGTGACATCACTCTTCTGTAGAAGACCAGATCCCCTCTCATGCATTGAACCACTCAGAAATTTAATGTTTCCTAAACAACCTGCCTTATTTGTCTAGCTACCTGTTACTCAGTCAAGCAACAAACATCCACACACCCCCCAGTATTCATCAGCATGGCTTTCCAGATACCAGATCAGATGCTGTTCATTCTTCTCCTTCAAGATCACACATCTCCAGAAGAGGAACTTGAAGTTTCACTGTCCTTTTTTTTTTTTTTTTTGGTTGGTTGGGGTTTTTTTTGTGGGGTTTTTTTTTTTTTGTTTGGTTGGCTTTTTGTCTCTTTTCTTCCCTTTCTTTCCTTTTCTGGTGCTAGTAAAATTCCTTTAAGCATTCATCCAATGGATGAAGGTTTGGTTTTCACCTGTCACATTGGGACACACACTAAGCCAGAAGAGCCTGTCAGAAACTGAGGAGCAGACTATAGTCTCCTGTCCATGGGTGATCAGACAGGATGGAAGTTAATGGCTTTAAATTGCCAATCACAGATCTATGAGAATACCAACTGCAGTGAAGAAATTAATGAGCCAGGGTTTAATTTGACATTGATAGAACTATCAAAAGGTGTGACCAGGGTATTTCAGTTCTGTCCTTGAAAAAGATACTTATTCATAAAGTGACTTGCTAACAGATTGGAGAGTTGGCCTTTTTTAAGCAAATTCAAGATCAGATTTGGCCATGGCCAAACCTTACAAGGAGAAGTGGTTGATAGAAGGTCTTGTTGCCTGTTTAATTTCAAGTTCTTTGTTGCACTACAGACCTAAGCACCTTGCAGTGTCAAGGGAATGAGGTAGCCATCTGCAAAGAAGAAGTTCAAACATTGTGCCTGTCTAATTTATGTAACATGGCAGTAACCCTGACTGAGCCTTACCTTCTAGTCAAGGTTGCTCACTCCTCTACTCTCTTCATCTTTCCTCCAAATGTATGATCTTAGGCCCTGTTTGGTCTCAACACCATCACTGGCCACACTCTCTGCCAGACTGAAATTAAAGCTAAACTCTGACTAGAATTCTCATTGACATTTCAAAACAAAATAATAAAAATTCAGTCCTTTCATCCAGGAGTAGCTTTATGACAATTCAGGTTAAACAATACAGGTGATGAGTTGAGCTAGATAACACCCTTTGACACAAACCCATGCATCTTGTATTGTAGTGGCAGTGGTGTAGTGTATAGCTCTCAGCAATTTAGGTCAAAGCTGCTATGAATCACAACTCTTCCCCTTCACTGACAAGCACCAGTGCAAGAGATATGAATGTAGAAACAGCCATAAAAAATCCCAAAGCTGCCCTAGGGGAGGTTAAAGATCAGACTGTAAGTAGCAGTCAGCAGGAAGAGGGCAAACAAAACACTTGCTCCTGAAATGGAGATTATATATGCATCTTCTGTGCCAGTGGGCTCTTGTTCAAAAGCATGATTGAATATCAGAACCTGCCCCAAACAGGGAAAGCAGCAGTAAAGGATGTGAAATCTGTACTGGCATGATAAATTAGTAATGCAAAGGATTCCCTAGCCCTGCATCTCCTGTGCTTTCAGATTTCACACTGGCTTTGGCTAATAACATATGTATCTTTCCTATGCACCAGCACTCCAAGGCAGCCTTCACAGATATGTCATATGGCTCTCAAACATGTTGTGACTGGAAAGATTTGTGTTTTGGCAGGATGGGCCTGGGGAGGGGAGAGGATCAAAAATGAAATCCAAAACATTCTTCTGTCAATACACTAATTAACAATTGGCAAGAAACTGCTAAATACTCCAGAACTTGAATTTTAACAAGATCTTCTTCATTATCCAGGCTAATCAAACATGATAAGTACCACAAAAGAAAGCAGAAAAAAGCAACACAACTGTTTTGTACTACTCCCCTTTCTTCAACGAGGTGATGCCAGTCTTTGGCCCCTGGGTATGATGCCTTCTCCTCTCCCTGTTGTGTGTCAAATAGCTTAAATCAGAGATGTAATTTTCACATTGCTCACAGTAGTTGCCACATGAATTTCACACCAAATGGCTCAGTGTCCCGTGGAGAGCATGGGAATCTCATTGAGAGCAGTGTCACCTCAGTGTAACTCCATAAAGAGCAGAGGAACAACATATCACCTAACAGCAGAAAAGCCTTAAAGGCAATACCCTCCTCTCACCCTACTCCTCTTTTCCTTAGTTATTCCCTCTGCACTGAAGATAAAGCTATGTCTGCACCAAATGGAAAAAAACAAAACAAACAAACAAACAAAACCCCAAACCAGTACTCTTCAAAACTCAGTCATAACTCAGCAGCAAACTTTGTTCTGAATCTCAATTTCTACCTTCAAGTGAGGAAAGAAAGCCTGCAGTTAAGATTCTGTCTGCGAGGTAATCAAGAAGTGTGACTGAGACGTGTGAAGGTCACAGCTATGAGGGGCAATAAAGGCAAGAAAAAATACAGCAGATAAGTTAGAAATCCAAATTATTATCAAGTTCCCCATTGAGCTCACACAGTTCAGTTCACTCTTACACTGCCAGGCTTGGTAGCTGAGGCAGCCAGATTAAAGCTAGCAGAGATACAGCTTCACATCTTCCACTTCTCAAATGCATCATATACAAACTTTACAATGCACCTAAAGGAGACTTATCTCCTGCAATGAAGGTGTGAATCCTTTTTGGAACCTCTCTGCACACCAGAGCTCTGCTTTCTAAATTGTACAACACAAGGGCTGGGTTTTGTAACTCTGCAACAGTTCCCCAAGCCTTTGGAAGAGAAAGCAAATGTCGCTAACTTGCTGTCCAGCACATAAACATCAAATCAGCATTTTTGATGCATCCTTTTCGCCATATGATAGGCTGTTAAGGAAAATGCAAGCATGGATTTCCATCTAGTGTCCTGGTGAAGGGGATGGTCATATTCAGAAAGGGATAAAGTAGATACCTGAGGACAACTCAGATTCCGTGTTGCAGCTAAGTCTACAGTGTTTTTTTTCAGCCAATACTTCAGGCCATCTAACACTATCTTGAGGGTTATTATACCTTCATGTTTTCCAGATTCCTTGAGACATCTTATCCTAGAGTACCTTCAATAGCCATCAAAACTGCTACTGCTTCCCAAGCACTGGGCAAGAACTTCCTTACCTTTACTCAGTGCTTTGAAGTCTTGTTCCACAAAGTGATGCAGAAACACACAGCTTCTGAGCCAGGCAGATCCAAGGTGAATGTTGTTCCAGTGAAGGAGGGTTTTACAGAACTCAGCTGGAGGAGAATACAAATTCATTCATTTTCTCTCAAGCCCAGCTTTTCAGATTTTTAAATCCATGATTTCAGATCCTGGAAGCAATTGTATTTTCTATTCTAAGGTAGTATCCTTTAAATAATCTATTAAGACATTTTCACATCTAGAATGAATGTCAGAACTTAAAAAAAAAAGGAAGGGGGAGCTTAAAATAAATATATTGATTAAAGCGTGTTCTTGATTCAAGCTTTATTCTCTCTGTCCCTCTATCTCTTCATTCTCTTTGCTTTGTCTCTGTCCCATTCCACCACAAGTGAGTAACACCCATTATTAACACATCTCTGGAGACAGTGCCTGTGTGGCTGTGTCTTCCATTTGATTAGCCATCTGGAAAACGACAGCTTCCTGACAGCTTTAAAACATTTTCCTTTTTAGCTCTGGCATTGTTCACATGCAGAGAGCAGGTTTGACATGATGGGTGCTTTAGTAGAGAGCTTTTGTGGCTAAAAAACCCCATATGCATAGTGATTTTAAAACAAAAACACAACCCCCCACCAAAATACAGCCAACAAGTTCAAAAAATAAATGGATTTTCAGTTCACTACAGTTGTTTACCCAAGTTGTACTATTTTGGTTTCATCTGATTGCAAGCTCATATCAATCCAGACCTGAACAGAACAAAAGCACTATAATGATCATAAACTGTGGGATAAAAGCACTGGAATTTGGTCATATCTATTTCTTGACATCCCTTCCAACCTCTGGTATACTGTGATACTGTGAAATAGTAATTTCTGGGGTGGAGGGGAGTGAGGCAGGAGGAGTTTCTTTCTGTCATATACCAGTTAATAAATGTATAGCTTCCAGTTAATGCTACCATAATATATCCAAGAGAAAGATCCTAGAGATACTTGCTTAGATAGTAGCAATTTTAGTCAATGTGGGAAAGACTTCTTTAAGCTGAGAAGGGAATGAAATTTCATGTTACAGCTTCTTGTAGGAAGCAGAAACCCCACAGTGTTCCCTTGGAAAGTGACATGAAGGTAGAATTATGGGTGATTTGAGAAGCAGAAATTTAGAGTGGGTTGGTCTTTGAACAAAAAAAAAAATAAAAATAAACAAAATCAAACAAAACCCAAAAAACCAAACACACAGACACAAAAAAACCGAAACAACAAACAAAACAAAACTAAATTAAACTAAACAAAACATATTTGTGGTTTTGTACAATTATATAAGCTGAAAAATTGACCAAGGGAAAAAAACACCTTGGAATTATCCATTCTATCAATCTATGGCATAAGTAGAACTATTGATTGTTTCTATTCAAAATGGTTTCTATTTATTCTGCAGTTTCTCTTGTGTATGATGTGTACCCAACTTCAATCACAAGATACCTCTCTGAGATCCAAGCTCTGACAGCAGTCATCATCTTTTATTTTTTTTTTTTTTGGTCAAAAAACTCTACAGATTTGACTGTTCACAGAATCACAGAATCAATAAGGTTGGAAAAGCCCTCAAGGATCATCAAAGTCCAACCTGTCACCTGAGACCTCATGACTACTAAACCATGGCACCAAGTGCCACGTCCAATCCCCTCTTGAACAGCTCCAGGGATGGTGACTCCACCACCTCCCTGGGCAGCACATTCCAACGTCTAGCAACTCTCTCCATGAAGAACTTTCTCTTCAGCTAGAGCCTAAACTTCCCCTGGTGCAGCTTGAGACTGTGTCCTCTTGTTCTGGTGCTGGCTGCCTGGGAGAAGAGACCAACCCCCTCCTGGCTACAACCTCCCTTCAGGTAGTTGTAGACAGCAATGAGGTCACCCCTGAGCCTCCTCTTCTCCAGGCTAAACAATTCTCTAGATGCACTCAAGTATCTCAATGTCCTTCTTAAACTGAGGGGCCCAGAACTGGACTTATATACTGTTGCTTATATACTGGACTTATCATACTGTTGCTTATACACTGCTAATTACTATTAGTTATTATCTGCTATGTATAAAGGTAAGCACACTAAGAAAAGCAAACTGAAAAGTAAAGCAGTTGGGCTTCTGTTCAGCTCATCTCTCCTAAAGAACCAGCTGACAGAAAGGCAAGCAGGGCAGAGTAAGGAAGAAAAAAGGAAAGAAAGAGATAATCATGGTGGTTTAGTTGTGGGGTCCCCCCCCTCGCCTTTGTCTATAATGATAATTTGATGAGGAGGATTCTAACTCAGGCCTCAGCTACATGCCTGGAGTTTGATAGGATATATCTAAAATTAGATACTTATCTCCAAATGAGTTAAAAAAAATACACAGCAGATGGAGAATGAAATGAGTAGCTGTTTTGGCAAGACATTTGTGTTGTGCTTCATGGGAGAAGCATATTTTAAGAAGGGACCAAAGTGTCCACACAGAGACTATCAGGCATGGATTAGACATTATGTGTGAGACTGCATAGAGCCAAAGATGAGATGCAGACACGGCAACAATCACACAGCGCTTGCAAGGAGGGTATCCTACCACTGAAAATGCTAACTCAGTGGAAATATGATGCAGCAGAGAAGTGATTATCAGCTCTCAGAATTGAAAACACGTTTACAGGGTTTCTTTTTTTTATTTTCTAGTTGAATATGAAGGTCTAAATTCCAAAAACTGATTGCTTGCATTATTGAATCATAGAATCATAGAATCAGTGAGGGTTGGAAGGGACCACAAGGATCATCTAGCTCCAACCCCCCTGCCATGGGCAGGGACACCTCACACTACATCAGGCTGGCCAGAGCCTCATCCAGCCTGGCTGCAAACACCTCCAGGGATGGAGCCTCAACCACCTCCCTGCACAACCCATTCCAGGCTCTCACCACTCTCATGGGGAAGAACTTCTTCCTCACATCCAGTCTGAATCTCCCCACTTCCAGCTTTATTCCATTCCCCCCAGTCCTATCACTCCCTGATAGCCTAAAAAGTCCCTCCCCAGCTTTCTTGTAGCCCCCTTCAGATCCTGGAAGGCCACAAGAAGGTCACCTCGGAGCCTTCTTTTCTCCACACTGAACAGCCCCAACTCTTTCAGTCTGTGCTCGTAGGAGAGGTGCTCCAACCCTCTGCTCATCCTGGTGGCCTTTCCCTGGACACCTTCCAGCATGTCCATATCCCTCTTGTAACAGAGGCTCCAGAACTGGAGGTCTCAGCAGAGCTGAGCAGAGGGGGAGAATCACCTCCCTTGACCTGCTGGCCACACTTCTCCTGATGCAGCCCAGGCTCTGGTTGGCTTTCTGGGCTGCAAGTGCACATTGACAGCTCAGCTTGAGCTTCTCATCCACCAGCACCCCCAAGTCCCTCTCCTGAGGGTTGCTTTCCAGTCAGTCACTGCCCAGCCTGGATTTGTGCTTGGGATTGCCTCAACCCAGATGCAGGACCCTGCATTTGGTCTCATGAGGTTGGCTTGTGCCCCCCTCTCCAGCCTGTCCAGGTCCCTCTGGATGGCATCCCTTCCCTCCAGCCTGTCTGCTGCACCACACAGCTGGGTGTCATTGGTAAAAACCTAAAAAGTTTGAGTGTTCTTTGAGAATCTGATTTTGTTGGGAGAGGTCTGAGGATCAGTACTTGGAGCAGTTCTGAAGTGTGGAATATCATCAATTTTAGGAAGTACCAAACACTGACATAATAAGCATGCTCATTTTGATCATGGCTTTGATCTAGCACAGGTAAGATAGCATCATCTTAGATCCCTTACATTAATAATGGGCCCTTACATTTAATGAGCTCTTCTTGGCAGTACACTCAGCCTGTTTCAACATTTTAGCACTTCCATATTGCAAAGGCTTTTTCTGTTTGTCATCTCATCTCTGCTGCATTTAGTGCAAGGACAGCTAATCTGTAAAAGAGGTGAAGGGAACAGAGAAGAAAAGCAGTAAATTAAGCACACAGATACACAGACTTTAATGAGCAGACAGCTGATGCAATAATGAGCAGAAAGATTCTCACTGAGTTGTGGAAGGATCCATAACTTTAGAGAAATTCAGCCAGAACTTAGTAACTGGTATGACCAGGGAAACAAGGCTTTCCTGAGTCTCCTGGAGAAAAGCAAAGTCACTATGTGATATTTGGAGGAGTTTGTGGGATTGTGTCAAACTTACATTGCAAGCATGTGCAAAACTTGTGGCATGTTCATGGAAAGGGACAAAGATTAGGACAGGGAAGGAGCCAAGATGAATCATGGAGAAATGATAATGGGAAAAGAGGGGTGGGTGGACATAAGGAATAAGTTGCATGTAAACCAGCTGCTGCTCAATCCAATCTAATCACCACAACCTGTCCTGTCTAATTAAAGTGTGCTCCTAACTGTATTTCTGTGTGAGAGAAGATACCATCCTGCATCTCAAAGCCTGTCTGAGTTGACTTATCTTAATGCTTGTGCATTTTATGTACACAGCAGCCCCTCAGCCTTGCTGGTCTGGAGTTTGGTTCTTTTCTTAATATCACAGTAGACATGGGAGTGCAGGGACACACCACCACACAAGTGACAGGACAGTCAGGGAGCAAGAACGATAGAGAGAAACCTCCCAGTGAATGGTGCAATAGAATCATAGAATTGTTAGGGTTGGAAGGGACCTCAAGGCTCACCCAGTTCCAACCCCCCTGCCATGGCCAGGGACACCTCACACTACAGCAGGTTGCTCAGAGCCACATCCAGCCTGGCTGCAAAAACCTCCAGGGATGAGGCTTCCACCACCTCCCTGAGCAACCTGTTCCAGTGTCTCACCACCCTCATGGGGAAGAATAGCCAAAGGGAAATACTTGGATGTACTAGATATTAATGATGCAGGGTAAAAAACTATTTCACAGTTTAAAGGCATATTTTAGACCTAGGCAAGGTGCACTCAAGTCTTGCAATGTTTTGCATTCATGTGGGTTTATATCTCAGCTCCTCCAAATCAGAGTTGAACTATTTGTATTAAATCACTGCCCTAAATTGCTTACACATGGACCTGCTCTTTTGGTTCTTACATTTCCACTAAAACATTGCTGACATTGAGACTTAGATACTATCTTGAATCAACTCTCCTACCTCAAGGTGAAGAGCTCACAAAACCCAGTATGATTTTTGGGGGATATGCTGTCTCAAAGTGTATGTCTAGGTCAACCTTTTCTCTAAAGGTCTAAGCCAGGCTGAAACTTTTAGACATTAACTGAAAAAAAATCCTCCACATTCCCTCACCATTTTGGAGACACATATTTCTGAAAGCAAAGTTTTCTTATCTAAACACATTCACACAAGATTGGGGGGTTTTAGCCAAAAATAAAGCATTAACATTTTATTTCACAGTATTTTAGCACAGCATTTTCCCCTCTAAGCCCAATCTGAGATAAACAGAAAACTATGGTGTAGCACCAGTAACAGCGGTTAGCAGATGATAGCTAGGCAAGAGAGACACTGGTTTACTAGAAATTAAAAAAAAAAAAAAAAGTATTTATCCAAGGCATATTCCAAAGGAAAAGAGAAGGGTGAAAAAAATCAGAAGGGGGAAAAAAATCTGAAGGGTGAAAAATGTCTAAAGGGGAAAAAGGAATAGAACAATTTATTTAACAGCCTAAATCTGTGTAGCAGATTAAATTTCAAAATTGACTAGGCAACTCAATTATCAGTCCATAAAAAAGGGGAAAGAAAAAAATACAGGTATCTTGAAGTGCTATTGTAAGTCAGAGCTTTACTAAGAGATCCCATATTCTTTCTATTTATTTCCTTTGGATTCACTTTATACTTTTATAGCATGGTAGAAAACTCACTCAGACACTCAATCTAAAGCACTCTATTTTTCAAGACAAATCACCACTACCTGAGCAGATGTAACAGCCCATTTCCTACTGCTCATCAGCAACAGCAGCTGCTGCTTTTCTTCCAGCAAAGGAAGAAGGGGAAGAACAGCAATCCTGAGAAATCGAGGCATATATATTCCAGTAGAATAGTGATGAGCAATCCTAACTCCTTCAAGCCAGGAGGCATTCAGGTTGTGTGTTAGAGGCTACTCTTCAATTACCAAGCACACAATATCCCTGGGCTATCCAACCCTGAAGTCTCACAGTCTCACAGTATATCAGAGGTTGGAAGGGACCTCCAGAGATCATCAGCTCCAACCCCCCTGCCAGAGCAGCAGCACTTAGGGTGGTCTGCACAGGAATGCATCCAGGTGGGTTTGGAAAGTCTCCAGAGAAGGAGACTCCACAACCCCCCTGGGCAGCCTGTTCCAGGGCTCTGTCACCCTCACTGGAAAGAAGTTTCTCCTCATGTTGAGCTGAAATCTTCTGTGTTCTAGTTTGAACCTATTGTTCCTTGGCTTATCACTGAACCCAGTATAAGACCATTTCTTTTCTCTCCTGCAATACATATTGGGGAGGTAGAGGGGGAAAAGCTGTTGAGTACTTTTAGAAATTTCAGATTAAATTGTACCAAGCCATAGCTAGCATGTGTAAACATGAATAAATTAATAAATCAACAGACTCCTACAGGTCTGTATTTCTGGAGAAGAAGAGCACTGAATGGAGTTTTGTATCTCTTCTCTCAAATTTTTGTTGTACTGATGTGAAATTTCCTTCTCCAATCAGAACACAGCCTTGGGGTAAAACTTACCCAGAGCTCCTGCTCAGCAAAACACCTTGTTTGCATGACTTTAGCAAGTGAATAATGCTGCTGGTGACTGGTGAAGCCACCTGCTGAAACTTGCCCCTACTGGAGTAGTCCTTTCAGACCTCCTACATACCTCACACAACTTTGCATCATCTCCACATCACACATATCTATGTATAGAATATTGCTATATTCTGGCTCCTCCCTATGCCAGGGAGAACATCTGATGCAACATCTGCATCCAGCACAACTGAGTAGATCAAACAGCTTCTGTTCAGATCATCCAAAGCAGCTTTGTGTGCATGAAGAAGCAGAAATTGTTTAATCTGGACAGAAAGAATTCAAATTGTGCATTAATCATTATTAATTAGTAATGTCTATATCACTTGGAAACAGAACTATAAGAGATCAAAATTGTCAGTGGTGCCCAGAGACAGGACAAGGGACAACGGGCATGAACTAGAACACAGGAAGCTCCATCTGAACATAAGGGGAAAAAATATTTGCTGTGAGGGTGCTGGAGCCCTGCAGCAGGCTGCCCAGAGAGGTTGTGGAGTCGTCTTCTCTGAGGAGATTCCACACATGCCTGGACATTGTGATACTGGGCAATCTGCTGTGAGTGACCCTGCCTTAGGAATGGGATTGGGCTAGCTAGTCCCCAGAGGTCCCTTCCAAACCCTACTGTTCTATGATTCTGTGGGAAGCCACAGGTTCACCCAGTATCTGAGCAGACACCCAGTGGAGGCAGCTGGGTATAGGATGCTCATAGTGTGCAGTCCACAGAGAGAAGGACATCTGCAGAAGTGCTTCAGTTTCCCTTAAGGTCTTACAGCTACACTGGGAATCAATCTGCACCATAATTCTCCTCAGGTTTCAGTTGCAGATTTTCACTCTGTATTGATCACTGTGCTCAGGAATGTCTGCTCTTTGTAATTCTCCTGGGTAAGTGCTGCCTCAGAAGGAACTTTCACTTTTAGCAATAATCTTTCCAGACACTCCAGTTATATATAGTGTAAGGTGGAGCTTAGGCAATAGTCAATAAAAAAGCCAGATTACTGATAAGGTATCAGAGCAGCTCTTGCTTGTGCTAAAATCAGCTTTGACAAAAGCTTTACAACTGTGCTTTTGGTTCAAGTGCAGCCTCTTCACTGCAAAGCTGCCAACAGCTCCAGCCATGCAACAGCAGAAAGCTCCCAACAAACAAATCTTCAGCACTCAGCCAAAGGGTACCTCTTTTCTATTATCCACAGCTCTGGGATTCCATTCTGACACACACTACTGATGTTTGCAGTGGAGTACTTGCTCCTGAGTTCATGGAGTTTCTCACTCCTCAGGTTGTGTCTATTCACTGGGCTCAGTTTAGCAGCTGGGGTCAGGCAGCTTCTACAGGTGAGACAGGTGAGGTGGGGGCACATTCATTTTCTGTCTGTTAGGAGGGTTGCTGCTCTTACCTTCCAATCATTTTGTCTACTTCTTGCCCTTTCTGAATCTTCAGATAGTTTAGTCAAAGACTGAATTTCAATCTTCCTCTCCAATTAAATAAAGATGATGACACGTAAGGACCTGAGTGCCATCCCTCTTGAGCTGCTCATGACAGCCCACACTATGGCTCAACACTGAAGACTCTGAGAATGCTGCTGTGGGTTTCACATGATGAATAATTACCACAGTCCAGTAAATAAGCTGCTGATATGCAGCTGATCTACATGTGCTGATCTACACCATGTAGATACCAGGCTTAGAACACTTATATCAGGAGCTGCTTACACTTCTGTTTCTTTAAATAAGTTGTGAAATTGTTTAGAAGGCTGCTGGTAGAACAAAAAGAAATGGGAGTTTCTCAAAATGCTTTCTCTCTTCCTTTTAGCAACCACTCTTAGCTGACCCCATGTTTCCCTTTCCAGTGCATTTTATTTATCACTTAGAAAGACTTTAGAAAGTCTTATTTCTCCTTGTATTTTATTTTTGCCTTGCATTTTCTTACCAGAAGGAGGAAAGAAAATCATAAAATCATAGAATTTTGGTTAGAAGAGGTCTTTAAATAATCTTCAAGCCCAGCTGTTAACCTTGCACTGCCAGGTCACCACCATGTCCCTCAGCATCACATCTACATGTCTTTTAAATCCCTTCAGGGATGGTGACTCCACCATTGTCCTGGGCAGCCTGTTCTAGGGCTTGGCCACACTCTTGAGAAAGAAATTTTTTCCTAATATCCTGTCTAAAAGTCCCTCAGCACAACCTGAGGACATATCCTCTTGTCCCCACCTCACTACAAGAATGAATTGATAGAAATATGTTTTATTGTAATTTATGGCAGTAGCCAAATGTGGTGGCAGGTCTCCTTCTGATGTCATTTCTTTCCCTGTCAACTTGGCCATCCATGTAGATTGCTCATACCACCTAGAGGGCTCAGCCCATTCAGAAACTCATTTTTATAAGCATAGTGTTCACCAAGACAGAGGTAAGGCTGAGATAAATGCTCTTAACCCTCAAAAACTACTTTCTAAGTTGGTAAATACGGCTTAAACCACTCAGCATTCTAATTTTTTGTACTTCAAGGTTTCTAGTCTCATAGGTTGATAAAAGGAACAGGAAAGGCAGACACAGGGTACTGGGGAAACAATGAGATTCAGACATTTGAAAGAGATTCACTCATTTGCTGAATTGTTCTTCAATTTCTTCTATTGTTCTGCCTCATCTTCTGTTTTGGAGCTTGGGGTACACTGAGGATTTTTGGTTGACTTTCAGATGATCAGAGTGAGTTACTCCACTCAGAGGGGTCTGACCCTCAAACAACAAGGTTATCCTTTGCTAAGGTTTGATTCTCCCAGTTCAGCTCATTCTCACTCACTTAACAGATGTCTTAATGAGGTAGTTGCAGGAAAAAACTTCTTATGCAAGGAATTATATAACCAATCTTATCATTGCTTCAGAAAAGGTAGGTTGCAGAAACCATCTGGGAAATAAGAGTCTGAATCATCTGCCATACATGCACATATGTATATAGAAATATATATATATGCATCTTTGACTCTTTCATCAATCACATATAAAGCTCTACTAAAATGCAATGCCAGCTGAAATCCTTCTTTCAAAGCTGTTATTTCTGAATGCAAACTATACCCTTTAATCAATGATGCATTTGAGCCATTATAGACATGCAGAGACATCTTGTTTCCTCTGTAGAGCATCTTTCAGCACTCAACAAATCTTTAATTACTCATCTTTTGTGCTACTTCAGCATATGACTCAGTGTAGGTGTCATTAGGATCAGTGAAAGGGAAAATGGGGGGGGGAAAATTTGATATGGGAACAGATTTATGCCCATTCTCCACTGTCTGGTAAGACCTAGCTATGCAATCCTGCTTTGCAGGGCAGAGCACAACACACCAAAATAATTATCACTTCTGCAACTACCATGATAAAATAAGCCATTTCTTTGGACTTTGAGACAAGTGCTCCTTTTCTCCCAAACAAAAATGAGGTGTAAATGAATCCTTAACCCAGAGAAGCCTTGGTTTAGTTCCAAGAGGACTGAAGTCAAGGAGGCTTGGAGTGAAGTCAGGCTGTGGTTATGATAGAATCATAGGATGGCTTGAGCTGGCAGAAATCTTAAAGATCATTTAGTTCCATTTAGTTCCAACTTCCCTGGTAAATAACAGTGGACAATTCAGAACCATCAGTTTAGAGCTTTTTCAGACAATTTATGTCATTATAAAGGCTTAATCTGAAAGAAATGTAATGGGATTAAAAAAAACCACACAAAAAAAAAAAAAGGTTGAAGTTTTAATTAGTGCATATTTATTAATTAACTTTACATTTCCACCAACACTGATAATGAACAATTTACCTGAACCTAACTCCAACTTACTTACAGGGAAAAAAAGCCTAATCCCCAAAATACCTTGGGAAACATTGCTGTCTGTGACATTTTTGGCATTGCTCCCAGAAAGAAATAGAGGATTAGAAGTTCCTGACTATAACATCCAAAACTGATCACCTGCAGTTCTACCAAGGGGTTTTTTTCTCATTAGCAATAAACTCAGTTCCTTTAGGAAAAAAAAAGAAAAACAACAAAAAACAAAAACACAACAAACAAAACAAAACCAAAACAAACCAAAACAAAACAAAAAAAAGAAACCAACGTGGTGTTAGAAAGGTTCTGAAAACTATTAGGCAATGGTGAATGGGTGGTTGGTGCTAGAGGTGGAGAACTCAGAAGTCTCCAAGCATTTACTCTGTCTTTATGACCTATTCATAAGTATGGAAAGTAGAATTAGGGGACTTGAGCATCTCCCCTATGAAGAGAGACTGAGAGCCCTGGGGCTGCTTAGTCTGCAGAAGAGAAGGCTGAGAGGGATCTGATCAATGTCTATCAATAGCTGAGGTGTGGGTGTCAGGAGGAGGGGGCCAGGCTCTTTTGGGTGGTTCACACTGATAAGACAAGGAACAGTGGGTCCAAACTTGAACATAGAAGGTTTCACCTCAACATGAGGAGAAACTTCTATCCAGTGAGGGTGACAGAGCCCTGGAACAGGCTGCCCAGGAACCTGTGGAGCCTCCTTCTCTGGAGACTTTCAAACCCCACCTGGATGCATTCCTGTGGGGACTACCCTAAGTGATCCTACTGTGGCAGGGGGTTGGACCTGACAATCTCTTGAGGTCCCTTCCAACCTTTGATATCCTGTGAGACTGTGATAACTGAGTCTAAGCAAGCTTGTCATGGGTGACCGAAACTTTGAGCATCTTGCATCAGAAGCACAACTGCATCCTGTTCCAGATGGGAAGAAACAGAAGAATAATTTCCTCCTAAGCTACTTGACAGTATTTTCTGTGCCCTGCTTCATTAGATGGTGTATGGCTGGTGTATGGCTTCTACATTATTTAGTATTTGCAAAATACATCAAAAAACTCATGTCCCCAGACCACACTTGAGCAGTTTGCCATTTGAAGGGGAAAGTGTGTAGGCAAAACCTTTTGAAGTTGTTTGAAATTAAATTGTGATGTGTGCTACTGAATTTGTTTGGTTCAGTAGAAACAACAATCTACAGAGCCATTTATTTTCTCTTAGCACCAAAAGAGAGGACAGGAAAGGGAGAGATTAAAAGATATTTTCTTTTCCCTGACAAAGCAATTGCAACTGTAATTTTTATTTTTCCACTTTGGTTTTCTGCTCTCTCACTCTTTGAAATGCTAAGAGCAGAAATACAATCACTGGGGCAAATGACAGGGGATAAAACTACATCTAGGCAAGAATTCAGCTCCCCAAGAGCATTCTATCAATTATGGGCACTTTATATTAAAAGATTTTGTTCTTCTCCACAGTGGATTTGACATATTTGTAAACTGCTAGCTAGCAACAATTTAGGCTACATTCCATGCACAATATATGCAGGATTCACACTTCCATATTAAGAAAACCAGCACAGAGGTCTTCAAGTAACTTCTGCCAAAATTTGCTTGTGCTATAAGGGCTTTTTTTTTTTTTTTTTTTTTTGAGTTTATTCTTTTCACCACTATTTGAACTTCAGATGAACAAATCCTGGGGCAGCATATTCCCAGACTCTGCTGCTGAACATCAAAGCTATCCCCACACCATGTAGCAGGATGCCTTATGCACGTTCCAGCAGGCATCAGGCCATGAACAGAAAGAAATGAGCAGCACCCAATGTGATTGTGGTGTGTGCATGGGCTACTGACCAAGCCGTGGGATTTACTGATAGGGTTTAGCAAGTTGTTTTGTCTTCAACATGTCATGCCCATAGGATAACACTGAAGAGAGATAAGCTCTAATCATTTGGACCCTTAGCAGCTGTATTCATTTATTGATTTGTTTATTTATTTTGTTTATTTAGAACAGTGGAGAGGCTGAAATCGAAGCACAAGCCTTCCTGGGTTGCCATGGTAACTGGGCACTTTGCTTTGATCAGTGATTAGAGTTGTACCATTTTGGCATCAGGCATGAACTTTTGATTGCTATGGTAACATCACAGACATAACTTCTGTGTTATTCAGCTCATTCTTTGGCTCTTGAGGAGCCTCTTCGCTTCTCATTTGTGAGGAAGCCGAGAACTGCTTCAGCCTGCGTCAGCTGCATCAGGGAGAAGCTGTTAGGAACAACACAAAATGGGCTTTCCCAGTTTAAAGAAAACTTCACATCAAGAAGTGATTCACTCAATGCTCTCATTATACTCAGTAGCTGAGCTCCTTGGCTGACGTAAATGAAGGTAGCTCCATTAAGGGCAGCAAAGTCTCCTGAATCCCAAGTGGGCACCAAGGCAAAGCTACAATTCCCTAGCTGGATATGCATTGCTAGAGGGGATAAATCCCCACTGCCACTTATTTGTGGTTGAGTTTGCCATTCAAACAGTGAGAGACAACATAGAGAAAAGGGTAGGGATAACAGAGAAGATCAGAGTGGGACAGGGAGATTTAAAAACAAAAAGTAAACAAAACCCCAGAAGAATGTGTTTGAAATTAAATTGTGATGTGTGCTTACTGAATTCCAGTTTGGTTCAGTAGAAACTACAATCTACAGAGCCATTTATTTTCTCTTAGTACCTTAGCTAAACTTTATAAAAATTCATCTCAATATGGAGCTGAAAAAAGTTTCATCACTCTTTTTAAAGAGGTTTGGTATTAGAAAAGTCACTTAAGTTTCTGCAGGTATAATGGCAGGAAATTGACCTGAGCTGTGAGATTAGAGAGATTCTGACAAATTGTTAGCTCTTATAGGCAGTCTAGAAGTGATGGCTTTTTTGTGATCCAAACAGCCAAAGGATATATTACTTCATATAAATTAGAATCATAGAATCCTAGAATCAACCAGGTTGGAAGAGACCTCCAAGATCATCCGGTCCAACTGATCACCCAGCCCTATCCAATAAATCAGACCATGGCACTAAGTGCCTCATCCAGGCTTTTCTTGAACATCTCCAGGGATGGCAAGTCCACCACCTTCTTGGGGAGCCCATTCCAACAGGCAATCTCTCTTTCTGTGAAGAACTTCCTCTTAATATCCAGCCTATACCTCCCCTGGCACAGCTTGAGACTGTGTCCCCTCCTTCTGCTGCTGGTTGCCTAGGAGCAGAGCCCAACCCCCACCTGGCTACAACCTCCTTTCAGGTAGTTGTAGACAGCAATGAGGTCTCCCCTGAGCCTCCTCTTCTCCAGGCTAAACACCCCCAGCTCCCTCAGCCTCTCCTCACAGGGCTGTGCTCCAGGCCCCTCCCCAGCTCCGTCACCCTTCTCTGGACACGTTCCAGTACCTCAACATCCCTCTTGAACTGATCTTCAATACAAACTGCTACTCCTCACTAAATGATGTTCCAGAGGCTAAACATTTTCAGGTGCAGAAAGATCTAAAGAAATTTAAGATGCCAAAGTCTTTTGAAGGTTATTAATATCATGACATCATTTACTTCCAGGAAGCCTCTAAACTAAAGGTTACTGGAGGCTGGGAGAGTACGGCAGGACAATATCACTCCATGGCTGATCTTCTGAACTCTTCCAGGAACAAGTCCCAGTGACAGTGGGATACTGAACTAGGTTAACTTTCTGTTTGGCTTCTTGTGGCCATCCTCAGGTATTACTCATAAGGCTGTGAGTGAGTAAGTAAGGATGGCTTCACAGAATGGTTCGAGTTGGAAGGGAGTTTTGGACATCATCTGGTCTCACTTCTTGCCATGACCCCAAGATCAGGATGCTCAAAGCACCATCCAGCGTGACCTTGAACATTTCCAGGTGAGGTAATACACAACTTCTCTGGGCAACATGCTACAGTGTCTCACCACCCTCATTGTAAAAATGGCAAATCATTATGTCAAATCTAAACCTACTTCTTTTCAATTTAAAACAATTTTTTTCTTGTCCTGTCACTATGGGCCAAGGCCTTGGTAAAAAGTCTTTCCCTTTCTCCTTGGTACATTGGAAAACCACAATAAAGTCTTCCCAGAACCTTCTCTTCTCTGGGATGAACAACCTCAACTCTCAGTCTTTCTTCATAGGAGAGGATGTTCCAGCCTGTTATAATTCCTGGAGGTGGTACATCTCACAGGTAGTTCTGCTCCTTCTGACATCCACATCTGCATCCACATCTGCATTCACATCTGTCTTAAAGCCTTAACTAAGTGCTTTGAGATACTGATTTTGCTAAAGATGAAACCACAAGAAATGACGACTCGGAATAATTATTATCCTTAAAAGGCTACTCAAACTTGTTTATTACATCAATAGCAGTTTACACTGATTAGTAAAAATGTCTGAAGTTGTCAGCGAAGAGCAGGAATTCCTGTGAGCTGCTAAGGAAAAAAAAAAAAGATGCTACTTTAACAGGGTTGTAAAGTTACTCATCGGTATCTCAGCAGAGCTTCTTCTAGACCTGAACTCTCCTCTCTCTGATACAAGTACATGAATAAATTCTACCTTTAAATAAATAAATATAAATAAGGAGGTAGCAGCACTGTGTGGGCTACAGTAAAGAGTTATTCATCTATCACACAGATGCTTTAAGGCATTAATCAACTTGTTTATTTTAGCATCCAAGAACTTCATGTTTGCACAGCAGCAGTAGTCAATCAGTTCTGCTCAGCTCAATCTGGTGCTGTAGAGTTAAGCATCAACAGCTGAAGTGATCTGAAGTGTTAAATAGAACATTATTAGTCCAACCTGAATCCGTGCTGGATTTCCTCTGTACTAGGCCGAAGTGTTCAGTGCAACAAGTCCTTGCATGAGGGAAGTACTGAGGCTGCATCTGCACTGGGCACTGTATGTACTGTTCAGCTATATTTATGTTATAGAGCTCAGCACCCCAACCTGCTTCTCAGCAAGCCACATTGGCACTGAGAACAGAGTGCACAGACACCCAGCATCTGCAAACAATTGAATTTTCTCAGTATATCTGACTTTGGAAAAGCTTTTTCTCCAGTAGGGAGAATTAGCATGGTATGCCACTGACCTCTTCTGCTGCCAAGCCAGAACTGCCAGGTAAGCCTGATGCAGCGTTGCACCCACTACAATTTCACAAGATGCATCAGATCACCTTCAAGCCCTGCAGCAGAAGGCAAAGTCTTTTTCTGAGATCTAGATGCATGATCTTTTCTAAGTGCTGAGAAAAGAAGAAAACAAGCACTTCCTGAAAAAAAACCTGTCTGTTAAGCACAGAGAGAGGAGAATGCTTGGTGGGAGGAGCAGAAGGAAGAAAAGTGTTCATGGAAGTAAGTTTTATTAACAAACAATCTGACCAAAGCAACCTCAGATCCCAAACCCTCATGACTATTCAGACTTCTTGGAATTCAGCTCTTAATAAAGCAGGCCATTAAGAATGCACCTCTTGGAAGAAAGCTTGTAGGGACTGTATTTAAACCTTCTGCTCTGAATTTCACCACAACTGAAACTGAGGCTGACGATGCTGTGCAGCGTTGGACCACATGGAGACCTCAAAGTGTTTTCTGAACACTTGACTTCAGGGTTTTTTTTAAATCCATGCTCTCAGATATTGCTTTGCACCACAGAGCAATTGGTACAATTTTTTCCTTTTCCAAGCACACAAAGCCTACAGTTCACAATTACACTGCCACAAGCAGGAGTTTGTTCTTAAACCAAAATCCATTCTATCCACAAGCTATCAAAGTTATCTCCTTTCAGAAATTTTTTGAAGCCTGATCAGATCATCCCTAACATGCCATTTAGAATGTTTTTTTGGAAGCTGATGGTAATCAGCTCACTCTTCCTCTCAACTTTCTTTTCAAAAATGTCAGCAGAGACTGAGAATTTTGCTTTGTCTTTAAATTCTGTTCAGCCACATCAGCCTTGATCCAAGTTTTACTTTATCGTGGCACTGCATTTTAGTCATCCGGTCAGCCAGGCATATCAGGTGATGGTTAGACTTGGGTATCTGATGAAGAAATCAATGAAGGTTTTATGAGACAGGCTCTAAAAGTAATATTCATAGTAAAATCAAATGCAGACAATATTGCTAGGCAGTGTGCAGCCATTAAACCCTGCAGAGCTGCAGTGAAGTTTATGGAAATTGCACTTGGTCAATGAGATTGGGTGATTTCCAGCTAAAAAAGGAAATCCTGTGTTAGGCAGAAATGGGAACTTCCATCTTCTCTATCAGCATAAAAATGTACATAATGGATGATAGAAATAACCTAATGGCTTCTCTTTTTTTTTTCTTTTCTTTTTATTCCTGAGTGTGATCATTGGCTGGAAAAAAAGTGTAAAACTCTTCATATTAAGCAGAAGCTACAGTTTATAACCAGAAATTATCTCACCTGAGCAATAAAAGGTTAGCTTAATCTTTTCAAATCTAATGCTTTTACAGCTTTTCTACGTAAGTTTATCATTTGCTTTATATCCAAATATTCTTTTTAACCATCTAGTGATTGTGTTTCTCCTGTAACCTTACGCAGATTTTAGTGGCATCATCCACTTCATGCAGCAGAAAGATCCACTGTTCATTTTTACAGCCAAAAGAGAAGCACAGCTCCAAGAACCACTTATCATTTGTCAATTTCTTTATTTTAAAAGGAGAAAGGATTTATCTCCCCTTGTTTAAAACATCTAAGAGTCAGAAACCACATTTTTTTATTTACCTAGCATTTATTCTCAAGGGAGACAAAGGCTTTGTCACAGTATGGTTTGTCTCCCTTCTTCTAAATACCTTTAAGAAATTGAGTGAGTGACTCTTGAGACTTTTCTGTGTCTATTCATCAAGACTAATTGGAGCACAGGGTGACTATCTCAGTTCTAGACACATCCAGCTATGGATAGTTTGCACCCTGAATATGCGTGACAAAACAAGGTCACAGCCATAGTGGACATGTCTCATTTTTATACTGTCATCCTCTTGCAGAGGTGAGCAATCTGTCTTTTTTATTTACATGACAGATCTTCTGTGCTTTTCCTTATCTCCTGGCCTTTCTATGGAATTTCTTCACTTCTGGTAGCACATTTTTTTTCTTCAAACCATCAGAGCTGAGCACACATTCCTGTTGAAGCTGCCCTGTTAATTCACATAAAGCCAGTACCCTCCAGCATCATTATTTCTTATTGTTCCATATGCAATCTGTGCTACCATTGGCATTTTTACTGCCTGTCAACATTAGGAAGAGATTTAGCTGGACTGCCCTTGCTTGTCCCCTGGCTCTTTACAGTATCAATATTGAATTTGAATTTATCAGAATCAGAATTTGTTAGTTATAGTACCAGGGAGTCTCACTGGCTATTCTGAATAGGCTGGTACAATATTGGAGTCCTTACTCTCTATTTGTCTTTCAGAAATAAAGATCCTAGGCTTAAAACTCTTACTGGAGGGTTCCACCCCACCCCAACCCCCCACACCCAACCCCACAACAAAACACTTTCTATCTGAAAAATTGCAGGTTCTTCTAGGTACAGATGTTGAATCAGGAAAAGCAAAACCCATAGCAGCCTGAAGCAGGGGAAAAAAAAAACATTGCAAGAAATTAATTGGAATTTATAATAGAGAACTTGTTTCTTCCACCCTACAGCTCATTTTAAAAAAAGAAAGAACAACCAATCAACCAATCAACCAAAAAAAAAAATCTAAATAATATCAGCCAGCAGAGCAAATTGTGAAGAAACCAACATGAAAACTGATAGGAAAAAAGCTCCATATGATGTATTGAGTGCATGGAAGCAGAGGCAAAGCTACCTGACCTGTTTATCAGCGTAGGAGGAACATGCTTTTTGGTGGCAGCATCACTACAGCTACACAGCTATTTGTCTTTTATGACATCTAAAAAAAAACACTTTGCAGTTGTTAACTCTTCAAAGTATGAGGCTTTGCCAACTTTGGTTCTTCATCTCGAACTTGTAGGCAGAATGTGGGATCCTAAGGAGTTCTGTGGAAGCAGTTTGGGGCAGGGTTTGAAACAAGGGACTGATAGAAGCCCAGGTGGCTACACTGAAGTTGGAAACCTCTACATTGTGGGCATCTAAAATCAGGGGAGATGAGTCTGGGCCTCAATGACCTGAATGAGTATTCCAGCATGATGGGACTTACAGCTCTGAACAGCCAAGTAATGAGTATTTCCCAGACTGTCAGAGGAATAATGAATCTCAAATGCTGCCCTGAAGAGACATACTCAAAGATGTCTGTGCAGATTTCCCTGATACTTGTGTAGTCAGTTGATAAATAGAAGCTTTGTGCATCAGTGCGAACAGTATCTCAGCTCCAGCTGTGCTGTTTAGCTACAGATACAGCAGCAGATCTGTCATTAGGGATTTTCAGCATCACCTCAGAGATATCAGATAAATTAAACCAAGCAAAACCTAAAGTATTTTTGTTACCTTTGGGGATTTCTTTTTAAGGGGTCTGGAGAGTTTAGGAGCATGGGCACGTGTGATGTGGGTCTGAGGGACAGAAAACAGTGCTTAGTATCTTTTACTTTTTAATGAAGGGGTAACCCTAAACTCTTCATACAGGAGCCTGAGTTCAGATCTAGAGTTAGTGGGTGAATCTAGAGCAAAGGCAAAGCCTTTCTCATGATTAACTGATTTGATTCACCAAAGATTCTTCCTCAGTGAGTGTCTCCTCTCCTCTGGCCTCCTGTGGTGCACCCAATATAGCAAAATATGCTTTTCCTCAAGATCCTTCTGCTTTGGTGCTAGCAGCCTTAAAAACTGTTAGAAGCAGCAACTCTTTCCAAATACTCCTTGTGTGTCTATCTCCCTGGAAAGAGCATCATTCATTTGGGCAGTCAGGCTGGTTGGTCATTCTCTCCTCATTACATAATGCCAAGCGCAAGGAGAAGAACAAATGCTGAATAGCTGTAAGAACAGTATGCTCATGGCTCCTGCTTGTATTCTCCTGTGGATACACAGTTTAAACCATCACTCTCCTCTTAAGAAATTCTTCAGGGTAGCTCTAGCACAGCCCCAGTAAGAACTGGATCACATCAGAATGAGCTAGAGGATGGAAAAAATTTCAGTAGCTCTTACATACTTTTACTACTGTCTTATTTTCACTTCTTCCTTATTTCATATGTAGATATTTTACCCTTCATTTTTCTGTCCTTCAAGATCTAAATGAAGCACTTGGAGAAGCAAGGACATGTTCCATTGTCTTCTCCTGTTTAGCTTTTTCCTCACTTTGGTCCAGATGAAGGCTTTCATAGGATGTCAAGAAACAGCACTGCCTGATTGACTCAGTCTTTGTTCACCAGGAGCCATACTGGGAATCAAAGACTTTTGTAGGTAATTGTGCTAATAAAAAGCAAGACATTAGTAGTAACATTGATTTTCTTGTGCATGCAATACAGTTGCAGCAACTGATTGATTGATTGCACTTAGAACTGCTGCATACACCATCTGCACATGTTGCACATTGGTTTAAAATCTTGTTTTGATCACCAGTATGTTCTATGTAAGTGGTATTTTCTGTTAATAGAGTATACTAATAAAGCTCAAATAATATCTCACTTCAGTCCTATCAAATACACTCAGTGTATGATTAGTTCAACATTAGAGAAGTCTCAGTGAACATATGTTAATGCTTCTGGCTCCAAGTCTTAGCAGTCACACTAAAATTATTGTACAGTGCTGCAGCCAACACCCAATAAGGAGTAGTTACAGCCTTTGTGACTGAAAAGTCAAATTATTTCTAGAAAGAAAAGTTTAAAATACTAAGAAGTTTGTCTTCCTTTTTCATATCCCTTCCTTGGCTTGACAGGAAATTAAGACTTGAAAGTTGTCTTCTCAAAAATATTCTATGGAAACCTTCAAACCTTCTTAACCCAGACCTTCTCATTTATGTATTAATTTACATATCAGTGATGCCTTCTTCCACTAATTATCAGTTCATTTCTATTCAACATCACTGGCTGGGAATCTGTTATGAACATAATGACCTTAAAATATTTACAAACACAAAATTACTTTAAATATAACCCACTCTACCAGAGGGCTTCCCAGCCTTGCTGGCATCCCAGATATTTATAGCAAAGTTCCAGGATTTCTTCCTCATGTCTTAACTTTCCATGCTGCTAACCACCTCTTACCCAATGATGAGCACAAATGTGAGGCTCCCACTGTGAGTCATAATACCTAAGCAAGATTACTTCTTGGCAGCTCTTCCCCTGTTTCATGCTGTGTCCCAAGTAACAGCATGTGATCCCCATAAACCTCCACCTACCAGACCCATTACCCTTAGATTCATCTTCTTTTTTTCAAAACAAAGCTAAAATTCTCTATCTCCTGCTGTGGGTTTCATGAGCACTGTCTGCAGCAAAGGATCTCTTCCTTGTTTTTCTTTTGTGCCTTGAAGATGTCACCAAACTCTACAGCCACTGCCACGTTACCTGTCTTCAGCCTTGAAAGAGGAAAAACAAATGAAGCAGAATTATCAAATGGTTAGAGACCACCTATTATGTCTTAATTTATACTGCATGGATCTGTTATTTCTCAGAGGACAAGGACAGGTCATGCATTCTCCCCACAAAATACTTTGAAGCCCAGCCTGTGATTATTCTGAGAAAGCAGATTAGATGTATTTCAATAAATAGCCCTAATCAGCAGGCTCTTATCACTTGCTCTCTTCCACACTTCCATTTCCCAAATGGAACCCTAGTATACCTAGATCAAGATCCCTCTATTTTTCCACCTCCTGACCATTGTCACCTACTGTCTACTGAGGTTCCCTTCAGTGTCAGAGACAGCAGCATGGTCTGGCAGACATGTCACAGTAGTCTAGAAAGGAGTCTTAGAGAGAAGCTGGGGAGTTGCACAGGGGCAGCTGAATCCCTCACTAGATGTCTACATGAAAGTGAGTACACATAGGCTGGGTATTGAAGACTCAGACCAATTCCCTATAGTATGTAGTACAAATATACTATATAGAGTATGTACTATAAATATACTATATATAGTACGTACTGTGTGTGCTGGTTTGGGGCTAGACAGATCGTCTCTTGCCCCGAAAGGGACAAAAGAATGAGACTCACACAAACGGATTGGAGAGTAATGGAAAGTTTAAATGGAAAAGCAATTGGTGAAGCTATAGAAAACTACAAACTACAAAGCATAGTGACAAAGAGTATCCCAAAGCATACAGAACCCCTCACAGAATTCCCAAAGCTTCCCAATCCTTCCCTTCTTCCCACCTGAGGGTAAATCCAAACCCCCAGGGCTCTTTCTTCCCCCTCCCGCTGCTAGGCAAGTCTCAGGCTGGCCAGGTCTGAGACTGCCCCCCCTCCATTCTCCTCCTGGCATTAGGCCTAGACAGGCCTAAGAGGCCTTGAGGATACTCCCCCGGCATTACCTGATAAGAGAGGACATCTCCCATGGGAGCAGAGAGGTAAGAAAGAGGAAGAGAATGACTTTGCAGATGGCCTTATAGGGTGCAGGACTTATGGGTAGAAATATGCCGTTTCCTGTGTCCACCCCTGTGGGTGAGCACCCAGGACACCAGAGGTGTATCTCATGTAGCAGTGGCAGGGGGCACCCAGCCTAAACTGCCACACTGTGATGCTATAAATACTTCATGTAGGATCATAAGAATCAACTTGGGTGAAAAAGACCTTCAAGCTCATCAAGTCCAGCTTGTTAACACTGCTAGGTTTTTACTAAAGCAGGTCTCTAAGCACAACATCTGCACAACTTTTATATACCCCCAGGGACGGGGACTCCATCACTTTTATGGGCAGCCTGTTCCAATGTTTGACAACTCATTCAGTAAAGAATTGCTTCCTTATGTGCAACCTACACCTCCCTGGTGCAACTTCAGGCTATTTCCTCTTGTCCTGTTGCTGGTTCTTTAGGGGAAAACACTGACCCCCACCTCACTACAACCTGCTCTCAGGTAATCCCTCTATGAATTGTAGAGTGCGAGAAGGCCACCCCTGAAATTCCTATTGTCCAGGCTAAACAACCCCAGTTCCTTCAACCACTTCTCAGAAGACTTGTGCTGTAGACCTTTCACCAGCTTTGTTGCCCCAGTAATGAAGTCATATGTATTATGTATTATATATTCCTCTACTGCCCCCTAAGAATATTGTCTGGTGTCTATCTTCTCTCAAGAAATGCATGGATTGATCTTAAACCTTGCGTCATCCACTAGCCCTACATGGCTATCTGGATACCTACGAGCATCTGGAAGAATACTAGAGGACTAAGAGGACAAGTGAATCAAATCCCTTGTGACCAAGTTCTGTGCTCACCTCAGTACACCCTTACCTGATGAGCTGAATCACTCTGAATGGCACAGACAGCAAGGAGCAGCTCTCCACTGACTACAATGAAACATTGCAGACTGGCTTGTTTACAAACCTGCATGAGGGTGCCCACATATTGACCTCTTACTCTGCCAATTGACTGTCATCCAGGGAGACAAAAGCAAGAGGTAATGAATATGACTCTTTAAGATTATGTCATTAGGTTCAGCAGAAGTTATATCTGGGCCAGTTTTGTGATGGTGTCATTTTATTGAGTCTTAATTCCACATAAACGCACATAATCAAAAAAATATGGAATGCCACCCATAGACATAATGGCTTTATTACCAGGCAGTGTTCTTTGCCTTCCCAGACAAAAGCTAGGGATAACTCCAGCTGAATATTTAAAAGGGATTCCTTAGATGTATATTTCATTAGCTGTATAATTTCACTCCCTAGTTCTGAATTTGGAATTTTGCCTTGCCACAGTGAGCTCTCAATTGTTACTGCACTGCATTCCTCTGCATTCACACAACTGCTCTCTTCTCAGGAGAACTCATTTCCCAACAACACCAATTACTGCCACCCACTTTTGCTTGACACTAGTGGCAAGACAAGCATAACTTGCTACACTTAGGCCTGTCAGGCTGATATGCAACTGATTTAACAGCTGCATTGATGGTTACTGTTCAGTGTGCTAGTACCAAAAAACCAACAACCATAAACCAAAAAAGCAACAGCTAAGGAGTCTTTTGTTCAGGGAAAAGCTTTTATTGACTATTTTAGTTTTAAGAATCTTGTCTAGGACAAAAATACTCATTGGGAATCATGCAGTATAAGCAGCATCTCATCATGGATGATGAATCAGGAGGGCTGGGTTGGGCTTGGATTTGCTTTCTTTCTGGATTATACTAGCCCAGAGGAAATTGATAAGCCCAAAGGAAGTGATTCCAATTAGGCTATGTTTGTAGGGAAGGCAAGTGAGGAGTTACCAAACATACATATTAGCCAGTCTTTAATAACAAAACTCCCTGTTAGTTCTATCTAACTGTGCATATAACTAAATGAATAGGATTTTAATATCAGCAGGGGGAAGTACTATCAAAACAAACAAGATTAGGTTACAGAAATTAAATCAGACTACTTCTCAGCTACCAAAGCCAATGGGAGAATGGAGGAATAGACTGCACTAATTACATAAAATGATGTTTAGATGTGCATTCATGCCTATAAAAAGCTGCTACCAGCCTTCTGCTGAGGCTGTCATTGACTGAACCCACTCCTGGGGTCAGAAGGCAAGGTCTATTTTGAAAGGTTAAAAAAGTTATCCTTTGGATTTGGTTTGCACAGAGGAACTGCTGCCACAGTGTTTCGATATTGGAATGTTTCCTTTAGAGCATCTTCAACTTTTTTACTACAGGAAGGTTTGAGCTGGGCTTTTCGACCATGTCATCACTGCCTTTACACTGGAGCTAAGAGCTAAGAGACCTTTCCAGTACTTTCTAGATTTTGCAGCCTGCTGAGAGAGAAGCTGTGATGCACAGCACAGACTCCCTGACAGCCCTTTGCTACACATGGGCACTGGGGTAACATTTGCAGAGGAATGAAAATACCTAATCCCAAGAATCCTTAGCCCTGATTTCTCCTCACTCACCTCAATAAAGCAAATCATGTAAATTTTGCATGGTTCCCTGTCAGAATAAAAATGTTGTGGACCTCCAGCCTTCCAGTGGCAAAGTAAACCTAGATCTGAGAAAGGAAAACTGAAGCAGAGAGCACTTTTTTCCAAGAATATTCCCTGACAGTCTGCAAGTGCATTTAGCTGCCTGCAGTGTTTCCCTTTGACAAAGAAAAAAGTAATAATCATCTCCAGCTGTGACCCTAGCAATAAAAACATTCTTACTGTCATGCTCAGGCCATAAACCCACAGTTTCTCTGCTGGAAACAAAGAATCACTCAGGTACCAAGCACCAAGGCCTGTTATTTGCACTCCAAAAAAAGCAACAAAAAGAAAGAAAAAAAGGCTGTGCTTTTATGGGAAGTTCACAATCAGTGTAAGAAGTACATTTGCTTTCAAGCAGTGTGGATACTCCGTTCTCAGCAGTCTTCACATCAGCTAGGTTCTGTTGACTTCTTTCCAAACAGAGAAGACACATCGTTTAAAAGATTACTGTGTTCTTTCAAATCAATTTACCATCTCTTGCTTTAGAAAGCTCACCTGCTATGGACCTAATTCTACTTCCAGTTACACAAGGGTAAATCAGCATGATAAACTCCCTCCTCCCCCCAAACTTGAGTTACATTGGAGAAGATAAAAGAAAAAATAAGAGGGAAAAAAAAAGCTATACAAGTTCCTTCTGACACAAGGACTGCAAAATAGCACAAAATGTCTTAAGATATAAAGAGATTCCAAGAAATCATTGCAATAATACATTTTTTCTTTGACTTCAGGAAAAAAAAATGTATGGGTCTACTAAGCCCTGAAGGGGACTTACAGGCTTATGGAAATTTATTAGGTGGCCTATTACTCATGCATTTAAATTCTGAAGAATAGTCACTATTGTAATAATGTTATTATGAGCCAGAATATCAACTTCTTTTAGAGAAGTACGAATAGTCTGAAAGAGTAAGATTTATCTGAACATAAGTAGAGTGTGGATGTCTGCACCTTGGTTGTTTCTCTCAACTCTTTCAGAATCACTGGAGAGAAGTAAGGATTTACTGGGGAGGATTAATCTCACGTTGAAAATAAGTGTCTGAAAGAAGTCAAACAAATCATATGCTGAATGCCCTCTCTCTATTGCCCATAGCAACCACTTCAGCTACAGCTCTGCCTCATCTGAGCTACATTCATCAGCTACAGCTCTGCCCCATCTGAGCTACATTCAACAATGTAGGTATCTTATTTTATGTGAGATAGATAATCATAGGTTTAAACTGTAAGGTTATCCTTTAGCAAGGGGGAAAACTATTCATATTTTGATGTAAAATTTCTGCCCTTTAATTGAAGGCACTCACATGTGTTGTGCTGCTGTTCACTAACATTATTCCCTCTTCTTGAACGTTTTTAGAGGGATGGGAATGGACACAGTGACCAGGCACATAATCAAAGTGAGTCAGAAAACTCTTTGCCAAATCTGAGTTTCATCCATCCATGCTTACTATGAAAATCCAGAGAACACAGAGAAAACTGCATCTTTTTGTGAGACAAAAAGTGCAGTTTCACTGCATTTCTACAGGTTGGGAGGCTGGTTGGAAAGGAATGAATTGTGTGGAATCTATTTTGATCTGCATGCAGCTTATGTCCAGTTCCTTTATAGCTGTATTCTGGCATCCAGATATCATTAGAAATCCACAAGTTCAGCATTTTCTGTGGTTTCTGGAGTTATCCTGGCTTTTGTCTGTCTTTACTAGGTGTTCAAAGTCCTGATGAGTACAAATTATGTTTTTTTTCCTTCTCCTTCATCTGATCACTTCAGATTGCTGCCCCTTGCACTGCTTTTGACTATAAAGAGGAGATTAAGAGCTCTTAAACTGTAAGTATACTTTAACAGTAACTAAAATGTAAGTATATATTCTAGAATTCTTATTGCAGGAAAGACAGTTTGGTTAAAAACAGAATAATGATAAGAAAGGACACAAGAAAGATGCTTAGGATTCAGAGATGTTATGTAATGAACTGATTGGATACTAGGAAAAAATTCTTCAATGAAAAAGTAATCAGGCATTGGGACAGGCTGCCCAGGGAGGTGGTTGAAACACCATCCCTACAGAGGTTGAAAATAAGTGTAGAGATGGAACTTTAGGAGACAGTTTGGTGGGGGGGGTGGTGGGTTGATGGTTGAACTTGTTGATTTCAGAGGTCTTTTCCAACTCTTATGATTCTGCGACTCTGTGGATGCTGGGTTATATTCAAGGGATAAAAGCAGTGAAGACCAGTATTAGCTATCTTTCCCCACATAAAGACTGCCAGAATCTTTCTTACTTCTTACACAAGAGGTAGGGTGAGGAGCTGGAGGACTCAAAAAGTCCTGAGAACATTCCTTCATCATGTAAACCTGATTTGGTAAAACTGCAGTAACATTTCCTAAATCTTCCCAGAAAGCAGCTCTTTTCCCATGCCCTGTGCCCCAACAAGCTTTTCTGCTTCAAGCAGTGAAAGCAAGGTGAAACAACACCTGGCTCTACATTCTGTACACCTGATAAGAAAGATGACACATGGTCTAGTCCTTTCCTACAAACCTTCCTTCCTCCTTCCCTAACTCTGCTCATTGCAGTTAATTATCTTTTCTGAGGTGATCTATAATTCCAGCAGAGGATGAAAGATTTGGCTGCAATATTGTGGCACGTCCCCAGAAAGGCAGACAGAGAGAGTGAGAGAGGGGAAGAGATTTCATTTCCTCTGTAATTCCAGCTTCATAGTGGGTGACAAACATCTCAGTCAATTCTTGGCTGCCAGCAGACAGGATTATTATAAATAGACTCTAAGGCACCATTTTTATGCACACACACTTGTCTGAATGAAGTGATAATCTTGTTGATACTGGAATGAAATAATAATGTGGGGATATCAGGCACCAATCACTTCAAACAGCAACAAATGCCAATCTGATATCATACTAATCATTAACATTAGCCCTGCAGGAGAAACACAAAACAAAAATCCAAACCAACAGCAGAACTGAGGACCTGGTATGAGCTGGCATTTCTCCACTGAAATCAGTGGCACTGGATTAATTTCCTCCAGGAGAGCATTTGACTCACTATGTTTTTATATTTCTCCACACTGCACTGTTGTTAAATGCTACACTGTTGTCTACCTTTTGTAGATGTGCATCACAGAAATCAACCATCAGGATGGACAAAACTGTGACCTCATTTTCTTTTTGAGTGATTCAGTTAATTTTTAATATAATTAGCTAAAAAAAAAGAGAGAGAGAAAAGGAACCTACTGGGGAGAGATAGGGGTGCAAAGCAAAGCACAGTCTCACAGTCTGTCAGAGGTTGGAAGGGACCACAAGAGATCATTGGGTACAAACCCCCTGCTAAAGTAGGATCACTTAGGGTAGTCTGCACAGGAATGCATCCAGGTAGGTTTGGAAAGAGCAGAGGAGTTCTTTGCTCTTAAGGATCCAGCTTCAGGTTCTAATTATCACAATTTAGAAGTCAACTAGCTGTTCTCATGGGTCATATGCACAACATAAGCCCATAGGAAACATGACTGCATGATAACTAACTCTTGAATAGGGATGTTTGGCCTTTGCATAAGTGCCAAGCAAAGGGATTTAGTTTAAAATGATTGCAGTGAGTTTAAGTTATGATAGAGTTCATGACATGTGCCATGCAGCTGCCAGTGCTTCTGATCAGTAACCAGTGCTCAGCTGATGATACAGGAACTTTAATTGGGTGATTAATTCCAACCTTCAGTTGGTTGACTGTAAATCTGATTTTCCCTGCCTGGCTCAGGTGCACAGCCTTACCAAACTGAAAGTAACAGGTTTGGTGAGCAGTGGGAGGAAAACTTCTTCTGTTAATTCAGTGCAAAATAGGAACTTCTCTTTTCAAGACACCCAGGTACTGCCTGCTGCAGCTCAGGTCAGGTTTGGTCATGTCTTGATCCCAACAGTTTCCCACCACTGTCTCTGCTTTGTGACCCAAAAGGGGACATGATGCTCCTCCAGGCCAACCCCTGCAAAAGCACAAAATTCAATCTGACCACTCATTTTTCCTACCCAGTAATTTCTCTCAAACTGGTCTTGATTCCAAGACGCTCACAATGAAGATTTTTCTAATGATCTGTGTCACCCTGTTTTACAGTGTGTTCTTGTTTCTCATTGGATTTATCTAGCTTTAATTTCCTCTTAGTGCCTTCTCTTTTCCTCTTCTTTGTGCAACTGCAAGGCTGCCTGAATCAGAAATTATGTCCTCTCTAGGTACTTACTTAGATGTTGGACACAAAGGGATAAGCATGTTTCAATATATAGTTCCTTTCCTTTTACTGGTTTAAACAGTTATTCATGTATAAAATGTTACGGTGTAGATTGCTGGTTCTTCTCATTAGCATTTCATGCTGTAACCAGCTACAAAAATCTGTCAGGTAATTCCAAACTCCCATGAATTAACACTACCAGCCCACTCTGTTTTATTTAGCATCCTGAGCAGCTAAACTGTTGAGTCTGCTCTGAAATCAGTTATGCAAATCACCCACAATTAGTAAGGAGATATGCACCAGATTAATGGAGAGCAGCAGAAGTTGTTATCCATCCTGAGTGTCTTTTCACATTGATATTTGGAGCTATTAACTCAGCTGCTCAAACTCTAAAACCTAACTGACAGGATGTTGTGTCTGGGGTAATTAACCCTGTTTCTTTGTGGAGCTAATTAGCTTGAGGGCTGTAGGGTGGTGGTAGAGCTACTATAGAAGTGGTTCTGGCTGTACGTTTTTTACCTCCACCTTAGGGATGTCTATACCTTTCAGGCAGCTTCTGCACAATGTTTCTGTTCACAAGGAAGGACACAGAAAGAACATGAACTCTGTCTTCCTGTGTGACAAGGTTCTCACAGTGGCTACTGTCACAGAAGCAATCAGTGCCTGAGGAGAGATACTTAGACCTTGCCTGCCAGCTTAGCCCAGGCTAGAGCACTCCTGATGTACCGGCAGATGCTGCCAGTCATAGCACCATGCCATCCAAATCTGCTCTGACAAAAGTTGTCTGCTGATAAGGACATAAGTGGTTGGCCTACAGTTGGCGCTCTGGTAGTGCTGAATGTAGAGTGTAATAGTGGAATATAGATCCATGAGATACACACACATGGAAACATGAAGACTATCCCACAACAAAAGACCCTAGACAGAAATTTCATTTTAGAACCCTCACTGTAAGAAGGACATTGAGGTGCTGGAGCGTGTTCTAGGAAAGACAACAAAGCTGGTAAAGGGTCTAGAGCACAAGGGTTGGACTTGGTGGTCATAAAGGTCTCTTCCAACCCAAACACTTCTATGATTCTGTGATTCTGCATTAAAAAAAAGTCATCATCTGTGGCCATTAATCAGGGTACTAGACACTGCTCACTCACCCTTTCTCAATACATAACAAAAATTTTCTCTGTTTAGATCTTAGAAATGTCAAGCAAACTCTCATATCCAAACCACTGACAAAAAGACTTCTTCAGAAAAAAAAAATTAAAAAGCACCACACAACCAGAAAGAAAAGAATTGGCAGAACTTCTGGAAAGTGAGGCTCCTCACATAAGTTTTGAGTTTGGACCAGGAATTTCAGTCATGGCTAGTTACCTGAGACCATCACTAACAGTTAATTGGATGTGGCTTCCTTTGTTCTTCATTCCAATATATCAGAAGGACAAAAGAGTGGGAGGGCAGTTTTAGGAAGAGCAATGGAAAAGTAACAGCATCATACTCCTGGAAGACCTGCATTCCTTGGTGGGTAGCATAAGAGAGGGGAGGAGACTCTCAAGGACCAAATTTACTTCAGACAGACAATCCTACTGGCTATCTTCTACAAGCAAGAGATGTTCCATCCCCCACCCCCCCCTCAAGAAAACTGAAAGATATCTAAAAAGCTCATGCATTGAATCAGGTTCTAGAGAGCCTATCTTTGTTGACTGCACTATGAAGCTGTAGAACTGAAAACTACTGTGCTAGATATCCTGCAATCATTTTAAACTAAATCCCTTTGCTTGGCACTTATGCAAAGGCCAAACATCCCTATTAAAGAGTTCAGTTATCATGCAGTCATGCTTCCTATGGGCTTATGTTGTGCATATGACCCATGAGAACAGCTAGTTGACTTCTAAATTGTGATAATTAGAACCTGAAGCTGGATCCTTAAGAGCAAAGAACTCCTCTGCTCTTCAGCCATTTGTTTTATAGTGGAGGCCTCTGCATGAAATATTCTGTGCTTCATAGCTGAACTGAGGGGACTTTTTTTTTCCTGTTATGTGTGAGTGCATTTGATGGTTGAACTCAGTGATCTTAAAGGTCTTTCCCAACCCAAATGATTCCAGAATTCTGTGATAAGAGAGAATATCTGGCACGTACTCAGACATGTATCTCTCCTTGAAACACCATGTGTCCAGTTTTGGGCTCCCCAGTTCAAGACAGACAGAGAACTGCTCCACAGGAGGAGAAACTTCTTTCCAGTGAGGGTGACAGAGCCCTGCAACAGGCTGCCCAGGGGGTGTTTGGAGTCTCCTTCTCTGGAGACTTTCCAAACCTACCTGGATTCATTCCTGTGCAGACTACCCTAAGTGATCCTGCTTTAGCAGGGGGTTTGCACCCAATGATCTCTTGTGGTCCCTTCCAACCTCTGATACACTGTGAGACTGTGCTTTGCTTTGCACCCCTATCTCTCCCCAGTAGGTTCCTTGTCTCTCTCTCTCTCTCTTTTTTTTTTAACTAATTAAAAATTAACTGAATCACTCAAAAAGAAAATGAGTTCACAGTTTTGTCCATCGTGATGATCGATTTCTGTGATGCACATCTACAAAAGGTAGACAACAGTGTAGCATTTAACAACAGTGCAGTGTGGAGAAATATAAAAACATAGTGAGTCAAATCCTCTCCTGGAGGAAATTAATCCAGTGCCACTGATTTCAGTGGAGAAATGCCAGCTCATACCAGGTCCTCAGTTCTGCTGTTGGTTTGGACTTTTTTTGTTCGTTGTTTGTTTTGTTTTGTTTTGTTTTTCTGTAGGGCTAATGTTAATGATTAATATGATATCAGATTGGTATTTGTTGTTGGTTGAAGTGACATGGACAGAGGCATTGAGGCACCCTCAGCAAGTTTGCTGATGACACCAAGCTGTGTGGTGCAGCAGACAGGCTGGAGGCAAGGGATGCCATCCAGAGGGACCGGGACACTCTGGAGAGGGGGGCACAAGCCAACCTCATGAAGTTCAACAAGACCAAGTGCAGCCCAGAAAGCCAACCAGAGCCTGGGCTTCATCAGGAGAAGTGTGGCCAGCAGGTCAAGGGAGGTGATTCTCCCCCTCTGCTCAGCTCTGCTGAGACCCCACCTGGAGTACTGCATCCAGTTCTGGAGCCTCTGTTACAAGAGGGATATGGACATGCTGGAAGGTGTCCAGAGAAAGGCCACCAGGATGATCAGAGGGCTGGAGCTCCTCTCCTACGAGCACAGACTGAAAGAGTTGGGGCTGTTCAGTCTGGAGAAAAGAAAGCTCTGAGGTGACCTTCTTGTGGCCTTCCAGGATCTGAAGGGGGCTACAAGAAAGCTGGGGAGGGACTTTTTAGGATCTCAGGTAGTTGACAGGACTGGGGGGAATGGAATAAAGCTGGAAGTGGGGAGATTCAGACTGGATGTGAGGAAGAAGTTCTTCCCCATGAGAGTGGTGAGAGCCTGGAATGGGTTGTCCAGGGAGGTGGTTGAGGCCCCATCCCTGGAGGTGTTTGCAGCCAGGCTGGATGAGGCTCTGGCCAGCCTGATGTAGTGTGAGGTGTCCCTGCCCATGGCAGGGGGGTTGGAACTGGATGATCCTTGTGGTCCCTTCCAACTCTGACTGATTCTATGATTCTATGATTCTATGATTCTATGATTCTATGATTATTGGGAGAGCAAATCCACATAAAGTGCCCTAGAAGACTGGCACTAGAAAACTCACAGTTGTAGGAAATTAGGCTTCTTCTAGGGCACTTTGGGTTTCTTTTTGGAATGAATGCATTTTCAGTACTTACACAGGTCTAAATACCTGTGAGAACTAGGCAATCAAGTGGGTACCCCTGTCATGGTATGCAGGCATAAGCTGGTATTTATATGTCAGTACTATAAAGATACTCCAACTCAGACAGGAAAAATATAATTTTAATAAAGACACTTCTTGGTTTAGCACTAAAGTGTCTGAAATGAGCTGAAAAGATAAAGGATGTCAGAGGTGAAGATAGCAGCCTTACATTAGGAAGAAAATTAGGGGCAAAACCAGCACAGACCCCAAATCTCTGGAGCTTTCTTCTTCACTGAGGTCACATTGCCTTCCCACTCTGTGTATGCTTTAAGTCAATAAAAGCCAGCTATGCATAATGAACTTTGTTACTCTAATCAAAACCAGAGCCTACTGCTACTGCCTAACCCTTGAGCAAATGCCTGGACTTTCCTCCCATGACATTGCTTGAAGATACTGAAGTGGTGTGGTATATGTGCTGTTAGAGTCTTGATGAGCTAAGAGACAGAGGCAGGGCCAGAGGTACCCACAGGAGTTAGGGATGTTGCACCATGTCTGAGCAGAACCATAGAGCTAAGTCATAGTAAGTCTTTTGTTTGTGGTGTAAAAACTTTGAATTTGCTTTACCACACAGATTATCTCAAGTCCTGAAACATGTTGATCCTTTGGAGGTCAAGAGGAGGAAGATAATCCAACCTTAGGACTTTATGCAATGTCAACACTGGTGTAGAAATGATCTGATGAGTAGTCCATATACAAAGCCTTAGTTCTTGTCCTATCAAGGCTAGGCAGAAAATCACAAGAACTAACAGGGGGTTTTGTTATTAAAGACTGGCTAATATGTATGTTTGGTAACTCCTCACTTGCCTTCCCTATAAGCATAACCTAATTGGAATCACTTCCTTTGGGCTTATCAATTTCCTCTGGGCTAGTACAATCCAGAAAGAAAGCAAATCCAAGCCCAACCCAGCCCTCCTGATTCATCATCCATGATGAGATGCTGCTTATACTGCATGATTCCCAATGAGTATTTTTGTCCTAGACAAGATTCTTAAAACTAAAACAGTCAATAAAAGCTTTTTCCCTGAACAAAAGGCTCCTTAGCTGTTGCTTTTTTGGTTTATGGTTGTTGGTTTTTTGGTACTAGCACACTGAACAGTAACCATCAATGCAGCTGTTAAATCAGTTGCATATCAGCCTGACAGGCCTAAGTGTAGCAAGTTCTGCTTGTCTTGCCACTAGTGTCAAGCAAAAGTGGGTGACAGTAATTGGTGTTGTTGGGAACTGAGTTCTCCTGAGAAGAGAGCACAGGAAAATGTCCTGGCTGGCCGTGGAGCTGCACTCCTCCTCCTCCTCCACTGTGCCAACCTGCTCACCAAGCACAGGTGACTTAGAAGTCAAATCTTTGTCTTGCTCTTCTGCAACAAGAGCAGAAGGAGCTGCATGTGTCTCCTCAGCCAAGGGACACTGGGGCTCAGAGTCCTGTAGAGCTCCTCCCAATGCTTTGGCAGCCCCAAGGTTCCTCCCCACTTTGGGCCATGTCTTCTTCTTTCTGGTTTTTCATGATCATGACCCTGTGGTCATGACCCAAGCTCACCATGCTGCTCACAAGGAAGTTCTTTCTTTCAAGTAAAATGTCCTGACTGGCTGTGGGGCTGAGTGGGGCAGGAGCCTGGCTCTCAAGAGGCTCTTCATGAGCTCTGTCCATGGTGAATGATGTCAATGGCAGGGCCTCTGGGAGCCCCACTGGTGCACGAGACCTGCTCTGCACTTGCAGTTCTCCAGCTGCCACCTCTGGCTCTGGCATGCTGGATGCAGAGCAGGGCTCCTCCTGGAGAACAGTAGCAGGGTTCTCTTGTTCTTGTGTGGCTCCTGCCTGATTGCTGCTGGAGCCTTCCAGTCCCTTCAGCACCACCTCCTCTTCCTTGCTGGTGGTGTCCTCTTTGCATGCCTCCTCCTTCTGCCGCAGGCTCTCATACCTCACAGACAGGATAGGTCCCAGTGGCTTCTTGGCAAGCCCCCGAGGGAGCTGGCTGTGCTCCCGGCCATCGTGCTGAAAGGTGACTCTTTTCCTCAGGGGGGACACTCTGCCTCCGCTGCGGGCAGCGCTGCTTCCTTTGGGCTCCTCCCCACGCCGGGGCTTGCGCTGCATGGGGAGGAGAGTTTGACGCCTCACAGCAGGCTGCTCCTTGTCCTGCAGCTGCGGCCGTGTGCCGCTGAGCAGGCGGCGGCGGCCTCGCACCGCCGGTGGTGTTGCAGGCTCCAGCCATGTCACTCGGCCCTGGCGCTGCCGCCCTGAGTCCACGGCCCTGCCGGCGGAGGACTCTGGCCCAGCAGCACCGGTTCTGCCCCGAGGAGTGCTGAGCGCAGATGCGTACACCCTGCCGCGGACCTCACGTTTTACACCCCGGCTGGCCGCGCTCACCACTGCAGCAGGGGCTGGGTGGCCGTGCGGGGCCAGCCTCCTGCTGCTGCTGCTCCCCTCCTCCGGCGCTCTGCCACTGCTTCGGCTGCCGGTGGTCATTCTCATGCTGCTTCTGCTGCTTGGAGAGCTGGAAGGGGACGTGATAGGAGGCAGCCGCACTGGGCCAGCACCTCGCAATGCCGGAGCTGTGCGTGGCACCCAGGGGGTTGGCTTCCTGTCGGCGACAGGCAGGAAGGTTGTGTCGCTGCTTCGGCTGCCGGTGGTCGTTTCCAGGCAGGTTCTGCTGCTGGCAGAGGTGGAACGGGACGTGATAGGAGGCAGCCGCACTGGCTCAGCACCTTGCACTGCCGGAGCTGTGTGTGGCACCCAGGGGGTTGGCGTCCTGTCGGCGACAGGCAGGAAGCTCGTGTCACTGCTGATGCTGTACCAGCTCAGCCGGCTGCTACAAGATGGGATTGACCATGACGATGTCCCAGCGTCGCTGTCATTCTGCAAACGATGAGGAGAATGGCTGTGAGTCATGACGGCTGTGGGCCCTAGCCCTGTAGCTCCCTTGCCCCAGCTGGAAGAGCTCCTGCAATAGGGCTCTCTGCGTGACACCAAACCCCAGACTCTAGTGCATCCCCATGACCCCCAGCATCCATCCCCGTTATCCCTTCCACATTTGCTGTCTGCCTGTCTGGTCCCTCAGGCTGCCTTACCTGCTGTTCCGTGTCACTCCGAGCACTCAGAGAGCTCAGTGAGCTCTCAGAGCAGGACAGTACTGACAGCTTGTCCTCAGGGCTGGAGAAGTCCTGGCTCTGTCTGTCCTGCAGAGAGCTCTCAACAGGTGCTATCTGCACCTGTCTGTAGCACACCTGTGAGGAGGAGGAGGAGCTGGCGTGGGATGGATCCTGCTGCCTGGACGCAGTGGCCCCATCCCTGCTCTGTCCAGTTTCTCCTGTCTCATCTCTCAGCCGGTTGTGCCTCTGCTGCCGCCGGCTCAGCAGCCCCTGGCGGGGCTGGGAGCTGGTGCTTGCTTTCTTCTCAAAAGGCATCTTCAGCCTCTTGCGCTTCTGCACTTCTTCAGGCACCCAGGATCTGCTGCCTCTGGAGAGAGGTGGCTGCTCTGGGCAAGAATACCCCATCACCATGGGCACCGCATCCCGGTGGTGGTTGCTATGGAGGTGACACCACCCATGGTCTGGCCATGACTGGGTCAGCAGTTTGGCTTTTGAGAGCCTCTTCGTGAGCTGAGACCAGGGCCAAAGCTGGTGCCACTACCGAGAAATGGAGGGAAGGCAACACGCCAGGCCATGGGTGGTGGCACCTCCATAGCAACCACCACTGGGATGCGGTGCCCATGGTGATGGGGTGTTGTTGGCAGCTGAAGAGGCCATGGTGATGTCATAGTGATAGATGTGGCCAGGCCATTCTGACGTCATATTGCTGGGTGTGGCCAGGCCATTGCCATGCAGTGCCCGGCAGGTATTTAAGGAGCACTGGCTGCCTGGGGTGGCACTCCCAGAGCAGCCACCTCTCTCCAGAGGCAGCGGATCCTGGGTGCCTGAAGAAGTGCAGAAGCACAAGAGGCTGAAGATGCCTTTTGAGAAGAAAGCAAGCGCCAGCTCCCAGCCCCGCCAGGGGCTGCTGAGCCGGCGGCAGCAGAGGCACAACCGGCTGAGAGATGAGACAGGAGAAACTGGGCAGAGCAGGGATGGGGCCACTGCGTCCAGGCAGCAGGATCCATCCCACGCCAGCTCCTCCTCCTCCTCACAGGTGTGCTACAGACAGGTGCAGATAGCACCTGTTGAAAGCTCTCTGCAGGACAGTCAGAGCCAGGACTTCTCCAGCCCTGAGGACAAGCTGTCAGTACTGTCCTGCTCTGAGAGCTCACTGAGCTCTCTGAGTGCTCGGAGTGACACGGAACAGCAGGTAAGGCAGCCTGAGGGACCAGACAGGCAGACAGCAAATGTGGAAGGGATAACGGGGGTGGGTCCTGGGGATCAGGGGGATGCACAGGAGCCAGGGGAGTGGTGTCAGGGAGAGAGCCCTTTTGCAGGAGCACTTCCAGCTGGGGCAAGGGAGCTACAGGGCTAGGGCCCACAGCTGTCAGGATTTGCAGCCATTCTCCTCATCTTTTGCAGTATGGCAGAGATGCCAGGACGTCGTCATGGTCAATCCCATCTTGTAGCAGCTGGGTGAGTGGGTACAGCATCAGCAGTGACACGAGCATCCTGCCTGTCGCCGACAGGAAGCCAACCCCAGTACTGTCCTGCTCTGAGGGCTCACTGAGCTCTCTGAGTGCTCGGAGTGACACGGAACAGCAGGTAAGGCAGCCTGAGGGACCATACAAGCAGACAGCAAATGCGGAAGGGATAATGGGGGTGGGTCCTGGGCATCAGGGGGATGCACTGGAGCCTGGGGAGTGCTGTCAGGGAGAGAGCCCTGGTGAAGGACCTCTTCCAGCTGGGACAAGGGAGCTACAGGTCTAGGCCCCACAGCCGTCAGGACTCACAGCCATTCTCCTCATCTTTTGCAGAATGACAGCGAAGCCAGGATGTCGTCATGGGCAATCCCATCTGGTAGAAGCCAGCTGAGCTGGTACAGCACCAGCAGTGACAGGAGCTTCCTGTCTGTCGCCAACAGCAATCAGGCAGGAGCCACACAAGAACAAGAGAACCCAATGCCGACCAAAGGCATCGTGGTCAACAAGTGGATCAACCCAGTAGTGCAAGAGCTCAACCAGGACCAGGTACCTGCTACTGTTCTTGTGGAGGACATCACACAACAGGCTGTGGTCATCACCGAGCAAGGCCCTGACCAGAACATGGAGAATGAAGCAGAAGAAGCCCCAGCAGCATTCCCTCAGCACACTGAGTCCTTATCGGCTGAGGAGTGTCCTTCATCTGCTGCCATGCCTCCAGCAGACACTGGCATGGCCCAGCTGGGCCCAGCTAAACAGCGCCGGCCCTCCATCTTCAGGAGGACTGTGAGGGCTCTGCGCCGGGCATTCCGTGCTTTGTCCTGCATCAAGGCACAGACTGATGACTGAGAGCGGAGCCTTTAGCCACGGTGCTGCGCGTCCGCTGCCGCCTGCTCAGCAGGACAGGGCAGCAGGGGCAGGAGGGGGAGCAGCCTGCGGTGAGGTGTTGGACTCTCCTCTCCATCCAGCCCAAGGCCAGGCCTGGGGAGGAGCCAAAAAGCAGCAGCACTGCCCGCAGCGGGCACAGACTGTCCCTGCTCAGGACAACAGTCACCCTGCAGCGGCAGCACGATGGCCTGGAGCAGAGCCAGCTCCACCTGGGGCTTGCCCGGTAGCCACTGGAATAATCCTGTCTGTGAGGTATGACAGCCTGGGGCAGACAGAGGGACAGAGACATGCAAAGAGGACACCACCAGCAAGGAAGAGGTGGTGCTGGGTGGACTCGAAGGCTCCAGCAACAATCAGGCAGGAGCCACACAAGGGACAAGAGGAGCAAGACAATGCAGACTGAAGACAAAGACAATCCTGGTCTACCAATGGATCAACTGCTTGAGGTCCAACATCTCAACCAGGACCAGGGCTTTGTCTTCCTCCTCACAGGTGTGCCAACGACAGTGCAGACAGCACCTGTGGAAAGCTCACTGCAGTGCAGCCAAAGCCAGGGCTTGTCCAGCCATGAGGACAAGCTGCCAGTGCTGTCCTGCTTTTGGAGGTCTTGGAGCTCACTGAGGTTATGGAGTGCTCGCAGTGACACAGAAGATCAGGTAAGACTATGGGCCCGGATAGGCAGACAGGAGATGGGGAAGGGATATGGGGGTGGGCACATTGCTTCTGGGGGTGAATGGGCTGTGCTGAAGGCTGGGAGGGTGTCAGGAGAGAGCCCTGTGGCAGGAGCTCTTCCAGCTGGGGCAAGGGATCTACAGGGCAAGGGCCACGAACCACATTCATGACCCGCAGCCACTCTCCTCATCTTCTCTTGCAGAGTGACAGTGACACCCGGATGACATGGGCAATGCCATCTAGCAGCAGCTGGCACAGCAGGAGCAGTGACACAAGCTTGCTGGCTGCCATCAGCAAGAAGCCAACCCCCCGGGTGCCAGGCACAGCTCCGGCATTGCGAGGTGCTGGCTCTGGTGTTCGGCTGCCTCCTATCACTCCCTCACCTGCTCTGCCAGCAGCAGTGTGGAAAGGACCACTGGCAGCAGAGGCACAGAGCTGGAGGAGGGGAACAGCAGGAATGATGAGGACATTTTGCTTGAAACAGACAAATTCATTGTGAGCAGCAGCAGCATGATGAGCTTATTAGCTGTGGACATGTCATGATCATGAAAAGAAGACCTGGCCCAAAGTGAGGATGAACCTTGGGCTGCCAAAGCACTGGGAGCAGCCCTACAGGACTCTGAGCCTCAGTGTCCCTTGGCTGAGGGGACACATGCAGCTCCCCTGCTCTTGCACCAGAAGAGCAAGACAAAGAGACTTGTAGTCATTAAGTTGTAACAGCAGGGAAACAATGAGTATTTAAGTAGTCAGGGATTATAACAAAGAAATTAGTTAATTATATTTAAGTATTTATAGCTATAGTTAAGTATTATAGTATTATTTATACTTGTATTATTAAGTATTGTTAAGTATTACAGTATTAAGTGTTATAGTTAAGTATTTCTGTTAGGTATAGTTAAGTATTAGTTAATTACAACAAATAGTATATATAAGTATATATTTAAGTATGATGTGTTTCTATTAATGGAGAATTAGTAAGAGTAGAAAAATATAACAATAATATAGGATAAGCAACAGTCCATGAGGAATAGAATACTATAGATTATAATGGTCAATATAGGATGATTGTAATGGCTAAGCATAGATAGTGAGAATATCTCATAGTGATTTATAGTGATTGAAGTAAGATTAATAGAAGTAAGGGTTATAGCAATTGATAATAATAATAAAAGAGTAGTAGTGATAAAGTGTAAAGTAGCAGAGGACACAGAGTGCTCCCTTCCTAAGGCCAGCAGGCAACCTTCAGCAGCAGCAGGACAGCCCAGAGCAGTGCCATCTCCACTGGGGGCTCACCCAGAAGCCTCAGGAGCTGATGCTGACAATAAAGGGTCAGAGATGGGTGCAGACAAAGCAGACATGCACAGAGGAGAGCACCAGCAAGGAAGAGGAGGTGGTGCTGGGTGCACTCGGAGGCTCCAGCAGCAGTCAGGCAGGAGCTACACAAAAAGTCAAGAGCACAATGTTGACTGAAGACATCGTGGTCTACAAGGGGATCAACCCCTTGGTCGAAGAGCTCAAGCAGGATCAGGGCCCTGCTACTGTTCTCCAGGAGGAGCCCTGCTCTGCATCCAGCATGCCAGACCCAGAGCTGGCAGCTGGAGAACTGCAAGAGCAGAGCAGGTCTCGTGCACCAGTGGGGCTCCCTGAGGCCCTGCCATTGACATCATTCACCATGGACAGAGCTCATGAAGAGCCTCCTGAGAGCCAGGCTCCTGCCCCAATCAGCCCCACAGCCAGTCAGGACTTTTTACTTGAAAGAAAGAACTTCCTTGTGAGCAGCATGGTGAGCTTGGGTCATGACCACAGGGTCATGATCATGAAAAAGCAGAAAGAAGAAGACATGGCCCAAAGGGAGGAGGAAGCTTGGGGCTGCCAAAGCACTCGGAGCAGCCCTATTGGACTCTGAGCTCCAGTGTCCCTTGGCTTAGGGGACACATGCAGCTCCTCCTGCTCTTGCACCAGAAGAGCAAGACAAAGAGACTTGTAAGTCACCTGTGCTTGGTGAGCAAGGAGGACTGTGAGGGGCTCTGTGCTGTGCATTCTGTCCTGTGTCAAGGCAATGAGAGATGACTCAGACCAGAGCCTGCAGCACCAATGCTGTGAATCTGCTGCCATGTGGTCAGCTGGAGAGAGCTGCAGATGCAGGAGGAGGAGCATTGTGTGAGATGTTGGACTCTCCTCTCCATCCAGACCAAACCCAATTCAGTGTTGATGATGTAGAGGACACACAGCTCCAGCCCCAAGGGAAGACAGAGGGACGACAGTGTCAGGACTGCAATGGCAGCAGGGTGCCACCCACCTGGCTGCAATCCTGAGCCTGAGTGCTGCTGTGCCAGTGCCCCCAGAGAGGGATGTGGGGGAAAGAGTCACCCTGCTGCAGTGGCAGGATGAGCCAGAGCAGCAATCAGCTCCTAATATTGGGTCTGCCCAGAAGCCACTGGGACCTTTCCTAACAGTGAAGTGTCACAGCTGTGTGCAGCCAGAGGAGACATGCACAGAGGGGACAGCACCAGCAAGAAGGGAAGGAGGTACTGGGGCAGCTGCAAGTCTCCTGCAACAAGCAGGCAGGAGCAGCACTGGAGGAGGAGGAGGAGAGCAACTCTGGTTCAAGCAGGCCCAGGGCCCCAACAACTTTTTAGCAGGAGGAGCCCTGCTCTGCATGCAGCCTGGCAGACCCAGAGGTGGCAGCTGGAGAACTGCAAGTGCAGAGCAGGTCTCCTGCAGCAGTGGTGCTCCCGGAGGCTCTGCCTTGAGCATCAGCCCTGGTCAGAGCTCACAAAGAGACTCTTGAGAGCCAGGGTCCTGCCCCACTCAGGCCCACAGTTGGCCAGGACATTTTTTCTGGAAAACAGACAAATTGACTGCCAGGCCTGCAGCAGACACTGGCATGGAGATTTCTTTTTTTTCAGTGTCTGTAGTCATTAAGTTGTAACAGTAGTAGGGAAACAATGAGTGCTTAAGTAGTCAGTGATTATAACAAAGTATGTTAAGTAATTAGATAATTATAGCGAAGTATTTATAGTTAAGTATTATAGTATTAAGTATTTACAGTTTTAGTTAAGTATTATAGTATTGTTTATAGTTATAGTATTAAGTATTTATAGCTATTGTTAAGTATTATAGTGTTAAGTGGTATAGTTAAGTATTACAGTATTAAGTATTCACCTAATTCAAAGCAGGAGCTTATTTCATATCTTTCAGTTTTCTTGGGGCCGGGGGTGGGGGGAGTGGTAAACCTCTATTGCCTGTGGAAGATAGCCAGGAGGATTGTCTGTCTGAAATAAATTTGGACATTGAAACTCTCCTCCCCTCTCTTCTTATGCTACCCACCAAGGAATGCAGGTCTTCCAGGAGTATGATGCTATTACTTTTCCATTGCTCTTCCTAAAACTGCCCTCCCACTCTTTTGTCCTTCTGATATATTGGAATGAAGAACAAAGGAAGCCACATCCAATTAACTGTTAGTGATGGTCTCAGGTAACTAGCCATGACTGAATTACCTGACAGATTTTTGTAGCTGGTTACAGCATGAAATGCTAATGAGAAGAACCAGCAATCTACACCGTAACATTTTATACATGAATAACTGTTTAAACCAGTAAAAGGAAAGGAACTATATATTGAAACATGCTTATCCCTTTGTGTCCAACATCTAAGTAAGTACCTAGAGAGGACATAATTTCTGATTCAGGCAGCCTTGCAGTTGCACAAAGAAGAGGAAAAGAGAAGGCACTAAGAGGAAATTAAAGCTAGATAAATCCAATGAGAAACAAGAACACACTGTAAAACAGGGTGACACAGATCATTAGAAAAATCTTCATTGTGAGCATCTTGGAATCAAGACCAGTTTGAGAGAAGTTACTGGGTGGGAAAAATGAGTTGTCAGATTGAATTTTGTGCTTTTGCAGGGGTTGGCCTGGAGGAGCATCATGTCCCCTTTTGGGTCACAAAGCAGAGACAGTGGTGGGAAACTGTTGGGATCAAGACATGACCAAACCTGACCTGAGCTGCAGCAGGCAGTACCTGGGTGTCTAGAAAAGAGAAGCTCCTATTTTGCGCTGAATTAACAGAAGAAGTTTTCCTCCCACTGCTCACCAAACCTGTGACTTTCAGTTTGGTAAGGCTGTGCACCTGAGCCAGGCAGGGAAAATCAGATTTACAGTCAACCAACTGAAGGTTGGAATTAATCACCCAATTAAAGTTCCTGTATCATCAGCTGAGCACTGGTTACTGATCAGAAGCACTGGCAGCTGCATGGCACATGTCATGAACTCTATCATAACTTAAACTCACTGCAATCATTTTAAACTAAATCCCTGTGCTTGGCACTTATGCAAAGGCCAAACATCCCTATTCAAGAGTTCAGTTATCATGCAGTCATGTTTCCTATGGGCTTATGTTGTGCATATGACCCATGAGAACAGCTAGTTGACTTCTAAATTGTGATAATTAGAACCTGAAGCTGGATCCTTAAGAGCAAAGAACTCCTCTGATCTTTCCAAACCCACCTGGATTCATTCCTGTGCACACTACCCTAAGTGATCCTGCTTTAGCAGGGGGTTTGCACCCAATGATCTCTTGTGGTCCCTTCCAACCTCTGATACACTGTGAGACTGTGCTTTGCTTTGCACCCCTATCTGTCCCCAGTAGGTTCCTTGTCTCTCTCTCTCTCTCTTTTTTTTTTTAACTAATTAAAAATTAACTGAATCACTCAAAAAGAAAATGAGTTCACAGTTTTGTCCATCGTGATGATCGATTTCTGTGATGCACATCTACAAAAGGTAGACAACAGTGTAGCATTTAAGAACAATGCAGTGTGGAGAAATATAAAAACATAGTGAGTCAAATGCTCTCCTGGAGGAAATTAATCCAGTGCCACTGATTTCAGTGGAGAAATGCCAGCTCATACCAGGTCCTCAGTTCTGCTGTTGGTTTGGACTTTTTTTGTTCGTTGTTTGTCTTGTTTTGTTTTGTTTTTCTGTAGGGCTAATGTTAATGATTAATATGATATCAGATTGGTATTTGTTGTTGGTTGAAGTGACATGGACAGAGGCATTGAGGCACCCTCAGCAAGTTTGCTGATGACACCAAGCTGTGTGGTGCAGCAGCCAGGCTGGAGGCAAGGGATGCCATCCAGAGGGACCGGGACACTCTGGAGAGGGGGGCACAAGCCAACCTCATGAAGTTCAACGAGACCAAGTGCAGCCCAGAAAGCCAACCAGAGCCTGGGCTTCATCAGGAGAAGTGTGGCCAGCAGGTCAAGGGAGGTGATTCTCCCCCTCTGCTCAGCTCTGCTGAGACCCCACCTGGAGTACTGCATCCAGTTCTGGAGCCTCTGTTACAAGAGGGATATGGACATGCTGGAAGGTGTCCAGAGAAAGGCCACCAGGATGATCAGAGGGCTGGAGCTCCTCTCCTACGAGCACAGACTGAAAGAGTTGGGGCTGTTCAGTCTGGAGAAAAGAAAGCTCTGAGGTGACCTTCTTGTGGCCTTCCAGGATCTGAAGGGGGCTACAAGAAAGCTGGGGAGGGACTTTTTAGGATATCAGGTAGTGATAGGACCGGGGGGAATGGAATAAAGCTGGAAGTGGGGAGATTCAGACTGGATGTGAGGAAGAAGTTCTTCCCCATGAGAGTGGTGAGAGCCTGGAATGGGTTGTCCAGGGAGGTGGCTGAGGCCCCATCCCTGGAGGTGTTTGCAGCCAGGCTGGATGAGGCTCTGGCCAGCCTGATCTAGTGTGAGGTGTTCCTGCCCATGGCAGGGGGGTTGGAACTGGATGATCCTTGTGGTCCCTTCCAACCCTGACTGATTCTATGATTCTATGATTCTATGATTCTATGCTTATTGGGAGAGCAAATCCACATAAAGTGCCCTAGAAGACTGGCACTAGAAAACTCACTGTTGTAGGAAATTAGGCTGGAGGTCCACAACATTTTTATTCTGACAGGGAACCATGCAAAATTTACATGATTTGCTTTATTGAGGTGAGTGAGGAGAAAACAGGGCTAAGGATTCTTGGGATTAGGTATTTTCATTCCTCTGCAAATGTTACCCCAGTGCCCCTGTGTAGCAAAGGGCTGTCAGGGAGTCTGTGCTGTGCATCACAGCTTCTCTCTCAGCAGGCTGCAAAATCTAGAAAGTACTGGAAAGGTCTCTTAGCTCTTAGCTCCAGTGTAAAGGCAGTGATGACATGGTCGAAAAGCCCAGCTCAAACCTTCCTGTAGTAAAAAAGTTGAAGATGCTCTAAAGGAAACATTCCAATATCGAAACACTGTGGCAGCAGTTCCTCTGTGCAAACCAAATCCAAAGGATAACTTTTTTAACCTTTCAAAATAGACCTTGCCTTCTGACCCCAGGAGTGGGTTCAGTCAATGACAGCCTCAGCAGAAGGCTGGTAGCAGCCTTTTTATAGGCATGAATGCACATCTAAACATCATTTTATGTAATTAGTGCAGTCTATTCCTCCATTCTCCCATTGGCTTTGGTAGCTGAGAAGTAGTCTGATTTAATTTCTGTAACCTAATCTTGTTTGTTTTGATAGTACTTCCCCCTGCTGATATTAAAATCCTATTCATTTAGTTATATGCACAGTTAGGTAGATGTGCAGCTGTGGGTGTGTTGTAAACATGGAAGGGCTGATCTATGAAGAAATGTTTTCCGTGGGCTGGAATTAGTTAAGACTGAAAAAATATCTGGAAACTGAGTATGTGATAAGCTTTTCCCTTTCAGAAATCTAGTCACACTATTAACAGGACAGAGGCAGCAGTGTTTCTCCAGAAGCACATGTTATTTTGTTCATAGTCTTTGCAAACTGAATGAGTATGTTTAAGAATGTCCTTTGCTTGGCTACAAACAGTGTGGTTTACATTCCCTTCTAATTACATAAGATGAACTTTTAGAATCAAGTCTCTCTCATATTTCAGACTGACTCAGCTGGTGGGCATTCAAATTGTAAATACAGACTGATGCCTGACCAGTTAGAGACATCTGCAGAGTAGATGTCTTCAGCTGAGATTCTCCTTAGCATCAGAAGAGAGAAACTGGATTTTTTGGGGAGCAGATCTTCTCAGAAAAAGAGAGAGTGCAAATCTGTCAGAGAAAGAATGCTTTCAAGTATCTGTTTCTTTCAAATTGCAAATGATTCATAGATGTCTGCACTGTAGATACTGATAGCTGCTGAAATCCACTGCACCCAGAGAACACTCCATGGATAGTAAATATGGATTTTGACACCCAGTGGGACTTCAGATGGTGTCAGTCTGGAGCTTTACCACCACTGAGAGAGTTACAAGCAGTCATGCCTCACAAGTGATCACACTGAGAGGTGCAGTCTGCAAGCCTTTGACAATATGAATTGAACTGAATCCAGACAGGGAGGTCAAAGGGAACACTAAGAATTTCTACAGGTATGTTACTGGGAAAAAGAAGCCTAGGGAAGGTGTGGGCCCCCTCAAAAAGGAAACAGGTGAAATGGTCACAAGTGACCTGGAAAAGGCTGAGGTTCTCAATGACTTCTTTACCTCAGTCTTCACTGCAAGGGCCTCCAGCCACACTCCTGGAATAGTCATGGAAGCTAATGGCAAGGACCAGAAGGAAGAACTGCCCATCATAAGTGAAGATCAGGTTGGTGATCACCTGAAGAACTTGAAAGTGTTCAAGTCCATGGGATCCGACGGGATACACCTGAGAGAGAGAGCTGGCAGAGGAGGTTGCTAAACCCCTCTCAAAGAGTCCTGGCAGTCTGGGGAAATCCCCACTGACTGGAAAAGGGGAAACATTACTCCCATTTTCAAAAAGAGAAAAAAGGAATAACCAATAAACTACAGGCCAGTCAGTCTCACCTCTGTGCCTGGTAAGATTGTGGAGCAGATCCTCCTGGAGGCACTACTGAGACAGAAGAATAGTGAAGAGGAGATTGGGTACAGTCAGCATGGCTTCACCAAGGGCAAATCCTGCCTGACAAACCTGGTGGCCTTCTATGAACAGGTGACAACATTAATAGATGAGGGGAGAGCAACTGATGGCATTGACCTGGACCTGAGCAAAGCCTTCCACACTGTCCCACACCACATCCTGGTCTCCAAACTGGTGACACATGGGTTTGATGGGTGGACCACGAGATGGATAAAGAACTGGCTTGATGGCTGCACCCAAAGAGTGGCTGTCAATGGCTCCATGTCCCAATGGAGGCCAGGGACAAGTGGAGTCCCTCAGGGATCAGTCCTGGGACCAGTCTTGTTCAACATCTTTGTTGGTGACATGGACAGAGGCATTGAGTGCACCCTCAGCAAGTTTGCTGATGACACCAAGCTGTGTGGTGCAGCAGACAGGCTGGAGGGAAGGGATCCATCCAGAGGGGCCTGGACAGCCTGGAGAGGTGGACACAAGCCAACTTCAGGAGGTTCAACAAGACAAAGAGCAAGGTCCTACAGCTGGGTCGAGGCAATCCCAAGCACAAATCCAGGCTGGGCAGTGACTGGCTGGAAAGCAGCCCTGAGGAGAGGGACTTGGGGGTGCTGGTGGATGAGAAGCTCAAGCTGAGCTGTCAAGGTGCACTTGCAGCCCAGAAAGCCAACCAGAGCCTGGGCTTCATCAGGAGAAGTGTGGCCAGCAGGTCAAGGGAGGTGATTCTCCCCCTCTGCTCAGCTCTGGTGAGACCCCACCCGGAGTACTGCATCCAGTTCTGGAGCCTTTGTTACAAGAGGGATATGGACATGCTGGAAGGTGTCCAGAGAAAGGCCACCAGGATGATCAGAGGGCTGGAGCTCCTCTCCTATGAGCACAGACTGAAAGAGTTGGGGCTGTTCAGTCTGGAGAAGAGAAGGCTCTGAGGTGACCTTCTTGTGGCCTTCCAGGATCTGAAGGGGACTACAAGAAAGCTGGGGAGGGACTTTTTAGGGTGTCAGGTAGTGATAGGACTGGGAGGAATGGAATAAAGCTGGAAGTGGGGAGATTCAGACTGGATGTGAGGAAGAAGTTCTTCCCCATGAGAGTGGTGAGAGCCTGGAATGGGTTGTCCAGGGAGGTGGTTGAGGCCCCATCCCTGGAGGTGTTTGCAGCCAGGCTGGATGAGGCTCTGGCCAGCCTGCTGTAGTGTGAGGTGTCCCTGCCCATGGCAGGGGGGTTGGAACTGGATGATCCTTGTGGTCCCTTCCAACCCTGACTGATTCTATGATTCTATGATTCTATGATTCTATGATTATTGGGAGAGCAAATCCACATAAAGTGCCCTAGAAGACTGGCACTAGAAAACTCACTGTTGTAGGAAATTAGGCTTCTTCTAGGGCACTTTGGGTTTCTTTTTGGAATGAATGCATTTTCAGTACTTACACAGGTCTAAATACCTGTGAGAACTAGGCAATCAAGTGGGTACCCCTGTCATGGTATGCAGGCATAAGCTGGTATTTATATGTCAGTACTATAAAGATACTCCAACTCAGACAGGAAAAATATAATTTTAATAAAGACACTTCTTGGTTTAGCACTAAAGTGTCTGAAATGAGCTGAAAAGATAAAGGATGTCAGAGGTGAAGATAGCAGCCTTACATTAGGAAGAAAATTAGGGGCAAAACCAGCACAGACCCCAAATCTCTGGAGCTTTCTTCTTCACTGAGGTCACATTGCCTTCCCACTCTGTGTATGCTTTAAGTCAATAAAAGCCAGCTATGCATAATGAACTTTGTTACTCTAATTAAAACCAGAGCCTACTGCTACTGCCTAACCCTTGAGCAAATGCCTGGACTTTCCTCCCATGACATTGCTTGAAGATACTGAAGTGGTGTGGTATATGTGCTGTTAGAGTCTTGATGAGCTAAGAGACAGAGGCAGGGCCAGAGGTACCCACAGGAGTTAGGGATGTTGCACCATGTCTGAGCAGAACCAATAGAGCTAAGTCATAGTAAGTCTTTTGTTTGTGGTGTAAAAACTTTGAATTTGCTTTACCACACAGATTATCTCAAGTCCTGAAACATGTTGATCCTTTGGAGGTCAAGAGGAGGAAGATAATCCAACCTTAGGACTTTATGCAATGTCAACACTGGTGTAGAAATGATCTGATGAGTAGTCCATATACAAAGCCTTAGTTCTTGTCCTATCAAGGCTAGGCAGAAAATCACAAGAACTAACAGGGGGGTTTGTTATTAAAGACTGGCTAATATGTATGTTTGGTAACTCCTCACTTGCCTTCCCTATAAGCATAACCTAATTGGAATCACTTCCTTTGGGCTTATCAATTTCCTCTGGGCTAGTATAATCCAGAAAGAAAGCAAACCCAAACCCAACCCAGCCTTGAAACTATAATACTTAACTATAACTATAAAGACTTAACTATAGTTAAGTATACTGCACTATGATACTTAAGTATTAGTGCTTAATACTATAATACCTAAATATAACTAAAAAGCCTAAACTATAATTAAATAATTACGTAACATACGTAGTTATAATCCCTGACTACTTAAGCACTCATTGTTTCCCGACTCTTACAACTCAATGACTACAGACTCTGAAAAGGCACATCTCCATGCCCGTGTCTGCTACAAGCCTGGCAATGAATTTGTCTGTTTCCCAGAAAAATGTCCTGTGGGCCTGAGTGGGGCAGGACCCTGGCTCTCAAGAGTCTCTTTGTGAGCTCTGACCAGGGCTGATGCTCAAGGCAGAGCCTCCGGGAGCACCACTGGTGCAGGATACCTGCTCTGCACTTGCAGTTCTCCAGCTGCCACCTCTGGGTCTGCCAGGCTGCATGCAGAGCAGGGCTCCTCCTGCTAAAAAGTTGTTGGGGCCCCGGTCCTGCTTGAACCAGAGTTGCTCTCCTCCTCCTCCTCCAGTGCTGCTCCTGCCTGCTTGTTGCAGGAGACTTGCAGCTGCCCCAGTACCTCCTTCCCTTCTTGCTGGTGCTGTCTCCTCTGTGCATGTCTCCTCTGGCTGCACACAGCTGTGACACTTCACTGTTAGGAAAGGTCCCAGTGGCTTCTGGGCAGACCCAATATTAGGAGCTGATTGCTGCTCTGGCTCATCCTGTCACTGCAGCAGGGTGACTCTTTCCCCCAAATCCCTGTCTGGGGGCACTGGCACAGCAGCACTCAGGCTCAGGAGTGCAGCCAGGTGGGTGATCTGATGAGTAGTCCATATACAAAGCCTTAGTTCTTGTCCTATCAAGGCTAGGCAGAAAATCACAAGAACTAACAGGGGGTTTTGTTATTAAAGACTGGCTAATATGTATGTTTGGTAACTCCTCACTTGCCTTCCCTATAAGCATAACCTAATTGGAATCACTTCCTTTGGGCTTATCAATTTCCTCTGGGCTAGTACAATCCAGAAAGAAAGCAAATCCAAGCCCAACCCAGCCCTCCTGATTCATCATCCATGATGAGATGCTGCTTATACTGCATGATTCCCAATGAGTATTTTTGTCCTAGACAAGATTCTTAAAACTAAAACAGTCAATAAAAGCTTTTTCCCTGAACAAAAGGCTCCTTAGCTGTTGCTTTTTTGGTTTATGGTTGTTGGCTTTTTGGTACTAGCACACTGAACAGTAACCAACAATGCAGCTGTTAAATCAGTTGCATATCAGCCTGACAGGCCTAAGTGTAGCAAGTTCTGCTTGTCTTGCCACTAGTGTCAAGCAAAAGTGGGTGACAGTAATTGGTGTTGTTGGGAACTGAGTTCTCCTGAGAAGAGAGCACAGGAAAATGTCCTGGCTGGCCGTGGAGCTGCACTCCTCCTCCTCCTCCACTGTGCCAACCTGCTCACCAAGCACAGGTGACTTAGAAGTCAAATCTTTGTCTTGCTCTTCTGGTGCAAGAGCAGGAGGAGCTGCATGTGTCTCCTCAGGCAAGGGACACTGGGGCTCAGAGTCCTGTAGGGCTGCTCCCAGTGCTTTGGCAGCCCCAAGGTTCCTCCCCACATTGGGCCATGTCTTCTTCTTTCTGGTTTTTCATGATCATGACCCTGTGGTCATGACCCAAGCTCACCATGCTGCTCACAAGGAAGTTCTTTCTTTCAAGTAAAATGTCCTGACTGGCTGTGGGGCTGAGTGGGGCAGGAGCCTGGCTCTCAGGAGGCTCTTCATGAGCTCTGTCCATGGTGAATGATGTCAATGGCAGGGCCTCTGGGAGCCCCACTGGTGCACGAGACCTGCTCTGCACTTGCAGTTCTCTAGCTGCCACCTCTGGTTCTGGTCTGGCATGCTGGATACAGAGTAGGGCTCCTTCTGGAGCACAGTAGCACAGCCCAGGTCCTGGTTGAGCTCTTGGACCAAGGGGTTGATCCCCTTGTAGACCACGATGTCTTCAGTCAGCATTGTGCTCTTGTCTTCTTGTGTGGCTCCTGCCTGACTGCTGCTGGAGCCTCCGAGTGCACCCAGCACCACCTCCTCTTCCTTGCTGGTGCTCTCCTCTGTGCATGTCAGCTTTGTCTGCACCCAACTCTGACCCTTTATTGTCAGCATCAGCTCCTGAGGCTTCTGGGTGAGCCCCCAGTGGAGATGGCACTGCACTGGGCTGTCCTGCTGCTGCTGAAGGTTGCCTGCTGGCCTTAGGAAGGGAGCACTCTGTGTCCTCTGCTACTTTACACTTTATCACTACTACTCTTTTATTATTCTCAATTGCTACAATCCTTATTTGTATTAATCTTACTTCAATCACTATCACTTATTGTCTATTTTTATTATCTACGCTTAGTCATTACAACCATTCTATATTAGTGATTCTAATCTATCGTATTCTATTCCTTATGGACTATTGCTTATGCTATGTTACTGTTACAACTCAATGACTACAGACTCTGAAAAAGCAAATCTCCATGCCAGTGTCTGCTGCAGGCCTGGCAATGAATTTGTTTCCAGAAAAATGTCCTGTGGGCCTGAGTGGGGCAGGACCCTGGCTCTCAAGAGTCTCTTTGTGAGCTCTGACCAGGGCTGATGCTCAAGGCAGAGCCTCCGGGAGCACCACTGGTGCAGGAGACCTGCTCTGCACTTGCAGTTCTCCAGCTGCCACCTCTGGGTCTGCCAGGCTGCATGCAGAGCAGGGCTCCTCCTGCTAAAAAGTTGTTGGGGCCCTGGGCCTGCTTGAACCAGAGTTGCTCTCCTCCTCCTCCTCCAGTGCTGCTCCTGCCTGCTTGTTGCAGGAGACTTGCAGCTGCCCCAGTACCTCCTTCCCTTCTTGCTGGTGCTGTCCCCTCTGTGCATGTCTCCTCTGGCTGCACACAGCTGTGACACTTCACTGTTAGGAAAGGTCGCAGTGGCTTCTGGGCAGACCCAATATTAGGAGCTGATTGCTGCTCCTGGCTCATCCTGTCACTGCAGCAGGGTGACTCTTTCCCCCAAATCCCTGTCTGGGGGCACTGGCACAGCAGCACTCAGGCTCAGGATTGCAGCCAGGTGGGTGGCACCCTGCTGCCACTGCAGTCCTGACACTGTTGTCTTCCCTTGGGGCTGGAGCTCTGTGTCCTCCAAATCATCAACACTGACTTGGGATTGGTCTGGATGCAGAGGAGAGTCCAACATCTCACACAATGCTCCTCCTCCTGCACACTCTGCTCTGTCCTGCTGACCAGGTGGCAGCAGATGCACAGCATTGGTGCTGCAGGCTCCTGTCTGAGTCATCTCTAATTGCCTTTATGTAAGCAGACAGAGAATGGAATGCACAGCACAGAGCCCTCACAGTCCTCCTTGCTCAACAAGCACAGGTGACTTACAAGTCTCTTTGTCTTGCTCTTCTGGTGCAAGAGCAGGAGGAGCTGCATGTGTCCCCTCAGCCAAGGGACACTAAGGCTCAGAGTCCTGTAGGGCTGCTCCCAGTGCTTTGGCAGCCCAAGGTTCATCCTCACTTTGGGCCAGGTCTTGTTTTCGTGATCATGTCATGTCCACAGCCAACAAGCTCATCATGCTGCTGCTGCTCACAATGAATTTGTCTGTTTCAAGCAAAATGTCCTCATCACTCCTGCTGCTGCTCCCCTCCTCCAGCTCTGTGCCTCTGCTGCCAGTGGTCCTTTCCACACTGGTTCTGCTGCTGGCAGAGCAGGTGAGGGAGTGATAGGAGGTGGCTGAGCAGCAGAGCCAGCACCTCGCAATGCCGGAGCTGTGCCTGGCACCCGGGGGGTTGGCTTCTTGCTGATGGCAGGCAGCAAGCTTGTGTCACTGCTCCTGCTGTGCCAGCTGCTGCTAGATGGCATTGCCCATGTCATCCGGGTGTCACTGTCACTCTGCAAGAGAAGACAAGGAGAGTGGCTACGTGTCATGTATATGGCTGGTGGCCCTTGCCCCGTGTGGCCTGGCCTGTGGCCTTCCCTCCATTTCTCAGTAGTGGCACCAGCTTTGGCCCTGGTCTCAGCTCATGAAGAGGCTCTCGAGAGCCAAGCTGCTGACCCAGTCATGGCCAGGCCATGGGTGGTGGCACCTCCATAGCAACCACCACTGGGATGCGGTGCCCATGGTGATGGGGTATTCTTGCCAGCTGAAGAGGCCATGGTGATGTCATAGTGATGAATGTGGCCAAGCCATTGTGACGTCATCAGGCTGGGTGTGGCCAGGCCATTGCCATGCAGTGCCCGGCAGGTATTTAAGGAGCGCTGGCTGCCTGGGGTGGCACTCCCAGAGCAGCCACCTCTCTCCAGAGGCAGCGGATCCTGGGTGCCTGAAGAAGTGCAGAAGCGCAAGAGGCTGAAGATGCCTTTTGAGAAGAAAGCAAGCGCCAGCTCCCAGCCCCGCCAGGGGCTGCTGAGCCGGCGGCAGCAGAGGCACAACCGGCTGAGAGATGAGACAGGAGAAACTGGACAGAGCAGGGATGGGGCCACTGCGTCCAGGCAGCAGGATCCATCCCACGCCAGCTCCTCCTCCTCCTCACAGGTGTGCTACAGACAGGTGCAGATAGCACCTGTTGAAAGCTCTCTGCAGGACAGTCAGAGCCAGGACTTCTCCAGCCCTGAGGACAAGCTGTCAGTACTGTCCTGCTCTGAGAGCTCACTGAGCTCTCTGAGTGCTCGGAGTGACACGGAACAGCAGGTAAGGCAGCCTGAGGGACCAGACAGGCAGACAGCAAATGTGGAAGGGATAACGGGGGTGGGTCCTGGGCATCAGGGGGATGCACAGGAGCCAGGGGAGTGGTGTCAGGGAGAGAGCCCTATTGCAGGAGCTCTTCAAGCTGGGACAAGGGAGCTACAGGGCTAGCCGTCATGACTCACAGCCATTCTCCTCATGTTTTGCAGAATGACAGCGACGCCGGGACGTCGTCATGGTCAATCCCATCTTATAGCAGCTGGGTGAGCTGGCACAGCATCAGAAGTGACAGGAGCTTCCTGCCTGTCGCCGACAGGACGCCAATCCCCTGGGTGCCTCGCACACCTCCCGCATTGCAAGGTGCTGGCCCAGTGCGGCTGCCTGCTATTACGTTCCCTTCCACCTCTGCCAGCAGCAGAACCTGCGTGGAAAGGACCACTGGCAGCCGAAGCAGTGACACGAGCTTCCTGCCGCCCATCGAAAGGAAGCCAACCCCCTGGGAGCCACCCACACCTCCGGCATTGCGAGGTGCTGGCCCAGTGCGGCTGCCTCCTATCATGTCCCCTTCCAGCTCTGCCAGCAGCAGAAGCAGCGTGGGAAAGAGCACCGGCAGGCGAAGCAGTGACAGAGCGCCGGAGGAGAGGAGCAGCAGCAGGAGGCTGGCCCCGCACGGCCACCCAGCCCCTGCTGCAGTGGTGAGCGCGGCCAGCCGGGGTGTAAAACGTGAGGTCCGCGGCAGGGTGTACGCATCTGCGCTCAGCACTCCTCGGGGCAGAACCGGTGCTGCTGGGCCAGAGTCCTCCGCCGGCAGGGCCGTGGACTCAGGGCGGCAGCGCCAGGGCCGAGTGACATGGCTGGAGCCTGTAACACCGCCGGAGGTGCGAGTCCGCCGCCGCCTGCTCAGCGGCACAGGGCCGCAGCTGCAGGACAAGGAGCAGCCTGCTGTGAGGCGTCAAACTCTCCTCTCCATGCAGCGCAAGCCCCGGCGTGGGGAGGAGCCCAAAGGAAGCAGCGCTGCCCGCAGCGGAGGCAGAGTGTCCCCCCTGAGGAAAAGAGTCACCTTTCAGCACGATGGCCGGGAGCACAGCCAGCTCCCTCGGGGGCTTGCCAAGAAGCCACTGGGACCTATCCTGTCTGTGAGGTATGAGAGCCTGCGGCAGAAGGAGGAGGCATGCAAAGAGGACACCACCAGCAAGGAAGAGGAGGTGGTGCTGAAGGGACTGGAAGGCTCCAGCAGCAATCAGGCAGGAGCCGCACAAGAACAAGAGAACCCTGCTACTGTTCTCCAGGAGGAGCCCTGCTCTGCATCCAGCATGCCAGAGCCAGAGGTGGCAGCTGAAGAACTGCAAGTGCAGAGCAGGTCTCATGCACCAGTGGGGCTCCCAGAGACTCAGCAATTGACATCATCGACCACGGAGCCCCAGAGTCCCTTGGCTGAGGAGACACATGCAGCGACTCCTGCTCTTGCTGCAGAAGCACAAGACCAAGACACCAAGTCAGCTGTGCTTGGTGAGCAGGTCAGCACAGTGGAGGAGGAGGAATGCAGCTCCATGGCCAGCCAGGACATTTTCCTGACCTCAGAACAAAGCGTTGTGGAGGACATCACACAACAGGCTGTGGTCATCACCGAGCAAGGCCCTGACCAGAACATGGAGAATGAAGCAGAAGAAGCCCCAGCAGCATCCCCTCAGCACACTGAGTCCTTATCGGCTGAGGAGTGTCCTTCATCTGCTGCCATGCCTCCAGCAGACACTGGCATGGCCCAGCTGGGCCCAGCTAAACAGCGCCGGCCCTCCATCTTCAGGAGGACTGTGAGGGCTCTGCGCCGGGCATTCCGTGCTTTGTCCTGCATCAAGGCACAGACTGATGACTGAGAGCGGAGCCTTTAGCCCCGGTGCTGCGCGTCCGCTGCCGCCTGCTCAGCAGGACAGGGAGCAGGGGCAGGAGGGGGAGCAGCCTGCGGTGAGGTGTTGGACTCTCCTCTCCATCCAGCCCAAGGCCAGGCCTGGGGAGGAGCCAAAAAGCAGCAGCACTGCCCGCAGCAGGCACAGACTGTCCCTGCTCAGGACAACAGTCACCCTGCAGCGGCAGCACGATGGCCTGGAGCACAGCCAGCTCCACCTGGGGCTTGCCCGGTAGCCACTGGAACAATCCTGTCTGTGAGGTATGACAGCCTGGGGCAGACAGAGGGACAGAGACATGCAAAGAGGACACCACCAGCGAGGAAGAGGTGGTGCTGGGTGGACTCGAAGGCTCCAGCAACAATCAGGCAGGAGCCACACAAGAGGACAAGAGGAGCAAGACAATGCAGACTGAAGACAAAGACAATCCTGGTCTACCAATGGATCAACTGCTTGAGGTCCAACATCTCAACCAGGACCAGGGCTTTGTCTTCCTCCTCACAGGTGTGCCAACGACAAGTGCAGACAGCACCTGTGGAAAGCTCACTGCAGGGCAGCCAAAGCCAGGGCTTGTCCAGCCATGAGGACAAGCTGCCAGTGCTGTCCTGCTTTTGGAGGTCTTGGAGCTCACTGAGGTTATGGAGTGCTCGCAGTGACACAGAAGTTCAGGTAAGACTATGGGCCCGGATAGGCAGACAGGAGATGGGGAAGGGGTATGGGGGTGGGCACAGATCTTGCAGGAGCTCTTCCAGCTGGGGCAAGTGAAGCTACAGGGCAAGGGCCACTAACCACATTCATGACACGCAGCCACTCTCCTCATCTTCTCTTGCAGAGTGACAGTGACACCCGGATGACATGGGCAATGCCATCTAGCAGCAGCTGGCACAGCAGGAGCAGTGACACAAGCTTGCTGCCTGCCATCAGCAAGAAGCCAACCCCCTGGGTGCCAGGCACAGCTCCGGCATTGCGAGGTGCTGGCTCTGCTGCTCGGCCGCCTTCGATCACTCCCTCACCTGCTCTGCCAGAAGCAGAACCAGTGTGGAAAGGACCACTGGCAGCAGAGGCACAGAGCTGGAGGAGGGGAGCAGCAGCAGGAGTGATGAGGACATTTTGCTTGAAACAGACAAATTCATTGTGAGCAGCAGCAGCATGATGAGCTTGTTGGCTGTGGACATGACATGATCATGAAAAGAAGACCTGGCCCAAAGTGAGGATGAACCTTGGGCTGCCAAAGCACTGGGAGCAGCCCTACAGGACTCTGAGCCTCAGTGTCCCTTGGCTGAGGGGACACATGCAGCTCCTCCTGCTCTTGCACCAGAAGAGCAAGACAAAGAGACTTGTAGTCACTAAGTTGTAACAGTAGGGAAACAATGAGTACTTAAGTAGTCAGGGATTATAACAAAGTATGTTAAGAAATTAGTTAATTATATTTAAGTATTTATTATTATAGTTAAGTATTATAGTGTTATAGTTAAGTATTCTAGTTAAATATTGTTGTTAAGTACAGTTAAGTATTAGTTAATTACAACAAATAGTATATATAAGTATATATATAAGTAAGATGTGTTTCTATTAATGGAGAATTCTTAAGAGTAGAAAAATATAACAGTAATATAGGATAAGCAATAGTCCATAAGGAATAGAATACTATAGATTACAATGGTCAGTACAGGATAATTGTAATGGCTAAGCAGGAGGAGCCCTGCTCTGCATCCAGCATGCCAGACCCAGAGGTGCACCTGGAGAACTGCAAGTGCAGAGCATGTCTTGTGCACCAGTGGGGCTCCCAGAGGCCCTGCCATTGACATCATTGACCATGGACAGAGCTCATGAAGAGCCTCTTGAGAGCCAGGCTCCTGCCCCTCTCAGCCCCACAGCCAGTCAGGACTTTTTACTTGAAAGAAAGAACTTCCTTGTGAGCAGCATGGTGAGCTTGGGTCATGATCATGAAAAACCAGAAAGAAGACGACATGGCCCAAAGTGAGGATGGACCTTGGGCTGCCAAAGCACTGGGAGGAGCTCTACAGGACTCTGAGCCCCAGTGTCCCTTGGCTGAGGGGACACATGCAGCTCCTCCTGCTCTTGCACCAGAAGAGCAAGACAAAGAGACTTGTAAATCACCTGTGCTTGGTGAGCAAGGAGGACTGTGAGGGGCTCTGTGCTGTGCATTCCATTCTTTGTCCTGTGTAAAGGCAATGAGAGATGACTCAGACCAGAGCCTGCAGCACCAATGCTGTGCATCTGCTGCCGTGTGGTCAGCTGGACAGAGCAGCAGGTGCAGGAGGAGGAGCATTGTGTGAGATGTTGGACTCTCCTCTCCATCCAGACCAATCCCAAGACTGTGTTGATGATGTGGAGGACACACAGCTCCAGCCCCAAGGGAAGACAGAGGGAAGACAGTTGTCAGGACCACGATGGCAGCAGGGTGCCACCCACCTGGCTGCACTCCTGAGCCTGAGTGCTGCTGTGCCAGTGCCCCCAGACAGGGATGTGGGGGAAAGAGTCACCCTGCTGCAGTGGCAGGATGAGCCAGAGCAGCAATCAGCTCCTAATATTGGGTCAGCCCAGAAGCCACTGGGACCTTTCCTAACAGTGAAGTGTCACAGCTGTGTGCAGCCAGAGGAGACATGCACAGAGGGGACAGCACCAGCAAGAAGGGAAGGAGGTACTGGGGCAGCTGCAAGTCTCCTGCAACAAGCAGGCAGGAGCAGCACTGGAGGAGGAGGAGGAGAGCAACTCTGGTTCAAGCAGGACCAGGGCCCCAACAACTTTTTAGCAGGAGGAGCCCTGCTCTGCATGCAGCCTGGCAGACCCAGAGGTGGCAGCTGGAGAACTGCAAGTGCAGAGCAGGTCTCCTGCAGCAGTGGTGCTCCCGGAGGCTCTGCCTTGAGCATCAGCCCTGGTCAGAGCTCACAAAGAGACTCTTGAGAGCCAGGGTCCTGCCCCACTCAGGCCCACAGTTGGCCAGGACTTTTTTTCTGGAAAACAGACAAATTGACTGCCAGGCCTGCAGCAGACACTGGCATGGAGATTTCTTTTTTTCAGTGTCTGTAGTCATTAAGTTGTAACAGTAGGGAAAAAATGAGTGCTTAATTAGTCAGTGATTATAACAAAGTATGTTAAGTAATTAGGAAATTATAGTGAAGTATTTATAGTTAAGTATTGTAGTGTTAAGCATTTATAGTTGTAGTTAAGTAGTATAAAGTATTTATACCTGTAGTATTAAGTATTTATAGGTATAGTATTAAGTATTTATAGTTAAGTATCATAGTGTTAAGTGTTATAATTAAGTATTACAGTATTAAGTATTCTAGCTAAAGTATTTTAGTTAAACATAGTTAAGTTTCAGTTACTTACAATATGGAGTATATGTAAATACATATTTAAGTATGATGTGTTTCTATTAGTGGAGAATTAGTAAGAGTAGAAAAATATAATGGTGTAGGATAAGCAGATAGTACATAAGGAATAGAATACTATAGATTAGAATGGTTTATATAGGATGGTTGTAATGATTAAGCATAGATAATAAGAACTGAGAATAGTGATAGTGATTGAAGTAAGGTTAATATAAGTAAGCATTATAGCAATTGATAATAATAATAAAAGAGTAGTAGTGATAAAGTGTAAAGTAGCAGAGGAAACAGAGTGCTCCCTTTCTAAGGCCAGCAGGCAACCTTCAGCAGCAGCAGGACAGCCCAGAGCAGTGCCATCTCCACTGGGGGCTCACCCAGAAGCCTCAGGAGCTGATGCTGATGGGTGCAGACAAAGCGGACATGCACAGAGGAGAGCACCAGCAAGGAAGAGGAGGTGGTGCTGGGTGCACTCGGAGGCTCCAGCAGCAGTCAGGCAGGAGCCACACAAGAAGACAAGAGCACAATGCTGACTGAAGACATCGTGGTCTACAAGGGGATCAATCCCTTGGTCCAAGAGCTCAACCAGGATCAGGGCCCTGCTACTGTTCTCCAGGAGGAGCCCTGCTCTGCATCCAGCATGCCAGAGCCAGAGGTGGCAGCTGGAGAACTGCAAGTGCACAGCAGGTCTCGTGCACCAGTGGGGCTCCCTGAGGCCCTGCCATTGACATCATTCACCATGGACAGAGCTCATGAAGAGCCTCTTGAGAGCCAGGCTCCTGCCCCACTCAGCCCCACAGCCAGTCAGGACTTTTTACTTGAAAGAAAGAACTTCCTTGTGAGCACCATGGTGAGCTTGGGTCATGACCACAGGGTCATGATCATGAAAAACCAGAAAGAAGAAGACATGGCCCAAAGTGAGGAGGAACCTTGGGGCTGCCAAAGCACTGGGAGCAGCTCTACAGGACTCTGAGCCCCAGTGTCCCTTGGCTGAGGGGACACATGCAGCTCCTCCTGCTCTTGCACCAGAAGAGCAAGACAAAGAGACTTGTAAGTCACCTGTGCTTGTTGAGCAAGGAGGACTGTGAGGGGCTCTGTGCTGTGCATTCTGTCCTGTGTCAAGGCAATGAGAGATGACTCAGACCAGAGCCTGCAGCACCAATGCTGTGCATCTGCTGCCACCTGGTCAGCAGGACAGAGCTGCAGATGCAGGAGGAGGAGCATTGTGTGAGATGTTGGACTCTCCTCTCCATCCAGACCAATCCCAAGACTGTGTTGATGATGTGGAGGACACACAGCTCCAGCCCCAAGGGAAGACAGAGGGATGACAGTGTCAGGAGTGCAATGGCAGCAGGGTGCCACCCACCTGGCTGCACTCCTGAGCCTGAGTGCTGCTGTGCCAGTGCCCCCAGAGAGGGATGTGGGGGAAAGAGTCACCCTGCTGCAGTGACAGGATGAGCCAGAGCAGCAATCAGCTCCTAATATTGGGTCTGCCCAGAAGCCACTGGGACCTTTCCTAACAGTGAAGTGTCACAGCTGTGTGCAGCCAGAGGAGACATGCACAGAGGGGACAGCACCAGCAAGAAGGGAAGGAGGTACTGGGGCAGCTGCAAGTCTCCTGCAACAAGCAGGCAGGAGCAGCACTGGAGGAGGAGGAGAGCAACTCTGGTTCAAGCAGGCCCAGGGCCCCAACAACTTTTTAGCAGGAGGAGCCCTGCTCTGCATGCAGCCTGGCAGACCCAGAGGTGGCAGCTGGAGAACTGCAAGTGCAGAGCAGGTATCCTGCACCAGTGGTGCTCCCGGAGGCTCTGCCTTGACCATCAGTCCTGGTCAGAGCTCACAAAGAGACTCTTGAGAGCCAGGGTCCTGCCCCACTCAGGCCCACAGATGGCCAGGACATTATTTCTGGAAAATGGACAAATTGACTGCCAGGCCTGCAGCAGACACTGGCATGGAGATTTCTTTTTTTCAGTGTCTGTAGTCATTAAGTTGTTACAGTAGGGAAAACAACGAGTACTTAAGTAGTCAATGATTATAACTAAGTGTGTTAAGTAAGTAGTTAATTATAGTTTAGTATTTATAGTTTAAGTATTATAGTATTAAATATTTATAGTTTTAGTTAAGTATTACAGTGTTAAGTATTTATAGTTATAGTTAAGTATTATAGTTAAGTATAATTAAGTATTAGTTACAATCAATGGTATATATAAGGATATATATAAGTAGGATATGTTTTTGTTAGTGGAGAATTAGTAAGAGTAGATAAATATAACAATAGTATAGGATAAGGAATAGTCCATAAGGAATAGAATACTATAGATTGAAATGGTTAATATAGGATGATTGTAATGACTAAGCATAGATAATAAGAATTGATAATAGTGATTGAAGTAAGATTAATATAAGTAAGGATTGTAGAAATTGATAATAATAAAAGAGTAGTAGTGATAAAGTGTAAAGTACCAGAGGACACAGAGTGCTAAGTATTTATAGTTAAGTATTTATAGTTATATTATTAAGTGTTATAGTTAAGGATTATAGTATTAAGTATTCTAGTTATAGTTAGGTATTATAGTTATTTATAGTTACGTATTAGTTAATTACAATAAATAGCATATATAAGTATATATATAAGTATGATGTGTTACTATTAGTAGAGAATAAGTAAGAGTAGATAAACACAAGAATATTATAGGATAAGCAGTAGTCCATAGGGAATACAATACTCTAGGTTAGAATGGTTCATATAGGATGATTGCAATGACTAAGCATAGATAATAAGAATAGACATCAGCAGGCAGCCAACCCCCTGGGTGCCACCCACAGCTCAGGCAGTGCAAGGTGCTGCCTCCTATCACGCCCTCACCTGCTCTGCCAGCAGCAGAGTCAGTGTGGAAATGAACACTGGCAGCAGAAGCAGTGGCACAGCGCTGGAGCAGCAGCAGGAGGCTGTAAGACCAGGAAGAATTAGGCAGGAATGGCACAGGAGGAGGACAGTATGAAAATGCAGACCATAGACTTCATGAGGTCTACAACTGGATGAACCGGTTGGTCCCAGAGGTCCACCTCCTATTCTCCCAGAGAAGCCCAGATCTCTGTCCCACATGCCACATCCTGAGGTAGAAGATGGTCAACTGCAACGGCATAGCAGGACTCCTGCACCCTAATGGGACTCACAGAGGCCCTGTAAACAGTTTTAGCCCACCTTGCACCAGACTGTGGTCATCAACCCAGCAAGACCTGGCCCAAAACATCCACAATCCATCAGCAGAAACAAGATCAGCAGCCCCTTACTGGCTGAGGTGGCTCCCTCACCTATTCCCAGGTGGCAGGCACTGCATGTCCCACCTGGTCCCAGCTAAGTGGCGATAGCCCTCCATGTTCAGGAGGACGGTGAGGGCTCTGCTCTCACCTGCATAAGGCCACAGACAGATGACAAGGACCTGCCTGCCCGCACTCAACAGGTCCCCAGAGATAGCACCACCTGGCCATGAGCCCTCAGCATCCAGAGGCTGTGTCATTGTGAGGGACACAGCAGTAAGGGAAGCTGGAGGCATGGGCAGTGCCCTGGGCATTCCACTGCTCTCAGGATATGGTACTGCCAGCACAGAAGCTACTGGGACCTATCCAGATGGTGAGATATTACAGCCTGGGGCAGATGGAGTAGACATGCAAAGAGGACACCACCAACAAGGAAGAGGAGGTGGTGCTGGAGGGACTGGAAGGCTCCAGCAGCAATCAGGCAGGAGCCACACAAGAGGTCAAGAGCAACAAAATGCAGACTGAAGACATCGTGGTCTACAAGTGGATCAACCCCTTGGTCAAAGAGCTCAACCAGGACCAGGGCCCTTCTACTGTTCTCCAGGAGGAGCCCAGTTCTGGATCCAGCATGCCAACCCAGAGTTGGCAGCTGGAGAACTGCAAGTGCAGAACAGGTCACCTGCACTGGTGAGGCACCACCTGGCCCTGAGCCCTCACCATCCAGAGGCTGTGTCATTGTGAGGGACGCAACTCTCAGGATACGGTACTGTCAGCACTGCCTGGCCCTGGACTGGACACTTTTTGATCTTAAGTTTACAAATTTTACCTAGTGCTTTTCTCTGCCTTCTCCATCCTGTGGCCCAGACACCAGTCTGTCTGTGGAAGCCCATGGGACCTCTCTGGTACCAGGTCAGGTCATAATCATCATAGAATCGTAGATTGCACTGGGTTGGAAGGTACCTCTAGAGGTCATCTTGTCCAAACCCCCTGCAGTAATCAGGGACATCTCCAACTAGATCAGGTTGATCAGAGCCCAGTCAAGCCACACCTCCAGGGATGGAGTCTACCACCTCCTGGGCAACCTGTGCCCCAGTGTTCTACCACCACCACCACCTCATGTAAAGGACTTCTTCCTAATGTCCAACCTGAAGCTACCCTTCTCTACTTTAATACCATTTCCCCTGTCCCTGTTGCTACAAGCCCTTGTAAACAGTCTCTGCTCAGCATTCCTGTAGACCCCATTCAGGTACTCGAAGGCTGTTATCAGGACTCCCTGGAACTTTCTCCAGGCTGAACAACCACAACTCTATCAGCCTGTGTTTATAGGATGGGTCCTCCAGCCCTCCGATCAACTTGGCCACCTCCTCTGCACCAACTGCAGTAGGTCCATGTCTTTCTTCTACTGAGGGCCCCAGAGCTGGACACAGTACTGCAGCTGAGGTCTCACCAGAGCAGAGCAGACCAGAGCAGAGTGGCAGAGTGTCACTTTAATCTCCTTAAGGAATCCTGACTGAAATTTGACAGCAAACGTTTAAGTCTCGTTGTTTTAACCAAGAAACTCCTCGTGATTGCCTGGCTCACTGCATGCTCAGCTAGTCACAACCACTTTCTAGAAGGTTGCCGTATATGCATAAATGGCTTCTTCCCTCCCCTCCCTATCTCATTATTTCAGTATTTTATCTGAGGAACTGTGCCAGCTCCTAAGAGAGGTGCTGTTGGTTTTGCAGAATTCCTCTGAGCATCCTCGAATGACCTTGCTGTAGTTATTCCTAGGCTCATCACACTTGCCTCAAATAGAGCTGTGCAGTCTACATCTGTATATAAATTATTCAGTGACTCTTTATTGCTTCATAAGGTTAATGTGAGAACAGCAGTTGATAATAGATTAGCTGGACACAGTTTGCTCAGAAGCTGCATTAAAAACAATACCTCAATGGTAAACCACCACATGACTTTCACAACATGGCCTTTACACTCCATTAGCAGCTAAGGCAACAAACACAAAACTTCTCAGTAATTAATGGTATGGGGAAAATTTGGATATGCAAAATATAATTGCCTCCACTGAATTTAGCCAGATAATCAGGTTAATTGTCCTATTTTAAGATACCACAGAGACTAAAAATGCAAATCGTGGCTAAAAAAAACCACAGAGTGGTAACAGGAAAAAAAAAATCTTATGAGGAGTTTGATGATACCAGCCAGGTCCTGGGTTCATGGTTTTTTTGTGCAATTCATTGCATTCCATTGTGAACTTTCACTTCCTGCTGGGGAAAGAGTTTATTAATATTTGGTATTAATATCACAGTTCTTCACCTCAGCTACTTACCACAGTTGTATTTGAAAGCCAGGCTTTAGCTGTCCAGCTCAAACCAGTACAGTGACTGGTAAGCTGTAGACCTCAGATATACGTGAAAAGACTTTTCAGCCCCACTGTCATCCCTGGGCTGACATACACCCAAAAGAAGGTTGTGGAAGAAAAATATTCAGTCTTCCTCTGTGCTTGTCCATGATGCTACCATTTGGGGAATGGTGTGCACATAATAAGGTCTAAGTGGGCCCTCCAAAGGTTAAAAATAATCATAGAATTGTTTAGGCTGGAAAAGACCTTTATGGTCATTAAGTCCAACCATTAACCAAACAGTCTTGAGAGTGAAATATTCATGTCTCTCCAGGCACCTTGAAGCCATTCTTCAGACAATAGTCTTTTAGATCAGAGAGAAATGAGATTATTTCAAATTTCAAAGCTTCAGGAAACAGTTTAGAGGCAGAAGAGCATAGATAAAAGATTATCAAAACCTACAAAAAGTGCATAAATAAAAATGCATAAGCAATGGGCTTGTTTTTATCCCAGATGATCAATCTGGTTTTAATTCCAGAGGAGAAAATGCTATCAGAAATTTTATTCAGCTCTCCTAACTGACATCCAGTCTTCAAGCAATACCCTCATCCTAGCTGCTAGCTCCAAGGAATAAATCATGATCTTAGGGCATGGCTGTCCTCATGCATCCATTTATACAAATGTCCAATATCCCCAGAATTCCTGGTTGTATTGCAAACCTCCAACAAACATTTTGCATGTATTCTGTTTATAATTCTCTCAATGTCTCTAAGAGGACTACAGACTGGTAAGCCATATCTGCAACTGTAAATCACATAGCCAGGGTTGTGACCAAGGCACTACCTTGCAATCTTAACATTAAGTGTAACTTCTTTCCCTGTCAGATCAACATATCTATTCCCAAACAATTCCCAGGCATGCTCCAGAAGTTAACATGAGCAAGAAAGCGTTCCCAGTAAGCAGTACAGGTACTTGATCCCATTTTGAAATCTGAGAGGCTTTCACAGCACAGAAAGAAGCTGTGTTGAGCCAGTTAGTGACAGAACCAGCCAAAGGTCTCTGACCTATTTCAATTATTAATATAGTTTTAGCCCTGCTGTGGAGCCTCAGGAATACTGATGTCTTCTCAATGGTCTGGTTGGAGCCATTGAATGGGGAGGCTGCAGAGGTTGCTACTGCCAAGCACAGCAGCTGGCAGAGTTGTAGCTTTAGCTGTAAAAATCACACACCCATGTAGGTTGATGTGGATCAGTTTGTGTCTGGAAAACTACATACAATAAAGGGTATACTAAAAAGTGTCCCTCATATGAGCACAGGAAGACTCATGTAAATGCCTGGTCTGATTTTGGAGGCTTATCAAGAGAAGACATGATGCCAGATAGGTAGTTTTGGGAATTACAGCAGTTTTGGGATGAATGACTTTCTCTAAGAAATCACAGGGTGATCTCATGCACTTCTGCATCAACAGAAGCATGTTCCAGGCACCACTTGTAAAACCTGCCTATTAAATTCAACTCCTAGAGACTAGCAGTCTTGGATTTAGTGAGCTGATGCATTGGGCATTGTTGTATCAATCACACACAGAAAGAAGACCTTGGATTGTTAATGAGAATAAATGCTCACAACTTGTTATGTATCACATCTAAAAATAGGAGCCTTTTCAATAGCGTGATACCTCCAGTGCAATCTGGTGATTCACTGATGCAGTCAAAATCAAGGGTTTGTTTATTCCTACGTGGTGATTTACCACAGTTCTCATTATTGTCCTAATTCTGTTACCACTGAAGTCACTGATGTCATCACTGACTTCCTGTTCACAAATCTGAAGACTAGAAGGCTTTTTAAGTCATCAGGTTTTGTTTCCTGCAGGGATTTCTCTGACTGGTTCTCCAAAACCTTATGAAGATCACTCTGCAGAAGAATCCCTCCTTTAGCTATTCCCATAGGACTATTATTTATGGTTAATGTCTCACCATTTGTTTGTAAATAGACAGTAGAAACCTTTTGGAGTTCAGATGATGATTTTTTTTTTCAGTTGTGAATCTCTGAGGATGGGATTGAAAGCTCTGTCTCAGTTAAGGTGTTAATCTGTTGTCACCTATGTGAGTAAATTCTGAGTGCAGTCAACAAAGACCAGAGGCTCAGCACAGCTGCCTGGGTAAAAAGGAGTCTGTTGTCTGATGGGGTGGATCATGCTATAAACTGTACTGACGGTGTTGGCTTAATCTCCACTGCCTACAGCAAGAGGTTAAGCACCTGGATTGTCTCTAGACACTTATACTAGACACACACATTTGGCATTTGTCATCTGGAGCTGCATATGACTCCAGGCTTGCTTCAGTGGCCTCCTGGTACACCTTGTCACAGGTGGTATCTCTGCTACTAACTGGTGGGGCAGGATCCACAGAATCTTCTGCAGCAGCTGCTGAAGACTAGGTGGGAAAGGTATACTGCCCAAAACAAAACTAAACCTCTTGTCCAAGCAGCTAAGCCTTGTGTTAAATATATGTCAGGTCCAATTTGTCTCCTGGCCAACTATTACAGATGGTGCCATTTTTGATACCATACCTTTGCAGTCAAAGAGTTGGGGAAGTGTTCTTGGTTGGTGAATATTGCTTAGAATGCTTTTTCTTTCTTCTGTAAATGGATGTCAGCAGAAAGCTGGTGATGCCCCATGCAGTAGAGGTAGTGAGGATGGAGCTGTGCCTGTTTCTGCTTATAGGTTTCGTCCAGCCAGGAGTTGTGACAGTTATTATGGTGCCCAGAAGTGCTTTTAAGCTGAAATATAGTCCTGGACCAACCTGCACTGCTGAGCTCATAGGTGTTCATGTATTTTCTTGCTATGTCATGTATGTCATGAGCACTAGAGCAATGCACTAGAGCAAATGGAGAGATCATTAAATCCAGAACTGGAAAATAGAAATGGATTTATATAACTATACTATAATATATCAAACAAAAGCTTACTGTGGACCCACGCTACTCTCTGGATGCTGTGTTGAATCCTGGGGATATGCCACTTTGTACTTTCTGCATCAGAGAGAGAAACTCTTGGTGATGGAGACATACCTGGTAGTCCAAGACACTTGCATCTTAGTAGATAGTTCCTTGTAAGTAGCCCAGTTATGGCTCCTGTGCATGCAGACAATAAAATTAGTCCTGCTTTTGAGCCTTTTTTTCATTATATTTTGAGTTCTTTCTTGCTCCTTATTTTTATATTAAACATAGAATACAAACAACTTTTCCTTTTAAATCCACAGCAAATCTAATCATTGAGATGCATGTAAGGTTATAAAATATTTTAGAAAGGTTTTGTGCTCAGTGCAAACTTGCCTTATACATCCCACCAAGGAACAGTTCAGTATTTGCCTTGCAGATGCCACTGAAGTCTACATTAAAGAATAAATAAATCCCTAAATCCTGGAAGTTTCCTCAGAGAACACACAGCATGAATTGCTGCTTGCTCTAGTGCAAGAACATTAGAGATTGCATATTTAGTCACTTCTTGGATATAAAACATCCCTCTTCATTTCCCTCCTTCTCTTTCTAATTCTCCAGGGTTTATTTTTTTAATGTCATTTGAAAAGCTTAAGGGTGTAATAAACAGTTTACAACATTATATCCTCTCTAATCCTGAGAATAGAATTCTTGACCATGCATTCAGCCTACAGATACTCCTTACACTACAGGTGTAGTGTGCAACAGATGAGTGTTACACAGGATGGAGGAAAAGAGAAAAATGATAAAAAAGAGACTCTTCCTTCATTCTGAGCTCACTGATTCTTAATATTTAATTTAGATTTGGGGTTTTTTTGTTTGTTTGTTTTGGTTGTAGTTGCGGTGGGGGGGGTGTTGTTGCTGTTTTTTTGGTTGGTTGGTTGGGTTTTTTTCCCCATAAAAGATATTTCTAGCTTGGGAGCTGTAAGAATTCAGCTACTGTATGAAACAGTAACAAGAGGTGTAATAAATATGAAAACCTCCATTTGCTGTCTTCTAAAATCTTTAAGTGAAATACTTGAGTTCATTAACCCATTTCTGGGTGGTTTTGCTCATCTTCTTAGCAATACATTCCTTTTCCCCATTTTTCAAAGATGGCAAGTGAAAAGTATCTTACAGAAAAGATCATTGGAGATCATCCAAGCCCCAGATCTGTTACTTTACCTCAGGGTTCAGCGTGGGCTCAGGTGGCCAAGAATACCAACAGCATCCTGGCTTCTGTGAGCAGTAGTGTGACCAGCAGGACTATGGAAGTGATTGTGCTGTGTTCTGTACTGGGGAGGCTGCACCTCAAATACTCAGATCAGTTTTGGGCCCCCTACTCTTTTTCCAAGTAACAAGTGATAGGTCAAGAGTAAGTGGTCTCATGTTGCATCAGGGGATATTAGGAAATCTTTATTCACCAAGCCCTGGAAGAGGCTGCCCAGGGCAGTGGTGGAGTCATTCCTGGAGGGATTCCAATCATAGAATCATAGAATCATAGAATCAGTCAGGGTTGGAAGGGACCACAAGGATCATCCAGTTCCAACCCCCCTGCCATGGGCAGGGACACCTCACACCACATCAGGCTGGCCACAGCCTCATCCAGCCTGGCTGCAAACACCTCCAGGGATGGGGCCTCAACCACCTCCCTGGACAACCCATTCCAGGCTCTCACCACTCTCATGGGGAAGAACTTCTTCCTCACGTCCAGTCTGAATCTCCCCACTTCCAGCTTTATTCCATTCCCCCTAGTCCTGTCAACTACCTGACCCCCTAAAAAGTCCCTCCCCAGCTTTCTTGTAGTCCCCTTCAGATCCTGGAAGGCCACAAGAAGGTCACCTCGGAGCCTTCTCTTCTCCAGACTGAACAGCCCCAACTCTCTCAGTCTGTCCTCATAGGAGAGGAGCTCCAGCCCTCTGATCATCCTGGTGGCCTTTCTCTGGACACCTTCCAGCATGTCCATATCCCTCTTGTAACACAGGCTCCAGAACTGGATGCAGTACTCCAGGTGGGGTCTCACCAGAGCTGAGCAGAGGGGGAGAATCACCTCCCTTGACCTGCTGGCCACACTTCTCCTGATGTAGCCCAGGCTCTGGTTGGCTTTCTGAGCTGCAAGTGTACCTTGACAGCTCAGCTTGAGCTTCTCATCCCCCAGCACCCCCAAGTCCCTCTCCTCAGGGCTGCTTTCCAGCCAGTCACTGCCCAGCCTATGTTGGTGCTTGGGGTTGCCTCGAGCCACATGTAGATGTGTGGATGTGATGCTGAAGACATGGTTTAGTGGTGAACTTGGCAGTGCTGGCTTTATAGTTGGCTTTTATGACCTTAAGGTTCTTTTCAAATCTGAATAATTCTATGGTTCTGTGACTCTATGAATTATTAAATAGAACTTCTGTGTTGCTTGCCAGAGGGAAACAGCTCTGTAGCCACAGCATGAATTATAACTCTGAAATGGTTTTGTTTTGTCTCAGCTGAATTACTCATGTCTACATGGCTGGATGTGAGTCTTGACTGAATGATAATCAGCAGTTGAAGGTACTTCACTGTTTTCTGGCAGAAGTGACTGACACAGAGCAATTAGTGCATTAGCTTTTCCACCCTGGAGATCTCTGTTTGATGTGTAGTTTAAGATTCAGACCCTCAGCAGATAGTGTAGTCCATTGATCTTGGTGGAGCCAAACTATCCTTTTGAACAGCAGGACAGTGATCCCCAGTGAAAACTCCACTTGATGGCTTCCTTCTGCCATCTCATTCATTCAGGCATGAATTCACCACTGTTCCAGTTGGAAGCATGGCATAAAGGACACATTTTAAAGACAGAGTCTTGCAAAGTCTCTGAAAACAATTTCTACCTAATTTGGGATGTGATTGACTTGCTTTGAATTTTCACCACAGTAGCATATCTTAGATATTAAAAACTTATCTCTTCTTTTGTTGATCACAGACTATGTTTAGACACAGTTTAATGTCTTGAAAATCCTGACCAGGAAGGCCAAGGAAGAATAACAATGTCAGCCTGGGACAGGCAACTGTTAGTGCTGGTAGAGCCTGCAAAACACATCCAGCCATTTTAAGAAGGAAGGGTAATTGTCATCTGAGGGTAACTAAACAAAGGAGGATAAATCAATAGATCTAAGCAATTTTCCAATAGATTGTTGAGTTTAAAAGTTGGTGAGAAATTAAGGTGTCAAAAAATCTTGCTCCTGCATGCATGCATTTCTGACAGATGAAAAACAAACCTCTTGGTAATGCAACCTCTTAGCCACCACAGCATTGTGATTTTAAACTATCCCTGCTAAGATTTAAAAACATAAATAAATACTTCCTCTAGTCTGAGCCCTATACTAATCAAATAAAGCTTTCTTCTGGGGCTGCAACTCTAAAACTAACTTGCCTGTGTCCATGGGAGGTAGATTCTCAGAGTCTGAGATTTTTTTAATTCATAAAATATGCATATTTCACCTCCTAAATTTTTCCCTCCTGTCTTAAAGTGCTATGGCAGTATTTTACTTCTTTTGTAAGGTAAGTTCAATGCAGTCAAATCATTACCCAGCTGTGGGTTGACTTTTGTGAAAGTTCCTACTGATTACATTGCATTACATTATCTTTTATTTCATAGCCTCACTGCAGGAGAGGACACAGATGTTAGCATTCCTGACACACAAACCAAAAATAAAACAAACTGAGCTTTTTACAATAACAACTCTAAAATTCTCTTCTCCTAGTGAAGTAGATGAACCTACTTCTTGGCTTCCACAGCTGCAGTCTAAGTCCATTATATTGCATAGTCTACAAGAATATTTCTTTCTAAATAGGTGCATTTGAAAAGGCATTTTTAGAAGTGGTTCTCCAGGTAAGGCTTTCTTAATTAACACAGAGATGTGTTCCATATTTATCTTGTGTGTGGTTGTCTGACTCTCCCACTTCAGATCTGTATAGAGTACCTCTGGGTGATGGCTCTGCACCTTGCCAAGTTAAGGTCAGGTGCTGTTCTGGTAACAGTGACTCTGCAGGACTGAACTTGGTCCTTAACAAGAAAATTCCATGACAAAGAGCTCTCTAAATTAGATACCTGTTCTAAGTGATGCCATCATGTATCTTCACAGGTATGATTTCCTGAGGGAAAATAAACCAGCTCGAGAGGTCTTTCCTCATCCTGGAAATGAGCCCTTCAAACAAGGAATCTCAAAAGTGGGAGAAGAATTGGGAAGTAATTTTGCACCACCAGCCTGAATAGTGAAGTCCACAATGAAAGGAAATACTTTGGATGATCTTTGCTCTTACCAAGCAGTCTACAGTCCATAGACATCCCAAAGGAAAAAAAAAAAAAAAAAAAGAGAGAGTAATTTATGTGCAGAGCTGTTAGATGTAAGTGAATATGACAGCAAAACTCATAGACTTCAAATCTTTCTACTTCAAGTCTTTCTACTTTTGCTATGAAAGAGAGAAGACATTCCTAACTTTCCACTTATGTGGGCTTATAATAGATTTATTTACTCACTGCCTTCAGGAAACTGTTTGACAGGCACAGCCAAGTGGAGAATCATGAACCTCAGTCTGCCTTTTCATTGTATTACTCCAGTGCCTGCAACATATCTTTTTAATGAGCACATTTCATCTTGAAGATAGTCCTGCAGAAGATTGCTAGAATGACAATACAAATGGCTTTGTTTTTCTCCTATGCAGTGGAGCAGGGGCACCAGTGGCAATTAGTTTTGTCACTAAGGCAACTACTAGCAGGGAGGGCGAAAGAAAGGCTTCTACAGAGCAATTCTCTTATGGCAGCCAGGCAGCAGCTCCTCACAAATCCTTCCTTTCCTCAGAGCACACAAACACCTGGTTTACTGTGTGTGAAATTATTTATCCCTGCAATATTAAGAGAGAAAACAAGGGCTGCAAGATGTCAAAGAGGTGAAGCTGCTTGCTGCAGTGTGGGCTGTGCTCTGTTCCTGAGCTTAGGCATGTGTTTCATGGTTAGATGAACCTTAATCTGTTTAAAGCAAGGCAAGATGTCTCCCTCCTACCTCCCCCACCCTGCTTCCCCAGCATAACAGAAACCAGAAGCCATACAAGCACGCCAGAATGAGAGAATCAATTACATCTCTGTCTCTTAGGAAGAAACAGAGCCTATAATGCAGATGTTTTTACAGCTGTGGAGTACTACTGATAATTTAATGGTTGGGGATAATTGATCCCTAGCATGGTTGTTTTTGCAGATGGGGGAGGGAAAGGGTTTGTGGAGAGAAAAGAGAAGAAAGTGATAAATACAAGCAAAAAAAAAAAAAGATGTGAGCTGCCATTAAATGCATTTCAATGTGACAAGGCATAGCAGTTAAAAATAATGTTTAACCTTTCAGCTGGTGGCTTCAGGATGCTGACTTCAGCTGAAGATTGTTGGAAGAACATTGGATCTCAGTCCAACTTTTGATCTTGAAGAAATACACTCCTGGCTTTTTCCTGATAAATTTTTAACCAGCTGCTCAGTGGCATGGTGAATATGTTCTTAGCAAAAGAAAATGCTCATTCTGGCAAATGCCATTTATTTGTGGATAGGATTTTTTTTCAGTCTTTTTGAGAAAGCCAACAACAGACTTCCACAGAGTCATCTTTGTTTCTCAAGGAAGGGAAAGCAAATGGTCACCAGATTATCTTAATTATAGAGTCTTTGTAGTCACTGTTAAGAGTCCAAGAGTCCTTGGATTGTCCCCTGTCTGAACCAGAGAAACATACAGCAGGGATGAGAGAGATTGCAGCTGGACCTGTTTGAATGATCATCCCCAGATATAGCACGCCAAAATGTTGCATCTGATTTCATTCCAGCAAGCTGACAAGATAATAACCTACAAATGCATCTTGGCACTTATCAGCCTTCCAGCAGGTTAAAATTCCCTGAACATGTAAATCAGCTGTTCCAGAAGGGAAGTGTTTTACATCTGCCTTGCCCTGCTCTCAGCCAGTCAAGGAAATAATATGCCAGAGAATAATTAAGTAGAAAAAAGTAGACCCAAACTTTACATATTTGTGTTCCTTTTACTCCCTTTAAGTTGAGCATAAGGCTTGCAGCTTGAGAACTGTGCACCAGCCATGCTCTTACATGAGAGGTAAGGTTCCCTCACAGCTATACATCAGTGCCCTGTTTCCAAACACCTGCTCAGAGGTTCAGTTAAGCACATAATTTTTCTGCAGCACAAAGCTATTACAACTCGTTTACTTTAGAAGGAAATGAATCATGCCCTGAATATTGACTCTGTGGACTTGATGTGCATCCATTCTAAGGAAGTGCAGGCTGACTGGGTAATGTAAATGTCTACATTGAGTCATTTCAGCTTTTGGAGAGATGACATTAACTGCTTGGCTGTACCCTGAGCTGCAAAACGGCGACAGCAACGTAAGGTTGCGGGAGGTTGAAGAGCAGACTGAGGACTCCCATGTCAGGGATGGAAGATCACAGGATGGTAGGGGTTGGAAGGGACCTCTGGAGATCATTGAATCCAACCCCCCTGCCAAAGCAGGACCACAGGATCCAGCACAGATTGCACAGGAACACATCCAGATGGATCTTGAAAGTCTCCAGAGAAGGAGACTCCACAACCTCTCTGGGCAGCCTGTTCCAGTGCTCTGTGACCCTCACAATAAAGAAGTTCCTCCTTGTGGTGAGATGGAACCTCCTGTGCTGTAGTTTATATCAATCACCCCTTGTCCTATCACAGGGTACAACTGAGCAGAGCCTGTTCCCTCCCTCTTGACCCCAGATGATGCTGTATACTGGCTTCCAGTGTTTCCCGTTGCTGCTACTTTACATGATGATCTTTGAAAGAAAGGGAGAGAGCCTTACAGATGAAAAGGAGGTGGATGTGGGCTGACTTGTTGAATGCTTTGAGAAGCCATAAAAATGGCCTCTGCAAAAACCCTACAACTACTGAGGAGCACCCTCGGGTCCTGTAATGAAGTAGGTACTATTGATGAAGAGGGTAACTCAAGATGTGCAAAACTTGGATTGTGATTACTAAATTTTACATAAAATACATGTTAAGTCAGTAATTTCCTTATGTCTCATGCAGAGATTTTGGTATCCTTTGCAAGAATTTCTGCATGCAGTTTGAGCAAGGGTTTATAAATAGCTCATGTTTATATTTGGATTTTACAACAGGGTGTGAATGTACTACAATGGTTGAAGTTAGAAAACTCTGAACCTAAAAATATTTCAATGACTTTAATAGTAGGTTAAATATAAGGGAATTGCAAGCATCTACCCACCCCTTCTCCAAGACAACATGAAAAAAAAACCAAAGGAATGGAAAAAATATTCCGTGTTTTGTTGGGAGAGGGAAGTATGCAATAGAGCTATTGGTGTGAATGCTGTACCTGAGGAAGTCAAGCAAGCACTAATTTTACCCTTTCATCTGAATTGGTTTTAAATTCCCAGGGGGAAGAAGGGCCCAAGAAGGAATCTCTCCCAGGAGGGTTAGAAAATGGGCAGCAGGAATTTAAATGTTTTTGAAAAGAAAGTGGATATATTTACTCAAAGGAGGTTTTCCATGCTCAGGTAATGCAGCAGCCTCTTGACAGTGTCTTTACCTTGGCATTTACCTCGGCATTTACCTCCTTCTTCTCTGTCATCCCCAGGATCTGTATTTCCACAAGGTCCCAACCATTTTCCTGGCCTTTTCTCACTTTGTTCTCATGCTCCAAAGTCCTTCATTTTATTTATTTTTTTTTCTTTTCTTAAACAAGTATTTCCTTTTCTTGGAAAAGTTTGGCTTTGAAAATGTGATCATTTCATCTCTTCCTGTAATAAGGCTTGGCCAGCTGGTCAACATGAGTACTTAGGGCTGTGCTTGTTGTAATCTTCCTCAGCTGGTTTTGTTTTAAAAGAAAGAACAACCACCAAAGAATAGGAAAAAGCCAGTAAAGTGTCATCTCCATGCAAACAGGGATAACATGTTACTTTACCCTCTTTTCTTTTGTTTTGTGTTTTGTTTTTTTTTTTTTCTTGGAAGTGAAGATTTCATAAGTGTGAGCAAACCTGCAGCATCAGAGACTCACTAGTGAGCACAGAGTAAATGCAGGTTTGTAAATGCAGTGTTACCCTCAGGCATGGCTGGAAAATTCTCTCTTCAAAAATGCAATGGACAACACTGGGAGGTTTCTGCAGCTGTGCCTGCAGGAAACTGTGCCCTAAGCAAGAGTCTCAAGCTAAGGCAGTAGGAGCGGAGAGGGTTGCCACTTTCAGCTCTGCATTTGGCTTAAAATGGGAAGTCTGAGGGAGCTTTAGCATTTACTAATCAAAATTAATAGTGGAACAGGTTGCCCAGGAAGATTGTGGAGTTTGCATCTTTGCTAATTTCAATATCTGAGGGGGACCTACAAGAAGACTGGGGAAAGACTCTTTCTAAGGGCTTGTAGCAATAGGATGAGGAACAATGGTTTTAAACTGGAACAGGGTAGATTTCAGTTAGATGTGAGGAGGAAGTTCTTTACAATGAGAGTGGTGAAATACTGGAACAGGTTGGCTTTGGATGTGGTTGAGCCCCATCTCTGGAGACATTCATGATCAGACTTGTTGAGTCTCCAGAAAACCTGATCTAGTTGGAGGCTCACTGCTGGGGGGCTGGACAAGATGCTCTTTGAGGGTTTCTTCCAACCCAATACAATCTGTGAAACTGTGAATGTGCTTACATCACTAAGAAGGCTTCACTACAGAAGAGGAAATAATGACAGTCAGCATTGCAGGAGACATTTCAGGATTATGACAAAATTTCCACTCTGCATCTGGGTAAAACAAAGACTTCTCAAAAAATTAGACTGGATACAAGGAAGAGTTTGGTGAAACACTGGAACTGGTTGTTCATATTGGTGGTAGATGCCCCATCCCTGGAAACATTCAAGGTCATGTGGGATGGGGATGTGAGCAACCTGATCTAGTGGAAGATGTCTATGCTTAGTGGGGGGAGGTTAGATTAGATGGACTTTAAATGTCTCTTCCAACCCAAAGAATTCTATTTTTCTATGATTATTACAGACTTTTTGAATGGCAGCTACCACATGAAATGAATGGAGAGCCCAATTAAGAGAATCCACATTCCAGCCAGCTGCTTTCCTCTCTTTTTTTTGGTTGCTTGTTCGTCTGGAGGTGATTAAGGCTGGGACTCCACTCATTAGTGAAGTGTATTAAATGATAATATCAATAACTGACAACAGCACTGCTGTAGGACTGTTCCACAGATCTATCAAAACATGCCAAACAAAGCTTTCTGAACATTGTGTCTCCAGGCATGGTGGAAGTGTTTATTCCCTGCTTCCTTGCCTGGCTCATGATCAGTATAAGGGCTGTTAAGCACTCTGCTTTTAAGCAGCATGATCTGTGCTGCCAGGTAAAACTGCCTTATACTCAGAGCTGCCAGAATAGATATATTTGGTTAGTGAAAAAAAAGAACAAACAACAAAACCTCCCCAGAAAATTTAAAAGAAAGAAAATCAGAAAGAAAATTAAAAATAATGGAATACAAAGAGAAAGACAAAGTAAACTAAAAAGAAAGAAAATTAGTAAGAATCCAAAAAGAAAGAACATTAGAAAGAAAATTAAAAATAAACTAAAAAGGAAGAAAATTAGAAAGAAAATTAGAAAGAATCTAAAAAGAAAGAAAATTAGAAAGAAAATTAAAAAGAAAAGAAACTAAAAAGAAAAGAAACTAAAAAAAATGAAAAGAGAGTTCAAAAGAAAGAAAATTAGAAAGAAAAAAAACAAAAAAACAAAAAAACCCAGAAAATTAAAAAGAAAACCAGATAGAAGAAGAATTAAAAATAAAGGAAGCCAAAGAGAAAGACAATGTAAACTAAAAAGAATGAAAATTAGAATCTAAAAAGAAAGAAAATTAGAAAGAAAATTTTAAAAAACAAACAAAACCCCCCCGAAAATTAAAAAGAAAGAAAATCAGATAGAAAGAAAATTAAAATTAGAGGAAACCAAAGAGAAAGACAATGTAAACTAGAAAGAAAGAAAATTAGAAAGAATCTAAAAAGAAATAAAATTAGAAAGAAAATTAAAAAGAAACTAAAAAGAAACTTAGAATCTAAAAAGAAAGAAAATTAAAAGGAAAGAAAGTAAAAAGAAAGAAAATTAGAAAGACTCTAAAAAGAAAGAAAATTAAAAAGAAAAGAAACTAAAAAGAAAAAAAGAAAAGGAATGAAGGAGAGTTCAATAGAAAGAAAATTAGAAAGAAAATGAAAAAAAAAAACCAAAACCAAACAACCAGAAAATTAAAAAGAAAGAAAACCAGTAAGGAAGAGAATTAAAAATAAAGGAAACCAAAGAGAAAGACAATGTAAACTAAAAAGAAAGAAAATTAGAAAGAATCTAAAAAGAAAGAAAAGTAGAAAGAAAACTAAAAAGAAAAGAAACTAAAAAGAAAAGAAACTAAAAAGAAAAAGAATTTAAAAAGAAACAAAAGAGACTTCAAAAGAAAGAAATTTAGAAAGAAAATGAAAAAGAAAAGAAACTAAAAAGAGAGAAAATTTAAAAGAGGGATAATAAAAACTGTGCCACTTCCTCTACGTGAATTCCTTCATGAAGCATCACCAACAAATTCTCAGAGGTCAGGTTCTGATGAATATTTAAAGAAACCTTGTCCTTTTAGAACTTACACTCTTGCTGTCATACTGAGGTGTCAGCCTGAGGCACCTTCCACTTGGGGGACCTGCTGTGACAGATGCTGTATGGAGATATAAAGACTAACTGGCCTTACCAGAAAAAAAAAAAACATTTTAAGCCACAACAGCTGCATGAAATAAAGGGAAGCTGGAGATGATAGTGGAAGAAATGAGTAGTAGAAAGACTACAAAATGAAAAGGCTGTTTTAGCCCAGCAAAGGAATGTTTTTAACAACAGTTTGAAAGAGTAATCACGACTTCTCATGAACCTACTTGTTACTAGACAGCTGTGTGAGGCACAAATTTTACTGAAAACAGGAATCTGTGAGTGCCTGTTTGTGTGTGGGCAGGGGATGGCTTTATTTTATGAAGAGATGAGGGCTATGCAATCATCTTCTTTGTCTGTCTATGTGTTCATCCATTTTCACTGAATAATGGCCAATTTCAGGCAAATTCACCAAGAGTATCAGAATCCCAAAGATGTTCTGGCATGCAAAAGGTGAGAGTGACATGCAGGGCAAGAATTGTAGGTAGCCCCACTACCTACATGTCAATGGTTGAGACAATCTCTCCAGGTCCCTGGCCAGCATTGTCATCTCTTTCCCTTCTGCCCAAAAATATTAGTAGGTGGTGTCATCAAGGAAGTGAGAGAGCTGGGGAAGACAGAAGGCATGGAAGGGTGTTGCTCTAAAGATGAGAGACATGAGAGAGAGGTTTTTATAGAATCACAGAATTGTCAGGGTTGGAAGGGACCTCAAGGATCATCCAGTTCCACCCCTCCTGCCATGGCCAGGGACACCTCACACTACAGCAGGTTGCTCACAGCCACATCCAGCCTGGCCTTAAAAACATCCAGGCATGAGGCTTCCACCACCTCCCTGGGCAACCTGTGCCAGTGTCTCACCACCCTCATGGTACAGAATTTCCTCCTAACAGCCAATCTGAATCTGCCCATTTCTATTTTTTTTCCATCCCCCCCAAGTCCTATGCCTACCTGACACCCTAAAAAGTCCCTCCCCACCTTTCTTGTAGGCTTCCTTAAGATACTGGAAGGCCACAAGAAGGTCTCCTCAGAGCCTTCTCTTCTCCAGACTGAAGAGCCCCAACTCTCTCAGTCTGTCCTCATAGCAGAGGTTCTCTGATCATCCTCATGGCCCTTCTCTGGACACCTTCCACCATGTCCAGATCCTTACTATAACAGGGGCTCCAGAACTGGATGCAGTACTCCAGGTGGGTCTCACCATAATGGTAGATGTGAAAAGACGGAAAGGAATCAGGAGAATTTAGTGATCAATTTGGAGCAAAATTCAGGGAATCTGAGGGTGCTACATTTCAACATGCACTGCTGTGAGTGGAGTCTCCATCCCTGCAAGTGTTCAAAAACCATGGCACTTCAGGGCATGTTTAGTGGGCATGCTGGTGTTGAGGTGATGATTGGGCATGATGACCTTAGAGGTCTTTTCCAACCTTCGTGGTTCTACGGGAGACCAAACCTCCTGTACTGCTTCTCAGTTTCAAGTGATAATTGGAAATTTTATACCTTTGTAAAAGTCCTAATAGAAAATGTATCAGCCTGTGCTTCAGGTCTGAGCTGCCTTGAAAACATCCTTCTTTTTCATGAAGAGAGGTTGGAACCAAACACATTGTGCCTGTCCTAAATTCACTTTGTTTTGAAGTCCTCTCATACCCTGGTCACTAAGGACCACTATACATCAGCATCTGATGTTCAGAAAAACCATTCCTCTTACTCTGCCACAGCATCAAGCACATATAAATACAGAAAATATTGCGAGGCTGTTGTGTCAACACTGCAAGTTCTAAGAGCAATTTCCCAAGGTTAACAGGCTGCAGCTTCTTGAATCCCTGAGACTAATATATTTCCTGCTAAAGACTGTTCAGTGGGGTAACAGCTCTCACTTTCAGGAAGCATTTCTTGACCTTGTATATGACATTTTTGTATTCATTCCAACAGCTTTTGTCCTTTTCCATGAATGAATTGTCCTAACAGCCAGGAGAGAGGGCAGCAGTCAAGCACTTGGTTGTCATTAATGTGCTTGGTTTCCTTGCTTCAGAGAATTAGGAAACTTAGGACATCACCATTGCCCACCCTCCCCATTCAAGACCATGAGACCAAAATCTGTTGTGAGAACAAGCCTGTAGGTAACTCTAGAGAGGTATGCAACACCAGCTGTAGTGTCTTTTTGGTAAATGGTGAGTTAGGTATCTCTGAACTGAGGATAGCAAAACTGGAGAACGTTTATCCCATGATTGTTTTCAGCTAACTTCCATGGATCCCAAGAGTGGTCCCTCTGAGCTATGATTTTATTCCTCAGAGCGTGCCCATGTTCTGTCCCCATCCAAACCCACAAAGAATCCATCCTCCATCAGCAATACAGAACTCTACCAGCTTCCCTTTCAGGTGCTCCTTCATGGAAACCTCCAAACTGTGACACTTAATTCCACAATAATTTCATTTATCTCTGGGCTTTGGAGGAGTAATAAAGCTAGAATAAAGGAATCATTTAGGCTGAAAGGTCTATTTGGAGGTCACCTTGTTGAGCCTCCCACTCCAGGGAAGTTGAAGCTTTGAAGTGAGAGCCAAATTTAAAATACAAAACTTAAAGTCTTCTCCCTGTTGTAGAACTGCATCCTAACTCCAAAATCTACATTCCGAAGAGAGAGCAATGTAGTTAAGCATTAGGATGGAAAATGTTGACAGAAATCCCTGAGCTGAGATCCTATGTCTGATACTTGCATGAACTATGCTGCTTCTTGTTTCTAACCCACAGATCTTCTAGTCCTCTGTGGCTTTTGTACTTTTAATCCAACTGTTCTGGTCTGCAGTACCTTCCACTGCAAAGACATGGTCTGTTTTTGCACATATTTCATGCCCCACCTCTTCTTCCCACTCCACTGGGGTTTGGATGTGGAGACCTGTCACGGACTTCCCTAGGAAGAGCATTTGTCTCTTTATTTAGATGAACTCCTCTTTGTGCTTACTTAAAGGGTCTCTCAGGTTACTAGGGGAGAAGTATTTTGCCAGATTTACATGATCAGAAAAATCACAGAATGTGAGGTGTTGGAAGGGGCCTCCAGAGATCATCAAGTCCAAGCCCCCTGGCAAAGCAGGATCACCTAGGGCAGGCCACACAGAAACGTATCCAGGCAGGCTTGGAATGACTGAGACTCCACAACCTCTCTGGTCCTTGTCCTATCCCTGGGCACCACCAAAAAGAGCCTGGCACCTTCATCTTGACACCCACCCCTCAGATATTTGTAGGCATTGATAAGATCCCCAGTGATTCTTGTCACTGCTCAAGGAGAGTTCTGTTAGTGAAACTACCTGGGAAATTACTTACATCTCTTCAAAACTTGATGCCAGCATTCCCAAAGTTTAGCTTTTAGAGCAGAGGTGATCTCACTGTTTGTCACAAAAGGAGAGCTGCATGTGTTAAGCAGCTAAAGGCCTTCCTTATTTTTAGAAATGAATAATATTTTTAGCTGTTACTATGGAAGCAGCTTTGACTGTGGCAATACAAGACTTAAAATATACTTGCAGAAAATGGTCTGCTCGCTCCCTGAACACCCCAAAGACTTCAGGAAATTAGCAAGGTTATGTAAACTTATAAATGTGAGGAGATTGGTTACATAACTCAATTTTGGAAGCAGATCCTGAGATTTGTAGGGATGAGGTCCACTGTTCAACCTGTAACATATGCTGCAAGCTGTAAGATGCAATTTCTGCAGGGAACTGAACCTTACTCAGTAAAAAAATCTTCTGGAGAAAGACATTTTCTGCAGAGCTGGAGACAAAATAATAGTCAAATTTGTAGAATTGTGGGTCTGTTTTAATCTCCTATTATTCAAGCAAACAGCTATGTGACATTATTTGTCCAGCTATACTTTCAGCAGACTCCTCCTGGTGGAATGTTCATCCCAAGGTTCAGAACTTCAGGCAAAATACAGAGTGGGTCAACAAAATTAAAAATCCACATTCTGCCAGCTTGGTGTAGCTCACAGTAGGCAGTTTAGCTTTCTGCTAAATGCCAAACCATTTCTGGATATTTCACTACAGGTACCAGTCTGACTCTATTTCACCACTACATATGTAAATATCAGTAGCATATGAAGACAAATTGTTGATTGCACTTAATACACCAAAATCACTTAAGAGTTGTCAGCTCAGGATCCATCTAGAAAAGAGAAGGGCAAGGGAATTTGTCAGTGTATTCAGGCACAGATGGGCTGCCAGTAAACAGCTGCAGTCTTTGACTTCCTAGAAACCATTATAATTGGAGTATTTCTAGTTGCTTTTTTCTGCTTCCTCAAGGTTGGGTGCAATTTTTGAATAGAAGAGGGCACCTCTTCTGTTTATGGCTGGGAACTTAATAGGAATCAAACAGCCAGCACAGTAAATCCATAAAAAGTACCACAGAAGCTCTTCAGGACATAAACTGACTCCTATTTACATGTGGTATCCAGTGTTCTGAGATCTTCCCAGCAAATTTTTAGATCTGATTAGGAAGAGCCCAAAGATAATAACTCTAATCATTCCTACCCTTGTCAACAAGATCCTTAAAACACTCCTGGCAGGGGGGTTGGAACTAGATGATCCTTGTGGTCCCTTCCAACCCTGACTGATTCTATGATTCTATGATTCTGTGATTCTGTTCCTGTGGCTATACCTCTATCTAAATGCTCTCCAAGCCTGACAGCATGAATGAAACTTTCAAGTATAAAAATGGAAATGACAAAATGATCTCCTCTGGAAGAGGCAACATGAATTATAGGTATTTTTGGTCCTACTGTGTTGCCAAGATTATAACTAGATAACTATATTTATCTTTACCCATGAAGCTTCTGAAGTGCTTAACTGACTGATATTGACAATATATAGGAAATTTTGGAAGGGAAAGAGTAGATGAAAGGGAAAAGCAAATGAGGTATGAGAAGGAGTGGCTGACAAAGTAAAAGATCCTGGTTATCTAGCAACAGACGCAAGGGAATGTGAGGAAATAGTCAATTATGTGAAGAGTTTAGAATGATACAGCAAACTGTGGCTAAGTAAGAAAAAATACTGTGTTGTCAGGGATGTGGATACCTATATCCTAACAGAACATCACAGTCTCACAGTATATCAGAGGTTGGAAGGGACCTCAAGAGATCATCAGGTCCAACCCCCCTGCCAGAGCAGGAGCACCTAGCATAGTCTGCACAGGAATGCATCCAGGTGGGTTTGGAAAGTCTCTAGAGGAGACTCCACAACACCCCTGGGCAGCCTGTATGAATGCTGTGTTTAGCTGTTGGCCTTCTCTGAACTCTTTCCAGCTTGTCAGCATTTAATGTCTTTTGCTCTACAAGCTTTTAGCAGCAGAATCATGCAGATATCTGTTTAAGCTTTTGTCAGTAGTGCTGCAGCAGTTTATTGACAAAGCATGATTTGGGATTCAAAGCCTGGGTCATCCAGCAGTTTGCAGCACTGCAGTGAGCCAGGTAGGGATTTTTTAGGATTTGAAGGGCAGGTTGTGCAGCTTTGCAAGGAATGGCTTCAGTAGCTGTTCCTGCCTGATGAGAAGCAGTAACAAAGGCAACCTCTTGTGGTTCTCTAGCCTTACTGCTGTGTGAAAGGGCAAAATAAGGTAACAGTTTGGGCTTGCTGCAGGCAGAGGATTTTCTCTTTCCCATTTCAAAACAGTTTTATGTCCATTGAGGGTGGTTGGGGATTTTTGGTGGGTTGGTTGGTTTGCTTTGGTTTGGTTTGTTCGTTTGGGGTTTTTTTTTTTTTGTTTTTGTTTGTTTTTTTTTTTTTGCATTTGAATGCACTAAAAAGGAACAGGAAATCTACACAAAATACTCTCCATACATCTCTTCCACTTGAAAGCACTACAAGTAACAAATCCCTGCTGTTAAGTTACTCAAAAGTGATTTTGAAACACAGCACTGTCACTCCCCACCACCACACCCCCCCTTCACCTACAGAGCAGTTATTATGTGCTTCTTGTTGGAGAAATTTGACAGAAAACAAAACAAAACCAAAACAAACCAACCCAAAACTTAAACAGTTAAGTATTATTCAGAAAATGAAAAAATAAATCCAATTTCCAGAATTAGTCTTTGTACCAGTTTTGGACCCTACTTGTGTAAATTCGGTGAAGATTGTTTTCAGCCTTGACATACTGATTGCTTCATTCTTCATTACAATATCACTTTATTCAAGGATGGAAAAGAAGGCAAAGAGATCTCTCTGTTCTGACTTTATACCTTTTGTTAATTAGGTCTTTTTTTTTTTTTTTACCACATTTGTGCTTTAAAAGAGAATAGAGGAGCAGCAATCCAAAGAGAAAACCAAACATAGGGGGGTAGTAAAATAAAACTGAACAATAAAACTGAACCAAATGTGTTTGAATAAAAACCTGATGCAAAATAAGTATAAAGTGAAGATTTTCTCAGCAACCAAGGAAAAAGCAGGTGGGCTCTTAGGGGCTCTTGTAGCACTCAAAACTGACTCCCAAACCTTCCTCTGTCTTCCATCTTCACACATTTCACAGCCTCTTTGCATCTAGATCAATTCAAGAATAATAAACTGAAGTCTCATGCTTGCCTCAAATTTGGACAAAATTTTTGGCACATGTTAGTGGCCTGATAGGAGAAAGCTATCCACAAACACTTCCTCACATCCCCTTCCCTACAACTTGTGTTTCTCCAACCAGACAGAACTGGTTCAGCTGAAGGAAGCTCACAGACTTAATCAGTTTCCAGCTGATAAACCCTCTAATCCGTGTCTTTGTGCAGCCACCTGGATGCTAGTACAGCACAAAAGCCCCATGCAGAGCACCAGCTTGTGCCGGGTTTAAGTGGCTGTAGAATGGATCCAGCTTGTGCTGGATTGAAGTGGCCTGAGAGTTGAATTTGTTTGTTTTGGAGAAATACTCTTGCATCTCATGGTTTCATGTCTGCAAAGGGTATCGAGTAGCAAGGGTTGCAGATGAACAAATAATTTTTAAAATTATTTATAATTTTGGGGTATTTTTTTATGCTCTGTTTTTATATCACCTGATGCTTCAAACTCAAAAGGGATATAGGAGAGTTTTTAGCCTTCACATTAATTCATCTCACTGTTTTCTTTGTCAACCACTAAATAAATGTAACTATCACACTGATCCATTGGTCCACTGAACTCCATCAATGTGAGGATACTTCATATCTAAGTGTTTCTCACCATCTTTGAAGGTGCTATCTTCTGTGTGTACAAGAAATTCTTACTCTGCTTCTTGGCCTCTCACAGCCTGATTCCAAGTGGATCTTTTTCTTTGCTGATACTGCTTTAAACTCCAGCAGAAGCTGCTTTCTATCTCACTCTACTACATCATCTCACTGCTTCCCCTCACTTGAGGTTTATTTCTAATGCTTTATATCAAGCTCACCCCTTTCCTCCACTTCCATCAAGAGAAGTGTGGCCAGCAGGTCAAGGGAGGTGATTCTCCCCCTCTGCTCAGCTCTGCTGAGACCACACCTGGAGTACTGCATCCAGTTCTGGAGCCTCTGTTACAAGAGGGATATGGACATGCTGGAAGGTGTCCAGAGAAAGGCCACCAGGATGATCAGAGGGCTGGAGCTCCTCTCCTACGAGCACAGACTGAAAGAGTTGGGGCTGTTCAGTCTGGAGAAAAGAAAGCTCTGAGGTGACCTTCTTGTGGCCTTCCAGGATCTGAAGGGGGCTCCAACAAAGCTGGGGAGGGACTTTTTAGGGGGTCAGGTAGTGATAGGACTGGGAGGAATGGAATAAAGCTGGAAGTGGGGAGATTCAGACTGGAAGTGAGGAAGAAGTTCTTCCCCATGAGAGTGGTGAGAGCCTGGAATGGGTTGTGCAGGGAGGTGGTTGAGGCCCCATCCCTGGAGGTGTTTGCAGCCAGGCTGGATGAGGCTCTGGCCAGCCTGATGTAGTGTGAGGTGTCCCTGCCCATGGCAGGGGGGTTGGAACTGGATGATCCTTGTGGTCCCTTCCAACCCTGACTGATTCTATGATTCTAATCTATGATTTAATAACAAGCTGTTAACTCTTACCTAAATTAGCTAGGTCACCTTCAATGACTCTAACATTTAATTGCCAAAGGCTTATTTATTTTGCCTGTTCTGTCTGTCTCAGCTGAGATGGGCTTCTCATTAATCATAATAAAGCTATCTTGTGGGTCAGCTTTCCATTTCTCCTTATGCTTTTTTTCTTTACCACATACCTCAAACAGTCAATGGTTTCAGTGCTCAGAACATTGCTATTTGTGGTGACCAATATCACATCACTGATTCCTTCTACTCTCCATTTATCCATCTTCATCCAGTTCTATTTTCATGTCTTACACTTTGTTGGAGGTTCCTTCAGCAAGATATAGCTTCTGTAATTTCCAATTTAGAGTTCCCTGCATTTCTCCTGAAATTCAGCAAAATCAGAGAGTCAGATGAATAACTGAGGTTTTGCTTCTTGTCTAGTAACACAGAATCAAACGCAAGATAGTACAAATTTTGCCTTTCTTTTTTTCACTAGTAAAAAAAATAGGAAAAAAAGAAGTTGTTACTTTTGTGCTGATTTTAAGGGGAAAAATAATTGATGCTTCATTGTACTTTCAATGGACTTTAGAAATTAAGCTTTACCTCTTTCCCTTCGTTTAATGTCATCATTTCATTTCATGTCATCATTTCATGTCATCATTTCATTTCATCATTTCATTTCATTTCATTTCATTTCATTTCATTTCATTTCATTTCATTATTTTATTTCATTTCTTTCACTTCTCAGTCTTTCAGCTGGTCACACTGCTGGTGAATAATGGCATGCCCAGAGTCAGGAACTGATGAGGCCACGTCGATCCATTTATCGTTTCACTATCAAGTTCTGTCTTACAGAGGAAAATCTATTACTTAATCTTTAACTAGGTTGCCAAAGAAGAAGGAAGAAATAACCCTACCTTTGGAGCTATTCAGTGATTCTGGAGCTTCCAGAGCAAAATTAGATGATGTCAGATCCATGAGGTTCTCCTAAAATTACTGTGGAACTCTAAACTTTGCCATTTGGCCCATTAGAAATGTGACTTCTTTGCAGCCACAACGTTGTTAATGAAGCTCCTTAGCTACTAAATGGCTGCTCATCCTGTAGTAACAGGTGAGTAATTCTTCCTAGATACTTCCTGATTGCTGAAATGCTCATAGATACTGAATACCCCCAACTAGCTTAATTATACACTAAACATCTCCTTTATCTTCAGATTTGTTTTCTTGCCTCTCAGTCCAAGAACTGATATTGCAGATATCTTTTTCCTTCCCTCATCCACTTCCAAGGGGTGTATTTACTTAATTATAACTACTGAAGATGTTATAGTCTGACTCCTTTTTTGGGTTAGAAAATCCTAGATTGCAGAGACCCCAAATTTCAGGGGCTCATCAAAGCCACTAACAGTTGTGACCCTTTAACGCAATTACACAAAGCTTTCTTTCAACACAAAGCTGTCAGACATTTCAAAGCCATCGTGTTCAAGTGCAATTTTGTGACATCAGTACATCAGTAGACCAGAATTTGATGCTTGCAAATCTGGCTGGATCAGTTTGCAAATCTAAAAGACCACTTAGAGAATCATAGAATTGTTTTGGTTGGGAAAAAATCTCCAAGATGATCAAGTCCAACCATTAACCCAACACCACCATGCCCATATTTGTAGCAGCCTATATTTGTAACAGCATGACAAAGATAATACGAACACTCCATGAAAACATGTTTTGTTTTGTTTTCCCCTTTTATTATTATTTTTAGGAATACTTTAATAAAAAATGTGTTTACCTCCACCCACAAACACTTCCTCAGTCAGCACTACTGAAGTAATTTAGTGCACTTGTGAAAATAATGACCCAAAGCTGACAGAAAGCAACATAAATAGTACAGTGAGGTTTGGGTCAAGTCCTTCTTTCGGTATTGGTTAATTTATTCCATAATCAGTTTGCTAAAATCATGAAGGCAAACAGTGTATAGCTGCTGAGTAAAACTGGTTGTGATCCTGTGAGTCAGATAATTCAAGGACAGAAGCTAATCTTTTCACTCATTTAGTTACAAGCATCTGTGTTGCATGAGAAAACCCTCCAGGTTGTCGTGTCTAATGCAGCTGTTGGTGGGGAGTCATGCTGCACTGCCACTGCCTATTGCTCCCTGGTGGCACAGAATGTGTTTTGACACGAGTCTCTTGGCTGTGCAAAGCTGACTGGTTTATTATTCAATGCAAGTTCATGATAGACAAGTAATGCACACACCCTGCGAGCACAGCAAGGGGCCAGAGGAAGCTGTGTGTCACTGTATTGCAAACATTAGTTCTGGAACACACTGGTTTCATTTCCCATCAATTTGTGGTCACCAGATGGCAAAGCATTGCTTCTGTCAACCTGCACAAGGCTGTTGACTGCCTCTCCAGGTATTTCAGAGAGGCAGCTATTCATTCTAGCTTTTGTCATATTGGAGTTTTCAGCAGTGTGGTTTTACTCTCTAAATTTCTTTTGGTTTTTACTCCCTAAATTCCTCTTCCTTTTTTTTTTATACTCCCTAAATTCCTTTTCCTTTTTTATACTCTCTAAATTCCTTTTGATTTTTTTACTCTCTAAATTCCTTTTGCTTTTTACTCTCTAAATCCCTTTTGCTTTTTACTCTCTAAATTCCTTTTGCTTTTTTATACTCTCTAAATTCCTTTTGCTTTATTTTACTCTCTAAATTCCTTTTGCTTTTTACTCTCTAAATTCCTTTTGCTTTTTTTTACTCTCTAAATTCCTTTTGCTTTTTTTTACTCTCTAAATTCCTTTTGCTTTTTACTCTCTAAATTCCTTTTACTTTTTTTTACTCTCTAAATCCCTTTTGCTTTTTACTCTCTAAATCCCTCTTGCTTTTTTTTACTCTCTAAATCCCTCTTGCATTTTACTCTCTAAATGCCTTTTGCTTTTGACTCTCTAAATTCCTTTTGCTTTCTACAAATTCCTCTTTGCTGCTGTCTATTTTAATCTTTGCTTTTATGAGGTGCTCATCCTGAATATCATTTTCTATGGATGAGTTTAAAACCAGACTCCAAAAAAAAGCAGGTTTATTGGAACTGTTCACAGCTACAAAGCAGGAAAACTTTTCATTTTGTTTCCAGGGGTAATATAAGCTTTCAGAGAAGATAACAATAACAGGAGAAATGATACAAATTACTGTGTCCTTCTAAACACCTGGAAAATAACAAGTGTAAAGGATCTGACTATAACAGGAGAAGGGGACACAGGTCAGACATACTATGGGGTGGAGGGAATTATTCTTTCAGCCTGTCTGATCTATCATGTGCTTCTGAATCTCCAGGAGGAGTCCTGATGAGCAGAGAGGAAGCCAAAGGCAACAAAAACAAAAACAGAAAAAAAAAAAAAAAAAAAAAAAAAACACAAACCAAACCAACAAAAAACCCCAGAAGAATTGAAATAACAAAAGTTCAGTGTACCTAGAGAATTGGAATGGAAGACATCTGACAGGCTGAGACGTGCCAGGAAAGCAGAGCACTGCCAGAGATTTCATCCAGCTACAGTCCTGGGTAATTATTTGTCCTATTTTCAGAAGCAACAAACTCACTCATGGTTAAAATTTATATCTCAAATTCTGGAGTGCTGGCCAAACTTTTTTTTCTTATCACCGTTTGCAGGGGCAAATGGGAAGGACATTGTAGCATCTAGGAGAAATGAAACAAATTGGTTTTCATGCATCAGAAAAAGTGTGAAAAGGGACAAGGACAGCTGGAAAATAAATATATAAACATAGAGGGGTAATGGATATAAGCTTTGGGGTATAAGTGGACTTGAAGGAAAGAGAGAATTAGGCAGACAAAGTTGATAGTTATGTGAAATAATTTTTACTTTTAAATATAAAAGACAGTGGGCTATTAAAACCTGGATTCATAACCAGAAAAGCACTGCCCCTTCTCCTGCTTCCTATCTATCCATGGGGCAAATTACACAGAGGAAACCAAACCCACAAGCTCACTGTCTTAAACATGCATTTCCTTAGAACAGAACTAATATTAGGATGGTGCAAACTGAAGAATGCAAAAGCTCAGACTCAGGCAGTTCCATCATATATTTGAGCAGGGTTTGTTCTGTTTGAGAGGCAGTGAAAGTGGTGCTGTCAGTTTTATTTATCAAAATCTGTGACTTTATAAAAGCAATCAAAAAGAGAATTCATTGTGAAAAACAACACCAAAAAAACCCAGAGATGAAGGTGGAGGAGAGGGGAAAATAAAGGAATCTCCAAACTGTACTAAGAGAGCTGCTGAGAACACAGCCACTCTTTGATCAAGGTGCCTGCTGTTGCCCAGTTTCCAGGAGCTGCACCATACCCTGACAATTTCTTCATGCCTAAGCCCCCTGGAATTTCTTCATGTTTAACTTCACAAGCAAATGTCATCAAATTACAGAGCCATCAGAGAATAGCAGGTAGGAGGGGACCTCGAGAATCATCTGGTCCAAACTTTCTTGGGAAAAGTCTGGTCCATCTAAATCTTAAAAGTCTCCAATATTGGGGATTCTTCTACTTCCCTAGGGAGATTATTCTAGTGGCTTCTGTCAATTGTTTCTCATCAGAACCTCCCTAGCAATAAGAGATGTGAGATGTCACTGCTGTCAAAGTCACTACTGATTAAAAGTTAAGAATTAAGAATTTTTTTTTTTCCCCCCAGGAAACAGTTGTCCCAGGGCAGCAAGATGTCATTAAAATACATATAAATAAATTTGATATTTGTTTGCTTTTGTTTTGTTCTAAAATTCTGTGTACTCTCTTCTCTTACTGCAAATAGATGTCTCTGACCATTTCTCACCACTTGTTCTTTTTTTTTTTTTCCAAAAGTCAAAAAGAAAGAAAATGTCAGCCTAGATAATTCTGTATTTTTTAAAGGTAACCTACATTTCCAGCTCTTGACCATAAACTGTGCACCACCAGCTTTGTAAAGACAAATACCCTCAAATAAAGGCTAAAGCACTGTTTGCAAGACTTATTCATGTAGATAGCAGCAAAGCAAAGCTTGATTTACCTTCAGTTTGTTGGTGTGCCAATTTAAATGCATGGCAAGTGAGTTACTGGAAGTATACAATATCACAGCCTGTTAAATGGAAATATATCCATTGTTTAGGGGCTTTTATGCTGGTCTGAAGCCTAGTGAAATAAATCAAAGGGTTTCAAGCTATGTATTAGTCTTGCTTCAAGAAAAAGCTATAAAAAGCCCTTATAAATAGGCTATTGGTTTTTCCTTCCTAAGCTAGCCTAGCATACATAAAAGGCTGAATTTGTTGTCATCTAATTACAGCACATCAGGGATAATGTAGCATTTTTGAGGACTGTTCCATAATTCTCATCAGGTCTCATAAAACTTTCTCATAAAAGCCAGAAATAATCCTTCAAATAAATAAAAGAGAAATGACAAGGTCTGAGGGTCATTAAATGGAAAGAAGAAAAGAAAAGAAAAGAAAAGAAAAGAAAAGAAAAGAAAAGAAAAGAAAAGAAAAGAAAAGAAAAGAAAAGAAAAGAAAAGAAAAGAAAAGAAAAGAAAAGAAAAGAAAAGAAAAGAAAAGAAAAGAAAAGAAAAGAAAAGAAAAGAAAAGAAAAGAAAAGAAAAGAAAAGAAAAGAAAAGAAGAGAGACTAGATGTAAGGCAGACTTTGTTACAAAGCATTGGCTCAGGTTTCCCAGGTGTGTGGTCTCTGAATTCTATGATTCTGTGAAGAACCTCTTCTGCATCCTTTCTGTTCATATGAACTCAGGCAGTAGTTACCAGCTACACCTGCACTAACATATGAGGTGGTGCCATTAACAGTTACCTAAGCTCAAGAGGAATGACAGGCTGGAGAGGGGGGCACAGGCCAACCTCATGAGGTTCAACAAGACAAAGTGCAAGGTCCTGCAGCTGGGTCGAGGCAATCCCAAGCACAAATCCAGGCTGGGCAGTGACTGGCTGGAAAGCAGCCCTGAGGAGAGGGACTTGGGGGTGCTGGTGGAGGAGAAGCTCACCAGGAGCAGTCAATGTGCACTTGCAGCCCAGAAAGCCAACCAGAGCCTGGGCTGCATCAGAAGTGTGGCCAGCAGGTCAAGGGAGGTGATTCTCCCCCTCTGCTCAGCTCTGCTGAGACCCCACCTGGAGTACTGCATCCAGTTCTGGAGCCCCTATTACATGAGGGATATGGACATGCTGGAAGGTGTCCAGAGAAGGGCCACCAGGATGAGCAGAGGGCTGGAGCTCCTCTGCTATGAGAACAGACTGAAAGAGTTGGGGCTGTTCAGTCTGGAGAAGAGAAGGCTCTGAGGTGACCTTCTTGTGGCCTTCCAGGATCTGAAGGGGACTACAAGAAAGCTGGGGAGGGACTTTTTAGGGTGTCAGGTAGTGATAGGACTGGGAGGGAATGGAATAAAGCTGGAAGTGGGGAGATTCAGACTGGATGTGAGGAAGAAGTTCTTCCCCATGAGAGTGGTGAGAGCCTGGAATGGGTTGTCCAGGGAGGTGGTTGAGGCCCCATCCCTGGAGGTGTTTGCAGCCAGGCTGGATGAGGGTCTGCCCAGCCTGCTGTAGTGTGAGGTGTCCCTGCCCATGGCAGGGGGGTTGGAACTGGATGATCCTTGTGGTCCCTTCCAACCCTGACTGATTCTATGAATCTATGATTTAAAAGCTGTGTAGATGTGGTGCTGAGGGACATGGTTTAGTGGTGACCTAGCAGTGCTGGGTTAATGGTTGAACTTGATGAGCTCAAAGGTCTTTTCCAACCAAAATGATTCTATGATCCTAATATTATTTTCCCTGCTGTAAAGATGGAAAGCTAGAAGGCAAAAAAGAATAAGTCATGCCATGAGCAAAGTAATAGAAGTCTGTGGCAGATCAGACAATTAATCAAGGTTCCTTGACTTCTAGGCTAACATCATTTATCAAAATAGCCACCAACTTCCATCAGAGAAATAAAATAAAATACAAAACACAAACCCAATACTGTTTTATATACATATATATATATATTTATATATATATTTGAGAACCTGAGTTATGAAGACCATTTTTCACCACTAGCTAAAGAAAAACCACCAAAGCCGCATTTCACACAGCTCCAGAGCTGAGTTGTGTGGGTATCTGGAACTGAACAGTCATTTCAGAGTGTCACAAGCAAAGCAATCTCTCCTAAGCTGTCTGCCATGTTTTCTCTGGCTTTGTACGCAGGCAGGCACAGATCTGTGTCGACAGCTGTGTGTCACTGACACCTTCTCTGTCAGCAATATGCTGCTTTGTGCCTGCCTCTTGGCAAACTGATAGCCCTCCTGTATCCAAACCAGAGTGTGAGATGATGTCACAGGCTCACAGGATGTTAGGGGTTGGAAGGGACCTCTGGAGATCATTGAGCCCAATCCCCCTGCCAGAGCAGGACCAGAGAATCCAGCACAAGGCACACAGGAACACATCCAGATGGGTCTTGAAAGTCTCCAGAGAAGGAGACTCCACAACCTCTCTGGGCAGCCTGCTCCAGGGCTCTGTGACCCTCACAGTGAAGAAATCCCTCCTCATGTTGTGGTGGAACCTCCTGTGCTGTAGTTTATATCCATTGCACAGGGTGCGAGTGAGCAGAGGCTGCCCTCTCCCTCTTGACCCCCAGCCCTCACATATTGATAAACATTTATTAAATCCCCTAGCCCCTGGATCACCTAGTCCATCTCCAAATGCCAAATGGGATCAAACACCCTGGTGTTATTCCTGACAGCTGCATTCCTGACACCTTCTTCCAAGTCCCAATTAATAGGCATTCCTCCATCATGGTTGGCAGCCGTCCTGAGTGTGAAGCATCAGACTCATCTCATAGAACTTTAAACATAGGCACTGACAGCTCAGCCAGGCCTTCTCTGTTCCTTTTATAGTCCATGAGAGGAACAGACACGTGGAGGGCATGATTCATCTAACTTGCTCTGTCATTAAACTGATCATCTTCTTTCTGCACCTCCCTGTTGAGCAGAAGATGTTCCTGGATAATGAGCTAAAAAGGTGACAAGTTGACTGCCACCTTCACCATCCACATGGCTAAACATCTTTCTCAGTACCTATTCTACATCTCTCCAAGCTAGACATTAATCTAGAGAAGTTCCTGGTATTGGTGAGTTAATGTTTGCTTAAAATATAGCCCCAAGTGGGTTGTATTTTCTTTTTTGTTAACACTAAAAGCTCCCTGTTTCAAATTTAGATGTCACCTCCATGTTCTCTTGTGTTGTACTTGTCCTTAATCAGTTACTTGCCGTTTGAATTGTGCATTGCATTTTATTTTTACCTTATTTATTCTTTTTTTTTTTTTTTTTTTTGGAACAAGGATTGCTGCTTTATGTTGGAATTCCATTTGACATGGTAGCAATTTTTTGAAATTAATTAGATTCAGACTAATTTATTCTTATAGTCCAACTGCCATGCCTGTGTACACACTGTCTAAATACCTACAAACCCATGCAGGAAGATCCAGACAGGCAGATTTATGTATAAATGTACATAAAACCTAATTATGTATATGTAGATTTACTACTAAACTGAAAATTTCTTTCTATTTATTCCTGAATTTCTTCAACTCAAAGCTTGCAAATGAGTCTGGAGAGGAGAAGACAGAGAGGGGATTTAATCAATATTTATCTGAGGACTGGGGGTCAAGAGGGAGGGGACAGCCTCTGCTCACTTGCAGCCTGTGACAGGACAAGGGGCAATGGATATAAGATACAGCACAGGAGGTTCCACCTCAACATGAGGAGGAACTTCTTCAGTGTGAGGGTCAACAGAGCACTGGAACAGGCTGCCCAGAGAGGTTGTGGAGTCTGCTTCTTGGCAAACTTTCAGAACCCATCTGGATGTGTTCCTGTGTGACCTGTGTTGGATTCTCTGGTCCTGCTCTGGCAGGGGGCTTGGACTGGATGATCTCCACAGGTCCCTTCCAACCCCTAACATCCTGTGAGCCTGTGACATCAGATATAATGAGCTATGCCCAGCTGCATGTCACTGTGTGTTGTACTCCAAGCCTTGTCTCCTAGCTTGCACCATCAGCCTGGAATATACTTTCAGCTTCAAATCAAATGTCTGCTCAGTTTGAAAATGACAAATGAGTGGGGAAGCATTTGCACTGACATGGGGACATTCATTTCTCAGAACCCACAGCAGCACTGAGTGGTCAAAATTATGACAAATTGTATTCCATTTTCCCTGGGAGATTTGTATCTTAGCCTGCCCAATTTCTTTTTATGCACTGCAACATTTATTACTATAGTAACAACATACAGCTCTCTAATTTGCTTGTTTGAAGTCTGAGAATCAGAAGAAAAAAGCATATTGGTGAGGTTTTCAGTAAGATATGAATCTTTCTACTTAAAATAAAAAATGTCCAAGAAGGAACATTCAGTTCTCTGTTGATGCTATACAAAAATAAAGCCATTTTATTTTTCATCCTCAGCAAGACTTGATGGAGGAAAAAACCTCCTCTGCTTTACACTATTATCTTATTCTCTAAGTTGCCACAAGGTAATTACTACACACAACCCACCCAACCACAGAACTTCAGAATAAATAACTCTACATGATATTATTAGCTGCCTCACACAAAACTTCACCCTACCATTTCATACTGTTTATTCATGTAAATGCTAACCCTATACCCCCCATCTCTATTTCCCACTCAACCTATTACCATTTCCCCACTCATTTTAAATCCCTAAACTCTCTTCTCACCCCCAACATTTACTATAACTATAATAATACCACCCTACCTCCTAAAAACTTAATCTTGATTCCATAATTTATGTGTGTGTGTAGCAATCCCCCACTCTGCCCCCAATATATCTATCCCAGCCCGCCAGAGACTCAATATATATATCTCACATTATTCGCTCACACTCGCTCACCCTCCTCCCCAATTGTCTATGACCGACACACACACTCGAGCTCTCTCTAACACACTCTCTCCTCTCACTCTCTCCAACACTATTTTAAAGATTACAACTCCATAATTTCTACTCTGCGATAGATCTCTCTGTGTTTGTGTGTCTCTCTCCCCACCCCTCCCCTCTCGCTTATGTTCGCATGTCATCTCCACATAGCGACCATCCAATATATATAGAGATATATATCTCTCGCTTCGCTCACTACACTCGGCGAGTCCCCTATCTGTATATCGCGCTCTCGCTTCGCTCTCGCTCTCAGCCTCGACTCTCGCTCTCATCTCCTCTGCCCATCCCCCATCCTCAAAATCCACAACGCAACACTTCGCAAACTCCAATTCAAATTAAAAAATAAAAATCCAATATTGTCTATTTTTTAAGAACACGTCTTTTACAAGCAGTATGTTAATATATAAAATTCAAATCTTCATTGAGAGTTACTAGCGCTGCTCGACTATATTTCACATCGCACGCATTGTTATTACTTAATTTGATTCTACTCGCGCATCTGACTTTTTATTTCTACACACCATAATAAAAAACACAAACCCTCTTCTCCACCACCCACCCACCAAAACCCCATTCTTCACTCGCGCACACTCGCTCTCTACCCCCATAATTACCCAAATAACCCACCTAAATCCCATATCAGTGCATTTTTGAGCTATTTTGTCGCAATCAGATGGCACTTCGACATATTATTTTGGTGTAGTGGTTTGTTGTTATAGTGTGGTGTGTGTTCACTATGATGTTCTTTTTAATCCCCTGGTCTTTCGGAGAGAGAGAGAGAGATCGGAAGAGAGATTTGCACACCCCTCTCCGCCATGAGCGAGTGGCTAAGGGCACGTCGGAGGATCTGGGGCTGAGGGATCCTCCTCTCATCACTGGTGAGTGCCCATGGTGCCCACTGGGTGATTGGTGATGGGGATCCCAAAAGGCCCCCCGGTTAGCTAGGAAGAATTGACAACTGCTCCAATAACATCCACAGGTGCTGGCTGGGCTTCCTTACTGGGGCTGAGCTCCTCTGTGTTTGTGCTGCATCCTTAGCTGTACTTTAAACCTTATGTGCAACAAATGCCATTTGGATATTCCTTCCCCTATGCTTTTAAAAGGGTTGGGAGAAATTGTCCTGCAGTGATTAATTTGAACATCCTGAATGCCTGGCACTTCATCTTTATTTACCAAGGAGGGCAGCATTAGTCAATCTTTTTTCAGTTCTGATTTCATTGCTGCCTGACTTGATGCTAATTTATCCCAGATTCCTAGAATCATAGAATTCTTTGAGTTGAAAGCAATCCTTAAAGGTCATTTAGTGCAACCTCATTGCAGTCAGCAGGGACATCTTCAACTGGATCAGCTGGCTCAGAGCCCCATCCAACTCCAGCCTGGAGTGTTTCCATCTTTCTGGGCAGTGCCATTGAGAAAAAAAAAGTCTTCCTTCTCTCTGGTCTAAATCTCCTTCTTTTAGTTTAAAACCAACACCCCTTGTCCTGTCATAACAGACCCAGCTGAAAAAAGTAAAAGTCTCTCTAAAGCTTCCAAGTCTCTCTAGATCTTTCTTGTGGCTCTTTCAATTTCTGAGTCTACAACAAGGTGTCCCCATAGCCTTTTCTTCTCCAGGCTGAACAACCCCTGCTCTCAGCCTTTCTTCACAGAAGAGCTGTTCCAGACATCTGGTCCTTTTTGAGGCCCTTCTCTGGACCCTCTCCAACATTCTTTTTTTTCAGGAGTCTTTCTGGGACCAGTGGTCTTACTTCCAGGTCAGCACCTGGAGTCTCAACTTCTCCTGTTGTTACAGACACACAAAGAAATCTCCAGAGATTAATTCCTCCCTCCTTTTTTCCTTGTTTATATTCTTTTTGAGAGCCTGTAAAGAACATCAGAAGAATCACAGAGAGGTTTTTAACTTAGGTGCTCCAAGGGACTGGGAGGACAGCACAGAGAGTTTTGGCATTCCAGTGAAAGCCACAGAGAAAGCAGTGAGAGCAAGGCAAGGTAAGTCTTCCTGCTAGTTCCTTTGTCCACTGGAGTGCAGATGCTGCATGTTCCAACTGTGAAGTGCACACATCTTTTGTTTCCTGTTTACTCTCATTCTCAGGCAAAATTCACTCTTCTGTGTATCTACAAAGATACAACTACTTCCACCCTCATTTTGAAGCACAGAGACCATTTTTGCCCTACTAAAGCTCCAATCTCTTGGTGAATCTGTGCTACTTCTTGAATCAGAAAGCCATTTTCTGCATTATTTTTCACCTTAACATAATATGAGATACTGTTCTGGGAATTCAAAGCAGGAAATAAATTGTATTTTACTTGAGAAGAAAGTGTTTTTGTTAGGAAAAAACGAGCTGACTTGGCTAGAGGTGTTATTATTTCTGCTGAAACCACAGGGCCAATTCAGTTACCCTTAAAGCAGCATAATATGCACAAAGCAAAAAAAAATATAAAGCAGAAATTCTGTCACTTACTCTCCAGTGTAATTCATTTGCAGTATCCACCTCCTCCAAAGTAATTTTATACTTGACAACAGAATGCTCAGAAGCCAACACATGGTATTTCCCACCCCCACCCCCCCACCCCCACCCCCCAATAGCCTATTATGGCTGACATCAAAAGAGTCAGGAAAGCAGGAATCACATACAACTTGAGGAAACTAATTTAAATGCACTGCATCTGTTCCATGATCAAAACAATGTGTGGAATTGATGAGGCTTTCTTCTTTTCTTTCTTTTTTCTTCATTTTTCATTTTTCTTTTCACACTTCCAAGGGTTATTTCTGTTATGGTTTCCATACTGATGACCACAGTTTGTGCTTTTGGTTTTTTTTCCCTCTTTTGAAGGGACTCACAAGAGAGAAGTGAAAGCCAAGGAGGGAAACAACAATGTCTACGTGCAAGTGCAGTGATCATGTAATTTCATACTGAACAACATAGAAACTGATGTTCCACCAAACAAAATGCTAACACCCTCTGGCAAACTCCTCTAGATGTGAAGGCATCATGCCATAAGGAAGATCAGAGCTGCAAACACATTGAATCCAGAAAATAGACCTCCCAGCCCATTTTCTCCAGTTTTCCAGTTGCTCAGTGCCAATGGAATAAGGAGGTTACTCAAAAGTGGAGTTTTAATGCCCTCCTGCTGTATCTGGATGCTTAAATAAAATGAGGTGCATGCCTATAGACATCATTTTGACTCTCTCAAGACAGTTGTGATGAACTAGATGCCACCCTGTGCTACACCGTAAGATTAGAGTGTGCTGTTCACTGTGCTATAGGACTACAGGGGTCTACCATTGCCAAATACTTAAGGAGGTGAGGGGAATCTCTGTTTAGCAAGTGGGGAAAATGAGATCTCAATCTTTAGCCAAGTCTTGGGGTTACGTTTCTGGTTTTTTGGTTTTTTGATTTTTTTTTTTTTTGAGGTATTTGTCTCTTTTTAGCACCATGCATACCACTAAGAAAAGCTAGGGGAGCACTAGTCTGCATGTGCAAAGGCACAATGGAAACATAGAGCTTAATGGGTGTTCTGGGAAGGGTTAAGCTCCCCTTAACTCACAGCACAAGAGAGAAGATTAGTTCAGGGCATGATGCATGTGTCCTAATGTAATCCTCTAAAAGGTAGGTGTCTGATTTTGAGACACCTGCTGGCTTTGACATGCATGGAAAGAAATAAACACTTCCAGGGTGCCATACAGAAATTCTTCAGATGAGCAAGCTCTGGAGGAAACTGCTTCCAGTGATGGAGGAGAGCAGAGGGTGGCCAGCTATCTTAGCAGCAGCCACCTAGGCTTTTGGACTCTGTCTTTGATGGAGAAAACATGAAGGAAGGAGTTTAATGTCTGTTCCATATCTCTTCCAAATGAGTTACTTTCACCAGGATTTTATATGCACTCTTAAATTAATAGTGAAATGTCAGGCAGCTTTACACATAGAGGCATAACTCAAAGCTAAATAAAGCTGATGAAAAATGTTCTTTCAGAGGAATTTTGGAAGTTGTTCTTGCAAAAAAAAAAACAAACATGGACATACATTTTTCTGCATAATTACATTAAATATGAGCTCATTAGGTACAGAAACAAATTCAGAAGTGTGAACTACTCAGAAGAGATGCTCCTTTGATTTTAATTAATTTTAGATGGGTAACTGTAAATTCCTTAGTAAACTGAGCAGTCTTGTTGGAGAAACAAAAGTAGGGAGAGAATAAGCATCCACACTAAATCCTTCACCTGAGAGGAAAGGAAAAGGACTTTTTAGAGCATGCAGTACAGTGGGTTAAAAATAAGCTGTATGCTTGCTCTTACCCCTTGATAGTTGCTTTAGATACTGAGGATCATTCCTCTGTGTAATGTAAGAAATGGAATTAAGATTTCATTAACATAGTTTAATACTCAAGGAAGGCTAATAAATATGCATAAGTCAGGAGCAGTGATTTTTAATAAGGAAATTAATTAGATTACCTAGAAACATTTTATCCTGGTTTTCTTTTTTTTTTCCAAACCCGAGTGGTGTTCAGTTACCCATAAAGCAGTGCTGACTGATAAAAACAAATTTTTTTTTAAACTATATACCACTTTCCTGTTTAAAGCAAACAGAGCTCCTTCAGCCTGGTACTGAAATAATGGCTATTAATAAACCTGGTTTTGTCTGGCCTTATTCCAAGAAGATCTTGAAAATATTTCTATATCTGTAGTGAATTAATTTTATGGGAGGGGGACAGACTCTTAGCTGGACCTCATTACCTTTTACCTAACAAGGGCACTGGCTCTGCTAGTTTACCTCAGGTGGAAATGCTGAATGTTTTAAACCAGCTAAGCCTGAAGGGAAAAGTGTCACCTAAAAAAGGGCAGCATTGCAGGCTTCCTTTAGAGACTCTAAAACTCCATGCTCAAGGAATTATCTATGGATACAGCCTCTTCATTGCTCTTTTCTGGACCTGCTCTAGCACCTCAGTGTCCTTCTTGTAGTGAGAAGCCCAAAACCAAACACAGTGTTTGAGATGTCTTTGATTTGGTGATGAGTCTTGTTCAACATCATGTCAGTGCCATGGACAGTGGCATTGAGGCACCCTCAGCAAGTTTGCTGATGGCAGCAAGCTGTGTGGTGCAGCAGACAGGCTGGAGGCAAGGGATGCCATCCAGAGGGACCTGGACAGGCTGGAGAGGGGGGCACAAGACAACCTCATGAAGTTCAACAAGACAAAGTGCAAGGTCCTGCAGCTGGGTCGAGGCAATCCCAAGCACAAATCCAGGCTGGGCAGTGACTGGCTGGAAAGCAGCCCTGAGGAGAGGGACTTGGGGGTGCTGGTGGATGAGAAGCTCAACAGGAGCTGTCAAGGTGCACTTGCAGCCCAGAAAGCCAACCAGAGCCTGGGCTTCATCAGGAGAAGTGTGGCCAGCAGGGCAAGGGAGGTGATTCTCCCCCTCTGCTCAGCTCTGGTGAGACCCCACCTGGAGTACTGCATCCAGTTCTGGAGCCTCTGTTACAAGAGGGATATGGACATGCTGGAAGGTGTCCAGAGAAAGGCCACCAGGATGATCAGAGGGCTGGAGCACCTCTGCTGTGAGCACAGACTGAAAGAGTTGGGGCTGTTCAGTCTGGAGAAGAGAAGGCTCTGAGGTGACCTTCTTGTGGCCTTCCAGGATCTGAAGGGGGCTCCAAGAAAGCTGGGGAGGGAGTTTTTAGGATCTCAGGTAGTGATAGGACTGGGAGGGAATGGAGCAAAGCTGGAAGTGGGGAGGTTCAGACTGGAAGTGAGGAAGAAGTTCTTCACCATGAGAGTGGTGAGAGCCTGGAATGGGTTGTCCAGGGAGGTGGTTTGAGGCTCCATCCCTGGAGGTGTTTGCAGCCAGGCTGGATGAGGCTCTGGCCAGCCTGATGTAGTGTGAGGTGTCCCTGCCCATGGCAGGGGGGTTGGAACTGGATGATCCTTGTGGTCTCTTCCAACCCTGACTGATTCTGTGAATCTATTCTGTGTGCCCTCATCAGTCTCAAGTAGAGGGGGATGAGCACTTCTCTACATGTCTCAGTTGCTCACTGGTGAGTACACTGAAGGGTTTTACCTGACCTCCCAGAAGACAACAGGTTCTGTACTACATCTGCCACCTCTCTCTATGTTTTGGACACACTGTGACAATTTACATTGCAATAGGCACCTAACTTATGTGTGGAAGTGTGGACTGCAACACTCCACCTGCCTGAGTCTGGAGCCTTAAGTCAGAGAACATGAAATGCACACCTGAAAATACACACCACCCTCCTTTTCCAGGAAGGAATTACCTTTCAGTCTCAGTTAAAGCTTTTAAAAATTTCAGTCTGGACAATTCAATCATTTTTAGCTTTTAAAGGCTAAAAGAAAACAGATAAAATTATGGATTGGAGGATTTCCTCTAAAACTTTATTACGTTTGATAATATCTGAAGGGCAGTAATTGAAGTGAACAGTAATTGAAGTGAACAGATGCTGCAAAGAGAAGGTCAAACCTGTGGTGCATATTGTGTTCATTTAATGAAATACCGTGGCTTTCAGCCACACAGCATCTTCTGCTGCATTTTTTTGTCTGTAAAGATTTCTTGAAACCAGACAGCAGAGCATTTTAATATTCACTCAGAATCAGAAGGGTAACATCACTCTTCTCACTAAAAAATTAGGCAGTTGAATGTGGAAGAACATGCTGGTGACAGACTGTGTGAAAAGGAGCGGGAGTATATCAAGGTCTTTAATTGAGCTCCATCACTCTTCAAATGAACAACATGTAGTAGCTCCTTGGCAGGAATAGCTGGGCTGTTTTCAAGAGCTGTCTGACAGTAACTACAAGGCCATGTTATTTTTCCTGACAACTGAAAGCGTTGGACTATCACATGATGACTTAAGACTCATTAGACTCTCTTCTAAGCCACCTTTGATATGCCACTAGTCTGAAGACACAGAAGAGATAGACATAGCTAAATTAATATGCCTAATTTCTAGAAGTCTAAATTCTGTTCCACTCATCCTTTTTTGAAGTGTTTTTTTTTTTTTTTCCCCTGACTGAGAGATGAAGATGAGTGAGTGTGTGATAGTGCCCTTTAGCCAAGAAGTGCTGGCTGACCATGCATAAGCTGCTTACTAGATGTGGTGTGAACTGAAACAAAGGAGTTCATAAAATCTCAGAGTCCCTTGCAGCTTTCCACCAAGAAGCAGCAGACCCTGCCAACTGATGGTGACTCTTCTTAATATCCTGACTTGTTAGTGACAACCACCTGCTGACTATAATATAGTGACAAGTTCAAACCACAAGGCTGTGCAGCCTCTGTGCTGAGATCTGAAGGGCAGAACCAAATGCCAAACAAAAGAAGGAGCAGGACTTGCTGCAAACCGGTGGCCAGAACTCATGTGAAAATTGTGGGGCTTCTTTTTAAAGACCTACTTGGCTTCCTTAACAGAGTGATAGTTATTTTAGGACATGTTTTGTTTAATCTATTTTTGATGCTTATTTGATAAGAAATGAATCCATCATTCCATCTGATTATATTGACATACTGATTATGTTGGCTAAATCTCCACTGCCCATGGAAGGACTCCAAGATCCTGGTCATGTATAGATGTCTACACTCTAAACACCTACACTTTGCCATATAAACCCCTCACCTCACACTCAAAATCAGTCCTCTGGTTCCCAACCAGTCAGGCTTTACAGCAGGAAAACAACCCCATCAGGCAGTGGTCAACATCAGCCTTCCCATTAACAGAAACAGTTCCTTAAATGATTGCACTTCCACCAGTCAACCTCAATGAGCAGAACAATGTTTCCTTTGGAGCATGCCCAGAACCATACTGCATTTTGATGGCACTGAGCAGCTAAGCATGTAATACATATTTCTGTGCTGGCAGGGTGTAAAAAGCAATCCCTTCCCCAAATCCACTTAAGAGATAAACAGAAAGCTTTTGCTCCAGCTGCAGGCTCACTAACTTGAAGCATTTTGGCTTTTCCTTTTTATCCAGTAACTGACAGTCAGAAATTTTGTCTGTCAGCCAAGGAGAGCTGAACTCACATAAACCTATCCTAACCATTAGGCTGCAGTCTAGTGGGCTTCTATAATCCTCCTACCATTTTATTTTTCTGATTTGTATGCTAGTTATCTGTTACCTGAGCTCAAGAAAGGAAGAGGATTTGTGGTTAGCTAGCTGATGCACCCAGGAGACAGGCAGCTGTATTTACACCATGCTCTGATGAATGCATACATTGCTTGCATTAATTGGAAGGGGAACTGAAGCCCAGCTCCCTTCCCTCCAGTAAGTGTCTACCCTCTGGGGTTCAAAATTACATTTACTAATCTCTCTTTCTCTCAGTGGTCCAATTCATGCTGAATTATTTCATGCAAAGTGGTGCAACTTAAGGAGAGAGTGAGAACATCTGCTTCATCTACACTAGACAAGTCCCACAGCAGCTGATAACCTTCTGGCTGGAGTACCCTCTGCACACACACAGGTTTGATGCCTGGAAGTACATCACTGTTTCTCATAATCAAGGGAGGATGTTCTGTTGATCATCCTCCCAGTAAAAAAGGTGTAGAGCTTCCTCCATGAAATAAAAAATTCCTGTCTATTTTGGGGGAATTTTTTGTTTGCCTTTTTTTGTTTGTTTGTTTCCTTTTGGTTTGGTTTGGGTTTGTTTGTTTGTTTGTTTTAATGTACAGAGGACTAAGTTATTTAATTCCAGCAAAATCATGAAGCTGTGATTTCCCTGTGAAGAAAAGACAGCTCCCTGCAGTTCAGAATCAAGTACTGCAATCCTCCAGAGCTGCAGAATTTAGGGCACAACACCTTCTTCTGTGTGGCTTATTGCCCAGCCTGAGCAGTTTCCAAGGACAGAACTGACTGTTCCAGCTCTCCACCTTGGCATCCCAAGGCACTGTAAGAAGTAGCACTGTGACACATTGCTCCCCTTCACAGATCTAACCCAAAGTGATTTATGGAGTCTCACACAAGAAGTGTGCAGCAGACAGCAAGGTTGAACCTGTCCCCTGAATCACATGGTAATATCTTAGCTCCTGGGTTATTCTTTCTCTGAGGGTTTCACTTCTCAAAATCCTGACAACCAGATGCTCTTCAGTTACATGTTAATGTCTCAGGATTCAGCCATGCACATATTGCCCAGGTCAAATTCTGATCTGGGGGATCAAAGGCAACTGTTTCCCAGTTTATGCTTCATGGATAGGCATTTTGTAATATGAAATGTAACTTGATTCTCCTCTTTGGTGTAGTGATAGTTTATTCCCTGTTTCCATTGGAAAAGATTATTGTTTTCCTAAAACATTCCTCATATGAAATAAGATGGAATTATTTCTTGGTTTTTGTTTTTAGGGTTGTTTGGTTTTGTTTGTTTGGGGGGTTTTGTGGGTTTGTTTGTTTGGTTGGTTGTTTATTTGCTTCTTGGTTTTCTCTTTCTTTTTCATAAGCATAACATGCAAGGGAACTGTTGTTCTGGTTACTGAAGCTTGAAAAACAGCAGAGTCTCACCATGAGGGTGGTGAGAGACTGGAAGAGGTTGCCCAGGGAGGTGGTGGAAGCTTCATCCCTGGAGATTTTTAAGGCCAGGCTGATGAGCAACCTGATCTAGTGTGAGGTGTCCCTGCCCGTGACAGGGGGGTTGGAACTGGATGATCCTTGAAGTCCCTTCCAGCCCTACAAATTCTGTGATTCCATGAGCACCTCCCACAAGGTTCATGAGAAATTAATTTTGAATAGCAGCAGTGCTTGCTGGCCCTCAGTAGTAATAAAGGTAACTGAGCAGGATTGTTTGGGATGCCTAAAAAAAAAATAGAATCATAGAATGATTTAGATTGGAAGGGACTTTTAAAGGTCACCTAGTCCAACCCTCACCTTGTAGTAAGCAGGGAGATCATCAACTAGATGAGGTTGCTCAGAGCCCCATCCAGCCTGGCCTTGAATGTTTACAGGGATGGGTATCTACCCCCATCTCCCAAAACAGTTCATGTGTATTTAATATTTTGCTCTATGTTGGGGAGCTTACTCCTCAAACTCAGGGGTACTCTACACTAGAGAATATAATACTATTACACTTTTAAGTCTGAACAAACCAATCAGCCTTGTGTGGATCTAGTGAAACTAACTGGATTACATAGCTTGTAACCTTAAGGTACCAAAACCCTAATTCAGAAGAATAAACATTTATTTTAGGATACCAAACAGCCTCAGGATGAACTTGAAGGACTTGTTTAGTTTAGCTGACCTCTCTCTCTTATTCAATATGCAAAAAGCAGCAGCTGAATCCCTAAAGTGCCCTAATTCTTCAGAAAAGGAAATCAGACTTTGCTGTTCTTAGAGCAACCTATATTTTTTTTTTGCTATCAGATTGTCAGCAGATGTTTATGGCTGTGTGAGATGGGATCTCACTCTCTGATGTGCTGCTCAAGAACTGCCAACACAAAGAGAACATCACAGCCCTGTAGCTTCTGCACAAAAGAGATGCCAATGACAGTGATTTGATACCTAGTTTAAAAAGAGCAGTAGGCTGGCTCTCACTTTCCTTTATGCAATTCTCACATTGATAATAATTATAGCCAATAAAATTCATAGAAAGGCAGAAAGAGATTTGTCAGTATGAATATACATGTGGAGAACAAAAGAAGAGTCAACTTTTTAGGGTCCATGAGGCAGAAATACATGCCACAGTGACACCAGTGGGTACAGTGCCCATCCCAAGGACTCACCCTATATATTTGAGTTATTTTCACTCTTCCAGGACAGTCATAAATTTCAAATTCTTGCTGAAGTTTAAATTTTACACATCTGGACACCATTCATCAACATGTCTATTAAATGATACAGTGACTGATGTCATAATGGAATCATCTTAAGTAACTTCCTGATCATGTTTCTCTGATTTTGGTGTGCATGCAGAAATTAAAAAATGTTCATTGAGATTGGGGTGAGCCTTGACTTACTTTAAAGCAAAAGCTGCCTGTGATGGAAGTCTGAGTTACTTAGAATTGCATGTATTTATATTAAGAACTCTATCTCTCAAATAATCATTAATTAATGGAAGGAAACTCAACAGAATTCTCTCTACCCATAGAATTAAATCCCCAAGTAATTGTTCTTTTGCAGATTAGATCCTGGCACACTCACTTGGAGACAAGCAGAAAGCAATGGATCCATTGCCAGAAGGAGTAGGAAAGAAATCTTAAGAATGAAAATTGATGTGTGCCTTACCTTTTATCCCTTTTCCTACCAAAGTGAGGTGGGTTACCTCATCAATCTCTTATCTCTGATGAACTGATTCACAGAGGAATGACCTGGGTCTGGGTAGCAGTTAAATGATCTGGTGACTGCAGTCCAGCTGCCAAGGGATTGTCTGAATTATCTTCACAGTGAGCCTTGTTTTACAAAGCTCTTCTTGGGCAAGTACAAATCTCTCTCTTTTTTTCCAGCATTTGGGAACATTCTTGTTCCAAACTTGTATGCTCATTCCTCTTCCCCATGCTGGGCATCCTAGCCACTTTCTGTATACTTCTGAGGGGAGTCTCCTTAGAGATGGATGTCTCTTTAGTTTTCTAAAAACAGATATCTGTGTGTGAAAAGTATCTAAGTGTTCATCATGGTCAATGAAGATCTGACCAATACTCTGGAGCCTAAAGAGCTGTTCCACTCACCAGAAGGAAGATGGTAAATTAATGTCTACCTTCCAGTACCTACCACAGCAGGTTGGGTTTGGTTTTCTCTTGGTCTCTTGGGGCTGCTAGTAAGTTGAGGTATTAGAATGTGTCCAGAGAAGGGCAACGAAGCTGGGGAGGGGCCTAGAACACAGCACTATGAGGAGAGGCTGAGGGAGCTGGGACTGTTTAGCCTGGAGAAGAGGAGGCTCAGGGGAGACCTCATTGCTCTCTACCACTACCTGAAGGGAGGTTGTAGCCAGGTGGGGGTTGGTCTCTTCTCCCAGGCAACCAGCACCAGAACAAGAGGACACAGTCTCAAGCTGTGCCAGGGGAGGTCTAGGCTGGATGTTAGGAGGAAGTTCTTGACAGAGAGAGAGATTTGCCATTGGGATGTACTGCCCAGGGAGGTGGTGGAGTCACCATGCCTGGAGATGTTCAAGAGAAGCCTGAATGAGGCTCTTAGTGCCATGGTCTGGTTGATTGGATAGGGCTGGGTGATAGCTTGGACTGGGTGATCTTGGAGGTCTCTTCCAACCTGGTTGATTCTATGTTTCCATGATTCTAAGTCACAGTGTGGTTGGCTCAGACATTCTAGGGCATCTCCAGCATCATTTGAGTGCACTAACAGCAGTGGGGGCCTGCAGAGTGTAGACAAGATGCTGTTCATAGAGACTGAGCCCAGAAATACAGACACTGCTTTCAGCAGGGGAAATATTTGCAGACATTAGGCTCTTTAAAGCAGAAATGAACAATTTCCTTCTCCAAGAGAATGCAAAGAAAAGGTCATCCTGATTTTGAGGTAATGGTTGCTGCTTTTTTTTTTCTTTTTTCCCCTTTCTTTTATGTTTTTCTTTTTCTACAAGAGGGCTAGGATGTGAGCATTGCAGGTCTTGCTTTGTGCATTCCAGACCATAACCTTCAGATGATACATCACCCTGAGAATCTGTTACAGTGAGGGCTACAAGATTTCTCTTCTCTAATGAGTACTGAAGGAAGACAGGCAGTGTCATAGATGAAATTTGAGACAAATAAGCTGCTTAGAGAACATGTGCTGCTCTCCCAGTCACTTCTTGGTTTTCCCTTTCTGGTTGTTTTGGTTTTCTTCTCAGCAAGTGCTCCTGCCTTAGCACTGGCATTTACTTCTTATCTCACTTCATCCTGCCTCACTTTTTTTTACTCTAGAGAAATAACTAATCATACTGCCAGAGATTTACAATTCATTATGGCTCTGTATTAGTACAGGATGACTCTGGAGACCTGGATTTGATTCCTGCCTCTGACACTGAGCTGTAGCATATCTCTGGGTAAATCCCCTTTTGATTCCACCTTCATTGGTTGAAAAGTTTCACTAAATTAAATCTACTTTGTGTCCACATGTTGTTTTTTCCCTGTTCTTATTTGAGATTTATGCAGGTTACCTGTCAAAGCTTGAATTAGTCATCCTTATACTCACTGGAGAGAAATAAAAACTGCTATAGAATGTATGTTTAATTAGAAGATTGAAAATTACCTCCTTAGGTGTCTGTTTCTCTCCAGTGACTCCAAAAACTGTGAGACTTGGATAAACTGAGAGATGTGATTGTAAATATTTATAATTAGGAGAGGTGAAGTGCATGCAATATAAGTAGGACCTCAGGCACAAATGTTTCAAGTATGTTGTTCAATTAAGTGGCCTGAATGGAGACCTCTCATGATGAAATTACTTCTGATCAATTAACAAATTAACCAGAACCAAAGCTTGAGGAGGAACAATAAATTGTGGTTTGTAATTAGCAGCAAAACTGAGAAGAAACAGGAAAAAAGAATTACAAATGTAAACCTGTTTGTTTTCCTTAACTTTATTTCTCCATCATTTATGTGGTCAATTAAAAGGAACAGCAGAACACAAAAGGATTTTTAGTTCATTTATGAGTTGGTTGGTTGGGGTTTTTTGATTGTTTGGAGTTTTTTGTTATATTTCAACTGTGTTTCTCTTTCTGGCAGTTAGTACCTTAATCCCTGGGATTTTCCAAATCTTTCTGGTACATTCTGAGCAGGAAACCTCTAGAAAATGAAGGAAAGAATATTTCATTGCAATTACAATCCCTACACAACAGTTTTTTAAAGATATCTGTCAAAAGGAAAGTTGTGCATTCAGGTTTGCATCTACTTAAATCTCAGCCAGAGGTGTTTCAAGCAATTATAAAGGCATCAGTTATAAAGCTTTCTAGGAAGAAGTATCTCCAGCCAGACTGCAAGATATCCACTTCTGGATTTCATTAGGAGCTGGCTGTATAAACATCTCACAGTATCACATTAGAGGTTGGAAGGGACCTCAAGAGATACATTGTGTCACAGAATCAATAAGGTTGGAAAAGACCTCAGGGATCATCAAAGTCCAACCTGCCACCCAAGACCTCATGACTACTAAACCATGGCACCAAGTGCCACATCCAATCCCTGCTTGAACACCTCCAGGGATGGTGACTCCACCACCTCCCTGGGCAGCACATTCCAATGGCCAACCACTCTCTCTGTGAAGAACTTTCTCCTCACCTCCAGCCTAAACCTCCCCTGGCGCAGCTTGAGACTGTGTCCTCTTGTTCTGGTGCTGGTTGCCTGGGAGAAGAGACCAACCCCCTCCTGGCTACAACCTCCCTTCAGGTAGGATCACTTAGGGTACTCTACACAGGAATGCATCCAGGTGGGGTTGGAAAGTCTCCAGAGAAGGAGACTCCACAACTCCCCTGGGCAGCCTGTTCCAGTGCTCTGTCACCCTCACTGTAAGGAACTTTCTCCTCATGTTGAGGTGAAATCTTCTATGTTCAAACTTGTGCCTGTTGTTTATTTTATTAATGAGCACTACCAGACAGAGCCTGGCCCCCTCCACTTGACACCCACTCCTCAGATATTTGTAGACATTGATCAGATCCCCTCTCAGTCTTCTCTTCTCAAGACTAAACAGCTCCAGGGATTTCAGTCTTTCTCTCTTAGAAAAAAAACAAAACACTACAGGCTAGGCAACCTCCTGAGGCCTCCCCAGCTGTGCTTTCAGGATGGCTTGGTTTTGTGCTGAGCTGCAATGAAAACCTAAAGATCGTGGCTGACAGGACATGGATTTCATTGAGGGAAAATTGCAGAAAATCAGGACACAGGCTGCACAGGGAGCTTCAGAACAGAGCCAGCTGAAGTACTTCTTACTGATACATGACTCAAAATGCATAATAATAATAATTTTGGAGGATCGTTCCAGCCTGCAATGTCATGTTTACATCAGCTACCAAGCTCCTTTTATTATGCTTCCGTTAGCCTCTTCAATTACTTAACAGCACTGAATAAATAAATTGGCTCTTTTTAGGCTACTTGGAAGATGTTTCACAGAGAAATGCTTGATTTACATCAGGAGCAGTAAGAGCTATAGATAGAGATGCATATAAATGGCTCCTTTCTTCCATGAATTGATAGCACAGGGAAAAGCTTTGCTGGCATTCCAGAATGTGAACAAGCACTGAATTTTTCTTTCTACTACTCTGACACCAAGGACCATCTTACTCCACAAAAGGCATTCTTGAAGACAGTAAGTCTAACCAGAGTGGCAGAAGAAACAGATGATAGGAAGGATCCTCTCTGAGCAGAACTCCATCCACTTGATTAATGGCTGGAGAGGTGATTGATGCAGTATTTAACAGAAACAGCTGTTGGCAATGATATTTATTAGTGGCTGCATCTGTAATTAAGTCCTGCTTCAATGGGAACTAAAGTGCTTGTCTTTAATGTGCAAAATCTTCTGGAGATGGAAAGAATGAGAACACCTCTCCAATGCTGGAGGTTTTGTGTGCTTGATTCAACTGCCCCTGATTCAGTTCATCTGAAGGCTAATTGCTTTCAGTTTTATTCAGCTTCCACTCTAAGTAGACAAGATAATGGCTGAGCCAAAAGGCAAAGGAAACTGCTGATGCTCGAATGGTTTGAGCAGTTCCACAGTGCTACCAGCTGAGAATGTGTCCTACAAAGTAGTGGCTATTAGGTGATAGATAGATATTGCTGTCAAGGAGATATGAATAGGTAGAAAAATAGACAGACAGGCAGGGAGATGAATTGATCTGCTGCTCCTTGATTACTTCAGATGCCAAGACTGCAAGTCTAACAGACTGACTGATTGATTGTCTTCCTCTTAGACACTTAATGGTTATAATAATAGATGGGGTCAATCTGTCAGCAGCTGCTCATGAAAAGTAATTAATCTGGTTCATCCCCTTACCCAGGGGAAAATAAATTATGTATATCTCTTCCTTTGGTTGTCCTTGCAGGCAGAATTTCCCACCTTCTAAAGCACTCCCAATCTAGACACAGAGTAAGGGGGGGTTTATTAAGAAAAAGAGACATTTCAGGGCTGTGAAAGCTCAGAAGCAAAATGTCAATCAACTGAATGTGAAAGCAATTTGTAAACTTGGACTCTTCTGTTCATCTTTGAGTTCATGCTCTCTGGTACCTAGAAGTAATCAGATTCTCTGTGTGTGCCCCTCTCATGCACCACAAACTGCACCTTCTTGATTTTGGCAGATGGATGAAGTGGGTTTTGTCCTGTAGTGGTCAGGCAGCTGGATTAGATGATCATTGTAGTTCCCTGCCGTGCCCTAAATGTGTAGGCAGTCATTGGAGACAGACACTCAAATGTAATTCAATCCCCTTAAGGTGTGACTGTCAGAAATTAGATAATGTAGAGGTGGGAAATTCTGCATTTGATTTCACTTTATTTATTTTAGAGGTGGTCCACACAATAAGCTTAGATTTGATTTCCAACCTCTAAGAGAAGGTAAAAACCCTTCACCTACTTACTTGTTTTGTTTGGCATAACCTATTTTCATCATTCACTAATACTTCTTTTATTTCCATGAAGGCTTCCTGCACATATTCCTTCTGGCTCCATATCCTCCCCTGAGGCAATGTCTAGAATTCACAATGCACTAGAAAGTGAGGATTTTAAGCCTGCCCACGACAATTAGCCATGGAGGTTTAATCTGCCATGTAGTCAGATATCTGCATCAAAATCCCTTATGCAGCTTTGAGAAATCTCCCCCTCCACCTATGCAGCAATGCACACAAGGACTAGCTTCTGCTTGCAGGCCTTCTAACATCTAAGAGGACTAAGTACTACAGTGACACTGTATGAATCATGGATTTGCATTAATTCCTCTCCATTTGCAGAGCAAATTAAGCAACTTGCCTTCAGTGATGAGCACTGCCATCAGTGTCTGGAATGATGTTCACTTCCCTTTACAAAGCTGCATTTTCTGTGCATAAGAAACATTTTCAGCAAAGAAAACGCTGCTGCTTCAACTCCTGCTGTTCTCATTCTTTCAGTCTTTGCTTTTCCTGGGACTCTAAAAGGTTGGAAGTTTTCCCACTTTCATTTCAGCTCTCCTGAGAAGACACCACAGTGAAAGACCAGAAGGAAGTCTTGCCTGTAACTTCTAACCCTGAGACAGGCATTACAAATCAAGTATTTGTTTTTCTCAACTGCAACACCAAAACCCACATTCCCATTGGGAGTAACAATCTCACTGAATGAATTCTATGATCATAGAATCATAGGTCTTCACAGATGCCATTCAGCTTGGTTGAAAGAGCCTTGCATAGCTGAAGGTTAAACATACCTACTTCATCATACCACAAATGGCAGTTGTCCCAGCCAGCAAACTCTGTTTCTCTTTGGATACTGTTTTCAAAATTATCCAGGACACCAAGAAAAAAACCTAAGAACCTAAGTTACAGAACTGTAATGATAATTAAACCCCAGCTTCAAGCCCAAATCAGGATCATTCACAGAACAAATCATTGCACAATCTGGGAGCTCAGGAAACTTGTGCATTGGTCCTACATCTTCTGTCAAATTTTTACCCCATTAACAGATGGTTCAGAAAAGCACAGGTGTCCTGTGGCACCTCAATCATGTCTGTCAGCTTGAGTAAGCCAAGACACCTCAAACAACACAGAAGTCCTGTGTGTGGACAATTGGATCATGTCCTAGATATTAATATTTCAGCTTCTAGTGGTGGGATTTAGCTTTGAAAACAGGCATTTAGCTATCAGTGGTTCTGGGATGTGTTATCTGCAATGCTTCAGGCAGCTGCCTGTGCCAGTGAAGATGTTTTACATCTGTTTTAAGGTGCTAGTTGTCCAACCTGGATCCAACCTGGCAGTTCCTTCTAACCACTCTGCAAACCCTAAAGTAAATCCTATGATGAACATCTCACATAATGCTCCTTAGAATAGATCTTTATGGGCAACTGAATAGCATCTTAAGACATTACCTAATTAACACCTCCCATGAGAAATTCCTCCACTTACCCTCCTTGTCAGGAGGCCAGTAGGTTTCATGCAGCTCCTGCATTATATTTGTCAGCAGTGTGTAGGTGAATAGAATATTTCAAAACAGAATTCTGTGATTCTTGAATTGCTATTCAGATGCTGTAATTTGGACACTTTTTTTAAACTGGGAGGCAGCATATTTAGCTTAGATGTAAGGAAGAAATTCTCTCTTGTGAAGGTGGTAAAAAAATGGAAGAGGTTGCCCAGAAAAGCTGTGAATGCCCCCTCCCTGGAAGTGCTCAAGGCCAGGCTGGAGGGGTCTAAGAGAAGGTTTCCCTGCCCATTGCAGGGTGATGAAGGTCCCTTCCAACCCAACCCAACCCAACCCATCTTTGATTCTGTGACAAACACCCCTTGCAGAAGGGAGCTCCTCACCAGCACTGTTTCTCATTGCCTGAGGCCAGCCCATACACCTTCCCTGCCCAAATCTCTCATGCTCCACTGCTGCAGAAACCAAATAGCCACTCTCCAGCTGAGCATTTACAGCAGAGCAGTCTGTGACTACTCACCCTGCTTGATTATTTGGGCTGCCCTGTTGCCCACACCCCTAGCAGTAGGCTCTCAGGTTTTGTTCTCACTGGGCACATGTCAATTCCTGTAACTCCTTCACTTACAAGGTAAACACAGAGTAGCTGCCAAGGCAGAGTGCTCCCCTGCTGCCCTCTCCTATGCATGTTTACCCAGGGTGAAATCAGCTGCTTGGTGTTAGTCCAATTTTGCTGCTAACAGCCTTGTTTTCTCATCAAAAAAGCTTTTCAGCACTCCAAATCTCAAAAGCCTGTTAGAGGGGACACGTTTTGTATCAGACTATATTTCAGTGTTGCTGTATCCCCTTTTGCTGATGCTACACACTGCCACAGGTGCTGGTGAGAATCCCTTTATTGAGATATTTCCTGTGGTTACACTTCCACTATATTATAAGTGCTCAAGTGAACAGATATGAAAGAGAACAGTAATTTGGAAGAGGTGGAGCTGTATGAATACATAGGGGGGAAAAAAATCCATCTTTATAGATACTGAGCAAAGCAGTTCTGGAAAAAGGATGCATGTCTGTCAGTGTGCATTCCAGAATATTTTTGCATCCTAGCATAAACCAAAAGCCCTATTTCCTCCCCACCACACCCTCCCCCCCCGCCCCATTTTCAAACATTTTCAAACAATTTCAATAGTTTAAGGACAGCCTGTCTTTGTGAATTGTCATTATGTCACAAGCTAAAGCAATATTAAGCAAATGTCTGTTCCCACAGCTTGTATCAGCCCTAAGGAAAAACTACAACTGTAAAATTATTTGATGGAATTAAACTGCATTGGAATGGTGAGATCTGACACTTGGATTTGCCTTTTTACTTTTCCAGACAGATCCAAAATTGCAGAGTGAACTTGATTATCCTCCTTCAAAATCAATAATTTATGCAAAGCATCTTGTTTTCCTTGAAGAAGAAGTGTTGATACACATACTGACCTCCAAAACCAACCAAGAGAGCATTAAAAGAATGGTCCAGCCAGCTCTAATGGACATGTTCTGTATTTTTCTTTCTGCAACTAATATTTCTTTGCTCAAATATATAGTTATAAACAAAGAGTACCCAGAGATATTTAGTACATAACCAAATGCTGACCTATGAAGTGAAAAAGCAGGAAAATTAGGGGAATTTGGCTTCCTTTTATTTCAGTGTGCCATTATATGACTCATCAAATATTCTTCTGCATCATGTATCAGAAGTCAATGTACCAATGTTCTGTCAGGTTTCTAGCTGGGTACAGAGGTAACCACTTCCTGCTGAAAGCATCTGAATTGTTTTCAAATAGCTGATAAATGCAAATGCCAAAAGGAAAGTAGGGGGAAAAGGAAAAGGAGGAAAAAAAAAAAAAAAACAACATATGAGAGAGAAACAAACAAACAAAAAAACCACCCAACCCAATGCTTTAAATGTGAGCTGTGAATTAATCAAATTACATTTTCCACTGTTTCTCTGGAAAGAAAGAAAATTACTGGTGTTCCAATAGTTGCTATTTTATGAAAAGCCACTCTATTTTTCTTTCCAAAGCTCTTGAAGAGGAGACAGACTGAGATTAAAATCCAACCAGTAGCTAAAAGCTACTTTCCTTTGTTACTGAGCTTCTGAAAGGATGCTCAGGAAGAGAGATGCATTAAAAGCTAAGGGATGAGGGCAGACAACACTTGCACCTGGGTGCTTCACTGGATGTTGTCCTATGACCATGCAGGTGCCAGAAAATGAAAAGTGAATGCCACATGACAGCAAATTAGGCAAGCAGCTGCTTAGTTTGAGTACTGAAAAGTCTTTGGGATTTTCTGGCTAGTTCAGTGACAGAAGTCAAGGTGTGAAAAGGCATTTGGTGTACTCACTTTGCTAATAAGCCTCCAATTGCACTGGTGATAAAGGCTAGGCTAGAACTTAATTTTTAACACGGCCAGGAAACCTTTTTCAACATCAAGAGCAGACTTCAGAGAGAGCTGGGCTATAGCTTTCCTGATCTGTGACAAAATTGGTCAAAACTGGTCAAAACATCATTCTCCAACACATGGAGACATAGCTGTTGGAAAAGGCTGAGGAGTTGAACCAGAGCAGGTGGATTAGCATGTGTTCAGGGGTCTGCATGAAGTGAGGGTCAGTCTGTTCTCTCAAATAACAAATAGGAAAAGAGGAAATTACCTCAAGTTGTCCCATAGGAGGTTTAGACTGGACATTAGGAGAAATTTTTTCACTGAAAGCAGGTGTCAAGCACTGGAATAGACTGCCCAGGGCAGAGGTGAAGTTCCCATCCCTAAAGGGATTTAAAAGCTGTATGGATGTGGCACTGAAGGTATGTTTAAATGGTGACCTGATAGTGCTAGGCTGGTTGGACTTGATGATCTTAAAGGTCTCTTTCAACCAAAACAATTTTATGATTGCATGATTCCATACCAATCTATGTCTCTAGCAGTCTCCTGGATGTGAGCCTGTGAGGACCTAACACATCCTAGTGCAGGACAACAAAAGGGCTTGTGAATGCATGAGGTACCCTCTGGATTCCAAACCAAACAGCTGACTGGTGAGATACTAGAAAAACTGATCACACCTGATTGGAACCAGCTTTGAGGAGTCTCTAGGCTGGTCTTGAACAAAATGTCAGCACAGTGATGCAGGCAATGCTCACAACTTTCTGACACTTGTCTGTATGTAGAAGAGCTTGCTTGGCAGGATTGTCTGGCTAAATATCAGCCCACAGCTGATCTATGTGGGCTTCCTTTGTAAGCCATGGAGAAATGGAGAGGGAAGTCCGCAGTGCAATTAGTCTCACCTTAATACAGAGCACCTAAAATGGACTGGACAAATCACATCCACAAATGATCTGTTCCTCTCTTTTGACATTAAAGAGAGCCCAATTTCCATATGTGATGAAGAGGTTATTAATTTATGAATTATGAAATACGGATTATGAAGATTAATTTTATTATTACAAATTATTAATAACCGATCAATCACTATTTTTAATATATTGATTCTAATGCACGGTTATGAAAACATACCCCATAACTGGTTTAGTATATACACTTTCATCCAATCAGAATATTTACAGAACTAATTTCAACTGAAGGAACGACGGGTGCAGTTCCGCCGTTTGTCCACCAGATGGCGACTCGACAAGACGCTTGGCGGAGAGAAATCTACAATGCTTCTCAAAGGCAGTTCAACCTGGAGAGCAGAGCAGAGGAGGAGGATCCCCTCTCTCCATCTCTGGCAATGCTCCTTTGGATGCGTCCCGGGCTGCCGTTGGCCTCCTGTGCTGCAAGCTCACACTGCCTGAGCTGCCTTCCTCACTCTCTAACTTTAGGTGCACTGCTAAACAGCTACAGTAGTTTAACTGAACTGTAACCATCTTTTAAGGAAAGCATAAATGCTTCTCAAACCTCTGCAATTTCACACTGATCAGTAAATGCACATGGCCAGCCATAAGGGCAGGCCAAAGCGACTGAAAACATCCTGTGCTCGCCGTGATTCACAGATGCTCTGGCTGCAAATACACCTACTGCCCTAACTCCCATGGCGGCTGGGGCTATCGTCAAGAGTCGAGTGCCCTGGAGTAAATCTGGGTCCCACCAGCCGTGCACATGCAAATACCCCAGGTGCAGTCAACAGGCTAAGTACCCAGAGGCCTCTCCGAACGGCAGAGACCGCATAGGCGGCCGGGGGGAGGGGACCGGGACCGCCAGGGTGTATCTCATCGCCGCGTTGCGACAGCGAGCATGCATCACTCTGCCTCCGCTCCCCCCGCCGGGCCGTTCAGCTACCGGTTGCCGGGAGGAGGAACGGCCGCCACGGCCCGCAGCCGGGCGCGGAGCCGAGCCAGCAGCGCCCATGCCGTCGCTTCCGGCGGCTTCCGTGCCCGCCGGTCCGGCACTCTAACCCTTCCGTGCCCGCCGGTCCGGCACTCTAACCCTTCCGTGCCCACCGGTCCGGCACTCTAACCCTTCCGTGCCCGCCGGTCCGGCACTCTAACCCTTCCGTGCCCGCCGGTCCTAGTCTCTAACCCTTCCGTGCCCGCTGGTCCTAGTCTCTAACCCTTCCGTGCCCGCCGGTCCCACACTCAAACGCTTCCGTTCCCGCCGGGCCTCTGCTCAAACCCATCCGTGCTGCCTCAGAAGGAAGCTGCCGTCCCGCGGAGAAGTTAACACAACCCCCCCCGGAGCCAACCCCAAACCAGGCCTTGCGGCAGCCTCACCCCACCCCGCCGGCCCCTGCCGCCCCCCAGAGCGGCCTCGGCGGCCAGGGGAAGGCACAGGGTGGCGGTGTGAATGAGTTTATCATCAAGGAGTCTGAGACCAGGATAAGGAGAATGGAAGACCACCGAAACTGAAGGAGGATGGGAGCATCTCCGAGGTTAAAGTAACCAGAAACAAGAATTAAGAAACAAGGAATTAAGACCATTATCTAAATACAGTAAAACTGTGCCAACTGTTGTGGCTAATGCCACGTTCTGGCAACCAGGGAAAGGTCTGAACAAAGATGAAACATCAAAGTGTCCCCTCCGTCACCTGTGGAGATTGTAACACTAAACCCCACACCTCTCGGAGGACAATTGAACTGCAGGAGCACCTCACTGTAAGGCCTTGGGTGAATTGAGGCACCATGCACACAAATGCTTCAGTGATGTCATCCCATGCACCCTGTCTCTTTGTTACTTGTGTAGTCTACGTAACTGCTGGCTGAGCTCACAGGGCTCTGAGTTTGCCTAGACCCTCTTTCTGCAGGGCTGCAATGAATCACAGACTCACAGAACACATCTGGATGGAAGAGACCTCCAAGCTCATCCAGTCCAACCCTCCACCCAGCACTGCAGGCTCAACACCAATCCATGTCCCTAAGCACCAGCTCCACACACTGCTGAAACACCTCCAGGGATGGTGACTCCAGCACTGCCCTGGGCACAACATTCCAATGGCTGAGAACTCTTCCAGGGAAGAAAGATTTCCTAATATCCAGCCTGCACCTCCCCTGGGGCAGCTTGGAACCATTTCCTCTGCTCCTGTGGCTTGACACCAAGGAGCAGAGGCTGTCCCCTGCTCACTGCAACCTCCCTTCAGGGAGCTGGAGAGAGCACTGAGGTCTCCTCAGCCTCCTCCCAGCCTCAACACCCCCAGCTCCCTCAGCCCCTCCTCTAGCCCAGGGGCTCCAGGCCCTTCTCCAGCCTCCCTGCCCTGCTCTGCACAGGCTCCAGCCCCTCAAGGTCCTTCCTGCAGGGAGGGCCCAGAGCTGAACACAGCACTGCAGCTGTGGCCTCCCCAGTGCTGAGCACAGGAGGATGATCTCCTCCCTGCCCTGCTGCCCACCCTGCTTCTGACCCAAGCCAGGATGCCATTGGCTTTCTTGGCCCCCTGCCACTGCTGCCTCATGGTCAGTGACTGCCACCCAACACCCCCAGGTCCCTCTCCAAGCTGCAGCTTTCCAACCACACATCCCCAAGTCTGGAGCTGCCCGTGGGCTTGTTGTGACCCAGGTGCAGGACCTGGCCCTTGGCCTTGTTGAACTTCATCCACTGAGCCTTGGCTCATGGCTCTCACCTGTCCAGATCCTGCTGCAAAGCTTCCCTAGCCTCTGGCAGATGGACACAGCCACCCAGCTTGAGGTCACTGCAGGTAAATCTCTTGACTCTGTCCATGGCCCTCACACACTGGGGACAGGACCATTTTTCTGGGCTACAGCACTGCCTGGCCCCTGGCTGGCTGCTGGTTGGGGTTCTCTGTGTGTTTCTCATGGGGGGGTGCTGCAGCACCCATGGTGACATGGCATTATACCCTTTGGTGTTTTTACAAATGGGTTGCACTGAAACTGGTTTTAATCAAGGGTGACTTGCTCTGAAGGCAGCCATGCAGCCAAACATCACCAGAAAACTCCCTTCTGCCTGTGTCAGTAATGCCCTTGCTCAGCTGCTGACAGGCCTCGTGGACTTACAAAATCCAGCACCATTTTCAGTGAACTTAGTTCCCATTTCTAAGTTTTCATTTCCCCAGTTCAGGGGACTTGAGCATCTCCCCTGTGAAGAGAGACTGAGAGCCCTGGGGCTGTTTAGTGTGGAGAAGAGAAGGCTGAGAGGGGATCTGATCAATGTCTATCAATAGCTGAGGGGTGGGGGTCAGGATGAAGGGGCCAGGATCTGTTTGGTGGTGCCCAGTGATGGGACAAGGACCAACAGGGACAAGTTGGAACCCAGGAGGTTCCACCTCAAGATTAGGAGAAACTTCTTCGGTGTGAGGGTGCTGGAGGCCTGGAGCAGGCAGCCCAGAGAGGTTGTGGAGTCTCCTTCTCTGGAGACTTTCCAAACCCACCAACTCTCTGTGTATTCTGTCACAACACTGCCATTAACCCCACTAGGTGGTGGCATTGTTTGTGCCATAACTGGAGTGGGGGAGAAGGAACTGCTGAGAAGACCTTTTAGAAGGCGTTCTGGCAACAACAGGGCAGGTTCCGCTTCTTGCTGGTACCTCTTGTTCCTTGTCCTGTCACTGGGCACCAGAGCAGGGGCTCTTAGTGCCTCTGCCCTGCAGGGGATTTGAATCCTTTCAGTGTCTTTTCCCCCCACCTCCCTGGGCAACTCGTTCCAGTGTCTCACCACCCTCATCCTCATGCAGACAAAGCCTGCAGCAAGCCCCTGTGGCCTGGGGAATCCAGGTAATGACTGACACACACAGGATGTGCCACACAACGACACAGGGAAGTCTCAGCTCAGCTGAGGTCATAAAGCTGTGGTCCTCTGGAACTCTATAAGAGCACAGGGTCAGCAGCAGCCACCTCAGTGAAGCCTGCTACTGAAACATTCAGATTGGTGGCTTTTGGAGAAGCCCTGGGTATTGTCTGAAAGACTCTCCTTAGGGGATGTTTGTTCAGAGGATTCTTCCTCCTGATGTGGTGGGCAGGCCAGGCTCTTTCCAGCAGTGCCCAGTGCTAGGACAAGGGACAATGGACACAAACTGGAACCCAGGAGGTTCCACCTCAAGATGAGGAGAAACTTCTTTGGTGTGAGGGTGCTGGAGGCCTGGAGCAGGCTGCCCAGAGAGATTGTGGAGTCTCCTTCTCTGGAGACTTTCCAACCCCACCTGGATGTGTTCCTGTGTGACCTGCCCTGGGTGATGCTGCTCTGGCAGGGGGCTTGGACTGGATGATCTCTGGAGGTCCCTTCCAGCCCTGTGATTCTGTGATTTGCATGAGCTATTTTGCAGGCAGGATCAGCTGCTGTGGTTTATGAAGCACTTCAGCTTTCTCTCCTCCCTTTACCTACGTTTGGTGCTCACCACTTTGGTGCCAGCCCCAAGGACGCAGAGGAAGCAGGGGATGTGTGTATGGAGCGTGCTCTACTGCATCCTGCTCTGCTGCCTGTGTGACATTTGCTGATTTGGTTTCCTGTAAAAACTGATACCTCAGCTCCCTTCTGCTCCCAGAATCACAGGCAGGAAGAGCTGCCAGGGCTCCCAAGCAGAATAGTCCAACAAGCCCTGCGTGCAGCAGGGACCTGCAGTGTGTCAGGGAGCAGCAGCTAAGGGCACATTTTTGGCTGCAGGAGGAAGCTGTGCTCAGAAAATGCAGATAGTTGAAGTTCATGATTTCAAGCCCAAGCTCTGCAGAAAGCTGAGATAAAGAGACAATGTCAGCAGGCAATGAAAGGAGGGCAAAGTTGTCAGCCTGTGCCCGTGCTGGCTGCCTGGCAGGCTGCCCACCTGGCTCTTCCTGAGCAGGCACACGGCACCAGCTGGAGCAGCACCCTCTGCAGTCAGCAGGGACATCCTCCACTAGATCAGGTTGCCCAGAGTCCTGTCCAGCCTCCCCTTGAATATCTCCAGGGATGGAGCCTCAACCACCTCCCTGGGCAACCTGTTCCAGTGTTCCACCACCCTCCTGGTGCAGAACTTTTTCCTCACATCCCATCCCAATCTGCTCTGCTCTAGTTTGAAGCCATTGCCCCTGGTCCTGTCCCTGCAGGCCTTTGCAAACAGTCTCTCTGCAGCCTTCTTGTAGCCCCCTTCAGGCATGGATAGCACCAGGCTGTTCTGTTATCAGAGGATGTGATTTTTGTCATCCAAGAGAACTGTTAAAGCAGCTAAGCTCCAGCTGTGCTTCTGTGTGTGCCTGGGACAGTTTTAGAAGAGAATCACAGAATTGTCAGGGTTGGAAGGGACCTCAAGGATCAGCCAGTTCCAACCCCCCTGCCATGGACAGGGACACCTCACACTAGAGCAGGAGTCTCACAGCCACTTCCAGCCTGGACTCAAAAACCTCCAGGGATGAGGCTTCCACCACCTCCCTGGGCAACCTGTGCCAGTGTCTCACCACCCTCATGGGGAAGAACTTCTTCCTAACATCCAATCTGAATCTCCCCACTTCTACTTTTGCTCCATTCCCCCCAGTCCTATCCCTACCTGACACCCTGAAAAGTCCCTCCCCAGCTTTCTTGGAGCCCCCTTCAGATACTGGAAGGTCACAAGAAGGTCTCCTGGGAGCCTTCTCTTCTCCAGACTGCACAACCCCAACTCTCTCAGTCTGTCTCCAGAGCAGAGCAGCTCCAGCTCTCTGCTCATCCTCAAGGCCCTTCTCTGGACACCTTCCAGCACCTCCAGATCTTTCCTGGAACAGAGGCTCCAGAACTGGACACAGAGCTCCAGGTGTGGTCTCAGCAGAGTGGAGCAGAGGGGGAGAATCCCCTCCCTGGCCCTGCTGGCCACACTTCTCTTGCTGCAGCCCAGGCTCTGCTTGGCTCTCTGGGCTGCAAGTGCTCACTGCTGGCTCCTGGTGAGCTTCTCCTCCACCAGCACTCCCAAGGCCTTTTCTTTAGGGCTGCTCTCCAGCCAGTTCCTGCCCAGCCTATACTGGTGCCTGGGATTGCTCTGACCCAGCTGCAGGACCTTGCACCTGGTGAAAATGGTGAAAAAAATTCAAGGCAGGACAGTCTTGAGCAGTTTCTTAGGTAAGACAGGAGGTGTGAGCATTAAATTAGCAGCATGGCTGCAGTTCTCAGTGCCTTCACTCAGTGCCTTTAGCTGTGGTTCATTCCAAACAGCCAACATTAGATAGAGAGGATATTAGAATATTCCGAAGAGCTGAGATTGCAGTGTTGGAGAGGAATCTGAAAAGAATCACTCTGCCAATTCCTATTTTTAAAAAATCTGATTAATATCCTGTTTAGAGAGCTTCTTAATAAATAGCAGGCAGTGTGCTCAGGTGGGCAAGAAGGGCTGGATCAGGAATAGTGTGACCAGCATGAGTAGGGAAGGGATTGCCCACCCTCCACCCACACTGGGGACACCACACCTTGAGTACTGGGTTCAGTTTTGGGGCCCTCACTGCAAGAAGGACATTGAGGTGCTGGAGCAGGTCTAGAGAAGGGCAACAAAGCTGGGGAAGGGTCTGGAGAACAGGGCTGGGGAGGAGCAGCTGAGGGACCTCATTGCTCTCTACAGCTCCCTGAAATGAGGTTGGAGCTGGGGGGGGGATTGGTCTCTACTCCTTAGTAACAAGTGACAAGATGAGAGGAAATGGCCTCAAGTTGCCCCAGGGGAGGTTTAGGTTGGGCATTAGAAAAAACTTCTTCCTTGAAAGGGTTCTGAAGCACTGGAAGGGGATCCCAAATTTCTGGAGGTATTTCCAAGAGGCAGAGATGTGGCACTGAGGGCCATGGTTTAACCTGAGCCCTGGCAGAGTTAGAGATTGGTTGGACTGGGTGAGCTTAAAGGTCTTCTCCAGCTGAAATGGTTCTAGGATTCTCTGATCACTACAGGATAGGTGGTGTGATAATGGTGAGGATACAAATGATGCAGGTCTCATTCTTGAGTGTGTGTTGGTTGTATCTGAGCACCCAAACATCAGAAATGCAGAGAAAACTACTCAATGCCACCTGAGAAACATCAACCCCCAACCTGGATGGCAATGTGAGAGAATGGATAATAGTCCAGTGGTTTGGCTTGGGCACAAACAAAACAAACAGATGATGTTTCATGTCTGGGTGTGATTTCATTTGGAATGCAATTTCCACCTTCCTGTTGGCTGTCAGGGTCAGGATTGCTGCAGGGTGTTTTGCCAGGAAGGGTCACCAGCTGGATGTGCCAGGAGCAGAGAGGGTCTGACCTGTTCCAGAGGCTTTCAGGCCCTTCTGTTCCAAGTGTGGTGGCAGATGGCTCAGTACCCACAGAGTGAGCTGCAAACAGATGTCTGGCTGGGGCAGGGATCTTGCAAGTAGGTAGTTAGCAGCTTGGGCTTCTGGTACTGCTTTGCCTACAAAGCACTGCAGCTTGAGACTTTGCTGAATCCTTTTGTCTCAAAAGAGAGAAAATCTTCCCCTTACAGTTGGTCAGATCCCAATATCATAGAATTGTCTGGGTTGGAAGGGACCTCCAAAGCACTCAGCAGGGACATCCTCCATTAGATCAGGTTGCCCAGAGCCCTGTCTAGCCTCATCTTGAAGATCTCCAGGAACTGAGCCTCAACCACCTCCCTGGGCAACCTGTTCCAGTGTTCCACCACCCTCATGGTGCAGAACTTGTTCCTCACATCCAATCTCAATCTGCTCTGCTCTAGTTTGAAGTCATTGTTCCTGGTCCTGTCCCTGCAGGCCTTTGGGAACAGTCTGTCTCCAAAGATCAGCAGATACAATTTGTGATATGATTCTCAAAGAAACAGCCAGATCCAGACATAGCTGTTGAGGAGTACATTGCACAGAGTCCTAGAATGGGTTGGGTTGGAAGGGACCTCAAAGATCATCTAGATCCAACCCCCTACCATGGACAAGGACACCTTCTACTACACCAGCTTACTCAAGGCCTCATCCAAGCTGGCTTTCAACACTTTCAGACTTAGACCCTCCACAGCTTCCCTGGGCAAGCTGTTCCAGCACCTCATCACCATCATGAAGAGCTTCTTCCTAATGACTCACCTAAATCCAGCTTCTTCCAGTTTGAAGCAGTTGCTCCTCATCCTGTTACTGCATGTCTTTGTCAAAAGTCCCTCTCCAGCTGGGAGGGAGCTGCATGATGATTATTTGAATTAGCTGAGATCTCCTCACTCCAAGTACTCAGACCCTTTAGTTGTTCAGCATGAAGGCCATTGCAAACAGTTAGTAAATAAGAAATAGATGCCAGATATATTACAGCAAAATAAGAAGTTTCCCAGACAAGAATTCGTCCAACATAATGGCACAGAACATTGTCAATTATGGCTGAAATTCTTACCCCCTCCTGTCCCTCACTGTCACATGGGTCCACAGATAGCAAGGTAGCAAGAAAAGTTGTGAAGTGCTGCTTCACCTTGCCTGTCCCTTCCTCTTCCCTTCCCTCTCCCTTTCCCTCCCCTCTCCTTCCTTCTCTTCTCCCCTTTCCTTCCCTCCTCTTCCCTTCCCTCCCCTCTCCTCCTCTCGCCTCTCCTCCCCTTCCTTCACCTCTTCTCCCTTTCCCTCCCCTCCCTTCTCCTCCCTTCCCTTCCCTTCCCCCCTCCTCCCTTCTCCTCCCTTCTCCTCCCCTCTCCTCCCCTCCCCTTCCTTCTCCTCTCCTCCCTTCCCCTCCCCAGCAATCTCACAATGGAGTTTCCCTGGATGTGCTCTCCTTTTTCACCCATAACTTCCAGAAAGGAGGCTTTCTAAGATCTTCAAAGCAGAGATTGCTGAGTGCACAGCAGTGCAGGTAGAGCTGCTCTACAGCACAACGTAGGTTTGCTGCTTGGCAGTTGTGTATCACAGTGCTGTTAGTCCTATACTGCACTGCTGTTTAACACAGCAGCAAGGCTCCCAATCCACCTGGGCCCCTTCAGACCACGTATTGATCACAGCCTCTACGGACTAGCATCCTACTGCCCCAGAAAAGCACATGGAGAGGTCTCCTACCCAGCAAGCAGCCATAAAAACTTCAAGGCAGGTTGTGCTTTAAAGGCAGTTTTACTGAAAGATTCCTTAATGCCCCCCAGGAGCTCCAGCTCCTGCAAACGCAGCTTAGGAGGCAGAATCCCAGAATGTTAGGAGCTGGAAGGGATCTCGAGAGATCATCTAGTCCAACTCCCCTGCCAGGGCAGGATCACCTACACGAGATCCAGGCAGGTTCTGCTTTTCTCATGCTGTGATTCACGAGCAGGATTTGAATCCTGTAGCAGCAGATACAGCCACGGCAGCCAGGAGAACGGAGAAATAAATAGATTGAGTTTAATCTATTGGAGCTCAGAAAATGCCTCCTTGGAGCCGGTGCGTCCCCTCCGGCTCTTCCCTGCGCGGCCACGGCTCCAGCCCCGGTCGCGATCCCGGCTCAAGCCGCGGCCGCCTCCCTGCTCTCCCTCCCTGGCGCTGTTCTGAATCAACCTGCCGGCACCCGGGGGAGGAGTGATGGGTGACGGGGGAGAGGGGGTGGGGGAGCAACCCAAATCCTGCTGTCCCAAAAGTAGGTCCCTGCTGCTCCCGCAGCCCTGGCTGCCGGCAGAACGCAGCCGCTCTAGCTGAGGGTTCGCTGCAGAGGGCACAGGAGCTGCCCTGCGCCCCCGGCGAGGCTTTGGCCACTTTGTTCGGGGAACGGACCGGGCACCCACACGCAGGGCTGGCAAAGAGGACACAGCCCTCAACAGCACGACAGCACCACACCAGCCCTGCCCGCAGCTACCGCAGCTTTATCACCTGCGTGTGCCTGGAGGGAGGCTCTTCCCTCTGCCGAGGGGAAAAAAAAATCAGCTTAGGAAAGCAAAGTTTGAAGAGCAAATTCCTGTTATTCCGAAGCGCCCCATGTGACAGGATATTTCCTTATCATTCCCAGCGCAGAGCTCTCCCCGAGCCACCAGCCCTGCACAAGTGCCGGAGCTGCCCGGCGGGACCCCCCCTGCTCCGCGCCGGGCCATGGCTGCTGCCCTGCTGCTGCTGCTGCTGGCACTGCTGCCCTGGGTGCTGCCGCTGCCCGGTGAGTGCCCGCGGGGCCGTGCGGGACGGGACGGGACGGGACGGGAGGAGAGCAGGGCTGCGGCGAGTATCCAGCCCAGCCTGCCCCGTGGGGTGGGAAGCGCCCACGCAGGGGGCCAAGCCCGTGGCCGTCTGAACCCCCTCTGTGCTGCCTGAGGTGCCTCAGCCCGCGGTGCCTGCCTCTCCTCGCCCATAGCCTGCGGTGCCCGGTGGGCGAAGCTGCCCCACAAAGCAACCTCTCTAGACCGGTGGCACTGTGTGTGCCAAGCAGAGCTGTCACTGGTGGCGCTTCAGTTTCCCTGCTGCTCCAGGGACTCGGTCCTGATGGGTTTCACACCAGCCTCCAGCTGTCCCTCAACTACCTCCTCACTGCCCCAGTCTGCAGACAGGTCTGGCACTGGGGCTCTCTATCTCTCCCCCAGTGCTGTTCTGTGGGCCTGGGCACCTGCTTGTGGGAGATGGCTTCTGTGGGGCCGTTCCGGTAGCTGAGGTGTTGGCATGGATTAGAGCTGTGAAAATAGACAAAGGCTGTTCCCTGGTGAGAGCTGCAGCTGGCACCCCCCTGCCCTGTGTGTTTGTCACAGCACTGCTCTTTTGCAGGGAACATTTTCTGTCTACCTTTCGCGGAAGCCTCTCAGCATCTTCAGCCTCCAGTTTGAGGTCTGCTGAAGTACAGCTTCGTAACCCTGCTGGGCAACCTTTCTTGATTGGTGTAATTAGCAGCACTCATTGTAGGCTCTCTCTGCCTGAAGACAGTCACCCTCCCTGCTTGCTGCCTCAGTGGTGTCCCCTCTCTTGTGTCTGGCTTTTAGGATGCTCTTCTGGTGTTCTGCACTGGTGTTTAACGCTGGTAGCACTTCATTGACTTTCTGAGTTACTTCTTGCTTTGCACTGGCAGTATCTGTGAGGGTTTGCAAATGCTGCAGAGTGTGAAGCTGGCTTGGCATGCTGGAAATCTCTGCTGGGGAAAAGACACTTGGCCAGTGAGATTTTACAGTCAGTGGCACAATGCTTCAGGTATAAACTAGGGTCAGAGGCAGGCAGAAAGTCAGAGTGTGATGGGTGGAAAAAAATGAAAGCCTGTGAGAAATGTTCTATTAGGATCTGCTTGGGAGAGTTGAGAGCAAAGATGCTGGAGATCTGCCTGGATGGGTTACAGTAGTGGGGTCAGCTGGTTCCAATGGCTTGGATGTACCTCTGTGTTTTAAAGAGCCTCTTTCCAGGAGTAATCTTCAAAATCTGAATTAGTTTGTTAGCGATTGGTATAATTCAAACTCTGAGCCTGTGGTACTCATGGTCAGGCTGTGGTGAACCTTTCAGTGCACCACCTGCAGCCCTCTGTTGTGAGGAGTGGTCCACTGGCATGGTGGGTTGAAAATTCCCCCCAACATCAAATTGCCAGAGCAGCTCAGTTGGAAGCAAATGAAGCTGCATTTACCAGCAAAACTACAATCTACAATGGAATGCAATGAATATGTACAAAATATACAGTATTTACAATATTTACAGGTATTTACACTTTACAAACAGCACAAGACCCCCCTGGACAAACCAGGAGGCTAATAATAGCTTCCCTTTCCCTGCTTCCCCTCCCTAGCCCTAGTTTACCTTTCTAGCCTTATGTTTATTATCTATCCAAGGGGATTGTTTAGAGCTTATCATTATTTTCCTTTTTACATCCAAGGGTACTTTATGTATGTTCTACTACTTTCTATTCAAGATTTGTGGGAAATATTCCAGGCACAGCCTGAAACTACCACAGGAGCTGTGGTGCAAACGTTGCTGCAGGGCAGTGCTGCACACAGTTAATGGTTATGGCAATAGTTCTGCTCAGCCCATCTCACAGGTACCAATCAGTGTTGGCAGGAGTGGCATCAAGTGTTCATAGAGAAGAGCTGCCAGGGCACAGGGACCTGCCTTGTTTCATAGTCTCCTGGAGTGGTAACTCCCACAGAAGTGTTGTGTGGGAATCCCCTTTGGTGTCCAAGCAGGCAGGACAAACACAGCCATGAAGCAGTACAGGACCATGCTCTGAGCCTGCTGTGTGGGCACTGAGACAGGAGCAGCTCTGAGGGGAAGGAAGTCCTGCAGCTGCAGTCTCTGCCACAGTTGCTCCTGCATCTTGCTCTGTCCTATTTTGATGCCAATTTATTTGCAGTGCCTGCTGGGCTGTGTTGCCCTTTAGCTACTCACCTCCCTCTTATCCTGTCAGAGGCCTGTGAGCCCTTTTGGAAGCAGCTGTGTTGCATTTACTCACTGCTAATGCTTCCTAAAGGTGCAGTCAGAATAGCAGGGGGCAAAGATTTGTCTTGTTGGATTTAATGATTGTTTTTGTTTGTTTGTTTCACTGGCCAGACCTTTTTGTTCAGCTTTCTAACCTTGTTTCTGAAGATAAAACTCTGTACCCATTTAGGCTTGGGTGCAACAATGCAGGCTTTTGACTTTGGAGTACCTCCTGTGCATAGCATCCTCTCTTCAACACCATAGTACCATAGTACCTCATGTGCATAGCACCCTCTCTTCAACACCCTAGGCTGCATAAAATAAAAAATGTTACTGAGAGCAGCTCTGAAGTAAAGGTCTTGGGGGTGCTGGTGGAGGAGAAGCTCACCAGGAGCCAGCAGTGAGCACTTGCAGCCCAGAGAGCCAAGCAGAGCCTGGGCTGCAGCAAGAGAAGTGTGGCCAGCAGGGCCAGGGAGGGGATTCTCCCCCTCTGCTCCACTCTGCTGAGACCACACCTGGAGCTCTGTGTCCAGTTCTGGAGCCTCTGTTCCAGGAAAGATCTGGAGGTGCTGGAAGGTGTCCAGGGAAGGGCCTTGAGGATGAGCAGAGGGCTGGAGCTGCTCTGCTCTGGAGACAGACTGAGAGAGTTGGGGTTGTTCAGTCTGGAGAGGAGAAGGCTCTGAGGAGACCTTCTTGTGGCCTTCCAGGATCTGAAGGGGGCTCCAAGAAAGCTGGGGAGGGACTTTTTTGAGTGTCAGGGAGTGATAGGACTGGGGGGAATGGAGCAAAAGTAGAAGTGGGGAGATTCAGTTTGAATATTAGGAAGAAGTTCTTCCCCATGAGGGTGGTGAGACACTGGAACAGGTTGCTTAGAGAGGTGGTGGAAGCCTCATCCCTGGAGGTTTTTGAGGCCAGGCTGGAAGTGGCTGTGAGACTCCTGCTCTAGTGTGAGGTGTCCCTGTCCATGGCAGGGGGGTTGGAACTGGCTGATCCTTGAAGTCCCTTCCAACCCTGACAATTCTGTGATTGTATGATTCTCTTTTAGGCCACAAACACAACTCCAGCAGTCTGAAAGCCCAGGCAGTGTTTTGCCCAGATGTGAAAATGTCTGGTACCTCTTACCCCAAGCCTTTAGGTTTCAGGAAGAGGAGAGTTGCAAGCATTGCATATATCAGTTTACAATAACATAGTACTAAATGCCTCTAGAAAAGCAGGATGAAAAAAATTATCAGCAGCAGTGATAATTATACATTTCCTTGTATTGTCTGTGAGCAAAGCAGGTTGGCAAAAGGCAGCAATTTCTGTACCCAGTGCTCATCAGTTTCACACTACCTCCCCCAGTGAGCTGGAAGCCAAAGGACAGGAGAAGGAAACTGAACCATAGATGAGATCAGTCTAGGTCAGCTCTTTCTCTGAGAGAGAGATTATTTGTTCCCAGAATGTTCTCCTGCAGAAAATGTGATCATTTCCACACTGGAGACTCAGCAGAGAAGGGAAAGTTTTCTGTGGTTGACCGTAAATATTTCTCTCTTGTAGCATTTGCTTAATTTGTTAAATTGAAAATAAATAATCTATTCATTAGCTTCAGTCCCTAGAGTCACAGAAGTCAGTTCTTCTCTTTCCTAGTTTGGAGCCCACCTGCAACAGAATTTTCAGACCTTATGCATCCTTTAACATTGTGACCTAATATCAGAGAGAACTAGTAAGTCACTGTCCTAAAATGTGTCCCAGGTGGATCAGAGAGGAGAAATTCTCAGTCTTGGGGCAAAACCAGCTGAGAAATGTTGCACTCCCAAGTCTAAGAGGTGTGAGCTTTTCGAACTTCTAGGTGAGCAGTGGTCCGTAACTATGAAGTAATGCTTGCTGTGTATTCAGTATGCTTGCTATCTGGGCAGCTAAGCCACAGAATTTAGGGAAACCCAGCATGGTTAGAACTGTCTCTGGAGCCCCAGAGTCTCCTAACAATGGATAACTGTTGCTTTTGGAATCTGATCTGGCTGCTTCTGGAATCTAATGGCTGCCCAGAGAGGTTGTGGAGTCTCCTTCTCTGGAGACTTTCAAAACCTGCCTGGCTGTGTTCCTGTGTGGACTACCCTGGGTGCTCCTGCTCTGGCAGGAGGGTTGGACTGGATGATCTCTGGAGAACCCATCCAACCTCTAATGTTCTATGACTCTATGATTTTAATATCTTTTCTAGTGGTTACAGGGTTGGAGTAAACCTTGACCACAGGACAATGCATGTTGTGGAGCTTGGGGAACTATGGAGGACCTGCTTAGGCTTTGCTAAGCCATTAAGAGGCATACCTGGTGGTGGCAAATGCCACTGCTGTCAGGATTTCATTCCTAATGGAAAGCTGTGAGAAAGGAGAAAGCAAACACTGCTGACTGCATCTGGGTGAGGAATGACTGTGCTGCTCTAGCCCTGCAAGTGCCATGTGTACAAAGCTTAAAACCCCAAAGCTCCCTCAGTTCAGACTTGAAGGATTTCAGCAGAGCTCATGGGAACAGAACTCCCTATGGTGGGGAACTGGAGCCTGAAGAGCTCAGTGGTTATTGTCATCTCCTCACACCTGGGAGCCAGGATCAAGGAGCTGCTGGGGTGCTCAGTGTCAGGATGTGCCTCTGCTCCCTTGGTTCAGTAGCTGCCATGCAGTGAGGGAGTCTTTGTAGTTTAACCTCTGCTTTAAAGCACACAGACACTGGACTGTCAGGCTGTGATGGCATCCAACCAGAGCTGGACAGGCTGAGAGCTGGGTGCAGGCAAACCTCAGGAAGTTCAATAAGGACAAGTGCAGGGTCCTGCATCTGGGGAGGAATAACAGCAGGCACCAGGACAGGTTAGAGGCTGCCCTGCTGGAGAGCAGCTCCATGGAGAAAGACCTTGGAGTGCTGGTGGAGAACAAGTTCTGCATGGGACAGCAATGTGCCCTTGTGGCCAAGAGAGCCAATGGCATCCTGGGGTGCAGCAAGAAAAGTGTGGCCAGCAGGGCTAGGGAGGTTCTGCTCCCCCTCTACTCTGCCCTGCTGAGACCACAGCTGCAATCCTGTGTCCAGTTCTGGGCTCCCCAGTTCAAGAGAGACAGAGACCTACTGGAGAGAGTCCAACAGAGAGCTATGAGGATGCTTAGGGGACTTGAGCATCTCCCCTGTGAAGAGAGACTGAGAGCCCTGGGGCTGCTTAGTCTGGAGAAAAGAAGACTGAGAGGGATCTCATAAATGTGTATAAATATCTGAGGGGTGGGGGTCAAATGGAGGGGGCCAGGCTCTTTTCAGTGGTGCACAGCAATAAGCCAAGGAACAACAGGTTCAAGCTTGAACATAGAAGGTTCCACCTCAACGTGAGGAGAAACTTTGGTGTGAGGGTGCTGGAGGCCTGGAGCAGGCTGCCCAGAGAGGTTGTGGAGTCTCCTTCTCTGGAGACTTTCCAAACCCATCTGGATGTGTTCCTGTGTGACCTGCCCTGGGTGAACCTGTTTTGGAAGGGGGTTAGATTGGATGATCTCTGGAGGTCCCTTCCAACCTCTACTGTACTGTGGTACTGTGATCCTATGATCTGCACACCTGCTGCCTTGCACTTTGCAGTGTAGCTCTTTGCACTGCAACAAAATAGTCGAAGCCTCCCTCACATCTCAACCAGTTGCATTCTACAGTCCCTTTGGTAGGTGGAGGTCCCAGGAGCCCTGCACTGTGTTTTGTTGTTTTGTTTGTATTTTGCTGAGCAGGTGCTGATATTTGAAGCCCAAGAGTAGTGTCCAGCTTCATCTTTCATTTAGCTCCATCAGTTTGCTTGAGGCCAAATGATTGCAGTGTTCTTTGCCTTGCAGATCCTAGCATCTTTTTAATCTACAACGAAGACCACAAGCGCTGTGTGCTGGCTCAGAGCTCCAACTCGGTGACAACTGCCCCTTGTGTGCAAGAAAATGAGTCACAGAAATTCAAGTGGGTCTCAGCTCACCAGCTGATGAGTGTAGCATTCAAACTGTGCCTGGGAGTGCCTTCGAAGAAAGACTGGGTCCCCATCACCCTGTACCCCTGTGACAAGGCCAGCGAGCTCCAGCGCTGGGAGTGCAGGAATGAGACTCTCTTTGCAATCCAAGGGGAAGATCTGTTCTTCAACTATGGAAACAGACAGGAGAGAAATATTATGCTGTACAAGGGATCTGGTTTGTGGAGTAGGTGGAAGGTCTACGGCACAACAGACGATCTGTGCTCTCGAGGCTACCAAGGTAAAGGGCTCTGCGTTCATTTCTGTGTTTCCAACTCTTTTCTCTGCCTATCTGATTGCAATATGGAGAAGCACAGGAGGACTGCCCTCATCTAATTAATGAGTGTGACTGCTGCTGAAATCAGCAAGCCCTCAGTCTGGGTGTTATGTCTTGTGAGGAGGTCATTTTGCTTTTTTTTGTGCAAACTGTCAAAGTTCTGGTAGGTAATTCACCAAGCGTGGTCATGGTTTGTATCAAGAGGGGGAATAAAGAGGGCTCTAGCTATTCATATAGTCATTAATATCTTCATATAGTCATTAATATATTCTTATAGTCATTAATGTATTCCTGTGTGACCTGTACTGGATTCTATGGTCCTGCTCTGGCAAGTGGGTTGGACTGGAGGATCTCCAGAGATCCCTTCCCATCACTAAGATCCTGTGAGCCTGTGACATGGTTATGTATTCCTATAGCTACTCACAACACAACAGTTAATGACACCTGTTACTATTTCCATGTGTACAGAAAGGTGTAGTGGAAGTGTGTAGGCTGTAGGTGATGTGTTTGTCTCTTTTCCTTGGGGAGTAAACCTGGAGGTTTTTGCAGCCAGGCTGGATGTGGCTCTGGGCAACCTGATCATGTGTGAGGTGTCCCTGCCCAAGGCAGGGGGGGTGGAACTGGATGATCTTTGGGGTCCCTTCCAACCCTGACAATTCTGTGATTCTAAATATTAATTCTGCTGTGAGGCTTTAGTTAACTTTTGATATCTGCACCTCCAGCATGCTGAAGATGCCTTCCTAGACGTTTGAAGTGAGTCTCCCTGTTGGCACTGAAGTGTTTCACTAGAACGAAGATATTTTAAACAGTTTGGTTTGAAAGGAGTTGTGTCTGATGCATCCAACCAGACATTGATGGGAACTCCCTGGGAATACCTTTGGCTCCCCAGTAGTATTCTGGGATAACCAGAAATGGTCCCAGAGGAAGGGGTGGATGCTTTTTGTGTGCTTTGCGCAGTGGCTGGTGACATAACTTGTCCTTGGCCAGAGGGAAAGGACCCTAGCAAAGCAGATTAGGGAGGCAGGGGGGAAGCCATTCCTACCTCCTTGGTTTGCTAGAACCTCTGTGAGACAGTGACCTTGGTGTGCCACTTCTCCAGTAGTCTCTGGCAGATGGTGTTCCTCTGTGTGTCATTCCTTCAGTGCTTCCCCATTCTGTGTGCAGATACAGTAAACTGCTCCACTTACTTCAGCACTTCCTTTAGTTGCTTTGATCAGTTTCACAGAGTCAGGTTTCTGATGAAACAAAAATGATCTTTAGCTGCCAGTGGCAATTTTATCTGGGCATGGGATATTGGAGTCACTCTAGGATATGCATCTTCCAAGTTTCCATGTACATAGAATCACAGAATGGTCTGAGCTGAAAGGGACCTCCAAAGCTCATCCAGTCCAACCCCTCTGCACTCAGCAGGGACATCCTCCACTAGATCAGGTTGCCCAGAGCCCTGTCCAGCCTCACCTTGAGTATCTCCTGGGAATGAGCCTCAACCACCTCCCTGGTTAACCTGTTCCAGTGTTCCACCACCCTCATGGTGCAGAACTTGTTCCTCACATCCAATCTCAATCTGCTCTGCTCTAGTTTGAAGCCATTGCCCCTGGTCCTGTCCCTGCAGGCCTTTGCAAACAGTCTCTCTGCAGCCTTCTTGTAAGCCCCCTTCAGGTACTGGAAGGCTGCTGTTAGGTCTCCCTGGAGCCTTCTCTTCTCCAGGCTGAACACCACCAACTCTCTCAGTCTGTCCTTGTAGCAGGGCTGCTTCAACCCCCTCATCATTTTTGTGGCCTCCTCTTGACCTGCTCCATCAGGTCCATGTCCTTCCATGCTCTTCCCTGTCTAGGATGGCCAACAGCCCAATGGGTTACTGAAAGAAGAATCAGCAGCTGTTTGTGCTTAACTGTGTGGATTTTATACTTTTAATTGTTCTGCAGTAAAAATTAGCAGAGGAATGTTCCTGTCCCACCTTAGTCAGATCTGGTCAGTGCTCTCCTTAAGCAATACAAACCTGTCCTGTTGTGGGCATGGGGATCAGCTTAGAGGGTAAAATGATCAGTGTCCCATTTCTGGTGCAGGTTGTACACTCAGCTGGCAACTTTTCTATATCCTGATCTATATCCTGTGCTTATTGCTGCTTATGTATAGTGAAATGCTTGTGTCTCCTTAGATACCTACACAGTGAAAGGAAATGCCAATGGAGCTCCTTGTGTCTTCCCTTTCAAGTTTGGTGACCAGTGGTATGCTGACTGCACAGATGCTGGCAGGTCTGATGGCTGGTTCTGGTGTGGAACCACTTCAAACTTTGATGCAGACAAGATGTATGGATTTTGCCCCTTGAAATGTAAGTTTTTGTCTGCTCCTGATTCTGCTGTGCTGTTATTCAGCTGCCTGGACAAATTGATCTCTTTATCATGTGCTTTCCTGTGCAAGATACAGCTTGAAATGGTGCATTTTGCTCTCTTCAGCCTCCTCCTCTTGTAGAAACTACTTAAATATGCAAATACAGAGCTCAACATGAAAAAAAAAACTGAGCAGCTGCATCCAGGTGAGAGGGTGTGAGTCATCTGCTGGAATCTGTAGTTACACCATTGACTTACATAGGAAACTAATTAGGTGGAAAGAGGTTACAGCAGTAAATGCAAAAGGCCATGGTAGAAATCTGGGAAGCTGACCTGGCAGCTGGGGTAGAGCTTGACTGAAAATCAAGACTGCTTTGGAGAGTCAGTTGGGTTTTAAACATCAGAGAATGGCTCAGGTTGGAAGATCATCTCAGAGCTCATCTGCTCCAACCTCCCTGCCATGGGCAGGGACAACTCTCGAGTCGGCTGTGCAAGACCTCATCCAACCTGGCCATGAACACCACAAGGGAGGAGGCATTCACAGCCTCCCTGTGCAGCCTGTTCCAGAGTCTCATCACCCTCCTACTGAAGAACTTCTTCCTCAGCTGCAGTCTAACCCTGCTCTCCCTCAGCTTCAAACCATTCCCCCTTGTCCTGTCTCTAGACACCCTCAGGAAAAGTCCCTCTGCAGCCTTCCTGTAGAATTCCTTCAGGTAGTGGAAGGTTTCTCTAAGGTCCCCCCAGAGTCTTATTCTCTCCAGGATAAACATCCTGAGCTCCCTCAGCCTGTCCCCATAGCAGAAGTGCTCCAGACATTGAATCATCCTTTCTGTCCTCCTCTGGACTTGCTCCAACAGCTCTGTGTCCTTCTGCTGAAACTTCACCTGCAGGGCTGTGTCCAGCTATGGGGCCCCCAACACAAGAAGGACATGGACCTGATGGAGTGAGTCCAGAGGAGGGCACAAAAATGATCAGAGGGCTGAAGAACCCTGAAGAATTGGGTTTTTCCATCCTGGAGAAGAGAAGGCTCCAGGGAGACCTTAGAGCTGCATTTCAATATCTGCAGGGGACCTAGAGGAAGGCTGGGGAGGGACTGTTCAGAAGGGGCTGAGGGGATAGGATGAGGAGCAATGGATTGAAAGTGGAGCAGGGCAGATTTAAGTTGGACATCAGGAAGAAGTTCTTCACCATGAGGTTGGTGAGATACTGGAACAGGCTGCCCAGGGATGTGTTTAAAGCCCCATCCCTGGAAACACTGAAGTGTCCCTGCCTTGCTGTGTCCCTGGGCAGCCTGTTCTAGCTGGAGGTGTCCCTGCTGCCTGCAGGGAGATTTGAAAAGATGACCTTTGAGGGTTCCTTCCAAACCAATGTGAATCTGTGACCTTACCTGGTCTGGCAATGAAGCATTGGTGATGTCTTGCCTGATGTCCATGAATGCTGCATTCACTCCTGCAGGCACAGAAAGATGCAGGGTTTGCTTTGTTGGGTTTGGAGTTTGTTGGGTTTTGTGGTGTTTATTTTTTTTGCTGTTGTGAGGATTTGGGGGGGTTGGTTGGTTTTTGGGTTTGGTTTTTGGTTGGTTGTTGGAATTTTGCTTTGGTTTGTTTTTTGTCTCTATGCCTGTATGATTTTCAAGATATTCATAATAATGTTGGGAATATCATTAACACCAGACATGAAAATCAGCTGAAGGCTGCTCCCTGCCTGGCATTCTTTGAGTGTAGTAAATGGGAGGCATCATTAAAAGTTTGTTTAACTCTTGGGCATAATTCAAGGAAATCCATCCAGCTGGCTGTGACTCTGTTGGAAGAGGCTGCTTTCTGCTGATTGCCTGCATGCTTCCTTCCTGACTCTTCACTGCTGCCTATAAAATAGCCAAGTTTGGGTCATGTCTTTTAAAGAGGGACAGACTGTGGTAAGTAGAAGCTTTAGTCAGCCCTGTGAGAGAAGAATGCTCTGTATGGGAGAGTGGTAACTTAACAAATGTGGAATCACAGAATTATCAGGGTTGGAAGGGACCTCAAGGACCTCAGCACCTCACACTACAGCAGGTTGCTCACAGCCACATCCAGCCTGGCTTCAAAAACCTCCAGGGATGAGGCTTCCACCACCTCCCTGGGCAACCTGTGCCAGTCTCTCACCACCCTCATGGGGAAGAACTTCTTCCTAACATCCAATCTGAATCTCCCCACTTCTACTTTTGCTCCATTCCCCCCAGTCCTATCACTCCCTGACACTCAAAAAAGTCCCTCCCCAGCTTTCTTGGAGCCCTCTTCAGATACTGGAAGACCACAAGAAGGTCTCCTGGGAACCTTCTCTCCAGACTGAACAACCCCAACTCTCTCAGTCTGTTTCCATAGCAGAGGAACTCCAGCCCTCTGCTCATCCTCATGGCCTTTCTCTGGACACCTTCCAGCACCTCCAGATCCTTCTTGTAACAGGGGCTCCAGAACTGGATGCAGTACTTAAGGTGGGGTCTCAGCAGAGTGGAGCAGAGGGGGAGTTCTGTCACTACCTGACACCATCAACAGCATCTTTACAGGTGGAATGCTGAAGTCTTTGTGTGTTGAAGTTTCTGTAGTAAGATGGAAGTGGTTCTTGTTTGTTAAACTGTCTGGGGGAGCAAAGGTGGAGAGAGAAAACATTCAATGCAAACTATTCCAGCTGCTCCTACTGCAAGTGGGGAGGGTTTAACCAGCCTTTTTTTTTTTTTTTTTTTTTTTTTGCTGGGGGTAGAAGTGGCTTAGATGTTCTCCCAAATGAAGTGGGAGCAAGACTGTCCTTAAAACAGTTACTATACTCAGTGGAGTTGGAGACATCTGACCAGTGGAGGTACCGTGATTATGGCACTGAAACATCATTTACAAAGCCATGCAGTGACAGGGTGAGGGGCACTGGCTGCACACTGAGTGGAGTTGCATTTAGATGAGACATTAGGAGGAAATTCTTCCCTGTGAGGGTGGTGAAGCCCTGGAACAGGATGCCCAGGGTTGGAAGGGACCTCCAAAGCTCATCCAGTCCAACCCCTCTACACTCATCAGGGACATCCTCCACTAGATCAGGTTGCCCAGAGCCCTGTCCAGCCTCACCTTGAATATCTCCAGGAACTAAACCTCAACCACCTCCCTGGGCAACCTGTTGCAGTGTTCCACCACCCTCCTGGTGCAGATCTTGTTCCTAACATCCAGTCTAAATATGCTCTGCTCTAGTTTGGAGCCGTTTGGAACCTGTCCCTGCAGGCCTTTGCAAACAGTCTCTCTGCAGCCTTCTTGTAGACCCTTCAGGTACTGGAAGGTTGCTATTAGGTCTCTCTGGACCTTTCTCTTCCCCAGGCTGAACACCCCCAGCTCCCTCAGCCTGTCCTCATAGCAGAGCTGTTCCAACCCCCTGAGCATTTTTTCCCTCCTCTGGACCCTCTCCATCAGGTCCATGTTCTTCCTGTGTTGAGGGCTCCAGAGCTAGACACAGCACTCCAGGTGAGGTCTCCCCAGAGCAAAACAGAGGGCCAGGATCCTCTCTCTCCATTTGCTTGCCACACTGCTTTGGAACTAGCCCAGGATGTGATTTGCCTTCTGTGCTGCAAAGTGCACACTCTTGGCTCCTGCTACCAGTGCAAGGCATTTGCATGGCCACTTTACACAGCATCCAAAATCAGTACAAAAACTGGAGGCTTTTCCCTCAGAAAAGTGGTCAGCTGGGGGTACCCCTGAGCTTGCAGGAGTCTGCTTCAGTATAAAGTTCTGGAAGCAGTTGTATTGAGGTGAAATATCAACAAAAACTCTGCTAGAATTTCCAATCCCATTCAGAGCAAGAGCTGGAATGCTTTGGTTTTTACTCTGTACAGGAATACACAATGCTTCATCTGCTTCTCTGAGCTATTTCAAATATTTCATGGGAAACACAAAGTAGTGGACAAATTGTGCATTCAGTGCAGCCTTTTTTGGCTTCAGTCTAAGAATTAGCTCACATCCTTATGATTTTTTAAGCTAGAGAAGGGTAGATTTACATTGGACATTAGGAAGAAGTTCTTTACTAGAGGAGGGTGATGGAACACCAGAACAGGTTGCCCAGGGAGGTGGTTGAGGGCCCATCCCTGCAATTATTCAAGGTGAGGCTGGTCAGGGCTCTGGGCAGCCTGATCTAGTGGAGGATGTCCCTGCTGACTGCAGGGGGAGTTGGACTGGATGAGCTTTGGAGGTCCCTTCCAACCCAATGCATTTGTGATTCCATGGTTTTCCTCCACAGTGACAAATAATTGCTTTGCTGCTGGTTTAACCACTCATCTTCTGCCTTAACAGCAGCTTTGATGTTCCAGAGACAACGGTAATCTTCTTTCTTGTCTGTGTTCTGTCCAACATGGTTTAGCTCTACCCTGGATTTCCCAACTCTTTAGAGAGCCTCAGGACTCCTTTCAAGCCAGTTGTCTATAGCAGTGCTGAGAGTTTGTGTAGTTGTGCTTCATAACTTATTCTCTATTTTATCTGGCTCCACCTTCATGACCAGTTTCAACATATCCTTTTCTCCCTACAGTTAACAGTATGGATTCCCTGTGGAATACAGATCCTTTAACAAATGTCCAGTACCAGATAAACTCTGATGCAGCCCTGCAGTGGCACCAGGCAAGAAAAAGCTGTCAACAACAGAAGGCAGAGTTACTAAGCATCACAGAGCTGCATGAGCAAACATACCTGGCAGGTAGGGTGATGTTTTCCATCAGGTTTTCTTTCAGCAGTGCATTATTGTAGCAGTGACACTTCCACAGCACCTCCCATCTTTAAAATGGATGCTTCTGCAGTTCTGGTTATCACTTGGCATGATTCACCTGGAAAAAAAAGTTATGATGTCATTAATTTAATATTCATAGAATCACAGAAAGGTCTGGAAGGGACCTCTAAAGCTCATTCAGTCCAACCCCTCTGCACTCAGCAGGGAAATCCTCCACTAGATCAGGTTGCCCAGAGCCCTGTCCAGCTTCACCTTCAATATCTCCAGGCATGGAGCCTCAACCTGTTCCAGTGTTCCACCACCCTCATGGTGCAGAACTTGTTCCTCACATCCAATCTTAATCTGCTCTGCTCTGGTTTGAAGCCTTTGCCCTGGTCTTGTCCCTGCAGGCCTTTGCAAACAGTCCCTCTTCCTACTCTGTAAATTGTTACTATTTTATTATTTCATTAAATTAAATTCTTTAATTAAATGTAAATAATTTATTTAATAATAATTAAATTTAAATGATTATTTAATTTTAATACATTATTTTAAAAATCAACATCTTACTACTTGTTACTATTCTATTATTTCATTAAATTAAATTAATTAAATGTAAATAATTTATTTCGTAATAATTAAATGTAAATTATTATTTAATTAAATTGAATTATTCAATTAAATGTCAGTATTATGGCATTTAAATATGTAATAATTGAATACATTTAATATTTTACTATTATGGAATTTTTTTTTTATGTTTTCATAAATGTAATATTGTATTATTCTGGGAAAAGAAAAGTTTTCTTTTTATGCTCTTTGGTTTGCAAAGCTCTTGCAGAAGTGTTGCTTTGGGTTTTCTGTTGTGATGGAATTCTCCACACCTCACAACTTGACCATTCCAAGCCCAGGTATAGTGACCAGGGGAGAATGGATGCCAGCTAGAAGAGGGGAGATTCAGATTGGATGTTAGGAAGAAGTTCTTCCCCATGAGGGTGGTGAGACACTGGCACAGGTTGCCCAGGGAGGTGGTGGAAGCCTCATCCCTGGAGGTTTTTGTAGCCAGGCTGGATGTGGCTGTGAGACTCCTGCTGTAGTGTGAGGTGTCCCTGGCCATGGCAGGGGGGTTGGAACTGGATGATCCTGAGGTCCCTTCCAACCCTGACAATTCTGTGACTCTTGAGAATTCTGACAACAGCTCCAAAGTTCACAGATTCAAATTGCATGAAGGGACCTTCAAAGGTCATCTTGTCCAACCCCCCTGCAGGCAGCAGGGACACCTCTGGCTAGATCAGGCTGCCCAAGGACACAGCAAGGCTGAGCTTGAATGTCTCCAGGGGCAGAGCCTCAACCACATCCCTGAGCAATCTGTACTAAGTGAAGCTCTTAAGCAATGCACCAACCTGCTCAGCACCTGAGGAGCTGCCCAGAGAACCTGTCTGCTGAAACTGCTCTGTGAGCCAGTGGTGAATGACTGACTGGAGCCAGCAGCATCCTGGCCCTTGAGGTCCCTTCCAACCCTGACAATTCTGTGGCACGTTTGCATGTGCAGCACAGGCACCTGAACTCAGAGAGGAGGAGGAGCAGCAGCAGCTGGAATGCAGCAGCCCTCAGGCTCTGAGAAGGCTTTGCTCCAGCCATGGCCTTTCAGCCTCTCCCTGTCTCTGTCCCTAGGTCTGACCAGCAGGCTGAGCTCTGCTCTCTGGCTTGGACTCAACAGTTTGAATTTCAACAGCGGCTGGCAGTGGGTTGGGGGAGCTCCCTTTCGGTACCTGAACTGGCTGCCAGGTAAGGAGCAATGTCTCAGGTAAACACCTCTGTGCTTTGTTTCTTTTCTGTTCTTCTGCAGTGTTGAGCTCCTTTTGCTGCTGGAAGGCTCTGGTGGTGACTGGCAATGCTGTGAGCATGGGGGTGCATGCTAGGCTGAAGTTACTGCTCACTGTGGAACTGGGAGCCTCCAAATCCACAGGAAAGTTTTCAGTGTTGTAGAATCAGAGTCCTAGGATGGGTTGGGTTCAGATCAGCTGGTTTAGATCATCCAGTTCCAACTTTCCTGCCACAGACAGAGAGACCTCCTACCTGACCAGGTTGCTCAAGACTCTATCCAGGCTGGCTTTCAACATTTCCAGGCTTGGATCATCCACAACTTCTCTGGGCAACCTGTTCCACTGCCTCATCACCATCATGGGAAAGAATTCCTCCTCATGTCTAATGTAAATCCATCTTCTTACAGCTCAAAGCCATTGCCCCTTGTCCTGTCACTCCCAGCCTTTGTCAAAAGTCCTTTCTTCAGCTCTTCTGTACCCCCTTCAAGTACTGGAAGGCTGCTGTAAGGTCTTCCTGGAGCCTTCTCTTCTCCAAGCTGAACAGCCCCAAATCTCTCAACCTCACAGCAGAGGTGCTTCAGCCCTCAGATCATATTCTGGACCTGATCAAGCAGGTTCATGTCCTTCTTGTGTCATGGGACACGGGACTCCAAGTGGGGTTTCACCAGAGTGGAGTAGAGAGGCTGAATCCCCTCCCTGTCCTGCTGGTCACACAGTTGTGGTTGCAGCCCAGCTGTTTACGCTCTGTGTGTTGTGACTGCAGAACATATCTGCTGCTCCAGGTGTGCTCATTGCTGAGCATTTCTGAGTCCAGCCTGGCCAGTCTTTAGTGAGGCTTTTTCTGCTTGTTTCTGTTTGAGAGATTCCTTTGCAGTTTGTTTTGCTTATTTCTTAAAGGTGAGGTTTTCATTTGCAGTTGGAATGTAGCTACCTGTGGCAGTCAAACCTCTCAAGCTGAAGGTGTTGAGCAAGCCCAGCACCCTCACACCTGCAGCTGCAGTGCTGAACTCCCATGCCATTGTTGAAGGGCAGTTCTCTGCCTTCTGTAGTCTGGTAGAGCAGAAAAGCTCTTCTCATTTACTGTTCAGAGTGCCTGTTTCAAGAGGTCTCTTTGCAGGACCCACATTGCCTTCTACTGCCTGCTCAGGAAGTTTTTGGAGAGTAATTTGAAGTAGATGTCAGAAGTTTTGCTGTGTAAATGCTCTTCTTTACCTTAGAGTCATAGGATTGTTTTGGTCAGGAAAGACCTTTAAAATGTTTGAATCTGACCATTCTAACTCTGCCAAGGCTGGGGCTGAATCATGGTCCTCTGCACCACACCTCTGCCTCTTTCAGACACATCCAGGGATGGGGATTCAACCACCTCCCTGGGCAGCCTGTGCCAGTGCTTGAGAACCCTTTCAGGGAAGAAGTTTCTTCTAATCTCCAATCAAAATGTCCCCTGGTGCAACTTGAGGGTGTCTAGAGACAGGGCAAGGGGGAATGGTTTGAAGCTGAGGGAGGGCAGGGTTAGATTGGAGCTGAAGAAGTTCTTCAGTAGGAGGGTAGTAAGACTCTGGAACAGGCTGCCCAGGGAGACTTTGAATGCCTCCTCCCTGGGGGTGTTCAAAGCCAGGCTGGATGAAGCCTTGAGCAGCCAATTCTGCTAGAGAGGTGTTCCTGCCCCTGCCAGGGAGGTTGGAATAGATGATCTCTGAAGTCCCTTCCAACCTGAGCCATTATTCTGTGATGAGTGGGAGAGTCACTGGGGGTGACCATGATGTCTTTACACTTTGTTGAAGGTTTTCTTGTGGTTTGTTTTCTCAAGGCCATCCTTCTCCAGAGCCTGGCAAAGTCTGTGGTGCATTGAATCCTGGCAAAGGTGCCAAGTGGGAGACTCGGGAATGCAGCCAGAAGCTTGGCTACGTTTGCAAACGAGGAAATGCCACCCTGCAGTCCTTCATCATTCCCACAGGTGGGTTAGCACTGACCCCTCAAGTGATGACCAGTGACCTCTCTTTCATCTGCACTTCCAGTGGCTGTTTCTTAGTGCATATGGTGTAAGCCAGCAAAGGGCTCTGCAGGCTGTGCCTTGAGCAAGATTCTAAGGTGAGCAGCGTGGACCTCCTTTGTGTTCTGGCCTCCCAGCTCCACCTCCAGCAATTCTGCTTCAGTGGATTTGAGTCCTTCACTGCAGAAATGGTAGAGTTCTCTTTGCAAAAACCGAGCAGAACTGTCAGATTTTGTCCATAAAGCATAAGAGAAATGATTTAAAGGTTTAAAAAAATGATACAAAATGTCTCAGTGGAGACCAGTGAGGAATGGTTGGTCAGGGGTCAGCACTGGGACCAGTGCTGTTTGACATCTTTGTCAGCTACATGGGCAGTGGGAGTGTGGCACTCTCAGCAAGCCTGCTGATGGCACCAAACTGTGTGGTGTGGTTGACATGCAGGAGGGAAGGGATCCATCCAGAAGGACCTGGAGAGGCTGCAGAGGTGGCTCAGTGACAGTCTTAGGAAGCTCAACAAAGCCAAGTGCTAGGTCCTGTGAGAAATCCCAAGCACAAATCCAGGCTGAGCAGAGAATGGCTGGAGAGCAGTGCTGAGGAAAAGGACTTGGGGTTGCTGAATGAGGAGAAGCTCAACATGAGCCAGCAAAGTGCACTCAAAGCCCAGAAACCAACTCTGTGCTGGGCTGATCCCCAGCAGCCTGGGCAGCAGCTCAAGGGAGGGGATTGTGTCAATACACCATCAGTTCAGCACTCTCTGTTATCTTATTTAGATTGAATTTCAGGGGTTTTGGCCTCTAATGGTAATTTCTTTCTTGTGCATTAGGCTTTAGAATCCCCCTCCCTGCCCCCCTGTTTACCAGGAATGTGGAGGAAGAACAGAAATGAGACAAAATGTTTCAGATGCACAGAAATTGCTGATGAAATGTGGTGACAGATGAAGCAGGGGCTGGCAGGGATGCACTTCATAAAGTGCTGTCCAAAATGTCCCCTGGGGGGAAGTCATAAAGGAAGAAACATGTGATCATGCAAGGTGTTAAGTGCCCTCAGCTTCCAAGGGTGTAAAGGAAAACTCAGGGCAGATGATATTTTCCTGGCCAGGGCTGCTAAGTCAAGAAATAAATTAATCAAATCTTTATACCTTCAGTACTGCCTCCAGTTCTGGTGTCCCCAGCAGAAGAAAGACTCAGAGCTGCTGGAGTGATGCCAGAGGAGGCCACAAAGATGGTCCAAGGGCTGGAGCAGCTCTGCTGTGAGGACAGGCTGAGGTGTTCAGCCTGGAGAAGAGAAGACTCAGGGGAACCTTCTAGCTGCCTTCCAATAGTTTTTTCAGTCTGGAAAAGGGAAGGCTCTGAGGAGACCTTCTTGTGGCCTTCCAGTCTCTGAAAGGGGCTCCAAGAAAGCTGGGGAGGGACTTTTTAGGATATCAGGTAGTGGTAGGATGGGGGGGATGGAGCAAAACTAGAAGTGGGGAGATCCAGATTGGATATTAGGAAGAAATTCTTCCCCATGAGGGTGGTGAGAGACTGGAAGAGGTTGCCCAGGGAGGTGGTGGAAGCCTCATGCCTGGAGGTTTGTCAGGCCAGGCTGGATGTGGCTGTGAGCAACCTGCTGTAGTGTGAGGTGTCCCTGGCCATGGCAGGGGGGTTGGAACTGGCTGATCCTTGAGGTCCCTTCCAACCCTGACAATTCTGTGGTGTATTAATAGGAACCTTTTCATTTCACCTGCAGAAGTTTCTTAGTTTTTAACTTTTCCTAAGGCAATGCTGGCTGCCTGCCTTCACCAAGGCACTGACTACACAGGGTTCATCCCAACCCAACAATGGGGACTGCTCTGAAAGTATTGTTTCAAATGTTTCTGCAAACATTCAATGAGAGGAAATAAATCCTCTTTGTGTGACTGCTGGGACTGCTGTGTGAGCTCTCTCTTATCAGACCACAGAGGATGGGCGTGAGATAGAGAACTCTGAATGCCTCAGTCATGAGGCAAAATTCTGCTAGTTCCCTTTTAGACATCCAACAGACCTCAGGAAGCCAAGCTTGCAGTCTGCAAAAGTGTTTGCTCTCCTTTTATAGAGTCACAGATTGCATTGGGTTGGAAGGGACTCCGAAAGGTCATCTTGTCCAACCCCCTAGCAGGCAGCAGGGACAGCTCCAGCTAGATCAGGCTGCCCAGGGACACAGAAAGGTTGATCTTGACTGTCTCCAGGGACAGAGCCTCAACCATATCCCTGGGCAGCCTGTTCCAGTATTTCACCACTCTCATTGTGAAGAACTTCCTCCTGTGGTCTGGAGGTTTCAACTTCTAATCATGCACTCAAATCCTTCTATCTGTAGGCATTTTTCAGCTCTGCTGTTCCTCCTGAAGAACATCCATCATGAACTGGTTTGTTAAATCTTCCCTGCTGTGACTTTTCAGTCTTGAGTTAGAACAGAATTCTGAAACTCCTTCACTGGAACTTTTCTTTCCAGAGACTAACGTCCCTGTTAGATGTCCTGCTCAATGGATGTCCTATGCTGGTCACTGCTACAGAATTCACAGGGACCCCAAAATGTGGAAAGATGCACTATCAGCTTGCAGGAAAGAGGATGGGGATCTGACCAGCATCCATAATGTGGAAGAGTACAGCTTTGTTATTTCTCAGCTTGGCTACCGTGAGTATTGTTCTTTTTTTACTATAATATATATATTGATATAAGAAAACCAAGAGTTTTATCTGTGTCTTACCTCTTAATAACAGCAGGAGATTCTTAAAAATCCTAAAAATAAATTGTCCTGATCCTGGGCTGCAGAACTCTGCTTCTATCTCCTTTTAATCCAGATTAAAACAATTGTTGACCTTTTCAGAATCTGGAAGGACTTGGACTGTTGGTCTGCAAACACAGGTTGGTCTGCAAACACAGGAAGCAAAATCTGTTTGCCAGAGACAGTTTGGGAAGATCTAGCTCCTGCCATGTCCTTATTATCCAAGTCAGGCTGTTCCTTCTTGTCTTAGTTTTAGGAGTGGACAGAAAACTATATTTAACTTCTCCCTCTCCCCCAAGGAAGTAAAATCAAGAGGCTCTCATACAGGGTTGGAAAGAAGTGTTGGAAGTGAAATGGCAGTGCTATTCACAACTATACACAGAAATTACAAACTACCCAAAGTCACATTCAGCCTCAGCCCGGTCCTTTGACCTGGGCTTACAACAACCTCTTGAAGCCAAAAAACCTTTTCAAAACCTCCCCCAGTTAGGCCAAAACCCTGGCCTCAAATGCACACCCCCCTCCCCATGCCTCTCTTCTCCCCTCCCATTAGCAAACCCTTGTGACACAGCTAAAATTGGACTCCCCAGCTCCAGGCTCTTGCCAAGGCTGCCCAAGGCTCACTCCCCTCATTGCAAAGAGAAGGGAGCAGCATTGGGAAGGAGAGAGAGGGAGGGGAAGGGGAAAAGGGGGAGGAACAGCTTGTGCTGTCCCCTTATAAATGGGAGATGCAGGCATTCTGGAAATGAAATAATAAAAATTACACTTTCCAGTCCACCATCTGGACCTATCTAACCTCTGGAGGCTAGCACTCTATGGTTTCTTAAAGGCACACAGCCTGAAACCCTAACACTTCTCTTTCCCAGTGTGTGCATTCAGATGTGTTCCAGATGAAATCAGGTACTGAAGTGCTGGGTTTCTGAGTGCACATTCATGGAATTATAGAATCATAGAACTGTTGAGGCTGGGAGAGCCCTTTGAGATCATCAAGTCCAACCAGTCACCTAGAGTTCACGGTTCCATCACTGCTGCTAAGCTACTGGCACCAAACCATATCTCTCAGCACCAGATCCATGCAGCTTTTAAATACCTTCAGGATTGGTGACTGTTTGCAGTGGGACAGGACCAGGGGCAGTGGCTTCAAACTAGAGCAGAGCAGACTGAGATTGGATGTGAGGAACAAGTTCTGCACCATGAGGGTGGTGGAACACTGGAACAGGTTGCCCAGGGAGGAGGCTGAGGCTCCTTCACCCCTCTGTATGTTCTTTTCAGTAACTGATGCCAGCTGTGCTTCTGGTGCTGGCTAACTGTGGGTTAGTTTATTCTTCCCTAAGGTGTGTGTTGAGCTGCTTTGAGCTGCAGGGTAACAGCAAGCCTGGAGAGGCAGCCAGCAAAGAGCTGATTTGCTTCAGTTCTCTATCCTAACCAACTCCATGGCAGCTTGTGCTTGTCCTCTCATTCCTGAGAGAGTGATTTGCTGGGTTTTCATGAACAACTTGAAAGTTTTTCTCTCTCAAAGGAGACCATTAGAGCCACCTTCCAATAGCTGAAGGAATCCTATAGGAAGGCTGCAGAGGGAATTTTTACAAGAGTGTCCATGCATAGGACAAGGGGAAATGGATTTAAATTGAAGGAGAATAGGTTTAGATTGGATCTTAGGAAGAAATTCTTCACTAGGAAGGTGGTGAGACTCTGGAGTGGATTGTCCAGAGAGGTTGTGGATGCTCTCTCCCTGGAGATGTTCAAGGCCAGGTTGGATGGGGCCTTGAGTAACCTGGGCTGGTTGAGAGGTGTCCCTGCCCATGGCAGAGAGGTTGGAGTAGATGATCTTTGAGGGGTCTTCCAGCCTAAGCCATTCTATGATTCTATGAGCTAGAAAAGGCCAGGACCTCTTGATGAGACATAAGTTCATTTGAATGAAGAAGTTAGGCTCTAAAGGGAATTAGTTGTATTTTCACCTTACTCCTTGAAAGTAGAACATTCCATGGTTGAATGCTTCTCCAAAGACCTGTCCTGAGCAGGCTGCACTGCACTGTTCATGTAGAAATGAATGTTTCTGAAAGAAAAGTAATCCTGAAGGAAGCCATGCTGCTGACATGTGGCACACTCACTGCAACAGGCTGCAGTTGGAAGCATTCTTTTCAGAATTCCCTCTGCAACCTTCAGGTACTGGCAGGTTGCTATTAGGTCTCCCTGGAGCCTTCTCTTCTTCAGGCTGAACACCCCCAGCTCCCTCAGCCTGTCCTTGTAGCAGAGGGGCTGCAATTCTATGATTACAGAGAGGGCACTTCCTTCTTGACCATACTAAAGACAGGAGGAAAAGGGGAAGTAGCATTTATGGAGGTGTTCGTTCATAGCTTGTTACAGAAGGTTTGAGCTGGAGACAGAGGATGAACCTGCTTGTGTTGCACCCTAGTTTAACAAAGAGCCTTTGGGCTGCTTTATACCAGGCTAAAGCCTCTCAGTCCGTTGCCACTGCAGTGAGTGCTGCTTCCTGCTGGCTGCTGTGGCTCTCTGAGAAACTGTCTGCCCTCTTCATAGCATCATAGAATCACAGAATTGTCAGGGTTGGAAGGAACTTTGAGGCTCATCGAGTTCCAACCCCGCTGCCATGGGCAGGGACACCTCACACTAGTTCATGTTGCTCAGAGCCACATCCAGCCTGGCCTTAAAAGCCTCCAGGGACTGAGCCGGGAGCCTTAATTTGTCATGCCAGCCCCATGCCAGAATTGTTGTCTATTGCAGGAAGGTAGGAGCTGAGTTGGCATAACAGACCTGTTACCCCCTCTGCCAATGGTTTGTTTCAGAGGCTGCTGATGAGCTGTGGCTCGGGCTGAACGACCTGAAGGTTCAGATGTACTTTGAATGGAGCGACAGCACACCTGTCACCTACACCAAGTGGTTGAGGGGAGAGCCCACCCATGCCAACAACAGGCAGGAGGACTGTGTTGTTATGAAGGGAAAGGTAAAGGCCTGAAGCTACTGACTTCATTCTCTCACCATTTCATTCATCCCTTGGGCTTTTTGCTGTGCCAGAGCAACAGAGGTGAGGGATGCTACCGCTTGGAGCAGGAATGCTGTGTCCAGAAGGAGTGGGGAAGTGATTGTGCCTCTGTAATTACAGAACCACAGAGCCACAGAAACATTCATCTTGGAAAAGACCCTCAGGGTCCCAAGTCCAACCACTGATCCCACTCTGCAAGGGTCGCCTCTAAACATATCCCCAAGCACCACATCCAAACCACCTTTAAACACCTCCAGGGCTGGTGACTCCACCACCTCCCTGGGCAGCCTGTGCCAATGTCTGACCACTCTCGCTGGGAACAAATGTTTCCTACTGTCCAGTCTAACCCTGCCCTGCTGCAGCTTGAGGCCATTCCCTCTTATTCTATCACTAATTACCTATGAGAAGAGACCAGCACCAACCTCTCCCCAACCTCCTTTCAGGTAGCTGTAGACAGCCAGGAGGTCTCCCCTCAGCCTCCTCTGTTTCAAACTAACCATCCCCAGCTCCTTCAGACTTCAGTCCTTCAGTGATGAGGCCACACCTTGAATGCTGTGTTCATGTTTGAGCCACTCACTTCAAGGGCTAGCTGCTGTTGACTCTCCAGAGATGGGCAAGAGGGCTGGGGAAGGGTCTGGAGAACAGGTCTTACAGGGAGCAGCTGAAGGAGCTGGGGGTGTTTGGCCTGTGCAGGAGGAGGTTGTGGGGAGACCCTGTTGCACTCTGTAACTACTTGGAGAAGGGTTGTAGTGAAGTTCATTGAATCCTACAGGATAAGAAAACAAACAAATAAATGGAGTTGTTCCTGTCTGTGTCCTCACCCTCACTTTGCATGGTCAGTCAGGTCCTGCAGTGTATCACAGAATCATTAAATGGAATCACTTAGCTCATCTATCCCAACCTCCCTGCCACGGGCAGGGACACCTCTCAACTAGATCAGGTTGCTCAAGGCCTCATCCAAGCTGGCCTTGAACACTTCCAGGGAGGAGGCATCCACAACTTCCCTGGGCAACCTGTTCCAGAGTCTCACCACCCTCACACTGAAGAACTTCTTCCTCAGCTCCAGTCTAACCCTGCTCTCCCTCAGCTTCAAACCATTCCCCTTGTCCTGTCTCTAGACACCCTCATGAAAAGCCTCTCTGCAGCCTTCCTGTAGGATCCCTTCAGGTATTGGAAGACAGATGGAAAGTCCTTCTGTACTCTTCTCTTCTCCAGGCTGAACAACATCAGCCTGTCCTTATGGCAGAGGTGCTCCAGCCTTTGGATCATCTTTGTGGTCCTCATCTGGACTTGCTCCAACACTTCAAACAGGTTGGATGAGGCTTTGAGCAACAAAGTCTAGTTGAGAGGCGTCTCTGCCTGTGGCAGGGAGGTTGGAGTAGATGATTTGTGAGGTCCCTTCCAACCTGAGCCACTCTGTGATTCAATGATTCTTCTGGTTGGTTATTTAGTGAAGAGCAGAATGAGCTGTTTAGAGTGGAGTTTTTTTTTAGGTGGGTAAGAACGGGCTACATGGAAGCCAGCAGGGATGTTTGACATCAATGACTTCCTCTCTTACTTTGAGGGATTGAGATGTTTTGAGGTCTTTAGAAGATGTTTTGAGGTCTTCCAAGCAAATATTTCTCTGGTTCTCAGAGATTGTGACCTGTTACAGAAGTGTTCCACACCCATTGCTTTCTGCTGCTGCTTTCTCTGCTGCTCCTAGATGGAGCAGCAGATGATTTGCCTTCAAGGAAGGAGAAAAAGAGGAAGGACCAAGGAACACAAAGGGTGAGCTCTTTTCTAACACATGAGGAGCCACAAGCTTTAGTACTTGAGGTTGAGGTTGGAGTGTAGAGTGAGGCTGGAGTTCTCTACTGAACTTAGATGCAAGTTTTGCTTCTTTTAAAGCTAACAAAAAAAAAAAAAAGTAATGAAATACCTAAAAGCATAAAACAACTTTTTCGTTTGAAAACTATACCCTCCTTGACTGTGCTGTTCCCTTCTCATCCCTTCCTCAGGATGGATTCTGGGCAGACCATTCCTGTGAAAAGAAAATTGGCTACATCTGTAAAAGAAAACCATTGTCAGAAGCTCCTGCAGAAGAGGAAGCAGCTGACATGGGCTGCCAGAGAGTAAGTGCCAAAGGAGCTGTCTGATCTGAATAGGCCTCTGGGAATGACTGAGGAGAAAATGCCTCCTGGGTGGCAGATAAAGCAGGACAAATGGTTTCTGTGTTGTCATCACCAGAACAGATGGCCTGCTTGTTTCTCTGGCAGATGGAATAGGTGGCACTTCTGGCTGAATCTAGGCTCTGACTGGCAGTTGGCACTTGGTGCTCCCTTTCCTCTTCCAGAACTTAAACCAAGCTGTAATCCCTGCAGCAGGGACACTCAGGTCTTGCTGAGGAATTCACCTGTACCAGCAGCTGCTGTTCAGCTCTGCCTACACTTTTCTTTCACAGCAGGAAGGCTGCTCTTGCCTACACCCTGCTCTCAAGTCTTTCCTGGGGTCTCTGGCAGTGCTCTCTACTCTGAGAAGTTTGTTATGAGTGTCTGAGCAGGGTGCATTGTGCCCCAGAGCTGCCACTGGCTCCATGGTTTGTTTGGTAATGCCTCCTGGGAAGGATCAGCAGGGAAAACCTGCTGCCATTTCTTATGGCACAGGGAGTCTGCCTGGGATTTTGCCTTCCATGAGGAAATCACCTTTTATCCCAAGCCTTTGATGTTTATTCCCAGTGTTTTTAAAAGAGTACCTGGGAACCTCCCAAGTATTCAACTGCTGGAGAAGACAAAGGGATCCTAATGCTTATGGATGTTCTCTTTGCCTAGAGAGCCAGGTGCATGCTCATAGCAGGAAGCCTTTCAGAGGTGACAAACTGAAACTCTGCAGAAGAATGTTTGGGTGGCTTGTGGCTGCTCACAGCTAACTCTTCCTATTTTGAAAAGCTCTGATCTGCCCTGTGTCTGGGCAGAATTTTCCTTCTCTGGTGATTAGCTGACTGTGGTGTAAATCAGGTCTTTTTCCTTTCACCCTTCCTTCCTTCTCCCTCCCTTCCTTCTCTCTCTCCCCCCCTTCTTTCTCCCTCTCCCTCCCTTCCTTCTCCCTCTCCCCCTTCATTCTCCCTCTCCCCCCTTCCTTCTCCCTCTCCCCCTTCCTTCTCCCTCTCCCCCCTTCCTTCTCCCTCTCCCCCCTCCTTCTCCCTCTCCCCCCTTCCTTTTCCCTCTCCCCACTTCCTTCTCCCTCTCCCCCCCTTCCTTCTCCCTCTCCCCCCTCCTTCTCCCTCTCCCCCCTTCCTTTTCCCTCTCCCCCCTTCCTTTTCCCTCTCCCCCCTTCCTTCTCCCTCTCCCCCCCCTTCCTTCTCCCTCTCCCCCCTTCCTTCTCCCTCTCCCTCCTTCCTTCTCCCTCTCCCCCACTCCTTCTCCCTCTCCCCCCCTTCCTTCTCCCTCTCCCCCCCTTCCTTTTCCCTCTCCCCCCTTCCTTCTCCCTCTCCCCCCCCTTCCGTCTCCCTCTCCCCCCTTCCTTCTCCCTCTCCCCCCCTTCCTTCTCCCTCTCCCCCCCTTTCTTCTCCCTTCCTCCTCTCCTCCCTTCCCCTCTCTAAAGATGTTTCCTGTTTCCTTTGGCAGGGCTGGAAGAGGCATGGCTTTTACTGTTACTTCATCGGCAACACCTTTGTATCCTTTTCTGAGGCCAATCAGACCTGTGGAAGGCACCAAGCCTCTTTAGTAACCGTTGAAGACAAGTAAGTGAGGCTCCCTGCATGCAGGAGCTAACATCTCCCATTCTGTGACTAACATCTAGCAGCATCTGAAGAGCAAAAGAAGGACTCTCATCTGGACAGAAGTCTTGCCTGAGAGCACAGCCACGTGTGCACACAGAACTTGGCACAGCTTTTGCATGTGTGCTCAACTCCAGGAATCCAGGTTTTAGTAGAGGTGGTGCTGGCTGTGAATCAGCATTGACAGGGTCCTTATGTCCAGGGAAACAGCAGGGTTATGGTTCCCCTTGAGTGAACTGTGCTGAGGTGCCTTTTCCCATTTGGGACTTCACCTGAAGCAAGAAGTCAATCAGATACAAGGCAGATAGAAACTCTCAAAGCTAACTCAGGGACTGAACACAGAAGGCATGCCAGGTTTCTTCTTCCCCCCATTTCATCTCAGGCAATGTCTCTTTATTTCCTGAACAACTGAAGACAGACTACTCTGAGGTGTTTAAGCAGTGTGTGGAGCTGGTGCTCAGGGATGTGGTTTAGTGGTGACCCTGCAGTTGGACTGGATGAGCTTGGAGGTCTCTTCCAACCAAAGATATCCTATGGTTGTGTGCAGTGAAGCTCACAGAGTATTTCTGTGGTGCTTTGGTGTGTGCCTGGTTTGAGTAAGTCCATCCAAGCTGTGCTTTCAGGAAGCCCCAGTGGTCACCCTGAGAACTGAACCAGCCTCTTACAGCTTTCCAATCAAACCCAACAGTGTTAATGTGATGGTTGTGTTCTTCTGAACAGATTTGAACAAGCCTACCTGACCAGCCTGGTGGGGCTGAGAACAGAGAGATACTTTTGGATTGGCCTTTCAGATGTGGAAGAAAAGGGAACCTTCAAGTGGGCCAATGGCCAACCTGTCTTGTTTACACACTGGAACTCAGAAATGCCTGGTAGGTACCACTGCCTGCTGCAGGGGGGCAGAGCACTTCAGGACTAATTGCTCTCCTGTCTGTCTGGATGCTTTCTCAGGCAGGTACTGCTGTCTCCACCTTCCTCCTTACTGCTGAAATGAGGTTTCAACAGGAGCAAGTTACTTTAAATTGGGATCAATTTACTTTAAACTGAGATTAAGTTACTTCAAACCAAGATTAAGCTACTCCAAACTGAGATCAAGTTACTTTAAATTGGGATCAAGTTACTTTAAAATAGGATGAAGTTACTTTAAAGTGAGACCAAGTTACTTTAAACTGAGATTAAGTTACTTCAAACTGAGATTAAGTTACTTCAAACTGAGATCAAGTTACTTTAAAGTGAGACCCAGTTACTTTAAATTGGGATCAAGTTACTTTAAAATAGAATGAAGTTACTTTAAAGTGAGATCAAGTTACTGTAAATTGGAATCAAGTTACTTTAAATTGGAATCAAGTTACTTTCAACTGAGATCATAGTGTCATAGAATTTTTAGGGTTGGAAGGGACCTCAAGGATCAGCCAGTTCCAATCCCCCTGCCATGGGCAGGGACACCTCACACTACAGCAGGTTGCTCACAGCCACATCCAGCCTGGCTACAAAAACCTCCAGGGATGAGGCTTCCACCACCTCCCTGGGCAACCTGTGCCAGTCTCTCACCACCCTCATGGTGAAAAAAAAGATAAAAAGAAAAAGAAAAAAAAAAAGATAAAGTTACTTTAAACTGAGACCAAGTTACTCTAAACTGTGACCACATTATTTTAAACTGAGATTAAGTTACTTTAAACTGAGACCAAGTTTCTGATTTTCCTCTGTTCTGGGCAGTCTGTGTGTGTAGCCTTCTGGAGGAGCCATCTCAAGCCTTGCCTCTTCATCCATGCTCCAAAGCACCCTTGCTCACTGCCTGTTCTGAGCTGTGTGAGCTCACAGCAAGCACACAGCACCTCTGCTCCTACAGAAAGTGGGACTGCAGAGAAGGACAGAAGGGCTGAGGGAAGAATTTTGTTTAGTCCTTTCTTATTTGCCACACTAATTGTGATTTCCTTATTTGCTAAGTTTTGTTGCTGGAGTCAGCCACTGGAGGTGATCTGATATGGGGCAGAATTCAGTATCATGGATGTGGATGACCCACAGATTTTGTTTGGCTTTTCCTTTTCTTCTCATGAATTAGAATCATAAAATTCCAGAATAATTTGGCTTGGAAAAAACGTTTAAGGAACATCTAGTCCCTCCCACCTGCCATGGCCAGAGAGCCCTGGCACTAGATCAAATGGCTCAAAGATCTCTCCAATTTGACCTTGAGGCACCCACAGATGCTCTGGGCAACCTGTTCCAGTATCTCACCAGCCTCATAATAAAAAGATTTTCTTCCTTATGTCCAACCTAAACCTGCTGTCTTTCATTTGACAACAACCTTTGCCTTTGTCCTGTCACTACATGGCCTGGAGTCTTTCTCTGTCTTCCATACAAGCCCACACTTCATTGAATGTCTGCTCTAAGGGCTCCCTGGAGCCTTCTCTTCTCCAGGCTGAGCAACCCCAACTCTCTCAGCCTGGCCTCACAGCAGAGCTGCTCCAGCCCTCTGAGGAATTTTGTGGCCCTGCTCTGGACCTACTCTAACAGAGAGATTTCTTACTGATAGAATTTCCCTCAGGACAGAATATGAAGTTTTCTAAATTCCTGTGACCTTCTAAATGTTGCTTTTCATAGAATCACAGAGTCACAATTAAGGCTGGAAAAGATAATCAAGTCCAACCATAATCCAACTACCATGATCACTAAACTCTATCCTGCAGCACCACACCTACAGCTTCTGGAAAACCTCCAGGCATGGGCACTCCACCACCTCCCTGGGCAGCCTGTCCCAACCCCTCACCACTCTCGCACCAAAGAAATTGTTCCTCATCTCCAACCTACCCCTCCCCTGGCACAGCTTCAGCACATTTCCTCTCATCCTAGCTCTGGTGACTTGGGAGAAGAGACCAACCCCAGCCTCACTCCAACCTCCTTTCAGGGAGCTGCAGAGAGCAATGAGGTCTCCCTCAGCCTTCTCTTCTCCACACTGCACAGCCCCAGCTCCCTCAGCTGCTGTTCCAAACCCCTCAGCAGCCTCAGTGCTCTTCTCTGGACACCCTCCAGCCCCTCAAGGTCTTTCTTATCCTGTGGCACCACACCTGACCCCAGGACTCAAGCTGTGGCCTCAGCAGGGCCCAGCACAGGAGCACCATCACTACCCTGCTCCTTTTGTGCATCCCTGTTTACACCCAGGCAGGAAGACAGGCTGCGTTGCCATGAGGACTGGAACTGCAGGTGGATTATGGGAGGTAATCAGATGTGAAGAAAAGGCAAAGTTCCTCTGCAAGGTGTGGGCAGAGGGAGTGACTCTTCCACCTGCCCCTACCACCACCCCTGTCCCGCGGTGTCCAGCAGGCTGGGACTCGAGCCGTCGCTTTAGCTTCTGTTTCAAGGTAAGTCTGCTGCTGCTGCTCCTTTCTGCATGGAGGGGGTTCTGTTTGCTGCACACCCATGGAATAAAAGTCAGTGTAGCTGTGTCTGACTCTTTCGTGAGTTTGTGGACAGGTTAGAGAGGCCTTGCTCCCTCCTCTCGAAGTGCTCCTGGCTTTGTTTATTCTGTTAAAGTCTGATCTCCAGGACTGATCTTAATGTCCTGCTCTTTAAAGACTGCATTTCCTACTCCTTTCACATGAAAAGTGCCTTACTCCTAGTTGTTGTCTGGCAGCAGGTACTCCTGCTCACTTGGCTCAAAGACACCCACCCTGAGCCTGTGTTCCACAGAGGTGAACCCTCACAAACCCTACAGCCCAGGTTTCCATGCCCCTCACAGAAAAAGGTCATTGAGAATGAATTGCTTGTGAGTAGCTGATGTGTCCTGAGCTTATCACCTCTGTGGTGTGTTTTGTCTGACTGGGTAATGCTCTGCTTAGCCTTTTTCAGGGGTAGAGCATAAGAAGACATGGCTTGAATCTCAGGAGTTCTGTCGAGCTATCGGGGGAGACCTGGCCTCCATCACCAGCAAGGAAGACCAGTACGTGATCTGGAGCTCCATCACGTGAGTGCCCCTGCTCTGCTCAGCACCCCTGCACTCAGCCTTCTCACCTTTCTGCAACATTTCCTGAGAACTTTGTGCTTTGATGAGCTACTCTGGATTCATTACCTGCATCAAGCACATAGCAGAAAATAGAGCAGGGGGCTGCAAGAAGGCTGCAGAGGGACTCTTTCCCTGCAGTGATAGGATGGGAGGCAATGGCTGGAAATGAGAGCAGAGCAGATTTAGGCTGGATCTTAGGAAGAAGTTCTGCACCATGAGGGTGGTGGAATACTGGAACAGGTTGCCAGGGAGGTGGTTGAGGCCCCATCCCTGAAGATATTCAAGGTCAGGGTCAACAAGTTTCCGAGCAGCTTGATCTAGTGGAGGATGTTCCTGTTGACTGCAGAAGGTTTGGACTGGATGACCTTTGCAGGTCCCTTCCAACCCAACCCATTCTATGACTACAGTTGTATGGTGAGCTGCAGTCACCCCAGAAGCTAATGCTGGAATGGGACTGGTAAGCTATCTAGCTGTGGTAAGATCTTTCATCTGGTGTCAAAACATCTACTGTAGAGCTGGGGATACTCCAAAATTATCACAGGTGCCAGCTGCTTTCCCTTGAGCAAGTGGACAAAAAGGGAACTGTCATGGTGTAAATCTGGTCAGTATGCTGATGGCCATTGGAATGAACAGATCAGAAAGCAGAAGCAACTTCAGATTCAGACTAGGGGGACCTTAGAGCTGCTGGGGAAACCTTCTAGCTGACTTCCAATACCTGAAGGGATCCTACAAGAAGGCTGCAGAGGGACTTTTCTTGAGGGTGTCCAGAGACAGGACAAGGGGGAATGGTTTGAAGCTGAGGGAGAGCAGGGTTAGACTGCAGCTGAGGAAGAAGTTCTTGTAGGAGGGTGGTGAGACTCTGGAATACATTGCTCAGGTGGATGCCTCCTCCCTGGAGGTGTTGAAGGCCAGGCTAGATGAGACTTTGAGCAACCAAATCTAGTTAAGAGGTGTGGCAGGGAGGTTGGAGTAGATGATCTCTGAGGTCCCTTTCAATCTGAGCCATTCTGGGGTGTTTATTTTCAGGAGCTGGGCTGGATGTGGACATTTTCTTGGTCAGTATTTAAATCCAAGTTGATGTTTAGTGATAAGAACCAACAGCGGTTCCACCTTGGTCATCTAACCAACTTAAGGATTCTTCTCAGAGAAGCTTATGAAGTGTTGTGGATGATAGATGATTGAAAATGTTTTAATGCCCTGTACGAGTTTTGGGTTTCAGTTTAAACTTCCTCTAACTGGGACACTGATTGTTCTGAGGTGTTCTTTCAGGAAAAATGGCCTTTTGCACCAGCATTTCTGGATGGGCTTGTACTACCTGAATCCTGAGGATGGCTTTGTTTGGAGTGATGGATCCCCAGTGAGTCACTGCACTTTTCCCAGCTCTTCTTTGGAATTCCCTGAGCTTCTCAAGTGTGTGCTGGATATGTTTCTGTGCCATTTGATAACTAAGTATAGCCTTCTGCTGTATCATGCTCTCTCAGGAAAGCTTCTGAATAGCAATTTCAAAGCTTGATTTTTTGTTGTTGTTATTTTCTTTTTTTGGGGGCTGGGGGATAGAAGATGCTGCTTGTTGATGAGAAAGTGTGCACTGAATCAACAAGAACATTAAATTAAGGTCGACTAAAAGGATCTCGCTTGTAACGAAATAGGACCAGAGGAAATGGCCTCAAATTGTACCACGGGAGGTTTAAATTGGAGATTAGAAGAAATTTCTTCCATGAAAGGGTTCCAAAAGCCTGGCAGAGGCTGCTCAGGGAGGTGGTTGAATTACTGTCCCTGGAGGTGTTTCAAAGAGGCAGAGATGTGGTGCTGAGGGACGTGGTTTAGTCCCAGCCCTGGCAGAGAATGCTTGTAGTGGATGATCTTAAAAGGCATTTTCAAGCAAAAATGATTCTATGAGTCTATGGAGTTCTTACAAATGCAGGGATTTTTTTTTTTTTTAAGTAAAAAGGTCCATTTTTAGTATTTCTTTCCTTTGGTATTTCCTTTAGTATTCCTTTCTGATCTTTGTCTAAAGTATCCTACATCCCACAGGACTGAAGGCACTAAAGGTTTTATGCCATTGTTCCTTTCCTATTACAAGAAAGATTTGGAGGTGCTGGAAGGTGTCCAGAGAAGGGCCATGAGGATGAGCAGAGGGCTGGAGCTGCTCTGCTCTGGAGACAGACTGAGAGAGTTGGGGTTGTTCAGTCTGGAGAAGAGAAGGCTCCAAGGAGACCTTCTTGTGGCCTTCCAGTATCTGAAAGGGGCTACAAGAAAGCTGGGGAGGGACTTTTCAGGGTGTCAGGGAGTGATAGGACTGGGGGGAATGGAGCAAAAGAAGAAGTGGGGAGATTCAGATTGGATGTTAGGAAGAAGTTCTTCCCCAAGAGGGTGGTGAGACACTGGCACAGGTTGCCCAGGGAGGTGGTGGAAGCCTCATCCCTGGAGGCTTTTGCAGCCAGGCTGGATGTGGCTGTGAGCAACCTGCTGTAGTGTGAGGTGTCCCTGGCCACGGCAGGGGGCTTGGAACTGGATGATCCTTGAGGTCCCTTCCAACCCTGACAATTCCATAACTCCGTGATTTTATGACTGTACTTAAGGCTAAGCCATAAAGCTTTAGAAACAAAAGTGGGTTTGGAGATGTGAGAGTGTTTCATGTAGGGCTGGTCAGAACAGATTGGTGGAAGCTTAGCATACAGAACACTGAACTTGGAATGCAGGCAGGGAAATCAGAATAGCAGCCAGATTTTTTTTCTGAGAGAACTGCAGCATTGGTGTTGGTTCTCAGTAACAGCCCTTCTGCTTCACTCAGACAGGATGTATTCTTAATTTAGTGCCCCACCATTGTTATTAGATGAATTGTAGAGAATCCACATCCTATAAAACATGGCAATATTCTTCCAAGTGTGATTATCTGGAGTTCATAGGGAGCGAGGCAGCTGCTCTTTTATGCCTCCTAAACAGGGTGAAAGGAAACACTCCACACAGGACTGGAAATTTAAAAGAAAGTGCTCTTCACAACTATATACCACAGGACAAATCCACACAATGCACAAATTCATAGTCCACCTCCTTCAGCCTAAAGCTTTCCACAACCTTTCCCCAAACCAGACCAAAACCCAGGCCTGAAATGCCACCCCCCACCATTCCTCCCTATACCTCCCTACCCAGGCCTGAATGCTGCAGCTAAAAATCATCTTGCCAGCAGCACCAGGCCTCACTCCCCTGCATCACAGAGATAAGGGAGCCAATGCTGGGAAGGGGGCAGGGAAAGGAGAAGGGGCAGAACAGCCTGTGCTGTTCATTTATGAAGAGGAGATGCAGGCATTCTGGGAATGAAATGACAAAAGATTTGTTTCTGGTCCACCCTTGGACCTATCCAGCCCCTGGGCTCTATGGTTAAGACCTCCTATTTTCTTAAATCTGTAACAGTGATGAGAAACAACTCTTATCTGAGAGGCAGTCCAGTAGGAAATGTCAGCTTTTGCTTGGGGAGATGCTGCTTTCCCCTTACCTAAGCTTTCAAGCTGATAGTTTGTGGTTTGATTCTGTCTCCTCTCTTTCTCTGTGATTTTCTTACCACATAGCAGAATCTTTAGAAGGCTTTCTCTGTTGTAGGTGAGGTATGAAAACTGGGGCTTCGGAGAACCCAACAATTACCAAGGAATTGAACTGTGTGCAGAGGTCAGTGGAGACTTCCCCATGCGTTGGAATGACAGGCACTGTGATTACCTCTATGGATGGATTTGCCAGATCAGAAAAGGTATTGCTTACTCCTGGGAACTGGGAGAAGAAGAAAAGCTTCTCAGATGATTTTTTTGTTTTTCTTTTTTCCTTAATTGTAAGAAATGAAACATTTCAAACCCTGTTTATCAGAATGGTTCCTTGGGTAATGTGGAATAGCATAGTGCACTAAGGATTCCTGGAGAACAGGGCTGGTGAGGAGCAGCTGAGGGAACTGGGGCTGCTCAGTCTGGAGAAGAGGAGGCTGAGGGGAGACCTCATTGCTGTCTACAGCTCCCTGAAAGGAGGTTGAAGCCGGGTGGGGGTTGGTCTCTTCTCCTTAGTGACAAGTGATAGGATGAGAGGAAATAGCCTCAGGATGCCCCAGGGGAGGTTTAGGTTGGGTATTAGAAGAAACTTCTTCCCTGAAAGGGTTCTCAAAGACTGGCACAGGCTGCCCAGGGAGGTGGTTGAATCTCCATCCCTGGAGGGGTTTGAAAGAGGCAGAGCTGCGGTGCTGAGGAACATGGTTTAGCCCCAGCCTTGGTAGAGTTAGAGAATGGTTGGACTGCATGAGCTTCAAGGTCTTCTCCAACCAAAGCAATGTTATGATTCTCTAGAATTCAGTGTCAGTAGCAGAACTTGCCTAGCAATCAGAGTAAATATTTTCTCTTACAGCATTAAGTGTAGGATCATAATTTTTGTGGGGTTTTGTTGTTTTTTGTTTTTTTTTTTTTTACAGGGGCAAGTGTAAAGCCTGAACCCACAGAATCTCCTGTCCCCAGTAAGTGTCACTGCTGTCACTGCTGGGCTGTGTCTGTGTTAAACAGCAGCTTTGGCAGGTTGCTGCTGAGAACGTCTTGTGTCTCAGGACCAGACAGGGCAGCTTACCTTTTGTCTTCCAGAATACAAGACAACTGAGGATGGGTGGGTGATAAATGAAGACAAACAGTATTATTTCAGCACAGAGAGTGTTCCTATGGAAAAAGGTCGGGAGTTCTGCAGAAGGAACTTTGGAGACCTGGCTGTCATCGAGGGTGAAAGCGAAAGGAAGTTCCTCTGGCGATACGTAAGAGAAACCCTTCCTGTATGGAGTAAGCCGTGCAGGACGAGTCAGCACGGGCACAAATCCTTTCACAATGACCTTCTCCCTACAAGTTTTGTGACAGTGCAATTGCAGTTACATGAGCAGCCTAGCAAAGGTGAGGGTCGTCTGCAGGAAGGGCTGGAAGGAGAAGATGGGGAACTATAGATCTCTGCCACTCTGGCCTTGGTGCCAGGGAAGGTCATGGAGCAGATCCTCTGGTGTGCCATTATGCAGGACAACCAGGTGATGAGGCCCAGGCAGCGTGGGTTCATGAAGGGCAGGTCCTGCTTGGCCAACCTGATCTTCTACAAGAGGGTCAACCGTTTAGTGGCTGAGGGACAGGCTGTGGATGTTGTTTGTCTGGACTATAGTAAAGCCTTTAACACTGCCTCCCACAGCATCCTCCTGGAGAAATGCTGTTCATTTGGGGAGGGACTTTTTAGGCTATCAGGTAGTGATAGGACTGGGGGGAATGGAATAAAGCTGGAAGTGGGGAGATTCAGACTGGATGTGAGGAAGAAGCTTTTCCCCATGAGAGTGGTGAGAGCCTAGAATAGGTTGTGCAGGGAGGTGGTTGAGGCCCCATCCCTGGAGGTGTTTGCAGCCAGGCTGGATGAGGCTCTGGCCAGCCTGCTGTAGTGTGAGGTGTCCCTGCCCATGGCAGGGGGGTTGGAACTGGATGATCCTTGTGGTCCCTTCCAACCCTGACTGATTCTATGGCTTGGATGGGTGAAGGCTTCTCTGGGCTAAGAACTGGCAGTTAGCTGGGCTCAGAGTGTGGTAGGGAATGGAGTTAAATAGTTGGTGGCCAGTTAGAAGTGGTGTTCCCCAGGGTTGGTACTGGCCAGTTCTCTTTGATATCTTTTTCAATGGTCTGTACAAGGGAATTGAGTTTGAAGATGACACAAACTTAGATACATATATTAATCTTCTTGAGGGTAGGCTTTACAGAGGGACCTGGGCAGGCTGGATCAATGGTTTAAAGCTGAGGGAGAGTAGGCTCAGACTGGATCTTAGGAGGAAGTTGTTCAGCAGGAGGGTGGTGAGACTCTGGAACAGGTTGCCCAGGGATGTTGTTGATGTCTCCTCCCTGGGAGTGTTCAAAGCCAGGTTGGATTAGGCCTTGAGCAACCAAATCTAGTTAGAGGTGTGGCAGGGGCTTGGAGTAGATGATCTCTGAGGTCCCTTTTAGCCTAAGCCATTCTATGATCAATTATACCCAAAGTGTAGGAAGCCTTGTCCCTTGCAGGACATTTGTCACATGGCATTCACTGCAGAGACTGTGCAAGAGAGATGCCAGCTTCAGTGACTTGCAAGACTATGAGGTGTGGCTGTAGTGACATTTTGGTCAGGGGTGAAGCCTCACTGTGGACTGTCAGGTGTGAGCTGCCTTCCTTTGCCTGCTGTAGGCAGGGATCTGAGCAGCTCCCACCCTGTGTCAGCCTGATGTGTGTCACAGATTCATGTGAGACAAGCTTGGTCTTTGTGTTGTAGATTCTGAAAAATGGCAAAGAGGAGTCCTACTTCATTGGCTTACAACTGAGTGTTGACCAACGAGCAAGGTAGGCCAGCTGGAACCATCAAAACTGTATTGTGCTTTCAAATGAAGCAATCTGCTGTCAGCAGAGCACAGAGCTGTTCAACATCTTCATCAACCACCTGGCTGAGGGCACAGAGCCACTAGCAGCCAGTTTGCTGAAGACACCAAACTGGGAGCAATGGCTGACAGCCCCTCAGGCTGTGCTGCCATTCAGAGAGACCTGGATAGGCTGAGAGCTGGACAGGGAGAAATGGAATAAAATCCAGCAAGGGCAAGGGTAGAGTCTGGCAGCTGGGAAAAAACAACCCCGTGGAGCAGCAGAAACTGGGGACTGGTCTGTTGGAGAGCAAACGAGAGGAATCTGAGGTCCTGGTGGACAGAAGGATGACCTTGAACCAGCAATGTGCCCTTTTGGCCAAGAAGGCCAAGGGCATCCTGGGGTGCACTGGAAGGGCTGTGGTGAGAAGATCAAGAGAGGTTCTCCTGCCCCTCTACTCTGCCCTGGTGAGGCTGCATCTGGAATATTGTGTCCAGTTCTGGGCCACTCAGCTCAAGAAGGACCTCAGGGAACTGCTTGAGAGAGTCCAGCACAGAGCCACAAAGCTGCTGCAGGCAGTGGAACATCTCCCTGTGAGGCCAGGCTGAGGGAGCTGGGGCTTGGGGCTTGCAGCAGAGGAGCCTGAGGGCTGCCCTCATTGCTGGGGATAAAGATGTGCAGGGCTGGAGCCAGGCTCTGCTCAGGGATGTCCAAGGACAGCACAAGGGGCACTGGGGGCAAGCTGGAGCAGAGGAGGTGCCATGGGAACAGAAGGGAAAACTTTGTCCCTGTGAGGGTGCTGGAGGCCTGGAGCAGGCTGTCCAGAGAGGTTGTGGAGCCTCCTGCTCTGGAGGCTTTCTGTGTTCCTGTGTGCCCTGCCCTGGGTGATGCTGCTCTGGCAGGGGGCATGGACTGGATGAGCTTTTGAGGTCCCTTCCAACCCCTAACCTTCTGTGACTCTGTGAATGTGTGACCTGGGGGTGACAGTGAGCAACCTGGAAGCTCTTCCCCTTGCCTGTTAAAGCAGTGCTCTCCTGCCTTGTTTTCCCAAGCTGGATGGATGGCACCCCAGTGAGTTACCTGGCCTGGGCACCACACGAACCTAACTTTGCAAACAACGACGAAAACTGTGTGGTTATGTACAGGAATTTAGGTGAGTTTTACACCTTTGCTTCTCAAGTTCATTCCTTGTGGGTTTGTCTCACAACTTCCATTGTTTTTTTCCTTTTGCTAGGCACCCCTTTTCCCCCTCTTCTTTCTTCTTCTGCAAAATATTAAAGAATCAGACCCTGGTGTTATATTCAGGACTCAAGAGTTTTGTGCTCGTGTTCACCTTAAGCCTAGCATGGGGAAGAAGATGTGAAAGGGATATGGGGAAGAAGGTGTGAGAGGAGTCTGGGGAAGAAGCTGTGAGAGGGTTCTGAAGGAGCTGTGAGTGAGTTCTGTGGTTCTGATCAGGATACAACTGGTTTATATTTTTCGTTAAAATTGGCCTAATGTGGCCCCATAAATTTGCTATTTCTAGCACCTAGTATACCACTGCATTTCCCATTCTGTAACTGCAGTGTATACAGAGTGACACATTTCTCCTAGATAGAATACAGATATAGATGATATAGATACATAGATATAGATATAGAAATATAGATACAGATATAGAAATAGATATACAGGTACAGATGTAGAAATAGATATAGGAATAAATATAGATATATAGATACAGATATAGAAATAGAAATAGATATAAAGATACAGATATAGAAATAGATATAGATGTAGAAATAGATAAAGATATAGATAGATGTAGAATGGTAGTGAGCTGAGTGACCCAGAAGCTTTGATCTTGTCTTGCAACAGCACTTTGTGTAAGAACAAGCAAAAATTACTTCCATGTAACCAGCTCTGGATGTGGTGTCATACAGTTCCCCATTTATCTTACATCCAGGGTACTGGAATGACATAAACTGTGGTTATCCCAATCCCTACATATGTGAAAGGCACAACAGCTCCATTAATGCCACTGCTGCTCCAACAACATCTTCAAGCCCAAGAGGATGTCATCCTGCTTGGCTTTCCTTTCACAATAAGGTACCCCAACAAATAGAGTATGTGCTGGGTGGTGGGCAAAGCAGTCATCAGGGAACTATTTACCAAGGGGATTATTTAATAATATTATTTCTTACTAAAGTAAAATATTACTATTTTTCACAGAGAGCTGCTTGACACCTGCCTGCTTTTCTGTTTGCCCATCCACTGTTTTGCAGGAAAGGTGCTTTCCTGATGCCTCTCATGCAGTGCCAGATGAGCATATCCAGTTGCAGTTGACAAAAGTCATTCTCTAGTCCTCTCTTCAAACCTTTCCATATGCATTTCCTAAGGAGTTTAGACAGAGTTCCTGCATTGTCAGCACTTTGGTCTTGGTGGGCTTTAGCCACATTGTCTTCCTTAATTTTGCTAACATGGCATGCATGGTGGAGTCAAACCAATAAACAGGCAGGCTGAGATCAGTCAGGTATGGGTTGGACTGGATGACCTTTGGAGTTCCCTTCCAACCCAGGCCATTCTATGCTTCCAGTGACTTACCACTGTTAGCTGACTGCAGAAAGTCAGATTTTGCTCCTTTTCCAGGCATTTCAGATCAAGTCCAGTATGTGTCTTGTTGAGCAAAACACTTCCTGAGACCTTCAGTTTCGTATAGAACAAGGACCAGCATCAAAAGCTCATTTAAACCTTGAGACCTTCAATTCACCTAGAACAAAAACCGGCATCAAAAAGTCATTTTAACCTTGAAACCTTCAATTTCATACAGAACAAGGACCAGTATCAAAAAGTCATTTAAGCCTTGAAACCTTCCATTTGATATAGAACAAGGACCAGCATCACAAAAATCTCATTTAAACCTTGAAACCTTCAATTTTATCTGGAACAGGGACCACCATCAAAATATCATTTAAACCTTGAGACCTTCAATTTCATATAGAACAAGGACCAGCATCCAAATCTCATTTAAACCTTGAGACCTTAAATTCATATAGAACAATGACCAACATCCAAATCTCATTTAAACCTTGAGACCTTAAATTCATATAGAACAAGGACCAGCATCAAAATGTCATTTAAACCTTGAGACCTTCAATTTTATCTAGAAGGAGGACCCTTTTTAGCTCACTTTAAGCTGAACATGGGGTGAGGTTTTTTTCAGATAAAAGCATTCTTTGCATGCCTTTTCTCCACCCTGCTTTGCTTAAAGCATTGTTTTTCAATCAGGGAGGGATATTGAGGTAGAGATAACACAGAGGGAATTTGTTCCTGTTGTAGTGCTACAAGATCTTTGGCTCTGCCGAGGATGAACGTGTCACCTGGCATGCTGCACGGACAGCCTGCATGAACCTGGGAGGCAACCTGGCCAGCATCCCCAATGCACAAGTGCAAGGTACTGTGTCTGGCCCTCTAGCAATGAGCTAACGTTTCATCCTCACAGGATGGCTGCTCTATTTGTGGGAAGAATGATGACCGCACCTCTGGGTTTTGTTCCAAAACATGGAAATTTACATCAAATCCTCACCTGAACCTAGCAAGTTTTACTGTTGCTCATATATCTATACACAGAGAGAGTCATACTGTCCTGGCAGCCAAAGCAGTGCTTTTTCTGATTACACATGATGCTGGCTGGACCCAGCAAGTTCCATTCCAAATGCAGTAGTTTCACTAGGTGGCATTAACTCACTGCATGGCTTTCCTATTAGCTCCAGCAGGACTCCTTTAGGTCAGAACTTCCTGCCTTTGGGCAGCCTGGGGCAGAGGTTGGACTGATCAGGCACTGGCCCACAACTCACCAGAGCTGTGCTATTCTTCTCACTAGAGGAACTTATTATCTCAAGCATAAATCCAGGTTGGGTGCAGAGTGGGTTGAGAGCAACCCTGAAGAAAGAGTCTTGGGGGTGTTGGTTGCTGAGCAGCTCCCCAGGAGCCAGCAGTGCCCTCCTGCAGCCCAGCAGGCAGCTGTGTGCTGGGCTGCAGCCAGAGGAGTGTGGGCAGCAGGGCAGGAGAGGGGATTGTGCCCCTTGACTCTGTTCTGCTCAGACCTCACCTCCAATCCTGCCTCCAGTTCTGGTGTCCCCAGCAGAAGAAGGACACAGAGCTGTGGAGTGAGTGCAGAGGAGGCCACAAAGATGATCCAAGGGCTGGAGCAGCTCTGCTGTGAGGACAGGCTGAGGGGGCTGGGGGTGTTAGAGCTGCCTTCCAATACTTGAAAGGAAGCTGCAGGAAGGCTGGAGAGGAACTGTTCATATGGGCACTTGGCCTTGTTGAACTTCATCCAATGAGCCTTGGCTCATGGCTCTCACCTGTCCAGATCCCACTGCAAAGCTTCCCTACGCTCTAGCAGATGGACACAGCCACCCAGCTTGGTGTCATCTGCAAACCTACTGAGAGTGTCTCAATGCCCTCTTGCAGATCATTGCTGAAGATTTTCATCTTAGCTGCTTGTCTTGTCAATAGTGAAGTGTTCTGTATTTCAGATAACAATATGTAATGCTGGCCAAGCTCAGCAAGAGCAGACATGTCACTTAGCCTCCAGTCAAACTATTCCTCTTCTTCTTTGCCCTTTTTTCCTCCAGCTTTCCTCACATTCCATATGAAAGATTTTGCTACTGATGTATGGATTGGACTTAATGACATAAATCATGAGCTGAAGTTCCTCTGGACAGATGGAACAGGAGTTTACTTTACAAACTGGGCCAAAGGCTTCCCATCAGGACACAGGGGTTTATATGATGGGCAGGTAAGTAGCAGTCACAAATTGCTCACTGAAATCTTAGTTCAGATTTGCATGGGTAGGTTCAGATTGGATGTTAGGAAGAAGTTCTTCCCCATGAGGGTGGTGAGACACTGGCACAGGTTGCCCAGGGAGGTGGTGGAAGCCTCATGCCTGGAGGTTTTAAGGCCAGGCTGGATGTGGCTGTGAGCAACCTGCTGTAGTGTGAGGTGTCCCTGGCCATGGCAGGGGGGTTGGAACAGGATGATCCTTGAGGTTCTTTCCAACCCTGACAATTCTATGATTCTGTGATTCATGCATATGTTAGGATTACTGCTTGGCTGCTGCTTTCATACTTCTGTACATGTCAAAGAGGAAGCCAAGTAGGGGGAATGGCTTTGGGCACTTGGGCAGTTAGTGCCTTAGCTGGTGGCAGGAGCTGTGGAGACTGCCTTCAGAATTCTGTTCTCTGTGCCCATGGAGGCTACACTGCTGTGTTCATCACACCTTCTCTCACAGCCTGTAGTGGAGAGGCCAGTGGGATTCCTTGCTCTGAGAGGCCAGTGGGATTCCTTGCTCTGAGGAGGCCAGGGGGATTCCTTGCTCCAAAAGCAGACTTCAAGAGCAGCTCCTCCCAGTCCTCCCTGACCAGAGCTGTGCCTGAGGGCAGCAGGTTTCTCAGTAGGCACACGGCTTGTGAGGGTTACTTACAACCCTTCCCCTTCAACAGCCACATTTTACATAGAAGCACATCCTGCCAGGCACACTGGAGGGAAGGATGTGCTGCTATAAAAAGCCAACCATTCAGGTTTTACAGAGGAAAAAAGAAAAGCACTTCCCCTATTTCTCTCTCATACAAACTGCTCTGATAGGTCATAGAGTTCCTCCCTGCTTAGATACTTCTGTGCCATGCAGCTACAGCTAGAAATAGCTCTAGTTCTCTTCAGTGTAATTTCCAATGCAGAAATCTGATTTTCACAGAATCACAGAAGCATTCAGGTTGGAAAAGCCCCTCAGGATCACCAAGTCCAACCACTGACCCTACTCTACAAGGTTCACCCCTAAAGCATATCCCCAACCACCACATCCAAACCACCTTTAAACACCTCCAGGGTTGGTGACTCCACCACCTCCCTGGGCAGCCTGTGCCACTGTCTGACCACTCTTGCTGGTAAAAAAATGTTTCCTACTGTCCAGTCTAACCCTGCCCTGCTGCAGCTTGAGGCCATTCCCTCTTGTTCTGTCACTAATTCCCTGTGAGGAGAGACCAGCACCAACCTCTCCACAACCTCCTTTCAGGTAGCTGTAGACAGCCAGGAGGTCTCCCCTCAGCCTCCTCTGTTTCACACTAACCATCCCCAGCTCCTTCAGTCACTCTTGTGAAGATTTATTCCCTAGTCCCTTCACAGCTTCCTTGCCCTCCTCTGCACTGGCTCCAGTATGTGTGATATCCTTTTTTCCTTTCTGAATTTAGGAGAATTGGGAGTTCAAAAGAGAAAGCATCTTAAAAATGTTCCCCCTGGAACATTTTCCCATGCAAAGTAGTAGAGTTTCTGTGAAATCTTTGGTGACAACTTCCAAGGTTACAAATGGGCTTTTGGAATAGCAACTGTGTTACACATTCCATACTTATTTTTAAGTTTACTTGACCTTGCAGAAAATAAGTGATCATAGTTGATAGAAAACATCCTACAGCTGTGCAGTTTGAAAGGTTTCAATCTTGGGGCATTTCACTCACAAATGAAACTTTTCTCTGCACATCTCCTGCTGAACAGCAAAACCAAACAGATTCATAGAATGGTTTGAACTGGAAGGGACCTCAAGGATCATCCAGTTCCAACCCCCATGCCATGGGCAGGGACACCTCACACTCCAGCAGGTTGCTCACAGCCACATCCAGCCTGGCTGCAAAAACCTCCAGGCATGAGGCTTCCACCACCTCCCTGGGCAACCTGTTCCAGTGTCTCACCACCCTCTTGGGGAAGAACTTCTTCCTCACATCCAATCTGAATCTTCCCACTTCTACTTTTGCTTCATCCCCCCCAGTCCTATCACTCCCTGACACCCTAAAAAGTCCCTCCCCAGCTTTCTTGTAGCCCCCTTCATATACTGGAAGGCCACAACAAGGTCTCTACCTGTCATGTCCATATCAGAGAAGCTGAAATGTCACTGTGAGGGAGCCACTGACAGAGCAGTGGCTGCCTTTGGGCGGGAGCAGCTCTGATTTTGCTGTTTATGGTATCACAGCTTGCAGCAAGCAATCTGATGTGTCAGGAATCCTGCAGTGCCCATTCAGGTTTCTTTCTGGGGTGAAGTCCTCCAGTCTTTTCCACAGTAGTTGATTTCACTTCTCTTTAGGTTGACTGGGGCTTTCCTTCTCTCCTTCTGTGTGCCTGGAGATATGAAAACACTGACAGTTCTCTGGTCTGCTTACTCCAGCCTAATGTTGTGCAAGAGAGAGCAAAATGAAGAAATTTGTGACGTAAAGAGGAACAGAACCTCCACATCATCCAACTTGCACCTTAAATGTCAAACTGCAGCACTAACTTGTGTCTGGAGATGTAAAATGAAGACAAAAGCTTTATTACTCATTTCTTCTAGCTGTCTGTAACTGATCTGCTCTCTTTTTGCCTCGAGGCTGATTGTGTTGTCATGAGGAACAGCCCTGTGAAGAAAGCAGGGAAGTGGGCTGATGAGACTTGTGGGAGCACCAGAGGATACATTTGCCAGATCAATGCAGGTATTTCTCTCCTTAGTTAAACCACCAGCAGACCTTACAGCTTTCCAGGGAATTGCTTGGGTGTTTGGATTTTGTGGTAGTTTGAGGGTGAGTTGCCTTTAAGAACCACAAAGTTACAGACCTCCAGGAGGTCCAGAGTGTGCAGGAGGTGGACCAGGAAGTCCTGCACCCCTATGAATCTGGCTGCAGTTTCACTTTTTTTGGTCAGTGTGGGCTAGGTGTTGTTCTTTAAACCAGCACTAGCAGGAAAAATCAATCCCAAAGCTGTGGAAAGGAAAAGGGCTGTTTAAAAAATCCCCTGACAAGAAGGAACATTCTGTGCAATGCTTCCTACAGGAAGGACATGGACCTGATGGAGAGGGTCCAGAGGAAGGCCATGAAAATTATCAGGGGGTTGGAGCAGCTCTGCTATGAGGACAGGCTGAGGGAGCTGGGAGTGTTCAGCCTGGAGGAGAGAAGGCTCCAGGGAGACTTAAGAGCAACCTGCCAGTACCTGAAGAGGGCTACAAGAAGGCTGCAGAGGGACTGTTAGTAAAGGCCTGCAGGGACAGGACCAGGGGCAATGGCTTCAAACTAGAGCAGAGCAGAGTGAGATTGAATATCAGGAAGATACTCATCTGCACCATGAGAGTGATCCTGCTGTGGCAGGGGGGTTGGACCTGATGATCTCTTGAGGTCCCTTCCAACCTCTGATATACTGTGATACTGTGAACAGGCAGGGAGCATGAAATCAAGAGAAAAGGCTTTTAGTTTAGTTCTGCTTGCAACACAGTGAGCCCACAAGCCCCTTTCTGAACAAGTCAATCACTCCCTTTCCCCGCCCCCCCCCCCCCCCCCCGATCCTTTATTTTACAGAAGCTGAGTTTCAGCCTTCTCCAAGCTCCTCCAGCATTATCCGTTATGGTAACAGCAGTTATTTGTTCATCCACACCAAAATGGAGTGGGAGGATGCAAGAAAAAACTGCAGACAGGAGCAGTTTGACCTTTCCAGCATCCTAGACCCCTACAGCCACTCTTTCCTGTGGCTGAAGATGCTGAAGTATGGACTGCCTGTCTGGATTGGTCTGAACAGTAATGTGGTAAGAACATCAAAATAACTGAGCAGGATGCTGCTTCTCACAGGGACAGCTCAGGAGCTGGGAAGTGTTAGCTCTCTTGTCTTTAGCTTCCTAGTTTGTATCTTCACAGAATCACAGAACTTTGGGGGTTGGAAGGGACCTTTAGAGATCATCCAGTCCAACCCCCCTGCCAGAGCAGCATCACCCAGGACAGGTCACACAGGAACACATCCAGGTGGCTTTGGAAAGCCTCCAGAGAAGGAGACTCCACAACCTCTCTGGGCAGCCTGCTCCAGGCCTCCAGCACCCTCACACTAGCAAAGTTTTCCCTTCTGTTCCTGTGGCACCTCCTCTGCTCCAGCTTGCCCCCAGTGCCCCTTGTGCTGTCCTTGGACATCCCTGAGCAGAGCCTGGCTCCAGCCCTGCACATCTTTATCCCCAGCAATGAGGGCAGCCCTCAGGCTCCTCTGCTGCAAGCTCCAAGCCCCAGCTCCCTCAGCCTGGCCTCCCAGGGAGATGTTCCACTGCCTGCAGAAACTTTGCATATCTGTGCTGGACTCTTTCAAGAAGTTCCCTGAGGTCCTTCTTGACCTGAGGGGCCTGTATCTTGGTCCTAAGGACTTTTATATACTGTAAGATTTACAGACAGCAGTCTGTCCTCTGAAGTCATTCTTTTTGTATTGTAGATATTTCACTTGTTTCTCACACCTTTGCTGTGATACTGCACTCTGGGCACTTCCAAACAATGTCTGAGGCTGGCATCTTGAAATATCTCTGTGTGTTTGAGAGCAAATCCACAGATATTGAGAGATTTCTGCAGCTGCCCAGGTGTTCATGTAGCTTCAAACTACTGATCAATTCCTCCTTGTCCTAATCCTTAGGATGTTCTGTCTACAGGAGGATTGAGTTCTGGTGTCCCCAGCATAAGAAGGACATGGAACTATTGCAGCAAGCCCTGAGGAGGCCACAAAGGTGATCCACAAGGCGTGGAGCACCTCTGCTGTGAGGATAGGCTGAGGGAGCTGAGGTTCTTCAGTCTGTAGAAGACTCAACTCCAGGGAGACCTTAGAGCTGCCTTCCAGTACTTGAAGGGATCTTACAGGAAGGCTGCAGAGGGACTTTTCATGACATTGTCTAGAGACAGGACAAGGTTTGTAGCTGAGGGCCAGTAGGGTTAGGCTGGAGCTTAGGAAGAAGTTCTTCATTCAGTATGAAGGTGGCGAGACACTGGAACAGGTTGCCAGGGACATTGTGGACGCCTCCTTCCTGGAGGTGTTGGAGGCCAGGCTGGATGAGTCCTTGAGCAATCAAGTCTAGTTGAGAGGTGGCCTTGACCTTGGCAGGTGGGTGGGAGTAGATGATCCCTGAGGTCCCTTCCACCCTGAGCCATTCCATGACTGCTGTGTTGTGTTCTCAGACCAACGGGCGCTATGAATGGGTAGACAACTGGAGAATGAAGTACACCAAATGGGCTGAAGGGGAGCCAAAGCAGAAGATAGGCTGTGTCTATCTAGATGTTTCTGGAGACTGGAAGACAGGATCCTGCAATGAAAGCTACTTCTCTGTTTGCAAAAAAGCTGATGGTAAGAACTTGAGTCTGACCACTGTGATTACAGGTGGTGTCTCTTCAGAGCTCCCTGTGGAGGGTGCTCTGCTGTGCACTCTTAGATGCTGGCTTCTACTTCAAGAGATGAAATCATTAAATTTACTTGGCTTGAGTGGGGCTGCTGTAAAATCATACAACCATAGAATGGTCTGGGTTGGAAGGGACCTCCAAAGCTCATCCAGTCTAACCCCCCTGCAGTCAACAGGACATCTTCCACTAGATCAGGTTGCCCAGAGCCCTGTCCAGCCTCACCTTCAATATCTCCAGGCATGGAGCCTCAACCACCTCCCTGGGCAACCTGTTGCAGTGTTCCACCACCCTCCTGATGCAGAACTTGTTCCTCACATCCAATCTCAATCTGCTCTGCTGTAGTTTGAAGCCCTTGCCCCTGGTCCTGTCTCTGCAGGCCTTTGTAAATGAGGGCCAGCACACATTCTGCAGTTGCCAGCATGCCTGTGGACAGCAATCACCTCACAGTTATCATGGCAGATATGTTCTGCAAGGCTTAGACTCACTCGAAAAGGAGCTTGTAGCAAGGTGCGGGTTGGCCTTTTCTCTGTAGTAACAAGTCACAGGACCAGAGGAAATGGCTTCAACTTGCCCCAGGGGAGGTTTAGGTTGGACATTCACAGGAACTTTTTCACTGTAAGGATTCTCAAGGACCATTTGGCAGCCTGTCACTAATGGTGTCCCACAGCGATCAGTGCTGGGCCCCATCCTGTTCAATCTCTTTATTGATGATCTGGATGAGGGGACTGAGTCCATCATCAGTAAGTTTGCAGATGACACCAAGTTAGGAGCAGGAGTCGATCTGTTGGAGGGCAGGAGGGCCCTGCAGAGGGACCTTGACAGGCTGGATGGAAGGGCAGAGTCCAAGGGCATGAAATTTAACAAGGCTAAGTTCAGGGTTCTACACATTGGCCACAACAACCCCAGGCAGTGCTACAGGCTGGGGACAGAGTGGCTGGAGAGCAGCCAGGTGGAAAGGGACCTGGGGGTACTGGTTGACAGCAGCTGAACAGGAGCCAGCAGTGTGCCCAGGTGGCCAAGAAGGCCAATGGCATCCTGGCCTGGATCAGGAATAGTGTGGACAGCAGGAGCAGGGAAGTCATCCTACCCTGTGCTCAGCTCTGGTTAGACCACACCTTGAGTCCTGTGTCCAGTTCTGGGCTCCTCAATTCAAGAGAGATGTTGAGATGCTGGAATGTGTCCAGAGAAGGGCAAAGAAGCTGGGGAGGGCTCTGGAGCACAGCCCTGTGAAGTGACCTTGTTGTGGCTCTGAGGAGACCTTGTGGCCTTCCAGTATCTGAAGATACAAGAAAGCTGGGGAGGGACTTTTTAGGGTGTCAGGGAATGATAGGACTGGGGGGAATGGAGCAAAACATGAAATGGGGAAATTCAGATTGGATATTAGAAAGAAGTTGTTCCCCATGAGGGCGGTGAGAGACTGGAACAGGTTGCCCAGCGAGGTAGTGGAAGCCTCATGCCTGGAGGTTTTTCAGGTCGGGCTGGATGTGGCTGTGAGCAAACTGCTCTAGTGTGAGGTGTCCCTGTCCATGGCATGGGGGTTGGAAGTGAATGATCCTTGAGGTCCTTTCCAACCCTGACAATTCCATGGTGCTATGTCAGACCCTTTCCTCGTAGTAAGCAGGAGAGGCTACCAAGGGTAGGTTTTGTTTTGAAGACCTGACTGAGTTTTCCAGCATTCCATTATTCTCTTCCTTACAGCAGAATATATATGAAGCTGTTTCTTTGCATTTGATGCTTTCTCTGTTTAAAACCTTTTTATTCTTTCTCTTTTTAAAACCTTGTTAAACAGTTCAAGCTCCCACTGAGCCCCCTCAGCTTCCAGGAAAGTGCCCTGAATCAGAAGGACGCAAGTCCTGGATCCCTTTCCGAGGTCACTGCTACTACATTGAATCTTCATCTACAAGAAACTGGGCCCAGGCATCTCTAGAATGTCTCAGACTAGGTGAGTGTCCTCCCTCTGTCAAAGAACAGCTCCTTCTGCCTTGTTTTTCACCTCTGTGGAAAGCTGAGCATCTGCTCTGTATTTCTGTGATCTCAAGGATGGTCTAAGTGTTGGACAGGACAGCTGAATCCCAATTATTGCCTCCAGTTGGGAGGAAGTGGAAAATAGCTGTCCACCAGTGGCACTCAGTCTTTCATGGTGGGGAACACACTGAGGGAGCTGTGTGACCTGAGGAGGAGATCCCAGGATCACAGTACATTAGAGGTTGGAAGGGATCTTCAGAGATCATCCAGTCCAACCACCCTGCCAGAGCAGCATCACCCAGGGTAGTCTGCCTAGGAATGCATCCAGGTGAGTTTGGAGAGTCTCCACAGCAGGAGACTCCACAACCCCCCTGGGCAGCCTGCTCCAGGCCTCCAGCACCCTCACACCAAAGAAGTTTCTCCTCATCTTGAGGTGAAACCTTCTACATTCAAGTTTGTATCCATTGTTCCTTGGCTTATTTCTGTGGACCAACCAAAAGAGCCTGGCCCCCTCCACTTGACCCCCACCCCTCAGCTATTGATAGACATTGATCAGATCCCCTCTCAGGCTTCTCTTCTCTGCACTAAACAGCCCCAGGGCTCTCAGCCTCTCTTCACAGGGGAGATGCTCAAGTCCCCTAAGCATCCTCATAGCTCTCTGTTGGGCTCTCTCCAGCAGGTCTCTGTCTCTCTTGAACTGGGGAGCCCAGAACTGGACACAGGATTGCAGCTGTGGTCTCAGCAGGGCAGAGCAGAGGGGGAGAAGAACCTCCACACTTTTCTTGCTGCACCGAGACTTTGTCCTTTGGCCCTGCTAGGAGGTGGCCAGCCTGGTGCACAACAGTCACTAACTCTTGCTGTAATGGCAATGGATATCTTTGTATTCCTCTTGCTCTTTGCCTGTTGGTTACTGCAGTTCTGTGCCACTGGACTGACAGTTGCAACTCTCTAGGCTGAATAATATGTTGGTGAAGTGGAGTTGTTGGGTTTTCATTCTTGCAACTCCCTTTTCTGGGAGAGTGATGTAAGATTCATTCTGCTACACTTCATATGTCTACAGCATAGGAAACTTCAATGCCTGGCTGGCTGAGGGCTCCATTCATGATAAACCTACCAGTGAAAGCAATGGGAAATAGACACCTAGAGCTGACTAACCTGAAGCTTGCTCTCTCTGCTGGCACTCAGGTACATTCTTGAGTCCTCCTGGACTAATAGCAGCCTTCCAGTACCTGAAGGGGGCTACAAAAAGGCTGCAGAGGGACTGCCTCTGAAGGTCTGTAGTGATAGGTTGAGGGGCAATGATTTGAAATGAGAGGAGATTTAGATTGGATGTTAGGAACAAGTTCTGCAACATGAGGGTGGTGAAACACTGGAACAGGTTGTTCAGGGAGGTGGTTGAGGTCCCATGCCTGTAGATATTGAAGGTGAGGCTAGACAGGGCTCTGGGCAACCTGATCTAGTGGAGGATGTCCCTGCTGACTGCAGAGTGCTTGGACTGGATGAGCTTTGGAGGTCCTTTCCAGCCCAAACCATTCTATGATTCCTTGTTGCCATCTCTAGTTTGAGACAGGAGTGGTTGTGAGGGAAGGGTCAGGCTTTGCTATGTTTTTATACCTTATATGATCTCCCCATCAACATTTGCATAGTGTTGGGATGAAGATACTTCATCATTTACTTTTCATTACAGAATAGTCTTCATAACAGAACATTCTGGCTGTAGCTCAGTCTCTAGGGTTGTCCAGTGTTGCAGTGTGAGTTATTTGCATCCAATCTTCTCAGTTCTTTTGTTGCCATGAGATGAGTTTTGAAATGATTTTCTGTATCCCATCATGGATCTCATACCCCTAGGAGGGAACTGCCCTCCATCTGAAAAGTGCTCTGGTGGCCACTCATCTAAATGGGCATCATGCCTGGACTTTAGTGCTGAGGGTGTCCTGTGCCAGGCTTGAAGGGGTCTGAGTAGCATTTCCCATCTTCTGAACCCATCATTTGGGTTCTCCCCCTGCTATCTCAGTGGTTCTGCTTTACAGGGGGGTTGGACTCTATGATCTCTGGAGGTCCCTTCCAGCCCCTAGCATTCTGTGATTCTATTGTGCCTCTGTTCTCCTCTGGGCTTGTAGAGAGTGGCCTTTGATGGGGTGATACCTCTGTGATGGACCTGTGAGTAACCATGGAAGGGATCCCCCATCTGCTCTTGTCTCTCTGTCCTCCTTACTGGATGTGCAGTGAAGCTCTTTGTGACAGAGCCTTACAAGTAACCGAACATCTGATCCCAGTCAGCAAAAAAGGAACAAGCAGAAAAATATAAACAGTGCAGTGAAAAAAGAGGAAGGTTCCATGTTATCCTCTCTCCTGCTGTCCCTGCTTGCACTCTGGGGGCTGTTTGCAATTGGACATTCTCCAGTTTTATTTTAGCCATAGCAGAGTTCTGACCCACAGCAGAATTTGTCAGTAGCCCAGCAGTGATTTATAGAATCATAGAATCACAGAATGTTAGGGGTTGGAAGGGACCTCCAAAGATCATCCAGTCCAACCCCTTGCCAGAGCAGCATCACCCAGGGTAGTTTGCCCAGGAATGCATCCAGATGGGTTTGGAAAGTCTCCAGAGCAGGAGACTCCACAACCCCCCTGGGCAGCCTGCTCCAGGCCTCCAGCACCCTCACACCAAAGAAGTTTCTCCTCATCTTGAGGTGAAACCTTCTACATTCAAGTCTGTATCCATTGTTCCTTGTCTTATTACTGTGCACCACCAAACAGAGCCTGGCCCCCTCCACTTGCCCCCCACCCCTCAGCTATTGATAGACATTGATCAGATCCCCTCTCAGCCTTCTCTTCTCCAGACTAAACATCCCCAGGGCTCTCAGTCTCTCTTCACAGGGGAGATGCTCAAGTCCCCTAAGCATCCTCATAGCTCTCTGTTGGACTCTCTCCAGCAGGTCTCTGTCTCTCTTGGACTGGGGAGCCCAGAACTGGACACAGTATTGCAGGTGTGGTCTCAGCAGGGCAGAGATTCAAGTGACTTCGATTTTCATTCCCTGTCACTGTGCTCTCCTCACCTGAGCAGAAATACAGCCAAAAATTCAGCAGCCAAGACTGTCCAGTGCCAATCACAGCACCTGCTCCCTGCTTGCTGGCTGGGTCCCAGCCCCACACTGTGGACAGCTGAAGCTCACATTCTCCAGTGCTGAATGCCACTCTATGAAGTTCTGGACCTCCTTCTGTCTGCTAGCTCCATGCTGGCCCTTCTTGGCTTTGCCAGAACACCCTGCAGAGTGACCTGGGGTGGATTAGAAGGGCTGTGGTGACTAGGTCAGAGAGGTTCTCCTCCCCCTCTACTCTGCCCTGCTGAGGCCACACCTGGAGTATTGTGTCCAGTTCTGGGCCCCTCAGCTCAAGAAGGACCTCAGGAAACTGAGGTCCAGCACAGAGCCACAAAGCTGCTGCAGGCAGTGGAACATCTTCCTCATGAGGAGAGCCTGAGGGAGCTGAGGGCTCTGTAGCCTGGAGAGGAGGAGCCTGAGGGTGACCTCATTGCTGGTGATAAAGATGTGCAGGGGGAGTGCCCAGAGGCTGGAGCCAGGCTCTGCTGGGTGATGCCCAATGCCAGCACAAGGGGCAGTGGGGGAAGCTGAAGCATAGGAAGTTCCATGGAAACAGGATTTTTTTTAACCCTGTGAGGGTGACAGATCCCTGGAACAGGCTACCCAGGGGGGTTGTGGAGTCTCCCTCTCTGGAGATATTCCAAACCTACCTGGATGTGTTCCTGTGTGACCTGCTCTAGGTGCTCCTGCTCTGGCAGGGGGTTGGACTGGATGAGCTTTTGAGGCCCCTTCCAACCCCTAACATTCTGTGAGTCTGTGATTAAGTTGTGTACAGACTGAAGCTGGACTCATTTACTGCAAAGTTTGAACTATTTTAAGAGTGGTTTGGTGTTTTTTTTGTAAATAGCAACCCATCAGTAGAGGTTCATGCTGGATACAGCAGTGGTCTGTTGAATTTTGCCTAGGGTTGTTCAGTTGTGTTGCAGAGGAAGCAAAAGAGCAGTGCAGTTTCATGGAAGTGATAAGAAATACATCAGCAACAGTGCTGGAGTGCTTCACAAGATACTCTCCAGGGTTAGCTTCTCTTTTGAACCTCAAACTCTGTTTAGAATTTGGCACAGAGAGTCAGGGGCAAAGCCAGGGCTCACATCTGACAGGAACATGAGGATGTTTTCCACTGTCAAACTTAAGTCTCTAAGAGATTTTTTTTTTTTCCCCTCTATCTTCCAGGTGCCTCTTTGGTATCAGTTGAAGACTCAGCTGAAGCTAACTTCCTGGCAAATGCCATAGCACCACTTGAAGGAAAAGTATCAGCTTTTTGGACAGGAATGTACAGAAATGTGGATGGTAATTTCTTTGCTCTCAACATCTTCTTGTTCATTGAATTACTGTCACAAGCTGCTTGAGATGGGTGTTGAAAATGTCACATCAATACATAAGCAGTGAAATGAGAAAAGGTTATCTGCTATCATCATAGGGGAAGCTGAGCAGCTCTCATCAAGTAATAACCACTAACAGATAACAGAAAGATCAGGCACAGAAAGTTCACAGAATCACAAAATGGTCTGGAAGGGACCTCCAAAGTTCATCTAGGCCAACCCCTCTGGCACTCAGCAGGGACAACACTAGATCAGGTTGCCCAGAGCCCTGTCCAGCCTCACCTTGAAGATCTCCAGGCATGGAGCCTCAACCACCTCCCTGAATAACCTGTTCCAGTGTTCCACCACCCTCCTGGTGCAGAACTTCTTCTTCACATCCAATCTCAATCTGCTCTGCTCTAGTTTGAAGCCATTGCCCCTGGTCCTGTCCCTGCAGGCCTTTGCAAACAGTCTCTCTGCAGCCTTCTTGTAGCCCCCTTCAGGTACTGGCAGGCTGCTGTTAGGTCTCCCTGGAGCCTTCTCTTCTCCAGGCTGAACACCCCCAGCTCCCTCAGCCTGTCCTCATAGCAGAGCTGCTCCAACCCCCTCATCATTTTTGTGGCCTTCTCTGGACCCTCTCCATCAGGTCCTGTGTTGAGGGCTCCAGAGCTGGACACAGCACTTCAGGTGAGGTCTCAGCAGAGCAGAGGGTCAGGATCCCCTCTCTCCATCTCTGGCAATGCTGTTTTGGATGCAGCCCAGGCTGCCATTGGCCTCTGTGCTGCAAGCTCACACTGCCTGCTCCTGTCCAGCTTCTCATCCACCAGCACCCCAAGTCCTTTTCCTCAGGGCTGCTTTCTATCACCTCATGCCCCAGCCTATACTGATAGTGAGGATTGTAGTAGGGTCATTTGCTTAAAAAAAACCCCACCAACTACCAACCAAAAGAACCACCACCACCACCAAACCCAAACAACAATACAAACAAACCCCACCAACAGCAGCAACTACAACAACAAAAAAACCCACAAAAAACCCAAAAGTAAATTACGAAGAGTCTTGAAAGAAAACAAAGCAGAGCTTTTGTGCTGAGCCTAAGAATATGCTTGTTTGAGTACAACCAAAGAGTCACAAGGGACACAATCATTCTAAATAAACAGCACTATTAAAAGAAAGAAAGGAAAAAAGGGAACAGGAAGGAAGAGACAGAAAGTCCCCAACGTAGTTGAATCACAGTGATCACAAGATTGTTGAAGCAGAGCTTTGAAAAGGAAAACCATGTGTGGAAAGTGAGTGGAAAGGAGGAGAAATTGGGGAAATAATGGGGTAAAGCTGGGTTTTTAAAGACTTTGGGGAAGGAGTGGGGGCTTTGAAATGGGCAGTGCAAAACCTCCCTACCGATGCCTGAGAAAAGGGTGGGGTGAAGTTCAGTCCTCGTTTGACATCACTCACTTCTCTGAATTGGATAAGTAATGGGCAGTGCAGCACTGCCAGGCCTTGTGGGAGGTGGGGCTGGAAACCTCCTTCCCTTTGTGGCATCATGAGCCAGAGCATCTTCCAAAAAAGTGATGTTGTAGATATGGTGCTCAAGGACATGCTGTAGTAGTGGCCCTGCTGGACTTAGACAATGCTTGGGCTTGGGAGCAGCTCCAAAGAGAAAGACCTTGGAGTCCTGGTGGGCAGCAAGTTCTGCATGGGACAGCAAAGTGCACTTGTGAGGCCAAAGGCATCCTGGGTTGCATCAAGAAAAGTGTGGCCAGCAGGGCTAGGGAGATCCTTCTCTCACTCTGCCCTGCTAAGACCACATTTGGGATATTGTGTCCAATTCAAGAATGACAGGGATCTGCTGGAGAGAGTCCAACAGAGAGGTATGAGGATGATGAAGGGAATGGAAGATTTCTGCTATGAAGAGAGGCTGAGAGCCCTGGGGCTGTTTAGTCTGGAGAAGAGAAGGCTGAGAGGGATCTGGTCAATGTCTATCAATAGCTGAGGGGTAGGGGTCAGGATGAAGGGGACAGGCTCTTCATGGTGGTGCCCAGTGGCAAGACAAGGAACAATGGATACAGACTTGAACAGAGAAGGTTTCACCTCAACATGAGGAGAAACTTCTTTGGTGTGAGGGTGCTGGAGGCCTGGAGCAGGCTGCCCAGAGAGGTTGTGGAGTCTCCTTCTCCGGAGTCTTTCCAACCCCACCTGGATGTGTTCCTGTGTGACCTGCCCTGGGTGTTCCTCCTCTGGCAGGGTGGTTGGACTGGATGATCTCTGGAAGTCCTTGCCAGCCCCTAACATTCTGTGATTCTATGGTTCTATGATCTTGAAGATCTTTTCCAGCCATGGTGATTCTGTGACTGTATCATTCACATGAAAACTGAAGGGCAGCAGGATGTGTCAGACTCTCTAAAGAGTCTGGTGGCCTAGCTCCAAGAGTGGCTCACAGTAGATTTCTCAGGAAGGCAATAAATATGGAACAGGTATCAATGTGGAAATCATAGAATAACAGAATGGTCTGGGTTGGAAAGGACCTCCAAAGCTCATCCAGTCTAATCCCTCTGGCACTCAGCAGGGACATCCTCCACTAGATCAGGTTGCCTAGAGCCCTGTCCAGCCTCACCTTGAAGATCTCCAGGGATGGAGCCTCAACCACCGCCCTGGGCAACCTGTTCCAGTGTTCCACCACCCTCATGGTGCAGAACTTCTTCCTCACATCCAATCTCAATCTGCTCTGCTCTAGTTTGAAGCCATTGCCCCTGGTCCTGTCCCTGCAGGCCTTTGCAAACAGTCTCTCTGCAGCCTTCTTGTAGCTCCCTTCAGGTACTGGCAGGCTGCTGTTAGGTCTCCCTGGAGCCTTCTCTTCCCCAGGCTGAACACCCCCAGCTCCCTCAGCCTGGCCTTGTAGCAGAGCTGCTCCAACCCCCTGAGCATTTTCATGGCCTTGGTTTTTTTCATGTCTGATGTTTTTTTTCCAATGTAGGACAATGGCTGTGGCTGGACAACACTGTGGTGGATTTTGTCAACTGGAACGTGGGAGAACCTTCCTCTCTGCAGAATGAGCACTGTGTTGAGATGTATGCAGACTCTGGCTACTGGAATAATAACTACTGCTCTTCATTCAAAAGCTTTGTCTGTAAAAAGCCCAAAAGTAAGTGCTGTGCTGAGCAGCTGGTTTGGTGTGTGGAACTCTTTGGGGCTGCTGTTGGTAGCTGCCCATTACACACAGTGTAACTGTGGTAGTAGCTGGGTCTTTGAAGGCTTTAGGAGGGGTTGAAGCTGGGTGCTGTAAATGCCAAGGGTTTCACATTTGCATCCAACAGAAGGAATCAGAGAATTGTTAGGCTTGGAAGGGAACTCAGTTCCAACCCCCCTACTATGGTCAGGGACATCTCACACTAGAGCAGGTTGCTCACAGCCACGTCCAACCTGGCCTTAAAAACCTCCAGGGATGAGGCTTCCACTCCCTTCCTGGGCAACCTCTTCCAGTCTCTCATCACCCTCATGGGGAAGAACTTCTTCCTAACATCCAATCTGAATCTCCCCACTTCTAGTTTGCTCCATTCCCCCCAGTCCTATCACTCCCTGACTCACTAAAAAGTCCCTCCCCAGCTTTCTTGGAGCCCCCTTCAGATACTGCAAGGCCACAAGAAGGTCTTCTTGGAGCCTTCTCTTCTCCAGACTGAACAACCCCAACTCTCTCAGTCTGTCTCCAGAGCAGAGCAGCTCCAGCCCTCTGCTCATCTTCGAGGCCCTTCTCTGGACACCTTCCAGCACCTCCAGATCTTTCCTGGAACAGAGGCTCCAGAACTGGACACAGAGCTCCAGGTGTGGTCTCAGCAGAGTGGAGTACAGGGGCTGAATCACCTCCCTCACCTTGCTGGCCACACTTTTCTTGCTGCAGCCCAGCAATCACTGTTGTCAGGAGATACAAGCTCTGGCTTGTGCTCAAGTCCCTTCAGAATGGCTTTAAACAAAACTTGTGCTCCTCTCCTAACTACCTGCTGCCCTCCCTGGAGTTGGTGCATGCTGTATCTCTGATGGTTGAGTAACCACCATGCCAGTGCTGTGCCTTGCACACACAGATTGCTCTCAGCTATGCCTCAGGGTCTCTCCTCTGCTCTGCCCTTTGCCTGTTTTCCCCTGGCAGTCTCATGTGCCTGCATCTCCTGAGTGTGCAGCAGTGTTTCTGTGACTGGAGTATTTGTGAGCTGTGAGTTCCTGATCAGTTGTGAGCCTTTCCTCCCTCTGCTCTCTTTCTGTCTGGAGAGGACAAATGAATGAGAAGCAAAGCAAAGAGCACGATGTGGACATGCTAAACCTTCCTGAAGGAACTGAGTGTGCAGATTTGCCAGTAAGGACATCTAGTGCTCATCTGTTCCTGTTTCTTCCAGCATGTATTGCAAAATCCAAACTCTTACTAATGTTTACTTGGAAGAGTGAAACACATCTAGTATCTGACCCATGCCCACTTCCTCTGCCAGGCTGGAGAGCAGAGAAATTCTGCTATGTGTTCTAGAAATCTGCTGGCCTGCAGAATTATTCTTCCTTACTCAGATGCCTGTCCTGATCCCTGCATCTCCTCCAGGAAACACTGCAGCAATCCACTTACAGTCCCCTTGCCTGTCTTGTCCCATTGTGCCTGGCAATCAAGAAGGCATTTTATTTTCATTCTCCATCATGTCCCAGATGAAGGTCACAAGTGTTGGGATCAATGACCACCCTTACTTCTTGGCTAATAACTGTGGCAGTGCTCAGTTGCCTACACAACACAGAAGTGTTTCCTTAAGTTCAAAGGGAACCTCCTGTGTTTCAGCTTGTGCCCACTGCCTCTGTCCTGTCACTGGCACCACTGAGAAGAGCTCTGTCACTTCACACTCCCCTTTCAGATACACTTACACATTGATGAGGTCCCCTGTGAACCTTTTATTCTGCTCTAAACAGTTCCAGGGCTCTTAACCTTTCCTCATGTAAAAGATGCTCCAGAAAGAACCATGATTCATTGATTCAGGATTTAGTTACAGACTGACCTTATGTCCTGATAGCAAAATGGGGACCTTGGTCTTCAGAGTCAGATTTCATGGTCCAGATATTAAAATCTAAATGGTCACCAAACAGGTCAGTTTGGTTTTGATACATGCTGGCATATCTTGGAGTTCATGAGCGACTTCATTGTCTGTGTAGATAGGCCATGACCTTTGTCCCACTTGCAATCTCTCTATAGAACAACTGCTGCAAGAATTTCTAATGGCATTGAGACTTGCTCTTGATCATCTCTGTCCTGAAGGTGCTGGCTGCCTTTCCTTGTGCTTTTACACTGATCCAGGCTCTGTCTCTATGGAGCTCTTTGAGGTTCCTTCTCTTCTGCTAGTTTATGTAGATAACAACAACACAAGAGAGACATGGACCTGTTGGAGCAGGCCCAGAGGACAGCCATGAAGATGATCACAGGGCTTGAGTACCTCTGCTGTGGGGACAGGCTGAGAGAGTTGGGGCTGTTCAGCCTGGAGAGGAGAAGGCTTCAGGGAGACCTAAGAGCAACCTGCCAGTACCTGAAGGGGGCTACAAGAAGGCTGCAGAGAGACTGTTTGCAAAGGCCTGCAGGGACAGGACCAGGGGCAATGGCTTCAAACTAGAGCAGAGCAGATTGAGATTGGATGTGAGGAAGAAGTTCTGCACCATGAGGATGGTGGAACACTGGAACAGGTTGCCCAGGGAGGTGGTTGAGGCTCCATCTCTGGAGATATTCAAGATCAAACTTGCTGTGGCCCTGAGCATCCTGCTCTAGCTGGAGGTGTCCCTGCTGACTGCAGTGGGCTTGGACAAGATGAACCTCTAATGGTCCCTTCCAACTTGATAGTACATATGAGGCCAGAGCCCCACAGATTTGTGCTGTGCCTCTGTTAGGTGCCTGTATCTCTCTATGGATGCAGCCCACGTGCTGTCACTATTTGCTGATGAGTTGTGTCACCACAGACTTCTCTGAAGATGATTTTCAGTCTGTTCCAAAGATAGACATAAATACTACAGCAGTAAATAGCAGAATAAGTCAATAACAGAACTCTGTTTCCTTGTTTGAAATGGCAGTAGCGGAGACGCCGCCGGCAGCTGAGATGCCACCCACTGAAATGCCTCCCAAGGGTAAGACTGATGCCTTTCAAGCAGGAAAAATCTGGCCCCATGGGAGATGCTAGAGAGAAGGAGCCATCTCCTGTACAATGGCTCTGCCATTTTCTGCTCTACCCGAGCTCCAGGCCTGTTTCCTAGAGGCATATTGTTCCCTGGTGGTATTCCATCTACTCCATTCACCATCCAGGTGTAAGACAACAATAATTTGTGATTTAGCAAGCTAATTAGCCCATTAAAATCAATTAATTTTATGTTGCTATCTTTGTGTTTCATCATTTTGAATCAAATAGGGCATGCTTTCTAAAGAACTTGTGTGCAGTGCCCTCCTGATGGCTCTGTCTCTGTTTTCAGCCATGACAGAGGACGAGAAGTCTGCTGCTCTGGACCACGGTAAAACAGGAGTTGTAGTCATTGTTGTCATCTTCATCCTGGCTGGCAGCAGCCTGGCAGGCTACCTCTTCTACAAAAGGAGGAAGGCTCGCCTGCCAACAAGTGACAGCTTTGAGAACAATCTGTACTTCAATGGGGAGGCAGCTTCTGGCACCAGTGACACCAAGGATCTTGTGTCCAACATCGAGCACAACGAGCACGCCACCCTCTAACGTGAGAGAAGGAAAGGGGTTGTGAACTGGGATGTGAACTGGGATGCCAGAAAGGAAATGTGCCTTGTTTTAATAAAATTATGCAATTAGAATGAAGCCAAAGCTGTTTTTCTTCTGTGTAAATGCTGATGCAGGCAGGCTCAGTGTGTGTGTTTGTGTGTGTCATTTTGTCTACAGCAGTTACTTGGTTTTGGAACCATTCTCTAATGTGGAAGTTTTCAGATCTCACCATTTGATGGCCCAGTGTGGGCCTTCAGAGATCATCACAGGACACCAGAATGCTGGGGCTTGGAAAGGACCTCCAGAGATCATCCAGTCCAACCCCCCTGCCAGAGCAGCAGCACCCAGGGCAGCTCACACAGAACACATCCAGGCAGGTTTGGAATTATCTCCAGAGAGGGAGACTCCATGACCCCCCTGGGCAGCCTGTTCCAGTGTTCCCTCACCATCATATTGACTAATTATTGAATGAAGCAGTAGAAATGGATGCAATAAATGAGTCAACTACAGATAGAGCAACTTGAAAGCTCTGAGGGTTCTGCACCAGATTCTCCAAGCTATTCAGCAATCACCTCTTGAATTCTACCATCTTCAGGTATCTGCTAGATGACAAGTCTGTGTTTGGTCACATCCCCTGTGAACCACATGGGGAAAACAGTCTCTTATGATAGAATTTCAGCTGCCACAATTTCACACAGCACAGAGAACCAAGCATGCAGGTCTTGCAGTTTGTGTGTTCTAAGGTTTCATCAGGGGAAGTCTGGGGCCAGGCTTCTAGGATGGAAAAGTGTGGGTGGTGTTAACTCCCTGTGTCCTGGATGGGCACCAGTGGGTTTGGCTGGGACAGGTGATGAACACCACAGCAAAACTTCCTTCTTCTCAGCACAACTACCACAGAGGAGAGGGAGGAACACTCCTTGTGCCTGTCCTGAAGGTTCAGAGGAGCACCTGGTATGGTGATCACACCTTGGGACTGCTCTCCTACAGCCTCTCCACAAGTGTCTGTGGGTTGTGTGCTGGAAGCTAAGAGCATTTTAGCTTTAGCACTGTGTTAGGCACTGCAGAGTTGATTTCCCTCTCTGAAGTGACCAGAGCAGATGACACTGATGGCAGCCCCAGATTCCCCACCTGGAATTTATATTCCTAATGTTTGCACATCTTGTAAAAATGTAACTCATGGCTGATTCCTCCCTTGCACACCCCGGTTCCAGCTTGTCCCTGTTGTTCCTTGTCCTGTCACTGGGCACCACCAAACAGAGCCTGGCCCCTTCATCATGATCTCCACCCCTCAGCTATTGATAGACATTGATCAGATCCCCTCTCAGCCTTCTCTTCTCCAGACTGAACAGCCCCAGGGCTCTCAGTCTTTCTTCACAGCAGAGATGTTCCAGTCCCTTCATCATCCTCATAGCACTCCCCTGGACTCTCTCCAGCAGATCCCTGTCACTCTTGAACTGGGGAATACCAAGCTGGATACAGGAGCCCAAAAAAGTAACCATCTTGAATTACACAGGTGTGTAGGTAAGATGAAAGGGCAATTCATCCTGGAACTGCTTTTCTGTGGCTCTGCTCCCTTTCTCCCAGTTATTTCCTTGATTCCAGTTAGTTTCTCACCAGAGTGGAGCAGGGGCACACAATCCCCTCCCTTGAGCTGCTGTCCACAGCTGGGGATCAGCCCAGCACAGGGTTGGTTTCTGGGCTGTGAGTGCACTTTGCTGGCTCATGTTGAGCTTCTCCTCCACCCCCAGCACCCCCAAGTCCTTCTCCTCAGCACTGCTCCCCAGCCATTCTCTGCCCAGGCTGGATTTGTGTTTGGGATTGCCCTGACCTAGGTGTAGGACCTTCCCTTGGTCTTGATAGGTCAATACAAGTGCTGGATAGGAAAGCAGAGGAAGTTTTTTCTTGGTCACCAATAATTCACATCCATAATTCCACCTAGATTTCTTGTATTTGATCTTGGTACTTTAGAGACATGAATGAAAAAACCCTTGCTGGTTATGCAGCATGAAAAGACAAAGGGAAAGCACAAGATGCTTATGTTGCCCTTTCAGCACTGGAGGAATGAGAAGGTTGTTCCCTCCCTGGGTTCTTTTACACTGGGATGTTTCTGCTGAGGTTTGGACCTTGACTTTCTTTTTTTAGTTGTAAAATGTGATCTTGGGCCGTGGGGATTCTGGGTTGAAGTCTTGCATAAAGTCCCAGAAGGCTAAAGGATCATAAAATTCCTTTCAGATTTCAATAGCAGTGTTCCTAGAAAATTAATTATTTAATTTCTGTAGGAAAGCATCCAGCTGGACCTGGATGGACTTACTTCTGTGTCTGCATGGGCAGCTAAGGGATGGCTTGCTGGTGTGTGCTGGTTTGAGCTCTGACTGAAGCTGAGGAGCTCAAATGATAACAGATTGAGATTCCTCCCCCTTCCCTTTTTCCCAGCAAGGTAGAGAGGGGGAAAAAAAGGGGTAGGGGACAGGAGAGGTAAATTCATGACAGAAATAGTCTGGAATCAGTTTGGAAGTAGAAGAGGTAAATTTTTAACGAAATATTTATACATATATCAGTAACAGGGAGGGTTCACAAAGGTAAGGAATGAGGGTAAATAGGAAAACATACAAACCCAAGCCTGGATGGCCTGGTATTGCCCTGGATGCACATGGATTCAGTTGGAAGTAGGCCCTGGGCACTGCTCAGTGCAGGAGGCAGCAGTGGCAGCAGTGATGTTCTTCAGAGCGGATGAGGCAGGAAAGAGAGCAAGCAGCGAGATGTCTGCCCTGTGATAGGCTTGCTGGAGGGGAAGGGGGAGTGGAATAGATCACCTTTGAGCCAGGGGACCCCTTCTCCTGGGGGAAAAGGAACCAAGTCCCACCTGGATCGAGTTTCTTTTGTCCACCTGGGGGGCTGGGTTCTTTCAGCCCCATCCAGGATGGGTGTAACCCAGCACATGGTGATATCTTGGAACCACAGAAAGGTTTGGGTTGGAAGAGACCTCCAGAGCTCATCCAGTCCAACCCCCTCTGCAGTCAGCAGGGACATCCTCCACTAGATCAGGCTGCCCAGAGCCCAGACCAGCCTCACCTTGAATAATTGCAGGGATGGGCCCTCAACCACCTCCCTGGGCAACCTGTTCTGGTACTGTGTATAAAGGTTTGCCTGCACATTGCTACATTTTTTGATGCCTTTGTGCTAAACCTCTGTTTCCCCTTTTCTCCAGAGGAGTTCAGACTTCAGAGGGAAGGTGATGAATCTGCAGGCTGTAAGCATCACTTCCTGCCTGGGAGCAGAGCACACTGAAGGAACAATGTGAAGGAACAATGCTGACTCAGCACAAACCCAGCAGCCCTCCTTCCACCACACTTGGAAAGACTCAGCCTGTGCCTTACCCTGGAAGGTGCTGCAGTGCTTCTTGGCAACCTCCTGGTTTTCTTTCCTAGTTAGTGGGCTGTGATGGGGTCTGCTCCAACAAACACATAAACAAGGTGGGGGGTTGGACTGGATGATCTTTCAAGGTCCCTTCTAACCCCTAACACTCTGTGCTTCTGTGAAGGGCCAGGAGAATGATCAGAGAACAGTAAGGCATTGGAATCATCTCCCAAGGGAAGAGGTGGAATCCCCTACATTGAGTTTATGACTCAGATTGACAGGATACTGGGCCAGCTCCTTGCAACTCTGCTGTCACCCAGAAAGGTTGGAGCAGATGATCCTTGTGGTCCCTTACAATCTGGCATCCTGGCATTCTATGATTCCATGAAGCTGACCTTATCCTGCTCTGCTCTTTTCCAGCCTGTCTCAGCAGATGGTCAGTAGCAATCCCACACTGGGGAGCAGCAGTATCATAGAATCATTGAATTGTCAGGGTTGGAAGGGACCTCAGAGATCATCTACTCCAACCCCCCTGCCATGGGCAGGGACACCTCACAGTAGAGCAGGTTGCCCAGAGCCACATCCAGCCTGGCCTTAAAAACATCCAGGGACAGGTCTTCCAGCACTGCTTTACTCCTGCCTCAGTGCAGTCATCTCATCCCAGGTCCCTGACCATCTGCTGCTGTGTTGAGGCAGCTCTCTCTTTCCTCCCTCTCTCCCCAGGTCTCAGTGTTGTTCTCAAGCTCCCATTCTCTCCACGATTTTGGTCTTGCTGTACCTGCTGGCCTTTAGTTCCTGCTGTTTTCTCTTGCTGTTTCCAGTCTGCTTCTGCTCTAATTCCTTGTGTACTTTTTCAGACCCAGCAAGTCATCCATCTGTGTCTGAGTCAGAACCATAGGAGCAGGATCCCACACATGCAGGACTCCAAGGTGTTCATTGCCTGCAACAGCAACACTTCTCAAGGAAAGCCCCTAAGGAGCATTTGCTGCAAATACAACATTGGAGAAGTCATCCCAAAACAGCCATTCCTGAAAGTGTGGGAACTGAGACTTTTCAAAGGCTATAAGCAAAGAGGGATGCACAGCTTCCACAGGAGAACCTTTGCGCAGCTTCCACAGGAAAGCATTTGCACAACTCCTTTGTCTCTTCCCTATCCTCTAATTCCTAATTCTTTTACCTGCCATGAAGGAGAGAGCTTTGACAAAATAAACACCAGGAGCTAGTCAGAATGCCTGGGGAGGGGAGGATGTGCTTTAGGGGGGGCAGAGCTTCACAAGCTGGGTGGTGGGAGATGTGACTGTCTCTTCTCAGTGCAGTTTTCCTTCCTAGCAGTGGCTGGAAAGCCATTACCTTTCAGTTTTAGGCCCTCTTCTTCCTGGAGCTGTGTGGTTGCTGTCCAGAATTTCTCCAGTTGTCATCTTCTTTGGTTGCATTGGTCCTGCAGATCACCAGCAATGGAGCAGAAGAAGAGCCAGGGGCCTCCTGAAAACACAGGGCCTATTCCCTACAGCTTTGCTCTTTTCTGTGCCACTGCAGGCATGGCAAATCCTGTGCCTGTCTGATGGCAATGTCATAGTTACCTGATTTACATCATGCCCCAGGCAGTTTTTCCCAATCCAGCACTGATTGTGCTCTGATTTTGTTTTCATCATTTATTGATGCAGATAAATCTTTTTCTTCTTTTTTTATCTCCTCTGCTTTTTTACCTCCTTTTTTACCTCTTCCCTTTACCTTTGCTAAAGGCATATTCATGCCACCTTTGCATCAAGACAATGATCCTGAACTGGAAGCTGTGTCTCCAAAAATCCTCACTAAGATCTTACCTCTTGGTTCTTGTATTTCCATGGAAGAGGAAACTTCTACACAGTAGGGAAACCAGGTCAGAAAGCAAAATTTATCCATTAATGGCATATTTCAAAATGACTCATGTGACAGTGCAGTTCCTTATTTGCAGCTCAGAACTTCCCTGTATCTGCTGCCTCTTAAAAACCAAAAAGGATTTGTTCATCTGGTTCACTGCAGAAGGGTTTGCTGGCAAGGCACAGATTTGGTCTTCAGCATCACTTTGAGGAGTAGGGGGTGAAATATTTGGCCATGGCTGTCTACCTGCTTCTGGTTTTTCTCATTTCCTTTAGTACCTCTCTTCAAATGTCTGGTAAGTCTTTGTCCTCTGCTGAGCAGGGAGGTTTGTAAGTTCTTTCTCCTGCTTTCCTGATGGCCTTCTTGGCACACAAATGAGTTTAGAGCTGTCAGAGTGTTACTTGGAACAGGTTTATTCAGCCCTCAAGACTGGTGGTATCTGTACAGATATTCTGTTTCCTAACCCCAGTTTTCAAGGTAGGGTATGAGTGAAAGAAATGTGCCAATGTGTGTGGGCATAGCAGAGTGCTGATTCTTCACAATCAGGCAGCTGAATGTAGGCAAAAGCTGGTCTGAAATTACACCAGTGGAGATTAGAACTTCCCAGAGTGCTTGACAGTGTCCTCTCAGCATGCACAGAGCACTGCCTGAGGTGTGCTTGGCAGAGTCCTCTCAGCATGCACAGAGCACTGCCTGAGGTGTGCTTGGCACAGTGCTCTCAGCATGCACAGGACACTGCCTGAGGTGTGCTTGGCAGAGTCCTCTCAGCATGCACAGAGCACTGCCTGAGGTGTGCTTGGCAGAGTGCTCTCAGCATGCACAGAGCACTACCTGAGGTGTGCTTGGCAGAGTGCTCTCAGCATGCACAGAGCACTACCTGAGGTGTGCTTGGCAGAGTCCTCTCAGCATGCACAGAGCACTGCCTGAGGTGTGCTTGGCAGAGTCCTCTCAGCATGCACAGAGCACTGCCTGAGGTGTGCTTGGCAGAGTGCTCTCAGCATGCACAGAGCACTGCCTGAGGTGTGCTTGGCAGAGTGCTCTCAGCATGCACAGAGCACTGCCTGAGGTGTCCTTGGCAGAGTCCTCTCAGCATGCACAGAGCACTGCCTGAGGTGTGCTTGGCAGAGTGCTCTCAGCATGCACAGAGCACTACCTGAGGTGTGCTTGGCAGAGTCCTCTCAGCATGCACAGGACACTGCCTGAGGTGTGCTTGGCAGAGTCCTCTCAGCATGCACAGGACACTGCCTGAGCTGTGCTTGGCAGAGTCCTCTCAGCATGCACAGGACACTGCCTGAGGTGTGCTTGGCACAGTGCTCTCAGCATGCACAGGACACTGCCTGAGGTGTGCTTGGCAGAGTGCTCTCAGCATGCACAGAGCACTGCCTGAGGTGTGCTTATCAGAGTGCTCTCAGCATGCACAGGACACTGCCTGAGGTGTGCTTGGCAGAGTGCTCTCAGCATGCACAGGACACTGCCTGAGGTGTGCTTGGCAGAGTGCTCTCAGCATGCACAGAGCACTGCCTGAGGTGTGCTTGGCAGAGTCCTCTCAGCATGCACAGGACACTGCCTGAGCTGTGCTTGGCAGAGTGCTCTCAGCATGCACAGAGCACTGCCTGAGGTGTGCTTGGCAGAGTCCTCTCAGCATGCACAGAGCACTGCCTGAGGTGTGCTTGGCAGAGTGCTCTCAGCATGCACAGAGCACTACCTGAGGTGTGCTTGGCACAGTGCTCTCAGCATGCACAGAGCACTGCCTGAGGTGTGCTTGGCAGAGTCCTCTCAGCATGCACAGAGCACTGCCTGAGGTGTGCTTGGCAGAGTGCTCTCAGCATGCACAGGACACTGCCTGAGGTGTGCTTGGCAGAGTCCTCTCAGCATGCACAGGACACTGCCTGAGGTGTGCTTGGCAGAGTGCTCTCAGCATGCACAGAGCACTGCCTGAGGTGTGCTTGGCAGAGTCCTCTCAGCATGCACAGAGCACTACCTGAAGTGTGCTTTGGGTTTCTTACCCTGTGGCATATTGGAATCCTGTTTCCAAGTGGATGGCTTTAGGATGGACCTTAATTTTTTTCTCTGATAGATTTCAAACTCTCCTGAAAGGAAAAAAAAAAAAAAAGATACTAATGTCTGAGGCTCTTTCCTTCCAGCTAGAGAACTGTGGGAGCTCAGTGCTGTTGCTTGAATGGCAGCAGGGACTGGCCAGTGCTGTTCTAATTCACACAGCATCACAGCATTAACCAGGTTGGAAAAGATCTTCGAGATCATCCAGTCCAGCTCCACTACAGGACTTTCCCTTGTATGTGTTTGAGCCAGGCCAAGCCAGCTCTTGGAGGGTTATCCTCTCCTAACCCCCTCAAATACCACTGCAGCAGGAGACTTGTGCCGGGGATCTGCCTTGCTCAGGTCTGCAGCCTTCCAGGGAAACATCACCGAGGCTGATCCACTGCTGCCTGGCAGCTCTGGGATGGGGGCAGGGTGGGATGAAGCTGCAGTTAACTGTGGGACCCTCACAGACCTGTGTGGTGCTGAGCAGGGTGAGGGCAGGGAGAAGGAGAGGTGTCCAGTGCTGCATTCACTGCACTGTGTGGCCAGGCTGGCCTAGGATGGGGCCATGGTTTCTGGGCATCCTGGCTTGGGAATGCTCCAGGATGACCTCCAGGGAAGGACTTCTGACAAGATGAGAGGACAGGATGAGGGGCAGTGGCTTTGAGCTGAAAGAGGGGAGCCTGAGACTGGAGATGAGGAAGAAATTCTTGCCAGTGAGGGTGGGGAGACACTGGAACAGGTTGCCCAGAGAGGCTGTGGATGCCTCCCCCCTGGAGGTGTTCAAGGCCAGGTTGGATCAGGCTTTGAGCAACCTGGGCTGGTGGGAGGTGTCCCTGCCCATGGCAGGGGGTAGGAACTGGATGATCTTGAAGGTCCTTTCCAACCCCAACCCATTCTGTGATTCTGTGTTCCACCCCTGGTGAGAAAGCTTGGCTGCCTCTAAAGCTGCACAGCAGAGTGCCCTGGGTGAGGTTGCTGTTGCTTGGAGGGGAGTTAAGGGCTGGGAGGTGAGCAGCAGGCTGGAGTGTGGCTCCCTTTCTGACGGTGGTGTTCAGACAAAGCCCTGCTGTGCAGGGGCTCACACTGCTGTTTACAATCGCACTTGGGATTCTCAGATCAGCTGAGCTCGGAACAGAAGTGATGATGCTGCAAGCTGTGGCTTCTCTCCTCAGAAACAAGTGGAACTCTAAAGAAATGACCTCTTGCAGTTGCCATCGATTGCCAAAATAATTATCCAACAACAACAAACACCCACCCCACCCCCACCCCCCCCCCCCCCCAAAACCTGCAAACCAACCTGCTTGCCTGAGGAGCAATGCCCTTCTGGACTGAACTCCGGGTGTGTAACCCAGCTCTAACAGCTCTAGAGTTGAAAAAGTCACTTTCCCTTTTAAAACTGAAGCCTGTTTCATATGCTGTGTAGTGGTGCAACATTGAATAACTCAGGAAATGCAACAAAGGCCATTTGTGAATGGCATTTTGAGAGCAGTGCACTTGAAGGAGCAATTTCTGTTGTCAGTTGTGTTGCTTGCATGTTAAGAATGTTTTGATGAATGCCCTTCACACTGATGATTAGCCTCCCTTGATTTCTTTGTCTGTGGACTATATTCATCCTACACTCATGTTTTTGGTGTGGCAGACTGTCAAATAGCAAGTAACTGCACTGGCAGCCCAGAGAGCCAACCAGAGCCTGGGTTACAGCAAGAGAAGTGTGGCCAGCAAGGTGAGGGAGGTGATTCAGCCCTTGCACTCCACTCTGCTGAGACCCCACCTGGAGCACTGTGTCCAGTTCTGGAGCCTCTATTCCAGGAAAGATCTGGAGGTGTTGGAAGGTGTCCAGAGAGGGCTGGAGCTGCTCTGCTATGGAGATGCTGGAACAGGTTGCCCAGGGAGGTGGTGGAAGCCTCATCACTGGAGGTTTTTGCAGACAGGCTGGATGTGGCTGTGAGCAACCTGCTGTAGTGTGAGGTGTCCCTGCCTATGGCAAGGGGGTTGGAACTGGCTGATCCCTGAGATCACTTCCAACCCTAACAATTCTATGATTCTATGACTCACCTCCTACACAACCTTTCCTCAGATGTTTGCATCCTCATTTTATTTTACAGATAGTGGAATATTTTCACTGTACAATGAAGACAGCAAGCTCTGTGCTCAAGCTCAGAACTCCAGCTCAGTCATAACCACCACCTGTGATGAGCACAACGAGTTTCAGAAGTTCAGATGGGTCTCTGCTGTGCAGCTGCTGAGTGTGGCCCTCAAGCTGTGCCTGGGGGTCTTTGCCAAGGAGGAGGAGGCTGCTATCACTTTGGAACCTTGTAACAGAACCAACGAGCTCCAGTGGTGGGAATGCAGAAATGAGATGCTTGCAACCCATGGCAAGGATTTCTTCTTCAACTATGGCAAAGGAAAGGGGAAGAAGATCAGACTGGCCAAAGGCTCAGGCAGAGGGAGCAGGTGGAAGATCCGGGGGACTGCAGAGAGTGTGTGCTCTCAGCGCTACGAGGGTGAGTACTGAGCACTGAACACAGGCAAGCTATTGCTGGGTAGCTTGGCTGCCCCTCTTTACAAAGCATTCCAATGCCTGACTGTCACACAGCAAACTCTTTCCTACTCTGACATCAGCAGCAGAGATGGCTGCAGAGAGGGTGTGGAGATCCAGGGCCAACAGGACTGTAAATGAAACCTGCAGTTATGTCACAGAGTCACAGTCTGCATTGCCTTGGAAGGGACCCTCAAAGGGCATCTTGTCCAACCCCCTGCAGGCAGCAGGGACACCTCCAACTAGAGCAGGCTGCTGGGGCCACATCAAGTCTAATCTTAAACATCTCCAGGGATGAGGCCTCAACTACATCCCTGGGCAACCTGTTCCAGTATTTCACCACCCTCACTGTGCAGAACTTCCTCCTGATGTCCAACCTGAATCTCCCCTGCTCCAGTTTCAAACCATTGTCCCTCAATCCTATCCCCACAGCCCCTTCTGAACAGTCCCTCCCCAGAATTCCTCTAGGTCCCCTGCAGATATTGAAATGCAGCTCTAAGGTCTCCCCAGAGCCTTCTCTTCTCCAGGCTGAGCAGCCCCAACTCTCTCAGCCTGTCCCCATAGCAGAGGTTCTCCAGCCCTCTGATCACCTTTGTTACTCTCGCCTTTCCATCAGCTCCAGGTCTCTCTTGTGCTGGGGACCCTAGAGCTGGACACAGCACTGCAGGTGAGGTCTCCCCAGAGCAGAGCAGAGGGCAGGATCCTCTCTCTCCAGCTCTGGCCACACTACTTTGAATGCAGCTCAGGCTGCCCTTGGCCTTCTGTGCTGCCAGTGTCCATTGCTGGCTCCTGTCCAGCTTCTCCCCCACCAGCACCCCCAAGCCCTTCTCTGCAGGGCTGCTCTCAGTTTCATCAAGTGGCAGAGGCCTATGCTGTGGCCACAAGGGAGAGGGGGGATTCTGTTTGGAGAGCAGCAGTGGGAGGCAATCTATGGCTGCTTCCCAACACGCCCAATCAATTTGTGAAAGAGGAGGTGATTGTTGTATTTAACTCCTCACTGTTGCAGTCACTTGGTTTGGCAATGAACTCTCTCTGAGCAGGTGATTCCTGATTCACAGAGCTGTAATCCACTTTCACCAGTGTCTGTGTGGTGTTTCCCAGGCCTGGCAAGAAGAGTAGAAGAAAAGGAAAAGGGAAATGGTTTGGGGTGCAGCAAGTCCTAGTACTGGAGAGTCAGAACTCCTTTTTCTGCATTATTATCCCTCTTGGGCTATGTAAAGTGATCATCCAGGCTCAAATGTTCAATCTCCTTTCTACTCTGGCACTGCTAGAGTGGGAAGTTAAATAACAAAGGATGAGTTTTTTTTTCCTCTGTGCCCCACACTGAAGTTTGTCATCATTTTGTTCAGAGAGCAGCAAATTAGACTGTGTAGAGCTGGGTGGGTCACTTCCCAGCAGAGTCACTTCCACATTTAAGATTTAAATTCCTCTCCTGAGGATGAAAAAAAATATTCTGATCTCCTTTCCAAGCCTTTTCAGTCACAGAGGACAAAAAAAATTGCCCTCTAAAAACCCCACCCTGAGCATCATCCAAGGATGCTGAGCCATGAGATTTCTAAGGAGATCTAGAAACCATGAGATTTCCAACTAAGAACAGGAGAAGAAAAAATCTACTTCTCCTGCCAAGCTGAATCATGAGACTGCTAACTAAGAAAATGTGAGGCAGAAATGAGTCCTAGGGTCAGTTAAGTTTTTGTTTTTCAGAATCTTGTTTCTTGTCTAGTCACACCTGATTGGCACACCACCTTTGGAAGGTTTTGTGATACTCACAGACTCACAGAAACACAAAGAAAATCCTCAGAAATAGAGAATCACAGACTCACAGAACACATCTGGATGGAAGAGACCTCCAAGCTCACCCAGTCCAACCCTCCACCCAGCACTGCAGGCTCAACACCAATCCATGTCCCTGAGCACCAGCTCCACACACTGCTGAAACACCTCCAGGGATGGTGACTCCAGCACTGCCCTGGGCACAACATTCCAATGGCTGAGAACCCTTCCAGGGAAGAAAGATTTCCTAACATCCAGCCTGCACCTCCCCTGGGGCAGCTTGGAACCATTTCCTCTCCTCCTGTGGCTTGACACCAAGGAGCAGAGGCTGCCCCCTGCTCACTGCAACCTCCCTTCAGGGAGCTGGAGAGAGCACTGAGGTCTCCTCAGCCTCCTCTTCTCCAGCCTCAACACCCCCAGCTCCCTCAGCCCCTCCTCTAGCCCAGGGGCTCCAGGCCCTTCTCCAGCCTCCCTGCCCTGCTCTGCACAGGCTCCAGCCCCTCAAGGTCCTTCCTGCAGGGAGGGCCCAGAGCTGAACACAGCACTGCAGCTGTGGCCTCCCCAGTGCTGAGCACAGGAGGATGATCTCCTCCCTGCCCTGCTGCCCACCCTGCTTCTGACCCAAGCCAGGATGCCATTGGCTTTCTTGGCCCCCTGCCACTGCTGCCTCATGGTCAGTGACTGCCACCCAACACCCCCAGGTCCCTCTCCAAGCTGCAGCTTTCCAACCACACATCCCCAAGTCTGGAGATGCCCGTGGGCTTGTTGTGACCCAGGTGCAGGACCTGGCCCTTGGCCTTGTTGAACTCCACCCAATGAGCCTTGAGGTGACCTGAAGGGAGGTTGTAGCCAGGTGGGGGTTGATCTCTTCTCCCAGGCAACCAGCAGCGGAAGGAGGGGACACAGTCTCAAGCTGTGCCAGGGGAGGTCTAGGCTGGGGGTTAGGAAGAAGCTCTTCACAGAGAGAGAGATTTGCCATTGGGATGTGCTGCCCAGGGAGGTGGTGGAGTCACCATGCCTGGAGATGTTCAAGAGAAGCCTGGATGAGGCACTTGGTGCCATGGTCTGGTTGATTGGATAGGGCTGGGTGATAGCTTGGACTGGGTGATCTTGGAGGTCTCTTCCAACCTGGCTGATTCTGTGATTCTATGAATAACAAAGCCAGGATGCATTGAGCTCTCGCACACATCAGCTGTGTCCATGGAGAGCTGCCTGTGAGAAGATGCTGTGGTGAACACCTGCTGGCAGCTGACTGTTGCTGTGTGTCTGTCTCTGCAGATATCTACACGCTGGGAGGAAATGCCTTTGGTGCACCTTGTGTGTTCCCTTTCAAGTTCCATGGCAAGTGGTATGCTGAGTGCATCCCTGGGGCTGAGGATCCAAGCTCCCTCTGGTGTGCAGCTACTGCAGACTTTGACAAAGACCAAATCTTTGGAAGTTGCCCACTAAAAGGTAATTTTTTTATTTATACAGATTTCAGGGGAAAAAAAAAAAGTGTAATCCACCCTCACTGTCAAAACTCTGCTTGGGACATGGAAGTGTCACTGGACAATGATCTGGATTCGGGTTGGTCTAGTTCAGTGCATGGCAAATGAGGCACCTGCTCTTCACTCACTGCTGCTCCAGCAGAGATCTGAGGATGGGTCCTGCTGGGCTCCCAAGCCTGCTACATATGAGGAATAGTCTGAGGGTGGTGATTTGAGCTGATGGAAAAGGAAAAGAAAATTCCTAAGACCAGGAGAGAAGAAAGTCAGGGGAAGGGGAAGGCAGAAAGAAGTGCAGTGGATGAGGAAGGTGAGAGACAGGGAAGCAGGAGCCAGTGGATGAGCAGAGAATAGAAGCAAATGGAAGGGTGCAGGACAAAGAATGCTCTTCACCTGCCTTGAGTGCTCCAGTGCTGCTTGGACCAACAAACCACTGCAGTAACCCAGCACAAATTCCCTGTCCCTTCACACCCCCTGCACATCTGACTGCAAACAATCATTTGTGCTCTGGGAGGGTGTAGAAGGCGCCCAAGGTAAGAGATGGGCTTGAAGCCCAAGATTTACTCTCTGGGGAATCACAAACAGGTGTGTACAGGTAGAACTGACCCATGAGTAGGTTAATGTGGGCTGAACTGTGAGAGAAGTAGCTGAGTTCTAGCAATAAACACGGCCAATGTAGAAAAAATGAGGTTTGTAAGGAGAAATAATTCAGTATAGGATGAATATATCATTAATCACAGACTCACAGAATGTTAGGGGCTGGAAGGGACTTTGAAAACTCATCCAGTCCAACCCCCTGCCAGAGCAGGAGCACCTAGAGCAGCTCACACAGGAACACAGCCAGGCAGGTCTTGAATATCTCCAGAGAGGGAGACTCCACAACCCCCTGGGCAGCCTGTTCCAGGGCTCTGTCACCCTCATAGGGAAAAAATTCTTCCTCATGGAACTTCCTATGGCTCAGCTTCCATCACTGCCCTTGTGCTGGCATTGGGCATCACCCAGCAGAGCCTGGCTCCAGCCTCTGGGCACTCCCCCTGCACATCTTTATCACCAGCAATGAGGTCACCCTCAGGCTCCTCCTCTCCAAGCTGCAGAGCCCTCAGCTCCCTCAGGCTCTGCTCATGAGGAAGATGTTCCACTGCCTGCAGCAGCTTTGTGGCTCTGTGCTGGACTCTCTCAAGCAGTTCCCTGAGGTCCTTCTTGAGCTGAGGGGCCCAAAACTGGACACAATATTCCAGATGTGGCCTGAGCAGGGCAGAGTAGAGGGGGAGGAGAACCTCTCTTGACCTACTCACCACAGCCCTTCTAAAGCACCCCAGGATGCCCTTGGCCTTCTTGCCCACCAGAGCACATTGCTGGCTTATGCTCAACCTCCCATCCACCAGGATCCTCAGGTCCTTTTCCCCTTCACTGCTCTCCAACAGGTCAGTCCCCAGGCTGTACTGCTCCATGGGGTTGTTCTTTCCCAGGTGCAAGACTCTCCCTTTGCCCTTGTTGCATTTCATTCCATTTGTCCCTATCCAACTCTCAGCCTGTCTCAGTCTCACTGGACATACTTAAGAAAGTACACTTAAGGAGGGTGAATTTAGGTAAAAAACTGAGCAGATGAAGATTTCCTTCTCTGTGTTCTGTTGTCAAAGTGCTGTTGCTATGTTTTTGTAGACATCCTCCACAAGAAGCTCTGGAAAATCAATCCTGTGAGCCAGATCCACTACCAGATAAACGCAGGGGCGCTCCTGACCTGGCACCAAGCGAGGAAGAGCTGCCAACAGCAGACTGCAGAGCTGCTGAGCATCACAGACCCCCGGGAGGAGATGTATTTGTTAGGTACAGTAAGAGACACCCAAACAGATGAATGCATGTCTTTGAAATGGAGGTCAGCTCCAGGAGCTTTGATGTGGAATCATCAGCTCTAGGAGCTTTGATGTGGAATCATCAGCTCCATTTCGATGGAAAAGGCCTTGCAGAGCACCCAGCTCAACCATTCTCTGACTCTGCCAAGGCTGGGGCTGAGCCATGGCCCTCAGCACCACAGCTATACCTCTTGGAAACACCTCCAGGGATGGACATTCAGTCACCCCCCTGGGCAGCCTGTGCCAGGCTTTGAGAACCCCTTCTGGGAAGAGGTTTCTTCTAATCTCCAACCTAAATCTTCCCTGGGGCAACCTGAGGCCATTTCCTCTGGTTCTGTCACTTGTTGCTAGGAAGAAGAGACCAACCTGGCTCCAACCTCTTCTCAGGGAGCTGTAGAGAGCAACGAGATCTCCCTTCAGCCTCCTCTTCTCCACACTAAACACCCTCAGCTGTTCCTCCCCAGCCCTGTTCTCCAGACCCTTCCCCAGCTTTGCTGCCCTTCCCTGAACACACTCCAGTACTTCAATGTCCATCTTGGACTGAGGGCCCCAAAACTGAACCCAGCACTCAAGGTGTGGCCTCACCTGTGTGGCCTCACCTGTGTCTATGAGGACAATGACTTCCCTGGCCCTGCTGGTTACACCATTGCTGATCCAGGCCAAGATGCTGGTGGCCTTCTTGGCCAGCTGGGCACAACCTGGCTCATCCTCAGCCATTGTTGGTCCACACCCTCAGGTCTTTCTCTGCCAGGCAGCTTTCCAGCCACTCTGCCCCAAGCCAGGAGCATTCATGGGGTTGTTGTGACCCAAGTGCAGGACCCAGCACTTGAATCCCATTGGCCTCAGCCATTGATCCAACCTGTCCAGATCCCTCTGCAGAGCCTTCCTACCTCCAAGCAGATCAACACTCCCTCCTAGCTTTACTGCCATCAGCAAACCTACCAAGGCTTCATGGATACTTACATTTACCTTGGGCAAACTGGTCCTGGTTACCTTTTTAGCAGAGCTTGTCCCTTTCTCACAGAAAATACTAAAATAGTGGAAAAAAATCTAACCTGCATTGAAAAAAAAAAAAGCAGCTATCTACTGTGACCTTCTTTTTCTGTGTTTGACCTTTTTCTTTCTAGTTTTATTGACTCACTTCCCTGGTTGTTTCTCTGGGCCATTTAGGGCTCACCAGTGACCTGGGTGTCAATGCCAACCTCTGGATTGGCCTTTTCAATGCCCTTGACAGTGGCTGGCGGTGGACTGGGGGCACTCCCTTCAGATACCTAAACTGGGCTCCAGGTGAGTGAAACAATGCTCAGTGTCTGGCTCAAAATGCTCTTCTCTGCCCCAGATTCCTCTTACCTAATGACTTTGGTCCAACCTGGCCTTGGACACATCCAGGGAGGGGACAGCCACAGCCTCCCTGGGCGACCTGTTCCATTGTCTCTCCACTCTCACTGCAGAGAATTTCTTTCTAATCTCCAGTCTCAATCTGCCTTCCCAATCTGCCCTCCTCAAGACTCAATTCTTCTCACCCTGTCACTCCCAGCCCTTGTCAAAAGTCCCTCCCCAGCTCTCCTGTAGCTCCCTTCAGGTACTGGAATGCCTCTCTAAGGTCTCCCTGGAGCCTTCTCTTCTCCAGGCTGAACAAAATCAACTCTCCCATCCTGTCCCCATAGGGGAGGTGCTGCAGCCCTCTGACCATCTTGGTGGCCCCCTCTGGAGCCAGTGGTCCAAAGGGCATGCACTCTCCTGGAATTAAGCAGGTATTTCATGGCCAACACTCAGCAGTGAGGGATGTTTAGCTGTTTGCAGTGCTGCAATCTCATACAAAACTGTGCCTTAAAGAAAAGCTTTTCTAGACCTTTTTCTGCCTGCTGACATACTTTGAGGACATGGAATTGCTCTGAAGGAGGGGGGAGCAGGGCAGAGGATAAGATGGGTAAGGCTGGTGCTTGGCCTTATCGAGCCATCCAAGTGCTACTCTCTTGGCAATTCTCACTCTAGAGAATCACAGAATCACAGAAAAGATCCTTGGGATCACCAAGTCCAACCACTGACCCTGCTCTATGAGGTTCAGCCCTAAGCCATATCCCCAAGCACCACATCCAAACCACCTTTAAACACCTCCAGGGTTGGTGACTCCACCACCTCCCTGGGCAGTCTGTGCCAATGCCTGACTACCAGTAACACCCCAGTGGCTTTGCAGCTGGGACTCTTATGTGTTCCCTTCTGTGAGGAGGTGAAACTCCTCAGTGTTACCAGAAGGATTCTGTGACTCTTTCCTCAGGAAGTCCCTCTATGGAATCTGTAAAAGTGTGTGGGACCTTTCAAGGCAGGAATGGCAAATGGGAGAACCTGGCATGCAATCGGAAGCTGGGATACATCTGCCAAAAGAGAAACTCCTCCTGGGATTCCTCCACCATTGCCTCAGGTAAGCTGGTAACAAAATCAGACTCTTTGCAGTGAGTGAGAAATGCTGGGAGGATGCCACATGTGAAAGGACAGTGTCTTGTCAAAGCAGCAGCAGTGCACTTGTTGACCTGGGTCACAGAAAAAGACTTCAGTTTGCTGGCTCACCTTAAAGATGATGCCAAGATGTTGTTCCTCACTTAGAACAAGTTCAAGGGCCTGCACCTAGGTTGGGGCAATCCTTGATATCAATCCAGGCTGGGGGATAATGAGATTTAGAGCAGCCCTGCAGAGAAGGGCTTAAGGGGGCTGGTGGGGAAGAAGCTGGACAGGAGCCAGCAATGGGCACTGGCAGCACAGGAGGCCAATGGCAGACTGGGCTGCATCCAAAGCAACATGGCCAGAGGTGGAGAGAGAGGATCCTGCCCCTCTGCTCTGCTCTGGGGAGACCTCACCTGCAGTGCTGTGTCCAGCTCTGGGGTCCCCAACACAAGAGAGACCTGGAGCTGATGGGGAGGGTCCAGAGGAGGGCAACAAAGGTGATCAGAGGGCTGGAGAACCTCTGCTATGGGGACAGGCTGGGAGAGTTGGGGCTGTTCAGCCTGGAGAACAGAAGGCTCCAGGGAGACCTTAGAGCTGCATTTCATTATCTGCAGGGGACCTACAGGAAGGCTGGGGAGGGACTGTTCAGAAGGGGCTGTGGGGATAGGATGAGGAGCAATGGTTTGAAACTGGAGCAGGGCAGAGTTAGGTTGGACATCAGGAGGCAGTTCTGCACAATGGTGAGACATTGGAACAGGTTGCCCAGGGATGTGGTTAAAGCTCCATCCCTGGAGACATTCAAGATCAGACTTGCACTGGCCATGGACATCCTGCTCTAGCATGAGGTGTCCCTGCTGACTGCAGGGTGTTGGATGAGGTGACCTTTGAGGGTCCCTGATGCAATCTGTGAGTCTGTGAATCTGTGCAAAGACCCCAGGGTGCTCAAGAAGGCAGGATTCTGAGTTTAGTCCTGGTATCCATGGCACAAAACCATGACAAACATCCTGTGCTCCAAAACCTCCACTGGAGATGTGCACTGCTAGAAGGTGGTCTTGCTGCCCCTACTCTCTCTGATTCTTTTGCATTGTTCTGAAAGGAACCTTTCTGAGTTCCTTTCCCACCCAAGGCCAGGTAGGTCTTGTATACAAGCAGGGGCAGGTGTGCAGTTTCTTCAGCTGGGAACTGCTGGCATGCAGCTAACTGCAGAGTAACTCCCTCAGCTACATATGTACTACTAGTAGATAACCTTGTTGTCTGGCTCAGGGGAAGGATAGCAACTCACAGCTGGGATCTTGTACATGCTGGCTGCACCCAGACAGCTCACTGGGAATGGTTTCTTACCTGTGCTAACCTCTCAACCATGCTGCAAATTTGCACAGGTCAAAACAATGATAAGGGAACAGTGACCAGTGTGGTCAACCACGTGAGAGGTCTAGACCACATGAACCTTCAAAGCAGTGGAAAAGGTTTGGCTGTGCCACATTCACACCAAGTAAAAGCAGCTGAGCCCTTTGGCCCAAGCTGAAGTCCCTGTGTGGGAGAAGAGGCTCTTTGCTGTAAGAAATGGCTGCACCCAGAGCCTCACTGAGAGGGATTTAACCTGCAGCTGTGCCTTGCACTCGGCATGCCAAGTTGCTCAGCATTTGTTTAATCCTGCAAGAGTGTTAGTAGGGCCTCCCAACACAAATGGGATGCAAAAATCTGTTTGGTATTCTCTGTGCTCCTGAGCCTTCTGCTTCTCTCTCTGCCAGGATGTACTCCAATATTTCCATCTCAGTACAGACCATCTTCTTTTTGATTTAAAAGAAAGCACTGAGCAGGGCTGCTCATTAATTGTTGGAAATCATTATTTTTTTAGGTGACTTAAAGCCTGTTAAGTGCCCCAGGGGATGGGTGGCCTATGCAGGACATTGCTATAGACTTTACAGAACGCCCAAAATATGGAAAGAAGCCCAAACCTCCTGTAGGAAAGAAGAAGGAGAGCTGGCAAGTATCCACAATGTTGAGGAGCAGAGTTTTACAGTGTCCCAGCTTGGCTACAGTGAGTATTCCTGCAGGTCACTGCTCTGTCTGGCATTAGATTGGTGCTACTGTTGATGTCATCATGATGACCATGATCCTCACCGGTTTTCACAAAGTCTTCTTCACCTAGAAGTGGGCACGAGATGTGCCTTCCCTTTTGGCCAAGAAAGCCAATGGCATCCTGGCTTGGGTCAGAAGCAGGGTGGGCAGCAGGGCAGGGAGGAGATCATCCTCCTGTGCTCAGCACTGGGGAGGCCACAGCTGCAGTGCTGTGTTCAGCTCTGGGCCCTCCCTGCAGGAAGGACCTTGAGGGGCTGGAGCCTGTGCAGAGCAGGGCAGGGAGGCTGGAGAAGGGCCTGGAGCCCCTGGGCTAGAGGAGGGGCTGAGGGAGCTGGGGGTGTTGAGGCTGGAGAAGAGGAGGCTCTCTCCAGCTCCCTGAAGGGAGGTTGCAGTGAGCAGGGGGCAGCCTCTGCTCCTTGGTGTCAAGCCACAGGAGCAGAGGAAATGGTTCCAGGCTGCCCCAGGGGAGGTGCAGGCTGGATGTTAGGAAATCTTTCTTCCCTGGAAGGGTTCTCAGCCATTGGAATGTTGTGCCCAGGGCAGTGCTGGAGTCACCATCCCTGGAGGTGTTTCAGCAGTGTGTGGAGCTGGTGCTTAGGGACATGGTTTGGTGTTGAGCCTGCAGTGCTGGGTGGAGGGTTGGACTGGAGGAGCTGGTTTGAGGCCAGCCAGAACATCTCTTGCCCCGAAAGGGACAAAAGAATGACACTTGCAAACGGATTGGAGAGTGGTGGAAAAAGTTAAAATGGAAAAACGAATTGGTGAAGCTACAGAGAACTACAAGCTACAAAGCATAGTGACAAAGAGTATCCCAAAGCATACAGAACCCCTCACAGAATTCCCAAAAGCTTCCCAGTCCTCCCTTCCTCCCACCTGAGGGTCTACCCAACCCCTCAGGGCTCTTCCTTCCCCCCCCTCCCACTGCTAGGCAAGTCTCAGGCTGGCCAGGTCTGAGACTGCCCCCCCTCCATTCTCCTCCTGGCATTAGGCCTAGACAGGCCTAAGAGGCCTTGAGGATACTCCCCCGGCATTACCCGATAAGAGAGGACATCTCCCATGGGAGCAGAGGGAAGAAAGAGGAAGAGAATGACTCTGCAGATGGCCTTATAGGGCGCAGGATTTATGGGTAGAAATACGCCATTTCCTGTGTCCACCCCTCTGGGTGGGCACCCAGGACACCAGAGGTGTATCTCATGTAGCAGTGGCAGGGGGCACCCAGCCTAAACTGCCACATTCCACCCCTTATTTCATACCCATAATTCCTGCACCCAAAACATATCATCAAATCAGAACAGTCCTTAGATGACGTCTGGCAAAGTCCAGGTCCTCATCTGGGCGTCCTTCCGAAGAGTCTCTCGGGCTCAGGTAACACTTCAGTCCAGCTCTTCTCCCTCATTGGTGGAACCTCCCAGCGACGCAGAGTTCATTCTTCTGCACGGTGAACTCTTCATGGGTCCGACGGACATCCTGGCCACCTGGAAACAACCTCACAACTTCTCAGTCACGGACCTTTCCCAACGCAAGTGCTGATCGCTTCCAGGCAGCAGGCACGCCGCCGCCGCACCTCCTGAGCGATAAGCGCACCGAGGCGTGGAGGCATCCGGCTACACAGCCCTCCCCCGGAGAGGGAGTGGCTGCACTGCAACCCGCCGAGAAGAGAGGCGGAGCCAGGTGCTTAGGCGCCATTTTCGGAACGCGTCCGAAAGTCAAGGGAGAGATAACAGCGAGAGCCGCCGTCACCTTTGCAGCCGCGGTACAGATCCAAACCGCCGCCACCCCTCGGGCCACACGAGCGGCTTTTCCAGCCAAAGCTATACTCGCTCCCTGGGCCCTCGGAAGCAGCCTTTGAACTGGAGCCACCGCTCGCCCTCTTGATTACGGGAGCCATCGCTCACCTCCCGCTGCGGCTAGCCCCCACCGCCGCGGGACAAGCCGACCCTGGTCTGCTTCCGACTGTCCCTCCCCCTTCCTCGGCTCCGCGCCGCTCTGCTCGCCGCTGGCGCCGCGGGGAACAAAAGGGAAAGGGACAGGCACCGCATTCTTAAGCTTTTCCCCCGAAGCAAATGGCTACAAAATCACCGCTGCCGCTTGGAAGGGCAGACGGGATTCTACGCCACCGCCATGCACCAGGGCGTCCCCTCGGAACCCATAAAACGCTCACACGATCGCGCCAGCACAAAGCCTTGAGCCCAGCCACCAAAACAACAACGCCCAGATACCATTTTTACTTTTCCACCCCTGCACCTCTCCAAACCAACCTGCAGAGCCCCGCAGGAACCATCCTCTGCTACCAAAAATCTGTGCTGGTTTGAGGCCAGCCAGAACATCTCTTGCCCCGAAAGGGACAAAAGAATGACACACGCAAACGGATTGGAGAGTGATGGAAAAAGTTTAAATGGAAAAACGAATTGGTGAAGCTACAGAGAACTACAAGCTACAAAGCATAGTGACAAAGAGTATCCCAAAGCATACAGAACCCCTCACAGAATTCCCAAAAGCTTCCCAATCCTTCCCTTCCTCCCACCTGAGGGTCTACCCAACCCCTCAGGGCTCTTCCTTCCCCCCCCTCCCACTGCTAGGCAAGTCTCAGGCTGGCCAGGTCTGAGACTGCCCCCCCTCCATTCTCCTCCTGGCATTAGGCCTAGACAGGCCTAAGAGGCCTTGAGGATACTCCCCCGGCATTACCCGATAAGAGAGGACATCTCCCATGGGAGCAGAGGGAAGAAAGAGGAAGAGAATGACTCTGCAGATGGCCTTATAGGGCGCAGGATTTATGGGTAGAAATACGCCATTTCCTGTGTCCACCCCTCTGGGTGGGCACCCAGGACACCAGAGGTGTATCTCATGTAGCAGTGGCAGGGGGCACCCAGCCTAAACTGCCACACTGGTGTTCTGTGAGTCTGTGGCAGTTCCATTTGAAGCCATCCCCACACCTGCAATTACCTTTGTGTTCCCAGAGCCAGATGATAAGCTGTGGATTGGTCTCAATGACTTCAGGGTCCCAATGTATTTTGAATGGAGTGATGGAACAGCTGTGACTTACACCAAGTGGCACCAGAGAGAGCCAGCCCACACACGGGACAAGGCAGACTGCATCCTCATGAAGGGACAGGTGAACATCCCTCTCCCACTTCCATGCTTTCCTCTGTCCTTTCTGCCTCCCAAAAGGAAAACATCTCAGACAAAAAAACCAAACAAAACCCAAAAAGCAAACAAACCCCCCAAAGTGCAAAAAATAAACCCAAAAGATAAGAAGTGAAAAGAGAGAAGGGTTTGAAAGGTTTTTATGAACTTGGCTTAATTCAGAATGACTCAGGGTGGAGGGAGAATGGCGTCCATGTCTTGAAGATGTGTGGTGGAGCAAGAAAAGAGCACTGAGCTGAGGCTTGGTCTGCTCTGCAGCAGTTATGATACATCTCCATCTGAGACTGCTTGAAGTAACTCAGCATCCACAATCAACGTGGTTGATGACAGCCCTTGGAGCAGCCAGAGGAGTGTGGGCAGCAGGGCAGGAGAGGGGATTCTGCCCCCTGACTCTGCTCTGCTGAGACCTCACCTCCAATCCTGCCTCCAGTTCTGGTGTCCCCAGCAGAAGAAGGACACAGAGCTGTGGAGTGAGTGCAGAGGAGGCCACAAAGATGATCCAAGGGCTGGAGCAGCTCTGCTGTGAGGACAGGCTGAGGGAGCTGGGGGTGTTCAGCCTGGAGAAGGGAAGACTCCAGAGGGACCTTAGAGCTGCCTTCCAGTATCTGGAGGGATCCTCCAGGAAGGCTGCAGAGGGACTTTTCCTGAGGCTGTCTAGAGACAGGACAAGGGGAAATGGTTTGAAGCTGAGGCAGAAAAGGGTTAAACTGGAGCTGAGGAAGAAGGTCTTCAATGTGAGGGTGGTGAGACTCTGGAACAGGTTGCTCAGGGAGGATGTGGATGCCTCCTCCTTGGGTGTGTTCAAGGCTGGGATGGATGAGGCCTTGAGCAACCAAGTCTAGTTGAGAGGTGTCCCTGCCCATGGCTGGGAGGTTGGAGTAGATATCTCTGAGGTTCCTTCCAACCTGAGCCATTCTGTGATTCTGATGCTGTTTCCCCACACCACCTAAAGTACAGGCTCACTAGAGCTACTTTGCAGCCTCATACTACTAGAGACAGAAAAAAAAGAGGTGCAAAAAATTCACCCTTGTTTCATACTCCACATAAAATGACATTCTCTAGTTGCATGGAAAAAAAAAAATGAAGAAGTATTTGATGTTTTATGTTTAGTTTGCCCATCATTTTCTTGTTTTTGTCTTCTTTTTATATGAACCTTACAAATCCTCTGCTGCAGAGTGGATCAGCATCTTTCCTTCCTGCTCTCGTCACTCACTGAGCCTTTAACACAAGCAACCCTCATTGCCACACCTCTGAGGAAACATAGCCCTCACTGTCTTCATTGTGATCCCTGTTTGGAGTTCTAGACAAAGCAGGAAGGCAAGGAAGAGAGCCCAGAGAGCCTCAGCTGTAGGAAGAGAGAAGGCAGGGTTCTCTCTGATGGTGGTGAATATTCCTGTTGGAGCTGGTTTCACTTCTCTTTTTTGCTTCTTCTCACCATGCACAGGATGGCTCCTGGGCTGACAGTCCTTGTGAAATGAAACTGGGTTACCTCTGTAAAAGGAAACCTGTGGCAGAAGAGTCAGGGGCAGGTGAAGTTACCCACCCAGGCTGCCAGAAAGTAAGTGCAAAGCAAAAGCAGTGAGAGGTGTCTCTGTCTTGCTTTCACTCTCATCACGGTGAGCCTCACAGAAGCCAATTATGCTGACTGCTGTTGGTGGAGCCCTAGAAAACTCTTAGTTTTGTGTGTAGTGAGACTTCTTAGGAAAGTGAGGGAATTCTTTCTTTATTTAACAGAAATGGGGGCTGACTTTTTTTTTTTTTCCCTATCTCCTTACTTCACTTCTCCTAATGCAGAGCTGGTCCCTTCACCCAGGAAAGCCTCTCTGTGCAGAGCACACCAGTTTCATGCTGTAACTCATTGGTCTTGGGCTGCACACAGCCTTCTCAGATGAGCTAATCCAACAGAGGAGGCAGGAATATCTGAACTGGCTGTTTGCAGAGTGTTTGTAGCCTTTTGCAACAGCTACACTTACCTAAACAGGAGGCAGAGCAGGCTCTGCACTAGGAGCTGCACAGCAGCTGTGAGCGTGTGTGTCAGCTCCAAGTCGTAACCAAAGACCACCTCTGTGTCCTTCATCAGGGGGCAACACACAGAGCTGTGGTTACAGAAGCTATGTTTGATTATCATCTTTGTTTCTTCTCATGGCTTCTGAGATAAATTTTGCCTCGGGGTGTGGTGTTAGTGTGGTGTTTGGAAGTGTAGTGCACAGTGCCACCTGACAGCTCCTCCCTGCCTCTTGATGCCAACAGGGCTGGATGAAGCATGGCTTTTACTGCTACTCTGTGGGGCAGCTACCAGCAACATTCTCAGAAGCAAAAAAAATCTGTGAAGAAAACAAAGGTTACCTGGCTACTGTGACAGACAGGTATGGAAGCATACTTCTTGTCCTTACTTATGTGCAATCAGGATGGAAGAGCCAAACAGAAACCTCTTATTGAGCAGTTACTCCTGGTGTCTGCTCTGACACCTCTCCTTTGGTGGGAAGCTTGTGGTGGAACTGAAGAAGGATCTAAAAATACATCAGGAGCTTTGTATGTCATTAACACAAACATTCAAGTCACAGGCTCACAGGATCACAGGATAGTAGGGGTTGGAAGTGACCTCTGGAGATCTTCCAATCCAAGCCCCCTGCCAGAGCAGGACCATAGAATCCAGCACAGGTCACACAGGAACACATCCAGATGGGTCTTGAAAGTCTCCAGAGAAGGAGACTCCACAACCGCTCTGGAGAGCCTGTTCCAGTGCTCTGTGACCCTCCCAGTGAAGAAGTTCCTCCTCATGTTGAGATGGAACCTCCTCAAGTCCTTGCTATGGCTCATGTGCACTGTTGTTGACCCCAGGAGTTACAAAATTGAGTGAACTCCCCAACATCTCTGAGTTGCCAGATTGTTCTAAAGCATATTGCATTAAAAACAAAGAGGTTAGCACCAAACTATTTACTTCTGGATTGGAGCTTTCCAGCCTTTTCTTTGCAACAGGCAGATCTGGAATCTTACCCTTTTTTAGAATAAAAGTAGATTTTTTTTTTTACCCCCCCCAAAATAATAAGATTTAAAGATGCAGACCTCACCATAAAGCTCAGTAGGATGCTTGTTTATCCCAGGTGAATAACAGCTATGCTCTTACACAAGAACTGGTTGCTCATTGAGCACTCCAAAAGAGGAATGGAACCACTCTAAATTCTAAACATAATTTCTATTGCCAAAATACCAAATAAAACTTGATGCACATGACAATTAGAACTACAAAAGTAAGATCATTACCCTTGCTTCCATCCATATTTATCTCTTCCTACCTAATTAATGAATCACCTTGATTTTACCTGATGTGTTAACATAAACTGTTGGAAGAAATTAACAAATGGAGATGTGATGGAGTCTTGTGCTTATTCTTCACAGATATGAACAAGCTTTTTTGACTTCTGTAATTGGATTCAACCCAGCAAAATATTTCTGGATTGGTCTCTCAGACGTAGAGGAGCAGGGGACGTTCAGCTGGGCCAATGGGGATGTGGTCACCTTCACTCACTGGAACATGGGAATGCCAGGTGTGTGCCACAGGGACTACTCAGTTTCTGCTCTGGCCACCAAGAAAGTGAGGGTTTCAACACTGAGAAGTGGTCTGGCATAAAGTGGCAGAAAAGACAGAGTGACATTCTGGTGGTGCTAAAGGGATTAAATCAGGGAGCGTGGTAACTCCCTCCAGGAAACCACCTGGGACTGTATCATACCATCACAGAGTGGTTTGGGTTGGAAGGGATCTTAAAGATCATCTAGTTCTAGACACCTTCCACTGGATCAGGTTGCTCAAGGCCCCATCCAACATGGCCAGGGAACACCTGCAGGGTTGGAGCCTCCACCACCTCTTTAGGCAACCTGTTCCAGTGTCCCTTATGGTGAAGAATTTCTTCCTGATGTCTAACCTCAATGCCCCCTCCTCTAGGTTGGATCCATTCCCTCCCAGTCCTATCACTAACTGACACCCTAAAAAGTCCCTCACCAACATTCCTGTAGCCCCCTTCAAGTACTGAAAGGCCACAATAAGGTCTCCTTGGATCCTTCTCTTCTCCAGAGTGAAACCCCAAATCTCTCTGTCTCCATAGCAGAGGAGCTCCAGCCCTCTGCTCATCCTCATGGCCCTTCTCCAGACACCTTCCAATGTCCAGGTCCAATTATGTTCTCCAGGTTCTTTCTTGTCCTTTCTCCAGCAGGTCTATGTCTCTCCTGTGCTGAGGGCTCCTCTTACCCTCATGCTGTAGGAGCTCCAGAATAAAACTTCTCCTAAATATCTACTCTAAACCTACCCTGCTGTAGTTTAAAACCACTGCCCCTTGTCCTGTCACCACATACCCTTATAAACAGTGTCTCTCCAGCTCTCCTGTAGCACCATTCTGGTGCTGCAAGGCCTTTATGAGGTCTCCCCAGAGCCTTCCCTTCTCCAGGCTGGACAGCTCCTGGAGTGTCTCCTGGTACCATTTGCTCTCTGATGCTTTTCAGAGGTGACTCATAGAGTAACATGAAAGGAATTCGATGATATTTCTTTTTTTGATGAAATTGCAATGCCTGTGAGCTCTCTGGGGCCAGGTGCCTCTGAAGGGAGCAGTGTGTTCTTTGAGAAGATGCATCCATTTATCAATGACCTTTAAAAATGTTGTATTTCATGAAGGAAGGGAGCCTGGCTGCGTGGCCATGGTCACAGGATCCTCAGCTGGGCTCTGGGATGTCTTGAACTGTGAGGAAACAAACATGTTTCTCTGCAAGCAGCTGGTGGAGGGAGTGACACCCCCACCTCCTCCAACACTGCCCTCTCTCCCATCGTGCCCAGAGGGATGGCACACTGTTCATTCCAGCAGCTCCTGCTTCAAGGTAGGTATTTGATTTCCAAATGCAAGTGCTTGTCCTGTCAAAGGAGAACAGCTTCTGTGCATGCATGGAAGGTGGATTTTACCCTGCCTATGTGGGAGGTCATCTCTGGTAACAAGTCTCCAGCCACCCCCAAGTGTTTGGGTGGGAAATGCCAGAAAATGCTGAATGGAGGTTGAACTGAAGTTGGGAGCCACAGGGACTTTGAGATGATCATAGACTCTATGACAGAATACTAGGAGTATACTCTCCTAGAATACTCTCATAGAATACTAGGAGTTGGAGGGGACCTCTAGAGACCATCCAGACCAGCCCCCCTGCCAAAGCAGGTCACACAGGTTCTTGTGTGGGTTTGGAAAGTCTCCAGAGAAGAAACTCCATAACCCCTCTGGGCAGCCTGCTCTAGAGCTCCAGCACCCTAACACCAAAGAAGTTTCTCCTCATGTTGAGATGGAACCTCCTGGGACTGAGTTTAGGTCCATTGCCCCTCATCCTATTACTGGGTATCACTGAAAAGAGCCTGGCTCCATCCTCCTGACAGCCACCTCTCAGATGTGGATAGACTTTGATCAGATGCCCTCTCAGCCTTCTCTTCTCCAGGCTAGCCAGCCCCAGGGCTCCCAGCCTCTCCTCATAAGAATGATGCTCCAGGCCCTTCATCATCCTTGTAGCCTTTTGAATTCTCTCCAAGCAGTTCCCTGTCCCTCTTGAACTGGGGAGCCCAGAACTGGACACAGTATTCCAGATGTGCTCTAACTATTGCAATAATCACATCTGATAAATGACCACAGGCTTATGGTTGCAGAATTAAACAGTAAGTGATAGAACTGGAGAGCAGAAGAAAGGGGGAAGCCCAGAATATTTTTTCTCCACTTGTGTGATACCCAACCCAGCCCTTAACTGCTCACTTCTTGCAGATTTTTCGGGGAGTAAGGGAGAAAATGCAAACATGGTTTGGTGCAAGAGATTTTTGCAGAGCCATTGGAGGAGACCTGGCATGCATCCATAGTGAAGAAGAACAAAAACTCATAGCTGACTTGTAAGTATCTGCACATCATTTAAATATAGGGGGAAAAAAACCCAACCTCCCAAACATTAAAAAAACTTAGCTTTCTATGAGACATAAAGGATTTCTGGTGATCAATTTCTGCTTTGCAAAGACAGGGAATGTTATTGCAATGTGGCAGAAGGACATGGGCAGAAAGAGGAGAGCAAAAGTGTTTCTGTGCAGGCCCCTGGGAAGACAATGGCTATACATTGGAATAACCTGGACATGGATAAACTGAATTCAGCTGAGTTTAGTTCTGTCTTATTTAGAGTGAGACAGATACTCTTTCACCTCTTCCAAAAGGGGTAAAAGAAAAACACTCACACAAAGGTTTGGAAAGGTGAAATGGAAAAGGCCATTCCCAACTACACACGTCAGTACAAAGCAGATAAAATGCACAAAATCCATAGTCTGGGCTTAACACAGAACCACATTAAGCCAAAGCTTTACACAAACCTCCCTTTAAACCAGGCCAACAAACCCAGGTCTTGATGCCTGCCCTCTCACCCCACCATGCCTCTCTACCTTCCATACCAAACCATTGTCATGCAGCCCAAATTCAGCTTGGCAGCTGCAGGCCTAACTGGCAGCATTGCCAAAGCCAGCACCAGGGCTTCCCAACAAGAGATAACAGCCTGGGCATCCTCCCAGGAGCAGAGAGGGAGGGAGGGAAAAAAAAGGCAGAAAACTGACTCTGCAGCCAGTTTTCTAGGGATGCAGGACTTAGGGGAATGAAATACACCTCCTGGTCCACTTCCTGCACACTTTGGAGCTCCTGGGGGTCTGTAACTTTGTGGTACTTAAAAGCACCTAGCCTCTTAACCATCACAAATTCAAAGAGATAAGATTGATGCTTTAAAATAATTTATAGTTGACCAGTAGGTAAAATACTCATGATTAAAGGATTAGTTTGTGCTGCTTTGCTCCCCCTTCCTGAAGGGAAAAATTGGGAGACTATGGAGAGGCTGGCATAGTCATGTGCCATATTGTGTATAAATAAAGCCTGTGAGCACACACAGGGCTAATCTTGATGGCCTGAGTCACTGGGTGGAACCCAGCCCTTCAAATATCATTTCATTTAACTCAGTACTTGTGGACCTTTCCCATGTAGCTCTGTGTTTCCCTGCTTCCTGCCACATGCAGTGCCAGGATGCTTTTCCCCACGTGGCAGCTGAAGAATTCCTATGCATGATTGTCTCAGGTGATATTTCAAGCATGGAAGCAGTGAGACTGAGGTACTGCTAGGCTTTCTCCTTCTGTGTTTCACAATCTGGCTGACTGTCTGCATTTATAATCATTCAGAGACAGAGATTATCTTCATAGCTCTTTCTGGATGGGTTTAAGTGCTTTGGATTCCAGTGGTGGATTTGTATGGAGTGATGGCTCACCAGTGAGTAAATAATTTTCTGTTCCATCTTTTCCTCTATTTTTCCATCTATATCTTAGCAGAAACTCTCACAGCTCCTCCTATAAAAGCCACAAGTGATGTCAAGTCTTTACTACCCAATCTGTTTTCATAGAATCACAGAATGGTTTGGTTTGGAAGGGACCTCCAAAGCTCATCCAGTCCAACCCCTCTGCACTCAGCAGGGACATCCCCAACTAGATCAGGTTGCCCAGAGCCCTGTCCAGCCTCACCTTGAAGATCTCCAGGCATGGAGACCCAACCACCTCCCAGGGCAACCTGTTCCAGTGTTCCACCACCCTCATGGTGCAGAACTTGTTCCTCACATCCAATCTCAATCTGCTCTGCTCTGATTTGAAGCCATTGCCCCTGGTCCTGTCCCTGCAGGCCTTTGCAAACAGCCTTCTTGTAGCCCTCTTCAGGTACTGGCAGGCTGCTATTAGGTCTCCCTGGAGCCTTCTCTTCTCCAGGCTGAACACCCCCAGCTCCCTCAGCCTGTTGTAGCAGAGCTGCTCCAACCCCCTGAGCATTTTATGTGGACCCTCTCCAGCATCTCCAGGTCCTTCTTGTGCTGGGGACACCAGAACTGGAGGCAGTGCTGCAGGTGAGATCTCCCCAGAGCAGAGCAGAGGGGTAGGATCCCCTCTCTCCATCTCTGGCCACGCTGCTTTTGATGCAGCCCAGGCTGCCACTTGCCTTCTGGACTGCAAGCAGCACCAGCACCCCCAAGAAATAGAGACAGAAATAGTTTATACAACTAACTTCATGTTAGTTATCAGACCAAAGGGATTAGTTAGACCTTATCATTTTCCTTTTTTACATACAATGGTAATTTATTGATATTCTACCACTTTCTACTCCATCTGTGAAAAATTTCCTAGGCATCAGCCTAAACCTGCCACAGTACCTTTGTATTTACTTTTGTAAATAGTATTTCTATTTAACCTCCAATTCTGTGTGTGTTTGTTTACTCCTTTGGGGTAAATTCCTTCTGTCCTCAGTCTGGAGGTGTTTCAGCTCAAACCAAGACACCATGAAATCAAAGGAAGGCTGTTCTTCCTTAGCAGGGTTATAACAGGTTTGTTTCACATTCAAAAAGAAGAGAGTAACAAAACTGTGCTCCCACTGTAGGTAAATTTTGAGAAATGGTCAAGTGGAGAGCCCAACAACTACGATGGGAATGAAAAATGTGGTGTGTTTAATGGCTATGACAACATGAACTGGAATGATTTGTTCTGTGAACATATGGAGGACTATGTCTGCCAAATAAAAAAAGGTAAGGTCACTTTCTTCCTTATGCCACTTCTAGTGATAGATAAGAACACCCTTGCCAGGCCAGAGCATGCTGTCTGCACATACTACAGCCAGCTGTGCCTTCAAGCACGATGAAACACTTATGAATTTAAACAAAATCAGTTGGAACTCTGAGTTCCTCCATGAGATGCATGTGTGAGCTTCAGATGTGGTTAAAACACGTCAAGAAAGTGAAATACAGCAGCCCAAAGCTGGGCATGGTTTCTGAAGGCTTAGCTTGTGGTCAGCTGTGCCCTGGTATTTTGCTGAGCGCAGCACTTTGCTTGTCAGATATTCTGAGAAATTCTCTGACAAAAATAAACATATTGAGTAACCCTTCAGGGTGATTTCATGACTTGGAATTAAAATGCTAAGAAGTGCATAAATGTATTTAATGGAGAGATGTCTGGAAGATGCAATGCACTCAAATCTGGATTTACATTACAGGAGCTCCACTGAAACCAGAGCCTAATTCCACCTTCAGTAAGTCTTGCCCTCCCAATAACAGAAATAACTCACCATGTAAAGATGGGAATTGCTGTGACAGACTGCCCACTGCTCTCCCTTGCAGATGATGAATATATTGTTAGTGAGGATGACTGGATCATACATAAACACAAGGAATACTACTTCAGCAAGGAGTCGATGCCTATGGAAAAAGCCCGGGATTTTTGCAGGAAGAATGGTGGTGATCTTGCTGTCATTGAGAGTGAAAGTGAAAGAACTTTCCTTTGGAAATATGTAAGAAATATGTTTTACTTCCAAAAAGCACCCAAAATGCACCCAGACACCTTTTTCAGGTGGCTAGTGAGATGCTTGAAAGTGGTCCCCATCATAAAAAACAAAATATCAGTGCCACCTCTCCTAGAATCATAGAACCACAGAATGGTCTGGGTTGGAATGGACCTCCAAAGTTCATCCAGTCCAACCCCCCTGCAGTCAGCAGGGACATCCCCAACTAGGTCAGGTTGCCCAGAGCCCTGTCCAGCCTCACCTTGAAGATCTCCAGGCATGGAGCCTCAACCACCTCCCTGGGCAACCTGTTCCAGTGTTCCACCACCCTCACATGGTGCAGAACTTGTTCCTCACATCCAATCTCAATCTGCTCTGCTCTGGTTTGAAGCCATTGCCCCTGGTCCTGTCCCTGCAGGCCTTTGCAAACAGTCTCTCTGCAGCCTTCTTGTAGCCCCCTTCAGGTACTGGCAGGTTGCTATTAGGTCTCCCTGGAGCCTTCTCTTCTCCAGGCTGAACACCCCCAGCTCCCTCAGCCTGCCCTCATAGAACAGCTGCTCCAATCCCCTGACAATTTTCCTGGCCTCCTCTGGACCAGCTCCATCAGGTCCATGTCCTTCCTATATTGAGGGCCCCACAGCTGGACACAGCACTGCAGGTGAGGTCTCCCTAGAGCAGAGCAGAGGGGCAGGATCCCTTCTCTTCCACTCTGGCCATGCTGCTTTGGATGCAGCCCAGGCTGCCATTAGCCTTCTGTGCTGCAAGCTCACACTGCCCACACTCCAGCTTCTCATCCATAGAATGATTCCTAGGTGCATTTACCTGGGAGCTTCACCATAGTCACTCTTTGGATCAATTGCTGCATTTAGACAACTCCTCAGCTTCTTTTTCAGCAACACTCTCAGGATGCAGCTTTCCAAACCCTTCCTTTGTTTAGCTGAAAGCTACAATTCCTGAGTCCATTTTGCTTTCCTGCTCATTCCCTTCAGAGAGCCCAAGAAAAGCTTTGTCCTCCCCCCACCCTTTTTTTTTTATCAAAACAGATTTCAGATTTTCATTAAAAGGTTTAAGGCAGAATATTTTCTGATAGGAAGAGAAGAACCAGATGATGATAGACTCTTTTGGAAACAGTTTGATATGTTTCCATCCTTTCTTCCATGTGGTTAATGACTAAACCTCACCATTTATTTGTGGCCTTTTGGCAAATTCTTGCTCTGCCTTCATAAATTCTCACTCTGCTCTTACTCTTTATTTGTTTTATTTTATAGCCTGCATAAGAGTTCATTCTTAGCTTCTTAACATATTTCTTGCTCCATTTCATCTCATCCCATCTGATGTTCAGTTTTGTTTGGGTTTTTTGGTTGGGGTTTCTTTTATGTGTGTGTGTGGTTCGTTTTTTGTTTTGTTTTGTTTATTTTTATTGTTTTGTTTTGTTTTCCTTTTTTGTTTTGTTTTGTTTTTAAATAAAATGAAATACTGGTAATTGGAGGAAAAATCTGAATTTTGCCATTCAGGCACACAACTCCCTGCTCATTGCATACGATGCAACTCTACAACTGAAGCTTTGTTGTTTTTTGTTTGAAACCTTTTCTTACACCTCATCAAAATTATTGTTTTTTGGGAGGCAAATTCAGAATTTTGCCATTCAGGCACACAACTCCCTGCTCATTGCATGCAATGCAACTCTACAACTGAAGCTAAAGCAGGTTTTGAGGCCTTGCTCCTTCTATTTGGAATCTTCTTTCCTTACAGCTCATTAAAATTATTCTGTTTTGGAGGGAAATTCTGCATTTTCAATTCAGACACACAACTCCCTGCTCATTGAATACGATGCAACTCTACAGCTGAAACTAAAGCAGCTTCTGAGGGTTTGCTCCTCGTATTTGGAGTCTTCTTTTCTTACAGCTCATTAAATTTTTGGTTTTTCTTTTCTTTTTACTTTTTTTGTGGTTTAGATTTTCTATAAAAACCGGGAAAGCAACTTTTATATTGGCTTAAGTGTGAGCCTGGACAAGACCTTCCGGTAAGTAAAAGCTGCTGAGGTTGGTCAGAGCTACAATGTCAGTATTTGGCAGGGCTGTCTGTAAAGGACCCCTGAAGTTCAATGACTGGCACAAGCTGCCTACAGCCTTGACAGGCTGCAGAGCTGGTCCCAAGCCAACCTCAGGAGGTTCAACAAGACCAAGTGCAAGGTCCTGCAGCTTGGCTGGGGCAATCCCAAGCATTGACACAGGCTGGGCAGGGACTGGCTGGAGAGCAGCCCTGAAGAAAAGGCCTTGGGGGTGCTGGTGGAGGAGAAGCTCACCAGGAGCCAGCAGTGAGCACTTGCAGCCCAGAGAGCCAAGCAGAGCCTGGGCTGCATCAGGAGAAGTGTGGCCAGCAGGGCCAGGGAGGGGATTCTCCCCCTCTGCTCCACCCTGCTGAGACCACACCTGGAGCTCTGTGTCCAGTTCTGGAGCCTCTGTTCCAGGAAGGATCTGGAGGTGCTGGAAGGTGTCCGGAGAAGGGCCACGAGGATGAGCAGAGGGCTGGAGCTGCTCTGCTATGAGGACAGACTGAGAGAGTTGGAGTTGTGCAGTCTGGAGAGGAGAAGGCTCCCAGGAGACCTTCTTGTGGCCTTCCAGTACTTGAGGGGAACTACAAGAAAGCTGGGGAGGGACTTTTTAGTGAGTCAGGGAGTGATAGGACTGGGGGGAATAGAGCAAAACTAGAAGTGGGGAGACTGAGTATGATAGGAAGAAATTCTTCCCCATGAGGGTGGTGAGAGACTGGAAGAGGTTGCTCAGGGAGGTGGTGGAAGCCTCATCCCTGGAGGTTTTTAAGGCCAGGCTGGAAGTGGCTGTGAGCAACCTGATGTAGTGTGAGGTGGCAGGGGGGTTGGAACTGGATGATCTCTGGAGGTCCCTTCCAACCCCTAAACTTCTGTGATTCTGTGATCACTGCTTTACAAGTGTCTTTGGAAACAGAGTGCCCTGAGCATGTCCTGTGGAGCCTTAGATAAGTTACAGACACATTTCTTCTGTTGCAGTTTTTCACCTCCTGCCTCCCATTTTCTACTGTCTTCTGCTGGGATTTGAAGCTTGGTCAGATGAGTCTCAGCCTCTTCATTTCATCCTTTCTTCTGTTGCCTCAGAGACTGGATATTCTCATTCTCCTGGAGTTCCTGCTTCCTGCCTCACATCCACTGCTCAGAACACACTTGTTTGTCCCATCCACCCTTGCTCCCTCACTAGTTTCACCCTGTCCAGCTGGATGATAGTGCCACTATTTGTCTTTATATTCTTTCCCCCCATTTATCACCTACTGTGTTTTTCCTGCTTGGCTCAGGAGATGTGCAAGTGTGAGCAGGTGGTGAATTCCTGATTTAAGTTTGCTTGCAAAATCACAAATGCAATTGCCTGGTCTTCAAGAGCAGAAAAACATTACATTGCCCTGGGGTTGATGCCCAAAGGCTCTCTCCCAGTCTTGGCAGATTCCCCACCTGAGTTTTTCCAGCACATTGTGACTTTTACACTTTTTCCTTGGCTACTCTTTGAGAATAAATTTGTGGCTCACCAAACTGGGGAATTATTATTGCACAACTGAGAGCAATAGCTGCAGAACAAGAAAGGTTTCCTCTGTTTAACCCCAGCACGTGGCTCAAGGCTCTCCCTTACCCTACAGGATCTTCTGTTATTGCTTTTGGACCCAGAAAATTACTGATGTAGGCTCTGGCTTCCGTTTCTGTGCTCCAGAGAAAGTTCAGCCCAGTGAGACATTGATGTGTTTCCTGCAGGCTATCAATACTTGGAAGTCAAGAAAGGCTGGGACTATCAGTTTGGATGATTTGTTGAGACTTAGCCCAGGTCAACAGAGTAGGCAGCTGGAGTATGGAGATGTTTTACTGGTTCCAAGTGGAAGTCTTGGCTTTGTTTCACAGAGGACTTGTGTTTGGAAGCTAGGACATAGGGAAACCTAAAATACAAAGCTCTGTTCTGTCCTTTATATTGAAGTATCAATTCCAACAAGGAATTATTCTGCCCGCACATTGCTTCTTTCAGGTGGATGGATGGAAGTCCAGTGAACTATGTTGCTTGGGCTCCAAATGAACCGAACTTTGCAAATAATGATGAAAACTGTGTCGTCATGTATACCCAAACAGGTGAGTGTTCTAACAACACCCAGTCTGCGTGGGGTGGTAAAAGCTTGGGAGGGTTGCATGTGCGAGGCTGGGTGAAGGATGATATTATAGAATAGCAGAACACAGCTGGTTGGGAGAGACCTCCAAGCTCATCCAGTCCAACCCTCCACCCAGCACTGCAGGCTCAACACCAAACCATGTCCCTAAGCATCAGCTTCACACACTGCTGAAACACCTCCAGGGATGGTGACTCCAGCACTGCCCTGGGCACAACATTCCAATGGCTGAGAACCCTTCCAGGGAAGAAAGATTTTCTAATATCCAGCCTGGAGCACCTCTCCTATGGGGACAGAATGAGAAAGTTGGGGTTTTTCAGCCTGGAAAACAGAAGGCTCCAAGGAGACCTTAGAGCTACATTTCGATATCTGAAGGGGACCTACAGGAATGCTGGGGAGGGACTGTTTAGAAGGGGTTGTGGTGATAGGATGAGAGCCAGTGGTTTGAAACTGGAGCAGGGCAGATTTAGGTTGGACATCGGGAGGAAGTTCTGCACAGTGAGGGTGGTGAGACACTGGAACAGGTTGCCTAGGGATGTGGCTGAGCCCTGTCCCTGGAGGCATTCAGGATCAGCCTTGCTGTGTCCCTAGGCAGCCTACTCTAGTGTGAAATGTCCCTGCTGCCTGCAGGGGGTTGGAGAAGATGACCTTGGAGGGTCTCTTCCAACGTGATGCAATCTGTGACACTCTGAATTACAATGACACACATAAGCTGTGATCAGCCATGCTGAAGGTAATTACCATGGAACTGCCTGAAGCTAACAAAATGAATCCCTTTTCCTTATTCACTCCTGATCCATACAATGGGGATGATGATCTTAATGCTATATTCTTCCATCACACCCCCATGGGGGGAAAAGACACCCAGAAGACTCTAAGATTGTGAGGAGCTGAGGTAGTGATGTGCCAAGTGCACCTTACACAGGCAGAGTGATGCTGGTAGAGAGGTGAACTGAACATTTGAAATAAACCTCCCCTGGGTCTCTGGTTTTGCCCTGTTGAAATATTTCTGTTCTCAGACAAAATCTGAAGATGCTGAGTGTTGCTGGAAACCTGAATATTTCCGAGGAACATACATAGAAATTACTTCATCATTTCCAGGGGAGAGAAAAACAACTCCTGTGATTAGTTCTCCTTCCTGTGACAGGCTTGCTTTAGGAAAGGACACTTTTCATCTCCCTTTCAGCTGTTTTCCTTCTGTTCTGATTTGGTTTCAGGCAGGTGGAATGATCTGAACTGTGGCAGTGTTGAGTTATTCATCTGTGAGAGGCTGAACACGACTGTCCGGCCAACTGCTGCTCCCACTTCAGCACCACCAAAGGGTGGCTGTCCTGAGGACTGGCTCCTCTTGGATAACAAGGTGCAGTATGAAGTGCCAATGCTTTGTACTTCAAAAACAGCAGAATGAAAACTATCCTTGGTTCAGCTTTTCAGCTGCAGCAGAGTTTTCAGGTGTCACAATGTTCTGATCATGTCTAGTTAACTGTGATCACTGAAACAGGAGGTACAGTCTCTGTAGGGACCACAGCAGTTGTGAAGGAGGAGACATGCAAGAAGAAAACTTCAGCTTATATTTTTGCTGGTGTTTGTGGTGCCCAGGCTGACTGAGCAGCTTTCCTTGTGTGGAGTTCCTTGTGCACCCTCAGTCAGTTTGCCGTGACCCCAAGCTGGGTGGCTGTGTCCATCTGCCAGAGGCTAGGGAAGCTTTGCAGCAGGATCTGGACAGGTGAGAGCCATGAGCCAAGGCTCAGTGGATGAAGTTCAACAAGGCCAAGGGCCAGGTCCTGCACCTGGGTCACAACAAGCCCATGGGCAGCTCCAGACTTGGGGATGTGTGGTTGGAAAGCTGCAGCTTGGAGAGGGACCTGGGGGTGTTGGGTGGCAGTCACTGACCATGAGGCAGCAGTGCCCAGGGGGCCAAGAAAGCCAATGGCATCCTGGCTTGGGTCAGAAGCAGGGTGGGCAGCAGGGCAGGGAGGAGATCATCCTCCTGTGCTCAGCACTGGGGAGGCCACAGCTGCAGTGCTGTGTTCAGCTCTGGGCCCTCCCTGCAGGAAGGACCTTGAGGGGCTGGAGCCTGTGCAGAGCAGGGCAGGGAGGCTGGAGAAGGGCCTGGAGCCCCTGGGCTAGAGGAGGGGCTGAGGGAGCTGAGAATCTTTGACATAATTTCTGCTTAAGTCATTAGCCTGACATAATCCTTCTAAGTGCCTGAATCTTAGGGGTTATATTCTATTGGCTTTTCTAGTACAGATCTTCTCTTTGCTAAAGGCAAGCTAGACCTACAGACTATTACAGCAGCTGATCTCCCCTTTTTTTCCCTCAAAATATCCAGTTTATTTGTTTGTCACTGACAGCTATGCCTTTGCGACAGTTCTAAGCTCTGCTTAAATTGTAAATAACAATTAGGTTCTTTCAGAGAATTCAGTCCAGGGGCTGGGCGAATTTTTCTAAGTGGCTGAGCAAATAGCATTTCATTGGCTCTGCAAATTCCTATTTAGTTTAGAAACACAAAGTTTGCCTTCTTCTTCTTCTCCTCCTCTCCAGGCTGCCTCTTCTGCTTTGCTTCTGACTGCCTTATTTCTTACCTTGCATGAAGTCTGAGCTGTCTTCTGTTTTGACTGTCTGAGGTACAGGGAGGAAGGGAGAGGCAGAGACAACTGGATGGCTGTTCATACAGCCCTCTGGGCTGCCAGGGGCATGGGAGTCTGTAGCAGGAGGTACTTCTAATGCTGTTGAGCTGTGAATATATGTAAATACACCTTGTATATGTCTATTGCCTTTTATACTTCGATATTGAATCCACTTTTGTAAATATAATTTCACTTTGCTCCCAGACTTCTGAGCTAGTGTGGCAAATTTAGTCCAGGGGTAGATTTCCAGTTAGCTGGGATGCAAATCCAAGCCACAACAGCCCTCACCAGGAATTAAAACAGATTTGGAGCCCTTCTTCTTTTTTTTTTTCCAGTGTTTCAAGTTGTTTGGCCTTAATGACAACGACACCTTGATGTGGCACACTGCCAGGAACAATTGCATTAGTCTTGGAGGAAACCTGGCTACCATCTCCAAAGAGGAAACACAAGGTATGAAGCGCTAAGATTTTTGAGACTAAGTAATTCCTGACAGCCAGGTGAAGGCAGATGGTGCAGCTTCTGCATGCTCTGGTAGTATTTCTGGAGCCCCTGTTACAAGAAGGTGCTGGAAGGTGTCCAGAGAAGGGCCTCGAGGATGAGCAGAGGGCTGGAGCTGCTCTGCTCTGGAGACAGACTGAGAGAGTTGGGGTTGTGCAGTCTGGAGAGGAGAAGGCTCTGAGGAGACCTTCCTGTGGCCTTCCAGTGTCTGAAGGGGGCTCCAAGAAAGCTGGGGAGGTACTGGAACATGTCCAGAGAAGGGCAACAAGACTGGGGAGGGGTCTGGAGCATAGCCCTGTGAGGAGAGGCTGAGGGAGCTGGGGGTGTTTAGCCTGGAGAAGAGGAGGCTCAGGGCAGACCTCATTGCTGTCTACAGCTACCTGAAGGGAGGTTGTAGCCAGGTGGGGGTTGGGCTCTTCTCCCAGACAACCAGCACCAGAACAAGAGGACACAGCCTCAAGCTGTGCCAGGGGAGGTCTAGGCTGGGGGTTAGGAAGAAGCTCTTCACAGAGAGAGAGATTTGCCATTGGGATGTGCTGCCCAGGGAGGTGGTGGAGTCACCATGCCTGGAGATGTTCAAGAGAAGCCTGGATGAGGCACTTGGTGCCATGGTCTGGTTGATTGGATAGGGCTGGGTGATAGCTTGGACTGGGTGATCTTGGAGGTCTCTTCCAACATGGTTGATTTATGATTCTATGAATTATTTTTTTAAATGCACGTTATTTAGTTCTTATTTTTAATTATATTATTTAATCCTTACTATTTTATTACAGTATTTTTGTTCTATTATTTAATTATTTTTATTTTTTGGTAATATTTTATGATATTATTTAAATCTTACTATTCTATTATATTTTTTCTTATTATTTTATTGTCATATTTGATTACATTATTTGATTCTTCTTCTTTCATTATTTTATTTTATTCTTATTATTTTATCCTACTATTTAAATCTTACTATTCTTTGATATTTTTCTTGTTATTTTATTGTCATATTTTATTCTATTAATTGATTCTTCTTCTTTCATTATTTCATTTTATTCTGACTATTTCATCTTATTATTTAAATCTTACTATTCTATTACATTTTTTCTTATCATTTTATTGTCATATTTTATTATATTACTTGATTCTTCTTCTTTCATTATTTTATTCTTATTATTTTATCCTATTATTTAAATCTTACTATTCTATTCTATTTTTTCTTATTATTTTATTGTCTTATTTTATTATATTACTTGATTCTTGTTTCATTATTTTATTCTTATTATTTTATCCTATTATTTAAACCTTACTATTTCATTGCATTTTTTTATTCTTATCATTTTATCCTATTATTTAAACCTTACTATTTCATTGCATTATTTTATTCTTATTATTTTATCCTATTATTTAAACCTTACTATTTCATTGCATTGTTTTATTCTTATCATTTTATCCTATTATTTAAACATTACTATTTCATTGCATTATTTTATTCTTATCATTTTATCCTATTATTTAAACCTTACTATTTCCTTACATTATTTTATTCTTATTATTTTCTTATCATTTTTTAACACCCAAACTCCTGCTGCTGGTGCCAGTCACATCGGGCAAGGTGTGCTCCTGTCCCTCCTTGTACAACTTGCCTTTGTTTTTCCTTCAGCTTCCCTCATGGCTCTGTTGAAAAAGGCAGTGACTGATGCCTGGATTGGGCTGAATGACATCAACCAAGAGCACACCTACCTGTGGACAGATGGCAGCCCAGTCTCCTACACCAACTGGGCTAAAGGCTCCCGCAGCTACTACAGCAAGGCAAGCACCAACTATCTTCAGCACATCATAGACTCATAGAATCATAGAATCAGTCAGGGTTGGAAGGGACCACAAGGATCATCCAGTTCCAACCCCCCTGCCATGGGCAGGGACACCTCACACTACATCAGGCTGGCCAGAGCCTCATCCAGCCTGGCTGCAAACACCTCCAGGGATGGGGCCTCAACCACCTCCCTGGACAACCCATTCCAGGCTCTCACCACTCTCATGGGGAAGAACTTCTTCCTCACATCCAGTCTGAATCTCCCCACTTCCAGCTTTATTCCATTCCCCCTAGTCCTATCACTACCTGAGATCCTAAAAAGTCCCTCCCCAGCTTTCTTGTAGTCCCCTTCAGATCCTGGAAGGCCACAAGAAGGTCACCTCAGAGCCTTCTCTTCTCCAGACTGAACAGCCCCAACTCTTTCAGTCTGTGCTCATAGGAGAGGTGCTCCAGCCCTCTGCTCATCCTGGTGGCCTTTCTCTGGACACCTTCCAGCATATCCCTCTTGTAATAGAGGCTCCAGAACTGGATGCAGTACTCCAGGTGAGGGGGAGAATCACCTCCCTTGCCCTACTGGCCACACTTCTCCTGATGCAGCCCAGGCTCTGCTTGGCTCTCTGGGCTGCAAGTGCACATTGACTGCTCCTGTTGAGCTTCTCATCCCCCAGCACCCCCAAGTCCCTCTCCTCAGGGCTGCTCTCCAGCCAGTCACTGCCCAGCCTGGATTTGTGCTTGGGATTGCCTCGACCCAGCTGCAGGACCTTGCACTTGGTCTTGTCTGTGGAGCTACCACTGTCTTTGCTAGAAAAGTCTCCTTTATGAAGAGTTTTGTAACCTTGCTCCTTGAAAAGCACAGCAGTCAGGTGGGGCATCAGCCTTCACACAGCTTTGTAGCTGCTTCTCTGTGAATCCAGACACAGGTTTTGGAGCATTATGTGAAACTAGAGTGTGGCCAGCAGGTCTGGGGAGGTTCTCCTCCTGCTCTGCTCTGCCCTGCTGAGACCACACCTGCAGTACTGTGTCCAGCTCTGGGCTCCCCAGTTCAAGAGGGACAGAGACCTGCTGGAGAGAGTCCAACAGAGAGCTATGAGGATGCTTAGGGGACTTGAGCAGACTGAGAGTCCTGGGGCTGTTTAGTCTGGAGAAGAGAAGGCTGAGAGGGGATCTGATCAATGTCTATCAATAGCTGAGGGGTGGGGGTCAGGATGAAGAGGCCAGGCTCTCTTTGGTGGTGCCCAGTGACAGGACAAAGACAAACACGTGCAGATGGGTTTTGACTGTTCCACCTGAAGATGAGGAGAAACTTCTTTGGTGTGAGGGTGCTGGAGGCCTGGAGCAGGCTGCCCAGAGAGTTTGTGGAGTCTCCTTCTCTGGAGACTTTCCAAATCCACCTGGATGTCTTTCTGTGTGATCTGCCCTGGGTGAACCTGTTTTGGAAGGGGGTTGGACTGGATGATCTCTGGAGGTCCTTTCCAACCCCCAATTCTCTCTTGAACAGGGGGGGCCCACAATGGGTACAGTATTGCAGGTGTGGTCTCACCAAGGCAGGATGAAGTTATGTTAATATGAGATGGGGAGAGCTGCTGCCTACTGGTGCAGAAAGCCAAGCAGCAGCTTCTTATGCTGTGGTAGGAAAAGGAAGAAGTTAAGAGCCCAAACTGCAGTCCTAACAAAAGGTTGTGCCTGACCACTACCTCTACATTACTGCACTGTGGTGACAACATTGGCTCCTAGTGCTGAAGTGTGGCAGGAAGAAGATTTCAGCTCTCCATACAAGCTTCAGAGCTGAAGGAGAGTTTCCCCATGACCTCCAGGAAAGCAGCAAGAGAGCTGAAATGTCCTGTGGGCCAAAGGTAGCACAGGCTGACACACACACACACCTATCCAGGGGATACCCAGAGATTCCACACATCCCACATCCTGCCCCTGTGTTGCACTTTGCCTCTCCTTCCATCATCCAGCTGTGAACTTCCCTGGGACAGAGCTGTCACTGCTTAATGCCATGTTGCTGCTCCTGACCATTGCCTACATGAGTTTGTGTGGATGTGACTTGGAAGGTGTCCAGAGAAGGGCCACAAGGATGAGCAGAGGGCTGGAGGTGCTCTGCTCTGGAGACAGACTGAGAGAGTTGGGGCTGTTCAGTGTGGAGAGGAGAAGGCTCCCAGGAGACCTTCTTGTGGCTTTCCAGTATCTGAAGGGGGCTACAAGAAAGCTGAGGAGGGACTTTTTAAGGTGTCAGGGAGTGATAGGACCTGGGGGGAATGGAGCAAAAGTAGAAGTGGGGAGACTGAGATTGGATGTTAGGAAGAAGTTCTTCCCCATGAGGGTGGTGAGAGACTGGAAGAGGTTGCCCAGGGAGGTGGTGGAAGCCTCATGCCTGGAGGTTTTTAAGGGCAGGCTGGATGTGGCTGTGAGCAACCTGCTGTAGTGTGAGGTGTCCCTGGCCATGGCAAGGGGCTTGGAATTGGATTATCCTTGAGTTCCCTTCCAACCCTGACAATTCTATGACCTTCATGATTCACCTGTGTGTGGCAGATGAGGCAGGAAGGTTCCCTTGACTCTCCACAGCTTTTCCTTGTTCATCTCCTTTCCTCTGCAGGATGACTGTGTCTTTCTGATTAAGAGCCCCATTGAACAGGCAGGGAAATGGAAAGATGAGGAGTGCAAAACAAGCAAGAGCTACATCTGCCAGAAAAATTCTGGTGAGTTTTCTTGCATTGCTTTCTAGTGCAGCTGATTTGTTGTGACAATGTAAAAGAGGAGTTAAAGGTGACTTTCCCAAACTCAATCCTGTCTTTAAGTGGAAGTAAACTGCATATCAACGGAGGTTATCCTCCCCCTCTACTCTGCCCTGATGAGGCCACACCTGGAATACTGCATCCAGTTCTGGGCTCCCCGGTTCAAGAGGGACAGGGATCTGCAGGAAAGAGTCCAAGGGAGGGCTATGAGGATGATGAAGGTACTGGAGCAGAAGCTGGTGAGAACCCTGGCACTGTTTAGTCTGGAGAGGAGAAGAATGAGAGGGAATCTGATCAATGTCTAGCAATATATGAGGGCTGGGGGTTAGGAGGGAAGGGACAGGGACAGCCTCTGCTCACTTATGCCTTGTGATAGGACAAGGGGCAATGAATGGAAACTCCAGCACAGGAGGTTCCACCTCAACATGAGGAGGACCTTCTTTACTGTGAGGGTCACAGGCCCTGGAGGAGGCTCCCAGAGAGGTTCCAGAGAGGTTGTGGAGTCTCCCTCTCTGGAACCTTTCCATCCCTGTCTGGATGTGTTCCTGTGTGACATGTGTTGGATTCTCTGGCCCTACTCTGGCAGTGGGGTTGGACTGGAAGATCTCCAGAGGTCCCTTCCAACCCCTAACATCCTGTGAGCCTGTCAGTATCAGATACTCCATGGACCATTTTTAAAAAAGGAGCACATTTTATTTTTTAAAGAAAACTCTCCACCTTTCCTATCCTAAGGTCTAGGACAATAAGTAAGTAAATAAAGTTCTGAATCATCATATTCTGGTAAGCAGGTGGGGAAGAGAGAGAACAGTTCCTTGTCTTTACACAGGCAAATTCCTCATCACTGAAATTCTGCTGCTAAAAGAGCTTCACCTTCTGTATTTTGAAACAGGCTCTTCTCAGTGATGCCCAGTGCCAGCACAAGGGGCAGTAGTTGAAGCTGAGGCATAGGAAGTTCTGTGGAAATGGGGAATTATTTTTTCCATGTGAGGGTGACAGAGTCCTGGAACAGGCTGCCCAGGGGGTTGTGGACTCTCCCTCTCTGGAGAAATTCAAGACCTGCCTGGATGTGTTCCTGTGTGATCTGCTCTAGGTGCTCCTGCTCAGGCAGGGGGGTTGGCCTGGATGAGCTTTTGAGGTTCCTTCCAGCATTCTGTGGTTCTGTGATTGTGTCAAGCACTGCTCTACCAGATTTCCTTTATACTCTTACCCAGGCCATTGCAGCAGCAGCAGCTGCATCCCTCTGCCTGCTCATAGGCTGCTTGCTGTACCCTCTGCCTTGTCAGAACTAAAGCAAATGCTAACACAGCATGGGAGAAATGGAGGAATTATTCCTTTTAACTCCCCACATCATCCCAGGATGGTTTGGGAATACCCAGAGCTTACAAGGCATGTTCCTGGAGATGATACAGATATTTGTGCTCAAAGGCCCTTCTGAGAAGGATGAGAAAATGTAGCCACAGACGACGGAATGAGAGCTCTCATCACCGCAGGCACAGCTGGGACACATCTTGATGTGGTGTTCCTGCCTCTCTACACTTCTTGACTGCTCCAGCAGATCAGGCCTTCTCTCTCTCTGTCTAACCCATCCCAAGTGTCTGACTTGCCTTTCTCCCCTTGCTTGTTGCAGACCCCAAGCTGCCACAGTCCCAGGCCGCAGTGCCGCTGTTTGGCTTTAACCGCTACGGCGACGAGCGCTACGCACTCATCAACTACAAGATGTCCTGGCAAGAGGCAGAGAGGAACTGCAGAGAGCAATTTGCAGAGCTTGCCAGCGTTCTGGATCCTTATGCTGGAGCTTACCTCTGGCTACAAACACTAAAGCATGGGGAACCTGCATGGATTGGTCTTAGCAGCAACACGGTGAGTCCCACGAATGCTTGTGACACACTTCTGCTACCCCAGCTCAGCACAGGTCAGCCAGAGTCAGCTCAGAGGTTGGCAGGATCCACTGCCATGGGGGCTGCCTGCTCCCACCTGAGTCTCTTTGAGTGAGTACAATCAGATCATTTGCTATGGAAGCAAGTGGGGTAGTTTTAGGCTATGCCTTTAAAAATTTTCACAGATCTTGAGCAGAAAGTAGTAAAATGTAAATAAATCACTGTTGGGTGTAAAAAAGGAATATAATGATAGTTCTAAGCAATCCATTGGAGAGATATCTCCCATAAGGTTTGGTTCCCAAAACAATCCCTCTCTCATCTCTTTCTTCTTTGCTCTGGGAGACACTAACTTGCTTCTGCTTGACCTTGGCTGCCTTGTTTTGGCTAAGTCTAATATCTCTGTTTCTGTCTCTTGTCTCTTTTGTACAGGGGGGAAAGGGGAGGCAGGGAGGGAGAAGCTATTAGCTCCCCTGGTCTTTGGCCAGGGTGGTCCTTGTGCTGTTTCTTAGTTGTAAATCCCTGTAAATATTGTATATTTTGTACACATTCATTGCAGTCCATTGTAGTTTTTGCTTGTAAATACAGCTTCCATTTACTTTCAACTGAGCTGGTCTGGCAAAGTTAATGTTGGAGGGGAATTTTCAACCCACCACAGCAAGGGATGGAATTTAGCGTACGGAATTTAAGGAATTTAGGCATGGAATTTAGGGAAGCATAGCCAGCTGGTCAAGGGAGGTGATTCTCCCCCTCTGCTCCACTCTGCTGAGACCACACCTGGAGCTCTGTGTCCAGTTCTGGAGCCTCTGTTCCAGGAAAGATCTGGGGGTGCTGGAAGGTGTCCAGAAAAGGGCCACGAGGATGAGCAGAGGGCTGGAGGTGCTCTGCTAGGGAGACAGACTGAGAGAGTTGGGGATGTTCAATCTGGAGAAGAGAAGGCTCCAAGGAGACCTCATTGTGGCCTTGCAGGATCTGAAGGGGGCTTCAAGAAAGCTGGGGAAGGAATTTTTAGGATGTGAGGGAGTGATAGGACTGGGGGGAATGGAGCAAAACTAGAAGTGGGGAGATCCAGATTGGATGTTAGGATGTTGTTCCCCATGAGGGTGGTGAAACACTGGAAGAGGTTGCCCAGGGAGTTAGTGGAAGCTTCATCCCTGGAAGTTTTTAAGGCCAGGGTGGTTGTTGGCTGTGAGCAACCTACTGTAGTGTGAGGTGTCCCTGGCCATAGCAGGTGGGTTGGAACTGGATGATCCTTGAGGTCCCTTCCAACCCTGACACTTCTGTGATTCCATGATAATTAATGCTGTCTCAGAAACTGTGATTCTGATTCTCCCATATTTTGACATACCTTGAAGGACAAGTTGGGTGTTCTTCCCACCTGATCCTTGACAATAAGCTTCATGACCATTTTCTTTCAGACTCATGGTCAGTATGTATGGTCAGACAGGAGGAGGAGCAGGTATTACAACTGGGCCAGTGGGGAGCCAAACAAGAACACAGCCTGTGTCTACTTAGATTTGGATGGGTTTTGGAAGACAGCCTCTTGCAATGAGACCTTTTTCTCTCTCTGTAAGCAATCTGATGGTAAGTTGTCCATGGGAGATGTTAGATTTGGGAGGCTGGAGTTTAAACTGATGGCTATGTTTGAAGTTAGCATCCCCACAGATGCAACGATTGTATGTCCTGGGAACTTGGGAGCTCCCAGGTGACAGCAATGTGCCCTTATGGCCAAGACCAAAGGGATCCTGGGGTGCAGCAGATGCAGGGAGGTTCTCCTCCCCCTCTACTCTGCCCTAGTGAGGCCCCACCTGGAATATTGCATCCAGTTCTGGGCTCCCCAGTTCAGAAGGGACAGGGATCTACTGGAGAGAGTCCAAGGGAGGGCTCCAAGGATGCTGAAGGGACTGGAGCACTGCCTGGGGAGGAGAGGCTGAGAGCCCTGGGGGTGTTTAGTCTGGAGAGGAGAAGACTGAGAGGGATCTGATCAATGTCTATCAATAACTGAGGGCTGGGGGTTAGGAGGGAAGGGACAGGGACAGCCTCTGCTCTCTTGTGCCCTGGGATAGGACAAGGGGCAATAGATGGAAACTCCAGCACAGGAGGTTCCACCTCAACATGAGGAAGAACTTCTTCACTGTAAGGGTCCCAGAGCACTGGAACAGTCTGCCCAGAGAGGTTGTGGAGTCTCCTTTTCTGGAGCCTTTCCAGCCCTGTCTGGATGTGTTCCTGTGTGACCTGTGCTGGATTCTATGGTCCTGCTCTCACAGGGGTTTGGACTGGAAGATTCCTTGAGGTCCCTTCCAACCCCTAACATCCTGTGAGCCTGTGATCCAGGTGCAGTAGGTGTTATGTTTTACAAGTCACTCAGCACACACACATCACAAAGACAAGTGCAATACCTCCTGCCACCTGCAGTAACCCTTTTCTGCACCTTTTTATTTGGTCAAGAAGTGCAGAATTCATCAAATTTAGCCTAATTATTGATATATTAATGATATATTTTTACTTGTAAAAGTATCTTTTGTGATATTGGGGGATAAACTTAGTCAATGTAGCAGCCAAAATGATTAATTTAGATTTGTCACATGTATATGATACTGGGAGGCTTCTGCTGACATACTTCACAGCTCGCATGTGGTGCTCAAGGCCAGGCTGGATGTGGCTGTGAGCAACCTGCTGTAGTGTGAGGTGTCCCTGCCCATGGCAGGGGGGTTGGAACAGGATGATCCTTGAGATCCCTTCCAACCCTGACAATTCTGCGATTCTGTGTTTCCCTTGGGTTCTTAAAACCTGTGTCTTCTGAATAGAGTTAATCCCTACTGAACCGCCACAGCTTCCTGGCAAGTGTCCCGAACCGAAGCGTGGCAGATCTTGGATTCCCTTCCGTGGTCACTGCTACTACGTACACACCACCTCTGAGGAAAGCTGGCCTGATGCTTCCATGACCTGCATCCAGATGGGTAAGGGCCTTCTTGTGCCAGGCTGCTGCACAGGTGGTTTTTGTGTTTGGTTTTTTAATCCAGAGCTGAGCGTGTGGCCAGCAGGAGCAGGGCAGTGATGGTGCTCCTGTGCTGGGCCCTGCTGAGGCCACAGCTTGAGTCCTGGGGTCAGGTCTGGTGCCACAGGGTAAGACCTTGAGGGGCTGGAGGGTGTCCAGAGAAGAGCACTGAGGCTGCTGAGGGGTTTGGAGCAGCAGCTGAGGGAGCTGGGGCTGTGCAGTGTGGAGAAGAGAAGGCTGAGGGAGACCTCATTGCTCTCTGCAGCTCCCTGAAAGGAGGTTGGAGTGAGGCTGGGGTTGGTCTCTTCTCCCAAGTCACCAGAGCTAGGATGAGAGGAAATGTGCTGAAGCTGTGCCAGGGGAAGGGTAGGTTGGAGAGGAGGAACAATTTCTTTGGTGCAAGAGTGGTGAGGGGTTGGGACAGGCTGCCCAGGGAGGTGGTGGAGTGCCCATGCCTGGAGGTGTTCCAGAAGCTGTAGATGTGGTGCCTCAGGATAGAGTTCAGTGGTCATGGTAGTTGGGTTATGGTTGGACTGATTGATCTTAAAGGTCTTTTCCAGCCTTGATGACTCTGTGGCTGTATGAGTGTGTATGTATAGCAGTTCTAAGCTCCAGGTAACTCCAATTCAAGCTCTTCTACCATGTGAAAAATCTGATCACCAAGCATCCTGATTGTTCACTGAGAGAATTAATTTCTAATGGCAAATCCTGCTGGAAGGATACGTTTAATATTTAATTGCTTTTCTTTAGGTGCTTCTCTGGTCTCCATAGAAGATTCTGCTGAAATGAACTTTCTCCTAATTCATTTGTCCACACTATCAAATGACTTCAGAAAAATGTGGATAGGACTCTTCCAAAACGTTGATGGTAATTATTTCACGGTTCACACTCAGATGAAAAAAAAAAAAAGAAGGGTAATTAATCCAACACAAAATAGCATTAGCATGTCAAATATTAATACTAAATATTAAAGAAACAATCAGAGATAAACCAACTGCTAAATGTTTAACAGATTTCCTGCTAAAATACTTGAGAGAGAGGTCACCACAAAGCCTAACTTTCGTGTACCTGTAGTGTAATTGGAGTCCATTACAGTCTGGAACAGGTTCTAGCTTATCACTGCAGGAGGTGTTTTAAACATTCCCTGTTCCTTTTTAAACTCAAATTACTTGGGCTTTAACCAGCATTATTCAGGTCAGAAAAACCTCATCTTGTACTTACAAGCTGAGATAGCCTCCTACTCAAATTGACTTCTGAACAGTTCAAGGGATAGCAGATATCTGAGCTGCCTGGCAACACTTAGGGACATGGGTTAGGACTGCCCCTAAACTGGGCCAAAGGTTGGGCTGGATGATCTTGGAGGTCTCTTCCAGCTGGATATTTTCTGTGATTCTGTGCTTCTGTGATTTCTGTGAATCTAAATTTCAGGATTTTTTTTTTTTTTGCTGTTGCTGTTGTCAGTGAGGTTTGGGTTGGTTGACTTTTGTTTGGTTTGTTTGCTTTGGCTTTGGGTTTGTTTTGCTGTTGTCAGTGGGGGTTTTGTTTCTTTGTGGATTTTGTTTTGCTTTGGTTTCAGGTTTGGATTTTTTTGTTGTTGTCGATGGGGTTTTGGTTGTTCAGTTGGGTTTTGTTTGGGTTGTTTTGGTTTTGCTCTGCTTTGGTTTTGGGGTTGGATTTTTTTGTTGTTGTCAGTGGGGTTTTGTTTGTGGCTTTTGTTTGTGGCTTTTGTTTGTGTTTTTTTGTTGTTTGGGTTGTTTTGCTTTGCTCTGGTTTTTGATTTGTTTTTTTTTTCATTGTTGTTGATGGGCTTTTGTTTGTTTGTGGTCATTGTTTGGGTTGCTTTGTTTTGTTTTGTTTTGTTTTGCTTTGGGTTTGGGTTTGGATTTTTTTGTTGTTGTCACTGGGTTTTTGTTTGTGGTTTTTGTTTGGATTGTTTTGTTTTGTTTTGTTTTGTTTTTTTGTTTTGCTATTGTTTGTGGTTTTGCAGGTTGGGTTTGGATTTGTTTTGTCCTTGTCGATGTTTTTTGTTTGTGGCTTTTGTTTGGGTGGGGGATTTATTTGTTTTGGTTGTTTTGCTTTGCTTTGTTTTTTTTTTATTTTGGGTTTGTTTCATTGTTGTTGATGGATTTTTGTTTGTGGTCTTTGAGTTGTTTTGTTTTGCTTTGGGTTTGGGTTTGGATTTTTCTTGTTGTTGTCACTGGGGTTTTGTGGGATTTGTTTGGATTGCTTTGGTTTGCTTTGGTTTGCTTTGGGCTTTAGGTTTGGATTTTTCTTGTTGTCACTGGGTTTTTGTGGGTTTTGTTTGGATTATTTGGTTTGCTTTGGGTTTTGTGTTTGGATTTGGTTTGGGGGATTTGTTTGTTTGTAGACTCAGTCCTGTTTCCCATGTCATTGTAATTCTGAAGCCTGTTTTTCCTGGCAGGCTGTGGGGGTACATCACCAGAGTGAGTCTAGATGGGGTTACAGTGATGGCCTTGACCACGGCTGCCCAAGTGCCTGTCCGTCCCCAGCAGCAACAGCAGAAATCTTGCTGCACAGTGGATCAGGTTGATCTGTTCCGGTTGAACACTACCAGCACAAAAGCAGCGGTTTGCTCCTGAGCTGCCTGACTCCACTGCCACCTGCAGGGCCAGCAGAGGCAAGACACGAGAGCAGCTGCAGGCGGGGGGACAGAGGAAGTGGCTTTGAGGCAGTGATGAGTTCTAGCAGGATATGCTACTGTGAAAGCAGGCTCTGAGGGAGCAGGGATGCAACTATTCCCACCTGACTGGCCTTAGCAGGAGAGGAGCAAGGAACGTGCCCCTCAGGTCAAGAAGGACCTCAGGGAACTGCTTGAAAGAGTCCAGCACAGAGCCACAAAAATTATGAAGGCAGTGGAACATCTTCCTCACAAGCTCCCTGAGGGAGCTGAGGGCTCTGTAGTTGGAGAGGAGGAGCCTGAGGGTGACCTCATTGCTGGTGCTAAAGATGTGCAGGGGGAGTGCCCAGAGGCTGGAGCCAGGCTCTGCTGGGTGATGCCCAATGCCAGCACAAGGGGCAGTGGGGGAAGCTGAGGCATAGGAAGTTCCATGGAAACAGGAGGAAGAATTATTTCACTGTGAGGGTGACAGAGTCCTGGAACAGGCTGCCCAGGGGGGTTGTGTAGTCTCCCTCTCTGGAGATATTCCAAACCTACCTGGATGTGTTCCTGTGTGACCTGCTCTAGGTGCTCCTGCTCTGGCAGGGGGTTGGACTGGATGAGCTTTGGAGGTCCCTTCCAGCCCCTAACATTCTGTGAGTCTGTGATTCTATGATTCTATGAGTTGTTATAAAAGAAAGCTGATTCTGGCTGGAAAGTGAATTGATTCAGCTCTCCTAAAGCATCTTCACTGATCTTGGATTCACATGTGAAGAAAAACTGAGCTGAATCCCTGGACTTCAGTGTGTGGCTAGCACAGATGCTCTGTTTTTTAATAAAGCTCCCAGGCATGGGTGAGTCCTGGGCACAAGCTTCAGCTAAAAGCCCTTGGCCAGCCTCTGACACCATGGCCCTGATGGTGTCCTAATTTTGAGCCAGGAGCTGCCCAGGTCCAAAGGTCAGAGAAGATCTTTTAGCCCTTCCCAAGGAATGAAATAAAACTGCTCCACTCTGGATTGGAAGTTTAAATGGAAATCCTATTTACAAATCTATACAAAAGGCATTCAGTTACAAGGAAGACATTCACAGGTTAGGCTCAGTCTTTCACCTGGGCCTACCAGGACAGAATCTTCCAGAGCCTTCCAGAAACCTCCACCCCCCCTCAGCCTCAGCAGCCCAGAAGCAGCCAAACTGCTCCTCCCCAGCCCCAGGCTTCCCCAGGCTCTTGTGGTGGAGCTGGAAATTGGCTACCAGGCAAAGCCAGGAGAAAGCCTCTGCCCCACACACCATAAGAGATGGAGAGGAGAGAGAGCTTTGGCTGTGCACTGCCTGCAGCAGAGAGATACAGGGAACAGAATAGAATAACAGACTGCAATAGCCTGGGACAAGCTGCCTGTGCCCCTGGCACTCTCCAGCCTCTGCAGGACTTTTCTTTGTGGTTACACCAATTAACTTTGGATTGCCCTCAACATACAACAGACTGTCTCAGTCCAGAGAGGGAAAAAGACTAAATTCTTTTGAATACTCCCCTGTCATGAAATTAGAGACACAAATAAGGCCAAAATATCAAAAGCCAGGAGATTTATTGATGGAATAATGTGGACAGAACAGAAGAAGGGGGAACAGAGAGGGGGAAAATAGGGAGGGAGGGAGAAGAGGGAGAGAGAAGAGGAAAGGAATTGTATTACTACTCCCCTACTCCCTAAGATGGTTTGGGTCTGTGGAGGAAGGGTGCTGCTGCTTTGGCTTGGAGGAGATATCATCCTTTTTGGCTGTGCTGTCCTCTACAGGAGGAGGGCAGGGAGAGATCCCAAAGTCCAAGTCCAAGTCCTGCTCTGAGCAGCCTCTTCAGCTCATGAGTTGCAGCAGGCAGAACTTAGGACATGGACAGAGGGTTCCTCCTGGTCTGCTGCCTCCAGGCTACCTGGAGATGTCTTTTCTCCTGTGTCTGTCCTTTTCACTCCTTGTATTTTCTTCTTCATTTTTTTTCTCCTGAGCAGGCATTGCCCAGACCTTTTATACAGTTTTTCACTCACAGGTTTTTAGGTCTATGTCCAGGTGGTGACTCCATTGTCCTTTTCACCATCCTCCCTTTCCAGGGTAGCTGATGGGTAGAGATGATCTTGTCTATGCACGTTCCAGAGAGCCCTTATTCAGTGGTGTCTGCCCAACACACATCAGCTATTGTCTGGAGGAGCAAAGGTGATTTGATCTTTGTTGATTCACATCAAGAGAGACAAGATTTAGTCTCTTACACAGGTGACTAAGGGAGTTTTTCTTTGAGTGTTTAGATTTGGCACACTCCATCTGAACACCTCTGGCTGTTCAAAGAGTGAGAAATGAGCCCTCTGTGATCCTGATTTAATGAACTAATAAATTCCATGACCAATGTCATTGTGCCTAGCTGCCTAGAAAGGCTTCCCCACTTTACTAACCTAACAGGCAATATTTTTAATTTCAGGGGAGTGGATATGGGCAGACAGAAGTGACCTAGAATTTGTCAACTGGGAGAAAGGAGAGCCTACAACAATTTTTGATGAACACTGTGTGGACATGGATGTGTCAAGTGGAACCTGGAGGAATTATTACTGCTCTGTTGACCAGAATTTCATTTGCAAAATCCCAAAGAGTAAGTTCTGAGTTTCCATGCCCTGGGTCATTTCAGAAGCAGTGGTTAACATACATCAAGCCTAACTAATTATGCATTGGTGCATAAATGGAACTCAGGAAGTTCAAAAAGGCCAAGTGCAAGGTCCTGCACCTGGGGCAGGACAATCCCAAGCACAAATCCAGGCTGGGCAAAGAATGATTTGAGAGAAGATTCAATTAGAAGGATTTGGGGGTGTCAGTTGGTGACAAACTCCCCAGGAGCCAGCAGTGGTCCCTGGCAGCCCAGCAGGCAGCTGTGTGCTGAGCTGCATCCAGAGCAGGGAGAGCAGCAGCACAGGGAGGGGATTCTGCCCCTCTGCTCTGCTCAGACCCCACCTGCAGCACTGCCCCCAGCACAAGAGGGACCTGGAGCTGCTGGAGTGGGTGCAGAGGAGGCCATGAAGATGATCAGAAGGCTGGAGAACCTCTGCTGAGGGAACAGGCTGGGAGAGTTGGGGCTGTTCAGCTTGGAGAAGAGAAGGCTCCAGGGAGACCTTACAGCTGCCTTCCAGTACCTGAAGGGGGCTGCAGGATAGCTGGGGAGAAACTTTTTTATCAGGGAGTGCAGTGACATGATGAGAGGTAAAAGCTTCAGAATGAAAGAGGGGAGATTCTTTGCAGTGAGGGTGGTGAGACAATGGAACAGGTTGCCCAAGGATGCTGTAGATGCCCCCTCCCTGGAGGTGTTCAGAGACAGGTTGGACAAAGCCTTGAGCAACCTGGGCTGGTGGGAGGTGTCCCTGCCCAGGGCAGGGGGTTGAAACTCAGTGATCTTTAAGGTCCTTTCCAAACCAAACCATTCTAGGACTCTGTGATTCTTCTAAATTTGATGGGAACACAAAGCAAAAACGCTTTCTGCACGCTGTATTTAATCTTTGACTGATGCCTTGCAAATTGTGAATAACACAAACCTGTTTTCATTTTAAAGTTGTTGAAGAGCAGCCAGCCCACGAATCGCATGCCAATAAAGGTAAGTTGGCATCTCAGAAACCCAGTAACTACAAATGTCAATAAGTCTATGGATATTTGCTGTTTGCAGGTAACACTGCCTCCAGCAAAGGTTCATTAAGTGCTCAGTTAGCTGTCACAGATGATTTTCTTTTAAGTCTGTTTGAGAGCTCCTTGCTCAGTCTGGTTGATTTATTGATTTTTTTTTTTTTGTCCTTCCTTTTGGTGTTTTTTGCTTTATTGGTAGTATTCTACTGTACAATATACTGCTCTGAAAAGTGACAGAGATGAGTCTGAGCCTAGTTTTGCTCTCTCCATGCATAATGTGCATCAATGTTACCTGCAGGTTCAGTAATGTCACAGTCACCAGGGCTCTTCAATGTCTTTATCAATGATCTGGATGAGGGCATTGAGGCACCCTCAGTCAGTTTGCAGGGACCCCAAGCTGGGTGGCTGTGTCCATCTGCCAGAGGCTAGGGAAGCTTTGCAGCAGGATCTGGACAGGTGAGAGCCATGAGCCAAGGCTCAGTGGATGAAGTTCAACAAGGCCAAGGGCCAGGTCCTGCACCTGGGTCACAACAAGCCCACGGGCAGCTCCAGACTTGGGGATGTGTGGTTGGAAAGCTGCAGCTTGGAGAGGGACCTGGGGGTGTTGGGTGGCAGTCACTGACCATGAGGCAGCAGTGGCAGGGGGCCAAGAAAGCCAATGGCATCCTGGCTTGGGTCAGAAGCAGGGTGGGCAGCAGGGGAGGGAGGAGATCATCCTCCTGTGCTCAGCACTGGGGAGGCCACAGCTGCAGTGCTGTGTTCAGCTCTGGGCCCTCCCTGCAGGAAGGACCTTGAGGGGCTGGAGCCTGTGCAGAGCAGGGCAGGGAGGCTGGAGAAGGGCCTGGAGCCCCTGGGCTAGAGGAGGGGCTGAGGGAGCTGGGGGTGTTGAGGCTGGAGAAGAGGAGGCTGAGGAGACCTCAGTGCTCTCTCCAGCTCCCTGAAGGGAGGTTGCAGTGAGCAGGGGGCAGCCTCTGCTCCTTGGTGTCAAGCCACAGGAGCAGAGGAAATGGTTCCAAGCTGCCCCAGGGGAGGTGCAGGCTGGATGTTAGGAAATCTTTCTTCCCTGGAAGGGTTCTCAGCCATTGGAATGTTGTGCCCAGGGCAGTGCTGGAGTCACCATCCCTGGAGGTGTTTCAGCAGTGTGTGGAGCTGGTGCTTAGAGACATGGTTTGGTGTTGAGCCTGCAGTGCTGGGTGGAGGGTTGGCCTGGATGATCTTGGAGGTCTCTTCCAAACTGATGTGCCCTGTGAGTCTGCCACTCTGTGAGCTCAGTTTCTCTAATGAAATATTAGTTGCAGACAACAGCAGTCTCTTGCCCACCTGCAGCAATCATTCTGTTTTCCCTTTCACAGCATCAAAACAGGAAGCTGCTTCTTCGTCTGCAAACACCTTGGGGGGGATGATTGTGATCCTGCTGTTCCTGCTGCTGACAGGCATGGGGCTCACCTTCTATTTCTTCTACAAGCGGAGGCAGGACCCACAGATGCCATCTGGCTTTGGCAATGCCATCTACCGCGGTGGGGCCGAGCTGGGCACCCAGGAATCCAACTGCCTGGTGACCAACATTGAGGAAAACGAGCAGGCCACAGTTTAATTGGCAGGGTGGTGCTGAGCCTGGCTTTGGAAGGAGTTGGAGCAGTGGCATACAAGAACTCTGGTGCCACAGCATTTTTCTCCTCTGGACATTCCTGTTGGTTTTGCACAGGATGCTTCTTGCTTTCTGCAGCAGCAGGAGCAAGTAGTCTTGCAAGGCAGGGCCAGAGGCCTGCTCACAGACTGTAGCACCTGGGAGGAGTGTTGAGCACTAGATGTAGAGCTGGAGCTAGGCTGTGTAAGGGAATACGCAGGGATTTCCAGCCTCTGCAGGGTCCAGCATCACTGGGCCACAGCAGGCAGCTATGAGAATGCTGTGAGCTTAGCCTTCTCGAAAAAGCATATTCAGATCTCCCAAAAACATATCCTGAAACTTCTACCCTGATCTCCAGCACAGACTCTCAGAACTGCACAGCTTGGATGGGACCTCCAAGCTGCCCTGGCACAGGTCTCTTCTTGAGGCAGGCCCAGCTCCCTGGCTCAGCCAGACAGCCTGCTTCACTGCTGGGGCTCCACATCTCCCTTTGGCTACTGAGGTACCCACAGAAACTCTTCCTGTTGCTTGTGATATCTGAATTAACATATTTTCCTCCTCTGATGGAAAGAGAAGTGTAAATTGTTTCTCTCCTGCTGTAGTTTAGTAATGTAAGCATTGAAAGGTGAGCTGCAGCAAGAGTTTGGGATGGGTTGTGAACAGAAATACTTTGTTGCTTAAATAACACAGTAGGAACCTCCTAGGGTTCTGCAAAAGGGATGAATTAAACTGAATTCATATCTGGACAAGTTACACAGGATTATTATTGACATTCCCAACACTGCTGAAGATTTCATGGAATCACAGAGTGGTCTGGGTTGGAAGGAACCTCCAAAGCTCATCCACTCCAACCCCTCTGCACTCAGCAGGGCCATCCCCAACTAGATTCAGGTTGCCCAGAGCCCTGTCCAGCCTCACCTTCAATATCTCCTGGGATGGAGCCTCAACCACCTCCCTGGGCAACCTGTTCCAGTGTTCCACCACCCTCATGGTGCAGAACTTCTTCCTCACATCCAATCTCAATCTGCTCTGGCCTGGTTTGAAGCCATTGCCCCTGGTCCTGTCCCTGCAGGCCTTTGCAAACAGTCTCTCTGCAGCCTTCTTGTAGCCCCCTTCAGGCACTGGCAGGTGGCAATTTCCTACCTTATTTAGACCATTTTTTTTCAAGCCTTAATGAGACTTCCCATCAGGAAACCTTCTCTGATTGCTCTCCAAACCCTGCCCTGTCCAAATCTGGTTTCATTCTTTGAGTATCATTCCAGACTTGCATGGTGACAGACCTGATAACATTGGATGTCAGACTGCTCTACTGGGATATTCTCTGGCTTCATAAAATCTGTAAGCTGGGCTCAGAGAGAGGTATTTTTTTTTCCTTTTCCTGTGCTTTTTATGCCAAACATAAACAATCAAATGTCTCGAAGCTCTCAGTCTAGAGAAGGTCCTTATTTAATTTGGTATTTTTTATAATCTTGGACAGATTTTAATGGTGTTTACATTCAACTATTTAGCCTGTGTATGAAATCTGTGTAAATAACTTTTTATTCCATGTTGGCTCACTCAAATGGGCATTAAAAGGCTGGTTCCAAGGAAAAGTTTTGATATCTTCTTAAAGAGAACAATTTGTCACACAGGGGAGAAGAGCAGGAGGGAGGCCTGAGATACTTCAGTGTCTATGCACAAATGAGCAGCCACTTCTCCTGGTTTAGGTCCTGGTTTAACTCCTGGTTCAGGTCCTGGTTTAACTCCTGGTTCTTCTGTGGCAGCAGTGATTTGTCCTTCTCATCCTCTAAACCAGTGTCTCTCACTGCTTCTTCACCCCAGCACTGGGAAATTTGCCCTGATTAGTATCTAATAAAAGTTTTGTAATTTAAGAATTATAGAATCACAGAATGGTCTGGATTGGAAGGGACCTCAAAGCTCATCCAGTCCAACCCCTCTGCACTCAGCAGGGACATCCTCCACTAGATCAAGTTGCCCAGAGCCCTGTCCAGCCTCACCTTGAATGCCCCAACACCTCCCTGGGCAACCTGTTCCAGTGTTCCAGCACCCTCCTGGTGCAGAACTTGTTCCTCACATCCAAAAAGATTGATGATGGTACAGAACTGGGAGGGATGGGTGGAAACCTTCAGGCTGTGCTGCCAGTCAATGAGATCTGGATAGGCTGACAGCTGGACCAAGGGGAACCTCATGAAAGTCAACAAAGACAAGTGCAGAGTCCTGCGTCTGGGGAGGTACAACCCCAAGCACTAGCATGGATGAAGAGTCATCCTGAAGGAAATCAGCTCCATGGAGAAAGACCTTGGAGTGCTGGTGGAGAGCAAGTTCTGCATGGGACAGCAATGTGCCCTGGTGGCCAAGAGAGCCAATGGGATCCTGGGGTGCAGCAAGAAAAGTGTGGCCAGCAGGGCTAGGGAGGCTCTGCTCCCCCTCTGCTCTGCCCTGCTGAGACCACAGCTGCAATCCTGTGTCCAGTTCTGGGCTCCCCAGTTCAAGAGAGACAGAGACCTGCTGGAGAGAGCCCAATGGAGAGCCATGAGGATGATGAGGGGATCTGGAACAGCTCTGCTGTGAAGAGAGACTGAGAGCCCTGGGGGTGTTTAGTCTGGAGAAGAGAAGGCTGAGAGGGGATCTGATCAATGTCTATCAATAGCTGAGGGGTGGGGGTCAGGATGAAGGGGCCAGGCTCTCTTTGGTGGTGCCCAGTGAAAGGACAAGGACCGAAAGGTACAACCCAGGAGGTTCCACCTGAAGATGAGGAGAAACTTCTTTGGTGTGAGGGTGCTGGAGGCCTGGAGCAGGCTGCCCAGAGAGGTTGTGGAGTCTCCTTCTCTGGAGACTTTCCAACCCCCCCTGGCTGTGTTCCTGTGTGACCTGCCTTGGGTGCTCCTGCTCTGGCAGGGAGGTTGGACAGGATGACCTCTGGAGCTCTCTCTCCTAACATTCTCTGGTTCTATGATTAGATTCTGTGCTGCTCCAGCAGTTTCTGAGACAGATGCACACCACATTTGTAGCTCTTGTCACGTCTCCTCTCCATGTTTTCTGACAGCAACTTTGGTTCGTCCCTTTTTACTTCACTGTCTGTCTTCTAGGTCTCTAATCCTTTTTGCTGGTCCTTTCTAGAAAACTGCAAGGGCTTTGCTGAACTGCAAACTCCAGGAGGAGTGGTGCTGGTGGAAATGCAAAGCAGCTTCTCTGAATCCAGGGCGTTATGTCTAGAAATTATGGAGCTGTGGCTCCTTGGCAGCACAAGGGCATTAGAACTTTAGGACATCTTTAGGACATTTTCAGGAGTGATGCTTGCTCACAGCTCCCTGCCATCACCAGAAGAAAGCTGAGGTTAGAGTCCTTTGGCATCAGGAGGAAGTTCTGCACAATGAGAGTGCTGAAATACTGGAAGAGGTTGCCCAGGGATGTGGTTGAGGCCCCATGCCTGGAGACATTCAAGATCAGCCTTGCTGTGTCCCTGAGCAGCCTGCTTTAGTTGGAGGTGTCCCTGTCGACTGCAGGGGGTTGGACAAGTTGACCTTTGAGGGTCCCTTCCAACCCAGTGCCTTCTGTGGTGTGTAGATCCTTCTGGCATTGCAGTGTACCAGTGGATGAGGTTTCAGGTGAGATTAGAACAATTCTGAGCAGATCAAAAAGATGAATCCACTGCTGTAACCCTTGCCATAAAATGCCATTCTGACTTCTCTAAACTGGTTCTGCAGGTCCCAGAGTCTGGATAGAGAAATGGTTGCCAGAAAACAATAGGCCAAAGACTGGCAAGCTGCCTAATGAGCAGTGAGCTCAGGGAAGTTTCCAAGGACTGATAAGCAGCCATGGAACATCCTCCTCCTCTAGAACAATATCAGTCTGCAGATAAACTCCTTATTAATATCAGTAGCAGGAACTTGGAACAGAAAATGTTAGCTGCAGCTCCTTGGCTAGAGCAGGAATGTAAGAAATTGTGAAGTGGAAGTGTTTGGGTTTGTTATTTGCATTTCTGAAACTAGGAAACTGAAAAAGGAAGTGAAGAGGGGTTTGGAACAAACTGCCAGGAAGCTCTCTAAATCCCAAGGGAGTAGGGAAATAGTTGTGGGATGAACTGGTGACATCAGGGCAGATTCCAGCAGGCAGGAGCCAGACTTTCTGGGGTCAATGGGAAAGGTTTGAGCTGCTCCGTAAGCATAAAGCTGTCCCCATGTCACCACACCCGGACACAGGAAGGCTTCATTTTGTCCCTTCTCAGCTGTGTCCTTGTCTGACTCTGAGCTTTCTCCCTTCCAGTGACACTCTGCAGGCCACAACTCTCTGCATTGCCTGTGCACAACTCTGCACTGCCTGTGCACTTGAAGGCCTTGGGTGGTGATTCTGGTTCCTCTGATGAAATGTTTGCTCTCATTTCGGGAAGGTGCACACAGGGCAACCATTTTACTGCCCTTTAATCCTAAAGAATGCTCTTTAGGGATGGAAGGGACCCCCAAAGCTCATCCCGTCCAACCCCTGGACTACTCAGTGAGAGTCTTCATGTCCCTAGAGCTAACCCTTGTGCCATGCCAAGACAGCTGTCTGTGAGTGAAAACCAGGCTCTGGGAGCCAAGAAAAGCAGAGAGGCTCTCTGCTCCTCCTTCTTGGTAGCTATGAGGCCTGTGCTCTTCAATGTCTTTATCAATGACCTGGATGAGGGCATTGAGGCATCCTCAGTCAGTTTGCAGGGACCACAAGCTGGGTGGCTGTGTCCATCTGCCAGAGGCTAGGGAAGCTTTGCAGCAGGATCTGGACAGGTGAGAGCCATGAGCCAAGGCTCAGTGGATGAAGTTCAACAAGGCCAAGGGCCAGGTCCTGCACCTGGGTCACAACAAGCCCATGGGCAGCTCCAGACTTGGGGATGTGTGGTTGGAAAGCTGCAGCTTGGAGAGGGACCTGGGGGTGTTGGGTGGCAGTCACTGACCATGAGGCAGCAGTGCCAGGGGGCCAAGAAAGCCAATGGCATCCTGGCTTGGGTCAGAAGCAGGGTGGGCAGCAGGGCAGGGAGGAGATCATCCTCCTGTGCTCAGCACTGGGGAGGCCACAGCTGCAGTGCTGTGTTCAGCTCTGGGCCCTCCCTGCAGGAAGGACCTTGAGGGGCTGGAGCCTGTGCAGAGCAGGGCAGGGAGGCTGGAGAAGGGCCTGGAGCCCCTGGGCTAGAGGAGGGGCTGAGGGAGCTGGGGGTGTTGAGGCTGGAGAAGAGGAGGCTGAGGAGACCTCAGTGCTCTCTCCAGCTCCCTGGAGGGAGGTTGCAGTGAGCAGGGGGCAGCCTCTGCTCCTTGGTGTCAAGCCACAGGAGCAGAGGAAATGGTTCCAGGCTGCCCCAGGGGAGGTGCAGGCTGGATGTTAGGAAATCTTTCTTCCCTGGAAGGGTTCTCAGCCATTGGAATGTTGTGCCCGGGGCAGTGCTGGAGTCACCATCCCTGGAGGTGTTTCAGCACTGTGTGGAGCTGGTGCTTAGGGACATGGATTGGTGTTGAGCCTGCAGTGCTGGGTGGAGGGTTGGACTGGAGGAGCTTGGAGGTCTCTTCCAACCTGATGCACTCTGTGACCCTGTAATTGCCCAAATGTCAATTAAACTTCTTCATATGCAGCATCTCTGCATATCTGCTGTGTTGCTGCAGTGGGCAAGCTGTTAGCTGACAGAATTGCATTTTCCTTCAGAGCTTTACATAATCAGCAAGTACTTAAAGCTTCAGCACAGAGACACGTCGTGTTCTCCTGCTGAGCTGTGTCACTCCCTTGTCACACTAAGGTCTGCTGCAAAACAAACTGTCAGCACATTGGTAAGCTTCAGAAAGATTCTAATTTGAAATTTAGGAAGGATTTCAATCCTGCCTGAATAAGCAGATTCTCTTGTGTTCTGACACCAACAACAGAAGAGAAGCAGGAAGTGCATTCTGAGAGAAGTGCTTCTCTCAGGAAAGTGCAAGCAGAGTTTCTTCTGATGCTAAAGTGAGAATCATGGAATCACAGAATGGTCTGGGTTGGAAGGGACCTCCAAAGCTCATCCAGTCCAACTCCTCTGCAGTCAGCAGGGACATCCTCCACTAGATCAGGTTGCCCAGAGTCCTGTCCAGCCTCACCTTGAAGATCTCCAGGCATGGAGCCTCAACCACCTCCCTGGGCAACCTGTTCCAGTGTTCCACCACCCTCATGGTGCAGAACTTCTTCCTCACATCCAATCTCAATCTGCTCTGCTCTAGTTTGGAGCCATTGCCCCTGGTCCTGTCCCTGCAGGCCTTTGCAAACAGTCTCTCTGCAGCCTTCTTGTAGCCCCTTTCAGGTACTGGCAGGTTGCTATTAGGTCTCCCTGGAGCCTTCTCTTCTCCAGGCTGAACACCCCCAGCTCCCTCAGCCTGTCCTTGCAGCAGAGCTGCTCCAACCCCCTGAGCATTTTCCTGGCCCTCCTCAGGACCTGCTCCATCAGGTCCATGTCCTTCCTGTGCTGAGAGGGCTCCAGAGCTAAACAGAGAGCACTCTGTGCATGCAGTGCTAGGAAGAGCATCCACCGAAGCGTCCTTTGATGGATGATGCACTCAGATGAATGGTTAGGTGTAAATGTTAACTGAAAACAGTGTGACATTGGCTGCAGAAAATGAGGCCTTCAGTACGAAGAGGTTGGGACTTGAAGATTTGACCAGGGCTTACCAGATCTCTACCAGGACATTCAGATCATGCCAGCAGTGTCTAATGTTGTGTGTGATGGCACAAAGTGCTGTACTTGAGGGGCTCAACACCTTCCTCCAGGTGTCAGTTAGACTTCACAGCAGCATTGTTTTGTGCAGATGTCAAAAGAAGATCACAAAAGGTTAGGGGTTGGAAGGGACCTCCAGAGATCATCCAGTCCAACCCCCCTGCCAGAGCAGGAGCACCTAGGGCAGGTCACACAGGAACACATCCAGACAGGACTTGAAGGGCTCCAGAGCAGGAGATTCCACAACCTCTCTGGGCAGCCTGTTCCCGTGCTCTGGCACCCTCACAGTGAAGAAGTTCTTCCTCATGTTGAGGTGGAACCTCCTGTGCTGGAGTTTCCATCCATAGCCCCTTGTGCTGTCCTTGGACATCCCCGAGCAGAGCCTGGCTCCAGCCCTGCACATCTTTATCACCAGCAATGAGGGCAGCCCTCAGGCTCCTCTGCTGCAAGCTCCAAGCCCCAGCTCCCTCAGCCTGGCCTCCCAGGGAGATGTTCCACTGCCTGCAGCAGCTTTGTGGCTCTGTGCTGGACTCTCTCAAGCAGTTCCCTGAGGTCCTTCTTGAGCTGAGTGGCCCAGAACTGGACACAATATTCCAGATGTGGCCTCAGCAGGGCAGAGTAGAGGGGGAGGAGAACCTCTCTGACCTACCCACCACAGCCCTTCTACTGCACCCCAGCATGCCCTTGGCCTTCTTGGCCACAAGGGCACATTGCTGGCCCATGGTCCTCCACCAGGACCCCTAGATACCTTTCTCCAGAGCTGCTCTCCAACAGGTCAGTCCCCAGCCTATGGGACTGGAGAGAAGGAGGGCCTGATAGGCTGCACAAGGGCAGAGCTGAGAACAGGAACAGCAACCTTTAGCTTCCCCTGTGGCTGGGTACAGTGAAAATCAGAGCAGGTTTGGAAGTGCAGAGTCTTTTTCCTCACCACGGAGATTCTGGGTTTGTCCATGGAGGTCTGCCTGCAGATGCCCAGCTCATTTCACAGGCTGAACTATTTTTTCCTCTTCCTCTTCCATCCTCTTAGCAGAGGTAGGAAGGGAAAGATTTGGCTTTGCAAGTTCCTGAGTTTCCTTTTCCTCTCTTCTATGCTTTAGTGAAACAAATTCCCCAGGCTCCTGACAGCAGCAGATGTAACTCAGTCTTCCTGCCTGCAGTGCCCAGGGTGAGTACTTTTTTCCTCACTTTTCTCACTTTTTTTCGTAGATTCATAGAATGCTAGGCTGGAAGGGACCTCAAGGATCATCTCGTCCAACCTTTCAGGGTGAGAACAGAGTTTCAATGAGCTAGCCCAGCGCTCTTCATCAGGGAAGGAGGTAGCAGTTGGATGCTCTGGGGCAAGCATCGTGCTCTGGACCTCACTAACCCACAGGTAGTGGGGGAGGGAAGCACTCTTACAAATAATTTTGGCCAGCCCTTCTGCTTCCATCTGCTTCTCTCCAACGTTCAAGTGATGCATTTAGATGTAGCAGGGAATTGGCACGAGAAAAGGAATTCAAAGGGTGTAGAGAATGATCATCATGGAATTAACCAGGTTGGAAAAGACCTCAGAGATCATCCAGTCCAACCTATCACCCAGCACCGTCTAATCAACTAATCCAGGGCACCAAGTGCCTCATCCAGTCTTGTTTTAAACACCTCCAGGGATGGTGACTCCACCACCTCCCTGGGCAGCACACCCCAATGGCCAATCTCTCTTTCTGGGAAGAATTTCTTCCTCACATCCATCCCAAACCTCCCCTGGTGCAGCTTGAGATTGTGTCCTCTCCTTCTGTCACTGCTTGCCTGGGAGAAGAGACCAACCCCCACCTGGCTGCCACCTCCCTTCAGGTAGTTGTAGACAGCAATGAGCTCTCCCCTGAGCCTTCTTTTCTCCAAGATAAATAGAGTATAGAACATCTTGAGTTGGAATGGAGAAGCTCACTGCTCCTCGCAGGCCTAAACCATATGACCAAGAGCATCACCCAGATGCTCCTTGAAGTGTTAGGCCATGGGAAATATTTAGAAGGGTTTCTTTCTGGAAAGTGCTATCTTCTTCTTGCTATTATTATTATTATTATTAGTGTTCTTTTCTAGGGAAGGAAAGAGTGATAAAGCAAAGGAAGCAAACAATGACTCATCAGAGAGAGAATACAAAGAACAGGCATTTTCCCAGTTATTTTTATAACTATATCTTATCCAGGAAGTATGGCTGGAGCAGGTTTTTTTTCCTTACAAAATCCATTATTTAAACAATAGCCCAAAGATGCAGGTTGGTTATTCCCAATGATTGCCGAGGCTCAGCTAACGAGAAGCAGCTAAAGGGTAGTACAAAAGGGTAATGAGGGCATCTCTAAGTCAACAGGCATGGAGCAGGCAGTGCTCTGCTGGACCTCTGCCAAAATGTTGAGGTTCAAAGGCTCTTGGGTCACCAGGCAGGGCTAGGCAATGTCTGTGGTGTGAAGCCTCAGGTGCTGTCTCTCAGCTGGAAGCCCCTTCCCCTCCCACTCAGCTTTGGGCACATGGGGCCAGCCTGTCCCTCAACAGGGACATCCTGCACTAGATCAGGTTGCCCAAAGCCCTGTCCAGCTTCACCTTGAGGATCTCCAGGGATGAGGACCCAAACACCTCCCTGGGCAGTCCCCATATCAGCTTCTCTCCCAAGGCAGCATGGTTTGCCCTCAGGGAGAAGTCCTCCTTTTTTGACAGCAAAATCTGTGCTGTGTGGTCCTGGTTTGACTGTGGCGTGTGACAGAACGTTTCCTCATTTAGGACTCAGAGCTTTCTCTCCAACCACACAGCCTTCAAATTCTGAGGAGCACCAGTTGCTGTCTTCTCTCCATCTGGACTTCATCACCTGCAGCTCTCATTGTCCAGCTTTGGATGAAGGGGAGAGAAGAAAACCTCATTTACAACTGTGTTCTCCAGATTCTGGCTTGTCCTTTCTCTTGTTCACAGCACTTGGCAGCTGGCAGGTGAGTGCCTCCTTCTTGCCTCTGTCAAAGTGTATGCAAATGTGATTCACAGAATCACAGAATTGTCAGGGTTGGAAGGGACCTCAAGGATCAGCCAGTTCCAACCCCCCTGCCATGGCCAGGGACACCTCACACTACAGCAGGTTGCTCACAGCCACATCCAGCCTGGCTGCAAAAGCCTCCAGGCATGAGGCTTCCACCACCTCCCTGGGCAACCTGTGCCAGTCTCTCACCACCCTCTTGGGGAAGAACTTCTTCCTAACATCCAATCTGAATCTCCCCACTTCCAGTTTTACTCCATCCCCCCAAGTCCTATCACTCCCTGGAACCCTCAAAAGTCCCTCCCCAGCTTTCTTGGAGCCACCTTCAGATCCTGCAAGGCCACAAGAAGGTCTCCTCAGAGCCTTCTCTTCTCCAGACTGCACAACCCCAACTCTCTCAGGCTGTCTCCAGAGCAGAGCAGCTCCAGCCCTCTGCTCATCCTCGTGGCCCTTCTCTGGACACCTTCCAGCACCTCCAGATCTTTCCTGGAACAGAGGCTCCAGAACTGGACACAGAGCTCCAGGTGTGGTCTCAGCAGAGTGGAGCAGAGGGGGAGAATCCCCTCCCTGGCCCTGCTGGCCACACTTCTCTTGCTGCAGCCCAGGCTCTGCTTGGCTCTCTGGGCTGCAAGTGCTCACTGCTGGCTCCTGGTGAGCTTCTCCTCCACCAGCACCCCCAAGGCCTTTTCTTCAGGGCTGCTCTCCAGCCAGTCCCTGCCCAGCCTGTATCAATGCTTGGGATTGCCCTGACCCAGCTGCAGGACCTTGCACTTGGTCTTGTTGAACCTCATGAGGTTGGCTTGGGACCAGCTCTGTAGCCTGTCCAGGTCCCTCTGGATGGATCCCTTCCCTCCAGCTGTCAGCAGCACCACACAGCTTGGGGTCAGTGCTGAACTTGCCACTTTGTGAGTGAATTTCTGAGCTGTTTAACAGAGGATGTCCTGAAGGCAGGCAGTGCAAAGGAAGCTTGGTTTGTAAGCACAGAGTAAAAGCAGCAGCCGTGGGTGTACCCTCAAACAGCTAATGCCAATGACTACATGTTCTGGAGGTGTGAGGGGGATGGAGCACACAGTGTCAGGCTCACATGCAGTGCCTACACCAGCATTTTGTGTTGCTGTGGTAGAATGCCAAGCCAGGTGAAACACTGCTGACAGCCCAGCAGAGCTTTGCTTAGCCCTTACAGTCCTCTCCTCTGGCTGGCTGTTGTGTGATTTAGAATCACAGAATGCTCCAGGCTGGAAGGGACCTCCAAAGCTCATCCAGTCCAACCCCTCTGTACTCAGCAGGGACATCCCCAATAGATCAGGTTGCCCAGAGCCCTGTCCAGCCTCACCTTCAATATCTCCAGGCATGGAACCTCAACCACCTCCCTGGGCAACCTGTTCCAGTGTTCCACCACCCTCATGGTGCAGAACTTCTTCCTCACATCCAATCTCAATCTGCTCTGCTCTAGTTTGAAGCCCTTGCCCCTGGTCCTGTCCCTGCAGCCCTTTGCAAACAGTCTCTCTGCAGCCTTCTTGTAGCCCTTTCAGGTACTGGCAGCTGCTCTTAGGTCTCCCTGGAGCCTTCTCTTCTCCAGGCTGAACATCCCCAGCTCCCTCAGCCTGTCCTCATGGCAGAGCTGCTCCAGCCTCCTGATCATTTCATTTCACGTCCCATCCTGCTCTTCATAAGCTTGGTCCTACACTGTGATCTTTATTCCAGTCAAAAAAAAGTCATTAGATATGTTGAGCTTTATTAAAGAGACTGAAATTAGCAAGACCCATGAACCTTTGCAGTGTTTTCAACCAAAGCAAGAATCCTTCAGAAATACCTGGGAAGAACCAAAACCCAGGTTATTATGGCTAAATGGGAATTATGGGAGTTATGGCTAAATTCCACACAAGCCTAAGCTAAGCTTTGTGCTGAAAAAGCAAAAAGTGTTTGATTTTATGAGTGGTGTTAAGGTGCTGTGACAAGCATCAGAGATTCACAGATTGATAGATTCATAGAATGGGTTGGGTTAGAAGGGACCTCAAAGCTCATCCAGTTCCTACCCCCCTGCCATGGGCAGGGACACCTCACACTAGAGCAGGTTGCTCAAAGCCTCATCCAGCCTGGCCTTGAACACCTCCAGGGAGGAGGCATCCACAGCCTCTCTGGGCAATCTGTGCCAGTGTCTCACCACCCTCATGGAAAAGAACTTCCCTGTGTCCTGTTTCAGTCTTCTTCTCTGTGACACATTTGCCCATGCCTCTTGTTAGCTACCTGCATGGTAGTTTGATGTGCACCCATTCTAGGGTGAGCTACCTCATGTTAATGAAATTGAGCTACCCCCTAGTGCAAGTTAGGTCTTCCCAGAGAACAGGTTTGATATGGTTGGGAGCATGGCATGCAAGAATGGCACTTGCTCCTGAGATGGACAGAAGGACAGAGGGATGGGCTGAATAGAATAAATAAATAAATAACCAGAGAGAAATAGAAATAGTGGAGACAAAGTATGCTGAGAGAAGGGTATGAATTCATAGGCTGCTCATGTTGGGTTCTCTTCTGTTCTTCCTGCCTCCACATTCATCATGTTCATTGAGAGGTGACATTTACCAAGACATTAGCAGGAATGCCATGGGTACTGCAGCATGTTCAGCTGAGTCACAGCAGCTCTGGGAGTGAGCTACTCTGCTTTGCAAAACAAATCTAAGAACACATTTCTTCTCTGTGTCATATGTCATAGGATCACAGAATGGGTTGGGTTGGAAAGGACATTAAGGCTCATCCAGTTCCAACCCCCTGCCATGGGCAGGGACAGCTCACACCAGTCCAGGTTGCTCAAGGCCTCATCCAGCCTCCAGGGAGGAGGCATCCACAGCCTCCCTGGGCAACCTGTTCCAGTGTCTCACCACCCTCACTCTAATGAATTTCTTCCTAATCTCCAGTCCAAATCTGTCCTCTTCATGCTTCAATCCATTACCCCTTGTCAAAAGTCCATTCCCAGCTTTCTTGTATCCTCCTTCAGGCACTGAAAGGCTGCTCTAAAATGTCCCCAGAGCCTTCTCTTCTCCAGGCTGAACAGCCCCAACTCTCCCAGCCTGTCCCCACAGGGGATGTTCTCCAACCCTCTGATCATCTTCATGTCCTCCTCTGGACCCTCTCCAGCAGCTCCAGGTCCCTCTTGTGCTGGGGGCCCCAGAACTGGAGGCAGTGCTGCAGGTGGGGTGTGAGCAGAGCAGAGCAGAGGGGCAGAATCCCCTCCCTGTGCTGCTGCTCTCCCTGCTCTGGATGCAGCTCAGCACACAGCTGCCTGCTGGGCTGCCAGGGACCACTGCTGGCTCCTGGGGAGTTTGTCACCAGCTGACACCCCCAAGGCCTTCTCCTGCAGGCTGCTCTCCAGCCACTCCTCACCCAGCCTGGATTTGTGCTTGGGATTTTCCTGACCCAGCTGCAGGACCTTGCACTTGGCCTTGTTGAATCTCTTGAGATTGGTTTGCGCTCAGCTCTGCAGCCTGTCCAGCTCCCTCTGGATGGATCCCTTCCCTCCAGCCTGTCAGCAGCACCACACAGCTTGGTGCCATCAGCAAACTGCTGAGAGTCCTCAGTGCCACTGTCCATGGCACTGACAAAGATGTCAAACAGCACTGGCCCAGCACTGATCCCTGAGGGATGCCACTGGACATTGAGCCATTGGCAGGAACTCACTGAGTGCAGCCATCCAGCCAATTCCACATCCCACCCCTCGAGCCCACACTGTTCTCATTTGGTGACCAGGATGATTATTTGCTAATCATTTATCTGCTTTGATAATTTTAAGTTACATCCAAAAATTTGCATTGCTGTGCTGCCAAAGAATCTTCTCTGAGAGGAGCAAACAAAGGAAATCTCTCTTGTGCCCTGCAAGAACTCTCTCTGAAGCTGAGCAATCACCTCCTTAGCAGCTGGGACAAACACCTGGAAATTATTCTGTGCTGTGACAGCAAACAGTAAAAACAACAACTCTTAACTGAACCCAGGGTTAAATCTTTTCTTTCAGCCCTCCTGATGATATTCATCTCCTCAGCACTTGCTTTCATTAATAAGAGCAAATTCTTCTCATACATCACTTTCCAAATTCAGGGCTGGAACTGCTGTGGTGTTCACTTGATACATTTCCTATCCTGTTAACTTTGGGTTTTGCTTTGAACAAATGAAATAAAAACCCTGGTTGTGAATTAGCAACCAGATGTAGTTTTCCCTGGGACTGTGATTTGCTCTTTCCACAGATGCATTTCATTAGGGATTGCTTCATTGCATTCTAGTGAACAAGATCCTGTTATGCAGCCTCTCAAGCAGGGAATCATGGAATCACAGAATTGTCAGGGTTGGAAGGGACCTCAAGGATCAGCCAGTTCCAACCCCCCTGCCATGGCCAGGGACACCTCACACTACAGCAGGTTGCTCACAGCCACATCCAGCCTGGCTGCAAAAACCTCCAGGCATGAGGCTTCCACCACCTCCCTGGGCAACCTGTGCCAGTCTCTCACCACCCTCATGTGAACAACTTCTTCCTAACACCCAATCTGAATCTCCCCACTTCTAGTTTTGCTCCATTCCCCCCAGTCCTATCACTCCCTGACACCCTAAAAAGTCCCTCCTCAGCTTTCTTGGAGCCCCCTTCAGATCCTGCAAGGCCACAAGAAGGTCTCCTCAGAGCCTTCTCTTCTCCAGACTGAACAACCCCAACTCTCTTAGTCTGTCTTCATAGGAATTCTTTTTCATGAGCATAAAAGCTACTGGGGAGCCTTTATGAGTTAAACAAGTAGCAGATGTAGTGAAAGCTGCCTGACTCCAACAGCTCTGCAGCTTTTCTTTGCATCCTTCAGTTTGAATTCTTATCCATCTTTGGTTTGTGGCATTCAAAACGTTCCTCTCACAGTTTATTTCATTCCTACTAGCAGGAAACTCCTCCTAGCCTTGTTTTGTGAAGAACTTGCACAAATTCGGTGTTTCTGCAGCATGGCCAGCAGATGGAGAGAGGTGATTCTGCCACTTTGCTCTGCTAAGTGCTCCCCTGCAGTGCTGTGTCCAGCTCTGGAGCCCTCAACACAGGAAGGACATGGACCTGATGGAGAGGGTCCAGAGGAGGCCACGAAAATGATCCAAGGGCTGGGGTACCTCTGCTGTAAGGACAGGCTGAGGGAGCTGGGGGTGTTCAGCCTGGAGAAGAGAAGGCTCCAGGGAGACCTAATAGCAACCTTCCAGTACCTGAAGGGGGCTACAAGAAGGCTGCAGAGAGACTGTTTGCAAAGGCCTGCAGGGACAGGACCAGGGGCAATGGCTTCAAACTAGAGCAGAGCAGAGTGAGATTGGATGTGAGGAAGAAGTTCTGCACCATGAGGGTGGTGGAACACTGGAACAGGTTGCCCAGGGAGGTGGTTGAGGCTCCATCCCTGGAGATCTTCAAGGTGAGGCTGGACAGGGCTCTGGGCAACCTGATCTAGTTGGGGATTCCCTGCTGAGTACAGAGGGGTTGGACTGGATGAGCTTTGGAGGTCCCTTCCCACCCAGAGCTGTGGAGTGAGTGCAGAGGAGGCCACAAAGGTGATCCAAGGGCTGGAGCAGTTCTGCTGTGAGGACAGGCTGAGGGAGCTGGGGGTGTTTATAAATATGTGAAGGCTGAGTACCCAGAGGCTGGAGCCAGGCTCTGCTGGGTGATGCCCAATGCCAGCACAAGGAGCAGTGGTGGAAGCTGAGCCATAGGAAGTTCCATGGAAACAGGAGGAAGAATTTTTTCCCTATGAGGGTGACAGAGCCCTGGAACAGGCTGCCCAGGGGGTTTGTGTAGTCTCCCTCTCTGGAGATCTTCAAAACCTACCTGGATGTGTTCCTGTGTGAGCTGCTCTAGGTGCTCCTGCTCTGGCAGGGGGTTGGACTGGATGAGCTTTGGAGGTCCCTTCCAGCCCCTAACATTCTGTGATTCTTCTGTTCAGCCTGGAGAAGAGAAGACCCAGGGGAAAGGGGAGGGTGAGAGGGGGGAGACTTCTTTAATTCTTTTCAGGACTTCTGCAAAATAGAAATTTTGCAATCAAATTCTGATTGAAACCTCACAAACATCCCTGGAGAGAGTTAATTACATTTCCTCAGTGCACTAACACTCTGCATACTAATCCACTTAGGCTTTCTGTTTCAAGCTTATGAGTAGCAGCCACTGACCTGTTCTGTTTGTTCAAAGCCTGTTTTGAACTTTACACTGGGTTGCAGCTGGTGTGTAGCTAAGTCTGAGCAAGTGTGTCTCATTTTTAAGGATACTCATCCTTACCAATTGTGCATCCAAGGAAATTGTGAACATTGAGACTGCACTTTACAGTTAGGATTTGGCAGGCTCCTCTGTGTGTGTGTTTAAAAAAAAGAGAGTGATGAAAAGGAGGATTAGGATTAAAGGTCCTCTTCCATATCACAGGCTCACTGGCTCACAAGATGTTAAGGGTTGGATGGGAACCTCTGGAGATCTCCCAGTCCAACCTCCCTGCCAGAGCAGGACCATAGAATCCAGCACAGGTCACACAGGAACACATCCAGACAGGGATCATTCCTCTTTTTATTTATTTATTCTGTTGTTTTCTGAGGACATGTAGCTACTCCTGTCAGCAATCACTCACTGCAAGCAGATTGAGACTGCAAAGGAGGAAGAAATTCTTTCCAGTGAGGCTGAGGAGGCACTGGAACAGGTTGCCCAGGGAGGTTGTAGATATCCCTTCCCCAGAGGTGTTCCAGGACAGGTTGGATGAGGCCTTGAGCAACCTGGGCTGGTGGGAGGTGTCCCTGCCCATGGCAGAGGGGCTGGAACTGGATGATATTGAAGGACCCTTCCAACCTTAACCATTCTGTTCATCTATGAAATAGGCTCAAGCTGCCCCCCAGGGGAGGTTTAGTTTGGATCTTGGAAGAAACTTCTTCCCTGAAAGGCTTCTCAAGCACTGGCACAGGGTGCCCAGAGAGGTGGTTGAATCCCCATCCCTGGAGGTGTCTCCAAGAGGCAGAGCTGTGGCACACACAGATGAGGGCCATGGTTCAGCCCCAGCCTTGGTAGAGTTAGATAATGGTTGGGTCTTTTCCAAGAGGAACAGTTCTGTGCTCCCATCAGCTGATGCTAACAACTGCTTCCAAAGCAGCAGTGCAGTGCTGTAGAGGTGTGAAATTCTTTGATGAGAGCAGCATGGCTGGAGGCACAGGCAGTGCTCTGGGGGCATGGCTTAAGAGTTGAGTTTGCCACCACCAAGAAACTCATTGACAAGCCAGGGCAGGTTTGCAACACTTAAACAGGGAAGGGAATTCTCCTTTGAAGTCAGCCATAGTGCCCTGTGCTAATTATTATCTACTGTTAGATAATAATCTACTATCATCTACTAATCCCTTTTTAACCATCCCTTTGTAACAGAAACGTTAATTTAAGATATAGCCAGAATGATGTCAGTCCTCTCTCAGCAGCCCTCAGAATCCATAAATCATCAAATGTTGCTTTGAAAGTTGGCTTCTCTCAATAAATGGAAACAATTCACCCTCTGTTTGTAGACTTTTAACAGGACAAAATGAATTCTGAGTTTTGACTTGGGCTTCTATACAAACCACTCAATTCGGCACAGAAAAACCTGTTCTGTGTTTGTCTGGAGGTTGAGCAATCCCCAGAATCAAGTGCTGGAAGCTGTGCCCTCATTATCTGAGGACTAGTGTTTTATTAGTGGAACAAATGTGGATGTGGCTAGCTTTGTTTCACAGAGCAGAGGATATAAAAGCTGCAGGAGATGTGTATCATCATCTGTTTCTGCTTTCCAGGCATTCATACAAATTTCTTTGAGATTAAAATGTCTGGCATTCTTGTTTGCCTAACCTTGCAAATTTGCCAGTGTTAGCTTGGGAAATAACTTCTGGAGTTGATGAAAAAAAAGATAATTTGATACAAATCACAGAATCATAGAATCATAGAATTACAAAATCATAGAATCACAGAATCATAGAATCACAGAATCATAGAATCACAGAATCATAGAATCACAGAATCAGAGAAGGAGACTCCACAACCTCTCTGGGCAGCCTGCTCCAAGCTCCAGCACCCTCACAGGGACAAAGTTTTCCCTTCTGTTCCTGTGGCTCCTCCTCTGTTCCAGCTTGCCCCCAGTGCCCCTTGTGCTGTCCTTGGACATCCCTGAGCAGAGCCTGGCTCCAGCCCTGCACATCTTTATCCCAGCAATGAGGGCAGCCCTCAGGCTCCTCTGCTGCAAGCCCCAAGCCCCAGCTCCCTCAGCCTGGCCTCACAGGGAGATGTTCCACTGCCTGCAGCAGCTTTGTGGCTCTGTGCTGGACTCTCTCAAGCAGTTCCCTGAGGTTCTTCTTGATCTGAGGGGCCCAGAACTGGATACCATGCAATGGCATGGTGACAGAAATGTCGATTTTGTAGCAGCATCCCTCTGGAAAACCCAAGTGAGTGGAAGCAACTTTTCTTCTCTGCAGTCTGAGGCTCTTTTAATCTGATGCAGATGTGGCCTGGAGTAAGTGGTGATGAAGGAGCCTGTTTGCTGTGGGCAGTGTTCCCCAAAGGAAAATGCCATTTTTCTACGGAGACACTTGAAAACATATTTCAATTTCTAATCTGTTCTCACACTTGGAACCACAAAGGAATATTTTGATGCAAACAGAGATCCAGGTTTGTTGGGGTCAGTTAATGTAGACAAGAGTTAGAGTCCTGCAGGTTTTATCTGCTGGACTGAAACACATTCTGCAATAGATTTTACCCAGGCAGCCCTGCTTAAACAGAGCCTCTTTACACAAAATGATAACTCCTCAAATCTGTGGCATACAGGCAGTAATGTGATGCTTAGAACTTGCCAAGAAGAACGTGTTCTGATTCCCATCCACCTCCATTGTTACCTCCAGAGCAGCTCTCTCCATAGCAACTGAAAACTTTTCAAGGCAGCCATAAACTAATCCTCTCCAGCCTCCAGAGCACCATCAAGGAATTTTAAAAACATTGGGCTCCCGAGCAGCTAAATACTTCTGAGGATTCAGAAGGCCACAAAGCTAGACACACACAGGCATTCTTTTTCTCCCCTCCAGAAGGTAAGAAAACGACGTTTAGAATTAAGTGCATCCTCCTAACAGCACTACAGCCTCCTAACTGCTAACACTCAAATGCATTTAACCACCAATGATTTCCTAACGACCTTAACTTAGCTGAGCGACTGCCAGGGCGAGTGCTGCACTTCTTTCCTCCTTTGAAGTACTTCGTTAGCAGAGTTTCCTTTGCAGTAAGGCACTCACCTATGGTGTTTGCACTTTAAAGACACTTAACTTCTGCCTGGCTGTTCAATGCATGCTCCTTACCATCTGACAATCTGCGTGGCTGCCGGCAGCTGCTTGTCAATAAAATGAAAGCAGAAGTGAACCTCTTGCATGTTTCTTGAGACAGATCATTGTTAAAGCGGAGCAGAAGGTTGTAAGACGGATTTACACTACAAATATCTTTTGCACAGGGAATTAAAAAGTTCAGGTTGTTACTTCTGCACGTTTGTCTTGTTGTTTTTTTCCACTGAATTCTGTGAGGGGACAGGCTCTGCTCAATGATAGGACAAGGGGAAATGGATAGAAACTACAGCATAGGAGGTTCCACCACAACATGAGGAGGAATTTATTCACTGTGAAGGTTACAGAGCACTGGAACAGGCTGCCCAGAGAGGTTGTGGAGTCTCCTTCTCTGGAGACTTTCAAGACCTATCTGGATGTGTTCCTGTGTGACCTGTGCTGGGTTCTATGGTCCTGCTCTGGCAGGGGGGTTGGACTCAAAGATCTCCAGAAGTCCCTTCCAAACCCTAACATCCTGTGGACCTGTGATCTGTGAACCTCTTTTATCTGGTCAGAAAAGGTCACTAATTTTGTAAACACATCCTGGTTCATGGGTTACAGCTGGAGTTTGATGCTGATGGAAACAAAACCTGCTCTGAGTCATGGTGGTGCAATGCACTTACCGCACATTCTGCTCATCTTTACTTACAGCCAGCTTGCTGCTGAAAATCTGCTTCAGGATGGAATGAAAGTGAAAGTTATGGTCTTTTCCTCTTCTTCCTGGGGAGGATTATTGGGGAGTGTGATAACATAAATAAAGCATACACTCTGCTTTTATGAGGAGAGAAGGGCTCCCTGAGCCAGCCTCTCGTTGGATAACTCTACAGAAGTTTAAGGCCATGGCTGCCTTCATTTCCTGCTGTTCTGGGCTGTAAAGCCCTTACAGGCTCTCCGTTGTTCAAAAACAGCTTGTCACTGCAAATCAGCTTAGATGACCAATTAATAAATCCTTTCAAACATATTGCATTCACACTAATTAAAGGGTTGGGGTTTGTTGTGGGTTTTTTTTCCTTCTCTTTACCATTCAGATTCCTCAGGTTTCAAGTGTTAAGCTGTGAAGTGCAACCAACAACCCCGAGACTCGGCGCAGCAAGAGGAGATGTGTCCAGCTCTTGGGCTGGTATGCTCTGCTTTCCTCTTCAGCCTGCTCCTCACTGAAGGCCAGCCTGGGGAAGAGCAGGATGGCAGCTATGCTCCCAGCAGAGGCTCTCTGAGGGAAGCCTTGCACCTGCTTTCAACCGAGGATGCTGAGCTCCACACGAAGCGCTCAGGAGAAGTGGTCAGAAGGCTGCTGGAGAGAGCTGGGTGCCCACAGCGGATGGCAGGCGTGCAAGAGGACTGTGAGCTGGTCAGTGCTTCCCTCACCGAGGGCTGTCTTTGCAGCATGGGCAGGGAGGCTGGCAATTCTTTATCAGAGTGATACTCTCCTCCATACCAAACCTAGACACCAGAAGGGCTTCTTGTTGCATCCCCCCCTCGAAAAAAATGTCCCTGCTTGACTAATCTCCTTTTGATTTTTTAATACTTATTGTTGGGGCTCGTAAAGAGATATCCCAAACATGACAGGCATTCCTGAAAGCAGCAATCACTTCCCTTTGAAAGCTGTCAAGAGTTTCTGTTCCAAGCAAGATTTTTCCATCTAACCGCAAGAGCATCAGTCTGAGATTGGGACACCACAGATTTGTGCTGTGGGAAGACAGAGGGAAAAACTGGGGACCAGTTCTGCCATTTTTTTCTTCTTGTTGTTCTGGATTTTAGTCCATAAAAATAAGGCCCAGAGAGAAATATCTCAGATTTATGTCCCCACTTCACTGAAATACTCCAGATTTAGGGGAGGGTTTTGGTAAGCAGTTCAGGTCAAGGAATAATCAAAGGCAGAACAAGGAATCTGCAAAACTAGAAGTGGGTAGGTTCAGATTGGATGTTAGGAAGAAGTTCTTCTCCATGAGGGTGGTGAGAGACTGGAACAGGTTACCCAGGGAGGTGTTGGAGTGCCCATGCCTGGAGCTGTTCAAGAAGCTGTAGATGTGGTGCTGCAGGACAGAGTTCAGTGGCCATGGTAGTTGTGTTATGGTTGGACTTGATGATCTTAAAGGTCTTTTCCAGCCTTAGTGATTTTGTGGCTGTGTGATATATATGTGGTTACATATAATATCTATATGTATTTTTAGATATGTCTGTATGTCTTGGCATTGTATAGATGTGTCTTTAAAAACTCTACTCAGGCAGGAAGCTTGCACAGGGTGACTTCATCATTTCTGTCCCTCCTGAAATGCATTCAGAGGACTGGATGGTGTTGAGACACTATGCTGGCTCTCTGGACTGGATTGTTCAAGTTAACAGAATTCAATTAAGATAAATGAAAACAGGAGTATGATTAGAGAGTTAATTAAATCTTTTCACAGTTCATCAACTAGGCTATAAATTCAGTGTACTGCATTAACCAGAGTCCAGAAATGGTCTTTCTCTAGTAATATAAACACATCTAGAACGCACAGGTGAAAATGTGAATACCCTTAGCCCTTATTTACTGTATTTATAACCAGAAATTTAAGCTGTTGAAGCTGGTGAAAGACTTTCCGTTCTCTACAGTGACCGATCAGAGCTAGTCCTGTTTTGTAGCAGCTCTGAAATCCCCTGGATCTTTGCCATGTCTTAAAAAAGAGAAGGGGCTCTGGAATAACAAAAAAAAAAAAAACCAACAAAAAACAAACCAACAAACCAAACCAAACCAAACCAAATCAAACCAAACCATGATGTGATCTTGCAACCAGAGAGGGGCAATGAATTACCTGCACCACCAGCCTGCATCTGTGTAGGCTTAGGTCTGATCCCTTATATTTAAGGGTTGAATTCTCCTGTTCTCCTCTCTGAATGGTGTTTGCAGATGACAGGCAATGTGTTCTTGGAGCTGAATTTCCATCCCTTTCTATTGTTGCCCAGTGCCTGGATCCAGATGCTGTGTTACTGACAGCTGGTGGGGCTTTAGAGGACCGGCTCAGCGAAGAAGTCTTTGAGAGGATCTCTCTAATTCTCCTCTACCACATTCTGCATCACAGAGATGTGTGCTCCTCACAGCTCAGCCTGGAAAACAAGGATTATAAGTATTACCTTCAGAGCATGCTCAGCTTAAGACAGGATGAAGACTGTTACTATTTTTCCCAGAATGAAACTGAAGACACCTTGGCTGCAGTCAGGCAGCATTTTAAAACTACGGAGACCCAGGTAAAAAATACTTTAGGTTTCCTACAGATCTAATGCCTGCAAGCTGCTTCAGACATGTCAGGACCATGGTCCTCCAGGAAACTGGGTAAATAACAGTATCAGAGCACAGGCTGAGTATTGGTCTGGCCTGGTTTTGAGCCAGGAGCTGCCCAGGGCCGAAGGACAGAGAAGATCTTTTAGCCTTTCCCAGGGAGCAAATGAAACTGCTCCATTCTGGATTGGAAGATTAAATGGAAATCCTATTTACAAATCTATACAAATATACAGGAAAATACAGAACACATGAATCCTTAACACCTAATACAGATACAGGATACATGAAAGCCCACAAAAACCTTCCCCCAACCAGACCAAACCACAAGCCCCACTGCTCCTTTTCATCCCCACTCACTGTCTCCATGGCATAAGAAGGCCATATTTGCACAGTGCAAAATGAGTCAGGCCTCTGAATGACACCAACAGGTCTCCTCCCCCATATAACCAGTTAAGGACTCCCTCCAGAGAGCCAAAGGAAGGGAGGAAAGAGACCAAGTTGGCCTTGCTGCCAACTTACAAAGAGACAGCAGAATTCTGGGACTGAATAACAACATTACAAATGTCCAGTCCATCCCTGGACCTTCCTGGGCAACCTGTTCCAGTGTCACCACCCTCACTGTGCAGAACTTCCTCCTGATGTCCAACCTAAATCTGCCCTGCTCCAGTTTCAAACCATTGTTCCTCATCCTATCACAGCCCCCTTTGAACAGTCCCTCCCCAGCCTTCCTGCAGGACCTCTTCAGATACTGAAATGCAGCTCTAAGGTCTCTCTGGAGCCTTCTACCAATTAAATTAAAAGCTGGGTGGTTTTATTTTGTTTTGTTTTTTAACAAGAAAACAATCATATTGAGTATATTCATCCAAACCCATCCTTTTTTAAGTCAGGAAACATGCAGCAAGTTTTCTCCCTACTGTTTATTATTCCCTATCTCAAGTAGGCTCTATAAAATAATAGAATCACAATCCAAAGAAAATCTGTTTTCCTTGTAATGAGCAATAAAAGATGTTTGTGGCAGATTAAGCAACTCCTAAAGCTCAGGATGACCTGCAGAAGCCCCTTAGACATGTTCATACCATGCAGTTGTATTTGGTTTATTGCAGAATTTGATTTTGCCCTTTATTTTATGTCACTAGGTTTTAAATCACTCCATAGTGCAGTCAGAGTTCCCTGCACAGGGATAAGGTGGCCAGGAGTCCTGGCTCTGCAGCAGAATGTTGATGGCCTCCAGCTCCTCTTTCTGTGTTCTCTGTGCCATGGTTTCCCATCATAAATTATTCATTGAGCAGTGCTTTTGGTTGTGAGGCTTGGGGAACGTGCTGATTTCCAAGAACTCCAGTGGTATCTGGGCAACTGTGAAGAGGCATTAGAGGGTATTTGGCATCCCAGGCTGGAATGACAATCCATAAAGTGCTTGACTGTCTGCTCTGCTTGCTTCTGCTGGCACTGGCATCAGTTGTCAGGCCTCTGCAGTGGCTGAGACTTCACTGCTCACAGACACCAGGAAAAAAGTGGGGGGGTTTATGAAAAAAGCATATTCAAAGCATTACAGACTAAAGAATGCTGAGAAGCACAGAGCCACAGCATCATTCAAGTGGGAAAAGACCTCTGGGATCATCAAGTCCAACCACTGACCCAACTCTGTAAAGTTCATCCCTAATCCATATCCAGTGCCCATGGCAGGGAGGTTAGAGTAGATGATTCCTGAGGTCCCTTCCAACTTAAGCCCTCATGAAAAGTCCCTCTGCAGCCTTCCTGTAGGGTCCCTTCAGGTACTGGAAGGCAGCTAGAAGGTTCCCCTGGAGTCTTCCCTTCTCCAGGCTGCACACCCCCAGCCCCCTCAGCCTGGCCTCACAGCAGAGCTGCTCCAACCTTTGGATCATCTTTGTGGCCTCCTCTGGCCTCTCTCCACAGTTCTGTATCCTTCTTCTGCTGGCGACAGCAGAACTGCTCACCCCTTCTCTGTAAATTTATATCCTTCCATGCTGTCCTCAGATAGCTGCCCCATAACAAATTATTGATTTCATTTAATAGGGAAATCAAAACAGGAAGAGAATTCTTTCTGAAATCTGAGCCAATTTCTTGTGCCTTAACAAAAATTTCTCCCTTTTCTGACAGTTTGTGGGATTAGATGTAGCTGGAACTGTGGAGGACACAGGATTGATAGAAACTGCAAGAACATAATGCTGAGCAATAGAAAGCTGAATGAAAGGCTGTGAATTTTCTGTGTCAGACACTGATCAGAGTCAGGCTTTTCTCCTCTCTGCCTGTTCCCCTCACTGCAGGAAGGACCTTGAGGGGCTGGAGCCTGTGCAGAGCAGGGCAGGGAGGCTGGAGAAGGGCCTGGAGCCCCTGGGCTAGAGGAGGGGCTGAGGGAGCTGGGGGTGTTGAGGCTGGAGAAGAGGAGGCTGAGGAGACCTCAGTGCTCTCTCCAGCTCCCTGAAGGGAGGTTGCAGTGAGCAGGGGGCAGCCTCTGCTCCTTGGTGTCAAGCCACAGGAGCAGAGGAAATGGTTCCAAGCTGCCCCAGGGGAGGTGCAGGCTGGATGTTAGGAAATCTTTCTTCCCTGGAAGGGTTCTCAGCCATTGGAATGCTGTGCCCAGGGCAGTGCTGGAGTCACCATCCCTGGAGGTGTTTCAGCAGTGTGTGGAGCTGGTGCTTAGGGACATGGTTTGGTGTTGAGCCTGCAGTGCTGGGTGGAGGGTTGGACTGGAGGAGCTTGGAGGTCTCTTCCCATCCAGATGTGTTCTGTGAGTCTGTGATTCTCTGAATTTCCACAATACTTTACTGATAAAAACATAACTCACTCCCCAGAGCTGTTGGTGGAAGCTTTGTCTGCCCTCTGATTCACATTTGCTGTCTCAGTCACAGATTTATTCTTGCTGTTGCTTCTGCTCTGGCTGGCTGTGCAAGTGCTGTCTCTCCACTCTCCTCCTGTCACTCTGATTATCTAAATGGAGCTGGCCAGCTCTGCCTTCATGGTGTTTTCTCCTGATTGCAGTGTGTTGATGTGAGTACTCTGGAGAAAACAGCTGAGATAATGGACAGAGCTGGTGCTGATGAAAACACTCTTCCACGCCTGGCTGCTTTAATCATTACTCTGGCTCTGCAAGGAGTCTGCATGGGGAAAGCCAGCCTGCCCTCCCCTGAATTCTTTATAAAATACATTTTCAGTTCTCTGAACAGCACCACTGAGCTCCAAGTGACAGGTAAGCTCTTTGCTTGTCTCCAGCTGCCTTTTGCAACACACATTTGATGTAAACTCTCTTTAGGCATTTCAAGGCTTCCTTTCAGATTTGAATGCCAGCTCACTTCACAGCAGTTCTCTGTTCTACATTAAAAATACAAAAGGTTGAAGAAGAAACACCTGATGTTGATAATTCTCTGAGGGGTATAAAACAACTTGTTACTGAAGTTAAATGTGCACTGCCAGATTCATTTATTGCTTGATTGCTCAGCACCATCTCAGCACCCCAGAGAGCTGTAAAAGTGGCACTCTAGCTGTGAGGGCAGGCTGCAGTGGAGCCTCAATTAGGTTGTTTCTTGATAGAACCATTTTGTTTGGAAAAGACCTTTAAGGACATTGAGTCCAATCATTCTCTAACTCTCCCAAGGCTGGTGCTAAACCATGGCCCTCAGCACCACATCTCTGCCTCTCTGAAACACCTCCAGGGATGGGGATTCAACCACCTCCCTGGGCAGCCTGTGCCTGGCTTTGAGAACAGGAGTCAGTCTCTTCTCCCAGGCAACCAGCAGCAGAAGGAGGGGACACAGTCTCAAGCTGTGCCAGGGGAGGTCTAGGCTGGATATTAGGATTAAGTTCTTCAGAGAGAGATTTGCCATTGGGATGTGCTGCCCAGGGAGGTGGTGGAGTCACCATCCCTGGAGATGTTCAAGAGAAGCCTGGATGAGGCACTTGGTGCCGTGGTCTGGTTGGTTGGATAGGGCTGGGTGATAGCTTGGACTGGGTGATCTTGGAGGTCTCTTCCAACCTGGCTGATTCTATGATTCTATGAACCCTTTCAGCAAAGAAGTTTCTTCTAAGGTTCAACCTAAACCTCCCCTGGGGCAACTCAAGGCCATTTCCTCTCATGCTAAATATACAGATCATTATACACTGCAAACCTCATTGAGGTCTGGAGCCCTCAACACAGGGAGGACGTGGACCTGATGGAGCAGGTCCAGAGGAGGGCCACAAAAATGATCAGGGGGTTGGAGCAGCTCTGCTATGGGGACAGGCTGAGGGAGCTGGAGAAGAGAAGGCTCTGCAGGAAAGAGCAAGGAACTGGCAGCATGGAAAACAAAAAAGAAAGAAAATCAGAGTTGCCTGCATTTAGACAGCTCCAGCTTTGTTCAGAGCTGTTTGCTCAAGACAAAGGAAGCAGACAAAGAGCTTATCACAAGGCCTTGTGTAAGATTTACCACTGAGATAATGCCATTTGCTTTTTCTAGGTAGAAGGTTAAAAAAGTAAAGGATGAGCACCTGGCAAAGTTCTTCTTCTCATTGATCCAAAAGCATTCAAAATTCACTCGTGGACATGCAGGGAGAAAATGAGAAGGACCAAAGCCCAAGTGGAAATTGATTTGGCTTCAGCTGTCCAAGAGAACAGGGCTGGTGAGGAGCAGCTGAGGGAACTGGGGGTGTTCAGTCTGGAAAGGAGAAGGCTGAGGGGAGACCTCATTGCTCTCTACAGATCCCTGAAAGGAGGTTGCAGTGAGGTGGGCTCAGTCTCTTCTGGTGACAGGTGAGAGAACAAGAGCAAATGGCCTGAAATTGTCCCAGGGGAGATTTAGGTTGGAGATGAGGAAAAATGTCATTGCTGTAAGAGTGGTCAGGGATTGGCACAGGCTGCCCAGAGAGGTGGTGGAATCCCCACCCCTGGAGGCATTCAATAAACATGTGGCCATGGTACTTTGGGACATGGTTTAATAGTCCTTGTGGTGTTGAGCTGATGGTAGGACTTTATGGTCTTAAAGGCCTTTTCCAAATGAAATGATTCTATGAAACTACTGACAACACCAAACTGGGAGAGGAAGAAAAAAAGTTCTCAACTGAGTAGTCCAGTTGGTGTTAAAACTAACAAGATGTTAACAGTGACTTTTGGGGTTATCTGTTTTCAATCTGTATCTCCCCATGGTAACCTCTGTGTTTTCTAATGAATTACTAGAACTGGAGCAACTCCTCAGTGTGCTTGCAGCCAAAAAGACCTGCACTGGGCAATTCCACAGCCACCAAAGAAGGTTTGATGGTGTGGCAGGCAAAATCCTTCCAGCCAAAGGAAACCATACAAAAGGTGGTGAAGACCCTGAAAGGAACACAGAGTGGGACCAGGTTAAGTCAGTTTTATCTCATTACAGTGTTGGTCACAGAATTGCAGGCATGAAAGTTCAGACTGGTTTGCAAACACAACTTTATTTCTGAGGTATAATCTGCTAGTTTAAAAAAGCCATCTAGGTGCTGATCAGATTTCTTCATGTATGGATATTGAATTGTGTGGCTGTTGAATGTCTGATTAAAGTAGCTGGGAAGGGCTAGCAAAGGACACAGAGCTGTTGGGAAGAGTCCAGAGGAGGCCACAAGGATGATCCAAGGGCTGGAGCACCTCTGCTATGAGGACAGGCTGAGGGAACTGGGGGTGTTCAGCCTGAAGAAGAGAAAACCCTGGGGGGACATTAGAGCTGCCTTCCTGAAGGGATCCTACAGGAAGGCTGCAGAGGGACTTTCCATGAGGATGTCTAGAGACAGGACAAGGGGGAATGGTTTGAAGCTGAGGGAGAGAAGGGTTGGAGTGGAGCTGAGGAAGAAGTTCTTCAGTGTGAGGGTGGTGAGACTCTGGAACAGGTTGTCCAGGGAGGTTGTGGCTACCTCTTCCCTGGAGGTGTTCAAGGCCAGGCTGGATGAGGCCTTGAGCAACCTGGGCTGGTGGGAGGTGTCCCTGCAGGGGGTTGGAACTGAATGATCTTTAAGGTCCCTTCTAACCCAAACCATTCAGTAAATCTATGAACTAATGATTAAGTTGGCAACTGACTCATTTGCTTTAGACATTCCTCAGGCAAAAAAATAGACTTCAGAGTATGTGCTTTGCAAATCTCTTGTTGCACACATGTGAAATACATACTTCAAAGGAATAGATATTTGTGAATTCTTTGCAGTTCTTTACAATTAAAGTTAACCCAGAGACAATGCAGGAGGAGAAGCAACATGCACCTGACCTGTGCTGTGTGCTCAGGCCACTGTGGGAGACACCTATCTGAGAATTTCTTGCATTTGGCACACATTTTCCATCAATATCTTTATTTCTACCCAGAATATTGCTGATCAGCTTGTCCTGTGCTGGGCACTGGTGAGGCCTCACCTCCAGCACTGTTTGCAGCTCTGGGACCTCACTGCAAGAGAGATCTTGAGGTGCTGGAGCAGGTCTAGAGGAGAGCAACCAGACTGGGGAAGAGACTGGAGGGAAAGTCTGATGAGGAGAGGCTGAGGGGGCTGGGGGTGTTCAGCCTGCAGAAGAGGAGGCTCAGGGGGGACCTTATCACACTCTACAACTACCTGAAGGGAAGTTGCAGTCAGGTGGGGGTCAGGCTCTGCTCCCAGGCACCTTGTGACAAGAGGAGAGGGCATGGCCTGAAGCTGTGCCAGAGGAGGGTTAGGTTGGATGTTAGGAAGCACTTCCTCAGGAAAGAGGAATCAGACACTGGGATGGACTGCCCAGGGAGGAGGTGGAGTCACCATGCCTGGAGGTGTTTAAGCAAGATTGGATGTGGCACTCAGTGCCATGGTCTGGTTGGTGTGGTGATGGTAGGTCATAGGCTGGAACTGATGATCTCAGAGGTCTCTTTCAGCCTCAAGAATTCTGTGACTCTGTGATTCATAGAGGCTCAAAATAATTTAAAAAGAAGGTAATTTTAAATATGCTTCATATTAACTTTAAATTATGGAGGCCAGAAAGCATTAGTGAATCTATACAAGGAATAAAAATTGTTCTCTAGCAATAGAAACATTTATAAAACAAAGCTTTTGGATCCCTTGATCTTCTGAGGCAGGCTGTTACTGAAGAGATAAGTGTGCAGGACAGTTAGCTGAGGCTTGGGAGTCAAACTGAGAGCCAAATATTCTGAATAGATGGGGGAAAGTCACAAAGAGCATCTGGAGAGAAGAGAACATCACTGCTGTATTAATTCCTAGTTTCTTGGGTTTATTCCATTCCTCTACTTCCTGGTTATATCTGGGGTTTGGGTTCACAGAATCACAGAATGTTAGAGGATGGAAGGGACCTCCAGAGGTCATCCAGTCCAACCCCCTGCCAGAGCAGGAGCACCCAGGGCAGGTCACACAGGAACACATCCAGGTGGGGTTGGAAAGTCTCCAGAGCAGGAGACTCCACAACCTCTCTGGGCAGCCTGTTCCAGGCCTCCAGCACCCTCATACTAAAGTCTCTCCTCATTTTGAGGTGAAATCTTCTCTGTTCCAGTTTGTATCCATTGTTCCTTATCACTGTGCACCACCCAAAAGAGCCTGGCCCCCTCCCCTTGACCCCCACCCCTCAGCTATTGATAGACATTGATCAGATCCCCTCTCAGCCTTCTCTTCTCCAGACTAAACATCTCCAGGGCTCTCAGTCTCTCTTCACAGCAGAGATGCTCAAGTCCCCTAAGCATCCTCATAGCTCTCTGTTGGACTCTCTCCAGCAGGTCTCTGTCTCTCTTGAACTGGGGAGCCCAGAACTGGACACAGGATTGCAGCTGTGGTCTCAGCAGGGCAGAGCAGAGGGGGAGCAGAACCTCCCTAGCCCTGCTGGCCACACTTTTCTTGCTCACCCCAGGATCCCATTGGCTCTCTTGGCCACAAGGGCACATTGCTGTCCCATGCAGAACTTGTCCACCAGCACTCCAAGGTCTTTCTCCGTGGAGCTGCTCTCCAGCAGGGCAGCCTCTAACCTGTACTGATTCCTGCCCAGGTGCACTTATCCTGCACTTGTCCTTACTGCACTTCATGAGTTTCCCCTTCATCCAGCTCTCAGCCTGTCCAGGTCACATTGGATTGCAGCACAGCCTGACAGGTGTCAGCCCCCTACCCCACCCCCCACCCCCCAGTTTTGTCTCATCAGGAGCTTGTTGAGGGTCATTGATAAAGATATTGAACAAAACTGTGCCCAACACTGATCCCTGGGGAACACCACTGGCTGCAGACCTCCAAACTGACTCTGTGCCACCGATCACAATGCTCTGAACTCTGTTGGATCATTCCATGGCTGGACTTGATGATCTTGAAGGTCTTTTCCAAGCTAAATGCTTCTATTATTCCATTGGAAGGCTTTGTGCCTCAGTGTGGTGGTGCTGGTTTTGTCTCTGGCTTCCTGCACACATCTCCACCCCTCGTGCCCCATCAGCAGCAGATGCTGCTGTGTCTGAAGCATTGGCTCACTCATGGTTTGTGTTTGCTGACTGCATTAAGATCTGTAACTGAGTTTTGAGATAGGAATTAGCTTCTGGAATATTATCACAAGAAAACCAGGCACTGCTTTCTTTTCAAGTCATTGCTGTCTCTACTCATTTAAGAAATGCATGAAAAACAGCAGATGATCTAATAAGAGCAATAATATTAAGTTCCATCAGTGGATTAATTTGTTATTCCTCATTAAAGAAACCTGCCTTTTGGAACCCAAAATCATCCACACATCCAGTTTTTCAGCTGAGGCTTTGATTTATGTGCTTCTTCAGTACCACCCTCCAGGAGTACACACAGAGGTTGCTTGACTAGTGGAGACTTAGTCCTCAGTCTCCCTATGACAGAAGCTCAAGAGCTGGAGAAGGTGAAGGACCTTAGGCCTCAAGTCTTAAAGGAATATTGTTTTTAAACAAGCATGAAGAGTGTGGGTGGAGAGTTCAGCTTCCAGATGAGACCTTGCTTTTTAATTACAAATTCCTGATAATAAAATAACATCAAAATAGAGGTTCATAGTAGTCTTGACCTCATACTTGTCTACACTCCCTCTCAAAACAGAGCCAGAATAAACTCAGATCAAGTTTCACAGGGACGTGTCCAGCTGAGTTCTGAATGTCTACAAAGAATATCTACAAACCTGAGCCAGTGTTTTATTGCCCTCATTTTGATGCAGTCTTTTTATTGCAGCAAATTGGATTTTCCCCTGCTGCAGCTACTACCTCTTGCTTCTCATCCTTTTGCTCTACACCTCTGAGACAACCCTGCCTCTGTTTTCACTTCAACCCCCATCAGACAGTTGAAGATTCTTGTCCAAACTGGACCAACAGAGATTGCTCAGCTTCTCACATAATCACAGAACTGTCAGGGGGGAAGGGACCTCAAGGATCAGCCAGTTCCAAACCCCCTGCCATGGGTAGGGACACCTCACACTGCAGCAGGCTGCTCACAGCCACATCCAGCCTGACTGCAAAAATCTCCAGGGATGAGGCTTCCACCACCTCCCTGGGCAACCTGTGCCAGTCTCTCACCACCCTCATGGTGTAAAACTTCTTCCTAACATCCAATCTGAACCCCCCCACTCCTAGTTTTGCTCCATTCCCTCCAGTCCTATCACTCCCTGACACCCTCAAAAGTCCCTCCCCAGCTTTCTTGGAGCCCCCTTGGAGACCACAAGAAGGTCTCCTGGGATCCTTCTCTTCTCCAGACTGAACAACCCCAACTCTCTCCCTGCACATCACCTGCTGTGCTTTCCTAGCTCTCTTGGTGGCCTGTGCAGTGGACTTTCCTCAGCTTGCCAATGATGTTCCTGTCCTGCTGGTTATTAAACTGGACAAAGCCCAGTTGTGGGGCTGTCTGTCCTGAGTGCAGGGCAGTAATCTTTTCCCACTGCTGCTAATGCAGCCCAGTATGCAGTTAGCCCTCACTGCCACAAGGCCACACTGGTGGCTCATTTTCAAGTCTCCTGTCAGGACCCCAAGGGCTCTTTCTGCAAAGCTCCCACCCAGGCAGTGGTTCCCAGCCTTTAGTGATGCATGGAGTTATTCTGCCTGAAGCACAGCAAGTCTGTCTTTGCTCATCTTCCTGGAGGTCTTGTCAGCCCTTTCTTTTGTCCTGTAAACAGCAGCCATGCCCATGAGCACATTGACCACTTGTCCCAGCTGGATTTCATCTGCTATTGTAAGGTGCACTCCGTTCCATCACTCAGGTCATTGGTGAAGGCATTAATCAGCATCAGACCTTACAATGACCAGTGAAGAATGCTGCTGGTGACCAACCACGAGCTGGACTTCAAGCTTGATCCTACTTGTTGGTGTTTCCTGTTTCTGGAGCTAAAACCCTTGCCTAGAACACACAACCTAAAGGTCTTCTCCTGTAACACAGAACCACAGCAGGAGCACAGGGGTTGGAGCTGGATGATCCTTAAGGTCCCTTCCGACCCTGACAATTCTATGAGTCTATAATTCCAGTGGGAAAAGGTCTTTAGGATTATCCATTCCAACCATTCCTAACTCTGCCCAGTCTCATGCTAAACCATGTCCCTTGTGAACCACATCTCTGAAGCTTTTAAATGCCTCCAGGGATGGGGATTCAACCACCTTCCTGTGGAGACTGCTCCAGTCTGTGAGAAACCTTCCAGGGAAGAACTTTCTTGTAACATCCAACCTAAACCTCTCATTTTAGCATTTGTGGCTAGGGAGAAGGGATCAACCCCTACTTGGCTCCAACCCCCACCTGGCTCCAACCTCCTTTCAGGGAGCAGGAGGGTGGTGGAACACTGGAACAGGTTGCCCAGGAAGGTGGTTGAGGCTCCATCCCCAGAGATCTCCCAGGTGAGGCTGGACAGGTCTCTGTGCACCCTGATCTAGTTGGGGATATCCCTGCTGAGTGCAGAGGGTTGGACTGGATGAGCTTTGGAGGTCCCTTCCAACCCAAAACATTATGTGATTCTATTCAGGACAGTGACTTTCTGTACTTCTCTGCACAGGTTTGCTTCTCTGCCAGTGAACTCATGAAGATATTTCTACCAAGCAGCTCCTCCTCCATTTCTAAGGAGCACTTCAAGCAAATCAGTCCAGCTATCATTCAGCAGCTATTAAGTTGTTCATGTCAGCTTCCTGACTCGAAGCAGACAAAGCTTCCACCAACAGCTTTGGAAAGTGAGTTATATTTTTATCAGTATTGTGGAAATTCAGAGAATCACAGACTCACAGAACACATCTGGATGGAAGAGACCTCCAAGCTCACCCAGTCCAACCCTCCACCCAGCACTGCAGGCTCAACACCAATCCATGTCCCTAAGCACCAGCTCCACACACTGCTGAAACACCTCCAGGGATGGTGACTCCAGCACTGCCCTGGGCACAACATTCCAATGGCTGAGAACCCTTCCAGGGAAGAAAGATTTCCTAACATCCAGCCTGGACCTCCCCTGGGGCAGCTTGGAACCATTTCCTCTGCTCCTGTGGCTTGACACCAAGGAGCAGAGGCTGCCCCCTGCTCACTGCAACCTCCCTTCAGGGAGCTGGAGAGAGCACTGAGGTCTCCTCAGCCTCCTCTTCTCCAGCCTCAACACCCCCAGCTCCCTCAGCCCCTCCTCTAGCCCAGGGGCTCCAGGCCCTTCTCCAGCCTCCCTGCCCTGCTCTGCACAGGCTCCAGCCCCTCAAGGTCCTTCCTGCAGGGAGGGCCCAGAGCTGAACACAGCACTTGATCATTTCTGCTGCTTTTTATGTCGTGATATTTTACAGCAGAGAAGCTTTGAGGAAACTACTGTAGGGACAGAGAGAAGCAGGAAAGCAGCACATGGGCAGCAGAATTTGTGGAACAGAGCTGGCACAAGAGCTGAGCCAGAGTATAATCAGATTATTGCCAGTGGCAGTTGTGGCCCTCACGTGCTGCTGCTTCCAGGGATTTCTGTGCAATCTGCTCTGCTGATTCACCCTGTCCTGTTACAGTCCCTAGTCCACCGTCCCACAAAAGATATTAATCCAGTGTGGCCTAAGGGATTCTTAAGGTCTACCCAGCTTTTGTTTTCATTTTCAACCAGCCATGCCTGGGAAGTGGTTACAGACCTGGGTGGTTACAAACCTGGGTGGTTACAAACCTGGTGGAGTTGCCATCCCTGGAGGCATTTTAAAGCCACATGGATGTGGTGCTGAGGGAAGTGGTTCAGTGGCAGTGGCTTAGCAGCAGTGGTGAGATTGTGAGCTCTAGGAAAGGGGTTGGACTTGTTGATGTCTTCCAGCATTAACAGTTCCATGACTCTCTGAAAGAATACTCATGGATTTCCCAGGAATGATTATAAGAGGAAGATAGAGCAGGAAGAATCTCTCTCACTCCTCAGAAGGCATACATCATCATTTCTTATGCTGCCTCTCCTCACCTGAACACCCTGTGACCTCCACACCTTTTACCTGTCCTGTGCTACAGATGTGTCCATTTTTCAAGTGGGTAGTTAATGGACACAGAAAGAAAGGACACATCCAGGTCTTAGAGAAGGCTTATGGCAGATTCACAGCTGAATGAGATTCTCCCAAGTCTAAGGCCATCAGCCCCATCAATGGCATTTGAGTGATCTCATATGAGGATGAGATCAGACAGACTGAGAGAGTTGGGGTTGTACAGTGTGGAGAAGACAAGCCTCCAAAGAGACCTTCTTGTGGCCTTGCAGTATCTGAAGGGGGCTCCAAGAAGGCTGGGGAGGGACTTTCTAGGGTGTCAGGGAGTGATAAGACTGAGGGGGGATGGAGCAAGAGTAGAAGGGGGAAGATTGAGATTGGATGTTAGGAAGAAGTTGTTCCCCATGAGGGTGGTGAGACACTGGCACAGGTTGCCCAGGGAGGTGGTGGAAGCCTCATCCCTGGAGGTTTTTGCAGCCAGGCTGGATGTGGCTGTGAGCAGCCTGCTGTAGTGTGAGGTGTCCCTGGCCATGGCAGGGGGGTTGGAACTGGATGAGTCTTGAGGTCCCTTCCAACCCTGACATTTCTATGATTCTAACGGTGAGAGATCTCTGTAGATGAGAACAGATGAGTTAGAGTGCAACTAGCAAGAGTCTTTTCTGCAGCCCTTTCCCTGTGCTTTTTGGCAAAGAAAGGTTTTCATGACTACAGGGACACTTCTGCTGGCTTGAAGCAGATGTAGGACTTCATGCTTGGCCTAGGTGTGACCTAGTGACCTGAGCACAGGCTCATTAACTTTCTTCTCAGTTCTCTTTTCCTGACAGGCTATGCTGTTTGGCTAGGTCACCGAGGCCAGAGCTTCCATAAATATCTGCCATTCCCCTGTCCTTGGCTGTGCAGTCTGTGGAGGGGGCTGCCTGATTTGACCAGATGCTGAGCACTGGCAATGCTATTAAGGTGTGAAGCATTAAGTGACACTGGTGAATGCTTTGCCATTAGATCCTTCATGTCTGTTTCTCCTCAGTGTTTGACCTCAATCAGAAGACTTCCATGCAGATTAATCAGGATTCCTGTTGGACAGAAAGGTTGGAAGTGTGAGCAGAGAGCAGATCTGAAGAATTGTAGGAGTAACCTTCCCAAAAATCCCAGTCACCTGGGAAAACTCAGTCAGTTGTCCTGCTGCAGTAAGCAAAGGAGTCCATGCCCACAGCATGACTGCAAACATAGTGTGCTCTTGTGGCCCAGAATGTCCATGGGCCAGCAATGTGTCCTTGTGGCCAAGAGAGCCAATGGCATCCTGGGGTGCAGCAAGAAAAGTGTGGCCAGCAGGGCTAGGGAGGTTCTGCTCCCCCTCTGCTCTGTCCTGCTGAGACCACAGCTGCAATCCTGTGTCCAGTTCTGGGCTCCCCAGTTCAAGAGAGACAGAGACCTGCTGGAGAGAGTCCAACAGAGAGCTATGAGGATGCTTAGGGGACTTGAGCATCTCTGCTGTGAAGAGAGACTGAGAGCCCTGGGGCTGTTTAGTCTGGAGAAGAGAAGGCTGAGAGGGGATCTGATCAATGTCTATCAATAGCTGAGGGGTGGGGGTCAGGATGAAGGGGCCAGGATCTGTTTGGTGGTGCCCAGTGATGGGACAAGGACCAACAGGGACAAGCTGGAACCCAGGAGGTTCCACCTCAACATGAGGAGAAACTTCTTTGGTGTGAGGGTGCTGGAGGCCTGGAGCAGGCTGCCCAGAGAGGTTGTGGAGTCTCCTGCTCTGGAGACTTTCCAACCCCACCTGGATGTGTTCCTGTGTGCCCTGCCCTGGGTGATGCTGCCTTGCAGGCGGGTTGGACTGGATGATCTCTGGAGGTCTCTTCCAAGCCCTAACATTCTGTGGTTGTATGATGTGGGACAAAAGCCTTTTGCTTACAACCTACATTGGATGCCCACATTCCTCTGAGGTTTCAGGCCTTGCTTTGTTTACTGAATACAATTTCAGTTGTTGACTGAAGGACGCAGAGGTGTGGGGTGTGAGGACATGACAGACATACCAAGCTGTCAGGAGAGGAAACATGCAGCCCATTACTCCCTGTGCTGCTCTCCTCTGCACAGTGTGTTCAGCTCCTCAGGTCTGAAATTTGGAAGCACCAGGCTATTACCTGCACAGCCTGAGAAAACTGACTGTCTGTTAGGCTTCCAAATCTGTCACCTGTAGCACAGAGGGCTAGAGTCATCTGTGTGGCACAATGAGTGTACGCAGAGATGTACACTCTGATGTCTCCCTGCTTGTACACAGAGATGGCAAAACACAGCCTCAAAACAAACACCAACTGATTCCAAACCCAACACTCAGACACAAATACAAACACTGCATGATTACAGGTTGCCTTCTTTGGTCTCCTTTGTTTGTTTGCCTGCAGAGTATGGGTACAGCACTGTTGCTGTTTTGCTGATCACTGTTGGCTCTATGTTTGGGACCAGCCTCATTCTGTTCAACTCCTGCCAGGAAACCTACACACTGATCCTGCAGCTCTTCGTGGGCTTGGCTGTTGGGACCCTGTCTGGAGATGCTCTGCTGCATCTCATTCCTCAGGTAGGTGACAGGCACTGTGGTGATGTGAAAGGGTTGAGACTTGCAGCTGCACACACACATCCACTGCACACACATCCACTGCACACACATCCACTGCACACACATCCACTGCAGAAACATGTACTGCACACACATCCACTGCAGAAACATGTACTGCACACACATCCACTGCACACACATCCACTGCACACACATCCACTGCAGAAACATGTACTGCACACACATCCGCTGCACACACATCCGCTGCACACACATCCACTGCAGAAACATCCACTGCACACACATCCACTGCAGAAACATGTACTGCACACACATCCGCTGCACACACATCCGCTGCACACACATCCACTGCACACACATCCACTGCACACACATCCACTGCAGAAACATGTACTGCACACACATCCGCTGCACACACATCCGCTGCACACACATCCACTGCACACACATCCACTGCACACACATCCACTGCACACACATCCGCTGCACACACATCCACTGCACACACATCCGCTGCACACACATCCACTGCACACACATCCACTGCACACACATCCACTGCAGAAACATGTACTGCACACACATCCACTGCACACACATCCACTGCACACACATCCACTGCAGAAACATCCACTGCACACACATCCACTGCACACACAAGCACAGCACACACATCCACTGCACACACATCCACTGCACACACATCCACTGCACACACATCCACTGCACACACATCCACTGCACACACATCCACTGCAGAAACATGCATTGCACACACATCCACTGCACACACATCCACTGCACACACATCCACTGCAGAAACATGCACCTGCACACACATCCACTGCACACACATCCACTGCAGAAACATGCACCTGCACACACATGCACTGCACACACATCCACTGCACACACATGCACCTGCACCATAGAATGGCCTGGGTTGGAAAGGACCTCCAAAGCTCATCCAGTCCAACCCCTCTGCAGTCAGCAGGGACATCCCCACTAGATCAGATTGCCCAGAGCCTCACCTTGAAGATCTCCAGGGATGGAGCCTCAACCACCTCCCTGGGCAACCTGTTCCAGTGTTCCACCACCCTCATGGTGCAGAACTTCTTCCTCACATCCAATCTCAATCTGCTCTGCTCTAGTTTGAAGCCATTGCCCCTGGTCCTGTCCCTGCAGGCCTTTGCAAACAGTCTCTCTGCAGCCTTCTTGTAGCCCCTTTCAGGTACTGGCAGGTTGCTCTTAGGTCTCCCTGGAGCCTTCTCTCCTCCAGGCTGAACATCCCCAGCTCCCTCAGCCTGTCCTCATTACAGAGATGCTCCAACCCCTTGATCATTTTCATGGCCCCCTTCAGGTACTTCATTTTCAATATGAAGTTTACATCTGAAGATGATACAACTGAATTTTTAAGGTTTTTATTTTTTAGCCTTTAAAATCTATATGCTCCAAAGAAAATATATCAAATTTATTGTTTTATTTATTTATACAATCAAACTAGAGAAGGGTAGATTTAGATTGGACATCAGGAAATAGTTCTGCACCATGAGGGTGGTGGAACACTGGAACAGGTTGCCCAGGGAGGTGGGTGAGGCTCCATCCCTGGAGATCTTCAAGGTGAGGCTGGACAGGGCTCTGGGCAACCTGATCTAGTGGAGGATGTCCCTGCTGACTGCAGGGAGGTCAGAGTGGATGACCTTCGGAGGTCTCTTCCAGCCTGGCCCATTCTATGGTGTATTTATATATATTCAAATCTATATCACATAAATTAGTATAATTGTATTTATTTATATTATATTGATTTCTATATGCATAATATATATTCTATGTACCATGTATATTATATATGATATATTATGTATGAATCAATATAATATAAATAGAATTATATAAACATATAAAATATATAAACATATAAAAATATATTAACATATAAAAATATATATAAAACATATAAAATATATATAAACATATAAAAATATGGATGCATTATATAAAATATATGTTTTTTTATATATATATCTATATATAAAGGGTAATTTCATAAATCTGTCTCTAAAAAACATGTTACTTTCACCACAGAGAGATGATGAAGTCTAGCAGAGGCTCCTAATAATTACCTTAATGCATCTACTATTGAGCTAATTAGTATCTCAAAGCAATTGAAATCTGGAAGAGATGTCAAAAGCAAATGCAGAGAACAGTTTGAATGAAGCAAAGACTAAAACACTGCCAGGTTCAGTGCTTTCATTTCCCTCTTCCTTTTAGACTCTTCGCTTGCACAAGCATGAAGCACAAGAGGCAGAACATTTCTATGATGGGAAAGAATATATTTGGAAGCTGTTGGGGATCATTGGAGGAATCCATGGATTTTTTCTGATAGAAAAGTGCTTCTTCCTTCTGGTGACACCACGCCAGCAGGTAAAGCTTTGAGGCGTTTATCCTTTTAAAGAAAACACAAAAAGCTCTTTTGTTTTGAGGTTTTGCAGCACACAAAACATTAAACTGTTTGTGGAGGATAGTTATACTTTGTATGAGTTAAATGAGGCTTTAAATATCACTTTCCAAAGTGCTCCTAACTGATTTTTGCCTCTGCTCTGTGGGGGAGGGGGGTTTGTGATGCTCCATGAATGTGTCCCATGGGTTTATAACTCAAGAAGTAAGCAGTTAGCTGAATGTGCTCCTTAAGCATACTTCCATGACTGACTGGAGCAGGTGAAGAGTATGGATCTGGATGAAGTAACAGCAACAGTTGCTTGCTCTAGGCTTGGTTTCAAGAGGAGGAAAGCACAGGTGGCAGCACAAGATATTTTCAAGAATGGTATCTTGGAATTTCCAGATTGTTTTTGATCCTACACTCCCAGGAGGCTTGCAGATCTACTCTGTGTGTTGCAGTCAGTAGAAGCCAGTCTTGTATTGCTAATATGGTGCTGAAGGGACTGGAGCACTGCCTGAGCAGGAGAGGCTGAGAGCCCTGGGGGTGGTTAGTCTGGAGTGGAGAAGATTGCGAGGGGATCTGATCAATGTCTATCAATATCTGAGGGCTGGGGGTCAGGAAGGAAGGGACAGGGACAGCCTCTGCTCACTGTGCCCTGGGATAGGACAAGGAGCAATGAATGGAAACTACAGCACAGGAGGTTCCACCTCAACATGAGGAGGAACTTCTTCCCTGTGAGGGTCACAGAGCCCTGGAACAGGTTGCCCAGAGAGGTTGTGGAGTCTCCTTCTCTGGAGACTTTCCAGCCCTGTCTGGATGTGTTCCTGTGTGACCTGTGCTGGATTCTATGGTCCTGCTCTGGCAGGGGAGTTGGACTGGAAGATCTCTGGAGGTCACTTCCAACCCCTGACATCCTGTGGGCCTGTGAGCCTGTAATATCTCCTTGCTCACTGCCATGCTTAGAGTAATCCTGTCACTTGATTTCAGTGTGGCTGCTGCCTGACAATCTTATTCTGCAGAGGGATATAGCATAGCACAAAGTGGGATGGCTCCTTAGGTTTCCCAGATGGAGGCTGTCTTAATGCACACTTCAGGAGGCTAAGCCTTTGCTCTTTGTTGGTTCATGGCTGGCCTGATTCAGATATGTAGCCACAAGGCCTTATTCCTACTCTCTTTGAGTCAGCCATAAGAATATGGTGAGATTGAGAAGCTATAGAATGAGATACAGAAGGAGACTATTTCAATGATGGTGATGTTTGTTAGTAAAAAGCAGCCCTTTGGGTTACTTCTTTGGAGAGAAGCCCTTTAGCATCATCCCCCACAACTGAGAACCAGATGAATTTGCCAAGCTCATTTTTATGTTCATCTCAGCTTCCAGTTTTAATCTGAAGATTTCAAACAAAATATTTTTTTTTCCTAGCAGAGTGATTGTCACCAATTTATCTGATTCATTTTCCTGTTTTTTTTTTTGGTAACCAAGCAGGCACTAGGAAATGTTGATGGCAGCCAATAATCTTCTCCAACAGGTTTTGTTTTGAACAAAGTCATTCTTGTAACTGCTAAGCTTTCCCAAGAGGCTGAGAAAAACTGCAGCTGTGTTCCCTGGGGTTCAGAACTAACAGCAAAGCATCTTCATTCAGCAGGACCACTCATTAGTTAATGGGCACTGGGGACATTCCCATGAGCTTCCAGTGGAATCTGAACTAAATGAACACTCAGGCAGAGGCAAGTCTACTTCCACCATCCAGTTGGTAGGTTCCCAGTATGACACACTTGCCTGATTTTAGATCCTTCCTTCTCGGTTCCTCAAAAAAACCCCAAATGAACCAAACAAATGTAATGAATCAGTATTTGGTCTCAGTCTTTACTGATTTTTTCCTTTATTATATGAGATGATTGTCAGCAACCTCTAGATTTTGGAACCTTATGATGAGCTTTCCTGATCTATTGGGGATGTCCCTGCTGAGTGCAGAGGGGGTTGGACTGGATGACCTTTGCAGGTCCCTTCCAACCCAGACCATTCTGTGATTCTATGATTTCAAGCACAGATTTGTCCACTAACCTTTCTGAAGTGTGTCTCAGATCAAGGTAACAACTTCCTTCCTCTCCTACCTTGTGGTGATGAAATTCTTGAAGATTTTTACTGCTCCCTTCAATCACTTATGATGGGAATCTGTGGGGAAAATGTCAGAATTTTCTGCAATGAGGCTTAAGTGCAGAATTAGTGAACAGATGAAAACATGGACTGCTTTTGGCCATCTTCCCACAGGCTTTCAGAGTAACAGAAAGGAGTTTGATATCTGGGAATGGTGCTTACCTACAAGAAGTTAGATCATTTTCTGTGGAGAGTACCCAGACAGATACCTTTGCAAAGTAAATTGACTCAGATCTTTTAACCTATTTCCTCTTTTTTATCCAACAAATCTCTTCACTGTGTATGTAGTATCTAAATACAGAGATTCTTGGTTATTTTAATCAGAATCTCCGATAACTTCCATCCCTGGAAGTTTATAAGGCCAGGCTGGATGTGGCTCTGGGCAACCTGATCTGGTGTGAGGTGTGAGGGGGGCTGGAACTGAATGATCCTTGAGGTCACTTCCAACCCTGACAATTCCATGATTGTCTAATGTGAACTCCATTTTACTGAAGATAGGTTAGAGCCTCATCTGCCACTGCTCATCTCTCAGACACAGCTTAGGAAAACTCTCAGATGAATGCAGAAGGAGCAGAGGAGTGAAGAATGCTTAGTAAATTGTGATTCATGCCATAACTTCTTGTGTATGATGTCCAGAGAAGAGCCACAAGGATGAGCAGAGGGCTGGAGCTGCTCTGCTCTGGAACAGACTGAGAGAGTTGGGGTTGTTCAGTCTGGAGAAGAGAAGGCTCTGAGGAGACCTTCTTGTGGCCTTCCAGTATCTGAAAGGGCCTCCAAGAAAGCTGGGGAGGGACTTTTTAGGGTGTCAGAGAGTGACAGGACTGGGGGGAATGGAGCAACAGTAGAAGTGGGGAGATTCAGATTGGATGTTAGGAAGAAATTCTTCCCCATGAGGGTAGAGAGACACTGGAAGAGGTTGCCCAGGGAGGTGGTAGAAGCCTCATGCCTGGAGGTTTTTGCAGCCAGGCTGGAAATGGCTATGAGCAACCTGCTCCTGTGTCCAGTTCTGGGCTCCCCAGTTCAAGAGAGACAGAGACCTGCTGGAGAGAGTCGAACAGAGAGCCACAAGGATGCTTAGGGGACTTGAGCATCTCTGCTGTGAAGAGAGACTGAGAGCCCTGGGGCTGTTTAGTCTGGAGAAGAGAAGGCTGAGAGGGGATCTGATCAATGTCTATCAATAGCTGAGGGGTGGGGGTCAGGATGAAGGGACCAGGATCTGTTTGGTGGTACCCAGTGACAGGACAAGACACAACAGGGACAAGCTGGGCCCAGGAGGTTCCACCTCAAGATTAGGAGAAACTTCCTTGGTGTGTGGGTGCTGGAGCCCTGGAGCAGGCTGCCCTGAGAGACTGTGGAGTCTCCTTCTCTGGAGACTTTCCAACCCCACCTGGATGTGTTCCTGTGTGACCTGCCCTGGGTGCTCCTGCTCTGGCAGGGAGGTTGGACTGGATGATCTCTGGAGGTCCCTTCCATCCTCTAACATTCTGTGATTCTGTGATTTAGTGATAGCTCTGTAAATAACAGTGACTAATCCAGAAAATCCTGAACTGATTTGATATTTTCCTGTATTAATGATACCTCTGTAAATAACAGTGAGTGACTTGAATCCAGAAAACCTGAAGTCATTTGATATTTTCCTGTCTTTATAGCAGCAGCTGGAAGAGCCAGCCCCTTAACACTGATCTATTGTCTTTTCTTTTTAACTAGAGAAGCCCAGAAGATTCTGAGTCTGCTGAAGTTCCTCCAGAAAGTAAAACCATCAGCAAAAAAAGTTAGTATTAATACCAAGACTGGACAGGTAACAGGAAAATGCCTTCAGAGCTAAGATAGGACTGGAAGGGTGAAGCTGGCTTAACTCTGCATTTGCTGTGTGCTAAGATGGGACTGGAAGGGTGAAGCTGGCTTAGCTCTGCATTTGCTATGTGCTAAGATAGGACTGGAAGGGTGAAGCTGGCTTAGCTCTGCATTTGCTGTGTGCTAAGATAGGACTGGAAGGGTGAAGCTGGCTTAGCTCTGCATTTGCTATGTGCTAAGATAGGACTGGAAGGGTGAAGCTGGCTTAGCTCTGCATTTGCTGTGTGCTAAGATAGGACTGGAAGGGTGAAGCTGGCTTAGCTCTGCATTTGCTGTGTGCTAAGATGGGACTGGAAGGGTGAAGCTGGCTTAGCTCTGCATTTGCTGTGTGCTAAGATGGGACTGGAAGGGTGAAGCTGGCTTAGCTCTGCATTTGCTGTGTGCTAAGATAGGACTGGAAGGGTGAAGCTGGCTTAGCTCTGCATTTGCTGTGTGCTAAGATGGGACTGGAAGGGTGAAGCTGGCTTAGCTCTGCATTTGCTGTGTGCTAAGATGGGACTGGAAGGGTGAAGCTGGCTTAGCTCTGTATTTGCTATGTGCTAAGATAGGACTGGAAGGGTGAAGCTGGCTTAGCTCTGCATTTGCTGTGTGCTAAGATGGGACTGGAAGGGTGAAGCTGGCTTAGCTCTGTATTTGCTATGTGCTAAGATGGGACTGGAAGGGTGAAGCTGGCTTAGCTCTGCATTTGCTGTGTGCTAAGATAGGACTGGAAGGGTGAAGCTGGCTTAGCTCTGCATTTGCTGTGTGCTAAGATAGGACTGGAAGGGTGAAGCTGGCTTAGCTCTGTATTTGCTATGTGCTAAGATAGGACTGGAAGGGTGAAGCTGGCTTAGCTCTGCATTTGCTGTGTGCTAAGATGGGACTGGAAGGGTGAAGCTGGCTTAGCTCTGCATTTGCTGTGTGCTAAGATGGGACTGGAAGGGTGAAGCTGGCTTAGCTCTGCATTTGCTGTGTGCTAAGATGGGACTGGAAGGGTGAAGCTGGCTTAGCTCTGCATTTGCTGTGTGCTAAGATGGGACTGGAAGGGTGAAGCTGGCTTAGCTCTGCATTTGCTATGTGCTCCATCACCACATCTGGCAGCACCTGGCTACATAATTTCATCTCTGCTCACAGAGCTGTTCAGCTTCCAGTCCTGCAGTTGTGAAGTTTATTAACCTCACACTGTCCCTACTTCATTGGTTTTTTCCTCACTCTTGCAAATCTTTTTTTTTTTTTAAAGCCTTTTCTTAAAGGGAACTATTCCCAAGTCAATACAAACCAGATTTTTATAACTGCAATCTTTCCTTGGCCTTTTCTTTCTGAAGGTGGTGGAGGAGTTCTTTTGCTGTCTCACTGCATTACTGTGATTCTGCTGCCTTCTTCTCTCACATGGAAAAGCAACAGCCTCTTTAAACCAGCCATGATGTATTCCATGTATGGAATGATGGGCTCATGATGGCTCTGGCTTTTCAGATGGCCTCTTTCCTTCAGCCAGCTTCAAAGTAATTCCTGGCTGCTCTGATCTGTTGCTGCTTGGTCCAAAAAAAAAAAAAAAAAAACCAAAGATGGAGCACAAACCAAACTGTGCCTTGGACTGTGCTGGTGTGACCTTAGAGGCTTTACTGGAGCTGCAGACATTAAACTGAAGCAATAAGATCTTAATTGAAATCAGGATTTAGGGGCTGCAGAACAGATCTGGTGAGGAGGGAGCTGGGATTGTTTAGTCTGGAGAAGAGGAGGAAGGCTGAGGGCAAACCTCACTGCTGTCTACAATGCACTGAAATGAGGTTGGAGTGAGGTGGGCTCAGTCTCTTCTCCCCTCTAACAGGTGACAGAAGGAGAGGAAATGGCCTGAAACTGTGCCAGGGGAGGGTTAGGTTGGAGGTTAGGAACAATTTCTTTGCTGCAAGAGTGGTCAGGGATTGGAACAAGCTCCTCAGGGAAGTGGTGGAGTCCCCATCCCTGGAGGTGTTACAGACCATGTGGAGTTGGCACTTGCGGACATTCCACCTCAGGATGAGGAGAAACTTCTTTGGTGTGAGGGTGCTGGAGCCCTGGAGCAGGCTGCCCAGAGAGGTTGTGGAGTCTCCTTCTCTGGAGACTTTCCATCCCCACCTGGAGGTGTTCCTGGAGATGCAGGACCCTGCACTTGTCCTTATTAAACTTCCTGAGGTTTGCCTGCACCCAGCTCTCAGCCTGTCCAGGTCATGTTGGATGGCTGCACAGCCTGAGGGGTGTCAGCCACCCCCCAGGCATCAGGAACCTGCTGAGGGAACTTTGCATCCTCTCAGCCAGGTTGTAGATAAAGATATTGAACCAAACTGACCCAGTACTGATCCCTGGGGGACACCACTGGCCACAGGCCTCCAAGTGGGTTCTGTGCCATTGATGACAACCCTCTGAACTCTGTTGTGGAGCCAGTTTGCAATGCACCTCACTGACAGCCATCTGTGCCACATCTCCTGAGCTTTTAGTTTGTGGTCTCAGATTTCAGGTCATCTGTTTGATCTGTTCAATGATATCATTATCTTCTTTGAGGCTTTTAATATTCTTCTCTGGTTTCTGCCCATTTCTGAGGCCTTTGAATCTGCATTTCTGGCTCTTCAGTCTCCCTGGTGAGCAGCACACATGCTAGTTTCTCAGTACTGTTCTTTGTTAGGTTCAATTTTTTCCTCACACCTCAGATTTAGCTCTATATTAGAAGCCACTAAGTGAAGCCCTCCTGTGTGTGAGGGGGTTGGGGTTTAGAGTTGTTACAGTTCTTATGAATATCTAAATGCTTCACCAGCCCTCAGTGCCCTGACATTGCCCTAAGCTTCCAGGTGTTCTGCTGGTTGGGTTTTCCCAAATGCAACACAATCTGCAGCTCCCATTCCCTAGAATTGTCTCTAAGGAGGAAGCTTGACCTTTCCAGAGGTAAACACACATCCAAGTAGGACTCAGAGAAGAGTCTGTCACCTTTGATAGCCAGGGTGTAACTCAGAACAGTAGGAAGCTACTGGAAGAGGATGTCTCATAAATTCACAGATATCATCAGGCTGAAGGGACCCTCAGAGGTCATCTTGTCCAAGCCCCAGCAGGCAGCAGGGACACCTCCAGCTAGAGCAGGCTGCCCAGGGACACAGCAAGGCTGATCCTGAATGTTTCCAGGGATGGGACCTCAACCATATCTCTGAGCACCCTGTTCCAGTGTCTCACCACCCTGACTGTGCAGAACTGCCTCCTGATGTCCAACCTAACTCTGCCCTGCTCCAGTTTCAAACCATTGCTCCTCATCCTATCCTCACAGCCCCTTCTGAACAGTCCCTCCCCAGCCTGCCTGTAGCTCCTCTGCAGATATTCAAATACAGCTCTAAGGTCTCCCTGGAGCCTTCTCTTCTCCAGGCTGAACAGCCCCAACTCTCCCAGCCTGTCCCCATAGCAGAGGTTCTCCAGCCCTCTGATAGTCTTGGTGGCCTCTTCTGGACCCTCTCCATCAGGTCCATGTCTCTCTTGTGTTAGGGACCCCACAGCTGGACACAGCACTGCAGGTGAGGTGTCCCCAGAGCAGAGCAGAGGGGCAGGATCCTCTCTCTCCATCTCTGGTCATGCTGCTTTGGATGCAGCCCAGGCTGTCCTTGGCCTTCTGTGCTGCCAGTGCCCATTGCTGGCTCCTGTCCAGCTTCTCCCCCACCAGCACCACCAAGTCCTTCTCTGCAGGGCTGCCCTCAATGTCACCAGCCCTCAGCCCGGATTGATACCCAGGATTGACCCAATCTAGGTGCAGGACCTTGTGCTTTGTGCTTTGTGCTTTGCCTTGTCCTTTTCCTCATTTATCAAACTAATTTCATTATATCTGAAAAGATCAAACAGTAGCATTTTATACTTGGTATGCTCTGTGGGACTGTACATTAACTGGGAATGTATTTGATGTATAAGGTAGGAAAATATTGGAAAGAAGGTCTATTAATGGATAAATTTTGCTTCAAACTCCTATTCCTAGAATCACAGAATATTAGGGGTTGGAAGGGACCTCCAGAGATCATCCAGTCCAACTCCCCTGCCAGAGCAGGACCATAGAATCCAGCACAGGTCACACAGGAACACATCCAGGTGGGGTTGGAAAGTCTCCAGAGAAGGAGACTCCACAACCTCTCTGGGCAGCCTGCTCCAGGGCTCAAGGAACCTCACAGTAAAGAAGTTCTTCCTCATGTTGAGGTAGAACCTCCTGTGCTGGAGTTTCCATTCATTGCCTCTTGTCCTATCCCAGGGCACAGTGAGCAGAGGCTGTCCCTGTCCCTTCCTTCCTGAATCCCAGCCCTCAGCTATTGATAGACATTGATCAGATCACTTCTCAGAATTCTCTCTCCAGACTGCACAGCCCCAGGGCTCTCAGCCTCTCCTCCCCAGGCACTGCTCCAGTCCCTTCAGCATCCTTGGAGCCCTCCTTTGGACTCTCTCCAGCAGATCCCTGTCCCTCTTGAACTGGGGAGCCCAGAACTGGATGCAATATTCCAGGTGGGGCCTCACTAGGGCAGAGTAGAGGAGGAGGAGAACCTCCCTGGCTCTGCTGGACACACTCCTCTGAATGCCCCCTAGGCTGGTTTTTCATTGTTTGTCTGTCTGTCTGTTTGTTGCCCAGGTAAGAACATCAGCTTGTTAGCAATCATGGTTCTGGTGGGTGACAGCCTCCACAATTTTGCAGATGGCTTGGTAATAGGAGCAGCATTCTCATCATCAACAGAAACAGGGGTGACCACCACTGTGGCTATCTTATGCCATGAAATCCCTCATGAAATGGGTAAGAAATATGCATCTGTGTATTTTTCCTGCCTGCCTTTGCATTTCCAGATTCCCAAAGGATTATTTCCTGTATTAGCAGCAAGTCTTGCCTGTATCATCATAACCTCTAACATTCATGTGTGAGATGGATCTCTAAAGAGTCAGTTTCCTTCTCTCACCACTGTAGGCCATCTCATGTACATCCCAAGTGTAAATGCCACCAGGCCAAGAGCAAGCAGCTAGTTTTGGTTTAGTAGGGGGTGAGCAAGAGCCATGTGTGTGTAAAGCACACACCTGACATGAGGTCCCACGTGCCCAGGGTATTCCTCATGCCCCCTTCAGTCCTGCTGCTAACCAAGGGAAAAAAGGATAACAGAAGAAAAAGCCAAGGGTAAGGTCCTGCCCCTGGGGCAGGGCAATCCCAAGCACAAATCCAGCCTGGGCAGAGAATGGCTGGGGAGCAGTGCTGAGGAGAAGGACTTGGGGGTGCTGGGTCAGGAGGAGCTCAACATAAGTTGGCAAAGTGCACTCACAGCCCAGAAACCAACCCTGTGCTGGGCTGATCCCCAGCTGTGGGCAGCAGCTCAAAGGAGGGGATTGTGTGCCCCTGCTCCACTCTGGAGTCCTGTGTCCAGCTCCGGAGCCCCCCTGCACAAGAAGGACATGGAACTGTTAGAGTGGGTCCAGAAGAGGACACCAAGTTGATCTGAGGGCTGGAGCAACTCAGCTATGAAGAAAGGCTGAGAGAGTTGGGGCTGCAAAAGAGAAGGCTCTGGGGAGACCTTAAAGTAGCCTTCAAGTATTTGTAGGACTCTACAGGAGAGCTGGGGAGGGAATTTCCTAAAGGTATGGAGTGACAGAAGCCCCTGCTCCTGTCAGAGCAGGGAGATTTAGAAGCTCAGGGAAAGCATGTGGCCATGTTTGCAAGTATCCAAGTTGGAAATGTCCCAGAAGATCCAGAACCAAGAGCAAGCTACTGCTGGGTACTGTGTGCTGTCTTCAGGAACAGCTAAACAAATACAACCCTGCATCAAAAGCAATGTGACCAGCAGGACAGGGGAAGTGGCTCTCCCGCTCCTCTCATGAGACTCCACCTGGAGCAGTGCCTCCAGTTCTGTTGCCCCCAGCACAAGAAGGACATGGAACTGCTGGAGAGGGTCCAGAGGTGGCCACCAAGATGATCAGAGGGCTGGAGAACCTCCCCTGTGGGGACAGGCTGGGAGAGCTGGGGCTGTTCAGCCTGGAGAAGAGAAGGCTCCAGGGAAGAGCAGACTTCCAGTACCTGAAGAGGCTCCAGGGGAGCTGGGAAGGGACTCTTGACAAGAGCTGGGAGTGACAAGACGAGGGGCAATGGATTGAAGCTTGAGGAGGGCAGATCTAGACTGAGATTAGGAAGAAAATCTTTCCAGTGAGGGTGGTGAGACACTGGCACAGGTTGCCCAGGGAGGCTGTGGATGCCTCCTCCCTGGAGGTGTTCCAGACTGGCTGGATGAGGCCTTGAGCAACCTGTGCTGGTGGGAGGTATCCCTGCCCATGGCAGGGGGTTGGAACTGGATGATCTTAAGGTCCCTTCCAACCCAACCCATTCTATGAATCTATGGAAGTCAGTCTGGGCTTCTTCTTTAGTTGTGGTTTTTCATTCTCACAGGATGAGTTTATAACTACCTCCACAGCTAAGGGCAGGCCTCCACCATTCCCTCCCCTTGTGCCTATCTTAGTTATTTTCCTTCATGCTTTGTTCCCAGCTGTGACACTTGGTGCCATGGGTTGGTTGATTAGATGGTGTTGGGTAATAGGTTGGACTTGATGATCTCCAGGGCTTTTCCAACCTGGTTAATTCTGTCATTCTGTGAATCTATTTATCAGTTAATGACTACATTTTCTGTTTTCCTTTGCAGGAGATTTTGCTGTGCTGCTAAGCACAGGGCTCCCCACCAAGATTGCCATTTTGATGAATTTCATAAGTGCCCTAACAGCTTTCTTAGGACTTTACATTGGCCTTTCCCTGTCAGCTGACCCCTGCATCCAGAACTGGATTTTCACTGTTACAGCTGGCATGTTCCTCTATTTATCTTTAGCAGAAATGGTGAGAACTTGAGTCTCTTGTTGTGTTTTCCTCCTAAAGTAGCCACATCACAGATGGGTGTCTGATGGATAAACTTGGAAGGAAAAGGAGTTCACAGGCTGCTCAGCACAGGAAGGACATGGACCTGATGGACAGGTGCAAAGGAGGCCATGAAAATGCTCAGGGGGTTGGAGCAGCTCTGCTATGAGGACAGGCTGAGGGAGCTGGGGGTGTTCAGCCTGGAGAAGAGAAGGCTCCAGGGAGACCTAAGAGCAGCCTGCCAGTACCTGAAGGGGGCTACAAGAAGGCTGCAGAGAGACTGTTTGCAAAGGGCTGCAGGGACAGGACCAGGGGCAATGGCTCCAAACTAGAGCAGAGCAGATTGAGATTGGATGTGAGGAACAAGTTCTGCACCATGAGGGTGGTGGAACACTGGAACAGGTTGCCCAGGGAGGTGGTTGAGGCTCCATCCCTGGAGATATTCAAGCTGAAGCTGGACAGCTCCTAGAACACCACCATGATTTTCCATGAATCCACAAAGCAGTAAATCCCAGGAGATGACACAATTCCAGGCAGAGACAGGGACATGCTTTTCATTCTTAGAATCACAGAATTGTCAGAGTTGGAAGGGACCTCAAGGATCAGTCAGTTCCAACCCCCCTGCCATGGCCAGGGACACCTCACACTACAGCAGGTTGCTCACAGCCACATCCAGCCTGGCTGCAAAAACCTCCAGGGATGAGGCTTCCACCACCTCCCTGGGCAACCTGTGCCAGTGTCTCACCACCCTCATGGGGAAGAACTTCTTCCTAACATCTCATCTCAGCTCATCACCATAACATTGTTCTTTATGTGGAGAAAGAAGGGAGACAGAGGGGAGGATCTTCTTTCTCTCACCACCCATTCATGAGCAGGATTCCCATCAGCCTTTCCCTGCTTTTTGCCACTGGGCTGCTCACCAACATTTGTCAGAAGTAGAAGTGTTCAGCACCACAGGGAGTGTCTCATACACAAAGATACTCCTGTAGCACTGCGGGAACCCTGAGATCTGACAAGTCTTGTACCTTGCTAGAGTACATCTCAAAGGAACAGCAGCCAGCTTGATGTATTTTTCAGCTCCCTGCACAGAAAGAACTTCCATTCCCTGCTGCATTCTCCTCTACAAACAGCAGCCTGTGTTGTACACATAACAGCATGCAGAGCTGGACTGTAGATTTCAGGATTTGTTGGATGGGCTTCCACACACTGCCCTGCTGCTCAGAGCTGCAGCTCCTGGAGAGAGCAGCACTGAAATAAGACTGAATCATAGAATCCTAGATTCACTATGATTCTGAGCAGCCTCCCTGCTTTCTGCACTGAGGAACATTTGAGGGTCAGTGCCAGGAAAGAATTGAGGCTGCTGCCACAGTGCAGCCTGCACAGATCACAGAATGGTCTGGGTTGGAGGAGACCTCCAAAGCTCACCCAGTCCAACCCCCTTGCAGTCAGCAGGACATCCTCAACTAGACCAAGTTGCCCAGAGCCCTGTCAGGCCTCACGCTAACTATCTCCAGGCATGGAGCCTCAACCCCCTCCCTGGGCAACCTGTTCCAGTGTTCCACCACCTTCATGGTGTAGAATTTGTTCCTAAATGTGACCCAGCTTGGGGGAACTGTGGTCCAGCCAGCCCATGGTTGAGAGCCCCTCATGCCTCTTTTCAGTATGCTGCTTCCTTATTCCTCCTGTCTCTTGTGTACTCCAGATAACATGAGCTGGAGTGGGAGCAGAGCAGTCCATGAACAGCAATGCTCCTGCCTCCAGCAGACCTTCTCTTCTCCAGACTGAACAACCCCAACTCTCTCAGTCTGTCTCCAGAGCAGAGCAGCTCCAGCCCTCTGCTCATCCTCGTGGCCCTTCCCTGGACACCTTCCAGCACCTCCAGATCCTTCCTGGAACAGAGGCTCCAGAACTGGACACAGAGCTCCAGGTGTGGTCTCAGCAGAGTGGAGCAGAGGGGGAGAATCCCCTCCCTGGCCCTGCTGGCCACACTTCTCCTGCTGCAGCCCAGGCTCTGCTTGGCTCTCTGGGCTGCAAGTGCTCACTGCTGGCTCCTGGTGAGCTTCTCCTCCACCAGCACCCCCAAGTCTACATCATCACCCATGGGCTGAGTGGCAGCCCCCTTGACCTGTCTCAGTGAACTGAGAGCATCTAGCACCACTGCCCTGGCCGCTCCGCTCGGTGATGTCCTCCTGGCCCTCGCTGGCTCCTTGGGCCTGCACCTCCCTGGCTCCACCTCAGCAGAGGAACTGGTTGTCATTTCACTGTCAAGATTGATGGTGTTATGATGTACAGAACATGCTGCAGCTTCATAGTTTGCTGTGTGGCCTGCCCTGGATGATGCTGCTTTGTCAGGAGGGTTGGACTGGTTGATCTCTGGAGGTCCCTTCCAACCCCTACTCTTCTGTGCTATCCATCAGAACCCTTGTCCCATTCCAGATACTCTATGTCTGTGCTCACTGTAACCAGAAGCCATCTCTGACAGCATCCCACAAGCCTTGCATCTCCACCACAATGTTCAAAACCATCATTTGGAGTAAGACAATGCTGCACATGAGAACCAGAAACCACAGGGAATTTGCTGGGAGAATCCAGGGACAAAGTAAAGCACAACACTTGATTCTCATTCAATCCCATTGCTCAGCTTGAAATTAACTCTTTACAACTGTGTGGATTTCCTCCTGTGTCATGGTTTGGGGCTGGTGCCTTTAAAAAAACATAGAACTGAGTCCTCCAGGAGGAGCAGGAAGGTCCAGGGATGGACTGGAAATTTGTAATGTTGTTATTCAGTCCCAGAATTCTGCTGTCTCTTTATAAGTTGGCAGCAAGGCAAACTCAGTGACTTTTCTCCCTCCTTTCAGCTCTCTGGAAGAGTCCCTTGTCTGGCAGCATGGGGGAGGAGGGCTGCTGGTGGCATTCAGAGGCCTGACTGATTTTCTCCTGTGAAATTATGGCCTGATGGGAGGCAACAGTTGGGGAGAAAAGGAGCAGTGGGGCTTGTGGTTTGGTCTGGCTGGGGGAAGGTTTTTGTGGGTTTTCATGCGTCCTGTATCTGTATCAGGTGTTAAGCATCCATGTGTTCTGTATAATGTGCCCTTGTGGCCAAGACAGACCTGCTGGAGATAGTCCAGCAGAGAGCCACAAGGATGCTTAGGGGACTTGAGCATCTCCCCTGTGAAGAGAGCCTGAGAGCCCTGGGGCTGTTTAGTCTGGAGAAGAGAAGGCTGAGAGGGATCTGATCAATGTCTATCAATAGCTGAGGGGTGGGGGGCAAGGGGAGAGGGCCAGGCTCTTTTGGGTGGTTCACAGTGATAAGACAAGACACAAAAGGTAGAAACTTGAACATAGAAGGTTCCACCTCAAGATGAGGAGAAACTTCTTTGGTGTGAGGGTGCTGGAGGCCTGGAGCAGGCTGCCCAGAGAGGTTGTGGAGTCTCCTGCTCTGGAGACTTTCCAACCCCACCTGGATGTGTTCCTGTGTGACCTGCCCTGGGTGCTCCTGCTGTGGCAGGGGGCTTGGACTGGCTGATCCCTGGAGGTCCCTTCCAACCCCTAATGTTCTTCTGTGATACTGTGAACATATTTCTGTATTTCTCTTCAATTCAACACGAGTCTCTTCATTTACTTCCTTTGGGAGTAAAATCCTTTCTGTCCACTCTGTGTATGCAGACCCTACTGTGATAGCTACGTTCAGAAACTCAGCATTGTGAAAGCCTTTTTTTTATTTTTAATGAAGCTTGCCCTGTTTTTCCCACAAGCCTTTTCTATTTCCCACCCCCCCAGAGCTGAATCTCTCAGTCTCTCTCTCACTCTGCTGTCTCATTCTTTTTTTAGCTTCCTGAAATGACTCACACTCAGACCCGGCGCCCCTGGTTGATGTTTCTCCTGCAGAACCTTGGATTGCTCTCAGGCTGGCTCTGCCTCTTACTTCTGGCTATCTATGAACAGAAGATTAAAATCTGAGCTTTCTGCTGGAAACCTTGAAGCCCCACTGGTGACAGTGGGTAGCAGTGGGTAGCCTGCTCTAGTGGTATATGTAAATGAAGCTGCTGAGGGTTTTGTACCTGAAACAGTAGGAAACTATTTCAAGGCATTAACTTATTTTTCAGATTTTGTAATTATTCTGTTTGTTTGTTTGTTTGTTTTGTTTTTAGTGTAAACATGAATGGTTAGAATTTAGAACTTGGTGGGTTGCTGTGTTTACCAGATCCCATGCTCAAACTCACAGGAGCTTCTCATTAGTTTGTGCTGAGACTTGTTCTAGTTGAATGCTCAAAGTGATCTCTGCCAAGCTGATTGAAGAGGAGAATAAAACACTTTTCAGATGCATTGACTGAAGTGGACTAAGCAGAAGTGAATGATTTGGAGCAGAAATGGGATTTGCCTCTCAGTACAAAGGATAAATGGGTTTCTATAAAGCTAAACTAAACTGTTAGATGGCATACAGCAAACTCATCATATCTGCACAATCTGCTTTGTCACAGAGTCATTTTGGGTGGGAAAGACCATTAACATCATCCAGGCCAACCATTCTCTAACTCTGCCAAGGCTGGGGTTAAACCATGGCCCTCAGCACCACATCTCTGCCTCTTGGAAACACCTCCAGGATGGGGATTCAACCACCTCCCTGGGCAGCCTGTACCAGGCTTTGAGAAACCTTCCAGAGAAGAATTTTCCTCTAAGATCCAACCTAAACCTCCCCTGGGTCTACTTGAGGCCTCTTATCCTATGTTGCTGGGAAGAAGAGACCAGCCCCTCCCCCTGCTCACTGCAACCTCCCTTCAGGGAGCTGGAGAGAGCACTGAGGTCTCCTCAGCCTCCTCTTCTCCAGCCTCAACACCCCCAGCTCCCTCAGCCCCTCCTCTAGCCCAGGGGCTCCAGGCCCTCCTCCAGCCTCACTGCCCTGCTCTGGACAGGCTCCAGCCCCTCAATGTCCTTTCTGCAGTGAGAGCCCCCCCAACTGAGCACAGTACTCAAGGTGTGGCCTCACCAGTGCTGAGTACATTGGGACAATCCCTAGTCCTACTAGTCACACTATTCCTCATCCAGACCAGGATGCTGGTGACCTTTTTAGCCACTGAGCAGACAGTGGCTCACCTTCAGCCAGCTGTCAACCACCATCCCCAGGTCTTTCTCTGCTGAGCAACTTTCCAACCACTATTTCCCCAGCCTGGAGCATTGCATGGGGTTATTGTGACCACCATGTTCCCTGGTTAGGAGAGCCTGGGCCAGCAAACACTTTCCCTGCAGAGTGATAGTCCATGGAGAAAAGGCAGAATTTGGTGTGGTCTTAGGACTGGAATATGTCATAATAATTCACTAGTTTGTTCCTCTGTGTCTGGTCATCTCTCTGGGATAGGTTGAGTTAATTTCTGCTTCTCCCTGCAAAAGGATGAGGGAGAGATCCCCAGCTGGCTGCAGTGGGAGGCAGTGCTGTGAGATGTAGACATGCCTGTGGCACTGGATCAGTGCAGGGCCAGCCCTCTCTTGGGCCAGTATGGAAATGGTTGCTAGTCACCTTCAGGTTGCCAGCCACTACTGTGCCTAATGCTGTCTGGCAGTGTCAGAGCTGAGGCCCTGGGGTGCAGGGGCTGCCACACTGTGCTCTGTTTGGGTGCCCTGCTGCTGGGATGTGGACATCTATCACCCTGGTCATGACTACAGGCCTTGTCTTTTAGTTATGAGAGTATGGGGGGGAGCTAGCTCCACAGGATAAAGGCATTCCCCTGGGTCACCCTGACTGCTGGGCTCCTGTACAGTGTTGCCTGGCAGGAGCCTGCCCTCCCTGGTGTGATGGGTTGAAAATTCCCACTCCCCAACATTACATTAGCCAGAGCAGCTCAGTTGGAAGCAAATGGAAGCTGTATTTACAAGCAAAACTACAATCTGCAATGGAATGCAGTGAATATACAGCATTTACAATATTTACAGGTATTGACAAGGAATAAACAGCACAAGGATCCCCTGGTCGAGGATGAGGAGAGCTGCAACAGCTTTTCTCTCCCTGCCTCCTTCCCTACCCCCCTGTATGCAAAGCGACAAGAGGAAAGAGAACAGAGAGAAGTTGTTGTTAATACCAGTCACAACAAAAACGATGCAGCCAGGGTCAGTGAAGCCAGGAGAAGCCTCAGCCAGAGCTGAAGAAGCCAAAAGAGAAAGATTGTTTTCCTAACTAAGTCTGAAGTCCATTATCTTTCCCATGGGATTGTTTAGAGTTATCATTACTTTCCTTTTTACACCTATTGGTGATTTATTTACATTTTACTACTTTTTGCTTAAGACCTGTGGAAAATTTTTAAAGGCATAGCCTAAAACTACCACACCTGGTTACCACCAGAGCCTTCCTGCCCATAGCCAAGCCAGTGCCAACCAGCTGAGAACGTGCCCCGGCCTGAGCTCCTGCAGGATGCTACCGAGCCAGCCAGAAACCTTTCATCCTTCTGCTGTGCTGCTGAAGTGCTGCGCTGAAGGGCGCTCCTCTGGAGCCCCCCCTCCTGCTCTGTCTCCTGGCAGCTCTGCACAGGGAAGCAGCATCAGCCCTCTGCCGTTCGGCAGTGCCTGCGCCGGGCTGCTGCTCCCTGCCGCCGCCGAGCAGAGCTTGGCAGGGACTTTAGTGAAGCCAGGCGGCCACGCAGGGGCTCCTGTCCTGCTCTGTCCTCTTAGCAGGGACACAAAAGGAAGAAGGCACATGCCCCAGAGCAGAGAGCTCTGCATGTGGATTTTGGGTGCTTTTGGGGAGAAGGGAATGAAGGTGGCTCTAGTGAAATCAACTGCAGGGCTTTTGGATTGGTTACAAACCACTGTGTCCCTGCTGCTTGTGTTTTCTGGAGTCACACCCCTACACCCACAACAGAAGGCAGCTGATTTTGAAGATGAGAGGAAGAGCTGACCAAAAGGTTACAGTAAAGCAAGAAAAACTATCAGCACTGCTCAGGTAGAAGCAAGTAGCAGTAGGATGCTTAAGTAGAGCAACCTGCTCTAGTGTGAGGTGTCCCTGGCCATGGCAGGGGGGTTGGAACTGGATGATCCTTGAGGTCCCTTCCAACCCTGACAATTCTGTGATTAAATGAATCAAATCCAACCTCTAATGCCCTTTCCCTAGCACCAACAAGAATGATAAACAGGCTTCCAAGCTTTGCTACCAGCTCAGTAGTTTCTGGTGCTTATTATAATTATCCTGGTGCCCTTACTATAAAATTTTTGCAGCCCTCATCCTTACTTTGACCTAAACGTGGTTTTGGTTTCTAGCCACAGGCTAAAAAACATTTGTTGCAGTTATAATATGCTTCCTCCAATGCAATGGCAAGGTGCAAGAAAAATAATCCAAATGAACATATCTAAAGTAGCCAGGGATTCATATATAAAAAAAAAACAAAAGGCTTTTTTTTTTTTTGGTCTCTGGAGAAATGCCACAGTCATACCTAGAGTGAAATACAGTGAAGGAATAGATGGCAGTATCTAAATCATGCAGATGAGCTCCAGAAACTTCTGAGGGCATTAGCATAGCTGGCTGGAAGGAAGGGACTATTTATCTTAGGAGTCACTGAGTAATGTGTAACACACACACACAAAAAAGAGAGGTACAAGGTCAGCTCTCATGCTCAGGAGTCCTGGTGGTCTGCAATTGGAAGTATTCTTCCCTCTGCCATTTAAATTCCAGGAAAAAATACACTGGAGCAGACAAATGCAACTTTTCCTTCTGCAGTTCATTTTCTGGGAGGGAAAGCCAGATCTTTTCTAATGTTTTCATCTTGAGAGTGCCTGAAAACTAAGAATAGATGAAAGAGAGAACTACTGACTAGCTCCTTCCAGAAAAAAACTCTTAGTGTTTCAAAGGAACATTAGCAGTATACAGTCAGAACTGCCTGGCAGGCTGTAGAACTTGACCAAGTAATCTCTCCATCAAGCACTTAACATCTGCTGGAGTGACTGCATACCTCCTGGAGAGAGAGACCCAGGCATGAGCTGCAAGTGAAGAAGCTCTGCAGTCCCTGCCCAGGATTGGTCTTGGTGAAAGCCATGGGCACATTATCCCTGCTGTCTGCTGGATTTGGAGGATCAGAGAGAAATACCTGCCTTTAAATAGAGTCTTGTTTGAAATCTCAGGGAATAAATGCTGCAGAATGTAAAACAAACAGAAGGAGAAGGCATCAGCAGAATGCAGCATCTTCTCTTCTGGAAGCACACAGAGTCACACAGAATTGTCAGGGGGGAAGGGACCCCAAGGATCATCCAGTTCCAACCCCCTGCCATGGCCAGGCACACCTCACACTACAGCAGGTTGCTCACAGCCACATCCAGCCTGGCCTTAAACACCTCCAGGGATGAGGCTTCCACCACCTCCCTGGGCAACCTGTGCCAGTCTCTCACCACCCTCATGGGGAACAACTTCCTAACATCCAATCTGAATCTCCCCACTTCTAGTTTTGCTCCATCCCCCAAGTCCTATCACTCCCTGACACCCTAAAAAGTCCCTCCCCAGCTTTCTTGGAGCCCCTTCAGATACTGGAAGGCTACAATGAGGTCTCCTTGGAGCCTTCTCTTCTCTGGACTGAACAGCCCCAACTCTTTCAGTCTGTCTCCATATCCTTCTGTCCTTTTCCTTGGGCTTTGCGGAGAACACTGACAAAACACAGACGAACCCTTCAGGTGGATCTCCCTGGATTTAAACTGATTTGCTGTTCTAATTCAGTGACCTACAGGAACAGTTTCAAGCCCTCTGTAGGATGCATTGTTCCTAATACACAGTTTGGTCATGGTTTATGTCACAGTTTGGTCATGGTTTATGTGTGCTAACACTGCACCTTCAGTAGCACAGAATCACAGAAGGTTAGGGGTTGGAAGGGAACTTCAGAGATCATCCAGTCCAACCACCCTGCCACAGCAGCATCACCCAGGGCAGGGCACACAGGAACACATCCAGGTGGCTTTGGAAAGTCTTCAGAGGAGACTCCACAACCTCTCTGGGCAGCCTGCTCCAGGGCTCCAGCACTCTCACAGTGACAAAGTTTTCGCTTGCCCCCAGTGCCCCTTGTGCTGACCTTGGACATCCCTGAGCAGAGCCTGGCTCCAGCCCTGCACAGTTTTTTCCCCAGCAATGAGGGCAGCCCTCAGGCTCCTCTGCTGCAAGCTCCAAGCCCCAGCTCCCTCAGCCTGGCCTCACAGGGAGATGTTCCACTGCCTTAATCACTGTCTCCTTTCAGACAGGTTCATGACCAGTGGGGAAATCCTTCAGAACACACCGACACTGCTAGAACATGATCACTTTGGGAAGGCTGCTTCCTGTGGTACTGAACATTCTGCACAGCTAACAATGCAGATGTGGCAGCTCCTCTCTGTCTAATTACAAAGGTTTCCAATATTCATCTGCACCATCTGACATGAGAATAGATTTTGCTTACGTCCAGTGCTGTCCTGCTGAATGTGTTCAAGGGCAGGTTGGATGAGGCCTTGAGCTGAGTCCAGATGATAAGGACACCCCTGCCCATGGAGCAGATGATCTCTGAGGTCTCTTCCCACTTAATCTGTTTAGTGATTCTAAGATTCTGTAATTAGGTAAAGAAATTAATCCAAGTGGCAATGCACTCTCAATTGCATCATCCTGCACAAGATGCCAAGCACCTCCCTTGTCACTTAGAGACAGACAGGGCAGGTAGCTGTAGACAGCTACAGCTGTAACCATCCCCAGCCCCTTCAATTGCTCCTCACAAGATTTATTCTCCAGGCCCTTCCCAGCTTCCTTGCCCTCCTCTGCCCTGGCTCCAGCACCTCCACATCTCTCTTGCATTGAGGTGCCCAAAACTGGACACAACACTCCAGGTGTGGCCTCCCCAGAGCTGAGTCCCAGGGGACAATCCCCCCTCTGCTCCTGCTGTGTTGGTAAACACAAACCCCACACAATTCCCTGCAAGTGCTGCTGGAAAATATCAGAAGCTGAGCCTTGCCTTTGGAAATAGCTTAAATGGTACAAGGCAGATGACCTTTCAGAACTCTTAGACTGGAGACATGCATTGAAAATCTGATCCATATGCTCAGAGTCTTGTGTTTTGGAAAACACTTCTTCAGAGCTGATTAAGGCAGAGCAATTTGGAGTGCAGGATTTCAACTACATCTCAAGTAACAAGAAGAGAAATAAGGCTGTGAGAGCATAGTCCATTTGCTAGCATTTCCTACCAGCAGAAAGCTTCCTTTTGAATTTGGCTGCTGGTATTTGCAATTAGCAAGAATATGCCATTTGTCTAGACAGCAGAGGAGCTGAGTGTCTGGCACAGCATTCCTGGCACTGCTGGGGTGGGCTAAGGAAGCACATGGCTATTGGGTGCAGATTCTTCTCTAGCACATAGTATTTGAACAGGCCATCAAAACAAAGCTTGGATTCCACTCCATTAACCCTCCACTCCCCACCTGCATTCTCCCTCACAGAGCTCTGCTTTTTAGAAGTAGTTATCACAGAATCACAGAATGTGAGGGGCTGGAAGGGACCTTGAGAGATCATCCACTGCAACCCCCCTGCCAGAGCAGCATCACCTAGAGCAGACCACACAGGAACACATCCAGGCAGGTTTTGAATGGGAGACTCCACAACCCCCCTGGGCAGCCTGTCCCACGGCTCTGGCAACCTCACAGGGTTAAAAAATTCTTCCTCATGGAACTTCCTATGCCTCAGCTTCCACCACTGCCCTTGTGCTGGCATTGGGCATCACCCAGCAGAGCCTGGCTCCAGCCTCTGGGCACTCCCCCTGCACATCTTTATCACCAGCAATGAGGTCACCCTCAGGCTCCTCCTCTCCAAGCTACAGAGCCCTCAGCTCCCTCAGGCTCTCCTCATAAGGAAGATGTTCCACTGCCTGCAGCAGCTTTGTGGCTCTGTGCTGGACTCTCTCAAGCAGTATGATATAATTCACATGAGTGGTGTGTTTTGTTTCCTTCCCTTCATACAATCACAGGATTTTAGGGGTCGGAAGGGACCTCCAGAGATCATTTGAGTCCTATCCCCCTGCCAGAGCAGCATCACCCAGGGCAGTCACACAGGAACACATCCAGGTAGGTTTGGAAAGTCTCCAGAGAAGGAGACTCCACAACCTCTCTGGGCAGCCTGCTCCAGGCCTCCAGCACCCTCACATCTCTCCCTGGTTTCTTAGAGGCACCCAGCCCCAAACCATAACACTCTGTGACCGCTAGGCAGCAGCCATCAGTGCCAATGAGATGGTTTGGGCACCAGGTTGCTTCTCTTTATGCCTGTCTATTGGCTACATCTACTCTTTTGACTCTGCCCCACTGGCCAAGCTGCACTGATTTGCTGCAACCAAGGGCAGGAGATTCAACAATGCCAAGGGCTAGGTCCTGCACTTTGGTTAGAACAAACCCACAAAGATTCCAGGCCTAGGGCAGAATGGCTGGAAACTGCCTAGCAGGGAAAGACCTGGGGGTGCTAGAACCATAGAATTACGGAATGGTTTGGGTTGGAAGTAGCCTTAAACATCATCTACTTCTAACACTCACCACCCCCACCACGGGCAGGGACACCTCCCACTAGATCAGATTGCTCAAGGCTTCATCCAGCCTGGCCTTGAACACCTCCAGGGAGGGGGCATGCTGAACAACAGCTGGCTGAAGATGAATCAGCATGTGCCCAGGTGGCCAAGAAAGCCACCAGCATCCTAGCCAGATTCAGTGATAAGTCTGACCAGCAGGACCAGGGAAGAGATTGTTCCCTTGTGCATGGCACTGGGGAGGCCACACCTTCAGGACTGGGTGCAGTTTTGGGGTCCTCACTACAAGAAAGACATTGAGGAGCTGGAGCAGGTCCAGAGAAGAGCAACAAAGCTGGGGAAGGGTCTGGAGCAGCTGAGGGAACTGGAGGTGTTTAGCCTGGAGAAGAGGAGGCTGAGGGGAGACCTCATTGCTCTCCACAGTTCCCTGAAAGGAGGCTGGAGCCAGGTGGGGATTGGTCCCCTTTCCCTAGTAACAAGTAACAGGACAAAAGGAAACAGCTTCAAGCTGCCCCAGGGGAGGTTTAGGTTGGATAATAGAAGAAACTTCTTCCCTGAAAGGGTTCTCAAGCACTCGCACAGGCTGCCCAGGGAGGTGGTGGAGTCATCATCCCTGGAGGTGTTTCAGAGAGGCAGAGCTGTGGGGCTGAGGGCCATGGTTTAGTCCCAGCCTTGGCAGAGTGGTTTGCCTGGATGATGTTAATTGTCTTTCCCACCCAAAAAGACTCTCTGATTCTCTAATTACTCACTTTTCCACATTACCTACTGAAATGAGAGAATAATTGACCAATCTCTCCTCGGGAAAAGCTAATGCAGGAAAGAGCTCCTTCCCAAATGGGCTCTTCCATGCCTTGTTTACCACATTAGCACATCAGCTCAGCCCTGCAGAACGCTAAGAAAATGAAAAAAAAGCTCTATGAAAGCTCAGTGGAAAAATTAAACCCCAAGGGACTTCCTCACAGTTTTAAGCAGCATCAGTGGCTGCTTCGAGCAACACCTTGGGCTCAGCAAGTCTGTCAGTTTGTCTCTCCATGGTTAGAAACAACAAAAGCCACCTCCTTCAGCACATGGTCCTTCAGCACAGGGGCTTGTCTGCACAGCAGGTTTTGGAAGAGAGCAGGAGGGCAGCAGGAGGATGGCAGTTCTGGGCTTCTCAATTCAAGAGAGATGTTGAGGTACTGGAACATGTCCAGAGAAGGGCAACGAAGCTGGGGAGGTGCCTGGAACACAAACCCTGTGAGGAGAGGCTGAGGGAGCTGGGGGTGTTTAGCCTGCAGAAGAGGAGGCTCAGGGGGGACCTCATGGCTGTCTACAACTACCTGAAGGGAGGTTGTAGCCAGGTGGGGGTTGGTCTCTTCTCCCAGGCAACCAGCACCAGAACAAGAGGACACAGTCTCAAGTTGTGCCAGGGGAGGTCTAGGCTGGATGTTAGGAGGAAGTTCTTGACAGAGAGAGAGATTTGCCCTTGGGATGTGCTGCCCAGGGAGGTGGTGGAGTCACCATCCCTGGAGATGTTCAAGAGAAGCCTGGATGAGGCACTTGGTGCCATGGTCTGGTTGATTGGATAGGGCTGGGTGATAGGTTGGACTGGGTGATCTTGGAGGTCTCTTCCAACCTGGCTGATTCTATGATTCTATGAAAAGCCCCAAACAGCCTGTACAGAACCCAGCCATTTCTAGGGATGGCTAATGCAAAAGGGAGCAAAATAGATCACCCTGCCCTTCTCTCCACGATTTAGAGGCCTTTGGGGTTGCTACAGTTGGCAGGGGAACTTTTGCCTAGTCCCTGACTGCAAAGACTGAAAGTAAAATAAAGGACCACTGGATGTAAAAGAAGAATAATGCTAAGGTCTATAGAATTCATTGGCTTGCTAATGGCAATAGAGAGCAGAGGCATAAACAGTTCTCTCTTTTCTTCTTCTTTGCCTCTGCTTGCAACTTTCCTTTCTGCCTCCCGCAACCTTGCCAGGGGATCTCTGTTTTGACTTCTCTGTGAGGTAGAGGGAAGGAGGGAGGGAGTGGGGGAGGAGGTGAATGGTCCCCCTGGATCCATCCAGGGGGGTCTGAGGAGTTTCTGTGTGGTTTATAAATTGTAAATAGATCTCTACTGTACATCTATTGTATACTTTGTACATATTCATTGCATTCATACTTCTAGAGATTAGTTTGCTTGTAAATAGAGCTTCATTTGCTTCCAAAACCTTCTGAGCTTGTCTGGACATTTTAATTTTGGGGGGTAATTCTCTCAAATTAGTTGGGGGGGTAATTTCAACCTACTACATGGGTTGGGATGACCTTTTAATCAGTCTGGATCTAGTGAACTGAATCTCCCTCCTGAGAACACAGATCTTCTCTTTCAAAGATCTGAACCTGGTCTCTCTTCTCTTTTGGATATTGTTTGAAGGACACAAGGTCAAAAGCTTCAAGTTGGCTAAGGGAGCTGACCTTGGCTTTGAAAACTTCCATGCCTGGAGCCACCACAACTTCTCTGGGCAACCTGTCCCAGTGCCTCAACACCCTCATGGGCAAGAATTTCTTCTAATGTCTCTTCTAAATCGCTCTTCTGCCAGTCTGAAGCCATTACCCTTCCTCATGTCACTTCAAACCTTTGTAAATGTCCCTCTCCTGCTCTCCTGTACTGGAAAGCTGCTCTAAGGTCTCCCTAGCACCACACCTCTGCATCTTTTAAGCACCTCCAGGGAAGGTTAAAAGAAAGGAAATGTTCAGTAGGGCACAGGGCACTATGGCTGACTTCAAAGGAGAATTCCCTTCCCTGTTTAAGTGTTGCAAACCTGCCCTGGCTTGTCAATGAGTTTCTTGGTGGTGGCAAACTCAACTCTTAAGCCATGCCCCCAGAGCACTGCCTGTGCCTCCAGCCATGCTGCTCTCATCAAAGAATTTCACACCTCTAGAGCACTGCACTGCTGCTTTGGAAGCAGTTGTTAGCATCAGCTGATGGGAGCACAGAACTGTTCCTCTTGGAAAAGACCCAACCATTATCTAACTCTACCAAGGCTGGGGCTGAACCATGGCCCTCATCTGTGTGTGCCACAGCTCTGCCTCTTGGAGACACCTCCAGGGATGGGCATTCAACCACCTCTCTGGGCACCCTGTGCCAGTGCTTGAGAAGCCTTCAGGGAAGAAGTTTCTTCCAAGATCCAAACTAAACCTCCCCTGGGGGGCAGCTTGAGCCTATTTCATAGATGAACAGAATGGTTAAGGTTGGAAGGGTCCTTCAATATCATCCAGTTCCAGCCCCTCTGCCATGGGCAGGGACACCTCCCACCAGCCCAGGTTGCTCAAGGCCTCATCCAGCCTGTCCTGGAACACCTCTGGGGAAGGGATATCTACAACCTCCCTGGGCAACCTGTTCCAGTGCCTCCTCAGCCTCACTGGAAAGAATTTCTTCCTCCTTTGCAGTCTCAATCTGCTTGCAGTGAGTGATTGCTGACAGGAGTAGCTACATGTCCTCAGAAAACAACAGAATAAATAAATAAAAAGAGGAATGATAAAAAGAGGAATGATAAAAATAGGAACTCTTCAGGACTTTCATTTTCATTTGATGCTTGGATTCCTGAACTCCAGTCACAAGTGGTGCTCCTCAGGGCTCTGTACTGGGGCCAGTCTTGTTTAATATCTTTATCAATGATCTGGAGGAGGGGACTGAGTGTTCCAGTATGCTGCATGTTCACCCTCAGAACACATTGATGGTCTGAAGAAAATCTGGAGATGATGCAAGTAAATGGGTTCTTAGCAATACTTCATACTAACTACTTATTTATGGTGCGGGCCAGGCACAAGATAGTAAAGGAAATTAATAATGATTTACTGTGAGAAGAGTTCAGTCCATTGTTATGCACTGGATCTGACAACAAAGCAGAGCTGTTTCTGTCTGGGATCTCCCCATGCAACCAAGACAGTTGGCTGATGTCCCTCAGATTTTGGGGTATACAAACCCAGGCTCTGCCATAAATATTTACATTTCTTGCTTTATATAAAGTGCTGTGCCAAGACCAAAGGAGAAAAAAGGCTTTAAACCTTCCAAAAGACTGAAGTAATATTTGGCCTTGCTCATTTTAAAGCATTCCTTTCTTTTAACTGTGTTTCTACTTCTCAGGTGGGAATTCCTAGCAAGATCAAACTGTCTGAAACTTTTAGCATAGAATCATAGGATCACAGAATGGTCTGGGCTAGAAGGCACTTCCAAAGCTCATCCAGTCCAACCCCACTGCACTCAGCAGGGACATCCTCCACTAGATCAGATTGCCAGAGCCCTGTGCAGCCTCACCTCCAGGAAGTGAACCGCAACCACCTCCCAGGGCAACCTGTTCCAGTGTTCCACCACCCTCATGGTGCAGAACTTCTTCCTCACATCCAATCTCACTCTGCTCTGCTCTAGTTTGGAGCCATTGCCCCTGGTCCTGTCCCTGCAGGCCTTTGCAAACAGTCTCTCTGCAGCCTTCTTGTAGCCCTTCAGGCACTGGCAGGTTGCTATTAGGTCTCCCTGGAGCCTTCTCTTCTCCAGGCTGAACACCCCCAGCTCCCTCAGCCTGTCCTCATAGCAGAGCTGCTCCAACCCCCTGAGCATTTTCATGGGCTCCTTTGCACCTGTCCATCAGGTCCATGTCCTTCCTGTGCTGAGCAGCCTGTGAACTCCTTTTCCTTCCAAGTTTATCCATCAGACACCCATCTGTGATGTGGCTACTTTAGGAGGAAAACACAACAAGAGACTCAAGTTCTCACCATTTCTGCTAAAGATAAATAGAGGAACATGCCAGCTGTAACAGTGAAAATCCAGTTCTGGATGCAGGGGTCAGCTGACAGGGAAAGGCCAATGTAAAGTCCTAAGAAAGCTGTTAGGGCACTTAGGAAATTCATCAAAATGGCAATCTTGGTGGGGAGCCCTGTGCTTAGCAGCATCCATCCTTCTTGTAGACAGAAGCTAGAGAAAATTTGAAGGCTTTCATGGAAAATACATTATTATCCTGTGAATTCGTTTTCTACCCAGGATCTTACAGAGACTCAGGAGCTTAGGTGAATACTTCAGGTCTCTTCAGTAAGGATATTTTGTAAGGAAGTAATAAATACTTATCTGCATAGATCTCATTTTAAGGGTTTGTGTATGTTAAACAGTGGCTGGTACAAAAGCTTGGCATGAGATTTGTATTTATTTATGTATTAAAGAGGAGCACAGTTCCATTTAATGTCTTTATCAATGATCTGGATGAGGGCATTGAGGCACCCTCAGTCAGTTTGCAGGGACCACAAGCTGGGTGGCTGTGTCCATCTGCCAGAGGCTAGGGAAGCTTTGCAGCAGGATCTGGACAGGTGAGAGCCATGAGCCAAGGCTCACTGGATGAAGTTCAACAAGGCCAAGGGCCAGGTCCTGCACCTGGGTCACAACAAGCCCACGGGCAGCTCCAGGCTTGGGGATGTGTGGTTGGAAAGCTGCAGCTTGGAGAGGGACCTGGGGGTGTTGGGTGGCAGTCACTGACCATGAGGCAGCAGTGGCAGGGGGCCAAGAAAGCCAATGGCATCCTGGCTTGGGTCAGAAGCAGGGTGGGCAGCAGGGCAGGGAGGAGATCATCCTCCTGTGCTCAGCACTGGGGAGGCCACAGCTGCAGTGCTGTGTTCAGCTCTGGGCCCTCCCTGCAGGAAGGACCTTGAGGGGCTGGAGCCTGTGCAGAGCAGGGCAGGGAGGCTGGAGAAGGGCCTGGAGCCCCTGGGCTAGAGGAGGGGCTGAGGGAGCTGGGGGTGTTGAGGCTGGAGAAGAGGAGGCTGAGGAGACCTCAGTGCTCTCTCCAGCTCCCTGAAGGGAGGTTGCAGTGAGCAGGGGGCAGCCTCTGCTCCTTGGTGTCAAGCCACAGGAGCAGAGGAAATGGTTCCAAGCTGCCCCAGGGGAGGTGCAGGCTGGATGTTAGGAAATCTTTCTTCCCTGGAAGAGTTCTCAGCCATTGGAATGTTGTGCCCAGGGCAGTGCTGGAGTCACCATCCCTGGAGGTGTTTCAGCAGTGTGTGGAGCTGGTGCTTAGGGACATGGATTGGTGTTGAGCCTGCAGTGCTGGGTGGAGGATTGGACTGGAGGAGCTTGGAAGTGTCTTCAAACTGGATGTATTCTGTGATATTCCTTTTTTGGGGTGCACCTGAAAGCAAAGACAATTTTTTCCCCCTGCTGACATCCACATTATTTATCTGTCAGGAGTTTCCTGTAATGACTACTATTATGAAAACAACATTTCTTGGCACTAGAATGAGAGGAGGAGTAAATATTAGGGTTTAGATAATGTTGAGTATTCCAAGAATATGTGATTGTCCTGGGACTGGATTTTAATTCATCCAGTGCCTCCTTTGTCTAAAAAGACAGAGCAGTCTCACCTTGGAAACATGCAACTGCTCTGTACTTCTTCTTCCTGATCTGTAAGTTAAAGTTTCACTGCCTTATTATACTATTAGAGATAATCAACTCATAACAATGTTTAAAAAAAAGATTGCATTTCAATTATACAGTGTGAGACAATTAGCAAAATTACTAAATCTATCAGGCATTCAGAATAATGAAAGCATTAAATACAAGGGAACAAACACATAACTGCTGTGCATGACAGACACCTATCCTGAGGATGGTTTTCCCTTCCTAGCTGAAGCGTGGCAGCCACTCTAGAAGACTGATTCATTTTCTTACAGCACACAGAATGGAGCTGTGGCCCTGGATGAGGGCACAGAGTGGACTCTCAGCCAGCTTGCTGATAATATGAAACTAGGAGGGGTGGCTGCTACCCCGTGAGGCTGTGCTGCATTCAGTGAGATCTGGGCAGGCTGAGAGCTGGGCCAAGAGGAACCTCATGAAGTTCAATAAGGTCCTGCATCTGGGGAGGAACAACACCAGGCACCACCACAAGTTAGGGGATGCCCTACTGGAAAGCAGGGAGAGAAAGACCTTGGAGTCCTGGTGGACAGCAAGGTCTGCATGGGACAGCAATGTGCCCTTGTGGCCAAGAGAGCCAATGGGATCCTGGGGTGCAGCAAGAAAAGTGTGGCCAGCAGGGCTAGGGAGGTTCTGCTCCCCCTCTGCTCTGCCCTGCTGAGACCACAGCTGCAATACTGTGTCCAGTTCAAGAGAGACAGAGACCTGGTGGAGAAAGTCCAACAGAGAGCTATGAGGATGATGAAGGGACTGGAACACCTCCCCTGGGAAGAGAGGCTGAGAGCCCTGGGGCTGTTTAGTCTGGAGAAGAGAAGGCTGAGAGGGGATCTGATCAATGTCTATCAATAGCTGAGGGGTGGGGGTCAGGATGAAGGGGCCAGGCTCTGTTTGGTGGTGCCCAGTGACAGGACAAGGAACAACAGGTACAAGCTGGAGCCCAGGAGGTTCCAGCTCAAGACGAGGAGACCATTCTGTGATTCTATGACACCCAAAAGTATTCTATCTGCCTTCTTCGACTCCTTATTCAGGACCAGTCCACAGGTGCTGGTCTAGCAATAATCAGCTTCAATACTGTTGTTGTTACAGTAAGTCCTGCTTCAGGACTTCTCAAAACTTGAGTGAATAACCAGATGCACACTGACTACATATTTTTGTTTATAAAAAAGGAAACACATCAACTGGGTGAATTTGCTTTGAATATTACCAAAACAAAGGCTGTAGAATCTCATCCTGACTTGATTGTGTTCCCAGGAAAAAATCATTTAATGTACAGAAAATTGATTCATTCCAAAAGACCCTGATCTGCTTGAGGAAGAACATGTGTTAAGGCTTTGTTTCTTTTCACTGTGTTTGTTTTCCTGCTGCTGCAGAATATGCTTCACCTATCTTTGTGGAATCAGGGCTCTGGCTACCAGGCTGCTTCTTTAGCATTTGTTGCCATGGAGCTGCCTCTGCCTGTTGAATTCACCTGGCCAGACCTCAGCTGGCCCACTGAAGCTGATTGAATCTGTCACTGACACGTGTCCCCAGTCAGCTCTGGACCTCACAAAGGCTGTCAGGAAAAGCCAGTCCTGTCCAGATTGCCTATTAAGGGATTGTTTGGAGCTGAAAGAAAGGATCATTTTTTCAGGGGATGCTTTGTGAGATCACTGATGGCTTGACATTCCCTCCTGGAAAGAACAATGCTTCGTCATGATGGGGAGGTGCTGCCTTCTGCATGAATATTCTGTCAGGAAACCAAGAGCAGACATGGATGTGTGCACCACCAGCAGCACTGCCCAGCAGGAGCAGCATGGCATTGTTTGAGGGTTTTTTTGAAAGTCCTGGGTGTCACAGGCTTGGCCTCCAACACGATAGCTGCTGGCTTCTAAGGGATGCATCACTTTCACAGCTGATCCTTTCCTATTACTTTTATCAGTGTAGTTTCATCATGCAAGGAGATATCTATATCTAAATACATATCTATATATCACCTATATCTATATATCTCTGTCTCTGTCTCTCTCTGTCTCTATCTCACTATCTCTATCTCTATTTTTATCTCTGTCTCTCTCTCTGTCTCTATTTCTATCTCTGTCTCTATGTTCTCCCTCTCTCTCTCTCTCTCTATATATATATATATATCTGTCTTCAATCTCCCTATCTTCTATCTCTGTATCTCTATCTCTATTTCTATCTCTGTCTCTCTCTCTGTTCTGTCTCTATCTCTGTATCTCTATCTCTGTGTCTCTATCTCTCTGTCTTCTATCTCTATCATCTCTATCCAACCTCCCTGCCATGGGCAGGGACACCTCTCAACTAGACTCAGCTGCTCAAAGCCTCATCCAGCCTGGCCTTGAGCACCTCCTGGGAGCAGGCATCCACAGCCTCTCTGGACAACCTGTTCCAGAGTCTCACCACCCTCACACTGAAGAACTTCTTCCTCAGCTCCAGTCTAACCCTGCTCTCCCTCAGCTTCAAACCATTCCCCCTTGTCCTGTCTGTAGACACCCTCAGGAAAAGTCCCTCTGCAGCCTTCCTGCCGGATCCCTTCAGGAAGGCAGCCAGAAGGTCCCCCTGGAGCCTTCTCTTCTCCAGGCTGAACATTCCCAGCTCCCTAAGCCTGGCCTCATAGCAGAGCTGCTCCAGCCCTCTGGGCTGTACCACTCAGATGGGATGCCACTGTGAGCTTACAATAAGGAACTATCATCCCAGCACAGCCTTGGGCTTAGGTTTGAAAAGGACACTTCAAGGACAGTTGGCAAAATGGAGAGCAGCACAGAACCAGAGGGGAAGATGGTGAATCTTATGTTCTATTTCATGTTTCAGGTGGGCAAATGCTTCTCTCCAAATTTTACTCTGGAGAGAGATAAGATGGTTTTGATGGCAGTTAATGGACTGTGGCTAATTCCCATCACGGTATTAATGTGGCTGGTCAGATCTCATCTTTCAGAATCACTTTTCTTATGAGGCATGAAGGCTGCAAAGACTTTACTGAAAAATAATTTCTGACATCAATTTTGGGAAAGATTGGGGGAGGGCAATTGAATGAAAGAGGCTTAGCATTAAGGGAGAAAAAAGAGGAGCAAAGAGAAGCCTGAAGATTTGTCTTTCTTCGCTGTCCTTTTGCTCCATAGATTTAAAGTACTTATCAAAAATAACTTTTCAGAAGCCAAACTAACATTGTTCTGCAGTCGTGTTTTCAAAAGTGACCCTGGTTGCAGTTTGACATTTGTAGCTCAGCTACTCTAAGGGCTGGTTGCTGCCAGGAAGGAAATCCTGCAACCCAGCTCTCAGCTCTATATTCCTGCTGTCCCTCCCTTCCCCTCTCACCCTGGCACTTCATGGTGAGATGGCTCCTGGAGATAAAGGCAGCAGGAATTAAACCTATGGAAGATAATTAACTTCCTGTTACATTTGACTTTTAAAGGAATGTGCCTGGTCAGAGAGGCAGCAGGGGTTTGAGGGCATTATAGGAGCAGCAGCTGAGGGAGCTGGGGCTGTGCAGTGTGGAGAAGGCTGAGGGAGACCTCATTGCTCTCTGCAGCTCCCTGAAAGGAGGTTGGAGTGAGGCTGGGGTTGGTCTCTTCTCCCAAGTAACCAGAGGTAGGATGAGAGGAAATGTGCTGAAGCTGTGCCAGGGGAGGGGTAGGTTGGAGAGGAGGAACAATTTCTTTGGTGCAAGCATGGTGAGGGGTTGGGACAGGCTGCCCAGGGAGGTGGTGGAGTCACCACCATCTCTGGAGGTGTTCAAGAAGCTGCAGATGTGGGTCAGGATAGAGTTCAGTGGTCATGGTAGTTGGATTATGGTTGGACTTGATGATCTTAAAGGTCTTTTCCAGCCTTAATGATTCTGTGATTCTGCTTTTCAGTGATTCTATGATCAGTTAGCACAGCCAAGGCATGAAGGGAGAGAAACCATTTCTGGCAAATTTCTGCTAAAATCAACTTGATGGTAACATGGAGCTTTACCATCAGTGACCTGTGCTTCAGATCTGTGCCTGTATAAATGGGCCAAAACTTTGTAAACTCTTAGGTGCATTAATTCTGCCAACACCCTCAGTCATGATGAGTTAACTGTCAACCCTGGTGATGGTTATACAGTACTGATACAAGAGAGGTTGTCACTGTCTTTTCATACACAGTTATTGTGGATGAAGCTTTGCTCCAGTGCCACAAATAAGTGGTTGCTAGGTGAAGAATATCTTCCCCAAAGCAATAAAGCCCAAGCTGAGCACAGGACTTTATGAAGGGGAGAGGAAAGGCCAAGCTCAAGCAGCTGAGAAGAGCTGGGATGCTGTCCTTGGACAGTCTATTAAAAGCTGTGCCTCCTGTCAGTGACTCATATGGGCTGAGCATATTTGTGGGTCAGAGTGCTAGAAAGGCTTTTTGTGCTCCTGCAATTCAAGTATTTAATAACAAGAAAGCTATAAACAGGAACACCATAGCAAGGACAGGGGGATACAAAACGAGATAGGCAGTCTCAGGTCTGACGGGGGGGTGAAGAGAAAAGGCAGAAAGCAGCAGGTGAAACCAGCAGCTTCTGCAGAAGTGCTTCATCAGACATGAACTGTGCCTGCAGCCCATCCCCAGCAAAGTGCCTCTTGCGAAGTGCACAGCCTGGGAGCGGGAGTGTGCCTTTTTTGGTCACGTTTTGCAAAGGGCTGAAAATATGTGCTCAGGAGGTGGGGTGGCTTTTGCCAGCAGACTGAACCTCCCTGGGCATTAGCAGCAGTTCTGCCAGAGTTTGTATCTTGCTCATGGAGTCCATCATGCAGAAACCTTGCTCTTTTCAGTGTTATCTCCCCTCCCTGCATGGATCACAACAGTATCTCTCAAGGTTCTGCTGCCTGGCACCTAAAGACTGAAGCGTAGCAGACACGAGCTGGAAGCACAGATGGGTTCATTAAATCCAGCCAGGCAGTCTTGTACTCTGATACAGACTGATAATAAACTCATAAGTGAACCTGTCTGGAGTGCTTTTTGTCCAGCCTTTGTCCAGATGAAGTACAAAAAGAAGAGGAATCTCCTTAGCTTGCACTTGTGAGAGCCAGCTCCCTGTTTGTCACTAGAGAAGATGGACTAGGTCTGACTCAAGCCTGTTTCACGATACTAAATCCAGGAAACTGACTGAATCCTTCTTGTCATAGAATCCTAGAATCATTTGGGTTGGAAGAGACCTTACAGATCATCTAGTTCTCAGTCCCTGACATGGACAGGGACACCTCCTACTAGCCCAGCCTGGCTTTCAACACTTCCAGGCTTGGAGCCTCCACAGCTTCCCTGGGCAGCCTGTGCAGTGTCTCACCACCCTCATGGGGGAGGATTTTTTTCCTCATGTCTAATCTAAACCCAGCTTCTTCCAGTTTGAAGTCATTATCCCTCATCCTGTCAACCCATGCCTTTGTCAGAAGTCTCTCTCCAGCTCTCCTGTAGCTGGAAGGCTGCTCTAAGGTCTCCTTGGAGCCTTCCCTTTTCCAGGCTGAACAGCCCCAATTCTTTCAGCCTGTCTTCCTAGCAGAGGTGCTCCAGCCCTCTGATCATCTTTGTGGCTTCCCCTGGACCTGCTCTAACAGTTCCACGGCCTTCTTGTGTTGCAGGCTCCAGTGCTGGACATAGGACTCCAGGTGGAGTTTCAGCAGAGCAGAGAAGATGAGGGAATCCCCTCCCTGGAGCTGCTGCCCACTCTGCTGGGGATGCAGCCCAGGATACAGTCTTGAACTCCCCACTACAAGGCATTTGAAGCAGGAGCAGACACAGAGTAACACATGTCAGCACTTCTTTTGAACTGATATTTCTAAAGAACTGAGGGCTTTAAAGACATGCTTAATGAGAAGCACTTCAGTAGTTAGGTAAGAGTCCTTGTAAGCTCCTGGGCCTCTGTTTCTGCAAGTTTGTAATGATAGCCCTTGGGCCTCAGTCGTGCTGCACTTGCACAAATATCTGCTAACCATCCTAAGTCTATTTTTGCACCTTCAGATGACAGCTACACATCAAACCAATCCTGCACTCACAGTATGGGCATGTAAAGATAACAACATGGTGCTGATATCCCATTCTGATATTGGTGATAAAGGACAATTAAACACACAATGTAACACAGTGCTCCTTGCTCTGAAAGACCCTCTAATGACACAGACAATGGCAGACAAAGCTGGGAGGAGGTGTTGATCTGCTTGAGGGTAGGAAGCCTCTACAGAGGGACCTGGACAGGCTGAATTGATAAGCTGAGGCCAACAGTATGAGATACAACAAGGCCAAGTGCTGGGTCCTGAACTTGGGTCACAATCATCTCTTGAATGCTCCAGGCTTGGGGCAGAGTGGCTGGAAACTGCCCAGGAGAGAAACTCCTGGGGGTGTTCGCTGACAGCCAGCTGAAGGTGAGCCAGCAGTGTGCTCAGGTGGCCAAGAAAGCCACCAGCACCCTGGCCTGGATCAGCAAAAGTGTGGTCAGCAGGACCAGGGAAGGGATTGTCCCTCTGTACTGGGCACTGGTGAGACCACACCTTGAGTACTGGGTTCAGTTTTGAGCCTCTCAGTCCATGGAAGACATTGAGGTGCTGGAGCAGGTCCAGAGAAGAGCAATGAAGCTGCTGAAGGGTCTGGAAAACAGGGCTGGTGAGGAGCAGCTGAGGGAACTGTGGTTGAACTGGAGAAGCAGAGGCTGAGGGAAGATCTTCTGGCTCTCTACAACTCCCTGAAGGGAGGTTGGAGGCAAGTGGGGGTTAGTCTGCTTCTTCTCCCTAGTAACAAGAGATAGGACAAGAGGAAATGGCCCCAAGTTGCCCCAGGGGAGGTTTAGGTTGGGGATTAGAAGAAACTTCTTCCCTGAAAGGGTTCTCAAGCACTGGCACAGGCTGCCCAGGGAGGTGGCTGAATCCCCATCCCTGGAGGTGTTTCAAAGAGGCAGAGATGTGCTGAGGGACATGGTTTAGCACCAGAGTTTGTACCAACCAAGTCCAAACATAACCAAAATTATTTAAAAAAACCCAACAAACCCCAAACAAAACTAATGGTTGGCACCCAGATCAAGTTGTCTCTTTAGTCAGCCTAAGATTTTGAGGCCATTGTTTATTTGTTTGGGTTTGTTTTAAGCCAAAATATTCCCCCAACCAGCTCATCTTTTCTCCTGGTATTCTTATATTTACATGTTGAGAGCAATCCAAATAAGCATGCACAACACCTTTCCATTGCAGAGAAACCCTTACAAAAAACCCAGCCTGCAGCTGGGTGGATTTGTGCTGAGCAGTGGTTAGGCAAAGCAGGTCTCTTTCCCCTTGAGAAAGAACAAGCAGTTTGGAATCCCTGTGTTATTGTTTTTACACATTGACCCTTGTGCTGGAGCAGATGTGGCCAAAAACAGCACACAAAAGGCTGGCTGCATAGGTATGCACTGAAGGATTTTCACTGAGCATTTCAAGGTCAGAGAAGTCTCTTACAGTGGCTGAACAAAAGGGGTAAAAGAGAGCAGGACACTTAGGATCATTTTTGCAGGGCAATCTGCTAGGCACCCCTCAAGGCAAGGAATGCTGCTTGCTACCAAACAAGAGGTAGGCAGAACACTTTTTTTCAGGAGGAAAAAAGGAATAAACTTCCTAGCTTATTTCTGGAGGTTATTAGGGGAGATGTGGATGGTTGCTGCATCACACAATCACAGAATGTGAGGGGCTGGAAGAGACTTCCAAAGCTCATCCAGTCCAACCCCCATGCCAGAGCAGGAGGACCTAGAGCAGGTCACACAGGAACACAGCCAGGGGGATTCTGAATATCTCCAGAGAGGGAGACTCCACAACCCCCCAGGGCAGCCACTTCCAGGGCTCTGTCACCCACACAGGGAAAAAATTCTTCCTCCTGTTTCCATGGAACTTCCTATGCCTCAGCTTCCACCACTGCCCCTTGTGCTGGCATTGGGCATCACCCAGCAGAGCCTGGCTCCAGCCTCTTGGCACACATCCAGTGGTAAGAGACCTCCAAGCCCATCCAGTCCAACCCTCCACCCAGCACTGCAGGCTCAACACCAATCCATGTCCCTAAGCACCAGCTCCACACACTGCTGAAACACCTCCAGGGATGGTGACTCCAGCACTGCCCTGGGCACAACATTCCAATGGCTGAGAACCCTTCCAGGGAAGAAAGATTTCCTAACATCCAGCCTGCACCTCCCCTGGGGCAGCTTGGAACCATTTCCTCTGCTCCTGTGGCTTGACACCAAGGAGCAGAGGCTGTCCCCTGCTCACTGCAACCTCCCTTCAGGGAGCTGGAGAGAGCACTGAGGTCTCCTCAGCCTCCTCTTCTCCAGCCTCAACACCCCCAGCTCCCTCAGCCCCTCCTCTAGCCCAGGGGCTCCAGGCCCTTCTCCAGCCTCCCTGCCCTGCTCTGCACAGGCTCCAGCCCCTCAAGGTCCTTCCTGCAGGGAGGGCCCAGAGCTGAACACAGCACTGCAGCTGTGGCCTCCCCAGTGCTGAGCACAGGAGGATGATCTCCTCCCTGCCCTGCTGCCCACCCTGCTTCTGACCCAAGCCAGGATGCCATTGGCTTTCTTGGCCCCCTGGGCACTGCTGCCTCATGGTCAGTGACTGCCACCCAACACCCCCAGGTCCCTCTCCAAGCTGCAGCTTTCCAACCACACATCCCCAAGTCTGGAGCTGCCCGTGGGCTTGTTGTGACCCAGGTGCAGGACCTGGCCCTTGGCCTTGTTGAACTTCATCCACTGAGCCTTGGCTCATGGCTCTCACCTGTCCAGATCCTGCTGCAAAGCTTCCCTAGCCTCTGGCAGATGGACACAGCCACCCAGCTTGTGGTCCCTGCAAACTGACTGAGGGTGCCTCAATGCCCTCATCCAGATCATTGATAAAGACATTGAAGAGGACAGTCCCTAGTGCTGAGCCCTGGGAAACACCACTGCTGACTGGCACCAGCCAGGTTGAGCTCCATTCCCAAGCACTCTTTGGGCCTGGCCATCAGCCAGTTTGTTATCCAGTGCAGAGGGCACTGAGCCAAGCCTTGTGCCATGAACAAGGACTGCTACATGATTAAATAACTTCCACTCCCTTCTTTGCATGAGAGCAGGTGATCTCTGACAGCTGCCTGAGAATTTACCAGGGAAATGTATGAATCAGGATGGCTCAGGTGTGCCTCATAAAGGAATGGTCTGAAACTCAAGGACAAATGGTTCCAGTTGGCAGGAATACTGTGTTAAGGTCCTTTGTACATTTTCACTTGGGCATTAACTTTCCTTAATTATTATGATGGCCACAAAACTCAGTTTCATTAGAACAATCCAACTGAGAAGTGACAAAGGGATAACTATTTGAAGGCCTGTATTAGAAGCTGAAGCATGCATTCTTCCCACCAAATGGTCCCAGAGAAAATACCTCTTTGGTTATAGCCACTAAGAGAATACTGGAAGCAGCTGAGGCTCCAGCTAAGTTGGAGAGATATGGCTTTGCTGGGTAGACTGTTCAGTGGGTAAGGAATTGGCTGGATGGTTGCATCCAGAGGGCGGTGCTCAATGGCTTGAAGTCCAGATGGAGAGGAGTGACAGTGGTGTCCCAGTGCTGTTTAATGTTTTTATCAATGCCATAGAAAAGGGGATCAAGGCACCACCAGCAGTGTGCAGATGACACCAAGCTGAGTGGTGCTGTTGATATGCCAGAGGCACAGTATGGCATCCAGGGGAACCAGGACAGGCTGGAGAGCTGGGCACAGGTGACACTCATGAGGTTTAACAAGTGCAGGCTTCTGCACCTGGGCTGGAACAACCCTCACTATCAATTCAGGCTGGGGGATGAGGTGATAAAAAGCAGCCCTGAGGAAAAAGACTTGGTGGGGCAGAAGCTGGCAGGCATTGCTGCATCTTGTGGGGGTGCAGGGGGAAAGGCTGCACCTGTGGGGAGGAGGGGACAGTGCAGGTGACCCTCAGCTGACCATTGAGGGACTCCATCCCATGGACATCATGTTTGGTATGAAGCTGAGCCACCACCAGGGTCCTCTTTCTTTTCTTCAATGGCTGGTGTCTGTGGAGAACTCTGTTCTGCCTTTGATTGCAGTCCACGAGTTCCTGAATCCAGTTCCAGAATCCAGCTTCTGAATCTGGTTCCCATCTGCCACTGAGTCCAGCCTGGGGCTTCTGCCACAGCATCAGTGCTGACAGTGACTAATTGCCATCAGGGGTTGGGTTCCACGTTGGTTTATATCTCTTGGTATTTATTTCAGTTTATTGTTACTATTTTCATTACAGCAGTTTCAGTTTCTTTCCCACCCCATCAGCCTCTGTCCCTTAGTGCCTTCCTCTTCTCTTTGGGAAGGCAACGGGTCCATAGAAAGTCTCTAGCACAGCCCAGCCCTGACCCTTGGCATCCGTGCATGGTTTTCTCCAAGCAGTACACGAGTAACCCACACCAGCAGGACAGACCTATGCAACTTTCGCTTCGGAAACTGCACTTTTTGCCCACAAAGCCCAGCCACGGAGCACACCTCAGGCTTGGAGCCTGGTTAAGAGACTCGATGCCACAGGCTGCGGGCAGGGCTGAGGGCCGGCGGGGTGCATCCTGCCTGCCCCCTCTCTGCCGGGCAGGGCTGGCTGCGGGGCCGCCTCTCCGTGCGCTGCCACCCAAGCTGCTCTCGGGAATCCGCACTCCTCCAGCCGAGCGGCGGGAACCGAAGTCACTTACCGAGCGCAGCCAGCCCCTCCCGCGCTCGGCCGAGCCGCGCCGCGCCCGGGCTGGCCTGATCCAGCCTCCCGCGGCCCGGCCGAGCCGCGGCGAGGAAAAGCAGGGCCTGGCACCCCCTCCCCTAACTTTCTCGCTCGCCCCTCCGCCGCCCCCGCCCCGCGGCTCCGGCGGGGACGCTGGCACCGCCTCGCGCCCGCCGCCAGGAGCCGCCGGGCGGGAGCTGCTGGTTGTCACTTTCCCTCTTCCCCACGCACCGCCCCCTGTCCTTCCCCCGCGCCCGGCGGCGGCGATGTCCCGTCCCCCGGCGCCGCGCTGCGCTCTCCCTGCCGGCAGCAGCCGGGGCTGCGCTGCCGCCCGCCTACGCCCGCTCGCTCCGTCCCTCGCCATGGCCGGGCGCTGACGGGCGCCCCGCCGCCCCGCCTCGGCTCGGCTCTGCTCCGCCGAGGGGCTCGGCGCTCAGCCGCCCTCCGCCCTCGCCAATGGTCCAGAGCGACATGTCCAAATCGCCTCCCAGCCCGGCGCAGGAGGTGCAGATGGAGCTGCTGGACAACCCCCTGCCCGCCGCGGCGGCAGCGCAGGTACCGCGGGGGCGGAGGGGCTCGGCCTGGGGCTGCGGCGGGCTGGGCTCTGAGGCAGCGGGCTGCAGGCGGGGAGAGGCGCCGTGGGGAGCGGCGGGGCTGCCGGAGCTCCCCCGTCATTCAGCTCCGGCCCCTCGCCGTCGGAAAAGTTTGAGGGTTCTCCGAAGCCGCCCACAAGCCCTGTCCTCGTCCCTAGCCCGAAATGCCATGTAATTAATACCCGCAGCGGGATGCGGTGTGGCACGGAAGCTTCCTAAGTCAAGAGGATCCGGAGGGTGGATATATATAGGCATCATTGCTCTTACGGCGCTCCTCCGTGCATGTATTACTCACAGGTTAGGGCTGTTTGTCCCTGCTCCAGAAACCTGTTGTATCTCTACCTGATGCTTACCACGCACTGCTGAAAGCTTCCTCAGCGGTCACACAGCCTGCTGGCGGCGTGAGGGGTGTGGGGAAAGCGATTCATGTTGCTTTGTGGAGCAGGGATTTTGGGGAGCTGAAGGTGCTGATTGCAGCTGCTGGCTCTCTACAGTTACCTCTGAGCGGTAATCGCTGCCCTTGTGTGCGGCCCTCGAGTGGAGGAAGGGGCGAAGAGAGGGTGAGGCAGGGGATGGGGAGTTTGGACTCTCGGTATAAAGACTTTTATGTTGTGAAAGGTGGTTCCTGTTTAATCTGTGAATGTTGCATAATATCTGCGAGTTTGCAATAGTTGGCTACAAAGACTTAGGGGCCTATTTTTAAACCCAGTAAAAGAGTGGTAAAGTCTGACTGCATGGGTTTTAAATTGCAAACATGCTTGCTCTGCCTTGTTAGGACAGACAGTTGTTTGGGTTTGGGTTTTTGTTGGTTTTTTTTTCCTTTTGGGGTGGCAGTTTTCATTCGCTCTGCCAGAACGATCTCTGATGCTTGCTTTTCTCTAAGCGCGGGGTCCAGTTGCATCACAGAAGTGCTTAATCGCCAGAGGAAAATGCTGTCAATCTGTCAAGAGACTCACTAATTGATCTTTGCTGGAGACAGCAAAAGGAAAAGCAAGCACTGAAACAGAGACCAGGTTAAGGTAAATGAGGAAAAAAAAAAAAAAAGTGTCTTTTTGGATGTGAATTTGACTGCAGCCTCCAAGTACAGAACAGACATGTCAGTTGGGCCATATGCTTTGCCAGCTTCTCCTGAAGCAGTGGCAAGAGAACTAATTTCTGACCTATAAATCCCTTCATCTTTACATCTTTTCAACCCTAAGCACAGAATGGACAACTGTCAAATCATATGGTGCCTCTCTGCTCTGGACAAATGTCAAACACAGGTCATAAAACTGATTTTTCACCCCTCCTTTTAGCCAGAAATGAAGAACCTCTGCTTAGAGAGGAAGGAGAGTTTGCTAACACCCATGTTATGTGTGTGTTTATATTGTGCTTTATAGAACTGTTTTCTGAACACTCAGAGATAAAAAGACACTTTTTTTAAAGGTGGCAATAATGCAGCTTTTTAGTTCAGGGAATATTTTTTAGCTTTCAGAGCCAAGTTCATTATCTTCTCTGTACATATACTAGTCATACATAAACCTTTGGTGGAGAGGAAATAAGATTATGGAAGAAAACGTCCTTTGGAGTAATAATGTTAGTTAATTCCTTACCATGCACTGCATTTAGAGACAATTCTTCTGATTTGATTTTTTTTTCCATTAGCATGATTTAAAAAATAAAACCAACAAAAAATCAATATTGTAAAATCTTGCTGCTTTTAGAACATAGTCACAGTGAGAAGAAGAGGCTAAAAATGGGAATCATCAACCTGTAGATTGCCTACAGGTACTTTGGTTATGCCCACCACTGTCTTCTTCACTAAGGCAGGAGGCTAGGGACAGGTTTGTTCAGTTTTCTTTCTGTACTAACAGCTTTTGATGTTAAAGTGACTCTGGACTCTCAGTTACTCTTCTTCTGTTTCTTTTGCTCAGTTCTCTCCTGTGTCAGGATGGAAGAGTTTTAAATGAATGAATGTCTCACTCTCAGGAGATATTCAAAACCCACCTGGATGTGTTCCTGTGTGATCTGCTCTAGGTGACCCTGCTCTGGCAGGTGGCTTGGACTTTTGAGGTCCCTTCCAGCCCCTAACATTCTGTGATTCTGTATGACACAGAGCAACCAAAACCACCCTTCCTGCCATCCAGGGGCTTGCCTTAGGCTCTGTCAGCAGGGCTGCAGGCCCTTAGCAGAGGGAAGCTTCACTGTAGCTGGCTGTTGCTCCCTGCAAATACCTTTCAGTCACAGAGGCTTTTTCTATTTTCTTGTAGAAGAGAAATACAGAAATGCAAGGAGAGCAGGTGGGGAGGAGCAGGCATATGGCCTACAGCTGTAGTTTGCCAATCTTAAAAGGCTGTAGGATGCACAGTTGGGTTTGGACATGAGCTTTAACACCTTCTAACTCTTGCATGCGCTCCTCTCTTGCTGAGGTGAGAGCAGACATCTTCATCAGTGGTGTTACAGGGAGGTGTGCAGCACATTTGCACTCCCAAGCCACTGGAGAGAAGAGCAGGCCAAGTGCCCTATTGCTTGTCTAGCACCTGAAAACTGCCAGGTCATCTGCTCTGAGGTCAGGGTGAGAGCACTGGGATGTGGCTTTGAGTGTAGGAACTGGTGACAATTGGGCTGTTTCTAGTTGCAGGACTGGCAAGGCTTTATCACAGAGCAGCAGAAAAGAGCATCAAAGATTTAACCCTGTTACACATTTCTTAGTAGGAAGGAAGGGAAGAGGGAAATTGGAGCATCTGTCAAATACTTATTTTTGGATTATATATGCAAATTTGGATAAATTAGTTGTGGCTTAGGTTTTTTTGTTTGGATAGTTTGCTTTGGGTTTTTTTTGTGGTTTTTTTGGTGTTGGTGGAAGATTTTATAAAAGAACTGTGGAATGGACTTAGCAGACTCATATGTGGAGATCCTCACTTGGATAGAGTTCCTGAAGGGAAGTCCTTTCTTTTCTGAATGGTGTGTAAAGAAATACAGGTTTTGAGGTCTAAGCTTGGAATTATTCTCTGCTATGGAAACATGAAGAAGAGAAGGCTGAGGGGAGGTCTTCCGGCTCTCTACAGCTACCTGAAAGGAGGTTGGAGTGAGGCTGGGGTTGGTCTCTTCTTCCAAGTAATCAGTGATAGGATGAGAGGAAATGAGCTTAAGTTGTACCAGGGAGGGTTTAGGTTGGAGATTAGGAAAAGCTTCTTTACTGAGAGTGGTGAGGTGTTGGATGCAGAGAGACTGTTCACAAAGGCCTGCAGGGACAGGACCAGGGGCAATGGCTTCAAACTAGAGCAGAGCAGATGGAGATTGGATGTGAGGAACAAATTCTGTACCATGAGGGTGGTGGAAAGTGCAACAGGTTGCCCAGGGAGGTGGTTGAGGCTCCATGCCTGGAGATACTGAAGGTGAGGCTGGACAGGGCTCTGGGCAACCTGATCTAGTGGAGGATATCCCTGCTGAGAGCAAAGGGGTTGGACTGGATGAGCTTTGGAGGTCTTTTCCTACCCAGACCATTCTGTGATTCTCTGATGTGCAGTTTGTGGTTGAGTGTGGGTGTGAGCGTTCAGAGTGCAGGCAGTGCTGGAGGCTCCACTATTGCTAGCTGGAGGATCTCATTTCTGAGTGGTGAGAGGCCTGGCCCCTGACCAGAGAGGGCTCCCGAGTCAGACCTGCAGGAACATTCTGTTACCTTGTTGTAAGGAACTGATTAAAGTGGCAATGACTTGGTTTTCTAAGAGATGGGAGGAGCTGGATGTGCATGTTCTGCACTGTCCTCTGTGTTCTGCACTGTCCTCTATGCTATTCTTTGCTTGGGTCATGGTCCCTTATCTTGTAAAGGTTTTGCCTGGGAAGGAAAATGCTTAGGGCACTGTGTCATTCCTGATTTTCCTAGCACTTCTCTAATCCAGCACAGCGATGCCCTTTTCCTTTAACTCAAGGCATTCTTTTGATGCTTGTAATTGGTAATTTGTTCATCTCAGAGGGTGAAGCTCCTTTTCATTTCTCAATTTGTATTTTCTGGTTGTGTTCTCTCCAGTTCCTTTCTTGCATCATTATTGCTGTTTCCAGACCTGACTTCACATCAGTGGCTCTGCTGCCTAAATCCTTCCCTTTATGCTTTGCATGCGACCAGTAGGATACTTTTAAAGGGTTTATGTTTGCCACTAACCCTGATAGCAGTCTCAAGGCCTGTTGCTGTTTTACCCATGGTAATTAGTGAAGGTTCAGACTCAGCCAGTGAAGGTTCAGACTCAGCCCTGCCTCTGCTGCTTTTTCTGCTTTGATGTAAACCACTATTGGGAGTGGTTAATGGTGAGGGATTTTTAAGACTTTCGGTGCAGATTGGTTCCCTGTCTCTAGATAGCTGAGAGTATCAAATTTCTCTTGGTTCCTCTTCCAGATGATGGTCTTCTGCCTACTGGGGGGCTAACCCGTGCCTGCTGCTTGTCTTGTGGATTAAATCTTAGGGCTGCATGCTTCTTGTGTGTTGAGGCAGAAACTCATTAAAATGAAAGGGTGTTACTCAGACACATTGGTCTCATCTGTTTGCAGTAATGAGTAATTGTACATGAAACTGTTAATTATCAGCAAACTGCTCTGCATGTCTCGATGCTTCATGTGATTCACTGATACAGGCAGGGCAGGGACTGGCTTGAGAGCAGCCCTGAAGAAACGGCCTTGGGGGTGCTGGTGGAGGAGAAGCTCACCAGGAGCCAGCAGTGAGCACTTGCAGCCCAGAGAGCCAAGCAGAGCCTGGGCTGCAGCAAGAGAAGTGTGGCCAGCAGGGCCAGGGAGGGGATTCTCCCCCTCTGCTCCACTCTGCTGAGACCACACCTGGAGCTCTGTGTCCAGTTCTGGAGCCTCTGTTCCAGGAAAGATCTGGAGGTGCTGGAAGGTGTCCAGAGAAGGGCCACGAGGATGAGCAGAGGGCTGGAGCTGCTCTGCTCTGGAGACAGACTGAGAGAGTTGGGGTTGTTCAGTCTGGAGAAGAGAAGGCTCTGAGGAGACTTAGATGTAATGCTCAGTGCTAGCAATTTTATGCTAGAAACCTGCTTATTATTGAGAGAGTTGGGGTAGTTGGAGAAGAGAAGGCTCTGAGGACTCCTTCTTGTGGCCTTGCAGTATCTGAAGGGGGCTCCAAGAAATCTGGGGAAGGACTTTTGAGGGTGTCAGGGAGTGATAGGACTGGGGGGAATGGAGCAACAGTAGAAGTGAGGAGATTCAGATTGGATGTTAGGAAAAAGTTGTTCCCTCCTCAAGCCTCAATCCATTCCCTCTTATCCTATCATTCCAAGTCCTTGTAAAAAGTCCCTCCCTGACTTTCATGTGCCCCTTCAGGCACTGGAAGGCTGCTCTAAGGTCTCCCTGGAGTCTTCTCTTCTCCAGGCTGAACAGACCCAATTCTCTCAGCCTCTCCCCACAATTACTCTGGTAGTGTTTCCTTTGGGTTTTTTTAAGGCTTCTCATTGTCTGGGAGGTATTTTAAGAAGCTGTAGAACACAAGAGCCTGTTTGGTGTTGATTGTCTTTGACAACTCAGCCAGTTTTACAAGAACTTTGCACATCTGACTACTAAAGTGCAGCTTCTTACAAACCCTTGGTTGTATGCAGAACTTTATTTGTGTGAGATGTTCTGCTGCAATCTGGTGAGGCTGTGCCTGTCTGCAAACTTTACATATGAAGAAGCTCATTTGGTAGCACCCAAGTCAGTTGGTCTCTTCTCCCAGGCAACCAGTGGCAGAACAAGAGGACACAGTCTCAAGCTGCACCAAGGGAAGTTTAGGCTGGAGGTGAGGAGAAAGTTCTTCCCAGAAAGAGTAATTGGCCATGGGATGTGCTGCCCAGGGAGGTGGTGGAGGTACCATCCCTGGAGGTGTTCAAAACAAGCTTGGATGTGGCACTTGGAGCCAGGAGTTAGTTGTCAGGAGGTGTTAGGTATTAGGTAATAGGTTGGACTTGATGATCTCCAAGGTCTTTTCCACCTGGGTGATTCTGTGTTAAAATGAGCTGGGACAAATGATGCTATGGCACAAGCAGCCACTTGTGCTAGCTTCCTGGCTTGTTACTGCTGAGATGCACAGAATTAGGGTCCCCTCTGGTTGTTCTGCTAGGTACAGCTACTGTACCAAGAAAGACTGCCCCTGGGTAGCTGCTTTTACTGGCCCAGGTCCACATGTCAAGATTCAGCCCTTTATTTTTAGCTAATTGCAGCCCAACTGCTGCAGAGAACACTGATAAGGCAGCTAATTTGAATATGAAAATCACAGTAACATATTGATTTCAGTGTGAAAAAAAAAAAAAGAAAAAAAAGGTCTTTTTTTTTTGTTGTTTTCCAGAATTGAAAGTAACTGGAGACAAAGGTCTTGCTCTTGCATTAAGCTCTGTTGGAAAAAATACAATCAAAGAAACAAAGCATAATAAGTAGGGCAGGATGAGGAGTCAGGCTTCACAGATTGCATCAGGTTGAAAGGGACCCTCAAAGGTCATCTTGTCCAATCCCCCTCCAGTGAGCAGGAACATCTCCAACTAGCTCAGGCTGCCCAGGAACACAGCAAGCCTGATCTTGAATATGTCCTGACCCTGAATGTCTCTAGGGTTGGGGTCTCAACCTCAGCCCTGGGCAGCCTGTTCTAGTATTTTACCACTCTCATTGTAAAGAACTTCCTCCTGCACTTGATCTTTTCCTCTTTCACTACTAGAAAGTTATTTTCCTGTGCCTAATAAAGTTCTCTATAGCAAACAAGGGGCTGCTAAACTCAGAGTCAAGCACAAAGTGAAATAATTTGCCTCTCTTCCTTCTCATGAAGATATCTGCTCTAGAAGGAGCACAAGGAAAGAAAGAAGCAAGAGAAGCAACATGAGCTCTTCACAGAATCACAGAAAGATTCAGGTTGGAAAAGCCCCCTGGGATCCTCAAATCCAGCCACTGACCCTACTCTACAGAGTTCACCCCTAAACCCCAAGCACCACATCTCAATGCCCTTTAAACACCTCCAGGGCTGGTGACTCCACCACCTCCCTGGGCAGCCATTCCAGTGTCTGACCACTCTTGCTGTCAACAGATTTTTCCTAATGTCCATGAAAGAGGTATTTAAGAATTAAAAAAAAAAATGTAAGAATCTTTTTTGTTGTTGTTTTTGTTTGTTTATGGGAAACTTACCTCATTTTTAGAAGAAAGTTTCTGAGTGTGGGAATAAGCTTGAAAGGCCTGGAAGACAAATGTAATCCCAAATTAGAATCCTTTAAAGTAATGAGAAAAGTCATCAAACCTCCCTTTTCCCACGTGCTGAAATTGTTCCTTTCCCCTGCTTCAGAGCTGATCTGTACCCAGAAGCAGCTGGCTTGAGACTTTCCCTGTGGGGTGTAGCAATGATCTAGCATCCTGCCAGAGAGGTGATTCTGCACTTTGCTCTGCTCTGCTGAGACCTCACCTGGAGTATTGTGTACAAGTCTGGAGCCCTCAATACAGGAAGAACATGGACCTGATGGAAAGGGTCCAGAGGAGGCCACGAAAATGCTCAGGGATTTGGAGCAGCTCTGCTATGAGGACAGGCTGAGGGAGCTGGGGGTGTTCAGCCTGGAGAAGAGAAGGCTGCAACCTGCCAGTACCTGAAGGGGGCCTACAAGAAGGCTGCAGAGAGACTGTTTGCAAAGGCCTGCAGGGACAGGACCAGGGGCAATGGCTCCAAACTAGCGCAGAGCAGATTGAGATTGGATGTGAGGAAGAAGTTCTGCACCATGAGGGTGGTGGAACACTGGAACAGGTTGCCCAGGGAGGTGGTTGAGGCTCATTCCTCGGAGATCTTCAAGGTGAGGCTGGGCAGGGCTCTGGGCAACCTGATCTAGTTGGGGATGTTCCCTGCTGACTGGGGGGAGGTTGGCTTGGATGAGCTTTGGAGGTCCCTTCTAGCCTGGACCATTCTATGACTCTGTTCCAACTAGGATTTTTTGTGCTTAAAGTTAGTATTTAGCTTGCACTCCTGACTAGTTTTCACTTTCAGAAGGCTAGAACAAAAACGTGCATGCTGCTACACACACACACACACACACCAAGAACTGAAATATCAAAGTAAGTTGCAGTCTGAGCCATGTGATCTTGCCCAAAATAAATGCTTTTAGATGTTGCTATGCAGGTAGAGAAGGGAGTGTTGTATCTATGCTTGTAAAGCACTTTTGTTCTGCTCCTGTTTGTTTTATCCTCATCGCTCCATACGCAATCCCTCTTCTGCCTTTACATTTTGGTGATTCTGTACTTGAGCTATTGCAGAGACTGGGTACAAATACAAAAATGAGAGGTTCTCCAACCCCTCTACTCTGCCCTGCTGAGGTCACATCTGGAATATTGTGTCCAGTTCTGTGCCCCTCAGCTCGAGAAGAACCTCAGGGAACTGCTTGAAAGAGTACAGTGCTGAGCCACAAAGCTGCTGCAGGCAGTGGAACATCTCCCTGGGAGGCCAGGCTGAGGGAGCTGGGGCTTGGAGGTTGGAGCAGAGGAGCCTGAGGGCTGCCCTCATTGCTGGGGATAAAGATGTGCAGGGCTGGAGCCAGGCTCTGCTCAGGGATGTCCAAGGACAGCACAAGGGGCACTGGGAGCAAGCTGGAGCAGAGGAGGTGCCACAGGAACAGAAGGGAAAACTTTGCTAGTGTGAGGGTGCTGGAGGCCTGGAGCAGGCTGTCCAGAGAGGTTGTGGAGTCTCCTTCTCTGGAAACTTTCCAAAGCCACCTGGATGTGTTCCTGTGTGACCTGTCCTGGGTGATGCTGCTCTGGCAGGGGGGTTGCACTCAACTGATCTCCTGTGAGGTCTCTTCTAACTCCTAGCTTTCTGGGATTCTGTGATCATGAAGGTGTATTTGAAGATAGTTCTGCCCCACCCAGTGTGTGTAGCAGTGGTTCATGTGCCTTTCAGAAACTGGTTGCATGGCTTTTTTGCAGTGTTGTAAAAATCATATAGATTTGCCAAAACATCTTTCCTGTAAGTCTAGATTTTGAGGGAAAATCATTGCTTTCTTCCTAAGTAATTGTTAGTTCAGTGACATAACAGATACCAAATGAATTTTGCTGAAAATTAGAGTCAGGCTGACAGATCTGGTGTTACTGAAGCCATTCTTTTTAAAAGATGGACATAATATTTCAGTCAGTGATCTGAACTTGCCCTGAATCCACACTTGTGGTCCAGACACAGCCTGAGATCATTCTCTTGCTTCTTGTGGTGCAGATCACCTGGATTTGTCAGTTTGACAAATGGTCTGAAGTTAGCTGTGGCTCTCTGTAGTCTTCTCAGTTACTCTGAGACTGCAAAATATTTCATCATACTTGCCACAAGTGTTATTGCTAAGACCTGCAGCTCAGCGTTTGAAACCATCATCTTCAAAATCTGCCAGGATGAGATTTTTAAAGGCACCTCCAAGTCTGTTCTGGAGGTCTACCTCCCCTGACATGAACCTAAATGGTCAGGGCAATCCTGGTTATCAATCCAGCTTGGGGGCTGATCAGATTGAGAGCAGCCCTGCAGAGAAGGACTTGGTGGTGCTGGTGGGGAAGAAGCTGGACAGGAGGCAGCAATGGGCACTGGCAGCACAGAAGGCCAAGGGCAGCCTGGGCTGCATCCAAAGCAGTTTGGTCAGAGAAGGAGAGAGAGGATCCTGCCCCTCTGCTCTGCTCTGGGGAGACCTCACCTGCAGTGCTGTGTCCAGCTCTGGGGCCCCCAACACAAGAGGCACATGGACCTGATGGAGAGGGTCCAGAGGAGGGCACAAAGATCATTAGGGAGCTGGAGAACCTCTGCTATCAAGACAGGCTGGGAGAGTTGGGGCTGTTCAGCCTGGAGAAGAGAAGGCTCCAGGGAGACCTTAGAGCTGCATTTGAATATCTGCAGGGCACCTACAGGAAGGCTGGGGAGGGACTGTTCAGAAGGGGCTGTGAGGATAGGATGAGGAGCAATGGTTTGAAATTGGAGCAGGGCAGAGTTAGGTTGGACATCAGGAGGAAGTTCTGCACAGTCAGGGTGGTGAGACACTGGAACAGGTTGCCCAGGCATGTGGTTGAGGTCTCATCTCTGGAGACATTCAGGATCAGCCTTGCTTTGTCCCTGGGCAGTCTGCTCTAGCTGGAGGTGTCCCTGCTGCCTGCAGGGGGCTTGGACAAGATGACCTTTGAGAGTTCCTTCCAACCTAACACAGTCTGTGACTCTGTGTCTCAGGCCCAAAGCTCAGTGAGGTGCTCTGAAGCTTGCTCAAGCCCGGGGAAGGTCAAGATTTATGCACTCAGGCAGGCTTTTATCTCAGGATGTGCTGCATCAGGGCCAGGTTGCCAGGAGTGTTGTGTTCTGACACATGCACAGCCACATTGTCCAATAAGCTGATTGTGATTTTCTGATCCTGCCTAAACCCAGGCTCAGGAGCAGCTTGTGGCCAAAGGCAACAGCAGGATGCAGATGCATGGACTGGGAATCCTAGGAAATAACAGTGGGTAAAAAATGAAATGTAATAGTGTCATGTTTTGAGGTACCAGTACCTTATTATCAAGAGGGTTTTCTGGGGTTTGTGTATTTTAAGGAGAACAATGAGATGTGTATAAAGGAGCCCCTATTGCAACAAAGATCTGGAGGTGCTGGAGGGTGTCCAGAGAAGGGCTGGAGCTGCTCTGCTATGGAGACAGACTGAGAGAGTTGGGGTTGTTCAGCGTGGAGAAGAGAAGGCTCTGAGGAGACCTTCTTGTGGCCTTCCAGTATCTGAAGGGGGCTCCAAGAAAGCTGGGGAGGGACTTTTTAGGGTGTCAGGGAGGGATAGGACTGGAGGGAATGCATCCAAGCTAGAGGAGGGGAGACCCAGATAGGATGTTAGGAAGAAGTTGTTCCCCAAGAGGGTGGTGAGAGACTGGAAGAGGTTGCTCAGGGAGGTGGTGGAAGCCTCATCCCTGGAGGTTTTTGCAGCCAGGCTGGATGTGGCTGTGAGCAACCTGCTGTAGTGTGAGGTGTCCCTGGCCATGGCAGGGCGTTTGGGACTGGCTGATCCTTGAGGTCCCTTCCAACCCTGACAATTCTATGAAAACCCCTGCTCTTGTGTAAGGAGGAGGAAGTGCACCCTGCACAGCAGTGACCCTCTCTGCTGAAATCTGCTTTTCACCAGGCTGAAATGGAGCAGAGTGATCTCTCCAATATTGTCTCTGGTGTACATCCAAGAAGCAAGAGCATTGGTGCCTAGAAAAGACAAATTGAACTCCCCTTCTGTTCTCAATCCAATTAAACCTCCTGTGTAGTGTGAGTTGTGTCAGTTGATGCAGATATTCAGTTCTGTGATTCTATGAATTTTGATTCTTGGGAGAGGGATTATGAGATGGTATGGGGGAGGGCATGAAATGACTCTGGAAATTTCAGCATGTTTGTATGGGCAGCTGGTGTTTGGTTTTGTGTTGCTTTGTTTATTTTCTCCTGTGTTGTTTGACTTCCTGTGGAAGTCAAAAGTTCAGTACTGAATGCAAGGTGAGAGCTAAGATTGGGGACAGGCCAAGGCAGACCTTGACAGTGAAGACAAAGACCCTGCTTATTGCAGGGAACTGTGGGAGGCATTTGAAGACAGGAGAATGATCCAGAGAGATGGATTAGTAAAATGACCTTTACAGCAGCATGATGAGAGAGGAAAGAATTGAAGGAAAACAATATGTGAAGTAGGCAAGACACGATTTTGATGTGAGTTTAGATGATTTTAAGCAATGTGAGTGGATGGGAAGGGCAGAACAAAGCTGTGAGATTTTGCTGTATTTGGGGAGATGCCCTTGGAGGAGTCTGAGCTGGTGTCATGGAATGGTTTGCACTCACCATAAAATTAAAGGCTTGCAAATAGCAACATTTTCATAGATTCATTGAATGGGTTGGGTTGGAGGGGAGCTTAAGATCATCCAGTTCCAAGCCCCTGCAGGGACACCTGTCTCCAGCCCAGATTGCTCAAGGCCTCATCCAACCTGGCTTTGAACACCTCCAGGGAGGGCACATCCACAACCTCCCTGGGTAACCTCTTCCAGTGTCTCACCACCCTCACTGTCAAGAATTTCTTCTTAATCTCCAATCTGAATCTCCCCTCCTAAAGCTTCAATCTGTTGCCTCTCATCCTGTCACATTTTAAATTCCTGTGTTGTGAAATCTGTTTTGTGATAGTTTAATACTCAGCACACAGAACAAAACAGCACTTGGCTCAACTCCTCCCAAAGAGCTTTAATGCTTTAATGATTTTTGCTTCAGTCAACCATTGCTTTTTCCTGGTATCTTTTGGATTTCCTAGCAGATAAAAAAAATGTCTTGATTTCAGTTCCATAATATCCCTTTTCCACTTACATGTCTAGGCCTTTTTTATTGTTATTGTTTTTACTTAATTCAGCTTTTTTTTTTTCTTTTAAATAAATTATGAACCCTTCCTTGGCTGTAATCTTGTACCTACATCAACAACTTGTTGGTCACTTCTGGTGGTTCATGTTCCCTCAGCTGACTTGGTTGCAGACTGCTCCAGTATCTCCCTGCCTAGCTTATTTATTGAAAATAGCTACCAAACAATCTTTAATCATTGTGACTAAGTGAATAATACCACAGCTACACAAGGGCAGTGATAGTGCCTTTGGTGAGGCCACAGCTTGAGTCCTGGGGGAAAGGATCTGGGGGTGCTGGTGGTCAGCAGCTGAACAGGAGCCAGCAGTGTGCCCAGGTGGCCAAGAAGGCCAAAGGCTTCCTGGCCTGGATCAAAACCAGTGTGGCCAGCAGGAGCAGGGCAGTGATGGTGCTCCTGTGCTGGGCCCTGCTGAGGCCACAGCTTGAGTCCTGGGGTCAGGTCTGGTGCCACAGGATAAGACCTTGAGGGGCTGGAGGGTGTCCAGAGAAGAGCACTGAGGCTGCTGAGGGGTTTGGAGCAGCAGCTGAGGGAGCTGGGGCTGTGCAGCGTGGAGAAGAGAAGGCTGAGGGAGACCTCATTGCTCTCTGCAGCTCCCTGAAAGGAGGTTGGAGTGAGGCTGGGGTTGGTCTCTTCTCCCAAGTCACCAGAGCTAGGATGAGAGGAAATGTGCTGAAGCTGTGCCAGGGGAAGGGTAGGTTGGAGATGAGGAACAATTTCTTTGGTGCAAGAGTGGTGAGGGGTTGGGACAGGCTGCCCAGGGAGGTGGTGGAGTGCCCATGCCTGGAGGTGTTCCAGAAGCTGTAGATGTGGTGCTGCAGGATAGAGTTCAGTGGTTGTGATAGTTGGGTTATGGTTCAACTTGATGATCTTAAAGGTCTTTTCCAGCCTTAATGACTGCATGATTCTAAGTCTATAAATGCTTCTCCAAACCTGAGCATGGGAAATAACCCCAAAACATTCAGGGCTTCACTGGTCAAGCCTAGCTGTGCTGGGGAGCCCTAGCACACATTGTTCCATCAGTCAGTTTCTGAGTAGGTGCTTTTTACTTGGTGTGAAGCCAGTGTCCTGAACCCCTGCTGGCCTGGGAGGCATTGGGGAGGATGTGTTGAAAGCCTTCTGGGTGGCACAAACTGATGCTGTTCCTCTTCTCTTTTTTTTTTTTTTTTTTTTTCCTTACAGTCTTATGGTAAAGGAGCAAGAAGAAAAAACCGATTCAAAGGATCAGATGGGAGTACATCTTCTGACACTACCTCCAACAGCTTTGTACGCCAGGTAGGTGGTGCTCAGCTTTTAAAGGACTGGATGACTTGCCAGGGTTAATGGTGGAGGAATTCTTTGTTTTGGTGAATTGTCAAGGCAAAGAGCAGTACTGAGAAATTGCAGGCACAATGAAAATATACTTGGTTGCTATTGTCTTGATTATGGAGGAAAAATACTTTTTTCATTTCTCATTAATTTCTGTCTCTAGTAGTTGTCGTTGGTTTTGTTGCTCTAATGCCATTAGGTGATTGAAGCTGCAGGAGGAGGAGGCAGGGCCTGATAGGAGCCACTGAAGTGGCAACATCAAAGGAGAGCAAGAGAGAGCATCAAAACTCTACCAGACCTCAGGGTTTTCCTGCTTAAGGTAGTGCTGTGTGAGGCACTTAGATGCTTTCCTCTCACATCCCAGCATTGTCTTAGGGCACAGGCTGGAGAGGAAATCCCTGGCCCCACTTGTGCCCTTTGTGATGATTCTGAAAGGCCTGTGGAGGATGGAGTGATGCTGTAGGCTCCCATGACCTACTCCAGATGGAGATACTCAAGGGAGGACCTGTGTGGGGGCTTGGAGGATAGCTCAGCCTGGCCAACAGAGAAAGGATGTAGCCAACTCAGTGTGTTCTTTGGCTGTAGAATGGTGGAGCTACTGAAGCTGTGCTGCTGTGGAAGCAGAGTGTGTTTGGAGGTGTTTATGATTGACAGCAACTTGGAGAACATGAATGGTGCCCTGAGCATGCCAGTGACTGTGCCTCTGCAGAGTCTGAAAGTGTCCTTGATGAACAGCTCTTCATTCCCTGCTGATGTCAGCTGTGGTTTTGCAGATGCAGACTTGGCTGTCGTTTTTGGAGAGCTTCTGGAGTTGAGGAGATTTAATTGCAGAGTTTTTGGGTTTGCCATCAGCAGGCACCAGACCTCCTACCCTACCAGCTTGTCTTGCAAGTTCCTCTATCTCAGAACATGTAGTGGTTCCTCTGCTGTTGTGTTGGTTGTCTCATGACGTTTCTTGTGTTTGCAAAATTCTTCTCCTTTGTCCTGCTGTGACCATCTGATAGGTTGGGGATTTTATACAGTCAGGCCCTTGTTATCTCTCAGGGTCTGTTGTGCATAGGCATGAAGTATCAGTTGATGGTGGGAGTTTTTCAGTGGCAGTGAACAATATGAAGGTGGAAATCCTGGATCAGTGAATTCCTTATTGGTGACATTTTGTTCTATTTCAGAGCACTCTGAAAAAGCAACACAAGTAGTGTTTGGGAGCAGCAATATGAACTCCCTAATTCCAAGGAATCTTTGTGAGGACATCTATGTTGCTGTTTTCCTTAGCTCCTTGTGGATGTTGAATTCCTGCTAGGAACATTTTGGGCAGAGTGGGAGTGTTTATTTCACACCAGCTACACAGAGTTCTTTGCCTTTCTTATTTACCTAAATGAAGCCTGAAGTTGGTCTCAAGTATCTCTTCCTGCTGTTGTGAGGGGGAGCTGGGCAAAGAGGATGTAGCCCAAAGAGAGTCCAAGGGAGGGCTACAAGGATGCTGAAGGGACTGGAACACTGACCTATGAGGAGAGGCTGAGAGCCCTGGGGCTCTTTAGTCTGGAGAACAGAAGACTGAGAGGAGATTTAATAAATGTCTATCTGAGGGCTGGGGGTCAAGAGGGAGGGGACAGGTTCTGCTCAGTTGCACCCTGGGAGAGGACAAGGGGCAGTGGATGGAAATTCCAGCACAGGAGGTTCCACCTCAACGTGAGGAAGAATTTCTTTACTGTAAGGGTCCCAGAGCACTGGAACAGGCTGCCCAGAAAGGTTGTGGAGTCTCCTTTGAAGCCTTTCCAGCCCTGTCTGGATGTGTTCCTGTGTGACCTGTGCTGGATTCTATGGTCCTGCTCTGGCAGGGGGTTGGACTGGAAGATCTCCAGAGGTCCCTTCCTCTGAGATGGATCATTAAAGTACATATGGGTGTTGAGGTGGACTCCTGTAGTTGGTGAAGATATGGTTGGCTCTGTAGACCGTGGGGCAGGATGCATCAAATCCTCCAAAGAGGCAAGGTTGGTGAGCTGCAGAAGTGTCCACATCCTTCCTTGGCTTATAAAGGAAGCATAGAATGTGACTGCTTCAAGTGTGGGTTTTTACAGAAGAGATTGATCTATTTCCCTGAAATCAATCCCATTTTATTGGTTGCTCAAGTGATGCAATGACTGGAAGATGGAATAGGCTTTTGCAAAACCCCAGAGATTTGATAGATCGCTGAGGCAGAACTCAGTTCTGAGGCGGCATTGCCAATGAAGACGGTGAAGGGATGCTGATGACTCATGATGGTTTATGTAGCATTATCCAAAAGAAAGCTAAGAAGCAAAGCATCACAAAGCATTCCTGGTGTGCAGGCACAACTGTTTGAGTCTGGCTGAGGTATGTCTCCCTTCACACTTGCTGCTGAGAGCTTTATGGCAGGGCTTCACTACTTCTTCACCAGGCTTCCCTGCTTCCATTCTCCTGGGCCAGCAGTAAGGAGGAATTGCCACCAGTGTGCCCAGTGTCCCAGGTATTAAACAGCTTTCTGCTGGCTCAGCTGCTGTGGCTTTCCCAGAAACTGCCTCAGTGCTGTATGTTGCTTGTCTTCATCTTTCTTGGAGGACATTTGGTGTGGTACAAATGAATGTGATTGTTTTTCCATAGCCATTTGTATGCAGCAGAAAAAGTGACTCTAGGCAGTGTTCCTCTGAGAGGGGTGACAGCTGCAGAGAAACAGAGCAGGCACAGGGATCCAGACTCAGTACAATCAATGACATACCCATTTATTTTCCAGTATTTTAGTGCTGTCATTAAACTAGGAAGTCAGTTTTTGACTGGAATGAGGTTTGTGTGGTCATTTGGCAGTGGTTTTGATCTCCATGTGGGTTACAAGCCAACCTTGCTGTAGGCCAAGCCAACCTCATGAGGTTCAACAAGACCAAGTGCAAGGTTCTGCATCTGGGTTGGGGCAATCCCAGGCACCAATATAGGCTGGGCAGGGACTGGCTGGAGAGCAGCACTGAAGAAAAGGACTTGGGGGTGCTGGGGGAGGAGAAGCTCACCAGGAGCCAGCAGTGAGCACTTGCAGCCCAGAGAGCCAAGCAGAGCCTGGGCTGCAGCAAGAGAAGTGTGGCCAGCAGGGCCAGGGAGGGGATTCTCCCCCTCTGCTCCACTCTGCTGAGACCACACCTGGAGCTCTGTGTCCAGTTCTGGAGCCTCTGTTCCAGGAAAGATCTGGAGGTGCTGGAAGGTGTCCAGAGAAGGGCCAGGAGGATGAGCAGAGGGCTGGAGCTGCTCTGCTCTGGAGACAGACTGAGAGAGTTGGGGTTGTTCAGTCTGGAGAAGCAAAGGCTCTGAGGAGACCTTCCTGTGGCCTTGCTGGATCTGAAGGTGGCTCCAAGAAAGCTGGGGAGGAACTTTTTTGAGGTGTCAGGTAGGGATAGGACTGAGGAGAATGGAGCAAAACTAGATGAGAGGAGATTCAGATTGGATGTTAGGAAGAAGTTGTTCACATGAGGGTGGTGAGAGACTGGCACAGGTTGCCCAGGGAGGTGGTGGAAGCCTCATGCCTGGAGGTTTTTGCAGCCAGGCTGGATGTGGCTGTGAGCAGCCTGCTGTAGTGTGAGGTGTCCCTGGCCATGGCAGGGGGTTTGGAACTGGATGATCCTTGAGGTCCCTTCCCCCCTGACAGTTCTGTGATTCCATAACAACCTCTTTGTTTCAGCAGTGCTGATGGGGCCTATAGCTGTGGTTTTCCCCTTCTGACTTCGTTTTAATTCCGGTTCACATTTACTTTCTGGCTTGTCCTAGAGCTTTGAGGTGCATCTGTACAAGTACTTCCTTCTGCACTCCAGAAGGAATCCTGAGTTGTCCTGACTATGTGTTGCATTTCTGCCCTAAAGAAGGAAGAATGTTTGGAAGGTGCTCCTGTGTCATTCTTTAGCTGGGCTGTCCTTCAGCTGGGAGAGGCATGCAGGTTTTGTTTGGAAAGTGGACAGTTCCTGACACGGAAAACAGATTGGTGCTGGATTAAAGCAGATAAATGTGTCTAGTCCTAAAGAAATGTTGTGCATGTGGAAGGCAGTGGAGGTGTTGTGCAAAAGCAAGGATTTAGGGTTCAGTTGTTTCAATCGGGAGCTGCTGGCCAGGGAAGTTAAAGCTGCTGCAGGAGGGAGGGAGTTAGAATCTATTACTTACATTGACAAAGCCTTACTGTGTCTGTGTTTTACTATTTCCTTAAGAACACGTGCACCTCTAGCTCCAGTGTATACCTGGCAAGTTTCCTGCCATGCATACCAAATGCTGAAGTTACAAAAATAATTCCAGCTTCCTCAAACTGCTTCAAATTGGGCCCAGGCCAACCTCATGAAATTCAACAAGACCAAGTGCAAGGTCCTGCAGCTGGGTCAGGGCAATCCCAAGCATTGATACAGGCTGGGCAGGAACTGGCTGGAGAGCAGCCCTGAAGAAAAGGCCTTGGGGGTGCTGGGGGAGGAGAAGCTCACCAGGAGCCAGCAGTGAGCACTTGCAGCCCAGAGAGCCAAGCAGAGCCTGGGCTGCAGCAAGAGAAGTGTGGCCAGCAGGGCCAGGGAGGGGATTCTCCCCCTCTGCTCCACTCTGCTGAGACTACACCTGGAGCTCTGTGTCCAGTTCTGGAGCCTCTGTTCCAGGAAGGATCTGGAGGTGCTGGAAGGTGTCCAGAGAAGGGCCAGGAGGATGAGCAGAGGGCTGGAGCTGCTCTGCTCTGGAGACAGACTGAGAGAGTTGGGGTTGTTCAGTCTGGAGAAGAGAAGGCTCTGAGGAGACCTTCTTGTGGCCTTGCAGGATCTGAAGGGGGCTACAAGAAAGCTGGGGAGGAACTTTTTTGAGGTGTCAGGTAGGGATAGGACTGAGGAGAATGGAGCAAAACTAGATGAGAGGAGATTCAGATTGGATGTTAGGAAGAAGTTGTTCACATGAGGGTGGTGAGAGACTGGCACAGATTGCCCAGAGAGGTGGTGGAAACCTCATCCCTGGAGGTGTTTGCAGCCAGGCTGGATGTGGCTGTGAGCAGCCTGCTGTAGTGTGAGGAGTCCCTGGCCATGGCAGGGGGGTTGGAACTGGCTGATCCTTGAGGTCCCTTCCAACCCTGACAATTCTATGAAAACCCCTGCTCTTGTGTAAGGAGGAGGAAGTGCACCCTGCACAGCAGTGACCCTCTCTGCTGAAATCTGCTTTTCACCAGGCTGAAATGGAGCAGAGTGATCTCTCCAATATTGTCTCTGGTGTACATCCAAGAAGCAAGAGCATTGGTGCCTAGAAAAGACAAATTGAACTCCCCTTCTGTTCTCAATCCAATTAAACCTCCTGTGTAGTGTGAGTTGTGTCAGTTGATGCAGATATTCAGTTCTGTTTTTCACACTCGTGAATCTGTAAAACCTGTGAGCTTTTAAGAGAATGTTTTGGCTCTTGTTCTCTGTGTTTGTTCCAAAAAAAATCTGTTTAGTTTTATTATTTAGAATCGTTTGGAATGTTATTGGTGATATTGGAGCTTAAAACAACAACAACCACTTGGCCTTCTTTTCCTTCACCAGCAGTTAGCTGCTGCTTGACTTGGGAGGAGCAGGAGAGGGAAGGATTTTATTTAATTCTCTCCCCCACCCCCACCTCTGTTTTGTTGTTAAGTTGTATTGGCAATTAAGCAACCTGTTTGGAAAGCAGAAGCCTCACTGCACACCAATCAGCTCCTAACTGACTGTAATCAGTTGTCTTTAGGAATCTAAAGCTCATTGTGTTACACAGCCTTCATCATCTTCCTGCAGCTTTGGAAGCAAATGAAGCTCTATTTACAAGCAAACTAATCTCTAGAAGTATGAATGCAATGAATATGTACAAACTATACAATAGATGTACAGTAGAGATCTATTTACAATTTATAAACCACACAGAAACTCCTCAGACCCCCCTGGATGGATCCAGGGGGACCATTCACCTCCTCCCCCACTCCCTCCCTCCCTCCCTCTACCTCACAGAGAAGTCAAAACAGAGATCCCCTGGCAAGGTTGCGGGAGGCAGAAAGGAAAGTTGCAAGCAGAGGCAAAGAAGAAGAAAAGAGAGAACTGTTTATGCCTCTGCTCTCTATTGCCATTAGCAAGCCAATGAATTCTATAGACCTTAGCATTATTCTTCTTTTACATCCAGTGGTCCTTTATTTTACTTTCAGTCTTTGCAGTCAGGGACTAGGCAAAAGTTCCCCCTGCCAACTGTAACACCTGGTAATGATTTGGTTCCCAAGGCTTGTTTCAGAAGACAGATCAGATAAAGTGCTTTGCAGGCAACATCACTGTAAGCAAATTGCATGTCCTGATAGCATTACATGCTCCCTGCTTGTGCTCCTGCACCAGTCTTTGGGGAGGCTTTATCTTAAATCCTAATGATTAATCACACAGGCAGCCTAAGTTGTTGGGATTTTTGTGTGCTGCAAAGGCAGATTAGATGTGGAATAGGCCATAGGCTTACTGAAATATTTAAGGTTTTACATGTCTGGTTGGTTTGGGTTTTGTGTTTGGGTTTTGTTTTGTTTGTTTGTTTGTTTGGGTTTTTTTGCTTTTAAATATTGGCTCCGTGCCTGTTACGCTCTGTTCGTACAAAAATGAAATGGTGTAGGGGATTCATTATTCTTCTGCTCTCCTCTGAGGACGTTGGCTTAGCTGTGTAATCACCTATTGCAGTTTATGAATGGTGAAAACTAAGATTTGCACCACAAAAAAAAAGAAAAAAAGATTTGAAAAGACTTGACTTAGTTTTGCTCATAAAGGTGCCTGCTGAAATCTTCAGTGCCCAATGGAATTGGGCTGCTTCAGGGATGTGTTCCTCATCTGATAATTGCTGAGGGCTTTGGTTGTGGTTTGGGTTTTTATGCAGGTACAGAGCTTAGCTTTGATATTTTTTTATTACTTTTTCCTGTAGGGAAGAGCTTCTGCATTCAGCTGAGACATGCAGCCTGCCAGTGAGCCTGGACAGGGTGAGCTGCAAAGAGCTGGTGCAGAGTGGGGCACAGGTACTACCTTTAAATTTAATGCTCAGTACTGGCAATTTTATGCTGGAAACCTGCTTATTATTGAGAGAGTTGGGGTTATTGGAGAAGAAAAGGCTCTGAGGAGACCTTGTTGTGGCCTTGCAGTATCTGAAGGGGGCTCCAAGAAAGCTGGGGAAGGACTTTTTAGGGTATCAGGGAGTGACAGGACTCGGGGGAATGGATCCAAGCTAGAGGAGGGGAGATTCAGATTGGATGTTAGGAAGAAGTTCTTCCCCAAGAGGGTGGTAAGAGACTAGAAGAGGTCCAGGGAGGTGGTAGAGGCCTCATCCCTGGAGGTTTTTGCGGCTGTGAGCAACCTGCTGTAGTGTGAGGTGTCCCTGCCCATGGCAGGGGGGTTGGAACTGGATGATGCTTGGGGTCCCTTCCAATCCTGTGATTCTGTGATCTTCAGAGATCCCTTCCAACCCCTACCATTCGGTGAGTCTGTGATTCTGTGATCTCCAGGAATGGGACCTCAACTAGCTCCCTGGGCAACCTATTCCAGTGTTCCACCACCCTCATGGTGAAGAGCTTGTTCCTAACATCCAATCTAAAGCTGCTCTTCTCTAGTTTGAAGCCATTGTCACTCATCCTATCACTGCAGACCTTTAAAACAGCCTTCTTTTAACTCCTTTCAGGTACTGGAAGGTCATTATTAGGTCTCCCAGAAGTCTTCTCTTCTCCAGCCTGAAAGTTAAGGGTTGGAAGGGACCTCCAGAGATCATCCAGTCCAACCCCCCTACCAAAGCAGGGTAACCCAGGGCAGGTCACACAGGAACACATCCAGGTGGGTTCTGAAAGTCACCAGAGGAGACTCCGCAACCTCTCTGGGCAGCCTACTTCAAGCCTCCAGCACCCTCACACCAAAGAAGTTTCTCCTCATGTTGAGGTGGAACCTCCTGGGTTCTTCTGGAGGCTTTCCAAACCTACTTGGATATGTTCCTGTGTGGCCTTCCCTGGCTGATCCTGCTCTGGCAGGGGGTTGGACTGGATGATCTCTGGAGGTCCCTTCCAACTTCTGCCATTCTATGATCCTGTGATGGATTAAATCACATTACACTGAGGTTGACATTTGGAGCATGATGTCTGTACTGCTGCATTAGCAGGAGCCACCAAACTTGACTGTTTAGGCCAGCATCTGACCTTAAATCATGGGCAGGCAGTGCGGTTCCAGGATGCTGCAGTGTTTGTATTGAGCAACGTTAATCAGTTTTTAGTCAACAGATACAGAGTGATTTGATTTAGGACATGGAATTAGATAATGTCTCTAGGAGCAGCACTTGGCTGGGAACCCCACTGGGTTTGGTCTGTTGTATGCATGGAACATACCAAGTTCACAGTGAAGAGTGGGTGAAGCACTTAGAGCCGTGTGGGATTCCTGGAGTCTGTCACTTCACTTCTTCAGAGACTTTCATTCACTGCTGCTATCTCAGCTCCTCAGTCATGTGGGGAAAACCAGGGAGGTGTTGAGTGGGAGGAGGACAGCTTTCAGAAGCAGCTTGGATTTGGGAGTGGGTGGCTGGAGGCAGGAAGGGTGGAAGGAATAGAAAAGGTCTTTCCCTTCTGGTGGCAGTTGTGGAGCTTCATTTTAGGCTCTGTAGAGATGGCAAGATGGCATTAGGCTCATTGAGCTATCGATTTCCTCAGCTGTAAGAAGAGTTTGCAAAGTCTCCTTTTTTGGCCTGCAGAGAATACAACAGATGCCCCTCTACAGCCTGGGATCTTGGCATGCATGGCTGGAGGGGAGATGGCTGAGAAAAACCCAGCAGAAAGGAAGTTCACTTCCAATTCTTACATGGGCCTTTTTTTTTTTTTTTTTTCCCCTCAAATGGTTTCTAAGAATAGAAATAAAAAATGCTGCCATGTGTTTAAAAAACTCCACACACCCTCCAACAAAAACACACAGGGAAAACATCATAAAGCTCCTGTTATATGTCCACTTACTTCTCTTGGAGCAGAGTGTCAGGGAGAAAATTAGAGGGGGGAAGAACTAAATATAATACTTTAATGAAAAGTGAAGGATAGGAACCCTGTTTAGAGCCTTGAATGGAGGTAGATCACAGAATCATAGAATGGTCTGGGTTGGAAGGGACCTCCAAAGCTCATCCAGTCCAACCCCTCTGCAGTCAGCAGGGACATCCTCCACTAGATCAGGTTGCCCAGAGCCCTGTCCAGCCTCACCTTGAAGATCTCCAGGGATGGGCCCTCCAGAACCTCCCTGGGCAACCTGTTCCAGTGTTCCACCACCCTCAAGGTGCAGAACCTAAATCTTCTCTGCTCTAGTTTGAAGCCATTGCCCCTGGTCCTGTCCCTGCAGGCCTTTGCAAACAGTTCCTCTGCAGCCTTCTTGTAGCCCCTTCAGGTACTGCATGTTTGGTGTTTGCTTTGCATGCAGCTGCAGTCAGTGCATCTTTCCCTAGCAGCAGTGGAGATGTTGAAGATGGGCCTTCTATTTGTCATCTGCTGAGCTGATTGCCAGCCATGTTAATGAGCTTGCTGAGATGATGAATGGCTGTTGCAAAGTGGCTGAGAGGACAGGATGGCCTCCTGGGAGGGGATGGGGGAGAGGCAAGCCCTGCAATGGGAGTCCTGAAGTCTAACTTGCTGGTGGCAGCTTTTGGATGTTCTCATTTGGCATTCCCATTGCTGCTGTCTTCTGTGTGCCTCCTGACCTCTAGGAGGTTATCCTCTAGGTCTATCAGGGAGAGGAGAAATGGCACTGCCCAGCTGCTCAGGAACTGCCACAGCTTGCACTCAAGTTTGGCAGCATCAGATGTGTCCCTTTGTAGTGGGGTGTTGAAGGGCACAGCAGAACTTGTGCATTCCTGAGCCACCTGAGATTTCTCCAGGTGACAGTGGTGCCTCCTTGCTGCTGTGGAAGGGGAGGAGGAGAAGGAGGAAGAGAAGGTGTCAGATGCTCAGCTGCTCAGGCAGTCAGAGATGTGAGAATTTTTACCAGGCAAACTGAAGAAGGTGAAGCATAATCTTTGCAGCTTTGCTAGATATACAGTGGAGATTCTTCCCTCAGTGCATGGCAGAAGGACTCACAGAATCAGACAGAATCACAGAATGCTGGGGCTGGGAAGGCACTTCTGAGGGTCATCTAGTCCAACCCCCCTGCTAGAGCAGGATCACCTGGAGTAAAGCACACAGCCACAGCTGCAGGTGGGTTTGGAATCTCTCCAGAGAAGGAGACTCCACAGCCTCTCTGGGCAGCCTGCTCCAGAGCTCTACCATTCTTGCAGTTAAGAATAGTTTCCTGATGCTTACATGCAGCCTCCTGTGTTCCAGTTTGTGTCCATTGCCCCTTGTCCTGTCACTGGACACCACTGAGAAGAGTCTGGCTCCATCCTCCTGACACTTGCCCTTTAGATGTTGATCAGCATTAAGGAGACCCCATCTCAGTCTGCTCTTCTCCAGGCCAAATGGCTTGAGTCTAATTTTGGTTTAGGCCTTCTCTTTGACCAAATTTCTTCATGGGTGGTGACTGATCTCTGGCAGCCTCTGTCTTGCAGTTTTGTGCCTTAATTACAGAATTAATCACAGGGTTAACCAGGTTGGAGAAGACCTTTGAGATCATCAAGTCCAACCTATCACCCAACCCTATCTAATCAACTAACCCATGGCACCCAGTGCCTCATCCAGTCTTACTTGAAACACTTCCAGGGACAGTGACTCTACCACCTCCCTGAGCAGCACATCCCAATGGCCAATCTCTCTTTCTGGGAAGAATTTCTTCCTAACATCCAGCTCAAACCTCCCCTGGTGCAGCTTGAGACTGTGTCCTCTCCTTCTGTCACTGGTTGCCTGGGAGAAGAGCCCAACCCCCACCTGGCTACAGCCTCCCTTCAGGGAGTTGTAGACAGCAATTGAGGTCTCCCCTGAGCCTCCTCTTCTCCAGGCTAAACACCCCCAGCTCCCTCAGCCTCTCCTCACAGGGCTATGCTCCAGACCCCTCCCCAGCCTTGTTGCCCTTCTCTGGCCACATTCCAGCTTCTCAACATCTTTCTTGAATTGAGGAGCCCAGAACTGGACACAGTACTCAAGGTGTGTCCTAACCAGAACTGAGCACAGGGCAGGATGACTTCCCTGCTCCTGCTGGCCACACTATTCCTGATCCAGGCCAGGAAGCCTTTGGCCTTCTTGGCCACCTGGGCACACTGCTGGCTCCTGTTCAGCTGCTGTCAACCAGTACCCCCAGGTCCCTTTCTGCCTGGCTGCTCTCCAGCCACTCTGACCCCAGCCTGTAGCACTGCCTGGGGTTGTTGTGGCCAATGTGTAGAACCCTGCACTTAGATGTGTTAAATCTCCTGCCCTTGGACTCTGCCCATCTGTCCAGCCTGTCAAGGTCCCTCTGCAGAGCCCTTCTACCTTCTAACAGATCAACATCTGCTCCCAGCTTGGTGTCATCTGCAAATTTACTGATGATGGACTCAATCCCCTCATCCAGATCATCAATAAAGAGATTGAACAGGATGGGGCCCAGCACTGATCCCTGGGGGACACCACTAGTGACAGGCTGCCAGCTGGATGTGGCACCATTCACCACCACTCTCTGGGCTCTGCCCTCCAGCCAGTTCCTAACCCAGCGCAGAGTGCACCTTTGATGAGCTGAACCTCTCAAAGCCCTGCAGCTTCAGCAAGAACCTTCATGCCTGCCTTTGCTGGTCTGTTGGATGGCGTATAGTGGAAGCTCCAAAAGAAAAAGCACACAGTTGTAAAGAGTTAATTTCAAGCTGAGCAATGGGATTGAATGAGAATCAAGTGTTGTGCTTTACTTTGTCCCTGGATTCTCCCAGCAAATTCCCTGTGGTTTCTGGTTCTCATGTGCAGCATTGTCTTACTCCAAATGATGGTTTTGAACATTGTGGTGGAGATGCAAGGCTTGTGGGATGCTGTCAGAGATGGCTTCTGGTTACAGTGAGCACAGACATAGAGTATCTGGAATGGGACAAGGGTTCTGATGGATAGCACAGAAGAGTAGGGGTTGGAAGGGACCTCCAGAGATCAACCAGTCCAACCCTCCTGACAAAGCAGCATCATCCAGGGCAGCTCACACAAGAACACATCCAGGCAGGTCCTGAAAGTCTCCAGAGAAGGAGACTCCACAACCTCTCTGGGCAGCCTGCTCCAGGCCTCCAGCACCCACACACCAAAGAAGTTTCTCCTAATCTTGAGGTGGAACCTCCTGGATCCAGTTTGTCCTTGTTGGTCCTTGTCCTTTCACTGGGCACCACCAAACAGAGCCTGGCCCCTTCATCCTGACCCCCACCCCTCAGCTATTGATAGACATTGATCAGATCCCCTCTCAGCCTTCTCTTCTCCAGACTGAACAGCCCCAGGGCTCTCAGCCTCTCTTCACAGGGGAGATGTTTCAGTCCCTTCATCATCCTCATAGCTCTCTGTTGGACTCTCTCCAGCAGGTCTCTGTCTGTCTTGAACTGGGGAGCCCAGAACTGGACACAGGATTGCAGCTGTGGTCTCAGCAGGGCAGAGCAGAGGGGAAGCAGAACCTCCCTCGCCCTGCTGGCCACACTTTTCTTGCTCACCCCAGGATCCCATTGGCTCTCTTGGCCACAAGGGCACATTGCTGTCCCATGCAGAACTTGCTGTCCACCAGCACTCCAAGGTCTTTCTCCATGGAGCTGCTTTCCAGCAGGATGATTCTTAGTCTATGTTGGTGCCTGGGGTTGTTCTTCCCCAGGTTCAGGACTCTGCACTTGCCCTCATTGAACTTCATGTGGTTTGTCTGCACCCAGCTCTCAGCCTTACCTGATCTCCTTGGGTGGCAGCACAGCGTGATGGGTTGGCAGCCACCCCTCCCAGTTCTAACTGATGGAACTCTGTTAAAAACAGTTTAAATGCAATATTTTCAGAATTTCTTCTTACCACCCTGTTTAGTTGGAGTGGGTTTGGTTCAGGGTTATCTTTATTAATTTAGTTTTATTTTTAAATGAAGTAATCTGTTTTAAGAAGACCTTAAAATAAGGTGGGTATTTTTTTTTAATAAGCTGTTCTGAGGCACTTGCAGAATTCAAGTTTATAACTTTATATAGGTGTACCACAAGCAGAGATGCTGGCTAAGTACCTCTTACAGGAAACTCAGTCTCTAGTAATTTTAAATGTTATGTTGGTTTTCAGGGCTTGCATTTCTGCTCCATGGTTTTGACTGGGAATGAATGCCTTGCACAAGGGAACAGTTTGGTCCTCTGTAAGGCAAATATCATCTTTTGCTTCAAAATGCAATTGATTTCAAGGAAAAATAACTGTTGGCTGATGTGCAACAAGCTGCTTCAGTTTCTCTCCAGTATGGAGCTGTGCTGCTCCTAATTGCTGGCAGAGCCCAGGGTGCAAGGAAATCGGGGTTCAGCCTGGAGAAGAGAGGGCTCCAGGGAGACCTTGGAGCAGCCTTCCAGTACCTGAAGGGGGGCTACAAGAAGGCTGCAGAGAGACTGTTTACAAAGGCCTGCAGGGACAGGACCAGGGGCAATGGCTTCAAACTAGAGCAGAGCAGATTGAGATTGGATGTGAGGAAGAAGTTCTGCACCATGAGGGTGGTGGAACACTGGAACAGGTTGCCCAGGGAGGTGGTTGAGGCTCCATCCCTGGAGATACTGAAGGTGAGGCTGGACAGGGCTCTGGGCAACCTGATCTAGTTGGGGATATCCCTGCTGAGTGCAGGGGGGTTGGACTGGATGAGCTTTGGAGGTCCCTTCCAACTCAAACCATTCTATGATTCTGTGGTTCTATGTGATTGCCTGCATAGCTCTCTGAAAAATACATCATTCTTTGTCCACCTTCTTTGACCTTCTTTACTTTTTAGGAATTCTGTTGAAAGCAGTAATGTGTGCAGGAAATGTTTGCTTACAGCAAGAAAAGATTAAAGATTGTTTCTGCCTGGTCCTTGAAGTAATTACTGAGGAAATTGCCAGAGTCAGTAGCAGAGTATAATCAGAAGTCAGCTGGTTTTACACATCTCTTTCCAGCATTAGCTACAATTTATCCATCATCTGCCACTTAGACTGAAGTGGAAATAAGATGCTTTCCTAAGTTAAATAACACCCCAAATGAATATGCTAACACAAAGTAGTTCCATGCTTAGGAGCAAGGTTGTTTGGCTCAGACTCAATCAGCACTTTGAAGATCTCGAAGGATAGAACGTGCAAAACCCTCACATCCCTGTTGAACAGCATTTAAAGTGCTGTTACAGACATGTCAAAGAAATGAAAGCACCTTAATAGATTTGACTGTGCTTTGAGATCTGAGTGTAGAAAATGAGTCAATCCCTTGCAAGATCAATAAGTGTGGTGATAAAGCAGTGCTGTTGAGATAAAGCCTACGAAGGAGTTGGCACAGCCATGTGGAAGACAGCAGGAGACTGAGGTGCCCAGAGCAGTGATTCATTGGACATGGCCTGGGAGAACTGGCAGTGTGCTGTCTGCTTTCTGCATGGCAACAGCTGAACTCTGGAGAGATTTTTCTCATCTCATTTGATTAATTGCTCCTAAGCAAGAGCTGCTTGGAGCAGGACTTTAGGTTTTTTTCTTGCAGAGTGTTCAGCCTACATGTGGGCTTTTGTTTCTTTTGGAAAGGCTGCATGCAAGTTAAAATAACTTCACTCTGTATCTTTAGGTAGAATATTGCTGAAGGCTTTGAAGAGAGAAGCTGCTGGAAGGTTCTAATGCTCTGCCAGCAGGCTTGCAGCAGCTGTTGGGATCACCTCCCATAGGTAGTGTTCAAACTTGAGGCTCACCTATAGACCTCAGCAGTGTGCACTTCTCATTTGAACCACCTCTTACAGTTGCATTTCTTGCTTTGCCTTTCTCTGAGCAGTGCAGCCCTGCCTAGCTGCTGTAAGTTGAAGCCAGTAACTCTGCCTGAGTGTCCTTGTGCTAGACACTGGCTGTGAGGAGGGTTTGCACCAACCAGCCATCCACAGATCAAGTATTCAGCAAGGGCAAGTGTAGAGTCTTGCACTTGGGAAAGACCAACCCCGTGGACTCAGATAGGTTGAGCACTGACCTGCTGGAGAACAGTGAAGGGGAAAAGGACCTGGGGGTCCTGGTGGATGGGAGGTTGACCATGAGCCAGCAATGACAGCACAAAAGGCAATGGTGAAAGTTGAGGCATAGGAAATTCCATGGAAACAGGAGGTGACAGAGCCCTGGGACAGGCTGCCCAGGGAGTTTGTGGAGATATTCAAGACCTGCCTGGATGTGTTCCTGTGTGATCTGCTCTAGGTGCTCCTGCTCTGGCAGGGGGGATTGGTCTGGATGAGCTTTGGAGGTCCCTTCCAGCTCCTCGCATTCTGTGATTCTATGACGTCCTCCCAGGAGGAGAAAGAGAAGGAAAAGGGCAGAGACCGACTCTGCAGACAGTTTTCTAGGGATGCAGGACTTCTGGAATTGAAATACAAAAGATTACACTTTCCAGTCTACCTCCTGGACCCTCTGGAACTCCTGGAGGTCCTCTCTATGGTTTCTTAAAGGCTCCCAGCCTCAAAACCACAGCATTCAGTTTTCTTGTTTCCTAAAAGCCTTGCTTAAACAACTGGATGATTTATGAATGCTGCATCACAGCTTTTGTATTGGAACTCTTCTGTTCACCACAAAACATGCTCTTTCTTAAGCCTGAGTGACTCTTGGGCTGTACATCTCTTGGGCTGGGGTGCAGGCGAGGGAGCAGGGCTAGTGAATAGAAACAATGCAGGGGATGTGTGGTAGCCAGGCCCCTGCCAAAGCTTGGGGTTCAGAGGAGCCTGCACCCAAGGTTCGCACTGAGAGATGCAGAGAAGCTACTCTGCACCTTGGGGGTGTGGAACACCCCTCTGCACTCAACTTTAGCTTGTCATGGAAACTGTTACTCCAGGTCTACAAGCTCCTGAACTTCTGCATCAGCCAGCAGGTCTCTGGAGACTGCCTGGAAAAAGATGAATTTCAAGGAGTCCAAAGCAAAATTTTAGTTTTTGCTAGCAGGATGATGGCTTCCCTTTGCCAGTCCTGCACATGAGGCTCATCTGAACCCAGCAGACTTTTTTTTATGTGTGTTTTTCATCTGTTTGCTCAACTCTCTGGTTTTATGTATCTCCTGAATGGCTTTTCAGATAGACACAACTGTCACAACTCCTGCAGAAAGTATGCAAGTGACTGCCTTGACAAAGAGCCAGGAAATGTCATCCCTCTTCCAGTGGGGCTGGGTGATTCTGTTCCCACTCACAGCTAGGATCTCTGGTGGCACACTGGAAAATGAATAATCTAAGCCATGACATAGAATGTAACAAAGGCATGAGAAGCAAACCATATTCTGTCCCCTGCCTCTATCACAGCTCCTAAATGCAGTTCCTTTATGCCATTAACTCTTTGTGAGCCACAGTCACATTTATTACAAGCCTCTGAGGAGAGATCCTCCCTAATGTACAATAAATTACTGAAGTTTTGCTGGCTGACTGCTCCTGAATGATTAAAAGAATATTTTGTAGAGTTTACAAGTTGGCTTTCTCTAAGCCTGCTTGGTGTGCATCATGTCCTGTGTTAACTGATGGGCTCACAATCAGCATGTGGGGGGAGTTTTGTGAGCTTCACAGATGGGGCACTGACCAAGAGAGGGAAGAGACTGTGAGGGACTTGCAAGTGAGTGAGTGCAGAGTGCTCAGAAGCCCTTCAGGTCAGTCAAAGGATTTATTATCTATGCTTTAGTCCATTGATATCTCAATTCCATCTCTAAAAAGAATAGAGCTGTACTCCAGAATCACTCAGTAGAGAAACTTCTTTGCTGTGAGGGTGCTGGAGCCCTGGAGCAGGCTTCCCAGAGAGGCTGTAGAGGCTCACAGGATGTTAGGGGTTGGAAGGGACCTCCAGAGATCATCGAGTCCAACTCCCCTGCCAGAGCAGGAGCATAGAATCCAGCACAGGTCACACAGGAACACATCCAGACAGGGCTGCAAAGGCTCCAGAGAAGGAGACTCCACAACCTCTCTGGGCAGCCTGTTCCAGTGCTCTGGGACCCTCAGTGAAGAAGTTCCTCCTGTTGGACTCTCTTGAGTAGATTCCTGTCCCTCTTGAGACTGGGGGACCCATTCTCCTTCTCTGAAGACCTTCAAGACCCACTTGGATGTGTTCCTGGGTGATCCTGCTTCAGCAGGGGAGGTTGGACTTGATGATCTCTGGAAGTCCCAACCCCTACCATTCTGTGATTCTGTGACTGAAGCATCTTGTGCAGGAGGTGGCATTCATCTGCTCTGTTTCTCTAACTGTTGTGCTGTAAAGCAGTGACCTGTTTAGGTCTGCCAGTTCTTTGGGCTCTGCAAGCCCTTTGCATGAAGAAACAGACCTTGGCCAGATGAAATTCTTACTCTCGTGTTTCCAAGGTAGTTTTAACTTTCCATCTTTGGGAAATTTGTGGCCAGTTAGCTTAAAGTTCTGGATCAGTTTATGCACGAGGAAAGGACTACTGCTTCAGTTAGACATTGAATGCCTTCCTCTTATTGCCTCATTAGTGAGCAGACGTTGGACTTGGGGGAGATCCTATTTCTAGCTCACACAAGACTTAAACAGCAAGTTTCTAGGCAGACTTTCTTGGCAGCACACATGAGATTTGTCATGTTAGGAAAGTTCACTGTATTTATAAGGCTGGTATTATTCATGGTCTTTCAGAACACACACTTGAAGGCAAGCAGCTGCAACTTGCAGTTCATCTGGCAAGCATTTACCTCTCTGCTTACTCTGAGTGTCTGAGGGGGATTTTGTTGTCTCTACTAGCTCTTTATGATAATGCCTTTTGAAAGGTCTCACCAATGTGGTTCTGCCCACTCTGGAACAGGACCTTAGCTTGGTTTTATTTGTACTAATGGACCTTATTTCTCAATCTCATTTAGCTCTCTGCTTACTCTGAGTATCTGAGGGTTTTTTTTCTCTACTAGTTCTTGATAATAATGCCTTTTTTGAAACGTCTCACCAATGTGGTTCTGCCCACTCTGGGACAGGACCTTAACTGGATTTTATTTGTACTAATGGACCTTATTTCCCAATCTCATTCAGCTCTCTGCTTACTCTGAGTATCTGAGGGTTTTTTTTTTTCTCTACTAGCCCTTTATAATAATGCTTTTTGAAAGGTCTCTCCAATATGGTTCTGTACTAATGGACCTTATTTCCCAATCTCATTTAGCTCTCTGCTTACTCTGAGTATCTGAGGGTTTTTTTTCTCTACTAGCTCTTGATAATAATGCTTTTTTTGAAAGGTCTCACCAATGTGGCTCTGCCCACTGTGGGACAGGACCTTAGCTTGGTTTTATTTGTACTAATGGACCTTATTTCCCCATCTGTTTAACTGTGTCTGTGCCGTTACAGCTTTCTGTGAGTGGTGTTTTAATGGTTGCTCCAGAGCTGGAAATACAACAGCCCTCGTGTTTCCAGGAAGGCAAAATCCCTCTCAAAATACATCATAGTTTTGTTAGACAAGTCAGCCCCAAAGGAGAACACTGCAAGGCTCTGAGCTGTCTCTAAACCCATTTCTGCCAGCTTGGGAAAGTGCTTCTGGTTGTTTAGTGCTTGGCTAGCAAGAGCACTGGGCAAGGGACACCCCTCAGGCTAGGGGTGAGCTGTTCAAGGTTCCTTTACCAGTGCTGGCAGCTACCAGGCTCTGCTTGTGCTGACCTGCTGGGACAGTGAGACTGCTGGGATGGTCTGGATGCTGTGTCCCAGCAGGTCATCATCACAGGATGTTAGGAGTTGGAAGGGACCTTTGAAGATCATGGAGTTCAACTTCCCTAGCAGAGCAGGACCATAGAATCCAGCACAGGTCACACAAGAGCACATCCAGATGGGTCTTGAAGGTTTCCAGAGAAGGAGACCCCACGACCTCTCTGGGCAGCCTGGTCCAGTGCTCTGGGACCCTTACAGTAAAGAAGTTCCTCCTTATGTTGAAGTGGAACCTCCTGTGCTGTAGTTTCCATCCATTGCCCCTTGTCCTATCCCAGGGCACAAGGGAGCAGAGCCTGTCCCCTCCCTCTTGACCCCCAGCCCTCAGATTTTGATAGACATTGATCAGATCCCCTCTCAGTCTTCTCCACACTAGCCTTTGGGCTCTCAGCCTCTCCTCAGGCAGTGCTCCAGTCCCTTCAACATCCTGGTATCTCTCCCTTGGACTCTCATCAGCACATTCCTGTCCCTCTTGAACTGGGGAATCCAAAACTAGACACAATATTCCAGGTGAGGTCTCACCAGAGTAGAGAGGGAGGAGAACCTCCCTTGATCTGCTGGGCACACTCCAGCAACCCCACAACTCCTCTCCAGCCCCAGCTGGCCTGTGCATTACCCATGTGCTGTTTCAGCTCAAGTGCTGCTTCTCAGCCACAGAGGGCTGGAGGAGTAGGCTCTTGGGTGTATGCTACATAGAGTACAGCCCAAGGCTGAATATAGTTGAAGTCCCTCTCATGCCCAAACCCATCACACATGGATACCTTAGTCCCTCTGGTTCTGTCTAGCCTGTGGGAAGCCTGGGTCTGGAGGACACCCTGCCTGCAGCATGACAAGCAGAGGTGTGTTTGGATGCTCTTGCATTTCCCCCGACCCTTCACTGTCCTTTCTCTGGAAGAAAATGAGTTTGCAAGGAGACCAAACCTGTTGTGTGTTCCCAGAAGCTATTCAGCTGGGGCTATGGCTGAACCATTGTCTCCCTGGGGCTGCAGGACATTGCTCCCATAGGTTCACACCTGCTTTGTTGTCATATATGTTCCCAAGGACTGAAGGGAGAGAGCAAATCCTGGTTTGAAGGAGTGCTTTGACTGAAACTGCATTGGAATCACAGACTCACAGAATGTTAGGGGCTGAAAGGGACCTTGAAAGCTCATCCAGTCCAACCCTCCTGCCAGAGCAGGAGCATCTAGAGCAGGAACACAGGAACTCATCCAGGCAGATCTTGAGTATCTCCAGAGAGGGCAATGGTGAGGTGAGCAGGGGCTTGGAAACAGCCAGACCTGGAAATGAAGTGAATGTGTCAGTGCAGAGGGTAATTCCCACACTTGGCAAGCAGAAAGCCCCAAATGCCAGGGTGAATGAAGAGAACTTTTCCCACTGTGGCTGCAGAGCTTTCATCCAGTCCATTTGCTATCTCCAGTGCATCAGGGATTTCTGAACAGAGCTCAGTTATCTGACTGCCAGCAGCCTGTTGTTTGTTAGGTCTCTAGGCACCCTAAATGAGGGTGGTTGAGGCATCTGGAGAAATGTTGCTTCTTCCTTACATGGTACATCCTCACCATCTGAGAGAGTATCTGTTAATTACTATCCACTCTGCAAATTTGTCTGCTTTTCAGGGGAAGATGGAGCACAATTTGTACTCTTCTATTTTAGATCTTCTGTTCCCCCTCCCTTGCTTTTATCATGTTTTTCTAGGTGGGACAGAGAACCTGGTGCAAAGTCAACCCTTACTGTTGCTTAGCACATTTTGTATGCCTCCAGTGGATGTTATTGGTGTCAGCCAGGGCAGACAGTGCCATTTGAACTCTAGCCTCAGCTAGCAGCATTCCTTGTGCTTGCTTGGTGACTGTGGAGACAGAGCAGCACTTCCAGAAGTTGCTTTGTATTGCCTAAATTACCCTTCTGCTCTGAATTCCTCTCCAGAAGGGGAGGGTTGTGGTCCCACTGAGTGGAGGAGGAACATCAGGGTACCAGCTTTGTCCCTGGGCTGCCTGTGAATAGCTTCTTTTGCTCATACATCTGATGGTCCAGGCTATCAATACAGGCTGAGGATGTGTTAGAAAGCAGCCCTGAGGAAAAGAACTTGGGGGTGCTGCTGGATGAGAAGCTGGACAGGAGCAGGCAGTGTGAGCTTGCAGCACAGAGGCCAATGGCAGCCTGGGCTGCATCCAAAGCAGCATTGCCAGCAGAGCCAGAGAGGTGATTCTGCCACCTCACCAGGATTACTGTGTGCAGTCTGGAGCCCTCAATATAGGAAGGACATGGACCTGATGAAGAGGGTCCAGAGGGCCACGAAAATGGGGAGTTGGAGCAGCTCTGCTATGAGGACAGGCTGAGGGAGCTGGGGGTGTTCAGCCTGGAGAAGAGAAGGCTCCAGGGAGACCTAAGAGCAACCTGCCAGTACCTGAAGGGGGCTACAAGAAGGCTGCAGAGAGACTGTTTGCAAAGGCCTGCAGGGACAGGACCAGGGGCAATGGCTTCAAACTAGAGCAGAGCAGATTGAGATTGGATGTGAGGAAGAAGTTCTGCACCATGAGGGTGGTGGAACACTGAAACAGGTTGCCCAGGGAGGTGGTTGAGGCTCCATCCCTGGAGATCTTCAAGGTGAGGCTGGACAGGGCTCTGGGCAACCTGATCTAGTGGAGGATGTCTTTGCTCAGAGTGCAAAGGGCTTGGACTGGATGAGCTTTGGAGGTCCCTTCTGGCCTGGACCATTCAGTGATTCTGTGGTTCTGTGATCAGACATAGACCTGCTGATGTTTCTGCAGCTGCTCAGCATTATTAGCACCTCTCTAGCTTTTGAGCCTTGATTCAGCACAGGTTACTGCAGTGCCTTCTGTGTCTGTGCAGCTTGTTTTTATTTCTGTGGAACCTTTTTGCATCTGTTCTGCTCTATTGCAGTCATATGTTCTATACCTGTGGGGTGTAGAACACAGCAGCTGGTTTTAATTTTCTTACTGCGCTGCATTTAGAAGTGACTCACTGCTCTGGAGATGGAGTTGATAAACCATTTGCACATCTCCTGAATCCAATGCTGTAATTCCCAGGGAACATTGCAGGGAAAAAGCCTGTTGTTCAGATGCTGCATAGTGAGCTGAGCTTTGCTGATAATACCATAGTCTGCATGCAGCAATCCTAGGGGTAATTGCCTAGCAAATGAAAATACAACAGCAGGACTCCATTACAGAGTCCAAAAATGATCTCTTGCAACTCAGACCTTAGGGAGCACTGGATCAAGAGTTTTCAAAGGCTGCAGTTGGGTTGTTAGTCATACCATTCATTGTCATTAATACTAACCCTGATGCTGTCCTGAGAAGTGACATTTGTCTTTCTATTTCAATACAAAGCTTGGAAATTGATGACAGCCATCTGATTGAGCAAGAGATTGGTTTGATAAACCATGTTAAAGCTCATTCTGTAATTGTGATATAGAACCATAAAACTGTCAAGGTTTGAAGAGACCTCAAGAATCATCTAGTTCCAACCCCTCTGCCAGGGGCAGGGACACCTCACACTAGATCAGGTATAGATGTGGAACAGTAAAAGTGATATAGAATAATAAAAACGATGTAGAATGATAGAAGTGGTATAGAATAATAAAAGTGATATGGAATAAAAGTGATGTAGAATGATGAAAGTGATATAGAATGATGAAAGTTATAATGACCCCATGAATGCTCCAGGCCTGGGGCAGAGTGGCTGGAAACTGCTCAGGAGAGAAAGACCTGGGGATGTTGATCAACAGCTGCTGAAGATGAGCCAGCAGTGTGCTCGGGTGGCCAAGAAGGCCACCAGCATCTTGACCTGGATTAGTAACCAGTGATGTGACCAGAGGAAAATGCCAAAGTTGCCCCAGGGGAGCTTTAGCTTGACTCTTAGAAGAAGCTTCTTCCCTGAAAGGGTTCCTAGCCACTGGAACAGGCTGCTCAGGGAGGCAGTTGAATCCCTATCACCTCATAGTGGCAGGGATGTGGTGCTGAGAGACATCTCACAGGAATGCATCCAGGTCTTGAAGGTCTTCCAGAAAAGGAGACTCCACAACCTCTCTGGGCAGTCTGCTCCAGGCCTCCAACACCCTCACACCAAAGAAGTTTTTCCTCATCTTGAGGTGGAACCTCCTGGGTCCCAGCTTGTCCCTGTTGGTCCTTGTCCCATCACTGGGCACCACCAAACAGAGCCTGGCCCCTTCATCCTGACCCCCACCCCTCAGCTATTGATAGACATTGATCAGATCCCCTCTCAGCCTTCTCTTCTCCAGACTGAACAGCCCCAGGGCTCTCAGTCTCTCTTCACAGCAGAGATATTCCAGTCCCTTCATCATCCTCATGGCTCTCTGTTGGGCTTTCTCCAGCAGGTGTCTGTCTCTCTTGAACTGGGGAGCCCAGAGCTGTACAGGATTGCAGGTGTTGCTGTTACTCCTGCCTGAAGCTGTGAGCTCCAACACTGCTGCAGGTCCATCACACTGGGCAGAGCTTGCTACACAGTGGTTCATTGAGTCACAGAATGGTTTGGGTTGGAGGGGACATTTAAAGGTCACCTAGTCCACCACCCCTGAAACGGGCAGGAGCATCCTCAACTGGAACAGGTGACTCAGAGCCTCATCCAGCCTGACTTTGAATGTTTCAGGGTTGGGGTATCTGGAAAAAGTTTGTTCCCAGTTCTGTTTCTGGCCCAATTTTGAGGTTACTTTGAACTCTGGGGCTGGTTTTTATCTTTACCTTGCCCCTGAAATGCCTAAAGCTTTCTTCTCATAGGACCCACTGTGCTATTTTTTTACCCATAAAAAATAATAATTCTTTAAAAAATAATTGATTTGAGTAAACTGAAACCTAATCTTTACTAGCTACAGCTCATGAGCAGAGCAAGGGAGTGGCTGGAGTGGGTACTTCAAAGGAGGACTCTTTTACACCAGCTGTGTTTCTTGTTTTATTTACTTGCTGGGAGCAGGACTCAGGTGTCTGCAAGGTTTCCATGCCAGCCCTGATGCTATCAGTACCAGGTTGCTTCTGCAAGGAGCACTCCTCCTTGCTCTGTGCCAGGGTGAGCAATGGACTTGGTTCTTGGAGACGAGGCACAGGGCCCAATGGCTGACAAGGATGAGCAGGAAACCATTCCTGGGGAAGAATTTGAAGGCCTTGAAGTGGAGGATGTGCAGAAATCTGCTCCTGCTGAAGCAACACAGGACACTAAAGCTGACACTGGGCAGGTACAGCAAAGGGCTGCTTTAGATCAGAGGTTTGGGATGTTTGGAGGGTTACAGGAATGCCTCACTAGCCATTATAAACTTCAGAGTTTGCTCCTTATTTGAAAAGGCTTCTTTGGATTTTACAGACTCTGCCTGTTGTTTCTTTGGGGGACAGGGCTGGTGGGGGGCAGCTGAGGGACCTGGGGGTGTTTAGTCTGGAGAAGAGGAGGCTGAGGGGAGACCTCATTGCTCTCTACAGCTCCCTGAAAGGAGGTTGGAGTGAAGTTGGGGGTTGGTCTCTTCTTCCTAACAACAAGTGACAGGATGAGAGGAAATGGCCTCGAGTTGCCCCAGGGGAGGTTTAGGTTGGAGATGAGAAGAAACTTCTTCCCTGAAGGGGTTCTCAAAGCCTGGCACAGCCTGCCCAGGGAGGTGGTTGAATCTCCATCCCTGGAGGTGTTTCCAAGAAGCAGAGCTGTGGTGCTGAGGGCCATGGTTTATCCCCAGCCTTGGCAGAGTTAGAGAATGGTTGCACTGGATGATCCCAAACGGCTGTTCCCAGAAATCTAATTCTCTGATTCCATAGCAGTAGGATCTGAGAAGCCCTAGCAAGGCCTCTGGTGTGGGACATTCCATGCAAACCATTTTTTGCCTTAGCTAGGCAGAAATTCCTCTATGCTGCTGTCATCTGCAGGTAGATAGAGTGGAGTGAGAGTATTTGTTGCTAGCTGACCTACATAGCTAACGTTCAAGTGTAGTGCTGGGCACTGCCACAGATTCACAGGTTGGAGGGGACTCTCAGAGGTCATCTTGTCCAACCCTCCTGCAGTCAGCTGGATCAGGCTGCCCAGGGACACAGCAAGGCTGATCTTCATTTTCCCAGGGATGGGACCTCAACCATGTCCCTGAGCAACCTGTTCCAGTGTCTCACCACCCTCACTGTGCAGAACTTCCTCCTGATGTCCAACCTAACTCTGCCCTGCTCCAGTTTCAAACCACTGCCCCTCGTCGTATCCTCACAGCCCCTTCTGAACAGTCCCTCCCCAGCCTTCCTGTAGCTCCCCTATGGTTACTGAAATGCAGCTCTAAGGTCTCCCTGGAGCCTTCTTTCCAGGTTGAGCAGCCTCAATTCTCCCACCCTGTCTTTGTAGAAGTTCTCCAGCCCCCTGATGATCTTTGTGGCCTCCTCTGGACCCTCTCCATCAGGTCCAGGTCTCTCCTTTGTTGGGGCCCCAGAGCTGGACACACTCCCTGTGTCCAGAGTGGATAAACTGAAACTGGAACACCTGGATGAGTTCCTGTGTGAGCTGCCCTGGGTGACCCTGCTCTGGGAGGGAGGTTGAACTGGATGATCCCTGGAAGTCCCTTCTAACCCCTAACGTTCTGTGATTGTGTGAACTCAGGAATCTCAGTTTTTACAAAGTACCTTTACTTTGACAGAAAAATGTTCACTTCTGATGTTAAGAGAGCTTTGGTTTCTTTTTCTTGGGGAGGGCTTGTCTGAGCTTTAGAGAGAAAAAGGTTCAGGGTGGGATGGTTGTCCTCTTAAACAGTGTGACAGGCTAAAACTCAGGGCACTAAAATGGTGAAGATTAAATGCTACTGAAAGAACACTTTCCTTCTGAGATGTTTATTTTGGTATGAGCAGGCTTCACTAAATCTTGGCTTTTAATCTTTGGTTTTCCTATTTGTCAAATACAGTATTTACCAAATGAGAGCAGCAGACCATCTGTGAGGTGAAAGCATGAGGGAATTCTTTGTTTCACTTCACCAGTGCATCTTCTCTGTCTTTCCATTCAGTGAGTAGTTCTCTAAAGCATTAGTAAGGAAATGTGCCAATACTTGGTCACTAGCAGCCATCCAGCTTTGCTGGTGTTCACTTCAGGTGCTCACCCTACCATCCATCTTCATAGTCACAGAATTATTAAGGCTGGGAAAGACCTCTAAGATCATCAAATCCAACCATAACCCAACTATCACAACCACTGAACTCTATCCTGAGGCACCACATCTACAGCTTCTGGAACACCTCCAGGCATGGGCACTCCACCACCTCCCTGGGCAGCCTGTCCCAACCCCTCACCATGCTTGCAGGAAAGAAATTGTTCCTCATCTCCAACCTACCCCTCCCCTGGCACAGCTTCAGCACATTTCCTCTCATCCTAGCTCTGGTGACTTGGGAGAAGAGACCAACCCCAGCCTCACTCCAACCTCCTTTCAGGGAGCTGCAGAGAGCAATGAGGTCTCCCTCAGCCTTCTCTTCTCCACACTGCACAGCCCCAGCTCCCTCAGCTGCTGCTCCAAACCCCTCAGCAGCCTCAGTGCTCTTCTCTGGACACCCTCCAGCCCCTCAAGGTCTTATCCTGTGGCACCAGACCTGACCCCAGGACTCAAGCTGTGGCCTCAGCAGGGCCCAGCACAGGAGCACCATCACTGCCCTGCTCCTGCTGGTCACACTGGTTTTGATCCAGGCCAGGAAGCCTTTGGCCTTCTTGGCCACCTGGGCACACTGCTGGCTCCTGTTCAGCTGCTGACCACCAGCACCCCCAGATCCTTTTCCCCAGTCTGCTTTCCAGCCTCCCTGGCCCAAGCCTGCAGCAGTGCTTGGGGTTGTTGTGACCAAGGTGCAGGACCTGGTGCTTGTGCCTGTTGTGCATTTCTGCAGCTTTGCAGTTTTCACCCAGTGTCTGCTGTTCTACTCCACAGAAATAGCTGTGCCAGTCAGAGCTCTGGTTTTGGGGTGACATACAGCACTGCCCAGGGGGAGTGTGCTGAGTTAATGAGGAGTCACTATCCCACCACAGGTGTCCAACACCCTTCAGGCTGGGCTGTAAAGCGCAGTTCACAGGAAATCAGCCCCAGAGTTCATCATAGCAGTGCAATTGCCCTTGTGGCCAAGAAGGCCAAATGGATCCTGGGGTGCATTCAGAGGAGTGTGTCCAGCAAATCCAGAGAGGTTCTCCTGCTCCTCTACTCTGCCCTATTGAGGCCCCATCTGGAATATTGCATCCAGTTCTGGGCTCCCCAGTTCAAGAGGGACAGGGATCTGCTGGAGAGAGTCCAAGGAAGGGCTCCAAGGATGCTGAAGGGACTGGAGCAGTGCCTGGGGAGGAAAGGCTGAGAGCCCTGGGGCTCCATGGCTGAGGGGTCTACAGTGCCACAGAAATGATGACCAAAAACTCTCAGGCTTTTTAGTCTGGAGAGAAGACTGAGAGGGGATCTGATCAATGTTTTATCAATATCTGAGGGCTAGGGGTCAGGAAGGAAGGGACAGGGACAGCCTCTGCTCACTTGTGGCCTGGGATAAGTCAAGGGGTAATGGATGGAAACTCCAGCACAGGAGGTTCCATCTCAACATGAGGAAGAACTTCTCCACTGTGAGGGTCCCAGAGCACTGGAACAGGCTGCCCAGAGAGGTTGTGGAGTCTCCTTCTCTGGAGCCTTTCCAGCCCTGTCTGGATGTGTTCCTGTGTGACCTGTGCTGGATTCTATGGTCCTGCTCTGGCAGGGAGGTTGGACTGGAAGATTTCCAAAGGTCCCTTCCAACCCCTAGCATCCTGTGATCTGTGATCTTCACATGTGCAAGTCAGGAAAGGACAAGAGCTATTTTCAAACCCTGGGCATAGTTTGTGACTTTGCTGTGGCCCTGTTGAACAGAGAGTTTCAGAACATAGCAATGCAGCACTGTGAGAGGACTCACTCTGGCACAGCTCTCCTTATTTTCTTTCTCTAGCAGCTGGGATCAGTTCCTGCTGTTTGGTTCTGTAATGTTTCAGCTCTTTCAGCTGCTGCTGAGTGTGTGTGCAGGACCTCATGCCTCATGGGGATGCATGTGTGCACAGCCACTCTCATAACAGCTATCCATCACCTTGAGACAGCTGCAGAACCCTTGGCACGTGTACAGGAGGTCTTTGCTTATATCCAGAAGCTCTTTGTGTTGTTTTTGCAATTCATCTAAAGTCCATCTCAACATTTCTTTGAAGTCTCTAGTAAACATTTAATTTAGCTTAAGAGAGAAAAGAAAAGAGGTTCATTAGGAAATGTGCTCTGTGTTGAGGAGCTTACTGCAGGGGGGTTGGACTAGATGACCTCTGGAGGTCCCTTCCAACCCAAACCATTCTGTGATTGTATGATTCTGTGAAAGGAGTTCAGAAGTGGTTTCCATTAGGGTTTTGATGTGAGGTAAATAACAGTCAAGAGCCATTTCTAAAGAATGCTGTTGTTAGGAAGGATACTAACCACTGAATCTATGCTTTTCAAAAAGATTTCTGCTTATTTAGGAATGCCAGGAGACAAACTTCCAGTGCATTCTGGAAGCTAACTCCTTGCATTGTGTAATGATGGCTGTGTGTAGTTCTTGAACTGTTTAAAAGGAGGTTTAGTTTATGAACTTCTCAGCTTGAGGCACAGCAGATTCTGCCTGCTGACAGAAAGTAAACAGGAGTCACAACCTGCAGTTTCACTGGATGCCTGTACTAAATACAGCCTGCTTTCTGACTCTGGAGTATGAGTGCCACTCCTTCCCCAGCCTTTACACTCAGGGTCTGCTCAGAGATTTAGGAGTGCCTTTTCTTCCCCTCCTTTTCTTTTCCTCCCTTCATTTTTTTATCTCCCCTCCTTTTTTTTCCCTCCCCTCCTTTTCCTTCCTCCTTTTTCTTTCTTCCCCTCCTTTTCCTCCCCTCCTTTTTCCTCCTGCCGTTTTTCCTCCTGCCATTTTTCCTCCCGTCGTTTTTCCTCCCGTCGTTTTCCTCTCCTCCTTTTTCCTCCCCTCCTTTTTCCTCCCCTCCTTTTTCCTCCCCTCCTTTTTCCTCCCCTCCTTTTTCCTCCCCTCCTTTTTCCTCCCCTCCTTTTTTCCTCCCCTCCTTTTTCCTCCCCTCCTTTTTCCTCCCCTCCTTTTTCCTCCCTCCTTTTTTTGAACATTCCTCGGAGTGAAATTGAGACACAAACAAGGTCATGTATCAAGATGAGACTATTTATTAAAGAGAGAGAAAATGGAGCAAACAGAGAAAGAAAAGGGAGAGAGAGAGAATGGTGGGAGGGCAGGAGAAATAGTTACCACCTTCTTTGGTGCTGGTGGTTGGGGGAGAGATGTCCTGAGCTGCTGCTGCTGCTGCTTCCAGCCTCCAATGTCCCCAGTGATGTTCCCCCCCTCCCCCTAAGCTGGTATAGCTCAGGGCTTTCATACTGTTGCTGGTTCATTCAACACACAGAGCTCCCCCTGGGTTTGGAGCAGCTCTGCTATGAGGCCAGACTGAGGGAGCTGGGGGTGTTCAGCCTGGAGATGAGAAGGCTCCAGGGAGACCTAATAGCAACCTGCCAGTACCTGAAGGGGCTACAAGAAGGCTGCAGAGAGACTGTTTGCAAAGGCCTGCAGGGACAGGACCAGGGGCAATGGCTTCAAACTAGAGCAGAGCAGATTGAGATTGGATGTGAGGAAGAAGTTCTTCACTATGAGGGTGGTGGAACACTGGAACAGGTTGCCCAGGGAGGTGGTTGAGGCTCCATCCCTGGAGATCTTCAAGGTGAGGTTGGACAGGACTCTGTGCACCCTGATCTATTGGGGATGTCCCTGCTGAGTGCAGAGGGGTTGGACTGGATGAGCTTTGGAGGTCCCTTCCAACCCAGACCATTCTGTGGTTCTATGATTATGCTGCCTCTGTGACTGCCAGCTGTGCTGTCTGGGTGGGCAGAGCTGACACATCAGGGGGGTGGTTCAGGATGATCTTCTCTTTGTTGAGACACTTCTCAGTTCTTAATGTCATTACCATCATCACAAGGTGATTCACATGTCCAAGAGAGGATTCTCTCACCTGCAAGATTCTCTAGGTGTTCCAAGAGAAGGGAAAAACACCACAGGGGCAAGCAAAGGTCATGAGTCTCCAAAGGAAGGGCCAGAGCAACAAAACCAACAATTTTTTGTCAAATCATGAAATCAGGCTGCCCAGAGAGGTTGTGGAATCATCTACAAATATCTGAAGGGTGTCTGTCAGGACGATGGGGCTAGGCTCTTTTCATTGATTCCCAGAGATATGATGGGGGGCAATGGGCATAAACTCAATCACAGGAAATTCCAGCTCAGCATGAGGAGAAACTTCTTTGTTGTGAGGGTGCTGGAGGCCTGGAGCAGGCTGCCCAGAGAGGTTGTGGAGTCTCCTTCTCTGGAGACCTTCAAACCCACCTGAATGTGTTCCTGTGTGACCTGCCCTGGGTGATGCTGCTTTGGCAGGGGGCTTGGTCTGGATGATCTCTGGAGGTCTCTTCCAACCACTGCCATTCTCTGATTCTGTGATTTTTTGGCACAGTCTGGCTCCTTGGAATAACATACACATTGCTGCCTTGGCTGCAGAGAGCAGGCAGCCCTAAAAGGAGCTGGAGGCTGGAGTGCTGGCTGGCTCCCAGCATTTCTGACATCATGCCTTCTTTGGGGAGCTGGCTTGCATGGCATCCTCACATATGTTCAGAGCGCATTCGAGGCAGAGGATGTTGTTCTTTCCCAAAGAATATGTGGCTCTGCTTTCTGTTTGTGATCAAGAGCAATTTAGCTTGGTAATATTCTTGAGGGAACAAAAAAGATGTGTGTAGTGATGGATATCCTGCATTGGAAGCAGCCAATTTGTATTTTTTGGTCTCATTATCATCTCATTTGTTAGAATTTGCAATTTCCCTGCTGATGCCTTGCTGCCCTTAAGGGAATTCATGTCCAGATTTTGTCAGGCTACCTAATTAATGCTTTGTGCATCTTCCACTTATTCTTTTAATTGTGTTTGAGATAGCTCCTGTGGTTTTTTACTTCTAATCTGCATCAATTATTACCTCAAGGGGCTGTAATCAGGTCCATCTGGACATGGGATGTAGCACTACATCACTGGTCTGTGCTACTTGGGTCCTGCTTTACATAGCTGCTGAATCTCAAGCCAGCAGCTGGAGATCATGGAATCACAGGGAAAGCCCTCTGAAGGTCATTGAGTCCAACCCCTCTGCCAGAGCACATAATCACAGAATGTTAGAGGCTGGAAGGGACCTCCAGAGATCATCCAGTCCAACCCCCCTGCCAGAGCAGGAGCACCTAGGGCAGGTCACACAGGAACACATCCAGGTACGTTTGGAAAGTCTCCAGAGAAGGAGACTCCGTAACCTCTCTGGGCAGCCTGCTCCAGGCCTCCAGCACCATGCAAGTGAAATGAGCCTGGCTTGTTGAAGCTGTGCCAATGCGGAGGACTTTTCCCGTTTGAACCTAGGAGGCTGTTGCTTTCCAAGGCAGATACTCCATCGGGAAAGTGCTGCTTGTTTCAGAGTGGCTTTGCTGGCTGTGGTCAGTTGGGTGGTGCTGAAGCAAGAGCTCTGCATGACTTACCTCACCCTGCTGAAGCCTTTTGTAACTGTGGCCTGACAAGTACCTCTGTGAAACCTGGGGAAGCAGCTAGAGAATTCTGAATCATGGCTGGTAATGAAGAGCCACAGCTTAGACAAATACAAATGGTGACTCAGGGGACCCTGGCAAGTGTGAAAACAGAGAGCTGCAGATTGGTTTCAGAGGGGCAAGTAGCTGGGTGCCCAGCACCCGCACACCAGCAAACCAGAGAGTTTAAAATGGCACACAGCATTAAAAGCCAAGTGATCTGAACCACAGACTCCAGCTGTGTGCCTCATTTGGGGTGAAAATGAGGAGGTTTCATAAAGCAATACAAGAAGGAGGAGGTGTTAGGCTGAGCTTGGGCTTTTTTAGCCATCAGAGCATTGTGACCCAGCTTTGTTACTGTCTCTCAAACAGGGAGGAGGCTGTGCAAGGGGCAGGAGTGGATGGTTCCACAGTGGTCAGCCAGGTGAAATCTGGCCTCTGCCCTCTCTACTTGGCAGTGGTTGGGTGGTCAGTAAGCTCATCATGGGGCAACAAGCAGGTGTGTACTTTCAGGATAGCTGCTGTCTGCTGAAGCTTGCCTCTGCAGAGTTTGGAGAGGATATTGATGGTGGTGCTGAGGATGGGGATTTGGTGCATGAGGGAGCTAAGGGAATTGGGCTGTTGGTTTAACAGTCTGCTATAAACAAGTGCCACACTCGTGAGTGAAAGAAAAAAAACAAAACTCGTAGGTCAGACCACATCTACTGAACCACTACTGCAACCCCCCTCACCTCCTGGGTGGGACAAGGGGAAGGGAAGATAACAGAAAAATTCTTGGGAGTTGAGGTAAGGAGAAATCAAAACACAAATTTAATGAAATAATACAAATTAAAACACTGGGGGATGCAGGAGGCACGGGAAGAGAAAAAGGCAAACTGCATCCACAAGGGAACCAAGGGAAAAAGGGGCAGCACCCCAGCCTGGAAACAGGGAAAAAGCCACAGAAGCCTGGATCAGGAAACTTACCAATCTCTAGGATGAACTCCAAGTCTTATCAATCCCTTTTGCCCCCAGCCAGACCTTCAGCAGTGAGTGTGACATCAGCAGGGTGTCACAGAATCATGGAATGGCTTAGGCTGGAAGGGACCTCAGAGATAAGCTTCTCCAACCTCACCACCGTGGGCAGGGACACCTCTCAATTAGACTTGGCTGCTCAAGGCCTCATACAACCTGGTCTTAAACACCTCCAGGGAGGAGGAATCCACAGCCTCCCTGGGCAACCTGTTCCAGAGTCTCTTGTACTGAAGAACTTCTTCCTCGGCTCCAGTCTAACCCTGTTCTCCCTCTGCTTCAAACCATTCCCCCTTGGCCTGTCTCTAGACACCCTCAGCAAAAGTCCCTCTGCAGCCTTCCTGGAAGATCCCTTCAGCTATTGGAAGGCAGCTCTAAGGTCTCTCCCAGCTGCACACCCCCAGCTCCCTCAGCCTGTCCTCACAGCAGAGCTGCTCCAGCCCTTGGATCATCTTTGTGGCCTCCTCTGCACTCACTCCACAGCTCTGTGTCCTTCTCATGCTGGGGACCCCAGAACTGGAGGCAGGATTGGAGGTGAGGTCTCAGCAGAGCAGAGTCAGGGGGCAGAATCTCCTCTCTTGGCCTGCTGCCCACACTCCTCTGGCTGCAGCCCAGGCCATGATTTGCCTTTGTTGTGCTGGTTTAGGTTGCCATGATCTCCTCTGAGTCAGTCTGATCCCATTCAGTGACTCTTATGTTCACATATTAAATGTGTTGTGTGTCTGGGCTGTGTATTTGGACTGCAATGTTCCTGCTTGCACTTTGCTTTCTTGTTGAATGTTGTTGGTCTGTCAGAGTACTGCACACCCAAATCTGCCTGGCACAAAAAGAATCCTTTATTTAGGTTAAAACCGGGCCTGGTAGTCTAGTTTTTCACAGCAACAGGAGATGACCATCCAGAAGTGCATTTTTAGAGCAGCAGCACAAACCCAGAGGTGCATTACTCTGAGAAAACTGCTTAGAGAGGTGTTTGAGACCTAGCCCCACATGGCTGGGCAGCTCAAGCATTATTCACCTGATACTAGGAGTAGATTTCCACTGATAGCCACACATGGCTGGCCAGAGCAGTAGTAGCTAGTCTTTCTTGCTGTAGCTTGCCACGGGGAAACATGAGCAGCCTGGTGTGATGCTGTTACAGGGCACTTCAGACCCCATCCTCTGCTGTATCAAAAGCCAGCAGACTGTGAAATGCAAAAAGGAGATGAGCAGAAGATTCTCCTTTTGTTGATCTTTTTGTTTTTCTGGCTCAGTTTCAGGTGCTGCCACTTAGGAACTGTGTGGTTGCTATTTGGTTGCTGGTTGTTATTCTTCATCAAAGTCACTGCTGCTACAGGATTCTTAAGCAAATCTGTTTCTAGATAAGTTTTTAAAGAAGGAACAGATGAAAAGAGTGAGGCTGAGGCAGCCTCAGCAGGTTTGTTGATGATACCAAGCTAAGCAATGTGGTTGATAAGACTGAAGGATGGGATGGGAGACCTGGACAGGCTGAGAGGTGGCTGAGAAGAATCTCATGAGGCTCAATAAGACAAAGTTCAAGTCCTGCACCTAGAGCAGGGCAACACTTGATATCAACCCAGGCTGGGGATGATGAGATTGAGAGCAGCCCTGCAGAGGACTTGAGTGGATAAGAAGCTGGACAGGAGGCAGCAATGGGCACTGGCACAGAAGGCCAAGGGCAGCCTGGGCTGCATCCAAAGCAGCATGACCAGAGATGGAGAGAGAGGATCCTGCCCCTCTGCTCTGCTCTGGGGAGACCTCACCTGCAGTGCTGTGTCCAGCTGTGGGGCCCCTAAAACAAGAGAGACCTGGACCTGATGGAGAGGGTCTGGAGGAGGCCAACAAGGCTGGAGCACCTGTCCTGTGAAGACAAGCTGAGAGAGTTCAGCCTGGAGAAGAGAAGGCTCCAGGGAGACCTTAGAGCTGCATTTCAGTATGTGAAGGGGACCACAGGAAGGCTGGGGAGGGACTGGTCAGAAGGGGCTGTGGGGATAGGATGAGGAGCAATGGTTTGAAACTGGAGCAGGGCAGATTGAGGTTGGACATCAGGAGGAAGTTCTGCACAGTGAGAGGGGTGCTGGAACAGGTTGCCCAGGGATGTGGTTGAGTCCCTGTCCCTGGAGACAGAAATTCAGAGTCAGACTTTCTGTGTCCCTGGGCAGCCTGCTCTAGTGGGAGGTGTCCTTGCTACCTGCTGAGGGTTGGGCACCATGACCTTTGGGGGTCCCTTCCAACCCGATGCAATCTGTGAATCTCTGACAAATATTCAATGGTCTTGAAGTGCATTTTTCAGAGGGAGTTTAAAAGAAATTGCCAGGCCAGCTGAGCTGACATTTTCTGTGTTAATTTCTGTTGCTTTTTTTTTGAACAATGGCTTCTAAACACTCAAGCAGTGTGATATAAATAGAGAAGTTAACTCATCTTGCAGGGTGTCTTGAGATGATTTGCCCATTGCATTTCCTTGACCAAAGATCTCTGGTATAAATATTTTGCTGGTGTCCAAGCACTGCCAAAATAAACTTTCTCCTAATGTCTCTCAAGGCTGACACAGTGTGAGATTTGTTACAGTTAGAAGGTGGGACTTGACAAGATGAAGACACTGGGGCATGGAGCATTAAACTGTGAAGCTGAAGTGGTCAGTGCGAATGGATGCAGTGACTGTTCTGCTGAAGACAGTTCTCAGGATCATAGAATTGTCAGAACTAAATATCTGCATCAACTGATACAACTCACTGCAAAGGAGGTTTAACTGAATTGAAAGAGAGTTCAATTTGTCTTTTCTAGGCACCAATGCTCTTGCTTCTTGGATGTGCCTCAGAAACAATATTGGATAGATCACTCTGCTCCATTTCAGCCTGGTGAAAAGCAGATGTCAACAGAGGGTCACTGCTGTGCAGGGTGCACTTCCTCCTCCTTACACAAGAGCAGGGGTTTTCACAGAATTGTTAGGGTTGGAAGGGACCTCAAGGATCATGCAGTTCCAACCCCCCTGCCATGGCCAGGGACTCCTCACACTGCAGCAGGTTGCTCACAGCCACATCCAGCCTGGCTGCAAAAACCTCCAGGGATGAGGCTTCCACCACCTCTCTGGGCAATCTGTGCCAGTCTCTCACCACCCTCATGTGAACAACTTCTTCCTAACATCCAATCTGAATCTCCTCACTTCTAGTTTTGCTCCATTCCCCCCAGTCCTATCACTCCCTGACACCCTCAAAAGTTCCTCCCCAGCTTTCTTGTAGTCCCCTTCAGATACTGGAAGGCCACAAGAAGGTCTCCTGGGAGCCTTCTCTTCTCCAGACTGAACAGCCCAAACTCTCTCATCCTGTCCTCACAGGAGAGGTGCCTCAGCCCTCTGATCATCCTTGTAGCCCTTCATACCTTCAACTACAATTAAATTCCTAACCCCACTATTTACAGTTGGTATTGTGGGAAGAAAATTGCTCTATAAGCAAATCATTGGACTGGTGAATTGGTTCTCTCTGATTTCTTTATCAATGATCTGGATGAGGGGACTGAGTGTACCTGCAGATGGCACCAGGCTGGGGGAGAGTGTTGATCTGCTTGACAGAAAGAAGCCTCTACAGAGGGACCAGGCCAGGCTGGATCAGTGGATGGAGGGCAGTCCTGTGATGTTCAACAAGGCCAGGTGCTGGGTCCTGCACTTGGGTCACAACAACCCCATGAAGGCTCCAGGCTTGGGGCAGAGTGGCTGGAGACTGCCCAGCAGAAAAGGACCTGGGGGTGTTGATCAACAGTTGGCTGAGGATGAGCCATCAGTGTGCTTTATGTCAGTTCTAAATGTTTTCCTGACCACAGCAGGAATGTCCTATTTGAGTAAACCTGGTTTTGGTTGTACCTCATCACCATGTGTTTGTGAAAAGAGAAATCTGTGGCCATCTGAAGTTTCTAAACCATAAATCACTGTGAAAAAAACACAAACTGGAAGTCCCTTTTAATAACAGACATGTGGTGCCCAGAGTTCGTCCAGCAGCACATTGCTTCTTCATTTAAACAAACTCAGAGCAGTTTAAAGCTGTGGCTTCCCATTTCTCTGTGATAAAAGTTTGTCCTTTCTCCCCCTCGGCCAGCAGGCTTAGCTCCCTTTGAGGCTGTGTGTTTATCTTCTGGAGTAGCAGAGAGGAACGTGGCAGCGCTGAGTCCCTCTGCACTGATGATTTCCTAATATGTCTCCTGCTGCAGGCTCTGGCCAGCAGCACGTGTGTGTGCCTGCTGGATTCCTCACTCTGTGTGTTCAGGGATCCTCTGAGGAGAAGGCTTTTGCTGCATTAGATTGTAACACTGAGAACATCTCCCATCTGTAGCCCCCAGGGTTGGATTGTTTCACACTGGGGTGTTGCTGCCAGGGACATCTGAGCTTGAGGATAGGAATACCTCGAAATGTGCTTCCAGACTTCTGCCTCTGCCCCGCACTGCTCAGTATTTCACAAGGTTTCTTAAGAGGAGTGTGGGCAGCAGGCCAAGAGGGGGGATTTTGCCCCCTGACTCTGCTCTACTGAGACCTCACCTCCAATCCTGCCTCCAGGTCTGGTGTCCCCAGCAGAAGAAAGACACAGAGCTGTGGAGTGAGTGCAGAGGAGGCCACAAAGATGATCCAAGGGCTGGAGCAGCTCTGCTGTGAGGACAGGCTGAGGGGGCTGGGGGTGTGCAGCCTGGAGGAGACTCCAGGGGAACCTTCTAGCTGCCTTCCAATAGCTGAAGGGATCCTCCAGGAAGGCTGCAGAGGGACTTTTCCTGAGGTTGTCTAGATTCAGGACAAGGGGGAATGATTTGAAGCTGAGGGAGAACAGGGTTAGACTGGAGCTGAGGAAGATCTTCAGTAGGAGGGTGGTGAGACTCTGGAACAGATTGTCCAGAGAGGTTGTGGATGCCTCCTCCCTGGGGGTGTTCAAGGCCACGTTGGATGAGTTCTTGAGCAGCTGAGCCTAGATGAGAGGTGTCCCTGCTCATGGCAGTGAGGTTGGAGTAGATGATCTGTGAGGTCCTTTCCAGCCTAGGTCATTCTATGACTCTGTGAACAGAGATCTACTGCCACCACAGGAAGGCAAAGGAGAAGATGGAATCAAAACTACTCTTAGTAGAATATTTATCTTTGTTTCTGAGATGTAATGCTGCAGTACCAGACGTATTCCATTTTAAATGACTCTGCAAAAGGTCAGAACAATTCCCCTACCCTTGTCAAGGCTGGCAAGATTGATCCTTGGTTTAGGTAAACTTAGCATCCAGGCCATGTGTATTGGACTAAATATAAAATTCAGAGAGCAGAGGGAACAAACATTATATTTAGAAATTCAGAGTGGAATTTCATTTTCCAGACCAACAAAAGAGCAGTGATTCTTTATCCAAGAATATAATCCTGTAAATATTAACTAGTTTGCTGCCAGCTGCTCTTACAGCTTATCTGCATGGAAGGTAAATTAAAGTATGAGTAACCTCCTCCTAGCTGCTCTGCCTTTCATTGCTTTGAATTCCCAAACCATCTTCTCCCTGAGTGTATTAAATACCCACTTAAGGCTGGCTTTGTGTAACAAAGCTTTACTTAACTTTTTAATCCTTAATAAGGAGTATTTTAAATAGCCACTAACAACATTTCATATGTATTTCTTATATGGTGAGACTTCAGGTTGCCCTGAGGGGGTTGTGGATGTCTTCTCCCTGGAGGTGTTCAAGGCCAGGTTGGACGAGGCCTTGTGCAGCTCAGTCCAGATAAGAGGATGGAGCAGATGATCTCTTGAGGTACTTCCAACCTAAGCCATTCCATGATTTTTAACTGTAAAGTTTAGAAGACACAGAACACATTTGCACTGTAGTCAAAACCTGTTTTCCATTCATCAGAGCATCAGTCAGTCAACACAACTGACAAACCCTTTTCTGTAACCATCTCTGAGAGTGCTTTAGTGCTCTGGATGTAGCTGTTGCAGCCTAACTGCAGTAGAACCACCAGAGCTGCTTTTGTTTATCCACTGTGTTCATAGAACCACAGAATGGCCTAGGTTGGAGGAGACCTCACAGATCATCTACTACAACCTCCCTGCCATGGGCAGGGACACCTCTCAACCAGACTCAGCTGATCAAGAACTCATCCAACCTGCCCTTGAATACCTCCAGGAAGGAAACTTCCACAGCCTACCTGAGCAGCCTATTCCAGACTCTCACCACCCTCCTACTGAGGAACTTCTTCCTCAGCTCCACTCTAACCCTGCTCGCTCTCAGCCTCAATCCATTCCCCCTTGTTCTGTCTCTAGATACCTTCATGGAAAGTCCCTCTGCAGCCTTCCTGCAGGATCCCTTCAGCTATTGGAAGGCAGCTAGAAGGTCCCCCCAGGCTGAACACCCCCAGCCCCCTCAGCCTGTCCTCATAGCAGAGCTGCTCCAGCCCTTGGATCATCTTTGTGGCCTCCTCTGAACTCACTCCACAGCTCTGTGTCCTTCTCATGCTGGGGACACCAGAACTGGAGGCAGGATTGGAGGTGAGGTCTGAGCAGAACAGAGTCAAGGGGCACAATCCCCTCTCCTGCCCTGCTGCCCACACTCCTCTGGCTGCAGCCCAGCACACAGCTGCCTGCTGGGCTGCAGGAGGGCACTGCTGGATTATTTTGTGTATAAAATTCCTGCCTGTTGATTTTAAAATATTCACCCAGTGCAGCTTCTCAGGCAGTGCACAGAGATTTGTCATCTGCACAGCACTACAGGAATGAAAGTGGAATGGGTCAAGCAGTGCAGACTTCCCAGGTATCATGAAGGGATACAACTGCAGGGAAGAAGTTCTGCTGTACTGGGAGTATCTGAGGGTCTAGGTGGCATTAATGCTGATTAGTCTGGGAAGAGATGTGTTGTGGATCCAACACTGTTTTGTTCCTCAGCATTTATGAAATGTTTTTGTGTGGTCTGAAGAAGGTTGGTTGAAGCGTGCAGGAGTTGTGTGGTTTGGGTTTCTTTTCACATTGTCATGATCTTCGTAGATGGTCTCTTTGCTCTTCTGCTCCCACTTCCACTGTCAGGTTTGAACACATCTAAAGGCCAAATCTGAACAATACTCTCCATTTCCTCACCTTTCTGCTGAAAATTTTTGTGTGATATTATGAAAGAGACACTCCTGTCTACTGCAAGATTTTCAGCATCATCTTCCTTTTATTGACTGAGGATATTTTACCAATTGATCTGGAAGTCAATCTCCTGATTATGGACTGGTTTCATAAACAGGCACCAGATTCCCTACCTAGGAAACTAAGGTGGAAGCTGAAAAGCAAAAGCTCAAGGTGTGTCCCAAATGTGCTCCAAACCCTTAGGGGTCCCAAAGGGTCTGAACCAGGAGGGCAAACAATATTTGTGCTGAAAACATTTTTGTCCAGTGGAGCAGAGTAAAGCTTTCCTGTGAAAGAAAAAACTTTCTGTGTGGAGTGGAGACCTGGAGGGGCCTTGACACTGATTTCTTCATCTGCTGAATGACTCCTGCTGTGCTGTATAATTGCTGATGGAGACACAACCAAGGCTGTCACAGAATCACAGAATTAACCACGTTGGAAAAGACCTTCGAGATCATGCAGCCCAGCCTATCCCCCAACACCATCTAATCAACTAACCCAGGGCACCCAGTGCCTCATCCAGGCTCTTTTTAAAGACTTCCAGGGACAGTGACTCCACCACCTCCCCAGGCAGCACATCCCGATTGCAAATCTCTCTTCCTGGGAAGAATTTCTTCCTCACATCCAGCCTGAACCTCCCCTGGTGCAGCTTGGGACTATGTCCTGTCCTTCTGTCACTGTTGCCTGGGAGAAGAGCCCAACCCCCACCTGGCTACAACCGGCAATGAGGTCTCCCCTGAGCCTCCTCTTCTCCAGGCTGAACACCCCCAGCTCTCCTCCGAGCCTTGTGCTCCAGACCCCTCCCCAGCCTTGCTGCCCTTCTCTGGATGTGTTCCAGCATCTCAACATCTTTCTTAAACTGAGGAGCCCAGAATTGGACACAGTACTCAAGGTGTGGTCTAACCAGAGCTGAACACAGGGCAGGATGACTTCCCTGCTCCTGCTGGCCACACTGTTCCTGATGCAGGCCAGAATGCCTTTCTGGGCATCTGGGCAACCTGCTGTAGTGTGAGGTGTCCCTGCCTATGGCAGGGGGGTTGGAACTGGATGATCCTCAGGTGTTCCTTCCAACCCTAACAATTCTCTGATTCTAAATGGACACAGCCCTTTCCCATGTCTGAGGAGTGGGAAGGGTGGTGCAGGGAGGATGCAGCCTTTGCCACAGCCATTCTGCCCTGTGTGCTTCCTCCAGTGCTGTTTGGACACAGACAGGGAGAGGGTTTGCAGGCTTGGTGAATATTTGGCCATAATTATTTGCTCCCAGCTGCCATCTTAGCCAGAGGCTGCTGTTTCTTCTCTTCTCAGTGTCTCAGACAGCAGAGCAGGGTGGTGTGTGCTTGAGCACTCACCAGTGCTGCTGTCCAGCCATCCTGCTGCCTTCTTGCAGGGAGGGACATACAGACCCAGAGGGACATGCAGACCATCTAGGTGTGAGCATCCATGTACTAGTCCATCCTGATGGTGAGGAAGGAGGTTTCAGAAGCTGCCACACAAGTTCTAGTGAAGAATAAACTTCTGCCTTGATTGGATCACCTTGGTGGTTCCTTGTTGCCTCCTCTTCCTGCTGCAGAGAGAAGTGGTTTGTGATTATTTCAGGTTGTTCCCTTCCTGCTTTTAATGAACCCAGGAGGCTGGAGTGGCTGCCTGGAGTGTGAGGGATTTGTGTTCCCCAGATCAGTGCTCACCACTGAAGATGCCACACGTTGAGTCCTGGGTGCAGTTTTGGGGCCCTCACTCCAAGAAGGACATTGAAGTGCTGGAGCAGGTCCAGAGAGGGGAACAAAATTGCTGAAGGTCTGGAGAACAGGGCTGAGGAGGAGCAGCTGAGGGACCTGGGGGTGTTTAGTCTGGAGAAGAGGAGGCTGAGGGGAGACCTCATTGCTCTCTACAGCTCCCTGAAAGGAGGTTGGAGCCTGGTGGGGGGTTGGTCTCTTAGTTAGAAGTTCAAGGATGGGAAAAAATGGCCTCAAGTTGCTCCAGGGGAGGCTTAGGTTGGATCTTAGAAGCAACTTCTTAACTGAAAGGGTTCTGGCTGTTGAAGGTGATGGTTGAAGGAGGTGTTTCCAAGAGGCAGAGCTGTGGTGCTGAGGGCCATGGTTTAGCCCCAGCCTTGATAAGAGTTAGAGAATGGCTGGAATCAGTGATCTTAAAGGCCTTTTCCAACCGAAATGATTCTGCAGTTTTCCCAAAAAGCAAAAGAAAAGGACTGAGGCCGATGGTAATTTTTGTTCACTGACTCCTGGTTCTTTCATGTCTTCAGGGCTATTTATAACCAGTTCATTTGCAGCACAGATTGCATTTGGTACAGAAGCCTTTCCCCATCTAGCTGTAACTGTCTCTTTTATTTTCTCAGGCTGTACAGTGCTGAAAGGTAATGAAGAGGGTGTCCTGCACTGCTCACATTGAGCTCACCTTCCATTCATCTCTGATGGGCCTTAATGGGATATTGTTCTGCTCAGCACAGGGACTGCACCACACAAACGACTCTCCACTTAGAGAGGGGGGCAGGGTTTTTTCCTTGGTTGTTTTCTCATTTCCTGATTGCTTTCTTGTTTTGCTTTTTGGATGTTTGGGGGTTTTTTTGCCCCCCTTCCCCCCCCCCCCCCCTTTTTTTTTTTTTTTTAAAGTGCTGGCTAACCCCTTTTCTTTTATATTTTAGGATCAAGGTGGTTAACTGTTTCTGTCTAACATAATACCTCTCTGAATCAGCTCTGCAAAGTAGATAGTAAGAAGCATTTTGCTAGTGGCTCTCTTGCAGCATTTGAGATTCAGAATAAACCAGGAACCCAATTGTTGATGAGCATGTGGACTCTGGATCCTGAGGGTCACATACCTTTGGTGTCTGAAAAAGATTTTTTTTCTTTTTACTAGGGATATCTTTTGTAATTAGGAAGGTGGAGCTGGTGAACTTGAATTAGAATCAGAGAATCATGGAATCATAGAATCAGAGAATAGGCTGGGTTGGAAGGGACCTCCAAAGGTCACCCAGTCCAACCCTCCTGCAGGCAGCAGGGACATCCTCCACTAGATCACACTGCTCAGAGCCCTGTTGAGCCTGACCTTCATTTACAATTAATATTTTGTTAAGTAATATCTTTTTCCCCAGAACCTTATGTAGATTTCTTACACTTAAAACAGATTTGAAGACTAGAGTTGAGCATTAAGGAAGGAAATATTTTCAGTGCAGGAATACTCTTCCAATATGGAAAATCCCCCATTTTGTGTCCCTTGCTAGGATTCCTTGTGCTTACAGATGGTCTGTGTGATAGTTACCATAGAAACCAGACCAGTTTTGCTTCAGCCTCTCCCTGTTGCTATGGTGTGCAGAAAGCTGCTGTGTGTAAAGTGTCATTTAGATTTTTTGCTCTGCTACTCCTGTGTGCAGAAGTTAAGTCACAATCAATAATTTCTAATGGCAGATAATGTGACGTGCTAATTAATGCTTTCTGCCACCAACTGAGGGGTGCAGCAGCTGGGCAGGGGTTGGCTGCAAGGCTGAATGAGTTCTGCAGGTGCAGCTTTATTGAAATGCTTAAGATGAGAAGAAAGCAGCTCTGTTAACTCTCTGCTGGGCTCCATGCTGTGTTCCATGCTCTAGCACACTCCTGGACTGAGTAGGGATGAGCCAGCAATGTGCTCTTGTGGCCAAGAAGGCCAAGGGCATCCTGGGTGCATTAGAAGGGCTGTGGTCAGTAGGTCAAGGGAGGTTCTCCTCCTCCTGTACTCTGCCCTGCTGAGGCCACATCTGGAATATTGTGTCCAGTTTGGGGCCCCTCAGCTCAAGAAGGACCTCAGGGAACTGCTTGAAAGAGTCCAGCACAGAGCCACAAAGCTGCTGCAGGCAGTGGAACATCTTCCTCATGAGGAGAGCCTGAGGGAGCTGAGGGCTCTGTAGTTGGAGAGGAGGAGCCTGAGGGTGACCTCATTGCTGGTGATAAAGATGTGCAGGGGGAGTGCCCAGAGGCTGGAGCCAGGCTCTGCTGGGTGATGCCCAATGCCAGCACAAGGGGCAGCGGGGGAAGCTGAGGCATAGGAAGTTCCATGAGGAAGGATTTTTTCCCTGTGAGGGTGACAGAGTCCTGGGACAGGCTGCCCAGGGAGGTTGTGTAGTCTCTCTCTCTGGAGATGTTCAAAACCTGCCTGGCTAGATGGCTGCACCCAAAGGGTGGCTGTCAATGTCCATGTCCAAGTGGAGTCCATCAGGGATCAGTCCTGGGACCAGTCTTGTTCAACATCTTTGGTGGCTGGGGACATGGACAGTGGCATTGAGGCACCCTCAGCAAGTTTGCTGATGACACCAAGCTGTGTGGTGCAGCTGACAGCTGGAGGGAAGAGATCCATCCAGACTTCAGTCTGGAGAGGAGAAGGCTCTGAGAAGACCTTCTTGTGGCCTTCCAGTATCTGAAGGGGGCTCCAAAAAAGCTGGGGAGGGACTTTTTAGGGTGTCAGGGAGTGATAGGAGTGGGGGGAATGGAGCAAAAGTAGAAGTGGGGAGATTGAGATTGGATGTGAGGAAGAAGTTCTTCCCCATGAGGGTGGTGAGACACTGGCACAGGTTGCCCAGGGAGGTGGTGGAAGCCTCATCCCTGGAGGTTTTTGCAGCCAGGCTGGATGTGGCTGTGAGCAACCTGCTGTAGTGTGAGGTGTCCCTGGCCATGGCAGGGGGGTTGGAACTGGATGATCCTTGAGGTCTCCCAACCCTGACAATTCTATGATTCTGTGATTTCCTCCTCTAAAATACTTCAGAGAACAGGGAGGTATGTAAAACACAACTGTCCTTGTGCTGATCATTATTAGTTCTTTCAGGATCCACTGCTGTATTTCACAGGGGAAGCAGCTGTCAGGCCTGAACCCATTTCAGTCACTGACATAAAAATGTAAAGTTAGAAAGTATTCCATTAATTCCCCTTCTGAATCCTGTGGTGGTTTTTTAATGTCTGATCTCTCAAGAAGAAAATCACTAACTGGTGGCACATGATGGAGAAGTGGAGAGCCTCTCTAAGCATAAGTTGTGCCACATTCCCTGTGTCTGTGGCCTTGGGCAAACAATTTGAGACAGATCATTATTGAATCCTCTGTCTGTGAATGAAACCACCTTGGGACTTGTCCATGGCTAAGCATTCAGTGTGTGACAGTGGTGCTCAGCTTCTTACCAAGTGTCAGGACTTGGTGTGCCTGATGATGTGCAGGAACAGAATCACAGAATATCTTTAATTGGAAGAGACCTCCAAGCTCATCCAGTCCAACCCTCCACCCAGCACTGCAGGCTCAACACCAAACCGTGTCCCTAAGCACCAGCTCCACACACTGCTGAAACACCTCCAGGGATGGTGACTCCAGCACTGCCCTGGGCACAACATTCCAATGGCTGAGAACCCTTCCAGGGAAGAAAGATTTCCTAACATCCAGCCTGCACCTCCCCTGGGGCAGCCTGGAACCATTTCCTCTGCTCCTGTGGCTTGACACCAAGGAGCAGAGGCTGCCCCCTGCTCACTGCAACCTCCCTTCAGGGAGCTGGAGAGAGCACTGAGGTCTCCTAAGCCTCCTCTTCTCCAGCCTCAGTTTCTGAGAGAAAGAGTCCTGAAAAAAAGGAATATGATGTCAAGGGATGGGAGAAAGCAAGATTTCTGTAACTGCTTGTGGTGACCTGGTAAAAGTGTGCTGAGAGGAGCAGAAGCGCTGCATGGCTTTGGGAAGGAGCTCTAGCACACATTTCTGGAAGAGGTTGTCCTCAAGTAGGGGTAGACACTCCTGAATTAGTAGCAGTGCAGATTTGTATGCATTGTGAAGAGTAGGTGAGAGACTGGAGGGGATGGTGGAACAGCTTTCTGCATAAGGATTTGTCCTCTTTTGACTTTGATGAAGCTGAAATTGCCCCAGCAGCACTTGTGCCTGCTGCAGTAGTGTCCGAGGGCGTGCTGGCTTGCCCACTGGGATAGCAGTGGGCAGCGAATGGTCAGGAGGAGATGTCTGGCATGCCCAGCTCTCCTGACACCCTGGCAGGGTGCAGGAAGGGGCCTGAGCTCGTTCACCTGGGTGCTGCCCATGCTGATTCTCAGCCTCTCGCTAGGGAGGAGGCAGCAGGCAGAGGGAAAGTGTTGGGCTGGCTGCCCATAGGGCCCTGCAGGGGATTAAGCTCCCTTCTATATTAGTAGAGTTGATGAAAGGGAGGTGAAGTTCTGGCTTTGAAACAATGTTTTCGTGTTCAAGATTGACCTTTAAAGCAAAGAAAAAAAGAAAAGAAGAAGAAGATGAAGATGAAAAATGAAGTTGTTTAAGAAATCTAAGAAACTAAACCTTTCATTGGAGGCAAAATGAAAGCTTTGGGGTTCTTGGTACCCTAGTGCTGAACTGTTCATGTCTGTCTAAACAATCTGATTTTTTCTTCTTGCTGGAACCTAATTTTCTTTCTTATTCTGTAACAGCCCCGAAATTCCTTTCTTGCAGGATATCTTTTGACTTCTGTCATCTTTTCAGCTGTTTGCTCTTATTCCTTCTCCGAGTGGAGCTGTTACTTTAGCCGTCACTTGGTCTCTCCTGTTCTTCCTTTGCAGGACACAAAGTGGCCTGTGCAAGGGCATGGAAAGGTATTAGCAGCACATAGCACTGCTTATATTTGCAACCTGTAACACTTTTTTACTTAATTATAGTAGTAGGATTAAAAACTGTCCAGCTATGTCTGCTGCCTTTGGCAGTGGTGTGCTGTGTTCATTACCACAGCTATGGAACCTGTAGTCCCTCTTGGGCTACTCACAGAATGGCTCAGGTTGGAAGTAACCTCAGAGCCTTGAGCACCTCCAGGGAGGAGGCTTCCACAGCCTCTCTGGGCAACCTGTTCCAGTCTCACCACCTTCATACTGAAGAACTTCTTCCTCAGCTCCACTCTAACCCTGCTCTCTCTCAGCTTCAAACCATTCCCCCTTGTCCTGTCTCTAGACACCCTTAGGAAAAGTCCCTCTGCAGCCTTCCTGTAGGATCTCTTTGGGCATTGGAAGGCAGCTCTAAGGTCTCTCCAGGCTGCACACCCCCAGCTCCCTCAGCCTGTCCTCACAGCAGAGCTGCTCCAGCCCTTGGATCATCTTTGTGGCCTCCTCTGCACTCACTCCACAGCTCTGTGTCCTTCTCATGCTGGGGACCCCAGAACTGGAGGCAGGATTGGAGGTGAGATCTGAGCAGAGCAGAGCCAAGGGGCAGAATCCCCTCTCCTGCCCTGCTGCCCACACTCCTCTGGCTGCAGCCCAGCACACAGCTGCCTGCTGGGCTGCAGGAGGGCACTGCTGGCTCCTGGGGAGCTGCTCAGCAACCAACACCCCCAAGGCTTTTTCTTTTTCTTTCACTCATCCCTCATTCCAGTTGGTTTGATCTTCTGCGCAGCCTGTTATCAAACCCATGCAGCATGCAGAGCAGCCAAGGTGAGTGCCACTGAAGTTCATGGATGATCTCTCTCAGTGGCCAAAGGTTTCCTGACACCACAGCAGGTTTCAAGTGAGGTTTAAGATGTTTTCATTCCCAATGCAATGCATTGGTGCCATCTGAATTTTTCCAGGCACCAAGAAGCTGGAGGAAGTGGAGATTTCATTGCTGAATCCCCCAGGGTCATGTTACTGGAGTTCAGGAGATGTGCCATCTGGATGTTCTTGTCCATTCACATGCTGCAGCCTTTTTTGGACACTGGAGAGCTCCAAGGTGCTTGGTCTGAGGAGCTTTGGAAGCTCCCAAAATAAAACAGGGGAAAATATTTGGAAATATTTATTACAAATAAATAAATAATAAAGAAATCTGTTTCTGTCTGAGCTGCCCAGGTTACCCAGCTCTGCTCTGAAGCCAGTCCAAACATTGCTGCTGCTCACTGCTGCACTCCAAGTGCTGCCTCTTTTCCTTCTGCTTTTCACCCAGCAGTCCCTTAAAGTTCCTCCCAGGTCACTGGCAGCAGGGTATCATTAAATCATAGAATGGCTCAGGTTGGAAGGGACCTCGAAGGTCATCTACTCCAACCCCCCTGCCACGGGCAGGAACACCTCTCTACTAGACTTGGTTGTTTAAGGCCAGGTTGGTACCTCCAGGGAGGCCCCGGTTCTCTAGGGAAGATCATTTTCCGTGAGGAAGAAGATTTGCAAGATTATGTCCTCTTATAAACGTGTGGTGAGCTCTTGGAGGTGCCACAAGTGAATGTCTTGGAGCCCTGTTGAGATCCATGAGCTCAGGGGGAGCCCTCACTGGATGTCATTGTGAGCTGCTCCCAAGTAAACCTGCAGCAGACTCCTGCTCTTTTGGGGGATGAAAATCCAAGGTAGCCAGCTGTAAGAGTACCTTTCCCTCTTCCATGTGCTCCAGAAACTGAACTGCTTAAATGTGCTTGGCAGGTGTCTTGTCTTTTGTGTCTCCCTGTCCATCCCCACCTCCCCCTTTCCAGTGTCCTCTGCAGCACCTTATGTTTGTCCTGAGGTCAAGGCAGAACTCAAACTCAGTGTGGTGCTGGCTGATTTGTTTTAACCTCTCCTGTGACTCAGGAGCTAATTTTGCAGCTGTGTCACTGTTATCAGTGACTTACTGACATGTTAAGTGACACACATTTAGGAGTGGGAGTGGATGCTACTGGGCAAAAATAGATTCCACAGCTCCTGGGGGTGCTGGCAGTGTTCCAAATGGGCAGTCACAGTGCTTTGGAATGACTCCTGCTCAGTCTGCTTGATTCTGGTTTCTTTCCTCCACCTTCTGAGGGGGGTGGGTTTAGTTGACTTTTCACTTAGAAGCAAATGCAAAGCATTAGCTCTTTGCCCTTCACTGGAAAAAATAGCACAGAATCATGGAATGGCCTAGGTTGGAAGGGACCTCATAGGTCATCTGCTCCAGCTCCTCTGCCATGGACAGGGACTCCTCTTAACTAGGCTCAGCTGCCCAAGGCCTCATCCAGCCTGGCCTTGAACACCCCCAGGGAGGAAGCAGCCACAATCTTCTGGGGTAACCTGTTGCAGCGTCTCACCACCCTCCTAGTGAAGAACTTCTAAGCTCCAGTCTAACCCTGCTCTCTCTCACCTTCAAACCATTCCCCCTTGTCCTGTCTCTGGGCACCCTCAGGGAAAGTCCCTCTGCAGCCTTCCTGTAGGATCCCTTCAGGTACTGGAAGGCAGCTCTAAGATCCCCCTGGAGTCTTCCCCTCTTCAGGCTGAACACCCCCAGCTCCCTCAGCCTGTCCTCATAGCAGAGGGGGGTTGGAAATGAATGATCTTTAAGATGCCTTCCAACACAAACCATTCTATGACTCTGATTCTTTTCTAAGCTCAAAGTCTGTATTCAGGACTCTTTATTGCCCAGTGCAGGGATTTCTCTATGTGAGTTTTTAAAAACATTCAAGAATTTTCAGGAGATGAAGGAGTTTAATAATACTTACAGAGAATATCATCAAACAGGCTCCTGATTGCTGACTTCTTGTTAATTGACACTTTTCTGTCTTCTGTGGCACTTTTTCAAAGCCCTTTTTAGGATCACAGAGATGCAAAGTCAAGTTCCAAACGATGTAGGCATTGCCAGTTGTTCTTTGGCCAACTTTGCCACCTAGTGGCTGTCTCAAAGCAGAGCTCTCCGTGTTCATTCTGCAGTAACACTGCTCATGGAATCACAGAATGGTCTGGGTTGGAAGGGACCTCCAAAGCTCACCCACTCCAACCCCCTCTGCACTCAGCAGGGACATCCTCCACTAGATCAGGTTGCCCAGAGCCCTGTCCAGCCTCACCTTCAATATCTCCAGGGATGGAGCCTCAACCACCTCCCTGGGCAACCTGTTCCAGTGTTCCACCACCCTCATGGTGCAGAACTTCTTCCTCACACCCAATCTCAATCTGCTCTGCTCTAGTTTGAAGCCATTGCCCCTGGTCCTGTCCCTGCAGGCCTTTGCAAACAGTCTCTCTGCAGCCTTCTTGTAGCCCCTTCAGGTACTGACAGGTTGCTATTAGGTCTCCCTGGAGCCTTCTCTCTTCTCCAGGCTGAACACCCCCAGCTCCCTCAGCCTGTCCTCCTAGCAGAGCTGCTCCAACCCCCTTAGCATCTTCATGGCCTCCTCTGGACCTGCTCCATCATGTGTCCTTCCTGTGTTGAGGGCTCCAGAGCTGGACACAGCCCTGCAGGTGAGGTCTCCCCAGAGCAGAGCAGAGGGGCAGGATCCTCTCTCTCCATCTCTGGCCACACTGCTTTGAATATAGCCCCAGCTGCCATTGGCCTTCTGTGCTGCCAGTGCCCATTGCTGGCTCCTGTCCAGCTTCTCCCCCACCAGCACCCCAAGTCCTTTTCCTCAGGGCTGCTTTTTATCACCTCATCTCCCAGCCTGGATTTCTAGGCAAGTGCCAGCAGGAGTGGTGGCTGATTCAAAGTTTTATCCTTGGTGGTTTCCCACACATGGTATGAGGGACCTGGCTCTTCAGAGTGTAGTATGGTTCTGTAGTTATGTGGGCTTTGGGTGTCTCTTATTTTATCCATTCGATAGTACTCACCAAGGCTGCAGAAAGGAAATGTCCTTGAAATTGCCACTATTCTTCATCCAGGGAAGATATTGACCCCCTTGGGCTGCCAGGCCAGGCATTGATACATCTGTGACATCTTTATTTATTGAAGGCTCACAGGATGTCAGGGGTTGGAAAGGACTTTTGGAGATCTCTGAGTCCAACTCCCTGCCAGAGCAGGACCATAGAATCCAGCACAGGTCACACAGGAACACATCCAGACAGGGCTGGAAAGGCTCCAGAGAAGGAGACTCCACAACCTCTCTGGGGAGCCTGTTCAAGGGCTCTGGGACCCTCACAGTAAAAAAGTTCTTCCTCATGTTGAGGTGGAACCTCCTGTGCTGGAGTTTCCATCCATTGCCTCTTGTCCTGTCATAGGACACAAGTGAGCAGAGGCTGTCTCTGTCCCTTCCTTCCTGACCCCCAGCCCTCAGATATTGATAGACATTGATCCCTCCCCTCCCTTCTCCTCTCCAGACTAAAAAGCCTGAGTGATTTTTGTCATCATTTCTATGGCACTGTAGACCACTCAGCCAGTCGTGCATGGAGGCTTCAAATGCTTTGTTCGTAGATAACTGAGTGGCTTAAAATACCTCTCATGAGTTTCTCTGAAGTGCTGCATGGAGGGAATGTTAAAAATGGTACTGAGGAAATGAATCTGGTTAACAACTGAATAATATGGCAGGGACCTTCAGCTAAAAATAATTCAGCAGTTCATAAATGCTGACTCAGAGAAACTGCTAAGAACTGGGCCTGAAAAGCTCTAGAAGTTAGAAGCAAATTAAACATTTTGGTGTAAATTTAGGAATCTATTCAAGTTTAGGAAAAAAAAATCTTTCCTGCAAGAGTGGTGAGGCATTGGAACAGGCTGCCCAGATAGGTGGTGGAGTCCTTACAGAGTCATAGAATTGTCAGGGTTGGAAGGGACCTCCAAAGCTCATCCAGTCCAACCCCTTCTGCAGTCAGCAGGGACATCCTCCATTAGGTCAGGTTGCCCAGAGCCCTGTCCAGCCTCACCTTGAATATCCCCAGGTTTTGGGCCTCAACCACCTCCCTGGGCAACCTGTTCCAGTGTTCCATCCCTGGAGATGTTCAGAAAGATGTAGGTGTGATTCTTCAGGATATAGTTTAGTGGTCATGGTAGTTGGGTTATGGTTGGACTTGGTATCTTGAAGGTCTTTTCATACACTCATAGAATCATAAAATCATCGAATCATAAAATCATCAGATGGCCTAGGCTGGAAGAGACCTTGGAGGTCATCTACTCCAACCTCCTTGCCATGGGCAGGGACACCTCTCAACTAGGCTTGGTTGCTCAAAGCTCCCTCCAACCTGGCCATCCACAACCTCTCTGGACAACCCATTCCATAGTCTTGCTACCCTCATGGTGAAGAATTTCTTCCTAAGATCCTAACCTTTTTGATTCTAACCTTGATCTTCCTAAAATTCTAACCTTTATGATTCTGTGATTGTTGTGATGCAACCCAGAAGCTCAGAGATGAATATTTGTCTATTTAGGGTTCAGAGGGAGAGGCCTTTCTCAGGTGCAGTGGTTTGCACTGAGTGTCTGTGCCACTGCCCTGAGTGTCTGTGCTGTGGCTCTGTGTCTCTGTACCACTGCCCTGAGTGTCTGTGCTGTGCCTCTGTGTCTCTGTACCACTGCTCTGAGTGTCTGTGCTGTGGCTCTGTGTCTCTGTGCCACTGCCCTGAGTGTCTGTGCTGTGCCTCTGTGTCTCTGTGCCACTGCCCTGAGTGTCTGTGCTGTGGCTCTGTGTCTCTGTGCCACTGCCCTGAGTGTCTGTGCTGTGCCTCTGTGTCTCTGTACCACTGCCCTGAGTGTCTGTGCTGTGGCTCTGTGTCTCTGTGCCACTGCCCTGAGTGTCTGTGCTGTGCCTCTGTGTCTCTGTGCCACTGCCCTGAGTGTCTGTGCTGTGGCTCTGTGTCTCTGTGCCACTGCCCTGAGTGTCTGTGCTGTGGCTCTGTGTCTCTGTACCACTGCTCTGAGTGTCTGTGCTGTGGCTCTGTGGCTCTGTACCACTGCCCTGAGTGTCTGTGCTGTGGCTCTGTGTCTATGTGCCACTGCCCTGAGTGTCTGTGCTGTGGCTCTGTGTCTCTGTACCACTGCCCTGAGTGTCTGTGCTGTGGCTCTGTGTCTCTGTACCACTGCTCTGAGTGTCTGTGCTGTGGCTCTGTGTCTATGTGCCACTGCCCTGAGTGTCTGTGCTGTGGCTCTGTGTCTCTGTACCACTGCCCTGAGTGTCTGTGCTGTGGCTCTGTGTCTCTGTACCACTGCCCTGAGTGTCTGTGCTGTGGCTCTGTGTCTCTGTACCACTGCCCTGAGTGTCTGTGCTGTGGCTCTGTGTCTCTGTACCACTGCCCTGAGTGTCTGTGCTGTGGCTCTGTGTCTCTGTACCACTGCCCTGAGTGTCTGTGCTGTGGCTCTGTGTCTCTGTACCACTGCCCTGAGTGTCTGTGCTGTGGCTCTGTGTCTCTGTACCACTGCCCTGAGTGTCTGTGCTGTGGCTCTGTGTCTCTGTACCACTGCCCTGAGTGTCTGTGCTGTGGCTCTGTGTCTCTGTACCACTGCCCTGGCATCCTAGGGAATTAGCTCTTAATAATCTTTGAAGGGTCGTGCTGCTCGGGGAACGTTTGTGAGGGCTGGAAGAAGGCAGATGTGACCACAGCCCTCAGGAAGGGTGAGAAGGAGGATCTGTGGAGCTACAGGCTGGTCAGCCTTGATTCCTGTGAAGGTGATGGAGCAAATTCTGTTGACAAGCATTATTAAACCTATGAAGGACAAGTGTGGACTGGGAGCAGTCAGCATAGGTTTACAAAGGGCATGTTCGGCTTCACCAACTCCAACAGCCTTTTATGATGAGATGATTGGCTTAGAAGACAAGGGGAGAAGAGTGGATGCTCTTTAAAAACCTTTGGCAAGGTTTTACAAGCTGCATGGAGGGGACAGTAATTTTTCTGGGGCTTGTTTTGGTGGGGGGGGTTGTGTCTTGCTGGTGTTTTCATCAACAAAAAGGCTCCAGCAGAGTTTTGTTCCATCGCTGCTCTCATTTGGAATGGATGTGATGCCATCTGAGGTAGCTGGGCCAGCTCTGCCCTAAGCTTGCTGGCACTGAGCACTTCAGATCCATCTCATTAACTCTGGGCAGTCACTTGGTCAATTATGGGAAGTCTGGCCATGAGTTTTGGGTGACTGTGAGCTGGCAGAGGCTTTACCCAGAGCTGAGGAAGCCAATCCAAATAAATGACAATAATCTTCTGCCAGCCTCTTTTTCTTTTGCCACCCTTCAGAGACTGTAACCTGTGAACTGAAGCTTTTAAGGAGAATACAAATAGCTGTCTCACTCCCTTGCCCTCTAAGGGGTCATTCTGACTCAACCTTTCATGCCAGCCCCTTCATTTAATTCCAGATAAAAGCTTTATCCATATTTTTATGCGGTTTTAATGCTGGAGAAGCTGCCTCTAAATATTTGTAAATCAACCTCACTGATTGCTTCAAAACACCTCTGAAGTTTCTCTTTATTTATTGCATTTCTTGGTACATTTGTCACCACTCTGTCATTGTCCCTTCTGGCTCCCCAAATTTCTGAATATTGTTTTAGATGGAGATGATAAAGTCCTGTTTTTGGAGGACCTTGGTGTGTTTGTCACCACTGTGTCATTGTTCCTTCTAGCTCCCCAATCTTCTGAATATTATTTTAGATGTAGCTGATAAGGTCCTTTTTTGGAGGTGCTGTCATTGTGCCCTGTGTGGAAAAATAAAAGTATTCACTGAGGACTTCAGGGTTGTCCTACTGCTAATGGCATTTCAGAAACATAACATGAAAATTGCCCTCCCTGCAAAAGACATTGAGGTGCTGGAGCATGTCCAGAGAAGGGCAACAAAGCTGGGGAGGGGTCTGGAGAACAGGGCTGGGGAGGAGCAGCTGAGGGAGCTGGGGGTGTTTAGTCTGGGAAATTGGAGGCTGAGAGGAGAGCTCATTGCTCTCTGCAGCTCCCTGAAAGGAGGTTGGAGCCAGGTGGGGGTTGGTCTCTTCTCACTAGCAACAAGTGATGGGACAAGAGAAGATGGGCTTAAGTTGCCTCAGGGGAGGTGTAGGTTGAAGATTAGAAGAAACTTCTTCCCTGAAAGGGTTCTCAAAGGTTGGAACAAGCTGCCCAGGGAGGTGGTTGAATGCCCATCCCTGGAGGTGTTGGAAAGAGGCAGAGCTGTGGTGCTGATGGCCATGGGTTAGCAGCAGCCTTGTCAGAGTTAAGAGAATGGTTGGTCTCTATGAACTTAAAGGTCTTTTCCAGCCAAAACCATTCCATTATTCTATGTATGGATCTTCCCCAGGAGTAAAAAGGAGGGAATACAGGTAACTTAAACAGCCCTGATCTTAATGATGAATGGTCTGCAGTGCGCATTGCTCTGACTAGTCCTGCTTTGGGGCTGTGAGATCGTTACAAGGTCACTCCTTCATGTGCCAGTGTGAAGTACCAACTTCTGCCTAGAGTAGCGATACCGCAGCGCCGACGGCGCCTCGGTGGGCTCGCGATAGCCGGCCGTCCCGTCCCGTCCGGTCCTGTCCCGTCCCCTCCTGTCCTGTCCTGTCCCGTCCCGTCCCGTCCCGCGTGGGGCGGGGCCCGGTGGGGTCGCCGCTCGTTGCCGGGAACCGGAGGGGTGGGCAGATGTGGCTCCGCCTCTCCCCCATTTAGTACCGCATGATCGTGGGGCACCCGGTGCTAAATGATTCGTATATGACCTGATTCTGGGTCAGGGTTTTGTACGTGGCAGAGCAGCTCCCTCAATGCGATCTATTGAGAATCAGCCCTCGACACAAGCTTTTGTTCCTGCTCTGGCAGAGGAGTTGGACCTGATGATTTCTTGAGGTCCCTAACAACCTCTGATCTACACTTTCCTGGTTTTAATGTAGTTCATCTTATTGTAAGATGCTGAGAACATCTGCGGGTCTAGCATCTGCAGGTCCAGCTGAGATGTGTTATCTACAATGCATCTTCTCTAACATTTGTGGCTTGAGAAAGTGCATTTTGGCTTAGAAAGAGTCAGTCAGCCACTGGTGTCCAGAAGAACTGCTGATTGTTGGATGTACTGGGAAAAAATCTACCAAGAAAACCCAAGCCCAGAGCAGTTAAACTCCTGAAATGTGAATAGCTAAATCCAGGTTTTGATCCCCAAAGACTCGCAGGTACTTAAGACTGATGGTTGATTTCAAGACGGAACTTACACATGACAAACATGTCCTTGTAGTTGGCAGGAGTTAAGGGCCTAAACTGAGTTTAAGTTGCCACATTTTGAGTTTGTAGATGTTAACTCTGATACCGTTTTGCCTATACACACACAGCAGTCACAGGATTCTTTTGGGTGAAAACACCCTCAAAGATTGACTCCAGCCATTCTTTAACTCTGCCAAGGCTGGGGCTAAGCCATGGCCCTCAGCACCACAGCGCTGCCTCTTGGAAGCACCTCCAGGGATGGGCATTCAACCACCTCCCTGGGCAGCCTGTGCCAGTGCCTGAGAACCCTTTCAGGGAAGAAGTTTCTTCTAATCTCCAACCTAAACCTCCCCTTGGTCAGCTTGAGGCCATTTCCTCTCATCCTGTCACTTGTTACTAGGGAGAAGAGACCAACCCCCACCTGGCTCCAACCTCCTTTCAGGGATCTGCAGAAAGCAGTGAGGTCTCCCCTCAGCCTCCTCTTCTCCAGACTGAACACCCCCAGGTCCCTCAGCTGCTCCTCCCCAGCCCTGTTCTCCAGACCCTTCCCCAGCTTTGTTGCCCTTCTCTGGACCTGCTCCAGCTCCTCAATGTCTTTCTTGGAGTGAGGACCCCAAAACTGCACCCAGTCCTGAAGGTGTGGCCTCCCCAGGGCTGAGTCCAGGGGGACAATCCCTTCCCCGGATGGAGACTAGCGGCAGTTTCAAGGACATTTCATAGTTGCTAGGGTGAAGAGACCTAATTGTCACCTTTGGAGGCTTGCAAGCCTGGAAGCCAAACTAATCTCTGAGGGGCACCATCTTCTTTTTATTCCTCTTTTGAGAACATCTGACCCTTTCATTAATGTTGTAGGTTAAGGGCAATCCAGAGTTAATTGGTGTAACCACAAAGAAAAGTCCTGCAGAGGCTGGAGAGTGCCAGGGGCACAGGCAGCTTGTCCCAGGCTATTGCAGTCTGTTATTCTATTCTGTTCCCTGTATCTCTCTGCTGCAGGCAGTGCACAGCCAAAGCTCTCTCTCCTCTCCATCTCTTATGGTGTGTGGGGCAGAGGCTTTCTCCTGGCTTTGCCTGGTAGCCAATTTCCAGCTCCACCACAGGAGCCTGGGGAAGCCTGCAGCAGGCCTGGGACTCGGGGGGAGCAGTTGGGCTGCTTCTGGGCTGCTGAGGCTGAGGGGGGGTGGAGGTTTCTGGAAGGCTCTGGAAGATTCTGTCCTGGTAGGCCCAGGTGAAGGACTGAGCCTAACCTGTGAATGTCTTCCTTGTAACTGAATGCCTTTTGTATAGATTTGTAAATAGGATTTCCATTTAAACTTCCAATCCAGAGTGGAGCAGTTTTATTTCACTCCTTGGGAAGGGCTAAAAGATCTTCTCTGTCCTTTTGACCTGGGAAGCTCCTGGCTCAAAACTAGGACAATTACCTATCATCACACAGCCTATGTAAAGCCAGGGTAGAAATATATTGTCTAATCTCCAACTTTTTCAATAACAAATACTTTTTTGAATAACAACTTTTTTGAATAACAAAATCAGTTTTGAAATGAAGAGGGAAAATACTTTTATCTGCACCTTTTATATGTCATCTATGGGTCTTTTCAGTTTGCTGCTTTTAAGCATGCTTTGCATCCTATGATTTAGGGAAATGTTGGTGATGAAAGAGTTAAGTTTACCTAAGTGTTATGAAAGTAAGTGACTGTATTTCTCTGACTGGAGATGCACAGTACTGGAGACATTCGAGACTCTGAGCACTGCCATAAAGCACTGGAGAGTTTAAGATGTTGAAGAAGGTCTGTAGAGTTTAATTTTAAGGCCTTGGGGCTGCTGGTGGAGGAGAAGCTCACCAGGAGCCAGCAGTGAGCACTTGCAGCCCAGAGAGCCAAGCAGAGCCTGGGCTGCAGCAAGAGAAGTGTGGCCAGCAGGGCCAGGGAGGGGATTCTCCCCCTCTGCTCCACTCTGCTCACCTGGAGCTCTGTGTCCAGTTCTGGAGTCTCTATTCCAGGAAAGATCTGGAGGTGCTAGAAGGTGTCCATGAAGACCATGAAGATGAGCAGAGGGCTGGAGCTGCTCTGCTCTGGAGACAGACTGAGAGAGTTGGGGTTGTTCAGTCTGGAGAGGAGAAGGCTCCAAGGAGACCTTCTTGTGGCTTTCCAGTATCTGAAGGGGGCTCCAAGAAAGTTGGGGAGGGACTTTTTAGGTAGTGATAGGACTTGGGGGAATGGAGCAAAAGTAGAAATGGGGAGATTCAGATTGGATGTCAGGAAAAAGTTCTTCCCCATGAGAGTGGTGAGACACTGGAAGAGGTTGCCCAGGGAGGTGATGGAAGCCTCATACCTGGAGGTTTTGAAGGCCAGGCTGGATGTGGCTGTGAGCAACCTGATGTAGTGGTTGCCCCCCATGGCAGGGGGCCTGGAACTGGCTGATCCTTGAGGTCCCTTCCAACCCTTAACAATTCTATCATTCTATGTAATACAGCTCTTAAGTCTTTTCCGTATTGGAATAGTCAGAGGAAGAGCATTGAGCTGTGATCATAAACAGGTTAATTTAGTCTGACCTGATTTCAGTAGTGTCCCCTTGCTGCTTTAAAGAGAATAATTTTTCATGACATTTATCTTTGCAATGTTATTATCCAGAGGTCTCAGCCATCCAGTCATTTAATTAGCTCCCTTCCTTAAAAAGGGGAGAGGTGTTAATCCCCAAGTCTCAGGGTGTATTCTGAGTTTGGATGTTCTTGAGTTCTTTTAGAAGCTCAGTTATCAGCAGAGCAGAGGGTGCCTCTGATGCCAGTCAGGTAGTCAGGGCACTCGGCAGCCCTGCCTGCAATCCGTGTGAGACACGTAGTGCCAGGCAGAGAGCCCACTGCAGCCAACCCAGAGTCAGCTGTGCCTGGGCTCCCTCATTTCTCCTGGCCACTGGGAAGGCTTCAATATCAAATCAGAGATGACCAAGCTGGAGGAGAGGTAAGGCTGAAGCCAGGATGATGTGGCTTGTCTGTGCAGGGGGAAGGAAGCTGTAGCAGCAGCAGCAGCAGCAGCAGCAGCAGCCAGAGCCCTCTGGGAGCGGCTGTTGCAGTGCTCTGGGATGCAAAGATCCTCTCACATCTCCGGCTCTCCCAAGTTCAGAATGGCTGAGACAAACCTTTCACCGCCTGTAGTGAGAGCTCTGTCTGAAATTGGAATTTGCCTGGTGATAACTGGATGCTGAGGTGTCTCTGGGTGCTTGTTGTTTTTGTTTGTCACCCCCCGAAGCAGAAGAGACTGATTTGATTTACTCCCAGCAAGGGAGTTCCACCTGTCTGCAAGAGAATTTGAAAGGACAGCTCGGGAGATGGAGGGTGACTGTTTCTCTGCCTGTTTCCTTGCACCTGGGGCTGACCAGTGAGGAGAGCTGGCCAGTGGCTCAGAGGAGATGGAAGTGAGTGGAGCTTGGTGAGAGCACACACTGCTTGCTGTCTGCTGGCCTCTTCATGCAGTGCTGTGGGCTGGTGCACCGACGGCCAGTACGGGTTTCCTACGTAAGTTCTCCTTTCTGTTAGAATGATGCTAGCTGCTGTGTGTTCAGCTCCTTATGCATTAGCTGGGATGGTTTGCCTCAGGCAGGGATTTTAATATATAGCTGAGTGACCAACCTAAGCACTAAGTATCTCTGGAGTAAGTTTTTACAGCACAGAGACACAAGGATCCTTGTCACAGGTATGAGCTTCTTGTCATCTATTTTGTTTCATGGCTTGTTCTTGTCAAGAGTAAAATCCTCTTTCCAAACAACCTGCAGTGTGAGCAGACTGGAAGTCTGACCCTTCTGCCTTCTTTAAATTGTCTGGGTTTTTCTTCTTGCTAGCAGCTCTGTGGAAGTGGAGTCCTTAGGAAAAAGACATCTCTGTTTCTCCCTTTGTGCTAACTGCAAATCAGCTGAAGTTATAAGGGCTTACAGACTGGCACAAAAATGTTTTGAGAGGGCCTAAGGACCATCAAAATATCTTTGTGAGGCGGTTGTTTTGAAGAAGAGCGGTAGCACAGTGTCAGCAGTGTAGCCTGATGGTTTGCATGGGGTTTCTGGCTTTCCAGAACAGGTTATTTCACTACTCTGCTCTGATAACAACTGCTCTGTACTGCAAAATGGCTGTCTCCAATAAATGCCACAAGCAAGGCCAGCAGCAAAGCTTAAGTATTAGTAATGAAAAAGATTGGCTGTTAGCTGAAATATGTCTGAACTATGCTCAGCTGACATGATAATCTCTCATTTATGTTTTGAAATTCCTTTTCTGTGCTGCTGTTCAGTTGCCAGACAGCTGTGATAAGAAACAGGAGGGGGAAATGATCTGGCTAAGCTGCAGACTGAAATTGTTCAGTATTTGCAACAAGCTGCCTGTAGCTTGTTGCACAAGAAAAGAGCAAAATACATCAGGAGACAGAGTTCTGCTGTCAGGAAGGCTGCCTGTTCCTCCCTGTCACAGGCAGCTCTTCTCCACAACCTTACAAAAAGATCACAGACCCAGCAAGGTCATAAACAGGCATCAGCCGAGTCAAAATTTGTGTAGGGGATTGATGGGGAGAATCAAATGACTGAAAAGCAAACAGATCTGTCCAGCAGGGCATGCTGCAGAGATGTAAACAGTCTGAGCTGGCAGCGTGGCTGTGGCTCTGCACAGCTGTGTGACTCTGGCGGTAGTCTGTTCTCACTGATGCAACAGTTGGGACTGCTCTGGGAGAAACAGGCTGAAGTGTGGAGGGCCAGGTGAGACCTTTGCACCTTAAACAGCACAGTTAACTGGCATCAGTTCTGCAAAGCCAAAGGTGGGAGTAGTTTTAAGCACTGATTCTTGATGAAGTCAAAGCTTGCACATCTGCTGTGCAGATACTTACTCCACAGAAAGCTGTTGGCCACACTGGTGCAGGAGTTAAAATAGGAATACACTGAAAGCACTTCTGCTTTGTTAACTCTCAGGGCACAGGAAAATCAAGGCCTTTTGAGATGCATCACACACCCTTCACTTTCTCCTGGTTGTTGCTACTTCACAGTGGCACCAGCCAACGTGCAGCACAGAATCCTAGAATGGCCTAGGCTGGAAGGGACCTCACAGATCATCTACTCCAACCTCCCTGCCATGGGCAGGGACACCTCAGCTAGACTCAGCTGCTCAAGGCCTCATCCAGCTTGGCCTTAAACACCTCCAGAGAGGAGGCATCCGCAACCTTTCTGAGCAACCTATTCCATAGTTTGACCACCCTTGTACTGAAGAACTTCCTAAGCATCAGTCTAACCTTGCCCTCCCTCAGCTTCAAACCATTTTCCCATGTCCTGTCTCTAGACACCTTCAGGAAAAGTCCCCCTGCAGCCTTCCAGTAGGATCCCTTCAGGTGCTGGAATGCAGCTAGAAGGTCCCCCTGGAGTCTTCTCCTCTCCAAGCTGAACACCCCCATCTCCCTCAACCTGTCCTCAAGAAGAGGTGCTCCAGCCCTTGGAACATCTTTGTGGCCTCCTTCAGACTCACTCCAATAGTTCCTTGACCTTCTTCTGTTGGGGACACCAGAACTGGATGCAGTATTCAAGGTGGGGATAATGCTATCTAGACAGAATTCAACATTTGCCTGTTTGCAAGGCATGTTTCACAACCTGTAAGTCTCAGAATCCTTGGTTGTGAACCACTGTGGCACTTGCTTGGGTCTCAGGCTGAACACATTGATCTCCATGACCTCCATCAGGTCTTGATGCTTATGGGAAATGGAGAGGAAGATGCTTAGTGAGTGCTTTGTGAGGTGCTAAGCTTGGCTCTTTATTTTGTGATTCCTGAGTAAAGGCTCTTCTGCAATGCTGCTGGGCCTCTTGGCATTGTGAGGACCTCACCCACCCTTTGCCAAACAGGAGGCTGCTCCAGCTTAGGGTGAGGGGAATGGAGTCTGCCCTTGATCTTTTTGGTTGGAGCCCCAGGAGGTGCAAGCTGACCGCGTTCTCAAATCACTTAATTACAAGCAACCTTCTCTCTGTTGCTTGAATCCTTGGTTATTCAAACCTGTTCCTTTTGAATGTTATTGGTGCTCCCCATGGCATTGGGCTAATTGAGGTTGTGCTGTGTGGCTCTTTTGGGATGAAAGCACTGAATTGGAAGTGAGCTGAGATGTGACCCTTTTCATTAACACCCGACTCGCTGGGGAGAAACATCAGCCTCTCCTTCTGGGTTAGGAGTTTGCAGTTCCTCAGGTGCTTGGGAACTGTAAGGGTTGATAGTCCAATTTACAGCTTGGTTTATTGCTATTTTTGGAGGATTTTAAGATATTCTACTTCATGTATCCAGAAACATTATGGCCCAGTCTAAGTGGTTACTGTTTTCTAACTGATACAGCTCTTTCTGGCCCACGTTTTAAAAACAAAATGGCTTTGGCTGGAGAAGACCTGTAAGCTCATCCAGTCCAACCATTCTCTAACTCTGCCAAGGCTGGGGCTAAACCATGGCCCTCAGCACCACAGCTCTGCCTCTTTGAAACACCTCCAGGGATGGAGATTCAACCACCTCCCTGGGCAGCCTGTGCCAGGCTTTGAGAGCTCTTTGATTATATTCTTCTAATCTCCAGCCTAAACCTCCACTGGAGCAACTTGGGGCCATTTCCTCTCATTCTATCACTTGTTAGTAGGGAGAAGAGACCAACACCAACCTGGCTCCAACCTCCTTTCAGGGAGTTGTAGAGAGCAACGAGGTCTCCCCTCAGCCTCCTCTTCTCCAGGCTAAACACCTCCAGTTCCCTCAGCAGCTCCTCCCCAGCCCTGTTCTCCAGACCCACCCTTCCCCAGCTTTGTTGCCCTTCTCTGGACCTGCTCCAGCACCTCAATGTCTTTTTTGGAGTGAGGGTCCCAAAACTGCACCCAGTCCTGAAGGTGTGGCCTCCCCAGTGCTGAGTCCAGTGGGTCAGTTCTTGCCCTGCTTCTGCCAGGATGCTGGTGGCCTTCTTGGCCATCTGAGCTCATCTTCAGATGACTGTCAGTCAACATCTCCAGGTTTTTCTCTGCTGGGTAGCTTTCCTCCACTCTTCCTCCAGCCTGATCTTAGGTGTAATCAATCCCTTTGGTGGTCTTCTGGGTCAGAAGGAGAGAGATCACTGCACAGAGTATGGTGGACTCACATTGTGTCTGTGGTGGAGCACAGCAGCAGTGAAGTTAGTTGTACTCTTGTGTTGCTCCTTTCTATGATCTCCTGCATGCTAGGTTCTGATGCACAGAGATCAGTCCTGTGTCTGTGTGCAGGGATAGATCTGAAGGCCTAAATGCACTGCATCCATCTTTGTCTTCTTTCCAGGTCTGGATCCTGTTGAGTGATGTGCAGACCATACAAAATTAACCAGATAAAATCTGGCTCAGGTGTTCTCCCCAGGCTTTCTTGATCATTGACTCATCCTTCAGCATGGCACTCACTGAATTTCCACCATTTCTCTTCTTCTGAGAGTTCTCTACTTGGTTGTGTAATCACTGGGGGGCAAGGGGGATGCATTTAATGTGACATGTTTAATATGGTGTGGCCAGCAATGTGCTCTTGTGGCCAAGAAGGCCTATGGCATCCTGTGGTGTATTAGAAGAGCTGTGGTGAATCCCTCCCCAGATAGAGAATAGTGGAATTTTCAAGGATATTCCATTGTTACTAAGGTGAAGAGACCAACTTGCCTTCTTTGGAGGCTTGCAAGCCTGGAAGCCAAACTAATCTCTGAGGGGCACCATCTTCTTTTTTGTTCCCCTTTTGAGAAGATTTAACCCTTTCATTAATGTTGTATGTTGAGGGCAATCCAGAGTTAATTGGTGTAACCACAAAGAAAAGTCCTGCAGAGGCTGGAGAGTGCCAGGGGCACAGGCAGCTTGTCCCAGGCTATTGCAATCTGTTATTCTATTCTGTTCCCTGTATCTCTCTACTGCAGGCAGTGTGTAACCAGGTGAATGGAGCCAGAGAGGACACCAAGTTGAGTGGGGATGTTGATCTGCTGGAGAGGAGGAAGGCTCTGCAGGGAGATCTGGCCAGGCTGGATCCATGGGCTGAGGGTTTAACAAAGCCAAGGTCCAGGTCCTGCACCTTGGTCACAACAACCCCAAGCACTGCTGCAGGCTTGGGCCAGGGAGGCTGGAAAGCAGCCTGGGGGAAAGGATCTGGGGGTGCTGGTGGTCAGCAGCTGAACAGGAGCCAGCAGTGTGCCCAGGTGGCCAAGAAGGCCAAAGGCTTCCTGGCCTGGATCAAAACCAGTGTGGCCAGCAGGAGCAGGGCAGTGATGGTGCTCCTGTGCTGGGCCCTGCTGAGGCCACAGCTTGAGTCCTGGGGTCAGGTCTGGTGCCACAGGATAAGACCTTGAGGGGCTGGAGGGTGTCCAGAGAAGAGCACTGAGGCTGCTGAGGGGTTTGGAGCAGCAGCTGAGGGAGCTGGGGCTGTGCAGTGTGGAGAAGAGAAGGCTGAGGGAGACCTCATTGCTCTCTGCAGCTCCCTGAAAGGAGGTTGGAGTGAGGCTGGGGTTGGTCTCTTCTCCCAAGTCACCAGAGCTAGGATGAGAGGAAATGTGCTGAAGCTGTGCCAGGGGAAGGGTAGGTTGGAGATGAGGAACAATTTCTTTGGTGCAAGAGTGGTGAAGGGTTGGGACAGGCTGCCCAAGGAGGTGGTGGAGTGCCCATGCCTGGAGGTGTTCCAGAAGCTGTAGATGTGGTGCCTCAGGATGGAGTTCAGTGGTCATGGTAGTTGGGTTACGGTTGGACTTGATGACCTTGAAGGTCTTTTCCACTCTTAGAAAGGTCTTTTCCAGCCTTAGTGACTCTGTGACTCTGATAATCTGGACAGGCAGGCCATAGGCTGGAACCTGCTGTATCTTTAATAACAGCTTAAAATCTTCAGTTGTCAGAGTTTCCCGACACTGTTTTTAGTATATATGTAGTAGTTTGAGAACTCAGCTTGGTGACTTCTTGAATTTTTGCTTTTTCATTTGTTTGTTTGTTTTTGAGTGGTTTGGGTCAGGGGGAAGAGGGGTGTTTAGAATGATCAGGTAAGGTTTTGCCTTAGCTGAAGGGGCTGGTAAGGAGAAGTCTGCACACAAGCTGTGTGTGCCTTTGTCTGGAGGGTATCTCACACCTCCCAAGGGAATGTTCTAGTTTTGCTGTGGTTAGGTTTGGAATTGTTTTTTTTTTTTTTTGTCTGTTCCTCCTGAGGCTGTAATCTTTTCCATCTATCACTTAATCATGTTTCTCACCAGACCATTCTTTATCCTAGCAGATGCTCTTCCCTTCTTCCTCTTGCTCACTACCTCCTTATCATTTCTTCACTGTTGATTTATAGGGTTATTCTTTTTCCAGACTTAGAGCCTTTTTTTTCCCCTCTTCTCCACATTGCTTCTCTGCTTTTGACAGGCAGAAATCTTGCTTCACGTTTGCAAACTTCCTTCTATTCGCTTTAGTCTCAGCCTTGTGTTTTCCCTTCCCAGGACTGCACCTGCCCAGGGCTCATTCTAGGACCCTTCATACTCCCATGCACCATCAACCCTGGCCTTGCTTCTCTCTCCCTCTTCTCCATTCTTGCTAGAATGGCAGTTTAAGCTTTCTTGAAGCAGAAGCCGCAGCCTGAGGCAGCTGTTGATGAATCCAGGGTTCACTACCATGATTCTCCTCTTTGTATACTGTAGGCAAAACCCCAACACATGAAAATAGGAAGAAGTGATTGTCTCCAGATGAGGATTTACTGCCAGGTTTTATCTTTAATATGAGGCATTTGCACCTGGAAGGGACTGGCCTTTAACTTTCTCAAGTGACTGGGATGTCCTTGCCACTGGGTGAATGTAGTATGGCTGATGGGTAACTGCTGATGAGCAACTCACAGTCTGGATTTGGGGATAGTTTCTGTATTTCAGATGTCTGTTGGATACCCCTTTGCATTTCTTCAGCATGAAACATTTTTACTATTTTGCTTTGGCAGCAGTGGAAGGAAGCAGCAAGTGGATCAAGTGCTGTGGCAGTACTTAGAGGGAATCATAGCATGGTCTGGGCTGGAAGGGACATCCAAAGGTCATCTGGTCTCTCTGCAGTCAGCAGGGACATCCCCAACTAGATCAGGTTGCCCAGAGCCCTAGGGGTCCAGCTTCACCTTGAAGATCTCCAGGGATGGAGCCTCAACCAGCTCCCTGGGCAACCTGTTCCAGTGTTCCACCACCCTCATGGTGCAGAACTTCTTCCTCACATCCAATCTCAATCTGCTCTGCTCTAGTTTGAAGCCATTGCCCCTGGTCCTGTCCCTGCAGGCCTTTGCAAACAGTCTCTCTGCAGCCTTCTTGTAGCCCCCTTCAGGTACTGGCAGGTTGCTCTTAGGTCTCCCCAGAGCCTTGCCTTCTCTAATCTGAACATCCCTAACTCCTTCAGCCTGTCCTCATAGCAGAGCTGCTCCAAGCCCCTCTGGACCCACTCCATCAGGTCCATGTCCTTCCTGAGTTGAGGGCTCCAGAGCTGGACACAGTAAAGGGAAGTGAGCTGCATCAAGACACTGCAAGTTGTTGAATTCCAGTGAACCCAAATTAAAGGGCAATAAACCTCTTCATCTGCCTTTACTCTGCTACAGCTGTCTGGCAGCCTGTGTTCACCTTGGTGAGAAGGATTATGAGGCTAAAATCTTTCCATTGCAGTTCCAGCCCTTCCAAATGAAACTTCACACATTTTACCCCACCTCTCTTGGATTTTCCCTTCCCATACTATGTGGTCAGAATTCCCTCCTGGGACTGCATTTAAGTGCTGACATTCCATTTTGCTAGGAGAGAGTATGGACTACAAAGGCTCTGCTTAAAGAAACAAAAAAGGAATAAAGATTGCTTGTCCTCCTGCTTGAAATTCTTTCATCTTGATGAATTCCTTAGGTACAGCCTTTGGATTTAATGAACTAGCAGAAAGGGCTTTTTTGCAAAATCTTTCTTCATTTAGGAGAATTAAATGGATCATTTATAGCTCATTGTGCATCCCAAAGCAAAAATGTGCATCAGTGTGGCTGGTGGATAAAATATTGTGAAAGTATATGGAATAAAGGCCTTCTGGAGCTGGTCCAGAGAAGGGCAATGAAGCTGCTGAAAGGTCTGGAGAACAGGGCTGGTGAGGAGCAGCTGAGGGACCTGGGGGTGTTTAGTCTGGAGAAGAGGAGGCTGAGGGGAGACCTCATTGCTCTCTACAGCTCCCTGAAAGGAGGTTGGAGTGAAGTTGGGGGTTGGTCTCTTCTCCCTAACAACAAGTGACAGGGTGAGAGGAAATGGCCTCGAGTCGGCCCAGGGGAGGTTTAAGTTGGAGATTAGAAGCAACTTCTTCCCTGAAGGGGTTCTCAAAGCCTGTCACAGCCTGCCCAGGGAGGTGTTGAATCCCCATCCTGGAGGTGTTTCCAAGAGGCAGAGCTGTGGTGCTGAGGGCCATGGTTTATCCCCAGCCTTGGTAGAGTTAGAGAATGGTTGCACTGGATGAGCTTAAAGGGCTTTTCCAACCCAAGTGATTCTATGATTCTATTCTGTTTGTAATGTAACTGCTTGAATAAATAGATTTTAAATATTTGAAATTTCAAGTCAGCAGCATTGTCACAGCTTTAAATGTACTGAAGTAAAGAATTAGAGAACCCCATTTTAGTTGTTTCCTTCTCTCCTCATCTATTAAGGATGAATTCATAGAATCACAGAATTATAGATTTTTGGGGGCTAGAAAAATACCACTGAGACCACCAGTTGAGATCATCCAGTCCAACCATTCTCTAACTCTGCCAAGGCTGGGGCTAAGTCATGTTCCTCAGCACTACATCTCTGCCTCTCTGAAACACCTCCAGGGATGGGGATTCAACACCTCCCTGGGCAGCCTGTGCCAGTCTGAGAATCCTTCAGGGAAGAATTTTTTTCTCATCTCCAACCTAAACCTCCCCTGGTGCAACTTGAGGCCATATTTATTCCCATTTCCACTGGGAATCCTTGTTGAGATCATGCAGATGAATTTCAGATTTGCAAGAAGCCATCCACTTAGAGCACAGTGTGCACTGCTCTCAGTATCTTGGAGTTAATAAGCTGGAATCAGGACTTGGTACCTCTCTCCTGACCCATTACTGAGTCATCCTGGGACAGTGGACAAAGAGACCTGAGGTGCTCCCTTCCCACAGAGCTGTGGTTCTTTGATGGAAGGAGACTCCTGCTGCAGAAGGAGAATCCTGTGAGCAGAAGTATGACATTTTCTACTAAATACCAGAGTATTTCTTGCAAATAAACATCTAAAGTAGAATAGAGCCCATGTGGATGCTTCCTTGTGTTTTTACCCCCTGCCTACTCCCCCACCTCAGACACAGTGTCCCTGGCTCGGGAAAAATTGATTTCTCCTTGAAATGAATGACAGAATGGGTTGAAGATTTGGGAAGGAGGATTTGGGTTTCATCACAGAACACTAAGAGTTGGAAGGGACTTCCAAAGCTCATCCAGTCCAATCCCCCTGCACTCAGCAGGGACATCCTCCACTAGATCAGGTTGCCCAGAGCCTGATCAAGCCTGACCTTGAATATGTCCAGGGATGGAGCCTCAACCACCTCCCTGGGCAACCTGTACCAGTGTTCCACCATCCTCATGGTGCAGAGCTTGTTCCTAACATCCAATCTCAATCTACTCTTAGTTTGAGTGAAGGTTTTTCTCCTTTGTCTTAGTCTTGTGTTGGTTGTGGTTTTGCCTGAGTGTATCTTTTCCCCACAATTACTTACTTTAATTCTCTCTGCTGTGCTTGGGATGTGTTGTCTTTGGGTGCAATGCTTCCTGACTTCAGTGCTGGGGTGGGGGAGGGGGAGGAAACAAAGTGTTCTTGGCAATTTTAATACATTTTCTGATGAGCATTCCAGAAGAGCTTTCTGAGGCTGTGAAGTCATGATAAATTAATTGGCTGTCCTACAACATTAATTGAGTCTCCTGAGTTCTCTGTGGAAGATTGCCATGCTTAATGTCTTTCCTACTATCTTTGCTACTAACCCAAGTAGCAAAATTAATAACTTACTGAAAGGGAAATGAGAGGAAAGTAAAAAAATGCTTTTAGATTTGAATTGTAAAAGACAGGTTAGGTAAAGTGCTGAGCCTAGCAAGAGCAGAAGCTCTTCTGGAGAAAGTCTTGTGATGATTCTGCTGTGACCATAAGTGTATAGTCTGCCACCTGGGAAAGAACAACCCCATGGACCAGTAGAGGCTGGAGACTGAGCTGTTGGAGAACAAGACAGAGGAGAGGGACCTGGGGGTCCTGGTGGACAGAAGGATGGCCATGAGCCAACAATGTGCCCTTGCAGCCAAGAAGGCCAAGGGCATCCTGGGGTGGATTAGAAGGGCTGTGGTAAGTAGGTGGAGAGAGGTACTGCTGCCCCACTACTCTGCTCTGGTGATGCCACATCTGCAATATTGTGTCCAGTTCTGGGCCCCTCAGATCAAGGAAGATCTCAGGGAACTGCTGGAGAGAGTCCAGCACAGAGCCACAAAGCTGCTGCAGGCAGTGGAACATCTCCCTGGGAGGCCAGGCTGAGGGAGCTGGGGCTTGGAGCTTGGATCAGAGGAGCCTGAGGGCTGCCCTCATTGCTGGGGATAAAGATGTGCAGGGCTGGAGCCAGGCTCTGCTCAGGGATGTCCAAGGACAGCACAAGGGGCACTGGGGGCAAGCTGGAGCAGAGGAGGTGCCATGGGAACAGAAGAGAAAACTTTGTCCCTGTGAGGGTGCTGGAGGCCTGGAGCAGGCTGCCCAGAGAGGTTGTGGAGTCTCCTTCTCTGGAGACTTTCCAAACCCTCCTGGCTGTGTTCCTGTGTGACCTGCCCTGGGTGATGCTGCTCTGGCAGAGAGGATTGGGTTGGGTGATCTCTGGACGTCGCTTCCAACTCTTAGTGTTCTGTGATGAAACCCAAATCTTCCTTCCAGTCTGGCAGAAATGGTGAAGGAGAAAGGATTTGTTGGTTGTTTAACAAAAGAAGAAACAGAGAGAGTCAAGATCAAGATAGGCTGGAAGAGGCCAAACAAGAGTACTGACAGGGGGAGTACTGACAGTTCTTGGCTTCATCCTCAAAGGGCTGGAAGAGCTCCTTTTGTTCAAGTACAAAAGGGATCAGTGCTGGGCCAGTGCTGTTTGACATCTTTGTCAGTGCCATGGGCAGTGGCACTGAGGACTCTCAGCAGTTTGCTGATGGCACCAAGCTGTGTGGTGCTGCTGACAGGCTGGAGGGAAGGGATCCATCCAGAGGGAGGTGGACAGGCTGCAGAGCTGGGCCCATGACAATTTAATGAGATTCAACAAGGCCAAGTGCAAGGTCCTGCACTTGGGTCAGGGCAATCCCAAGCACAGATCCAGGCTGGGTGAGGAGTGGCTGAAGAGCAGCCTGCAGGAGAAGGCCTTGGGGGTGTCAGCTGGTGACAAACTCCCCAGGAGCCAGCAGTGGTCCCTGGCAGCCCAGCAGGCAGCTGTGTGCTGAGCTGCATCCAGAGCAGGGAGAGCAGCAGCACAGGGAGGGGATTCTGCCCCTCTGCTCTGCTCTGCTCACACCCCACCTGCAGCACTGCCTCCAGTTCTGGGGCCCCCAGCACAAGAGGGACCTGGAGCTGCTGGAGAGGGTCCAGAGGAGGCCATGAAGATGATCAGAGGGCTGGAGAACATCCCCTGTGGGGACAGGCTAGGAGAGTTGGGGCTGTTCAGCCTGGAGAAGAGAAGGCTCTGGTGAGACCTTCATGCAGACTTCCAGTATCTGAAGGGGGCTAAAAGAAATCTGGGAATGGACTTTTAACAAGGGCTTGTATTGATAGGACAAGGGGCAATGGATTAAAGCTTGAAGAGGGCAGATTCAGACTGGAGATTAGGAAGAGATTCTTTCCCCTGAGGGTGGTGAGACACTGGCACAGGTTGCCCAGGGAGGCTGTGGATGCCTCCTCCCTGGAGGTGTTCAAGGGTAGGCTGGATGAGGCCTTGAGCAACCTGGGCTGGTGGGAGGTGTCTCCTGGCAGGGGTTGGAACTGGATGATCTTTAAGGTCTTTTCCAACCTAAACCATTCTGTGAATCTATGAACAAAGCAGTTCTGTGACAAACAGATTCTTGCTGCAGCTGTGCCAGCAGGCAGGAGGTCACTTGTGCTGGTTGATGCCTGTCCTGCCTTTAACAGCAGCTTGTCATTAGAGATGAGCAGTTTTTACAGGCTCTTCCTCTAGATGGAACCACTCTGCTGCTTCACTGGCACCAAACAGGGTTTAGCAGCTGAGGGAAGGGCTGCAGCACCTACTTGCAGTCATGAATCCGTGCGGAGGTGCACACAGGTGGCTGGGGCCATGCTGTGCTGAAGCAGAGGCATGATGGAGGAGAAGGAGTGCTCTTGGGCTTGGTATGGCTTCTGGAAACACACATCTGAGGAGAGTGTTTGCAGACTTTGATCTGTCAGAGTGGGGAAAATGATGATCTTTCAGGGAATAGTGACCTACTTGCTCTGCATCTGTTGGAATGCAAGCAGATGCTGCATCTTGTCTCTGTGGAGTCTGTCGCAGAGTTCGGAATGACTCTTAGCAAGGACACTCAGCAGCTTCCCACTTCATAACCTTCTCTGTCCATGGGTTTGTGCACAGACCTTGGGCTGCCAAACAAGACATTGATACATCTGTTACATCTTACTTTATTTATTAAAGGCTCACAGGATGTCAGGGGTTGGAAGGGACCTTTGGAGATCTCTGAGTCCAACCCCCTGCCAGAGCAGGACCAGAGAATCCAGCACAGGTCACACAGGAACACATCCAGACAGGGCTGGAAAGGCTCCAGAGAAGGAGACTCCACAACCTCTCTGGGCAGCCTGTTCCAGTGCTCTGGGACCCTTATAGTAAAGAATTTCTTCCTCATGTTGAGGTGGAACCTCCTGTGCTGGAGTTTCCATCCATTGCCCCTTATCCTATCCCAGGGCACAAGTGAGCAGAGGCTGTCCCTGTCCCTTCCTTCCTGACCCCCAGCCCTCAGATATTAATAGACATTGATCAGATCCCTTCTCAGCCTTCTCCTCTCCAGACTAAAAAGCCTGAGTGATTTTTGTCTTCATTTGTATGGCACTGTAAACCCCTCAGCCAGTCGTGCATGGAGCCCCAGGGCTCTCAGCCTCTCCTCCCCAGGCACTGCTCCAGTCCCTTCAGCATCCTTGTAGCCCTTCCTTGGACTCTCTCCAGCACATCCCTGTGCCTCTGAAACTGGGGAGCCCAGAACTGGATGCAATAGTCCAGGTGGGGCCTCAGCAGGGCAGAGTAGAGGGGCAAGAGAACCTCTCTGGATCTGCTGGACACACTCCTCTGAATGCACCCCAGCATTGCTTTTCTATCTCCAGTTATTTCTTCCAGAAACTACTCCTGTTAAAATAGCTTTCATACATTTCATTCATGGGGCTGTTCAGTCTGGAGAAGAGAAGGCTCCAAGGAGACCTTCTTGTGGTCTTCCACTATCTGAAGGGAGCTATAAGAAAGCTGGGGAGGGACTTTTTAGTGGGAGGGATAGGACTGGGGGGAATGGAGCAAAAGCAGAAATGGGGAGATTCAGATTGGATATTAGGAAGAAGTTCTTCCCCATGAGGGTGGTGAGACACTGGAATAGGTTGCCCAGGGAGGTGGTGGAAGCTCCAGGGAGACCTGGATGACCTGGACAAGCTGGAGAGGTGGTCCAGGTGAATCTCATGAGGTTCAACAAGAGCAAGTGCAGGCTTCTGCACCTAGGCTGGAACAGTCCTCACTGTCAACACAGACTGGGAATGAGTGGGATAGAAAGCAGCTCTGAGGAAAAGGACTTGGGGGGTGCTGGTAGGGGAGAAGCTGGACAGGAGCAGGCAGTGTGAGCTTGCAGCACAGAAGGCAAATCACATCCTGGGTTGCGTCAAGAGATATGTTGCCAGCAGAGCCAGAGAGGTGATTCTGCCACTTTGCTCTGCTCTGCTGAGACCTCATCTGGAGTAGTGTGTGCAGGTCTGGAGCCCTCAATATGGGAAGGACATGGACCTGATGGAGAAGGTCCAGAGGAGGGCCATGAAAGTGCTCAGGGGGTTGGAGCAGCTCTGCTATGAGGACAGGCTGAGGGAGCTGGGGGTGTTCAGCCTGGAGAAGAGAAGGCTCTAAGGAGACCTAATAATAACCTGCCAGTACTTGAAGGGGGCCTAGAGGAAGGCTGCAGAGAGACTGTTTGCAAAGGCCTGCAGGGACAGGACCAGGGGCAATGGCTTCAAACTAGAGCAGAGCAGATTGAGATTGGATGTGAGGAAGAAGTTCTGCACCATGAGGGTGGTGGAACACTGGAACAGGTTGCCCAGGGAGCTGGTTGAGGCTCCATCCCTGGAGATCTTCAAGGTGAAGCTGGACCCCTAGGGCTCTGGGCAACCTGATCTAGTTGGGGATGTCCCTGCTGAGTGCAGAGGGGTTGGACTGGATGAACTTTGGAGGTCCCTTCCATACCAGACCATTCTATGATTCCTTTTCCTAGAGGCTGTGGCAGGAGTTCTGTGGATATTCTTGCATTAGGGAGGTAACTACATCCATTGTACGAAAAAATACATTTAGTCAGAGAAGATGGCTGGGAGATAATAAAGCAAAGCTTTGTGACTGCTGCAGTTAAAAAAAAAACAAACCAAAACAGTAAAGTTGTTCCAGAAGAGTTCAGCCAGCTGGAAATAAACATCCTGTAGAAGTGCCAAGGTCAGTGAGACCCAAAGCCATGCACTGATGAAATGCTGCTCACATGTTTTGTGCCTCTGGATGGTGTTGCATTGCTACACTGGCATGAGGCAAAAGTGGAAGTAGGCTAAAAGAAGGACAAATTAAACCACAACATAGAACTTGCAGTGGAAATCATTGGGTAAGAGGCTGTGCTTCTTTTGTTCACCTCCTGAGTTTCTGGGGTGCTCTCCAAACACAAACCTCTGTGAATGGCAAATTGTGAGTAACTGCTTTGGCACTCTGTCAGCAGAGGAAAAGGGGAATTCTGATCTAGAAGGTGGAGACATAATATTTTTTTTTTTTTAAGAACAAGTGATTACATTCTGGTTCCTTGTTATGATGTAGCTAATTAGACAGACAATTCCAGAGAAGAGCACCAAGGCTGCGAGGGGTTTGGAGAACGTCGTAGGAGCAGCAGCTGAGGGAGCTGGGGCTGTGCAGTGTGGAGAAGAGAAGGCTGAGGGAGACCTCATTGCTCTCTGCAGCTCCCTGAAAGGAGGTTGGAGTGAGGCTGGGGTTGGTCTCTTCTCCCAAGTAACCAGAGGTAGGATGAGAGGAAATGAGGGGTATCAGAAGTTCAAAGCTGAAAAGTTAATCTGTTGAACTCACAGTAAGAGTTTTGTATTTCCTTCAATCATTTAGTTGCTTACAGAGTCACAGAATCATTATGGCTGGAAAAAACCTTTATCATCAAGTCCAACCATAACCCAACTACCATGGCCACTAAACTCTATCCTGCAGCACCACATCTTCAGCTTCTTGAACACCTCCCTGGGCAGCCTGTCCCAACCCCTCACCACTCTTGCAGCAAACAAATTGTTCCTCATCTCCAACCAAACCCTCCCACCCAGTTTGGTGTCATCTGCAAACTTGTTGAGTGTGCCCTCAATCCCCTGGTGCAGATCTATGATAATGAAATTAAACAAGACTGGCCCCAAAAGTGACTTCTGGAGAGCATTGGAGAATCTCTCCTTTTTTTTTCCTCCACATAAACTCTTCTGGTTTGCAGAGCTGGGCTGTCCCACTGGCTCTTCTCTCAGCTCAGGACTCTGCCCTCCACCACTCTTGATAACAGGCACCATAAATCACTGAACATCATTCTGCCATGTCCCCATGGCTTCTATTCATCCTATCAATCACTCACTCAGTCTATTTATCTGTCAATCACTCCATCTATCTATCTATCTATCTATCTATCTATCTATCTATCTATCCATCTATCAATCACTCTGTCCATCCATCCATCCATCCATCCATCCATCCATCCATCCATCCATCCATCCATCCATCCATCTATCCATCTATCTATCCATCTATCTGTCTATCCAGCTGTCTATTTATGTATCTATCCATCCATCTATCTATCTATCTATCTATCTATCTATCTATCTATCTATCTATCTATCTATCTATCTATCTATCAATCACTCCATCTAGCTATCCATCTATTTATCTATCTCTCTATCCATATATCACTCTATCTACCTGTTTATCTATTAATCAGTCCATCTATCTGTCCATCCATCCATCTATCTATCCATCCATCTATCTACCTGTCTATCTATCTATCTCTCTCTCTTTCTCTTTCTCTCTCTCTCTCTCTCTCCATCCATGGCTTGCACCAGTGCTGGAGCATTTTGCTTGGTGCATGGAGGATGATGTCATTTGTGGCCTTTCTCCAGTACATCACTTCTGGTTAGATTGGATCCTGTTGGCCAGCCCAGGAGGACAAGCTGTATGTGTGACACAAGAATATTCCCTGCACAGCTTTATATAATTACCTTTTCTTCATCCCCCATTTCTGCCTTTTCTCCTTAGAGCTTCTTCTTGACTTGAACTGCAAAGCTACTCTAAGGCAGAGCAAGGTCTTTCCCCTGGATCTGTCCTGGACTGGCTGCTCACACTATATCTGTTGTCTTCCCTACATGTAGATGCTAAACCACAAGCAGCAGAGACATAGATCCATCATACCATTGTGTTTGGAGCTAATCTGAATGAGTATGAGAAAGGTGGGATCACAAAAGCTTGTACAAGCCAGTATCTGTCTTGTGGCATGGTCTGCAGTCAGAAGACCATGGTCTGCTCTACAGAGAAGAGCAGGTTCAGATTGGATGTTAGGAACAAGTTCTGCACCAGGAGGGTGGTCAAGCACTGGAACAGGTTGCTCAGGGAGGTGGTTGAGGCTCCATGCCTGGAGATACTCAAGGTGAGGTTGGACAGGGCTCTGGGCAACCTGATCTAGTGGAGGATGTCCCTCCTGAGTGCAGAGGGGCTTGGACTGGATGACCTGCTGGAAAATGATTTGAAAATCTAACTCTGAGTCAGCTGAATTTTGCTGGGGTTCAGAGCTTTGTAGTTAGGATGATCCTGGCCCTTTATCCTATTTTCTTCCCTGTCTGCTGGGCTGTTTCAGCATGACAGCAGCCTTCTTGCCTTTCTGCCTGATGACTCCTTTCATCATCTACATGCTGGGTGTGAAATTGTGCAGCTTGGAGGTTTTCTCCAACCATGGTCTCTGTTCCAGAAGAGGTTGGTTAGATTTGTGCTAGAAGACATAAGCTGATCCTTTGAGAAACAGTGCTGGAAAGAAGTGTGATTAGGAATAGGCTGTGGGGGTCTGCCTGGAGCCAGGGGGCAGCCTGCCACTCACCTGTGTTTTGGCTCTCCATGCAGGGTGGGGGCAGTGCTGGTGGCTGGCACTGATGGCAGGAACAGTGAATCTGACAGTCAGAGGATGGAGCAAGGGCCAGGGACTGGGCTGTACCATCACTGGCCATGGACCTGCTAGAATAGGTCCAGAGGAGGGCCACAAAGATGATCAGAAGTCTGAACACCTCTGCTAGGAGGACAGGCTGAGGGAGCTGGGGGTGTTCACCCTGGAGAAGAGAAGGCTCCAGGGACACATAAGAGCAACCTGCCAGTACCTGAAGGGGCTACAAGAAGGCTGCAGAGAGACTGTTTGCAAAGGCCTGCAGGGACAGGACCAGGGGCAATGGCTTCAAACTAGAGCAGAGCAGATTGAGATTGGATGTGAGGAACAAGTTCTGCACCATGAGGGTGGTGGAACACTGGAACAGGTTGCCCAGGGAGGTGGTTGAGGCTCCATCCCTGGAGATCGTCAAGGTGAGGCTGGACAGGGCTCTGGGCAACCTGATCTATTGGGGATGTCCCTGCTGAGTGCAGAGGGGTTGGACTGGATGAGCTTTGGAGGTCCCTTCCAACCCAGACCATTCTGTGATTCTGAAGATTCAGAGTTCTTAGGGACAGCAGAAGGAGGGAGCAGTGTCAAAGCTGCAGTGTCTTTATTGTGTCTGTAAGAAGACCACGTGCCTCATCCTTTCCTGCTGGCCTGGCCTGTAAAGAACAGCAACTAGGGTTTGGCAACTTGTGCCACACGTTCCTGTTGTGTGTACAAAGGATTCTCTTCATTAACTGCTGCAGTCTTCTGTAGTCTTCACCTAATTGCTGCACTGACTTGAAGGAGCAGACTGACAGAATTTCCTTGCAAGGTCATGTTGTCATTTCTGCTTTACACCCAGAAAGCAGAGACCTTAATTCCAGTGGCTGCTCATTTGGAGGAGCTAAATTGAAATGGCTCTGGCAACACACATCTGTTTCAGCCACAGCTCTGAACTGAAGAACAGTTGTGGGCAGTTCTCTGAAGCCTGCTGTGAGAGAAATCACTCTAGGCATTTGTGGGGTTTGTTATGGTGGGGATGGTGCTGGGAGCTTTAATCTGGAGAACAGGGCTGGTGTGGAGCAGCTGAAGGAATTGGGGTGTTTAGTCTGGAGGAAAAGAGGCTGAGAGGAGAGCTCATTGCTCTCTGCAGCTCCCTGAAAGGAGGTTGGAGCCAGGTGGGGGTTGGTCTCTTCTCACTAGCAACAAGTGATGGGACAAGAGAAGATGGGCTTAAGTTGCCTCAGGGGAGGTGTAGGTTGAAGATTAGAAGAAACTTCTTCCCTGAAAGGGTTCTCAAAGGTTGGAACAAGCTGCCCAGGGAGGTGGTTGAATGCCCATCCCTGGAGGTGTTGGAAAGAGGCAGAGATGTGGTGCTGAGGGCCATGGGTTAGCCCCAGCCTTGGCAGAGAACAGTTGGACTCCATGATCTTAAAAGACTTTTCCAATTGAAGCAATTCTATAATTCTGTGATTAAAAGCTATGAAAATGTGGAGATTAGCAAGTAAGTTATTTGAAGGCTGAAGCAGCCCAGAGGGGGATATGTAGACTGCAGTGTCCTATTTGAAAGCCAAGAACCAAATTCACTTTTTTTCCCTGACATCACAGACATATTCATCACTGGATGGCTGATACTCAGGAGAAAAAAAAAATCCATTTTCTTGTTTTGAAGCATCACTTTGTGGCTGAAGTAGGACAGGAAGAGAGAATCTTCATCCCAGACTGCATGAATGAGATGATAGGTAGTGATAGGACTGGGGGGAATGGAGCAAAACTAGAGGTGGGGAGATTGAGATTGGATGTTAGGAAGAAATTCTTCCCCATGAGGGTGGTGAGAGACTAGCACAGGTTGCCCAGGGAGGTGGTGGAAGCCTCATCCCTGGAGGTCTTTGCAGCCAGGCTGGATGTGGCTGTGAGCAACCTGATGTAGTGTGAGGTGCCCCTGGCCATGGCAGGGGGGTTGGAACTGGCTGATCCTTGAGGTCCCTTCCAACCCTGACAATTCTCTGATTCTAAAATGAGTTTGGGATCATTGTGCTGTTGTCAGTGGTGGACGTTTTCCTTAAATTAGGAATTCAGATCATTCTCTAAGTGTCTCAGATAGCACCATTTGGGAAGACCTTCTGAAAACATAGCTCTGTGATCTCAAAATTGAATGACCAAGATTTGGTTGCAGAACTGATGAGGCTGCAGTACAGCAGAAGTTCACACAAACTGTGCTCTAAATACAGGAGGTGTTCTGGAGGTTAAATTCTTGGAAGCATCAGACCAATCCTCTCCCAGGCTAGCATCCTCATCACCTGATGGACTCACCTAGGGTTGCTACTCCAGCTATCACAAGAGAATAACAGCAGAAGCCTTCTTCACAGGGAGCTCCTGAAAATATGCTCAGTAAAGGTGACAAAGCTGTGAGATGTTACAGTGACTGTCCAAGACGTGCAGCCTCACACAGGAGGTGAGGCCTGATGGACACATGGGGAATCTCTCTGTCAGTTCAGATTTATTGGTCAGCATCATTCACCTGATGGGGACCTTCTCTTTGCTACAGTCAGCTTTGTGTCCTCTCAGCAGCCCTGTTCAACATGCCAGGCTTGGGGCTGAGTGGCTGGAAAGCTGTCCCAAAGAGAAAGAGCTGGAGCTGTGGATTGACAGATGGCTGAAGATGAGTCAGGGTGTGCCCAGGTGGCCAAGAAGGCCAGCAGCATCCTGGCCTGGATCAGCAATGGTGTGGCCTGCAGGAGAAGGGAAGTGACTGTCCCCCTGTACTGGGCACTGGTGAGGCCACACCTTCAATACTGGGTTCAGTTTTAGAGCCCTCACTCCACCAAAGACATTGAGGTGCTGGAGCAGGTCCAGAGGAGGGCAACAAAGACCTGGAGAACAGGGCTGGTGAGGAGCAGCTGAGGGAACTGGGGTTGTTTGGTCTGGAGAAGGCTGAGGGAAGGAGACCTCATTGCTCTCTACAACTCACTGTAGGAGGTTGGAGCCCGGTGGGGGTTGGTCTCTTTTCCCTCGTAACAAGTGAGAGGATGAGAGGGAATGGCCTCAAGTTGTACCAGGAGAGGTTTAGGTTGGATATGAGTAGAAACTTTTTCCCTGAAAGGGTTCTCAGGCACTGGCACAGGCTGCCCAGGGAGGTTGTTGAATGCCCATCCCTGGAGGTGCTTCCAAGAGGCAGAGCTGTGGTGCTGAGGGTTTAGCCCCAGCCTTGGTGGAGTTAGAGAACAGCTGGACTGAGTGATCTTCAAGGGCTTTTCCAACCAAAATGATTCCATGATTGTATGCCTATGAATTAGAGCTGCTACCATCAGTCCTACATAGAACAGGGCTCATTTCTGGACTTTCTGGTCTTGTAAGCAGCTAAGCTTTCAACCACTGCTGTCTTCCCCTGCATTATTTATTTGTAGTAGGAATGCATCTGTGCTGCAGACATTGCCAATGCATCCCATTGGCAGGAAATTATCTCCTTTAAATAACAATTCAGTATTTCTCTGTTCTGCTCTGTGAGGGACTGAATTTAGTTCATTTCACTTGAGCACATCTGGCAAGCCATCAGCAGCTGCTGCTCATAAAATCTGTGAGCTGAGCTAATATTAAGAAGGAGAAGATTCAAGTGCCAGCTGTTTTCCAGCTTGTTTGTGTGGGACCAGGCTTCTGTTTCCTAGCACAGATCTGCTCTAATCTCTCCTACACCAATGACAGTGCTGTAGGTGCTGGTATAAGAGAGGCTGTACTTACAGAATCACAGGAGGTTAGGGGTTGGCAGGGACCTCCAGAGGTCATCCAGTCCAACCCCCCCTGCTAGAGCAGCATCACCCAGGGCAGGGCACACAGGAACACATCCAGAGAAGGAGACTCCACAGCCTCTCTGGGCAGCCTGCTCCAGGCCTCCAGCACCCTCACAGGGACAAAGTTTTCCCTTCTGTTCCCATGGCACCTCCTCTGCTCCAGCTTGCTCCCAGTGCCCCTTGTGCTGTCCTTGGACATCCCTGAGCAGAGCCTGGCTCCAGCCCTGCACATCTTTATCCCCAGCAATGAGGGCAGCCCTCAGGCTCCTCTGCTCCAACCTCCAAGCCCCAGCTCCCTCAGCCTGGCCTCACAGGGAGATGTTCCACTGCCTTCAGCAGCTTTGTGGCTCTGTGCTGGACTCCCTCAAGAAGGTCCCTGAAGTCCTTCTTGAGCTGAGGGGCCCAGAACTGGACACAATATTCCAGATGCAGCCTCACCAGGGCAGAGTAGAGGGGTTGGAGAACCTCTCTTGACCAATACTTACATCCTCTAGTGATCAGCATGGAAGAAAGTTCTCTGTGAAATATTTTCTTCAATTTGTCTGGATGGTATCATAGAATCACAGAATGGTAGGGTTTGGAAGGGACCTCCTCAGATCATTTATACTGTAACTATTGTGTGTAAATAAAGAAGGCAGAGGCAGTTTCCTACAGCTAACAACTCCATACATGAAACAGTGTGTTCATCTTACACAAATAATGTACATTTGATCTGAAAGCTATTGTAGTGTTATTTGGAGTCTGTGGCACACAGGTAGTCACAGCAGATGCCTTTGCTGAGGAGTATGTATTAGATCAGAAGTGCCTCAGCAGAAGGGAATAGGTAAGCACACCATAGTCTTCCTCATCTAGAGGTTGTATCTGTAGATTTATAGGGGTACATTGAGAAAAGCGTGTCCATCAGGGCTAGGGAGGTTCTCCTGCCCCTCTACTCTGCTCTGCTGAGACTACATCTGCAATACTGTGTCCAGTTCTGGGTTCCACAATTCAGGAGAGACAGAGACCTGCTGGGGAGAGGATGATGAAGAGACTGGAGCATCTCTACTATGAAGAGAGGCTGAGAGCCCTGGGGCTGTTTAGTGTGGAGAAGAGAAGACTGAGAGGGGATCTGATCAATGTCTATCATTATCTGAGGGGTGGGGGGCAAGATCATAGAATTATAGAGTCATAGAATGATTTGGGTTGAAAGGGACCTCCAAAAGTCACCCAGTCCAACCCCCTCTGCAGTCAGCAGGGACATCCTCAACTAGATCAGGTTGCCCAGAGCCCTGTTGAGCCTGACCTTAAATACCTCCAGGGATGGGGCCTCAACCACCTCCCTGGGCAACCTGTTCAAGTCACCACCCTCATGGTGCAGACCTTGTTCCTAAACCCCAGTCTTAGTCTATTCAGATGAAGAGGCCAAGCTCTTTTCTGTGGTGCTTAGTGGTAGGACAAGGAACAACAGGTACAAGCTGGAACCCAGGAAGTTCCTCCTCGACACAAGGAGAAACCCCATTCCTGGAGGTGTTTGAAAGAGGTAAGGATGTGGTGCTGAGGGACCCTGGCATAGTTAGAGAACATTTGGACTGGATGATCTTCAAGGTCTTTTCCAACGATAACCATTTGATTAGTTAAAGTTGATTAGTTTAACCATAGTTAAAGACAGTGGTGACTGAGCCAGTAGTGGAAGGTGCTTCAACCCTTTGAGACTAGGATAACTTACTGCAAATAGGTGGATCTGTCATGAAGCTGTATGCAGCCAAGCCTTCCTTCTGGCTGGGCAAAGGAGAATCTACCCAAATGTTCTTCTCACCAGTATGGACTCCAAATCTGCAGGAGACTGGGATTATTTTGATGTTGGGTGGCTATTTCCATTGGAAAATTCTTGTATTCTGCTGTTCTCTCTGTCCTAAACAGCCTAAGCAGTTTCTAGTTTCTTTCAGCAGAATAAAATCTTTTGCTGTCACCTTGGAAAAGACCTTAATGTTCTTTTAATAGCCACAAACAGATTATAGAGCATCCACAAATTGAATTTGTGGAATTATGAACTCAGTGCATTTATACAAATACTTTAAATAATGAGTAGAAGGTGACAGATGATCCTTGGAGTATAATCTAGGTCTGTATCCTGAGTAGGTACTAATGTTAAATTTTTAGTTAGAGAGGTCCCAGAAAAATGGTGTTACAATGCAGACTGCATCTGTCTGTCACGTTCACAGTGCCTGTCAGCTGGACTTGACTGAATTTTGCACATTTTTCAGTGGTTTTCTGTTATCTTGTCCCCTTACTTGTTCAATTTGTAGAATCATAGAATGTTAGGGGTTGAAAGGGACCTTCAGGGATCATCCAGCCCAACCCCCCTGCCAAAGCAGAGTCACCCAGGACAGGTCACACAGGAACACATCCAGGTGGCTTTGGAAAGTCTCCAGAAAAGGAGACTCCACAATCTCTCTGGCAGCCTGCTCCAGGCCTCCAGCACTCTCAGAGTAAAAAAAAAAAAGTTTCTCCTCATGTTAAGATTGAATCTCCTATGATTGAGTTTACTTCCATTGCTCCTCATCCTGTCTCTGGGCTTCACTGAACAGAGCCTGGCCCCATCCTCCTGACAGCCACACTTCTGATATTTGTAGACAATTCCACCAGTCTGCTTTTGTAGTTTAATTTTTGTTTGCCTCTTTTCAAACTTTAATGCCACAGTTTTATGGTGGCTCTATGATTTTATAGCCCATTCTGCCTTCTTGATAGCTCCTGCTTCTATTGAAATAACTGCAGAGATCTGTTTGATTAGGGTTTAGGCACATCACTTTCTCATGTGTCTAATGATGTGCTTGGGAGACAGCAGATCTGAAATGGTGCTGGTTGTGAGCTGCACAGCTGCTGGAAGTAGGATTTGCAGATGTTAGCCCAGGGAAAGATAGATGTGCTTCTCACACATCCAGTGCTCAGGTGCTGTGCAGTTGCCCTTGTGCTGGCTCTGTCTGTGGGCAGCAGCAGTCAGCACTCCAGGTGTATAGTGACACTGCTTGGTGGTGAAGCACAGAATCACAGCACCGTAGAATCACAGAAACAGGTTGGAAAAGCCCCTCAGGATCACCAAGTCCAACCACTGACCCTGCTCTACAAGGCTCACCCCTAAACCATAGCCCCAAGCACCACATCCAAACCACCTTTAAACACATCCAGGGTTGGTTACTCCATCACCTCCCTGGGCTGCACATTCCAGTCCCTGACCACTCTTGCTGGGAAAAAAATTGTTCCTACTGTCCAGTCTAACCCTGCCCTGCTGCAGCTTGAGGCCATTCCCTCTTGTTCTATCACTAATTACTTGTGAGAAGAGACCAGCACCAACCTCTCCACAACCTCCTTTCAGGTAGCTGTAGACAGCCAGGAGGTCTCCCCTCAGCCTCCTCTGTTTCACACTAACCATCCCCAGCTCCTTCAGTCACTCCTCATCAGATTTATTCTCCAGGCCCTTCACAGCTTCCTTGCCCTCCTCTGCCCTGGCTCCAGCACCTCCACATCTCTCTTGGATTGAGCTGCCCAAAACTGGACACAACACTCCAGGTGTGGCCTCCCCAGAGCTGAGTCCCAGGGGACAATCCCCTCCCTGCTGCTGCTGGACACAGCATTGCTGATCCCAGCCAGGATGCCTTTGGCTTTCTTGGCCACCTGGGCACTGCTGGCTCCTCTTCAGCTGCTTGTCCATCAGCACCCCCAGGTCCCTTTGTGCCAGCAGCTTTCAGCCACACTGCCCCAAGCCTGGAGCATTGCTTGGGGCTGTTGTGCCCCAAGGTCAGGACCTGGCACTCGGCCGTTTTGAAGCTCCTCTGTGAGTCTGCAGCAAACTCTCCCAGCTGGAGGTGGTGTGAAACCAGCCCCTGGAAGACTCTGCAGCTGCTCAACCCAGCATCTCTTGGAGGGCTGAGGTGGCCACGGCATTGCTCTTACAATGGACTGCTCCAGATGCTCTCCCGCTGGGCACTGAGGCAGAAGTGCTTTGGAATGGTCCTGCTGAGTGAGGGAGCAGAAGTCTGCCTGGATAATCCGATTGCAATCAACTCACTCTAATCACTACTGATAGTTGCAAAATTTAGCCTGGATCTGCTCTTGGTAATCTAGATTGACAGGAGGTAAAAGTAAAGGGACAGAAGGGCAGAGGAGCAAAGAGAAACAAGCGCGGAGAGATTTTCTGCCGTTGCTTCCCCTCCCGTGCCGGCGCTGCGCCCCGAGCCGCGGCGGGCACTGGGTCGAGCGGTGCCCTCGGCCCCGCACAGCACCGCGGGTACCTTTGCAACCTGTTGGTCTGCATTATTTATTGACATCGAGAGCCTGGTGCTCCTCGGAAGGTCCAGGGCTTGTGAAATATTCAGGCAGAGCAGCAGTTAAGCGGCGCAGGCAGCAGCGGAGGGGCTCGTCGGCATCTTCCGAAGGAGGGCGGCTGCAGCGCCGGGCTCCGGGCTCCGGGCTCCATCCTCCTGCGGGCTGGGTGCTTGGCTGCGGGCTCGGAGGGGCACCGGCTGCTTGGCTGCAGGTTGTGGGGATCAGTGGGCTCTGCTCTTTCCCGGTGAAAGCCTGAAGCATCCGTGAGAGCAAGTCCTTTGGCTTTCACCTTTAACTTTTGCAAGAGAAGAGCCGAGCTTGGATTTGATGGGTGTGCAGAATTCCAGGCAGCTGCTGCTGAAGACAAGGATTCCAGCGAGGCTTGTCTCTGTTTGACTGGATTGGACACTGGGAAGGTGAAAATGACTTTTTTCATTGTTACCTGACCACATGCTCAGTGTGCCTGTGATAGCTAGGCTGAGGGACTGCACACCCTGGGGCAACAAGAGGCACCTGGACTACCTCTCCATCTCACTTCCCATGCTGGTGAGGCTGTTGTTGGTCATCTCAGCCTTGCATGTTGCCATGCCAAAAACACCCAAGGCTAAAAATGTGTCCTGGGTAAGTACAAAAGGTGTAACAAAGTTTTTATAAGGTTGTTTTGTTGGTTTCTTTTCAGATACCTATGAATATGCTTCTCTCTTAAATTTCCACCTAATTAGACTGAGATGTGAGGCAGATGGGGGGGGGGGAGGGATTCCAAATGCTTATTGCAATTATTTAAATGATTCCTATGAATTAAGAAGAAACCTGCCACATTAGTTGGAGCATCAGTATTTTGAAGGAGCTCTCTTGCGAAACTTTAAGACCTTGGGCTTTGCATTTGCTTGCTTTTGCCACCTGCTTTTCACCTGTGCTAAATTTGTGCTGTGCACTCGGTGTGGCTTTCAGGGCATGGGGTCAAGGAGTAAAAGTTTGAAAGCTTTGGAGGGGATGGCTGATTTTAATTACAGTTTGGTTTCTGAGTTTGCATGTTTCAGTGATGTGTGACTGTAGGTATTCTTCTGGGCAGTGCAGCCCACACCTTTAGGCAGCATTCAGAAAGCCTCTGGAGTTGTTTCCCTGCGTTGTAATCAGCTGCACCACACCGTGGGGTGAAGCTGTCCACCTTCGGTGTCTTCTTCTGGCTTGCTTTGTTTTTGCTAAGCAAAAACATCACTGTTTTCTCCTGCTAGGTTATTTCTGTGTCAGAAATTAGGATCCCCTGCTGGGGAATAAAGCAAGCCATGGAAATATAATTCCAGGGTAAGTAAGAGTGTCCTTCCGTAACCCCCAGCACGTACGATTACACAACGCTGCCAGCGCACCGCCTGCTCTACCCAACGAGCAGAATGTCATCAAACCCCAGGCCCATGCACCAACCTGGGCATGCTGGCAGGGTGCCAGGCTCAGCAGATGACTTTAGGGTTTTTCAGTGACCTCACTGAGTCCTAAGTCTTGCCCATAACCTTGTCTGTGCTGGGATTGTCGGGCAGTAAAAGACGCTGCTGCCAGGCGTGAGGCTGTGGATCCCTTCCCTTCCCTGCTGCTGCTCCGTGATTAAGAGCTGTGAAAATGTGTGGAGTTTGAGGTTACTCAGAAGTGTAGGTGTGTTGCTGGAGCAGGCTGGGGTTGTCCTGAGGGAAGAAACTGCTGATAGACATGGTGTGTCTCCCTGGCAGCTATGATTGTCTTTGAAATACCTGTTACTGGTGGCTGTGTAGGAGAACGCCAAGGGACTGACTCTTACCAATCCTTACCCATTCGTAGGTGAGAGGGAATGGCCTCAAATTGCCCTAGGGGAGGTTTAGGTTGGATCTTAGAAGAAACTTCTTCCCTGAAAGGGTTCTCAAGCACTAGAACAGGCTCCCTAGAGAGACGTCTGAATCCCTGTCCCTGGAGGTGTTTCCAAGAGGCAGAGATGTGGTGCTGAGGGCCGTGGTTTAGCCTCAGCCTTGGCAGAGTTAGAGAATGGCTGGGCTGGATGAACTTAAAGGTCTTTACTGACCAAAATGATTCTGTGTTCTGTCATCTTGCAGTGTAGAGATCACCAGGAAAAAATGAGTGAAACCTCTCTCCCCTTCACGCTTTCACTACCAGTTTGCCTACAGGAGGAGATTGCTGTCTGCTGTTATGAAATGGTACATTTGGGTAATCCTTCCAGTTTGCTGACTGATGGAGGCTTTGTCCGTGTTGGCACAGCCCTGTGCTGCAGACATTAAAGACCTTTACTTGTTTCACTAAAGCCCTGGCTGCACAGGTGAGATGTATATCAGGTATAAACCCATCTGAAAATTCCAGTTCAGGAATGGCAGCTGACAGGACTGTAACTGTGTGCCCTGCAAAGGGACAGATGCAGCTTTCAAACCACTTCAGCTTTCAGGATTACTTCTACTTTACGTAACATTTTCCCCCAGTTATCCTCCCAGCATTCCCAGTACCTCTCACTCACCCAGTAACCCCTCCCAGTGCCCACATCACCCCCTGATATTCCCTCCCAGTCCCTCTATCAACCCCTCCCAAGTGCTCCAAATAAAACTTCAGAAGTTATTTGTGAGGATTTCTGACTTTAATTTTGAATTAAGTGTAGTCAGTGCCCATATCAGACCCTGCTATTCCCTCCCAGTCCCTCTATCACCCCTTCCAAGTGCTCCAAATAAAACTGCAGAAGTTATTTGTGAGGCTTTCTGGCTTTTATTTTGCATTAAGTCTGTTCTGTTAGTAAATCAAGGTTGTGAGTGGGTATCTGAGGCAGAAAGCAGAAGGAGAAAGTTCCTAGTTCTGTAAAAAGTTGAAGAGAGTTTCGTGTGCCTCCTGGATTCACCTCTTTCTCTTTGGTTTTCTTGGGGGTGGGGGGGTTGTTTAATCACTTCATCCCTCTCTGGCAATACAGAATCATCATAGAACAGCTTGGATTGGAAGGCACTCTAAAGATCATCTACTCCAAACTCTCTGCCATGGGCAGGAGTGCCTCTCAATTAGACCAGGAGCCTGCAAGAAAGCTGGGGAAGGACTTTTGAGAAGGGCTTGTCGTGACAGGATGAGAGGCAATGGATTGAAGCTTGAGGAGGGCAGATTGAGACTGGAGATCAGGAAGAAATTCTTTGCAGTGAGGCTGGTGAGACACTGGAACAAGTTGCCCAAGGATGTGGCTGAGGCTCTGACCCTGGAGACATTCAGGATCAGACTTGCTGTGTCCTGGGGCAGCCTGATCTAGCTGGAGGTGTCCCTGCCACCTGCAGGGGTTTGGACAAGATGACCTTGGAGGGTCCCTTCCAACCCGATGCAATCTGTGACTCTGTGAATGTCTAAGAGCTGCTTCTTACCTCTCCAGATCTGTAGCCACAGAGACACACAGAGGCAGGCAAGCTGATCATGATTGCCCCTTTCTAAGATGGAAGGTTTGGGGCTCCTCAGCTCTCTGGAGTTCCTAAGAAGGCAGAAGTTACCAGCTGAGCCAGTCACAATGGATTTGAGCTTTTTAAGCAGTGTGTGGAGCTGGTGCTTTTAGGGACATGGTTTAGTGGTGACCCTGCAGTGCTGGGTTGAAGATTGGACTGGATGGGCTTGGAGATCTCTTCCAGCCAGATCTCTGCTGTGACTCTGTGTCTTCAGAATGCTGCTCTATGCCCCTTCATGACAGATTGCTGCCTTGTGCTTCCTGTAAAGTCTTTGGCCAGCCTGCTGTGCTGGTGCACTGCAGGGGTAAACAGCTTTGAGTGTGCTGTGAAACACACTGAGTTCTGTACCTGCTACCACGTTCAGGGGTAGCCTGGTCTTACAGAGCTTCAGCTGCAGCCCTTTTTTCCTATCCAAGCAGCCTTTGGTTCCATGCAAGCCCTGCTGGAGGGCTGCAAAGCTTGACTCCATGCCAAAGCAACTTACTAAGCAGAAAGGTCATTGAGCCACAGATATCCAAAAATAAGTTGTAGCTTTTTAGCTGAAAGCTGGGAGCCTCTTGCCATGCTCTGCTGTCAGTTCTTGTAGGTCATGGCACCTGCTGCAAAGGAAAAGATAGCAAAGTCTGTGTGCCCCTCTGGTAACTTCTGCCCAGAGAGACAGGTCTGCATGGGTGGGGAACAGAATCATAGAATCATTGTTTGGGTTGGAATAGACCTTTAAGCTCATCCAGTCCAACCATTCTCTAACTCTCCCAAAGCTGGGGCTAAGCCATGGCCCTCAGCACCACAGCTCTGCCTCTTGGAAACACCTCCATGGATGGGGATTCAACACCTCCCTGGGCAGCCTGTGCCAGGCTTTGGGAACCCTTTCAGGGAAGAAGTTTCTTCTAATCTCCAACCTAAACCTCCCCTGGTGCAACTGGAGGCCATTTCCTGTTGTCCTATCAATTGTTATTAGGCAGGAGAAACCAATCCCCACCTGTCTCCAACCTCCTTTCAGGGAGCTGTGGAAAGTGAGAGAAAGTTTCCCCCCAGCCTCCTGTTCTCTAGACTGTGAGGGCTGTGGTTAGACTAAACCTGGTAGACCCAGTTTTGCTGGGGCTGTGAAATGACTGCCAAGGGAATGTGAGGACCATCAACAGCAATCAGTGCTGGCACCTTCCCTGGGGGAGCAGTAGCTGGACATTTGGAATTTGTCCACTGCAGTGGACAGTGTGGAGATGAGCATTGCTGTTATCATAAGTTGGGATGCTGAAGAGGGCTGTCTGCATGGGGCAGCAGTGTGTCCTTGGGGCCAAGAGATCCAGTGGCATCAAGATGGGGTGCATCAAGAAAAGTCAGCAGGGCTAGAGAGGTTCTTCTCCCCTGTGTCGGTGTGAGCTGAAATTCCCCCCCACCGACAATAACCAGGCTAGCCCAGTCTGGAAGCAAATGAAAAGCTGTATTTACAAGCAGAGTCTAAAATCTACAATGAAATGCAATGAATATATACAAATATACAAAATTCACAACATTCATAAATATATATGATCAACAGAAAAAAAGCACAATCGATCTCCCTTTGCTTCCCCCCAAGGGGACCCTCCCAAAGGGGCCTCCCTCTCCCAGGAGCTTCCCCCCCAGACCCCCCTGGACAGAGAAGCAGAGTTAGTTAAGCAGAAAGTTGTTAACTTAGCTGCCAAGGTCAGTGTGTTATCTTCAGCCAGAAGAGAAGAAGAAACAGCAGCCAGACAGCCCAGCAACTGCCCCCACTGCAGAACACAGAATGTGCAGAGTGCCTACTTTGTTTTGGGTAATAGTTCTTAAACATTTCTATCTATCCAATGGAAGTGTTTAGAACAATCGTTATTTTGCTTTCTTACACCCAATAGTGACTTATTTACACTCTTTCACTTTCTCTGTTTTGAACTTTGCAAGGAAAAATTAAAAAGACAGTTTCAAACCATCACATCCCCCTCTAATACTGAGACCACACCTGCAAGTCCAGTTTGGGGCTCCCCAGTTCAAGAGAGACAGAGACCTGCTGGAGAGACTCCAACAGAGAGCTATGAGGATGATGAAGGGACTGGAACAGCTCTGCTGTGCAGAGAGACTGAGAGCTCTGGGGCTGTTTAGTCTGGAGAAGAGAAGGCTGAGAGGGGATCTGATCAATGTCTATCAATAGCTGAGGGGTGGGGGTCAGGATGAAGGGGCCAGGCTCTGTTTGGTGGTGCCCAGTGATGGAACAAGGAACAACAGAGACAAGCTGGAACCCAGGAGGTTCTACCTCAAGATGAGGAGGAACTGTTTTATTGTGAGTGTGCTGGAGGCCTGGAGCAGGCTGCCCAGAGAGGTTGTGGAGTCTCCTTCTTTGGAGACTTTCCAAAGCCACCTGGATGTGTTCCTGTGTGACCTGCCCTGGGTGCTCCTGCTCTGGGAGGGGGCTTGGGCTGGATGATCTCTGGAGGTCCCTTCCAACCCCTTCCTTTCTGTGATTCTATAATTCTTAATTGCCAGTATTCCCTATCTCTGTCCTCTTACTTATGAATGCTCTTTGTCACACACCTGGTATCACTCAGATTCAAAGGACTGGGATTTGCAGAGGAGGAAGCCTGGCTGTGATTTCATTCTCTGAATTACAGTTCCTGGAGAATTCTCTGAGCTCATAGAAGGGACTTGGTTTTTCTCTCTCTCTTTACCACTGAAGAAGGTACATGGTGGTACAGGTAGTGTAACAATGCTTCAGCAAGATAGAAAATACTCTTATTCCAACTCAGAATGGTTCAGGAATGGATGGAACATCTGTGGGAAATGTGAAGAAGAGTTATGTTGGTTTGGAATCTCCTGAAACTTAGGAAGAAATTCTTTCCAGTGAGGTGGTGAGACACTGGCACAGGTTGCCCAGGGAGGCTGTGGATGTCCCTCCCTGGAGGTGTTCAAGACCAGGCTGGATGAGGCCTTGAGCAACCTGTGCTGGTGTGAAGTGTCCCTGCCCATGGCAGGGGGTTGGAACTGGATGATCTTTAAAGTCCCTTCCAACCCAAACCATTCTGTGAAACGGGGAGTAACTTGAAAATAAGTAGGATTGAGTTGTCACTGGAAAAAAGGAGAGAAGAAGATAAAGTTACAGGGGAGCAAAGGGAGATAAGGAGAGAGACAAACAGAGCTTTGAATCTGAAGAGATGTGACAGCATTAGAAAGGAAGGATAAACAAATGCACAAATAGAAGGATTCAGCTACATTAAGAGGTCTGTTTTCATGTCTGTGTTTGGGGTCACCCTGGAAGTAGGAAACTAAAGAAGTAGTTTGGAGAACAGACAGTTGAAAAAGCTTGAAAATAACTGGGAAATGCTGTGATCATGGATTTACCCTGAGACATGGGAGATCAGGCTGACAAACAGGAACTTTGCTGTGTCTAGCAGGGAACAAAAGGTGCCTCAGGAGGAGTTCTTTTGGCTTGAGCTTCTCAAGGTAGATGGATGAGAGGAAACTTGGTGAGAGGTGCTTGCTGTTCCCAGGCAAGCTGTTGCTCTGCTTGGGATTAGCTTTGATCTTGTGAGGGGGCTGCACGAAAGGATGAAGTCAGGAGATAGTAAAGATGGAGATGTCACCTGTGGAGCAATCACCTTGCTTATGCAAGGTGTTGTTGGAAGAGGATAGGCATGGATCTGGTGGAAGGTCTGAGTATAGAACTGTGCCACTATCTCTGTGGGCTTAAAGATGCCAAAGTTGTTGTAGTCTGTGACACAGGAGGCTCAGCTCTGCCTTGCCTGGAGGACTTGGTCCTGTGATAAATCATGGCTCTTGCCATTTGAAGTTTGACATGGCTGAGACAGTGTAGGTATTTTTGGCTTAAGTACACCATTACTAGCAAAACCCCAAAGGGAAATAGCAAAATCCCTGGTTTGTTATGAAGTGATGCTCCTCTTTAGGGTACTGCTTAGGTTCTGTCTCAGCCTGATCTCATGTGTGCTAAGGGGTCCTTGTTCTCTCAAGTAATCATGGGCTGAAGTGACACTGGCATTTCACAGAATGTGAGAGATTGGAAGGGATCTCCAGAGATCATTGAGTCCAACCCCCCTGCCAAAGCAGGAGCACTCCAGTAGGTCTCTGTCTCTCTTGAACTGGGGAGCCCAGAACTGGACACAGTACTGCAGCTGTGGTCTCAGCAGGGCAGAGCAGAGGGGGAGCAGAACCTCCCTAGCCCTGCTGGCCACACTTTGCTTGCTGCACCCCAGGATCCCATTGGCTCTCTTGGCCACAAGGGCACATTGCTGTCCCATGCAGAACTTGCTGTCCACCAGCACTCCAAGGTCTTTCTGCATGGAGCTGCTTTCATGTGCTTCCTGACATTGTCATCTGCTTCCTTTCTGGTTGTTCTCAAGCCAGTTCTTGCATGCTTGGTGACAGAGGAAGCTTCCTTGGTGAAGTTCTGATGAGGACTTTGGCTGGGAACTGGCAGCCCAGATTTATTCTGTTAATAAAGACAGGCCTGGATTGCCTCCATCCTTTAGAGGCAAACCTGTGGGCATGCTCCTGTGGCTGCCTGCTTGTCTCCCTGTGCTGGCAGAGGGCTCAAGTGATGTGCTACAGGAAGTTCAGGGGTTCAGAGCACTGGGGAACAGGAGGCACAAAGCTTAATTACATCATATCCCCTCCCTGGCTTCCCTTGTGCTTATTTAGGGTGAGCTTGGTCAGAGCCATAGGGTAACCCAATTAGCAGAGAGGTCAGCAGGGCACACAGAAATAAAAGATTTGCTTCCCTTGGGATTTTGGGACATTTTCCCTTGAATCAGGGGAGCCTGGACTCTGCCCACCACCCTCACAGCAGCTGGGCTTCACCAGCCAACAGAGCTGCACTATTGGCAGGTCCTGCTGGCCGCTGTGTGCAAGGTGTGGTTGTAGCCAGGCTGCTCACACAGGGGCTGGCTATGGGTGACACATCCCTGACAGCAGCACTGCTCCAGGTGAGCAGGTTGCTTGATCTTGCAAAGTAAATCAATGATACATTAATCCACCATTAACTTCAGCACTTCATCTTCAGGGGAGGTGCTGCCTTTGTGACTGCAAGGCAGCAGTTTGAAAGAGGCTGGAGGACAGTTTCTGATCAATGCAGGAAGTTGCTGACTGCCATGGTGCAGTGATGAGAAGTTAACTTCCCCAGGGTACTTTGTTCTTCCTGAGCAGTAGCACACAGGAGCAGGCACCACCAGTGTCTGGAGATGGAGGTGGCAGAGGTGGCTGCAGAGGTGGCTGAGGAGAACCTCATGAGGTTCAATAAGGTCAAGTGCAAAGTCCTGCACCTAGATTGGGGCAGCCCTGGATATCAGTCCAGGCTGGGGGCTGATCAGATTGAGAGCAGCCCTGCAGAGAAGGACTTGGGGGTGCTGGTGGGGAGAAGCTGGACAGGAGGCAGCAATGGACACTGGCAGCACAGAAGGCCAAGGGCAGCCTGGGCTGCATCCAAAACAATGTGGCCAGAGATGGAGAGAGAGGATCCTGCCCCTCTGCTCTGCTCTGGGGAGACCTCACCTGCAGTGCTGTGTCCAGCTCTGGGGTCCCCAACACAAGAGAGACCTGGAGCTGATGGGGAGGGTCCAGAGGAGGCCACCAGGACTATCAGAGGGCTGGAGAACCTCTGCTATGGGGACAGGCTGGGAGAGTTGGGGCTGTTCAGCCTGGAGAAGAGAAGGCTTCAGGAAGACCTCAGAGCTACAGTTCAGTATCTGAAGGGGACCTACAGGAAGGCTGGGGAGGGACTGTGGGGATAGGATGAGGGGCAATGGTTTGAAACTGGAGCAGGGCAGATTTAGGCTGGACATGAGGAGGAAGTTCTGCTCAATGAGAGTGGTGAAATACTGGAACAGGTTGCTCAGGGATATGGTTGAGGCCCCATCCCTGGAGACATTCAGGATCAGACTTGCTGTGTCCTGGGGCAGCCTGATCTAGCTGGAGGTGTCCCTGCTGCCTGCAGGGGTTTGGACAAGATGACCTTAGAGGGTCCCTTCCAACCCGATGCAATCTGTGACTCTGTGAATGTCTAAGAGCTGCTTCTTACCTCTCCAGATCTGTAGCCACAGAGACACACAGGGGCAGGCAAGCTGATCATGATTGCCCCTTTCTAAGATGGAAGGTTTGGGGCTCCTCAGCTCTCTGGAGTTCCTAAGAAGGCAGAAGTTACCAGCTGAGCCAGTCACAATGGATTTGAGCTGCCTTGAACTGTCTTGAGGAAGAGAAATGCTTAGAGACATTCAGTTTATTTGGGGATACAGGAGAGCACAGGGACAAACACAAACCTGGCTTGGAAGCTAACATGATAGATGAAATAGAAGGTGAAGCTGCAGGAGTGTCTGTGGATGGAAGGAAATGACGTCTGTTGCTGCTCAGCACTCTTTGTGCTGGCCTTTGACATTAAAGTCTGGGTGCAGGAATGCCAGCAGTGTATTCCTGTGGCTTGGTTATTTCTGTTACAGAATCACAGAATTGTCAGGGTTGGAGGGGACCTCAAGGATCATCCAGTTCCAACCCCCCTGCCATGGCCAGGGACAACTCACACTAGAGCAGGAGTCTCACAGCCACATCCAGCCTGCCCTTAAAAACTTCCAGGGATGAGGCTTCCACCACCTCCCTGGGCAACCTGTGCCAGGCTCTCACCACCCTCATGGGGAAGAACTTCTTCCTAACATCCAATCTGAATCTCCTCACTTCTAGTTTTGCTCCATTCTCCCCACTCCTATCCCTACCTGACACTCTAGAAAATCCCTCCCCAGCTTTCTTGTAGCCCCCTTCAGATACTGGAAGGTCACAAGAAGGTCTCCTGGGAGACTTCTCCTCTCCAGACTCACCAGCCCCAATTCTCTCAGTCTGTCTCCACCAGAGAGGTGCTGTTGGCATTTCTGTCTCTGCATCCTCATTTCCTCTGGGCCCTCACTGCAAGAGAGATCTTGAGATGCTGGAGCAGGTCCAGAGGAGAGCAACCAGACTGGGGAAGGGACTAGAGGGAAAGTCTGGTGAGGAGAGGCTGAGGGGGCTGGGGGTGTTCAGCCTGCAGAAGAGGAGGCTCAGGGGGGACCTTATCACACTCTACAACTACCTGAAGGGAAGTTGCAGTCAGGTGGGGGTCAGGCTCTGCTCCCAGGCACCTTGTGACAAGAGGAGAGGGCATGGCCTGAAGCTGTGCCAGGGGAGGGTTAGGTTGGATGTTAGGAAGCACTTCCTCAGGAAAGGGGAATCAGACACTGGGATGGACTGCCCAGGGAGGAGGTGGAGTCACCATGCCTGGAGGTGTTTAAGCAAGATTGGATGTGGCACTCAGTGCCATGGTCTGGTTGGTGTGGTGATGGTAGGTCATAGGCTGGAACTGATGATCTCAGAGGTCTATTCCAATCTCAGTAATTCTGTGTCTCTGTGATTCTTTGACTTCTGTTCACTTACAGCCAATGCTTTTAACTACCCTCTTTTATCTTTCTGTTTGTTTGTTTGTTTTCCATGGATTTATTGTTGCTAAGGGAAATACTTTGATTCCTATGGGAAATGTGGTCTGTTCCCACACTGATGGAAACTTCTGTGTTCTTGTAGCAGGCAGTTTTCAAGGAGCTCTTCGTGCTGCATGTTACAGCAGGAGTAATGTACTGGTTTGCTCTGGGAACTGGTGTTCTCCTAGTGGCCATGGAAACTCCCTGTTGTAAATAGTGCAGTTTTAAGGAAAAGCAATGAAAAAGCTTTTTAGCAGTAACTGAGGCATTCCAGATTCATAGAATTATAGATTTGTGGAATGGCTTAGGTTGGAAGGGGCTTTAGAGATCATCCTCCTGTGTGATCTGCTCCAGGTGCTGGAGGTGTTGGACTGGATGAGCTTTGTAGGTCCCTTCCAACCCCTAACATTCTGTGATTCTGTGATCTACTGCAACCCCCCTGCCATGGGCAGGGACACCTCTCAACTAGCCCAGGATGCCTAAGGCCTCATCCAACCTGGCCTTGAACACCTCCAGGGAGGAGGCATCCATAACCTCCCTGAGTAACCTGTTCCAGTGTCTCACCACCCTTGTGCGGGCTAGGACGAGGGGAAATGGCCTCAAGTTGCACCAGGGAGGTTTAGGTTGGATGTTAGGAAAAGTTTCTTCACCAAAAGGGTCATTGGGCACTGCAATGTGCTGCCCAGGGAGGTGGAGGAGTCACCATCCCTGCAGGTGTTTAAAAGGTGTTTGGAGGAGCTTAGGCACATGGCCTAAGAGTTGTGTACAGGGGGCTCAATGATCTGAAGGGCTTTACCAAGCAGGCAGTTCTGTGGCCTTCCTTCCTGGAGAGCCAGTCCGTGGTCAGAGTGAGGGATCAGAAATTCCAATCTGACCACTTTGAGGCGTTCCTTCCTCCTTGATGTGCATCCATCTTTTCAGCTTGCCTTTTCCTGCTCAGCCATAACCTCTAAGGCTCAGAAGCACTTCAGGTGCACTGAAGGTTGGACTTGAGGATCTTTGAGGTCTGAAAGGAGGTTGTAAAGAGGCTGGTCTCACAGGTAATTGGTGATAGAACAAGAGGGGATGGCCTCAAGCTGTGACTGGGTAGGTTTAGACTGGACATTAGGAAACATTTTTTACAATCCCTGCATCCATCCTCCTCCCAGCCTGCTCAGTGCTTTGGCTTTGCAGACAAAAATGGTATCAATCAAGGATGAAGGCTGTTAAACATGAGGTTTGTGTGCCTGAGGTTTATCAAGCTGCAGCAGGGCAGGTTTAGAGTGGACATTAAGGAGAATTTGTTCCCAGCAGGAGTGGTCAGACATTGGGACAGGCTGCCCAGGGAGGTGGTGGAGTCACCGATCCTGGAGGTGGTTAAAGGTGGTTTGGATGTGGTGCTTGGGGATATGGTTTAGAGGTGAACCCTGTAGAGCAGGATCAGTCAGTGGTTGGACTTGGTGATCCTGAGGGTTTTTTCCAACCTGAATGTTTCTGTGATTCTGTGATTCTGTCTTTTCCAACCTGGTTAATTCTGTGATTCTGCATCCATGAACTGGGGACTCTCTTAAAGAAGAGGAAGGGGGTGAGAAATGCCTTCAGTGAGCCCCATTTCTGGCAGGTTTTTTTTTTAGTTGTAAAATCAGTGTATTAAAAAGAGGCCTGTTTTGAGCCAGGATTGCTTCCTAGCAACACACCATTTACTGTACTGGGGGCTTAAAATGTATTAAATAATTTTAGCTTTCCTACTTTAACCTGGGTGGATTACACTAATGCCTCAAGGCTCTTCTCCTGCACTGTGCTGTGTGCCTTCTGGGACAGGAGAGCAAACCACTGTCAAGGCCATATTGTGCTTAATCCCAAGTTGTTTGGGTTTTTTTTTTCTTTTTAGCATAAGGATAGTAACAGAATTTCTGCTACTTTCCTGCCAAGCAGCAAGCTAAGTAAATAATGAGGAGCTGGGAAGCCAGCTAGCCAAAAGCTGTTCTGGTTTATACTTTCCCAAGTTCAAATAAGTAGGTCAGTTTGTAAAAGCTGTAAATAAAATGTTTGGGGGGTGGGGGGGAAAGGAATGGGGATGGTTACCTTTACATCTGATTGATAATGTTTACTTATTTCCATGGAATAGGAAGGAATATGTTTTGCTGGTTAGAGTTCTGTTAAGATCATTATTTGCAAATTTAAAAACTCATCCTCTTTTATTTCCTTCTAAGTGTTCAAGAGTTGAGTCCTGAATGGTTTTTGCTTTATGATTCAGTTTTGACTTCAGGTTGCAGAATTGATTTGTAGAAGTTATTCCCAAAGCAGTTTTGATTTTTAGCTGTACCCAACCTGCATACCAAGCTGGAGGCAGATCATGAACCTGTCTGGCTTGAGCAGCTTACTGCCTGAATAAAGCCTGTCCTGTTTAAAGAGGATAGGTTGGATGAACTATTTCAGTGGTCCAGACTTTACAGTGCAAGAAGGCAAAGGTCGTAACAGTCAACTTCTTCCATAGCCTCCCACCTCCTGACAGTGCAAGAAGCAAAGGTCATCAGAGTCATCTTCTTCCACACCCTCCCACCTTCTAAGTGTTGGCTAACCCTGAGGACAACCATCCTCTCAGAGCACAGAACTGCCTTTCCACTGCTGCACTCACTTAGACAACAGCAAAAAGTGCACTGACGGAGTTTTCCAGTAGCTAAAAATGGTCAGAGACTCACAGAACAGGTTGGATTGGAAGGCAGCATAGAGATCATCTCCTCCCAGCCCCCCTGCCTTGGGCAGGGACACCTCCCACCAGCCCAGGTTGCTCAAAGTCTCATCCAACCTGGCCTTGAACACCTCCATGGAGGGGACATCCACAACCTCCTTGGGCAACCTGTGCCAGAGTCTTACCACCCTTGTAGTGAAGAACTTCTTCCTAAGCTCCAGAGTAACGCTGCTCTCCCTCAGCTTCAAACTATTCCCCCTTGTCTTTTGGCTAGACAAGCTTATGAAAAGTCCCACATGAGAGATGTGGATTCATGGAATGGTTTGGGTTGGAAGGGACATTAAAGGTCATCCAGTCCCAACCCCGTGCCATGGGCAGGGACACCTCCCACCAGCCTCAAGGCCTCATCCAGCCTGGCCTTGAACACCTCCAGGGAGGAGGCATCCACAACCTCCCTGGGCAACCTGTGCCAGTGTCTCACCACCCTCACTGTGAAGAATTTCTTCCCAATCTCCAGTCTCAATCTCCCCTCCTCAAGCTTAAAGCCATCAAAAAACCTTTGCAGTAACTTCTGACCAGTGGCTACTTGCTGACGACTTCTAAAATATCTTAAAGTACAACTCTAGAATAGATTAACTAAAGGATTTTTAACTATTTTTATTACTTTAAAGCTAAAACAGTTTTTGTTTTGTTGTTTCGTTGGTTGTTTTGTTTTGTTTTATTTTGTTGGGTTTGTTTCGATGGTTTGGTTTTGTAGGTTTTGGGTTTTCTTTGGTTTGGGTTTTGGTTTTTTGGGTTTTTTTTCTATTTTTATTTTGTTGGGTTTGTTTTGTTATTTTTATTTTGTTGGTTTGGGTTTGTTGGTTTTTGTTTGGTTGATTTAGTTTTGTTGGGTTTATTTTGTGTTTTGGTTTTGGTTTGTGCTTTGTTGGTTTGGTTTTGTTGATTTAGTTTTGTTGGGTTTGTTTTGTTTTGTGCTTTGTCTGTGTTGGTTTGTGCTTTGTGGGTTTGTTGTTTTGGGTTTGTTGTTTTGGTTTTGTTGATTTAGTTTTGTTGGTTTGATTTTGGTTTGTGTTTTGGCTTTGGTTTGTGCTTTGTTGATTTGTGGGTTTGGTTTTGTTGGTTTGGTTTTGTTGGTTTGGTTTTGGTTTGTGTTTTGGCTTTGGTTTGTGCTTTGTTGGTTTGGGTTTTTGTTTCCTTGTTATTTTTTTCTTTTTTGTTTTTCAATTTTTGATGTTAAATTGATTTTTCAAATCTGAATATTGGGAATATTTGGATATTCCCCCATTGGACCAACACTGACCACTTGAAATATGAACTTCCCCAAAGCCTTAAAGATACTCTTTACCATTTCAAAGAGCTATCTGTTGATTTAACCCTTGTTAACTGATTTATGTCCCATTCAGCTTGGACTTCAAGAGGATACAAACCTCCTGAGCTGTAGGAATTTCAGAATGTTTTATTTATTATCATTTTTCTCTCCTGTTTTCTTTTTTAGCCTTTCTTACTAGGTCTGAGCAAAGCGGTTTTGTTCCCTTCCCCCTCCCCTCCCCAACAGTATTTCTGGAAGTGGTGATAACCTTTTCCTTTACCCTATTTGGCTTCACATTTAAAATGTGAAGAAAAAGTCTTTGGGCTAATTTTGTTGTTGTTTCTGCATGGGTAGAGCAGCTCCCAGCTGTCAAGTTTTGTGCACACCGTGGAAGATGTTTATACAAAGCACTGCATCAGGCATCTTTGCATGCTTCATGCAATTTTGCATCTACTAAAACAAAAACAAAAATGAAAAAGAACCCATTTGAGAACCAGAAGTGCTGATGATTAATGTCTGTGTGTGCACTCTGGCTGGGGAAGCCTCTTATAATGGACTAGGGAAAGGAGACCAACACTCATCTCACTGCAACCTCCTTTCAGGGAGCTGTAGAAAGCAATGAGGTCTGCCCTCCTCCTTCTTTTCTCCAGGCTGAACAGCTCCAGTTCCCTCTTCTGCTCCTCAGAAGACCTTCAGAAGACTAAGCCAAAAACTGGTTTGGAAAGCCTGGGGTTTGGTCAGTCTAGAGCAAAGGAGGCTGAGGGGAGACCTCATTGCTCTCTACATCCCTGGGCAACATGTTCCAGTTTCACCACCATCATTGTGCAGAACTTCCTCCTCATGTCCAACCTAAATCTGCCTTGCTCCAGTTTCAAACCATTGTCCCTTGTCCTATCCCCACAGCCCCTTCTGAATAGTCCTTCCCCAGCCTGCCTGTAGGTCCTCTCTAAGGTCTCCCTGGAGCCTTCTCTTCTCCAGGCTGAACAGCCCAAACTCTCCCAACCTGTCCCCACAGCAGAGGTTCTCCAGCCCTCTGATCACCTTGGTGGCCTCCTCTGGACCCTCTCCATCAGTTCCATGTCCTTCTTGTGTTGGGGACCCCACAGCTGGACACAGCACTGCAGGTGAGGTGTCCCCAGAGCAGAGCAGAGGGGCAGGATCCTCTCTCTCCACCTCTGGCCACACTGCTTTGGATGCATCCCAGGCTGCCCTTGGCCTTCTGTGCTGCCAGTGCCCATTGCTGGCTCCTGTCCAGCTTCTCCCCACCAGCACCCCCAAGCCCTTCTCTGAGGCCTGCTCTCAATCTCATCATCCCCCAGCCTGGATTGATATTGAGGGTTTCCCGGCATCTGCACAGTCACAGATAAAAAGGCATGGCAGAACTTTTGGATTTGAATCCCCAAACCTGTCAGCAGAAGAACATAGGAAGTTAAGATTGCCGAGCAAGGGCTCTGTGTACTTCCCAAGCTGGCATTTAGCAGTGTCAGAGCAAAACAGACAAACAGCTTTGAATTTCCAGTCACTTCCAAGCCAGAGCAGAACATGCAGCACATTGCCTTCTGCCTCATGAGGTGAGAGGAAATGGGAGCTGCTTTAGTAGCATTCATGCTGTTATTTTCAGTAATCATCTCTTGATCTGGGAGTGTTGTAAGAAATCAGATCAAAAGTTCAAGTGCTTAGAAGTGCTGTAATGGTAAAGAGCTTTTAATATCCTGAAGGAAGCTTCAAAAAGGCCAAGTGCCAGGTCCTGACCTTGGGGCACAACAACCCCAAGCAATGCTCCAGGCTTGGGGCAGTGTGGCTGAAAGCTGCTGGCACAAAGGGACCTGGGGGTGCTGATGGACAAGCAGCTGAAGAGGAGCCAGCAGTGCCCAGGTGGCCAAGAAAGCCAAAGGCATCCTGGCTGGGATCAGCAATGCTGTGTCCAGCAGCAGCAGGGAGAGGATTGTCCCCTGGGACTCAGCTCTGGGGAGGCCACACCTGGAGTGTTGTGTCCAGTTTTGGGCAGCTCAATCCAAGAGAGATGTGGAGGTGCTGGAGCCAGGGCAGAGGAGGGCAAGGAAGCTGGGAAGGGCCTGGAGAATAAATCTGATGAGGAGTGACTGAAGGAGCTGGGGATGGTTAGTGTGAAAGAGAGGAGGCTGAGGGGAGACCTCCTGGCTGTCTACAGCTACCTGAAAGGAGGTTGTGGAGAGGTTGGTGCTGGTCTCTTCTCACAGGTAATTAGTGACAGAACAAGAGGGAATGGCCTCAAGCTGCAGCAGGGCAGGGTTAGACTGGACAGTAGGAACAATTTTTTTCCCAGCAAGAGTGGTCAGGGACTGGAATGTGCAGCCCAGGGAGGTGATGGAGTAACCAACCCTGGATGTGTTTAAAGGTGGTTTGGATGTGGTGGTTGGGGATATGGTTTAGGGGTGACCCTTGTAGAGTAGGGTCAGTGGTTGGACTTGGTGATCCTGAGGGGCTTTTCCAACCTGTTTCTGTGATTCTGTGAACTTCTGGAAGGATGACTGCCACTCATTCACTGGTGTTCAGTGGGAGCTACCAAACAGCTTTTTGAAAGGAGAAGATAGTGCAAGGGAGAACTCCTTGGACTGAAATTATTTTCTGAGGAAATAAGACAATATGTGGGCTGTAATTTGGGCACTTCATTTCTACCTGCAAGAAGACAAAGACATGTGTGTGCTGGTGGTGAGGGCTGTGCACAGGACTGAGGAGGGGGAGAAACACGTCCAGCTCTGCTGCCGAGCCACCAACAGATCATTTGTGGGGCAGGGTTGTTTCTTCATTTGCTTTCTGCTGGGCCCTGGTAAACTGCTGATTTCAGGCTAAGTCCCCAAAGTTCATTGTGGGAACGATCCTGGCAGTTGTTAAAAGAGTTCATGATTCCCTCATGGGATTGCCCAGTTTGTGAGGATGTGTTGAATGTGGCTGGGTTGAAAAGGCAGAGGCTGTTGCTTGCAAACTTGAGCATCTGTGGTGTGGAGATTGCCATTTGAAACAACTAACTTCAGTCATTCTTTGGAGTTGTTATGATTCAGTTTCCTGCAAAAGATCTGGCAAGGCTCGAGGCCTTTTGACTTGAAAGTGCTGCTTGGTGCTGTCGTGCTACAGCTAAGCTAAGGAGCAAGCCTTATGCTGAATTCTTTATTCCAGTTCTCTTGCCTCCTTCAGACAGTTGGAGGTGGGAAAGCATTTAGTGGTTGCCTATTGCCTGGGCTTCCTCCATTCAGACTTTTCCTGTTCTGTGCAGTGGTGCACAGTTTTTATTACCCTTCATAAGCATCCCCCTTTTATGGATGGTATTTTTCCTGATTTCTTTACTACTGCAGACAACTGAGCACCTTTAAAATCAGTCCTGTGATGAGGTGCTAAGACTGGGCAGTGAGTTTGGAAGGGGACAATGCACTAGAAATGGCTAACTCAGAATTGCTGCCAGCTGCCCAGGCACCCTTAGCCCAGGAGGGAAGGTGCTGGCAGCTGTTTGTGTTAAGAGGGGTTGGCATTTCTGTCTCTTGCTAAATCCTTGGTTGACGCAAACTGCCTAAATCTCCTTAGGAGGAAACAGTCACAGCACAGCCCACGGGGAGGGCTGGGCAGCAGGATCCTCTCCCAGCCACAGCTGTGTCAAGGCAAACCTCTCTGTGCCTTGTGCTTCTCAGAGCTGCTTTGCTGAAGGGGAGAAACTCTCCCTCGGTGCCCTTCCCAGCGAGCTGAGTGGGTTGTGCACAGGATAGGCTCTGGGTCCAACCCTTACTGCCCTTCAATTTCCCCAATAGTAACAATAACACAGAGAAGAAAAGTTAACTCTGCTGTTCTCTCTGGGGGTTGCCCTCAGTGAATCACTAAACCCAGCCATGCTGGGAGGTTATTGGTTGTTTATAGGCAGCACTGCAGCATCCTGCTTCCTTCCACTCAGGCCAGCGTGCAAAGGAGGGGAGCCTCTGAATCACAGACTCACAGAATGTTAGGGGCTGGAAGGGACCTCCAAAGCTCATCCAGTCCAACCCCCTGCCAGAGCAGGAGCACCTAGAGCAGCTCACACAGGAACACAGCCAGGCAGGTCTTGAATATCTCCAGTGATGGAGACCCCACAACCCCCCTGGGCAGCCTGTTCCAGGGCTCTGTCACCCTCGCAGAGAAATAATTCTTCCTCCTGTTTCCATGGAACTTCCTATGGCTCAGCTTCCCCCACTGCCCCTTGTGCTGGCATTGGGCATCACCCAGCAGAGCCTGGCTCCAGCCTCTGGGCACTCCCCCTGCACATCTTTATCACCAGCAATGAGGTCACCCTCAGGCTCCTCCTCTCCAAGCTACAGAGCCCTCAGCTCCCTCAGGCTCTGCTCATGAGGAAGATGTTCCACTGCCTGCAGCAGCTTTGTGGCTCTGTGCTGGACCCTCTCAAGCAGTTCCCTGAGGTCCTTCTTGAATTGAGGGTCCCAGAACTGGACACAATATTCCAGATGTGTCCTGAGCAGAGCAGAGGGGCAGTAGAACCTCTCTTCACCTACTTAACCACAGCCCTTCTAAAGCACCCCAGCATGCCCTTGGCCTTCTTGCCCACCAGAGCACATTGCTGGCTCATGGTCAACCTTTCACCCACCAGGACCTCCAGGTTCCTTTTCCCTTCAATGCTCTCTGACAGGTCAGTCCCCAGTCTCTACTGGTCCTTGGGGTTGTTCTTTCCCAGGTGCCAGAATCTACCCTTGCTCTTGTTGAATTTCATTCAATTTCTCCCTCTCAGCCTGTTTGAAATTCAATTACTTTTTGTCCCACTGCAAAGAAATCCCTAAACCTGCCTGCTTTGCAGCCACCATGTGGCCTGTTCCATCACCAGACTGGCTTGGCAGTGGCAAAGCAACACCTGGGTCTTCACATTCCCTTCTGTGCTATTTCTCTCCCAAGTGTGTCAGGAGATGAGAAATAGGTAGCTGAGGAGAGAAGGGAACTCTGAACACTCCAACAGAGGGACCTGTCACAATGTGTCCTGTAAAGCAGCTTCCATCCAAAAATACCAGAGGGGTAGAACCTTCCAAATGAGCTGATATTTCCAGGTGCCTGAATGATTTATGTTCTCCATTACAAATTCATTTTTTATCAGGGCTGATCTAATAGATGTACTACAGAAGTAATTCTGCAGGTAATGAGGCTTTATTTAGCTCTGCTGGGTTTCATAGGTAAAAAAAAAAAAAAAAAAGAAAAGGATTGAGAATTATATTTTATTTTTTAAGGAATCTGTTCCCTTACAGAGCTCAGGTGCTGAGGTTCCAGGTATTTAAAATAGAAGTTCTGCTGCTGTTTGGTTAAATTATGATTTTCTCAGGAGTTGAAGAAAGTAAAAACTGGGAGCAGGGGGTTTCCTTGCACGGTTTTATTTGTTTTCCAAGGAGTGCTGATGTAGGAAAACAATAGAACAAGCTGAAGTAGAATAGGCTGAAGGACTTTGGAAAGAAAATGATATTAATTAGGGAAAAAAAAAAGTCTAAGTATGGTGAAAGCAGCAAGTGATACAGAGGAAGAAGAGAATGATGATGTATAAAATGAGGGAGAAATCACAGAAAACAGCTGATTGGGAGAGACCTCCAAGCTCATCCAGTCCAACCCTCCAGCCAGCACTGCAGGCTCAGCACCAAACCAAGTCCCTAAGCACCAGCTCCACACACTGCTGAAACACCTCCAGGGATGGTGACTCCAGCACTGCCCTGGGCACAACATTCCAATGGCTGAGAACCCTTCCAGGGAAGAAAGATTTCCTAACATCCAGCCTGCACCTCCCCTGGGGCAGCTTGGAACCATTTCCTCTGCTCCTGTGGCTTGACACCAAGGAGCAGAGGCTGCCCCCTGCTCACTGCAACCTCCCTTCAGGGAGCTGGAGAGAGCACTGAGGTCTCCTCAGCCTCCTCTTCTCCAGCCTCAACACCCCCAGCTCCCTCAGCCCCTCCTTGTAGGTCATATAAGTGACCAACAAGAGTTGAACCCAGGTTCAGGTCAGCTTGGTTCTTAGAAAGAAGGCAATGGAAACAGGCAGTTGTAATTTCAACCAGAAGTGATCTGAATGATTGAATTACTGAAAATTAATCTGATTTATAGATATTCCTTTGAGGTGATCTGGATTAGGTTTTACTCTTCTGAGCTGTGTTGACGTGGTGTTTGGGATCCATGTAACCAGATAGTCACCTGCAAGTGGTTACTGGTTTGGTGCCTGTAGCTCAGGGCTCGGTGCTGTCAGACACCACAAAACTCTCAGCTTCTGCTTCAACTCTGACTTCTGTGTGCTGTTAATGAAACCAAATATCTAGCAGCCCAGAGAGCCAAGCAGAGCCTGGGCTGCAGCAGGAGAAGTGTGGCCAGCAGGGCCAGGGAGGGGATTCTCCCCCTCTGCTCCACTCTGCTGAGACCACACCTGGAGCTCTGTGTCCAGTTCTGGAGCCTCTGTTCCAGGAAAGATCTGGAGGTGCTGGAAGGTGTCCAGAGAAGGGCCATGAGGATGAGCAGAGGGCTGGAGCTGCTCTGCTATGAAGACAAAGAGAGTTGGGGTTGTGCAGTCTGGAGAAGAGAAGGCTCTGAGGAGACCTTCTGGTGGCCTTCCAGGATCTGAAGGGGACTACAAGAAAGCTGAGGAGGGACTTTTTAGGGTGTCAGGGAGTGATAGGACTTGGGGGGAATGGAGCACAACTAGAAGTGAGGAGATTCAGATTGGATATTAGGAAGAAGTTCTTCCCCATGAGGGTGGTGAGACACTGGCACAGGTTGCCCAGGGAGGTGGTGGAAGCCTCATGCCTGGAGGTTTTTGCAGCCAGGCTGGATGTGGCTGTGAGCAATCTGCTGTAGTGTGAGGTGTCCCTGGCCATGGCAGGGGGTTGGAACTGGCTGAGCCTTGAGGTCCTTTCCAACCCTTACGATTCTATACTTCTGAATAAAAATTCAGTCTAGGAGAGGATTTCAGCTTCTAATACTTTCAGGAGGAAGATATAAAAAATGAACTCTCTATTTCTTTGCCATCTAGGAACTGGAAAAAGGATGTCCCTGCTCCTTGCCTCAGCCTCAGCTGTGGGCAGGCAGAGAGCTTGGGGTAGACAGAGCAGCACCAAGCTGCCACGCACCAGATTCAGGATCATTCCTGTAGTAAAGTGTGCTCCTTGGGGAAAATACTTGAAGTTTGCTTTATTCTCTTTTCTTCCTTAATCCTTTTGCTTTTTTTTGTTTGTTTGTTTTGTTTTTTCCCCCCTCATTTCTGTTACAGAAGCAGCCTCGTTACATTTCTAGCTCACATTCTTTCTGTTCCACAGTAGTTCACCTCCCAGCCTCCTGAGCTAATCCCAGCATATCTCCTAGGTAGCAGAAATAGCAAAGGAGAGGTTTGTGTTCTGCTTTGGTTTGGGTTTGTGTTGTGAGGTTTTTCTTTTTCTAGAAGCTTCTTTCCCGCAGCCTCTTGTCTAAATATTGCCCAGCAATCCTGTGGCATTCCCCGGATCTGGGACACAAAATCATTCTCTTAATTCCTATCTCTGATTACTTGATGCTTCTGGCCAGTCTCTGGAGCTGAAGTGGGCAGATTTAGTGTGTGTGACTTGCTGTGCCACTGAAACCTTTTACTGGCCAGGAATAAAACCCAAACCAAATCAATCCCACCTAAACCTGCTCTGCACCTGTACAGGGGAACACACAGTTTTGGGGTTTGAAATTCTCTCCAGGTGACCCAAAGCACTCCAAATCTGAGCTTTAATTTGCATCACTTTATTCTGATCTCAGTGTTTGCTGGGTCTGAAAGGGAATGTGGGGTGGAAAGGTGATGGGAAGGGAAATGGTGGTTGGTGTGGATTAGAATCAGTGAAAAATTGTCTCAAAAAGATTGATAGAAGTGACCCCAGCTGCAGGGGGAGAGAGAGAGATGTGCTGCTTCTTACTGGATGCCATCACCAATCCTAAATCCATACATAAAATTCCTGGAAGTGTGATAGATTGTAGAATCACAGAATGGTAGGGGATGGAAGGGACCTCCAGAGATCACCCAGTCCAACCCCCTGCCAGAGCAGGAGCACCCAGGGCAGGTCACACAGGAACACATCCAAATGGGTCTTGAAAGTCTCCAGAGAAGGAGACTCCACAACCTCTCTGGGCAGCCTGCTCCAGGCCTCCAGCACCCTCACACCAAAGAAGTTTCTCCTCATCCTGAGGTGGAACCTCCTGGGTTCCAGCTTGTCCCTGTTGGTCCTTGTCCCATCACTGGGCACCACCAAACAGAGCCTGGCCCCTTCATCCTGACCCCCAGTCCTCAGTTATTGATAGACATTGATCAGATCCTCTCTCAGCCTTCTCTTCTCCAGACTAAACAGCCCCAGGGCTCTCAGCCTCTCTTCACAGCAGAGCTGTTCCAGTCCCTTCATCATCCTCATGGCTCTCTGTCGGACTCTCTCCAGCAGGTCTCTGTCTCTCTTGAACTGGGGAGCCCAGAACTGGACACAGCCTTGCAGGATGTGCATTCAGCCCAGCCCTCACACAGGCACTGTCTGTCTCCTGACCAGGCCCTTCAGTGCAGCTCTGCCTCCCACTCTGTTTTGTTTCCTGAATCCCCTTGTTCCAAAGCACTATTGAAATAATTAGCAGAGGGAAACTGCAGCAGGCAGAGGATTCAGAAGAGAGCTAAGCTGATGTTAGCAGTGCTGAAGTCTCTGTGCCAAGTGCCTCAAAGTGTGCAGGCAGTGGTGGCCTTGCCCTGCTTGCCCAGGGCTGGCTGCCTGCCCCACCAGGCAGGGACCTTGGGCACTCTGGAAAGCCACTGAGAGCTGTGACAGCACAGAGTCTGTCTGGGCTCATGCTGTTTGGTGCTGGGTTGAAAGACAACTCCAGCTGAGCAGGGCTTAGAAATGATCACCTGAAAGAATCTGTGGGTCTGGCCTTGCTCTGAGGAGTTAGTGGAGCTGTCTGGCTCAAAGGCTGTTCCTTTATGTGGGAGCTGAGGAGTATCAGAGGTTTCCTGGCACAGCTCAGTGGAGCTGTCAGAGTGGTCCCTTGGTGTGCCTTTGGCTGGGACTGACTTGCAGCCTTCCAGGCAGTTCTTTGGCATTGCTTGTGAGACAGCACAGGCCAGGTGTATTTCTGCAGGGCAGTTTGGATCCAGCCATCCTCTTCTGAAGGAGAAGAGTTAGTGTGATACACTTGGGCAACTCCAATTCAGCTGGTACTGCTCCAGGAGAATGCTTCAGGCACCTATGATGCATTAGATCCTCCTGGAAAAGGAGCCAGAAGTACTGTCCCACACAAGCAGTTTATGTCCTGAGGACCTGCAAGGATTGTTCTACTAACTGCTAGCAGTGGGTCAGGAACCAAATGAGACAGGTGAAAAGGTCCTGATCTTCCTCCAGCACTTAGCTTGGCAGAGTAATGTTCATTTTTGTAGGGTCCAGCTGAGCTGGGCTGCAGTCCCTGGTGTTGCACTGTTCAGTGATGTGAAGACTCTTGGTTAAATGGTGCTCTGTGTTCTGCTTTAGAACATTGCATTCCTGTGCTGGAATGCAACTCTTCAAACAGAGTGCTGACACTGGCTGTGCAGCAGGGGTAAACTAACTCCTGGCTCTGGGCAAAGTCAGGTTTCAAAGCAGGGTATGTCGTGTCCCTGGCTCTGGGAGAATATTGAGATCATCTTGGGAAAGCAATGGGCTGGATTCAGCACTGGGGAGGCTACACCTCAAGTACTGTCTTCATCTCTGGGCCCTCCCTGCAGGAAGGACATTGAGGGGCTGGAGCCTGTGCAGAGCAGGGCAGGGAGGCTGGAGAAGGGCCTGGAGCCCCTGGGCTAGAGGAGGGGCTGAGGGAGCTGGGGGTGTTGAGGCTGGAGAAGAGGAGGCTGAGGAGACCTCAGTGCTCTCTCCAGCTCCCTGAAGGGAGGTTGCAGTGAGCAGGGGACAGCCTCTGCTCCTTGGTGTCAAGCCACAGGAGCAGAGGAAATGGTTACAGGGTGCACCACGGGAAGTTTAGGCTGGATATTGGGAGGTACTTCTCTGCTGAGAGGGTTCTCAGACATTGGAAGGGTCTGCCCAGGGCAGTGCTGGAGTTCAAGCAGTGTGTGGACCTGGTTTAGTCCCCAGGCTTACGGACATGGTTTGGTGTTGAGTCTTCAGTGCTGGGTGGAGGGCTGGACTGGACGAGCTTGGAGGTCTCTTTCACCCAGATCTACTCTGTGATTCTGTGAATTGTATTAGGGAGGAAAATAAAGTAACACTGTCACCCCAAGTCTGGATTTGCAGAGCTAGTGAAAGCTCCTGGGCAGTTCTGCTGTGGTGGGCTGTCCCTCTGCTTCCTAGTTCATGGTTGAAAGCACTGTTCCCTGCTCCAGGGAAGAGTCCTTCCCACAACCTAGCAACTTGACAGAGCTAACACCCATGCTGGCCTGTGTAGTGTAACCCAAATGCACAGCAGTGCTTTCACTGTGCTCTTTTTGTGCCCCCTTCTCCTGGGTACAGTCATCCAAAGGGACTGCTTGCACTGAGGACCCAATGTTTGGATGTGATATTTCTGGAGAATTTCTGCTCTAACAGAACCAGAGCTTGCTTTTTATTTTCCCAGAGGGAAAGTTAAGTCCTTGGTCACAGAAACACAAACAGAATTAGAAAAGAAAAGCTGAAAAGCAATGAACAGGAAACTTGAAGGATATTTCACAACAGCCTCCTTCCCTGGAAGATTTTGCAGAGGCATCTCTCAGCCAGGAGGCCTTGAGGGTAGCTTAGCACCATGATGATTCCTGAGAGTGGATCTCTTGCCACTGTGAGGTGAGGTGCTGGTGCTGGGGGCAGGAGCTTGCTCTCAACAGCCCAGATGCCATGTGGACCCACTTCAAAGGCTGAGGAGATACCATGGCCTTCAGACCCAGTGGCTCCATCTGCCTGCATTCTGCCTCTTCCCACTTCCCATGCTGCTTATTCCAAAGGCAAATCCTTTGTGAAGCTTTAGAAAATGCAAGTGATGAGCTGCTCAGAAAACCCAGAGAACAAGTTTCATAACACAGGCTTGGGAGCAAACTGAGAGGCCTGGGGCCCAAACACTCAGGAGGACAAAGAGAGAAAAATACATCCAAGAAAGCAGCTCAGTAAACATTCAGCTGTGTGTGTGCTGGAAAATGGAGCAGCTTTCCAGCAAGCAGGAGATGGTTCTGTAGGAGAAGACAAGGGAATTCAATTACAGGTGACCAAACGCTTCATTGCTGTGCTTTGCAGTCTTGCTGATCGTCTTCTAAGAGGTGATGCATTGCAGTTTAACCTTGGCAGGGAATCACAGAATCACAGTCTGGGTTGGAAGGGACCTCCAAAGCTCATCCAGTCCAACCCCTCTGCACTCAGCAGGGACATCCTCCACTAGATCAGGTTGCCCAGAGCCCTGTCCAGCCTCACCTTGAATATCTCCAGGCATGGAGACCCAACCACCTCCCTGGGCAACCTGTTCCAGTGTTCCACCACCCTCATGGTGCAGAACTTCTTCCTCACATCCAATCTCAATCTGCTCTGCTCCAATTTGAAGGCACTGTCCCTGGTCCTGTCCCTGCAGGCCTTTGCAAACAGTCTCTCTCCATCCTTCTTGCAGCCCCCTTCAGGTACTGGAAGGTTGCTCTTAGGTGTCCCTGGAGCCTTCTCTTCTCCAGGGTGAACACCCCCAGCTCCCTCAGCCTGTCCTTGTAGCAGAGCTGCTCCAACCCCCTGAGCATTTTCGTGGCCTTCCTCTGGACCTGCTCTATCAGGTCCAGGTCCTTCTTGTTTTGAGGGCTCCAGACCTTTACACTGTACACCAGAGCATGAGTTGTGTTTGCTTCTGAGAAAACAAAGACAGCATCACACTGCTGGTTGTTCTTTAAAAGAGGAATTGTTTGTTCTGGTTTAATTTGCCCGTGTTACATTGTTTTCTGGAGCCTATTTACATCTCTTAATTGGCAAATAATTGCTTTCCTCCTCCAGATGAAGTAGCGTTGAGCTGTGAATTGCCAAACCCAGAGCCTTTGTGATGGATGGGTGTTTGTGAAGGAAGGATTACTGAAGATGCTGCATTGCTGCCCTCATGAACCATAACTTCCACCAGTACAGAGAGATCACCTCAGGTGTCTGTTGGCTCTGGTAAATGGTTCTCCAGCAGTGGACATGGCATGCCATAGATCATAGACTGGCTTAGGTTGGAAAGGACCTCACAGACCATCTACTCCCATGGGCAGGGACACCTCTCCACTAGACTTGGTTGCTCAGGGTGTCATCCAACCTGTCCACAAACATTCCGGGAGAGGACATCCACAACCTTCCTGAACAACCTGTTCCAGAGTGTCACCACCCTCACACTGAAGAACTTCTTCCTCAGCTTCAAACCATTCCCCCCTGTTCTGTCTCTAGACACCCTCAAGGAAAGTCTCTCTGCAGCCTTCCTATAGGATTCCTTCAGCTATTGGAAGGCAGCTAGAAGGTGCCCCTGGAGCCTTCTCTTCTCCAGGCTGAACACCCCCAGCTCCCTCAGCCTGTCCTCACAGCAGAGCTGCTCCAGTCCTTGGATCATCTTTGTGGCCTCCTCTGCACTCACTCCACAGCTCTGTGTCTTTCTTCTGCTGGGGACACCAGAACTGGAGGCAGGATTGGAGGTGAGGTCTCAGCAGAGCAGAGCCAAGGGGCACAATCCCCTCTCCTGCCCTGCTGCCCACACTCCTCTGGCTGCAGCCCAGCACACAGCTGCCTGCTGGGCTGCAGGAGGGCACTGCTGGCTCCTGGGGAGCTGCTCAGCAACCAACACCCCCAAGTCTCTTTCTTCAGGGCTACTCTCAAGCCACTCTGCACCCAGCCTGGATTTGTGTTTGGGGTTGGTCTGACCCAGCTGCAGGACCTTGCACTGTGACTTGTTGAACCTCATGCAGCTGGCTCAGGCCAATTCTAAAGCCTGACCCCACCTGCAGCACTGCATGCAGTTCTAGTGCCCCCAGCACAAGAAGGACCTGAAGCTGCTGGAGAAGGCTGAGAGGAGGCCACAAAGATGATCAAAGGGCTGGAGAGCCTCCCCTGTGGGGACAGGCTGGGAGAGTTGGGTCTATCCATGCTGGAGAAGAGAAGGCTCCAGGGAGCTTTCCAGTACCTGAAGGGGGGTACAAGAAAGCTAGGAAGAGACATTTTACAAGGGCTTGGAGTGACAAGATGAGGGGGGATGGATTGAAGCTTGAAGAGGGCAGATATAGACTGGAGATTAGGAAGAAATTCTCTACAATGAGGGTGGTGAGACTCTGGATGAGTCTGTAATGAGACTCTAGAAGAGGTTGCCCAGGGAGGTTGTGGATGCCTCCTCCCTGGAGGTGTTCAAGGACAGGCAGAATGAGGCCTTGATCAACCAAGTCTAGCTGAGAGGTGTCCCTGCCCATGGCAGAGAGGTTGGAGTAGATGGACCTTGAGCAGCCTGGGCTGGTGGGAGGGTCAGTGGTTGGACTTGGTGATCCCAGGGAGCTTTTCCAACCTGAATGATACTGTGATTCTGTGATAAATAGATCTAGACCTGTGGGTTGCCAGTTGCCATGCTTTACCTGTTCAGGCATTCAGCCATCAGCAACTGGCAAAACCCATAATCCATAATGAGGCAGAATTGCAGTGAATTGCCTTCATTTGTTTGCCATATGCCAAGTGCCCACATGTCCACGTGTGCATCAGCTGAGGCACAGGGGCTTGGTGGTGAGAAATATTGCTCATCTGACTGAGCTGTTATGAATTCTGAGACAGTGACTGTTGTGATCTCTAAAAACTCTCTTGGAACTTCATTTGTCAAGAAGAACTTTTTTAGATGCCCACTCATGTTTCGTTCGGAGTGGGAAGAGGGAGTTCCAGAGGAACTGGGATCTGCTGGAGAGAGTCCAGGGGAGGGCTGTAAGGATGCCTGATGAGGAGAGGCTGAGAGCCCTGGGGCTGTTTAGTCTGGAGAAGAGAAGGCTGAGAGGGATCTGATCAATGTCTATCAGTAGCTGAGGGGTGGGTGCCAAGAGGAAGGGGCCAGGCTCTGTTTGGTGGTGCCCAGTGATGGGACAAGGACCAACAGGGACAAGTTGGAACCCAGGAGGTTCCACCTCAGGATGAGGAGAAACTTCTTTGGTGTGAGGGTGCTGGAGGCCTGGAGCAGGCTGCCCAGAGAGGTTGTGGAGTCTCCTTCTCTGGAGACTTTCAAACCCTCCTGGATGTGTTCCTCTGGCAGGGGGGTTGGACTGGATGATCTCTGGAGGTCCCTTCTCTAGTTAGTTCTGGGGAATTTCTCTGTTGCTGTTTCTGCAGTTTAAATAATCTTACTACTTTGTTTTCCAGTACAAAATTCTTTTGTTTCAGTGTTGAGATGCCCAAATGTGCTGTGCTGACAGCCTGGCCTTGCAAGCCTGGCTTCAGTGTTCTGTAAAAATCTGCTGAAGGGCATGGAATTATTCTCTGGAATCTGAGCTGCCCTGTCCTAATTGTGATATTCCAGCTGGGACTGAGCTTGTGTATCCTTCAGAGTAGTTCTGATTTGCCCCAAGGTATTTGTGTCCTGCAGCATCTGTTCATCTTTTCAAGGCTTGAGAACTTTACTCAAAACCTAGCTCAGTAATTGCACTGCAAAGAACCCAACAAAGGTTGCAGCAGCAGCTGCTGTATGTGCCACAGCCTTCTGAGCTGCTGCTAGCTGAAGTTTGCTGTTTGCATCCTCTGCAGGCAGAAGTTGTTTCAACACTGCCAGTGCAGCAATGCATCCTAGAAGTTCCCTGTGGAGTCAGAATCAGTGTTTTAAGAGGTTGACAATGTTTGCTGTATTTTGTGTTGCTGAATCTGTTTCAGGTAGATAGAAATATCTGTTTCAGGAGAAGTATATCTGTGGCTGTCATCAAGAACTTACACAAGATTTGTATGGATTTGATTCTCTTTTGGCATCTGAACTGCCCTGAACATGAACAATTTTTAACAGTCCTGCATTCAGTGAATCACAGAATGTTAGATGTTGGAAGGGACCTCCAGAGGTCATCCAGTCCAACCCCCTGCCAGAGCAGGGCCAACCAGGGCAGGTCACACAGGAACATATCCAGGTGGGTTTGGAAAGTCTCCAGAGAATTTTCCACAGATCTTGAGCAGAAAGTAGTAGAATGAAAATAATATACTACTGGGTATAAAAAGGGAAATAATGATAAGTTCTAAACAATCAGTTGGATAGATATCTGCCACAAAACTTAGACAGGTAAGCTAACTCTCTCTTTTTTGGCTTCTTTGCTCTGGGAGACACTAACTTGTGCTTTCTGCTGGCCTTGGCTGTGTTCTTTCTTGTGGCTGAGCATCTTAACAAACAATTCTCTGCTCTTTCTCTCCTCTATCCTGTACAAGAGGGTAGGGAGCAGGGAAGGGAAAGCTGTTGGTCACCCCCTGGTTTTGCCCAGGGGTGGTTCTTCTGCTGTTTATTAATTGTAAATCCCTGCAAATATTGTCAATATTGTCTCTTGTGTACATATTCATTGCATTCCATATTTCAGACTGTAGTTTTGCTTGTAAGTACAGCTGCCTTTGCTTCCAGCTGGTCTGGCAATTTAATGTTGGGGGGAATTTCCAACCCACCACACGGAGCCAACTTAATTACAGCTCCACTCTTTGGCTTTGCTCTCCTCTAGCCAAGCTCAAAGGGTGTGGAAAAAGGGGCCAGCCTTTTCCTGCAAGTCCAGATGATCCCTTTGAGCTTGTCAAAACGTGCTCCCACGGCACAAAGCTGCCAAAGGCTGGAGCTGAGGGGAAGGGAGAGCTGCTGGGAGGTGCCTGTGTGAGCAGGCTTCTGCCTGGGACCCTGCTACAGTAGTTCAGGCTAAGGAGGTTGCTGCTCGTTGCCTGCTTTTGAGGGCTGTGCTGAATTGTTTGCTGCCCAATGTGAGAGCAATGGCAGTCTCTGCTGGCAGCAGTTTGAAGTACATTCCTTTTCTCTACAGGGGGGTTGCATTAGGCTGTAACTTGCTCATGAGTGTTGATTCAGCAGCATTTGAGCAGGTCCCTGTGTGCTAGGGCCAAGGAGAGAAATCAGCAAGTACCCCACTGAAGCTGTGCTGGGAATAGAAAATGCAGATAGGTGATCTGGGTGCATCGAGATAAGTGTGGCCAGCAGGGCTGGGGAGGTTCTGCTCCCCCTCTGCTCTGCCCTGCTGAGACCACAGCTGCAATCCTGTGTCCAGTTCTGGGCTCCCCAGTTCAAGAGAGACAGAGACCTGCTGGAGAGAGTCCAATGGAGAGCCATGAGGATGCTTAGGGGACTTGAGCATCTCCCCTGTGAAGAGAGACTGAGAGCCCTGGGGCTGCTTAGTCTGGAGAAGAGAAGGTCTGAGAGGGGATCTGATCAATGTCTATCAATAGCTGAGGGGTGGGTGGAGGGGGCCAAGCTCCTTTGGGAGGTGCACAGTAATAAGACAAGGAACAGTGGATACAAACTTGAACATAGAAGGATTCACCTCAAGATGAGGAAAAACAGCTTTGGTGTGAGGGTGCTGGAGCCTTGGGGCAGGCTGCCCAGAGAGGTTGTGGAGTCTCCTTCTCTGGAGACTTTCAAGACCCATTTGGATGTGTTCCTGTGTGACCTGCCCTAGGTGCTCCTGCTCTGGCAGGGGGCTTGGACTGGATGACCTCTGGAGGTCCCTTCCAACCCCTACCATTCTCTGATTCTGAGTGTGGCTTCCTTTAGGTCGTAACTGAATGTGCTTTGTTTTCTTTTTTACACTGTAGCAAGTAAAGGATGCAGATGTAATAGAAATGACACAGGCAGAAAGTTAAAGCCAAACAGCCTGCCCAGGGAGATGGTTGGATCCCCATCCCTGGAGGTGTCTGAAGAGGCAGAGCTGTGGTGCTTGGGCCGTGGCTTATCCCCAGCCTTGGCAGAGTTAGAGAATGGTTGGAGTGGATGAGCTTAAAGGGCTTTGCCAATGTTAAATATTCATAACAGCCAACCAAACAGTTCTGTGATTCTGTGAAATATTTGGCTTAAACTTTCTGCTTTCATTATCTTTCACCAGAGGTATGAAGACAGTTGCAGTGAAAGAGGACTTACAGACAGTGTCTTATGTGATGGCTGCTCCCCAGCTGTCTTCTGGTAGGAAATCAGATTTGGGTCTGAATTGTTTGGGATCTCCACATAGGAAGCTGAGTGCTGCCATCCATCTTATGCTTCTCTTATGGACAACTTCTCTTTACTCAGAGACCTTGCACATGTCTTTGTGGGGGGATAATGCAGCAGGGGGTGTGCCATGAAGCAGGACGGTGGACAGCTGCCATGAACAACTCCACTGGACTTGTTTTCAGCATCTGTGCTTGGAAGAGCAGAAATCAGGTACTTGGAGAATCACAAATTTAGGCTGGAAAAGACCCTTAAGAGCCCTTTGGCCTCCTCTTGTATAATTATCATAGAATCACAGAATGGCAGAGGGTGGAAGGGACCTCCAGAGATCATCCAGTCCAGCCCCACTGCCAGAGCAGGGTCACCCAGTGCAGGTCACACAGGAACACATCCAGGCAGGTCTTGAAAGACTCCAGAGAAGGAGACTCCACAACCAACTTGCAAGAGATCAACTTGCCTTCTTTGGAGGCTTTGGAAGCCTGGAAGCCAAACTAAGCTCTGAGGAGCACCAAGGCTGCAGGCAAATCTCAAGCTGTGGCCTCCCCAGTGCAAAAGTGCAGCAAATGTTACAGTTCAGAGCAGAGCTTTCATCATTACAGGTACAGGATGGCTTTCTGCAGGTGTTTGTCTCCTGCCCCCTGAACTGTATTTTTTTCTGTGCACATTTTGATGCCCCTCTGGTGCAACCTGTCCACTGTGATTTACATCACAGTTGCAACTGCTTAATGCCAGCAGCCAATGTCCTGTGACAGAGAGAGGTTCCACATTCTTCTTGCTGACAGACTCAGTGTTCACATTGCTGCTCCTGCCCTCAGCTTGGATTCCAAGGAGCTGCTGACTATTAGAGCCCATGGAAAGTCTTTGTATAACAGCTCTGATTTGTTAGGTTGATTTCCTTAAGGAGAAGATTGATGCAGTCCTACTTTCCATCTGTTAGTTGTGCTTCTCAGCACATTCAGTCCAATGGCCAATTTAAAGCAGTTTTGAAGAGCTCTCTCTCCAGGTGTGACTTCACCAGGGCAGAGAATCACAGAATTGTCAGGGTTGGAAGGGACCTCAAGGATCAGCCAGTTCCAACCCCCCTGCCATGGCCAGGGACACCTCACACCACAGCAGGTTGCTCACAGCCACATCCAGCCTGGCTGCAAAAACCTCCAGGGATGAGGCTTCCACCACCTCCCTGGGCAACCTGTGCCAGTCTCTCACCACCCTCATGGGGAAGAACTTCTTCTTAACATCCAATCTGAATCTCCCCATTTCTAGTTTTGCTCCATTCCCCCCAGTCCTATCAATCCCTGACACCCTAAAAAGTCCCTCCCCAGCTTTCTTGGAGCCCCCTTCAGATACTGGAAGGTCACAAGAAGGTCTCCTGGGAGCCTTCTCTTCTCCAGACTGCACAATCCCAACTCTCTCAGTCTGTCTCCAGAGCAGAGCAGCTCCAGCCCTCTGTTCGTCCTTGTGGCCCTTCTCTGGACACCTTCCAGCACCTCCAGATCCTTCCTGGAACAGAGGCTCCAGAACTGGACACAAAGCTCCAGGTGGGGTCTCAGCAGAGTGGATTAGAGAAGAGGAGAAGGAGAGCCTCCCTCAAACTGCTGGCCACACCCTGGGAGGCTATTGGCCTTTAGGACCACGTTGCTGGCTCAGATGCTGCCTCTTGTTCAAGCAGCAACTTGTGGAAAGAGAAGGGAAGTTTTGGGAGGGAAGCTGAGGGTACAGAGCATGTGGTGTGTAGGGAAAATGAGAGAGAGCTGAAGGTATTGTGGAGGTGTGTGTGGGAAAGCAGGCTTCTTCTGCTGCTGCTCACTAAACAACTTGTTTTGCTTCAGCTGGTCATTCCTCAGACACTGCAGTCTGCAGTATCTGAGTGCATAGAAATGTCTATTTTATTATTTGTTTTTCCCCTGAATACTTTGAGGCTGCCAAAATGCTGCTTGCAGATTGATGGCTGAGGATAGTCATCCCTGAAAAATTCTTAGCTTCTTAGTTACTGCTATGGGGAGGATATTAGCAACATTAAATATATATATATATATATTTTTTTTAAGCTTTGCTAGAAATATAAAGTATAAAAGCTAAGTTTCACTCTGGGTAGGATCATGCTGATCAAAGGATGTCAGCAGAGGAGCTGGCTCACAGGTGCAGTGGGTGTCATCATCACAGAATCCTAGAATGGTTTGGAAAGGACCTTCAAGATCTATGGTTCTATAATTCTACAATTCTGTGATCATCCATCTCCAACCCCTTGCCATGAGCAGGGACACCTCCTGCTAGAGCAGCTTGCTCAAGCCCCCATCCAACCTGACTTTGAACACTTCCAGGCTTGGAGCTACTACAGCTTCTCTGTTGGGCAGCCTGTTGCAGTGCCTCAAAACCCTCAAGGGAAATAATTTCCTCCCAGTGTCTGATCCAAACCCAGCTTCTTCCAGTTTGAAGCCATTAGCACACCTCCTGTCACTCCATGCCATGCCAAAAGTCCCTCTCCAGCTCTCCTGTAGCCTCTTTCAGGCTGCTCAAAGGTCTCCCCAGAGCCTTCTCTTCTCCAGGCTGATCACCTCCAGCTCCCTCAGCCTGTCCCCAGAGCAGAGGTGCTCCAACCCTCTGATCATCCTCGTGGCCTCCTCTGGACCTGCTACCTCAGGTCCATGTGTTGCAGTTTGGCCCTGGTGCTGTGATGTAGCATAGTGTCTTCTCAGCTTGCCAGAGCCCTCACTCCAGTGTGTGTTGTCCTTCCCTTGCACAGGTCAGCAGCAGAGTGCATTGGGGCAGAGCTCCTTTGAGAATGTGTGCCCCAGAGCTGCTTGGGTTTACATTTTTCCACCTTATTAAGAGGCTGATGGCTGGAGGGTTGGACTAGATGGCCTTGAAAGGTCCCTTCCAACCATTCTGTGGGTTTGCATATGTGCTTAAGTACTACTCAGTGGCTTTTTAATTTATTTTAGAGTTTCTGCTTGGTTTATCTTCTGTCACTTTTACATACACTGCAGCATTATGGGACAGGCTGCAGAGCTGGGCCCAAACCAACCTCATGAGGTTCAACAAGGCCAAGTGCAAGGTCCTGCACCTGGATCAGGGCAATCCTAAGCACAAATCCAGGCTGGGTGAGGAGTGGCTGGAGAGCAGCCTGCAGGAGAAGGCCTTGGGGGTGTCAGTTGGTGACAAACTCCCCAGGAGCCAGCAGTGGTCCCTGGCAGCCCAGCAGGCAGCTGTGTGCTGAGCTGCATCCAGAGCAGGAGAGCAGCAGCACAGGGAGGGGATTCTGCCCCTCTGCTCTGCTCTGCTCACACCCCACCTGCAGCACTGCCTCCAGTTCTGGGGCCCCCAGCACAAGAGGGACCTGGAGCTGCTGGAGAGGGTCCAGAGGAGGACATGAAGATGATCAGAGGGCTGGAGAACATCCCCTGTGGGGACAGGCTGAGAGAGTTGGGGCTGCTCAGCCTGGAGAAGAGAAGACTTCAGGGAGACCTTAGAGCAGCCTTTCAGTACTGGAAGGGGGCTTCAGGAGAGCTGGGGAGGGACTTTTTTAAAAGGGCTTGGAGTGATAGGATAAGGGGGAATGGATTGAAGCCTGAGGAGGGCAGATTGAGACTAGAGATTAGGAAGAGATTCTTTTCAGTGAGGGTGTCAAGCCACAGGAGCAGAGGAAATGGTTCCAAGCTGCCCCAGGGGAGGTGCAGGCTGGATGTTAGGAAATCTTTCTTCCCTGGAAGGGTTCTCAGCCATTGGAATGTTGTGCCCAGGGCAGTGCTGGAGTCACCATCCCTGGAGGTGTTTCAGCAGTGTGTGGAGCTGGTGCTTAGGGACATGGATTGGTGTTGAGCCTGCAGTGCTGGGTGGAGGGTTGGACTGGAGGAGCTTGGAGGTCTCTTCCACCTGATGTATTGTGTGACTCCAACTCCTCTAGATGAGAGAGGCCATTACAGCAGCACACATGCTGCCTGAATTCCAGTCAGGGCTATTCTGAGTTCTGAAGTGGCTCTCACATGATGCACAGAGCTTTCTGCAGGGCCAGGTTTTCCAGATGTCACATACTTGCCATAAGACATTTCTCTGGAGCCTGTGAAATTGGACCAGCCACTCTGCACCAGACATGAAACTGGTTTAATATTCTGAAACATTAGGGGTTTCAAACCTTGTGAAAAAGAGAAATGGTGTCTGGGATTTGAAGAACTGATGAGGCTAAGGAATCACAGAACCACTTTGGCTGGAAAATCCCTTTAAGATCATCAAGTCCAACTATTCCCTAACTCTTACCAAGGCTGGGGCTAAACCATGGCCCTCTGCATCTTTGAAACATCTCCAGGGATGGAGATTCAACCACCTCCCCAGGGAGCCTGTTCCAGTGTTTGAAAACTCTTTCAGGGAAGAAGTTTCTTCTAGTCTCTAACTTAAAGCTCCTCTGGTGTAATTTGAGGCCATTTCCTCTTTTCCTATCACTTGTTACTAGGGAAAAGAGACCAGCACCCAGCTCCAAGCCAAACTCACTCTTCAGTCAGCAGCTCTGGAAGTTCAGCCTCTGGCAATCATTGAGGTGTTTGTGACATCTGAAACAGTTCAGTGCATTCAGAAGCACTGAAGTGCTTCTGCTGAGTGTGAGAGCTGAGATTAAATCCCAGTGTTCATTTCATGTAGCCTGGAGTGTAGCCTCCTGTGGGAGTGACACTGCAGAGTTAGAGAAGGAGCTCCTCAGTGCAAGGCTCTAGTTTTGCAGGACCTGCACCTATCCAGGCTGTTTCCCCAGGGTTGTGCAAGGTCTTGCTTCAAGATCTTATTGCTGTCTATGAAGATTGGATCTATTATTGATGTTCTTGTGTTCAGAGGCACCTGCATCTCCTTTCTTGCACTTAATAACTATAGCAAATGAACATGAGCCCTGTTTTCAGCTTCAGGGCATTATTTCCTTTAAATATGGTTATTGAAAACATTTTTCTGAACTTTTTAAAGCTCTAGCAGAAAATTTTGTCTCAGAAGTCACAGCTGTTTCGTCACAGCTGTTTCAGAATGCTGGTGGAGGAGAAGCTCACCAGGAGCCAGCAGTGAGCACTTGCAGCCCAGAGAGCCAAGCAGAGCCTGGGCTGCAGCAGGAGAAGTGTGGCCAGCAGGGCCAGGGAGGGGATTCTCCCCCTCTGCTCCACTCTGCTCACCTGGAGCTCTGTGTCCAGTTCTGGAGCCTCTGTTCCAGGAAGGATCTGGAGGTGCTGGAAGGTGTCCAGAGAAGGGCCATGAGGATGAGCAGAGGGCTGGAGCTGCTCTGCTCTGGAGACAGACTGAGAGAGTTGGGGTTGTGCAGTCTGGAGAGGAGAAGGCTCTGAGACCTTCTTGTGGCCTTCCAGTATCTGAAGGGGGTTCCAAGAAGGCTGGGGAGGGACTTTTTAGGGTGTCAGGGAGTAATAGGACTGGGGGGAATGGAGCAAAAGTAGAAGGGAGATTCAGATTGGATGTTAGGAAGAAGTTCTTCCCCATGAGGCTGGTGAGACACTGGCAGAGGTTGCCCAGGGAGGTGGTGGAAGCCTCATGCCTGGAGGTTTTTGCAGCCAGGCTGGATGTGGCTGTGAGCAACCTGCTGTAGTGTGAGGTGTCCCTGCCCATGGCAGGGGGGTTGGAACTGGCTGATCCTTGAGGTCCCTTCCAACCCTGACAATTCTGTGATTCTATGACTTGGGGCAGTGAAAGCCTCCTAGGCTGGCAGCAGCATCCTGAGCACTTGAGTCGTTCCTTCTGCCTGAGTCCCTGTGCTCTGTGCTTCAGTGCTGCCAGGCTGCAAGCAGACAACCTTCCCTGTGGCTCTGCATTACACATCAAAAATAAAAATCCACATTCTTACTCCCACACAGGAGCCAATCACCTGTGGGCAGATCTCCCAGCTCTGTGGCATTTAGAGCAGCTCTCCAACAGCTGAGTGATGCAGAGGAGCCACGATACAGCAGATGCTTTTATTACACATCCACAGTCACCAGGCAGGTGTCTCTGTGTGCTTCAGGATGGATCTCACCACCTCAGCCTGGCCCTGCCTTATTCATAGATGCACTGAATGGTTTGGGTTAGCAGGGACCTGAAGTCTCCTCCAGTTCCAACCCCCTGCCGTGGGCAGGGACATCTCACACCAGCCCAGGTTGCTCCAGACCTCATCCAGCCTGGCCTTGAACAACCACATCCACAACCTCCCTGGGCAACCTGCTCCAGTGTCTCCCCACCCTTACTGAAAAGAATTTCTTCCTAATACCCAGACAGAAAGAAGCTTCAGATTTGGCACCATGGAGGGACATCCCAGTTCCCCTTTTCCTTTCAACTGTGTGCTCTCTGGTACCCATTTCACTTAACGTATGGACTGTAAGCCCTTGTGGAACAAGGAGAGGGTGCATGGCAGTGACCTTAAAAGGGGCTGGAACTGAGACTGGAACTGGAGCCCCCACTTTTCAGCTCTCTGCACACTCAGCTTCCTCTGAAGGCTGCGAGGAGGACTTGTTCCACAAGGCTTGGGTTTTCCTTTGCTGTAACAGAATGAATCTTCATGAATATTGGTACTTAACTTTTACCATTTGTCACTCTCGTCCAACTCTCCTGACAGTTCAGAAATAAAGGAAGATATTGTGGACTTTCTAGCTAGGGCTGATTTTATGTTTTGCTCTTTGGAGATGCTGTCTAAGCTCTTAGCCAGCATTATCTGCTTCTGAACAAGAGCTGGGCAGTGTGTTTCAGCAGAGCATCCTGAAGAGCTGGGCAATTGCTGGTTGGACACAGGGACTTATTCCAGTGGTTTCAATACAGACAGTTGCAAACCTTTGCTGTGTTCTTGCACCTGGGAAGGAACAACCCCATGGACCAGAAGAGGCTGGGGACTGACCTGTTAGAGAGCAGTGAAAGGGAAAAGGACCTGGGAGTCCTAGTGGATGGAAGGTTGACCATGAGCCAGCTCTTGTGGCTAAGAAGGCCAAGGACATCCTGGGGTGTGGTTAGTAGGTCAGAGAGGTTCTTCTCCCCCTCTGCTCTGCCCTGGTGAGGCCACATCTGGAATATTGTGTCCAGTTCTGGGACCCTGAGGTCGAGAGGGACTGGGAGCTACTTGATAGAGTCCAGCACAGAGCCGCAAGGATGCTGCAGGCAGTGGAACATCTTCCTGTGAGGAGACCCTGAGGGAGCTGAGGGCTCTGTAGCTTGGAGCAGAGGAGCCTGAGGGTGACCTCATTGCTGGGGATAAAGATGTGCAGGGGGAGTGCCCAGAGGCTGGAGCCAGGCTCTGCTGGGTGATGCCCAATGCCAGCACAAGGGGCAGTGGTGGAAGCTGAGGCATAGGAAGTTCCATGGCAACAGGAGGAAGATTTTTTTTCCTGTGAGGGTGACAGAGCTCTGGAACAGGCTGCCCAGGGGGTTTGTGGAGTCTCCCTCTCTGGAGATATTCAAGACCTACCTGGATGTGTTCCTGCTTTAGGTGCTTCTGCTCTGGCAGGGGGTTGGACTGGATGAACTTCCAAGGTCCCTTCCAGCCCCTAACATTCTGTGATTCCTGACACTCATAATGAGTTTGGTTCAATGTTTTAACATCAGGCTGCCAGCAGAATGGCAGCTCGTTATTCCTGTGACCCTGTGGGAACACACTCCTGTTATCTTCCAGTGCAGGAGATAGCAAGTGCCCCTAATGCATATAAGCTTGCAGGTTGAGAGGTCTGCTGTTATCACTGCTGCAGCCTGAAATAGAAAGCTGCAGGCAGCTTGGCTTGTGTCAGAGAATGGTAACCATAATAACCAACAACAATCTGCAAATGATAAGCAGCTTCAGTGGTTAAAAATAAAATTTCAGTAGCATTCCAGCAGTTCCATGGGCCCACTTGCAGGTTTCATGTTATTATTCATTCATTTTAAGCTTGGTTTTGATATTTAAGATGTGGCCTGGATCTTAAGGGAGTTGTTCCACTGTTGCACCTTGAATTAGTTGGCATTGCTTTATTGCATACCTGCATCTAACCTTATGGAATGAAATATTCCTCACCAGCCCTCTCTCAGAAGTGCACCATCAGTAAAGGAGATCTGTAATGGAAGGAGATGGACTTTGGGTTTATGGCTAGGAGTGAACCCAATTCATCAGACAAGAAATACAAAGTCTGCTGGGGATGAGCGTGGAGCATCTTGATGGGTTGGTAACTGCACCCTGTTCTTGGGGTGCTGCCCAACACCTGCTGCTACAAAAACGTTCAAACAAAACCCCCTTTAACTGGACCCAAACCTTTTTTTCCTAGAGTGCTTTAAAAGGAAATGAAGATATCCTTCAAAAGAAATGAAGGAGGAGGAGATCCAAATCATGTCACAGACTCACAGAATGTTAGGGGCTGGAAGGGACCTCCAAAGCTCATCCAGTCCAACCCCCTGCCAGAGCAGGAGCACCTAGAGCAGGTCACACAGGAACACATCCAGGCAGGTCTTGAATATCTCCAGAGAGGGAGACTCCACAACCCCCCTGGGTAGCCTGTTCCAGGACTCTGTCACCCTCACAGGGAAAATAAAAAATCCTCCTGTTTCCATGGAACTTCCTATGGCTCAGCTTCCCCCACTGCCCCTTGTGCTGGCATTGGGCATCACCCAGCAGAGCCTGGCTCCAGCCTCTGGGCACTCCCCCTGCGCATCTTTATCACCAGCAATGAGGTCACCCTCAGGCTCCTCCTCTCCAAGCTACAGAGCCCTCAGCTCCCTCAGGCTCTCCTCATAAGGAAGATGTTCCACTGCCTGCAGCAGCTTTGTGGCTCTGTGCTGGACCCTCTCAAGCAGTTCCCTGAGGTCCTTCTTGCACTGAGGGTCCCAGAACTGGACACAATATTCCAGATGTGTCCTGAGCAGAGTAGAGGGGGAGGAGAACCTCTCTCCACCTACTGACCACAGCCCTTCTAAAGCACCCCAGGATGCCCTTGGCCTTCTTGCCCACCAGAGCACATTGCTGGCTCATGGTATACCTTTCACCCACCAGGACCTCCAGGTCCTTTTCCCCTTCACTGCTCTCCAACAGGTCAGTCCCCACATCTATAGCAGCTACACAGAGATGCACAGCAATGCCTTTAGTCATGGGCTTCAGGAAGCTGTGGGAGACAATGGTCCTGATTCAGGTATATTGCCAAAAAACCCCAAAAATCCAGAATAACTTAATTTTAAATAAGGGGATGTGGTTAATGTTATCACCCTGAATTTGATGCACAATCAGACTCCTTAGGAGAAAGAAAAATAAGATAGTTTCAGTGCCAGTTGGGACTTGTAAAGCAATGGATTCTTGGTTTCACTTCCTTACCTTTGGGCAGCCAGGATTCTCCTTGGCTCTCCCAGGAACTCCTTGGACAGGGTCCCTTCTGCAGATGTAATCCAGCTTTCTATCACAGGCACTGTCTGCCCAGTATCCATTCTAGGTACAGTTTGAGAAGCAGTGAAAAGCAACGAGGGAGAACTTGGTTCCTTTGGGGACATTATTAGTTTCATTTTGTTTTGTTTTCTTTTGTTTGAACATTATTTCAAAGGAATGATAAAGATCTGTGCTTTGTAATGACTTCAAAGTAATTCACAGAGTCACAGACTGCATGGCATTGGAATGGTTGGAGGTGGTGGAGTCCCAGTCCCTGGAGGGGTTCCGGAAGCTGTAGATGTGGTGCTGCAGGGTAGAGTTCAGTGGTTGTGAGAGTTGGGTTATGGTTGGATTCAATGATCTTAAAGGTCTTTTCTAACCTTTACAATTCTATGATTCTATGAAAGAGGTCTGGGCCCCTGAGCCTTCCTCTAGTTCTTCTAGGGCAGTAATGCTCCTGGATGTATAAGAAAGGCACAGTTCACACTGCTGGAATCATGGTGCCCACAGCTATCCTGCCTGCCATAGGAAAAACTGAAAAATTCCTTGCTGCTCATCATTTCCCCCTGTTAAGCAATGACTTGGTGCTGGTGTGGGCTAGGACAGTTTGCATGGGTAGCTAAAGTGGAATGGCTCTTGCTCTTTGGTCCCAGCTGTGAAAGAGAACAAGTTCTCGTTGTGACCTTAATAAGACCTTGTGGCCTTCCAGTATCTGAAGGGGGCTCCAAGAAAGCTGGGGAGGGACTTTTGAGGGTGTGAGGGAGTGATAGGACTGGGGGGGAATGGAGCAAAAGTAGAAGTGGGGAGATTCAAATTGGATGTTAGGAAGAAGTTCTTCCCCATGAGGGTGGTGAGACACTGGCACAGGTTGCCCAGGGAGGTGGTGGAAGCCTCATCCCTGGAGGTTTTTGAAGCCAGGCTGGATGTGGCTGTGAGCAACCTGCTGTAGTGTGAGGTGTCCCTGGCCATGGCAGGGGGCTTGGAACTGGCTGATCCTTGAGTTCCCTTCCAACACTGACAATTCTGTGATTTTTCAGATTTTTTTTTTTTTTTTTTGGCACAGGTAAATGCCAAATTAACACAGGAGCATTGCCAAAGGTCCCTTGAGAACAAAACAGCTGTGTTTGCAGGTGATGATTGTGGTTGCTGGCTGTGCAGGAGTATGACAAGCTTCTGGCATTCTGCAGTGGGAATTGAATCTGAATTAGGCAAGAGAGAGTCAATTCCTTTCCATTAGAGTTCCTGAAGCAAAAATTGTTGTTGCTGTTGTATGCAAGTAAAAAGATTGTTGTTTATGGAGGGAGGTCTGTTTAGTCTATTAACCTTGACAACCATGTCAGCAGTTTTTTCTGTTTGTTTTCCCAAAGGCACTATGCTGAAGCAGTTATGATACTCAGTTATTTATAGTGGAGACAGTCCCTAGCTATGCTTTAAAATACATAGGTCAGGGGTTAAATGCCATCCTCCTAGACGTTGGAAAAGTCACTGTGCTTGATCGATGAAATTTCAAAGGGAGAGATGGGGTCACTAAAATAGCAGTGTGCATCAGATACTTGTGTGAGCTTCTTGTGGTTTCAGAGACTTGTTGAAGTAGGAAAGCACCTCTGGAGTCCAGTCACCTGCTCAGAGGAATCACAGAATCGTCAGGGTTGGAAGGGGCCTCAAGGATCATCCAATTCCAACACCCCTGCCATGGCCAGGGACACCTCATACCAGATCAGGTTGCTCACAGCCACATCCAGCCTGGCCCTAAAAATGTCCAGGCGTGAGGCTTCCACCACCTCCCTGGGCAACCTGTGCCAGTGCTCAGTCACTCTCACAGTAAAATAAAGAAGCCTAACAAGACAAACCCCACCACCACCATCAGAAACACCCCTGATGTTTAAATGGAATGTCCTAGGTTTCAATCTGTGTTCATTGCTTCTTGGGAGACACTGGGAAGAGTCTGGCTCTGTCTTGTTTGCTCCCTCCCATCAGACATTATACACCTTCAGAGATTTGTGTGAAGCCAAGGGAATCTGCATAAGGACTCAGAGCAAGCAAAGGCCACCTCTGCTGACACAGCTGCATGCCTCTGATAGCAGCTGGTTAATGTTGCTGTTGCTGTCCTGGATGCTACAGATGAGCCAGGGCTCCTCTGAAGCACTTCTGCCCAGGAGAAAGCTACACAAGTGGTTCCTTTCATTCTCACATTTTACTCATCAGTTCAGACTGGAGTCTTGACTCTTGTGGTCAAGCCTCCAGGTAGTTTAGTTTTGTTTATTCTGATTCCTAAGGCCCAGCCTTCATCAAATAGAGTTTCTGAACCTGTGTATCTCCCTGTCAAACATCCTCAAGGCCTGCTGGAAAGTGCTAGTGGAGGAGAGGAGCAGTTCCACCCTTAGCTTTGTTTCTACCTTCTTTCTTCACAGAGCTGTTGCTGTGCTTTTGACACTTTCTGCCTTTGTCCCAGTTCTTTTGTTATCCTAAACTTTCTCTCTTGCTGAAGTCTCCTCCCTACAGCTTTTTCAGCAGCCACCAGTTGCTGGAGCAGCCAGTTCTGCCCAGGCATCTCATCTCAGCACCTCTGCCCTGCTGTACCCCATCCCCTCTCCCCTGGTTACCTCCTAGCTTTAGGCTGGTCAGGTCCCTGAGCAGGTCTTTGTAAATCCTTCTGTGTTCACTGCATACTGGGAACATTTTCCTTGATTAATCTTAACCCATGTTTTCTGGCCTGGCTTTTCCCATCTCCTCCCTGGAGGTCACAGAGTCACACTGGTTCCTTCCTTGTTGTGCACTCTGGTTTTCTGCCCTTCCTATTCCCACCAGCTCTCCAGCCCCTTGCTGCCACAATCTACTTCTGTCTCCCCCTTGCACTCCTCTGCTCACACTTTGTATGTGGATGATGAGATTCTTGGCTGTCCTGCTGCACTGCAAGGGTCAGCACCAGCCAGACACCATCCTGCCTGTGCAGGCCAGTCCCACACCACAGCGAGCCACTGGGAGAAGGACACACAGAGAAAACCAGCACTGAGCTGGCAGTGGAACACAGGTCATCCAGAAGTGCTGTGCTAAGTTTAAACACCCTAACAGGAGAGGCATTTTTGCAGACTTTCAACTCTTGAACCAGAGAAGCTCTGCTTTGTGGAGCCCTGAGACAGACTTGGGTACCTGTCATGATGTTTCAGTGCAAGAGAGCAATGAGCAATTCAGCTTATTTACCATCCAGGCTGCCAGACCCTGGCTGCTTGTACTGTCTGTGCTGAGAATTACTTGTGACATGCAAGTCACTTATGGTGACAGTCTGAATAATGCCCTGAGTCTCTCTTGAGTCTATGTGAACTGCAGTCCTCCTCCCTGCCTTCATGTTCATGCCCATAGAACAGGAACTGATGAAACTATTAAACCAAAAAAAAAACCAAACAACAAAGCCACCAGAAATTGTAATACTTAGAAAGCAAAATGTTTTCTTTATTCTTGCTGATAGGAGCAGTTGTGTCATTCTTGCTGATTTTCATTTGTTTATTTATTTTCCACATTCAGTTGTGAGAGCCATATCCAAGGGAGTAATCAAGTTCTAGCACCCAGATTTCAGCTGCTTAGAACTGTATGAGACAAGCAGAGCTTTGCCTGCTGCTGACAGGTGTGTCCCCTCATGCTGAAAGAGCTGTGCAGCAAACCTTAGGCCATTAAAACCTATGAAGTGATTCCAGCCACCTATAAGGCAACCAATTTGGACAAGGGGTGCATTGGTAAATTCCACAAGCAGTGTTTCATGTCAGTTACCTCCCCCCATGCAGGAATGGTACATGGTTTGCTTACTTTCTGGGAGCACAGTATTGCGGTATTACTTGTTTGAAGTGTAGTCTGCAATTGATATCATGTGAAGTGACCACTTAGGTACACTGCCAGGTTAAACCTGCAGTGAGCTGTTAGACTGCCAGGTGAAACCACTGCTGGAAGTAAAATTCATAGAATCACAGAATTGTCAGAGTTGGAAGGGACCTCAAGGATCAGTCAGTTCCAACTCCCCTGTTACGGGCAGGGACACCTCACACTACAGCAGGTTGCTCACAGCCACATCCAGCCTGGCTGCAAAAACCTCCAGGCATGAGGCTTCCACCACCTCCCTGGACAACCTCTTCCAGTGTCTCATCACCCTCATGGGGAAGAACTTCTTCCTAACATCCAATCTGAATCTACCCACTTCTAGTTTTGCTCCATTCCCCCCACTCCTATCATTCCCTGACACCCTAAGAAGTCCCTCCCCAGCTTTCTTGTAGCCACCTTCAGATCCTGCAAGGCCACAAGAAGGTCTCCTCAGACCCTTCTCCTCTCCAGACTGCACAACCCCAACTCTCTCAGTCTGTCTCCAGAGCAGAGCAGCTCCAGCCCTCTGCTCATCCTCATGGCCCTTCTCTGGACACCTTCCAGCACCTCCAGATCTTTCCTGGAACAGAGGCTCCAGAACTGGACACAGAGCTCCAGGTGTGGTCTCAGCAGAGTGGAGCAGAGGGGGAGAATCCCCTCCCTGGCCCTGCTGGCCACACTTCTCTTGCTGCAGCCCAGGCTCTGCTTGGCTCTCTGGGCTGCAAGTGCTCACTGCTGGCTCCTGGTGAGCTTCTCATCCCCCAGCACCCCCAAGGCCTTTTCTTCAGAAGCCAGTTCCCTGCCCAGCCTATATCTGTGCTTGGGATTGCCCTGGCCCACCTGCAGGACCTTGCACTTGGTCTTGTTGAACCTCATGAGGTTGGCTTGGGACCAGCTCTGTAGCCTGTCCAGGTCCCTCTGGATGGATCCCTTCCCTCCAGCCTGTCAGCAGCACCACACAGCTTGGGGTCAGTGCTGAACTTTCTCAGGGTGCCTCAACGCCTCTGTCCATGTCATCAACAGGGATGTTAAACAAGGCTGGTCCCAGTACCGATCCCTGAGGGACTCCACTTGTCACTGACCTCCACATTCCTGTCTTCTGGTTCCTACTTTGTTCTTTCTAAGAGCACATAGCTTGGATTGAACTCTTCTTGTGAATACCTACAAGAGCCATCAACCACATCACTTGTGGTTAGCAGAGGCCCAGAGACCTGTTTCAGCAGAGAAGGCAGAGTGAGAGAACCTCTTCCTAACTCACACAGACTGGGTTGGCAGAGGTGGGGGGAGCAAGGCAAGTGTAGGAACAGGGAGAACGTTTGCAGTGTATCTGAACTGGTTCCTTTGGTGTTTGTGCTGGGGAAGCTGTGTTGTTCTCTGCCCTCTGTGGCTGTGGAGGCAGCTGAGTAGCACAGAGTGTTTGTCAGTGCTCTGTGTGTCCGTGCTGTGGTGCCATGCTCTGTGTGTGCTGTGTTAACCTGACTGCAGATATCAATGGGCAAGTGGATACCCACACATGGCCTCCTTCAGGCATTACCCATTCCAGAACTTCTCATAACGCTTGTGCACAGCACTGATTATGGGATGTAGAGAGAGTAGCAATGCAAACTAAGAGGAATTTAGAGGACTGAGCAGGCAGGGGATGATTTCAAGTGCTGCTTTAAAGCTGTGCTGATTGGGTGTGTGTTACTGGGTGGCAGCTGGTGGCCTCTTCCCCAGCTGGAGGCACAGCCTTTCCCAGAGGGCAATGTTTCTCTCTCTGCCTGACTTGATGCTGTATTCCTAAATATTCCTTCCTGGTGAAGGGTCTGGAGAATAGGGCTGGTGAGGAGCAGCTGAGGGAACTGAGGTGGTTCAACCTGGAGAAAAGGAGGCTCTCTACAGCTCCCATAAATGAGGTTGCAATAAGGTGGAAGTCAATCTTTTCTCTCTAGTAACAAGTGTGAGGATAAGAAATGACCTCAAGTTGTACCAGAGGAGGTTTAGGTTGGAGATTAGAAGAAACTTCTTGACTGAACGGGTTCCCAACCACTGGCACAGGCTGCCCAGGGAGGTGGTTGAATCCACATGCCTGCAGGTGTTTCAATGTGGCAGAGATGTGGTGCTGAGGCCCATGGTTTAGCCCCAGCCTTGGTAGAGTTAGAGATTGGTTGAACTCCATGTTCCTAAAGGTATTTTTCAATCCTAACGATTCTGTGATTCTATGATTTATACCATCTGTAATGAGATTTATTTTAATACTGGAGTAGGAATGCTGTTGGTGAATCAGTCTCCAAAGTCTTTCAGTCTTGAGCATTTCATCCCACTCTTTGCCTGCTTTACCTGCTCTACCTGGACTGGCAGTTGGCCAGCAGCAAGGCAGGGCTCAGGCTGTGCCAGTGTGGATCATACAAAGGAGGCAGCAGGGTGTTAGCTTTGCTGTGACCCCAGTGCCATCATTTCACAGGGATAAAGTTGCAGTGTGCTGGGCTAGCAGTCTGGGGTTCATCAGGAGAAGGAAGCAGTGAAAGGGAAACATAGCAAGGGGGAAACTGTCCTGGGCTGATTCAAGAGACAGGTGGTGAGACAGCTCCATGGCTTTCTGCAGAACTACCAGAGGAGTTGAGGGATCAATTTGGATGAGCTCCGGTAAGCCAGGTAGTGAACTGCCTGTTTCCGAGCTCCTCCAAGTCAAACCAGCTGCGCTGGCTGACCCGGGCGCTTCACCCGGCTGCAGCGTTTGCTCTCCCAGCCCCTGGCTGACGAATCCACGCCGCTCCTGCCGGCTTCCCGGGACCTCCCAACCCGATCCACAGGTCAGCACGCTCCCGCCCGCCGCTTCCCGAGCCTGCTTTCCCCCGCAGCCAATCAAGGCAGCGCTGGCGACATGTGAGGAGGAGCAGGAGCAGGAGCCTGAATGAGCGTCCGGCCCCACTCGGCGCCGGAGCCCGCCGCGGGAGTCCGCTACTGGAGTCCACCCTAACTCGATGCTGGAGTCCGCTACCAGTCCGCCCTAGAGCTCTCTGCTGGACCCCGCTACTGGAGTCCGCTCTAGAGCTCTCTGCTGGACCCCGCTACTGGAGTCCGCTCTAGAGCTCTCTGCTGGACCCCGCTACTGGAGTCCGCTCTAGAGCTCTCTGCTGGACCCCGCTACTGGAGTCCGCTCTAGAGCTCTCTGCTGGACCCCGCTACTGCAGTCCCCCCTAGAGCTCCCTCCTGGACCCCGCTACTGCAGTCCCCCCTAGAGCTCCCTCCTGGACCCCGCTACTGGAGTCCGCTCTAGAGCTCTCTGCTGGACCCCGCTACTGCAGTCCCCCCTAGAGCTCTCTGCTGGACCCCGCTACTGGAGTCCGCTCTAGAGCTCTCTCTGCTGGACCCCGCTACTGCAGTCCCCCCTAGAGCTCTCTGCTGGACCCCGCTACTGGAGTCCGCTCTAGAGCTCTCTGCTGGACCCCGCTACTGCAGTACCCCCTAGAGCTCTCTGCTGGACCCCGCTACTGGAGTCCGCTCTAGAGCCCGCTATTGGAGTCCTCCCTAGAACTCACTACTGGAGCCCTGCCGAGCCGCCAGCGCGCTGAGCCTGGGAGCGGGTTCGCTGTCGCTGCCCCTGACGCCACTGCTTCTGCCGCCGCCGCTTCTTCCCTCCGTCCGCGGAGCTCGGCTGCCGAAGGGGTTCGCCTGGCCGCCGGTTCCCTTCCTTGCAGCAGGAAGGTTCTGTTCCGCAGCAGGAGGGTTGGTTTCGGCGCCCGAGAGCAGCGCTTGGAGAGCCGCCGGAGCGTGGGAAAGGAGCGCGGGGTCGGTGCGGCGGCCGTGGAGCCGGCCCGCGGCGGCTCGCAAGTGGAAGATGCAGGCGAGGATCTTCCTTTGAGGCGTTTGGAGAGATCTCTGTCCGCCCGCCGGCAGCGAAGCCGTAGCTATGTACCTTTTTGGCAGTGAGGATTACGAAGTGGTAAGATGGAAACAGAATTTCTGTAAAAAGATCCTATTAACTTCAGACGCTTCCTGTCTCGGGGAATTTCTTGGGCAGTTTTGGATTTCTGTCTGTGCTGTTCTGTAGCTGGAGTTTAGTACTCACCAGTTTGGTACATTTCTTAAAAATGATGAATTTTCTGCAAGTTCTTCAAGCAGTCAGATGCTATTTGCTAGAGAAAACAGAGTTTGCTTTTTCTTTGTCCTGTTTATCTCGTTGTGCTGATACTGGAAATAGTAGTCCTGAATATTAGGAGGCAGTTCAGGCTCTGGGGTGAAGCAAAACCATGCTTCCAAATAACTCCGAATTTGCCTCATACTTTTCTAAAGTAAATAAGATTGCAAGTAGCTTTAACTGCCCATAATTGTATGTGTGGGGACGCTGCCAAACCATTCTTTTAGTACAGTTCCAAACATGTCATAGTAATGTAATGTAATGTCCATCAAAAGAGCTAGCTTAAAAAATAAAAAAAACAAGCCCCAAACACCCCCATGCTAAGATCTGACACTTTGCTTCAGTGTTTGGGCTAAAAAAGACCTTTGAAATAAGTTGATGATGTTAGAGAGGGGCAGAAGGAAACCGCTAAGAACTTGGCATGGGCAGCTGCCATAAAAGTTTGCAGTTCTGCAGCCTCAGGCTCAAGTGCTGTGTTGTTGGAAGCAAAATGGATGGATCCTTCCACCCACACACTGCTTGTGGCTGAGTCAAGACCTGAGGAGCTTTGGAGGGAAATAATGAGACCAAAAAAAAAAAGAGTGTATGAGCTGTGCTGCTGCAGGACATCCAAACACATTTCACATGGTAAAAAGTGGCCAAGTTCTTTGCATATAGCAGCAGCTGCAAACGGTTTGGTTTGGTTAATGAAGTTGCTCTTTGAAGTCTGAAAACACCTTTTATGGCAGTCTGGGTTCTACAACGTATTTCAAGGCATTAATTGAGTAATTTTGGACCTTTTTTCCTAGTTTGAGGGTTGGTTGTTCTCTTCATTCCAAGCAGCAATGCTTTTGCTCTGCAGGAAATGTAGAAGTTGTTGAGGCAAATAGTTTACATGCAGCTGTGTGTGCGTTGAACTCCTTTGTGTGTGCAGCTCACAGTGACCTTCACAGAGCCAGCAGGGCAGCTGGAGAGCTCTTCCTTCCTCCAAAGCAGTATGGCATTGCAGTCCTTGTGCTGTGGATTCATTACCTGGTCATAAAAACTGACAAGCAAAAGTACATTTCCAGCTCTTATGAATGTATACAAATATCTGAGGGGTGGGGGTCAGGATGAAGGGGCCAGGCTCTGATGGTGGTGCCCAGTGATAGGAAAACTGGGTACAACCTGGAATCCAGGAGGTTCCACCTCAACATGAGGAGAAACTTCTTTGGTGTGAGGGTGCTGGAGGCCTGGAGCAGGCTGCCCAGAGAGGTTGTGGAGTCTCCTTCTCTGAAGACCTTCCAAACCTACCTGGATGCATTCGTGTGCAGACTACCCTAAGTGATCCTGCTCTGGCAGGGGACTTGGACTAGATGATCTTTGGAGGTCCCTTCCAACCCCTACCATTCTGTGATTTCTTCTTTTAACCAGTTAACACCTTCGTGGGCATTTGTCAAGGACTGTAAATCTCTCCAGGCCTCTACATTCCATTACACACTGTGTAGTTCCTCACTTGTTTATACAGTGTGAAGCCTGTCCATAGCTCATAGTGAGGTGAGGTTTGGATGCTTCTCTCAAGTAACAAGTGATAGGCTGAGAAGAAATGGCCTCAAGTTGCATCAGGGGAGGTTTAGGTTGGAGATTAGAAGCAACTTCTTCCCTGAAAGGGTTCTCAAGCACTTGCACAGGCTGCCCAGAGAGGTGTTGAATCCCTATCCCTGGAGGTGTTTCCAAGAGGCAGAGATGTGGTGCTGAGGGCCATGGCTTAGCCCCAGACTTGGTAGAGTTAGAGAATGGTTGGACTGGATGAGCTTAAAGGGCTTTTCCAATCTAAGTGACTCTATGATTCTGAGCTTTGAGTTTGAAATTTTAAAGTACCTTCAAAATAACCTAGATGGCTGAAGAATGGTGTTAGGGTTTTGGTATCTCTCAATGTCTCTTCTGCTGCTATTTCAACTTTGAAAAAGTACTGAAGCATTCTGAATTGGAGAAAGCAGTTGATGAGGAAGACACCATTCCCAGGCAGGCAGGCAGGATGTCTCATTCCAGTCTCTTTGCTACCACAGTTAAGCAAAGTGGAATTGCATCAATAGAGAAGGTGAGAAGACCCCCAGAAACTACATGGGTTTGGGTTTGTTTGATCTTCGTGAGGGTAGGGAGGCTCTGCAGAGGGACTTGGATAGGTTGGATCCATGGCCAGCATTCACAGAAGGAACTTCAACGAGGCCAAGTGCCAGGTCCTGACCTTGGGGCACAACAACCCCAAGCAATGCTCCAGGCTTGGGGCAGTGTGGCTGAAAGCTGCTGGCACAAAGGGACCTGGGGGTGCTGATGGACAAGCAGCTGAAGAGGAGCCAGCAGTGCCCAGGTGGCCAAGAAAGCCAAAGGCATCCTGGCTGGGATCAGCAATGCTGTGTCCAGCAGCAGCAGGGAGGGGATTGTCCCCTGGGACTCAGCTCTGGGGAGGCCACACCTGGAGTGTTGTGTCCAGTTTTGGGCACCTCAATCCAAGAGAGATGTGGAGGTGCTGGAGCCAGGGCAGAGGAGGGCAAGGAAGCTGGGAAGGGTCTGGAGAATAAATCTGATGAGGAGTGACTGAAGGAGCTGGGGATGGTTAGTGTGAAAGAGAGGAAGCTGAGGGGAGACCTCCTGGCTGTCTACAGCTACCTGAAAGGAGGCTGGGGAGAGGTTGGTGCTGGTCTCTCCTCACAGGTAATTAGTGATAGAGCAAGAGGGAATGGCTTCAAGCTGTGACTGGGTAGGTTTAGACTGGACAGTAGGAAGAATTTTGTTCCCAGCAAGAGTGGTCAGACATTGGCACAGGCGTCCCAGGGAGGTGGTGGAGTCACCAGCCCTGGATGTGTTTAAAGGTGGTTTGGTGCTTGGGGCTATGGTTTAGAGGTGAACCTTGTAGAGAGTTAGGGTCAGTGGTTGGAGCTGGTGACCCTGAGGGGCTTTTCCAACCTGAACATTTCTGTGATTCTGTGATACCTCTGGAGGTCCCTGAACCTGCATTGTAATGTCTGCTCAAACAAAATGCTACATCCAAACCAAAATATCATTTAGGGATTTTCTTCCATATTTTTTCTTCAAAAGCAAGATAGTTGAGGGGGAAATAAGGCTGCACTTTCCTGCTGTGATTTTAGTAGCCAGACTTAACCAAGAGGTTTGCATTACTCAGTGATAAGTAATAGAATCAAGGGTCTATGTAAAGCCTGAAGAACAGTTTGTATTGTTCAGTAAAAGGTAGGATGGATGTAAAACTTACATCCATACAGATCTGCAGTCCATGAAGCCATATGCTCTGCACTGTGGAAAAGGCATTTGTCTGATCTTCCCACACAAACAATTGCTTGTGAGTCACTGAAGGACAAAGTGAGTGAAAAGAGTCAGAAGTGAAGAATCTTAAGATGTAGTTTTAAATTCACTCTTGATTTCAAACAATTTTCAGTGAGTTTGAAGCTATCTAGCTGTGCATATAAAATTGATTTTTCATCCTAGAAAGGCAATTCCTGATAAAATATAACCATTTTCCAACAATGCTGTTTCAAATGCTGATGAGCTTGGGCAGGTTGTGCCACCTCACACTAACTACATCCTTGTTGCCTGTAACAGTGACACTTTGCATCTTCATCAGTGAAGTCTCCCCATAGATCTTTCCTTAACAAAATCACAGAAAATCATGGGTTGGAAGAGACCTCCAAGTTCATCCTAACCTTTGACACAGCACCGCAAGGTATGTCCCTAAGCACCAGCTCCACACACTGCTGAAACACCTCCAGGGATGGTGACTCCAGCACTGCCCTGGGCACAACATTCCAATGGCTGAGAACCCTTCCAGGGAAGAAAGATTTCCTAACATCCAGCCTGGACCTCCCCTGAGGCAGCTTGGAACCATTTCCTCTGCTCCAGTCACTTGGCAGTAAGAATCTGAGGCTACCCCCTGCTCACTGCAACCTCCCTTCAGGTAGTTGTGGAGGGCAATGAGGTCTCCCTCAGCCTTCTCCAGAATGAACAACCTCTGCTCCCTCAGACACTGCTTGAAGCTCTTGTGCTGTATGCCAAGTGTCCTTCAAAACCAGTGAAAACCAGTTGACAAGGACCAGCACCTGGCAAACTAGGTGATGATCTAACTGGTGAGCACATAAGGAAAAGGGATTCAAAGGCTGAAGCGAAGTTCAAACTTGCAAGACCATCAGAAACTCTGGAGCCCACACCTCTGGGCTGGAAGACCACTGCCCAAAATAAACCTCTCACCTCAGAGCATGCACAGTGAATTTGAGAGAAGCTGGACCCTTAATGCAAAGTGAGGAAGAAGCTGGCATGGTTAGTAGGTGTTGACATGAGGTTCAACAAGCCCAAGTGCAAGGTACTGCACCTGGGTTGGGGCAATCCCAAGCACAAATACAGGTTGGGCAGGGACTGGCTTGAGAGCAGCCCTGAAGAAAAGGCCTTGGGGGTGCTGGTGGAGGAGAAGCTCACCAGGAGCCAGCAGTGAGCACTTGCAGCCCAGAGAGCCAAGCAGAGCCTGGGCTGCAGCAAGAGAAGTGTGGCCAGCAGGGCCAGGGAGGGGATTCTCCCCCTCTGCTCCACTCTGCTGAGACCACACCTGGAGCTCTGTGTCCAGTTCTGGAGCCTCTGTTCCAGGAAGGATCTGGAGGTGCTGGAAGGTGTCCAGAGAAGGGCCATGAGGATGAGCAGAGGGCTGGAGCTGCTGTGCTCTGGAGACAGACTGAGAGAGTTGGGGTTGTTCAGTCTGGAGAGGAGAAGGCTCTGAGGAGACCTTCTTGTGGCCTTGCAGTATCTGAAGGGGGCTCCAAGAAAGCTGGGGAGGGACTTCTTAGGGTGTCAGGGAATGATAGGAGTGGGGGGAATGGAGCAAAACTAGAAGTGGGGAGATTCAGATTGGATGTTAGGAAGAGTTCTTCCCCATGAGGGTGGTGAGACACTGGCACAGGTTGCCCAGGGAGGTGGTGGAAGCCTCATCCTTGGAGGTTTTTGCAGCCAGGCTGGATGTGGCTGTGAGCAACCTGCTGGAGTGTGAGGTGTCCCTGGCCATGGCAGGGGGGTTGGAACTGACTGATCCTTGAGGTCCCTTCCAACCCTGACAATTCTGTGATTCTGTATAGGGTGGAACCTCTACTTCGCACTGTAAGAAACGTCCCCTGCCAGTTTCAGCTGCTGTGCTGGCTTCATGGAACACCCCTGGCACCCAAACCTGCCCAGTGGCTGCTTGTGAATGTGGAACCCAGCAGGGAAGAGTTTGATTGCCCATGGTGGTGACAGCATGGCTTAAAATTTTCTTCACAGGATGGACGCTTGAGCATTGGACCAGGCTGCCCATGGAGGTGGTGGAGTCCCCATCTCTGGAGGTGTTTCAGAACCATGTGGATGTGGTGTAGTGGTAGTGGCTTGGCATCAGTGGTGGGATTGTGAGCTCTGGGTTAGTGGTTGGACTTGATCTCAAAGGTCTCTTCTAACCTCTACTGTTCTCTGATTCTAAAACGTTCTCTTTGAGGAATTGAATAAAATAAAAACACCTCCCCCCCCCCCCCCCAGTAGAGTAATACAGAAGTAGAAGCTTCTGTGGGCACTGGGTGTGTTTCATGTCCACACACACCTTTGGTGCCTGCTGGCCCCTTTTGCTTTCTTCCTGTTCCTGGGCATGGAGAAGCTGGGATTATTAGCTTGCTCCGAGTGCCTAAGCCCAGCTGTCTGACTGCACTGATAATCAGCTCTGCTGTCATCTCTCACAAAGCTGAGCTAAACAAGGATAAGGTCACTTAAGGATCAGTTATCAATAAACAATGCTAGAGTTTATTACTATTTCATCACTGGCTGAAGGTGAGCCAGAAGTATGCTCAAGAGGCCAAGAGGGACAACAGCATCCTGGCCTGGATCAGGAAGAGTGTGGCCAGCAGGACCAGGGAAGGGATTGTCCCCCTGGACTCAGCCCTGGAGAGGCCACACCTTCAGGACTGGGTGCAGTTTTGGGGCCCTCACTCCAAGAAGGACACTGAGGTGTTGGAGCAGGTCCAGAAAAAAGCAACAAAGCTGGGGAAGGGTCTGGAGAACAGGGCTGGGGAGGAGCAGCTGAGGGACCTGGGGTTGCTTGGTCTGGAGAAGGATAGGCTGAGGGGAGACCTTCTGGCTTTCTACAGCTCCCTGAAAGGAGGTTGGATTGAGATAAGGATCAGTCTTTTCTCCCAAGTAACAAGGTACAGGAGAGGAAGTGGCCTCAGGTTACCCCAGGGGAGGTTTATGTTGGAGATTAGAAGCAGCTTCTTCCTTTAAAGGCTTCTCAAGCACTGGCACAGGGAGGTAGTTGAACCCCATCCCTGGAGGTGTTTCCAAGAGGCAGAGATGTGGTGCTGAGGGCCATGGTTTAGCACCAGCCTTGGTGGAGGTAGAGACTGGTTGGACTGGATGAGCTTAAAGAGCTTTTCCATCCAAAATGATTGGGATGGGCTGGGCTGGGATTGGATTCTGTTCTATTTGATTCGATTCTACTCCAATATGTCCTCCCATGGCAAAGTGCTGTATTTTCAGGTCATCACTAAACCCAGGTAGCTGTGGTCCTCTCCTTTCTGCATGAGGTTTTGCATCCATGTTCTGACATGGGCAATTCAGTGCCTCTCCCTTTAGGCAGGTGCTTATTGTGCTCACATAGAGGAAGTTTTGGGACCTTTTGAGGCCTTTTTTATGCCATATACCTGGAAGTGTAGAGATGTTGGACTCTAGTAAGCAGTTTAATTTCATAAAGACAGGAAGCTGTGAAAAGCTGGAGGCCAAGTGATCTCCTGTGTGGCTCTGACTCGTTTGGGTGAGGGTTTTAGTTTGGCTGCACAACAAATTTCTGATAACAGGACAGGATTGGATTAGTTCACCCAAAATGAGGCAGAAAGGGGAGCTCCTCTTCACAGCTCTTTGGTCAGACATACTCTGCATTCACCTCCCAAAGCAAATGCATCTCAAACTTAACTCTCCACAGTCTCTTGAGTTGCTGTGGAAGGGTGATAGAAACCCAGTAGTGTTTGGGAGGCCTGCCTGGCTCTCCTGTGTCCCCAGGCTTTGCTTGGCCCAGCAGAACGTGTCCCAGAGCTGCAAAATCTCTGCTCTTGCTCCCTCAGGTGGCTTTCACCTGGGCTGTGGGCATGGGGCATCTGCAGCCACTCCTCACCACTGCCCTTCCAAGGGATCCTGAGTGTAGGCATGTGTGCCAGGGCTGACAACACCAACCTGTACCTAACTGGGCATGGGACACCTCAGTTTTTCATCTCTCCTTCCTCCTGGCAGTCTTCCCTGGTGGAAACTTGGGGCTGTGTTGTAGCAGGATGGTCAGACACTGTGATGGTCAAGTGTAGGATTTTTTCTGAGAACAACTTCACTGTTGGAAAGCTCTTTCCTAGCAGAGTAGTTCAGACACGGGGAGGAGATTTCTTACCAAGTGCTCTTTCAAGGAAAATGATTGAATTTCATTTCAGGTGTAATAGTTTAGCAGCAGCCCTGTTCATCCCACTGTGGATTGCCACAGCAACATCTCTAAGTACCATAAATCAGGATTGCTTCTTTGGGAACCTCTCACAAGTTTCTTATTGGCAGGCACGGTTCTGTAAATTGCCAGTGGCAGAATGCTGTAAAAGTTGGAACTCTTTGAGATTTTTGGAATGACTTTTCCGTAGTTCAACTTCAGGGCACAACACTTAGTGCTGTGTTCAGATGGGTAAGTTGTGTAGCTCATGTGTGAGTGTAGCTCAAGTAATAGGACTTGTGCTCTAGACCATCATAACCAAAGCAGTGAGCATCTCTTTCATGAAGGCATCTTCCCTAAATCAGAACCAAGCTGTGAGCAGCTGGACTGACTAAAGGAAGAGCTGTTTGTCTGCTCTGGAATGTCTGTATTTTCCAGAGAGTAGCTTCAGCTGAGCACTGAGAATTAAGAAATGCTGGGGATGGTTTGCTCACAGAATCACAGAATGTTATGGGTTGGAAGGGACCTCCAGAGATCATCCAGTCCAAGCCGCCTGCCAGAGCAGGAGCACCTAGGGCAGGGCACACAGGAACACATCCAGGGGGGGTTGGAAAGTCTCCAGAGAAGGAGACTCCACAACCTCTCTGGGCAGCCTGCTCCAGGCCTCCAGCACTCTCACACCAAAGAACTTTCTCCTAATCTTGGAGTGGAACCTCCTGGGTTCCAGCTTGTCCCTGTTGGTCCTTGTCCCATCACTGGGCACCACCAAACAGAGCCTGGCCCCTTCATCCTGACCCCCACCCCTCAGCTATTGATAGACATTGATCAGATCCCTCTCAGCCTTCTCTTCTCCAGACTAAACAGCCCCAGGGCTCTCAGTCTCTCTGCACAGGGGAGATGCTCAAGTTCCCAAATCATCCTCATGGCTCTCTGCTGGACTCTCTCCAGCAGGTCTCTGTCTCTCTTGAACTGGGGAACCCAGAACTGGACACAGGATTGCAGGTGTGGTCTGAGCAGGGTAGAGTAGAGGAGTGGGAGGAGAACCTCCCTAACCCTGCTGGCCACACTTTTCTGGATGCACCTCATAGGATTCATCAATTCCTTTTTCATCAAATCTTTTATTAGACAGAAACAGGGAGCAATCCCCATGCCAGGTTTGGATATTAGTTTATCCATCTCTGATTAGGCTAATGTCTTAGGATATCTGCAGAGAGAAAAGTTGGTGAAACTTGGCTTGTTCTGCTTGCTGGAACTGCAGACGATGGGAACCAGCAGCTTTGAAAGCTTTTCTCTGAGAAATGAAGTCCCTGAGAAGTCCCTCAGTGCCTATTTCCTTGTACTTCACCATTCACACCCCAGTGCTAATCCCTGTGTTTGAATTTGGCTCTGCATGGGAATGGTTGGCATCTAAACTGCCAGCACAACCTGCTCTGCTTTGTGATGTGCAAGAGAGTTTCAGTGTCCAGTTATGTCTTGCAGACAAGTCAAAGGGAGTTGTGAAGCCTTGGTTTTAAGAAGTGTTTTACTCTTTTGCAAGGTAGTTTCTGTGTTTGGTTCCAAATCTCCTGGCAGGTTTTCTTATTAAAAGAATGGCTTCACAAAGGGCAAATCCTGCCTGACCAACTGGCAGCTTACTGTGACAGTTACAGCTGTGCTGAATATGGGAAGAGCAACTGACATCACCTACCTGGCCTTGTGCAGGGCATTTGACACTGTCCTGCATGACATCTTTGTCTCTGAAGTGGAGAGACATGGACTTGATGGATGGATAAGGAACTGGCCAGATGGACTAACTCAAAGGGTTGCAGTCAATGGCTCCATGTCCATGTAGGGACTGGTGACAAATGGAATTCCTCAGGGATCTGTACTGGCTCCAGTGCTGTTTAGCATCTTTGTCAGTGACATGGTTAGTGGCACTCAGAGGTTTGCAGATGACTCATTTGAGAGCAGGGATCCATCCAGAAGGACCTCAACAGGCTTGAGAATTGGCCAGAGCCAGCTGCTTGAGGTTCAACAAGTCACAGTGCAAGGTCCTGCAGCTGGGTCAGACCAATCCCAGGCATAAATCCAGGCTGGGTGCAGAGTGGGTTGAGAGCAGCCCTGAAGAAAGAGACTTGGGGGTGTTGGGTGCTGAGCAGCTCCCCAGGAGCCAGCAGTGCCCTCCTGCAGCCCAGCAGGCAGCTGTGTGCTGGGCTGCAGCCAGAGGAGTGTGGGCAGCAGGGCAGGAGAGGGGATTCTGCCCCTTGGCTCTGCTCTGCTCAGACCTCACCTCCAATCCTGCCTCCAGTTCTGGTGTCCCCAGCAGAAGAAAGACACAGAGCTGTGGAGTGAGTGCAGAGGAGGCCACAAAGATGATCCAAGGGCTGGAGCAGCTCTGCTGTGAGGACAGGCTGAGGGGGCTGGGGGTGTTCAGTATAGAAGAGAAGTCTCTGGGGGGACCTTCTAGCTGCCTCCCAATAGCTGAAGGGATCCTACAGGAAGGCTGCAGAGGGACTTTTCCTGAAGGTGTCTAGAGACAGGCCAAGGGGGAATGGTTTGAAGGTGAGAGAGAGCAGGGTTAGAGTGGAGCTGAGGAAGAAGTTCTTCAGCAGGAGGGTGGTGAGGCTCTGGAACAGGTTGTCCAGAGAGACTCCCTGGAGGTGTTCAAGTCCAGGCTGGATGAGGCTTTGAGCAGCTGAGTCCAGTTGAGAGGTGTCCCTGCCCATGGCAGGGGAGTTGGAGCAGAAGATCTGTGAGTTGCCTGCTAACAGAAGCCATAGTGTGACTCCATGATTAAATTTATTTATTGGCACAAGCCCAAGGTGAGAGTGCTCCCTACCCAGCAGGGCTCTGGAGTCTAAGGGCAGGCAGGGTGCTCTGTCACAGGAGCTGGAAGTAGATGGGACAGCAGCAGGGAAGTTTCTAGCAGCAAGCCTGGTAAGGGATTGAGGCACCCTCAGGAGGTTTGCAGATGACACTGAAGTGGCTGGGAATATTGATCTGCTTGAGGGTAGGAAGCCTCTGCAGAGGGACCTGGGCAGGCTGCATTGATGGGCTGAGGTCAGCTGTATGAGGTTCAACAAGGCCAGGTGCTGGGTCCTGCACTTGGGTTACAACAACCCCATGAAGGCTCCAGGCTTGGGGCAGAGTGGCTGGAGACTGCCCAGCAGAGAAAAACCTGAGGTTGGTGGTTGACAGCAGCTGAAGATAAGCCAGGGGATGCCCAGGTGGCCAAAAAGGCCACCAGCATCCTGGCCTGGATCAGCAATAGTGTGGTCAGCAGGAGTAGGGAAGGAATTAGAATTTCCTTACATATTTTTGCTGTTGGAGGAAAATTCTGTATGCATTCCCAAGATTTTCATCCATGGAGATTTCCAAAACTCAACCTGAGTTGAGCTCATCTGGCTTTGCATCTGGCACTGCACTGAGCAGCAGGTTGGACAAGATGCCCCTATCCTAGAACCAGAGAATCATAGAATGGCCTGGGTTGGAAAGGACTTCCAAAGCTCATCCAGTCCAGCCCCCTTGCAGTCAGCAGGGACATCCCCAACTAGGTTAGGCTGTCTGGGGCCTCATCAAGCCTCCCCTTTAACAGCTCCAGGGATGGGGCCAAAACCACCTCCCTGGGCAACCTGTTCCAGTGTTCCACCACCCTCCTGGTGCAGAACTTGTTCCTCACATCCAATCTCAATCTGCTCTGCTCTAGTTTGAAGCCATTGCCCCTGGTCCTGTCCCTACAGGCCTTTGCAAACAGTCTCTCTGCAGCCTTCTTGTAGCCCTTCAGGCACTGGCAGGTTGCTCTTAGGTCTCCCTGGAGCCTTCTCTTCTCCAGGCTGAACACCCCCAGCTCCCTCAGCCTGTCCTCATAGCAGAGCTGCTCCAATAGAACAACAACTGAAAAGAAAAAGGTTGGAATGCAAAGCCCATGGCTCACTCATGGACCCTTCATCTAGCACTTGTTCAACACAATTAAAAACCTCCGACTCCCTTCTCTCCCAGAGAAGCTTCTAAGAAAAACAGAAGGCAGCAGACACACTATCACAGTACATTAGAGGTTGGAAGGGACCTCCAGAGATCATCATCTCCAACCTCCTTGCCAGAGCAGCATCATCCAGGGATGATGAAGGGACTGGAACATACTCCTGTGAAGAAAGGCTGAGAGCCCTGGGGCTGTTTAGTCTGGAGAAGAGAAGGCTGAGAGGGGATCTGATCAATGTCTATCAATAGCTGAGGGGTGGGGGTCAGGATGAAGGGGCCAGGCTCTTCAGTGTTGCCCAGTGATGGGACAAGGACCAACAGGTACAAGCTGGGACCCAGGAGGTTCCACCTCAAGATGAGGAGAAACTTCTTCGGTGTGAGTGTGCTGGAGGCCTGGAGCAGGCTGCCCAGAGAGGTTGTGGAGTCTCCTTCTCTGGAGACTTTCCAACCCCACCTGGATGTGTTCCTGTGTGACCTGCCCTGGGTGATGCTGCTCTGGGAGGGGGCTTGGACTGGATGATCTCTGGAGGTCCCTTCCAACCCCTACTCTTCTGTGATTCTGTGATTGTTAGTACAAAAATGGTTTTGACCATTTTGGGTTGAGAGGTTCAGTGGAATCTGCAGGCAAGACCCTTTGGGAACTGGTCTGGCTGGGTCTTGTCCACAGTGTTTTGAAGCCTCAAACACAATCCCACTGATAATTTCCTCTAACCCTGGTTGCCTCATTAGCAAGAGAATAGAATTGGAAATCTTTCTGCAACTAAAGAACCTCCCAGGAAAATGCATACATTAAAAAAAAAAAAAAAAAAACAACCCCAAAACCCCAAACCCCACAAGTTGTTGTGTTTGGCTTAGGGCTGTTTTAAATAAGCCTGGACATCTGTGTCTGGCAGGGTGGTGGGGGAGATTAGTGCTGCCAGTTACACAACATGTTTTCTGGATCAGCCTGCCTTGTGACAATTGGCAGGGCTGGCCCTGCACTTCCCTGCTCGCTTTCTCTGACGTGGATGAGATGCTGCTCAGTTTCAATGAGGGCTATTTTAGCAGCATCAGAGAGGAAGCAAGAAGGAGCTGCTGTTGAGATTGTAGGCTGTGATGGTGCTGAAAAAGAACAGGCACTAAACACAGGTCTGCTTTTGCAAGCCAGAGGAGAGATCCATGCCTGCGGACAGCTAACGGAGCAGGAGAGGCTCTCCCAGGGCACGTTTGTGTTACTCCGCCGGCTTCAGCAGCCAGCAGCTCCTTTTCTTCTGAACAACAGCAACCTGTGGCTTCTTTCTGCCACCTGAAAACCTTGCAACAGGAAGGGAGATGCTGTAGCAACAAGAAGGGAGATATCTTTATCACTGATCTGGGCAAGGGGGTGAAGGCACTCTCAGTGAGGCAGTGTTGGCCTGCCAGAGGGGGTAGGGAGGCTTCGCAGAGGGACCTGGAAAAGCCGGATCCATGGGCTGAGGTCAGCAGTATGGGGCTGAACGAGGATAAGTGCCTGGGAGGTTGATGGATAGTTGGCTGAAGATGAGCCAGGGTGTGCCCAGGTGACCAAGAAGGCCACCAGCATCCTGGCCTGGATCAGGAATGGTGTGGCCAGCAGGACCAGGAGAGGGCTGGAGCTCCTCTCCTATGAGGACAGACTGAGAGAGTTGGGGCTGTTCAGTCTGGAGAAGAGAAGGCTCTGAGGAGACCTTCTTGTGGCCTTGCAGTATCTGAAAGGGGCTCCAAGAAAGCTGGGGAGGGACTTTTTAGGGTGTCAGGGAGTGATAGGACTGGGGGGAATGGAGCAAAAGCTGGAAGTGGGGAGATTCAGGCTGGACAGTGAGGAAGAAGTTCTTCCCCATGAGAGTGGTGAGAGCCTGGAATGGGTTGTGCCAGGGAGGTGGTTGAGGCTCCATCCCTGGAGGTGTTTGCAGCCAGGCTGGATGAGGCTCTGGCCAGCCTGATGTAGTGTGAGGTGTCCCTGCCCATGGCAGGGGGGTTGGAACTGGGTGATCCTTGTGGTCCCTTCCAACCCTGACTGATTCTGTGATTCTAAGGGATTGTGCCCTGTACAAGCACTGGTGAGGCCACAGCTTGAGTTTTGTGTTCATTTCTGGACCCCTCACTCCAAGAAGGACATTGAGGAGCTGGAGCAGGTCCAGAGAAGGGCAACAAAACTGGGGAAGGATCTGGAGAACAGGGCTGGGGAGGAGCAGCTGAGGGAACTGGGGTGTTTAGTGTGGAGAAAAGGAGGCTGAAGGGAGATCTCATTGCTCTCTGCAGCTCCCTGAAAGGAGGCTGGAGACAGGTGGGGCTAGTAAGAAAGAATAAGAGGAAATAACCTCCAGTTGTCCCAGGGGAGGTTCAGGTTGGGTAATAGAAGAAACTTCTTCCCTGAAAGGGTCCTCAAAGCCTGGCAGAGGCTTCCCAGGGAGGTGGTTGGATCCCCATCCCTGGAGGTGTTGGAAAAAGGCAGAGCTGTGGTGCTGAGGGTCATGGTTTAGCCCCAGCCTTGGTAAAGCTAGAGAGTGGTTGGACTGGATGAGCTTAAAGGGCTTTTGCAGCCACAGCAGTGCTATGATTCTATGTTAACTTGCTCTCTTTAGGCATCTCATGCAACTAGTAATTGCCTTGCTAATTAGCACAGCAGAGCAGGCAGCTCAGCAGCACCTTTGTATAATTCCTGTCCCCTCAGCAGGAATCCAGTGGTGATAGCAGCAGTGTGGTACAGTTGAGGAGTTTGAGGGCAATCCCTCAAGCAGAAACTGAGTCCCTTGTGAACTGGAGGTCATACAATTTTAACTGAGCATAATCAGATGAGTTTAAGGAGAGAATTAATTTAATTTCCAGACACTGGAGCTTGGGGTGTGTTGGAAGGAACCATTTTTTTTATCTGAGGGCTTTTACAAAGTGGCTTGACCCTGGTAGCTATTAAAAATGGTGCTTTACAGCAATGCTTTGTCTGGAATAGAGATCTTCAAAGCCAGCCTGGACATACTCCTGTGTGACCTGCCCTAAGGGCTCCTGCTTTGCAGGGGGGGTAGGACTGGATGATCTCTGGAGGTCCCTTCCAACCCCTAGCATTCTGTGATTCTCTGAATCTGGATCTCTCAGAATTCCATCCCTGCTCCTGCTGGCCACTGTTTCCGATCCAAGCCAAGATGCCATTGGCCTTCTGTGCCCTCTGGCACACTGCTGGCTCCTGTCCAGCTGTGAATGTGAGCCAGCATGAAGGGTACCCAGAAATGAAGGGTACCCAACAAAAGTATTTATCAAAGCAGTGGTTACATCTGAAACAGCAAACCAAGGAAGACGTCACTCTGCATAGTTCACCTCAACATTTTTAGCAAGTTAAAAACCAAGCAAAGCAACCCCAAAATCTTCTGCTTGTTACCCCCTGGAGGTAAATGAAAAGCATCACAACTTGAAAAGCAGGTAGGGATTGTACAGAGACAATTTGATACAATACAAAGAAAATTATTTAGATTTTTTTTTCTCTCCCCCTTCAAAATTCTCCCTTGCCTACAGAATTTCATGCTAAATTTTCAAGGAAGTTATTTTTAAGTCTGCAGAAAATCTTAATGACTTGAAGCAAAATCCCAGATAAAAATACCCTGGGAGAGATCTGGAGCAGAGACTCTAAATCAGCACTTGGAGCTGAGCTGAGCTGAGGCAAGGCACGGTGATGGTTGCCATGCTCCCCTTCACAGCCTGTCCTTCCCCTACTTCTCTTCCTCTTTCCCTCTTCTCATCCCAGATGTGGTTTGCATTTTTTCCTCATTTTTAACTGAGCCCTTGGAATTTTGGGGCTGCCCCAAGCCTTGTCTTGCTCTCTCTGCTCCTTTAGTGCTTTATGTTCTAAAGGCTGTTTTCTGACCTCGCTTTCTGCACTTACAATCATAGAATCACAGAATTATCAGCTATTGATCTGCACTGAGAAGACCTCCTCTCAGGCCTCTCCAGCCTGAACAGCCCCAAGGTGCTCCATTCCCCTCAGCATCTTTGTGGCCCCCAGTTGAACTCTCTCCAGTAGAATCATAGAATCATAGAATCAAGAAGGCTGGAAGAGACCCTACACCTCATGCCTATCTAAACCATGGCACCAAGTGCCACGTCCAGTCCCCTCTTGAACACCTCCAGGGATGGTGACTCCACCACCTCCCTGGGCAGCACATTCCAATGGCCAACCACTCTCTCTGTGAAGAACTTTCTCCTCACCTCCAGCCTAAACCTCCCCTGGCGCAGCTTGAGACTGTGTCCTCTTGTTCTGGTGCTGGTTGCCTGGGAGAAGAGACCAACCCCCTCCTGGCTACAACCTCCCTTCAGGTAGTTGTAGATAGCAATGAGGTCTCCCCTGAGCCTCCTCTTCTCCAGGCTAAACACCCCCAGCTCCCTCAGCCTCTCCTCATAGGGCTTGTGCTCCAGGCCTCTCCCCAGCCTCGTTGCCCTTCTCTGGACATGCTCCAGCAATTCAACATCTTTCCTAAACTGAGGGGCCCAGAACTGGACACAGTACTCAAGGTGTGGCCTAACCAGTGCTGTGTACAGGGGTACAATGACCTCCCTGCTCCTGCTGGCCACACTATGCCTGATGCAGGCCAGGATGCCATTGGCTCTCTTGGCCACCTGGGCACACTGCTGGCTCCTGTTCAGCTGCTGTCAACCAGTACCCCCAGGTCCCTTTCCACCTGGCTGCTCTCCAGCCACTCTGACCCCAGCCTGTAGCTCTGCATGGGGTTGTTGTGGCCAAAGTGCAGCACCCTGCACTTGGACTTGTTGAATGCCATCCTGTTGGACTCTGCCCATCTGTCCAGCCTGGCAAGGTCCCTCTGCAGAGCCCTTCTACCTTCTAACAGATCAACACCTGCTCCCAGCTTGGTGTCATCTGCAAATTTACTGATGATGGACTCAATCCCCTCATCCAGATCATCAATAAAGATATTGAACAGGATGGGGCCCAGCACTGATCCCTGGGGGACACCACTAGTGACAGGCTGCCAGCTGGATGTGGCACCATTCACCACCACTCTCTGGGCTCTGCCCTCCAGCCAGTTCCTAACCCAGTGCAGAGTGCTGCTGTCCAAGCCACAGGCTGACAGCTTGGCCAGGAGTTCCCTGTCTCTCTTGAACTGGAGAGCCCAGAACTGGACACAGTAGGCCAGGTGTGGCCCCACCAGGGCAGAGAATCACAGAATTGTCAAGATTAGAAGGGACCTCAAGGATCATCCAGCTCCAACCCCCCTGCCATGGCCAGGGACACCTCACACTCCAGCAGGTTGCTCACAGCCACATCCAGCCTGGCTGCAAAAACCTCCAGGCATGAGGCTTCCACCACCTCCCTGGGCAGCTTGTTGCAGTGTTTTACCACCCTCATGGGGAAGAACTTCTTCCTAAGATTCAATCCTTCCTTTGTGACACCTGCTCTAGAATGGCATATACAGGCAAAAAAACAAGTTATATTTTCATTTTTCTGGAAACCTTTAAGTTTTTGCCCTCTTCTGTCCCAGTAAATACCACCATGGGTCAGCTTGTTCTTCCTAGCAGTCTCAGTCTACCTTTGCCTAAGGGTTTAGACTCCTAATTGAATTACCAGAGCTTAAACCAAGCAAATTAGGTTCATACCCACATGTACACTGTCAGTCTGAGACAGAAGTGAGGCGATTCAGATTATGCAGCTTGCTGGCATCTCCTTGCTGCATTCTTCTTTCCTTGACACCTGTCTCTGAGTGGTTCCACTGGTGGCATCTTCGCTCTGACTTTTCCTTAGAGCTCAAAATCATTAATAGTTTACTGCAATCCTCTAGATCGAATTAATTGGCTTGAAAAAAATCAATCCCATGTTTGCTTTAGTTTGGGGGAATTTCACAGAATCACAGAATGTTAGGGTCTGGAAGGGACCTCGAAACCTCATCCAGTCCAACCCCCCTGCCAGAGCAGGAGCACCTGGAGCAGGTCACACAGGAACACATCCAGGCAGGTTTTGAATATCTCCAGAGAGGGAGACTCCACAACCCCCCTGGGCAGCCTGTTCCAGGGCTCTGTCACCCTCATAGGGAAAACATTCTTCCTCATATTCACATGGAACTTCCTATGCCTAAACTTCACCACTGCCCCTTGTGCTGGCATTGGGCATCACCCAGCAGAGCCTGGCTCCAGCCTCTGGGCACTCCCCCTGCACATCTTTATCACCAGCAATGAGGTCACCCTCAGGCTCCTCCTCTCCAAGCTACAGAGCCCTCAGCTCCCTCAGGCTCTGCTCATGAGGAAGATGTTCCACTGCCTTCATCATTTTTGTGGCTCTGTGCTGGACTCTTTCAAGCAGTTCCCTGAGGTCCTTCTTGACCTGAGGGGCCCAGAACTGGACACAATATTCCAGGTGTGGCCTCACCAGGGCTGAGTAGAGGGGGAGGAGAACCTCTCTGACCTACTGACCACAGCCCTTCTACTGCACCCCAGGCTGCCCTTGGTCTTCTTGCCCACAAGAGCACATTGCTGGCTCATGGTCAACCTCCCATCCACCAGGACCCCCAGGTCCTTTTCCTCTTCACTGCTCTCCAGCAGGTCAGTCCCCAACCTATCCTGGTCCATGAGGTTGTTCTTTCCCAGGTGCAAGATTTCTTGGGGTTGGTTTGTTTGTTGTAAAGCTCTGAAGGATGTGATGAGATTGTTGAGAAAGTAGATTTTCATAAGCTAGGAGACCTCCTTAGTGCCCAGTCATTGCCCTCTTCCTCAAAAGCATTTCTCTTGCTTTGTAAGTGTGAGAATCCCTGTCAGAACAGACAGAACTACCAGATTATCCTCCTGCAGAGGCTTTCACAGAACTAATCTCTGCCATAATGCATATAGAAAACTTACTTAAACAACAGCCCACCATGGTTATGCAAGGGCTGAGTCATAATGCTGGTATCCAGTATTTCAAACTGCTTTATTTCCTATTGCTCTGCTACCTTCAGCCCTCTCTGTCCTTTTTCTGTTTGTTTTTGCCTGCTCATATGCTCTAGACCTTTAGATTCCAAATGCTTTGATCCAGGCTTTGTCATTCACCGTGGGAGTGTTGATAGATTCAGAGATTCTTAGAATGGCTTGAGTTGGAAGGGACCTCAAGGCTCATCCAGTTCCAACCCCCCTGCAATGGCCAGGGACACCTCACACTACAGCAGGTTGCTCACAGCCACATCCAGCCTGGCTGCAAAAACCTCCAGGGATGAGGCTTCCACCACCTCCCTGGGCAACCTCTGCCAGTCTCTCACCACCCTCATGGGGAAAAACTTCTTCCTAACATCCAATCCTTTCTTTTGTGACACCTTCTTTTGATTGATAAATACAGGGAAAAAAATTATATTTTCATTTTCCTGGAAACCTTCAAGTTTTTACCTTGTTCTGTCCCAGTAAACACCATCATGATTCAGCTTGTTCTTCCTAGCAGCCTCAGTCCACCTTTGCCTGAGCATTTAGATTCCTTAATCAAATTGCCAGATCTTAAACCGAACAAATTTGGTTCATATCCATATGTGCACTGCCAGTCCATGGAGGGAGCATCCACAACCTCACTGTGCCAGTGTCTCACCACCCTCATTCTAAAGAATCTCTTCCTAATCTCCTGTCTAATCTGCCCTCCTCAAGCTTCAATCCATTGTCCCTAGTCCTGTCACTACAAGCCCTTGTCAAAAGTCCCTCCCCAGCTCTCTGGGAGCCCCCTTCAGTTACTGGAAGGCTGCTCTAAGGTCTCCCAGGAGCCTTCTCTTCTCCAGGCTGAGCAGCCCCAACTCTCCCAGCCTGTCCCCACAGGGGATGTTCTCCAGCCTTCTGATCATCTTCATGGCCTCCTCTGGACCCTCTCCAGCAGCTCCAGGTCCCTCTTGTGCTGGGGGCCCCAGAGCTGGAGGCAGTGCTGCAGGTGGGGTCTGAGCAGAGCAGAGCAGAGGGGCAGAATCCCCTCCCTGTGCTGCTGCTCTCCCTGCTCTGGATGCAGCTCAGCACACAGCTGCCTGCTGGGCTGCCAGGGACCACTGCTGGCTCCTGGGGAGTTTGTCACCAGCTGACACCCCCAAGGCCTTCTCCTCCAGGCTGCTCTCCAGCCACTCCTCACCCAGCCTGGATTGGTGCTTAGGATTGCCCTGACCCAGGTGCAGGACCTTGCACTTGGCCTTGTTGAACCTCATGAGGTTGATTTGAGCGCAGCTCTGCAGCCCTCTGGATGGATCCCTTTCCTCCAATGTGTCAACCACACTGATCTTGATGGTCCCTTCCCACCCAAACCATTCTAGGAGTCTATGAAATGTGAGGAGTTTTTGGTGTGAGAAGTTATTTTGGGGTCTGTTTGTTTTTTCCCTGTTAAGGAGCCTGCTACAGCTGTGTACCTGGTTCCTGAAGGCCAGACCCTAGGCTCCTGCACACCTCAGGGTATGATGAAGACTCTTCATTTACAGAAACATTCGGGTTGAAAAAGACCCTCAGGATCACCAAGTCCAACCACTGATTCATTCAGCTATCTATGGGGTTAGCACCTTGGACTACCTGTGAATGTTGAGCTGGGCACTGCCATCAAGCTTGCTAAAGTCATGCTAAGGGTCAAGAGAAGACTGGTGTCCTCTATAATCTCCTTTTTAATCACATTGCCACCCTAAAGCTCCCAGCTGTTCTGCAGTGTCCTCACTCATCCTCTGCTCTGCAAGTCACCCAGGGCTGCAGCTCCCCTTGGCAGTGCCTGGTTGGCTCTAGACAGCAGTGACAACTTTCTAACCAGTGGTGCCTTGGGGTTTTACTTGCAAACCTAGCAGAGGAGCTGGGGGGCTGCTGGAGGTAGCCCTCCCTGGGTGGCAAATTTGGGTGAGCTCAGCTTGGAAGCATTTAAATGTAAAAGTGAGCCAATGGCCAAGAGTGGCAGAGGCCATGCCAAGGAGAAGAGAGGACATCAGGGCTAGACAGGGCAGTTTACAGGCCTTTAAGTGCTCATGGCCCTTACACAAGGGCTCAGCAGATCCTGTTTTATTTTATAGAGTCACAGAATGGTAGGGGTTGGAAGGGACCTTTGGAGATTGAGTCCAAGCCCCCTGCCAGAGCAGGATCACCCAGGGCAGGTCACACAGAAGACATCAAGATGGGTTTGGAAAGACTCCAGAGAAGGAGACTCCACAACCTCTCTGGGCAGCCTGCTCCAGGCTTCCAGCACCCTCACACCAAAGAAGTTTCTCCTCATCTTCAGGTGGAACCTCCTGGGTTCTGGCTTATGACCATTGGTCCTCATCCTATTGCTGGGTATCACTGAAAAGTGCCTGACTCCATCTTCCTGACAGTAACCCTTCAGATATTGATAGTCATTGATCAGATCCCCTCTCAGCCTTCTCTTCTCCAGACTCTTCCCATCTCCAACCTACCCCTCCCCTGGCACAGCTTCAGCACATTTTCTCTCATCCTAGCTCTGGTGACTTGGGAGAAGAGACCAACCCCAGCCTCACTCCAACCTCCTTTCAGGGAGCTGCAGAGAGCAATGAGGTCTCCCTCAGCCTTCTCTTCTCCACACTGCACAGCCCCAGCTCCCTCAGCTGCTGCTCCAAACCCCTCAGCAGCCTCAGTGCTCTTCTCTGGACACCCTCCAGCCCCTCAAGGTCTTATCCTGTGGCACCAGACCTGACCCCAGGACTCAAGCTGTGGCCTCAGCAGGGCCCAGCACAGGAGCACCATCACTGCCCTGCTCCTGCTGGCCACACTGGTTTTGATCCAGGCCAGGAAGCCTTTGGCCTTCTTGGCCACCTGGGCACACTGCTGGCTCCTGTTCAGCTGCTGACCACCAGCACCCCCAGATCCTTTCCCCCAGGCTGCTTTCCAGCCACTCTGCCCCAGGTCTGCAGCAGTGCTTGGAGTTGTTGTGACCAAGGTGCAGGACCTGGTGCTTGGCTTTGTTAAACCTCATCCCACTGGCCTCAGCCCATGGATCCAGCCTGGCCAGAACTCTCTGAGGAGCCTTTCTACCCTCCAGCAGATCAACATCCCCACTCAACTTGGTGTCATCTGTCAGTTTGCTGAGGCTGCCTTGATCCCCTCATCCAAATCATAAGATACCATCTCAATCCATATCCTAGCAGGACACCTGATGTGTCTGTTAGTATTTGCACAAGATTGGAAGCTAAGAGGTTAGCAATATCTCTGTATAAATTGTGAATATGGAAGTGATTTGTTCCTCTTGGTCACTCAGGGAGGCCCATGTCCAAAGTGAAAAGCTAATTGAGATGTAAATACATTTCTTCTTTCAGATATAAAAGTCCCCTCAACATTGAATGAACGAAGAGGTGAAAAGCTACCTAGAAGACCCCAGTGATATAAAGGAAGAGTTTATATTTAAGTGCAGCACTGGATAACAAACTGACTGATGGCCAGACCCAACAAACCCCTGATGGCCAGAGAGTGGTTGGGAATGGAGCTAAATCTGGCTGGTGCCAGTCAGCAGTGGTGTTTCCCAGGGCTCAGCACTAGGGACTGTCCTCTTCAATGTCTTTATCAATGATCTGGATGAGGGCATTGAGGCATCCTCAGTCAGTTTGCAGGGACCACAAGCTGGGTGGCTGTGTCCATCTGCCAGAGGCTAGGGAAGCTTTGCAGCAGGATCTGGACAGGTGAGAGCCATGAGCCAAGGCTCAGTGGATGAAGTTCAACAAGGCCAAGGGCCAGGTCCTGCACCTGGGTCACAACAAGCCCACGGGCAGCTCCAGACTTGGGGATGTGTGGTTGGAAAGCTGCAGCTTGGAGAGGGACCTGGGGGTGTTGGGTGGCAGTCACTGACCATGAGGCAGCAGTGCCCAGGGGGCCAAGAAAGCCAATGGCATCCTGGCTTGGGTCAGAAGCAGGGTGGGCAGCAGGGCAGGGAGGAGATCATCCTCCTGTGCTCAGCACTGGGGAGGCCACAGCTGCAGTGCTGTGTTCAGCTCTGGGCCCTCCCTGCAGGAAGGACCTTGAGGGGCTGGAGCCTGTGCAGAGCAGGGCAGGGAGGCTGGAGAAGGGCCTGGAGCCCCTGGGCTAGAGGAGGGGCTGAGGGAGCTGGGGGTGTTGAGGCTGGAGAAGAGGAGGCTGAGGAGACCTCAGTGCTCTCTCCAGCTCCCTGAAGGGAGGTTGCAGTGAGCAGGGGGCAGCCTCTGCTCCTTGGTGTCAAGCCACAGGAGCAGAGGAAATGGTTCCAAGCTGCCCCAGGGGAGGTGCAGGCTGGATGTTAGGAAATCTTTCTTCCCTGGAAGGGTTCTCAGCCATTGGAATGTTGTGCCCAGGGCAGTGCTGGAGTCACCATCCCTGGAGGTGTTTCAGCAGTGTGTGGAGCTGGTGCTTAGGGACATGGATTGGTGTTGAGCCTGCAGTGCTGGGTGGAGCATTGGACTGGAGGAGCTTGGAGGTCTCTTCCATCCAGATCTATTTTGTAATTCTGAATGTGTTCTTAGCTCATATAAAAACATTCAGCAGTTTGCAGGGTGACTTCATGGTAGTTATGTGTGTCCCTTTTCCTGGGTTGCTCTGATGTTAGGCCTTCAGTTTCTTTTTCCATGTTTGAGAAGTGAAGAAGCTCCTAGCTTCTGTTTTCCACAGAAAATTTACATGCCCATGGGAAAGTAAAGGTAATGTTGGGGTTGATTGCTGTGATTTGTCAACAGCATTACCAGAAATTGGCTCACCATGGCTGGCTGGATGTGTGTGGGGACTGTGGCTGACACAAGACATGGCAGCAGTGGCAATGATCTCTCTGGCCTGGCAGGTGGAATTCCAGTTTCAGCAATTCCAGCCTGACCCAAAAGGCACTTTTCCCCCTCAGGGGAGGTAGGAATTAGGTGTCTGTGCTTCATGACTCTTTGTCCATTGGAGGAGGACCAGCTAGATCAGGTCCTTTCTGAAGTGGCTCAGGTGCTGGGGAGCCCACAGAGTGAGTGGACCTCTGTGGTGGTTCTTCATGTCATTGTCACCTTCTCTTAGGGGTGTGATCACATCAGTGGGTTTGGCCACAGGCTACTTTTGGGTCAGCTGTAATAGGACTTTACCTTTACACTGAACTGCTAGGACAAGCTGGCTCCTCTTAATGGCTGAGGGAAAGGCTGTGGGTGGTGTTTGCCTGGAATTCAGTAGAGCCTTTGACACCGTCTCACACAGCAACCTCCTAGAGAAACTGACTGCTCGTGGCTTGGGTGGGTGGAGGCCTTGCTGGCTGGATAGGCCCAAAGAGTGGTGGGGAATGGAGATGAATGCAGTTGGTGGCCAGTCACAAGTGGTGTTCCCCAGGGCTCAGTACTGGGAGCAGTTCTCTGGAATGTCTTTATCAGTGTTCTGCAAAGTTCCCCTCAGTAAGTCTGCAGATGACAACAAGTTGGGTGAGATTGTTGATCTGCTTAAGGATAGAATCATAGAATCACAGAATTGTCAGGGTTGGAAGGGACCTCAAGGATCATCCAGCTCCAACCCCCCTGCCATGGCCAGGGACACCTCACACTACAGCAGGTTGCTCACAGCCACATCCAGCCTGGCTGCAAAAACCTCCAGGGATGAGGCTTCCACCACCTCCCTGGGCAACCTGTGCCAGTCTCTCACCACCCTCTTGGGGAAGAACTTCTTCCTAACATTCAACCTCAATCTCCCCACTTCTAGTTTTGCTCCATTCCCCCCAGTCCTATCACTCCCTGACACCCTAAAAAGTCCCTCCCCAGCTCTCTTGGAGCCCCCTTCAGATACTGCAAGGCCACAAGAAGGTCTCCTGGGAGCCTTCTCCACTCCAGACTGAACAGCCCCAACTCTCTCAGTCTGTCTCCAGAGCAGAGCAGCTCCAGCCCTCTGCTCATCCTCATGGCCCTTCCCTGGACACCTTCCAGCACCTCCAGATCCTTCCTGGAATAGAAGCTCCAGAACTGGACACAGTGCTCCAGGTGGGGTCTCACCAGAAAGGCTCTACAGAAGGTTGTGGACAGGCTGGATCAATGGGCCACAGCCAGTGGGGTGAAAGACCAAATGCCAAGGTCTGTACTTGGATCACAACAACCCTGTGTAACAAACACTCCAGGCTTGGAGAAGAGTGGCTGGAAAGCTGCCCACTGGAAAAGGCCCTGTGGGTGTTGGTCAATAGCCAGCTGAGTATGAGCTAGCAGTGTGCTGAGATGGCCAAGGGGGCCAGCAGCAGCCTGGCTTGTATCACAATGGTGTGGCCAGCAGGACCAGGGAAGTGATCAGCTCTGTGTGCTCAGTACTGGGGAGGCTGCACCTCATGTTTGGTCTCAGGCCCTTTACTACAAGAAGGCCACTGAGGTGCTGGAGCAGGTCCAAAGAGCAGCAAAGTTGGTGAAGGTCTGGAGAACAGGGCTGGTGAGGAGCAGCTGAGGGAGCTGGGGCTGCTTAGTCTGCAGAGGAGACAGCTGAGGGGAGACCTTCTGGCTCTCTACAGGTCACTAAAAGGAGGTTGGAGCCAGGTGGGGATTGGTCTCTTCTCCCTAGTAACAAGTGACAGGATGAGAGGAAATGGTGTCTGAGGCTGAGGTTTAGATTGGACTCTAGGAACAATTCCTTCCCTCAAAGGATTGTCAAGCTCTGGAACAGGCTGCCCAAGGAAGTGATGGAGTCACCATCCCTGGAGTTAATTAAAAGATGTGTAGATGTGATGCTGAGGGACATGGTTTAGTGATGCCTTGGCAGTGCCAGGTTAATGGTTGGACTCAGTGATCTTCATGAAAGGCCTCTTCCAACCAAAACAATTCTATGATTCCCTTCTCTTTGCTACTTGTTATTTGCCACTGTTTCCTGTGGGGAACTGTGCCACAAGTTGCGGCAAAGGGAAATTTTGAAGAGTAGTCCAGTTGGAAAGGCCCTGGGTGTGTTGCAGGGCTTCTGGGTATTTTCCTAATGGACAAGATTTGTCCAAGATTCCAGGGAAGTGTTTTCATTTTGGTTTTGCTCCTTCTGCTTTAGCTAAGTTGACATTTTAGTTTTCAAAGATCATGGTAACATGGCAGATGTCTTTGGACTTCTGTAAACAGAATCTCTCTCAGAGAGTAATTTTCTGTATGTCAGTTCAATGACAGATTATTAAACTCCATGTTGTGACTATTATGGGCTTCAGGAAAGGGAAAGACCAAATGTGTGGGGAGTTATACCTTTAATTTAAACTGCCAGTTTGATGACAACACTTCAAGAGTTCACTTTTCATCAAGAAAAAAGTGTGCCCAGCAGCTCTAGGGAAGTTCTCCTCCCCCTCTACTCTGCCCTGCTGAGACCACACCTTGCATTCTGAATCCATTTTGGGGCTCCACAGTTCACAAAAGAGACAGGGATCTGATGGAGAGAGTCCAACAGAGCGCTATGAGGATGATGAAGGGACTGGAACATCTCCCCTGTGAAGAAAGGCTGAGAGCCCTGGTACTCTTTAGTCTGGAGAAGAGAAAGCTGAGAGGGGATCTGATCAATGTCTATCAATAGCTGAGGGGTGGGGGTCAGGATGAAGGGGCCAGGCTCTTCAGTGGTGCCCAGTGACAGGACAAGGACCAACAGGTACAAGCTGGAGCCCAGGAGGTTCCAGCTCAAGATGAGAAACTTCTTTGGTGTGAGGGTGCTGGAGGCCTGGAGCAGGCTTCCCAGAGAGGTTGTGGAGTCTCCTTCTCTGGAGACTTTCCAACCCCACCTGGATGTGTTCCTGTGTGACCTGCCCTGGGTGATCCTGCTCTGGCACAGGGCTTGGACTGGATGATCTCTGGAGGTCCCTTCCAACTCCTACCACTATGATTCTGTGAACTCCTGTTTGCTCTGACAGTGGTTATATGGAGGCTGCTGCATCATTGTGGTGGGGCAGTCTTGTGACACATGTGTGACCATATGTGCTCAGCTGCCATCTCTATTCTCTGTTTGCCCTGGACATGTGTGGTTTTGTGGAGGGCAGGCACTGCAGCCAGCTGCACTCACGTTACACAGCTGGATGTTGTGTGGCTCCAGCTCACTATGCCCTGGTGTGTGTCGCAGGTCAGTTCATGACTGAAAAGCAAAATATAGAAATCATAGAATCCTAGAACGGCTTAGGTTGGAAGGGACCTCACAGATCATCTACTCCAACCCCCCTGCCATGGGCAGGGACACCTCTCAGCTAGACTTGGTTGCTCAAGGCCTCATCCAACCTGGCTTTGAACACCTCCAGAAAGGGGCTATCCACAACCTCTATGGACAACCCATTCCAGAGTCTCATCACCCTCCTACTGAAGAACTTCTTCCTCAGCTCCAGTCTAACCCTGCTCTCCCTCAGCTTCAAACCATTCCCGCTTGTCCTGTCTCTAGACACCCTCAGGAAAAGTCCCTCTGCAGCCTTCCTGTAGGATCCCTTCAGGTACTGGAATGCATCTAGAAGGTCCCTCCAGAGTCTTCTCTTCTCCAGGCTGAACACCCCCAGCTCCCTCAGCCTGTCCTCACAGCAGAGCTGCTCCAGCCCTTGGATCATCTTTGTGTCCCTCCTTCAGACTTGCTCCAACAGTTCCACATCCTCCTCATGCTGGGTTCACCGGAACTGGATGCAGCGCTGAGTTGGGGTCTCACCAGTGTCGTTTGGCTTTGGCCCTCTTCGGCTCTGTTGGTGTGTTCAGTGCGGTGCTGCTTTTCTTCTTTCCTCCGCTGATGTCCGCAATCCCTAAGGAGGAACCAGAGGGTTAAAAGGCAGCTCGGCAGGCAGGGGTCGGATGTGGGTGATGTGTGAGTGCTGGCAGCGGGGGGCAGCGGAGCGCAGCCCGGCGTGCTGGGAACCCGGCTGAGGGCGGACAGCTGCCGGAACGAGCTGCCGCACCAGCTTGCTGTTTCGCAGGGACCTTGCCTTGCCCAGCTGTTTACCCTTGAGATGCAAAATGGCAATTTGGCATAGGCTGGCGAGCCGGTGTGATGCGAGCATCTGCGTAAGAGGCTGCACATAGGGAGCATGCCCAGTGAGCCGAGCAGCGCCGGTACTCCACCCCCAGCCAGCTAGGAGGAGATGCGATGAACTTTGCACTCGCAAATGTCACTGCATACATTTTACACAGGATTTTAAAAGGTTCTCTTATAAGCACTATTTTTAACAGCCAGTTCCACCCTCCCACCCCACCCTCAGCCCCCTCCCAAACCAGACAGGAGTAAGCCCTGGGTATTTTTCTGTGATTGATCTTCAGCTGATGATCAGCTGAAGCCTCTCTCACAACCTTTACCTGAAGCCTGCTGTATTTTGCCTTTTGGAGGTGGTGTGGGGGTGGTGGGGTCTTTTTGGTAGTTGTTTTGTTTTTTGGGGGGTTTTTGGTGGTATTTTATTTTTTTAATTCTTTTTTTTAACTGGCATGAGAAAAATTCAGAATTTAATCGCAGTAGAGCACTGGGAAGCAGTGAGGCTGCAAGCTTGAAAGGCAGAGGGAAGAGCAGGAAGGCTCTGGGAGCAGAGCATGGATAGGAAAGGAGCGGAGGGGATCCTGCGGTGCTCAGTGTGCACATGTTTGCTGGGATCAGTGCCGGGCGCTGCAGCTGCGGACAATCACTGAGCTGTCTGGCTAATGAAGGCCACCTGGATCAGGCTTCTGAAAAGAGCCAAAGGAGGACGTCTGAAGAACTCTGATATCTGTGTAAGCTCTACCTTTTCCTTATCAGCCTCTGTTCTGTGCCTGGCAGGGAGGGAGAGGAGAAGACGGAGAGGAAGAGGAGAGTTGTTTTTGTTCTGACCAAATGAGCAGAACTCTGATTTCGTATGCAGGGAGCTGCAGAGGGAGAGCAGCAGGGCTGTCGTTATTTATGGAGCTCTCCTGGCATTGTGGCTGCTTCCACGGGGGCAAGATGGGGACATGCCTTGAGTCCAGACGGATTTTATTAGTTGGAAGTTGATTTGTGGTCATTTGCATGTTTTGCTGAAGGGCAGAGATGGGTACCAGCCATTTGCAGTGCTGATGGGGAAAGTGTGTCAGGTAAAGAGGTTGCCTTGGAATAAAGATGGATAGCAGAGGTTCAAGCTGTTAGCAGTGATGCTGTGTAATGAGAATTCCTGACACTGGGTTTGTGTTTTGCTTATCAAAGTTCTGCTTCCTTGCTCATCCTGCCACGGGTTAGAGTTACGATTTTCAGGGAGCCATCCTTGAAGCTGCTGTGCGTCCTTCAGCCCTGCACTGCACCACTGCTGTAACTCTACAGAGCCACTGGCTCTGCTTGCTGAAAAGCAGACAAATAAGAGCAGGGGAATGGGTACAGGAAATAAAATACTGGCAGTGACACCTGCACTTCTGGAAAGTCACCAGAAGAAAGCATTTGCCTTGAGAGAGAATTTCTCTGAGTGACTTTCCCCTTTGGGCAGTTACTCTTTTGTTTGTTTGTTTGTAGGGATGCAGAAGTAAGTGAAAAGGCAAAAGGTGTGCCCACTTCTGCCCTTTTGGGTTTGTTTTGATTTTTTTTTTTTTTCCCCCAACCCTGCAACAACTTGTGCCATTGTTCTGCCCGAGCAGGGTTCGGCGGACTCCTACACCAGCCGTCCATCCGACTCAGATGTGTCTCTGGAAGAAGACAGGGAAGCAGTGCGGAGAGAGGCAGAACGACAAGCCCAGGCACAGCTGGAAAAAGCAAAGGTAAGGAGGGCTGCTTCGTGGCCTCAGGAAAACCTTTAGGGACTGGCATCTCATCCCTTGCTGGTTTTAATGTGGTAACGCAGAGCGTAATACCCCTGATGCTCTGACAACAGTAGGAAAGATGTTTTCCAGGGAGAAAAAAGAAAATCCCTCAGCATCAGTTTTCTATCAGAGGCACTTGACTGGCTTGCTCATTTCAGAGCAATCCTCTTGCAGTGTGTGCGTTTTTCCTCCTGTTGAATGTAGCCATTTGTTTGCAGGCACAGGGGCCATGCTGTGAGTCCTTGCTGGAGGTGTTTGTGGGAGTTTGCCTGTGTGTGGCTGTTGAGTTGAGTTGAAATGAGCTGGCCCGGCACCCTGGCAAGCTGAGTCTCAGAACTGGCCAATGTAGGGGACTCCACTTCTTCCATTGGGAGATGATTCCAATGTCCAACTGGCACTCTTAAACTTTCATGTCTACAAATCAGCCCTTAGACATCCTGTTCAGCCTCTGTAAGTGAAGGATCAAGCCCTACATATGGAAATGGAGAATCTGTCACAGAGAGTTTGTTGTTGTTGTTTTTTGCCTGAAGGCTTTCCTGGCTTTCTTTACAGTTTGTCTGTTAAATGACCCTGTGAGTAAGATGCTGGAGGACTTGTTACAATTTCTCCCTTCTCTCTCCATCCCCCTGGCAGACAGTGACAGTTGAGGAAGGAAGCACTACATGAACATGGAGTTCATAGTGGAGTTGGTTTTCCAGGAGATGCACCTAGGGCTGTGAGGGTTTGAGCAGTGGCAGGTTGTAGGCTTGTTTTCCTTCCAGCCCTGCTGTATCTTCAAGTGCAGTTGCACCTGTAAAAACACTGCTCTCCTTGTTTGTTAGCAGTTCTTGATCTCAGCATTCCAGTTGTTTTTTTTTCTGTGTGTGCTACCTGCCAGATCTTGAGCTGTCATTGGTCTTCAAGCTTTTCTTTTTTTTTTTTTTCCTTTTTTTGTATTCAAACAGACTGTTGAGATCCCTCCTCACATCTACCTGATCCACATTTCTTTCATTTTCATGGAATCATAGAACTGTCAGGGTTCAAGGGACCTCAAGCATCATCCATTTCCAACCCCCCTACCATGGCCAGGGACACCTCACACTACATGAGCTTGCTCAGAGCCACATCCACCCTGGCCTTAAAATCTTCCAGGGATGAGGCTTCTACCACCTCCCTGGGCAACCTGTTCCTCTCTGACTCCTCTCCTCCATTTTGCCTTGGATTTTATTTCCCTCTTTCTCTTCCTTATCCCATTCTGTTGCCTTTCCCACTGCCAGATTTGCATCTGCCCATTTATGCCACCTGTTTACAGGGTTCTGCAGAAATTCAGGAGTCCAGATCACTGAGCTGTGCACCTCCTTATATGGCTGGGGCCAGCTCCAGAAATAATACACAGCAGCAGTGCAGGAGCATACAGCTACAGTGGGCCAAAAAAACTGAAGAGGGAAGTCACAGATACGTTCTGGGAAGTGGAATTGGTAACTGATATTTCATAAGAGCTCCTCAAGCAGCTTTTTAATGAGCTGCTGGGATTCGTCAATTGTAGGAGATGCTGAACATCCCTTGAAGTTGGGTTGTGCTGTCTTGGGATCTGTATATCAGAGACTCAACAGTAGCCTGCTGCTTCCCTTCTACCTTGTGTCTTGGAGATGATGCTGATCACAGGCAGGATTATCAGGGTTACTTTTGGCTAGTTTGAAATGTCTTTGCTGTTAGGATAGAGTTTTTAAAGGCCAGGCTGGATGTGGCTGTGAGCAACCTGCTCTAGCATGAGCTGTCCCTGCCCATGGCAGGGGGGTTGGAACTGGATGATCCTTGAGGTCCCTTCTAGCCCTGACAATTCTACGATTAAAAGGCTGCCCTGAAACTCAGATGAAGTGCTGAATTTTATCAGCCAATGCAGAACCTTCAGGAGAAGAGCTGAAGCAATAATACCTTGCAGGCTGATCAGGGTAGCAGTGCAGCACTTGCTGCTGAGCCGATGCATCTCCCAGCGCTGAGTAAATCTATGCCAGTGTTGCTATGGGAATTTGGCTCACTGCTGCTGGCCCCGATGCATGGACAGCCCTTATGTAATATTCATGACCTCTAGCACAGCTGCCGTTGGAGTTTGTGAGAAGCTGCTCACAGAGCCTGGACTTTTTCAAGCTGCATTTCTATACATCAAAGCAAAGCAATGTTCTCACTCCAGCTGGCATAAGATGCAGGCTCTGGGTCTGACACTGTCTGAGACTGTAAGACGCCGTGTGAGCAGTCAAAGAGCAGAGGCACTGCCAAAATCAACCTGCTCTAACAATGGGTAATTGCCATCGTAGAGGAAACACAACAGGAGTGGTTTAAATCCTTTGTGCTTTAAAGCTGGAACTACATTAGCAGCTTTGTTTCTTGAGTCAGACGTCAGAAACCATTCCAGGCTGTAGTAATGTATGGAAATGATTCTGTGTAGTGGCTACAGTGGGGTGATGTTTAGGCTGGTGAGGTATTTACATTAGCAATGTTAAATAACAACTTCTCTGCATTTGTTGCTTAATAAAATACTGCATACAGTTGGTGCTTACATTTGAAGGAAATGGTTAAAGCTATGTACATGAAACTTGACCCAGGACCAAAGGCTCAGAAGATGTTAGGGGTTGGAAGGGGACCTTGATCATATAGTCCAACCCCCCTGCCAGAGCAGGACCATAGAATCCAGCACAGGTCACACAGGAACACATCCAGACAGGGATGGAAAAGCTCCAGAGCAGGAGATTCCACAACCTCTCTGGGCAGCCTGTTCCAGTGCTCTGGGACCCTCACAGTGAAGAAGTTCCTCCTCATGTTGAGGTGGAACCTCCTGTGCTGCAGTTTCTATCCATTGCCCTTGTCCTATCCCAGGGTGCAACTGAGCAGAGCCTGTCCCCTCCCTCTTGACCCCCAGCACTCAGGTATTTGTAGACATTTATTAAATCCCCTCTCGGTCTTCTCTTGTCCTGAGATCTAAAACATGACAGAGTATCCTTTCCTTTCTTCCTTGGTGATTCAGTCCTTCACCTCCCCTGGAACACAGGAAAATTAATGAGTTGGGAAGGGGTTTGAGCTGGAAGAGGGCAGATTGAGACTGGAGATTAGGAAGAAATTCTTTAGAGTGAGGGTGGTCAGACACTGGAACAGGTTGCCCAGGAAGGCAGTGGTTGTCCTCTCCCTAGGGGTGTTCAAGACCAGGTTGGATGAGGCCTTGAGCAGCCAAGTCTAGTTCATAGAATCCTTCAGGATTGGAAGGGACCACAAGGATCATCCAGTTCCAATCCCCCCTGCCATGGCCAGGGACACCTCACACTACAGCAGGTTGCTCACAGCCACATCCAGCCTGGCCTTAAATACCTCCAGGGAGGGAGCCTCAACCACCTTCCTGAGCAACCTCTTCCAGGCTCTCACCACGTTCATGGGGAACAACTTCTTCCTAACATCCAATCTGAATCTCCCCACTTCTAGTTTTGCTCCATCCCTCCCAGTCCTATCCCTCCCTGACACCCTCAAAAGTCCCTCCCCAGCTTTCTTGGAGCCCCCTTCAGATACTGGAAGGCCACAAGAAGGTCTCCTGGGAGCCTTCTCTTCTCCAGACTGAACAACCCCAACTCTCTCAGTCTGTCTCCAGAGCAGAGCAGCTCCAGCCCTCTGCTCATCCTCGTGGCCCTTCTCTGGACACCTTCCAGCACCTCCAGATCTTTCCTGCAATAGAGGCTCCAGAACTGGACCCAGAGCTCCAGGTGTGGTCTCAGCAGAGTGGAGCAGAGGGGGAGAATCCCCTCCCTGGCCCTGCTGGCCACACTTCTCTTGCTGCAGCCCAGGCTCTGCTTGGCTCTCTGGGCTGCAAGTGCTCACTGCTGGCTCCTGGTGAGCTTCTCCTCCACCAGCATCCCCAAGTCCTTTTCTTCAGGGCTGCTCTCAAGCCAGTTCCTGTGCAGCCTGTACTGGTGCTTGGGATTGCCCTGGCCCACCTGCAGGACCTTGCACTTGGTCTTGTTGAACCTCCTGAGGTTGGCTTGTGCCCAGCTCTGCAGCCTGTCAAGATCCCTCTGGATGGCAGAGGGTCCTAGTTGACGGTTTCCCTGCCCACTGCAGGGGGGTGGGGTGGATGATCTCTGAGGTCCCTTCCAGCCCAAGCCTATGATTCCATGAACTTCTCTTGGTGCTTCCTGGCCCCCGTGTGTCCCCAGAGCTGTGTCCTGCAGGCAGCAGGTTCTGCTCCCCATGGCTCCTTCTCCTTTTCCCATGACCTGCTGCCAGGCAGAGCCCAGTGACACAGCTGCTTCAACTTTTTTTTTTTTTTTGCCTTTTAATATTGTGAGTGGAAATGTTGATCCTAAATAAAGTCACTACTAATTGTATTTGTCACAGGAATGAGGAGAGGATGACATAGATGAATAATGCAGCAGTGGAGGGGAAAATGATGGTGAATTAAGGGGAGATAAAAAGCTGTTGAACTGTGTCACAGGCTCAGTGAAAACAGTTTAATGACATCCATTCTTCTGCCTTCCAGCTAGGGAAAACACCTGAAACTGCAGAGCAAAACACAGTCATGAAGCACACCATGGCAGAGCCTTAGGAAGAGTGAAAGATTTTCAAAATCTGGATTTTTTTTTTTTTTAGGGTTTCTAAGTGTTTGGGCAGAACGTAAGATGCACATCTGAAATCTATCCAAACAGGGGAAAATAAAACCCCAAAGGCTTGTGAGAAAATCCACCTTCTGGCCATTTAGAGCTGTCTGGGGTTTATATAAGCTTTGCTTCTCTGGAAAAGGCTTAAGCAGATTTTGCTGACTCACTTTGGCATGCAGCTTACTGTAAGGAAGGTGGGGCCATGGGCACATGTTTGGAGTCAGCCAGGGACAGAAAATTAAGAGGCAATTGCTGAGGCTACCTGCAGGCCAGCAGCTAGTCCCAAGGGGAAACAAATCATCCAAAGAAGCTGTGGAGCTCAAAGCTGAGGTGAAAAGTTCTTTCTCAGAACAGCTTAGAAATGCAAATGCATAAAGGCTGAGGGTTGGGTACGTTTCTTGTTTTAAACAGGGAAAAAAAAAACAAAAACAAAAGCCACAGTTCAAGGCTTTGAGGATTTCCTGGGTGTCCTCATAGTCCATTGCATGTGGCTGTGTCTGTGCTGAAGGGGACCTGTGCTGAGGCTGGGTAGGCCACATCTAAGGGCTTGTACTGATGCCTGAAAACAAACAAACAAAGCCCACAAGCAAACAGAACAAAGCAAACAATGAAGTCAACCAAAAATGAAACAAAACCCAACAACAGCAACAAAAAAACCCCACACCCAAACTCCCCCAAGGACATTAATTGGTTTTAGGTTTAATTTCCTTATTTTTAATTGTTTCTACAGGAAAAAAAAAAAGAAAGAAATAAAAAGCTTTTCTTAGTTTTAAAGAGTGAGGATTGAAAAGAAATCATAAGAAGTAAGGATATTTTGGGTTTGCCCATTCTTTGCAAGAATTTATAGAATCACAGGATCCTAGATTGGCCTAGGTTGGAAGGGGTCTCAGAGATCATCTACTCCAACCTCTCTGCCATGGGCAGGGACACCTCTCAACCAGACTTGGTTTTGGATACTGAAAGTGCCAGGTTCTGTTGCTCACCTAGGACTAAGGTCAGCCCTGTGCTCTTTATGCTTTCTTAAGGATTGTTCCTAACATCCTTTGGTCTTGAAACTTCCTTCTGGATGTCAAATAATTGTGTCCTCTCAGCTCTGCTTGCTTTGCCTTGCTGATGGCATCCTTTTAGGAGTCTCTTACAACTTGAAGTGCCCAGAGGCCTACTTGAAAATGCCATCTGAATGTTTTTCAGGTCGAGGGAGTGGACCAGTAAATTTGGGTACCAGACATGTCTTTGCTGGCTCTTAGGCATCAAAACCTACAGCAGCCTTTCAGTGCCTGAGGGGGCTACAAGAAAGCTGGGGAAGGACTTTTTGCAAGTGCTTGTAGTGATAGGACAAGAGGGAATGGATTGAAGCTTGAGTGCATTTAGACTGGAGATTAGGAAGCAATTCTTCACAGTGAGGGTGGTGAGACACTGGAACAGGTTGCCCAGGGAGGCTGTGGATGCCTCCTCCCTGGAGGTGTTCGAGGCCAGGCTGGATGAGGCCTTGAGCAACCTGGGCTGGTGGGAGGTGTCCCTGCCCATGGCAGGGTGGTTGGAACTGGATGATCTTAAGGTCCCTTCCAATCCAAACCATTCTATAAGTCTATGAATTTAAGCTGTCATGGTTTACTTTCTGTGCTGTAGCAGTGGTGCTGGCAGCTTGTGAGTGACTGTAAGTAACCCTGCAATGTCCTCAGTGCAGTGCATTGCCTGGGCTGTGCCTGGGAGCACAGCTTTGGGAGGTGCTGCAGGCTGGGATCATGCCTGCCTACGCCTGCAAGGCTAAAGGTTGTCAGGTGCAATCAGCCCCTGCAGCATGCCAAGCCTAGGTATTGAAGTGCTTATTCACTCTCAGGCAGGGTCCCCAGCCTCTGAATGCCCCCCTGCTGCCAGCAGGCAGCAGCAGAGCTAGTTAAGGGATGGCTGCTTAAGCTGCAGCAGCATTTCTGACAGACTCCAAGTGCCCTTTCAGCTCCATGTGTGCCCTTCTGTTACGCCAGCTTGTTCCATCAGGGAGACTTTCTCCTCACGCTGGCTGATGAGAACATGCCGAGCAGCAGGATCAGAATCACAGAATCCCAGAAACATTCAGGTTGGAAAAGGCCCTCAGGATCACCAAGTCCCACCACTGGCCCTACTCTACAAGGTTCACTCCTAAACCATATCCCCAACCACCACATCCAAACCACCTTTAAACACATCCAGGGTTGGTGACTCCACCACCTCCCTGGGCAGTCTGTGCCAATGCCTGACCACTCTTGCTGGTAAAAAAATGTTTCCTACTGTCCAGTCTAACCCTGCCCTGCTGCAGCTTGAGGCCATTCCCTCTTGTTCTGTCAGAAATTACCTGTGAGAAGAGACCAGCACCAACCTCTCCCCAACCTCCTTTCAGGTAGCTGTAGACAGCCAGGAGGTCTCCCCTCAGCCTCCTCTGTTTCACACTAACCATCCCCAGCTCCTTCAGTCACTCCTCATCAGATTTATTCTCCAGACCCTTCCCAGCTTCCTTGCCCTCCTCTGCCCTGGCTCCAGCACCTCCACATCTCTCTTGGATTGAGCTGCCCAAAACTGGACACAACACTCCAGGTGTGGCCTCCCCAGAGCTGAGTCCCAGGGGACAATCCCCTCCCTGCTGCTGCTGGACACAGCATTGCTGATCCCAGCCAGGATGCCTTTAGCTTAACCATCCCCACCCCTGAGCCACAGCAGCTCAGCCCAGTGTTTGGTGTTAGCTGGTGAGCACCAGGCTTTTTTTTTTTTTTTTCCTCTGTTCCATTGATTTCTTCTCCTTTGCCCTTTTGTTTTTGAGTCCCTCCAGTGCATGTCATCATTTAGACAGCTAATGTTGCGTGCCAGGGCGGCTGGGCCTCCATGGGAGCTGGCACAGTGATCTATCTGGAAATAAATGAGTGTTGATCCAAAAGCACAGTTGCAGATCTGGTTGTTGCTTAGCTGCAGGCCAGCTCTGCATTGCTGGGTCTGCTCAAGTCAGCTTGCAGGAGACCCTTTTTCTTCATTCCCTCCCTTCACTTCTGCTTTTTTTTCCTTAGTGCTGTGGCACTGGGAGGTGCAGCAGCTCTCTTTACACTGCTGTCTGTGACCTTTAGCATTTTCTTGTTTGTATTCATCATCTGCTTTGCCTTGCAGTGTACACACTTGTTCTACACTGCTGCCTCTCGTCGTGCTGGTTATTCCCCAGAGCAGTTTCTCCATTCTCACTGCTGGCCTGCACTCTCTGGGGGCTGCAGTTGTGCCTTGCAGCAGGCTCTCCTGTAAACTGGCATCAAAACCTCTGTCATCTCCTGTTCATGCTGTGGTTATGGAGCCATCAGATCTGCTTCACAGGGGCCCTTTGCTCTTCTGTTTCTTGGATAAGAGTAGAGAGAAAGAGTGGAGGGTGTCCTGGGGTGTGTTAAGAAGAGTGTGGCCAGCAGGTCAAGGGAGGTTCTCCTCCCTCTCTTCTCTGTGTGAGTGAGACCATACCTGGAGTTTAGTGTCCAGTTCTGGTCTCTCCAGTTCAAGAGAGACAGGGATCTTCTGGAGAGAATCCACAAAGATGCTGAGGGGACTGGAGCATCTCTCTGGCAGGGAGAGGCTGAGACCTGGGGCCCTTCAGCCTGGAGAAGAGAAGGCTGAGAGGGGATCTCATCAATGCCTAAAGAGTGGGGAGCAAGAGGATGGGGCTGGGCTCTTTTCAGTGATAGGACAAGGGGCACAGGCACAAACTGCAGTGCTGGAGGTTACACTTCAGGAAAACTTCTTTGGTGTGAGGGTGCTGGAGGCCTGGAGCAGGCTGCCCAGAGAGGTTGTGGAGTCTCCTTCTCTGGAGACTTTCCAACCCCACCTGGCTGTGTTCCTGTGTGACCTGCCCTGGGTGATGCTGCTCTGGCAGGGGGGTTGGACTGGATGACCTCTGGGTTTACACTGGCATTGGATAGAGGCAGAGGCTGCTAAACAAAGCAGCTTCCAGTTCAGACAGATGTGCCCTGGGTCATTAAGTTCCCTGAGGTTTATTGGGTCTGATTTACTTCTGCCAGCATCTCAGCCAGGGTGCTGCAATCCACACCTGCCATTTCCTCAGCAGCTGGCCCAGCTCTCTGAATCCTAGGAGGGAGGAGGGGTTAAATAGTTACCATCTGGCTTTTACTGAAAAGAGAATCCTGACTCAAAACCAGGGGAGGAAATAAGATTCCAGGGCACAGTCTGAAGGTAACTAAAATGTTTAAAATGTAATCACCTTCAAGTGAATGCTGAGCTTTGTTGCATCTGTAATGTCTATTTTGGGGGTAATTTGCATAATTTTCTCTTTTCTAATCTCAGTGATTGATGTGGGTTTTACATTTCAATTACAGCTTCATGTAGCATCTGTTTGGAAATTCTTACGGAGTTTAGCTTTGCTAAAAAACTTTTTGCTTTTCTACAATTCAACATGCACTCAGAAAATGTTTCCAAGGGAGACCTTGCAGGTTCCTACAAGCATTCAGGCTCTTGGTCATTCTTCAGCTCAGCAAAATGAGGGCTTTAAAAGTCTCTGGACTTGGGCCTGTGATGGTATCTCTGTGTGCTTCTGCATGCCTTTGTCAAAAGTCCTCCAGCTGTCTTGAAGAGGACTTACAGGAGAGCTGGGGAGGGACTTTTGACAAGGGCATGGAGTGACAGGAGGAGGGGTGATGGCTTCAGACTGGAAGAAGCTGGATTGAGATTGGACATTAGGAGGAAATTCCTCTCCATGAGGATGGTGAGACACTGGAACAGGTTGCCCAGAGAGGCTGTGGAGGCTCCAAGCCTGGAAGTGTTCAAAGGCAGGCTGGATGGGGCCTTGGAAGGTGTCCCTGCCCACGGCAAGGGGTATTGGACCTAGATGATCTTCAAGGTCCCTTCCCACCCAAAGCATTCTGTGATTCTATGTCTGCATCATGTATCTATCTACCCATCCATCCACACACCCATGTGCATGCAGTGTGTCTGCATGCATTAGACAACTGGCACTGCTATCTTCAGCTGGTCACTTATGCTTTACAGCTGAGAGCTGCCTCAGTGAAGTGTTGAGTTTGCACACAGGGAGAGCTGCTCTACCAGAGTATTGTCTTGTGAAGAAAGAGAAGTTACCTTGTGGCCAGCAGGCTGAGAGAGGGGATCCTGCCTCTCTGCTCTGCTCTGCTCTGGGGAGGCCTTACCTGCAGTGCTGTGGCCAGCTATGGAGCCCCCAACACAAGAGAGACCTGGACTTGATGGAGTTGGTCCAGAGGAGGCCACCAAGATGATCAGAGGGCTGGAGAACCTCTGCCATGGGGACAGGCTGAAAGAATCAGGGTTGTTCAGCCTGGAAAAGGGAAGGCTCTGGAGAAACCTTAGAGCTGCATTTGAGCATCTGAAGGGCACCTACAGGAAGGCTGGGGAGGGACTGTTCAGAAGGGGCTGTGGGGATATGACAACGGGCAGTGGTTTGAAACTGGAGCAGGGCAGAGTTAGGCTGGAAATCAGGAGGAAGTTCTGCACAGTGAGGGTGGTGAGACACTGGAACAGGTTGCCCAGGCATGTGGTTGAGGCCCTGTCCCTGGAGACATTCAAGATCAGACTTGCTGTGGCCTTGGGCAGCCTGCTTTAGCTGGAGGTGTCCCTGCTGCCTGCAGGCACCTTTGAGGGTCCCTTCCAACCCAATGCAATCTGTGACTCAGACCAGGGAGTGGACTGCCATGGGTTTTTTTTTGGAAGCAGGAATGAGATGGGCTAAGGACCTTAGTGTAGTTGTACAGCTTGCAGAGGTGCTACAGCTGACACTGCCCCAGATGATGTAGAGCAGTGGCTTGAAGAAGTCTGGTTTGGGCACCAAAGATATTGTTCTTCTTGCTGGTAGACCCAAGAGGCTGTTTGCAGCCAGCTCAGGAGCTAAGCTGCTTTGTGTCTGTGTGCAGGGAGGTGCTTGTCACCTGCAAGGGAAACAAACCCCCAGCCACAGTGCTGGAGTCCTTGGCAAAGCTTTGAATCCCCTTCTCACTAACCCACTCTATAAAAAAAAAAAACCACAGAAACAGGAGAGAAGGGAAGAAAAAAACCATCAAAAGCCCAACCCAATCTATGAAAAAAAAAAAAAAAGTAGTGGAAGGAAGCTTCCAAAGCAGCCTTTTTTTCTTTGGTTTTTCATGATGGCACCTTGCTCTGTAACATTATGTGCAAGGTACCAAGGAGTTCTGACTGTAGGCAGCAGCAGGATGCTGTAGTACAAAATTAGGCTGATGTTAGATGCCAGTTCCAAAGGGTTTCCTTTTAAAATTTACTCTTTAGTTACATAAATGAGGCACTGCTTGTATAAAGCCTAAGGAAATCAGTAGGAGCCCAAAGGAAACCTGGGATACTTGGGAAAAGATCCTCTGGGTTCCCAGGTGAGGACAGTTGAAGCACAAAGCTCAGCTTCAGCTATGAAGACTGCCTGCATTCTACATAATTCATAGTGACAGAGAAATGAATTAAAAATGAATCTTTGGAGCCCTCCAAAGATGTGTTTCTGGTTGTGCTTCTGCCATGCTTTCATCTCTGTTCTGTGCCAAGCCAGTTACCATCCCAGAGAAACAAACAGCATGGCACAGTCACTGGGTTGTATTCCCAGACTCCATGTGCTACAGGATGTGCAGTGCAAAACCCCTGAACTTTATACCTTGGAAATAATCAATCCTGAGCTGCATTTTGGCTGCCACAAAGTACTTGAAGATGAAGCTGACATCTTAGTGACAGTCTCAGTAACCATTCCCCCATCTGTGCCCAGGTTTCTGCTGTCCCTCTCACCAGTGGCTTTTAGTCGTACCATGGACTTGTGTGAAGTGTGTGACATTGTCCCACAGCATAAACTGGGGACCAGATGGGAAAAACATGGATCTGAGGGGTGGATAAGGGATTGCCTGGATGGCTACCCTCAGAGAGTTGTGGGCAACAGCTCAGTGTCCAAATGGAGAGCAGTGACCAGTGGCAGCCCTCAGGGATCAGTGCTGGGCCAGTGCTGTTTGACATCTTTGTCAGTGCCATGGGCAGTGGCACTGAGGACTCTCAGCAGTTTGCTGATGGCACCAAGCTGTGTGGTGCTGCTGACAGGCTGGAGGGAAGGGATCCATCCAGAGGGAGCTGGACAGGCTGGAGAGCTGAGCCCAAGCCAACCTCAGGAGATTCAACAGGGCCAAGTACAAGCTCCTGCACTTGGGTTAGGGCAATCCCAAGCACCAATCCAGGCTGGGTGAGGAGTGGCTGAAGAGCAGCCTGCAGGAGAAGGCCTTGGGGGTGTCAGCTGGTGACAAACTCCCCAGGAGCCAGCAGTGGTCCCTGGCAGCCCAGCAGGCAGCTGTGTGCTGAGCTGCATCCAGAGCAGGGAGAGCAGCAGCATAGGGAGGGGATTCTGCCCCTCTGCTCTGCTCTGCTCACACCCCACCTGCAGCACTGCCTCCAGTTCTGGGGCCCCCAGCACAAGAGGGACCTGGAGCTGCTGGAGAGGGTCCAGAGGAGGCCATGAAGATGATCAGAGGGCTGGAGAACATCCCCTGTGGGGACAGGCTGAGAGAGTTGGGGCTGTTCAGCCTGGAGAAGGCTCCAGGGAGACCTTAGAGCTGCCTTCCAGTACAGGACTACAGGAGAGCTGGGAAGGGACTTTTGACAAGGGCTTGGAGTGATAGGACAAGGGGGAAATGGTTTGCAGCTTGAGGGGGCAGATTGAGACTGGAGATTAGGAAGAAATTCTTTGCAGTGAGGATGGTGAGGCGCTGGAACAGGTTGTCCAGGGGATTTGTGTATGCTTCCTCCCTGGAGGTGTTCAAGGTCAGGTAGGATGAGGCCTTGAGCAACCAGGTCTAGTTGAGAAGCAGCTCTGCTCATGGCAGGGGGTTGGAGTAGATGATCTCTGAGGTCCCTTTTATGGATCTCCACTTACAGGCTGAGCCATTGCCTGCCACTCTTTGAGAGCAGTGTCCAAGCCAAGTCCTCATGCAGAGGGTGGCCCTCTCCTCAAATCCTTGTCTGAAGAGTTAAAAGTGATGCAGTGTGAAAGGATGCAGCAGTGCAGACCATCCACACCAGTCCTGCTGGAGAAAATCCAAACCTGCCTTCCCATTCTCTTTTCCTTTACTATCTCCAGCTTTCCCTGGTCTCCTCCCTGCCCATACTGGGATCATTTCAGCAGGCTGGAGCTGGGCTATGACTTTATTCTTTTGTTTCCCTCCAATAACTGTCACTAAACCTGAACTTAGAATTAGCCTTGGCTTAGAAGTGAGACTCCCTCCTTGCTTGCCAAAGTGAAATGTCCCCAGTTTGGTGACTCAGAAGACTCTGATCCCTGTGCTGACAGCTTAACCCACTTCTCAGGGCTTATCAGAGCTCCTTTTGTGTTCTTGGAAACTGTGGCAGTGTGCTGATGGAAAAATACAACATTGAAGCTAAATATAGAACTAAGACACACAGCAAAAAGGCTGCCCTGTGTTCTGAAGAGAGACCCCCACCTCCAGTCCTGCAGCCAGAGGAGTGTGGGCAGCAGGGCAGGAGAGGGGATTCTGCCCCTTGGCTCTGCTCTGCTCAGACCTCACCTCCAATCCTGCCTCCAGTTCTGGTGTCCCCAGCAGAAGAAGGACACAGAGCTGCTGGAGAGAGTGCAGAGGAGGCCACAAAGATGATCCAAGGGCTGGAGCAGCTCTGCTGTGAGGACAGGCTGAGGGGGCTGGGGGAGAAAACTCCAGAGGGACGTTCTAGATGCATTCCAGTACCTGAAGGGATCCTACAGGAAGGCTGCAGAGGGACTTTTCCTGAGGGTGTCTAGAGACAGGACAAGGGGAATGGTTTGAAGCTGAGGGAGAGCAGGGTTAGACTGGAGCTGAGGAAGAAGATCTTCAGTGTGAGGGTGGTGAGACTCTGGAACAGGTTGCTCAGGGAGGCTGTGGATGTCTCCCCCCTGGAGGTGTTCAAGGCCAGGTTGGATGAGGCCTTGAGCAGCTGAGTCTGGTTGAAAATCATCTCTGCCCATAGCAGGGAGGTTGGAGTAGATGATTTCTGAGGTCCCTTTTATGACTCATTCTGTGGTGCTGGGGATCTTAACTAGGTAGCTACCTATTTACAAAGTCCTTTGTTGTTTATTGTTCCTGGAATCTAAGCTCCCCTGGGAAGAGTGGTGCCTTCTTTTCAGTGTTTTGAACAGATCTCCATGTGAGAGGTGTGGGAAGCAGGGCTGCACCCCATGGTTTGGGTTTTTATTGTGCAAATGTGCTTGTGTTATCGATCTGCAGAGTGTCCTTTTTCAGTGCCTGCAGGAAGAGTGAAGGGAAAAATCTCTTGCAAGGGAAGATGAAGGATCAAACTGCAGCTCTTTGATTATTTTGACTGGAGCTGTCAGAATACTGAAGTGAGAGAGGAGATGTGCTTGCTGCTTTCTGGCTCCAACCATTCTGCCTGTCAGTTGAAAATGGAGTTTTAAGGACTTGTTGGGCTCTGATAATTCCCTTGCCACAAACCAGACAAACTCAGAGTACCTGGGGTTGCTTTAAGCCCCAGTCAGCTCTGGCTGCCAGGAGAGAAACACTTCCTGAGTGAAATAAAAATGAGTTCTCAGGCCTAAGGGATGTGGGGCAGGCAAGAAGCAGAGTCAGGACCTTGACTTTAGGGAAAACAAACTTGCAGCCTCACCTCTGTGCCGGGGAAGATCATGGAACAGATCCTTCTGGAAGCTCTGCTAAGGGACATGGAGGCAGCCAGCATGGCTTCACCAAGAGCAGGTCCTGCCTGGCTAACCTAGGGGCTTTCTGTGATGGTTTAACAACATGAATGGGCAGTGGTTTGAAACTGGAGCAGGGGAGATTGAGGTTGGACATCAGGAGGAAGTTCTGCACAGTGAGGGTGGTGAGACACTGGAACAAGTTGCCCAGGGATGTGGTTGAGGCATTCAAGATCTGACTCAATGTGGTCCTGGGCAGCCTGCTCTAGCTGGAGGTGTCCCTGCTGCCTGCAGAGGGGTATGGAGAAGATGACCTTTGAGGGTCAGCTGTTGGAAGGCAGCTGGAAGGTCCCTGTGGAATAAACCATGCCCAGTGCAGCAAATTGCTCAGTGAGAGCTTGGAATATCCCCAGAGGAAAGGCTGCTCAATAAGCCATAACTGTGCCTGATTCTCCAGTGTCTGTAGGATGTACAGTATGGATTTAGGAGTGGGAATATGATTAATTGGCAATGCAGAGGAGCTTCTCTTTTTGAAAAGTGATGAAGAGTGGAAGAAGAACCTCCACTCTTTATTGGACATGGAAGGGAATATTGTAACGAAAGGTGAGGAAAAGGTAGAGGTACTAAATACCTTCTTTGCCTCAATTTTCAACAGTAAGGCAGGAGGGCTTCAGGATAACACCTCCTGAACCTGTTGATGGGGTCAGGGAGCAGTACAGTCCCCCTGAAATCCATGAGGAAGCAGTTAGAGACCTGCTGAGCCACTTGGATCGTCCCAAGTCCATGGGACCAGGTGGAATCCATCCTAGGGTATTGAGAGAGCTGGCAGATGAGCTGGCCAAGCCACTGGCCATCATTTACCACCAGTCCTGGCTCACTGGAGAGGTCCCAATTGACTGGCAGCTGGCCAATGTGGTGCCCATCCAGAAGAAGGACCACAAGGAGGAGGATCCTTGAAACTCCAGGCCTGTCAGCCTGACCTCAGTGCCAGGCAAGATTATGAAGCAGATCATCTTGAGTGCAGTTACACAGCACCTGCAGGTGCAGGGTCAAGGGATCAGGCCCAGACAGAATGGATTTAGGAAGGGCAGGTCCTGCCTGACCAACCTGATCTCTTTCTATGCCCAGGTGAGTGCCTGGTGGATGTGGGGCAGGCCGTGGATGTAGTCTACCTGGACTTCAGCAAGGCCTTTGACACTGTCCCCCACAGCAAACTCCTGGCCAAGCTGTCAGCCTGTGGCTTGGACAGCAGCACTGTGCTGGGTTAGGAACTGGCTGGAGAGCAGAGCCCAGAGAGTGGTGGTGAATGGTGCCACATCCAGCTGGCAGCCTGTCACTAGTGGTGTCCCCCAGGGATCAGTGCTGGGCCCCATCCTGTTCAATCTCTTTATTGATGATCTGGATGAGGGGATTGAGTCCAATCATCAGTAAATTTGCAGATGACACCAAGCTGGGAGCAGATGTTGATCTGTTAGAAGGTAGAAGGGCTCTGCAGAGGGACCTTGCCAGGCTGGACAGATGGGCAGAGTCCAACAGGATGGCATTCAACAAGTCCAAGTGCCAGGTGCTGCACTTTGGCCACAACAACCCCATGCAGAGCTACAGGCTGGGGTCAGAGTGGCTGGAGAGCAGCCAGGCTGAGAGAGACCTGTGAGGAGAGGCTGAGGGAGCTGGGGGTGTTTAGCCTGGAGAAGAGGAGGCTCAGGGGAGACCTCATTGCTGTCTACAACTACCTGAAGGGAGGTTGTAGCCAGGAGGGGGTTGGTCTCTTCTCCCAGGCAACCAGCACCAGAACAAGAGGACACAGTCTCAAGCTGCACCAAGGGAAGTTTAGGCTGGAGGTGAGGAGAAAGTACTTCCCAGAAAGAGTAATTGGCCATGGAAAGTGCTGCCCAGGGAGGTGGTGGAGGTACCATCCCTGGAGGTGTTCAAAACAAGCTTGGATGTGGCACTTGGAGCCAAGGTTTAGTTGTCAGGAGGTGTTAGGTATTAGGTAATAGGTTGGACTTGATGATCTCTGAGGTCTTTTCCAACCTGGGTGATTCTGTGCAAAACGAATGCCTGTGAGCCTATGATTAAATGTAGGGGGGGGGGGGGGGTTGGGTTTGGGAGTTGTTTTTTTTTTCTTGACAAAAAACCCCTGTGGTGAAAGCTTCAAATCAGAATTGAAGCACAGAGGGCCAATCTGTGGGAAGTCAGAGCAGAAACAGAGCTATTCACAGTGCCTGGAATTAATCAGCAGAGCTTCAAGAAGCCAGTGATGAATGAAACACAGAGCAAGGTATCAAACCCAGCCTTGGTGATGACATTGATGTACACAGGAGGGTATCAATATTGCATCTTCCAGATGTTGAATTCTCCTTGGCTTTGCTCCTGGCTCAGTGTGCAACAGGCCTGCAGCAAGGAGAGAGCTCAGAGCTCTTCAGTTCAGAGCAGCTGCTGCCACACACTGCATGGTAAAGACAAAAAGCAGGTTTGCTTCTCACTGTGGGAACACAGACTGCACCAGGCAATGTTTTCAGCCTGTGTTTGCCAAGGCATTCAGGAAGAAATATTGAAATGTGGAATTTTTGCTCTTCTGAGACCCCACCTCCAATACTGTGTGCAGTTCTGGTGTCCCCAGAGGCTGAGGGAGTCTCTTTCCCCTGGGCAGCCAGCAGCAGCATCTCAGAGACACTTTTCCTTTGCTCTGCTGCCTTTTCATCATTGCAGAGCTTCTGAATGTCAGGAGAAAAATGCAGTCTGAAAGAAATACACAGTCCCAGTACAGAGAGCAATACACAGGACAGAGAGCAGTGAATTCTGCCCCTTGACTCTGCTCTGCTGAGACCCCACCTTAAACACTGCCTCCAGTTCTGGTGTCCCCAGCATGAGAAGGACACAGAGCTGTGGAGTGAGTTGAGAGCCACAAAGATGATCCAAGGGCTGGAGCAGCTCTGCTATGAGGATAGGCTGAGGAGGCTGGGGGTGTGCAGCCTGGAGAAGAGAAGACTGCAGAGGGACCTTCTGGCTGCCTTCCAATACCTTAAACAATCCTCCAGGAAGGCTGCAGAGGGACTTTTCCTGAGGGTGTCTAGAGACAGGCCAAGGGGAATGGTTTGAAGCTGAGGGAGAGCAGGGTTAGACTGGAGCTGAGGAAGAAGTTCTTCAGTGTGAGGGTGGTGAGACTCTGGAACAGGTTGGCCAGGGAGGCTGTGGATGCCTTCTCCCTGGAGGTGTTCAAGGCCAGGTTGGATGAGGCTTTGAGCAGCTGAATCTGCTCCCCATAGCAGGGAGGTTGGAGTAGATGATCTCTGAGTTGCCTTCCAACCTAAGCCATTCTCTGATTCTTATCTCAATTTATAATGTAAAGTGGTGACTTGTGGTGGGCTTTTTCCCTGCTGAGGGTGATTTTGAAGATAAGAAGGCCTTGTGCACAGTAAGATGTGACTTGCCATGCACACAGGCTTGCAGCTGTTCTTCTCTGTGTCTTTACAGTAGTGAGCTGGTGGTGCCTTTGGTGATAAGGTTGGGGTTTTTTTGGATTAATGGTTGACTTGATAATCTTCAAGGTCTTTTTTTTAGCTGAAACAGTCCTCTGGTGTGTCTTACAGTGTAGGTTAGGTTTTTCTCTCACCCTAAAGCACAGAAGCCCCAGAACCATGGAAGTTTTATCCAGTTAATTCTGACACTGAGCAGGAGAAGGACAAGTGGCTGCAGTGAGTGCCCTTCCAGAGACAGGAAGGAGAAAACCCCAAGGAACTTCAAAAAAATCAAGATCTAGCAGATCTGAGCAGCATGGGTTTTGTGAGGAAGCTGCAATGAAAGGGAGGAAATAAATTGGAGAAAAAAGATCAGAGCAGTAAAGACAATTTCCTCAGCTGCAAACCTCCAAAAGTCAGCAGCTGACCATGAGCACAAGGTCATTTGTGAAGTGCTTCTGAGCTGTTAGGGAACCTCCAGGAAATATTCTGGGAAAGAATAATAACCTCCAGCAGTACAGGCTGGGAGGTGATCTCCTAAAGAGCAGCCCCATGGAGAAGGACATGGGAGTGCTGGTGGACAACAAGTTCTGCATGGGACAGCAATGTGCCCTGGGGGCCAAGGACAGAGGGATCCTGGGGACCATTCAGAGGAGTGTGTCCAGCAGATCCAGGGAGGTTCTCCTCCCCCTCTACTCTGTCCTGCTGAGACCTCACCTGGAATATTGCATCCAGTTCTGGGCTCCCCAGTTCAGGAGGGACAGGGATCTGCTGGAGAGAGTCCAAGGGAGGGCTCCAAGGATGCTGAAGGGACTGGAGCAGTGCCTGGGGAGGAGAGGCTGAGAGCCCTGGGGGTGTGCAGTCTGGAGAGGAGAAGACTGAGAGGGGATCTGATCAATGTCTATCAATAGCTGAGGGGTGGGGGTCAAGAGGGAGGGGACAGGGACAGGCTCTGCTCACTTGTGCCCTGGGATAGGACAAGGGCAATGGATGGAAACTCCAGCACAGGAGGTTCCACCTCAACATGAGGAGGAACTTCTTCACTGTGAGGGTCCCAGAGCACTGGAACAGGCTGCCCAGAGAGGTTGTGGAGTCTCCTTCTCTGGAGCCTTTCCAGCCCTGTCTGGATGTGTTCCTGTGTGACCTGTGCTGGATTCTGTGGTCCTGCTCTGGCAGGGAAGTTGGACTGGAAGATCTCTGGAGGTCCCTTCCAACTCCTAACATCCTCTGATCCTGTGATATTTCCAAACCTCTTTTCACAACTGAGATGGGAACTAAAGCAGAATATTTTGAGACCATATACCAAGACTGGATAACCCAAGACTAAAAAAATATGCTTGTAGGTAATGCTAATCACTTACCTCCACTAAGTGGTTTGCTGGCAAGGAGAGGAGATGAGGAATGGGAACATTCCTTACTGCTTGACCTTTGAGAACCACCTCCTAATGCATGTGGCCATCTGTGCATCTCTTCCATATTTCCTAAGGAAAGGAGGCTCAGGGGGGACCTTCTGGCTCTCTACAACTCCCTGGAAGAAGGTTAGAGCCAGGTGGAGGTTGGTCTCTTCTTTCTTGTAAGTAGTGCTAGGACCAGAGGAAATGGCTTCAAGGTGCCTCAGGGGAGGTTTAGGTTGGACATGAGAAGGAACTTCTTCCCTGAAAGGGTTCTCAGGCACTGGCACAGGCTGCCCAGGGAGGTGATTGAATCCCTGGAGGAGTTTCAGGGAGGCAGAGATGTGGTGCTGAGGGATATGGCTTAGCACCATACTAATAGATTTAGATCATGGTTGAACTGAATGATCTTCAAGGTCTTCTCCAACCAAAACCATTCTATGCTCTCAAACCTTATCTGAGGGACTTCAGCAAGTCATTTAAATATCCAACATGTTACTGACTTCATGAGCTGAAGGGTTCTGGGAAATGCTGGAGACAGTGGAGATAAGAGGTGACCTGTGAAGTGCTTAGTGACACTGGCAGAGATGATAATGCCCATTCCAATTCCCTGATAGAGGCTAGAGAGAGCCTCCTTCCATCTTCTCCCCCTGGAGGGAGTTTGGATCTGTGGAAGCATTCTGGAAGACAGCTTGAAAAGATAAAAAGGCCTGGAAAGGAGACTGATTTAGCAGGGGGGAAAGAAGTTTTGGTGTGAGCAGCCTTGGTGCTATCTGTCCAGTGCCTGCACAGCCAGATTTGTGTGAAGAGCTCTACAGAAAAGCTGCACAGCATCTAGATTTAGTCACTGCTGTCATATTTCTATATTTAATCAAGAGCTATTACAGAAATACTCCTTTTAAAGTAATACCAGTGTCACATGAGGATTATCTCAGAGGACTGCTTGTATCTCTTATGGTTATGACCTAAATTATCTATATTTAGAGCACATCACAGATCCTAATACCTGTGACTTCACAGTTTCTGCCCTGAGCTCCAAGGCTCAGTCCATCAGGAGTTGGAGCAAGCAGCAGTGTAAGCTGCTTTGCTGTGGCCTTTTAGACCCCAGGCAACATTTTTCCATGGTAAAATGCTCCTATTCTTTAAGCTGCTTACACATCACAGGAACAGCAAAGACAAAACTTTGAGAGTTGGGGCTGCAGCCTGGGCTGCAGCAAGAGAAGTGTGGCCAGCAGGGCCAGGGAGGGGATTCTCCCCCTCTGCTCCACTCTGCTGAGACCACACCTGGAGCTCTGGGTCCAGTTCTGGAGCCTCTGTTCCAGGAAAGATCTGGAGGTGCTGGAAGGTGTCCAGAGAAGGGCCATGAGGATGAGCAGAGGGCTGGAGCTGCTCTGCTCTGGAGACAGACTGAGAGAGTTGGGGTTGTTCAGTCTGGAGTGGAGAAGGCTCTGAGGAGACCTTCTTGTGGCCTTCCAGTATCTGAAGGGGGCTCCAAGAAAGCTGGGGAGGGACTTTTTAGGGTGTCAGGGAGTGATAGGACTGGGGGGAATGGAGCAAAACTAGAAATGGGTAGATTCAGATTGGATGTTAGGAAGAAGTTCTTCCCCATGAGGGTGGTGAGACACTGGCAGAGGTTGCCCAGGGAGGTGGTAGAAGTCTCATGCCTGGAGGTTTTTGCAGCCAGGCTGGATGTGGCTGTGAGCAACCTGCTGTAGTGTGAGGTGTCCCTGGCCATGGCAGGGGGGTTGGAACTGACTGATCCTTGAGGTCCCTTCCAACCCTGACAGTCCCATGAAAACTGTTGGCCATGGTCTCACAGATTCACAGATTGCATTGGGTTAGAAAAGACCCTCAAAGGTCATCTTGTTCAACTCCCCTGCAGTCCCCCTGCAGGGGACTACAAGCAAGTTGTGAGGAAATTTGACATGGGTTTGTAGTGATAGGATCAGGGGCAATGGATTGAGATTTGAGGAGATTTAGACTGAGAGATTGGAAGAAAATCTTTAGAGTGAGGGTGGTGAAACACTGGCACAGGTTGCCCAGGGCAGTTGTGGATGCCTCTCCCTGGAGGAGTTCAAGGCCAGGCTGGATGTGGCCTTGTGGAATCTGAGCTAGTGTGAGGTGTCCCTGCCCATGGCAGGGGCATTGGGACTGGATGAGCTTTAAGGTCCTTTCCAACCCAACCCATTCTATGAATGCATGAAGGGAGGACAGTAACCTGCTGAAATGGAGTTGATTGTATTGACTCCCAGTGCCTGGAGGTGTTTCAAGGAGGCAGAGATGTGGTGCTGGGTGTCATGGTTTAGCCCCAGCCTTGGTAGAGTTAGAGACTGGTTGGACTCAATGATCTTAAACCTTTTCTCTGATTCTATGCAGTCACAAGCTTGGGTAGCTAATGGCCAAGCAAGAATTTTATGTTAAATGCAAAATTGTTAGAGGTGAATTCATGTGCTAAAAACCAGAGGCTCTTCTATTTTGAGCCTTCTCATTAATTAGCAGAGCTTTACAAGCACCTTTTGATTTGAAGTTAGCAGTCGATATGGTTGCATGGCAGCTGGTTTATCCCCCTTCTGAAGCAGTCAGGTGCTTACTTGTGTTGTCCTGTCATGCCATGGAGGATGCTCTGTGCTTCACTTGACACCCTGCAGGTTATTGCCTCTTCATCAGCTGTGCTGCCACTTGTACTGCACCTTTTTGACACAGCAGTTGCTTGCCAGGGTTTGTCAGAGGCAAAACTGGTTCTTTACAGACGTGGATGAAACTAGCCCCGTACAGAGAAGACTGCAGGAACTTTCTCTCCAAGCAGAATAACTTCTGGAAAGTGATTGTTACTTATTTGTCCTTCTGTAACTGAAGTGGAAGTGTTCTTATGGCCACAGTGCAAGGTCCTGCAGCTGGGTCAGGCCAATCCCAGGCACAAATCCAGGCTGAGTGCAGAGCAGTAGAGAGCAGCCCTGAAGAAAGAGACTTGGGGGTGTTGGGTCCTGAGCAGCTCCCCAGGAACCAGCAGTGCCCTCCTGCAGCCCAGCAGGCAGCTGTGTGCTGGGCTGCAGCCAGAGGAGTGTGGGCAGCAGGGCAGGAGAGGGGATTCTGCCCCTTGGCTCTGCTCTGCTGAGACCTCACCTCCAATCCTGCCTCCAGTTCTGGTGTCCCCAGCATGAGAAGGACACAGAGCTGTGGAGTGAGTGCAGAGGAGGCCACAAAGATGATCCAAGGGCTGGAGCAGCTCTGCTGTGAGGACAGGCTGAGGGGGCTGGGGGTGTACAGCCTGGGCTGTTCAGCCTGTTCAGCAGGGCCTGAGCTGGGAAGTGACAGCACTGACCAACATTAGTGCTGCTCCAGCTCAGGCCAGAGCTTTGGGCCGTGGGTGGAGGCAGTGAGGTTCCCCAAGGGCTGAGCAGGCTGGAGGCTTCAGGACTGGCTGCCATGGGGGCACACTAGCAGAGCAGTCGTCCAGCAGCCAGCCATGGCACCCTGTGCCTTCAGGCAGGAGCTGGCCATGCTCTGAGGATCTGGGCTTCCTCCTTCGCCACCTTGCCATGTCACAGCAGATGAACTCCATGATGTTTGATCAGGGGTTTGCAGCCTCCCTCATGGCCAAGGCAGAGTATCCTCAGTTGCTTTTGCAGTTCCTACTTGCAGTCTGCACTTGTGTGGTGGTCGTGGTGGGCTGCTGGGCTGCTCAAGCTTCCTGGCCATGCTTCAATATCCTTAAACAAGGAGGTTTTGTCAGCTCTTGCCGTGCTGAAAGGGCAGACAGTGTAAGACTAAGACTGAGCCTGCTCATTTAAACCTGCCAGGGAATCACATGAACTTTTCCTACCCTGCCAAGGCAGCAGGCAGAGTTCAAAAAGGTTATTTAATGCTGGCAGGATGTTCTAACCCAGCAGCCATGGCATTTAGCTCCCAAATTACTATTAGCTTCTGTTGTCTCTGACACCTGGGAGCCAGGAAGGAGCAGGACTGTGTACTGAACAGGAGGAAGCAGCCAGTGAGATTTCTGAGGAACAGCAGTGCTAGAGGCAAAGAGAGCATTCCTGGGGTGGAGAAATCACAGAATCATAGACTGGCTTGGGTTGGAAGGGGCCTCAGAGGTCATCTACTCCAGCCTCACTACCATAGGCAGGGACACCTCTCAGACTTGGCTGCTCAAGGCCGCATCCAGCCTGGCCTTGAACACCTCCAGGGAGGAGGCATCCACAGCCTCCCTGGGCAACCTGTTCCAAAGTCTCACCACCCTTGTATTGAAGATCTTCCTCAGCTCCAGTCTAACCCTGCTCTCCCTCAGCTTCAAACCATTCCCCCTTGGCCTGTCTCTAGACACCTTTAGGAAAAGTCCCTCTGCAGCCTTCCTGCAGGATCCTTTCAGGTACTGGAAGGCAGCTCTAAGGTCCCTCTGGATTATTCTCCTCTCCAGGCAGCAGAGCTGCTCCAGCCCTTGGATCATCTTTGTGGCCTCCTCTGCACTCACTCCACAGCTCTGTGTCCTTCTCATGCTGGGGACACCAGAACTGGAGGCAGGATTGGAGGTGAGGTCTCAGCAGAACAGAGTCAAGGGGCAGAATCCCCTCTCCTGCCCTGCTGCCCACACTCCTCTGGCTGCAGCCCAGCACACAGCTGCCTGCTGGGCTGCAGGAGGGCACTGCTGGCTCCTGGGGAGCTGCTCAGCACCCAACACCCCCAAGTCTCTTTCTTCAGGGCTGCTCTCTAGTGCTCTGCACCCAGTCTGGATTTATGCCTGGGATTGGTCTGACCCAGCTGCAGGGTGAGGACAGTAAAATCCATGGGCCTGTTGGGAACTTGTCTGATCTACAGTGAGGTCTGTGAGGGCCAGAGGATGCACATAGTTCGTGGTGGAGCAGAGCTGTCCTGGCTGGAAGAGGGAAGGCAGGCTGTGTGAAGGGCTGTTCTGATGGGTGTGAGGCCAGGAGCTGGTGAAGTGTGGAGGAGTGGCAGATGGCTGCTGAACTGGCATGGCTTCAGTGCTGGCTGCATTGGTGTCTGGCAGCACAGCTGCACGGCGTGTGAGCTGCCTGGCAGAGGTGAAAGGAACAACACAGCTCTGCTGCAGCTTGCTTTAGAGCCATGTCACAGTTCCCTTACTCTGACCTCATGTTGTCTGCTCAGAGGACAACCTGCAACTCCCAACAGTCCAGTGCCTTGTGGATGTTCTCATTTCCTCTGCATGAGAAGGAAAGGGCAGGGGATGATATAGTCCTGTCCTTCATCTTCATCACCCAGTGACACAACCCCCAGGGCTGGATGGACATGGGAGGTCTCTTCCTGCCCTTTTGGCCTTTTTCTGTTCCTGGCATTGGGCACAAGTTTAATAAACTGAATTGTTTGTTTCTTGCAAGTCAGACTTTGGTAGCTTGAACTTCACCTGGCTAGTGATGGCTTCACCCAACAACTAGTGATGGCTTCACCCAACAACTGGTGAGGGCTTCATCCAACAACTAGTGAGAGCTTCATCTAACTAAGTGATGTGTGTCTAAGATGAAGAAGGAGAAAAGGTCACCAGACCTGTGCCAGGTGATGTGACAGAACAGTTCTTTAGCTCGAGACAGATCATGAAGTGCTGCTGGGAGAGGAATGGTAAGGCCAGGGGGACTGGTGGTTCGAGAGGTTATGGGATGTGAAAGCAGCCAGCTGCCTTTACCCTTTGGTTGAGCACTTTGCTCTGGTGAACAGAAAGGTTAAAGCTTTCATGGGTTTTGTTCCTTCCCGTTTCCTCCTGGGAACAGCTGAGTCCCTTTTCTTGGCTTGATCAGCGGTAATCTCCTGACCTCAGGAGGCATTTTCCCAGGAATCAAAGTCTCCTCCCTCTGTTCCCTGCCCTCCTGTGTCCCATGGGATGGTGCTTCTCCCAGGGTTCTGAGAAGAAGAATGTGTCTTCGCAGAGGGCTGGGGGGATTTTCTCCCTGCAGAGTGGAAGCCATACTTTTGGTGGAGGCTGTGCTGTGTGCCTGTGTCTCCTTTAAGAGCCTCTAGGCTTCTCCTAAGCCTCTCAAGGGTTACTGGGTCAGCTGCAGCTTCTGTTTCCTGAGGAACTCGTTGGGTAGTTGCAGTGCTGGTGGCTCCAACCTGGTGTAATGGCCTGAGCTGGGGACGGGCAGCAGCCTGCCTGTGTCACAGGGCAGAAAACACACACAGGTGGCTTGAAAGAATGCAGAGTGTCTTGGTGTCACCTTCAGCTGACTTTAACACTTAGCTTGATTTGATCTTTAGGGTGACAATTGTAGTTTGTAGACCATGGAGCCTTTTTTCATACTGAATTTCTCTTCCTTTGAGGCTGTCCTCTTACTCCATTACCACCAAAACCAAGGAGTGCTGCAATTCAATGTTCTTAGTCTGTGACTTAGGCTTCTGATTGTGAAGTGTGGCTTGTTTTGCTTTTACCTGACTGAAACCTGCTTAGTGCCAGGAGCATGATCAGAGGCCTGGCAGCCCTGCCCTGTGAGGAAAGGAGCTGGGGTTGTTCAGCCTGGAGCAGAGAAGGCTGAGGGGAGACATTATCACCACGGACCAGGACATAAAGGGTGGCTGCCAGGAGAATGGAGACCCCTTTTGAAAAGGAGTCTGTGGAAAAGACAAGGGCTGATGGGGACGAGTTACTGCTGGGGACATTCCCATTGGACTCCAGAGGAAAATGTTTCCCCATGGGAACAGTGAGACATTGGAATCATCTCCCAAGGGAAGTGGTGGATTCCCCTACACTGGTCAGTTCTGAGACTCAGCTTGTCAGGGTGCTGGACCAGCTCATTTCAACTCCACTGTCACCTAGAGAGGTTGGAGCAGATGATCCTTGGGGTCCCTTCCAAACCTGGCATTGTGTGATTCTGTGATTCCTGGGTTCAGAGGCCATGGTGTGTGGACTGTGAGCACCAGAGCACAGTCACACACTGCCTTCAGGCATGCTGCCAGGAGTCTCTTTCCCCTGGGCAGCCAGCAGCAGAATCTCAGAGACACTTTTCCTTTGCTCTGCTGCCTTTTCATCATTGCAGAGCTTCTGAAAGTCAGGAGAAAAATGCAGTCTGAAAGAAATACACAGTCCCAATACAGAGAGCAATACACAGGACAGAGAGCAGTGAATTCTGCCCCTTGACTCTGCTCTGCTGAGACCCCACCTTAAACACTGCCTCCAGTTCTGGTGTCCCCAGCATGAGAAGGACACAGAGCTGTGGAGTGAGTTGAGAGCCACAAAGATGATCCAAGGGCTGGAGCAGCTCTGCTGTGAGAGCAGACTGAGGGGGCTGGGGGAGAAGACTGCAGAGGGACCTTAGAGCTGCCTTTCAGTAGCTGAAGGGATCCTGCAGGAAGGCTGCAGAGGGACTTTTCCTGAGGATGTCTAGAGACAGGACAAGGTGAGTGGTTTGAAGCTGAGGGAGAGCAGGGTTAGACTGGAGCTGAGGAAGAAGTTCTTCAGTGTGAGGGTGGTGAGACCCTGGCACAGGTTGCCCATGGAGGCCGCGGACGCCTCCTCCCAGGAGGTGTTGACGGCCAGGTTGGATGAGGCTTTGATCAGCTGAGCCTAGATGAGAGGTGTCCCTGCTCATGGCAGTGAGGTTGGAGTAGATGATCTGTGAGATCCTTTCCAACCTAAGCCATTCCATGATTCTGTGATTCTATGATCTAGGTCTTTCACCTGAATACACAAATGCCTAGTCTGGTCCTGTGCAGGGGAAAAAAAAAAACAAAGTGTGAGCAAACAATCCCCAGTGCTTGCACATCAGGCAGGGCTGGGCCCCAAGGGACTGATGAGAACATTTTGTTACGTGGCCAGAACACATTATTCCGAGCTGGGCTGTAAAATAAAAAGAGAATAAAATTGTTGCTTCCCATTTAAACCCTGTTTAAACCTTTAGCCTTTGACTTGTTACATAAAATGAGAGACTTGGGGCTGTTCAGTCTGGAGAGGAGAAGGCTCCCAGGAGACCTTCTTGTGGCCTTGCAGTATCTGAAGGGGGCTGCAAGAATGCTGGGGAGGGACTTTTGAGGGTGTCAGGGAGTGACAGGACTGGGAGGAATGGAGCAAAAGTAGAAGTGAGGAGATTCAGATTGGATGTTAGGAAGAAGTTCTTCCCCATGAGGGTGGTGAGAGCCTGACACAGGTTGCCCAGGGAGGTGGTGGAAGCCTCATCCCTGGAGGTTTTTGCAGCCAGGCTGGATGTGGCTGTGAGCAACCTGCTGTAGTGTGAGGTGTCCCTGCCCATGGCAGGGGGGTTGGAACTGGCTGATCCTTGAGGTCCCTTCCAACCCTGACAATTCTGTGATTCTAAAATGAGAAGAAATCAAAGGAATCAGTTTCCAGCTGGTGCTGATGAGAGAAGGTCCATGGTGTTTGTTAGCACTGCCCCTGTGGCAAGGGCTGGGCAGGCTGGGCTTCATGCTGCACACTCTTCTGCTAGCTTCATACAACAACAACAAAGCCGAACTGACAGAGAGGGTGGCAGACCTGCTGCCCACCCAGCAGCTACCTCTGCCCCTGGGAGTGTAGCCGGTGCCAGCCCTGCCACCCAGGGCTGCTGTTGCCAGGATTCAGCTGTTTCACGGCCACCTGGCTGCAGAGCTGCAGCTGGGGAGGCTGCAAGGCATGGCAAAGCTGTCAGCTGAGGCCAGGCAGCTGTCCATCGAAGTGCCTGGGCTGCTCTGGCAGCTGGATGTCACTATGGCACTGAGCTGTTTAAGATTCCAGTCACTTAACAGATTTTGCTTCCTCTCCCTGACCCCCAGGTCTAATACACATAATTTACAGCAAGAAGGGCTGCCAGGCTGCACAGAGCAGGCAGATAGTGAGCAGCCTGGCTCTTTGGGTATGCTTCTGACCTGCCTTTAATGCTCAGCACAACCACTGAAGGTGTCGGGGGGGAAAGGACTGAGGCAGTTGGAGGAGGGGGACTGGACTGTCAAATACATCTTGAGCTCTGTCCTTACTTTGCTGGCTGCTGGGATTTTGCCTCTCGGGGAGAGCTCTGAATTATTCACATCAGAGGTAAAGCTGAAGGGCAGATCTGAGGGCTGGAGCAGCTCTCCTGTGAGGACAGGCTGAGGGAGCTGGGGTTGTTCAGCCTGGAGAGGAGAAGGCTTCAGAGGGACCTTCTAGCTGCCTTTCAGTACCTGAAGGGATCCTGCAGGAAGGCTGCAGAAGAACTTTTCCTGAGGGTGCCTGAGACAGGCCAAGGGGGAATGGTTTGAAGCTGAGGGAGAGCAGGGTTAGACTGGAGCCGAGGAAGAAGTTCTTCAGTGTGAGGGTGGTGAGACTCTGGAACAGGTTGCCCAGGGAGGCTGTGGATGCCTCCTCCCTGAAGGTGTTCAAGGCCAGGTTGGATGAGGCCTTAATCAGCTGAGTCTGGTTGAGAGGTGTCCCTGCCCATGGCAGGGAGGTTGGAGCAGCTGAATTCTGAAGTCCCTTCCAACCTAAGCCATTCTATGGCTTACCACTGCTCCTGCTGCTCTCCTGCCTGAGCGGTGCTGGGATGCAGGGTGGTGCAAGCTCAGCTGCTGGGGCTGCTGCTCAGAGACAAGTGACACGAGGGCATCCCAGCCACTTCTCTCCTGACACATTCGTTCACAGCTTCAGCTCTGTCACTGCTTCTCTCCTCGATGCCTGTTGATTTGTTTATTTTTCCTCTCTGAGAGTTCCATCAGCCCTCAGGGTGTTCTAAATGGCACATTTCTGGCAGGTGCAAAAAGCTTTGGATCGGCACTTCCCTGCCTGTCCTGTGGAGGCCAAGCAATGGCTTCCTGTCTCTCCTGGGTTACAGGCAGTTCTGAAAGAAAATGCCCTGCCTAGTGACCCTTGGCCCCATCCCATGGCGTTTTCTTGGCAGAGTGTGTGTTGGGATCACTGCACTGTCTGGAGGCTGGAGGCTTGGCACCAGGCAGATAGCTGCTGCTTTCCTCTCTGTGCCTTAGATCCTGGGGGTTGTCTCTGGGAGCTGGGCTGAGTACTGCTGTGAGCTTCTTGCTCCTGTTCTTTGGGTTCCACAGTCCAGGACATTTGGCTGTTTTCCTGGATCCCCTGAGCTTCCACCTCCTGATGTACTTCCCACATTGTTCCTCTCTTTTGGTGGCCTTTCTGCTCACAGACAGACCTGCTGCCATTGTGGGCAGCTCCATCAGCTTCTCTTCCCTACCAGCATGGCCATCCCCCTTACTGGGAGGGATCAAGAAAGGCTTTCTGGGACACCTTCCCACACTCTCTGTGTCTCAGTGAGTCGCTGCTTGACCTACTCCCAAGTGACATTTTCTCTCTGTGGGTGGCTCCCTGCATGTCCCTGGAGGGGACTGTCCCTTCCATGTTAACCTAACCCTTTTCTTCCCAGGGCTGGGGATCTTGGCCTGTGCTCCCCACAAAGGCATAGGTCCTCCCACACCCATCAGCCTGTGGCAGCCTCCCAGAGAAGGCAGAGTGCTGCCCTGTCCTTTCCCTAGAGCCAGCCTCAGAGCTGCAGGAGATCTCCAAGTGCTTCTGCCTTGCATCATCATCATTTCATCATGGGTAATCTGGAGAAGAGAAGGCTGAGAGGGGATCTGATCAATGTCTATCAATAGCTGAGGGGTGGGGGTCAGGATGAAGAGGCCAGGCTCTGTTTGGTGGTGCCCAGTGATAGGACAAGGACCACCAGGGACAAGCTGGAACCCAGGAGGTTCCACCTCAGGATGAGGAGAAACTTCTTTCCAACCCCACCTGGCTGTGTTCCTGTGTGACCTGCCCTGGGTGCTCCTGCTCTGGCAGGGGGGTTGGACTGGCTGATCTCTGGAGGTCCCTTCCAGTCCCTAGCATTCTGTGATTCCATGATGCCTTCCTTTCCTTGCTGTTTCCCCAGGTGTACTCATAGGCTCTATCCAGAACTGTAAATAGTTCTCCAGGTTACCTCCCTAGAGTTAGATTTGCCTCAGGCTTTGTCAGTAGTGTTCTGGGGCTGTTTGAGCACAGACCTTCCATACCTTCTCTCCAGGGTACCATACCATGATCTGGATTGTCTGGAAGTGAGGACCCCCCAGATGTTTGCTCTGAGTGCCATCTTACTCCTTCCCAGAAGATGATGTACCACTTTCACAAAGTCACATACCTGTGTTGTGGCCCCTTCCATCCCTCCTCTGTCTGTGTTCTTCACCTGCATCCTTTGCAGTTAGCAGTGTCCCAGTGTGAGCTGAACAGGAGATGCAGCAAGTAGAATCACAGAATGTCAGGGGTGAAAGAGACCTCCAGAGATCAGCCAGTCCAAGCCCTCTGCCAGAGCAGCAGCACCCAGGGCAGGTCACACAGGAACACATCCAGGTGGGGTTGGAAAGTCTCCAGAGAAGGAGACTCCACAACCTCTCTGGGCAGCCTGCTCCAGGCCTCCAGCACCCTCACACCAAAGAAGTTTTTCCTCATCTTGAGGTGGAACCTCCTGGGTTCCAGCTTGTCCCTGTTGGTCCTTGCCCTGTCACTGGGCACCACCAAACAGAGCCTGGCCCTCTGCCTTTGCTTTGGTTCAGCCTAAGCAGCTCCATCCCTGCCTTCCCACAGGATCTCAGTTCTGTGAGCCACAGAAAGCAGAGTAAATTGAAAATGTCTAGCAATGCAGCTCAGAATTCTTGCCACTGCTGTGCCTCTTGATGCTGCCTCTCTTTTTTCCTGAGGTGAGCTGTGACAGCTCTGTCTCATTTGCTTGCTTTTGTCACTGAATGCTTTCGTAAGAGCTCCTGCTGCATCCAAGCCAGAATTAAACTTTGGCAGTTCAGGGCTATAATAAGAGGGAGGTTTGCTGCCTGCTCGTGTTTCATCTGCTGGCTGGCTGCCTGCCTGGCTGAGCACCAGCTGTAGGAGATGCTCTGCAAGGAGATCTTCGTCACAGCACTGCACTCTTACATCTCCCACACCCACCAGCAAACCTGCTTCGGCTTCTGCTCCCAGAGAGGCATCTGAGGCAGATGACTTCACCAGAAGTAAATAAGAATAGCAGGCAGCAGTGAGGAGAAGTAATCTGACTGCTGGAGCATTGCTGTGAGAGCTTGGATGTGGACAGGAATGGCATGGGAGCTGCCATGAATCTTGAGGCTGTCATTATGGGATGCTCTTGGCATGACTCACATGGCCCAGGATCTGGCTTTCAGCCACTCCTGTGTTGGCTTCTCCCCTGCATGGTTCTGCCTGGTTCCTGGCTTATGTCAGAGAAGCCCTAAGACTGCTTTAACGTTACTCTAAATCCTGGGAGGCTTTTTCAGTCAAAAAAGGATCTCCAGAACACAGGGGCAAGGCTGTGACCCTCCCTGCAATGGGGCAGAAGTGCAGCAGCAGCTTTACTGGTGCTAAAGCTCCCAGGTACATATCCATGTGAAGAGAAGGGAAGGGATAAGCCCTCACTGGTCTCCTAGATGGAGACAGGTGACAAGTGGTGATCCTTAAAGGTCTGTACTGGGAGCAGAGCTGTTCAGTATCTTCATCAGTGATAGAGACAGCAAGACTGAGGCACCCTCAGCAAGACTGCTGATGGTACCAAGCTGAGTGTGTGGTTGATAAGACTGAAGGATGGGATGGGAGCCAGCCAGAGGGACCTGGACAGGCTGAGACATGGCTGAGGAGAATCTTGTGAGCTACAGTAAGGCAAAGTGTAAGGTCCTGCACATCAGGGCAACCCTTGTTATCAGTCTAGACTGGCGGTGATGAGATTGAGAGCAGCCCTGCAGAGAAGGACTTGGGGGTGCTGGTGGGGGAGAAGGTGGACAGGAGCCAGCAATGGGCACTGGCAGCACAGAAGGCCAAGGGCAGAGTGGCCAGAGCTGGAGAGAGAGGATCCTGCCCCTCTGCTCTGCTCTGGGGAGACCTCACCTGCAGGGCTGTGTCCAGCTATGGGCCCCCTAACAAAAAGGACATGGACCTGGTGAAGTGGATCTAGAGTGGAGCCCCCAGGATGATCAGAAGCTGGAGCACCTCTGCCATGGGGACAGGCTGGGAGAGTTGGGGCTGTTCAGCCTGGAGAAGAGAAGGCTGAGGGAGACCTCATTGCTCTCTGCAGCTCCCTGAAAGGAGGTTGGAGTGAGGCTGGGGTTGGTCTCTTCTCCCAAGTCACCAGAGCTAGGATGAGAGGAAATGTGCTGAAGCTGTGCCAGGGGAGGGGTAGGTTGGAGATGAGGAACAATTTCTTTGGTGCAAGAGTGGTGAGGGGTTGGGACAGGCTGCCCAGGGAGGTGGTGGAGTGCCCATGCCTGGAGGTGTTCCAGAAGCTGTAGATGTGGTGCTGCAGGATAGAGTTTAGTGATCATGGTAGTTGGGTTATGGTTGGACTTGATGGTCTTTTCCAGCCTTAATGATTCTGTGATTCTCTGACACAATTATGAAGCTGATGTTTGTATCTTAATGTGACCATAGTGAGGGTTAAGTTAAAAATTCCACCACCATTCCCCTAAGTTACAGGCACCTCCATATTCACTTCTCCGGACTCTAGGATGTTTAACTTCCAATTTTGGTAACTGTTCTGGTAACATAGCTTTACATGGATGTGCTGTGTCTTATTCCTGTAAACTGCATCTGGGCACTCAGGGAGATTGGCAGCAGAGATTCCATCTGAATTCCTGTCTCAGAAGTATCTCAGCTAGTGCAAGGCCTACATCACTGTGGTACTCAAGGGAGGAGTTTGATCATATGTCCTGGTGGGTAGCAAGTTCTGCATGGGACAGCAATGTGCCTTTTTGGCCAAGGACCAATGGCATCCTGGGGTGCAGCAAGCAAAGTGTGGCCAGCAGGGCTGGGGAGGTTCTGCTCCCCTTCTGCTCTACCCTGCTGAGACCACAGCTGCAATCCTGTGTCCAGTTCTGGGCAATAAAGACAGAGACCTGCTGGAGAGAGTCCAACAGAGAGCCATGAGGATGCTTAAGGGACTTGAGCATCTCTGTTGTGAAGAGAGACTGAGAGCCCTGGGGCTGTTTAGTCTGGAGAAGAGAAGGCTGAGAGGGGATCTGATCAATGTCTATCAATAGCTGAGGGTTGGGGGTCAGGATGAAGGGGCCAGGCTCTGTTTGGTGGTGCCCAGTGACAGGACAAGGAACAAAAGGTACACCTCAAGATGAGGAGAAAGTTCTTTGGTGTGAGGGTGCTGGAGGCCTGGAACAGGCTGCCCAGAGAGGTTGTGGAGTCTCCTTCCCTGGAGACTTTCCAACCCCACCTGGATGTGTTCCTGGGTGAGCTGCCCTGGGTGCTCCTGCTCTGGCAGGGGGGTTGGACTGGATGACCTCTGGAGGTCCCTTCCACCTCCTACCCTTCTGTGATTCTCTGTTCAGTGATCATGTAAGCTCTGGCCATCAAATGTGCTGATACGAAGGGGGCAGGAGCAGTCAGCCAGCTGTAGTGCTTGCCGTGTGCTGACAGCTTCTCAGGGCTTGTTCTGCATCTTAGTTAAGAGGTAATAAAACATTTAACTTTCCAAAGTCTGAAATACCATCCCTGGAACATATATATTCAGGTAACTCCTGGCAGCAGAGCAGTCTTGCTACTAAAGGCATGTTGCTAAAGCAGGAGGCATTCCTCAGCACAGTCCCTTAACAGCAAGATGCTCAGCACTCTGTGTGCAAGTTCAGGTTTTGACAAGTGCAAAATTATTCAAACATTAGAACTAAAAATAAAACTTCCATGCAGAATGCAGAATTAAGAACCATTTTCAGTGGTACAGACAGAATCATAGGGTGATAGAATGGTTTGGATTGGAAGGGACCTCAAAGATCATCCAGCTCCAATCCCCAGCCCTGGGCAGGGACACCTCCCACCAGCACAGGTTGCTCAAGGTCTCATCCAACCTGGCCTTGAACACCTCCAGGGAGGAGGCATCCACAGCCTTCCTAGGCAACCTGTTCCAGTGTCTCACCACCCTCATGGGGAAGAATTTCCTCCCAATGTCCAATCTAAATCCAGCTTCTTCCAGTCTGAAGCTATCACCCCTCCTCCTGTCACTCCCAGACTTTGTCAAAAGTCCCTCCCCAGCTCTCCTGTAGCCTCCTTCAAATACTGGAAGGCTGCTTAATGGTTTCCTCAGAGCCTTCTCCAGGCTGATCAGCCCCAACTCTCTCAGCCTGTCCCCACAGCAGCCCTCTCATCATCTTTGAGGCCTCCTCTGGACCCGCTTTGACAATTCCATGTCCTTGTGCTGGGGGCTCCAGAGCTGGACTCAGGGCTCCAGGTGGGGTCTGAGCAGAGTGGGAGAACACAGCTTTTCTGGGGGGAGCTTTTGGTACTGAGATCTAAATTTCCAACCCAGCACTGCCCTGTTGATTTATTTAGGGTTTTCTTTTGCTTGCTGTGTCACAAGTTGATGCTTCTCCTGGAGAATGTTCGTTTGTGGAAAGCTTTGAAAACCTTCCTGCAGATCTTTTCTTGGTGTGAACCTCGACGTAAGCCAAAAAGCTGTGAGCTGCTAAACTGCTGTCTCATAAGCTTGAAATGTCTCATAAGCATAAAATGTCCTCACTTGTAACACTGGGGGGGGGAGGGTGGAAAAAAGGACTTGAAATCCCAGCAGAGTATTTTTGTTGCAAACAACAGTTTTCATCTGCTGGTATTGGCTGCCAGAAGGAGCCTGTTTCCAGCAAGCACAACAGACTTCTTCAGCTGGGGCTGCTTCCAGCTGTTCCCCTTAGCTCCCCAAGAGGGTGGTGCCCAAGAGCCACCTTCCTGGCACACTGTGGCAGGCAGACAGCACACAGCCATTGATGAGTTTGGGCATCATGCTCTGATGAAAAACAAGACCCCAGCTCATCTGAGGCGGCTGCGTGTGCGTCACCGAAGCTATTTCAGTCTTTGCTGCCTCCTGAGCTGAATGCAAACCAGCATCGGTGACTCTGCTCCAGTGTGCTGTCATAAAGGGAAGGAGGAAGCATGACTTGGAAGCTGTCTGTGTGAAGATCACCTAAAATAGTAACAGAAGTGTCTCTGGAGAGTACCAGCGGACAAAATATCTTCTGGAGCCTACCTGTTGTTCAGACAAGCTGCATCTGGCAAACTCTGCTTGGTACCAGCTGGATGTGCTACGTTTTCCATCCTTGCCATAGAGGGCAGCCATTGCTGGAGCAGGAGCACCAAGGAACTGGAAGGATTCAGAGCTTTCCTCAGTCAGCCTCACCAGCAGGCCTCAGTCCTATGGAAAAGACACTTGGAATGGCAGAATCACAGAACAGCTTAGATTGGAAGGAACCTTAAAGATCATCCAGTTCCAATCTCCTGCCATGGCCAGGAACACCTCCCACTGGATCAGGTTGTTCAAGGTCCTATCCATCCTGCCTTTGAACACTTCCAGGCTTGGAGCCTCCACAATTTCTCTGGGCAACCTGTCCCAGTGCCTCACTACCCTCATGGCCAATGTCAGTCCAGCTTCTTCCAGTTTGAAGCTTCTCCTCCTGTCACTCCCATCCTTTGTCAGAAGTCCCCCCCAAGCTCTCCTGTAGCCTGCTTCAAATACTGGAAGGCTGCTCAAAGGTCTCCCTGGAGAGTTCTCTTCTCCAGGCTGACCAATCCCAACTCTCAGCCCTGTCCCCAGAGCAGAGGTGCTCCAGCTCTTTGATCATCTTTGTGGCCTCCTTTGGACCCAGTCCAACAGTTCCATGTCCTCCTTGCGTTGCAGGCTCCAGAGCTGGACACAGGACTCCAGGTGGGGTCTCAGGACAGTGGAGAAGAAGGGGAGAATCACCGAAGCTCTAACAGCTGAGTTTCCATACAGCCACACTTACAGAGTGCTTAGAGGGTCTCAGAGCATAGAATCATACTGGTCAGCTATTAGGGGGAAAAGAAATCATAGAATTCTTGGAGAAGACTTTCATAGAAGCATAGAATTGTCAGGGTTGGAAGGGATCTCAAGGATCATCCAGTTCCAACCCCCCTGCTATGGCCATGAGGCTTCCACCACCTCCCTGGGCAACCTCTTCCAGTCTCTCACCAGCCTCATAGGGAAGAACTTCTTTCTAACATCCAAACTGAATCTCCCCACTTCTAGTTTTGCTCCATTCCCCCCAGTCCTATCACTCCCTGACACCCTAACAAGTCCCTCCCCAGCTTTCTTGGAGCCCCCTTCAGATACTGGAAAGCCAAGAGAAGATCTCCTTGGAGCCTTCTCCTCTCCAGACTGAACAGCCCCAACTCTCTCGGTCTGTCTCCAGAGCAGAGGTGCTGATCGAGGGAGGTGATTCTCCCCCTCTACTCCACATCTGATGGTCCAGTGGGAGATGTCTCTGCCCATGGCAGGGGAGTTGGAACTAGATGATCTTGAAGGTCCCTTCCAAGCCAAAGCATTCCATGAGTCCCTGCCCCTCATGCTGTCTCTCTCCTCTCTTGCAGGCCAAGCCTGTTGCGTTCGCAGTCCGGACAAACGTTGGGTACAGCGCAGCTCACGATGACGATGTCCCGGTCCCCGGCATGGCCATCTCCTTTGAGGCTAAAGATTTTCTTCACGTTAAAGAAGTAAGTAAAGCTGGAGGAGGGAGTGAATCTGACTTCCTTTGTCTGTTTGACTCACAGTGCTGCTCTTCTGTAAGGCTACCACCGTCCACCATCCAGCACTATATAGATGTGGTGTAGATAAGACAGCAGAGTGTAAGGACCTGGATGGTCTTTGACATACTCTGCTTATAAAAGCCATGGCTCAAATTCCTTACCATCCTATTAAGGAGGTTTGGAAAGCAAGGGCTTTTCTTCTCTGGTGAAAATCACTGAATTTGTGGGTTTTAAAAACCTGCACATTCAGTGGTAACAGTAATTGTGGGGTTTAGCATTGTGGTACCCTCAGGGTGCATTCTGATCCAGCAGCCAAGGGTTGCTTCTCTTGTATTTGTCTGAAGGAATCTCATTAAACCCCCACAATCACAGAATCACATGGAATCACAGAATGCTAGGGGTTGGAAGGGACCTCCAGAGATCATCCAGCCCAAGCCCCCTCCCAGAGCAGGAGCACCCAGGGCAGATCACACAGGAACACATCCAGATGGGTTTGGAAAGTCTCCAGAGAAGGAGACTCCACAACCTCTCTGGACAGCCTGCTCCAGGCCTCCAGCACCCTCACACTACATCATGCTGAGGTGGAACCTCCTGGGTTCCAGCTTGCACCCATTGTTCCTTGTCCTGTCACTGGGCACCACCAAACAGAGTCCCTTCATCCTGACCCCCAGCCCTCAGCTATTGATAGACATTGATCAGATCCCTCTCAGTCTTCTCTTCTCCAGACGAAACAGCCCCAGGGCTCTCAGCCTTTCTTTATAGCAATGCTGGATTTTATACCCAAGGACCAGGTGTCTAAGGGTTGTTACAAGTAGAAATCACCAATTTCCAGTTGTACCTGGAATCACAGAATGTTAGGAGTTGGAAGGGACCTCCAGAAATCATCCAGTCCAACCCCCCTGCCAAAGTGGGATCACCTAGGGCAACCCACCCAGTACTGTATCATCAGGAACTTGCTGAGGGTACTTTCCATCCCTTCAGCCAGGTGGTTGATAAAGATATTGAACAAAACTGACCCAGTACTGATCCCCTGGGGACACCACTGGCCACAGGCCTCCAGGTTGACTCTGTGCTACTGATTACAACTCTCTGAACTCTGTTGTGGAGCCAGTTTGCAATGCACCTCACTGACAGCCATCTATGCCACATCTCCTGAGCTGTTCTATGAGGATGTTATGGGAGACAGTATCAAAAGCTTTACTGAAGTCAAGATATATGACATCCACTGCTGTGCCCTCATCTACCCACTTGGTCATAACTTCATAAAAGGCTATCAGATTAGTTAGACAGGATCTCCCCTTGGTAAATCCAGACCCTTCCCTAGCTTTGTTACCCTTCTCTGGACCTGCTCCAGCCCCTCAGTGTCCTTCTTGTTCCAGTCTCTCACCACCCTCATGGGGAAGAACTCCTTCCTAACATCCAATCTGAATCTCCCTACTTCTACTTTTGCTCCGTTTCCCCCAGTCCTATCCCTACCTGACACCCTAAAAAGTCCCTCCCCAGCTTTCTTGGAGCCCCCTTCAGATACTGCAAGGCCACAAGAAGGTCTCCTCAGAGCCTTCTCTACTCCAGACTGCACAACCCCAACTCTCTCAGTCTCTCTTCATAGCAGAGCAGCTCCAGCCCTCTGCTCATCCTTGTGGCCCTTCTCCAGACACCTTCCAGCACCTCCAGATCTTTCCTGGAACAGAGGCTCCAGAACTGGACCCAGAGCTCCAGGTGTGGTCTGAGCAGAGTGGAGCAGAGGGGGAGGATCCCCTCCCTGGCCCTGCTGGCCACACTTGTCACTGGCCTCATGGAGTACGAGAAAGATTACTGCAGTTGCAGTGGGTAGGAGCACATGGGAGGGAACCTCTGGTGTCCAGGGAGAACAAAAGCAGCTCTTGTGTTTGAGGGCAAAAGGCTGTGAAGCCTAAAAAAATACCAGTGGTGAAATGGGTGGAAGTAGCAGCCAGGGAGGATCATCGAGTGTGTGAAGGATGGTTTCTGCCTAAGCACTCTCCAGCTTTTGAACACTTCTCAAGGTGTAATTATTTTTAATGTATTTCTGGGTGTTAGCACAGTTCTTCATTACCATAATAACATAGGAGGGTGATTAAGTGCAGGGAAGAATTACATCCAGTGGCTTGGCTGCCAGTTAAAACTAATAACCATCTGATCCCAAGCACACTAACGTCCTGCTGCCTGCCTTCTCCTTGCTCTTTTGTTCTGCAGAAATTTAATAATGACTGGTGGATAGGACGGTTGGTAAAAGAAGGCTGTGAAATAGGATTCATACCAAGCCCAGTCAAGCTAGAGAACATGAGGCTGCAGCATGAACAAAAGGCAAAACAAGGAAAATTCTACTCCAGGTAATCACAAAATGTCATTCAAAAATGTGGGGTGGGATGTGGTTCTGTTCAGTGGTTGGTATTGGCAGCTGCAGATGTTCTGAATCAATGCAGTGGGGTTTGGTTCTGGAATTAATCTCACTGCTGATAGAGGGGGAGAAGAGAACTTTGGTGATCTTTAGCTCTGTAATTGATCTCACTGCTGTTTGAGGGAGAGAGGAGACCTTCAGGTTGGTTTTTAGTTCTGTGTTTAATCTCGTTGGTGTTTGAGGGAGAAAGAGGAGACATTTAGGTTGGTGACCTTTAGTTCTATGTTTAATCTCATTGCTGATTGAGGGAGAGAGGAGATCTTTAGGTTGGTGGCCTTTAGTTCTGTAATTAATCTCATTGGTGATTGAGGGAGAAAGGAAATCTTTAGGTTGGTTTTTACTTCTGTGTTTAATCTCATTGCTGATTGAGGGGAAAAAAGAAATCTTTAGGTTGGTTTTTAGTTCTGTGTTTAATCTCATTGCTGTTTGAGGGAGAAAGATCTTTAGGTTGGTGATTTTTAGTTCTGTATTTAATCTCATTGCTGCTTGAGGGTAAAGGAGATCTTCAGGTTAGTGGGTTTTAGTTCTGTGTTTAATCTCATTACTATTTGAGGGAGAAAGGAGATCTTTAGGTTGGTTTTTAGTTCTGCATTTAATCTCATTGCTGATTGAGGGAGAAAGGAGATCTTTAGGTTGGTGCTCTGCAATGGCCTGGAGTGGCTGTTATTCCATTTTCCTTTCAAAGGATATTTGCAGTACATTTGCTATTTGCAACACCAGCTTTGGATGTAAAAATCAATCTCCCTAAATTCCTCAGCATTTTTCTTTTTACTTGCTTTTGTTATCTTGCAGTTTCTAAAGCACTGATTTTAGAACTTGAAGAAAATGTTAAGAGGAATTTATTTTAAGCTGAAGCCAGTGCCTGCTGGTCAGCTATTAGGGGGAAAAGAAATCATAGAATTCTTGGAAAAGACTTTCATAGAAGCATAGAATTGTCAGTGTTGGAAGGGACCTCAAGGATCAGGCAGTTCCAACTCCCCTGTTATGGGCAGGGACACCTCACACTACATCAGGTTGCTCACAGCCACATCCAGCCTGGCTGCAAAAACCTCCAGGCATGAGGCTTCCACCACCTCCCTGGGCAACCTGTGCCAGTGTCTCACCACCCTCATGGAGAAGAACTTCTTCCTAACATCCAATCTGAATCTTCCCACTTCTAGTTTTGCTCCATTCCCCCCAGTCCTATCACTCCCTGACACCCTAAAATGTCCTTCCCCAGCTTTCTTGGAGCCCCCTTCAGGTACTGGAAGGCCACAAGAAGGCCACTTTGAAGGTCATGGAGTCCAACCATGGATGGACAGCAAAACCCAAAAGAGTATCTTTGGCTGGGACACAGCTTGGAAGTCAGTGCTGTGTCTGATGTAGCTCTGTTCCATTGTGGTAGCAGCTTCCAGCAGTTTGAAACCGTGGAGGAAGTAATCTTTATTTCTACCTAATGTCATTGCTGTTTGAGAGAGAAAGTAGATCCTGAGCTTGGTAGTTGGGCAGATGCTTTGGTCTTGTCAGATTCATGGCCTACAAGCACAACTGTTCAGAACTCTGGAAGTTTGATGTTGAGTTATTTGTTGTCTCTTGAGTGCAGCCTGCATTCCATGAAAATAAAGCCTCAGTATCTCCATGTGTTGCACAGCACTGCAGGGTAGCAATAATGGCATCTTTCCTGCAGGATTCTCAAGGTGGTTCTCCAGGAAATATGAGCAGATGTGGAAGCAAAGGCCAACTGCTTCCCTTTGGGTCTGTAGGAAATCTTGCCAGTATGTCTGAGTGGGATGGACCTGGAATGGAGAAAACAGCTGGGAGAAATCTGGGAATCCAGAAAGCCTTCTTGAGTAGGAAGGGCAGCAGTGTTTGAAGAGCATGTCAGGGCTAGGAGGGCTGCAGCACTGCCAGCTGTGAAATGCCCTCTCTAGGAGTGTGTGGTCCTCAGCAGGGTCCTTTTTCCTCTCAGGGCAGTTCTGATGCAGCCAGACCTGACCAAGTGATTCCATCCTTTCCCAAACCATAAGGACTTCCCTTTTCCAGAACCCCTGCTGCAGATAATGCTGCCTTCTGCCACAACTCCATTTGGGTAGTGCTTGTTCATGTTTGGAGATGGGAAAAGTGGAACTGAGTGCTGTCACATGAATTATTTGAGGAGTGAAATAGCCTTTCTTGCTTTCTTCTCAGTGCCTTTCTCCTTAGGGTAATTGAAGTACCACAACTAAAGATATTATTTCATTTCCACAACCTGGAGAGATTTTTCACAAAGCAGAACTTGACAGTACCCCAGACTGTTTTATCTTCATTTGAGAGGCTTTTGGTTTTTTTTCTTCCCCTAAGTGATACCTTGTACTGAGACAGCAAAAGAAGTTGTACTTTAATTAAATGGAAAAGAGGGTAGGCAAACACCCAGTCAGTTTCACTAGGGAGCTGTCAATAGCTCTGCTGTTAAAGGCAGGTATGCTCCCTGGCTTCTTAAGAATTAGTCTCAGTAATGAGCAGTGCTATTAATAGTTGTCTATCAGTAGTCATATTCCTAATGAGCTGACATGGAGATGGAGAGGCAGCAGAATGAGCAGGACTGCTGCGTGCAGTGCCTGCCTCCTCAACACTCACCCAGCTTGTGTGTGGCTGGCTGGTTTATCCCCCTCTTTGTCCCTTGGCTAGCAGCTCCTTCAGGAGGCAGCTAAGAAATAAACTACTGAGAAAGCTGGGAGGCTTCAGACTAATTTGTTGCTTTACTCCAGTAAATCAGGAGGAAACTCTTCATCCAGTTTGGGTGACATCGTTCCTAGCTCCAGAAAATCGACGCCTCCATCATCTGGTGAGTAGGTCCTGAACCCTTTGCTTTACAGCCCAAAGAGGTTAGACACTTCTGCTCCTGATTTTCTTATTCCTTCTGCTTCACAGGTATAAGGTTGGGTGGTTGCCTTGCTTCTGTTTTTCTTATTCCTTGTGCTTCTCAGGCTGGTTCAGGTGATTTTGAAGTAGTGGGGTCAGTGCCAGCAAGATCAGGCAATGATGGGGCTGTTAACAGTGCACTGGATTCCCTCTTTGATTTACTGTGGTGTTTTATAGCAAAGACAGAATAAAATGTTGAGACTGCACTGCAGCAGGGCAGTGAAAGGTTTGGTCTGGGCCTGAGCATTCCTGCTGAATGAGCAAGACCTTCTGGCACAGGAGAAACAGCAGCAATAAGAAGTTCCCAAGAGGTTTCTTCAGGAGCATCAAGAGAAGCATTATTCACTAATAACAGGAATTTCTGGTTTCACAGGTCACAGATGCATAGGATGGTTTGAGTTGGTAGGGGCCTTAAAGATCATCTAGTCCCAATCCCCCTGGTTTCACAGGTCATGGATTCATAGATTGATTCACAGATTCATAGCATGGTTTGAGTTGGAGGGGACCTTAAAGATCATCTGGTTCCAATCCCCCTGGTTTCACAGGTCATGGATTCATAGATTGATTCATAGCTTCATAGAATGGTTTGAGTTGGAGGGGACTTTAAAGATCATCTAGATCCAACCCCCCTGCCATGGGCAGGGACACCTCTCACTAGCCCAGATCCTTCTAATGAGGTTGTGCCTACCAGGATCCACACACACTCCATCTTTCCTACCTTTTGTGATGTGTTTGTCAGAAATATTGGTTTGCATATAGAGCATCAGCAGCCAGGATTTGCCTTTAGTGAGCTTGGAGTCAAGAGGCACAAAGCAAACGTGTGGTGAGTTGGTGGAGGAAATCAGCATTAGCTCCTTGAAAAATGCCTAGCAGAAGATGAACAACCCTCAAAACTCAGCTGTTGGATGTTCTCCTGAGAGAGGAAAAGTACATTTTGAATACTAGAAATCAGAAATACTGCTAAACCTGCCTAGTGGTTTGTCTCCTGAGCCAAAGAATTGTCTTTTCCATTCAGTTTCTCTGGAGCCTGGTCTTAAAATGATTCTGAAGATTTTAAAGTAATTTCTATGGACATAGAGAGAGAGAGGAGAATTCAATCAAGTGATGATAGTAGCTTTATTTTATTAAATTCATGGCAAAGTATGTGTCTGGGTGTTTGGGATTTTTTTTGTGAAACCATGGATTTGTTTGTAACTACCAACTTCAGTATGATTGCATTTGGTTAGGAGAGTTCTACTAAAGTGCCCTATCCCTTTTTTTTTTCCCCATCTCTGTTTAGTTTACTAACAGATGTCCATCACAAGGCTCTAGAATACACATTCAGCTCTTGTTTTACAATGCCTTTTAACTGTCACATTTACTGTTCAGTTCAGCAGCTTCATTCTGGCAGTAAAACTGTCCATGGACCTACCATGTCAGTTTCACAGAACCACAGAATCCTTTTGGTTGGAAAAGACCTTTAGGATACTCCAGTCCAACCATTCTCTGACTCTGCCAAGGCTGGGGCTAAGGCATGTCCCTCAGCACCACAGCTCTGCCTCTTGCAAACACCTCCGGGGATGGGTATACCTCCCTGGGCAGCCTGTGCCAAGCTTTGAGAACCCTTTCAGGGGAGAAGTTTCTTCTAATCTCCAACCTAAACCTCCTCTGGTGCAACCTAAGGCCATTTCCTCTCCTCCTGTCACTTCTTACTAGGTAGAAGAACCCAACTCCCACCTGGCTCCAACCTCCTTTCAGGGAGTTGTAGAGAGCCACAAGGTCTCCCCTTAGCCTTCTTTCCTGCAGACTCAACACCCCCAGCTCCCTCAGCTGCTCCTCCTCAGCCCTGTTCTCCAGACCCCTCCCCAGCTTTGTTGCCCTCCTCTGGAGCTGCTCCAGCTCCTCAGTGTCTTTTTTGGAGTGTGGGACCCAAATCTGAATCCAGGACTCAAGGTGTGGCGTCACCAGTGCCCAACACAGGGGGACAATCCCTTCCCTGATCCTGTTGGTCACACTATTGCTGATCCAGGCCAGGATGCTGGTGGCCTTCTTGGCCACCTGAGCACACTGATGGCTCATCTTCAGCCAGGTGCTGATGAAAGTCTGATCTTGAATGTCTCCAGGGACAGGGCCTCAACCACATCCCCCGGCAAGCTGTTCCAGTGTCTCACCATCCTCATTGTGCAGAACTTCCTCCTGATGTCCAACCTAACTCTGCTCCTGTTTCAAATCATTGCCCTTCATCCTATCCCCACAGCCCCTTCTGAACAGTCCCTCCCCAGCCTTCCTGTCAGTCCCCTTCAGATATTCAAATGCAGCTCTAAGGTCTCCATGGAGCCTTCTCTTCTCCAGGCTGAACAGCCCCAACTCTCCCAGCCTGTCCCCATGGCAGAGGTTCTCCAGCCCTCTGATAGTTCTTGTGCCCTCCTCTGGACCCTCTCCATCAGGTCAATGTCTCTCTTGTGTTGGAGACCCCATAGCTGGACACAGCCCTGCAGGTGAGGTCTCCCCAGAGCAGAGCAGAGGGGCAGGATCCTTTCTCTCCATCTCTGGCCACACTGCTTTGGATGCAGCCCAGGCTGTCCTTGGCCTTCTGTGCTGCCAGTGCCCATTGCTGGCTCCTGTCCACCTTCTCCCCCACCAGCACCCCCAAATCCTTCTCTGCAGGGCTGTTCTCAATCTGATCAGCCCCCAGCCTGGATTGATACCCAGGATTGACCCAATCTAGGTGCAGGACCTTGCACTTTGCCTTATTGAGCCTCATGAGATTCTCCTCAGCCACCTCTCAGCCTGTCTGGGTCCCTCTGGCTGGCTCCCATCCCATCCTTCAGTCTTATCAACCACACACTCAGCTTGGTACCATCAGCAGACTTGCTGAGGGTGCCTCAGTCTCACTATCTGTATCATTGGTGAAGATATTGAACAGCTCTGGTCCCAGTACAGACCCCTGAGGGTCACCAATTGTCACCCATCTCCATCTGGACATTGGGCCGTTGACCACTACCCTTTGGATGTGATCATCCAACCCATTCCTTATCCCCTGGACAGTCCACCCATCAAATCCATATCTCCCCAGCTTAGAGAGAAGGATGTTGTGGGCCAGTGGTGAAAATGACTTGGACCAAACTGCAGAGCAGTGAAGATAATGAACAGCAGAAGAGCTCTCGTGGGAGCCGTTGAGTGATGTGAAGACTGAGAATAAGCGAAGGAGATGCTGCATTTCTTCTTTACAGGAGAAGCTTTCACAACTCTGAGTTTTCTTTCCTGACTATTTTAGTTGCACATGGAACTGCAGGAGCTTTGCTATCCCTTATTGTGAGTGATTTATGGGATCTGCCCTGTGTTCAAGACAAGATAATACCTTCTTTTTATACTTGTGCAGAGGATGGAGGAACAGCGCTGCTGGAAGAAAATGTGACGTGGTTTCTGGGGCTGTTTTTAGGAGCAGGAGTATAGAAACAGAGAACAGATCCACTTGCAGGCTTGCCTGGCAAGGGCAGGCTCAAAGGCACAGCCCTGTAACTCAGGAATTGTCAAGCATCATGGCACGAGGTCTGTGGATAATTCAAAGGGGCAGACAGACTCCACCCCAGCAGCAGAGCTCGGTGGCTCCAAGTGTCTCTTATATCAGCAGCTGCACATAGGCCTAACAGAAATGTTTATGTGTGGCACAACTGAGTGGTCCATGGTGCTGTGGGGGGTGCTGGCTCACTCATCAGGCAGCTGGAAGGAGGTCACCAAGGTGGTTTCCTCATGGCTTGCAGGGGTGAATTCCCAGCTGGGATGAACCCTGCTGCTTACACCTCTGTTTAGGCTTGGGTTCAGCTCAACAGAAAGGCACAGCAAAGATGAGCTTGTGTCCCCCAGACTGTGGCACGAGGTGGGGGAGGTCTCTACACACAGGGGTGATGGTGCACAGCATGCTTGTGGAGCGCTTTTGTGCATGTGCTTGCCTGCTGAAGAGAAGTGTTGATGTCTTATTGAAGGTGGGGATTGATGGTGGGAAACAGGAAAGCTTTGGGGTTGGTTGGGTTGGGCTTGGTTTGCAGCCAGCAGGTGCCTGCTGGCCTCACCATGCAGGCTAAGAGGGCTTTGCCCTTTGAAAATGTATTTGTTTCTGAGTCCAGGGGTGTTCTCACTTCTGCTGTTGATCATGACTTGGTAAAGAGGGTAAATATTGTGTGTTTATGGAGGAAGTGTTGGTGCTGTGTATTCTGCTGGGGTGGAGGCTGAGCAGCAGTGGTTTATTGTATTCACTTCCATTTGCCCTGCCTCCATCCTCACTCCTTGCAACAGGATCCAGGGTGCTGGGACAAGCTGGGATCAGTTTCCTCTATTCTGCTACCCCATTCTGTTTAGTTTGCACTATCAGTAGGGCTGGTTTTATGTTTCCTAATAAATGTACCTTATGACTCCTGTGCCTTTTTACTTCAGATGGTTAAGAATGCAGATTGTAGCCCACCCTGAGAGAAATGTAGCTGTAACTGTAGCAGCATTGGGCTGATTTTTGGTTCACAATTGACTTTCCTTCTGTAATTTCCTATAGAAACACTTCAGCTTCCAGCTGATGATACCCAGTTTGAATTAGTGTCCACTGCTGTCAAAGAATTCAAATGCTGGCCAAGTTCTGTTGTTTACAGCAATTGGCACAGGCCAGTTGCTCTGTTTTGCAAGGGTAATTCTGGGTATGTTTGATGTATCCACGTGAAAGGGGATCAGAGGAAAATGTTACAGTAGCTGTTAAAGGTTGCCTTCTGTCTTCTAATCCTAATGTGCTGCACCTTGAAATTTCCCCCTTTGTTTTATTGTGTTTTGTACTCATGGTGGATTTTTAAATTTTTGATTTATTTACTTATTGCTCTGGACAGCTTTTTCTTTTTTTTTTTCCTTTACCTGTTATTTCCTTTGATTTTTTTTTTTTTTTGTGAACCTCTCTTTACTTTTCCCTGTCACCTGATAATTCTGAATTGTTTGTCTGTATATAGCTATAGACATAGATGCCACTGGCTTAGATGCAGAAGAAAATGATATTCCAGCCAACCATCGCTCCCCCAAACCCAGTGCAAACAGTGTCACCTCACCCCACTCCAAAGAGAAAAGAATGCCCTTCTTTAAGAAGGTAACACACCCACCTCCCAGCTCCCATCTGTCCACCTGCTCACCTGCACTGCGTCACATCTCTAGTCCTGTGGAGCGTCTGCGTCCTCTGACCAGCCAATAACATGCATGCTCTGTTGTTTCTTTGTTTCTTTTCCATGCTGCTGTAGCTAAGCAGAAGCAGAAATCGGTAAGTTCCTCCCCACCCTACCCCCCAACCTGTGTTTCTCCTGCCGCTGGCATCCTTGGCAGCACTGCCCCAGGGTAACGCTCAGGGAGCCGCAGCCTCGCTGAATTGCGGAGTGCTAGGGGTTGGGAGGGGCCCTGCAGAGGTCATCCAGTCCAAGTCCCCTGGAATGCATCCAGGTGGGTTTGGGGAGTCTCCAGAGCAGGAGACTCCACAACCTCTCTGGGCAGCCTGCTCCAGGCCTCCAGCACCCTCACAACAAAGAAGTTTCTCCTCATCCTGAGGTGGAACCTCCTGGGTTCCAGCTTGTACCTATTGGTCCTTGTCCTATCACTGGGCACCACCAAACAGAGCCTGGCCCCTTCCTCTTGGCACCCACCCCTCAGCTATTGATAGACATTGATCAGATCTCCTCTCAGCCTTCTCCACAGTGCAGCTGTTCTAGAGTTAAGGAAAAGTATCCAAGTTGTTGGTCAATCCAGTACAAGAAAACAAACAGTCCCATGTTCATAGTATCACAGAGTCAGAGACTGGTTGGGGTTGGAAGGGACCTTCCAGATCATCTAGTTTGAGAGCCCTTCCATGGCTGGGGACACCTCCTGCTAGCCCAGGTTCCTCAAGACCCCATCCAGCCTGGCCTTCAACACCTCCAGGGAGGGGGCAGACACAACTTTTGTGGGCCACCTGTTCCAGCATCTCATTCAGTGAGCCCCTGAAGCTCTGCTACAGTACTGACCCTTTCTGATAGACTGAGAGGACACACTGAGAAGGACTCCAATGCAGGCACATCACAGAATCACAGAAACGGTCAGGTTGGAAAAGCCCCTCAGGATCACCAAGTCCAATCACTGACCCTGTTCTGCAAGGTTCACCTCTAAACCATAGCCCCAAGCACCAAACCACCTTTAAACACATCCAGGGTTGGTGACTCCACCACCTCCCTGGGCAGCCTGTGCCAATGTCTGACCACTCTTGCTGGGAAAAAAAATGTTTCCTACTGTCCAGTCTAACTCTGGCCTGCTGCAGCTTGAGGCCATTCCCTCTTGTTCTGTCACTAATTACCTGTGAGAAGAGACCAGCACCAACCTCTCCACAACCTCCTTTCAGGTAGCTGTAGACAGCCAGGAGGTCTCCCCTCAGCCTCCTCTGTTTCACACTAACCATCCCCAGCTCCTTCAGTCTCTCTTCATCTGATTTATTCTCCAGACCCTTCCCAGCTTCCTTGCCCTCCTCTGCCCTGGCTCCAGCACCTCCACATCTCTCTTGGATTGAGCTGCCCAAAACTGGACACAACACTCCAGGTGTGGCCTCCCCAGAGCTGAGTCCCAGGGGACAATCCCCTCCCTGCTCCTGCTGGACACAGCATTGCTGATCCCAGCCAGGATGCCTTTGGCTTTCTTGGCCACCTGGGCACTGCTGGCTCCTCTTCAGCTGCTTGTCCATTGAAACCTCTCTCTTATCTTTCTCAAGGGTTGTTTTTTTTCCAGTCTACCAAAATCATTATTGGAACCTAATCAGCCACTCAGGCTGTACTGAGGAAACAACCAGCCTAACCTGTTGGCTTTTTGTCTGGTCAGGATTTAAACTGCTGCACTGGGTGCAAAACAGGCCAGGGGAAGAAGACCAGAAAACTGCAGGCTTGTTTTGACAGTTCCCTTGGAGTCTGTTTTCCTGTTGTCATGTATAAATGATCAGCCACTGTACCTCCCATTCATCAGTCAGAGCTCTTAGCATCTCAGCTACTGGAGATGGTACTGGTAGTTCCCAGGAGAACCCAGATAGCTGCAGGATTATGCAATTGCTGCTACAGCAAGCTGCAATCCATTTCTAGCATCTCTGCTGAAATAAATTATCCAGACATTAGGAAGCAGCAGCAAACTCTCCAGTGGAATATCACACTTCTGCTCCTTTGGTTTTAAAGCTTTAGTCTTCATAGCTCTTAAGCATTTGGGTTTAACCATTCCCTTACATCTACAGGTGACACCAGATCATTACAGTGCTTCTCATAGAATCATAGAAAGGTCTGGGTTGGAAGGGACCTCCAAAGCTTATGCAGCTCAACCCCCCTGCACTCAGCAGGGACATCCCCAACTAGATCAGGTTGCCCAGAGCCCTGTCCAGCCTCACCTTGAAGATCTCCAGGGATGGAGCCTCAACCACCTCCCTGGGCAACCTGTTCCAGGGTTCCACCACCCTCATGGTGCAGAACTTGTTCCTCACATCCAATCTCAATCTGCTCTGCTCTAGTTTGAAGCCATTGCCCCTGGTCCTGTCCCTGCAGGCCTTTGCAAACAGTCTCTCTGCAGCCTTCTTGTAGATCCCTTCAGGTACTGGCAGGCTGCTATTAGGTCTCCCTGGTGCCTTCCCTTCTCCAGGCTGAACACCCCCAGCTCCCTCAGCCTGTCCTCATAGCAGAGCTGCTCCAACCCCCTGAGCATTCTCATGGCATTCTCTGGACCCTCTCCATCAGCTCCATGTCCTTCCTGTATTGAGGGCTCCAGACCTGCACACAGGTGAGGTCTCAGCAGAGCAGAGCACAGTGGCAGAATCACCTCTCTGGATCTCTGGCAATGCTGCTTTGGATGCAGCCCAGGATGTGATTTGCCTTCTGTGCTGCAAGCTCACAGTGCCTGCTCCTGTCCAGCTTCTCCCCCACCAGCACCCCCAAGTCCTCATTCTCCATCAAATCCACTCCTTTCTGTGCTTCCCCTAGTTATGGAAGAGCTGCTTACCTTCCAATCTGAACACTTTGGGTTGAGTCAGCCACGTTAAGGCAAAGATCTTTTGTGCCATGGTGCTCAAGCTCTAAGCTCTTACACATTGGTAGTGATTTTTGTTTAGGGTCTGTCTCACACACAGCATCACAGAGTTAACCAGGTTGGAAAAGACCTTCTTGATCATCCAGTCCAACCTATCCCCCAACACCATCTAATCAACTAACCCATGGCACCCAGTGCCTCATCCAGGCTCTTTTTAAAGACTTCCAGGGACAGTGACTCCACCACCTCCCCAGGCAGCACATCCCGATTGCAAATCTCTCTTCCTGGGAAGAATTTCTTCCTCACATCCAGCCTGAACCTCCCCTGGCACAGCTTGAGACTGTGTCCTCTCCTTCTGTCACTGGGTGCCTGGGAGCAGAGCCCAACCCCCACCTGGCTACAGCCTCCCTTCAGGTAGTTGTAGACAGCAATGAGGTCTCCCCTGAGCCTCCTCTTCTCCAGGCTAAACACCCCCAGCTCCCTCAGCTGCTCCTCATAGGTTTATGCTCCAGACCCCTCCCCAGCTCTGTTGCCCTTCTCTGGACACATTCCAGCATCTCAACATCTTTCTTAAACTGGGGGACCCAGAACTGGACACAGCACTCAAGGTGTGGCCTAACCAGTGCTGAGTACAGGGCAGAATAATCTCCCTGCTCCTGCTGACCACGCTATTCCTGATACTCTCTAGTAGGCTTCTCTGATCATGAACTGGTGGTAGCAGGAGTGGAGGGCTGCTGTGTGACACTGGCACAGCCTGACTGCCAGGCTTTGCTTTCAGATGTGCTGGGCCAGCTCCTGCACTGTGTCCAATGAATTCATTTCCCATGCTTATGATGCCTTGGGCACTGGTACTCATTTTTTTCCTTACTAATTAATCTGGTGATGCTGCAGGTAACAAAAAAAATCAGATCAATGCTGTTAGAAAAAAAACCCAAAATCAACAACCCCCCCTCCCCCCAAAAAAAAACCATTCACCAAAATGTTTCCCATGTTTTAGACTGCTTTGGACTGCTGCTTGTGTAGCATTTTGTGCTGTCACTGTGCTGCTGTCTGTCCCTGTGTCTCTGTGTTTGGGAATGTACTCACTGATGGGAATGTTCTAGTGGAACACCTTGGGATATGTTGGGTACTGAAGCAATGACCTTATGCTGTGATCTTGGCTGATGTATTTGTACTCTGGAGGGACTGGAGACCTGCCACACCAAACTCCATGTCACCCACTGGCTTCTGGCTTTGCATTTCAATCTGTTTTACTTATTTATTTCCCCACAACCACCCCAAGACAAAGATAAGCCAAACCCTCCCTCCCAAACCCAAAGCTCTGGCTGATAAGACTCACTCTTGGTGCTATCTACTGAGCAGCCATTTCTGAAAGGAAGCAGCCCTAGTTTAACTGGTTTTGAGAACAGTAGACAAACTGGGGGCCACCTTTGGGAGCAGGCAATCTTCTGATCTTTGTGTTTTAAAGTACTTGCCCTGCCTTGTACATGATACATCAGTGAGTGGTTTGATGCAGCTCCTACTAACAGCATCCCTGCTGCTGACAGGGACTTCCCAAGGTGGAAGCATTGCTATCCCAAGCTCTGTTCACTCAGATGGTCCTAGAAATCCTGACTTCAGCAAGCATCACTTTGGGTTCATTTGCAAGTGGATTGCAGACTCAAGGGTGGAAGTTAGGCTATGAGTGCTGCCATGGGAATTTGCAGTGGTGTCACAACATTTCCTCCAGAGCTGGGCAGATCTGAACAGAGAAAGCAGAGTTATGCTTTCCCCATCCCTTTTTTTTTTTCCCTTGGTTTTGATCTTTCCTTAGTTTGCCTGCATCAGATTGTGATGGGGAACAGCTAATCACAGCCCTCGAGTCGATCGTTTCAAATCGTTTCAAACCATTCAGATCATTTCAAGTCATGTCAAACCATTCAGATCATGTCAAACCATTCAGATCATTTCAAACCATTCAAATCATTTCAAATCATTTCAAATTAACTCTTGGAAATGCCCCTTTTCAATCTAGCAGTTAGGAACTGTGGAATGGGACATGCAAATGTCTCCAGGTTAACGCCAATTATGTAGCCCTTCAGGGCAAATACAAACAAACAAAAAAAAAAAGGAGAAAAAACAAAAGTCCAAGAGTCAAGAAAAATCCTTGACCCTCTGATGTCCTTATTTTGTGTCAAGAAAAATCCTTGACCTTACGATGTCCTTATTTTGTACTGCCAGTTCTGGGGGAAAGCCAATGAATCCCTGATTGCTGTGTTGGTGACATCCCTGGAAATGCAGAGCTGCTGGTGCTGGGGGTGCTGTGTGGCACTTTGCCTGGGTGCTGTGATGCTGACAGCTTTCTCTTTTGCAGACAGAGCACATCCCTCCCTACGATGTAGTGCCTTCTATGCGACCAGTAGTTTTAGTGGGGCCTTCTCTGAAGGGATATGAAGTAAGTGCTTGTTGGGAATGGGTTTGTTTTGCACCCCCAAAAAATCCTCTCTGCTTTGTTTGTGGTTGAATATTCAGAGGGAGTTAAACTGACAAAAGTCCAGGCAGCCTTTACTAGGCAGCTGCTCATTTGAATTTAATCTCAGAATTCAGATTAGGAATAATTCCATCCCAATCCTGCTCCTCAGATAGAAGTTTTGCTCTCATCTTTGTTACGCTTGACTATTATTAGCCTGAAGTATTTAAGATTTTTTTTTTCCTTTCTGGTTCTTAATTTGTTGTTGGGAATGGGTATGTTTTGCTTCCAAAAATTCCTCTCTGCTTCATTTGTATTTGAGTATTCAGAGGGATTTAAACTGAGGAGCAGCACAGTCAAAAGTCCAGGCAGTCTTTACTAGGCAGCTGCTCATTTCTATTTCATCTCAGAATTCAGATTAGGAATAATTCCATCCCAGTCCTGCTTCTCAGTTAGGAGATTTGCTCTCAGCTTTATTACATATTGTTAACCTCAGGTATTCAGGATTTTTTTTCCTTTCTGGTTCTTAATTTGTTATTAGGAATGGATTTTGATTTGCCAGTAAAATCCTTTCTGCTTCATTTGTAGTTGAATATTCAGAGGGAGTTAAACTGAGTTAAACTGACAAAAGTCCAGGCAGTCTTTACTAGGCAGCTGCTCATTTCCATTGCATCTCAGAATTCAGATTAGGAATAAGTCCATCCCAATTCTACCCCTCAGCTAGGAGATTTGCTCTCAGCTTTATTACATATTATTAACCTCAAGTATTTAGGATTTTTTTTTCCTTTCTGGTTCTTACTTTGTTGTTTGTTTTTTCTTCTAGGTAACAGATATGATGCAAAAAGCATTATTTGATTTTTTAAAACACAGATTTGAAGGGCGGTAAGTACTTTGCAATGCAAACCTCCTTCAGGTCCTCTTTAAAGGCTGCCAAGTGGTTAAGAAATATTAGACACTGTCTGTAGACAAGGGGGGAGATCATCCAGTCCAGCCCCGCTGCCAGAGCAGGAACACCCAGGGCAGGTCCCACAGAAACACATCCAGGTGGGGTTGGAAAGTCTCCAGAGAAGGAGACTCCACAACCTCTCTGGGCAGCCTGCTCCAGGCCTCCAGCACCCTCACACTGAAGAAGTTTCTCCTCATGTTGAGGTGGAACCTCCTGGGTTCCAGCTTGTCCCTGTTGTTCCTTGTCCCATCACTGGGTACCACCAAAGAGAGCCTGGCACCTTCATCCTGACCCCCTCCTCTCAGCTATTGATAGACATTGATCAGATCCCTCTCAGCCTTCTTCTCTCCAGACTAAACACCCCCAGGGCTCTCAGCCTCTCTTCACAGTCTCCTAAGCATCCTCATAGCTCTCTGTTGGATTCTCTCCAGCAGGTCTCTGTCTCTCTTGGACTGGGGAGCCCCAAACTGGACACAGGATTGCAGCTGTGGTCTCAGCAGGGCAGAGCAGAGGGGGAGCAGAACCTCCCTAGCCCTGCTGGCCACACTTTTCTTGCTGCACCCCAGGATCCCATTGGCTCTCTTGGCCACAAGGGCACATTGCTGTCCCATGCAGAACTTGCTGTCCAGCAGCACTCCAAGGTCTTTCTCCATGGAGCTGCTTTCCAGCAGGTGACTCCTAGTCTGTGCTGGTGCCTGGGGTTGTTCCTGTACATAGCCTCTGTTTGGAGAGCAGGCTTTGTTTTTCCTGTTGCAGCACATCTCAAAAACCAATTCAGATGATATTAAAAACACCACAGACCTCACACTGAACAAACAGTGGGGTTTGGCTGGGCAGTCAGCTTTGCTTGCTGTGCCATTACAAGACCAAGTGCAGCATCCTGCATCTGGGTCAGGACAATCCAAGCACACTTATAGGCTTGAGAGGAGTCCTGAGTAAAGGCCTTGGGGGTGCTGGTGGAGGAGAAGCTCACCAGGAGCCAGCAGTGAGCACTTGCAGCCCAGAGAGCCAAGCAGAGCCTGGGCTGCAGCAAGAGAAGTGTGGCCAGCAGGGCCAGGGAGGGGATTCTCCCCCTCTGCTCCACTCTGCTGAGACCACACCTGGAGCTCTGGGTCCAGTTCTGGAGCCTCTGATCCAGGAAAGATCTGGAGGTGCTGGAAGGTGTCCAGGGAAGGGCCTTGAGGATGAGCAGAGGGCTGGAGCTGCTCTGCTCTGGAGACAGACTGAGAGAGTTGGGGTTGTTCAGTCTGGAGAGGAGAAGGCTCTGAGGAGACCTTCTTGTGGCCTTGCAGTATCTGAAGAGGGCTCCAAGAAAGCTGGGGAGGGACTTTTTAGGGTGTCAGGTAGTGATAGGACTGGGGGGAATGGAGCAAAACTAGAAGTGGGGAGATTCAGATTGGATGTTAGGAAGAAGTTGTTCCCCATGAGGGTGGTGAGAGACTGGCACAGGTTGCCCAGGGAGGTGGTGGAAGCCTCATGCCTGGAGGCTTTTGCAGCCAGGCTGGATGTGGCTGTGAGCAACCTGCTGTAGTGTGAGGTGTCCCTGGCCATGGCAGGGGGGTTGGAACTGGCTGATCCTTGAGGTCCCTTCCAACCCTGAGAAGTCTGTGATTCTGTAACTACCTTTGAGACAGGGAAAAAGGATTTCTTATTGCAGTCAGGAAGACTGGCAGGAAAACCAAGGAGAGCAAGACAAAAGCGAAGTAAAAGTTTGTGGTGTTGCTCAATTAGCAAATGAATATCACTAATGAGTACCTCAGCTGCCATGCTGGGTTTCATTTGAAGGCTAATGGCATTAACTGTGAGGAGCTGAGCCAAAAATCACAAACTTTGGTTATGTTTTTAGCTTCACTCCAATGATTCCTCAGTTTCCAAAGCCATGTTACTAAGTAGGGTCATGCAAACAATGCTGGGTTGTTTTTTTTATGTTAATTTCTGGCTTTGTTACATTTTGTAGCGTTTTAGATAAAAATATCCACATGTTGAGCTCACTGGGAAATGACCTACTTGGGTACATGTCAGATGAACTGCATCTGACTCTGCTTGCTGGATAGGAGTCCTCCCTCTTCTTAGCAAATCCATTTCCTTCTCTTCAGCTGCAAATAAAATCCTACAGGGAAGAGCAAGGGAATATCATCAGTACTGATTGAAGTCAGCACTGGCAAAATCACAGACTCACAGAATGTTAGGGGCTGGAAGGGACCTCCAAAGCTCATCCAGTCCAACCCCCTGCCAGAGCAGGAGCACCTAGAGCAGGTCACACAGGAGCACATCCAGGCAGGTCTTGAATATCTCCAGTGAGGGAGAGTCCACAACCCCCCTGGGCAGCCTGTTCCAGGGCTCTGTCAGCCTCACAGGGAAAAAATTCGTTCTCAAGTTTCCATGGAACTTCCTATGGCTCAGCTTCCCCCACTGCCCCTTGTGCTGGCATTGGGCATCACCCAGCAGAGCCTGGCTCCAGCCTCTGGGCACTCCCCCTGCACATCTTTATCACCAGCAATGAGGTCACCCTCAGGCTCCTCCTCTCCAGGCTACAGAGCCCTCAGCTCCCTCAGGCTCTGCTCATAAGGAAGATGTTCCACTGCCTGCAGCAGCTTTGTGGCTCTGTGCTGGACTCTTTCAAGCAGTTCCCTGAGGTCCTTCTTGACCTGTGGGGCCCAAAACTGGACACAATATTCTAGGTGTGGCCTCACCAGGGCAGAGTAGAGAAGGAGGAGAACCTCTCTCAACCTGCTTAGGATAGCCCTTCTAAAGCACCCCAGGATGCCCTTGGCCTTCTTGCCCACCAGAGCACATTGCTGGCTCATGGTCAACCTCCCATCCACCAGGACCCCCAGGTCCTTTTCCTCTTCACTGCTCTCCAGCAGGTCAGTCCCCAGCTTGTACTGCTCCATGGGGTTGTTCTTTCCCAGGTGCAAGACTCTACACTTGCCCTTGTTGAACTTCATTAAATTTCTCCCTGCCCCTGCACCTCTTCAGACCACAGAGCTTGATAGGGAATTTATCCACAGGGTGCATCTTGACCCTGTAAAACAAAGCAAGCTGAATTAACTTTTCCTAGGAGGAAGAATATGCAGAAGGTTATAGAGCAGGTCAGTGCAAGCAGCTGCAGGGAACCACTTCTGCCTTTACTCATCTGTTCTCACGAACACTAATCTGAGGCTGTCAGATACTCAGCCCAGGGTTTTATTTGCATGCTTCTCTGTGTTGCAGCCCCCATTTTCAGGTGACCAGCAGACTGCTGGATCTCTCTAGAGATCATGGAATCATAGAACCATCAAGGCTGGAAAAGAGCTTTAAGATCATTGAGTCCAACTATAACCAACTATCATGACCACTAAACTCTATCCTGAAGCACCACACCTAGAGGAGGCCACAAAGATGATCAGGGAGCTGAAGCACATCTCTTATGAAGACAGGCTTGAAGAGTTGGGGCTGTTCAGCCTGGAGAAGGGAAGGCTCTGAGGAGATCTTAGAGCTGTATTTGAATATCTGAAGGGCACCTACAGGAAGGCTGGGGAGGGACTGTTCAGAAGGGGCTGTGAGGATAGGATGAGGAGCAATGGTTTGAAACTGGAGCAGGGCAGAGTTAGGTTGGACATCAGGAGGAAGTTCTGCACAGTGAGGGTGGTGAGACACTGGAACAGGTTGCCCAGGAAGGTGGTTGAGGCCCCGTGCCTGGAGACTGGATGTGGCCCTGGGCAGCCTGCTCTAGCTGGAGGTGTCCCTGCTGCCTGCAGGGGGCTTGGACAAGATGCCCTTTGAGGGTCCCTCCCAACCCTGTGCAGTCTGTGACTGTGAATCTGTGACACTTCTTGAACATCTCCAGGGACTGTGACTCCACCACCTCCCTGGGCAGCCTGTAGGTAACTCTGACACTCTGTTAAAACATACCTGCTAGGAACCTGAGCAATACAATTAGGTGTCCTATCAACAGTCCCTGCAGTGAGGGGTGGGGGTGCTGTCAGCAGTCCCTGCAGCAGTGAGGGGTGGGGGTTGTGGCAGCAGTCCCTGCAGCAGTGAGGGGTGGGGGTCGTGGCAGCAGTTCCTGCAGCAGTGAGGGGTGGGGGTCGTGGCAGCAGTCCTTGCAGCAGTGAGGGGTGGGGGTCCTGGCAGCAGTCCCTGCAGCAGTGAGGGGTGGGGGTGCTGGCAGCAGTCCTGCAGCAGGGAGGGGTGGGGGTCGTGGCAGCAGTCCCTGCAGCAGTGAGGGGTGGGGGTCGTGGCAGCAGTCCCTGCAGCAGTGAGGGGTGGGGGTCCTGGCAGCAGTCCCTGCAGCAGTGAGGGGTGGGGGTGCTGGCAGCAGTCCCTGCAGCAGTGAGGGGTGGGGGTGCTGGCAGCAGTCCCTGCAGCAGTGAGGGGTGGGGGTCCTGGCAGCAGTCCCTGCAGCAGTGAGGGGTGGGGGTGCTGGCAGCAGTCCCTGCAGCAGTGAGGGGTGGGGGTGCTGGCAGCAGTCCCTGAAGCAGTGAGGGGTGGGGGTCCTGGCAGCAGTCCCTGAAGCAGTGAGGGGTGGGGGTCCTGGCAGCAGTCCCTGCAGCAGTGAGGGGTGGGGGTGCTGGCAGCAGTCCCTGAAGCAGTGAGGGGTGGGGGTGCTGGCAGCAGTCCCTGAAGCAGTGAGGGGTGGGGGTGCTGGCAGCAGTCCCTGAAGCAGTGAGGGGTGGGGGTCCTGGCAGCAGTCCCTGCAGCAGTGAGGGGTGGGGGTCCTGGCAGCAGTCCCTGAAGCAGTGAGGGGTGGGGGTCCTGGCAGCAGTCCCTGCAGCAGTGAGGGGTGGGGGTGCTGGCAGCAGTCCCTGAAGCAGTGAGGGGTGGGGGTCCTGGCAGCAGTCCCTGCAGCAGTGAGGGGTGGGGGTCCTGGCAGCAGTCCCTGCAGCAGTGAGGGGTGGGGGTCCTGGCAGCAGTCCCTGAAGCAGTGAGGGGTGGGGGTGCTGGCAGCAGTCCCTGCAGCAGTGAGGGGTGGGGGTGCTGGCAGCAGTCCCTGCAGCAGTGAGGGGTGGGGGTCCTGGCCGCAGTCCCTGAAGCAGTGAGGGGTGGGGGTCCTGGCAGCAGTCCCTGAAGCAGTGAGGGGTGGGGGTGCTGGCAGCAGTCCCTGCAGCAGTGAGGGGTGGGGGTGCTGGCAGCAGTCCCTGAAGCAGTGAGGGGTGGGGGTGCTGGCAGCAGTCCCTGCAGCAGTGAGGGGTGGGGGTGCTGGCAGCAGTCCCTGCAGCAGTGAGGGGTGGGGGTCCTGGCAGCAGTCCCTGCAGCAGTGAGGGGTGGGGGTGCTGGCAGCAGTCCCTGAAGCAGTGAGGGGTGGGGGTGCTGGCAGCAATCCCTGAAGCAGTGAGGGGTGGGGGTCCTGGCAGCAGTCCCTGCAGCAGTGAGGGGTGGGGGTGCTGGCAGCAGTCCCTGCAGCAGTGAGGGGTGGGGGTCCTGGCAGCAGTCCCTGCAGCAGTGAGGGGTGGGGGTGCTGGCAGCAGTCCCTGAAGCAGTGAGGGGTGGGGGTCCTGGCAGCAGTCCCTGAAGCAGTGAGGGGTGGGGGTGCTGGCAGCAGTCCCTGAAGCAGTGAGGGGTGGGGGTCCTGGCAGCAGTCCCTGCAGCAGCAGGCGGCACAGTTCCTTCCCGGTTCGGGCTGTGCGCCGCAGGCTGCGCTCCCGGGGAGCTCCTTGCCGGTAACCTGAGCCCTCTGGCAGCGCTGACCGAGCCTCTCTCCCTGCACACCCAGGCCAGGCCCTGACCTGCTGTGGTGTGCTGCCTGTTGTCGTTGCAGTATCTCCATCACCCGGGTGACGGCAGACATCTCCCTGGCCAAGCGCTCGGTGCTGAACAACCCCAGCAAGCACGCCATCATCGAGCGCTCCAACACGCGCTCCAGCCTGGGTGAGTGCCGCCCGCCTGCTCCTGCAGCCTGCTCTGACCCCTGCTGCCCCCGCCGCACACCCCTCAACCAACAGCAGCCTTCTCCCCGCTGGAGGAAGTGACCTCTCCCATACCTCAGAAATCCTGCCACTAGAAATGGTTTTAGGGTCCACCACCAGGCAGGCTCCACATCGCGCTGGTGCTGGTTTGTGCTGCTGGCCTGCAGTTTACATGGAATGGCCCTAGGTTAGCAGAGCCCTGCTGGGTAGGGAGCACTCTCAGGCTGGGTTTGTGCACCAGCACTGCTTTGCTTGTGCCAATAAATACTGATTTAATCATGGAGTCACAGAATGGTTAGGTTGGAAGGAATCTCAGAGATCATCTACTCCAACTTCCCTGTCATGGACAGGGACACCTCTCAACCAGACTTGGTTGCTCAAGGCCTCATCCAGCCTGGCCTTGAACACCTCCAGGGAGAGGACATCCACAACCTCCCTGGGCAGCCTGTTCCAGAGTCTCACCACCCTCCTACTGAAGAACTTCTTCCTCAGCTCCAGTCTAACCCTGCTCTCCCTCAGATTCAAACCTTCCCCCTTGTCCTGTCTTTAGACACACTCAGGAAAAGTTCCTCTGCAGCCTTCCTGTAGGATCCCTTCAGCTATTGGAAGGCAGCTCTAAGGTCCCCCTGCAGTTTTGTCTCCTCCAGGCTGAACACCCCCAGCCCCCTCAGCCTGTCCCCATAGCAGAGATGCTGCAGCCCTTGGATCATCTTTGTGGCCTCCTCTGGCCACACTCCAACAGCTCTGTGTCCTTCTTCTGCTGGGGACACCAGAACTGGAGGCAGGATTGGAGGTGAGGTCTGAGCAGAGCAGAGCCAAGGGGCAGAATCCCCTCTCCTGCCCTGCTGCCCACACTCCTCTGGCTGCAGCCCAGCACACAGCTGCCTGCTGGGCTGCAGGAGGGCACTGCTGGCTCCTGGGGAGCTGCTCAGCAACCAACACCCCCAGAGTTTTTTTCTTCAGGGCTGCTCTCAACCCCCTCTGCACTTCTTTTGAATAGAACTGGAATTTTGTATTATGGATGAGGGGCACCCAGCTGTGGAACCAAGAGAACCCTGATGGTTAATTTCCCAAGCTGAACATCAAAACCTGTGCAGGTTTGTACACTACTGCACCAATATCTGCAGCAGTAAAGAGTGCATCATCTGTTCCCCATCCTAAAACACTTTCATCTCTGCAACACAAAAATTATGTAGGGAAACAAAAGAAACTATACAAAATTAAATGTAGCCCAATCAGCTTCATCCTGTGGAGAACCTTACCACTAAAAGGATCAACATCTTTTCTTTGGCTCAAGGTATCACACAGAATCACAGAATGTTAGGGGTTAGAAGGGACCTCAAAAAATCATCCAGTCCAACCCCCCTGCCAGAGCAGGATCACCAAGAGCAGGTCACACAGGAACACAGCCAGGTGGGTTTTGAACATCTCCAGAGAAGGAGACTCCACAACCCCCTGCGCAGCCTCTTCCACTGTTCCATCACCCTCACAGTGAAAAGAGGGGGAGGAGAATCTCTCTGGACCTACTCACCACAGCCCTTCTAATCCACCCCAGGATGCCCTTGGCCTTTTTGGGCACAAGAACACATTGCTGGCTGAAGGGCATCCTTCTGTCCAGCAGGACCCCCAGGTCATTCTCCTCTGCACTGCTCTCCAACAGGGCAGTCTCTGATCTCTACTGGTCCCTGGGGTTGTTCTTGCCTAGATGCAGGACTTTACCCTTGCGCTTGTGGGATTTCATTCCATTTCTCCCCTTCCTGCTCTCAGCCTGTCCAGGTCTGGCTGAATGGCAGCACAGCCTGAGGAGGTGTCACCACTGCTCCCAATTTGTCGTTATCAGCAAACTTCCTGACAGTGCCCTCAGTGCCCTCATCCAGGTTGTTAAAGAATATACATAGGATGAACAGCACTGGTCCCAGTACTGACCCCAGAGGGACTCAGCTGGACACAGGCCTCCAACTAGACTCTGTCCCATGTATTTTGATAGAGGTATTTAAATTGAAGTACTAACATAAGCTCAGTTGGAGACAGCCAAAAATGGCAGTGATTGTGTAAATGTGGAAATACGTGGATGCAGAGATGTGTCTGTGCCTGGGTGCAGAGATGTGTCTGTGCCTGGGTGCAGAGATGTGTCTGTGCCTGGGTGCAGAGATGTGTCTGTGCCTGGGTGCAGAGATGTGTCTGTGCCTGGGTGCAGAGATGTGTCTGTGCCTGGGTGCAGAGATGTGTCTGTGCCTGGATGCAGAGATGTGTCTGTGCCTGGGTGCAGAGATGTGTCTGTGCCTGGGTGCAGAGATGTGTCTGTGCCTGGGTGCAGAGATGTGTCTGTGCCTGGATGCAGAGATGTGTCTGTGCCTGGGTGCAGAGATGTGTCTGTGCCTGGGTGCAGAGATGTGTCTGTGCCTGGGTGCAGAGATGTGTCTGTGCCTGGGTGCCAGACCAGAAGCCAGTCCTGTCCTGGGCTGCATCAAAAGCAGTGTGGGTAGCAGGTTGAGGAAGGGGATTGAGCCACTTTGCTCTGCTCTGCTGAGACCCCGCCTGGAGGCTCAACACAAGAAGGCCATGGAACTCTTAGAGGAGGCCACAAAGATGATCTGAGGACTGGAGCACCTCTCCTGTGAAGACAGGCTGAGAGAGTTGGGGTGTTTCAGCCTGAAGAAGAGAAGGCTCCATAGAGACCTTCTAGCAGCCTTCCAGTGTTTGAAGGAGGCTACAGGAGAGCTGGGGAGGGACTTTCAACAAAGGCATGGAGTGACAGGGGGAGGGAGAGCAGCTTCAAACTGGAAGAAGCTGGATTTAGATCAGGCATTAGGAGTAAATTCCAGTGCCTGCAGTGAGACACTGGAACAGGTTGCCCAGAGAAGTTGTGGAGACTCCAGGCCTGGAAGTGTCTAAAGCCAGGCTGGATGGGGCCTTGAGTGACCTGGTCTGGTAGGAGGTGTCCCTGCCCACAGCAGGGGAGGGGGGACTAGGTGATCTTGAAGGTCCCTTCCAACCCAAACCATTCTGTGATTCTCAGAACCATCTCTTTCAGAGGCTGTGCTGCTCCCACCATGGAATGGGGAATTTGGCAGTTATTGAGCAGTGCTTCAGCTGTGTGCTTCTGGGAGGCTTTGTGGAGATGACCAGAAAATGTGACCACATCAGTAGAAGCTGCCCTTAGCAGATGCCAGCCTTGGCATCTGGGTGGCTTAAAGGCTCAGCTCTCCCTCAGCAAGGTCCAGCAGTGGTGCTGAGTGGAGCCTACCCCCAGCAGACTGGATGAGGGCAGCCCAGCAGAGCTCAAGGGGGAAGATGCTCCTCTTTCAGCTGTCAGCCCCTGCTTTGCTGTGCACCATGCAATCTGGAGTACAAAGCTGTGTGCCCTAAAGAGCTTCTATTGGAGGAGCAGGTGGCTGGGCTAAGGGAGGGAGGCATGTGGTGAAAATCCATTGTGGAAAAGATTGGAGTCATGGAGTGGGAGCTGGGGTATTTGGACCCACTGGTAGATTCAGGTACCTCCAGACACCAGCAAGGCCACGGGAGGACAAAAAAACACCCAGGAAGGACATCAGGGAGGGGGAAATGTAGCAGCAGTGGGTTGGGAGGAAAAATGAGATATCCCTGGAGTCAGAAAAGGGGACTGCTTTTGTGGGGTGATGGCAAAACTCCTGTGCAAGGCAAGAGAAGGCACAAGGAATGCTCCAGCCTGTTGCTTGTCCTTGTCCAAGTGCATCTTGAGGCAGAATCAGAAAATGTCCTTGTAGCCTGCTGCTGGGTGGCCTCTTCTAGCAGTGGCTCACAAAGATGGCAACACAGCACTGCTGTGAGTCCTTAGCTGGCTCAGGCAGCAGAGGGGGGTGGCAATGTCACATCACACAGTGCAAGTTTTGTACTTCATTGTGTGGGGAAAATCTACAAACCCAGGTGGGGAGTTGGAATTGCTCAGTGAGTTGCTGCTGCACTTGCTGTGGAACTTAGACAGCGTAGGAAGCCAGAAACTGCAGGAAAGCAAATGAGGTCCTCTAAAAGCATAATGGAGCATTTTCCGTTGAACTTTGAGGGGAGCAGGACAGGAAATAGTGATTTGACCAAAGTTTTGGTTTTGGCAGTGAATCAATCCATTTTAGCAGGAAAAGATTTCTTGGATCCAGGATTGAATTCCTGATCATAAGGAGGAAACTCCATCACCCATCTTCTACCCTCCAAAGAGCTCAGTGATGAAAACCTATTTGCAATGTAGAACAAAGGAGCCAGAGTCAAGCTCTGCTGTATCTGCTTTGGAACAGGGATCTGAATTCCAGTGCCAGTGTCCTGAGCACTGGGCTGTCTCTCTTCATCAGGCAGATGCTGATTCCCTGTTGAAAATAGGAACAGGCCCAGAGGGTGAGGAGGGGTCTGCTGCCTACACCCAATGGCCTGCAAGCTGCAACACTGCACATGGTGTGCCCTGAGCCTCCCTTCTGAATCCCAGCAGCCTGCACACCAACTCAGAGCCAGCACCTGGCACCAGGGAGGGCTTGGTGCCAGGGGTGGCACCCGTGAAGCTCTCCAAGGACTGCTCACACCTGGAGCTGGGCTCAGTGCTAGCAAAGGATGGAGGCACAGAGGGAAGGGGCAGCCCTTTGCTCCCCATCCTGCCAGGCCCCTGCCAGCTGCTCTGTGACATACAGCACAAAGGTCATCTGCTTGAGATAGAAATACCAAATCCTTTTTATTGTGGGAAATGAGAACTGTTTGAGAACAATCTCTTAAGTTGTCACCCCAGAGAAGTTTAATATTGGGCATATTGCTCAGAATGGTTCCTAGCACAGCAGGCAGAGGAGTGAGCTCCAGTATTTGGGAGTAATTTTATGACCCAGGTTATCCAGCTGGAGGATCTGTGTACCTGGATCACCTCCAGATACAGAGATGTAGAGAAACACTGTGGTAATCAGGACCATCCAAAGCAGTGTGGCCAGACAATGGAGAGAGAGGATCCTGCCCCTCTGCTCTGCTGAGACCTCACCTGCAGGGCTGTGTCCAGCTCTGGGGTCCCCAACACAAGAGAGACCTGGACCTGATGGAGTGGGTCCAGAGGAAGGCACAAAGATGATCAGAGAGGGCTGGAGAACCTCTGCTGTGGGGACAGGCTGGGAGAGTTGGGGCTGTTCAGCCTGGAGAAGAGAAGGCTCTGGGGAGACTTTAGAGCTGCATTTTGTGCTGGTTTGAGGCCAGCCAGAACATCTCTTGCCCCGAAAGGGACAAAAGAATGACACACACAAACGGATTGGAGAGTGATGGAAAGTTTAAATGGAAAAGCAATTGGTGAAGCTACAGAGAACTACAAACTACAAAGCATAGTGGAAAAGAACATCCTAAAGCATACAAAACCCCTCACAGAATTCCCAAAAGCTTCCCCATCCTCCCTTCCTCCCACCCGAGGGTCTGGTTTGTCAAGGTTTAGGAGGCCAGTGCAGTGCTCTCCTGTATCAGCTGGTTTGGATGTAAAGAGCAATGTTTGCTTGCCAGTGCTGTTGCATGTTTAACCTGTGAAATGCTGGAACTAAGGGCAGGGAAAGGGCAGTTGCTACCTTTCTTTAAAAGCTTGGAGGGAATCTGTCATTTCCAAAGGCCATTTCTCTCCAGGAAGGTGCAGCACATGGTTAAACCTCATCCACCTCAACACCAGCCCCCATCTGCTTGGTTAACTTTCTCTGGACCCCTGCCATTTGCAGCAGCTGCTGAAGGGGCTTTCTGCTTTTACTGCATTTCTTTGTCCAAAGGGCCCCAAAGCTTTTTCTTGTTGTTTCTGTGTATGTTACACTTGTTATAACCTTGCCTCATGCTTTGTACCACAACCTGATCGTCTTGGCTTTCTCCATTCTTTGCTTCATTAATGCTCTCCCTTTCCAGATGTTCTGGGTATGTATACAAGCTTGCAACTGACTTGTCCTGCTGGTTTGTGTTCAATGCTTTATTGTGCCTCTCCGAACTGTGCCTTACTGCTAGACAAAAGCTGATCCTCTGCTGGGCAGCCAAGGGTGGCTTTTAGAGAGTCTTGCTGGGTTTTCTGATTTATTTTCAAGGAGTTCTAAAAATAATGCTGAGAATGACAAGGAACATGGGAAAGATTAGGGGTTTGAGTGTAAATTTCTGTGGTGTGTGCACCTATTCTGCCTGTTCTCACCCAGAGCTGTGAAAGCTGATGTCCATCATGTCCTGGGGTCTGTGATAAAGCCATTGCAGTCTGGTGGTTGGGAATCTTGATTTGCTTTCTCTGTGCAGTAGCCTCTCAGTCATGCCATGGACCCAATCTGCATGTGCAGCTGGGTGCCCAGCTCTGGGAAGTTGTCTCTGGAGACAGCAGAGAGCTCCCACTCACAGGATCAGGTTGCTGGCCCAGAGTTTTGTCCTGGGAGAACAAGATATAAATGCTTCAAGGCACAGTGGCAGATTTCAGGCCTCTGGTTTTCCTCTTCTTGGGATGGATGTGGAAAGCCAGCTGAGTGCTGGAAACTGTGGCAAGAATTTATTGTGTAGCTCTCTGATATCTGTGTATACACACAGGGGTGGGGAGTCACAGAATCATCACAGAACTGTCAGAGTTGGAAGGGACTTCAAGGATCATCCAGTTCCAACCCCCCTGCCGTGGCCAGGGACACCTCACACTACAAGCAGGTTGCTCACAGCCACATCCAGCCTGGCCTGACAAACCTCCAGGCATGAGGCTGCTCCATGTTAGGTGGCTTAATGACAGCTGTGGTACCTGAGGAGTTTCAAGGAAATCCTTTCCCAACTGTAAATTAAAAACAGATTTAAAAGAGAGCTGCTGAAGCCTCCTACAAATCCTCCTCTGCTCACAGAGTCAGCCTAGAGTAAGATCTGAGGAGTTCAAGGATGATTTTGCCCTTACAAAGAGTTAGGTTTGTTTCATTGGGGAATGAAGGACACTTTCTTCATCAGTTGTAAGAGTGGATGCAATCCATCTCTCTTGGAGGGCTTTGCCATGGATACTAGTGCCAGCCAGGCAGACAGGATGCTGTGGAGTTGGAGGCAGGAGTTATCAGAAGGTCTTGGCAGGGAAATCACCTTTCCAGAACTCCTGCAGTTGGGAGGAGGGTCCCATGGCACTATTTGGACTATGGAATTACTTGATTTAAAAACTGGGTTTGCACAGTGATCAGATTGTTACTATATGGTACCATACCGAGGCCAGTGTGTGAAGGAAACCTCTCCAGAGCTTTGGTAAGCTGAAGTAAAGGGGAAAAGGAGAGCTCTCTGCTGGAGACACCTCAGTACACCTTTGCTGCCTGTCTCAGACACTCCAGTTTGAGCAAACTGATTAATAGTCTGAGCTGAAGCTGTTTACAGGCAGGAGATGAAGGGCATGGGAGGGCTGCTGTGTGCTGCTGTGTGCTGCAGCAAGCCTTCTTCCCTCTCTTTTGTTCTGACATCCCTGGGCTGGGGACTTCCAACCAAACCTGCCTGCAGCCAGGGGGTGCAGGAAGCAGGGGTGTGGGAGAGGGGCAAGACTGCTCTGGGTTTCCCTGGAGTGCCAGGGAGCTGCAGGGCTCCCAGCTCCTGCCCAGCCCAGGGAGGGGCAGCACATCCCTCTGGCACATTCTGACGCTTGTGAAACCAAAGCTTCTGGGAGTATTTCCCTAACTCTGATGTGGTTTTGTTTTTTTTCCTTACCTGCAGCTGAAGTTCAAAGTGAAATTGAAAGGATTTTCGAGCTGGCAAGGACACTGCAGCTGGTGGTGCTGGATGCTGACACCATTAACCACCCAGCTCAGCTGAGCAAAACCTCTCTGGCTCCCATCATAGTGTATGTAAAGATTTCTTCTCCTAAGGTAAATATTTGCATCATATTCCTGCTGTTTCAATCTTTTCTTGGTGTTGTTTTGCCTTTTTTTTTGTCCTTTTTCTGTGGTCTAAAATGCAGCCAATCACAGGTCCTCATTAAAGTTCAGAGCTATAGATTGTTCTTGCTGCTTCCCTTTGGATGGTGAAATGTTATGGATCAATACACAGGATCTTAGCTCTGGTGTTACCAAACCCCATTTTGGAGAAGATGCTGCAGCTCCATTGGTTTGGTTGTTTGGGTTTTTTTTAATTGGGGTTGTGTTTACAGTATCAGTCACCTACCTAATGCTCTGAGATTGGTGCATCCAAGATTGTCACATGGGTGTCAGACTGATTGGTGCATCACAGAATACCTTTGGTTGGAAGAGACCTCCAAGCTCACCCAGTCCAACCCTCCACCCAGCACTGCAGGCTCAACACCAAACCAAGTCCCTGAGCACCAGCTCCACACACTGCTGAAACACCTCCAGGGATGGTGACTCCAGCACTGCCCTGGGCACAACATTCCAATGGCTGAGAACCCTTCCAGGGAAGAAAGATTTCCTAACATCCAGCCTGCACCTCCCCTGGGGCAGCTTGGAACCATTTCCTCTGCTCCTGTCCCATTGACACCAAGGAGAATAGGCTGCCCCTCCTTGCTGCAAGCTCCCTTCAGGTAGAACTTTAGCATCTCCTGGTACTGTACTCTCTGAAAAAAAACCTGCAGAGACTTCATGAAGAGGCATTTGGAAGAGAAGAAGGAATCTAGAGGAAAAGAATTGAGGAAAGCATTTTAAGCCAGAAGCAGCACAAAGAAATAGGAGGGGAGCTTTTTAGTGCTCCTAACAAGAAAGGAGATATTGGGAAGTAGATGAAAATTGGCTTCTTGTGGATGTAAACAGTATGGGAAATGCTCCTGAAGCCAGTGAAGGAAGAATTGGGTCTGCTCCAATGGGCAGTTGGAAATGCAGGCCTTTTAAGTGCTGGTCTCTTCTCACAGGTAATTAGTGACAGACAAGAGGGAGTGGCCTCAAGCTGTGACAGGAGGGGTTTAGACTGGACAGTAGGAAACGTTTTTTCCCATCAAGAGTGGTCAGACATTGGAATGTTCTGCCCAGGGAGGTGGTGGAGTCACCAGCCCTGGATGTGCTTAAAGGTGGTTTGGTGCTTGGGGCTATGGTTTAGAGGTGAACCTTGTAGAGTAGGGCCAGTGATTGGACTTGGTGATCCTGAGGGGCTTTTCCAACCTGAACATTTCTGTGATTCTGTGATACCTCTGGAGGTCCCTGAACCTGCATTGTAATGTCTGCTCAAACAAAATGCTACATCCAAACCAAAATATCATGTAGGGGGTTTCTTCTATATCTTTTCTTCAAAAGCAAGATAGTTGAGGGGGAAATAAGGCTGCACTTTCCTGCTGTGATTTTAGTAGCCAGACTTAACCAGATGTGTATTTCCTGTGATGCATGTGGGAGTGACAAAGGAGGAGGAGAAGGCTGAGGTGCTCAGTGCCTTCTTTGCCTCAGCCTTTAGTAGAAAGAGCAGATCTGGAGGGACAGATCCAGATGTGGCCATGCTGGATCCATGGGCCAAGGGCAGCTGTATGAGGTCTAACAAAGCCCTGAGTTGGGTCCTGCAATTGGGTCACAGCAACCCCAGGGACCCCAAGCTTGGGGCAGTGTCTGGAAAGCTGCCTGGCAGAAAAGGACCTCAGGGTGTGTTTGACAGCAGCTGAATATGAGCCAGAATGTGCCCAGGTGGCCAAGAAGGCCACCAGCATCCTGCCTGGATCAGCAATGGTATGGCCAGCAGGAGCAGGGAAGTGATCATGCCCTGTACTTGGGCACGGGTGAGGCCACACCATGAATCCTGAGTTCAGTTTTGGGTCCCTCAGTGCAAGAAGGACATTGGGGAGTTGGAGCAGGTCCTGAGAAGGGCAATGAGGCTGATGAAGGGTATGGAGAACAGGGCTGAGGAGGAGCAGCTGAGGGAACTGGGGGTGCTTAGTCTGGAGAAGAGGAGGCTGAGAGGAGACCTCATTGCTCTTTACAACTCCATGAAAAGAGGTTGGAGCCAGGTTGGGGTTGGTCTCTTCTCTCTGGTATCAGGTGCTAGGATGAGAGCAAATGGCCTGAAATTGTGCCAGGGGAGCTTTAGTTTGGAGATTAGGAACAGTTTCCTTGCTGCAGGAGTGGTCAGGGATTGGAACAGGCTGCCCAGGGAGGTGATGGAGCCAACAACCCTGAAGGTGTTTAAGAAAGCTGTGGCCATGGCACTTGGGGCTGTGGTTTAGTGGCCATGGTGGTGTTGGGCTGATGGTTGGACTGGATGATCTCAGAGGGCTTTTCCAACCCAAACAATTCCCTGGTTCTGTGATTAAGGCCAAAGCTGCTCACTTTCCCTCTCTTTTTTCCCCACAGGTTTTACAGAGGTTGATAAAGTCTCGAGGGAAATCCCAAGCCAAACACCTCAACGTGCAGATGGTGGCCGCCGACAAGCTGGCACAGTGCCCGCCCGTGAGTCCCCTGCTCTGTCTCCTCCCTGGCAGCTGCCCTTCTTCTCAAGCAGCAGGGTCACTACACAAGCTGCTGGAGATCTTGGCCACTCCTGGCCCTGCAGAACACCCCCTGAGGTCTCTGGGCTCTGCAGGAGCATTCAGGGAAGCCCAGGCCTTGTCATAAGCAGTGCTGGAGAAGCAGCACTGGGACAGACTGAGCCTGGCTTGATAGAATCGTAAATCATAGAATCATAGAACCACAGAATCACAGAACCATAGAATCATAGAACCATAGAACCATAGAATCATAGAATCATAGAACCATAGAACCATAGAACCATAGAATCATAGAACCATAGAATCATAGAATCACAGAACCATAGAACCATAGAATCATAGAACCATAGAATCATAGAACCACAGAATCACAGAACCATAGAATCATAGAACCATAGAACCATAGAACCATAGAATCATAGAACCATAGAATCATAGAACCATAGAACCATAGAATCATAGAACCATAGAATCATAGAATCACAGAACCATAGAATCATAGAATCATAGAACCATAGAATCATAGAACCATAGAATCATAGAACCATAGAACCATAGAATCATAGAACCATAGAATCATAGAACCACAGAATCACAGAACCATAGAATCATAGAACCATAGAACCATAGAATCATAGAACCATAGAATCATAGAACCATAGAATCATAGAATCATAGAACCATAGAATCATAGAATCACAGAACCATAGAATCACAGAACCATAGAACCATAGAACCATAGAACCATAGAACCATAGAATCATAGAACCATAGAATCATAGAACCATAGAATCATAGAACCATAGAATCACAGAACCATAGAATCATAGAATCATAGAATCATAGAATCACAGAATCATAGAATCACAGAACCATAGAATCATAGAATCACAGAACCATAGAATCATAGAATCACAGAACCATAGAATCATAGAATCATAGAATCATAGAATCACAGAATCATAGAATCACAGAACCATAGAATCATAGAATCACAGAACCATAGAATCATAGAATCACAGAATCATAGAATCATAGAATCACAGAACCATAGAATCATAGAATCACAGAATCATAGAATCATAGAATCATAGAATCACAGAATCATAGAATCACAGAACCATAGAATCATAGAATCACAGAATCATAGAATCATAGAATCACAGAACCATAGAATCATAGAATCACAGAATCACAGAGTCATAGAATCATAGAATCACAGAATCACAGAACCATAGAATCATAGAATCACAGAATCATAGAATCATAGAATCATAGAATCATAGAATCACAGAACCATAGAATCATAGAACCATAGAACCATAGAACCATAGAATCACAGAACCATAGAATCATAGAATCACAGAACCATAGAATCATAGAATCACAGTCACAGAGTTGTAGAATCATAGAATCACAGAACCATAGAATCATAGAATCACAGAACCATAGAATCATAGAATCATAGAATCACAGAATCATAGAATCACAGAACCATAGAATCATAGAATCACAGAATCATAGAATCATAGAATCACAGAACCATAGAATCATAGAATCACAGAATCACAGAGTCATAGAATCATAGAATCACAGAATCACAGAACCATAGAATCATAGAATCACAGAATCATAGAACCATAGAATCACAGAATCATAGAATCACAGAATCACAGAATTGTCATGGTTGAAGGGACCTCAAGGATCATCCAGTTCCAACCCCTCTGCCATGGCCAGGGACACCTCACACTACAGCAGGTTGCTCACAGCCACATCCAGCCTGGCCTGAAAAACCTCCAGGGATGAGGCTTCCACCACCTCCCTGGGCAGCCTGTTCTGTTGTGCTTACTGAGCTAACAATGACTTACTGCTCGAGCACTCGTGACTGTGCTTTAGCTCTGGCAGTTCAGGGTGAGGCAGAGCTTTGGGTAGCTCCCGTGGGACAAACTTCTCAAACCAGAGCAGAGCAGATTGAGATTGGATGTTAGGAACAAGTTCAGTACCATGAGGCTGGTGGAACACTGGAACAGGTTGCCCAGGGAGGTGGTTGAGGCTCCATCCCTGGAGATATTCAAGGTGAGGCTGGACAGGGCTCTGGGCAACCTGCTCTAGTGGAGGATGTCCCTGCTGAGTGCAGGGGGGTTGGACTGGATGAGCTTTGGAGGTTCCTTCCAACCCAGATCATGCTGTGGTTCTATGATGTGTCACCACAGCTCATCACTGCTTGGTGTTCATTTTGGCAAAGAGCTTGGTGTTCATTTTGTCACCACAGCTCATCACTGCTTGGTGTTCATTTGGGGTACTGCCCAGCTGAGAGCTCTGCAGTTCTTCTCTTGATGTGCACTGAAGCAATTTGTCTCCATTTCCACCTGAGAACTGGAGATGATGAGACCCCAGCTGTTTGGAACATGGCAAACAGTACTGCCTGCACAGTCAGCTGAGGATGGGGAAGAGAAGGGAAGATGAAGGTTGAGTTCAGGGGCAGATCTGGGGATTTGCCATTGTTCCAGAGCTGAGTGAGGGCAATGTTTTATCAGCCTTTCTCCTAAGTTAGAGTGTCTCAGTTGAGATTAGCCTCCTGAGGTCCCCAAGAAGTCAGTGAGGATTGCTAGACCTATATAGGCTCTCAGAGCTGCCTTCAGACTCCCTGACCAGGAAAGGAATGGAGGAAACTCACCTCCTAACCTTAGCTGCCTAAAACTAAGCTGTCTGACTAATCTCTTCACATTTGTGCAGTGCTCCATGTTACTGGTGATCCTTACTGGTGTTACTGGTCTCTGTTTGGCTTTTCTCTTAGTTATTGTGGATTGGGGAAGGCCTTTCCTTGCCATTCTGATTGGTCCCAGCAGCTAAGAACATCAATGTTTAACCTTTCTTTCCGGGTATTTAAGATTTGTTCAGGTTGTTTCTTACCTTCAGTGACTTCATGCACTGCTGATTAAGTGGAAGTCAGGAGGACTTACTTCAGCTTGCTAGTGACAGGACAAGGGGCAATGGTTTTGAGCTGGAAGAAGGCAAATTTAGGAAGAAATTCTTCACACTGAGGGTGGTGAGACACTGAACAGGTTGCCCAGGGAAGTTGTGGATGACTTCTCCCTGGAGGTGTTCAAGGCCAGGCTGGATGAGGCCTTGAGCAACCTGGGCTGGTGGGAGGTGTCCCTGCCCATGGCAGAGGGTTGGAACTGGGTGATCCTTAAGGTCCCTTCCAACCCAACCCATTCTGTGATTCTATGATTCTATCATGTCTGGTTTCTGTCTCAATTGCATTTTTAAAACCAGGGTGAAATATCTCCACACAAGCAGCAGGAAGGGGGTTTGGGTTTTGGGAGCTGAGGTCCACTCTGCTGCCTGCCAAGTGTGCCCAGCAGTGGTGATTATTCTCACTGAAACCTTTCCTTTACCAGGAAATGTTTGATGTGATTCTGGATGAGAACCAGCTGGAAGATGCTTGTGAGCACCTTGCTGACTACCTGGAAGCCTACTGGAAGGCCACACATCCACCTAGCAGCAACCCTCCCAACCAGCTCCTCACTCGCACACTTGCCACAGCCACTCTTCCTATTAGCCCAGGTCCAAATATTAATCTCCAGGTACCATTTTTATGCCTTCTCTTCTCTTCTCTTCTGATCCTAGAACCTGCTGAGGGAGTCCTGCTGCTGTTGACAGAGAGCTTTCTCAGTATTCACTCACCCACTTCCAGCACCAAAGGCAAATGCAGGCCTGTTGCAGTTGTTGGTGCTGTATTCACAGGACCTTGTGTTTGCAGGCTGACTCTGGGGCTGCTCTGGGTTCCAAGGGCTGAGCCAGCCTGACTGGAAGCAGGTGGTGGTGGCAAGTGGACTACCTAAGGTGTTACTGTGCCCAGAACACCACTGTGCCAGCCACAAATACTTAGAGAGGTGGCAGGCAGAGGAGGAAAGCTGGGCATGGTGTTCTCTGCATGTCCATCTCCCCAGCTGATGGACTCCACTGCCATGGCCAAGAGGCAGCTCCCAGCCCTGCAGGCCCTGCAGGACAAGCTGGGTGATGTCCAGAGCAGATCCAGGCACTTTGTGTCCCCACAGCCTGTAGAGCTGCAGAGGCTGAGGGTGACTGACTGCAGCAGTGAAGTCTGAAGGTCAGACTGGTCCTTCCAGGGCCTCCTTTGTTCTTTCCTTCATTGCCCATTGCTTCCTCCCAGCCCAACTCCTGCACAAACCAGTGTGCAGCAGGACCTTCAGAGTGTTCTGAACAGCCAGGGCACTGCCCAGCTTGCTGGCAAAAACAGGCTCTGTGCCCACCTCTAGGCTGACCTGCCTGTGTCCCCCCTTTCCTCCTGCAGCTTTTAGTTTGTGTCACTGGATTAAGATTTTCAGCATAAGGAGCTCCTCTCCTCTGTGTGTGTGTTGCACAGCATGGAATGAGGGCTTGAAAGGAGCTGCTTCATTATAAGTAGTGAGGGGCACCTTGAAGTCTTGGGGTTGTTGAGTCTGGACAGAAGAAGGCTAAGGGGAGACCTTCTGGCTCTCTACAACTCCCTGACAGGAGGTTGGAGCCAGGTGGGGGTTGGTCTCTTCTGCCTACTAACAAGTGACAGGATGAAAGGAAATGGCCTCACGTTTCACCAGGGGAGGTTAGGTTGGAGATTGGAAGAAACTCCTTCCCTGAGAAGGTTCTCAAAGAAAGGGGCAGGCTGCCCAGGGAGGGGGTGGAATCCCCATTGCTGTTTTAAAAAGGCAGAGATGTGATGCTGAAGGATGTGGTAGACTTGGAAGAGTTAAACAATGGTTGGACTCAGTGATCTTGCTGTGGCCCTGGGCAGGCTGCTGACTGCAGGGGGGTTGGACAGGATGACCTTTGAGGGTTCCTTCCAACCTGGTGCAGTCTATGATTCTGAATCTGTGAACCTGTCCAGCCAGGTTCTGAGGTCACAGTGGGGGTTAAAACCCAGCTCCAAGAGTGGCTGACTACACTGCCATCCCCACCTCAGCTCCATGTGTGCCCATCAGCTAGGCCAGCTGGAATCCATAACCTTAGCCATGCAAAACACTTGAAAAACAAATCCCTGCCCCCAGACTCAAATGTCCCCAGTGTGCCTTTTGTTTTTATGGTCTTGCAAAGCCATTTTGGGTGTCAAAGGATTTCTTTCCTGTTAGAAGACCCCAGCCATGACAGGTTTGTTCATCCAGAAGGTAAATTGTTTCAGGCTGTCTCCCCTCACCATCCAAAGCAGCTGCAGGACAGGAAACTGTCCACAATAGCTCATTTCTGCCTCTTTTCTGTCCTCAGAGCTGAAACACCCTGACAAAACTGTGAGCTGGAAGAATTTCTGAGTATGAGATTGAGCCTTGTTGTGTGCAGCCCTGCTAGATCAACTTTGTTTGTTCCTTTGCTAAAAGGCTTTTTTTTTTTTTTTTTTTTGAGCCTTTTTGGTGTGGATTTACAGCTCACGTACTCATTGTATTAACCACACTCCCTGGAGGAGCTACACCAAGTTGTAATGGCATGGTGGTGAATGCTGTGCTGCCTCCTGTACCTATTAACAGAGCTTGCAGGACTAAAACTGGGAATGTGTTTGCAGTTTCACAGTCTGCTGGCAGGGCTACTAATCCAAAAATGAGAATCCCCAGGGCTCCCTCGGGGCAAACAGGAAGGTTCCTTTTGCCTCAGCTCCTTCACCATCCATTTCCAGCTGAGCCTGTCCCAGCCTTGGAGCACAGTGGGGTTTGTTTTTTTTCTCATCACAGGGGCTGAACTGGTTCTCTAAATAGTGTTAATACCTTCTTTGGAGCCCTTAAACCCTGTGCCTGTGCTGCTCTTGTGGCCAGCTCTGCAGAGAAAATCCTCACCAGGAGCCATCTGGCCTGGAGGGGTCACAGCCACACTGCAGAGCCTTTGAGCCCTTCTCCCTTGGGTGCAGTGCAGCACCCCTCTGCCAGGAGACATCCTGGGGGGCTGGGGGCTGTCAGCACCAGGAGTACACTGCACTGAGAGGTTTGTGCTGCCAGCTGCCTGTGGTGTTTGTACAGCAGGGTGCTGGCTGTGGGCATTCCATGGCATGAGGTGCTGGAAGGCGTAGGACCTCCTGACACTGTTTGAAATGAAGCAGGTGAAGACTGTATACCTCCTGTCCCTCTGATGGAGAGCTTTGGAGCAAACAGCCTTGACAGCTGCTCTCAGGTTTCCTCTGATAGGGAGATAGTTGGCTAATTCCCAAAAGGAGACTGGAACAACCTCACCTGCATGTGGTGCAAGCTGCTAGGGACACTGGATAGAAACAGGGAGCAAGTGAAATCCACTTGGAGGACACAAACTTCTCTCTTCCTCTTTCAGAACAGCTTAAAATTCTTTCAAAGAACATTTGGTCTTTGAAGTGACAACATGGGAAACTAGATGGGCTGACCTCAAACTTCAGAGCCCAGGCTGGACAGGGACTGGCTTGAGAGCAGCCCTGGAGGAAAGGCCTTGGGGGTGCTGGGGGAGGAGAAGCTCACCAGGAGCCAGCAGTGAGCACTTGCAGCCCAGAGAGCCAAGCAGAGCCTGGGCTGCAGCAAGAGAAGTGTGGCCAGCAGGGCCAGGGAGGGGATTCTCCCCCTCTGCTCCACTCTGCTGAGACCACATCTGGAGCTCTGTGTCCAGTTCTGGAGCCTCTGTTCCAGGAAAGATCTGGAGGTGCTGGAAGGTGTCCAGAGAAGGGCCACGAGGATGAGCAGAGGGCTGGAGCTGCTCTGCTCTGGAGACAGACTGAGAGAGTTGGGGTTGTTCAGTCTGGAGAAGAGAAGGCTTTGAGGAGACCTTCTTGTGGCCTTGCAGTATCTGAAGGGGACTCCAAGAGAGCTGGGTGGGGAGGTTTTAGGGTGTCAGGTAGGGATAGGAAAAAAATAGAAATGGGAAGATTCAGATTGGATGTTAGGAAGAAGTTCTTCCCCATGAGGGTGGTGAGACACTGGCACAGGTTTCCCAGGGAGGTGGTGGAAGCCTCATCCCTGGAGGTTTTTGCAGCCAGGCTGGATGTGGCTGTGAGCAACCTGCTGTAGTGTGAGGTGTCCCTGCCTATTGCAGGGGGTTGGAACTGGCTGATCCTTGAGGTCCCTTCCAACCCTGACAATTCTGTGATTTTATGATTGGAGGCCAAAATCCTTCTAAGACTGGGCCACAAAATTCCTACACTGTGGAATCTAATCCAAATCAGAGCCCTAATTCAGTTGTGCACCATAAAGCTGGACTGTGATCCAGATTCAGGCATGGCCTGCTGGGTGTCCCTGTGCTATTTAGGGAAGGTTACTGCCAGTGCACCTGCTCACAAAGCCCAGGGAACCCCAGCAGCACTCTGGAGCTGCAGGTGTTGGTCTGGATGCACTCAGTGTGCTCCTCCATTGTTTGGCTGTGTCCATTACCTTGGGCTCGTTTGCTTCAAACTGGGAGCACGGGGAGCACACCAGCTAACCACTGGGAACTGTACAGAGCAAAAAGCTCTCTTAGAAAATGAGGGTTTGCCAAATGGATCAAACTGCTGCTGTGGAATGTGTTGCTTTTTATAAGTTTCTGACAGATTCATTCGTGCCCAGTTTCCTGTTACGTTACCTTTTGGGTTGCTAGGAAACCCACCTGCCAGGATCTCTGGCTGGAGGATGAGATCTCCTCCTTCCCCCAGCTCTTTTCCACAAGGCAGGAAGACAGCACCAAGCCAGGTCCATGAGCTGCCCTGGAGGCTGTCCTTCTTATCAGACAGCTCTGATGAACACAGGAGGGCAAACTTCAGACCAGCTTTGGTAGATTCACAGCAGTCTCACAAGCAGATGCCTGGTGAAGCCTGGGTTCATTCTGAGCCAGCAGAGGTGATTCTGTCCTGCATCCAAAGCAGGGAGAGTAGCAGTACAGGGAGGGGATTCTGCCCCTCTGCTCTGCTCTGCTCAGACCCCACCTGCAGCACTGCCTCCAGTTCTTCCTCCAGCACAAGAAGGACCTGGAGCTGCTGGAGAGGGTCCAGGGCTAGAACACCTCTGCTATGAGGACAGGCTGAGAGAGTTGGGGCTGCTCAGCCTGGAGAAGAGAAGTCTCCAGGGAGACCTTAGAGCATCCTTGCAGTGCTTGAAGGGGGCTACAGGAGAGGTGGGGAAGGACTTTTAACAGGGGCTTGTAGTGACAGGATGAAGGGGAATGCATTGAAGCCTGAGGAGGGAAGATTTAGACTGGAAGAAATTCTTTCCAGTGAGGGGTGGGGGGTTCCCCAGGGAGGTCATGGATGATCCCTCCCTGGAGCTGTTCCAGGCCAGGCTGGATGAGGCCTTGGCGCAACCTGGGCCAGTGGGAGGTGTCCCTGCCCATGGCAGGGGCTTGGAACCGGAGGATCTTTAAGGTCCCTTCCAACCCAAACCATTCCAGGACTGTATGAATCTCACGTGAAAAGAATGATTCAATTTCACCATGAGCTATTTATTAAAATGTTGCAGTGCCTCTAGAAGGTCTTTGGCTGTGGCTTGGGGGTGGCAGCAGGTTGATGTGGTGCCCCCCAGGCGAGCTGAATAATGCCCCTTGTTCGTTTTGCAGTGATTTCAGAGCACAGTGCTGCTGAGGAGTAGGTTTGTTCTGACCTGGTAAATGTTCTTTCAGTCTTTCCATAGCAGTGGTGTGCTAGGACATTCTCCAGGTGATAATATCACTCTCCTCCTGCTTTCCTGGGCAATGCTCTGTGCTCTGGAGCTCTTAAAATCAGGAGGGCAAAGCTGAGTGTTTCAGTGCCCTGTAGAACTGGGATGAGTGCCGAGGACAGCAGCAGCTCAGTGATACTATTGGTATTATAATACAAACTTCATTCACACCAGGTTCCAGCCCAGTTTTGTCTTTCAAAACCAAACCCCCTCTCAGAAAAAACCCAAAAAGCCAGGCTGAAGGAGCCAAGGCTTTGTACCTCTGGTCCTCTGTTGGAACCCCCCCCCCTCAGCCTTCCAAAATCACTTCCCCATAGCAGCTGTAACCTTCAGCTGCTACCTGCCCGATTTCTGCTCATCCCTTTTCCTGTCCTTTGTCCTTCTTCTCCCCACTCCCTTCGTGTCAGGAGCGTGGCTGGTAGCTGGAGCAGGACTCAAGGCAGTGCCGGCAGGCTGAGGGGGGTGGCAGGGCTGGTTTGTATTATAATACTGAGCGCTCGGCCGGGGGAACTCTCGGTGGCTTCCCTAGCGTAGACTCCAAGTGGTTGTCCTGTGCCTGCTCCTGGCGGGTTTCGCGGTGCTCCCTAGCCGCAGGTTGGGAGCTGTGCCCTCGCTGCACCCGAGCTGACTGCTGGTTGTGCTGGCAGGGATCTCAAGGAGAGCAGAGGAACGACCACTCGGCTCCCGAGCGCGGCGGCTCGCACGTCGAGGAGGAAGCTCGGCTGGAGCCCGGCAAGAAATCGCAGCACCGCTCCTCCTCCAGCCAGCACCACAACCACCGCGGCGCCGGCAGAGGCCTCCCCCGGCAAGAGACTTTTGACTCCGAAACGCAAGACAGCAGAGATTCGGCTTACGTGGAGCCGAAGGAGGACTACTCACACGAGCACGGCGAGCACCACGACCCCCACCGGGATCACAACCACAGGGACGAGTCGCACGGGAGCGGGGAGCACCGGCACAGGGAGTCGAGACACCGCTCCAAGGAGAGGGACCGCGAGCAGGACCACAACGAGTGCAACAAGCAGCGCAGCCGCCATAAATCCAGGGACCAGTACTGTGACAAGGACGGGGAGGTGATCCTGCGGCGGCGCAACGAGGCGGCCGAGTGGGGCAGGGACGTCTACATCCGGCAGTGACCGCGGCCCCGCAGCCGCCCCGCCCGGAGCGGCCCCACGTTCCGCCGGAGCCTGGTCCCAGTGCCCCGCGGGGCCTCCAGCGCTGCCCGTGCGGTGTCCATCTGCAGGCTGGTTTGTCTCGCTGTTGCTTGCCAGGCAATGGCACGAAATAGAATCTTCTTTTCTCTTTGGGGTTAGTGCGGTACAGCCGTGGGGCTCCTGCTGCCCTTGTACTCTGCCGGTTTTGTTTTTTCCAAGCTGGGTTTTTGGGTTTGTTTTGTTTTGTTTTTTGTTTTTCTTTCGGTAGCTGCCACTTGAACAATCTCTGTTGCCATCGAGGTGTCGTTAGTGTTTTCTAAAAACAAAGGTACATTTGATGTTCAATAACTTCCCGTGTATTCAGCAAGCCAGGATCAGCACATAAAAATGAAAAAAAAAAAAAAGGAAAAAAAGGAAAAAAATAATAATCTAAACCTTTCTTTTTGTTTGTTTGTCTGCTCTGATTTTTCATTTGTATGCCCTCAGTTTGCATCTTGATTTCAGAGCCACTCTCTGTTGCTTGTACCTCTGGTGGACTACATCCAGAGACAGAGTTCAGTCTTGCCTTACACACAGGGGATCATGGAGTCCAAATCTATTTTCTATGTCTTGGTACTGTGTACTGTGTATAGAGTTTATAAATGTTATTTCTGCAGACACCCTCTTGAGTTGGATCACACTGTTTTTAGAGTCCCAATGCCAAGTCAGCAGGTTTGCTTGGGAATTCCTGGCAACTGGAACTAACCTCAGCTAGGGAATCTGTAACAGTGTTCAACCTAAAAGACTTCTTCTGTAGCAGAAAGCTTATTATAAATAGGAGTGAGGGCTTGAGGTAGAGGCTCTGATTCTTCCACCTGGTGCTGCCCTTGCTGACCCAGCTCGGCAGTTGAAATTGATGGTACAGGTGATGAACTTTCTGAGTGGTTCTTCTCTGGCCAGGTGACAGAATGGCAGTGGGCACAGCTCAGTAGTTGTTCTGCTGTCAGGGTAAGGGAGCAGGCATGGCAGAGGGTGGGTGGGTGTGGGTGTGTGTGTGTGTGTGAGAGAGAAAGCAGGTGGGTGGTGGATGAGCTGCATGTGCACCTTGAGAAGCTGCTGCAGACAACAGGGGCTGCTCAGGAGCCCGGCAGGGCTGCTGCTTTGTTCTGTCTGTGGATTTCTAACTCCCAGTGGCAGTCAGGGGATGTGAAGGAGTTTGCTGATCCAGGGAACTGAGAAAGCACAAAAGCTGCTGGCTCTTGGGTGAGACTCCAGGAGAGTGGAAAGAGGCAACTGTTGCTGTGAGTGTTTCACTGGAAATGTGTCATCTTTGTGTCTTAGAGGCTGTGTGTTAGTAAGAAAAGTTTATACAGCTTGTGGAGAGTTACTTTGTTGGAAAATAAATTTTTGTAGACTTTTCCACTCCCCCTTCCCTGCCCACTTGCCAGTTCCTCTGCATCCTCACTCTGCAGCCAGCTCACTGCTTTTTCTTCACCGTAACTGCTCTGCTGCTGGAGGGTGCATAGGGCAAAAGGACTGTGACAAAAACACTCTGTGAGGAGCTTGCTAGAGGAAGTGCACTGAAAGCAAAGGGAGTGACCAGAGCCAGGTCTGCCCTGCAGCCTGCCTCAAGCTGGGGGTAGAAGCCACTGCCAGCTGTGACTGCAGGTCCTGTGCCCTTGCCGAGCACAGAAGCTGTTCTGCATCACTTAAGAGTCTTTGTAACAACCCTAAGCATGAAATACTTCTAGTATTTCACTGTCAACACCACAGGATGTAGTGGGATAGGAATTAGTTCAGCTGGAAGTTCATTTTAGTTCTGGGAATATCAGCACTGCCCGATTTGGAATTCTTAGTGACATGGATAAAGGTATGGTAGGTGCATGTTATCTCCAACCTCCCTCCTCTTCCAGCATCCAGTTTGACTCCTGGAAATCCACCCTGTCCTCCCTCCTCCTCTCCCTGATGTTGATAGGATTATTTTTTATACCACCATGAGAGTGTGAAGCTCTGCTGTCAGGGATCTCTGGTCATTCCTCCCAGTGCTGCTGGCTGCTGTGGTTAATGCAGGGCAGCATCTGGCTGCAAGCAGGAGGTGTGGGGGGTACAGGAGGGAAAGAGCATTTCTGTAGAGGTCACATTCTCAGCGTTTTTCTAAGCATCACAAAATGACTTTGCAGCCAAAGGAAGCATAGGTAAGTAGAGCTGTTGTATTCCTAACTGGATATAGAATCATAGAATGATAGAATCATAGATATAGATGAGTAGCTTTTGATGCCAGAGGGATCAGCACTGAAGGCCTTTGTTGTTGTGGCTCCCATGAGAGGCCCTGTAAATGGGCAGAGAGTGAGGTTGGCTTGCTCCATACAGCCTGGCTTCAGCTGCTCTGCCAGCCTCAGGAAATGCTGCTGCTCCCTACAGCTGTGTCCTCTAGGAAGTGACCTGTGGATTCCAATGCTTGGAATGCCTTTTTTCTTTCTTTTTTTCTAACTTTTGCTACAGAGAGGATTTCTTTTTCATCTTTCTTAAAGTGTTTGTAAAGGAATTTGGGGCAGAATTTCAGAGCATGGAAACCACAGCACAGGGAGCCAGGTAGGGAGAGAAAGATGAGGGAAGCAAGAGCATAGTCCAAGGCCTGGTATTGAGGTGTGGGCTGTGGATTGATTTATGGAATATAAATACCTTAGCATGTCCCAGGCCAGCTAATGAGGGAATCTTGTTCTGTACAGTGCTGCTAGTGATGTGCAGACAGCAAACTAAGAGGGTTTCTGAGGCAGACTCACTCAGCAGCTTCTTATGAGCATTGCTAAGGTATTTTCCTTCAGCTCTTGTTTGAAGAGTGACAAATCTTTTGTACCCTGAGCTGGCACTATACATACTGTGCACCACCACCACCACCTGCCTACAGAGCACTACTTGGAAAAAGCACTTTAGAATTACTTCAGAAAGAAGCTTTAAAACTACTCCAGCTGGAGGACATATCAAAGGTCATGAAGTGCCAGAAGTGTGTCACAAGAGGCTTAATGTTTTTATAGTAGGATACTAACCAGTTCCTCTTTCTGGGTCTGGTTTCAGGAGCTTTGAAGCTGAGGGATGGTAGAAAGCCCAGTGAGCACCAGAGTCTCCTTCTGTATGGTGTGGTACCAACCAACCTCTGACATTTCTGTTGGAATGAGCTAAAAAAAAACAAAAAAAAAAAAGAGTACAGGAGCAGTGAGAGAGAAGGGAAGGAGATAAAGCAGTGAAGTGCTGCCCAGGGCTCGCCAGCTCGCTCTATTTTTCTAAAGAATGAGGTGTGTTTTAATCTTGACCTGTAAGTCAGATACTAGCCTTATTTTTGTATGTCTTTGCAAATGAATACACTCAGTTCTCTTCAGCAGCCCGACTCTGTCCTTTATCAGCTGTTTAGTGTCACACAGGCATCACAGAATTCTCCAGGAGGGCCTGGAGAGAGGAGCAGCCTCCAGACCTGTTAAGGGATGAGTAAGCAAAGTTTGTGCACAAAGGCACCAGTGGTAGCAGATCAGTGTTTTAAAAATGAACCATAAAGGACTGCCTAGAAATGAAAGGATTCTTCTAGAGTACTCAGGAGTTCATCTTCTGTGTCTGGCAGCAGGAGTTCAGAATTTGGGAAGTGTTTTCTGCTCCTTAAGGTCTACAGTTAAATAGTTGCTCCTAAGGATTTGGCTGTAGTTAATGATGTCTCAAAGCCACAGTGAGTGTGAGTGGAGAACCTCTTTGCAGAGCAGCCTCTGAACCCTCTACCTACAGCCCTTCTGATAAAAGAAGGACAAGAAAATGAAATCCCACCCATCAAAGACTCATTTCCCATAGTTTACTGATCCCTGCCCCTTAACAATTGCTGCCTTTGGCAGCAGTGATCATTTTTAAGCTCCTGTGGTTTGCAAAGTCATCTTCACCTTCTGTGACACCTGCAGAGCTATCAGTGTGCTCCATTACCAGCCCCTTAGCTGGAGTGCAGTGAGTTCTCTGCCTGCTTTTGATCTGTGTCCGCCCAAAGCAGGAAAGTAAAGCACCCCCTGAGTCAGTAACTGAAGCCTCTCCAGGTCCTGTTTTGGTTTGTGTTAACAGCTGCCCTCCCAGAGCCATTCCCCAAGCGTTTGGCTTGAATTCCATTCCATCCCTGAAAACAAAGCAGGGTGCACAACAACTTGATTCCATAGTCTAGAGGAAGAGCAGAGACATTGTTTGTCAGAATGAATTTCTGGTGTCACTTGCCTTCTCTTTCTCACTTCACTGCACATCTTTCACCCAAATGTTGCTGCTTCCCTCACCTGTAAGATCTGTGGCTGCCATTTTGGTTGGGAAGGCTTTGGATCAGACACATTTCTTGCTTAGCCATTTGGCTCTTAATTTATTTCCCCACTTTTACATAACAAACTGTTACAGAGGAGCTTACAATAGTTTTACAGACAGCTTCTTTTTATAACTTAACCACCCTAGAGATGTGTTCCTACGCAGCCCCAAAAAAGATTGAGCTCAGATAGAGATGAGGCTGCTGCTTCTAACTCATCTCCCTCTCCCTGTTGTTCATTCTTACCACTTTTATCTGTCCTGCTCACCTACTCTGCAGTGAATTCTAGCAGTACAGCACTGGGTTTTGCTCATCTATCATAGAATCACAGAATGGGTTTGGGTTAGAAGGGACCTTACAGATCATCTACTTCCAACCCCCTGCCATGGGCACCTCCTATCAGACCAGACTGCTCCAGGCCTCATCCAACCATCAATAATTAAACATAAAAAGAATGTTCTTTTTATTTTGATACCCACTCCAAAGTACTCTCTTTACTGACCACCACCAGCAGCCTATTTCTTGCTAGGATATTGCCTTTCCCTTACACAGCAGATGAAATCTTAGGACCTAAACTGTGGTGAGCTCCATGAGACTGCAACAGGAGAAGGCTGTGGGCTAGTTTCACCCTGCACTGGGCTGCCTGGTTCAATAGCTTTCTGCTGACCATGAGAAACACTCAGATGTGGCACTGTTGCTAATCACTCTTGCTGCCAGTGCAGAAAAGCTACTTTTCAGACTTTCTTAAAGACAGGATCTGACTGCAGGCCTAATCTGTCTGTTTTGTTAGGGTTCATCTTTTCATCATCATGACAATACCTTTTGTAATGTTTAATATATAAATATCTCCTATTATATTTATATATATACATATATATATATATATATAAGAATATATATATATTAAGTTGTGCTTCAGCACCAAACACTGAAACTTAATGGTTCAGTGTGTAAAGCATTCCTATCAGGAAAGGAATCCTATTATGCATTAATAAAATACACTGTGCCAATTAGAAAGTGTTCTTTCACTTTCTAAGTTAAAGTCACAGTAAGACTGGAAAAGGATTTAAAAAAAGGGCATCCATCTGACTTAGCCAAGCCTGTAATCAGAGGAAGGCTGCTGGCTCCCTCGAGGGATGATTTGGGGCATCTTGATCTCAAGAAGGCTCTCTCCTCCCTGCCCCCCAGATAGCAGCAGAGAGAGGAGCCTGGGGCAAACAGCTGAGGCTCATCCCCTTGATATGCTGAGTGAGTGCAGCCTAGCAGATAGAGACTGGCAGGAGAAGTTCAGAGACTGGCAGGAGAAGTTCAGAGACTGGCAATTTTTTTTGCAGCTGAAGGCTGGGCTGCAATCACACTGGTGTCAAATACAAGTCAGTTACTTTTTCTTGGCCCTCCCCACACACGCTCACCCCACTAAGAAACTTCTCCTACAGCAGTGAAATCACCTTTCTTGGTCATTCCAAACCACACACACCTGGGGAAGTCTCACCACACCTGCCACTAAGGTTTCAGCCAGGCTTCATTCTTCCTGACTCAGCACTGCACAGATTCTGCTCCTGGTGCTGGAGGCTGTGCTGCTTACTTCCTGTGCCTGTGCAGGTTTCAGTCCAGTCTGCATGTGCTGGTTTCATGTTTACAGAATGTAGATGTTCTGCAAAAAAAAAAAAAAAAAAGCCTTTTTACTGGCACTGAGTTAGAGTTCAGCCTACATAGAAGGCTGATCCCTTTTGTTATCATCACTTTTAGTCCAAAAGGACTCATTATTTATAGAATGTTTGTGATTCTAAAGAACAGAGTCTAAATCAGGTGTCTCACCTGCTCCTGGTGAAACAAAAGGACTCTGACTCTTCCCATGTGCTGTGGCTAATGGCAAGGACTCACTATCAACAGCAGACAAGCAGTGGGCAGAAATGCCACCCTGCTGTCCTGCCAGGGCAGGCCTTGGAGAGGCTGCAGCAGGCAGTGCTGGCAGGGCAGGAGGAGGCAGGTTTTAGTTAAGGACAGCAGGAAAGCTCAGTAGCAAAACACTGACAGCAAACAGTAGTAAACAGGCAGCCTGCTGAGAAACAGAACCTGGGAACTGTCTGGGTTGTGAGCAGTTCTGACAGCACAGAGGCAAACTGCAATCCAGGCAGCCAGTTAGTGCTGAGAGAAGGCTTGGAAAAGCTGGGAAGTGAGGAGCAGCAGTGGAAACCAGGCACAGAGAAGGCAGCTCTTGGGTTTGGGTTGTTGCCTCCTCCCTCCAATTTCATAGCATCATAGATGTGCTGAGGTTGGACCTTGGAGATGGAGCCCAACCACTCAGCTAGAGCTTGCTGCTGTCCATTCCAGCAGCACTGAGAGAAGGCTGCTCCAGTGGAGGCTGTCTCTGGAAGGGAAGCACAATTCAGCCACAGCTGGTGAGACATTCAGACTGGAGAGAGCAGTGTATGAAGGCAGTGCTCATGGTCATGCTTCCCCAATTTCAGTTTTCACATTGATGCTTTCTTTAAGTTATTTGCAAGGTGATTTGCACCATTTCAGCTGCTACTCCACATTGCTTCCCTGTCTTTTGATCTACTCATCACCACTATAGCCCCTTCTGCTGCAAAGGTCTGACTTTAAACCTGTCACTTGTCAGCAGCCAGTGCAGCAGAGGCTCTTTCAGAACCAATACACTTAATGCATGGGAAGTTTGCTGTTGAACCAATTATTTATTTCCATTCCCAGAGTGAGATGGTTTAATATATTCATGCTGCTATAAGACATGCTACAAAAAGCCTAATCGTATCTTGTGTATATACTACTGTGTACAGAGACTCTTTGCTTGTATTAAAATAAAAAGAGACATGAGGTTCTAAGCATCCATTCATAAAACAAGTTCTTTGTAAAAGGTTGCAGTGGTTTGTGAAGCACTAATTAAAGGAAAACAGGAAACTATGGGCAAAACCTCCAAAGAAACAACCTCTTCTAAATTCCACGCCATTTCTTTTATTGCCAAAGCTGCCATCCATTCTATTTAGGTTTGCATTTCAGGAAGCAGCTGGTTTCTCCTCCCAGAGGGCCCCTGTTCCTGGGCTTGCTGCACTAGTAAGAGACTGTCATGGGGAAGGACAGGACAGGCAGCAGGGAAAGGGCCTGTGGGGACAGGACGAGGGGCAGTGGTTTGAAACTGGATCAGGGCAGAGTTAGGTTGGACATCAGGAGGAAGTTCTGCACAGTGAGGTTGGTGAGACACTGGAACAGGTTGCCCAGGGATGTGGTTGAGGCCCCATCCCTGGAGACACTCAGGATCAGACTTGCTGTGTCCCTGGGCAGCCTGACTGAGTTGGAGGTGTCCCTGCAGATGCCCTTTGAAGGTCCCTTCCAACCCGGTGCCATCTGTGACTAAGTGCCACTGGTGACTTCCATGCTCTGACCTGCTGCCCTTTCAAAAGCAAACAGAGACTTGCAAGTGACCCTTCCCTTCCCCCAGCCAGACTTTCTTTCTGCACCCTGTGGCTGGTTGGAGGCAGCACAGCTGGCAGGCTTCAGGGCTGCCATAGCAACCCTGCCATCAGCTGTTGGCCTGGCAACAGTGTGGCAGAGCAGCGCACACCTGGTGCGGGTGCTGAGGCTCAGGGGCTGTGCTGCCAGCTCCTGCCTGACTGCTCCATTTGACAAACTTTGCAATGAAGAACCCAATGCAGTCCTTGTCTGCCAGGGAAATCAGGTCCTCCTCCCTGCACTCTTGCAAACAATCACTGTCCATTCCTTGCAGCGTGGCAGCAGATGGATCAAATCTCTGCAGCAGCTTCAGCTGGTCAGGAGACAGCCCAGCTCCCCTCATGCCTTCTCCTCCAATGTGAGGTTCCTTTGGAAGCAGCAAAGAGAAGCAGATTAGTGCACCAGGAAAGTTCTTATCTACCCTAAACTAGGGCCCCTATTACAAGAAGGATCTGGAGGTGCTGGAAGGTGTCCAGAGAAGGGCCACGAGGATGAGCAGAGGGCTGGAGCTGCTCTGCTCTGGAGACAGACTGAGAGAGTTGGGGTTGTGCAGTCTGGAGAAGAGAAGGCTCTGAGGAGACCTTCTTGTGGCCTTCCAGGATCTGAAGAGAGCTCCAAGAGAGCTGGGTGGGGAGTTTTTAGGGTGTCAGGTAGGGATAGGACTGGGGGGAATGGAAAAAAAATAGAAATGGGTAGATTCAGATTGGATGTTAGGAAGAAGTTCTTCTCCATGAGGGTGGTGAGAGACTGGCACAGGTTGCCCAGGGAGGTGGTGGAAGCCTCATCCCTGGAGGTTTTAAGGCCAGGTTGGATGTGGCTGTGAGCAACCTGCTGTAGTGTGAGGTGCCCATGGCAGGGGGGTTGGAACTGGATGAGCCTTGAGGTCCCTTCCAACCCTGACAATTCTCTGATTCTATGATTCTAGCATTGCTGTTCAGGTGTTTGTAAATCTGCTGGTGGTTTTTAACCTGTTGCCCTTCTTAGGTGACCTCATGAAGTTCAACAAGGGCAGGTGCAGGGTCCTGCTCCTGGGGAGGAACAACCTTCTGCAGCAGGACAGGTGAGGGGACCTGCTGGGAAGCAGCTCTGCAGAAAGGGACCCTGGGAGTGCTGGAAGACATTTGGCATCAAAATTCTGGAGCAGAGAAGGGCCCTGTTTGCTCAGCAGTTCCTAAAACCCCAGCCTTTTGCTCAGCAATTCCTGTGAGTAGCCTTGACTGCTTTTTATCTAGTACACTGATTCCTGGGAAAAAAACAACCCTGTTCCCTAGCTGGCTTGTTATTCCAATGCCTTCAGTGAGGAGACAGAACAAACTGTGCAGAAGCTGCCACTGCAGTATCAAAAATAGATCTCTGTACATCTAGTCTAAGGTAGTGACTGAAGCAGCCTCCAGCAGAGTGGGTTGTGGAGCCACCACACTCTGCTGACACACCATGGCAGCACATGATGCAGCTGAGCTGCCTGACTGCAAAAGCTGGGCAGACAAAAGGCTGATTCTTTTCCTCTTCTTCCTCAGCAAGACTTCAGAGCTTTCCAGGTAAGAGGCAAAAAGAGGAGAGGCAAAAAGAGGTGCCCATGGCAAATGGAGTGGAAACAGCATAGGAAAGGAGACAGGGGCAGCAGCATTAAGTGTTGCAACAGAAGATGGAAAGGTAAAAGCCTGGGCAGAACAGTGTCACATGGGCTCCACCAACTTGCTCACAGAGCTGTGTTCTCCTCTACTTTCTCCTTTCTCCTTCCACTTAGGTTACCCATTTCAGCTGGCACAGAGTAACTGCTGTGTGAAGCCCAGAGAAGAAGTCTGCACAAAGGATCAGCTGCCCTGTGGTCACCTGCACCTACCTGTGGCTCCATTTCCCGTTCTTTCCTGCCCCAACATGATTCCAGGTTCTGTTGCCAGACTGGGCCAGTGGGAGACAGTGGACAGGGTACATAAGGAGGTGTCCACTGAGAGACTAAAGAATATGGGAAATCCATGAGGTGAGTCAATTGGCAGCCAGTTTGCTGAAGACTGGGAGCAGTGGTGACAGCCCTCAGGCTGTGCTGCCATTCAGCTGAGAGCTGGGCAGGGAGAAATGGAATGAAATCCAACAAGGGCAAGGGTAGAGTCTGGCAGCTGGGAAAGAGCAACCCCATGGAGCAGCAGAGACTGGGGACTGGTCTGTTGGAGAGCAGCACAGAGAGGAGGGACCTGGGGGTCAAGGTGAACAGAAGGATGTCCTTGAGCCAGCAATGTGCTCTGGTGGGCAAGAAGGCCAAGGGCATGCTGGGGTGCAGTAGAAGGGCTGTGGTCAGTAGGTCAGAGAGATTCTCCAACCCCTCTACTCTGCCCTGCTGAGGCCACATCTAGAATATTGTGTCCAGTTCTGGGCCACTCAGCTCAAGAAGGACCTCAGGGAACTGCTTGAGGGAGTCCAGCACAGAGCCACAAAGCTGCTGCAGGCAGTGGAACATCTCCCTGTGAGGCCAGGCTGAGGGAGCTGGGGCTTGGAGCTTGCAGCAGAGGAGCCTGAGGGCTGCCCTCATTGCTGGTGATAAAGATGTGCAGGGCTGGAGCCAGGCTCTGCTCAGGGATGTCCAAGGACAGCACAAGGGGCACTGGGGGGAAGCTGGAGCAGAGGAGGAGCCACTGGAACAGAAGGGAGAACTCCACCTCAACATGAAGAGAAACTTCTTTGGTGTGAGGGTGCTGGAGGCCTGGAGCAGGCTGCCCAGAGAGGTTGTGGAGTCTCCTTCTCTGGAGACTTTCCAAATCCCCCTGGATGTGTTCCTGTGTGCCCTGCCCTGGGTGCTCCTGCCCTGGCAGGGGGCTTGGACTGGATGATCTCTGGAGGTCCTTTCCAAGCCCTAATGTTCTGTGATTCTGTGTGCTACCTAGACTCCAGCTTCCTGTTCATTGGAAAAGATCACCTCAGTTCACACTCCTGGGGGAACTGGTTTTAAGATCCTAGGACTGATCTGTGGCTCAACAATTCATTGGATTTTATAACATACTGCACAAAATAAAAAGCAAGCTGAATGTTCCCAGACAGGGCATTGGTGTGTGCAAACCAGCTGAAGGCTGGCATCACTGCTGAGAGCATTCAACCACAATTCAGCCTGCATTGGAATTACTGGGGCTTGTGTTTTGCTTTGCCATTCTGCCAAGGAGAATCTTTCTGTTGTGAGGTAAAATGTTCAGTCTCTGTTGAAACAGCTCAGACTGAAGAGTTCTTATTAAACAGAGAGTGGGAAAACAGGCAGAAGGACTCCAAGGTACACAGCTTCTGGGAAAAGCTTCAGTTCTGTTAATTCATTACCAGCCTTCAAAGAATTGCTCAGTGTACACCTACTGAAGGTAGTTTTTAGATTTACGGTGCAGCTTAAGACAGACACAAAGTCATCACAGAATGAGAAGTAAGCTAAAGAGTTGTCAGAGTTCTGCTTTTCCTCAGAGTCAAGGTGCTGAACAAATCACCCATCCAGGTCCTCACAGAAGCAGAGGAAGAGACATGCAGGCAGTCTGGTGATAAAGTCAAGGTACAAATAAAGGTCAGGGATACTTTTGAAAGGCATGAGGTACAGAGAGTGACTGGAGGAGGGGCAGTGGCTTCAAACAGGAAGAAGCTCCATTTAGATTAGACACAAAGAGGAAATCCTTCCCCCATCTGGTGGTGAGGCACTGGAACAGAGAAGTTGTGGAGGCTCCAAGCCTGGAAGTGTTCAAACCCAAAACGATGAGGCCTTCAGCAACCTGGTTTAGTGTAGGAGGTGTCCCTGCCCATGGCAGAGGGTTGGAGCTAGATGATCTTTAAGGTCCTTCCAACCCAAACTAGTCTGATTCTGTGATAAAATACTCCTTCCTATACCCTGTCCTGTATACTCCAGTATCTGCCTGTACATTGCCTCCTCTCAGACATCTTAATGGCAGACACTAGCTACAAAAGAGACATCCCTGGGACACTGAGCCTGAAGTACATTTGTTCCCTCATTCCTTTACATAAGGCAAATATAGCTGCCATAGATAGACAGTCCTCCAGGAAGGACATGGAGCTGATGGAGAGGGTCCAGAGCAGGCCACGAGAAAGATCAGGGGGTTGGAGTAGCTCTGCTACAGGACAGGCTGAGGGAGCTGGGGGTGTTCAGCCTGGAGAAGAGAAGGCTCCAGGGAGACCTAACAGCAGCCTGCCAGTACCTGAAGGGGGCTACAAGAAGGCTGCAGAGGGACTGTATGCAAAGGGCTGCAGGGACAGGACCAGGGGCAATGGCTTCAAACCAGAGCAGAGCAGATTGAGATTGGATGTGAGGAACAAGTTCTGCACCAGGAGGGTGGTGGAACACTGGAACAGGTTGCCCAGGGAGGGGGTTGAGGCTCCATCCCTGGAGATCTTCAAGGTGAGACTGGACAGGGCTCTGGGCAACCTGATCTATTGGGGATGTCCCTGCTGACTGCAGGGAGGTCAGAGTGGATGAGCTCTGGAAGTCTCTTCCAACCCAGACCATTCTGTGATTCTTCCTCACAACACAAGGTTCTTTCACTTTCTCTCCCATCCTTCATGCAGGTCTGGGCTACATCAGTGGCATCAACAAAACATTTCTCACCTCTTTTTTTTTTGATTGTGCAAAAAAAGAGAACAAGATATATGCATTAAAGACCAACTGCAAAAGAGTTTTAGCCTAAGCCCACTTTTATCCCTGTTGTGTTTTACATGACTGTTGTATCAATCAAACCAATCACAGTACACAGTGGGAAGCTACTTAAAGATCCCTAAATGAAGCTCAATTTAAGATGAAAGAAGATTAAAGCAGCCTCAGAAATCCTTGTTATTTCTATCCTCGGCAGTCAAAATTGTCTGCAGTGAAAAAGAGATTTATTAAAAGCATGACAGAATCAGAGAGTGTCTTTGGTTGGAAGGGACCTCAAGGATCATCCAGTTCCAACCCCCCTGCCATGGCCAGGGACACCTCACACTACAGCAGGTTGCTCACAGCCACATCCAGCCTGGCTGCAAAAACCTCCAGGCATGAGGCTTCCACCACCTCCCTGGGCAACCTGTGCCAGTGTCTCACCAGCCTCGTGGGGAAGAACATCTTCCTAACATCCAATCTCAATCTACCCATTTCTAGTTTTGCTCCATTCCTCCTACTCCTGTCACTACCCAACATCCTAAACAGTCCCTCACCAGCTTCAGGCCCATCCAGTCCAACCCTCCACCCAGCACTGCAGGCTCAGCACCAATCCATGTCCCTGAGCACCAGCTCCACACACTGCTGAAACACCTCCAGGGATGGTGACTCCAGCACTGCCCTGGGCACAACATTCCAATGGCTGAGAACCCTTCCAGGGAAGAAAGATTTCCTAACATCCAGACTGGACCTCCCCTGGGGCAGCTTGGAACCATTTCCTCTGCTCCTGTGGCTTGACACCAAGGAGCAGAGGCTGCCCCCTGCTCACTGCAACCTCCCTTCAGGGAGCTGGAGAGAGCACTGAGGTCTCCTCAGCCTCCTCTTCTCCAGCCTCAACACCCCCAGCTCCCTCAGCCCCTCCTCTAGCCCAGGGGCTCCAGGCCCTTCTCCAGCCTCCCTGCCCTGCTCTGCACAGGCTCCAGCCCCTCAAGGTCCTTCCTGCAGGGAGGGCCCAGAGCTGAACACAGCATTCCAGCTGTGCTCTGGGGATAATCCCCTCCCTGGCCCTGCTGCCCACCCTGTTTCTGATCCAAGCCAGGAAATGAAGCCCGTACCAGAAGAAGCTCCCTGGACTGTGTGAAGCACACTGGGAATGCTGTTACCTGTGGCTGCAGCTGGAGGCATGGAAAAGTTTTCAGGGCCCAAGCCACCTGCTCCTCATTCTCCGACAGCGTTATTGTGCATGTGCTGTAGACCAGAACCCCTCCTGGCTTCAGCAGCTGCACTGCCTGCAGGGAGAAACCAACACCACTCCAGATGATTTTTAAAGGCAGACTCTCTCACATTAAGCAACAACAGCTATCAAACCATTAGCTAGACTATTCAAACTTAGCACTTCATTACTTCTTTTGAAGAGAGGAGTTAGGATGCTCATTCTTCTCAGGGAACAAAAGATCCCATGGAGAACCAAGATTCCTCTCTCCAAATCAGCATCCTAGCTCTTGCAGTTTATTAATGCCACTGAGAGCATTCACCTTGCAGGGTTTGGTATTTGGGCAGCTCTGCATATCCCAGGCAGAGCAGTTCTGTTTGCATTACCTGCTGCCAACCAGAGATACACAATTTTTTCATCAGTTTTATTAAATGTCAACTCGTTCCACGTAATTGACACGGGAGCTACAGCTGTGCTGCTTTCCAAGCTGTGGTTCACTTTCATCACATCTAATCCAGATTTAGACCTTCTTGTGGCCTTCCAGGATCTGAAGGGGGCTACAAGAGAGCTGGGGAGGGACTTTTTAGGGTGTCAGAGAGTCATAGGACTGGGGGGAATGGAACAAAAATAGAAATAGGGAGATTCAGATTGGATGTTAGGAAGAAGTTCTTCCCCATGAGGGTGGTGAGACACTGGCACAGGTTGCCCAGGGAGGTGGTGGAAGCCTCATCCCTGGAGGTTTTTGCAGCCAGGCTGGATGTGGCTGTGAGCAACCTGCTGTGTCCCTGGCCATGGCAGGGGGGTTGGAACTGGCTGATCCTTGAGGTCCCTTCCAACCCTGACAATTCTATGATTCTATGATTCTCCTGCAGCATCAGCACAAGGCACACTCCTGTGATGTTGTAGCCTGGCCTGCTGGTTTTGGCCTGCAGCTCATACCCTACAACAGCTCTGGGCAGGGAATTGACAAGAGTCTGTGTTGCTGCTGCTGCTGCTGCAGAGAAAAGACTCCAATATTCTCCAGCTGATTATCATCAATTAAACCTGAGGATATGGAAGGAATAAAAAAAAAAAAAAAAACACCACCACATTCAAAGGTGTTTTTTTATTGTGGTGTCTTAGACAGCAGACAGAAATGACTTTACTCCCAAAGGAAGTAAAATAATTGGAGAGAATTGGAGAGAAATACAGAAATATATTCAAAAATATACAGGAGAATACAGACCACTTGAATCCTTGGCACCTAATACACATACAGGATACATGAAAACCCCCCAGCACCTTCCCCCAACCAGACTAAACCACAAACCCCAGTTGCTCCTTTTCTCCCCACCTGGGGTTTAACATACACCCCAGGGCTCTTTCTTCCCCCCCCATTGCTAGGCTGAATTCAGGCTGGGCAGGCCTGAAACTGTCTCCCCTTAGTCCCTGGCATTAGACCTAAACAGGCCAAGATTGAGCAATAAAAATTAGTCAGGCCTTGAAGGCCACAGATAACCTGGTGTAGGGGGAGGATGGTCCCAGTCTAAGGGAGCTCACTGCTTCCAGGGAGGAGAAGGGGTAGAAAGAGAAAGAATCTGACTTTGCAGCCAGATGTATAGAGATGCAGGACTTAGGAGAGGAAATACACATCCCAGTACACCTCCTGGACACTCTGGACCTTCTGGAGGACTGCAGCTTTGTGGCTTTCTTAAGGGCAACCAGCTCACCCTGGGACATGTGCTTTACATATGCCTTTCCCATGCTCCAGTGAGTTGACTACACCTAGCAACAGGTGTGGTGGAGCTGAGAGATTGATTGGCACCTAAAGCTGTCTTGTTTGGTGAAGGGGGGAAAAAATAGCCTCATTTTCAGGCTGAAGCCTTTCTGTTGACTTTAGCTCACAAAAGACTTGGTACATACCACAGCGAAGAGCTTGCGCTGCAGTGGCTGGTAAGAGGTCACCTCCTTCAAGGTCAAGGGATAAGCCATGTTGGGTCTCTGTCCCATCCCACTGCATGGAGCATCAAGAAGAATTCGGTCAAATGACTCTGGTGAGAATGGGGGTCCTTCTGCAAGAAGCAGTTAGCAGTGGAACATGTGCCTGTGTCTTTCCCCTTCTTTCCTGTCACCCCCGAAAAGGAGCAGCCTCAGTGCTCCCTTCAAGCAGCTACGTCCCACAGCACACTGACAACAAAGTCAGCTCAGCTACAGGCAAGTCTCAGCCCCCAGGAAACTACACTTTTGGTTATGGGAGCTCAAACAATCACAGAGTGTCAGGGGTTGGAAGGGACCTCCAGAGATCACCCAGTCCAACCCCACTACCAAAGCAGGGTCACCCAGGGCAGGTCACCCAGGAACACAGCCAGGTGGGGTTGGAAAGTCTCCAGAGGAGACTCCACAACCTCTCTGGGCAGCCTGCTCCAGGCTCCAGCACCCTCACACCAAAGAAGTTTCTCCTCATGTTGAGGTGGAACTTCCCGGGTTCCAGCTTGTACCTGTTGTTCCTTGTCCTATCACTGGGCACCACTGAAGAGCCTGGCCCCTTCATCTTGACCCCCAGGCTCAGATACATACCATCCCTCAATGCATCATCCCTTTGGGCAATAACAGCTTTTGATTTAAATGAACACCCTGGAGGTGTTCAAGGCCAGGCTGGATGAGGCCTTGAGCAAGCTGGGCTGGTGGGAGGTGTCCCTGCCCATGGCAGGGGGGTTGGAATTAGACAGTCTCTAAGGTCCTTTCCAACCCAAACCATTCTGTGATTCTGTGAATCTTGGATTTCTCTCTCTCTCTGATCTATTACTCCAAGGTTTGCAATACAGCATGTGTCTTACTTGCAGGAAGGTACAGAAAAAGCAGAGCCTTCCTCACCTCTCAATGTTCCAGCAGGCTCTTCTTCATCTAAGTGCTACATACCACCTACAGTATTTATGTGCACAAAGACTATTAGAAGGTATCTTGATATTCCTCCAGAGTAAGAGTAACTTCAAGGCACAAGGACAAGGAAGGTGAATTATGCAACCTGCTTCCTACTTAGGCTAACCAGTGACTGGGATAAAACAGAGAGAGAGCAGCATACTTTGCACAACAAACTAAAAATAATCAAGCCAGCAGATACCATTTCAATTGCTCCATCATGGGAACAGAACCAGTATCATAAATAACAGCCCTTCAGAAAAGCAAATGAAAGGAACTTAAAATAATCCACTCTGCTTCTACAGAACTTGCCCCTCAACAGCTGAACAAACAGCAAGCAACTCAAACCCTGCAGCACTCCTGAGGGTTAGGTATTAATAACCTCATTGGCCAGGTGAGGATTCTCAGGCAGAACCATAGCATTGTTAGGGTTGAAGGGACCTCAAGATCAGCCAGTTCCAACCCCCCTGCCATGGGCAGGGACACCTCACACTACATCAAGTTGCTCACAGCCACATCCAGCCTGGCTGCAAAAACCTCCAGGGATGAGGCTTCCACCACCTCCCTGGGCAACCTGTGCCAGTGTCTCACCACCCTCATGGGAAAGAACTTCTTCCTGACATCCAATCTGAATCTACCCATTTCTATTTTTTTTTCCATTCCCCCCAAGTCCTATCCCTACCTGACACCCTAAAACCTCCCCACGCTCTTGGAGCTCTCTTCAGATCCTGGAAGGCCACAGGAAGGTCTCCTTGGAGCCTTCTCTTCTCCAGACTGAACAGCCCCAACTCTCTCAGTCTGTCTCCAGAGCAGAGCAGCTCCAGCCCTCTGCTCAAGGCCCTTCTCTGGACACCTTCCAGCACCTCCAGATCTTTCCTGGAACAGAACTGGACACAGAGCTCCAGGTGTGGTCTGAGCAGAGTGGAGCAGAGGGGGAGAATCCCCTCCCTGGCCCTGCTGGCCACATTTCTCTTGCTGCAGCCCAGGCTCTGCTTGGCTCTCTGGGCTGCAAGTGCTCACTGCTGGCTCATGTTGAGCTTCTCCTCCCCCAGCACCCCCAAGGCCTTTCCTCCAGGGCTGCTCTCAAGCCAGTCTCTGCCCAGCCTGTATCAGTGCTTGGGATTGTCCCAACCCAGATGCAGAAAACACAAGTCCTTCTGCACACAACATGGCTCAGACCAAGCCAAACAATTCAGATAGGGTTAAATGTTCTCCTGAAAGAAGCTTTAAATCTTTGCTGTAACCTGGGAGATGAGTGCATTCCCTTTATGAACAGACAGGCTGAGGTTTGGGTTTGCTTCATGCTAATCACCAGAGTAGCAGAAAATAAAAGGCCCTGCACTGTGCTGAAGCAGTTTAGCTATCTGCCAAGACTTCACAGCATCACAGAATTAACCAGGTTGGAAAAGACCTTCCTGATCATGCAGTCCAACCTATCACCCAACACCATCTAATCAAATAACCCCTGGCACCAAGGCATTTTTAAACACTTCCAGGGATGGTGACTCCACCACCTCCCTGAGCAACACATCCCAATGGCCAATCTCTCTTCCTGGGAAGAATTTCTTCCCCACATCCAGCCTAAACCTCCCCTGCTGCAGCTTAAGACTGTGTCCTCTCCTTCTGCCACCGGTTGCCTGGTAGAAAACCCCCACCTGGCTACAACCTCCCTTCAGGGAGCTGGAGAGAGCACTGAGGTCTCCTCAGCCTCCTCTTCTCCAGCCTCAACACCCCCAGCTCCCTCAGCCCCTCCTCTAGCCCAGGGGCTCCAGGCCCTTCTCCAGCCTCCCTGCCCTGCTCTGGACAGGCTCCAGCCCCTCAAGGTCCTTCCTGCAGGGAGGGCCCAGAGCTGAACACAGCACTCAAGGGTTTGTGCTCCAGACCCCTCCCCAGCCTTGTTGCCCTTCTCTGGACACATTCCAGCATCTAAACATCTCTCTTGAATTGAGGGGCCCAGAACTGGACACAGCACTCAAGGTGTGTCCTAACCAGAACTGAGCACAGGGCGGGATGACTTCCCTGCTCCTGCTGCCCACACTATTCCTGATCCAGGCCAGGAAGCCTTTGGCCTTCTTGGCCACCTGGGCACACTGCTGGCTCCTGTTCAGCTGCTGTCCACCAGTACCTCCAGGTCCCTCTCTGCCTGGCTGCTCTCCAGCCACTCTGACCCCAGCCTGTAGCACTGCCTGGGGTTGTGGTGGCCTTGCAGACCTGTGGCACATTCAGTACTCTTAGTGTGGAAGTGGTGACTGTTTTCTTGTAAAAGCTACCACCCCCCAAGCTGTTTACCTTGTCCAGCCTCTCTCTCCTCAGCTGTAAGTGCCTTTGTTCCATCATAGCAAAAGGCCTTAATGCACTTCAGCTGGAGCAGGTCAGCATTCTGCTTCATCTTTTTGACCTTGTTAGCCACCTTGTCCATGGCTATTACTTCACCCTGAAAAAAAGGTCCAAGTTTTTATCACAAGCACAGGATTCCATGGATGTGCAGACCCTGGGTTCAAGCCCTTTCCACAAACAGTGTAGTGGCCTTACCCACAGAATTTTGTTATTCTTTAATCCACACTGCAGCAGGCCTTGTTCATTCATGTTTTCCATGATACCTACATTAGGCTGAGAGCAGCTGTGTGCATTCTGACTGGCACTAGCTGCTTGGCACAGTCATTCTCTACACTATCCTCCAATATCTGGCTTCTGGCAAGTGGGTTTTATAGAATCCTAGCATCACTTTGGTTGGAAAAGACCTTTAAGCTCATCCAGTCCAACCATTCTCTAACTCTCCCAAGGCTGGGGCTAAACCATGGCCCTCAGCACCACATCTCTGCCTCTTGGAAACACCTCCAGGGATGGGGAATCAACCATCTCCCTGGGTAGCCTGTGCCAGTAAAGACAAGCTGTTGACTGATTGTCACATTAGGTATAGCAGTCAGAAGTAAAAGAAAGGAGCCTTTATGTGCTGTGAGCCAAGAAGCACTCAATGACCAGGTCCCACTGCTTCTCTCCTATCAACCTCCAACCATGCACACACACATCTGACTGTGCTTGAAAGTTGGGTCTGTCACTAGAACAGTGGCTTTGCTGCACATGTGCTGTAGTATTCTGGCCACAGGGAAGTCCTTCTGAGAGACTCTCAGAAAAAGAGAACAAGGGGGAAGAAAAGTTCTTCTTCATCTGGCCCATGCCAGCCACTGCCAGAACAAACCTCCTGAAAGACATCTGGAGAAAACAGTGAGACCCCACTCAGGGTAGTGGGTCCAGCTCTGGAGCCCCTAACACAAGAAGGCCATGGAACTGTTGGAGAGGGTGCAGAGGAGGTCACAAAGATGGTCAGAGGGCTGGAGCACCTCTGCTGTGAGGACAAGCTGAGGGAGTTGGGGCTGTTCAGCCTGCAGAAGAGAAGGCTCCAAGAACACACCTTCCAGTACCTGAAGGGGACATGCAGGAAAGCTGGAGAGGGACCTTTTACAAGGGCTTGTTGTGATAGGATGAGAGGGATTGGACTGAAACTGGAAGAGGGGAGATTTACATTGGACATTAGTAAGAAGTTCTTTACTATGAGGGTGTTGAGAGATTGGAACAGGTTGCCCAGGGAGGTTGTGGATGCCTGATCCCTGCTGCAGAAGGTCCAGGGGAGGCCACAAAGATGATCAGAGGGCTGGAGAACCTCTGCTGTGGGAACAGGCTGAGAGAGTTGGGGCTGTTCAGCCTGGAGAAGAGAAGGTTCCAGGGAGATCTTAGAGCAGACTTCCTGTGCCTGAAGAGGGCTCCAAAAAATTGGGGAGGGCTTTTGACAAGGGCTTGTAGTGACAGGATGAGGGGCAGTGGCTTTTAGCTGGAAGAGGGGAGATTTAGACTGGAGATTAGGAAGAGATTCTTTATAGTGAGGACTCTGGAACAGGTTGCCCAGGGAAGTTGTGGATGTCCCCTTCCTGGAGGTGTTCACAGCCAGGCTGGATGAGGCCTTGAGCAACCTGGGCTGGTGGGAGGTGTCCCTGCCCATGGCAGAGGGTTGGAACTGGATGATCTTTAAGGTCCCTTTCAACCCAACCCATTCTATGAGTCTACGAATCCAGCATATTCCTGTGTAACTTTGCCTTCCACATTAGGAATTCTTCCATTACAAATAATTAATTTAAGAACTCAAATCAGATCCACCTCAGCAAGTCAATACACAGCAAAGGAGGTTTCCAATGTGATGGTGACTATTTGGCAAAGAGTCTGTGCCTCTTTCTGTAACTCTGAGGTGTAGCAAAATATATTGGGAAGCAGAACATGCAAATATTAACAGCTTGCTGCTGTGAATGATCTGTGAAGGATATTGGGAAGCAGAACATGCAAATATTAACAGCTTGCTGCTGTGAATGATCTGTGAAGGATATTGGGAAGCAGAACATGCTAATATTAACAGCTTGCTGCTGTGAATGATCTGTGAAGGATATTGGGAAGCAGAACATGCTAATATTAACAGCTTGCTGCTGTGAATGATCTGTGAAGGATATTGGGAAGCAGAACATGCTAATATTAACAGCTTGCTGCTGTGAATGATCTGTGTGTTCTGACAGCTAAATCAAGTGACTTTCTTCACCAAGACAGAAAATGCTCACTTGAGAGACTTCTCTTACCTGGTCATGCATTAATGCTGCAAGATGGGTTGTTTTCCCTCCAGGGGCAGCACACATATCCAGAATTCTCTCCCCTGGCTGAGGGTTTAAAACATGACTCACAACCACAGAAGGCAAGTTCTGTCAAAAAAAGAAATAGGGGAGAATTCAAGCCTGATGGCCAGCAGGGCAAGAGAGGCAATTCTGCCCCTTTGCTCTTGTGAGGTCCCACCCTGAAACCTGCTTCCAGTTCTGGCGTCCCCAGCATAAGAGCTGTTGGAGTGAGTGCAGAGGAGGCCACAAAGATGATCCAAGGACAGGCTGAAGGAGCTGGGGGTGTTCAGCCTGCAAGCAGTACAGGCTTTTACTTTTGTAACAAACATACCTGTAGAAACAAAAGCCTTGGGAGCACACTGTCAAAGGAAGGACTGAGGTAGACTGGCTCTGTCATTCTTATGCCCAGCCCACTGAAAAACAGGGAAAAAAAAACAATTTCAACCACTCAGATTGGGAATTTTTTATAGTATTAAATTAAAATCATTAAGCATCAGAAAAAGTGTGGCCAGCAGGGCTAGGGAGGTTCTCCACCTCTATTCTGCCCTGCTGAGACCACAGCTGCAATCCTGTGTCCAGTTTTGGGCTCCCCAGTTCAAGAGAGACAGAGACCTGCTGGAGAGAGTCCAACAGAGAGCCAGGAAGATGATGAAGGGACTGAAACATCTCTGCTATGAAGAAAGACTGAGAGCCCTGGGGCTGTTCAGTCTGGAGAAGAGAAGGCTGAGAGGGATCTGATCAATGTCTATCAATAGCTGAGGGTGGCTATCAAGATGAAGGCACCAGGCTCTGTTTGGTGGTACCCAGTGACAGGACAAGGAACAATGGTTTTAAGCTAAAACCCAGGAGGTTCCACTTCAACATAAGGAGAAAGTTCTTTGTTGTGAGGGTGCTGGAGGCCTGGAGCAGGCTGCCCAGAGAGGTTGTGGAGTCTCCTTCTCTGGAGACTTTCAAAGCCACCTGGATGTGTTCCTGTGTGACCTGCCCTGGGTGATGCTGCTTTGGCAGGGGGGTTGGACTGGATGATCTGCAGAGGTGTCCTCCAACCCCTACCATTCTGTGATTCTATGAAATAGAAACCTGAAGCACTCTCACAAAAGTGAAAGGACTTACAAAAAAACAATGAAAACTATTTGTAATGTTGTAATCAGATACTCCTTTAGATCCCCTCACTAAGTTGGGTAAATCATAACCAAAAGGTACTACATCACAAATGGAAACTATCTGCCAAAATTGCATAAAGCAAATTGGTCTTTTTTGTACATAGAACAAACTGAGATCTAAACCAAGCTTTGAGAACAGAAGAAAATGCATAAACTAGATTTAAAGATACTAATTTGAAGAAAAACAAAAACCCCAACCACCCTACAAATATTTTTAGGAGGCAGGACTGCACTTCTGAGCTACCCAGTCAGGAAAGGGGTGAAGAACACTTTCCCCAAAGGCAGTTTGAGCACAGAGAGAATGGAAGTTCCACATTACTCAAGTAAAGGAGGCTCTCATTTCTTTCCTTCTGCCTCTCAAGCAAACTGTTATCTGGGATGGCACTACGTAATACCTGCTGTAGTGCTTTAATCCCAGTTGCTACCATACAGCCTCTACCTTGACTGGGAAGTTTCCAGAAGACAGCAGGAGGCACAGTTCTATGACAGCTCCAATGCTTCATCCAATATTGCCAACCCCAATGCTCAGCCCCAATGCTCTCTGTCAAAGCCCTCTGGTGGTTTCACACAGGGTACACAGAACACCTCCAAGTGTCTTCCCATCTTCTTCCCTCTCCTTGCAAAGCTGTAGGGGTAGATTTCAGTCAGAATGGAGCTTACTTCACTGGGCCACTTGAAGTGAAGATTTCACTGCGACTGACTTCTGAAATCCCATTTCCAAGGAAAACTTTCACTCCGTCAAATTCTTTGGCTCCTCTTTTACATTTGCCTTCAATATCTGAATACACTGAGACCAGATCTCCAGCTTTCATAACTGCACAAAGAAGAGGGGAAATTCTGAGATTAAGAAAATGCTTGAAATCATAGAATTAGAGAAACACTTTGGTTGGAAAAGACCTTTAGGATCATCCAGTCCAACCATTCTCTGACTCTCCCAAGGCAGGGGCTAACCCATGGCCCTCAGCACCACACTCTTTAAAACACTTCCAGAGATGGGGATTCAACCACTTTCCTGTGCAGCATGTCCCACTCTTTGAGAACCCTTCAGAGGAAGATTTTTTTTCTAATATCCAACCTAAACCTCCCCTTGGACAAGATAAGGCTGTGTCCTCTCATCCTATCCCTTGTTACCTGGGAGAAAAGACCAATTCCCACCTCACACCAGCCTCCTTTCAGGAAGGCTCCAGGGAGACCTAATAGTGACCTTCCAGTACCTGAAGGGGACTATGAGAAGGCTGCAGAGAGACTGTTTGCAAAGGCCTGCAGGGACAGGACCAGGGGCAATGGCTCCAAACTAGAGCAGAGCAGATTGAGATTGGATGTGAGGAAGAAGTTCTGTACCATGAGGGTGGTGGAACACTGGAACAGGTTGCCCAGGGAGGTGATTGAGGCTCCATCCCTGGAGGTATCTAAGATGAGGCTGGACAGGGCTCTGAGCAACCTGATCTAGTGGAGGATGTCCCTGCTGACAGCAGGGGGGTTGGAAATAGGTGACCTTTGGAGGCCTCTTCCAACCCAAACCATTCTATGATTTTTTTCCAACCTCTGAAAAGCTGAACAGAGTGTATTTTGAGAACTCTTACATCTGGAGGTGGATATTATTCCAGGGACATAAACATGTGCTCCTCGAAGTACTGCATATCCACAGTGGGCTCCAACAATCACTTCAGATGTGTGTTTTTGTAAATCACTCCTGAAAACACCAAATATAGGTCAAGGTTAAACAAAGAAAAGTATACAGAAAAAAAAAAAGTGCAAATACCCCTTGGGTAAACTCTAGTCCATAAATACTGGAAGGGGTTCACAATGCAATAGCAAAGATTGCTAACTAGCATGTAGTCTAGAATCAGAATTGGAAGGGACCTCAAGGATCAGCCAGTTCCAACCCCCTGCCATGGGCAGGGACACCTCACACTACAGCAGGTTGCTCACAGCCACATCCAGCCTGGCCTGAAAATCCCCCAGGGATGAGGCTTCCACCACCTCCCTGGGAAACCTATTCCAGTGTCTCACCACCCTCATGGGGAAGAACTTCTTCCTAACATCCAATCTGAACCAGATCCACATCCAGCCTGTCTACATTCCTCTGTATTCCATCACAAAAGTTTAGTTCTTCTCTCTGCTACCTGGCTGTCCAGAGAGGATATACTTATGTCACATTTTCCCTGTGTAAAGTTCATTCCATAAATGAGAGAATTCTGTTTTCTTACATCTTTCCCCAGGGAGCTGGCTGAATCCCCATCCCTGGAGGTGTTTCAAAGAGGCAGAGATGTGGTGCTGAGGGACATGGTTTAGCCCCAGCCTTGGCAGAGTTAGAGAATGGTTGGACTGGCTTGGCCTCTGGTCTGGATCAGAAATAGTGTGGCCAGCAGGATTAGGGAAGTGATTGCCCCCCTGTACTCAGCACTGGGAGGCCACACCTCTGAGTGCAGTTCTGGGTTCTTTACTTCAAGAAGAACATTGAGGAGCTGGAGCAGGTCTAGAGAAGGGCAACAAAGCTGGGGAAGGGTCTGGAGAACAGGGCTGGGGAAGAGCAGCTGAGGGACCTGGAGTTGTTTAGCCTGGAGAAGAGGAGGCTGAGGGGAGACCTTCTCACTATCTATAACTCCCTGAAAGGAGATGGGAACCAGGTTGGTGTTGGTCTCTTCTCCCTAATAACAAGTAATAGAATGAGAGGAAACAGCCTCAAGTTGCCCCAGGGGAGGTTTAGGTTGGAGATTAGAAGAAATTTCTTCCCTGAAAGGTTTCTCAACCACTGTCACAGGCTGCCCAGGGAGGTGGTTGAATCCCCATCCCTGGAGGTGTTTCAGGGAGGCAGAGCTGTGGTGATGAGGGCCATGGTTTAGCCCCAGCCTTGGGAGAGGTAGAGAATGGTTGGAGTGGATGAGCTTAAAGGGCTTTTCAACCCAAAGCAATTCTATGAATCTGTTTTTTAAGGACTAAAACTCTAACCTGGACTGTCCCCTAGGTCTTAACAGAAATGAATTTGTGCTTCACTTACAGAAATTCATTAGCATCACCCTTTAACAAGAGCAGCAGCACCCTTTAACACCAGCAGAACATGTGTTACAGACATTTCAAAGCTGAAGACTGAAAGTTTCAAACCTGGGTCCAATGACAGGAATCAACAGGATATCCTGCAGTTTTGGGTGCTCAAGAACAGGAACAAATAGTCCTTTAAATTGCTGTTTCATGAAGGAAAACCAAAAACACAATTATTAAGAGCAGCAAAAGAAACTTCCCACTATTTAAGTACTTAAATTAGACTGAAAACTATTTTTCTGTTCATTAATTTTCAGCTGTTAGAGATCAAAAGACAAATGTAGTGAAAGCAGTTAAAAGAGTGTAAAGAGACACTCTGTGTTAAAAGTTCTGGTGTAAAAGACTAAATGCTTAATAAATTGAAAAACAACAAGACCACAACAGGATTTAAAGTGGCTTAGATGATCTCTAAGGCCCCTTCCAACCTAAGCCATGATTCAGGGAGTGGCCCAGTGTTCTGACACTGGGTCTTGCTGTCTTCTGGAGGAAGATCATCTCAAGTTGTCATCAGGTCACAACAGCAGAGAAGTTTGGATCTAATCTGTGTTATCTTCTTGATGTCACTGTTTAACTCAACTCAGGTACTGCCTGTCTTGTTCAATATGCCAGGTTGATAATACTTCACATTTCTCCTTGCAGCTTCCATTTGATTAATTGAAGAGAGATGAGAAGCTGAGCTCTCTACAGCTGAGAGCTGAGTTCACAGCTCAGAATCACAGAATTATTGAGACTGCAATAGACCTCTGAGATCATCCAGTGAAGCCTATGACCTAACACCACCACATGGACTAGATTTGGATATATATTCCAAGAAATGCCAGCTGGCCATTTGAAAAGTGTTCCTGGACTTTAAAAAGAGGGTATCTTCTCAAATCTATCCTTCAAACATGCAAACCCATAGATTAGTTTGACAAATAAGTATTTTCCTTCAGTAGAGAAAACAATTCATGAATCTGTTACACGCTGTCATGTAGTTTGCTTGTCTAACACAACCACAACTCAAAAGCCAAGGTTATGAAAAGCCACTCTTAAATCAGGTCTCAGCAAAGCATTTTCCCTTGCAGCAGCAAAAGATCATTCTGCAATATCCATTTCCAGACTTCTACAATCAACCTAAAGTTAGCCTAACTCATTACCATTCCAACCAGCACAATACTGTCAGCTGCCTCTGCATCCCAGAAATCTCTTGGCTCTTGTCAGGAAATAGCTCCCTGCACACCCACTGGCATTGACTTAAAGAATCAGATCTTTTTTAGACAGTGAAGATCTGAGAGACCCCACCTCCAATCCAGCCTCCAGTTCTGGTGTCCCCAGCATAAGGCAGCTGTGTGCTGGGCTGCAGCCAGAGGAGTGTGGGCAGCAGGGCAGGAGAGGGGATTGTGCCCCTTGACTCTGCTCTGCTCAGACCTCACCTCCAATCCTGCCTCCAGCTCTGGTGTCCCCAGCAGAAGAAGGACACAGAGCTGTGGAGTGAGTGCAGAGGAGGCCACAAAGATGATCCAAGGGCTGGAGCAGCTCTGCTGTGAGGACAGGCTGAGGGGGCTGGGGGTGTACAGCTGGGAGAGAAGACTCTAGGGGCACCTTAGAGCTGCCTTCCAATACCTGAAGATATCCTACAGGAAGGCTGCAGAGGGACTTTTCTAGAGTGCAGAGAGACAGGACATGGGGGAATGGTTTGCAGCTGAGGAAGAGTAGGACTGGATCTTAGGAACTGGATCTTAGGAAGAAGTTCTTCAGTACAAGGGTGGTGAGCACTGGACAGGTTGACCAGGGAGATTGTGGAAGCCTTATCCCTACAGGTATTCAAGGCCAGGTTGGATGAGGCCTTGAACAACCAAGTGTGGTTGAGAGGTATCCCTGCCCATGGCAGGGAGGTTGTAGTAGATGATATCTAAAGTCCCTTCCAAACTAGGCCATTCTGTGATTCTAGCAGAGAGTTTCAATCTACTTGTTAAACATAACAGCTTACATGTTGTCAGACCAATGAATGTTCATTAAGGCAAGTAAAAATTCAGAAAATGTATATATAAAGATTAAAGAGAGATTACAAAAAAAGGGAATTACTGCTGCTGCAGGCTGCTCTGGACCTCTGCCTCCAGTTTCTAAAACCTACAGATTTTCTCACTTTCCTAAACAGGTTGAGCAATGACCCAGCCAGCCATTCTCCTTTTCTCTTAAATAAACATCACAGGATGTCAGGGGTTGGAAGAAACCTCTGGAGATCTTCTAGTCTAACCCCCTGCCAGAGCAGGACCATAGAATCCAGCACAGGTCACACAGGAACACATCCAAACAGGGCTGGAAAGGCTCCAGAGAAGGAGACTCCACAACCTCTCTGGGCAGCCTGTTCCAGTGCTCTGGGACCCTCACAGTGAAGAAGTTCTTCCTCATGTTGAGGTGGAACCTCCTGTGCTGGAGTTTCCATCCATTGCTCCTTGTCCTGTCCCAGGGCACAAGAGAGCAGAGGCTGTCCCTGTCCCTTCCTTCCTGACCCCCAGCCCTCAGATATTTATTAAATCCCTCTCAGTGTTCTCGACATTAAACACCCCCAGGGCTCTCAGCCTCTCCTCCCCAGGCACTGCTCCAGTCCTTTCAGCATCCTGGTAGCCCTCCCTTGGACTCTCTCCAGCAGATCCCTGTCCCTCTTGAACTGGGGAGCCCAGCACTGGATGCAATATTCCAGGTGAGACCTCATTAGGACAGAGTAGAGGGGAAGGAGAACCTCCCTGGATCTGCTGGACACACTCCTCTTAAAGCCCATGCTCAGCACACCACACTGAGCTATTCTTTTTCTCTCTTTCTACCATCCTCTCTCAGCTTATGATGCCTTTACAGTAGTTCCTACAGCAGTTCCCTAAATCCTACCTAGGCCTGGCTCTGCCATGTGAAGGAGGGTTGGCTGGTTGCCTTTTCCATCTGTTATTGCCTTTCTTGGGCAGATTAGGTGAGGAATACAGCTAGACAATGATTCATTCATTTAAGGATGAATGCTGAAAGGAAATCAATATGATTGCATGATGTTAATACCAGTGGCCATGAATTAAGTCAAGGAACAGTTTCCAGTAATGAAAAGCTCTGAGACTCAGGCAAAAGATGCCATACCCTGTTATTTTGTGCTGGAACAAAGAAATTGCACAAACCTTCTGGATCTCTTCAAACAGCATTTTTTTCACCTCTCTCACTGAGGCCAAGTGAGTATTAACTCTAACAGTTGTGAAACTTGGTGGATGAGACAGATGATTTAACAGAGACTGATATTTACACTCCACCTCCTGGGCACCTAAAGCAGTGATAAGCTGGAAGAGAAAGAAGAGATTTTTGTATTGAAGAGATTCACACTGCAGCCTCTGGCCTGGATCAGAAATAGTGTGGCCAGTGGGATTAGGGAAGTGTTCATCCCCCTGTACTCAGCACAGGGGAGCCATAAATCTGGGCTCAGTTTTGGAGCCCTCACTCCAAGAAAGACACTGAGGAGCTGGAGCAGGTCCAGAGAAGGGCAACAAAACTGGGGAGGGGTCTGGAGAACAGGGCTGGGGAGGAGCAGCTGAGGGAGCTGGGGGTGTTTAGCCTGGAGAAGATGAGGCTGAGGGGAGACCTTCTGCCTCTCTACAACTCCCTGAAAGGAGACTGGAGCCAAGTGGGGGCTGGACTCTTCTCCCTAGTAACAAGTGAAAGGGGGAGTGAAAAATGGCCTCAAGTTGCACCAGGGGAGGTTTAGGTTAGACACAAGAAAAACCTTCTTCCCTGAAAGGGTTCTCAGGCACTGGCACAGGTGGTTGAATCCCCATCCCTGGAGGTGTTTCCAAGAGGCAGAGCTGTGGTGCTAAGGACCATGGTTTAGTCCTAGCCTTTGGAGAGTTAGAGAATGGTTGGACTGGATGATCCTAACTGATCATCCTAGGATTCTTATTCAGTGCAGAAAAATAACTGATTAAACACTCCACAGAAATGGAAGAATATGGTCATGTGCAGTGTATCACTGAGATGTGTCTGGAGGCCTAATCCCAATGAAATCCTCATAAACTTCTTGGAATGGACTTGCTGGAAGAACAAGCCAGGTCACTGCTAACAGGCTGCAGCAAGTGCCAAAAGTAACTGCTAGCAAGCTCTGATACTGCACAAAGGACACCTCTGAGTAACTCTCATCTCCATATACAAACCCATCATGTTTGTGTCCTTTAACATTAGGAATCCATAGACTGTTCAGAGTATTTTTGGTTCCACACTAGGTTGACATCTTGTCAATGTTATGTGGTTAATAAGTGGCTAATTTCATAGAACCACAGGAAGGTTTGGATTGGAAGGAACCTTAAACATCATCCAGTTTCAACCTCCCTGCCATGGGCAGGGACACCTCTCACCAGCCCACGTTGCTCAAGGCCTCATCCAGCCTGGCTGTGAACACCTCCAGGAAGGGGACATCCACAACTTCCCTGGACAACCTGTTCCAGTGTCCTCACTATAAAGAATCTCTTCCTAATCTCCAGTCTAAATCTCCCCTCTTCCAGCTAAAAGCCACTGCCCCTCATCCTGTCACTACAAGCCCTTGTCAAAAGCCCTCCCCAATTTTCTTGGAGCCCTCTTCAGGCACAGGAAGTCTGCTCTAAGATCTCCCTGGAACCTTCTCTTCTCCAGGCTGAACAGCCCCAACTCTCTCAGCCTGTTCCCACAGCAGAGGTTCTCCAGCCCTCTGATCATCTTTGTGGCCTCCCCTGGACCTTCTGCAGCAGTTCCATGTCCTTCTTATATTGCCCTTCTTATTTTCCCTGTGATCACTCTTCCATGGGATCCAAAATCAAAGTCTAGTTCACACATTTTTTTGGTTACTTTGAGCCAATAAGCATAAAACACCAATTTTGTATTTTAAGTAGATCTACATTAAAAGTCTTTCTGACATAAACAAAATATCATAGAATCATAGAAATGTTAGGGTTGGAAGGGACCTCAAGGATCATCCTGTTCCAACCCCCCCTCCATGGCCAGGGACACCTCACACTACAGCAGGTTGCTCACAGCCACATCCAGCCTGGCTGCAAAAACCTCCAGGGATGAGGCTTCCACCACCTCCCTGGGCAACCTGTGCCAGTGTCTCACCACCCTCATGGGAAAGAATTTCTTCCTAACATCCAATCTGAATCTCCCCACTTCTACTTTTGCTCCATCCCTCCCAAGTCCTATCACTCCCTGACACCCTAAAAAGTCCCTCCCCAGCTTTCTTGTTGCCCCCTTCAGATCCTGGAAGGCCACAAGAAGGTCTCCTCAGAGCATTCTCTTCTCCAGACTGAACAACCCCAACTCTCAGTCTATCTTCAGAGCAGGGATGCTCCAGCCCTCTTCTTCTAAGGTATTCAATTCACACAAAATATTAGATCAAAGGACTGTTAACAGTGCTCAGTTAAGGACTTTTTGCTGGTGTTGGTAGTAGCTACTTCACTTACCTCATTATTTCTGAACACTTTGGTGAGATACTCTTCAACTTCACGCTGGAAAGAGATTTTGGGGAAGAAGGACATTTCCCTTCAACTTTTAACAGCTGGGAAAGAATTGGAAGAAGGAAAATATTTTGTTAGTGGTTTTTATCACGTTGGGTAAGTTTATAAATGCAACATAAGATGCACTCACAAACTAAGCTGCAGTTTCTGATTCTTCTGCTTTAATAGTGTTTTTACAGGACTCAATATTCCCAATACTGCTCAGGACATGATTGTGTCACCACTGTTAATTACATTCCAGAATATGTTCATTAACACCTTTAGCATTAGCAGTCACCTCACAATGAGGCTGCTCGTTTCCTGCCTCTCACATCCTTCCCAGCCATACCTTCCAAGGCTATTGTAGCAGTGTTTGAAAGGTGAGCAAAGTGTCACCACTTCCCCATCCCTTCTGGTTGAAGTTCCCCTAGCTGTTCTTAGAGAGCACTTGCTCTTTAACCTTAGAATTTACTCACAAAGGCTCCATACAGAATTGATTTTTGACTCCTGTAAGTCCAATCTTTGAAGTTCTTACAATCACAGAATGGGTTGGGTTGGAAGCAACCTTAAAGACTGCCTAGTTCCAACCTCCTGACACAGACAGGGACACCTCCTACATCAAGCTGCTCAAGGCCCCATCCAACCTGGCTTTAGATACTTCCAGGCTTGGAGCCTCCACAACTTCTCTGGGCAACCTGTTCCAGTGCCTCACCAATCCTCACAGAGAAGAAGCTCTTCCTTATGTCTAATTTAAATCCATCACCTTCCAGTCTGAAGCCATTGTACCTTCTTCTGTCACTCCATGCCTTTGTCAAAAGTATCTCTCAAGCTCTGCTCTAGCACCCTTCAAATACTGCAAGGCTGCTCTAAATTTTCCCCAGAGCCTTCTCTTCTCCAGGCTGAACAGCCCCAACTCTCTCATCAGTACCGAGATGGTGATCAGCACCGAGATGCCGATCAGCACCAGATGCCGATCAGTACTGAGATGGCGATCAGCACCAAGATGCCAATCAGCACCGAGATGCTCATCAGCACCAGATGCCGATGAGCACCAGATGCCGATGAGCACCAGATGCCCATCAGCACCAAGATGCCGATCAGCACCAGATACCGATCAGTACTGAGATGCCGATCAGCACCAGATGCCGATCAGCACCGAGATGCCGATCAGTACCGAGATGGCGATCAGCACCAGATGGCGATCAGCACCAGATACCGATCAGTACCGAGATGCCGATCAGCACCAGATGCCGATCAGCACCAGATACCGATCAGTACCGAGATGCCGATCAGCACCAGATGCCGATCAGCACCAGATACCGATCAGTACCGAGATGGCGATCAGCACCAGATGCCCATCAGCACCAGATGGCGATCAGCACCAGATACCGATCAGTACCGAGATGCCGATCAGCACCGAGATGCCGATCAGCACCAGATGCCGATCAGCACCGAGATGCCGATCAGTACCGAGATGGCGATCAGCACCAGATGCCGATCAGCACCAGATGCCGATCAGTACCGAGATGCCGATCAGCACCAGATGCCGATCAGCACCAGATACCGATCAGTACCGAGATGCCGATCAGCACCAGATGCCGATCAGCACCAGATACCGATCAGTACCGAGATGCCGATCAGCACCAGATGGCGATCAGTACCAGATGCCGATCAGTACCAGATGCCGATCAGCACCAGATGGCGATCAGCACCAGATGGCGATCAGCACCAGATACCGATCAGCACCAGATGGCGATCAGCACCAGATACCGATCAGTACCGAGATGCCGATCAGCATCAGATGCCGATCAGCACCGAGATGCCCATCAGCACCAGATGCCGATCAGTACTGAGATGCCGATCAGCACCAAGATGCCGATCAGCACCAGATGCCGATCAGCACCAGATGCCGATCAGCACCAGATGTCGATCAGTACCGAGATGTCGATCTGCACCAGATGTCGATCAGCACCGAGATGCCTGCCAACTCCCAAACCTCCTTTCCCCATCCCTTCCCACACCAGCACAAGTTCCGTGGGCTCGCTGCCGTGGGGAGTGGAATCGGGCTCTCTCCTTCTTTTTACCCCCATTCCTCCCACGCGTGTGCAGGGGCGGACAGCTCCTCGCAGCCTCCCCGGGGCCCTGCGCGGCACTCAAGCCAGGCCTTGCGGTACCCGGGAGCCGGCGAGTTCAGCCTCCACCGCCACCACCCAGCCCTGCGGTCCCCGGGGAAGCCACGGTCCCCGGGCCGCCACAAGGGCCGGAGCACGCAGCAATGGGGCCGATCCGCATTCCCCCATCCCGTAGCAGCGCACGGACAGCCCCCCAAGAACAACTCCACCGCCTCCACACCTACCGCCGCGGCACAGCCCGGACCCTCCTCCTCCGGGGCAGGGCAGGAAGTTCCGCTCCTGCGGCCGGAGCACTGCGGCGGGGGCTTGGCGCCGCGGAACCGGCTCGGCTGTTACTATAGGAGACAGAAACGGCGCAGCGGGGCCGGGGAGCGGCCGGCCCTGGTCGTGGTCGCGATCGCGGTCGCCTGACCTCAATGGTAGTCATATCATAGAAACATAGAATTGTCAGGGTTGGAAGGGACCTTAAGGATCAGCCAGTTCCAACCCCCCTGCCACGGCCAGGGACACCTCACACTACAGCAGGTTGCTCACAGCCACATCCAGCCTGGCTGCAAAAACCTCTGGGGATGAGGCTTCCACCACCTCCCTGGGCAACCTGTGCCAGTGTCTCACCACCCTCATGGGGAAGAACTTCTTCCTCACATCCAATCTGAATCTACCCACTTCTACTTTTTCATTCAGTGCTGGCACTTTCCCTGGTGGAGCAGGAGCTGGATATTCTCAGTTTTGAACCTGAGCTCTTATCAAGCCCAAGCTCTTATCAAACAGAGCACAGGCTAACATCATGGATCAGAAACTAAAGTCAAAATGGTACCCCAAAATTCCTTGGGGCTATGAAATGTTTTCCATGGGCTTTTGAGGACAGACTAATTGTTGCCCACAAGTGTCCCTGCAGAACTGCAGTGGGCTACCTCTGGGCTTTGCACTAGCTTAGCTGTGGGTCTGATTCCTTCCAGCAAGCCCAAGGCTTCCTATAGGATTTCAACTATCCCAACAGAGGCAGAGATGCCTTCCAGCAGGCTCAAACCTTTGATGGCATTTCCATCACCAGTGTCCCTGCAGACTTCCATCAGGTCCTGGACTTCTGTCAGGCTATTCTGTACTGCAGCAGTGCTCCTGCTGCCTTCCAGCAGGCCAGGGGCTTCCACTGGGCATTCCACTAGGCCACAGTGCCCTGCTGTATTCCCACAGACTTGGAGCTTCTCTTGAGCATTTCATGAGCCTGGGTGGCTCTGCAGCATTTCAGTAGGCCTGGGACTTGATGGGCTCTGCTGCATTCTACTTGGCCTGGCATTTCCAAAGGGATTTCCAGTAGAGGCCTCTAGTTACCTTCCAGCTGATCCAGGCACACTGCTGGGCATTCCACTAGCCCACCAGTGGTCCTGAATTCATTCCAGTAGGCCTGGGGCTTTCATTGTGCTTTCCAGGAGCACAGCAGTGGCTCTACTGTATTCCAGGGTGTCTGGTGCTTCCAATGGAATTTCCAATAGCCCACCAGTGGCCCTGCTGCATTCCAACAGGGTCAGGGCCCCTGTTGGGCTTTCATCTAGTCTGTCACTGTCCCAGCTGCATTCCACCATTCCTGATATCCTTTAGCCCAATAGCATATATATATGGACATGCTGGAACGTGTTCAGAGAAGGACCACCAGGATGATCAGAGGGCTGGAGCACCTCTCCTGTGAGGACTGACTGAGAGAGTTGGGGCTGTTCAGTCTGGAGAAGAGAAAGCTCTGAGGTGACCTTCTTGTGGCCTTCCAGGATCTGAAGGGGGCTACAAGAAAGCTGGGGAGGGACTTTTTAGGATATCAGGTAGTGATAGGACTGGGGGGAATGGAATAAAGCTGGAAGTGGGGAGATTCAGACTGGACATAAGGAAGAAGTTCTTCAGCATGAGTGGTGAGAGCCTGGAATGGGTTGTCCAGGGAGGTGGTTGAGGCCCCATCCCTGGAGGTGTTTAAGGCCAGGCTGATGTAGAGTGAGGTGTCCCTGCCCATGGCAGGGAGTTGGAACTGGATGATCCTTGTGGTCCCTTCCAACCCTGACTGATTCTATGATTCTATGATTCTATACCTGTGCTTTCTAAAAGGTGTGGACAACCACCAATAAGATCACCTGTTGAGCAGGAAGAGCTGCAGTTCCTCTCCACACCACCTGCTCACTGAGATCCTGAGCACTCTCTGCATACACTGCTCTGAGACAGCCTCACATTCAAGGGTGGCTGACTCCCGCCAGGCCTCTCCACTCTCCCTTGGGCTTCCCTGGCTCCAGGTACCCCCTGTCCACCTCAGTCTAGGCACAGGCACAGAGATTACCATTGCCCCTGCATTGCTCCCGGTGGTCTCAGGTACCGATGCTATAAAATACTTGCCAAGGTTTTCCAGTGGTTGCAGGAGTTTTCAAGGATGGACAACAGCACTCGGTGCCAGTGGCCCCTTTCCTGGTGGAGCTGGAGCTCCATCTCCTGGTAGAGGACCTTCTCACTCTTGAGCCAGGTCTTTTGAGGAGCCAGAATAGAGCACAAAGTGCAGGTTGTCCCTGCCAATCCCTGCCCTGTGAGGAGCACCTGAAGGAGCTGGGGGCACTTAGCCTGGAGGAGACTCAGGGGAGAACCTCATTGCTCTGTACAACTACCTGAAGGGAGGTTGTAGCCAAGTGAGGGTTAGTCTCTTCTCCCAGGCAACCAGTGACAGAATAAGAGGACGCACTCTCAAGCTGTGTAGGGGGAAGCTTAGGCTTGATCTTATAAAGTTCTTTACAGAAAGAGATTGCCCATTGGAATGGGCTGCCCAGGGAGATGGGGGGTCGACGTCCCTGGACGTGCGTAAGAAAAGCCTGAATGAGGCACTTAGTGCCATGGTCTAGTTGGTTAGTTAGGGTTGGGTGATTGGTTGGACTTGATGAGCTTGGAGGTCTCTTCCAACCTGCTTGATTCTGTGACAAGCCCGCTCTGTCCCGGTAGCTCGCTCCGCACACACTGCCCAGCCCGACTGCCTGCAGCTGGCGCCGCATCCCGACTCCCGCCACCACCCCCCGCCGCGCTTTACGTGATGACGCACGGCGTGACGCGCACAGCAGCCGCGCAGCCGTTGGCCGAGAGACGCCATATGCCCGCCCCCTCCCTGCTCTCCTCCCTCCCTCCACAGCTGGGCGCTGCGGGCTGCGTCCGTCCGGAGCGAGCTGTGGGAGCTGCTGCCGCCTGGGTGCCCTGGGGGCTTGGTGGGAACCCGAGGCCAGGCATGGGCCTGATCTTCGCCAAGCTGTGGAGTCTCTTCGGTAGCCAAGGTGGGCGCGGGGGCCCGAGCCGGCCGCTGCGGAGCGGTTGAGGGGAGGGGGCGAGTGAGGAGCCGGTGGGGCTGGGCGCCCCGGGCAGGTGGTCGCGGGCCTGCTCCGGTCGACGGCTTCCCCTCGGGGCGCGGCCAGGCACAAGTTGTGCTTTGTGTGGCGCCTGATGCGCGGAGCCGCTTTGTTTGGGTGACCGAGGTTGTTCCCTGCTCTCCCCGTTCCTCCCTGGCTGCTCTCAGCACTTGGTTTGCTCCGGGGAGCGTTTCCAGCGGTGTGGTCCCGAGCTCGCGTAGAGGAATGCTGCTGCCTCTCAGACTTGTTTTGTTTCACTGCTCTAGCGGCTGAGGCTTTGATGGGCGATGAAAGTCGTCTTTGTCTGCGCAGACTCTCCTGTTTTTAAGTCAAAGCCTCCACTGAACTCATGCTATTTTTGTCTTTAACATCAATTTAAAAAAACCCCACCAAAACAAAAACACCAAAATCGCCAAGCTTGCGTTGGGGCCTTTGAGTTAAAGATCTGTTTGTGTTTGGCAAAGGTGCTAGTTAAATGCAGTTAGTCATCCAAGAACATCACTTCTCCAGGGAAGAATAAAAAGGTCGTCGGGGGACAGCTTTCCCTTCTCTACTTTTGCTGCACTTAGCCCAGCAATAACGATTCGTGCTGAACTCAGAGTTCAGAACTTGTGGCTGCCACCACCTTTAACTCAGAGATTTAGATTAAACAGAAATTTTTCCTTTGTCAGCTAATGGATTTAGTTTAATGACTCTGGCTTACCTAGCCTTCTTTGGTTAGCAAATAAAACAGACAATTTATTGTTTGTAGAGTTTTTCCTTGAGGCCCTGAGTTTGGAGCAGGCAGTCTGATGGTGATGTTGTTTGTTCTCTCATCAGATTGCCAAATTTCCCCTTTAAAGTTAGTAAAAATGCTGAATAAAAATTTAGGGCCTTTTTGTACTTTCTGTGCAGCACTCTGTCACAAATAGAGTTTTGCAAGTCTTGGAAGCAGGTACACCTGATGTCCACTTAACAGCCTTGTCACTGCGTGTAACCCATTTTAATTCTGTAAACAGCAGAGGAAAATCTCTTGGTGTCTGTATTAACATCCAGCCAGGCTGGATCGATAGGCTCAGGCCAGCTGTATGTGCTTCAACACAGCTAAGTGATGGGTCCTGCACTTGGGTCACAGTGACCCTGTGAATGCTCCAGGCTTGGGGCAGAGTGGCTGGAAACTGCCTAGAAGAGAAAGCCTGGGGGGTGTTGATAGCAGCTGGCTGAAGATGAGTCAGAGTGTGCCCAGGTGGCCAAGAAGGCCAACAGCATTGTGGCCTGGATCAGCAATAGTGTGGCCAGTAGGAGTAGGGCAGTGATTGTCCTCCTGTACTCAGCACTGGTGAGGCCACACCTTGAGTCCTGGGTTCAGTTTTGGGCCCTTCACTCCAAGAAGGATATTAAGGTGCTGGAGCAGGTCCAGAGAAGGGTAACAAAGCTGGGGAAGGGTCTGGAGAGCAGGGCTGGGGAGGAGCAGCTGAGGGAGCTGGGGGTGTTCAGTTTGGAGAAGAGGAGGCTGAGGGGCGACCTCACTGTTCTCTCCAACTCCCTGAAAGGAGGTTGGAGCCAGGTGGGGGCTGGTCTCTTCTCCCTAGTATCAGGTGAAATGGCCTGAAATTGTGCCAGGGGAGGTTTAAGTTGAACGTTACAAAAAATTTCTTTGCAAGAGCAGTCAGGGATTGAAACAGACTGTCCAGGGAGGTGATGGAGTTGTCATCCCTGGAGGTGTTCAAAAAAGGTGTGGCCATGGCAATTTGGGATATGGTTTAGTGGCTATGGTGGTGTTGGGTCAATGGTTGGACTCGAAGATCTTAAAGATCACTTGAAACAGTGCTATGAAACAGTTCTATGATTCACCAATAGTTTATGTAAACTATTGAAATAAGACAAGCAAACTGTTGCTTTCTTCATTTAGGAAATGCAGTTAATCAGAATTGTAATTATTGCTGTTTCCACTAACTGATTCTTGTTGTGTCTATACAGAACACAAAGTAATCATAGTGGGACTTGACAATGCTGGCAAGACTACTATTCTGTACCAATTGTAAGTATATCAACTGGTTTGGTTTTCTGCTTACATTTTACTGTTTGGCATCGTTTAATCATGGAAAATTCACTAAAATTCTAACTCTCAGCTTGTATGTTAATGGTGTTAGTTGTTCTAAGTGGAGTCAATATTTAACTAGTAACTGAAGGAACTGCAGTGTGCTAAAACTGAACTGTATGTACATGGAGAAGGTGAATTGTAGATTCTGTTGCCATCAAAGCCTATCTTGATTTGTAAACATAGAATTAGTCCTGGTGCCAAGAACTGCAGAGAAGAAAGATTTTTAAATGAAGGGAAATTCTGGCCACTCTACAAAAATCCATGAGTGTTTGCAACTGTTTCCTGATTCCAGTGTCTACTATAAATGATGGAGGATTCCTCAGAGCATTATTTAATCTTGTCTGGATCTTACCTTAAGCATTTCCAGTAGTATTACTGCGCCAAAATCTTGGCAGCATTGCAAGAGTAGGTGTGATAAATTCAAGAACCTAAATTCAGGAACATGATTACTGTTGTAACTGTGGAGAAGGAGGAGAGTGTAGCCAAATATCCATCTATTTGGATACCAAGGCAGCAGAGGATGTTTTCCAGAGAGCCTTTTTCCCTTAAGCACTTGTGATAAAGCTGAAAGGTAGAACTGAGACCTTTCCAGCTATGAAAACAGTCCTTTGGAATTTGTTTCAATATTGAATTAGTAACTTGAGGGCTCTGATAAAACCATATTCTGACTTATATTTTGCAGAGGGTTGTGTTTCCCTTTTTTGGGATCTAGAATAGCAGCTTCTCCTTTGAAAGGAGTACTTTGTGTCTCTTGAAGAGGGCCCTTTAAAAAGAGGAGCCTCTTGCATCACAGATGCTTATCCATTTCTTAGAACCTTTAATGTTTGTTTTGGTTTCTTTTTTTTCTCATTGCTGATATTTTTAAGCATTGCTACAGACCCTGCTGCAAGAGCACATTAGAAATTAACCAACCAGTTTTTGGTTTCAATTCAGATTGAACTAATTTTATATTTCCTGAAGAACTGCTCTTAGATCACAGCCTCACAGGATGTTAGGGGTTGGAAGGGACCTCCGGAGATCATCAGGTGCAACCCCTCTGCCAGAGCAGGGCCATAGAATCCAGCACAGGTCACACAGGAACACATCCAGACAGGGCTGCAAAGGCTCCAGAGAAGGAGACTCCACAACCTCTCTGGGCAGCTTGTTCCAGTGCTCTGTGACCATTACAATGAAGGAGTTCCTCCTCATGTTGAGGTGCAATCTCCTGTGCTGGAGTTTATATCCATTGCCCCTTGTCCTGTCACAGGGTGCAACTAAGAAGAGCCTGTCCCCTCTGTCTTGACACTTAGACCTCAGTTATCTGCTTTATTTCTATAAAAATCCTACTCCATAGAGTTTTGAAATAGAATTTTTTTTTTTAAATGTGTTGTCAGAGTTAAATATTTTCTTCAGGTTTGTTGTAATTGAGCTTGTGTGTTTTACTGGCTGGTCTTTATGGTGTGATATTATTTCCCTTAGCTTAATGAATGAAGTGGTTCATACATCTCCAACCATAGGAAGCAATGTAGAAGAAATAGTGGTGAAAAACACTCACTTCTTAATGTGGGATATTGGAGGCCAGGAATCCTTACGCTCGTCGTGGAATACCTACTATTCAAACACAGAGGTAGGAGAAGCTGCTTCCAGGTCTGCCAGTTCAAGAAGTTTGTTGGAAATGGTATTTATTTATTAGGAATATTGGTGGGTTTTTATAAAGATTGCAACTGTATTGTGTTTAAATCTTTCTGAGGAAGAACAAACCCAGGAAGTGTAAGAACCCAAGAAGAAACCCAAGAGCTATGCAGCCAGTTCTCTGGTAACATTTGAACTGTTTTCATAGCATCATAGAATTGTTTGGGTTGGAAAAGACCTCTAAGATCATCCAGTCCTTTAATGTTGCTTGAACTGTGACATAAACTGAAGTTAATTTTTTTTTCTATTATATCAATACATTTCAGGCCAAATGAGGTTTTTGCAAGTAGATTAAAAAGACAATTTTGTAGTGTAGTTGCAAGTTTAGTGTGGGTTTGCTGTGGTTAACCTGAATCTGGTTTTGAGGTGATGATAATTAAGGGTGAGGAATGAAGCTTTCTTTAAGCAGTGTTACTTCAGTGTTGCTTGTACTCAGCTCTGGGGAGGCCAGACTTTGAGTAATGTGTTCAGTTTTAGGCACCTCACTACAAGAGAGATGTGGAGGTGCTGGAGCCAGGGCAGAGGAGGGCAAGGAATCTGTGAAGGGCCTGGAGAATAAATCTGATGAAGAGCAACTGAAGGAGCTGGGGATGGTTAGTGTGAAACAGAGGAGGCTGAGGGGAGACATGGTGTCTGCCCACAACAACCTGAAAGGAGGTTGTGGAGGGGTTGGTGCTGGTAATTAACCATAGGACAAGAGGGAGTGGCCTCAAACTGCATCAGAGCAGATTGAGACTGGACATTAGGAAGAATTTATTCACAGAGAGTGTTCAGGCATTGGCACAGACTGCCCAGGGAGGTGGTGGAGTCACCAACCCTGGATGTGTTTAAAGGTGGTTTGGATGTGGTGCTTGGGGATATGGTTTAGGGGTGAGCCTTGCAGAGTAGGGTCAGTGGTTGGACTTGGTGATCCTGAGGGGCTTTTCCAACCTGAATGTTTCTGTGATTCTGTCACCTCCCAAGGAAAAAAACTCATCAGCTGGTGACTGTTACCCAAAGGATAAAAGGGAAGTCTGGCTGTGGAATAGTTATGATGTACTGGTAAAGCTGCCACTACTGGAAGGGTTGAAGTAGAACTTGGCAACAGCTGTCTTTGGGAGTTTGGCTTTTATGCTGATATGTTTTTTTTTTTTTTTTGTTTTAGTGCCAAAAGGCTATGACCACAACATGTACCTAACAGATCTCTGTAGCCTCATTTTAAGTGATATAAAAGACTTTTAGATTTCATTTTTAACCATCTCTAAAAGAAGAGGTCTCTTGTGTATGTTACTTGCTGTATAACTATTCCATCCTTCTCTAAAATGAGATTTTCAGGCCCTACTCTGAGGGAAGGGAGATTAAGGTCATCCACCCCAGATGTTCAGAAATGTTTTCCCTCCCGAAAGCCTGTTGAGGACATCTCAGCCTTCATTTCTGGTATTTTACAGAGTCACAGATTGCATTGGGTTGGAAGGGACCCTCAAAGGTCATCTTGTCCAACCCCCTTGCAGTCAGCAGGGACACCTCCCAACTAGATCAGGCTGCCCAAGGCTACAGCAAGTCTGATCGTGAAAGTTTCCAGGTCTGTGTCCTTCCTGTGTTGGGGTTCCATAGCTGGACACAGCATGGCAGGTGAGATCAGAGCAGAGGGGCAGGATCCTCTCTCTCCAGCTCTGGCCACACTGCTTTGGATGCAGTCCAGGCTGCCACTGGCCTTCTGTGCTGCCAGTGTCCATTGCTGGCTCCTGTCCAGCTCTCCCCCACCAGCACTCCCAAGTCGTCCTCTGCAGGGCTGCTGTTAATTTGATCACCCCCAGCCTGGACTGATATTGAGGTTTGCCCCTACCTAGATGCAGGACCTTGCATTTTGCCTTATTGAGCCTCATGAGATTCTCCTCAGCCACCTCTCAGCCTGTCCAGGTCCCTCTGGCTGGCTCCCATCCCATCCTTCAGTCTTATCAACCACACACTCAGCTTGCTACCATCAGCATACTTGCTGAGGGTGCCTCAGTCTTGCTGTCAATATCATTGATGAAGATATTGAACAGCTCTGCTAGCAATACAGACTCTTGAGGGATATCAATTTTCACTCATCTCCATCTGGACATTGGGCCGTTGACCACTACCCTTTGGATGTGATCATCCAACCCATTCCTTATCCCCTGGACATTCCACCCATCAAATCCATATCTCCCCAGCTTAGAGAGAAGGATGTTGTGGGGACTGTGTCAAAGGCTTTACAGAAGTGCAGAGAGAGAACATCTAGGGGAGTATAACTACAGCCCTTTTGGGTTATTCTTCTGGCAGGGGAGTTGGACTAGCTGATCTTTCAAAGTCTTTTCCAACCCCTAACATTCTGTGATCCTTCCATCATGTTCTGGCCTAGTAAGTGTTTGAAATCCAGTACTTGCAAAGAATGTTCCCTTTACTCCCAGCTGCTGGGAACAGTTGAGGAAGAAAAGGCATCTGTTTAGTATGCCAATCCTAGCCTCTCTGATATGAATAACTCCTTTACTGTTCCTCCTCATCTGCTATACATCTCAAAGTCACAGCAGCATTAAATTGACTTAGTTTTTCATACTTTGTGGTCATTTTCAATGGATAATGAATCTCCTTAATCTTATAAGGCAAACTAATTTGGAGCATATGTTGGAGAATTATTGCAATGATTTTTAATCCTGCCTTTTTGTTGCAATCTCTTTTCTCTTTTATCTGTTAATTGAAGAAATCTAAATAAAATCTTTAGAGTAATGTAAAAACCACAGATAAGCTTTTTCAGTGCATGCTTGTCCTAATTATCTTAAACCTGACATGGCTAATTCTACAGCTCTGGTGTAAGAGTCAGATAGTTTTCTTACAGACAGGCTAAGAGACAAAAGAAGTGGGGGGAGAGAAGAAGGAGCTCTCAAGCTGATCTGAACCCAGTACTCAAGGTGTGGCCTCCCCAGTGCTGAGTACATAGTGACAATCACTTCCCTGGTCCTGCTGGCCACACTAAAAGCAGTGATAAGCTGAAGCAAGAGAAGAGACTTTTGTATTGAGGAGATTCACACAGCAGCCTCTGGCCTGGATCAGAAATACTGTGCAGAGGTTCCCACTGACTGGTAAAGAGGAAACAAGCCCCATCTTCAGAAGGGCAGATAAGGAGGACCCAGGGAGCTACAGGGCAGTCAGGTTCACCTCAGTGCCTGGCAAGGTAATGGAGCAGATCACAGGGTGTTAGGGGTTGGAAGGGACCTCTGGAGATTGAGTCTAACCCCCCTGCCAGAGCAGCACAGGTTGCACAGGAACACACCCAGACAGGACTGGAAAGGCTCCAGAGAAGGAGACTCCACAACCTCTCTGGGCAGCCTGCTCCAGTCCTCTGTGACCCTCACAGTGAAGAAATTTGTCCTCATGCTGAGGTGGAACCTCCTGTGCTGTAGTTTGTATCCATTACCCCTTGTCCTGAGGGCTCTTTTTGCTAGAGCACACAGAAAACAAAGAGGTGGTTGGTGGCAACCAGCATGGCTTCATCACGGGCAAATCCTGCCTGACGAACTTGGTGGCTTGTGATGGGGTCACAGTGTTGATGGATAAGGAAAAAACAACTGATGGCATCTACCTGGGCTTGTGTAAAGCATTTGGCACTGTCCTGCAAGACAGCCTGCTCTCTAAATTGGAAGGACACAGATTTGATGGATGGACCACATGCTGAAAAAGGAATTGCTTGCATGGCTACTCTCAGAGTTGCAATGAATGCTTCCATGTCCAAATGGTGTCCTGTGATGTATGGAGTCTCTCAGGGATCAGTGCTGGGCCAGTGCTGTTTGACATCTTTGTCAGTGCCATGGGCAGTGGCACTGAGGACTCTCAGCAGTTTGCTGTGTGGTGCTGCTGACAGGCTGGAGGGAAGGGATCCATCCAGAGGGAGCTGGACAGGCTGCAGAGCTGAGCGCAAACCAATCTCAAGAGATTCAACAAGGCCAAGTGCAAGGTCCTGCACCTGGGTTAGGGCAATCCCAAGCACAGATCCAGGCTGGGTGAGGAGTGGCTGGAGAGCAGCCTGCAGAAGGACTTGGGCCAGCAACATGTGCCAGCTGTGCCCTGGCTGCACCCACAGCAGCATGGCCAGCAGGTCAAGGGAGGTGATTCTGCCCCTCTGCTGAGGCCTCCACCTGGAGTACTGTGTCCAGTTCTGGTGCCTCCAATACAAGAAGGACATAGAACTGTTGGAGAATGTCCAGAGGAGGCCACAAAGATGATCAGAGGGCTGGAGAACCTCCCCTTTGGGGACAGACTTGGAGAGGTGGGGTTGTTCAGCCTGGAGAAGAGAAGGCTCTGGGGACACTTTAGAGCAGCCTCGCATTACCTGAAAGGGACTACAGGAGACCTGGGGAGGGACTTTTGACAAGGGCTTGTAGTGACAGGACTGGGGACAATGGATTGAAGCTTGAGGAGGGCAGATGAAGACTACAGATTAGGAAGAAACTCTTTGCAGTGAGGGTGGTGAGACACTGGCACAGGTTGCCCAGGGAGGCTGTGGCTGCCCCCTCCATGGAGGTGTTCAGGGCAATGTTGGATGAAGCCTTGAGCAACTTGGTCTAGTGGGAGGTGTCCCTGCCCATGGCAGGGGGTTTGTGACTAGATGATCTTTGAGGTCTCTTCTAACCCAAACCATTCTCTGATTCTATCATTTGTAATTTTTTAACTCTTCATGTCTGATCCTCAAGGCTCTAACAAAAGCCTGGACCAAATCTGTAGATGTGTGCTCTGAAAGTGCGTCTCATATGGAGGAAGACTTGTGGCAGTGGCCTCTTGAAAAGATGCTTCCTGTGATTTATTTTTTTTCCTTTGCTCTTCCATGCTGCACTCTTGTTTTTCCCCCTTAGTTCATCATTCTTGTTGTGGACAGCATCGATCGGGAGCGACTTTCTATCACAAAAGAAGAACTTTACAGAATGCTGGCTCATGAGGTATGGTGGGGAGCTGGGATAAGAGTTAATCTTTTGTTGGGAGCAGTCAGACAACATTGCATGCTTCCCATGTTAGCAAAAGTCATACTGGCTGCAAAAAACTCTTCTCTGCCTGCATATTGGTTACATTTTTAAACCCATGGAAAAGAGCAGGAAATGATGACGAAGCAATCTCTCAGGGCTTGATTGCAATCAGGTTACTCTTCACTTTGCAAATGTTGAACATGTGAAATACCTCAAACTTCATATTAATGTAAGTGGCTATTACTGATCTCTATCACTGTCTGCATTTCAACTGAATGCTTAAAATTTCATAGAATGGCTCAGGTTAGAATGGACCTCACATGTCCATCTACTCCAACCTCCCTGCCATGGGCAGGGACAGCTAGACTTGGTTGCTCAAGGCCTCATCCTGCCTGGCCTTGAACACCTCCAGGGGGAGGAGGCATCCACAAGCACTCTGGGCAGCCCATTCCAGAGTCTCACCACCCTTGTAATGCAGAACTTTTTCCTAAGATCCAATCTAACCCTGCTCTGCTTCAGCTTCAAACCATTCCCCCTTGCCCTGTGTCTAGACACCCTCATGAAAAGTCCCTCTGCAGCCTTCCTGTAGGATCCCTTCAGGTACTGGAAGGCAGCTAGAAGGTCCCCTGAAGTCTGGTCAAGGCTGAGCAAGCACAGCTTCCTCAGCCTATCCTCATAGCAGAGGTGCTCCAGCCTAAACCTGGTTTAGTAGGAGGTGTCCCTGCCCATGGCAGAGGGCTTGGAACTAGATGATCTTTAAGATCCCTTCCAACCCAAACCAACCTCTGATTTTTATAAAATACACTAGCAAAAAAAGGACTACCTGCAGGAGAGAGTTTTTAACTTAGGGCTTTTAATTACAACTATCAGTTTCCTGAGTTTTGTATTTGTTTACTTTTTTGCATTCCTCAAACCATATATCCCAGTTCTTGTCTCATTGCTGTGTTGAATCCTTATTTCCATAACAAAGCTGCTGCAGCATTTTTAGAGTTCCTTTTGTGGAACAATAGGATAAAACCTACAGGAATTTAGAGAACTTTCTTAAATTGTTACTGCTTCAATTGCTGCAGAATTTCTTTAATGAAGTTGAAAGTAATTGCAAGGGAATGAAATGTAGAATCACAGAATGGTAGGGGTTGGAGGGCACCTCTGCAGATCATCCAGTCCAAGCCCCACAGCCAGAGCAGGAGCACCCAGGGCAGCTCACCCAGGAATGCATCTAGGTGGGTTTGAAAGTCTCCAGAGAAGGAGACTCCACAACCTCTCTGGGCAGCCTGCTCCAGGCCTCCAGCACCCTCACAACAAAGAAGTTTCTCCTCATCTTCAGGTGGAACCTCCTGGGTTCTAGCTTAAAACCATTGTTCCTTGTCCTGTCACTGGGCACCACCACAAAGAGCCTGGCCCCTTCATCCTGACCCCCACCCCTTCAGATATTGATAGACATTGATCAGATCCCCTCTCAGCCCTCTCCAGACTAAACAGCCCCAGGGCTCTCAGTCTCTCTTCACAGGGGAGATGTTTCAGTCCCTTCATCATCCTCATAGCTCTCTGTTGGACTCTCTCCAGCAGGTCTCTGTCTCTCTTGAACTGGGGAGCCCAGAACTGGACACAGGATTGCAGCTGTGGTCTCAGCAGGGCAGAGCAGAGGGGGAGCCCTGCTGGCCACACTTTTCTTGCTCACCCCAGGATGCCATTGGCTCTCCTGGCCACAAGGGCACATTGCTGTCCCATGCAGAACTTGCTGTCCACCAGCACTCCAAGGTCTTTCTTCATGGAGCTGCTTTCCAGCAGGATGACTGTGTCTGTGCTGGTGCCTGGGGTTGTTCCTCCCCAGATGCAGGACTCTGCACTTGTTCTTGTTGAATTTCATGAGCATGTAGCAGGCTTTTCCTTTGGAAGAATGTCTGGTGTAGATGTTCTGCTGTCTGGGTTGGAGCTGTGTGCAGTACTTTTTCTAACAGGAACCTGTGGTCAGCCCCAGAAGTCTAGTCAGAGAATACATTATAATTGGATTCTCTGTGGTGGAGAGCACTTGTGCACAAATTTGGTTCTTCAATCTTCATGTAATTAATTTTTAATGCAGTAAGTCTGTTAAAGCTCCATACTGCTGTGTAATTGTAGATTAAGTTGAATGCAGTCCTTTGAGGAACTTTGGTTAATTCCATTGCCTTTGAGTTCTTTCTAATAACTATTCTGAACGCTCTGAATTCCTTCTAGGATTTACGGAAGGCTGCAGTTCTCATCTTTGCAAACAAGCAGGACATGAAAGGTTGCATGACAGCTGCTGAGATATCTACATACCTCACCCTCAGCTCCATAAAGGATCACCCGTGGCACATTCAGTCCTGCTGTGCTTTGACAGGAGAAGGGTAAAGCTTTTTCTGCTTACTAGAGCTCCAGAGCAGTCTGGAGAGAAGGGCTTGGGGCTGTCAGCTGGTGACAAACTCCCCAGGAGCCAGCAGTGGTCCCTGGCAGCCCAGCAGGCAGCTGTGTGCTGAGCTGCATCCAGAGCAGGGAGAGCAGCAGCACAGGGAGGGGATTCTGCCCCTCTGCTCTGCTCTGCTCAGACCCCACCTGCAGCACTGCCTCCAGTTCTGGGGCCCCCAGCACAAGAGGGACCTGGAGCTGTTAGAGAGGGTCCAGAGGAGGCCATGAAGATGATCAGAGGGCTGGAGAACCTCCCCTGTGGGGACAGGCTAGGAGAGTTGGGGCTGGAGAAGAGAATGCTCCAGGGAGACCTAGAGCAGCCTTTCAGTACCTGAAGGGGGCTCCAGGAATGCTGGGGAGGAACTTTGACAAGGGCTTGTGGGCCTGCTGGTCACACTATTGCTGATACAGGCCAGGATGCTGGTGGCCTTCTTGGCCACACTGCTGGCTTCTATTCAGACTTTGTTTAAAACACTGTTTACTCTGTTCAAGTTTCAGTCCTAAACTCCAGATGATTTTATTTACTTTACTTAAAGTTTTTTAAACATAAAAGCAATAGGAAAGATTTTAGAGCAGAACTAACACCAGCCTCACATCTCTTATCTTGCAGATTATGCCAAGGTTTGGAGTGGATGACCTCTCGTATTGGAGTGAGATAGCTGCATTGGTTTATTACTATCTTTTTTTTCTTCCTCAAAAGAAGAGACTTCTATTTATCCTGTGCCCCTGTACATTTTTCTCTCCTCCCAGCTGCTGCAAGGCAGTGACCATGTTTAATTTATATCAGCCAACACCCAAGCTGTGCTTGAATCAAGCGTGGCTGAACTGAGACACAAAGTATTTTCTTAACTTTTTTTAGTACACTAATCTCCAGCTGGATGAATGTCTGTGAACCTGGGGCTGAGCAGTGGGATCCCTCTGACTGTGCATTCTGACTTGTGCAATGATGGCTTTGTAAGGTCTGGTTTGTCATTGTCACTGTTTCATACTTTGGCTAAGTACTTCATAGAACTTACCTAACTGCAATGAACATGGCCTGTTAGTAAGGGAACAGCAGTGAGTAGGTTGACTTGACTCTGGCATAGCTTTATCCTCTTAAGGGTCAACACAGTTCCAGATAGGCTTCCTTGGAACATCAGTAGAATTCTAGCCAGCACAGGAGTTAATAATTATGAATGCCAATTTTTAAACTTAGTGGTAGTTAATATTATGGTGGCTTTTAACCTGAGGTGTAACTCAACTTCTGCCTTAAAAGAGATCTACTTCATTCTCAGTTTCTCTGGTAAGTAGTCCTAGGATGTGATTCTTTTTCTTGTACTTGAAAATACATCTCTCTACAGTGGATAGAAATTCTGCTAAGTGCTGAGTGACTCGTTTGAAACTTGAATGCCTTTTAAAAATGAACTCCTTGGGAATGGAATTTGGAACCAAGGCAGCCAGTGTTGTGCAGAGACTGTTACAACTTTCAATACTGTAGACATGAGCCTTCCTCACCTATCAGTGAGAGTGTTCTTTTCTAAATGAATGCAAGACCAAAAGGGAAGCCAGATTCATAAACAGAACAAAATCATGGTGCTGCATCTCTAGACTTCACAGTGAGGCCAATCTTGACATTTGTTTGCCTACTATCAAATGCATCTTCAGATTTTGTTAATTAAAAGTATTTTGCCTTAATTTTTTGTTTTAGTCTTATTTCATAGAATCACAGAATGGTTTGGGTTGGAAGGGACCTTAAAGACCACCCAGTCCCAATGTCCTGCTGTTGATAGGGACACCTCCCACTAGATCAGGTTGCTCAAGGCCCTATCCAGTCTGCCTTTGAACACTTCCAGGCATGGAGCCTCTACAGCTTCTCTGGGCAACCTGTTCCAGTGCCTCACCACCCTTATGGGGAAACATTTCCTCTTAATGTCTCATCTTAATCCACGTTCTTCCAGTCTGCAGAAGCAGAGAATATTTGTTGGTGCTTAAGTTAGAGTAATTCACCTGAAATTTAGGAACTGGAAGTTCCAAAGTAGAGGCCTTCTGTATGTGGAAAAATATGAGCATGTAAGGAGATCTGACCTAGTAACATCTATTATCCGAGTGTGAGAGGTTAGTAACCGTTAGGAGGCTCGATACGATGAGTCCTCGTCATCACTGGAGGGATGGACAGACATTATAACGATAACAAGTGCGTACCTACCATGAACGCCGGACGGCGAGCGGGGCCATGTCCCACTTCCCTTATCGCTGACCGTCCGCACCCCCATCTCCAGCTTCTTGCCCTCCGAGTTAAGTGTGCACATATTTGTGAAAGATGTCCTCCGGCAGGTGGCATCAATTTGCACACATTTTATTTTACTTTTAGGCGAAATCCAACCCCCCACACCCACCCCATACTCCAATTTTCTGTTAAAATGGGTGAGCCTGTATCAAAATTGGATGCATTGCTCAATTTCATGCCGCTGTCAACGAGCTCCGTAGTTATACTGGCCGTTCTTAGAGGAGAGCAATCTGCCCCTCCCAATGGGGCCCAACCCGGGGGCTGGCAACATTGTAGCCTAGCATCGTCCATCCCACTATTTCAGCCTCTCAGGAGGGTTGTTTGAAATCACCCCCCAACCCTTCCGGATCAACCAGGCTCCCAGGCCCAAACAGACCTCTAGCCCAAGCCTGGTCCATTATCAAACCCCACTCCCACCGCCCCCCACAGCATCCCACAGGAGCACTCCGCATCATGTCCCCAGGACCATCCCCACTATGTCAGCATTCCATGATTCATCTTGCCTGGACAGCCGCATCATTAATCATCCCGCCAGAAGCACCCACATCTGATCCAACGCCAACTTCCCTGCCATGGATACATGCGGAGCCTGTGTTGTTTAAGTGACTGGTCAGTTTGTGATTAAAGCTAGTACATGATCCACACCATACATCTCCCTCATAGTTAGCACCCCCTAATGAGGAGTCAAAAGCGCGTTATGGATTATAAAATCAACATCTGTGGCAATATTCATTCTGCAATAGCATTTGTGCTGAGTGACCCACATAATCGGGGCACTATCATACTGGTGCTGCCTGAACTGAGCCCCTGGACTTGCCCCCTGGGTGAAAAGAGCAAATATGAAAGCTGTGACCATGATGCTGATGCTAGGAATGGGAACTTTCACTGGGGAACAACCTCTAAATGTTTCTAAAATTCCCTTTGTGACCTCTCAATAGGAAGTCTTCCTATATTTTGCTTCATAGAGTAGAGCAGCAGAAAGGTGCAAGGTAGCAAAAAGAGGCTCTGAGAAAGTTATGGTTTGTGTAAACGCTGGATTGAAAAGGAAGTTCTGATGCTGGGCTAAGTCTTCTTAATATGCAGTATGAATAACTGTTGATTATTTCTGTTTCCATTTCTGGGACCACAGACATCTCAAGCCCTTCTTTTTCTCTCTGTATTGGCTGTTGGTGGCTACACACTGTTCACAGCAGCAGAGATTTTACTCTCTGGAGGTATCCAGTAAAAATGAAAAAGGCTTTTCCCACTGCTGAGTAGTGCAGAAGATGTGGATGCTTCATAAAAGCAAAAGTTAAATTGTCCTCTTGATGTTTTCACTGGACAGTTAACTGACATTTACTGTAGAAGCTTTTAGGGTTATGCTGAAATTAAACTGTTCTGCATCTGGGCTTCCAGACCTCCTAAGGAGTGGCTGAGAAACTGCTATTGTTCAGCCTAGAGAACAGGAGCCTGAGGGGAGACCTTCTGCCTCTACAACTCCTTGACAGGAGGTTGGAGCCAGGTGGGGGTTGGTCTCTTCTCCCTAATAACAAGGGATAGGAGAGGAAATTGCCTCAAGGTGCACCAGGAGAGATTTAGATTAGAGATTAGAAGAAACTTCTTCCCTGAAAGAACTCTCAAGCAGTGGCACAGGCTGCCCAGGGAGATGGTTGAATGCCCATGCCTGGTGTTTCAGAGGCAGAGATGTGGTGCTGAGGGCCATGGTTTAGCACCAGCCTTGGGAGAGTTAGAATCATAGAAGGAATCATAGAATCAGCCAGGTTGGAAGAGATCTCCAAGATCACCCAGTCCAACCTATCACCCAGCCCTATCCAATCAACCAGACCATGGCACCAAGTGCCTCATCCAGGCTTCTCTTGAACATCTCCAGGCATGGTGACTCCACCACCTCCCTGGGCAGCACATCCCAATGGCAAATCTCTCTCTCTGTGAAGAGCTTCTTCCTAACCCTCAGCCTAGACCTCCCCTGGCACAGCTTGAGACTGTGTCCCCTCCTTCTGCTGCTGGTTGCCTGGGAGAGGAGACCAAACCCCTCCTGGCTACAACCTCCCTTCAGGTAGTTGTAGAGAGCACTAAGGCCTCCCCTGAGCCTCCTCTTCTCCAGCTGTGCTGGTTTGGGGCCAGACAGATCCTCTCTTGCCCCGAGAGGGACAAAAGAATGACCCTCACACAGACGGATTGGAGAGTGATGGAAAGTTTAAATAGAAAAGCAATTGGTGAAATTACAAAAACTACAAAGCATAGTGACAAGAATAACCCAAAGCATACAGAGCCCCTTACATAACACCCAAAGGATTCCCAATTCTTCCCTTCTCCCACCTGAGGGTACACTCAAACCCCCAGGGCTCTTTCTTCCTACCCGCCACTGCTAGGCTGGTCTCAGGCTGGCCAGGTCTGAGACTGCTCCCCCCACCCCCCCCAGGCAGACCTAAGAGGCCTTGAGATACTCCCCCAGTGTTACCTGACAGGGAGCAGAGAGGGAAGGAAGAGGGAGAGAATGACTCTGCAGAGGGATTGGCAGGGGGCAGGATTTCTGGGTAGAAATACACATCTCCTGTGCACACCTGAGTGGGTTGGACACTGGGGACCCCTGAGGTGTGGCTTATGTGACAGTGGCAGGAGGCACCCAGCCTGAACTGCCACAGCAGGCTAAACGATCCCAGCTCCCTCAGCCTCCCCTCACAGTGCTCTCTTGCCCTTCTCTGGACACCTTCCAGTACCTCAACATCTCTCTTGAACTGAGGGGCCCAGAACTGGACACAGTCAGAGAATGGTGGACTGGATGAGCTTAAAGAGCTTCTCCAGCTGAAACAGTTGACTCTAGGCTCTCATAAAATGCTGCTCTGCGATCACTTTGACTTTTGCCTTGCTGCATTGGGATGAGCACCTCCTCCACGTTTCCCGTACCCGACTGAGGACGGTCCTGCCTCTCCACATACACTCCACTGTGTGTCCCCTAGATGGCAGGAAAGGATTGCTGCAGGAGTGCCAAGCCTGCCTGAGCTCTGCTTCAGCATCCTCCTCAGGAGGTTTAAAAACCCTTGGGAGAAACACCTGTGCATCACCAGCTGCATCGAGGGAACCATGCCCAGGTACAGTGGAAAAAAAAAAAACACAAAGAGGAAAGTTGAATCCCTTCTGGGGAGGGAAACTTATGCTGAGTTTTAAATACGTTTGATGTCCAGTTCTATGAATTAAAAGCGTTTTGTCTTCATCACTTAAGGTTAGAATTGTCTTCTACACCTTTTATTCCTGCTCCACCTGAGAATGGAGACAGGAAAAGGAAAACAGTTCCTGACATATTTCATTTTTGCAGCAGTCTGCTGCCCAGAACATGCATTTTTTGTTCTTGAGGTTTGGTTGATTGGGGCTGCAGGGAAGCCAGGAAGGGACTTTTTGCTTGTAGTGATAGGACAAGAGGGAATGGATTGAAGCTGGAAGAGGGGAGATTTGGACTGGCGAATCACAGGATGTTAGGGGTTGGAAGGGACCTCGAAAGGTCATCCAGTCCAACCCCCCCTGCCAAAGCAAGATCACCTATACCAGATCACACAGGAACACATCCAGGAAGGCCTTTAATATCTCCAGAGAAGGAGATTCCCCAACCCCCCTAGGTGGCCTGCTCCAATGTTCCATCACAACCACAGGGAAAAAATTCTTCCTCATGTTCATATGGAACTTCCTATGCCTCAACTTCCACCACTGCCCTTCAATAATAGGAAGAAATTCTTTGCAGTGGGGGTGCTGAGGCACTGGAACAGGTTGCACAGGGAGGATGTGGATGCCCCTCCATGGAGGTGCTCAAGGTAGGGTTGGATGAGGCCTTGAGCCTCTAGTGGAAGTCCATGGCAGGGGGGTTGGAACTAGACCTTTAAGGTGCCTTCCAACCTAAGCCATTCTATGAATCTGTGACTGATAGTTGCTCCTCTAAGGCTCTGCAAAGCTGTACTCCTCCTCCTCAGAAACTGCAAGAGATGTCTAGGCAACATTTGGGCTCTACAATATTCAGACTGTCAGCTGTACCTCTGAAACACACCTTCCTCTGTGTTCAGCTGCAGAGTACACCAGTGAAGGCTAAAATCACTGAATTAGCCAGGTTGGAAAAGACCTTATAGAATCATAGAATCACTCAGGGTTGGAAGGGACCACAAGGATCATCCAGTTCCAACCCCCCTGCCATGGGCAGGGACACCTCACACTACAGCAGGCTGGCCAGAGCCTCATCCAGCCTGACCTTAAACACCTCCAGGGATGGGGCCTCAACCACCTCCCTGCACAACCCATTCCAGGCTCTCACCACTCTCATGGGGAAGAACTTCTTCCTAACATCTAATCTGAATCTCCCCACTTCTAGTTTTGCTCCATTCCCTCCAGTCCTATGTTGCAGAGAGACTGTTTGCAAAGGCCTGCAGGGACAGGACCAGGGACAATGGCTTCAAACTAGAGCAGATTTAGACTGAGATTGGATGTGAGGAACAAGTTCTGCACCATGAGGCTGCTGGAACACTGGAATAGGTTGCCCAGGGAGGTGGTTGAGGCTCCATGCCTGGAGATCTTCAAGGTGAGGTTGGACAGGGCTCTGGGCAACCTGATCTATTGGGGATGTCCCTGCTGAGAGCAGAGGGGTTGGACTGGATGAGCTTTGGAGGTCCCTTTCAACACAGACCATTCTGTGATTCTATGAATTCATTTGTTTAAAAGGCTGTCAGTAGCAAAGTGAAAACAGAGTGAGATAGAAGCTGAAGAAGCCACTTGAAAGAAGAATGTTCACACTTGTGGGAAAATATGAGTTATAATGTTATATATGGTTCTAAGGTTTTCCATTTGCTCTGGCATCAGTAAGTTGCAGGACAGCAGCCACTTGCTAGAATCTGCCTTGAGTTTGGAAGGAAATGCAATCTGCTCCTGCTCTGGAGGGCCATGGGGAGGTAATTACTGCAGAATTAAATCCTATCACTTCTGTGCAAATAAACAATAAGGGAAGTGGCTGGGGACTTGCAGTAGGATCCATAACCCAGCAGTGCTCCCTCTTCTTTACAGAGTTATCTAATTAGGAGTTAATGAACAAAATATTGGGCTGCTTGCAGTTCCAGATGCTGCTTCCCTGCAAGTGTTGTTGGAGGCAGTTTCTTCTGCTGCTTGGGAATCTTCTTCTCCTCTCCTTTTTTTGTTGCTTTGCATTTTAGGTGCAATGAAAATGGGCTCCTACCCTAGAATGAATTGTAACTATGTGGCCAATAAGCAATTAAATCCATTGCCTTCTTAATTCAGTTCCTGGGCTGATTGTCTCTTCTGTACTGTCAGGACTCTTTTTGCTGGTCTCTGTATAGATGCATAAAGGGTTCAGGTTTAGGATCCTCACTCCAAGAAAGACATTGAGGTGCTGGAGAGGGTCCAGAGAAGGGCAACAAAGCTGGGGAAGGGTCTGGAGAACAGGGCTGGGGAGGAGCAGTTGAGAGACCTGGCGGTGTTTGGAGAAGAGGAGGCTCAGGGGAGACCTCCTTGCTCTCTACAGCTCCCTGAAAGGAGAATGGAGTGATACTGGGGCTCTTCTACCTGGTATCAGGTGTTAGAAGAAATGGCCTGAAGTTGTGCCAGGGGAGGTTCAGGTTGGAGATTAGGAAAAATTTCTTGACTGAAAGAATGATCAGGTTGAAAGAATTGAAACAGGTTGCCTAGGGAGGTGTGGAGTCACCAGCCCTGGAGGTGTTCCATGTGGTACATACCAGGTGGCACTTGGGGACATGGTTCAATGGCCATGGTGGTGTTAAGCTGAAGACTGGACCTGATGACCTTAGAGAGCTCTTCCAGCTGAAACAGTTTTGTGATTCTATTCTATGACCCTCCATGTGAGTTGAAATATGGAGGGGGTGTAACTATTCTCTTCTAGGGTCAGACCATTCTTGCCTCATGTGAATCTGTGTCTGCTGCCTTCTGTGTTTTTTATAAGCTTCTTTGGGAGAGAAGGGACTTGGAGGTTTTTAATTGTGTTGAACAGGTGCTAGATGAAGGGTCCTTGAGTGAGCCATGGGCTTTGCATTCCAACCTTTTTCTTTTCAGTTGTTGTTCTGTTGGAGCAGCTCTGCTATGAGGACAGGCTGAGGGAGCTGGGGGTGTTCAGCCTGGAGAAGAGAAGGCTCCAGGGAGACCTAATAGCAACTTGCCAGTACCTGAAGGGGCTACAAGAAGGCTGCAGAGAGACCGTTTGCAAAGGCCTGCAGGGACAGGACCAGGGACAATGGCTTCAAACTAGAGCAGAGTAGATTGAGATTGGATGTGAGGAACACGTTGTGCACCATGAGGGTGGTGGAACACTGGAACAGGTTGCCCAGGGAGGTGGTTGAGGCTCCAGGCCTGGAGATCTTCAAGGTGAGGCTCTGGGCAACCTGATCTATTGGGGATGTCCCTGCTGACTGCAGGGGGGTTGGACTGGGTGAGCTTTGGAGGTCCCTTCCAACCCAGACCATTCTGTAACTTCTTGGCAGCTGGGATTGCTCAGCACTGAACTCTCACTTTAAGGTTCCTGAGCAGGGAGGCTGTTGGTGACAGAGTAATAACCCATGGCACACAACTGCCCTGATTTCACTCTGCCAGGCCTTCTGCCTTAATCCAAGCACCCCTAGACTCTTCCAACCAGAGTTTTAGATGAAAGGTTGGCCAATACACTAAAGGTGTGAGAAGCAAAACTTAGCCATTCAACCTGTAAATCTGCTTTGATATGCATGCCAATGAATCCAGGGTTAGGCACAAAAGAACACGAGATTCATCAATATGGGATTGATTTGAAACACAGATTTCAGTGGCTCTGTTTTTAAAGCCTAGTACAGGAATCAGAGGGGATTTAAATAGTGCTAAAATGATGCCAAAATGCCTTTGGAACTTCAGGCAAAGCAGATTTAACTTGGACCAGTACATCTATTTCATTTCTAAGGAACAGAGCAATAAAACCCTTGAAGCAGGCACTACCTGAAGGTAATGGACTGCATCTATGAGTTAAATGTTCCAAGGAAAAGAGAAGAGTGCTTCTAGCTGACAAGGTCAATTATCTCCACACAGTGTCCTTTTTTTTGGGTGGTGTTGGCATTCTGGACACGTTGGCATTCATTCATTTAAAACTTAGGAGAGCCAAATCATACTTACTTTTAAACCAAATGCATTTCCTTTGGAGAAACAGAAAGAAATGGCACTGATCCTGTGGGCAGCTGTGCCAGTTGGAGGAGACTTCTAAGATCACGGAGTCCAACCAGCAGCAGAACACCACCATGGCCATTAAACCATGACCCAGAGTGCTATGTCTAGATGTTTTTCAAATACCTCCAGGGATGGAGACTCCACCACCTCCCTGGGCAGCCTGTGTCAATCCCTGACCACTCTTGCAGCAAAGAAATTTTTCCTAATCTCCAACCTAAACCTCCCCTGCTGCAACCTGAGGCCGTTTCCTCTCATCCTATCACTTGATACTAGGCAAAAAAAGTTCAACTCCCACCTTGCTCCAACCTCCTTCCAGGGAGCTGTAAAGAGAAGGTCTCCTCTCAGCCTCCTCTTCTCCAGGCCAAACACCCCCAGTTTCCTCAGGTGCTCCTCACCAGCCCTGTTCTCCAGACCCTTCCCCAGCTTTGTTGGCCTTCTCCGGACCTGCTCCAGCACTTCAATGTCTTTCTTGGAGTGAGGAGCCCAAAACTGAACCCAGGATTTGAGATGCATGGCAAAAAAACCCAAGAAGGCCAATGGGGGTCCGGGGGAGCATTCAGAGGAGTGTGTCCAGCAGATCCAGGGAGGTTTCCCTTCCCCTCTCCTCTGCCCTGCTGAGACCTCACCTGGAATATTGCATCCAGTTCTGGGCTCCCCAGTTCAAGAGGGACAGGGATCTGTGGGAGAGAGTCCAAGGAAGGTCTCCAAGGATGCTGAAGGGACTGGAGCACTGCCTGGTGAGGAGAGGGTGTTTAGCCTGGAGAAGAGGAGGCTCAGGGGAGACCTCATTGCTGTCTACAACTACCTGAAGGGAGGTTGTAGCCAGGTGGGGGTTGGTCTCTTCTCCCAGACAACCAGCACCAGAACAAGAGGACACAGTCTCAAGCTGTGCCAGGGGAGGTCTAGGCTGGGGGTTAGGAGGAAGCTCCTCGCAGAGAGAGAGATTTGCCCTTGGGATGTGCTGCCCAGGGAGGTGGTGGAGTCACCAGAACTGGACTCAGTGCTGCAGCTGGGGTCTCACAGGAGCAGAGTAGCAGTGACATTGGTGAGCTGAATATCTGCTGCATTACTTCCAGCATCTTAAATTTGCCTTAGTGAGCTACAGAGCTCAGTTCATCAGCAATTCTCAACCTTCAAGAGTCTGCTAAGGCTTTGAAATCAGAGCCAAGCAACCTTCCTTTGGTGTTTTGGCATTGAGAGTTAGGAAAATACTGCACCTGCTTGGGGTGTGAACCTGCAGTGCCATCTCAAGTGTCTGAACAGCAAGCCTGCATTTTTAATCACTGAGTAGATGTTAACTAATAAAAACCTGCTTAATTTTCTTTGTCTATACCACCCAATGTATAATTCATAGCTTCAAGTGACACTCCCCCAGGAGTCTGCTAAGTGGGGGGGTGTGTTCTGGAGGAAGAGCTTCATCTGTGCCATGGTACTGTCTTGAGCTCTCTGCAGCTATGCTGAGCTTGGTGGGACTGCAGATTTTATACTATCTGTAGGGAAGGCACCTGCTTAAAAATGCATAAAGCATGAAATTTGAATTGTGTTTAAAAATGAACAAAATCATGAGCAAACACAGCTGTGTTTGCAGGCCTGTTCTTTGTCACTGCCCCTCCCTGGAGGTTTCTATCTGCCTTTGCTCCCAGAAGAGGAGGAGGAGAGAGTTGCAAATAAATTATGTTGTTTGCTGGTTAAAAACACATTAACAGTTCCACCACTTTCTGGGAGCAAATGAAGGATTTCTGGCTTTTCCAAACCTTCCCCCTGCCAAAAAAAAAAAAAAAAAAGTGACCTAGCCCAGAAAATTTAAAAGACCTTAGGGTGAGTGAGATTACAAATAATTACATTAGGAAGAAATTAAGACATTAGGAAGAAATTCATAAACTCATAGAATGATAGAATTGTCAGGGTTGGAAGGGACCTCAAGGATCAGCCAGTTCCATACAGCCATGGCCAGGGACACCTCACACTACAGCAGGTTGCTCACAGCCACATCCAGCCTGGCTGCAAAAACCTCCAGGGATGAGGCTTCCACCACCTCCCTGGGCAACCTGTGCCAGTCTCTCACCACCCTCATGGGGAAGAACTTCTTCCTAACATCCAATCTCAATCTCCCCACTTCTAATTTTGCTCCATCCCCCCCAGTCCTATCACTCCCTGACACCCAAAACAGTCCCTCCCCAGCATTCTTGGAGCCCCCTTCAGATACTGGAAGGCCACAAGAAGGTCTCCTGGGAGCCTTCTCCTCTCCAGACTGCACAACCCCAACTCTCTCAGTCTGTCTCCAGAGCAGAGCAGCTCTAGCCCTCTGCTCATCCTCATGGCCCTTCTCTGGACACCTTCCAACACATTCTTCCCCATGAGGATGGTGAGGCACTGGAACAGGTTGCCCAGAGGAGTTGTGGAGGCTCCAAGCCTAGCAGTGTACCAAGCCAGGTTGAATGAGGCCTTGAGCAACCTGGTCTAGTAGAAGGTGTCCCTCCCCATTGCAGGGATTTAGGACTAGGTGATCTTCAAGGTCTCTTTCACCCAAAGCCATTCTATGATTCTATAATTAGGGGGAAAAATATCAATGACTGTAATGACTGTAATGAAAATCCTCATATTAGTTATAGTGTCTATTGCCACAAGTGTTGATAACTTGGTCTATGAATGTCACTTCACCTCTCTGACCTATTTTCCTGTCTGAAAACCAGGGAATAATGGTAATTCTAAAACTGCTGAGAGAACTAAGGCTGGCAGGTGCAGCAGAGCTGCTGAGAGGATTTTCCATCTAATGTGTGTCCTTCCTAAGCCATCACTACCCCAGGACATGCTGCTCCCTCCTGGTCTGTGTCATGTGCATGTTGGGACTGCAAATTAGGTTTATCTGAAAAACAAAAACAGGAAGAAAGCTCCAAACTGCAGAGAGGAATCTAGTTGAGTCTCTTGCATAGTTTCCTGCCTAAGCCTGTTGAGGTGTGCCAGAAACCCTGGAGAAATATGAGCTATCACAGAAGCATTCAGGTTGGAAAAGCCCCTCAGCATCACCAAGTCCAACCACTGATCCTACTCTGCAAGGCTCACCCCTAAACCATATCCCCAAGCACCACATCCAAACCACCTTTAAACACATCCAGGGTTGGTGACTCCACCACCTCCCTGGGCTGCACATTCCAATCCCTGACCACTCTTGCTGGGAACAAAATGTTTCCTACTGGCCAGTCTAAACCTACCCAGTCACAGCTTGAGGCCACTCCCTCTTGTTGTATCATTAATGACCTGTGAGAAGAGACCAGCACCAACCTCCTTTCAGGTAGATGTGGAGAGCAACGAGGTCTCCCCTCAGCCTCCTCTGTTTCAAACTGACCAGCCCCAGCTCCTTCAGTCACTTCTCACAAGATTTATTCTCCCTACTGTTCTGTCATAGTATTCCTGACCAAGCCATGGGTGACTAGTGGGACAAGTTTAGTGAAACTGTGACATGTGGAAACTAGGTCAAACTGTGTCATCTGACCAGAAAAGGAAGATCTTTGAGGTCCAGATCCTGTGTGCCCATATAGTTTCCATCCTGCTTCCTGTTTGTCTTTTCCATTTGCTTTTGATCAGTGTTTCCTGCAAGTCTGACCTTTCCCAACAACCTCTTCATAGAATCATAGAATGGGCTGGGTTGGAAGGGACCTCCAGAGCTCATCCAGTCCAACCCCCTCTGCAGTCAGCAGGGACATCCTTCACTAGATCAGGCTGCCCAGAGCCCTGTCCAGCCTCACCCTGAATATCTCCAGGGATGGGACCATAACCACCTCCCTGGGCAACCTGTTCCAGTGTTCCACCACCCTCATGGTGCAGAACTTGATTCTGTGATTCAAGGTCTGCCCCCACTCTGGCATCCAGGTCCTGCTTGTGGTTGGGCTGCAGCAGCCCAAGTGAGGCAGGCAGGAGCAGCAGCTGCACATCCTTCTCCTCTTGGAGCCAGGCAGGAGGTACCACACCAGATCATCCTTCATCTCTGCAGGTTAGATGCTATCCTGGTCCTCAGCTGTTCAGGGCATGCAGTCACATCAATTCAGTAGCACAATGACTCTCCCTCTTCAGTCTTCAGACTGTCACAAAATCAATGAGAGGATTGATTGCAAAGTTGGTGCTGTTCAAAGGGACTTCATTCTTTTTTTTTTTCCCCATGAAGAGAGGGAGATGCCTGTGAGCATTTCTTACTGGCTTAATGAGATGCTGAAAAGTTGCAGCCAACGTGACACCAAAATCACTTTTTCTTCATGATCTTATAGGAAAAAGCCATTCTTATAGGAGATAGCCTGCTGCAGCTTACCCTACAGATATGGATCCACAAATGGCCACAGCCTTGTGTGAGAAAAAGAGAAGCCCAAGGTGGATTAACAAAACCACTTTCCTCTGCTTCCCAAGTTTCAGCTTTCCTGTCTATTTTTGACAGGCACTGTTGCTTTAGATCAGTCAAAAGCATCAGAGGAAGGCAGAAAGCCCTGGAAGAATTTTCAGGTGCCCAGACTAGGCTGTGATACAGGCTTTGTACCCTCAGCTCTGCAATAAGCAAAGAGGAAAAATCAAAGCTTCAAAAGCTTTCTGAGGAAAAAAAGAAACAGACAAAGATTATTTATGAAACACCAACTATGAATGTGTGTTGCCTAGGTGACAGGAAAAGGCAACAAAAGTTAACCAGAGCTGATGTTCCCTTCTGTCATACAGCTCTGTTGGCATTATCATTCTGCTGTCTTTAATTAGTAGGAAAGTTGCTATGAACAATAAAGAAATTAATTATACTTCTCACTTGTTCAGCCTTCCTCAGGAACCACAACTCAGCCACTGTTAGTTCTTTGACTAACATCTGCCCTATTATTCTTTGAAGTAATAAACTGAGGGGGAAAGAAATATGTGCTTGGTATGTTACTTGCTTCTCCAGGTGGAATAAAAATGTCTTGTTAGGGTTTTCTTCTTCTCATTACATATACAATGTGAAGAAATAAATTCTGTCTGTCCCTTCTGGTGGCTTCTTTCCTTCCCCAAAGGTTCCTACTGTCCAGTCTAACCCTGCCCTGCTGCAGCTTGAGGCCATTCCCTCTTGTTCTGTCACTAATTCCCTGTGAGGAGAGACCAGCACCAACCTCTCCACAAGCTCCTTTCAGGTAGCTGTAGACAGCCAGGAGGTCTCCCCTCAGCCTCCTCTTCTTCAAACCAAACAGAAGAAATGGACACTCAACTCTGATTTTTGTTTGTCGCTTCCTGAATGTATTTTCTGCTGTTTCTTTGGTTCTGTCCTTTCCTTCCCAAGCTTCTAAGTGAAGGTTTTAAGTTTTCTTTTCAAGACTTCTACATTACAGTGGAGATGAAGAGTAACCTCCAGAGTTCTATGATTCTATAAAAGAGAATAGAGAAGACTCCAGAAGGACCTTCCAGCTGCCTTCCAGTACCTGAAGGGATCCTATAGGAAGGCTGCAGAGGGACTTTACCTGAAGGTGTCTAGAGACAGGACAAGGGGGAATGGTTTGAAGCTGAGGGAGAGCAGGGTTAGACTGGAGCTGAGGAAGATCTTCAGCACAAGGGTGGTGAGACTCTGGAACAGGTTGCCCAGGGAGGCTGTGGATGCCTCCTCCCTGGGGGTGTTCAGGGCCAGGCTGGATGATGCCTTGAGCAGCCAAGTCCTGCTGAGAGGTGTCCCTGCCCATGGCAGGGAGGAGTAGATGATCTGTGAGGTCCCTTCCAACCTAAGCCATTCTATGATTACAATAAAGAGGGTTAGCCTGTCCCTGTTTTGTGTCTCACAGTAGGCAGTATCAGACAATAAAATATGCTATCAGCAGTAAAACTCAGATCGTATCTTATCAGAGCCTCCTGAAGAACTGTTTTTGCCTGTTCAAATAGAAACCAATTTGTCTTTACTTAGAATCATCTTACTCATTACCTGTGTGGCTGCTCTTGCTTTGTCTTCTCAGGTAGTGATAGGACTTGGTGAGGAAGGGATGCAAGTTAGAGGAGGGGAGAGTTAGATTAGACATTAGGAAGAAGTTCTTCCCCATGAGGGTGGTGAGAGACTGGCACAGGTTGCCCAGGGAGGTGGTGGAAGCCTCATCCCTGGAGGTTTTTGCAGCCAGGCTGGATGTGGCTGTGGGCAACCTGCTGTAGTGTGAGGTGTCCCTGGCCATGGCAGGGGGGTTGGAACTGGCTGATCCTTGAGGTCCCTTCCAACCCTGACAATTCTGAGATGGAGTGGGAGTACAGCTCTGCAGGAGTGGCAAGGGTGAGAGAGGAGGTGAACCCCTGCTCAGCATGGACTGAGGGGGACTCCATCTCCTTTCTTGGAGAACAGTGAACTTTATTTTCAGCAGTCATGGAGTCACCAAGTTAAGCTTCAATTACATTTTGCCTTTTTTAAGGCTTATTTTTTCCCCAGACAACCACCCTAGGCCACTTCACTGTTAGCAATGGCAGTGCTCTACAGCATACTGCTGTTGGATCTCTGGACAACTGCTCTTTGAGCAGTGGCTGGGCAGCAGGTGAACCATTTAAAAATGAGATTTGAGGTGCCATTTAAAAAAGAGACCTGTTACTTGGCTGAGAAGCTGGAAACCCAAGAAACAGGAGAGTGTCAGTTTGTGCTCTTGTTTGTTTCAGCCTGGTTTTAGTGGCTGCAGGAGCACGCTGAGGGCAGTTGTGCTCATTGCACAATCACAGAATTGTTTCAGCTGCAAAAGATCACCAAGGGCACTGAGTCCAACCTCCAGCCTAGGAGAATCATAGCTGCTAAACCATGTCCCCAAGGGCCATGGCCACAGGTTTCTTGAACTCCTCCAGGGATGGTGACTCCACCACTTCCCTGGGCAGCCTGTGCCAATCCCTGACCACTCTTGAAGGAAAAAAAGACTGAGTTAGACCCACAGTTACCACAGACACACAAATCAAAGCATCATCATGCCTGGAAACTTGAGAGTTAAAAACCAACTGACAAATTCCTTTTGCTGCCACTGTGTCCTGCTGGGAAGTGATTTCTTTTTCCTCAGGATTTTCACCAGTGTGAAGGTTTCCTTTCTTATTTACACTGCTAGGATAAACTGAAGTTTGCTGCTCACTCTTCAGTGAAAACAATTCAACTGACCTCAGAAACACAGAATCATAGAATGGTTTAGGTTGGAAGGGATCTTAGAGATCATCTGGCTCCAACCCCTTGCCATGGGCAGGGACACCTTCCACCAGCCCAGGTTACTCAAGGCCTCATCCCACCTGGCCTTGAACATCTCCAGGGAGGGGACATCCACAACCTTCCTGGGCAACCTGATGCAGTGTCTCACCACCCTCACTGCAAAGAATTTCTTCCTACTCTCCAGTCTAAATATCCCCTCCTCAAGCTTCAGTCTATTTCCCCTTGTCCTATCACCTCAAGCCCTTGTGAAAAGGGAACACTTCCAGGCTTGAAGCCTTCACAACTTCTCTGGGCAACCTGTTCCATTGCCTCAGCACCCTCATGATGGTAGAACAGATGATCAGCATAATACAGTAATATCTAATGTTATTTTTTCCTTTGTATGTTTTTTTCTCTCTGGTTTCAAACAGCTGCTATTTGAAACAGATTGCAGGTTTCTAAATATAGCTTCTAAGCATTGTGGTTCAAATAAATAATCTAAGCATCTACTTCAGCAACACACAAAGTTCTCCCTGCAGGTGGTGGTTCTGTGCTATGTGAAATCCAGAGGCCAATACCTCTGCAGTTCATGGAATCACAGAATACTAGGGCTTGGAAGGGAACTCCAGAGATCATCCAGTCCAAACCCCCACAGCCAGAGCAGGAGCACCCAGGGCAGGTCACACAGGAACACAGCCAGGTGGGGTTGGAAGGTCTCCAGAGAAGGAGACTCCACAACCTCTCTGGGCAGCCTGTTCCAGGCCTCCAGCACCCTCACAACAAAGAAGTTTCTCTTCATCTTGAGGTGGAACCTCCTGGGTTCCAAATTGTCCCTGTTGTTCCTTATCCTGTCACTGGGCACCACCAAACAGACCCTGGCCCCTTCATCCTGACCCCCAGTCCTCAGTTATTGATAGACATTGATCAGATCCTCTCTCAGCCTTCTCTTCTCCAGACTAAACAGCCCCAGGGCTCTCAGTCTTTCTTCATAGGAATGATGTTCCAGCCCCTTCATCATCCTCATAGCTCTGTTGGACTTTCTACAATAGAATAATGGTAATAATAATATCTAAAACCCCCAAATCACAAGGGAAAGTTTGGCATCTGTAGTGACAGAATCCTCAAAGGCTTCCTGAAAAGTCGATGAAAAATGCTTTAGCTTTAGATCTTTCCTCAGGGTCCTGGTTTTGCTGGGTCAGAATGCCAGGCCAGCCACATGCTGCAGGGGGTTGCACTCCATGATCTCCAGAGATCCTTTCCAACCCCTAACACCCTGTGATCCATCAGCAGCTCTGAGTCAGCCAGCACAGCTGAGCTGAGTTGAGTTGAGTTGGCTACACACAGGTGTGTCCCAGTTCATCATCATCAGGCTCAGTGAAAAGGGAGGAGTTTGAAGAAGAGGGAGCTTGGGCTTCTCCTCACTTTGCTCTTCTTCCTTCTCCTGAGGACTACCATCCATTCTCTGGGGTAAGGATAAGTGTCTCTGTTTTATATTGGCTTTGAAATGAGTTTTGTTGTTTCATTAATTCTGTTTTTATTTTAACCTATGGGTCTGATGCAGCTAGAGCTTAGCCCTAGGTATGGGCTGAATGCAGCCACAAGGAGGCTACTCTTTGCTTTTTCAAGTAATAATTATCCACTTTGAAAAGGGGAAGGAGAACCCCAGCTCCTCACCTTGCTTGTTTTGCTAGCAGATGTCGTTAAGATTCTTTCAGGATATCAAATCTCCTGTATCTCTGCCAAGGCACCTTGCTGGTTTGGCTCATTGCTATAAAATGTAGTGTTTATTGTGATGAATGTGCAATGCAAGGCTCTCTTGTTGGAGAGCTGTTCAAAGGACTGGAACTCTTTCAGAACTCATTAGTGTATAGAGTTATAAAATGTAGTGGTTTGTTGTTTTTTTTATTGTTTCTTACTGGCTTCAAGAGGTGCAGAATCAGTTCAGGTTTCTTTTCTCTAAGTGGTGGTGCAAGGGGCAGATTGTGCTGAGCAAGCCTGGAGCAGCAATGGCATGGGAAGGGGATGAGTAACAGGTGGTCACTGTTGCTGAGGTGTCTAGGTGGTTCAGAAACTCTGCTGATAGCTCCAGACTCCAAGGGCTGAGAAAAGTAAGGTAGGGAGGGGGGAGCCTAAAGTATAAGGAGGAACTTTTTCTGTATTATTTTACTATTTCTGTCTTTTACTGCATTTGGGGAGGGTCAACATGAGGCACCAGTACAGACTAGGGCTTGTCCTGCTGGAAAGCAGCTCCATGGAGAAAGACCTTGGAGTGCTGGTGGACAGCAAGTTCTGCATGGGACAGCAATGTGCCCTTGTGGCCAAGAGAGCCAATGGGATCCTGGGGTGATCAAGAAAAGTGTGGCCAGCAGGCCTAGGGAGGTTAGGAAACAAAACTGTGTGGGAAGCAGCACTTAGAGCAGCCTTCCAGTACCTGAAGAGGGCCTACAAGAAAGCTGGGAAGGGAATTTTTGTAAGAGTCTGTAGTGAAAGGCTGAGGGGCAATGGATTAAAGCTTGAGGAGGGCAGATAGAGATTGGAGATTAGGAAGAAATTCTTTCCATTGAGGGTGGTGAGACACTGGCACAGGCTGCCCAGGGAGGTGGTTGAATCCCCATCCCTGGAGGTGTTTCAAAGAGGCAGAGCTGTGGTGCTGAGGGCTGTGGTTTAGCCCCAGCCTTGGTAAAGTTAGAGGATGGTTGGACTGAATGAGCTTAAAGAGCTTTTCCAATGAAAACAAATCTATGGTTCTGGTTGTACTTTAGGTCTTCATAAGTGTTGGTGGCTTCCAGCTGAGGTGAAGAGATTCAGCAATATCTAGTAACAGGTTTGGGATCAATGATTAATTATTAACTGCCAGATGAATGGCAAAAAAATCTAACTTATCAAGCCCCACTGGTAGTGCTTAGCACAAGGGGAAGGATGTGTTCAGCTGATCATGCTGACTGCAGAAGCCTGGCTGAATGCTCATTTGTGCAGCACCTGAGAGCTGTGTCCAGGTGTTGGATATCTGAGAGGCTTTAATCACAGAAGGCTCATGTGGTGTTCTCCTTGTCACGCTTTCCTATGAGATTGCTGGGATAAATACAGTGATAAAAATGAAACTGGCTCTTGATGGATATTCTCAGAGTTTTTAATCAATGCTTCAGGGCCTGATCTGAGGGAGAGAGAAAGTGATTCTAAAACCAGTCTAGGCTGTGCTCATCAGAAAAGGGCTTCAGGAGCAGAGGAAATGGTTCCAAGCTGCCCCAGGGGAGGTGCAGCCTGGATGTTAGGAAATCTTTCTTCCCTGGAAGGGTTCTCAGCCATTGGAATGTTGTGCCCAGGGCAGTGCTGGAGTCACCATCCCTGGAGGTGTTTCAGCAGTGTGTGGAGCTGGTGCTCAGGGACTTGTTTTGGTGTTGAGCCTGCAGTGCTGGGTGGAGGGTTGGACTGGGTGAGCTTGGAGGTCTCTTCCAACTGGATGCTTTGTGTGATTCTGTGAATCATTCTGCTCTTTCAGTCAGTGTGGGCAGTGCAGCTGTAGGCTGTATCCATGATCACCTCTGACACTTAGTGGACAGCTACAGTGTTTGAGACCATTTGGTGCTATTTCAGGACATTCTTTGCCATGAGCTGTTGTCATGAGTCTTGTGTCTAGTTTTGGGCACCTCACTACAAGAGAGATGTGGAGGTGCTGGAGCCAGGGCAGAGGAGGGCAAGGAAGCTGTGAAGGGTGTGGAGAATAAATCTGATGAAGAGAGACTGAAGGAGCTGGGGATGGTTAGTGTGAAACAGAGGAGGCTGAGGGGAGACCTCCTGGCTGTCTACAGCTACCTGAAAGGAGGTTGTGGAGAGGTTGGTGCTGGTCTCTTCTCACAGGTCATTAGTGACAGAACAAGAGGGAATGGCCTCAAGTTTGCAGCAGGGCAGGGTTAGACTGGACAGTAGGAAACATTTTTTCCTGGCAAGAGAGGTCAGACAGTGGCACAGGCTGCCCAGGGAGGTGGTGGAGTCACCAACCCTGGATGTGTTTAAAGGTGGTTTGGATGTGGTGCTTGGGGATACAGTTTTGGAGTCAACTTTGCAGAGTAGGGTCAATGGTTGCACTTGATCCCGGGGTCTTTCCTGACCTGAATGATTCTATGATGATTATAGCTCAAGGCCATAAGTGTCTGAAACAATGTAAGAATCTAAAATGGTGGGGCCAGCTTTACATTCAGACAGATGCCCCTTCCCTGGTGGTGTTCAGGGACCAGTTGGATGAGGCCTTGAGCAACCTGGGCTGGTGGAAGGTGTCCCTGCCCATGGCATGGGGGTTGGAACTGCATGTTCTTTAAGGTCCCTCCCAACCCAAACTGTTCTGATTCCATGTAACTATAATGGGAATGAAGTACAGCAAAGACTTAGACTCTCAAGTTTGAAGTTCTAATTTGTGTGATCCTTGAGGCAGGGAAAGAAAATGTGATTAGGGGACTGGTGTTTGTTACTCTTACTCTGATAGAGTTGTTGTATGGCTGCAGCAAGCTGCAGGGAATCTGAACACAGGCTTCACTGATAGTGCAGGTGAGGCTCCAATAATACAGATGTAGCCTGATGTGTTCCCACAAGAGTTATCAGGAAGGATAAACTAAATTGTTCTTGGTGTTTACTGTCTGTGATATCTCTTACAGCATTTTGTAGAGATGAAGCAAAGCTCTTGAAGGAAAATGATTATTTTGAGAGGGAAGAGATAAACCAACCTGAGCCTACAAAGAACAATATTGCTTTGAGCCCTTAAAGGCAGTACCCTGTACACATGAAATAGCTCCAGGGCAGTATTTTTCAGTTGTTGGTGGCTTGGTTTGCTTTGGTTTTGCATTGTTTGGTTGGGGCTTTTACCAGCACTCTGAAAGGAAAAGAATGGAGAATCAGAGTCATTTAGATTGGAAAAGCCCTTTAAGATCATTGAATCCAAATATTCTCTGACTCTACCAAGGCTGGGGCTAAACCATGTCCCTCAGCACCACATCCTTGCCTCTTTGGGAAACCTCCAGCAAGGGGGATTCAACCACCACCTTGGGCAGCCTGTGACAGTGGTTGAGAATCCTTGCAGGGAAGAAGATTCTTCTAATGTCCAACCAAAATGGTGCAACTTGAGGCCATTTCTCTTCATCTTACCACTTCTTCTTAGGGAGAAAAGACCAACCCCCACCTGGCTCCAGCCTCTTTTCAGGGAGTTGTAGAGAGCCAGGTGGTTTCCCCTCAGCCTCCTCTTCTCCAGACTGAACACCCCAGCTCCTTCAGCTGCTCCTCCCCAGCCCTCTTCTGCAGCTTTGTTTCCCTTCTCTGGACCTGCTTCAGCCCCTCCATGTCCTTCTGCACCCAATACTCAAGGTGTGGCCTCACCAGTGCTGGTACAGCATGCTTTAGTGCTGTGCTTCTGTGCAGGGTGCAGCCATCTGTACCTGCTAATGGGTATTGGATGCCGTGCTGCTGCCATGCCTGCTCTCCAGGGGAAGGGCTGGCTGCAGCAAAAACTGGCTTGTAGTTTGTTTGGGCTGTCAGGTGAGATTCTTCCTGTTTCCAGGCTTGGATCTGGATTCCCAGCTAAGAGTGCTAGAATACTGGGACCAGTTCTGGGCTCCCCAGTTCAAGAGAGACAGGGATCTGCTGGAGAGAGTCCAACAAAGAGCCATGAGGATGATGAAGGGACTGGAATCTCTGCTGTGAAGAGAGACTGAGAGCCCTGGGTCTGTTTAGTCTGGAGAAGAGAAGGCTGAGAGGGGATCTGATCGATAGCTGAGGGGTGGGGGTCAGGATGAAGGGGCCAGGCTCTGTTTGGTGGTGCCCAGTGATGGGACAAGGAACAACAGAGACAAGCTGGAACCCAGGAGGTTCTACCTCAACATGAGGAGAAGCTTCTTTACAGTGAGGGTGCTGGAGGCCTGGAGCAGGCTGCCCAGAGAGGTTGTGCAGTCTCCTGCTCTGGAGACTTTCCAGCCCCACCTGGATGTGTTCCTGTGTGATCTGGATGATGCTACTCTGGCAGGGGGCTTGGACTTGATGATTTCTGGAGTTCCCTTCCAACACTTAACATTCTGTGAAATTAGGGATTCCAATGTGTGATTACTTCCTACTGCCACTTATACGTGTGCAGAGATTTCTGTTCTACTCCTAGAGGAAAGAAAACTTAAAAACTTTTTTAAACATTTTCAATCTTCAGAGAATTATGCAGTAGTGCTACCAGAATTACATCATCTTGGGGTTTGTATGTGCACTTCTGTCAACGGGGAACATGATGATCTGCCACGAGATGGAGCCTTTCACATCTCCTCACACACCCTTCAGTGGCTGGAGGCATGGCTGATGTCTCTGAGGTGTTAGAGAGGAAAAAAACCCACGACAATCTGAATTGCTTCTGGATGTGCTCCACTAGTTAGGCAGCCTGGGAGACTAGGAAATAAACCTAGCCAGGGCTGATACTGTTTTACACTGCAACTATTTATTTGTTCCATTCAATTTGTGGTTAGTTTTAAGCAAAAATAGAGAGCTGAAAATGCCATCATTAATTTCTGATCTGCAACAGAGCAAAATGTTCCTAGTAGCAGCAGTTACAGAGCCTTGATGGGAATAGGGCTCTTGGAGACCTCTTGCTTTTCACTTTCCCCTCCACCACCACTGACTGAATGCTACTAAGACTCTTGCTAGGAGCCCCTCAAGTTTGTTTTTTTTTTTTTTTTCTGTCACCAATAGTAGTAGAAACTCTTCCTAAGTGAAGTTCAGAGACCCCTATATAATCCTTCTCAAGGGGCAAATGGAAAGCTGCCTTTTTAAACTGTCATTTTTCTAAGAGTGGCCAGAGAAGGGCAATGAAGCTGATGAAGGGTCTGGAGGAACAGGGCTGGTCAGGAGCAGCTGAGGGAGCTGGGGGTGTTTAGTCTGGAGGAAAGGAGGCTGAGGGGAGACCACAAATGTGCCCTGGTGGCCAAGAGAGCCAATGGGATCCTGGGGTGCAGCAAGAAAAGTGTGGCCAGCAGGGCTAGGGAGGTTCTGCTCCCCCTCTGCTCTGCCCTGGTGAGATCACAGCTGGAGCATTGTGTTCAGTTTGGGGTTCCCCAGTTCCAGAGAGACAGACCTGCTGGAGAGAGTCCAACAGAGAGACATGAGGATGCTTAGGGGACTTGAGCATCTCTGCTGGGAAGAGAGACTGAGAGCCCTGGGGCTGTTTAGTCTGGAGAAGAGAAGACTGAGAGAGGATCTGATCAATGTCTATCTATAGCTGAGGGGTGGGGGTCAGGATGAAGGGGCCAGGATCTGTTTGGTGGTGCCCAGTGATGGGACAAGGAACAACAGGGACAAACTGGAACCCAGGATGTTCCACCTCAACATGAGGAGAAACTTCTTTGGTGTGAGGGTGCTGGAGGCCTGGAACAGGCTGCCCAGAGAGGTTGTGGAGTCTCCTTCTCTGGAGACTTTCCAACCCCACCTGGATGTGTTCCTGTGTGACCTGCCCTGGGTGCTCCTGCTCTGGCAGGGAGGTTGGGCTGGATGATCTCTGGATGTCCCTTCCATCCTCTAACGTTTTATGATTCGATGATTGCTCTCTACAGCTCCCTGAAAGGAGGTTGGAATGAGGTGGGGGTTGGTCTCTTCTCCCTAGTAACAAGTGGCAGAGTGAGGGGAAATGGCTTCAAGTTGCCCCAGGAGAGGTTTAGGTTGGAGATTAGAAGAAACTTCTTCCCTGAAAGGGTTCTCAAAGCCTGTCACAGGCTGTCCAGGGAGGTGGTTGAATGCCCATCCCTGGAGGTGCTTCCAAGAGGCAGAGCTGTGGTGCTGAGGGCCATGGCTTAGCTTCCGCCTTGGAGGTAGAGAATGGTTGGACTGGATGAGCTTAAAGGATCTTTTCCAACCAAAAGGTTTCTGTGGTTAAAGTGAGAGAAGTAATGATAAAGGGAATAAGAGAGAAATCCCCCTGGGGTGGCATTCTGGTAGCCCCATTCAGATCAGTTCTTCATTAAGCAAATAGAATTTTTATTGAGCTGTATCATTTTACATGGACTTACAACCCATTACTGCTGCAGGGGGTTTGGTGTGGTGGTGATGATGTTGTTTTACTTGAGTGTTTACTTTTTCCACTCTGGCAAACAGCTGTACTGAGGGGTGCAGTCATTTGGATTCTGATACATTACAGAATCTGTCATGATTTTTGATAAGATAAACACAGAAGTTCTATACATAGATCATCCTGCTTTGCTGGCTATGTTCTCCATAAACATCTCAGGTTTGTGATCCAGCTCATAGGTTCTGCTATTTTCTATCATTCAGTTGTGATTTCTGCATAATACTCTGCAAAGTGCAGTACAGTTTGGTGATCTCCAAAAGCTTAAGCTGTTGCTGAAGAGCTACGTCTGCTTTAAAGCTTCTGTACCACCCCTACCTGTGTTCAAGTAGCAAAAGCAGGTTTCATGAAAAGGTTGATGATCAGAGGATGTCAGGGGTGGGAAGGGACCTCTGGAGATCATCCAGTCCAACCCCCCTGCCAGAGCAGGACCGTAGAATCCAGCACAGGTCACACAGGAACACATCCAGACAGGGCTGGAAAGGCTCCAGAGAAGGAGACTCCACAACCTCTCTGGGCAGCCTGTTCCAGTGCTCTGGGACCCTCATGGTGAAGAAGCTCCTCCTCATGTTGAGGTGGAACCTCCTGTGCTGGAGTTTCCATCTATTGCCTCTTGTCCTATCCCAGGGCACAAGTGAGCAGAGCATGTCCCTTCCTTCCTGCCTCCCAGCCTTCAAATATTGATAGACATTGATCAGATCCCTCTCAGCCTTCTCTTCTCCAGACTGCACACCCCCAGGGCTCTCAGCCTCTCCTCCCCAGGCAGTGCTCCAGTCCCTTCAGCATCCTTGGAGCCCTCCCTTGGACTCTCTCCAGCAGATCCCTGTCCCTTTTGAACTGGGGAGCCCAGAACTGGATACAGTATTCCAGGTGGGGCCTCACCAGGGCAGAGTAGAGGGGGAGGAGAACCTCCCTGGCTCTGCTAGACACACTCTGAATGCACCTCAGGACCCCATTGGCCTTCTTGGCCCCCAGGGCACGTTGCTGTCCCATGCAGAACTTGTTCTCCACCAGCACTCCCAGGTCCTTCTCCATGAGGCTGCCCTCCAGCAGATCCCCTCCCAACCTGTCCTGCTGCAGCTTGCTTGTGAGAGGATCGAAAGCATTTGGCAGGGTGGTCTTGCCACCTAGAATGAGTGACAATTGTCTCCTAGAACACCTGCTCTGCTGACAGGTGCAAGAATGGCCACAAAATGCACATGTAGGGCTCTGCTGTGCACTGATACATGGTGCACATCATGTGCCAGCAATCCCCTATAGCTCCTGTTGAAAAATCCATGTAGCAGCTGCCAGCCTGTAAAACCAAATCAGTTGGACTGAGCACGAAAGCTCCAAGGAGCAGAGAGTGGTGTGGAGGCACAGCTGCCTCTTTAAACACAGGTACAAAATAAAAACAAAACCAAGGAAAATTGGACAAAACATTCAGCTGCAGTAAATTGCTCTGTGGAAATTTTGGGAGCAACACTGCTTAGCATCCTGTGTAGTTGGAAGAATCAGAGAATCATAGAATTGTCAGGGTTGGAAGGGACCTCAAGGATCAGCCAGTTCCAACCCCCCTGACATGGCCAGGGACACCTCACACTACAGCAGGTTGCTCACAGCCACATCCAGCCTGGCTGCAAAAACCTCCAGGCATGAGGCTTCCACCACCTCCCTGGGCAACCTGTGCCAGTGTCTCACCACTCTCATGGTGTAAAACTTCTTCCTCACATCCAATCTGAATCTCCCCACTTCTAGTTTTGTTCCATTCTCCCCAGTCCTATCACTCTCTGACACCCTAAAAACTCCCTTCCCAGCTTTCTTGGAGCCCCCTTCAGATACTGCAAGGCCACAAGAAGGTCTCCTCAGAGCCTTCTCCTCTCCAGACTGCACAACCCCAACTCTCTGTCTGTCCTCATAGCACAGCAGCTCCAGCCCTCTGCTCATCCTTGTGGCCCTTCTCTGGACACCTTTTCCAGCACCTCCAGATCTTTCCTGGAACAAAGGCTCCAGAACTGGACACAGAGCTCCAGGTGTGGTCTGAGCAGAGGGGGAGAATCCCCTCCCTGGCCCTGCTGGCCACACTTCTCTTGCTGCAGCCCAGGCTCTGCTTGGCTCTCTGGGCTGCAAGTGCTCACTGCTGGCTCCTGGTGAGCTTCTCCTCCACCAGCACCCCAAGGCCTTCTCTTCAGTGTTTATCTCAAGCAGTCCCTGCCTATGTCTAGACATTGTTGTGATTTCTGTGGTGGGAAGGGATTTTCAAGCTCAGAATTAGAAACAATAGGCTATGTCAAGTGGAGATTTTGTGTTAGAACTCTGCATGTTACTGAATGCTGATATCTTCTTAGTCAAAGGATTACTCTTCTCAAGCCTCTTTGTGGCAGGGTGATAAGAGGGCTGCTTGATTGGTTGCTTAGAGGCTAATCTTGGGAACTGTAAATAAAGGCTTGGTGCAAACAGAACAGATCTCTCCTTGACCCTATGAAGAGCAACCTAGGGAAATGCTCATTCTTATTTCAGTCTCTCTCTCTCTGGTTTGGACATGGCTTTTTTTTTTTTTTTCTTTAATAACCTGCCTCAGACAAAGACTTTAATGAGATAAACACAGACCTGTAAAAAGGTGATCAAGGGCATTTTCCTTTTTATTCTGTCAGGTCTTCCATGCATATGGAAAAAAAAAAGTAACCCAAAAATTTCTGTACTCCACAACCTGTGCTGTTCTGGTGGCAAATTTGCTGGAAGTTATGTAGCTTACTCTGTTTTTTTTGTTTGTTAGGTTGGGTTTTTTTGTTTGGTTGGGGTTTTTTTCTGCCATGGTGACTCCTTTTTATCATGTTCTGACTATTTACCTTCTGATCTTCATCATCTCTGACTTTTATCTTATCTTTGCCAATCTAAATCTCATTCTATGAGTGGGTGACCCACCTGGTAGCTGAGGGGAAGCAGGTGGATGTGGTCTACCTAGACTTCAACAAAGCTTTTGACACAGCCTCCCACAGCATCCTCCTGGCAAAGCTGGAAGCCCATGGCTTGTACAGGTGCACCCTTGACTGAGTTAAAAACTGGCTGGATGCCCAGGCACAGAGAGTGGCTGTGAATGGTGCCACATCCAGCTGGTGTCCAGTGACCAGTGGTGTGCTCCAGGGATCAGTACTGGGTCCAGTTCTACTCAATGCCTTATGGATGCCCTGGATGATCATCCAGTCGAGTGTTAGTACATTTGCAGATGACACCAAGCTGGGAGGCAGTGTGAAGCTCCTGGAGGGTAGGAGGATGCTGCAGAGGGACCTGGCCAGGCTGGGTCAATGGGCTGAGGCCAATGGGATGAGATTCAACGAGGCCAAGGGCAGGTTCCTGCAATAACCCCATGCAGGCTACGGACTGGGCATGAGTGGCTTGAGAGCAGCCTGGCAGAGAGGGACCTGGCAGTGCTGGGTGACAGCAGCTGGATATGTGCCATCAGTGTGCCCAGGGGACATGGAAGGCCAATTGCATCTTGGCTTGGATCAGGAATAGTGTGGCCAGCAGGAGCAGGGAGGGAATTCTGCCCTGTGCTGGGCACTGGTGAGAGATCTTGAGGTGCTGGAGCAACCAGACTGGGGAAGGGACTGGAGGGAAAGTCTGGTGAGGAGAGGCTGAGGGGGCTGGGGGTGTTCAGCCTGCAGAAGAGGAGGCTCAGGGGGGACCTTATCACACTCTACAACTACCTGAAGGGAAGTTGCAGTCAGGTGGGGGTCAGGCTCTGCTCCCAGGCACCTTGTGACAAGAGGAGAGGGCATGGCCTGAAGCTGTGCCAGGGGAGGGTTAGGTTGGATGTTAGGAAGCACTTCCTCAGGAAAGAGGAATCAGACACTGGGATGGACTGCCCAGGGAGGTGGTGGAGTCACCATCCCTGGAGGTCTTTAAGAAAAGCTTGGATGTGGCACTTGGTGGCATGGTTTAGCTGATGTGGTGGTGGTAAGTCATAGGCTGGACTTGCTGATTCCTGAGGTCTTTTCCAGCCTCAATAGTTCTGTGATTCTGTGATCATCTCTGACCATTCTGAAAGTTATTCCAGACTTCAGAACTTCACATCCTTCAAACACAAGTGGTGGGAAAACTGATTTCATGTGTCAGTGTGGTGATTACACTGATTCACCAGTGAGTACTTGAATGCCATTTGCTATGAACACTGACAAAAATCTCTTCAAACACCTTCAGAACAAATAGATCTTGTCTAGTCTGTAAAGATTGTTGGTATGTTCATAGATCTGCAGGAGAAACACCAGCCTGAAGGTAAAAAATTTGTTTACCTTAGCATGTCTGCATGCTGTGAAAAATGAAGATGTCATCACCTCCTGCAGCAGCTTTCCTCTGGTTTTGCTCACTTGTGCAACCAGGAAGGTGTTCAGGGATGTGCTATTGTCAGTAGAGCTGAGCAGCATCAGAGTGTTAGAGGTGAGAGTTCTGTGCTAGCTGAAATCCAACAGCAAATAGCTCTGCAGTTCATAGAATCACAGAATGCTAGGGGTTGGAAGGGACCTCTAGAGATCATCCAGACTGACCCCCTGCCATGCAGTGTCACCTAGGACAGGTCACACAGGAATGCATCCAGGTGGGTTTTGAGTCTCCAGAGAAGGAGACTCCACAACCTCTCTGGGCAGTGAGCTTCAGGGCTCCAGCACACTCACTTTCCTACTGAGAAGGTTCTCCTCATGTTGAGGTGGAACCTCCTGGGTTCCTTTTTATTCCCCTTGTTCCTTGTCCAACTGAACATCCAATCCTAACTAATCAACCAGACCATGGCACTGAGTGCCTCATCCAGGCTTTTCTTAAACACCTCCAGGGACACTGACCCCACCATCTCCCTGGGCAGCACATCCCAATGGCCAGTCTCTCTGTGAAGAACTTCTTTCTAAGCTCAAGCCTAAACTTCCCCCTGCACAGCTTGAGACTGTGTCCTCTTGTTCTCTTGCTGGTTGCCTGGGAGAAGAGCCCAACCCCCACCTGGCTACAACCTCCCTTCAGGTAGTTGTAGAGAGCACTAAGGCCTCCCCTGAGCCTCCTCTTCTCCAGGCTAAACACCCCCAGCTCCCTCAGCCTCTCCTCACAGGGCTGTGCTCCAGACCCCTCCCCAGCCTCGTTGCCCTTCTCTGGATGTGTTCCAGCATCTCAACATCTCTCTTGAATTGAGGAGCCCAGGACTGGACACAGCACTCAAGGTGTGGTCTAACCAGTGCTACAGAGCAGAATGACTTCCCTGCTCATGCTGGTCACACTGTTCCTGATCCAGGCCAGAATGCCATTGGCCTTCTTGGCCACCTGGGCACACTGCTGGCTCCTGTTCACAACATGATCCAACCCCCAGCTGAATGGGTGTAGCTCAGAGCGTGGGAAGAAGTGGCATGAGGTGTGGGACCAACCTTGTGCTGGTTTGGGGCCAGACAGATCGTCTCTTGCCCCGAAAGGGACAAAAGAATGAGACTCACACAAACAGATTGGAGAGTGATGGAAAGTTTAAATGGAAAAGCAATTGGTGAAGCTATAGAGAACTACAAACTACAAAGCATAGTGGCAAAGAGTATCCCAAAGCGTACAGAACCCCTCACAGAATTCCCAAAGCTTCCCAATCCTTCCCTTCTCCCCACCTGAGGGTAAATCCAAACCCCCAGGGCTCTTTCTTCCCCCTCCCGCTGCTAGGCAAGTCTCAGGCTGGCCAGGTCTGAGACTGCCCCCCCTCCATTCTCCTCCTGGCATTAGGCCTAGACAGGCCTAAGAGGCCTTGAGGATACTCCCCCGGCATTACCCGATAAGAGAGGACATCTCCCATGGGAGCAGAGAGGGAAGAAAGAGGAAGAGAATGACTTTGCAGATGGCCTTATAGGGTGCAGGATTTATGGGTAGAAATACGCCGTTTCCTGTGTCCACCCCTGTGGGTGGGCACCCAGGACACCAGAGGTGTATCTCATGCGGCAGTGGCAGGGGGCACCCAGCCTAAACTGCCACAAACCTGAATTAGGACTCAAGTCTTTCAAAACCTGTCAGGATGCAGTCCTATGCAGCTTGCTCTGGCAGAGGGGTTGAATGAGATGATTTGATGGAGCTGGTCCAGAGGAGGGCCACAAAAATATCAGGAGGTTAGAGCAGCTCTGTTACAAGGGCAGGCTGAGGGAGCTGGGGGTGCTCAGCCTGGAGAAGAGAAGGCTCCAGGGAGACCTAATAGCAACCTGCCAGTACCTGAAGGGGGCTACAAGAAGGCTGCAGAGAGACTGTTTGCAAAGGCCTGCAGGGACAGGAGCAGGGGCAATGGCTTCAAACTAGAGCAGAGCAGATTGAGATTGGATGTGAGGAAGAAGTTCTGCACCATGAGGGTGGTGGAACACTGGAACAGGTTGTTCAGGGAGGTGGTTGAGGCTCTGTCCCTGGAGACCTTCAAGGTGAGGCTGGACAGGGCTCTGGGCAACCTGATCTAGTTGGGGATGTCCCTGCTGAGTGCAGAGGGGTTGGATTGGATGAGCTTTGGAGGTCCCTTCCAACCCAGACCATTCTGTGGCTCTATCATCTCCAGAGGTCCCTTCCAACCCCTATCATTCTGTGACTGTGTAACAGTCTATCTCATTAAAACAGTTGGGAAAATCTTTTCCTCATTACCCTTTTTGTCTTCCTCTGGGCTGATGTTATTAGCCCATAACTAAGATCAGGGAAATGCTTCCTAACATCTACAACTTCTGTTCTGCAGAAAATTTATGCTAAATAATCTTAATGGTGCGTTTTGTATATAAAACCCAGAGAATTAATAACCATTCTTGCCTGCACCTGGCTAAATAACCTTATATCTGAACATGAAGGGAACTCCTGGCAAACCAAAGCCAGCAGTGATTAGGTGGACACTTTGGTGCCATTTCAGTCCCTCCTGCTTTGTTTTCCACACTCTAAAAGTTTTCTTTTAAACTGTGATCCCCAAATACTTAGCCTCAGATATTTCTTGGAGTTCCAGGCATCCATCTCCAGATTCCTGAAACGTGGAATCAATGAAATGTCCATGTGTGGGCCTGCAGGTCAGCCTAGAGAAGACAAGGCTCTGGGGAGATGATTCTAATGCCTGAAAGGGGCTAAAAGGAAGCTAGAGAGGGATTTTTTTTAAAGGTCTGTGGTGACAGGGCAAGGGGCAATGGTTTTAAACTAAAGCAGGATAGGTTTACATTAGACATTAAGAAGTAGTCTGCTATGGGGGTGGTCAGACATTGGAACAGCTTGTCCAGAGAAGCTGTGGATGCCTCATCCCTGGAAGTGTTTAACACCAGGCTGGATGAAGCTTTGAGCAATTGGTTTAGTAGGAGGTGTCCCTGCTCATGGCTAGGGAGGCTGGAACTAGATGATCTTTAAGGTCCCTTCCAACTCAGCCATTCTATGATGATTCTATGATCTAGGCTTCAAAATGTCTCTTAGATTGCAGAGTGTTATAGCCTGGCAGAAGCAAAGCAAATTTACTTCCTACAGGCTTAATAATGTGCCAGTAATATTATCCCAATCGAATGGATGCTACTAATGAGTCGTTTCCATCTGTTTCTGCAAAAAGAGGAATTTGCAGTTTTAGTAGTTGGCTCTGAACTTGGCCTTTGTGTTTTATAGTTGATCAGAGCAGTAGATCAGCCTCCTTCACCTCTGCTGTGTTCCTTCTGCTGTCACATCCCTGTCCCTGTATAGTTGTGCTAGCTAGTGCAAGAAATCCTTCAGCTCCAACTTCCTCATGGATGCTGGCTGTGATTGTGCTGCCCTGGTGTGGGGGTTTTAAGGCTATGCCTTTAACTTCTTTTCAGAGAGTTTGAGCAGAAAAGTAAAAGAATGTAAACAACTGGATGTAAGAAAGACAAAACAATGATTATGCTAAACACTTCCATTGGGGAGATAGAAATCTCTAAGGGTCAGCTCTCAAAACAGAGTTGAGTCTGCCTGGTGGTATTCTGCTGGGCAGTCTAGCAGTGTGCTTTGTGTTCCTCTGCTGGCTTTGCATTGGAGAAAACACACCTGCACACTCACCTTGAAAGCTACGTTCTAACAACCTCTCTGCTTCTTGTCTTTTCTTCCTTCTGCCAGGGGGGTCTGGAGAAGGGAGAGGCAGAGGGACAGCTTTCCTGGCTTTGGCCTGGAGGGTTTTGCGCTGTTTCTGTTAATGGTACATATCTATAAATATAGAATCACTCAGGGTTGGAAGTGACCACAAGGATCATCCAGTTCCAACCCCCCTGCCATGGGCAGGGACACCTCACACTACATCAGGCTGGCCAGAGCCTCATCCAGCCTGGCCTTAAACACCTCCAGGGATGGGGCCTCAACCACCTCCCTGGGCAACCCATTCCAGGCTCTCACCACTCTCATGGGGAAGAACTTCTTCCTCACATCCAGTCTGAATCTCCCCACTTCCAGCTTTATTCTATTCCCCCCAGTCCTATCACTACCTGAGATCCTAAAAAGTCCCTCCCCAGCCTTCTTGTAGCCCCCTTTAGATCCTGGAGGGCCACAAGAAGGTCACCTCAGAGCCTTCTCTTCTCCAGACTGAACAGCCCCAATTCTTTCAGTCTGTTCTCATAGCAAAGGTGCTCCAGCCTTCTGTTCATCCTGGTGGCCCTTCTCTGGACACCTTCCAGCATGTCCATATCCTTCTTGTATTGTCCATACTGTCTATTTGTACCTTGCATTCCATTGTAGACTGTGGTTTTTGCTTGTGAATACAGCTGCACTTGCTCCTGAACTGAGGTAGTCTGGTGTGGTTAATGTGGAAGGGAAACTTCAACCCACCACATGACAATACCTGGAGATTCTGAACACCAGGATCACTACTGGCTACTGCCTCAATGCCTTTTTCCCCAAGGCAATATAAAAGCCATTAATCATTTAGTACAGAAGAAACACTGCATTAAAGTATCTCCCAGTCTCAGGAGACAGATCCCACAAGTGCTGAGGCAGGGCTGTGTTTAGTATTCCGTGCACAATGCTTCTGACTATGTAGTAGCTTGTTCCATCTCCACTGTGACTGGGGATGGAGAAGTTCCTATTCTGACTGAGCCTCCAGATCTGTACCAGGTCTCATTTATGCCATTAGCAATTTGAAACTTTCAGTTGTTCCCAGCCACAGCTCATTATTTCCCACTGCACTGACGCAGTTACTGAGTACCTACTATATTTAGTTTCCAAACTCTCATACAAAATGAGGCAGAAACATTAATCAAAGCTCTGGAGTTGTTCAGCAGGCAAGTTTACAGCCAAAGAGAGAGAGGGGGGAAAAAACCCCAACTCTGTCCTTTTACATCATTGTAAGTGGCTCATAATTTATGTCAAGGGAGAAGTAATAGAAGCACCAGACAGCAATTTCCTGCCAGTGGCCCATGCAAAGGGAAGAAACATTATTTGTTTAGCAGCCTAGTGACAGGTGCTGGTGCCTCACTCAGCATCCCTACAGGAGGCAACCAAACAGAAAGGAGTTCTGATGAGCTGTGAAACATGAGGCAGTGTTTGAGAGCTTTGGTATGTGGTGATGCTTTGTCATGACTGGAATCAGCTCTGTGAGATTATTCATTTATTTTTATTCTTAACCTCTGTGAAATGTTTGATCATAGATGGAGAGGGTCCAGAGGAGCAGCTTTGCTACAAGGACAGGCTGAGGGAGCTGGGGGTGTTCAGCCTGGAGAAGAGAGAAGGCTCCAGGGAGACCTAACAGCAACCTGCCAGTACCTGAAGGGGTTACAAGAAGGATGGAGAGAGTCTGTTTACAAAGGCCTGCAGGGACAGGACCAGGGGCAATGGCTTCAAACTAGAGCAGAGCAGATTGAGATTGGATATGAGGAAGAAGTTCTGCACCATGAGGGTGGTGGAACACTGGAACAGGTTGTTCAGGGAGGTGGTTGAGGCTCCATCCCCAGAGATCTTCAAGGTGAGGCTGGACAGGGCTCTGGGCAACCTGATCTAGTTGGGGATGTCCCTGCTGACTGCAGAGGGGTTGGACTGGATGAGCTTTGGAGGTCCCTTCCAACCCAAACCTTTCTGTGATTCTATGATTCCATGTAGCATGGTCTGGATAATGAAATTTGTCCTTTAATTTTAGCAGATAGTGAAGGACGTTCACTTGGAGAACACATTTTCAGCCTTCCCTCTGTGCTCTTCTCCCTTCACTGTTGAGCTGTACTGCTGAGGCAATGTTTAAAACCCTTTCACTGTAAGGGGCTGGTCTGCAAGTATGAAGGTGCAGTACCTTTTTGTGTCGGTGTGAGCTGAAATTCCCCCCCCACCGACAATAACCAGGCTAGCTCAGTCTGGAAGCAAATGAAGGCTGTATTTACAAGCAGAGTCTAAAATCTACAATGAAATGCAATGAATATGTACAAATATACAAAATTCACAACATTCACAAATATATACAATCAACAGAAAAAGCACAACCAAGCTCCCTTTGCTTCCCCCCAAGGGGACCCTCCCAAAGGGGCCTTTCTCTCCCAGGAGCTTCCCTCCCAGACCCCCCTGGACAGAGAAGCAGAGTTAGTTAAGCAGAAAGTTGTTAACTTAGCTGCCAAGGTCAGTGTGTTATCTTCAGCCAGAAGAGAAGAAGAAACAGCAGCCAGACAGCCCAGCAACTGCCCCCACTGCCGAACGCAGAATGTGCAGAGTGCCTACTTTGTTTTGGGTAATAGTTCTTAAACATTTCTATCTATCCAATGGAAGTGTTTAGAACAATCAGTATTTTGCTTTCTTACACCCCATGGTGACTTATTTATACTCTTTCACTTTCTATGTTCTGAACTTTGCAAGGAAAAAATTAAAAAGACAGTTTCAAACCACCACATTTTTCCACATTAACTTGTGCAGATCAATGTTTATAGACTGCTTAAACTTGATTCAGCCACCAGTCTTATGAATTGGACTTTTCAGTAGTCATAGTTTCTTCAGGATCACTGTTGGAGCTTTCTTTTAAGCTGTTACTTGTCAAAGTAATGTAACTAAAGGAACTGGAGAAAAGGAGGCTGAGGGGAGACCTTCTTGCTCTCTGCAACTACCTGGAAGGTGGTTGTAATGAAGTAGGCTTTGGTCTCTTCTCCCTAGTAACAATGGATAGGAGGAAACAGCCTCAGGTTGTCCCAGGGGAGGTTTAGGTTGGAGATTAGAAGAAACTTCTTCCCTGAAAGGGTTCTCGACCACTGGCACAGGCTGCCCAGGGAGGTGATTGAATCTGCATCCCTGGAGGTGTTTCCAAGAGGCAGAGATGTGGTGATGAGGGCCATGGTTTAAAACCAGACTTGGCAGAATTAAGTAGTAGTTGGACTTGATCTTTTCCAATCAAACCCACCCTATGGTCCTATTATATGCTCCTATGCATATTGTTTTCTGAAGTTATATATTAGGGAGTGTTTGGGTTTTTGTTTGGGTTTTTTGAGCATTTATCACTACTTTTTTTTTCCTGTAATGCAAATAAACTCTCTGAGCAGTGAGGTGCCCAGGAAGGTGTTGAATCCCCATCCCTGGAGGTGTTTCCAAGAGGCAGAGCTGTGGTGCTGAGGGCCATGGCTTAGCACCAGACTTGGTAGAGTTAAAGAATGGTTGGACTGGATGACCTTAAAGGGCTTTTCCAACCTAAGCAATTCTGTGCTATACACTTCCTACAATATTGTTTGTCTATCTGCAGGGCAGCAATCAGTTCACCAGAAGAACCTCAATAGTTTTTCCCAAGCCAAGCTCTTCTATGATTCTAAACAAACACCACCTTGCAATAGGTGGAGATCTGTGATAGGGAAGTGGAACAGATTATTTTAAATCAATATTCATTCTGCTTCTGACAGTAGGAATAGAATTCTGTTGTGAAACTTCTGTGAAAGCTAAGAACTCCTATTTTTCTGATAGGAATCAAAACTCCATGAGGTCAGAATCTGAAAGAAATTCTCCTTCCTCTTATTAAACATAACAGCTTTAAGTCCCTGCTCAGAGAGACAGTGATGGGCAGGAATGGATGATTTTTTCCTTGCTCTTTCTGACCAGACAGCTCTTGCTATTGACTGAAGTGCTATTTCCAATGAAAAGCTGGGGTCCTGAGTGATCAAATTTCTACACTGGGAAAATGTTCTCTCCATGAATTGCTCTTTAGACATTTTTCTTGGTTGTCACTTGGATTGAGGAACATATTCTTTGCCCTTTTCTGCTCTCAGCCTTGGTGACAGGAAGAGAAAAGTCTCCAGCTGTAATGCACTTGTAATGCACCCCGGAGAACAGCAGTTTCTGGGACAACTGCCACTTATGGCCTTGGTGAAATATCTGAGGATGGGGATGAGGAACACTGACGTGGTCAGCTGGCAGGGAAACCTTAGTCTTCTCCCACATTCCTAGTTCCTTACCTTCTTCACCATGCCACAGTTACAATGAAATAGGAGCTTCAGTCTTTGGGGTGTAATGGAAGTGGTTCAGCTTTTTGGTCTCAAAATCATCGAATTGTTAGGGTTGGAAGGGACCTCAAGGCTCATCCAGTTCCAACCCCCCTGACATGGCCAGGGACACCTCACACTACAGCAGGTTGCTCACAGCCACATCCAGCCTGGCCTGAAAAACCTCCAGGCATGAGGCTTCCACCACCTCCCTGGGCAACCTCTGCCAGTCTCTCACCACCCTCATGGGGAAGAACTTCTTCCTACCATCCAATCTGAATCTCCCCACTTCTAGTTTTGCTCCATTCCCATCACTCCCTGACACCCTAAGAAGTCCCTCCCCAGCTTTCTTGTAGCCCCCTTCAGATACTGGAAAGCCACAAGAAGGTCTCCTCAGAGCCTTCTCTCCAGAATGAACAATCCCAACTCTCGGTCTGTCCCCATAGCAGAGGAGCTCCAGCCCTCTGTTCATCCCCCACTTGAGAGAGAGAGAGAGGATCTCTTCTTTACTTCATGAGAGCAAAACCTTCTGAAGTAGAGGTATGTATGGGTTTGGTTTAACATGGCATCAGTAATGCAGGAACAGCATTTGAGTTCTGCATTGCTTCTGCATTCCTTAGCCTTTGTCAATAGAAGAGCATTTCCTTGGCTGACCTTTTGCTTTCTCTCTTGTTTAGCCTTATTAACCTTTGAGGAATGAGGTGGATGGGACAGCAGGCAATTAAAACTCAGAAAAGCCAGGAAGGTCACTATGATGTGGTGTGCAGATGGACTTTGCATAATGAAAGGGTACACAGTTCCTTTCCTTGCTGTCACAGGCTTCTGCTTAAAGTCTCTGAAGGGAAGGAACACAACATTGTAGTGAGGTCTGTGCTGGTCCTGCTTGTCTCTTGAGCACATAGCTGAGCTGAGTGCATCACTTGATGTCCAAGTGTTCTCTTCCCCATATCTTTCAACCAGTGGGAGAGCATTTTGGGCACACAAACCAGAAAGGAATCATGGTTTGCTCTGACAGACCTTCCACTCTAGACACTACTGGAAGCCTGAGCTGTGCAGTGTTGCACTGAGGTTTCTAATGCTATCTAGTCACTGATGTTCTTTTTTTTTCTTTCCCTCACTGATTGAGGAATTATTAATTTTGACAAGGGCTTGTACTGATAGGAGGAGGGGCAATGGATTGAAGTTTGAGAAAAAGAAGACTGGAGATTAGGAAGAAATTCTCTGCAGTGAGGGTGGTGAGACACTGGAACAGCTTTTCTAGGGAGGCTGTGGGTGTCCCCTCCCTGGAGGTGTTCAAGGCCAGGTTGGATGAGGCCTTGAGCATCTTGGTCTAGTAGGAGGTGTCCCTGCCCATGGCAGGGGAGTTTGAACTAGATGATCTTCAAGGTCCCTTCCAACCCAAACCAATCTATGCATTTATAGTTTGTGGCCCACCCCAGAAGCTCTTACAGTGATCACTGATGTTTTGCAAAACTGGAGAAGTCTCTTTGCCTACACTGCTCTGGGAAGGTGCCTGTTGGTAGGGTTGTTATCCCTCTGGAGGTTCAGTTTAGTTGTGCTGTGGTCTGACTGCCTCCTTAACTCTGTGATTTCAATGTGGGAAAGCTGTCAAAACACTTTGAGGCACTTTGTTTTAAAAAAATTATGGAGGAAAGACAGAGTTTGAGTAATGATAAAAGGGAAAGAAGACTGAGAGGGGATTTAATGTTTATAAATATCTGAGGGCTGGGGGTCAAGAGGGAGGGGACAGCCTCTGCTCAGATGCACCCTGGGGTAGGACAAGGGGCAATGGATGGAAGCTACAGCAGGTAGGTTCCACCTCAACATGAGGAAGAACTTCTTCACTGGGAGGGTCCCAGAGCACTGGAACAGGCTGCCCAGAGAGGTTGTGGAGTCTCCTTCTCTGGAGATTTTCAAGACCCATCTGGATGCATTGCTGTGTGGCCTGAGCTGGATTCTATGGTCCTGCTCTGGCAGGGGGGTAGGACTGGGTGATCTCCGGAGGTCCCTTCCAACCCCATACATCCTGTGAGCCTGTGAAAGCATGAGGCAAATATTAAATGAGAGGAGAAGAGTGATTTAAGGTGGGTTTGTTGGTTCTTGTGCTGCTCTCAGAAGCACTGCCCATCTTCTGAGGGTGTGTTCTGCATCACAGTGGTGCTCATAGCTGCCCTCATCAAAGCTCTCCCACCAGAGTCAGGCACTGTTGGGTGAATCAAAGAACTGGACATGAGATGGGAAGATGCAGAAGTGGCTGTGTTGTGACTTTGCTTTTCACAGTTGCAAACAGCATTTTAAGAGTGAACACTAAATCAAAACCCAACCAAGCAACCCCACAAACCTATTCACTGGTATTTATTACCACCAGATCTGCTTTCCTGGAAGAGGAGAGCATGATTTTCCAAGGGTAGTATTTGTGAAACACCTCAACTTGACAGGCAGAAATGGAGCTTTGGCAAGGGAAAGTCGTAGCACTTCAAATGAAACCAGAGCAACCAGTCCCCTCCTGTGGCTACTCTAACTTCTGTTTCAGAGACCTTGCTCTTCAGAATTAGTAGTGAAAAACAAAACAACAAAAATAAAACCCCAAACAAAACACCCCAACACCAAGACCACAAAACCCCCAAGCATTCAACCTCCCCAACCCACTCCCCCCCAAAACAAACAAAAAACCCCACATCAATGAACATTTTGATGCCAGTTTAACTGTTTTAGTATTTAATAAGACCTTTAATTACAGAGTACTTTCTTACTGGGGCAAGGGGACACATTTTGTAACCATCTGCCCTCTTTATTCCCTGCTGTGTGCTGGGATTTACCCCCTCAAAGCTTCCCCCAACAGAGGGCACCTTATGGACAGTTCCCCCTACAGACAGGCAAAGGTAGGCTTAGGCAGCCTGGAGTTGCCAGGAGGAGGCTGCACTCACTTCCTTCTCCACACACATCTCAGAATCATTTCGGTTGGGGAAAAAACCTTCAAGATCCTCCAGTCCAACCATTCTCTTAACTCTGCCAAGGCTGGGGCTAACCCATGGCCCTCAGCACCACATCTCTGCCTCTTGCAGACGCCTCCAGGGATGGGGATTCAACCACTCCCACCACTCCAGGGAGCCTGTGCAGCAGTTGGGGACCCTTTCAGGGAAGAAGTTTCTTCTGATAGATTACCTGCAACAAAAGGGCTGAATCTTTCCTTACCTCTCACAATACTTACAACCCACGTTCCTCACACCCTGGGACAGGGATTCAAATACCTTCTTGGGGAGTCTCTTCAAGTGGTTGGGAATCTTACCAGACTCTTCTAAGATCTGACCAAAACCTTCCCTGGGGCAATTTGAGGCTGTTCCCTGCTACCACTTGCTCCAAGGGAGAAGAGATCAACACCCAGTTCATTACAACTTCCCTTCTCATCCTGCTGCTTGGTACTAGCTGAAAGCAGCAGCCCCAGCCCAGCTGTCAGTGGCAAGCAGCTGAGAAGAGCAACATCTTCATTGCACATCCAGCTCTGGAGAGGATGTCTGTCCTGGCTGTAGGCAGCAAATAAATGAGGATTTTAAAAAAGCCCTGAAGTCCTGTAGGTGCCTGAAATGTGTGGCTCTCTTAGACACTGGCAGCAGCCTGAACTAATGGATAGTCAATAAGTTCTCCCATGGAACTCTCACAGCTGAGCCATCTAACACTGCCCATTCATGCTTCTTCCATGGGCATGTGCTGGCAGCATCTTCACAACACCTGATTTAAAGTACCTGTAGGGCAGACATCATCTAGTGTCACTTAAGAAGTCTGGAGGTTAATTGATCACCTCCTAACTGATAGAGTGAGCAATGATTAGAGGTGCGTTTTGCAGAGCTGCTTTGATAAGGAAAAGCAGGAACATTGAGCTTCATTGCTGATAACCTTTTGTTTTGTTTTCTTCATAAAACTAACAGAAAACCCCAAACAAACAAAACCCTAGGGTGGGGGGGGGTGGGGGGGGAAACCCAAAACCAACCAACCAAAAACTCCCACAACCTGTAGTTTGTTTAAGCAGACACCCAGAAATCCTAAAGACTCTTTTTATATTGCTGTGTGCATGCCCTTGCTAGGTCAGGGCAGTTGCAATCTTTGACAGAAGGCAGCATCATAGAAGGTTGTAGTGAGCTCTGGGTTGGTCTCTTCTCCTCAGTCTCAGGTGACAGAAGGAGAGGACATGGTCTGAAATTGTGCCAGGGGAGGGTTGGGTTGGAAATTGGGAAAAATTTCTTTGCTGCAAGAGTGGTCAGGGATTGGAAGAGGCTGCCCAGGGAAGTGGCGTGTGGCAGTTTGAGGCTGTGGGTGCCTTTAAAAGCCACTGAGTGCAGACCTCCAGAGGGACTAGAAGGTCCAGGAGGTGTACTGCAAAGAGTAATCTTTGTATTTCAAACCCATCAGTACTGCACCCCTATAAATCTGGCTGCAAAGTTAAGTTTCTTCCCTTTCTCCTCCCAGGAAGGAGAGGCAGGTTTTTATCTCCCTGATGGAAGAGTAAGACTTGGTTCTACAATTCTATGATATACATCAGTTGTGTATCCTATTTATTCTTACTTGGAAAAAAAAATCCTCTTTATCCAAAACTATGTGAGGGATATGAAAAAGTTGTAGAATTTTTTTTCTCTCCATCTCTCTCTCTTTCTGTGGAGTTCAGAATTTATAGATAATGACTTTGACCCCATCAGGACCTTTCCAAGTAATAGATGACCAGAATGATGTATATGCCTGGAGAAGACTCTGGTGGGGTCAGCAAGTTCAATTTCCAAAAGGTCTTTAGGGTATAAAGCTAAAGATTTTTAAGGACATCACTAGGCAGCAGTGCAGGGATCCTGAATTTTAATGAATGCAGCTGGATTTGGTGGATGGTGCCTGTTCTAGCTTGTAGCTATGAATTATGGTCTAAGTAATGCCTGCCTCATCTTCTTGAGCTTATTAGGAGTTCTTTGGGCACACTATTATTTCTTAGGAGCTGATCAATATCACTTCATCAGAGTTCTCATTCTTTCAAAGACCTTTAATTTGTATATAACTTGTTTCTGGGTATAGAAGAAGGGCCACAAGGGTGAGCAGAGGACTGGAGCACCTCTCCTATGAGGATAGACAGAGAGTTGAGGTTGTTCAGTCTGGAGAAGAGAAGGCTCCCAGGAGACCTTCTTGTGGCCTTCCAGGATCTGAAAGGGGCTACAAGAAAGCTGGGAGGGACACTTCTCTTCTCCAGGCTGAACACCCCCAGCTCCCTCAGCCTGTTCTCATAGCAGAGCTGCTCCAACCCCCTGATCATTTTCATGGCCCTCCTCTGGACCCTCTCCATCCAGTCCATGTCCTTCCTATGTTGTACTGCCCATACAAGTAGGAAGCATCACCAGTGTCAGCAAGGACAACCTCTACCACACCCCCCAGCTCCTGTGTGTTATCAGGAACCATCCCATGAACAGAATTAAAATTGCAGAATTCTCCAGGAAGGGACAAAGGCTGCAAAGTGTTTGGATGCTTCAGGCTGCAGTAGATTACCAGATCATAGTAGATCCATCCAGTCAAACCTCCCTTAGACCATGTGATGCTGCATTTCATATCATGGTGCATCCTTTGGCTTAGATGTTTTTGGTCTGCAGTTCCAGAATCCTTCTCTGAGGTTGTACTTCCCATGTAACTGCATCCTGAAGTATGTACCATGTCTACAACACAGTTCCAAGCTGCTCCAGGGGAGGTGCAGGCTGGATGTTAGGAAATCTTTCTTCCCTGGAAGGGTTCTCAGCCATTGGAATGTTGTGCCCAGGGCAGTGCTGGAGTCACCATCCCTGGAGATGTTTGAGCAGTGTGTGGAGCTGGTGCTTAGGGACATGGATTGGTGTTGATCTTTCAGGGCTGGGTAGAAGGTTGGACTGGATGAGCGAGATATGGAAGGCTCTCAGATCGAGATAATCCTACAAAGACTGTTCTTTGAGTTATGATAGATCTCATGAAGATCGTAGTTGAATACTCTCTGCTGGACGTTGAATCTGTGAAACAGAGGGTGTCGCTTTCTTTTGCTTAAACCCAGTGTGATTGGCAGTGTTAAGGTAATGGTTGGCATTCACACTTGATGCTCTTGTACTAGGCTACCTGAATTATTGACAGAGATAGCATGATTCTGTTGTAATCCTCAGACACTATAATATGCCACTAATCTTCTGCCATTTCACATTCACTGCTAACATTCCATGTTCGCATATCCTTCGCGCATTCCCATGTTTCAGATGTAAAGAGAGAAATGTCCTTATATAGATTATGTCAAAGCTAAAACTCTATCCTTATAGTCAATACTGTGTAGAAAGATACCAGAAGCAGATAATATCTGTCCGGTGTTCCACAACGACTACCACGATGAAACTTGCAGATATTTTGCTGTTTTTGTGGTGATGAATATTGCTTGGTCGCCCGAAGTGCCTTAAGTCCATCATATACGAGTAAGTATGAAAACTCCATTTGTGCCGAGTGGACTGATTTGTCCTAACAAGCTTAACATCTCAAGATTGAGTTATCCATCGCTCTTCTCTCAAAGTGAACCCACCTGTTGAGTAGCTCTATCTATCAGTGTATAGCTATCTGGCTCTAAGAAGCTGTATTACATATCTTCAACTTTTACCGTGAAGTTCCTTTAGATTTATTACATTAAGTTTATTAGAACTCCAGAAAGACAAACTAGTCGCAAATGATGGACACTTTATGCACAGCGCGAAAGATTGTTGTCTGTCTAGAGGTCGACGATCTCTCATCGCCTCAAAGTGACTAGCGCTCACATCCCAGATATTCCTTTCTCTGATTAGCCCCCTCCACGTCAAGCAAGAATGATCCTAATTTGTTCTTTCACTGTGTTTTGTGATATGTCGTGATCACAGGCAATAGAGTGTCAAATCCCCTTTTCATTGTGTGCAGAGCTGGCATAGACGAGCACTGCAGGTTCGCGCTCACAAGATCTCCTTCTCCCTCGTAGACGCTCAACATCCCTCGATCAGCTCCCTTCCTCGTGAGCCCAGGGCGCTGCTCACGTGTCCCACTCGTTATTCAGCCTCGCAGTGTCTGACCTACTGCTCTGGACAGGTGCTCCGAGAGCTACCATCATAGGACGCCTTCTTCTCCTGACCAGGGATGTGGCCCCAAGATATTGAAACTCACAGCTACTCACGATATACTGGGAATCCCCACGCAGAGAAGCGTGAGCACTTGAAGTCATGATGTGATATATTTGGATTTACATTTTCGGCAGTATAGCTCGTCACTCTACAAGATCTCCGCACTAAGCACACTCCAGAACAATATGATGAAGCACTACTGTATATTCGCACTCCTAGCATGCACATGACTAATATGTTCCTATGATGTAGACTATTTTATTTGTGTATAATAGGATATATAAACTCGAGTCATACCTTTATTTTCAGAACACTCACTACATACCATCACAGTAGAGAGCATAGATGTCAGATGTAGATAGATTTTCGCTCGATAAGCATTCAATACAAGGTCATTTGCTAATACAGATAAACCGTATATATTGCTGTGTGTGACTTTCACTAATGTGCTATTCCCTCTATGGTGTTGAATGTCTGTCGTGTCGTCCTAGATCGATTGCAGTGTGGTTGTGCTTGGCCAAGTTAGCTCCTATCTATCGCTCCGGTATGCTTCGGTTGTTAAGAACATTTTGGATTGCGTCGTGTCGTGAGGGAGATAGATAGGAGAGCTAAGTTGTGTCTGTTTGTTATCACTCGCTGGTGTCGTTGAGTGGCCTACTGGAAAGAGGAGTCCCACTGCCAATGAGCGTGTTGTCCCTCGATGTTCACTGCAGCAATGTTTGAATGTGGTATCGTTGAGGTATTTGGTACGGCATCGCACTAAAGTTTACATAGAGATTATACGATCTCGAATAGATTATCTGCGTTAGTGTCTACCCACTCAGGACATGTGAGTTGTGTTGGACGGTGCAGGATAGCCATAGAGTTGATAAAGATGAAGTGTGTTCGCAAGACAGAAGCTTGTAGTGTAAGGATGCTAAGTTATAGTAACTTCAGTCTCGCCTCCCACTTTTCCCCCACCTCTGTCATGATTATTCGCTCTCGACAATGATAGACGCACGATGACGCGCTGCTGCAGCGCTGTTGTGCGTGTCTGCACTGCTATAAATACGCACACCGCTGGTTCTCTGTCTCTCTAACACATTTTCGATTGTGTCGTCCACTAATATATAATCGCCTCATAGAGAGCTCTTCTGTTGTATACAAGATCTCACTACATGTGTAGAGTTATATATCAGAGTATCTACTCAGCTCGTCATCTGGGTGAACCCCAACCTGACAACACAGCACTCATAGTCCAAGCTGTAAGAAGGACTCAAGCCAGTTCATACAGAACATAGTGGTCATAAGTGAGTAATACCTCCCTGTATAGATCCATTGTCTAAAGTAGCACACTGATTTCTTAGCTATATCACTCTTCATGGCCCTGACTTTGTACTACAGCCAAGGCTCTCTCTTTTCACTCACAAACTTGACAGTCAGGTGCTTTCCCAATGATAACTGTGTTTGTCAACGCAGTCACTCCACCGCTACTTTCTCACGTTATCCGCGTATCAGCCCAGACTGATAGATACAGCACTGATATCCTTTCTCCTAATACTTCCTCACACGCACTCTCTCCAGATACCGAGTCTCTATGGACATCATATTGTATGTATGTCACCGTGTAATCCACGTACAACCCCTTCAACATATACCCAGGTATCCATCCGTTATTTTAATACTGTATCATGCAAGTCACATCCTCCATAATACACTTGTAAACACCATTGCACAATCACGTCCTCAGCGTATTCATTGGCATCCCCCCTCACTAATTAAGATTGTGGATAATCCCCATGATGACAGCACTACTAATTTTACTATTTATATCCTTGTTAGCTACTCTCTCAAATAAAGAAGCGTACTAATACTGCACGTACTACACGTCCTGTGCTATGACCTGTTTTTGAACTCTTTTGTATTAGTCCATATACTCTATTAACAACAAACTGGTTTTTATGTCTAGTGAATTGTTGTTGTAACTCATAGTTTGTATAATCCGCACAAAGTAGAATGTGCCTCTCTTAATTCATCTGTGTGCCATACCACATGGTAATCACACTTTGGTGAGTGTCATTTTAGACATAATATATTCTACTAAGATCACATTTATTATGCCCATGAGACAAATAATAATTATCATTTCTATGTGTTTGCGCTCTCACGAAGGCATTGGTCAACCGACCGAGAGAGCAATATCCGCAAGATATAGGATAAATACACATATCTATAACTTCATATCTACTGATATAACAACTATAGTCCGGTATAAGATCCCACCCCCAGTGCTGCATCATATGTCTATGACTATTTTATGGGGATATGTAACTCAGAAGTTTGAAAATGCCTCCCATTGCTTATTTTCTTGCAGAGAATCATGATCAACGAAACTGTTTTTTTTTCTCATATGAATATAAGCAAGGAAGGTAAAGATGAAAACCTCTATAATATATGAAAATAGGTGTGTCGTCACCTCAGCCAAGCAAAGCCAGGATTGAGTTCACCTACACTTGCATAATTTCCATAAGGAGTATTTGACATGGTTTGTTTCATTGTGTGCTCTTTATCATCTTAGGCCATCTGCTACAGTAGAGATTTGAGTTATATCCTCATTACTTTTTGCGACTCGCTCGTCAGTTTCTTGGTCCGTGTGTGGCCATCGTTAAATTCATCTGTGTATAGGTTAGAGAGAATTGGAGAAATCTTAGGGTATGTATCAGAGCAGCTGTCACGTCTTTGCTGTCACCTAGGTTTGTGCTTGCGGCGAGACTGTGTCTCTCCTTTTCCCCATTCAGTACGAGAGCTAGTTATGTTGATCGCGATCTGTTTTAAGATATCTGTCGAGTCTTTACTATTTAATTGTAAATAGGTCTCCTTCAGTGTGGAAAGGTTTGTTTGAGATATATAGAATTTACTGCTTGACGTAGAACCGTCGACCGATAATTATCAAATAGTCTCGCTCGAAAGTAGGTGCCATCACTCTGACCTTAGGTCCGATGAGTCTTAGTGATCCCTCTCAGATGTTATGTGGACACCTACGGGCTCATAGCAAGAGACTGTCTTATAGCACGGCAACTCTTAGCTTATGGCCTCGTTGAAAAGTTAGACCAAACAAGGCACTGATGTTGCCCTTCCTATTAGGAGAAGACTATTTCTTGTTTTTCTCCTTAGTGTACACGATAGTGTATTGTCACTAGGGCAGATACAATGATAACCACGTTAACCCCCAGGAGGAGGTAAAAATGTCAAGAGGCTTTCTCAGGAAGAATATTTGACACTTCAGATCTAAGATACTCAGCTAGTGTTCACTACTTTCATTAAAACATGCAGGAAAGAAACACCGCAGTAGACACATGAATCAGCATTAAGAACACCAGATATAGGATATACATGGAAAACCCCCACGAACCTTTCCGCCAGACCAGCCTACTGTAGTAATCACATATTCCCCAGTGCACTCGCGATTTCTGTGTATCTTCCTCCCCTCCTCTCCTCCTAACTTAGATCGCGCCTTTCCATTAGTTTGCTCATATTATCGGCTTTCTCCAGTCAGTTTACCATGTCCCCATGATATCATTCCTCCAGCAGTAATGTGTAGGCACCAGACCAGTCGATCCCTCCTATACCACCATTATCCCATGTAAGATACCACCAGAATAGTAGAGCAGATAACAAGAGTTCTGTAAGTAACTACTCACCTCTGCAGCCATGTTCATTGTGATTCATTCTACTGTGTATATGAGAGAAAATAACCTAATCCGACTCATTGCTCCTGTTGTGTGCCACCTTGTAGCGTCGGAATAGATACTGAGCACTCCTCCTGGAGGTCTGTAACTTTATTGATTTTTGTGATTTTTTTTTAAAGCCACCCATGTAGACACTGTAGGTCACAATAGGAGCTTGGATGTCAAGATGATGAGACTTCAGTTAAGCGTAGTGCTCTAGATATATGTTTCCCCAAACATCATCATAGGAAGAGCTCCATGAATCACTATGTGTGCCTGATCGGATAGGATATGGGAGGTTGATAGGGTCCACGTATAGAAAGGTGATAGTGAGAATGAGATGTCATTTGTAAACATAATGCGTCCGTCTGCACGAACAGAGTTTAGTGAATAGACAGTGTGATTGTCAATCAGAGAGTATTCACACTGAGTGAACATGTGGGGAGCGCGTAACGGCGGGTAGAGATGTAACTATCCATGATCGCAAAGAGTACAAAGTAGGTCCAGTTTTGTTCAATATCTTTATCAAAGACCTGGCTGAGGGGACCGAGAGTGCCCTCAGCAAGTTCCTGATGACAGAAAACTGAGGGGGAGTGGCTGACACCTGCCAGGCTGTGCTGCCATCCAATGTGACCTGGACAAGCTGAGACCTGGGTGCAGGCAAACCTCAGAAAGTTCAACAGGGACAAGTGCAGGGTCCTGCATCTGGGGAGGAAGAACAGCAGGCACCAGGACAGGTCAGGAGCTGCCCTGCTGGAAAGCAACTCCATGGAGAAAGACCTTGGAGTGCTGCTGGACAGCAAGTTCTGCTTGGGACAGCAATGTGCCCTTGTGGCCAAGAGAGCCAATGGGATCCTGGGGTGCAGCAAGAAAAGTGTGGCCAGCAGGGCTAGGGAGGTTCTGCTCCCCCTCTGCTCTGCCCTGCTGAGACCACAGCTGCAATCCTGTGTCCAGTTCTGGGCTCCCCAGTTCGAGAGGCAAAGACCTGCTGGAGAGAGCCCAATGGAGAGCCATGAGGATGCTTAGGGGACTTGAGCATCTCCCCTGTGAAGAGAGACTGAGAGCCCTGGGGCTGTTTAGTCTGGAGAAGAGAAGGCTGAGAGGGGATCTGATCAATGTCTATCAATAGCTGAGGGGTGGGTGCCAAGTGGAGGGAGCCAGGCTCTTTTGGGTGGTGCACAGTAATAAGACAAGAAACGATGGATACAAACTTGAACATAGAAGGTTTCACCTCAACAGGAGGAGAAACTTCTTTCCAGTGAGGGTGAGAGAGCCCTGGAGCAGGCTGCCCAGAGAGGTTGTGGAGTTTCCTTCTCTGTTCGCTTTCCAACCCCACCTGGATGCATTCCTGTGAGGACTCCCCTGGGTGATGCTGCTCTGGCAGAGGGGTTGAACTGGATGAGATCTGGAGGTCCCTTCCAACCTCTAACGTGTTGTGGCTCTGTAAGGCACTGAAAAATGTGCCTGCTGGTACTTGAGTCTCCAAGATGAGCACAGCTCCTGCTGTAGTGAAAATGTCTGCAAGCATCACAGCAAGGCAATGTTTTTCCTGCTGTGCTGGCACAGGAGGCTTTGCAGAACGTGCACCAGGCCAGGAGCTGTCACCACACACAACCCTTCACAAACTCCAGCTCCAGGAGCCAGCCACCACCAGGCTGCTGTGGTGTTTGGTGTGTCTCTAGGGATAGCAAAAGATCTGTGTTGGCTGTATTAGTTTGATTAAATAGGTAGATTTGGTTAATAATTCATTGCATCATTTAGTTGGATGTTTAGAAGAGGGGGGAAAAAAAGATTTGTATGAATTGATTATTTAAATGAGACAAAGGATTATATGGTTCTTTATGCAGAAAATATCTCATCTCTCTGGCTTTATTATCTCATTTGGCTTTAGATGAAGGATGCATAATGAGGGAATGAGATCTCATTTTCACCAAGGCTGCTCAAACTTAATGCATGGACTTCAAGCTCCACTGTTCTGCTAAGTAATAAGACTCTCTATGTCATACTTCCTTTTTTTCATTCTTTTTTTTTTTTTCTTTACTTGCAAAATGTGCAATATCACATTGTGAAGCTTCTAATTCCTTGGTGCTCAACTGCCTGTGACATTGTTAATTGAAAAGAGTAGATGGCTTTCTGGGTTACAGTTGCTTCTGCCTTTTAATATGTGTGGGTTTGCTCCTTCTGGGGCTTTTGGAAGGAAGAAAAGAAGTGGTGTGGTCAAAGAATAGCCAGCAATGCTGCACCAGTGATGTGCTCTGAAGTACAAGATGTGCTTTTCAAATCTTTTCTAAAAATCCATAGGAGAAGGTAGAATGGATTGCAGAGGTTAAACAGAGTCAGCAGCCAAAGCATTTTTAAAGATCACTTGATTACAATGGGCTGGGAGGCTTGGCTGAGACACCTGAAGGCTGTGAGGCTGTACAGTGAGACTTGGACAGATGGAGAGCTGGGCAGAGAGGAACCTAAGAAGGTTCAACAAGGAGAAGTGCAGAGTCCTGCACCTGGGCAGGAAGAATAAACTGCAGCAGGACAGGTTGGGAGGGGATCTGCTGGAGAGCAGCCCTGTGGAGAAGGACCTGGGAGTGCTGGTGGACAACAAGTTCTGCATGGGACAGCAATGTGCCCTGGTGGCCAAGAAGGACAATGGGGTCCTGGGGTGCATTCAGAGGAGTGTGTCCAGCAGATCCAGAGAGTTTCTCCTCCCCCTCTCTCTGCCTTGCTGAGGCCCCACCTGGAATATTGCATCCAGTTCTGGGCTCCCCAGTTCCAGAGGGACAGGGATCTACTGGAGAGAGTCCAAGGGAGGGCTCCAAGGATGCTGAAGGGACTGGAGCACTGCCTGGGGAGGAGAGGCTGAGAGCCCTGGGGGTATTCAGTCTGGAGAGGAGAAGACTGAGAGGGGATCTGATCAATGTCTATCAATAGCTGAGGGCTGGGGGTCAGGAAGGAAGGGACAGGGACAGGCTGTGCTCAGTTGTACCCTGGGATAGGACAAGGGGCAATGGATGGAAACTCCAGCACAGGAGGTTCAACCTCAACAGGAGGAAGAACTTCACTGTGAGGGTCCCAGAGCCCACCTTCTTCTGGAGCCTTTGCAGCCCTGTCTGGATGTGTTCCTGTGTGACCTGTGCTGGATTCTATGGCCCTGCTCTGGCAGGGGGGTTGGACTGGAAGATCTCCAGAGGTCCCTTCCAAACCCCTAACATCCTGTGATCCTATGACTACATATCCCCTGTCTTTGGTGATCATCTTCCATTATTCACTGCCATCCTTGGGTTCTTCAGGCTTCTTCTTGGAGCCCCTAACTGGTTTTGTTAGTAATCAGGTGTGGTTTGTTTTGAAATGTTCAGACTGATGATGCATGAACCCAGGGTGGCTAGATTCACCTAAGGGCCTTAGTTTAATGAAATGGTACAAAATTATCTAGGTCTAATGAAATGTGAAGCCATCGGTTGCAATCTGGAGTGGAGCCAAGAGAGAGGCTCTGATTTTCTGACTTTCCTTGCTGGGTCAGGGCTTGACAAGGTCAAACCTCCCACACACAGCTAAGTGAACATGCAACCAGTGCTGCTCACCATAACTTTGGGTGTCGTGTTAAAGATTTTTAAATTGCCCCCAGACTAGGAAGTCCAAGATATTTAAAGACTGTTCATAGGATTTCAATTGGAGTGTAGCCTGATGAGACACAATGGGTCACAGAGCTCCAGATAGCATCTTAGAAATGCAGGAGCAGAGGAACAGCACTTAGAATCAGTCAGGGTTGGAAGGGACCACAAAGGTCATCCAGTTCCAACTCCCCTGCTGTGGGCAGGGACACCTCACACTAGATCAGGCTGGCCAGAGCCTCATCCAGCCTGGCCTTAAACACCTCCAGGGATGGGGCCTCAACCTCTGCTGAGACCACACCTGGAGCACTGTGTCCAGTTCTGGAGCCTCTGTTGCAAGAAGGATCTGGAGGTGCTGGAAGGTGTCCAGAGAAGGGCCACGAGGATGAGCAGAGGGCTGGAGCTGCTCTGCAATGGAGACAGAGAGTTGGGGTTGTTCAGTCTGGAGAAGAGAAGGCTCCCAGGAGACCTTCTTGTGACCTTTCGGTATCTTAAGGGGACTTCAAGAGAGCTGGGGAGGGAGTTTTTAGGGTGTCAGGGAATGAGAAGACTGGAGGCAACAGAGCAAAGCTGGAAGTGGGGAGATTCAGACTGGACGTAAGGAAGAAGTTCTTTCCCCATGAGGGTGGTGAGACACTGGCACAGGTTGGTGGAAGCCTCATCCCTGGAGGTTTTTGCAGCCAGGCTGGATGTGGCTGTGAGCAACCTGCTGTAGTGTGAGGTGTCCCTGCCCATGGCAGGGGGGTTGGAACTGAATGATCCTTGAGGTCCCTGCCAGCCCTGACAGTTCTGTGATTTTCTACCTCCTAAGGGAAAATAGAGTTCTTTATTCTACTCTCTCTTCCTCTTTTTTTTTCTTATCTGTTTGCAAGCTCTGGGGCAATAAACCCAATCAGTGAGTTAATGATACACAGCTGACTTGCACAGTGTGCACCAAAATTCTGTGCTCATAAAACAATGTTATAATTCAGTTAAATATTACCCAGAGACATGCCAGGTCACTGCTTTGTAGGATCCATATTTCCTTTAAGCTGCAGATTCCGGAAGGGAGGTTCTAAGAACACCTTTTGGGGGGATGTGTGCAAGCACAGCTTTGCCAAAGGTGCTTCATGACCAATACTAGACAGGTAAAACAACTCTTTTCCAAGTGGTCACTTGGGTAGCAGCATTAGCCCATGAAGAGACTCCTCTTCTTCTGTGTGTTACATAGCTTAGCTCTGGTAGATGCTTGGTCACCTACAGGCAGTGAGTGCCAGCATGGTGATGGCTCCTCTGGGCCTCCTGGGGAGCTCTGTGCTTCTGCCAACCAGTGTGGAGACAGCAATGAGGACAAACAAGGTAGGTTTCAACAAGCTCCACCACAAATGGAGCACCTGATGGAGCAGGTCCAGAGCAGGACCACGAAAATGCTCAGGGGGTTGGAGCAGCTCTGCTATGAGGACAGGCTGAGGGAGCTGGGGGTGTTCAGCCTGGAGAAGAGAAGGCTCCAGGGAGACCTAAGAGCAACCTGCCAGTACGTGAAGGGGCTACAAGAAGGCTGCAGAGAGACTGTTTGCAAAGGCCTGCAGGGACAGGACCAGGGGCAATGGCTTCAAACTACAGCAGAGCAGATTGAGATTGGATGTGAGGAAGAAGTTCTGCACCATGAGGGTGGTGGAACACTGGAACAGGTTGCCCAGGGAGGTGGTTGAGGCTCTATGCCTGGAGATCTTTCAAGGTGAGGCTGGACAGGGCTCTGGGCAACCTGATCTAGTTGGGGATGTCCCTGCTGAGTGCAGGGAGGTCAGACTGGATGACCCTTGGAGGAGGTCCCTTTTGGCCTGGACCATTCTATGGTTATAAATGTGGCTATGGTATGAATCACAGAATGCCAGGTTGGAAAGGACCCCAAGGATCATCTGCTCCAGCCTTTCTAGGTGACAGTGGAGTTAAAATGAGCTGGCCCAGCACCCTGGCAAGCTGAGCCTTAAACCTGACCAGTGCAGGGCAATCCACCACTTCCCTTGGGAGACGATTCCAGTGTCCGACTGCTCTCATTTTCTTCTGGAGTCCAACTAGAATCTCCCCAGCAGTAGCTTGTCCCCCATCAGCACTTGTCTTTTCCATGTGAATGCAGCAACAGATAGCACTAGGAAGTTTGTTGTTTGTTTGTTTGTTTTCCCCCTCTCAAATGTAACTATTTGGAATTCTTTTTTATTTCCCCTTCTATTTTTTTAATTTGATTTTCTAAGACAGTCTCTATCTCGTTCAGTTTGACTTTTCCTGCTTAATTTTCAGGCTCTGTACAGTGCAACTTGTTCATAAATCTTCCTACAGATATGATATAGAAAATGTTTTCTCATCCACCTGAATTCAAACTATTACTTTTCTTTTTTTCCTTAATCTGTGGTAAAACTGTTTGCTGGAATAATTTCAGGTTTCATCCAAATTATCAGCTGCCAATCCTGGCTTAATCTTTGTCACAATCAAAGGCTCTGAGTACAGATGCTGCTATTTTCTTTACAGGAAAGATCTGAGCAGGGAGAGTGAATTTTTCTTTTTTTTTTTTTAACTGCTAATGTTTGGGTAAATTAGAATCTGAAATTCACTCTTTTCAGAGAGTGAATTTCTTTTTCCCTCCCTTCTCCCCTCCCCTTCCTTTTCTCCTCCCCTCCCTGTGGATATGGGGTTCAGGGAGTGACATGGAGTGCAGTGCACACCTGGGGACAGAAAACACATGGAGATAGGACACACCCAGGGGTGGTACACACAGGGACAGGGGACACTTGGAGGCAGGATGCACCCAAGTGCTCTGGGGCAGGTGTAGGTTGAAGCTGGAGCTCTTAGCACAGCTTCAGTTGTCCCAGGGGCTGCCCTGTGGATATGGGATACAGGGGGTGGCCGGGGGGGGCAGAACACACTTAGAGACAGGACACACCCAGGGGCAGGATGCATGATCTGTTTTCTGGAGGACAAAAAAGAGCTTGGATTTATAAAACATTCTCATTTTAACAGAACTTTTATCTAAGTTCTTCTGCTTGCTGTGCAACAAAGGGAATCTCCCTATTTGGTTGGGTTGGGTTTTAAGGTCTGCAGTAGATTGTCTTTAGCTGAGCCTGTGCATTTCTGTGTGCACTGAAAAATGTTAATTACAGCTTGTTAGAGGTCACAGAACCACAGGATTGTTTCACCTGGGAAAGATCTTTAAGATCATTGGGACCAACCATTCTCTAATTCTACCAAGTGTGGTGCTAAGCCATGTCCCTCAGCATCACCCCTGGCCATTGAATTCAGCTGAAATCTGTGAGAAAGAGCAGAAACTTAAATCTAGAGTCACAGTCGTGGAATGGTAGGGGCCCAACCCCCCTGCCAGAGCAGGGTCACCCAGGAACACATCCAGGTGGGTTTGGAAAGTCTCCAGGGAAGGAGACTCCACAACCTCTCTGGGCAGCCTGCTCCAAGGCTCTCTCACCCTCACTGGAAAGTTTCTCCTCATATTGAGTTGAAACACTGTATGTTCCAGTTTGCATCTGTTGTTCCTTGTCATATTACTGTGCAAAACTGAAAAGGGCCTGGCCCCCTCCACTTGCCCCCCACCCCTCAGCTATTGATAGACATTGATCAGATCCCCTCTCAGCCTTCTCTTCTCCAGACTAAACAGCCTCAGGGCTCTCAGTCTCTCTTCACAGCAGAGATGCTCAAGTCCCCTAATCATCCTTGTGACTCTCCCTGGGATTCTCTCCAGCAGTTCTCTGTCTCTCTCAAACTGGGGAGCCCAGAACTGGACACAGGATTGCAGCTGTGGTCTCAGCAGGGCAGAGCAGAGGGGGAGTAGAACCTCCCTAGCCCTGCTGGCCACACTTTTCTTGCTCACCCCAGGATCCCATTGGCTCTCTTGGCCACAAGGGCACATTGCTGTCCCATGCAGAACTTGCTGCCCACCAGCACTCCAAGGTCTTTCTCCATGGAGCTGCTTTCGAGCAGGGCAGCCTCTAACCTGTACTGCTACCTGTTGTTTTTCTTCCATAGATGTAGGATCCTGCACTTGTCCTTATTAATCTTCATGAGGTTTCTTATACCCAGCTCTGAGTGGATGGCTGCACAGCCTGAGGGGTGGTCTTGCTTGTAAGTCTTTGTGTTCTATGCAAGAATCCTGGCTAATCAGAGGACATGGCAATATTCTTCAGCCAACAGCTGCAGTATGTTCTGTTCCTACACACAGATAGCTACATGTATACCTGTGAAGTAAAAGGTGCATGTTAGAGGCACAGAATAGAAATGGCCTTGTTCAGGTTGGGTCTGGTGAGGAGAGGACTTAGAGTCATAGAATTGTCAGGGTTGGAAGGGACCTCAAGGATTATCCAGTGCCAACCCCCCTGCCATGGCCAGGGACTCCTCACACTACAGCAGGTTGCTCACAGCCACATCCAGCCTGGCTGCAAAAACCTCCAGGGATGAGGCTTCCACCACCTCCCTGGGCAACTTGTGCCAGTGTCTCACCACCCTCATGGGGAAGAACTTCTTCCTAACATCCAATCTGAAACTCCCTGCTTCTAGTTTTGCTCCATTCCCCCCAGTCCTATCACACCCTGACACCCAACTTTCTTGTAGCCCCCTTCAGATCCTGGAAGGCCAGAAGAAGGTCTCCCTGGAGCTTTCTCTTCTCATGATGGTTGGTTTTGTGGTGTTTTTTCCAACATTCATTCTGTCTTGTCTCACTCCCCCTGCCCTCCTTCTCTTTGTTCATGGTTAAAACTCATGATGTTGCTTCTTGCTTTTCATGTGAGGCTGTTTGGAGTGTCCTTTTGTGCTAATTAAATAGCCAGTGATGGGGAGAACATAGAGCCCTTTGCTGCTGCTTTGGAGGTTTTCATTTTGTTTGCTTCAACTCAGGTTCCTCCTGTGCCAAGTGTGATTTCGAAACTGATCTGTGTGAAGCTCTTCACGAACTGAGTTTCCAGCCTGGATGGGTAAGGAGAAAAGGTCAATCTGGCAGAAGCCCACCATACTTTGACCACAATGGGAATGACAGTGGTAAGAATCCTCACAATCTTTGAAGGAACCATTAGCTCTAACTCATTGTGTTATGCTGACCAGAGGAGACCACGAAAATGCTCAGGGGGTTGGAGCAGCTCTGCCATGAGGACAGGCTGAGGGAGCTGGGGGTGTTCAGCCTGGAGAAGAGAAGGCTCCAGGGAGACCTAAGAGCAACCTGCCAGTACCTGAACGGCGATACAAGAAGGCTGCAGAGAGACTGTTTGCAAAGGCCTGCAGGGACAGGACCAGGGGCAATGGCTTCAAACTAGAGCAGAGCAGATTGAGATTGGATGTGAGGAACAAGTTCTTTACCATGAGGCTGGTGGAACACTGGAACAGGTTGCCCAGGGAGCTGGTTGAGGTCCCATCCCTGGAGGTGAGCCTGGACAGGGCTCTGGGCAACCTGATCTAGTTGGGGATGTCCCTGCTGAGTGCGGAGGGATTGGACTGGGTGAGCTTTGGAGGTCCCTTCCAACCCAGACCATTCTATGATTCTGTGATCCTGCTGTGTGTCTGCTGGGCTGCTGAAAATCAGGCTGCTCTTGAAGATATGCTGATTTTTATCTGACATTAGCACACAAATTTAAGTAGCTCCCAAACAACTTTTATTTCAATTGTTCAAGTTGCAAAACACTTTAAATAATGACATCTCTTCTCATCAGGGAGGAAATAAAAGACAAATACAATGGAAGTAAAATCTATTGAACTCCTGGCTGGGATAAGAATTGCTTAACCAGCTAACAGTCCTGCTTTAGTGGAAGTTTCTACGGTTTATTCTTGGGCATTAGGATACAATGCTTTGGGATGTAGCAAGCACCTGAATGATGCTCTTGCTTGTAACCATGAATAAAGGTTACCTTTACCTGTGAAGAACTGGTGAGGAAGTGAAATTTTAACTTATGCAGACACATGAAGCCAAAAAAAAAAAAAAAGATTGAGAACTATCAGCCTCAAGTTGGAAGCAAACTTCAGTCACGTCTATGTTCCTATTGACTTGGTTTGGGTACTCAGCCACCTCTGTATCTGTCATTTCTTGAGTGGTGTGGTAGCCATCTGGAATATTGTGTCCAGTTCTGGGCCCCTCAGGTCAAGAAGGACTTCAGGAAACTGCTTGAAAGAGTCCAGCACAGAGCCAAAATCTGCTGCAGGCAGTGGAACATCTCCCTGTGAGGCCAGGCTGAGGGAGCTGGGGCTTGGGGTTTGGAGCAGGGGAGCCTGAGGGCTGCCCTCATGGCTGAGGATAAAGATGTGCAGGGCTGGAGCCAGGCTCTGCTCAGGGATGTCCAAGGACAGCACAAGGGGCACTGGGAGCAAGCTGGAGCAGAGGAGGAGCCACAGGAACAGAAGGAAAATTTTGTCCCTGTGAGGTTGCTGGAGCCTGGAGCAGGCTGCTCAGGCTGTGGAGTCTCCTTCCCTGGAGACTTTCCAAACCCTCTTGGCTGTGTTCCTGTGGGACCTGCCCTGGGTGATGCTGCTCAGGCAGGGGGCTTGGACTGGATGATCTCTGGAGGTCCCTTCCAAGCCCTGCCATTCTGTGATTAGGAGGCTATCTCTATGATTAGGTATCTGAATCCAGGAGAGGACATTTGGCATCAAAATTCTGGAGCAGAGAAGAGCCCTTTTTTGCTCAGCAGTTTCTAAAACCCCAGCCCTTTGCTCAGCAATTCCTGTGAGTAGCCTTGACTGCACAGAGCCACAAAGCTGCTGCAGGCAGTGGAACATCTTCCTTATGAGGAGAGCCTGAGGGAGCTGAGGGCTCTGAGGCTTGGAGAGGAGGAGCCTGAGGGTGACCTCATTGCTGGTGATAAAGATGTGCAGGGGGAGTGCCCAGAGGCTGGAGCCAGGCTCTGCTGGGTGATGCCCAATGCCAGCACAAGGGGCAGTGGTGGAAGCTGAGCCATAGGAAGTTCCATGGATCAGGAGGAAGAAGTTTGTCACTGTTAGTTACACATGCTGCACGTTTGCCTGGACCATCTATACCCCAGGAAATGTCTGGGTTTGCAAATTCACAGGTGCTTAGCCCACTGTCTGGGTAAGGACCTGTTTTGGGGTTTGTCCTTTCAGGACAGTTATTAATTTTTAATTCTTTACCTGTGGTGCAAGTATGTGCTTATTTTTGTGGGTTTTTTGGGTTATTAACTCATAGTGTGTGTAAGTTATTAATTTTTTTTTGGTTGTCAACTCATGGTGTATGTATGTTATAAATATTTTTGGTTGTCAACTCATGGTGTGTGTATGTTATAAATATTTTTGCTTATCTCACGGTATATGTCTGTTACTAACATTTTTGCTTATCAACCCATGGTGTATGTCTGTTATTAGCATTTTTTGCTTATCAACTCATGGTGTATGTATGCCAAAATCCTGTATTGCACATAACTGTTCTCCATGCTCCTAAGATTTCTATTTAATTCCTTTTAACAGCTTATTTCCTCTCATTGTCCTCTGAAATGAAATCATCTTCTGCAACTTTAAGGACCAATGTTTTCCTTCCAACTGATGAGGAACATATTTGCCAGGTATTTTGATATATTGTCCTTCTACTTCTTTGTTTCTCTTAGTTCATCCCTGGAATAATCAGATCTTTGTTTTGTTTTGGGTTTTTTTTGTGTCCTAGATTACATTTCATTATTGGATCAGTCAAATGAGTGGAACACTGATTGTGGGGGTTAAAAAGCACTCTGAAAATACCATTACAGACATCTGGCAAGATTCAGGAGAACTGCAAAATCAGTGGAAAGCAAAGACTATCACAATCAGTAGCACTGAGAAGTATGAGGTTGGTAAATTGAGGTGACATTTAACAGGTTCTATTTACAGCTTTAGAAATTGTGTCTTTTTCATAAGCCAGGGAGGACTATTTAGTAAATGGAAAGCATTATTGTGAGGAGTAAGGACAAGTGCAGGGTCCTGCATCTGGGGAGGAAGAACAGCAGGCACCAGGACAGGTCAGGAGCTGCCCTGCTGGAGAGCAGCTCCATAGAGAAAGACCTTGGAGTGCTGGTGGACAGCAAGTTCTGCATGGGACAGCAATGTGCCCTTGTGGCCAAGAGAGCAGAGTGACAGCTAAGTGCTCCTCCAGGTTTGTTTTGGCTAAAAGCTTGCTGAAAGACTTATGACAGTGTTTGTTTCTCTGACTTACCTCCAGGTCTGATTAATTCAAGCAGAAAAGCTTCCCATTTCCAGTCTCTGTTGGAATAACAGCTTGGTAAAACACAAAATGCTTTGTTTCTTAACTGTTGTGGTTCTTGCCTAAGCTTTCATGGATTTTACTGTGGTTTTCACATCCTTTCAATCAAATGCTGCTTCGGTCTTGTGTTAGATGCTTGGACTATACATCTGTGCTAAGAAGCCACAGATATGTGAAAGAGCCAGAATGGTCTTCCCAAACGAAGTGCATTATCTGAGTTCTGTCTGTCAGGAATTCCATGGACTAGCCTGGCTTCTTTTGGAAGTTGTTGTTTTGGGTTTTTTTTTCTCTTGTCTGTGATGCTGGTGAAAGTAATTTCTTGTGCTGGGGTTAAAATTACCCTACCAACTAATCTGAGAGAATTACCCCCCAAAATAAAATTGCCAGGCCAGCTCAGTGGGATGGAAGCTAAAGAAGCTCTATTTACAAGGCAAACCACAATCTGGAAACATGAAATGCAACAAATGTGTACAAAACATACAATATTTACAGGTATTTATAAACAACACAAGAACCCCCCTGGAAAGAAAGCAGGGGCCTACAAATAGCTTCCCCCTCTCCCTCCCTGGACAAAGGAAAGAGAGGAGAAAAGCAGAGAGTAGCTTGGTAGTACTTAGCCACAACAAAGAAACACAGCCAAGGTCAGCAAGCCACCAGCTGGGATTAGCTAGAGTGAAGAGGCAAGAAAAGGCTAGTTTATACAACTAACTTTGTTAGTTATCTGCCCCATGGGATTGTTTAGACCTTAGCATTATTCTCCCTTTTGCATCCAGTGGTAATTTATTTACATTCTACCACTTTCTACTCAAGATCTGTGGAAAATTTCCTAGGTGTCAGCCCAAACCTGCCACACTTATTGATTTGCTGTTCATCTCTGCAGGTTATCTGGTGGGGGATGGTGGAGACCCAGAGCCAAGATGAAACTGTTGCCATTGATGACATTACTTTCAGTGAAGGATGTTCTCTGGCCTCTGGTAAGAGTACCTGGGTTTCAGAAGACAGATTGGTTGATGTTGTCTTCCCCTTGGATTAGAAGAGTAAACACAAAGGGAAGCCTCTTTTGGTATTCAAAAGCTTTTGGAATTCCAGGAGTGTTTTAATTTCATCAGGCTCCTTTTTATTCCTCGAAACCATCATCTGTCTTATCACATCTAAACACACTTACAAAGAATGACAATGAAAACCTTAAGAACTTCCTTACCTTATAAATGTAGCTTCCTGCAGCCAGGAGACTGCTAAGGCCTCAGTGGGCAGAAAAGATTACTGGTTTTGGCCAACAAATTGGTGTCTTTAGCCAGCTCAGGAAAGAAACCTTTAGAGCTGACTTTTGGGAGATTCCCAAGGCTCTTCTGTGTGTTTTTAAATGCATGAAGATCCTGATCCTCAGCTGTGCAGCAGGGCTGTTTTGTTCCACTCCACTACACCCAAGAGCTGTGTTGTCAGACCTGTCAGCTCTGCAGCCAGACCATGTTGGGATTCTCTAGCAAAACCTTCCCTGTTTCTCTTTTCAACCCAACATATTACAGAATCAAGGAACGGTCTGGGTTGGAAGGGACTTCCAAAGGACGTCCAGTCCAACCTCCCTATAGTCAGCAGGTGCACATCCTCCACTAGGTCAGGTTGTCCTGTCCAGCCTCACCTTGAAGATCTCCAGGGATGGGACCTCAACTACCACCCTGGGCAACCTGTTCCAGTGTTCCACCACCCTCATGGTGCAGAACTTCTTCCTCACATCCAATCTCAATCTGCTCTGCTGTAGTTTGAAGCCATTGCCCCTGGTCCTGTCCCTGCAGGCCTTTGCAAACAGTCTCTCTGTAGCCTTCTTGTAGCCCCTTCACGTACTGGCAGGTTGCTCTTAGGTCTCCCTGGAGCCTTCTCTTCTCCAGGCTGAACACCCCCAGCTCCCTCAGCCTGTCCTCATAGCAGAGCTGCTCCAATCCCCTGATCATTCTCATGGCCCTCCTCTGGACCTGCTCCATCAGCTCCATGTCCTTCCTATATTGAGGGCTCCAGACCTGCACACAGCACTCCAGGTGAGGTCTCAGCAGAACAGAGCAAAGTGTCAGAATCACCTCTCTGGCTCTGCTGGCAATGCTTCTTTGGATGCAGCCCAGGAAGTGATTTGCCTTCTGGGATGCAAGCTCACACTGCCTGCTCATATTATTGTGGGGAAGGCATACTACCCATGACAGCATAAATCAGACTGCCTGCTGCTCTGTGTGACGCAAGAAGGTTGTGCTGTGACACCTATGTCACATCCTCAGGTGAGCACAGTCCCGAGTCAAAGCAGCTCCTTTGCTTTCCTGCCTCTGAGTCTCAGTGCAGGCACTGAGGGCTTGGTCTTTGAATTTAACTGGAGGGTGTTGGAATGCAGTGTTTGGCACAGCCCAGGCTAGGTTGCATGATGGATTTTGCATGCTGTGGTCTCCAGTAAAGCTCTCCAGATTTCCCAGCTGAAAGTAGATGCACATTATTAACCTATCAAAGTGCTGAGCAATTGTAGGCAGATCCCAGGGTGAGCAAGATGCAGATCCTAGGGCAAAGATTCAGGCAGGCACCCAGGGTTGTTTCAATGAGGATCTAGACTTCAGTTCACTCAACTTGGCCAGGTTAAGTCCCTCCATGTTTCAATCTTCTTGTAATGGAGATGTATAGAAGCCAATGTTTTGTAAATATTTTCCTCCCAGGGTCCATCTTTTTTTGAAGCAGTTTTCTAACAGTGCTGCTTAAATGAGCCTGGATGCTGATTTAAACTTTTGGCCATACTTGTCTGTGAACTCAGGCAAGGACCAGAGAAAATTTTTATAAAGAAGAAGATTAAATGATTTTTTTTAAAATAAGGAAAAACAAATGAAAAATTAAAAAATATTAAATTAGAAGAAAATTTAAAAAGACAAACAAGGACAATTAAATTAAAAGACATAAAGGATGATTTTCCTTTGGAAGTGTTCTGTTCAAGACTGCAGAAAGTGTCAGAAAGAAAAATCTCTTTATGCTAAGCAAACTGAGAGCAGAATTCCACCTTTAGGCTCCTCTTTCATGAAAAAGAGTGTGTGAAATAGAGAATCATAGAATTGTCAGGGTTGGAAGGAACCACAAGGATCATCCAGTTCCAACCCCCCTGCCATAGCCAGGGACACCTCACACTAGAGCAGGTTGCTCACAGCCACATCCAGCCTGGCCTTAAAAACCTCCAGGGATGAGACTTCCACCACCTCCCTGGGCAACCTTCTTCCTGACATTCAATCTGAATCTCCCCACTTCTACTTTTGCTCCATTCCCCCCAGTCCTATCACTCCCTGACGCCCTCAAAAGTCCCTCCCCAGCTTTCTTGGAGCCCCCTTCAGATACCGGAAGGCCACAAGAAGGTCTCCTGGGAGCCTTCTCTTCTCCAGACTGAACAACCCCAACTCTCTCAATCTATCTTCATAGGAGCTCCAGCCCTCTGCTCATCCTCAAAGCCCTTCTCTGGACACCTTCCAGCACCTCCAGATCCTTCTTGCAACAGGGGCTCCATCATCATCATCATCTGGATTTCTGCAAAACATACCAACATTTGAGCTTCATTGTGCATCCAAACATGAAAGAGTCATAGCTATGGAGTTAAGCTGTTGCAATGAATTCAACTTAGTGGTCTGTTCTCTATGTTCTTCTTACAACAGCTCATTACCCTCCATGTGATTTTGAGACTGGTCTCTGTGGATGGAAGCCACTAAGCATAAGTGATGCTGACTGGAATGTAATGAGGGAGCAAGATCCCCTTGACAGGAGGCTTCCTGATGCAGGTCATACAACTGAAGCTGGACATGGTGAGATTTCCTTTATTATTATTCCTTTCTTCCATCTGTGAGAAGTGTGGTTTAAGCAAACCTGCTGTGGCAGGGGGGTTGGACTTGATGATCTCTGGAGGTGCCTTCCAACTCCCACTGTGTTGTGATTTTTTTGATTATACCTCTTGTAAATGGTGGCAGACTGATAATAAGTGATTTGAGGTGAATGTTGTATATTATGTATATAAGACAGGTAACATGGGAGTCCTGGGGGACAACAGGGTGACTATAAGCCAGCAATGCACCCTTGTGGCCAAGAAGGCCAGTGGTGTCCTGGAGTGCATCAAGAGGTGTGGCCAGCAGGTTCAGGGAGGTTCTCCTGCTCCTCTAGTCTGCCTTGGTGACACCACATCTGGAATATTGTGTCCAGCTCTGGGCTCCCCAGTTCAAGGAGGACAGAGACTTGTTGGAGAGGGTACAGAAATGAGCTACAAAGTGACTGGGGAACTAGAACATCGCTCTTATGAGGAGAGTCTGAGAGGATTGGGTTGAGAAAAGAGAAAACTGAGTGGGGATGGCACAAATGCCTAGAAATACTTAAAGGGTAATGTCAGGAGGATGGGACCAGGTTTTTTCAGTGGTGCCCAGTGACAGGACAAGGGGTAACAGGCACAAAATTGAACATAACAAGTAGTATCTAAATATGAGGTGGAACTTCTTTATTTTAAAGGTGATGGAGCACTGGACCAGGCTGCCCAGAAAGGTAATGGAGTCTCCATCTTTGGAGACATTCAAAACTCACCAGAATGTGTTCCTGTGTGACCCTTTCTAGGTGAACCTGCCTTGGCAGGGGAGTTAGACTCCAGAGGTCCCTTCCAACCCTTACCACTCTGGACAGGGGATTGGAGCAAAACTAGAAGTGAAGGTTAATGAAAATGAAGGTTACAGAGGCAAAGTAACCAAATCACCTCTTAGAAAAAAAACAAAACAAGAACATCCCCAAAAGATTAGCTTTTGGGTTCATGTTAATCACACAATCATAGAATTGTCAGGATTGGAAGGGACCTCAAGGATCATCCAGTTCCAACCCCCCTGCTGTGGCCAGGGACACCTCACAGCCACATCCAGTCTTGCCTTAACCTCCAGGGATGAGGCTTCCACCACCTCCCTGGGCAACCTGTGCCAGTGTCTCATCACCCTCATGGGGAAGAACTTCTTCCTAATGTGCATTCTGAATCTCCCCACTTCTAGTTTTGCTCCATTCCCCCAGTCCTGTCACTCCCTGACACCCTAAAAAGTCCCTCCCCAGCTTTCTTGTAGGTCCTCTTCAAATATAGGAGGGTTGCTAGTCACTTTCCAGCAGCTCTTCGAAATTTCATTGTACTGTCTGTGTAGAGTGGCACTGGATGAGGATCACTGCATTGTCTGTGGGCATTTACTATGTCCCAGCTTCTGAACTCTGAGCTGCAGAGGAGGGCACTGGCATGTGTGTGCCTTTCCCATGTGGGTTGTTCTAGGGACTGGTGAGATCTAAGATGTAATGTGGTCGTAATGAAGGCTGCTGGTAGCAACATCTGCTCTGCAACCTAAGCAGCATCTTAAATGAGCCCACATGGACCTATGTGCTGCTGCACTTAAGCTGCTTTCATACCTCAATTATTACAAGTTGAGTTCACAATTTTATATCCTGCTGCAGGTTGAGGCCTCGAGCTGGGGGTGTTCAGCCTGGAGAAGACTTTAGGGAGACCTAATAATAATTTTACAGTACCTTAAAGGGGCTGCAAGAAGTCTGCAAAGGCCTGCAGTGACAGAACCAGGGGCAATGGCTTCAAACTAGAGGAGAGCAGATTGAGATTGGATGTTAGGAAGGAGTTCTTTACTATGAGAGTAGTGGAACACTGGAACAGGTAGTCCTGGAGACGTTCAAGGTGAGGCTGGACAGGGCTCTGGGCAACCTGATCTAGTTGGGGATGTCCCTGCTGACTGCAGGGGGATTGGACTGGATGAGCTTTGGAGGTCCCTTCTGTCCTGGACCCTTCTATAATTCTCTGCAGCATCTTTCAAACCGAGAAACGATGCATTCCCCTTAGAAGTAAATGCAAAGCTCTTTCTGAGGTGAGAAACACACAGAATGGAGGAGGTGGAAGTGATCTCTGATGATCATCTAGTCCAACCCCCTGCCAGAGCAGGATCACCCAGATTAAATCACAAAGAAACACATCTGAGCAGTTGGGAATGCCTCCAGAGATGGAGACCACACAACATCTCTGGGCAGTCTGCTCCAGTGCTCTGGCACTCTCAAAATGAAGCAGCTTTTCCTTATGTTTCTATGGAACCTTCTGTGTTCCACTTTGTGTCCACTGCCCCTTGACCTGTAACTGGACACCACTGAGAAGAGTCTGACTTCATCCTCCCAGCAGACACCCTTTAGATCTTGACCATCATCCATCTATCCACAGAAATGGGTAGATTCAGATTGGATGTTAGGAAGAAGCTCTTCCCCATGAGGGTGGTGAGAGACTGGCACAGGTTGCCCAGGGAGGTGGTGGAAGCCTCATCCCTGGAGGTTTTTGCAGCCAGGCTGGATGTGGCTGTGAGCAACCTGCTGTAGTGTGAGGTGTCCCTGCCCATGGCAGGGGGGTTGGAACTGGCTGAGCCTTGAGGTCCCTTCCAACCCTGACAATTCTATGGTTCTATCCCTGTTCTAAATGTAAACATCTACTCCTGCTCCTGCTGCATCCACATCATGGCATTACAATTGTGCTTCTAGAACTGGAGCAAGTTTTCCTCAGGTTAAATCCAGGTCCTTCAGGTTGCACAGTTGCTGGTGGTACTGCAGGTTGTTCGTCTCCTCTCCTGGGGAGGGCAGCAGCAAATTTTGATTAATGAAGATCTTAACAAGGATACTGTAGAGCCTCAGCTGCAGACTGAAAGAGGATCCTTTGAAGTACCCTTGCATCCCAATGAGGATGGTGCAGCAGGCCTGTCTGTACAAGGAGCTGTAGGGATCACCTCTTTGTGCCAGCCTTGCTAAAGTCATGCAATTATTCACGTGGGGCTGGACCTAACCCTCTGCTTCATTATGTAGCCATGGGAAATAAATGGCTCAGGAATATGACCGTGGCAGCACAATAGCTGGTTTTGCAAGATGTAAGGCAGTATGTGCAATAGCAATGCACAGACAAGACTGAGCCTTTAGTCTTGCTTTGCACAGCCTTGCATGGAAAAGGTCCTCAGTATTCAGCGAGGGCAGCGCTGGCAGCATTCAAAATATGCTGCGTTAGGGCCCCTTGAAGATATTTGTCCTTCCCTACCTTTGTCTGAGGCACATCTGCTCCAGTTCAAACCCAAAGGCAGCTCCTTTGCCAGAGTTCAGATTAGATCTCTAATTAAGCTTTCATCCCCACTAGCACAGACAACAATGTCAAGTCTGTGGCCCCCATGAGAAAATGCAGCTTGTTCCATTGGCTCCCATGGTCGGCAGTGTTGTTAGCCTGCTTAGCACTGGCTGGGCTGCACCCAGGGTGAATACTGTAGCCTAAGGAGATGAATTTTTGTTCTAAATTCTGTTGGAAACGTTATTCAAGCTAATTCAAATGTGTCCTTTGGGGATCCCAGCTCAGGTCTGTGTGCTTTGATCTCCAGGGTGCTCTGCGCTGCAGCTCCTGCAGGCTCTTGATTCTCCCCAACCTGTGCAGGGAGCAGACAGGAGCTGTGTGAAGGGGGTGGGAAGTAGTTGTGGTATTTGGAGGATTGAAGTGTTAGAGGCTTTGCCTGAAGGGAGCAGAAAAACACGTAGTGAGACTGCACAGTAAAGCCTCACAGAAGCAACATCTGATCTCCCTTTGCAGAGGCTTCTTCAGGTTTCTGTTCCTGCAGGTAGCACAGCAGGGTAGCTGTAGCAAAAGCTGCCCAAATATCCTTTTCTCCTTCATCCTCTTTGAGCTCAGTTGTGTTAATTTACTGCAGAGCAAAGAGGCAGGAACATTTAGCAATTCCATCTTGTCTTTCCTACATAGGCACTGGTTGTCACAGCACCTGTTCTAAGACTCTGCTTGTTATAGAATCCTATATAGAGACATACAATTGGTTTGGTTGGAAAATACCTCTAAGATCATTGAGTCCAAGCATCAAAGAAAGACCACCACAGCCTTTAAACCATGGCACCAGGTGGTTTCTCAAACACCTCCAGGGATGGGGACTCCACCACCTCCCTGGGCAGCCTGTTTCAATCCCTGACCACTCTTGCAGCAAAGAAATTTTTCCTAATCTCCAACCTAACCCTCTCCTGGCACAATTTCAGGCCATTTCCTCTCCTTCTGTCACCTGAGACTAGTGAGAAGAGACCAACCTGCACCTCACTGCACCCTCCTTTCAGGGAGCTGTAGAGAGCAATGAGGTCTCCCTTCAGCCTCCTCTTCTCCAGGCTGAACACTCTCAGCTCCCTCAGCTGCTCCTCCCCAGCCCTGTTCTCCAGACCCTTCCCCAGCTTCGCTGTCCTTCTCTGGACCTGCTCTAGCACCTCAATGTCCTTCTTGGAGTGGGAGACCTCAAAACTGAGCTCAGGATTCAAGGTGTGGCCTCATCATTGCTGAGGACAGAGGCACAATCCTTACTCCTGCTGGCCACACTGTCACTGAGCTAAGCCTGGATGCTGTTGTTCTTCTTGGCCACCTGAGCTCACTGCTGGTTCATGTTAATCAGCCAGCACCCCCAGATCCTTTCCTGCCAGGCAAGTTTCCAGGCACTCTGCTCCAAAGTATCCACGAAGGCTGAACTGATGGCAGAGCTGTTCCCTTGGTTTGCACTTCGGAATAAGCTTGATGTGCTTCACAGAGTACCCTGTGGCCTCTCTGAAGCAGCTGTTTGCCACTGCAGCATGGCACCTTTCATGTTTCTTTGCTTTTTGTTTACAGGAGCATTCATTCAGTTCAGTGGATCACCTCAGCTGAACACAAAGATGGCCATGTCTCATCTCGGGAGTCCTCTCCTTGTCAGGCTGACCCCTGGGCTTTGCTGCTGTCAGGTAACACTTTGATGTGAACTGCCCCCACCTTTGTAAGCTATCACTCATCTGATGTGCAGATATGGAAAATGGGCTCCACTTCAGTACTAGCAGAAGGAGCTCTAGACTGGTTCTTTGGGAGGAGGGAGAAGCAGCAGGATTTTTACCTACTGGTTGCCAAATATTTCTCTCTGGTTGTTATTCCTTCTAAAACACCCTCCAGGTGACTCAGGTTTAGCTCTGCTCTGACAAATGTAGCTGGACAATGAACTCAGGGGCATACCAACCACATATCTAATGGGTGGGGGCCAAGAGGATGAGGATAGGATCACAGATCACAGGATGTTAGGGGTTGGAAGGGACCTCTGGAAATCTTCCAGTCCAACTCCCCTGCCAGAGCAGGGCCATAGAATCCAGCACAGGTCACACAAGAACACATCCAGACAGGGCTGGAAAGGCTCCAGAGAAGGAGACTCCACAACCTCTCTGGGCAGCCTGTTCCAGTGCTCTGGACCCTTGCACTGAAGAAGTTCTTCATGCTGAGATGGAACCTCCTGTGCTGCAGTTTCCATCCATTGCCCCTTGTCCTGTCACAGGGCAGAACTGAGCAGAGGCTGTCCCCTCCCTCTTGACCCCCAGTCCTCAGGTATTTGTTAAATCCCCTCTCAGTCTTCTCTTCTTTTTTTGTGGTACCCAGGGGCAAAGGGTACAAGCTGGAACACAAGAGGTTTCACTTGAACTTAAGGAAAAACTTCTTTCCCGTGAGGAAAGCCCTGGGCCAGGCTGCCAGAGAGGTTTTGGAGTCTCCTTCTCCTCCAGTATCTTGTGGCTCTGTAGACCAATGCAAAAGTTAATTTCTGGAGATCTGAAAGTCATAGAACAAGCTTCTTCTCTGAAAGGGTTCTTAACCTGAATCAGGTTGAGACTGGAACAGGCTGCCCAGGGAGGTGATTGAATCCCCATCCCTAGAGGTTTTTCAAAGAGGCATAGATGTGGTGCTGAAGGACATGATTTAGTCCCAGCCTGGGTAGAATTAGAGAATGGTTGGAGCGGATGAGCTTACAGGGCTTTTCCAAAGGAAACAATTCTGTGATTGCATTTTATGTGGCTGCTCAGTCTTGTAAAGAATCACAAATTAAATAATTACAGAATGAAATCAAGCAGAATGTTGCTGCAGGGAACACAGGAGCCTTGAAGCATCCCATCAGAACCTCCTGGGATACCAACAGCTTTTTATGCACAGTGAAGTTTCATCTCTTTTTTATAGACTTGGATATCTCTTATTGAGGCGATAAGCACCTTTCAGATTCAAATTAATATATCTTAGAAGCCCTTAAAGTGATCTGGGCACAACTGGTATGTGAATCAATGAAGTACTCTGGTTAGATCTGTTCCAGAGGTTGGTCTGCATTTCAAAGAAACACCAGTGCAGAGGCATGCATGTACATTTTGCCAGTTCAAAGCCAGAAAAGAAAGCAGTTTCAATTCTGAGTCTGCTTATATTGAATGCATTTCGAGTTCCCAGATTCAACAAAACCCAGGGTGAGTTCTTACCCAGCTCTGTGTGTCTGAAAAAAGAGTGGCTTTGAAGACTTAGAAGCTTGACTTTCTGCCACAGTTTCCCTGCAGACTTTTATTGCTGGGAGAGAGGCTGCAAGCAGGGGTTGCTCATTAGGATGTGCATCAGTGTGTTGTGTTCTCTATGTGTAAATGTGAGGAGAGGTCCTCTGCTGGATGTCCCACTGAGAGGATAAAAGGATCTACATAAAGAGAGCTGTGTTTATTAAGAGCTTTGCAAGTTCTTTAGCTCCAGTGGTTTGAAAAAGAAAAGGCAGATTGGAACTGAAGGCTAACAGTTTTATGTTGTGCCTTACTGGCTAATTGAAGCTTAGAGGTAATTTCTGTCTGCAGCTTCTTGTAGCTGAGTCAAGGTTTTGGAAGCTGTAGCAGCAAATTTCTAGTCCTAGCTCTGCTTATGTCTCTAATGGGCTGAAGTAGTCATCATAAGGTAGAACACATAGGCACAGAGAAAGAGGGCAATTTCTTTTCTGATATAATGAAAAGAAAAAGGTGGTTTGAAAAGCTGTTTGATAAACATAAACCTTACATCCACGTTCTTTAAGGTGTAGATTTTCAAACAGCTTATTTTGTGCCCTTGTGGCCACGAGGGCAGTGGAACCCTAGGGTGCATCAAGAAAAGTGTGGCCAGAAGGTGTAGGGAGGTTCTTCTCCCCCTCTGTGCTGCCCTGCTGAGACCACAGCTGCAATCCTGTGTCCAGTTCTGGGCTTCCCAGTTTGAGAGAGACAGAGACCTGCTGGAGAGAGTCCAACAGAGAGCTATGAGGATGCTTAGGGGACTTGAGCATCTCCCCTGTGAAGAGAGATTGAGAGCCCTGGGGCTGTTTAGTTGGGAGAAGGCTGAGAGGAGATCTGATTACTGTCTGTACATATCTGAGGGGTGGGAGTCAAGTGGATGGGGCCAGTAGTAAGACAAGGAACAATGGGTATGAACTTGAGCATAGAAGATTTCACCTCAAGATGAGGAGAAACAACTTTGGTGTGAGGGTGACAGAGCCCTGGAGCAGGCTGCCCAGAGAGGTTGTGGAATTTCCTTCTCTGGTGACTTTCAGAAACCACCTGGATGTGTTCCTGTGCAGACTCCCCTGGGTGCTCTTGCTCTGGCAGAGAGGCTGGGCTTGATGATCTCTGGAGGTCCTTTCCAACCTCTAACATTCTGTGATTCTGTGACTTTGAAGAGGACTTTTGTATCTACTGCTTTTTATTCTGTAAGCTTTCCAGTGGGGAAAAAAAAAGTAGTTACATAGATATCTATGACAATTTATTAACAAGTCTTGAGATTATTTTCTATAAGGCATGATTTTAATGAATGGGGGAAAAAAACCACTGAGAAACCGAATCTACCAGCTATGAAGCCAGAAAATATGAAAGACTAATAGTGTGCTGTAACACAAGTGTGCACCTGAGGAAAAGGCCTTGAGTTGCCCCAGGGGAGGTTCAGGTTGGATATTAGAAGAAACTTCTTCCCTGAAGGGGCTCTCAAAGCCTGGAGCAGGCTGCCCAGGGAGGTGGTTGAATACCCATCCCTGGAGGTGTTTCAGAGGCAGAGATGTGGTGCTGAAGGCCATGGTTTAGCCCCAGCCTTGGTAGAGTTAGATGGAGTTGGTCTTGATGATCTTAAAGAGCTTTTCCAACCTAAAACATTCTCTGATTCTAAGAATATTTCCCAACCACTGATCTACCTTCTGCTATATAACGCAAGCAAAAGGAGACTCTCCCTTCACACTTAGCTGTTGTTGTGGATTTGGTGTAGTTGTCCATTCTGGATTAGGTCAAGAGCCAGAAGTGAAAGATGATGAATCCATATGCAGGATGCTTTTCAGTTATTAATCAATCATGTGAATGTAAATATATCCCTGTCCTTTTTGTACTGGGGAGCCTAGAACTGGACATAAGGCTCCAGATGAGGTCTTACGAGGGCAGAGTAGAGGGGAAGAAAAACCTCCCTAGATCTGCTGGGCACACTCTTCTAAAGGAGCCTCAGGAGGCCATTGGCCACCTTGGCCACCAGTTTACATTGCTGTCACATGGACAATTTACAGTCCACCAGTACTCCAAGGTCCTACTCCATGGAGCTGCTCTCCAGTAGGTCAGCCCTTAATCTGCACTGGTGCATGGTGGTGTTCCTCCTCAGGTGCAGGACTCCTGACTTATCCTTGCTGAACCTCATTAGGTTCCCCTTTGTTAGCTCCCCAGCATGTCCAGATCTCTCTGAACGGCTGCACAGCCTGGTGCTGTGTCAGCCACCCCTGCTAAGCAGCTCTGTGAGCTGGTACTGACAGGGAGGCAGGTTGATTTGGGTTTTGAAGCATTTCCTTTCAAAACTCAACAGGTAAGGTTCTGGTGCCGGCTGCCTCTGGACGCCCAGCTGTCTGTCTTTAGAAGAAATGCATTGGATGGAAGTTTGGAAAAGCTGTCTGACATTTCAGGACTGCCTGAGATGCAGTGGACAAAAGTGAATGTACCTGTAAAAAGTGCAGCTGAGGACTTGCCCTTCCAGGTAATTACAGACTGCATTTACATTGCTTTCAAAAGAAGGGCTCTAACTTGGTCTCTAGAATTAATTTATTTTTATAACCAAGCATAATTTTGTTGTTGTTATAATCAAGCATAATCAATCTGGAGCCCAGATAGGCAGGATCTGGAGGTGCTGGAGTGTGTCCAGAGAAGGGCCATGAGGATGAGCAGAGGGCTGGAGCTGCTCTGCTATGAGGACAGGCTTGGGAGAGTTGAGGTTGTTTAGACTGGAGAAGGCTCTGAGGAGACCTTCTTGTGGCCTACCAGAGTCTGAAGGGGGCTACAAGAAAGCTGGGGAGGGACTTTTAGGGTGTCAGGGAGTGATAGGACTGGGGGAATGGAGCAAAACTAGAAGTGGGGAGATTCAGATTGAATGTTAGGAAGTTCTTCCCCATGAGGGTGGTGAGACACTGGCACAGGTTGCCCAGGGAGGTGGTGGAAGCCTCATCCCTGGAGGATATTCCGGCCAGGCTGGATGTGGCTGTGAGCAACCTGCTCTAGTGTGAGGTGTCCCTGGCTATGGCAGGGGGCTTGGAACTGGCTGATCCTTGAAGTCCCTTCCAACCCTGTGAATTCTGTCATTCTGTGAAAACCAGCATTCCTGTCCTTTAATGCTCATCTGCAAAAGAATTCCATCCAGCCTTTTGAGAAGATGTAGCTATTCAAGACTGTCAGGATTTTTTCAGCATTGCTTGTATTTGAATCTCCTTTTCTTTTTGATAATGAAAATCAGGTAGCAATAGTTTAGAAGCTTTTTTAAAAATCAGCTGTTCATAAAAGCTGTTGGCCAGGGGTGAGGGTCTCCTTGTGCTGGCTAAAGGCAGGGGAAGTGCAGATACCTCAACCTGCAGTGTTGATCACAGAACCAACTATACTTCATTAAAGCTTAGGCTGGAACTGTCAGGAAAATCAGCAACTCAACTATGAGGATTCAGCAAATCCAAAGTCCAGTTTGGTCCCTTCATTATATGTCTCCTATATAAAATGAAAGAAAAGACACTCAGTTCTCATAATTGGTGAGTTATGACTAAACTTTACTTCCTGTTGTGGCCTCCTGAATATTTCCTTTGCCTTTATAAATGCAACTTTTTAATCCCTGCATTTACTGTGCCACTTGTTACTGACATCTGCAGGCATAGCAGGGGTGAACAGAAAGAAATGGAGTTGTAAACCCATCCTATTTGGTAACTTTAAATGGCTTGTTTAAAAAGGAGGGAAGCTTTGCAGGAAGAGGAGTTTTTTTTTTTTTTTTTTTTTTTTTTTTTTTTTTAGACAGGAGAGAGATCACCCTGGGTTGTATAACTTCCCATGAGAGAAGGTAGCTATGGCTTTGACAGCTGACTTGGAGCAAATCTTAATCCTTGTTTTCACTGCCTGCTATACCAAGTTGGTTGTAAATGGTATTCACTTCCTCTGCAGATGCCCTGAACTACAAAGGAACGTACAGATGTCATCTTTAATGACCTCACTTATTTCTGCCTCTTTACAGATTATTTTAAGAGCTACTATCCTGAAGGCAAATGCTACTGTTGCTGTTGATGACATCGGTGTGACAGGAGGATGTGGAGCTGTGAATAGATCACTCCTGGGTGTCAGGCAAGAAAGCGAAGGCAAGTTCTGTGGTTTTCAGTGTATTTCCCCCTTTGTCTGTTGTGTGCAATTGTGATTTGACTGACAGCTTCAAGATACAGTTTTGGGCTCCCTAGTTCAGGAAACACAGAGACCTCCTGGAGAGAGTCTATCAGAGAGCCAAGAGGATGATTGGAGGACTTGAGCATCTCCCCTGTGAAAAGAGACTGAGAGCCCTGGGGGTGTTTAGTCTGGAGAAGAGAAGGCTGAGAGGGGATCTGATCAATGTCTATCAATAGCTGAGGGGTGGGGGGCAAGTAGAGGGGGGCAAGCTCTTTTTGGTGGTGTGCAATAATAAGACAAGGAACAATAGGGACAAGCTTGGACGTAGGAGATTTCACCTCAGCATGAGGAGAAACTTGTTTGGTGTGAGGATGCTGGAGGCCTGGAACAGGCTGCCCAGAGAGGTTGTGAAGTCTCATTCTCTGGAGACTTTCCAAACCCACCTGGATGCATTCCTGTGCAGACTACCCTGGGTGTTCCTGCTTTGGCAGGGGGGTTGGACTGCATGATCTCTGGAGGTCCCTTCCAACCTGGAATGTACTGTGAAACCTGAGGGAAAGGTCGATATGGTGTCATCAGTCATCTATGAGGACTCATTCGATGTCACGCTGCAATTAGCTTGCACTGGTTTTGCAAAGTGAGCTGTGGTGGGAATATCAGGTGCCACTTACTGAGTAGCATTGCATTTGGATGCAGAGGCAGAAGAGAAACATCTTCTGTCTTCCACTAAAGAGCTAATTCCACTGCATTGTCCTTAGGGCAAGAGGGTTCTCCCATCCTGGAGACACTGAGATCCTGAAGGGTGTTCAGAGAAGGGCAGGGAGGCTGCTGAGGGGCTTGGAGGTCATCATACGAGCAGCAGTTGAGGGAGCTGGGGTTGTGTAGTGTGGAGAAGGAAAGGATGCCCTGGCAACCTGTTCCAGTGCCTCACCACCCTCATGGGGAAGAACTTCCTTGTGTCTCGTCGAAATCCAGCTTCTTCCAGTTTGATGCCAGCATTTTGTGTGTCTGCTGTTCCTTATATTTTCTTTTCTGTTTTTATGTTTTTTTGAAAGGGGAAACAGAATTCACAGATGTTGATTCTCCATTTTTGCCCTGCCTACCTGGACTCCTCTCATGTGGGGATGGACAATGTGTTCCACCTGACACATTCTGTGATTTTACTCCTGACTGTTCCAATGGATGGGATGAAGCCAAGTGCTGTAAGTGACAATTTGAAGGCTGTTAGGTGCCTGTGACTGTTTTGCTTTTCCTATCTGCCAGGATTTCATGACTTCATAAATGTTGTCATTTCATTAAAAGCCAAAGCTCTTGAGAAATGGTTAATTTTTATTATATCCTCATTTTTTTCCTCTTTGCTTTTCTGCAGCATTTACTTCCCTCTTAGCATTAAACCCAGAAGTATGGTCTTTGATTATTTACTTTATATTACTGTTGACTGGTTATTTATTGATTTTTAATTATATTTGATTACTTTTGATTATTTCATCTTTAGTAGAAAATTTTGTATAAAACGCAGTATTTTATTTCATAACTTTTCAGGTGCTGAATACAAAATGCAGTTTTATACTGAATAAAATTTTGATCTGTGAGACTGGAGCACTGCCTGATGAGGAAAGGCTGAGAGCCCTGGGGCTGTTTAGTCTGGAGAGGAAAAGCCTGAGAAGAGATCTAATAAATGTCTATAAATATCTGAGGGCTGAGTGTCAGGAAGGAAGGGACAGGGACAGCCTCTGCTCACTTGTGCCCTGGGGCAGGACAAGGGGCAATGGATGGAAACTACAGCACAGGAGGTTCCACCTCAACATGAGGAGGAACTTCTTCACTGTGAGGGTCACAGAGCACTGGAACAGGCTGCCCAGAGAGGTTGTGGAGTCTCCTTCTCTGGAGACTTTGCAGCCCTGCTCAGATGTGTTCCTGTGTGACCTGTGCTGGATTCCTGATCCTGCTCTGGCAGGGGAGTTGGACTTAATGATCTTGAGAGGTTCTTTCCAACCCCTAATGTCCTGTGAGCTTGTAAAGCAGCACATTTAAAAATCCACATCCAAACCACATGTTGAGGTGGAACCTCCTGTGCTGTAGTTTCCCTCCACCGCCCCTTGTCCTGACCCAGGTCACAAGTGAGCAGAGGCTGTCCCTATCCCTTCCTTCCTGAGCCCCAGCCCTCAGCTATTGATAGACATTGATCTGATCCCCTCTCAATCTCCTCTTCCCCAGCCTAAACAGTCCCAGATCCCTCAGCATTTCCTCATCAGACACATGTAGGTTAAATGTCAAGGCAGAATAAGGATGGCCAAAAAAGACTTAAGAAAAATGCAGGAAGAAATTGCTCAATCATGTGAAGAGAAGACAGGCTGGCAGAGTTCTGTTGTGAAGTATAAAGGGATATACAAAAAGTAAGAAGTAGGAGAAGGGCAGAAAAGAGAATACTTAAGAGAGTAGATTAGGTTGGGTGATAGAAAGCAGAGGCACCATGCACCAGACTTTCTTTCAGGATAATATGTCTGAAATAGTGCCAGGCAAAGAGGCCATGGGACAATTAGGTAATTGAAGTGTTATCAACCAGCAAGAGCCAAGTGCATTGCACTCAGACTCTACCAGCTTGCTCTATTCTTGTATCACCCCTCCATGTTCAATAGGTACCTTGAGATTTAGCTGAAAGTCTTGGGGTTTGTTTTATCTCAATGTATTCATCCGTGCTTCAGTGAAACCTATGGTCTGGTGCATCCTTTCTTTCAGGTTTTGTCTCTGTCACGAGTCAAAGATGCAAAGAGTCTGGGCTCAGACTTAATCTTATTTATCTGAGTCTTTTGGTGTAACCATCTGTGTCCAGGGTTTGTCATATTCATTGTTGTTGCTCTGCTGGGAATATGGCAGAGCTGCTTCTACCAAGCAAAAAGCAAATAAGGAGCAGCTCCCTGTATTCCCTCATTGTTAATCCCTGGCAGTGGGTTTTCAGTTATTTCAGTCTGGAGACGAGAAGACTCCCGGAAGACCTTCTTTTGGCCTTCCAGTATCCGAAGGGGGCTGCAAGAAAGCTGGGGAGGGACTTTTTAGGGTGTCAGGGAGTGATAGGAGTGGGGGGAATGGAGCAAATATAGGCACTGGAAGTTGTGATAAAATGCTATAAAATAATGGCAGTATTCTGAAAGTCCTATCTGAATATTTGTTTTCCTTTTTCTAGCTATATAATTATTAAATTATTGCTTAAGGAAAAACCTTGAAATAATTTCTGTGATGTTCTGCATTAAAAGCCTGTGAGGAAACCCTGATGTTTCTTCATTTTTAACCTGCTGACTATTTGTCAGTTCCTGGTCATTCAGAGATGACACTCCCATTTATTTTGGATTGCACACATTTTCTGAGGTATCACTGCTCTCTTAAGAGGAGGATTGAAGAATGCAGCTGAATATGGTTTTCATATTATTAGCATCACAGTGCCTGATATCTTATTTAATTCCTGTTATAACTGGAGGGAGAGGTTTGTTATCATTTTCATACTTGCTGAGATTCAGGAAATCGAGGGTTTGACTTCTGACTCCAACATTAATTCTCTGGAATTCACAGAAGCTTTGTTGCTGCTTCACGTGCCCTGTATTCTGTAACACTGGGACTGTGATGCATATTTTCAGTGCCACCTTGCTTGCTTTGAGTGTCTATAGAGGGAAGGATTTGTTCTACTGAACGTATTGTATGTAAGGATTGCTTTGGAGGGTCCTGTGGGACTGCTGTCTTACCCAACTCTCATAACACAAATGCCCCATATGCCTCCCCAGCCCCTTTCCTAAGCTTCTTTCTAGAATATTGGTGATATATTAAGGGAAAAAAAAATCCCTTTTATATAGCAAAGCTTCACAGAATGTTAGGGGCCAGAATGGACCTCCACAGCTCATCCAGTCCAACCCCTGTGCTAGAGCAGGAGCACCTAGAGCAGATCACACAGGAACACATCCAGACAGGTCTTGAATATCTCCAGGGAGGGAGACTCCACAACCCCCCTGGGCAGCCTCTTCCAGTGTTCTGCCACTCTCATAGTGAAAAAATTCTTCCCCATGCTTGTTTAGTAATGTGATGTACAGAGAGCAAATGAAAGATCTCTTCCTTCATTTCAGCTGCTGTGTGTAACTTTGAAAGAGACAGCTGTGGCTGGGTTGAAACTGCAAGTGCAGATGGATTCGACTGGGTGAGAAGTTCCAGCAGGGCTCTTCCAGCTGCTTTTCAGAAGCAGGCTCCTCTGCAGGATCACACTTCCAACACAGCTGAAGGTAAGAAAAGCCAGGCTTAGAGACAGAGCAGCAGAGTGCATGCACCTGCCCTTTAGTCAGATTTTAACTGGAAGCCAGGGATGCTTTAAACCCCCTTAGCAACACTTCCTTTCTGCAGCCTGAAAAGCTGTTTTCTGTTTTATTTTGTTAGGTCACTTCATGTTCATTGTGAAAACCAGCAGCAGCATTTCACAAGTAGCTCAGCTACGGAGTCCAAAATTCAGGCAAAGTGGACCAAATTGCACATTGTCCTTTTGGTATGAAAGAATTTCATTCAAAATTCATCAATCCTCTCACATAGCTGCAAATTTTAACCCCAGTTATCAGTCCCAGAGAAGCAGAGGCACCTTCCTCTTGCAGGATTTATTTCCTTTGATTCTTTAATCATACAGACTTCTTTGTGATCAATATACAGAAATAAGCTGAAGCACATGGAGAAATGGATTGCAAAACACCATGGCTTTGTTGTCAGGCTTTGAGCGAAGTTATATCAATGGATTGTGTCTGCCAGTAGAGCTTAGGGACTGACCTGCTGGAGTGCAGTGCAGAGGAGAGGGACCTGGGGGTCCTGGTGGATAGAAGGATGCCCTTGAGCCAGCAAGGTGTTCATCACTTCATATGAATCACAGAATTCTTGAACAGACTTCTGAAATCAATTCCAGTTGATGACTTAACATCACCACACCAACCAGACCATGGCACTGAGTGCCACATCCAATCTTGCTTAAACACCTCCAGGCATGGTGACTCCACCTCCTCCCTGGGCAGTCCATCCCAGTGTCTGATTCCCCTTTCCTGAGGAAGTGCTTCCTAACATCCAACCTAACCCTCCCCTGGCACAGCTTCAGGCCATGCCCTCTCCTCTTGTCACAAGGTGCCTGGGAGCAGAGCCTGACCCCCACCTTACTGCAGCTTCCCTTCAGGTAGTTGTAGAGTGTGATAAGGTCCCCCGTGAGCCTCCCCCAGAGTGAACACCCCCAGCTCCCTCAGCCTTTTCTCATCAGACTTTCCCTCCAGCCCCCTCACCAGTCTCACTGCTCTCCTCTTGAGGTGCTGGAGCAGATCCAGATCTTTGTTGAAGACTCATCAAATCTGTCTCTTCAGTTAGGAGGTTGAAGTCTGCTGCTTCCCTCATAACCTTCAGCTCTTTAAATGAGTCCTAGACTGATACAGAGCACTCCTACCCTACAGAAAGTGGGTTGAATGAGAGGGGAAACGGGAAATGGACACTGTGGTCTTCCTGTAATCCCCAGAGCTCTGATAAAAAAGCTGTTGCTAGCTTTCGCGGGGCAGGTGCTATCCTTCATACATGATGTTGTGCAGTCCCATTGTCTGCACTCTAAGCTGCTTTTTGCCCTTTCAGGTATTACAACTACGGGCAGTCAGTCGGGGCAGCAGAGCTGGAGCTGCTTGTGGATGGGCTGAGGCAGCCTACTACCCTCTGGAGGACATACTACGGCGAGGGGGATCAGTGGCTGAAGGCAGAGGTTCAGCTCGGACGCCTGGCACAGCCTTTCCAGTTCTCACTGAGTAAAATCAGCCTGGGTGTTTACGACGGCGTCTCAGCCATCGATGACGTCACGTTTGAAAGCTGTGCTCTCCCTCCTCCAGCAGCAAGCTGTGAAGGTCCCAATCGTTTCTGGTGCAGAGACACCAGAGCATGTATTGACAGTCTGTTGGTCTGTGACCTTGTGGATAACTGTGGGGATGGGTCAGATGAAGACAACTGTAGTAAGTATTTTCTGCTGTTGCTTACTTTAACGGGGGTACTGGTGGAGGAGAAGCTCACCAAGAGCCAGCAGTGAGCATTTGCAGCCCAGAGAACCAAGCAGAGCCTGGGCTGCAGCAAGAGAAGTGTGGCCAGCAGGGCCAGGGAGGGGATTCTCCCCCTCTGCTCCACTCTGCTCAGACCACACCTGGAGCTCTGGGTCCAGTTCTGGAGCTTCTATTCCAAGAAAGATCTGGAGGTGCTGGAAGGTGTCCAGAGAAGGGCCAGGAGGATGAGCAGAGGGCTGGAGCTGCTCTGCTCTGGAGACAGACTGAGAGAGTTGGGGTTGTGCAGTCTGGAGAAGCAAAGGCTCTGAGGAGACCTTCTTGTGGCCTTCCAGTATCTGAAGGGGGCTCCAAGAAAGCTGGGGAGGGACTTTTTTAGGGTGTTAGGTAATGATAGGATTAGGGGGAATGGAAAAAAAAAAAACAAATGGGTAAATTCAGATTGGTCCTTTCCAACCCCCAATATCCTGTGAGCCTATAATCTCTGGGCGACCTGTTCCAATTTCTTTCTTGGTCTAATCAATGCTTTTTGCCTTGGTGTCAGTTAATGAAGTAGAGTTGTGTTATAAAGGCTTTGATAAAGCTACCATGCTGCTGTTACTGAGGAAAATAAAGGTCTAAGCCACAGCCCACTTGTAGGACTACTTACACCATGCACAACCATATTAGCCCATACCTACAAGACTTTGTCTAGTGGTTTATTTCATCCAATTGACCTCAGCTTTAACTCTACCACTCAGTGAAATGCCAGTTCAAGAGCTTTTGCATGCTTTCCTTCTGAAAACACATAAATCTAGTGCAATGAACAATGAAATGTTTTTCCCATTTGGGTTTATTCAGTAAATTGATCATGTGCAGTTTGCCAGATACACATTGAAAGAGGAGGTGATTCAGTACAGATTCATTTTTCTCCTTTTTTTTTTTTTTTTTTTTGGTCCAGGCAACTGTATTTTTATTCTCCAGAGGAGAATTTTTGCCAGGAGAAGTAGTTATGCTTTTTTCCTCCTCTGTATTAGAAAGAATTAATTTTTTTTCAGGGAAAAATAAAAAGATATTAAAGCACAGCCACCTTTTGATGCCCCCTTCACTTGACAGTCTGTTCTGCTTCCATTTCAGACCCTGACCTCCAGTGTAACTTTGAAAATGGGTTGTGCAGCTGGGAGCAGGATGTTGAGGACGACTTAGACTGGGTCAGAATTCAGGGTCCAACCCCCACAGCTAACACAGGCCCCTTAAAGGATCACACAACAGGCACAGCCTGGGGACATTACCTCTACATGGAGTCCTCTCAGCCATACCGTTTCCAGGATCAAGCAGTTCTGCTTAGTCCTCTCTTCAAGCCTGCTGGCAACAGAAGCTGTGTTTTCCGCTTTTATTACCATATGTTTGGAAAGCAAGTTTACAAACTGTCAGTCTTCCAGAGAACTGTGAGCAACACCCAGGGACAGCTGTTGTGGCACAACTTTGGGCATCAGGGAAACAGATGGATCAGAGAGACAATCTACATCAGCAGCTCTAACCCGTTTCAGGTATGATCCTTCTGCACTTGGGTTGGGGTTGGGTTGGGTTTTGTTGGTTTGTTGGTTGGGTGGAGTGTGGTTTTTTTTTTTTTTTTTGGTGGTATTATTTTTTTTTTACAGATTCACAGCTTGTATTGGGTTGGAAGGGACCCTCAAAGGTCATCTCATCCAACCTCCCTGCAGTCAGCACGGATACCTCCAACTAGATGCCCAGGGCCTCAGCAAGTCTGATCTTGAAGGGCTCCAGGAATGGGACCTCAACCACATCCCTGGGCAACCTGTTCCAGTATTTCACCACTCTCTCTTGTGCAGAACTTCCTCCTGATGTCCAATCTAAATCTCCCCTGCTTCTTTCAAACCGTTGTCCCTCATCCTATCCCCAAAGGCCTTTCTGAACAGTCCCTCCCTAACCTTCCTGTAGGTTCCCTCCAGATATTGAAATGTAGTTCTCAGGTCTCCCTGGAGCCTTCTCTTCTCCAGGCTGAACAGTCCCGATTCTTTCAGCCTGTCCTCATAGCAGAGACTCTCCAGCCCTCTGATTGTCTTGGTGGCATTCCTATGGACCTTCTTCAGCAGGTCCATGTTTCTCTTGTGCTGGGGGCTCTAGAGCTGGACACAGCACTGCAGGTGAGGTCTCCCCAGAGCAGAGGGGTAGGATCCTCTCTCTCCATCTCTGGCCACCCTGCTTTGGATGCAGCCCAGGCTGCCATTGGCCTTCTGTGCTGCCAGTGCCCATTGCTGGCTCTTGTCCAGCTTCTCCCCCACCAGCACCACCAAGCAGCTTGTTTGCTGCATTCAAGAATACCCGAAATATACAAATGACTGTGCAGTTCCAAGGCTATTTGTACCTGTCAGATCAAATGTACTTTTAAATACGCATGTAGGAGGTTTCCTGAAGAAATATGTCTGAAATATTTATTTACTTTCTTTTGGTCCTAAATCACTTGATTTTAATGCTTTGAACAGGAACATGTGGTGTGTAAAGCAGATGTGAGTGTTGGTTTTCCAGTACATGGGGAAACAAATGTCTCTGAATCTGTTGTCCAGCAGCTTGGCAAAAAAATTTGAGTCATTTGTGATAAAAGGACTGTTAAAAATTTACAGAATACCAGGTTGGAATGGACCTGTGCTGGTTTTAGGCTGTGCCTTTAAAATTTTTTCACAGATCTTGAGCAGAAAAGTAGTAAAAATGTAAATAAATCACTATTGGGTGTAAAAAGGAAAAATAATGATTATTCTAAATGATTCTATTGGAGGGATAGCTCCATTAAGACACAGTCCTCAAAACAACGTCCAGTTTTGTTGGGCAGTGCAGTGTGTCTGCTCTCTTCCTGCTTCTTTTGCTGGGAGGATTTCTAACACACCTTGACTGCTTGGTCTGGTGTTATCTGCTTCTCTCTCTCTCTTTTTCCGTTTTGTCAGGAGGTGTTAGGTATCAGTAATAGGTTGGACTTGATGATCTCTGAGGTCTTTTCCAACCTGGTTGATTCTGCGATTCTTTTTCTTTGCTACAAGATGATAGTCACTGAGTGTCTCGACTTATACAGTCACATTGGAAATTCAATCTCTACCAGCTGTTAGTTGTCTGTAAAAGAGGAAGCCTTGGGTCCATTCCAAAGAAATCTTGAATAAAACTATCTCTTTCACAATATTTCAAAGCCAGGCTGGATGTGGCCTTGAGCAGCCTGATCTAGGGTTGGAACTAGATGATATTTAAAGTCCTTTCCAACACAAAGCATTTTCTGGTGATTCCTCCAGCACAGAGCCACAGAGCTGCTGCAGGCAGTGGAACATCTCCCTGTGAGGTCAGGCTGTGAGGGAGCTGGGTCTTAGAGCAGAAGAGCCTGAGGGCTGCCCTCATTGCTGGGGATAAAGATGTGCAGGGCTGGAGCCAGGCTCTGCTCAGGGATGTCCAAGGACAGCACAAGGGGCACTGGGGGCAAGCTGGAGCAGAGGAGGAGCCACAGGAACAGAAGGGAAAACTTTGTCCCTGTGAGGTTGCTGGAGCCTGGAGCAGGCTGCCCAGAGAGGTTGTGGAGTCTCCTTCTCTGGAGACATTCAAAACCCACCTGGATGTGTTCCTGTGTGCCCTGCCCTTGGGTGATGCTGTTCTGGCACTGGGGTTGGACTGGATGATCTCTGGAGGTCCCTGCCAACCTCTAATGTTCTGTGATTCTGTGAAAAACCTCTTTTGTTCCAAATTTTGAGGGATCAATATTCTTCTGCACACAGCACGTTATTCTAACACATTTGGCTCTTCATGGAGGTTTTTAATCTCTTTTTTTTTTTAATTATTATTTTATTGTAGCATACCTTTTGTTACCTTCACAGATTACATTGAACCTGTCCCTTGAGAGTTCTCCAAACTGGAAAAACTGGGAACTATTTATCTTCATTCAGATAATAAATGAGATGTGAAATGAGCTTCATGGTAGTTGAGTTCCCTGGAGATTATTAAACAACAGCTTATGAAGTTTGCAGAATTTCAGCAGGCAAATGAAGTGGTCAGTGCTGCAGAGTGGTCATAGCTGCAGAGAGGCTAATTTCTGCCCTGCCACACCAACTCATCAATTGGTCCTCTTTTCAGTTTTAAGTCTCTGCCTGCACCTCTGTTACATCTTCTGTCTTTCTGGCTGAGTTCATGCTATATGATAAAACATCAGACTCCTCAATGAAGCACATAAATTAAAAAGTTCAATTTGGGTGGGGAGATTTGAAATTATGCAATCATCATCACCATCATCATGATGGCAATAAAGAAGTACTCTGAGCTGAATTACCCCTCCAGAACTGCTGGAGAGAGTCCAACAGAGAGCTAAGAGGATGATGAAGGGACTGGAACATCTCTGCTGTGAAGAGAGGCTGAGAGCCCTGGGGCTGTTTAGTCTGGAGAAGAGAAGGCTGAGAGGGGATCTGATCAATGTCTATCAATAGCTGAGGGGTGGGGGGCAAGATAAAGGTGCCAGGCTCTTTGTGATGGTGCCCAGTAACAGGACAAGGAATAACAGGGACAAGCTGGAACCCAGGAAGTTCCACCTAAACATGAGGAAGAATTACTTGAAGGCTGTGCTAAGGTTTCTCTGGAGCTTTCTCCTCTCCAGGGGAACAACCCCAAGTCTCTCAGTCTGTCCTCACACCAGAGGTGCTCCATCTCTCTGGTCTTCTTTGTGACCTCCTCTGAATCCTCTGTGACAGTTCCACATCCTTGTGTTGGTGGCTCCAAAGCCAGACACAGGACTCCAGGTGGGGTCTTAGAAGAGCAGAGTAGAGAGGTAGAATCACCTCACATGAGATCTCTGTTCACTGCAGGGGTGTTGGACTAGATGACCTTTAAAGCTCCCTTCCAACCTAAAGCATTCTGTGAAATCCTAACCTTTCCCTTCCCTAGGCACTAGGCAGTAATGAGAATCCTGTGTGTACAGCACTGACAGCTCTCAGGAAATATGAGAATCACAGAAACATTCAGGTTGGAAAAGCCCCTCAGGATCACCAAGTCCAATCACTGGCCCTACTCTGCAAGGTTCACCTCTAAACCATAGCCCCAAGCACCACATCCAAACCACCTTTAAACACATCCAGGGCTGGTGACTTCACCACCTCCCTGGGCAGCCTGTGCCAATGTCTGACCACTCTTGCTGGGAACAAATGTTTTCTGCTCTCCAGTCTAACCCTGCACTGCAACTTGAGGCCATTCCCTCTTGTTCTGTCAGTAATGACCTGTGAGAAGAGACCAGCACCAACCTCTCCACAACCTCCTTTCAGGTAGCTGTAGACAGCCAGGAGGTCTCCCCTCAGCCTCCTCTCTTTCACACTAACCATCCCCAGCTCCTTCAGTCACTCCTCATCAGATTTATTCTCCAGGCCCTTCACAGCTTCCTTGCCCTCCTCTGCCCTGGCTCCAGCACCTCCACATCTCTCTTGGATTGAGGTGCCCAAACCTGGACACAACACTCCAGGTGTGGCCTCCCCAGAGCTGAGTACCAGGGGACAATCCCCTCCCTGCTGCTGCTGGACACAGCATTGCTGATCCCAGCCAGGATGCCTTTGGCTTTCTTGGCCACCTGGGCACTGCTGGCTCCTCTTCAGCTGCTTGTCCATCAGCACCCCCAGGTCCCTTTGTGCCAGCAGCTTTCAGCCACACTGCCCCAAGCCTGGAGCATTGCTTGGGGTTGTTGTGCCCCAAGGTCAGGACCTGGCACTTGGCCTTGTTGAAGCTCATCCCATTAACAGTGGCCCATGATGATTTTGTTTAAGAGGTTCCATAGTAACCCAGTTAATTGTTTTGATGAGAGTGTGATGTGTTTAAGGGTACCTAATTGATTCACAGGAAGATTGTTCTAAATGGTCATGATTAATATTTTTACAGGAATACCCAAGGAGCTAATCATAATATGCCACTTCTGATTGTGTCTGGCCATCATTTGATGTCTCAATGGTATTTTAGTGGATGTGCACAACTGTGGAGCCAACCATTCTGTTCCTATTCACTGTCATTAACTTGCCCACCAGTGGGAGCTGATCATAATTGGCCTATTTCACAAAGTATCACTAAATAGATTCTTTTCCCTAGAAGAGATTTAATTCCATGCAAAGTGTGAAACATGGTAAATGAGTCCTCTCTCAAGTGATGTGAAATGTTCATGAGAACTGAAAGTCTACTGTTCACTGAAGAATCCTTTTGTAATCCTTGTTTCCCTAGATCTTGGTGAAAGGTGCTGTAGGAGACGGCTTCACTGGAGACATTGGACTTGATGATGTTTCTTTTCTGGGCTGTACTCTTTACCAAGGTAAGAACAGAGTTAAAATGTGTATCTCCTAGCTGTGAGCTGATTCTTTGCTCTCACTTGCAAGTACTGCTACTGGAAAAGCAAAAACCATGTCAAACTTGACTCGTGCCTGACAAGGAAATCCAGACTCCTCACAGGCCCTCTGGTCCAGACAGCAGCTCAGAATAGTTTCTAGTGTGCATGTGAGGTTCAAAAGAGACCCTCAGTAACATGTGTGCAGCTCCCAAACTCTTTGAGATCCTAATCCCTAGAAGGAAAAGGAAACTGATGTGTGTCTAAACAAAGGTGGTCTTGCATTCAGCAAGCTCAGCTTTACACAGCCATCTGCCTTCCCTTCTGCTGGAGAGAGGCCAGCAGAGGCTGTGAGGATGTGAAGGGACTGGAGCATCTCTCTTATGAGGAAAGGCTGAGAGCCCTGGGGCTGTTTAATCTGGAGAAGAGGAAGCTGAGAGGGGATCTGATCAATGTCTACAAATATCTGAGGGGTGGCTGTCAGGAGGATGGAGCCAGTCTAAATTTCAGTGACACCCAGTGACAGGGCAAGGGGCAGTGGACACAAACTGGAAGCCAGGAAGTTCCACCTCAACGTAAGGAGAAAATTCTTCACTGTGAGGATGCTGGAGCCCTGGAACAGGCTGCCCAGAGAGGTTGTGGAGTCTCCTTCCCTGGAGACTTTCAAAACCCACCTGGATGTGTTCCTGTGTGACCTGCCCTGGGTAATCCTTCCTTGTCAGAGGGGTTGGACTTGATAATCTCTGGAGATCCCTTCCAACCTCTAGCATTCTGTGGTTCTGTGATTCTCCTCCAATACATCTAGTGCTTTTCCTGTGCCCACTTTGCAACACAGCAGCAGTTCAGATGATGGAGCAGCCTGTCCTTAGTAGTCATTGCTGCCTAGGGTAGCACAGTGTCTGTAGAACTGCAAGATATTATATCCCAAAATTCATGTGCTTCCACACTCCAGATTCCAGACTTGTCCCATCATCCCAGAAGCGACTTTAGGTGGACTGGTGGTAGCTGCAGCAGCCATTACAGTGTTCCAGAGGGTGTGACAGTTGATGTATGGTGTAATAAGGCTGTAGAGCAGCAAGAAATTTAGAACAGTGTCTGAAGATTAGTATCCTAGCACTAACTACGAATACCATGCTGCAGATGCATTTTATTCTGCCACTCCAAATATTTATTGGAGATGTAATTAAGTCTACCAGGAGTATCAAAAATATGCCTGGCATATTGCTTCTGCAGCTAATTGCTTCTGCAGCTAATTGCTTCACATTTTATCCAGTTTCTATAGTGTGCAACATTAATCCTATCAAAGAGAATCACAGAAATGTTCAGCTTGGAAAAGCCCCTCAGGATCACCAAGTCCAACTACTGACCCTAACTCTGCAAGGTTCACCTCTAAACCATAGCCCCAAGCACCACATCCAAACCACTTTAAACGTTTCCAGGGTCGGTGACTCCACCACCTCCCTGGGCAGCCTGTGCCAATGTCTGACCACTCTTGCTGGGAACAAATGTTTTCTGCTCTCCAGTCTAACCCTGCCCTGCTGCAGCTTGAGGCCATTCCCTCTTGTTCTGTCACTAATTACCTGTGAGGAGAGACCAGCACCAACCTCTCCACAACCTCCTTTCAGGTAGCTGTAGACAGCCAGGAGGTCTCCCCTCAGCCTCCTCTCTTTCACACTAACCATCCCCAGCTCCTTCAGTCACTCCTCATCAGATTTATTCTCCAGACCCTTCCCAGCTTCCTTGCCCTCCTCTGCCCTGGCTCCAGCACCTCCACATCTCTCTTGGATTGAGCTGCCCAAAACTGGACACAACACTCCAGGTGTGGCCTCCCCAGAGCTGAGTGCCAGGGGACAATCCCCTCCCTGCTGCTGCTGGACACAGCATTGCTGATCCCAGCCAGGATGCCTTTGGCTTTCTTGGCCACCTGGGCACTGCTGGCTCCTCTTCAGCTGCTTGTCCATCAGCACCCCCAGGTCCCTTTGTGCCAGCAGCTTTCAGCCACACTGCCCCAAGCCTGGAGCATTGCTTGGGGTTGTTGTGCCCCAAGGTCAGGACCTGGCACTTGGCCTTATTTGAAGCTCATCCTGTGAATGTTGGCACATCCACCCAATCTATCCCTTTGAACATAAAGGGGTTTTGGTAGCTGCTCAGGTAATGCACAATGGCTTTTACTGTGAGAAGAAAACCGTACAAGAAATAATCAGAAAATACCTATTTGTTTTTAAATGGGGGGTGGGGAGAAAGTTGTTAAAATGAACAAGGAGCAGATTGGACAGTAGAGAGGGTCTGAATGTCAGAGTTCCTGACTAAGAAAACAGCAGCTCATTTTGTGTGGGATAGAGGGAATAAAAATATTTCAGTGTGATGGTGGCCAGAGCCAAAGGGGAAATAGTTTCTGTCTTCTGTACATTTTTTAAGCACTTCTAATACTAAGTGTTCTGCCTCTGTTTTACTACCTCCACATTACAATGTTGCACTTATAATACTGGGAGTTCTTCCTCTGTTTTACTACCTCCACACTACAATAAAATCCCAGCAACTAGAGACTGTGAGAATAACCTGCAAAATAGCCAAGAGATATTCCATCATCTTTAGTGCAAGTGGGATCAGGGAAAATTAGTGAGGCTCCCATGCCTCTGCACCCTACAATTTATGATTTAGGGAGTGGAACATCTTCCTCATGAGCAGAGCCTGAGGGAGCTGAGGGCTCTGTAGCTTGGAGAGGAGGAGCCTGAGGGTGACCTCATTGCTGGTGATAAAGATGTGCAGGGGGAGTGCCCAGAGGCTGGAGCCAGGCTCTGCTGGGTGATGCCCAATGCCAGCACAAGAGCAGTGGTGGAAGTTGAGGCATAGGAATTTCTATAGAAATATGAGGATTTTTTTTTTTTTCCTTGTGAGGGTGACAGAGCCCTGGAACAGGCTGTCCAGGAGGGTTGTGGATTCTTCATCTCTGGAGATATTCAAAACCTTCCTGGCTGTGTTCCTGTGTGACCTGCTCTAGGTGCTCCTGCTCTGGCAGGGGGTTGGACTGGATGAGCTTTGGAGGTCCCTGACATTCTGTGAGTCTGTGACTTCCTCTTGTTCAACTTCAAATAACCAAGTACTGACCAGGGGAAGATGACCTTCATAGACTGCTGGTTAAGTCCCTCAGAAGTAATATTAAAGATGTCCAGACTTGAGCATACTGCTTTGATGTATCATTTGGATACCCTAACCAAAGACTATTCAGTGATGCATGCTCTGGACAAAAGGGTTTGTCATAAATTACAAAAAATGAATCCTTTCAATTAGTAAGTTAGGAGCAGAGTCTTGAATGTGACATTTATATTTAAAACTTCCTGACCCATGAGGTCCTTGCTGTTATTAAGAGTTGTAGCTAACATTTATTATGCCTTGCAATTATTCCTTCAAAAGGTTCCCTCCTCGAAGTCTTTTATTTGAGTCTTAGGATATTATTGCAGCATCATTTATCAGACTGGAGAACAGCTCATTTGAGGTCCTAAATGTGCTTTCTACCTTATGAAACAGAAATGGTTCTGGCTCCTGGAAAATTTATTGTGACTCTTAGTGCTTCAGGCCCAAGGGAGATAAAAAGAATTTCTTTCTGTCCCAGACATATTTGATATAAAAAGTCATCACATGTACTTCTTAATTACTTGAGGTGTATTGCTCAGGTGCATTGTGCACTACAGTCAGGAATTTCATTCAAGATTACATTTGAAAAAGGAGTTCTAGAGAGAAAATTTTTTTCATGGACAATAATAGCAAGGGTATTCAAGAACTGAGAGTAAGCCTGAAGAAAGGTGCAGAGGAAAGGGAGGAGGAAAAGCAAAAATATCTGGTTTGGAGGAAGGGAAGTTTGAGCAAGGAGGAGTCCAGCCCCAGCAACAGGACCAGAGGAAATGTTCCAGGCTGCCCCAGGGGAGGGTTAGACTGGAGATTAGGAAATATTTATTCACTGAATGGGTTCTCAAACATTGGAATGGTCTGCCCAAGGCAGTGCTGGAGTCACCATCCCTGGGGGGTGTCCAAGTGGAGTGTGGACCTGGTGCCTAGGGACGTGGTTTAGTGTGGGGTTGAGGGTTGGGTTTGAATGATCTTTGAGGTCTCTTCCAACCAGGTATATATATATGCATGTATGTATATGTATGTGTATAGATAGATAGATATAATGTGATTCTGTTGTGGATTCCCCCTCCCTGAAGGAATTTAAGGCCAGGCTGGATGAGGCCTTGGAGCAACCTGGGCTAGTGGAAGGTGTCCTTGTCCATGACAGGGAGGCTGGAACTACATGATCATCAAGGTCCCTTCCAACCCAAACCATTCTATGACTCTATGATTCTATGTGTCTGAATGAAACACAAAGGAAAGCTGGAGCAAGATGATGACTTCAGAATTATTTTTCAGTGATGGAATTTTGAGGGAAGGAGTTTAAGTAGCAATTTTTCCAGTCACTTGTAGTAATCCATACGATAACCACTCCCTCCCCTGCAATCGGAATAATCTGTCAGCCTTGGCTCACAGGGAAATGAAGGTTTCTGACTTTTCTGTCAGTTTCCATGTGATTAGTGTTTTGAAACTACTCCCTGACTTGACCTAAATTTGAATGACAGGTAAGAGATGTAAATAAATTCCTGCAAGTGTTGAGGATTGTGTGACTGATGGTTGGCTAGCATCAGCAACCCACTACTTTCCACTGAGGAAATGCTCAATTCCAGTCCTTCCATGCACCATTTAGCTCATTCAACTTGCTTGTCCAGGCATGTTCCCAGTAAAGCCATGCCCTTAACAAAGGGTGGAAGTGGCAAAGGGAGAAGTCATTACAAAGCTAGAAAGCCTCAGTCCCATCTCTCAATCTTAGTCCCATTTCATTGGTTTCTCTTTCAAAGGAACCTTGCCGACAATCTCTACGACGACATCAGGAACTTCAGCTCCTGACACGCTGCCCATGAACAACTGCACAGAGGAGGAGTTTGTCTGTAGAGCCTCTGGCCACTGCATCCAGAGGATCCAGAAGTGTGATTTTTAGACCTGACTGCCCTGATAGGTCTGATGAAGGAGCTTGTGGTGAGTGTACTAAATCTTGCACTTTGCTGCCTTATTAGTTTGTGGCTGTTAAAGGTGGTGCTTTGCAGGCTCACAGGATGTCAGGGGTTGGAAGAGACCTCTGCTGATCTTCCAGTCCAACTGCCCTGCCAGAGCAGGACCATAGAATCCAGCACAGGTCACACAAGAACACATCCAGACAGGGCTGGAAAGTCTCCAGAGGAAGACTCCTCAACCTCTCTGGGCAGCCTGCTCCAGGGCTCTGGGACCCTTACAATAAAGTTATTCTTCATGTTGAGATGGAACCTCCTGTGCTGTAGTTTCCATTCACTGCACCTTGTCCTATCCCAGGGCACAAGTGAGCAGAGGCTGTCCCTGTCCCTTCCTTCCTGACCCCCAGCCCTCAGCTGTTGATAGACATTGATCAGATCCCCTCTCTCAGTCTTCTCTTCTCCAGACCAAACAGCCCCAGATCTCTGGATTTGGTACTAGCACCTAGATGCTATATTTTTGCTGTGATTTTTCTCAGAAAAATAATACAATTTTGCTCTTCATGTGGGAATCTGTGATGTGATGCCTTTGAAGGAGCTGTTTCAGATTTAACACACCAGTTCAGTTTGCTACTGAAATGGGAGGAGAAGGAATCCTCATTTCCCCAGTGACAGTGTTTTAAAGTCAGCATAGTTCATAGAACCATTTTGGTTGGAAAAGACCTTTAAGATTATGGAATCTGACCATTATCTAATTCTGCCAAGGTGGGTGAGTCACCAACCCTGGCTGTGTTTAAAGGTGTTTTGGATGTGGTGGTTGGGGATATGATTTAGGGGTGAACCTTGTAGATCAGGGTCAGTGGTTGGACTTGGTGATCAGGGACTTTTCCAACCTGAATGTTTCTGTGATTCCCTTTGTACGGGAACACCACTGGAAAAAGTGAAACTGATCTATAACCATCACTGGGTGATTTCCTCTAGTGTGGAGGAAAAAAAAAAACCAACCAACCAACTGTTGAAATTCTTCCCTGAAGAATAAATGCAAAGGCCTTTGGATAGAGCTGCCTTTTTTTTTTTTTTTTCATCCCCCCTTCAGAAATTTACATTATCTTCCCAAACACCCTTCCTTTCTGAGAGAGATTAATACTGTGGGCAATCCACCTTTATATATTTGCTGTGCCTGAAGTCTGCCATCATTGCAGCAATGATGGCAATTTATCCCTCAGATGACAGGGCTGGAATAGCAGTTAAATGTGTCCTGACTGAGGGCAGAAATAGATTCTCAGGAAGGTGTTATCGTTCTTGGTGGCATTTGAAACATAATGTTTATAACAACACTTTGGAAAAGGAGAATAAACACTTAATGTATGCCACTCATCATTCCTGGCAAACAACACAAATCTCTCTATGGATAACTCATGAGAGCACACCAGCTGTGGTTTGCTTCCTTACTGGAGACAGACAAAGCTATAAATCAAAACTCACTCCCTCCCTCCTTAGTCTGCCAGTTTTAGCCTCTGAGAAAAACAAAACAATCATCAGGCACCTTCTTCTGAGGCACTCTGGGTGGTTTTCTTGTTGTTGTAGAAGGTACCACAGCTACACAAGCATTTGAGCTTCATGGGTTACAAATAAATTCTTGGTTTATAGAATCATAGAATTGTCAGGGTTGGAAGGGACCTCGAGGCTCATCCAGTTCCAACCCCCCATGCCAGGGGCAGGGACACCTCACACTGGATCAGGTTGCTCACAGCCACATTCACCCTGGCCTTAAAAACTTCCAGGCTTCCACAACCTTCCTGGGCAACCTGTGCCAGTGCCTCATCTTCTTCCAGTTTGAAGCCATTGCTGTTTCTCCTGCCACTCCATGCCTTTATCAAAAGTCCCTCTCCAGCTTTTCTCTGACCCCTCTCCTGTCAGTAGCTCTAAGGTCTCCCTGGAGCCTTCTCTTCTCCAGACTGAACATCCCCAATTCTGTCTGTCTCCAGAGCAGACCAGCTCCAGCCCTCTGCTCATCCTCGTGCCCCTTCTCTGGACACCTTCCAGCACCTCCAGATCTTTCCTGCAATAGAGGCTCCAGAACTGGACCCAGAGCTCCAGGTGTGGTCTCAGCAGAGTGGAGCAGAGGGGGAGAATCCCCTCCCTGGCCCTGCTGGCCACACTTCTCTTGCTGCAGCCCAGGCTCTGCTTGGCTCTCTGGGCTGCAAGTGCTCACTGCTGGCTCCTGGTGAGCTTCTCCTCCACCAGCACCCCCAAGGCCTTTTCTTCAGGGCTGCTCTCAAGCCAGTCCCTGTCCAGCCTATATTGGTGCCTGGGATTGCCCTGACCCACATGCAGGACCTTGCACTTGGTCTTGTTGAAGCTCTTGAATTTGGCTTGGGCTCACTCTCCAGCATGTCCAGGTCCCTCTGGATGGATCCCTTCCCTCCAGCATGCACAATCCTCACAGCAGTCACTCAGACCTGAGTATGTTTAAGCTGTGACAAGTCTCACCTTGGATCACCTCGACAAAATTTCTGTGAGCTATCCAGGAAGACATACAGAAGAAGAAATGTTCACAATAGAAATGGGAGATTTAGACTTGAGATTAGGAAAAAAATTCTTTACAGGGAGGATGGGGAGACACTAGAACCGGTTGTCCAGGGAGGTTGTGGATGTCTGCATCCCAGAGGTGTTCAAGGCCAGGCTGGATGAGGCCTTGAGCAACCTGGGCTGGTGGGAGGTGTCCCTGCCAATGGAGCTGGGTTGGAACTGGATGACCTTTAAGGTCCTCTACAACCTAAACCATTCTATGAATCTATGATACTGTAAGATCATTTCCAACTCAAACAATTCAAGGATTTTATGATTCCATAGGCTTCTTTCCCATTCTTATAGTGGGTTCAGAGAAGGGCAACCAAGCTGGTGAAGGGTCTGGGGACCTCATTGCTCTCTATAACTCCCTTGAAAGGAGGCTGAAGACAGGGAAGGGTTGGTCTTTTTTCTCAAATAACAATTGATAGGACAAGAGGAAATGGCCTCAAGTTGCCCCAGGGGAGGTTTAGGCTGGAGGTTAGAAGGAATGCTTTCACCAAAAAGGTTCTCAGCCACCTGAACAGGCTGCCCAGGGTGCTGGTTGAATCCCCATCCCTAAAGAACCATAGAATCAGGGTTGGAAGGGACCACAAGGATCATCCAGTTCCAACCCCCCTGCCATGGGCAGGGACACCTCACACTACATCAGGCTGGCCAGAGCCTCATCCAGCCTGGCCTTAAACACCTCCAGGGATGGAGCCTCAACCACCTCCCTGGACAACCCATTCCAGGCTCTCACCACTCTCATGGGGAAGAACTTCTTCCTCAGGTTCAGCCTGAATCTCCCCACTTCCAGCTTTATTCCATTCCCCCCAGTCCTATCACTATCTGAGATCCTATTTTGAAACCTAGAGGTATCAAAAAGAGAGATGTGGTGCTGAGGGATGTAGTTCAGCACCAGCCTTGGTGGAGTTAGATAATGGTTAGACTTGATGGTCTTAAAGGTCTTTTTTCAACTGAAGTGATTCCTGTGCTTCTATGACATCAATTTCTAATGTTTATATGGACATGAATCATTCATTGCTCATCTCCAAAGCTGTGGAAGTTTGCAACTTCGAAGATGCAGACTGGTGTGGATTGTACCAACCAGCCCTGGAACTGATGTCAGGACCTGAGTCCATCCGTACCACAACCAGCTTCAAGTGGGAACTTGGCAGAGGGGCAGATCTCCACCCTGGGGAAGGAAAACACTGCCCATTAACTGATCACACCACGTGAGTACAGGCTTTCCACTGCTGGAATCCTCCTTGGACTAGGCAACTTTAGCTGTATATGGATTTGTCCTGGCTTGTCTAAAGCATGGCAGGATTGTCAGGGACAAAACCTGCCCAGTTCACAGGACTGAAGTCATTTACTAGTTTATTAATGGCCTGGAAGTCCCTGACAGTCAGGGAAGTGGATATGCAGGGTCAGTAGCATCAGGTGAGGCTGCACCTTGAATACTGGGTACACTTTTGTACCCCTCACTACAGGAAGGACACTGAGGTACTGGAACAAGTCCAGAGAAGGATCTGGAGAACAGGGCTGGTGAGGAGCAGCTGAGGGAGCTGGGGGTGTGCAGCCTCAAGAAGAGGAGGCTGAGGGGAGTCTGAGCCTGATCTTGAACATCTCCAAGGATGGGGCCTCAACCACATCCCTGGGCAGCCTCTTGCAGTATTTTACCACTGTCACTGCAAAGAATTTCTCTTGATGTCCAACCTCTTTTGACTCTTAGAGTCTGATAAAACATCCAATGCACTTTGATTCAGTGCAGGAATTGCTTCTTATCTCTGGAGTGATTTTTCTTTTTGCAGCACCTTTCTAACCTCAGTGTCCAGTTGCAGATACTGGTCTGTGGCTAGTTCTTTGGTGTGGTAAGCACCTTTGTTTAGTTTGAAGTAACCACTGAGCTCAATACTGTATCACAGAATCACAGAATGTTAGGGGTTGGAAGGGACCCCAAAAGCTCAACCAGACTGACACCCTGTCCAACATCCAGTCCTGGGCTCCTCAGCTCAAGAAAGATGTTGAGATGCTGGAACGTATCCAGAGAAGGGCAATGAGGATGGGGAGAGGTCTGGAGCACAGCCCTATGAGGAGCAGCTGGGGGTGTTTAGCCTGGAGAAGAGGAGGCTCAGGGGTGACCCTAGTGCTCTCTACAACTACCTGAAGGGAGGCTGTAGCCAGGTGGGGGTTGGTCTCTTCTCCCAGGCAAGCAGTGACAGAACAAGAGGACACAGTCTCAAGCTGTGCCAGGGGAAGTTTAGGCTAGAGGCGAGGAGAGAAAGTTCTTTACAGAAAGAGAGATTGGCCATTGGGATGTGCTGCCCAGGGAGGTGGTGGAGTCGACATCCCTGGAGGTGCTTAAAATGAGACTGGATGAGGCACTTAGTGCCAAGGGTTAGTTGATTAGATGGTGCTGGGTGATAGGTTGGACTTGATGATCTTGAAGATCTTTTCCAGCCTGGTTAATTCTGTGATTCTGTTATAACATGACAACCTTATTAGTTTTTTGATTCTGAGTTTATGATGTGCTAATGTGAAATCTTCATGGAGGTGTGAGGTTACTCAGTGAAAAATAGGTTTCAAACCATGGGAGGAGAACTTACTCATTTTGGAATTACCACTGTCTGAAATTAAATTAGTCACATATTGCTGTCAATGCAGATCTGCATTCCTGACCACTGTTTGCTTGCAATTCCTCTTTAATTTTTTTAACATTTACAGAAATGCCTAAATTTAATTGAAGAAAAACCTTATTCTTTTTTTCTTTTTCTCTAGTCATTAAATACAGATTTGAAAAACCCATTTCAGCTTATTAATAGTTAAGTGGCTAGAAGTGTTCAGTGGAGAAAAAATCTTTCTCTGATAGAGAGCAGAATTAATTAGGTTATTGGAGTTCTTATGGTACTTTAAGATTACTGAGTGTTACACATTTTATGACATTTTAATTTTGCCTATAGATTCTTTTTCTACAATTCTAACCTCACAGCTTCCATCCTTTATTCAGGAAAGAGCCCTGTTGAAGCCAATGAATGTATTACATGTAAGAGCCTGTGCAAGATCTGTTCATAGGTTGTGATCTATAATAAGCCATCCTGTATTACCTGCAGAGGGATGAGCAGTCCTTATTATCTCCAGATGTCTATCCCATTAACCCCAGAAAGAGCAGTAATAGTATTTCTGGTGCAGAAAAATCAGTGTCTAGCAAATATGGATGGAATCATCCTATCATAGGAATCTGTTCACTTAGGAAAAAACCTTCAAGCTCATCCAGTCCAACCAATCTCTCTCTCTGCCAAGGCTGGGGCTAAACCATGGCCCTCAGCACCACATCTCTGTCTCTTTCAGACACCTCTAGGGATGGGGATTCAGCCACCTCCCAGAGGAGCCTGTTCCAGTGGTTAAGAAACTTTTCAGTCAAGAAGTTTCTGCTCACATGCAACCTAAACCTCTCCTTGGAGAAACCCAAACCTCTCCTTGGAGCAACCCAAGGCTGTTTCCTCTTCTCTTACCGTTTGTTACTAGAGAGAGGAGATCACCCCCCACCTGGCTCCAGCCTCCTTTCAGGGAGCTGTAGAGAGCCAGGAGGTCTCCCCTCTGCCTCCTCTTCTGCAGGCCAAACAACCTCAGTTCCCTCAGCCACTCCTGAGAGGGAGATTTGTTCTCCAGACCCTAAAGATACTAAAGAAACAAAATATTTTTTTTTTTTAATTCTCCTCTAGAAACTTCTCATGCTTCCTTAAGAAGTGTGCTCTGTCACTTTTTTTTGCAGATTCAGGGTCATTATGCATCTTGGGTAAGACCTTGGCCACTGTCCACAACCACCTTCACCTTCCTCATCACATTTTGCCTTCTGCCTGGCATAATGGACAATGCACTGAGCAGCTGGTAGCCAGGGTACAAAGGCGGTGATACATTTCTTCTTGAATGAGTGAATGCATATTAAGGTCTCTTCTGCTTCTGAAATGTTGTAGCATCTTTTTTATGATTTCTACAGAGAGATGAAGTACTGAGGGAACTCTTATGGATATAAGCTAGAACCCAGGAAGTTCCATCTCAACATGAGGAGAAACTTCTTTACTGTGAGGGTGCTGGAGCCCTGGAGCAGGCTGCCCAGAGAGGTTGTGGAGTCTCCTTCTCTGGAGGCTTTCAAAGCCAACCTGGATGTGTTCCTGTGGGACCTGCCTTGTGTGATCCTGCTCTGGCAGGGAGGTCGGACCCAATGATCTCTGGAGGTCCCTTCTAACCTTTAACATTCTGTGATTCTGTTAGGGTTGGCATTTATTTTTCACAGAAGGCTGACTCTTATTGTTTATTTCTATCATAGTCCCTGAAATATTTCTGTATTGCTCCTACCCAACTTTCAGCAGCATTCTGCCTCCACATCACAAGCCAGCAGTGCTACAGGCACAGAGTTTACACAACTTTCACATTTTACCTTAAATAGATTGAAGTGATGCCTGGTGAGACACTACCTGGAGCACTGTGTCCAGTTCTGGAGTCCCTATTACAAGAAGGACCTGGAGGTGCTGGAAGGTGTCCAGGGAAGGGCCACAAGGATGAGCAGAGGGCTGGAGCTCCTCTGCTATGAGGACAGACTGAGAGAGTTGGGGTTGTTCAGTCTGGAGAAGAGAAGGGTCCCAGGAGACCTTCTTGTGGCCTTCCAATATCTTAAAGGGGCTCCAAGAAAGCTGTGGAGGGACTTTATAGGGTGTCAGGTAGTGAAAGGACTGGGGGAATGGAGCAAAACTAGAAATGGGGAACTGAGATTAGAGGTTAGGAAGAAGTTCTTCCCCACAAGGGTGGTGAGAGACTGGCACAGGTTGCCCAGGGAGGTGGTGGAAGCCTCATCCCTGGAGGTTTTTGCAGCCAGGCTGGATGTGGCTGTGAGCAACCTGCTGTAGTGTGAGGTGTCCCTGGCCATGGCAGGGGGGTTGGAACTGGATGAGCCTTGAGGTCCCTTCCAACCCTGACGATTCTATGTTGGGACACACACAAACATAAAGTCTTCCATTTATCTCTGCCTGTTCCTTTAGGGATTCTGTAAAAATAATGACTTTGGGATGCTTTATATTTCTCTTGCAACAAGCTTTGTTGCCAACTCCAAAGAGAAAAGGTTAACATCTTTTTAACCACTTTTGCTATAGATTTTTATTTTCATACCTACTTACAGCAGACCTGTCATATCCTCTGATTCCTGACACCATAAGCAAGAAAGAATAGGAATCAATATAAAATGCAGCTAACATGATGGAAAGGTCAAAGCATCACAGTTTACAACCATATGGTGTCAAATATAGAAGGCAATAAAAGACCAATACTATCCTCTGATGCTGTGGTACAGGAAAATAAATTACATTATATAAATCTTTCCTCTTAAATGTGGCTGTTAGACTTAAATTCTCCTCTTTTTCTTCCTATCTTAACTAATGAAACACTCTACCACTACTGAACAGGAATGTTTTGGTGAAGCTTTCCTGCTAGGACATCCTAGCTAATCTACAACTGAAATTTTCCTGCAAATATCCAACTTTGGCAGCTGATTCCCTGTGCTTGTGAAGGAAAGGGAGCAGAGACTGTTCTGCCCTAGCCTGGTTGCCCTAATAAAGATTGGATAGGATCACAGAATGGTTTCAGCTTGAAAAGCTCTCTAATATCCAGTCCGACCAGCAACCTAACACTACCATGGCCATGAAACCATGTCCCAATGTGTCATGGCCACACGTTTCTTGGACACCTCCAGGGCTGGTGACACCACCACCTCCCTAGGCAGCCTATTCCAATGGCTGAGCACTCTTGCAGCAACAACATTTTCCCTAATCCTCGAACTAAACCTCCCCTGCCACAATTTCAGGCCATTTCTTCTCATTCTGTCACTTGATACCAGGGAGAAGAGACCAATCCCCACCTCACTCCAACTTCCTTTCAGGGAGCTACAGAGGGGAATGGGGTCTCTCCTTAGCCTCCTCCTCACCAGACTAAACACCCTCAGCTCCCTCAGCTACTCCTCACCAGACCTCTTCTCCAGACCCTTCCCCAGCTTTGCTGCCCTTCTCTGGACCTGCTGCAGCACCTTAATGCCTTTGTTGGAGTGAGGGACCCAAAACTACACCCAGTACTCAAGCTGTGACCTCACCAGCTCTGAGTGCAGGGCACAATCACTTCCCATGTTGGAGATGTGAAAAATCATGCTTTAAATGAATAACAGTTCTGTGTCTCTGGGGCACTGATTTGTTGTACAGATGCTGTGTGGTGTTTATCACAGTACCACAGTACATTAGAGGTTGGAAGGGACCTCCAGAGATCATGCAGTCCAACCCCTATGCCATAGCAGGATCACCTAGGGCAGTCCTCACAGAATGCATCCTGATGGGTTTTGAATGCATCCAGAGAAGGAGACTCCACAGCTTCTCTGGGCAGCCTGCTCCAGGGCTCTGTCACCCTCACTGTGGAAGTTTCTCCTCATGTTGAGGTGAAACACTCTATGTTCAAGCTCGTCCTTGTTCCTTGGCTCATTACTCTGCACCACCAAACAGAGCCTGGCCTCATCCCCTTGCCTCCCACCCCTCAGCTATTGATAGACATTGATCAGATCCCTCTCAGCCTTCTCTTCTCCACACTAAACAGCCCCAGGGCTCTCAGTCTCTCTTCACAGCAGAGATGCTCAAGTCCCCTAAGCATCCTCATAGCTCTCTGTTGGACTCTCTCCAGCAGGTCTCTGTCTCTCTTGAACTGGGGAGCCCAGAACTGGACACAGGATTGCAGGTGTGGTCTGAGCAGGACAGAGCAGAGGGGGAGCAGAACCTCCCTAGCCCTGCTGGCCACACTTTTCTTGCTGCACCCCAGGATGCCATTGGCTCCCTTGGCCACAAGGGCACATTGCTGTCCCCTGCAGAACTTGCTGTCCACCTTCAGGACCATGTATATCTAGGAGAAAGGGAAATGAATGTGGGAGCTCCTGCTTTCTTAATTTCAAATTCTATTATGGTCTGCCAATCATGGGGATGCTTTATCCCTCTGAGGAAACTGAAGCTTCCCTCTCTGATTTGCCCTTTATTGCTGAGATTTGGAAGGAAATCCAAACTCTTTAATGAAAGAGAGTTGTTAGCTTTCTAACCAGATTTTGTTTTCACTCTAAATGAAAACCAAAGAGTAAAGGGTATTTTATGAGTCCATCTAAGTGCTTAATCAGGGATTCTGAGTTTACTATGTGGATTCTCAACCAATTTGGAGAAGGAAACTGATGAATTAACACTTTAAAAACTGAGAGACATCCAACACATCATTAAATCAGAACTTGAGCTTCCTGTAGGGCAAAGTTCAGGCAATTAAGGTTTGTTCCACTTTCAGATAGTACAACAGCAGCCAATTACAGCTGTGAAATTAGTGATTCACAGCATGGTACTTGGCTTGCTAATATTATCAAACTTCAGTCATGCCTCCAACTTTTTCTTTAGCAGACCTACTCTTACCCTTAACTGTAATTCCCATTTAGTGTATTCAGTTCCCTGTGTTCTTCTGAATGCTTTGGAAAGGGAGGTAGGATGAAGATTCTTTTATGTGTGCCTGTTATTTGCTAATCACATTTCAAAGCTCATGGAATCACAGAATTACAAAATGTCAGGGGTTGGAAGGGACCTCCAGAGATCATCCAGTCCAACCCCACTGCCAGAGCAGGAGCACCCAGGGCAGGTCACACAGGAACACATCCAGGTGGGGTTGGAAAGTCTCCAGAGGAGACTCCACAACCTCTCTGGGCAGCCTGCTCCAGGCCTCCAGCACCCTCACAGGGACAAAGTTTTCCCTTCTGTTCCTGTGGCACCTCCTCTGCTCCAGCTTGTCCCCAGTGCCCCTTGTGCTGTCCTTGGACATCCCTGAGCAGAGCCTGGCTCCAGCCCTGCACATCTTTATCCCCAGCAATGAGGGCAGCCCTCAGGCTCCTCTGCTCCAAACCCCAGCTCCCTCAACCTGGCTTCACATGGAGAGGTTCCTCTGCCTTAAATCCTTGGAATATCAAGCTGTTAACAGAGTCACAGATGGAAATGGAGCTCAGTTGCTCATGTTGAATTTTATGCATCCATTAAAATGTTGTGAATTTCCCTCTGAAATTAATTAGGATTATTACACTGGCACAGGACTCCATATAGGGAATCCTTGCAGTACAGAGATAAAATTAATTATTTTCAAAGGGTAAATACAAAGATTTTCATGGCTTATATTTTAGCTGCCAACTAAGAGATTTTCCAGGGGGTAGTTTTCCAAATGAGCCTGGGATCTTGCAGGTACTGGCAGGGCAACCTGCCTGTACTCTGCTGAATTTCAGCACTTACAGAAGATCTAAGCTGATGGCAAGATGTATTAATCCTTATGCACATTGAACAGTATCTTCTTTGATACTTACTACCATCAACTTTCTCAGCTAAGAAAATAAGAAGAAAAGAAAAGGGGAGTACCTTTATGGAATAGGAAGGAAAAGAATTGAAGAAGGGGTCAGATAATAAAATGGCACAATGGAGAAACTCCTCTTGTGGTGAAGATGACTCAAAGATCAAAGATGGGAAGTGGGGAGGAGAGCAGCTTCTGAGTAGAGTAAGAGAGTTGAGAATTTAGGCTAATGGAAAGTTTTGGAATGCCTTGTGACTGTGCAGTACTTACTGGTTTAAAAGACATGTGAAGCAGCTGTGGAATCTTTTACAGAATCACAGAATTAACCAGGTTGGAAAAGACCTTCTTGATCATCAAGTCCAACCTATCACCCAATACCTTCTCATCAACTAACCCAGGGCACCAAGTGCCTCTTCCAGGCTGTTTTTAAACACTTCCAGGGATTGTGACTCCACCACTTCCCAAAGTCAGCACATTCCTGGAGGTTTTTGCAGCCAGGCTGGATGTGGCTGTGAGCAACCTGCTCTAGTGTGAAGTGTCCCTGCCCAGGGCAGGGGGGTTGGAACTGGATGATCCTTGGAGTCCCTTCCAACCCTGACAATTCTGTGATTCTAAGATTCCCATGGCCAATCTCTCTTTCTGGGAAGAATTTCTTTCTCACATCCAGCCCAAACCTCCCCTGGTGCAGCTTGAGACTGTGTCCTCTCCTTCTGTCACTGTTGCCTGGGAGAAGAGCCCAACCCCCACCTGGCTACAGCCTCCCTTCAGGGAGTTGTAGACAGCAATTGAGGTCTCCTCTGAGCCTCCTCTTCTCCAGGCTAAACACCCCCAGCTCCCTCAGCCTCTCCTCACAGGGCTGTGCTCCAGACCCCTCCCCAGTCTTGCTGCCCTGCTCTGGACACGTTCAAGCATCTCAACATCTTTCTTAAACTTGAGGACTCCAGAACTGGAGACAGTACTCAAGGCCTAATCAGTGCTGAGTACAGAGGAAGAACCTTAAAAGTCAGAGCTGAACAAACTTAAGGGATGATTCCATGCCCAATAATTGGCTCTGCTGCAGAAGATCATAGAATCATAGAATGATTTGGGTTGGAAGGGACCTCCAAATGTCATCTGGTCCAACCACCTCTGCAGACATAAATTAATATTTCAAATGCAGACTTGCCTGAAAAAATCTGTAACTCTGTAGTTTTCAAAAGCTTCCCTTATCACTTTCAGTACATGCAGTTTATTAGGGGAAGATGTTTTATCTAAACTGCTCTATTACTTCTTTAGGGGGATTGTTTTTACCTGAATGCCCTAAGGTTTGTATATATGTTGCTCTATTTTGTGTTTATTTTCTGCTCAACTTCCTTTTCAAATATTTATGCTACTCCCTGGAGGATGAGATGAATGAAAGCAGTCACTGTAAAGATGTCTGAACTGCCAGGGTACTGTGGTAGAAGAAAAGCTTCAGTGATACTTCTCTCATCTGCTTCTGAATGAAAAGACAAAGTTGTGGAAAAAATCCAGGTTTGCCCAAATCAGCCTTGCCCTTGAATCCCATGGGATCCAACTTTGGTGTCTGTTGGCTTTTTTAGCAGCCTTCAGTGATTTCGCCTTTAACATCTAGGGAAGGGCTGGTGCCCTTGTGCTCAGCACTGGTGAGACCTCATCTCAAATACTGGGTCTAGTTTTGGGCCTCCCACTCCAAGAAGGACATTGAGCTGCTGGAGCAGATCCAGAGAAGGGCAATGAAGCTGGGGAAGGGTCTGGAGAACAGGGGTGGTGAGGAGCAGCTGAGGGAACTGGGATTGCTTAGCCTGGAGAGGAGGAGGAGGCAGAGGGGAGACCTCATTGCACTCTACAACTCCCTGCAAGAGGTTGGACTGACTCTGGTGCTGGCCTCTTTTCCCAAGTAACTAACAACAGGACAAAAGGAAATGGCCTCCAGTGGCACCAGAGGAACTTTAGGTTAGATATCAGAAATAATTTCTTTACTGCAAAAGTGGTCAGGCATCAGAACAGGCTGCCCAGGGAGATGGTGGAGTTGCTGTCCCTGGAGGTGCTCAAAAAACAAGAGGATTGACATTTCATGACATAGCCTAATGGTCATGGAGGCCTTGGGTAGAAAGTTGGACTTGATGATCTTGGAGGTCTTCTCAGGTATCAATGATTCTACAATTCTATGATTGAGTAGCAAAAGTGCTCCTCTCCTTCTGATCCATGGAAGAGTTAGAACTGCTCTTTGCCCTGCTGAAGGAAACAGCCTGGCATTTCTGTACCAAAATCACAGAATTGTCAGGGTTGGAAGGGACCTCAAGGATCAGCCAGTTCCAAGCCCCCTGCCATGGCCAGGGACACCTCACACTACAGCAGGTTGCTCACAGCCACATCCAGCCTGGCTGCAAAAACCTCCAGGGATGAGGCTTCCACCACCTCCCTGGGCAACCTGTGCCAGTGTCTCACCACCCTCATGGGGAAGAACTTCTTCCTCACATCCAATCTGAATCTCCCCACTTCCAGCTTTATTCCATTCCCCCCCCAGTCCTATCACTTCCTGACATCCTAAAAAGTCCCTCCCCAGCTTTCTTGTAGCCCCCTTCAGATCCTGGAAGGCCACAAGGTCTCCTCAGAACCTTTTCCTCTCCAGCGTGAACAACCCCAACTCTCTCAGCCTGTCCAAATGTTTTATAACTATCAGAATTGTCTCTTATTCTCACTACCTAATTATTTTCTGTAGTTTCCCAGTTCCCCTTTTAATCCTTTTTATTCTGGTGTGACACCAGGAGAGGCAGAAGCAGCATGAAGCCATGAACCAGCCACTGATTTGCAAGGATTTCTATAGGGCTGTTTCATGTCAAGGGCTATTACTAGGTTTTAATTTTCCTGTGAAGCTTGAAATCTAATGGTCTTAAACATCAAGAAGGAAAAAGAGATGGAAAATTATTAAATTATTGTTGTTAAACTATAGCCTTAAGATGAAGCAAGGGTTACAGGAAGGGTAAGGAGATATTCTATGAAATTCTTTGCCCTAGGCAAGAGTAAGATCAGGCTGTTTGTTGTTGATCCATCTGTCACCAAGACATGATTCTAAGGATGAGTGAATTAATTAAAGGACTTGAGAACCTCAGAGGAAATTGCTGTGTGAGTACGGAGAGAAAATTTGCCTGGTTTTAGCCTATTTTGTATGATGTTGCACTGCAGAGAGAACATATTCCTAAAGTGCCTGAATATACACAGAAATTCAGTCTCTTCTTGGCCATCAAAGTGCCTGATAGGACTCAAATAATATATGTTAAATACTTTGTGGCTGTTGAGTGTAAATCATTCTACAGAGTAAAAGTAATCTCTTGGTTTTGTTGTAACTTTGCAGTGATCAACCTGCATGTGCTGTAGCCACAGTTATTGTTTCACACAGCTCACTACCTGCTGTGTTCAATCTCTGTTGAAAGCTGAGATAAATCATTTTATAACATGTGTTTAAGAAAAAAAAAAAAAAACCACAACAATTTCACAGACTCACAGATTGCATTGGGTTGGAAAGGATCATCAAAGGTCATCTTGTCCAACCCCCCTGCAGCCAGCAGGGACACCTCCAAGATTTCAAAGGAACTGCACTAGATTATTGCAAAAGTAGCTTGTAGAATGTTTTTGTTTAATACTGCAAGGCTGTGGCAGCAAAATCTGCTTCCATCCCAGTCCTTATTACAGGCACTTTTAGTCCTCTAGACTGCTCTAATTATAAAAGCATTAAACAAAAAGACTGCAAACAATTCTTAAATCTGTACCACTGATCTTTCCCATGCCCAGTCTGTGAACAAAGCTTGGGTACAAGCCAGAACACAGAAGATTTCAGCTCAACATGAGGAGAAACTTCTTTCCAGTGAGGGTGACAGAGCCCTGGAGCAGGCTGCCCAGAGAGGTTGTGGAGTCTCCTTCTCTGGACACATTCCAAACCCACCTGGATGCATTCCTGTGAGGACTACCTTGAGTGTTCCTGCTCTGGCAGGGGGGTTGGACTGGATGATCTCTGGAGGTCCTTTCCAACCTCTACCATTCTGTGACTTTGAAGAGGGCTTTTATATCTAACACCTTCTGGGCATCCCACTTGCCATTCTCTTGGCAGTGCTTCCTGGGCATGGTCACCTGCAGTGGTGCAGCGCTACAGAGTGGTTGCTCAGAGCTTTTCCTTCCAAACGAAAACTGAACAGCAAGGAAAACCTCTTCCTGAGATGTTTTTAAAAATGTTAAGTCCCATTGTCAGGCTTGCAAGTCCTTGTTTTTGAATTGGTCTTTTGTGAAGCAATGAGCATGGAGCACTGAAGAGAACAGAACCTTATCTACAGTCACCAGCTGCTTCTTATTTTGAAAAGCTGTGTGGTGTGGCTGACACCACTGCAGGGAAAGGATGACATCCAGAGGGACCTGGACAGGCTGCAGAGCTGGGCCCAAGCCAGCCTCATGAAGTTCAATAAGGGCAAGTGCAAGGTCCTACACCCAGGTCAGGGCAATCCCAAGCACAATTCCAGGCTGGGTGGAAACTGGCTGGAGACCAGCCTTGAGGAGAAGGCCTTGGGGGTGTCAACTGATGACAAACTCCCCAGGAGCCAGCAGTGGTCCCTGGCAGCCCAGCAGGCAGCTGTGTGCTGAGCTGCATCCAGAGCAGGGAGAGCAGCAGCACGGGGAGGGGATTCTGCCCCTCTGCTCTGCTCTGCTCAGACCCCACCTGCAGCACTGCCTCCAGTTCTGGGGCCCCCAGCACAAGAGGGACCTGGAGCTGCTGGAGAGGGTCCAGAGGAGGACATGAGGATGATCAGAGGGCTGGAGAACATCCCCTGTGGGGACAGGCTGGGAGAGTTGGGGCTGTTCAGCCTGGAGAAGAGAATGCTCCAGGGAAATGTTAGAACAGCCTGCCAGTACCTGAAGGGGGCCTGCAAGGAGGCTGGGAAGGGCTTGCAGGGATAGGACAAGAGGGAATGGATTGAAGCTTGAGGAGGGCAGGTTCAGACTGAAAATTAGGAAGAAATTCTTTCCTGTGAGGGTGGTGAAACACTGGAACAGGTTGTCCAGGGAGGTGGTGGATGTCCCCTCCATGGAGGTGTTCAAGCGCAGGTTGGATGAAGCTTTGAGCAACCTGTGCTGGTGGGAGGTGTCCCTGCCCATGGCAGGGGGGTTGCAACTGGATGATCTTTAAAGTCCCTTCCAACCCAAACCCCAACCCAAACCATTCTGTGAATCTGTGGTTTAGGAGCCAAATCTTAGATATCCAAAACACTTAAATTTTACTTATGGTCTCTCTGTACACTCAGAGTCTGATTGTTACTGCAAAGCCAGCCTCACATTTCCCAGCAGCTCGGGAGAGGTAATGGCCTCAAGCTGTGCCAGGGAACATTTGGGTTGGATATTGGGAAAAATGTCTGTGGCAGTTTAGGCTGGGTGCCCCCTGCCACTGCTGCATGAGATACACCTCTGGTGTCCTGGGTGCCCACCCACAGGGGTGGACACAGGAAACGACGTATTTCTACCCATAAATCCTGCACCCTATAAGGCCATCTGCAGAGTCATTCTCTTCCTCTTTCTTCCCTCTCTGCTCCCATGGGAGATGTCCTCTCTTATCGGGTAATGCCGGGGGAGTATCCTCACGGCCTCTTAGGCCTGACTAGGCCTAATGCCAGGAGGAGAATGGAGGGGGGGGCAGTCTCAGACCTGGCCAGCCTGAGACTTGCCTAGCAGTGGGAGTGGGAAGGAAGAGCCCTGAGGGATTGGGTAGACCCTCAGGTGGGAGGAGGGAAGGATTGGGAAACCTCTGGGTACTATGTAAGGGACTCTGTATGCTTTAGGATGTTCTTTGTCACTATGCTTTGTAGTTTGTAGTTTTTCTGTATTTTCACCAATCGCTTTTCCATTTAAACTCTCCATCACTCTCCAATCCGTTTGTGTGTGTCATTCTTTTGTCCCTTTCAGGGCAAGAGATGTTCTGGCTGGCCTCAAACCAGCACAATGTCTTTGTTGCAAGAGTGGTCAGGGATGTATGGCCATGGCACTTTGGGATATGGTTTAATGGCCATGGTGGTGTTAGTTTCATGGTTGGACTCAATGACCTTAGCTTTTCCAGCTGCAGGGCTTGTACAGTTCTATAATTCTTACCATGCAGAAGGTACTGCATCTGTATAAGGAAATATTATCCTTTTCACTTTAACTAGAGCTGTTATGATGAGCTATTTTTTCCCTGATGAGAACCCTTTCTGTCTGAGCAGGGGCTCTGAGGAAGGCTGGTACCTGTTTGCAGACAGCTCCAATGGAGAATTTGGTCACACAGCTGACATCGCTACCCCTCTCATCTCCCTCACTGGGCCCAAATGCAAAATCACGTTCTGGAACTACATGAAGGGTACAACAATAGGCTCTCTGGAGGTAAGGAGATGTTCTTTCATTTGGGTCCCCTTGTACTCAGCACTGGTGAGGCCACACCTTGAGTACTGGGTTCAGTTTTGGGCCCCTTGCTCCAAGAAGGACATTGAGCTGCTGGAGCAGATCCAGAGAAGGGCAATGAAGCTGGGGAAGGGTCTGGAGAACAGGGCTGGGGAGGAGCAGCTGGGAGAGCTGGAGGTGTTTAGTCTGGAGAAGAGGAGGCTGAGGGGAGACCTCATTGCTCTCCACAGTTCCCTGAAAGGAGGTTGGAGTGAGCTGGGGCTTGGTCTCTTCTCCCTGGTATCATGAGATAGAACAAGAGAAAATGACCTGAAGTTGTGCCAGGGGAGGTTTGGGTTGGAGATTAGGAAAAAATTCTTTCCTGCAAGAGCAGTCATGCGCTGTAACAGGGTGACTAGGGAGGTAGTGGAGTCACCATCCCTGGAGGTGTTCAAGAAATGTGTGGCCCTGGCACTTTGGGACATGATTTGATGGCCATGGTGGTCTTAGGTTGCTGGTTAGACTTTTCCAATGGCAACAATTCTATGATTCTGTAAAGGGAATGCACCTCTTTCAGTAGCCTGTAAATGCAATGAGTCACTGCAAAGGGAATGAATAAGACTGTGACATTGTTCTCAACAATTGTTTTAGCCATGCATCTGGGTAAAACTGTAATGAGGTTTCCCATGATTGTTCCACAACAGCTACAGCATCAGAAAGCAGGGATGCCTCTTAACAAAACTTGGTTGCTCAGGGCATCAGCCAACCTGGCCTTGAACACCTCCAGGGAGGAGGTAACAACCTTTCTGGGCAGCCTGTATCCAGAGTTTCCCCACCCTTGTACTGAAGAATCAGCTCCAGTCTAACCCTAACCCTACTCTCCCTCAGCTTCAAATCATTCCCCCTTGTCCTATTGCCTGGCCCCCTTGTGCAAAGCTGTTCTGTGGTATTTGCTGGTGACACAGACATAAGCTGGGTAAGATACTCTTGGAGACTTGCATACAACAAAGGGAACCTGGAGAGAGTTGAAAATGGAAAGATATTTCTGTAAACCAGAATTATTTCCTTTTCTAGGTACTTTGTAAAACTGGTAACAGGACTTCTAAACTGTGGACTCAGAGTGGCAGCCAAGGTCCCCAGTGGAACAGAGCAGAAGTGTTCTTGGGCATCCGATCAGAATTCCAGGTGTGTGCTTCTCCATTATGTGCTTCCCAGGCTTTGGATACTTTCATATTATGCGTTCTTTACCTCCTCATGTCCCTTGTCACCCCATGCACACAGAGAACCTCCCCTTCTGAACAGCACAAGCCATCTTTTTGGCCATCTGATTGATTATCTCAGCTGGACACCTTTTTATTGGTTTTGTTTGTTTGTTTATAGGTGTGGTTTTTTGTTGTTTTGGTTTTGGTTTTGTTTTTTTTACTTTTCTCACCCCAATCTCAAATTGATATCCATTTTTAAGGCAAAGAATCCCTTCTCTACTTGAATACAACTCAGGCTAAACCTTTCCACTTCCTTCCCCTTAGTGTGCAGTACCCTTACACGTGGTTTTGACAAGAGTCTTGAGCATGATGCTGGCTTTGAAATATGAGCTGGTTCTTAAGCCTCTTACAGATACTTAGCCATGGGTGTGCTGTGCTTAGTTGTATCCTTATTAAAACAATCCGAACAGCCAGAAAGGTATTTAAAAATGTGCTGTATCCCCTGGTACTCCTGTCTTAGGTGGCTTTAATGAGGCTTTAACATTCTTTTTATCTTCATGGGAATAAACAGTGAATGACCTAGACTGCATTTTTTCATGCTTGCTTTGAAGAAGCAGGTGGAACCTCTGCTGTTAACTCAGTATGAGTAGGAATTAGTATCTGTTGTTTGTTTTTCTTTCCCTTTTTTCTTTCCCTTTCCTTTTTATTTCACTTGGTTGAACACTGGAATGGGCTGCCCAGAGAGGTTATGGAATCTCCTTCTCTGGAGACATTCCAAACCCACCTGGATGTGTTCCTGTGTGACCTGCTCTGGGTGATCCTGTTTTGGCAGGAGGGTTGGACTGGATGATCTCTGGAGGTCCCTTCCAACCCCTAAGGCTCTGTGATTCTGCGATGTTAGAAGATGATCCTTCAATAACTACAGAGGCAGATCTGTACAAGCAGCATGAGAGGCTTTGACAGTAAGAACTGACCACTTCATATCTCAAGGTTTTCAAGGACCACAACAGTCTCTGCTCTGTTTATGTTGCATGTATAAACTTCTGACCACTCTTCTGGTCCAGGGGAGCTGAATGTAGTTGTAGACCCCTTGTAACGAGGTGCCGTTGGGTGACGAATGAAGGCACCAACCCCGGTGCTGTATAGCAATGGGATTCCAGACATGCAGAGAGCAGAGAATCTCAGAAGTCCTCCCAGAAGTCCTTTATTGCTGTGTTGTAGAATCTCCAACATTACAGAGTCTCAGAGTCCCACTTACAGCAGAAGTCTTGGAAGCCCTTAACAGACAAAGCAGCTAACAGAAGTCCTGAGCATATCCTTAGCAGCATCCCTAAGCCAGATCCCTTGTCAGAAGAAGCAGCTAACTAGCAGAAGTCTCTAGCAGCCCTAAAGTCCCCAAGGCACCTTACAGCTCAGAGTGGCTGATTTTATACTCTTTGTTATCAATCCCTTAATCAATAAAATCCAACCACATATATAAGCTAAACTCTTTTCCCAACACTTTTTAGGATATCAGGTAGTGATAGGACTAGGGGGAATGGAATAAAGCTGGAAGTGGAGAAATTCAGGCTGAACCTGAGGAAGAAGTTCTTCCCCATGAGAGTGGTGAGAGCCTGGAATGGGTTGTCCAGGGAGGTGTTTGAGGCCCCATCCCTGGAGGTGTTTGCAGCCAGGCTGGATGAGGCTCTGGCCAGCCTGATGTAGTGTGAGGTGTTCCTGCCCATGGCAGGGGGGTTGGAACTGGATGATCCTTGTGGTCCCTTCCAACCCTGACTGATTCTATGATTCTATAACAAGAGGAGCCAGCATGTCCAGGAGGTGGTTTGTGTTGCGTGTATAAACTTCTATCTTAACAGTCCTGCAGCAGCTCTGTGTTGTGGGTTTAAGCCTGGATGTCTTAACCATAAAGTTTAAAACTCCTCCAAGGGGCTAGATAGGTGCAGGAAATTGTAATCTTTTGTAATTTTACCACACAAGCCCTGCATCTGCTACATAAATGGGCTGCAGAGCCAGTTTGTCCCCTTTTTTTCTGCCTCTCTCTCCCTTCCCAGCACAGATCTTTTATCTCACATTATCACAGTATATCAGAGTCTGGAAGGGACCTCCAGGGATCATCCAGTCCAACCCCCCTGCCAGAGCAGGATCACTTAGCGTAGTCTGCACAGGAACGCATCCAGGTGGGGTTTGAAAGTCTCTAATGAAGGAGACTTCACAACACCCCTGGGCAGCCTGCTCCAGGGCTCTGTCTCCCTCACACTAAAGAAGTTTCTCCTCATGTTGAGGTGAAATCTTCTATGTTCAAGTTTGTATCCATTGTTCCTTGTCTTATTCCTGTGTACTATTGAAAAGAGCCTGGTCCCCTCCTCCTGACCCCCACCCCTCAGCTATTGATAGACATTGATCAGATCCCTTCTCAGTCTTCTCTTCTCCAGACTAAACAGCCCCAGGGCTCTCAGTCTCTCTTCACAGGGGAGATGCTCAAGTCCCCTGATCATCCCCATGGCTCTCTCCAGCAGTTTCTCTGTCTTTTTTGAACTGGGGAGCCCCAAAGTGGAGGTCTGTGGAATGGCTCAGCTTGGGCAAAGCCAGTTTGATATCTACACCTTTTGTCTTATCTTGGGGGTTGAGGACAAATGGTGGGAGGCCTGGGGGAGAACTGAAGCCTGGTTTGCTGGGAGGCTTTTGGCTTAATGAGGCTGTTGTAAGGTGAAATGTGAATTTGGACGTTTTGCACTTGTGTGTACAGTGTAAATATTTGTAAATAGCATTTCGCAGTTCTGTGAGGAGCGTTTTCATTTCACTCCTTTGGGGAGGAGTCAACTATCTTTCTGTGCACTCCAAAACTAAAACCATGATCCTCTGTCTTTTTGATCAGGTTGTTTTCAGGACAAAACGTGGTGTCAGCTACATGGGAGACGTGGCAGTGGATGATATCAACTTTGAGGATTGCTCCCCTTTGCTCATCCCAGGCAGGCCTTGCACACCAGAGGAATTCACATGTGCCAACAAGTACTGCATCCCAAAGGATCACCTGTGTGATTTTGTAAATCACTGTGCAGACAACTCAGATGAGAGCCCCACTATCTGCAGTAAGTGTGGTCATTTAAAAAATAGAAAGATTATAAATAAGGATGCCTGCTGTGGATTGTTATTGCTGGAATACTCGAGGCAATCCCAGGCACTGATACAGGCTGGGCAGGGACTGGCTTAAGAGCAGCTTTGAAGAAAAGGCCTTGGGGTGCCGGTTGAGGAGAAGCTCACCAGGAGCCAGCAGTGAGCACTTGCAGCCCAGAGAGCCAAGCAGAGCCTGGGCTGCAGCAGGAGAAGTGTGGCCAGCAGGGCCAGGGAGGGGATTCTCCCCCTCTGCTCCACTCTGCTGAGACCACACCTGGAGCTCTGTGTCCAGTTCTGGAGCCTCTGTTCCAGGAAAGATCTGGAGGTGCTGGAAGGTGTCCAGAGAAGGGGCACGAGGATGAGCAGATGGCTGGAGCTGCTCTGCTCTGGAGACAGACTGAGAGAGTTGGGGTTGTGCAGTCTGGAGACCTTCTTGTGGCCTTCCAGTATCTGAAGGGGGCTCCAAGGAAGCTGGGGAGGGATGTTTTAGGGTGTCAGGGAATGATAGGACTGGGGGGAATGGAGCAAAACTAGAAGTGGGGAGATTCAGATTGGATGGTAGGAAGAAATTCTTCCCCATGAGGGTAGGGAGAGACTGGCACAGGTTGCCCAGGGAGGTGGTGGAAGCCTCATGCCTGGAGGTTTTTGCAGCCAGGCTGGATGTGGCTGTGAGCAACCTGCTGTAGTGTGAGGTGTCCCTGGCCATGTCAGGGGGGTTGGAACTGGCTGATCCTTGAGGTCCCTTCCAACCCTGACAATTCTGCTATTCTATTAGCAGCTAATCAACTAAGAAAGCAAATAAGGAGGTAACAATTTAATGCTATCCCTTGGCTTTTAAGGATTTTAAATTACTATTATGTAATTTGAAGTCATATGATAGAAGATAAGAAGAGCTGTTAGTGAATTACATAAGATAATCAAGATAGAAGCTTTGTTTAAAAGCAGAATAAAAATCCTCCTGCTTTCCATCTGAAAAGACTCTACTGAGGCTGAAAAAAATACTGCAAGCATAATGTAATAAGGCTGAAAAAAGTGCTTTAAGCATAAGATCTATGGGATATGAGAGACCTGCCTCCTTTCAGATTTCAAAGGTTGTCAGGTCTCTGATCAAATCATTTTAATCTGAATACTGTACAGCTTTGGTTTCATGGGAAGTATCAGGAAACAGCATCTTAGTACTGGATTCAAAGTATGGTGTTTCATGTCAATTGGGTTCTCCTCTGGAGGGGTGGATCACCAGATAAGTGCTAACACTTTCTTTTTTTTCCTAGTGCAGTCATGGGAAATGTTCACATAATCAAATCTGCATTGTTTGGGAATTTGAACTGTTGCCTTCTTGTTATCAAGATTAGGGATAGAGTTTATCAAATTCTTATTGAACACAACTCTGTGGAGCAAAGGGATGCTGATATCCTGTGAAGATAAGCCAAAGGGCTGTGCTTTGTAAATAGTTTTCAGAGATTCATAGAATGGTTTAGGTTGGAAAGAACCTTCAAGATCATCCAGTTCCAGCCCCCTGCCACAGGCAGGGACACCTCCCACCAGCCCAAGCTGCTCAAGGCCTCATCCAACCTGTCTTGAACACCTCCAGGGAGGAGGCATCCACAGCCTCCCTGGGCAACTTGTTCCAGTGTCTCACCAACCTCACTAGAAAGAATTTTTTCCTAATCTCCTGTCTAAACCTGCCCTGTTCCAGCTGAAAGCCATTGCCCCTTCACTTACTATTCTCAGCTCTTGTCAGAAGCCCCTCCCCAGCTCTCCTGTATCTCCTTTCAGGTACTGGAAGGCTGCTCTAAGGTCTCCCTGGAGCCTTCTTTTCTCCAGGCTTCACATTATTAAGCTTCTCAGCAATCTCCAAACCAGGGGGAGCACAGCACTAAGCTATGTGGGACCCAGTTCTGATCCTCCACAACTGAAAATGAGCTGTATGTCAACTTGGAATTAATTTGTTGAGAAAGGTCCTTAGATTTTTGTCTGATTTTTTCTGAACTATTTAAAAGCTGTTTACCTGTGACTTCTTTGGGTTTGGAGGATTATCTGCATTGCCCCTGTAACATCATTAGCCAAGAAAACTCTGAAACATTCAAACAGGTTCAAACAGGACAATTGGATTTAGTTTTGCAACCTCCTGAAGTGTTCTGTTCTGATTCCCCACTAGAAAATAGATTAATTGAAACAGTCCCACAAGGAAAATGCTTCCTTGTGAATTGCTTTTCTTTTTGCTTTCCTTTTGCTTTCTCTTTCACAAAACCAAAGTGCCTGGAGAACACGGCTCGTGAGGAGCAGCTAGGGGAACAGGGGTTGTTTAGTCTGGAGAAGAGGAGGCTGAGGAGAGACCTCATTGCTCTCTACAGCTCCCTGAAAGGAGTTTGGAGTCAGGTGGGTGATCAGAGGATCACAGAATGTCAGGGGTTGGAAAGGACCCAAATAGATCATTGAGACCAACACCCCTGCCAGAGCAGGACCATAGAGTCTAGTTCAGGTCACAGAGGAATGCATCCAGACAGGCCTTGAAAGTCTCCAGAGAAGGAGACTCCACAACCTCTCTGGGTAGCCTGTTCCAGTGCTCTGGGACCCTTAAAGTAGAGAAGTTCCCCCTTGTGTTGAGGTGGAACCTCCTGTGCTGCAGCTTACATCCATTGTTCCCTGTCCTATCACAGGGAGCAAGTGAGCAGAGCCTGTCCCCTCCTCCCTCCTGACACCCAGCCCTCAGATATTTATAGACATTTATTAAATCCCCTCTAAGCCTTCTCTTTTGCAGAATAAGCAGCCCCAGGTTCCTCAGCCTCTCCTCATGATAGCCTCCTCTCTCTAGTATCAGGATTGAGAAGGAAATCAAATGGCCTGAAACTGTGCCAGGAGAGGTTTAGGTTGGATAATAGGAAAAATTTCTTTCCTTCAAGAGTGGTCAGGGATTGGAACAAGGTGGCCAGGGAGGTGGTGAAGTCACCATCCCTGGAGGTGTTCAAGAAACCTGTGGCCATAGCACTTTGGGACATGGTTTAATGGCCATGGTGGTGTTAGGTCAATGGTTGGACTTGATGGTCTTAAAGGTCTTTTCCAACTGAAGCCATTCTATGAGTCCATGATTAACACCTCCCTCCAAGAGGTGTTAGTTTTCTGCAGATATCTTGGATGTCCTGTGGTGGCCATCAGTTAACTTCTGCCTAAAGAGCTGTTCAGTTTGACATCAAATAGACTTCAGTGTTTTGCTATTTGTATAATACTGAGGACTTCCTTGACTGTAATAAGGAATCAGAGACCTGCCTCATCTTTGTACACTTTTATTATACCCTAGACCATGAAAAATGCTTTGTTTATGATTATTTTTTATAATGAAAAAGTAATTTTTTAAAAATGGATTTGTGTCCTGTGTTGTACCTGGTGTGTCTAACCAATATTTTGAAACAAGCTCTCATTCCCTGTGTGTGCAAATATCTTTCAGGTACCTCCCTTGGTCATTGCAGCTTCGAGTTTGACCTTTGTGGATGGAAGCAAGAGGAAAATGATGACTTTGATTGGAACCTCAGAACTAGCAGCATTATAAAAACGGGCACTGCACCAGCTACTGATCATACACTGCACGAGCCATCTGGTCATTATATTTTCATAAAGAATTCATTTTTTCAGCTGCCAGGAAGGAAAGCCAGGATTTCCAGTCCTGTCCTAAGCAGGAGGAACAAAAACTGCAAGGTATGTGGTGGTGTGGTACTAACAGGAAGGCAGAACTGGTTTCTAGTTTGCACTAAGATAACACTCCTTAAATGAGGAAAGATAAGCACTGAAGTGTGTCTTGAGAAGGGACAAGAGTCTTGTGGAAGAGTCAGGGAGTGGTCTGATTTCTGGCCTACAAGAAAGCTGGGGAGAGAAATTTTAGGGTGTAAGGGAGAGATAGGACTGGGGGGAAGGGAACAAAACTAGAAGTGGGGAGATTCAGATTCAATGTTAGGAAGAAGTTCTTCCCCATGAGGGTGGTGAGACACTGGCACAGGTTGCCCAGGGAGGTGGTGGAAGCCTCATGCCTGGAGATTTTTAAGGCCAGGCTGGATGTGGCTGTGAGCAACCTGCTGTAGTGTGAGGTGTCCCTGGCCATGGCAGGGAGGGTTGGAACTGGCTGATCCTTGAGGTCCAATTCTATGATATACAGATATTCCTTTTGTTGCTCTTGATTTGGAATTAACTGAGTGGACGTTTAATGGTGATGACTCTTCACATGGCTTTTTTTTTTGTTTATGTTCTGTATGCACATGATCTTGAAGTAGTTCTGTGCTTCATAGTATTTTTTTCCCAATTTTATATTTCAGTAATGAAAAATCACTCTTTCTTAATCCAGGCACATCTCATGTTCTATTTTAGCTATTGTTTTGCATTCCTACAGCCCATGCAGATGTTCTGCTCCCATATCAGAGGGGATTATTTTTGACTGACACACTCTATATAATCCAGCACAAACACATTTCTAACCAGACAAGCCTTCAGTAAAAGGAAGCTACTTCTCATTTATGAAGTGGAACAGCTTCCTTCAATCAAGCACTTGCATTTTTTTTTTTACCTTTACATACAAGAGTTGTTCCAAGGGATGCAAGACCAGCTGTCACAGTAGCGTCATGCTGGCTTCAAAGTTCAGCCTCTGAAACAGTTCCAAAGTTGCCACTAGCAAGCCTTTTCCTGTGAATTTTAATTGCACTGATTTGGAGTCAGTAAAATTAAAGAGTTGTTCTGAATGCTACTGATGAGGCTCTGTTTAACAGTGGTGAGACACTGGAACAGGTTGCCCAGGGAGGCTGTGGATGCCCCTTCCCTGGAGGTGTTCAAGGCCAGGTTGGATGGAGCAGCCTGACTTAGTGTGAGTTATCCCTGCCCACGGCAAGGGGGTTGGAACTAGATGATCTTTGAGGTCCATTCCAGGCCAAACCATTCTAGGATTCTATGATAAGAATGAGGGTAAATAGAACAGCAGAATGTGTCTGAATAAGTCACCTATTGTGTACTTGATTCTCCTGCTCTTGCTCACAGATACTTTTCTATTACCATATGTATGGAGCTCACACTGGATCATTGATTGTCTACCAGAGGACCATGTCAACGCATGAACAAATTCTCCTGAATCTTACTGGCAGTCAGGGAAATTTCTGGCAGCACAAGGCACTGAGCCTGTCTGGAGATGGAGAAGAAGATTTCCAAGTTGTCTTTGAGGGAAGAGCTGGAAGAGGTCCCAAAGATGGCCTTGCACTAGATGACCTCACGTTTTCCAGGGAGTGTTTACCAGCCCAGGAGTTTTTGCCAGCAGAACCCACAACACTGCCTCCAACAGGTATGTTCTTCCTGTGGACAGTCACAGAATCACAGACCTCTGCAGACCATCCTCTCCAACCCCTCTGCTAGAGCAGGAACACCCAGAGTAAATCACACAAACACATCCAGGTGGGTTTTGAATCCTTCCAGAGATAGAGACTCCATAACCTCTCTGGGCAGCCTGGCCCAGTGCTCTGCCATCCTTCAAGTAAGTCTGGAAAGAATGAATAACTGGGATTGTTCAGCCTGGAGAAGAGAAGGCTGAGGAGAGACCTTAGCACCATGGACCAGGACACAAAGGGTGGCTGCCAGGAGGATGGAGACTCCCTTTTGACAAGGAGTCCATGGAAAAGGCAAGGGCTGATGGGGATGAGTTACTGCTGGGGAGATTGCCATTGGACTGCAGAGGAAAATGTTTTCCCATGAGAACAGTCAGACATTGGAATCATCTCCCAAGGGAAGTGGTGGAGTCCCCTACACTGGTCAGGTTTAAGGTTCAGCTTGCCAGGGTGCTGGGCCAGCTCACTGCAACTCCACTGTCACCTTGGGGTCCCTTCTGACCTGGAGCTCTGTGATTCTGTGAATAGGAGCATTGCTTTCATGTCTTTCTCTCTCCTTCCAGAGAGAAACAGAATACACAGTCTGCTGATCATGTTGAAACCAACATCCTTTTAAGTAACTCTTTGAAATTCTAACAAACTTGTGAAAGAATTGTCCAAGTGCTGAGTCAGCAGTTGTGGATCTGCAAGACTTATTGTCCAGCCCTGTACAGTTAGACAATATATCCTGCTTAATTCAGTGGGATTTATGTGTCAGTAGTTGTAAAAAGTAGTTGTTGTAAAATAAATAAATAAGAGCAGGGCAGAGCCAGTGTGAATAGCTGGAGAGCAGCCCCATGGAGAGGCCCCTGGGAGTCCTCTAGATAACAAGTTCTGCATGGGACAGCAGAAGGCCAAGAGGGCCAATGGGATCCTGGGGTGTATTAAGAGTGTGTCCAGCAGATCCAGGGAGGTTCTTCTCCCTCTCTACTGTGCCCTGGTGAGACCTCATCTTGAGTACTGCCTTTAGTTTTGGGCTCCCCACTTTAGGAGGGACAGGGACCTGCTGGAGAGGGTCCAGCAGAGGGCTACAAGGATGATCAGGGGACTGGAGCACTGCCTGGTGAGGAGAGGCTGAGGGAGCTGGGGCTGTTTAGTCTGGAGAAGAGAAGACTGAGAGGGGATTTAATAAATGTATATAAATGTCTAAGGGCTGGGGGTCAGGAGGGAGGAGGGGACAGGCTCTGCTCACTTGCTCCCTGTGATAGGACAGGGAACAATGGATGTAAGCTGCAGCACAGGAGGTTCCACCTCAACACAAGGGGGAACTTCTCTACTTTAAGGGTCCCAGAGCACTGGAACAGGCTGCCCAGAGAGGTTGTGGAGTCTCCTTCTCTGGAGACTTTCAAGGCCTGTCTGGATGCATTCCTCTGTGACCTGAGCTGGATTCTGTGATCCTGCTCTGGCAGGGGAGTTGGACTGGGTGATGTCTTTGGGTCCCTTCCAGGCCCTGACATCCTGTGAACCTGTGAATCGACTGCAATAGGGCCAGCAAGGCTTCATGTTTTTTAGATAGTGAGGAACAGGCTGCCCAGGGGGGTTGTGGAGTCTCCCTCTCTCGAGATATTCAAACCCACCTGGATGTGTTCCTGTGTGAGCTGCTCTAGGTGCTCCTGCTCTGGCAGGGGGGTTGGACTGGATGAGCTTTGGAGGTCCCTTCCCACCCCTGACATTCTGTGATTCTGTGAGTACCAAGAGCATGGATCACAAATTTATGTGAACTGCTTTGCTTTGTTATTGCTGCTAAGGAGTAGCCTTCCCCTTTGGGAATATCATTGAGCACTGCTCAGACACTGGGAGATAACACTGGTGATAACATCCAACACCCAATAACATCCAACCCAAGAAACCAGACTGTGCTCTGTGCACAGAATAAGCAGGAGAGGGCTGGGTGATGTTTTCCAGGTAGATCTCTGCTAAGTTGCTGCTTATAGCACGTGGTATTGGCTTCCTGCTTCCGCCAGCACAGAAGTGTATTGCAAATCACAGTAGTATTTTATCTTGTAGTTTTAGGGAGTGGACAGTTGGTCTTTTACCCCTCCCCAAAAGTGTAAAAGAAAACACTCCACGCATGATTGAAAAGAAAGGGAAGTTTAAAGGGAAGTATTATTCACAAGAATATACAACAGTGCAAAACACACAAAATACACAAATTTTGTATTCAGCCTTGGCCCAGCTCTCCAGACTGGGCTTCTCCAAAACCTCACTAGGGCCATCATCATCCAAAACCTTCCTCCCAACCAGGCCTCAAATGCATCCCACCCCCTATCCCCTTCCACCTACCTCCCTACCCCAACTCCCCCCATACCAGGCTTGAATGATGCAGCTGAAAATCATTTCCAGCACCAAGCCCTACTCCCCTGCATCCCAAGACATAGCAGTCTGCATTGGGAAGGGAGCAGGCAGAGGGCTGAAGAGCCTGTGCTGTTCCTTTGTTGTAAAGGGGAGATGCAGGCATGGTGGGAATGAAATAACAAAAGATTACATTGTCCAGTGCCCACTTCCTGGGAGATCTGTCCCCTTCTGGAGGACCTTAAGGAACTCTATGGTTCTTAAACCCATAACACCTCCCCTTTCAGGATACCATTAAGCACTGCTCAGGCACTGGGAAAGATCACTGGAGAGACTGCATCCAACTCAACAAGTTAGGCTGTGCCCTGTGCACAGAATAAGCAGGAGAGGGCTGGGTGATGTTTTTCAGGTAGATCTCTGCTAAGCTCTGTACCATTTACAGCACAGGGTATTGGCTTCCTGCTTCTGCCAGCACAGAAGTGTGTTGCAAATTAGATTAGTATTTTAAAGTTCAGCTTTATGTGAATGTTACCCCAAGAGGACCACTGGCTGACATTTTTGATTCTTTATTTTTCAATGTTTCCACATTCTCTCTTCTTAATGGTAGATGCAAGTCCCTGTGGTGAAGTTAGAAACTTTAAAAGCTTTGGTTTTGGTAGGAAAGGATATTCCAAAACACTTTTATGATGTGTGTAATAAAAAAGGTACTAAAATCTCAAGGAAATAAAAGCCACCAGAGACTGATTTCTTGGTGTAGCTTCATCTATTATGTGAACTTTGTAGGTTCACAACACTTTGAGATAATGGCCTGAATTCATCTTCATAGTGAACCATCTTTTCAATAGCAGCACCTTCCACTTGGCTTAGATAAGAGTTCACATTAGCCACTGGGGGTTCCAAGCTACTGTTGGAACTGCTACAGCTGCTATCTATCACTGGTACCTGTTCACATGACTGCCTGGAATGCAGGCTTTGAAGTCTGAGCATCAAATCCACTCCTGCCTGCAGAAATGCTCTGAACAGTGACAAAGTGCATGCTAAAGGCTCTGTGATGTAAGTTTATAAACTAGACTGTGGTGGTCAGCTGCAAAAATCTGGATCCCAAAGGTCACTGCTTCCATGCAGAGAAAAGTTTCACCAAAAGTGAAACATTTCTAACCATTGCTCAACTCTTTTAAGGGTTATGAAGATGAAGAATGTCATAGAGCAGAGATCTCCTCCTTTCTTTTCTCCCTCTTGAGAGAATATTTGCTAAGCAAGCTGAAATGGTTTCTCTCTAAGAGAGGGATTTGTATCTGTTCTCACAGAATCACAGGATTGCCTCTATTGGAAGAGACCTTGAAGATCATTGAACCCAAGCATTAGTCTAACACTGACAAGCCCTTGACTAAGTCATTGAGCCCAAGCATTAGTCTAACACTGACAAGCCCTTGACTAAGTCATTGAGCCCAAGCATTAGTCTAACACTGACAAGCCCTTGACTAAGTCATTGAGCCCAAGCATTAGTCCAACACTGACAAGTCATTGAGCCCAAGCATTAGTCCAACACTGACAAGCCCTTGACTAAGTCATATCCTGAAGCACTACATCTGCACAACTCTTAAATACCTCCAGGGATGGGGATTCCAGACTGACCCCCACCTGGATCCAACCTCCTTTTAGGAAGCTGTAGAGAGCAATGAGGTCTTCCCTCAACCTCCTCTTTTCCACACTGAACAACCCCAGCTCCTTCAGCTGTTCCTCACCAGCCCTGTTCTCCAGGACCTTTACTGCTTCATTGCCCTTCTCTGGACCTGCTCCAGCACCTCAATGTCCTTCTTGGAGTGAGAGGCCCAAAACTGAACCTAGTATTCAAGATATGCTCAGAACAGGAGTAAGATCACATCCCTAGTCTTGTTGGACACACTATTCCTCATCCAGGCCAGGATGCTTGTGGCCCTCTTGAAGTGAGTCTCTGAGCAGCAGATGAGGGTTGATATTTATATCTAAGTTCATAGTTTGAAGTGGTGATTCCTTTTGGCAGTGAGTAGCTGGGGTGTGGGAATAGCTTTTTAAACTGAAGGCAAACAGCTCCTAAAAGTGCAAGAATTATTTCTGGTAGTATGTTTATAAAGGAAAACCCTGTTAAATGCCCTGACTCGTTTAATTTCTCCCTACTGGGAGAACTGAGAAGACTTCTACCCAGTCTAAGGTTTCCAGGACTATCAGTGATGGGGCATTACTGGCTCAGACCTTTCCCCATGTGTTACATATTCCATACAGAGTGCCTGGTGGCCTGGTTTTGCTGGCTCAGAATGCCAGGCCAGCCACAGGCTGCAGGCCATCAGCAGCTCTGAGTCAGCCTTCACAGCTGAGCCGCATTGGGTCACAGGTGTGTCCCAGCACATCAGCATCACAGTGGGAAGGGAGGAGTTGGAGGAGCAGGGAGCCTCCTTAGAGTGTCCTCTTTGGGCTTCTCCTCATGCTGCTCCTCTTCCTTCTCATCTTGAGAACTGCCTTTCTAGGTCTTGTGTCTGCTGAAGCTTTGTTGATGTGAGTATAAATTTTTATGCATTGCACTGACATTGGTATTAATTTGGCTGCTTTGTTAAATCCATTCTTGTTTCAACCCGTGGCTCTCCTCTCCTCCTCTCCCCCTTCTTTACTGGGAAGGAGTCATTGGGTAATAGAGAAGCTGCTAGAGTTTAGCCCCAGATAGAGCATAGAATCATGGAATCATAGAATGGTTTGGGCTGGAAGGGACCTCCAAAAGTCAACCAGTCCAACCCTGTCTGCAGCCAGCAGCAGGCAGGTATGGGCTCCCCAGTTCCAAAAGGACAGGGACTTGCTGGAGAGGGAGGAGAAAAGGGCTACAAAGGTGATTAAGGGACTGGAACATCTCTCTGATGAGGAAAGCCTGAGAGAATTGAGTCTTTTTAGTCTGGAAAAGAGCAGACTGAGAGGGGTTCTCATCAATGCTGATCAATACTTCAAGGGTGGGTGGCAGGAGGATGAGACCAGGCTTTTTACAGTGGTGCCCAGTGATGGGACAAGGGGTAGCAGGCACGAACTTGAACATAAGAAGTTCCACCTGAACATGAGGAGAAACTTCTTTAATTGAAGGAGGACAGAGCCCTGGACCAGGCTGCTCAGAGAGGTGGTGGAATCTCCATCTTTAGAGACATTCCCAACCTGCCTGGATGCTTTCTTGTGTGACCTTTTTGTGATGACCCTGCTCCAGCAGAGGGGTTGGACTGGGTGATCCCTTCCAGCTCCTACCATTCTGTGCTTCATCTCTCCCCCTCTTTAACAAGCTGAACTTGAAGTGCCCTTTCAGCACATACTTAGCAACAGACCCTCTGAACTGTGTTTGACTTTCCCAGTTACAGTGCTTCCATTTTTCATGTGCTATACATTAGACAAAGCAAAGAACATTATTTTGTGTACAATACTTGGACGTTTTATTTGAAGGCTCAGTTTATATTTTGTGCTTTATGTTGTGGAAGATTTGAGGCACTTTGCTGCACGGCTTCATTTTCATTTTCTGAACTCTTTGGTTCTCCAACTTTTCAACACAATGTGCCTCCCAAGTAGCTTTCACAAGATACCAAGCTAACTATCACAAGATGTTCTGTTTATTAAGAGAATAAACAAAGTTAATAAATAAGTAATGGAAAGACTCTTAACTGACAAAATGGATAAAGCATTGCTGGGAGTGGAAGGACCACACAGTTTTTGCTCACAAATAAGACCACCTCATAGCACCTCACAGAAGGAGAAGAGATTGAAGGGGTAGGGAACTGATCATGCCCCTGTACTGGGCACTGGTGAGGCCACACCTTGAGTGCTGGGTTCAGTTTTGGACCCTTTGCTACAGGAAGGACATTTAGGTGCTGGAGCATGTCCAGAGAGAGGCAACTAAGCTGGGGAAGGGTCTGGAGAACAGAGCTGGTGAGGAGCAGCTGAGGGACCTGGAACCTCATGGCTGTCTTACAGCTACCTGAGCAGAGGTTGTGGAGAGGTTGGTGCTGGTCTCTTCTCACAAGTAATTACTGATAGAACAAGAGGGAATGGCCTCAAATTGCGACTGTGTAGGTTTAGACTGGACAGTAGGAAGGATTTTTCCCCAGCAAGAGTGGTCAGACATTGGCACAGCTGCCCAGGGAGTTGGTGGAGTCACCAACCCTGGAGGTGTTTAAAGGTCATTTGGATGTGGTACCTGGGGCTATGGTTTAGAGGTGACCCTTGTAGAGTAGGGTGAGTGGTTGGACCTGGTGACCTTGAGGGTCTTTTCCAACCTGAATGTTTCTGTGATTATGTGTTTGGAGGAGGCTGAGGGGAGACCTCATTGCTCTCTAAAACTCTTTGAAAGGAGGTTGCAGTGAGGTGGGGTTGGTCTCCTCTCTCTAGTATCAGGTGAGAGAATGAGATGAAGTGGCCTGAAACTGTGTGAGGGGAGGTTTAGTTTGGAGATTAGAAAGAAACTTCTTTGCTGCAAGAGTGGTCAGGGATTGGAACAGGCTGCCCAGGGAGGTGATGGAGTCACCATCCCTGGAGGTGTTTAAGGAATATGTAGACATGACACTTCAGGGCATGGTTGGCCTTGGGTTGCTGGTTGGACTTGATTATCTTAAAGGTCTCTTCCAATCAAAACAATTCTATGATTCTCTATTTATATGAAATGGAAATCCAAAAAGTGCTTTTTTTGACCTTTGGAGACTCCCAGCTCTCCAGAATAGAAGCAAAGATTGTGTCACCAATAATTACAGAAGTTTCCATCAAGAAAAAATGATGGAAGGTTATTGACTGAGGCTGCATGGTCTTCTCTGAGCACAGTGTAGATTGTCCTCTTCAGATAGAGGAGGAGAGAGGGAATAATACATCAGTGAATTGCAGAGTGCAACATTTCTTTTCTCTACCTTTCTATTTTAGTAAACACTTCCTTGAAGAAAGCTGTTCATGTTTCTGAGCTGCCTTTTTAGGTATCTGAGTGATAAATCAAGTTGGGGACATGGGAGAGTCAAATAAAACCATCCTGATGTGCATGGTGAATCTTTAGGTCACCTCTCTGATCCTCTGGACCCATTCCAGCAGGACCATATCCTTCCTGTGTTGGGAGCCCCAGATCTGGACAGAGGACTACAGGTGAGGTGTGAGTAGAGAGGCAGAATCCCCTCCCTCCATCTGTGAGCCATGCTGAAGATGATGGCTAATACAAGGCTAGCTTCAGAGAGAAGCTTAAAATGTCAGCATATTACCTTCAAAATACCAGAAATGGAGAGATTAGAAATAATTCATAGCTGTTATGGGAGAAGCTCTTCAAATATTACTTTTTCCTTTAGTCTGTGTTTACTTTGCAAACCTTTTATTATTTTAAAGAACTTTGGAGTAATTGAACTAATGCTAGAACTTCATTTTTCTGGGTTTTATCCAGCATTGCCATATCTTACAGACACCTAGGACAAGATTTTTATCTTGTTGAAATTGTTTATGGGCTGGCTGCACAAAGCTTTGTGTGTGACATCTTTGCTTTGATGTTATTCCAGCTCAGCTGAGGAGTCATCAAGCATCATTTACAGATTTTGTCAGAGTGGAATGTGCCTTGTTTGACAGAAAGGTTTCTGAAGTAGAATGTGCATTAAATGTCATTCCAGAGTGACAGAGCTTGCATAGAAATCAGTGTAGCTGAACTGGTCATGAATAGGTTTAGGCCAGAGGCTAAAAGGTTCCCATTTCTGAAAACCAAAAATCAGCTTTTTGGTATCAGCAATGGAGAAAGTTGCAGATTAGTTATAGAACCAGAGGACTGTCTTGGTTGGAAAAGGGTTTTAAGATCACAGAATGACAGAAACATTCAGGTTGGAAAAGCCCCTCAGGATCACCAGGTCCAACCACTGGCCCTACTCTACAAGGTTCATCCCTAAACCATAGCCCCAAGCACCACATCCAAACCACCTTTAAACACATCCAGGGCTGGTGACTCCACCACCTCCCTGGGCAGCCTGTGCCAATGCCTGACCACTCTTGCTGGGAAAAAAAATGTTTCCTACTGTCCAGTGTAAACCTACCCATTCACAGCTTGAGGCCATTCCCTCTTGTTGTGTCACTAATGTCCTGTGAGAAGAGACCAGCACCAACCTCTCCCCAACCTCCTTTCAGGTAGCTGTAGACAGCCCAGGAGGTCTCCCCTCAGCCTCCTCTCTTTCACACTAACCATCCCCAGCTCCTTCAGTCACTCCTCATCAGATTTATTCTCCAGACCCTTCCCAGCTTCCTTGCCCTCCTCTGCCCTGGCTCCAGCACCTCCACATCTCTCTTGGACTGAGCTGCCCAAAACTGGACACAACACTCCAGGTGTGGCCTCCCCAGAGCTGAGTCCCAGGGGACAATCCCCTCCCTGCTGCTGCTGGACACAGCATTGCTGATCCCAGCCAGGATGCCTTTGGCTTTCTTGGCCACCTGGGCACTGCTGGCTCCTCTTCAGCTGCTTGTCCATCAGCACCCCCAGGTCTCTTTCTGCCAGACATCTTTCCAGCCACACTCAAGCCCATCTATTATCTAATTCTATGAGTTGCATTTTAAGCAAAGGTAGTTTTTCATATACCTAGGACTGCTTCAGATCCTTCTTTTTTCCTGGCCAGTCATATTTTTTTGGAGCTAAAATATTATGTGACCAGCAGTGAAATATTTGTGCGCTGACTCTGCACACGTGCATGTTACTCTGCAGCTCAACAGACAGGAACAAAAGCTTTACTGTCAGTTCCTTAAAAGATGTCCACTTCATTTCAGCAGCAGTGGAGCACTGAGCTTTCAATGAACCTGGCATGCCAGCTAAGAAAGGTCTTGAGTGAGATCACATGAAAAAAAGCAACATCCAAACCTAGAGGAACACAGAATCAGTGTTGGAAGCAGAGGAATTGCTCAAGGTTGTGACTCTCCCTGAAAGTGAACTACACCTAGAAATCTGAGCAATTCCTTTTAAACCCCAGGTTCCTATGGAGTGTGTGTGGGGAAAATTCACCAAGGCTTTCTTTCCAACCATAAATTTCCCTGCTGTTTCCTTCTTCAGTGGGAAGTGTCTCACAACTGCTGCCCCCCATTCAGGACATGGTTTAATGGCCACCATGGTGTTGGCTTTGATGATTTCAGAAGTCTTTTGCAACTGAAACAATTCCATGATTCTATAATTCTGTTTGCTTACCTCAGAGTGCTGCTAAACATGAACACATACCCAATGGAAGAGGCTGCCCAGGGGGGTTGTGGAGTCTCCTTCTCTGGAGACATTCAAAACCTTCCTTGATGTGTTCCTGTGTGAGCTGCTCTAGGTGCTCCTGCTCTGGCAGGGGGGTTGGACTGGATGAGCTTTGGAGGTCCCTTCCAACCCCTGACATTCTGTGGTTGTGTAAAATCCAGGTACAACTACAAAGGCTCTAGGGGATAAATTACTCTGCTGGTTTGGACTCATTTCAAATTAAGATAATCAAGAAAAAATACTTTTGTCTTAGTCATTCACATTGGCTGGAAACATCGTAAGGAGCAGAACTACTTCCTTGCAGCAGGAGATGTCCACAGTCTAAGAGCAGTTAGAGTGTACAGGTTCCAATAGTTACTTGCAGAATCTCACCTCAAACCACTTTATATTTTCATCTCCCACCTGGGGAGACCTTACAGCAGCCTTCCAGTAGCTGAAAGGGACCTACAAGAAAGCTGGGAAGGGATTTTTGACGAGGGCTTGTAGTCACAGGATGAGAGGCAGTGGATTGAAGCTGGAAGAGGGGAGATTGAGACTGGAGATTAGGAAGAAATTCCTTACAGTGAAGGTGGGGAGACACTGGAACAGGTTGCCCAGGAAGGCTGTGGATGTACCCTCCTTGGAGTTTTTTGAGGCCAGGTTGGATGAGGCCTTGAGCAACTTGGTGTAGTGAGAGATGTCCCTGCCCAGGGCAGGGAGATTGGAACTGGATGATCTTTAAGATCCCTTCCAACCCAAACCATTCTATGATTCTCTGAATCTTTTTCATTATATGAGAACAAACACAACTGTAGCACAGAGCAAAGGGGAAAGCTTGACCATAGGAGGGGTTCTGTTTCTTTGAGATACCAAGTGGTTAAAGAGTTTGTTCCTATCTTTCTCTTCTATCAAGCAAAATGCATTTTTCATTTTCCTATTGACCTTTCAGTGGAGTCTCAAATGTGTGCAGAAGGCTGCTCAAGACATCAATAAAATCCTTTAATCATCAAGTCATCTTCAGCTCACTACAGCAGCCTGTCAAATGTAGATAGGAAGTTTTGTAATATCATGTTGTAACAGAGTAATCCTGAAACTTCTTCCTTCTGAGTCATTGCTCCTGCTCAGAGCCATTCACGTGCTCAGAGATGAATCACAGAATGTTAGGGGCTGGAAGGGACCTCCAGAGCTCATCCAGTCCAACCCCCTGCCAGAGCAGGAGCACCTAGAGCAGGTCACACAGGAACACATCCAGGCAGGTCTTGAATATCTCCAGAAAAGGAGACTCCACAACCCCCCTGGACAGCCTGTTCCAGGGCTCTGTCACCCTCACAGGGAAAAAATTCTTCCTCCTGTTTCCATGGAACTTCCTATGCCTCAGCTTCCCCCACTGCCCCTTGTGCTGGCATTGGGCATCACCCAGCAGAGCCTGGCTCCAGCCTCTGGGCACTCACCCTGCACATATTTATAAACAGCAATGAGGTCTTCATCATGGGAGAAACTTAAGAAGCTTAAGAGTTTCTTCTCAAAGTCAAATTTGCAGATGAACTCAGGCTACTATTTTATAAATTCATGGTTGCTCAGGATGCAAATCCAGAAGTGAAGGTACTTGAGAGGCTTGCAAAACCAAAAACTGAAATGTTTGACTCAGCCCTAGAAACCCCAGACAATTTCCAAAGAAAGAGCTGATAAAGGATGGTAGTTTTAAGTCAATTTTTTTTTTTTCCTTCCCAGCACTTAAACCTCTGAAAAGCTTTAAAACTCCGTGGAATTTCCAAGGCTTTTCTTTTGCAAGAGATGCGTTTCTCACGTTCCTGTGCTGACAAGTCATTATTGCCATGCATCATCAACTCTGATGAAAGCACTTTACTCTGTGTCCTTGGGTTGTGCTGGTAGAGATCTTAGATGAAAGTTGTTTGTTTATTTATTTATTTAAAGATACATACAATTCACTCACAAAAATGCCAGCTCAGAGCAAGAACCATAATGGATTAATTATTGAAGGGAGAGATCTGAATTATCCAGAGATCCCCTATCCCTGGGATGTCCAGCTGGTAGCCTGCTGATTCATTTCTCTGGCCTCTGCACGAGATTATGGTTCTGCAGAAGCCCAGGTTTGATTTAGGAGCAGATACATTTCTGGCTCTGCATCTGTAACTATAATCCTTGGGAGAATATTTTGAAGTGGGTCTGGTTTTTCAAGCTGCCATGGGTTGAGATTCAATTCAACCCATGGCCACAAGCCTACTGCTGTGCTATTGTGAGGCTTGGAGAGTTACGAATTATCCATTTGACTGATTGGGAGGCGCTGGAAGCCTCATCCCTGGAGGTTGTTAAGGCCAGGCTGGATGTGGCTATGAGCAAAGTGATGTGGTGTGAGGTGTCCCTGCCCATGGCAGAGGGGTTGGAACTGGATGAGCCTTGAGGTCCCTTCCAACCCTGAAAATTCTGTGATTGAGGTTTGGAAAACACAGATCCTGATACCATTAAATATAATAAGTTTAAGAGAGAGGAGTTTAACAACTTTTGGGATATCCTTAGCACCAATCTGTTTCCTGCCATTCTACAACATTAAATAACTTGCTGATGATTTTAAAGTACTGCTGATATAAAATAAGAGCTGGAAAAAAAAACCAGACTTTGACTGGAATTAAGTCTTAAATGAATCACAGAAAGCCAGGTTGGAAGGGACCCCAAGGATCATCTGCTCCAACCTTTCTAGATGACAGTGGAGTTGCAATGAGCTGGCCCAGCACCCTGCCAAGCTGAGTCTCAGAACTGACCAGTGTAGGGGACTCCACCACTTCCCTTGGGAGGTGATTCCAGTGTCTGACTGTTCTCATGGGAAAACATTTTCCTCTGCAGTCTAATGGCAATCTCCCCAGCAGTAACTCATCCCCATCAGCCCTTGTCTTTTCCATGGACTCTTTGTCAAAAGGGAGTCTCCATCCTCCTGGCAGCCATCCTTTATGTCCTGGTCCATGGTGCTAAGGTCTCCCCTCAGCCTTCTCTTCTCCAGGCTGAACACCCCCAGCTCTCTCAGCCTTTCCTCACATGGCAGGCCTTCCACTCCTCTGATCATTCTTCTGGCACTTCTCTGGGCACTTTCCAGCCTATGCTCATCCTTTTCTGTACAGCAGGGACCAAAATAGCAGGTGTGACCTGACCAGAGCTGAACAGAGTGGGACTGTGTCTTCCTCTGCTGGTCATGCCTTTGTTGATGCACTTCAGCATCCCACTGGCTTTTTTTGCCTCTGCATCTTACTCTTCACTCATGCTGAGCTTGTTGCCCACCAAGGTCCCCAGGTCCCCTTCCACAGGGCAGTTCTCCAGCCAGCTGGTCCCAGTCTGAGCTGCACTCTTGGGTTCTGTACTCCCAGATGTCCCCATTGAACTTCATAATATCCTGGCCAGTCCAATCCTTCAGCCTGTTCAGCTCTACCTGGAGGGTGGCTTCTCCTTTCTGGAGTGTCAGCCTCCACATTTTGGTTTCATTTGCAAAGCTCTTCAGGGTGCTCTTTATCCCAGCATCCAGATCACTTCTGATGTAATGCTTGTGACTAGACTCATACCCAATGTGATCTCCTAAGTAATCACATTTTTGCAATTTTCTGGAAGCTCTGATGAGAACTTCTAGAGATTTGGAACTTAAATAAGATCTAAATGAGTTCAGATCTCATTTATCCTTATCAGTTTAATCATCAAAGTGAATTTTTTTCTATTAAGCAAAGATATCTAAAGGACCAGCCTCAAGAAGATTGGAATCTAATGGAGAAATCGGAGATTTTCCTCTCTGTTTTGTGGCTACTGTAGGCATGGATAAACTTTTAGTTTATTCTAAATTCTCATAACAACTATGTAAGCAGAATGTGTGTGGAGTCCTACACCTGGGAATGGACAACCCCATGGAGCAGGATAGGTTGGGAACTGACCTGCTGGAGAGCAGGAAAGGGGAAAAGGACCTGGGGATCCTGGTGGATGGGAGGTTGACCATGAGCCAGCAATGTGCTCTGGTGGCCAAGAAGGCCAAGGGCAGCCTGGGGTGCTTTAGAAGGGCTGTGGTCAGTAGGTCAAGAGAGGTTCTCCTCCCCCTCTACTCTGCTCTGCTGAGGACACATCTGGAATATTGTGTCCAGTTCTGGGCCCCTCAGCTCAAGAGGAACCTCAGGGAACTGCTTGAGAGAGTCCAGCACAGAGCCACAAAGCTGCTGCAGGCAGTGGAACATCTTCCTCATGAGCAGAGCCTGAGGGAGCTGAGGGCTCTGTAGTTGGAGAGGAGGAGCCTGAGGGTGACCTCATTGCTGGTGATAAAGATGTGCAGGGTGAGTGCCCAGAGGCTGGAGCCAGGCTCTGCTGGGTGATGCCCAATGCCAGCACAAGGGGCAGTGGTGGAAGCTGAGCCATAGGAAGTTCCATGGAAACAGGAAGAAGAGGTGTTGTGTTTTGTTTTTTTTTTTTTTTTTTTTTTTTTTGTGAGGGTGACAGAGTCCTGGAACAGGCTGCCCAGGGAGGTTGTGGAGTCTCCTTCTCCAGAGATGTTCCAAACCCACCTGGCTGTGTTCCTGTGTGACCTGCTCGAGGTGCTCCTGCTCTGGCAGGGGGGTTGGACTGGATGAGCTTTGGAGGTCCCTTCCAGCCCCTAACATTCTGTGGTTCTGTAAGCAAATGAAGGTCTGCAACACACCAAAAGGCACTGCATCATAACTGCATCATTTAACCTAACAGCAACCAGGTTTTCATCTAGAGTTTTCCTTGATTCACCAAATAGTTTTGAGTGGAATATCTCTTGTTAAAAAAAAAAAAAAAAAAAAAAAAAAGATCAGTCTCTGTTCTTAAGCCCTTAAGAGATAAGGGAATTTGCCACAGTCTTATCTGTTCAGTGGCTAATTATCCCAGCAGTTTAGTTTAATTTGGACTTCACTAACTTTAATTTCCCAGCATGTAATATATTGGGGAAGAGGGGGAGGGGAGGTTGTTTCTGCTTGATTAGAGCTTTCTGCCATCACTATTTGTCTTCTTACAGCTAATTACCGAAGAGGATCAAGCTATTTCTTGAGCTTATCTCTGACAAATTACATTAATTGAGCTCCATTTGGTCACCCAGGCAATTCCTTTAGGAATCTTTCATGGCCAGTCCAAGCAAATATGGCTACGATTTGTTTTCATCAGTGTTGAGTGAAAACAAAATTATTGTCATGGGTTTTACTGGTGAAGCAATAAGAGGTATCTGAAAAAGAAATGGCTGTTACCTCCATAAAGGGAAGGAGGAGGAATTCTCACCCTGAAATGGAAGGCAAATTAAATATTGGCAAGAAGTGATGAAGAATTTGGCTGATGAAAGCAGTATAAGGGGTTTCTGGACAACATTTAGAAGGATCATCTGAAGAGCTTAAGGCTTTTTAATTGATAGTGGGGAAAAACCAAGTCCTTCTCAAATGTCTCCATTTGGTGAAGCAAAGTAAAAAGAATAAATGGAATCACAGAACCATAGAATCAGCCAGGTTGGAAGAGACCTCCAAGATCACCCAGCCCTATCCAATCAACCAGACCATGGCACCAAGTGCCTCATCCAGGCTTCTCTTGAACATCTCCAGGCATGGTGACTCCACCGCCTCCCTGGGCAGCACATCCCAATGGGAAATCTCTCTCTCTGTGAAGAGCTTCTTCCTAACCCCCAGCCTAGACCTCCCCTGGCACAGCTTGAGACTGTGTCCTCTCCTTCTGTCACTGTTGCCTGGGAGAAGAGCCCAACCCCCACCTGGCTACAGCCTCCCTTCAGGGAGTTGTAGACAGCAATGAGGTCTCCCCTGAGCCTCCTCTTCTCCAGGCTAAACACCCCCAGCTCCCTCAGCCTCTCCTCACAGAGCTATGCTCCAGGCCCCTCACCAACTTTGTTGCCCTTCTCTGGACACGTTCCAGCATCTCAACATCTCTCTTGAATTGAGGAGCCCAGAACTGGACACCTTTGGGTCCACTGCAGCAAATTCCCGCATAGGGCAAGAAATCTACCTGCTAATAACCTTTAAGAAATGTTGCTTGGAGCAAGAGTGACTGAGCCTTACCCACTGACATTTCTCTAACAGAGTGTTAGGATTGAGAAAACACAGAGAAGACAGGAAGAAAGCTCAGGAAAAAGCTCTTTTTCTTATAGATGGTTCTCCTGTTTCATTGAGAGTTTTTTTTATAGTTAGACATAAGTCATTTCAAGAAAAAATGGAAGTACACCCAGAAATAAGTCACATTCCAGACTCAGTTGGTGTCATAGAATCAGAGAACGGTCTGGGCTGGAAGGGACCTCCAAAGGTCATCCAGTCCAACCCCCCTGCAGTCAGCAGGGACATCCCCAACTAGATCAGGCTGCCCAGAGCCCTGTCCAGCCTCACCTTGAAGATCTCCAGGGATGAGGCTTCAACCACCTCCCTGGGCAACCTGTTCTTGTGTTCTACCAGCCTCATGGTGCAGAACTTCTTCCTAACATCCAATCTCAATCTCCTCTTCTCTAATTTCAAACCATTGTCCATTGTCCTGTCACTGCAGGCCTTTGCAAACAGTCTCTCTCCATCCTTATAGCCCCCTTCAGGTACTGGCAGGTTGCTATGAGGTCTCCCTGGAGCCTTCTCTTCTCCAGGCTGAACACCCCCAGCTCCCTCAGCCTGTCCTCATAGCAGAGCTGCTCCAACTCCCTGAGCATTTTCATGGCCTCCTCTGGAGCAGCTCCATCAGGTCCATGTCCTTCATGTGTTGAGAGCTCCAGACCTGCATGCACCATTCCAGTGTCCTATCATTCATTATCTGTGCTTGAGAAAGGTTATTCATGCCAGGGTTCAGCAGGATTTTGGTTTTTTTTTTTCTTCACCAAACAAAGCCTTCCACTTTTTTCAACTCCACTTACTTATTTTTTTCAACCTGAAATTGGAAGCAGTGCTACGAAGGGACCTCAAATGTAACAGCTACTGCAATTATTGATCATGCTGTACAGCAAGGAAAACTGTTCCCAAGCATGACCTGCATCCTGTAATTTAAGCTCCTGGTTTACTGACAAAATAAAGCTTTTGCCTGAATTCTTAGTGCAATGACGTAATAGTTCTGTAAGGCTGTAATAACTGGCTCCTAAAAGCAGATGTCATTTAAAGCAGGCAGGAATTTTATCACAAATCTCTTCTGCCCTTTGGGAAACGAAATAGCTGATTGAAATTCTGAAGCAGATTGATGGAGAGAAGCTTCTGATGGACTCCAACTGACTTGTGGGTTGCAATAATTAGGCAGTGACTGATACACCAATACCATTTCTTCATGCCCCTTGTCCTGTCCTTGGACATCCCTGAGCAGAGCCTGGCTCCAGCCCTGCACATCTTTATCAACAGCAATGAGGGCAGCCCTCAGGCTCCTCTGCTGCAAGCCCCAAGCCCCAGCTCCCTCAGCCTGGTCTCACAGGGAAATGTTCCACTGCCTGCAGCAGCTTTGTGGCTCTGTGCTGGACTCTCTCAAGCAGTTCCCTGAGGGGCCCAGAACTGGACACAATATTCCAGATGTGGCCTCACAGTGGTAGAGTAGGGGGGAGGAGAACCTCCCTTGACCTACTAACTCAGATTCTCCCCATACTTGTACAGCTTTCCTACAGGTGCTAATTTGGATTTTATGGCTGATGAGCTAATATAATGATACTTCTATTTTTCAATTAAAGTCTGTTTATGCATTTAGTTTTGGCGGAGCAGAATTGATAAAGGAAGCAAGGAGGGTGTATTTCCTAATTTTCTGTCTCCTTTCCTGATTAGAGACTGTGCTGAATGTACTTTTTATCCAGCTTTCTGCAGAAACTGGTCTGAAATGAAAGCATGAAGCTTTGAAATCAGTCTTACAGTCCCCAGGCTGCAGAACAGCAGACTAATCTCTCAGATATACTGCACACAGAGGGTGCAAATCAGCCCCCTGAGCTCATCTGCAAAAACAAGAACAAAGAAATCCATGAAAAGGCAAACTTCTGCAGTTAAAATAAGGGGGAAAAAAAACCCTGTTCTGTTCCAAATTGGGGCTGCTACACAAATCTCAGCTCTGCAGCTAAAGTGAAATGATTTCATCCTACACCACATGAAAGGAGAATGCCAGCAATTAAATCAGGCTAGAAAGCTTTGTTGGGGAAGGCAGGCTGGCTGGAGCTTGCCCTCCAAGGCTGTACAAGGGAAGCAGTCATTTATTTAGGCACTCTCCTGACAGAACACAAAAGAAATGAACTGATAATGGATTGGCACTTCAGGGCAACTTCAAGGCTTTTAATAAAAGTGCTCTGGGCCACCCTCCTTCTCGTCCTCCTCCTACTAAATATCAGACCGTCAGATGGAACCTTCCAGTAACCTTGCTGGGGTGCATGGCAGTGTGATTCTCCAGAACACTGGAACAGGTTGCCCAGGGAGGTGGTTGGGGCCCCATCCCTGGAGATACTCATGGTGAGGCTGGACAGGGCTCTGGACAACCTGATCTAGTGGAGGATGTCCTTGCTGAGAGCAGAGGGCTTGGACTGGATGAGCTTTGGAGGTCCCTTCCAGCCTGGACAGTTCTATGACTATGATTCTGATTCTCTTCTTGCAGGCTCCTGCTCCCGTGGCTATTGGCAGTGTCACAATGGGAAGTGCTACAGACCAGAGCAAAGCTGTGATTTTGAGGACAACTGTGAGGATAACACAGATGAGAGCGAGTGTGGAAGTTCCTGCACCTTTGAGAAGGGCAGATGTGGTTGGCAGAATTCCCTGGTGGACAACTTCCACTGGGTGCTAGGGGTCGGCTCGCTTCAAAGCCTCAGACCTCCCGGGGACCACACACTGGGAAACAGAACTGGTAAGCTGTCAGCTCAGGCAGCAGGAGAGCCTGACTTGTCTGAGCAGAGTGTCATTCCAAATGAATTAGATGAGTAGCAGTACCAAAATATTAATTACAGCTGTAAAATGACTGTAAATTAGGAAAAATTGATTGCCTGTTGGTTCGCCTTTAAGTTATGCTACTTGAGCCTGGGAAGATAATTTGTTACTTGTCAGGGGAGAGGCATTTGGTCTGGCTGCAGCTTGCAAGGGAGAGTCAGCTTAGCTCCTCAGATCCACTGGATCCTGCTTCTCCACAGCTTGAGCTCATCTCCAGGAAGCTTGAAGTTGTGCATAGAGTCATAGAATGGTTTGGATTGGAAGGGGTCTTAAAGATCATCTGATTCCAAGCCTCCCACCATGGGCAGGGACACCTCCCACCAGCCCAGGTTGCTCAAGGTCTCATCCAACCTCACCTTGGACAGCTCCAGAGAAGAGGCATCCACAACCTCCCTGGGCAACCTGTTGCAGTGTCTCACCACCCTCACTGCAAAGAATTTCTTCCTCATCTCCAGTTTAAATCTGCCCTCCTCAATTTTCAATCCATTCCCTCTCATCCTATCATTACAAGCCTTTGTAAAAGGTCCATCCCCAGATTTCTTGTTGGCCGCTTTCAGGTACAGGAAGGCCACTCTAAGGTACTATTAATAGTTTAATTTTAGGTAATTTTAAACACATACATTTAAACAAGTAAGCCTCCTTTGTTAGTGACAGTGCAGCTCCTGGTTTGTTTTGGCCAAAACACTAAATCATCTGTACTTGCCCTTGCTACAAGTTCTGTGCCTTCATCCTCTGCTTTTTAAGATCCCATAGCTCAGCCAAAAATGTCATTGAAATACTCCACAGGGGACCTGCACAAAGGTATTAGAATTTTATTTAAGAGTTGTTGGATGCTTACATGAACTGCTGAAGGACGGAACTCAATATAACCAAAGTTTACTTGGACTTATGTAGAAATTCAGAGGCTCATGAAAGCTTTCTGGTGTGCTGAGGCTGAAACAGGACCAAGCCATCACAAGAATTCTGTGTTCATATGCTTCTAAATTTTGAGACAGTCCAGTCTGGCTCCATCTCCCTGACTTCAAAGTAAGATGCAACACCAAAGAGCTGCATCATGTCCCTGTCTTTCATTTGACTTTTAAAATAGGCAGTTCTCTTACAACACAGATTTCACAGAATAGATCTGGTTGGAAGAGACCTTGAAGACCTTGTCCAGTCCAACCTTTAACCCAGCACTGAAGGCTCAACACCAAACCATGTCCCTAAGCACCAAGGAGCAGAGGCTGCCCCCTGCTCACTGCAACCTCCCTTCAGGGAGCTGGAGAGAGCACTGAGCTGTGCCTCAGCCTCTTCTTCTCCAGCCTCAACACCCCCAGCTCCCTCAGCCCCTCCTCTAGCCCAGGGGCTCCAGGCCCTTCTCCAGCCTCACTGCCCTGCTCTGCACAGGCTCCAGCCCCTCAAGGTCCTTCCTGCAGGGAGGGCCCAGAGCTGAACACAGCACTGCAGCTGTGGCCTCCCCAGTGCTGAGCACAGGAGGATGATCTCCTCCCTGCCCTGCTGCCCACCCTGCTTCTGACCCAAGCCAGGATGCCATTGGCTTTCTTGGCCACCTCCATGGTATACATGGTGAATCTACTGACCCAGCCACACAGGAACACATCCAGGAGGATTTTGAAAGTCTCCAGAGAAGGAAACTCCACAACCTCTGTGGACAGCCTGCTCCAGGGCTCCAGCACCCTCACAGTAAAGAAGAAATGTCTCCTCATGTTGAGGTGGAACTTCCTGTGTTTGAGTTTCTGTCCATTGCCCCTCGTCCTGTCCCTGGGTATCACTGAAAAGAGCCTGGCTCCATCCTCCTAACAGCCACCCTTCAGGTATTTGTAGATGTTGATCAGATCCCTTCTCAGCTTTCTCTTGTCCAGACTGAACAGCCCACATCACTTAGGCTTTCCTCTTAAGAGTGATGCTCTAGTCCCTATTTTACCTTAAACTGCCCCAGTTTATTCCCAGTAACAAGGAACATGGTTTGGACTTCTGTGGCTCTAAGCCAAGGTTCACTGGTACAGGACCTATATATCCACCATGCATTTACTTTGCTAAGTTTGGGAATCTAGTTGGAAGGTCTGAAACAATTTCTTAGTAATACATCATCTAATTTCAGGGCAGTTCCTCTATCTGGAAGCCACTGCACTAGGACTGAAAAATGGAAAAGCCCATGTGAAGAGTTCCAGATGGAAAGAATCAAGTAAGAGTTGTGTGATGAGCTTCTGGTACTTCAAGTCACCAAAAGCCACAGCTTGTATCCAGGTTCTGATAAAGGTAAGAAAAACTCAACCCTTCTTTATTTGCTTGAGTATCTGATATCTGTAAGGCTGTACATGCTCCTGCAGAGTGCTGTGGCACTCCAGTGTTCTCATGTTCAGCTTCCACACTGGAGGAACTCACATGCCTCCTAGTTCAGTGCTGGGTTTTGTCCCTTTAGTCTCTTAAAAATGCTTTTTCCATTTCTCTTCCAAAAAAAAGTTTCTCTGAAAAGCCAGAGAAAAATCTTTTTGAGACCTTTTCCCCTTTCCCCTCTTCACATACAGTACTCTTCTCTCTCACAGTCTCAGTGTGAGAGCTACTGCGATTTTTTTTTTTTTGCTGACATTTCAGCCTGGAGGAAAGAAGGCTCCAGGGAGAGCTTAGTGTGGCCTTACAATAACTAAGGGGGCTGAAGGGAGCTGGGGAGGGACTTTTTACAAGGGCTTGGAGTGATAGGGTGAGAGGGAATGGATTAAAGCTTGAGGAGGGCAGATTTAGACTGGAGATGAGGAAGGAATTCTTTCCAGAGAGGGTGGTGAGACACTGGAACAGGTTGCCCAGGGAGGCTGTGGATGCCTCCTCCCTGGAGGTGTCCCAGGTTGGGTCAGAGAAGGCCTTGAGCAACCTGGGCTGGTGGGAGGTGTCCCTGCCCATGGCAGGGGGGTTGGAACTAGATGTTCTTTAAGATCCTTTCTAACCTAAACCATTCTATGAATGTATGAATCTCTGGTGGTAGCTGTGAGTATCCAACTGATGGGATGGCACCCACCCAAAAATGGACAAAGTGAGACCCTCACTGCACAAAGGGAGCATCAAATGCACAAACATGAGTGCACTAAATTAGGGACTTCTTACACAGATGTATCTGTAGTCCCTTTTCTTTAGAGCTGGCATTTATTTTCTTCACTAAATGTAGGATGGCCAAGGAAATAATAAAGGGACAGAAACTCTTTATGTAGTCAGAAGTGGAAACTGATGTGTTCCTTGAAATCTTGGCTGCTCCATTTGGTGTTTGTTGAAAAGGAAAAGAATGAAACGCTTGCCAAAGCAAGCTTTGAATCATGATATGATTCTGATTAAACTGTAGACATGAAAGATCAGTGTGGCAGGAGGATAGATTTCACTTCCCTGGGCAGGCTGTACCTTTTAATACCACTGGAGGTTTTAATGGGTTTCCAGCACCATGACCCAATACACCACATCTGGATGTAGTAGAAACCTTTGCAAAGGAGAGTTTGTGTGTCTGTGCTTATCTGTGCAGGGAGTTGTGACTGTTCAAGCATAAATTATGGTGCAATTTATTTACTCCTTGTGCAACCCCACCTGGAGTCCTGTGGCCAGCTCTGGAGCCCTCAACATAAAAAGAATAGACTTGATAGAGTGGGTCCAGAGGAGGCAACTAGGATGATCAGAGGGCTGGACAGCCTGAGACAGCTGGGGTTCTTCAGCCTGGAGAAGAGAAGTCTCTGGGGAGACCTTTGAGTAGCCTTCCAGTTTTTAAAGGGGGCTCCAGGAGAGCTCCCTTTGTCTAGTTGATTGCTTAGGGCTGGGTGATTGGTTGGACTGAATGATCTTGGAGGTCTCCCAACCTGGTTGATTCTATGATTCTATTCTATGATTCTATGAAAGGGGCTTTTGACAAAGGCATGGAGTGAGAGAAGGAGGGGAAATGGCTTCAAACTGAAACAATCACAGATTTATTTTGGTTGGAAGAGACCTCTAAGGTCAACAAGTCCAGCCTTTGACCAGAGACCACTGTGGCCAAGAAGAAGATGGATTTAGATTAGAAATTAGGAGGAAATTCTTCCCCATGAGGGTGGTGAGGCACTGCAACTGGTTGCCCAGAGAAGCTGTGGAGGCTCCAAGCCTGGAAGTGTTGAAAGCCAGGTTGGATGGGACTTTGGGCAAGCTGGTCTAATAGGAGGTGTGCAATGTAAATCTATTCTTCTCTAGTTCAAAGCCATTGGTCCTTGCCCTGTCCCTGCAGGCCTTTGCAAACAGTCTCTCTGCAGCCTTCTTGTAGCCCCCTTCAGGTACTGGCAGGCTGCTGTTAGGTCTCCCTGGAGCCTTCTCTTCTCCAGGCTGAACACCCCCAGCTCCCTCAGCCTGGCCTCGTAGCAGAGCTGCTCCAACATTTGTCCTCTGGTATTCTCTCTGAATGGTTCAAGTACAGTAGGTGACATTCTTGATTATTTTTTCCACTTTTAGGTAACAAGAAAGGGATTTTAATTTCTATTTTATTTTTATTTGATACAAAATGGGCTTTGGCTGGGTTTTGATAGGTAATTACCCTTGTTGATAACAGCCTATCAGGATTATTTTCTACTGCACTTTTAAGCATCTGCTTAAAACACCATCTTCAAGTATATGACTTTCATGGACTTTTCTAGATCATGATCAGTAATATTTCCTTTCTTCACATTTGGGCTATATTCTTTATGTTTTTATTTTGTGCTTACTCCAGTGAGACTTTGCCCTCTTCTTATTTTCACCTAATTCTAGTATCCTAATGAACTTTGCAGGCATTTTGATGTTATTTTAAATCCTTGTCCCCAGGGAGTTTAAGGAGGTTTTTAAAGGTTTTTAAAGGATAAGAGTAAAAATATTCTTATTCTTTTCTGAGGCAAGGATTCTACAGAGAGATAGGAAAAATTATTCTTGTTATTATATCCAGGATTGTTTTGCAGATCAGCCTGGTTGGCATTGCTTATAAGGATTTGTAAATCAATATTATAATTAGAAAATCTGTTTAGCAATATCTGTGTGAATAAAATCTAATGTGAAACAGCAGACAATTATGGCAAGCACAGAATCACTAAGGTTGGAAAAGACCTTTAAGATCATCAAGTCCAATCCTACCCCAACTACCATGACCACTAAACTGTATCCTGAAGCACCACATCTACAGATCTTCACATTCCAGCTGTTTATGGAGGCTGCAATGCACAACTAACCACCCACCTAGATTCACAGATTGGTAGAATAGTTCAGGTTGGAAGAGACCCTGAAGATCATCCAGTTGAAATTTCCCTGCCATGGGCAGGGACACCTTCCTCTAGACCAGCTTGCTCATCCAACCTGGCCTTGAGCATCTCCAGGGAGGGGGCATTCATGGCCTCCCTGGGCTGGGCAACCTGTTTCAGTGTCTCACTACTTTCACTCTAAAGAATTTCATCCTAATCTACAGTCTTCATCTCCCCTCTTCCAGTTTCAATTCATTGCTCCTCGTCCTATCACTCCAAGCCCTTGTCAAAAGTCCCTCCCCAGCTTTCTTGTAGCCTCTTTCAGGTATGGAAAGGCTGCTCTATGGTCTCCTTGGAGCCTTCTCTTCTCCAGGCTAAACAGCCCCAACTCTTTCAGCCTGTCTCCCATCTTCATGGCCTCCTCTGGACCCACTCCAACAATTCCATATCCCTCTTATGTTGGAGGCACCAGAACTGGAGTCAGTACTGCAGGTGGGGTATTACCTGAGCAGAGCAGAGGGGCAGGACCACCTCCCTCATCCTGCCAGTCACACTTTGGAAGCAGCCCAGCACACAGTTGCCTTCCGGGCTGGCAGCCACCATTGCTGGCTAATGGAGAGATTGTCACCAACTGACACCTCCAAGTGCTTCTCCTTCAGACTGCTCTTGAGCCACTCCTCACCCAGCTTGAGCTGGGTTTGTACTTGGGACTGCCCCAACCCAGGTGCAGGACCTTGCACTTGACCTGGTTGAAATTCATGAGTTTGGCTTGGGCTCACCTCTGCATCCTGTCCAGATCCCTCTGGATGAATCCCTTCCCTCCAGTGTGTCAGCTGCACCTCACAGCTTGGTGCGATCCACAGACTTGCTGAGGATGCCTCAATCCCAGTGCCCATGTCACTGACAAAAGTCTCAAACAGCACTGGTCCCAGCACTCACCCTTTAGGGATGCCACTGGTCATTGGAATTACAAAGTGATTAACAGCAGTGCAGAAGCTCTGGGCAAGCAGAATACAACCAGAAGAGATCTGGACAGAAGTTGTCAAAACTTTGTTACTGCAGTGAGATTTTGAGGTCCTTCTGATGCTCTCCGTGACAGTTATCTCCTCGGACCTTTGGAGGTCCCTTCCAACCCAGACCATTCTGTGATTCTATTCTATGATTTTAATGGGTTGTGTTCTCTTAGATGGTGCAGCTAGACGTATTCACTCTGCCTGTTTACAGAGGTGGTGGTGGGGCTCCTCATCAGCACTCAACACTGGTTTAATTTATGAGTCAGAACTACTCTAGTACTGAGTAGTTTAAAAGGAAATTTCCCTGAATCAATATCATTGACCCTGCTTCTGTGGGCAGTCACTCAAGAATAAAGTCTGAGGAGACAAACTGACTCTGCTTCACAGCTTAAAATAGTCTCTGTACCTCTACATTGATTCTTCTCACTGGCTGCATGGAAACCAGGCAGCTCCTCACAGTAATGAAGAAGTTATAGATTTCTCTAGGTTGAGATAGCCCTCAAAGCAGACTAGCTGCCCTCCATGCAGCTGGGGCAAGAAACTAAATTTTCAAAGATTTGCTTGAATGTTTTACTTCAGAGTCTGCTGAACTCCAAAGCACACTTCAAACTATGTGGCAAGTGTGCAGAGTTTTCCACTTGCCCTCTTAAGATGTGGAAAACTTTTTTAGAGGAATTCTTTACATCAGATGCAGAAGTCTGTAGTTTCCTGGGGTTTGTATATGGGTGAAGCAGCTCTATGGACATATCTAGCTCTGTGCTCAGTACCTTACAAGGATTTCTTTGTAATTCCCCTTTGAATCACAGTATTTTGTTTATTCCAACTAGTTTGCCTTTATTAAATCCTGCAAAACACCTGTTCAGGAGAATTTGGTTCCACACAGCATCCCAGCCTTTAGAATGATAGGGGTTGGAAGGATCTAGAGATGATCTAGATCTAGAGATCATTGAGTCCACCCCCCCCTACCAGAGCAGGATCACCCAGGGCAGGTCACACAGGAACACACCCAGATGGGTTTGGAAAGTCTTCAGAGAAGGAGACTCCACAACCCCTCTGGGCAGCCTGCTCCAGTGTTTTGTCTCCCTCACTGGAGATATTCAAAACCTGCCTGGATGTGTTTCTGTGTGACCTGCTCTAGGTGCTCCTGCTCTGGCAGAGGGGTTGGACTGGATAAGCTTTTGAGGTCCCTTCCAACCCCTAACATTCTGTGATTCCAGGGTTCCAGCACCCTTACAATAAAGAAGCTTTTCCTCATGTGGAGATGAAACTTCCTATGTTCCAGTTTGTGTCCGTTACCCCCTTTCCTATCACAGGACACCACTGGAAAGAGCCTGACCCCTTCTTCTTGACCCCCACTCCTCAGATATTTATAAACCTTCATAAGATCTCTTCTCAGCCTTTTCCAGACTACACAGCCCCAGGTCTCTCAGTCTTTCTTCATAGGAGAGATGTTCCAGTCCCTTCATCATCCTCCAACCCTCTGTTGGACCCTCTCTAGTACATCCCTGTCTCTCTTGAACTGGAGAGCTCAGAACTGGACACAGTATCCCACACGTGATATCTCCACATTTTATTAGCATCTATAGATTCCAAAGGGATGCAAGGGGTAATGGACACAAACTGGAACACAGGAGGTTCCATGTAAAGAAAAGAAGGAACTAGATGTTCCTTGAGGTCCCTTCCAACCCTGACAATTCTATGATTCTGTGATTCACTTTGAGGGTGGCAGAGCCCTGGACCAGGCTGCCCAGAGAAGTTGTGAGGTCTCTGTCTTTGGAGGCATTCAAAACCTGCCTGGGCATGTTTCTGTGTGATTTACTCTGGGGGTGATCCTGCTCTAGCAGGAGGCTTGGAACTAGATGATTGTCAGAGGTGTCTTCCAACACCAACCATTCTGAGATTCTTTACTCCCATTCTTGGCCTGTGAACAGTTACAGCTGTGCCTGACTCAATGAAATGTCAGAGCTGACTGAGAGTATTGTAGTCCCAGGAGCTCTAAAGGAAATCAATGGGGACACTTTGTAAATCAGTATTACTCATCAAGACAGAAAGGGAGAGTAACTTCCATGGCAGCTTTACTTCTCAGAGCTAGATAATTCTGTATTTATACTTCCTGAACTGACTGCAGGATCTGAAACAGCACTTTTCACCTTTTTAGACATTGTTTCGATGGTGGTGCTGTGGGTCTGGCTTTGACCCCATCACATAAACATATCTCCATGTAAACTGAGACAGAGATCAGAGAGAAATAAGTTATTTTTGCAGTGAAAGCATCATTTCTCAAAACCAGTTTGCAGAGAAGGGAGAAACAAATATGGGCTGTAGACAAGGGCAGACACCATTTGTTGCCTTCTCTTTTCTCGGATGAAGTACACTGGGAAGTGATTTAAATCTTCTTAACCCTAAATTTCCATCATGCTGCTGTCTGGTGAGAGCTGGACATGCTGGAGAGCTGGGTGAAGGGAAGTTCAATAAGGACAAGGGCAGAGTCCTGCATCTGGAGAGGAACAAGCCCAGGCACCAGTACAGGTTAGGAGCTATCCTGCTGGAAAGCAGCTCCATGGAGAAAGACCTTGGAGTGCTGGTGGGCAGCAAGTTCTGTAGGGGACACCAATGAGCCCCTGGGGCCAAGAGAGCCAATGGGATCCTGGGGTGCAGCAAGAAAAGTGTGGCCAGCAGGGCTAGGGAGGTTCTGCTCCCCCTCTGCTCTGCCCTGCTGAGACCACAGCTGCAATACTGTGTCCAGTTTGGGGCTCCCCAGTCCAAGAGAGACAGAGACCTGCTGGACAGAGAGAGTCCAGCAGAGAGCCATGAGGATGATGTAGGGACATCTCTGCTATGGAGAAAGACTGAGAGCCCTGGGGCTGTTTAGTCTGTGACTCTGTGATAAATGATAGAGGTGTAGCCTGGAGCTCTCAGCATTTTTATTAGTTTTTAATATCTCTCTCTTTTTTTTTTTTTTTTTTTCCTAATAGGGAAGTTTCTAAATCTCATTAACACACTTTTTCCAAAGGAAAAACAAACAATGCAACATGTGACCTAGTGCTTGCTGATAGCTTTTAAGAAGCACAAAACCGTGATCAGACCAAAGAATACTAAACCAGTGACTAATTTTCCTGATCAAAAACTCCAAATAAAAAACAACAAAAAGCTCACACTGAACATTTCTGGGAATTCCCTTTAAGCTAAGAAAAGATGGAAGATTTTTATTCTATCCTTTCTCATTTCTTTTTTGCACCCTGAGGCTCCTTGGTCTTTCAACTGAGAAAAGACTCTTGCTTTTGTTAAGCAGAGACTGAAACTGAACTGAGGTTGCAGCAAAACTTCATCAAGCACTGAGGTAGCAGTGTGGGTGCTTGTTGTATAACATTGAATTGTTCCCAGTTTCATCCTCCTTTAAGGTAACTCCTCTTTTTAATTCTCAGCTCATTTTAAGTGTCTTGGAGATGCTCCAGTTTCTAGCAGTCTTTGATCTTTGCCAGGCTTGCAGTATCAAGCTGCAGTGTACTTAAAAATTACTTTGATGAATCAAAAAAGGGTCTTAACCTGAGGAGTCAAATTTTGATGCTTCCAGATTTCTGTCAGTTTCTGGGCTTCAGCTGGGAATCCACAGTACATTCAGGAAACTAAAGCACTTGTAGGGGCTTGTAGTGATAGGATGTGAGGGAATGGATTGAGGCTGAAAGAGGAGAGATTTAGACTGGAGATTAGGAAAAAAATCATTCCAGTGAGGGTGATGAGACACTAGAATAGGTTGCCCAAAGAGATTGTGGGTGCTCTGTCCCTGGAGCTGTTCAGGGCCAGGATGGACGAGGCCTTGAGCAACCTGGGTTGGTGGAAGCTATCCCTGTCCACAGCAGGGAGATTGGAACTGGTTGATCTTTAAGGTCACTTCTGAAACAAACCATTCTATGAATCTATAATTCTATATTTGCTGTAATTTATTTCACAAAAAAGGAAAGATCTGACTCCAGTTCATTTCATGCAAGAGCCACTCAGTCTAAAGAATTTCTTCCTCATCTCCAGTCTAAATCTCCCCTCTTCCAGCTCAAACTCATTGCCTCTCATCCTGTCACTACAAACCCTTGGAAAAAGTCCCTCCCCAACTTCTTTGTAACCCCCTTCAGGTACTGGAAGGCTGCTTTAAGATTTCCCTGGAGCCTTCTCTTCTCCAGGCTGAACAGCCCCAACCGGAGGTTCTCCATCCCTCTGATCATTGTATTTAGAACTTTTTTACATCCTTGAAGGTGTTGACCACTGGACAGAGCAGCAGGGAAAGAGAGAGAATCTCACTGTAGTATTTTAACCTAAGATGTGTCAGTTATGAGAGCTCTTAATTTGTAGGAAATACGTTTCACAACTACAGATTAAAAATGTAAATCAGGTATCTGGTTCCTTGGTTCTCTAAGAGATGAACAGTTGTATCCATCAGACATTATAGAGACAGGAATTCAGCACTGCACTGAAAGATGTCCCTTTGCCCAGGATCAATTCAGTGAGGCTTAAAAAATACTTCATTGAGCTTTAACAATACATAAGGAGCTTACTATTTTTTTCAGCCTTAGTGTTTGGATTCCCCTGAGCCTGTCCAGTTTATCTAACATCCCAGAGGATCTGTCCTGTACTTCTACAAGCTCAAGAGCTACAATCCAATTGAAAATAATATTCTAGCAGAATACAAATAGGCTGAAAAAGTAAATGGCACAAAAGAAGAATTGCAGTTATAGCCCAGCAGATCTCCCAGTGCATTGAATGGCACCTGACTGGTGGTAACTACAGAATCACAGAATGTTAGGGCTTGCAAGGGACCTCCAGAAACCATCCAGTTCAAGCCCCCTGCCACAGCAGGAGCACCCAGGGCAGGCCACACAAGAACACATCCAGATGGGTTTTGAATGTCTCCAGAGAAGGAGACTCCACAAACTCTCTGGGCAGCCTGCTCCAGGCCTCCAGCACCCTCACACCAACAAAGTTTTTTCTTTTGTTCCCATGGCACCTCCTCTGCTCCAGCTTGGCCCCAGTGTCCCTTGTGCTGACCTTGGACATCCCTGAGCAGAGCCTGGCTCCAGCCCTGCACATCTTTATCCCCAGCAATGAGGGCAGCCCTCAGGCTCCCCTGCTCCAACCCCCAAGCCCCAGCTCCCTCAGCCTGGCCTCACAGGGAGATGTTCCACTGCCTGCAGCAGCTTTGTGGCTCTGTGCTGGACTCTCTCAAGCAGTTCCCTGAGGTCCTTCTTGAGCTGAGGGGCTCAGGATTGGACACAATATTCCAGATGTGGCCTCACCAGGGCAGAGCCAAGGGGAAGGAGAACCTCCCTGAACCTACTAACCAAACCTCTTTCTAATGCACCCCAGGATGCCCTTGGCCTTCTTGGCCACAGTGGCACATCACTCTCCTGTATCTCTGAAAAAGCAGAAATGTCACTGATGATTAGTTGGAAATATTCATGGCAATCCTTTTCCTCCACACTTTTCACCTTGCAGAAGTGACTATTGAAATATTTAGTGAATCCTTGAAAGTTTGAATGCCACTTTGCAAGAATTGAGGCTTACTATTTCTAGCCTTAAGAATTATTGCTCATCTTATGATTGTATCACACTGCCCTAAAACAATCTTACTCAAAACGACAGCAACAAAATCCAAACAAAACAAAACACAACAAAACCAAACCAAAAAAAAAAAACCCACAAAAAAAAACCCAAACCAAAACCCAAACCAACAAACCCCAAAACAACCAGGAAAAAAAGTGTGTTTAATTTCTAGCAGATACATTAACTTGTTTTCCATTTTGATCCTCTCTGGGCAGCCTCCTCCAGGGCTCCAGCACCCTCTCATCAAAGAAGCTTCTCCTCATGTTGAGGTGGAACTTCTGCATTCCAGTTTGTTTCCATTGCCTCTCATCCTATCACTGGGCACCAGTGAAAAGAGACTGGTCCCATTTCTTGACATCTACCTTTAAGGTATTTGTAAACACTGACCAGACCCTCTCTCAGCTTTCCCCTCTCCAAGCTAGTGGTAAGGGATATCAGTGCTGATTTGAAGTTCCTTGGTTTTATACTTAAGGCCTGTAGAAGATGAGTTAAAGACCTGAAGCTGCTTAATAAGGAGCTGGAATTTGATATGTGACTATCAGACAGAATATTCTGAGCGTCCTCTGTAGGAGGGAAACCATCACAGGTTTGAGGTTATCTCATTTCTGCTAGTCATGAACTGGTTTCTCATCTCCTACTATATATAGAATAATAGAATTGTTAGGGTTGGAAGGGACCCCAAGGATCATCTCATTCCAACCCCTCTGCTGTGGACAGGGACACTTCACACTACATCAGGCTGCTCAAAACCTTGAGGTCTGCATTTATTTAGGTGTAAGCAAAGGCTTGGTATTGTTTCTTAATCAAAGGAATCTAGGACTGCACAACACTTAAACCCTAAACTTGCATTGTTAACAGTTGTCCAGAGGCTTCCTAAAGTTTTTATAACTGTGATTATTTTACTTTCAAGCTTTGGTGTTCCAGAGAATTACAGTTGCCTCAACTCTAAGGTGGAAAGAATCTGAAGAGAGCTGTAAAATGTGATTAAAAACAAAGGTGTGGCAAGATTTAAGGGGGGAAAAAAGGAACTAAGTTGTTTGAAATGCTAATGGTCTTATAAAATCACTTTGATGATTGTTGTTACACAGGGTTGAAGGGGGGGAGGAAAGGAAATTCAATCCATCACTCTTTATCCTTTAAGCTACCTAAACTCCAAAATCAAATGTAGGTGGATTATGCTAGGAAATGAAGCACAAATTCCTGCTTTTGAAGAGGAAGGACTGGAAATGGTAGTAAATGGAGACAGGATGAAGTAATATCTATTGAATCCTCATTTCCAAAGAGAAGTTGTTTTGTTTCTCTGTCCTAATTGGTAAGGATAATAGACAGAATGAAGATGTATTTTAAGAGCCTAAGGATATGAAAGCATATTTGATGGAAGGAGTATTGTGGGAACGTAGTAAGGATGAAAACAGGAACCAGCAGAGCTTCCTTGCTTGGAAATGAAAGTTGGCTGCACAAATCCAAGCAGATTTAATACTTGTGACAGGACAAATCAAAGTTTTAAGTCAATGACACTCACAGAATCATTCCAAGAAAATAATTTAATTAGTCTTGCTTTCTTTTGCAAATGAAGAGTTCTTAAAGGATAACTTCATCTTTGCTAATGAGCAACTTAATTGTTGTTGAGATGCCTACCTGCTGGAAAGAAAATCCTGCTTCTGGAGGGATTAGCAGTCACTTTTTATCACAGTGGCTTTGAAAATGACTTTCCTCAATACAGCACTTACAGCAATTAAGAACCATTTAGCTTCAACAAATATTGGAAATGATGGGGTGAGCTGGTAATGCCTTCTGACACTCTGAAGGAATTCTCTGGGAGATCCCAGAATGCCTAAACTAGCATATTTTAGAAAAGGAATTTCATCAGTGGAATAAAATGTAGTGCTGAGGGCCATGGTTTAGCACCAGCCTTGGTAGAGTTAGAGAATGGTTGGACTCTGTGATCTTAAAGATTGACAAGAGTGTGTCCAGCAGATCCAGGGAGGTTGTCCTCCCTCTCTACTCTCCCCTGGTGAGGCTACACCTGGAATATTGCATCCAGTTCTGGGCTCCCAGTTCCAGAGGGACAGGGATCTGCTGGAGAGAGTCCAAGGGAGGGCTCCAAGGATGCTGAAGGGACTGGAGCACTGCCTGGGGAGGAGAGGCTGAGGGCCCTGGGGGTGTTTAGTCTGGAGAGGAGAAGACTGAGAGGGGATCTGATCAATGTCTATCAATAACTGAGGGCTGGGGATTAGGAAGGAAGGGACAGGGACAGCCTCTGCTCAGTTGTGCCCTGTGATAGGACAAGGGGCAATGGATAGAAACTCCAGCACAGGAGGTTCCACCTCAACATGAGGAGGAACTTCTTCACTGTAAGGGTCACAGAACACTGGAACAGGCTGCCCAGAGAGGTTGTGGAGTCTCCTTCTCTGGAGCCTTTGCAGCCCTGTCTGGATGTGTTCCTGGGTGACCTCTCCTGCTCTTGCTCTGGCAGGAGGGTTGGACTTTATGATCTCCAGAGGTTCCTTCCAACCCCTAACATCCTGTGAGCCTGTGAAAGATCTTTTCCAACAGAAAGGATTCTATGATTCCAAGTTGATTTTTCAAATGTACTCATTAAGATGCATGTTCTTTGCTGAAATGCCTATTCCTTTATTACTGCCTATTGCTTTCTTGCTGTGATGTTGATTTTGGAAATGAAATTTGGGGGAAAGATATTGAAGAGAGCGAAAATCATCTTCATGCTTTGCTCAAAGGAGGAAATGAAAGGGATGCATGGCTGGGCTTTCTCATTAACTCTTATTATGAAAACCTGTTGAGACTAATAGATGCAGACTGCCTAATAAAAGGCTTGAAGGATGAAATATCAGTGTTTCATCTTGCTGCTCTCCTCCTTCCCATAGCACACTGGGGACATGCAGTTATGTGATTTTCAGAGAATCATAGAATTGTCAGGGTTGGAAGGGACCTCAAGGATCAGCCAGTTCCAACCCCATGGGTAGGGACACCTCACACTACAGCAGGTTGCTCACAGACACATCCAGCCTGGCCTTAAAAATCTCCAGGGATGAGGCTTCCACCACCTCCCTGGGCAACCTGTTCCAGTGTCTCACCACCCTCATGGGGAAGAACTTCCTCCTAACATCCAATCTGATTTTGTGATTTACCCTCAAAGTGAAGCCAATTTTTCATGCACACCAATGTGCTGTAGGCTGTCTGCATCTTGCCTGGAACAAATAATTTCTTGAAGATACCATTTGTCCAGCTTGATGCTTCTGTTCTGAGTGGTTTTATAGCAGCCAGAGATGTACTAAAGATTCTTTGGATTTCCTGTCAAAATCTAACTAAAAATCAGAGAGGAATTTGTGTTTGGTGTATTCCATTCAGTGTTGTGAGTGATGAATCTTCATTGAAGCCACTGGGACTTCCCTAAGATCATCACTTTCAGCAGCATGCCCTCCAGCAGAACTCACCCTGCTGCATACTTATCAGCAAGTTTTCCTATCTTTTGGGGTCACAGCTGGAATATTGTGTACAGTTCTGGGCTCCTCAGTTCAAGAGAGAGAGTTCAATGGAGGCTACAAGGTTGATTAAAGCACTGGAATGTTTCTGTGAGGAGGAAAGGCTGAGAGACCTGGGGCTGGTTAGTCTGGAGAAGAGCAGCCTGAGAGAAGACCTTATACATGTCTGAAAATATCTGTGGGGTCACTGTAGGTTAAGGATTAACTGACCCACATGGGACAGCAATGTGCCCTGGTGGCCAAGAAGGCCAATGGGATCCTGGGGTGCATTCAGAGGAGTGTGTCCAGCAGATCCAGGGAGGTTCTCCTCCCCCTCTACTCTGCCCTGGTGTGACCTCACCTGGAATATTGTATCCAGTTTTGGGCTCCCCAGTTCAGGAGGGACAGGGATCTGCTGGACAGACTCCAAGGGAGGGCTCCAAGGATGCTGAAGGGACTGGAGCACTGCCTGGGGAGGAGAGGCTGAGAGCCCTGGGTGTGTGCAGTCTGGAGAGGAGAAAACTGAGAGGGGATCTGATCAATGTCTATCAATAGCTGAGGGCTGGGGGTCAGGAAGGGAGGGGCCAGGCTCTGCTCACTGTGCCCTGGGATAGGACAAGGGGCAGTGGATGGAAACTACAGCACAGGAGATTCCACCTCAACATGAGGAAGAACTTCTTTACTGTGAGGGTCCCAGAGCACTGGAACAGGCTGCCCAGAGAGGTTGTGGAGTCTCCTTCTCTGGAGCCTTTCCAGCCCTGTCTGGATGTGTTCCTGTGTGACCTGTGCTGGATTCTCTGGTCCTGCTCTGGCAGGGAAGTTGGACTGGAAGATCTCTGGAGGCCCCTTCCCGCCCCTAACACCCTGTGAGGCTGTTAGACCATAGAGATGGAACTCCTCCAGAGGGGTGTAATGTTCCCAGAGGGAGGGATTGGATATTGTAATATGTTATTCCATTCCTCTTCCTGTATCATCCCTGTATAAGCAGCAGACCTTCCAGTCAGCTCTCTCTTGGCTCTGAGCTCTTAACTTTTGTTTTCAATTGCTGTGTGGGAGGGATGCCTTGCTGGGGGCAGGAGGCTATTTTTGCTGCATTGCAAGGCCTAACTTGAGGTCTAGTCTGAATCTAGTTTTATATATTTTTTTTCTTTAATACCTTTTATAGAATCATAGAATCATAATCTGGTTACTTTTTATAATTGCTATTTCTATTTAACTTCCAGTTCTGTGCAAGTGTTTTTATTTAGTGGCTTGGGGGTTTCTGTCCTGAGCTCTTCACTCAACCCAGGACAAGGGTGGCTCTAAGGAGGATGGAGCCAGGCTCTTTTCAGTGATGCAAAGAGTGGCAGTGGAGGTAAACTCAATCACAGGAGGTTCCACCTCAACATGAGGAGAAAATTCTTTAGTGTGAGGGTGCTGGAGCCCTGGAGCAGGCTGCCCAGAGAGGTTGTGGAGTCTCCTTCTCTGGAGACTTTCCAACCCCACCTGGATGTGTTCCTGTGTGACCTGCCCTGGGTGATGCTGCTCTTGCAGGGAGGTTGGACTGGATGATCTCTGCAGGTCCCTTCCAAAGCCTGGCATTTCATGACTCCATGGTTCTGTGAGTCTGTATTGTTGCAGTTATGTTATCTACTTTTCTGACTGTTGCTGGGTTTCCTTCCTTTTGTTTTCTGCATCCATTTGCTGAATGTTTCAGGTGTCCTTAGCATGCTTCCCTCATTTTCACGATGGAAATTGTAACATTCGAGTTTAAAAATCCAGCCTACATTGAAATTGTTTTTATTTTTCTCTCTGAGAGCTATTCTAAGTGGAGTTAATGAGAGTGGAATTAGATGTTTAATGCAGAGCTTCAACATTCAGATAATTGGCAGCAATTTTCTAAATGTTATGATCATCTTAACAAGTCTCCATAGGTTACTTAATCAGAGACAAGTTTTCAAAGCAGTAGCTAAGGGTAGAGTAGTGAATAACTACTCCTCCATGATTAACAGCAGCTACAAATGTGGTACTTGATTTGTTTGCATACACTTACTAACCTCATGCTTAACATATAGAGTATGTGTCTTTAAAATAAAGTAGGCTGTCAAATCTGGGATAAGTGATGGTTACCAGTGCTGCCATGAAGTGCTGCTGAACTGTTTGTATTGAATTGTTATCAGCCTGGTGACTGACAGTGTGCCAGAGGGCACACAGGCTCGTTCAGAACTCCTGTCTCCATGATTCACAGATTGCATCAGGTTGGAAGGCAACCCCAGAACTCATCTTGTCCAGCTCCCCTGCAGGCAGCAGGGACATCTCCAACTAGAGCAGGCTGCCCAGGGCCACATTGAATCTGGTCTTGAATGTCTCCAGGGCCTCAACCACATCCCTGGAGAACTTGTTCCAGTGTCTCACCACCCTCATTGTGCAGAACTTCCTCCTGATGTCCAACATAACTCTGCCCTGCTCCAGTTTCAAACCATTGTCCCTCCATCCTATCCCCACAGCCCCTTCTGAACAGTCCCTCCCCAGCCTTCCTGTAGGTCTCCTGCAGATAATGAAGTGTAGCTCTAAGATCTCCCTGCAGCCTTCTCTTCTCCAGGCCCAACAGCCCAACTCTCTCAGCCTGTAAGAGAGGTGCTCCAGCCTCTGATCATCTTTGTAGCCCTCCTCTGGACTCACTTCACCAGGTCCATGTCTCTTTTGTGTTGGGGGCCCCAGCACTGCAGTTGAGGTCTCCCCAGAGCAGAGCAGAGGGGCAGGATCCTCTCTCTCCATCTCTGGCCATGCTGCTTTGGATGCAGCCCAGGCTGTCCTTGGCCTTCTGTGCTGCCAGTGTCCATTGCTGCCTCCTGTCCACCTTCTCATCCACCAGCACCCCCAAGTCCTTCTCTGCAGGGCTGCTCTCAATTTGATCATCCCCCAGCCTGTAGTGATATATGAGCCTTATGTTCTGCTCTCAATTTTTCTCCATGCCAGCATGAAGAAAATGAGAAGAGAGAAAAGGGAAAAAAAAAAAAGAAAAAAAAAAAAAGGGAGGGGGGAGGAAAAAAAAAAAGGGGAATAGGAACTAAGAGGAAAGAAAGGAAAAACAGAACTTAAAATTCAAATCCTAGGTGAACAAATCATGCACTGTGGTTTCAGTTCATTCTTTGACTCATTTACATCACGTTAACAATTTGATATTGTATGTGGATCTGGTGTAGGGTATTTTTTTTTCCCTTGAATGAAACATAAGGTCAAACTCTGCAGGGTTAAGTTCCTGTTTTCCAACAATCGAAGCAATATTCTTTGAGGAGGTTAAGTTTTAAGAGAGAAATCAGTGAGAAATGAAAAAAGAGATAGAATCTGTCATATGCTGTGAAAATAACTGTAGGTGAAGATGGCACAATAATCATATCTTCTTTTTTTTCTTTTAAGATAAGAAATTCTGCCATCCAGGCTTCAGCTTTATTGCATTTTTAGGTGCTTTACTTTTTCAAGCAATATATGAAAGACTTAATCCTAGGAACTGAGGTCTTCCAAAATAAACAAGTGTTCTATGTGCTGAGGTAGCCCAGATCTCCAAGGAAGGTGCTCACAGTAGTCTCTCTCAAGCAATAAAATGTGCATAAGCAGGGAGGTGGTATTAGAAATGTCATCAGAAACATTCGGTGTTCTGCCACTTCAGAGGAAATGTTGGGTGTTAGGAACAAGTTCTGCACCATGAGAGTGGTGGAACTCTGGAACAGGTTGCCCAGGGAGGTAGTTGAGGCTGGACAGGGATCTGGGCAGCCTGATCTAGTTGGGGATGTCCCTGCTCTTGTCCCCTGCCCTTTAGACATTGATCAGCATTGAGAGATCTGCTCTTCTCCAGACTAAACATCCCCAGGTCCCTTAGGCCTTCCTCCCCAGAGAGATCCCTCAGACTCTTCAGCATCTTTGTGAGCCTCCATTGGACTCTCTCTGGTAGTTACTTGTTTCTCTTGAACTGGGCAGCCCAGAACTGGGCAGATTACTGCAGATGATTCCTCGACAGGGCACAGTATGGGGGGAGAAGAACCTCCCACAGCCTGCTGGCTACACTCTTCTGAATGCACCTCAGAACACCATTGACCTTCTTGGCCACAAGACTTCATTGCTGGCTTATGGTGAACTCTTTGTCCACCAGGACTCCCAGGTCCTTCTAAGACTTCATTAAAACCAAGTTTATTAATTAAATTCCTTTGCACACCATGAAGATATGCTTGAGTCCTAGCCAAGAAGAAATAGCCTGAAAAGGAAAGTGTCCTCCTGAGATACTCTTGGAACAAAGAGAGGTCAGCATGTGTCCAAAGCCAGAGAGAGAGGAGCAGTTCAAGTTCCATTCTGTTTGCTCTGTGCTATGCCTCTGTGCACACCCTGCTTGAAGAATCTGGGGTGGTAGCTTTCCAGGAAGATACTGTTTTTAAAGAGACCTGAAAGCAGAGGAGAAAAAAAAGGGAGTTGGCTTCTCTCAAAAGTCTACAGGGTGCTGAAGAAAAGAGAAACCTTTTGATGCAGTGAATCCTGAAAGCCTTTTGATGGTATTAATAATAAACAGGTAACGTTTTTGTGATGAACCATTTGAAAACATTCTGTCTCTGATTAAAAAGCCCTCAAGTAGGTTTGAAGTAGTAGGTTGAAGAGTCCAGGAATATTTAGCAAATGTTTTCCTTGCCTCCATCCATTTGGAAAGCTCAGCTTCATTTTCTGTTGCCTTCATCCATTTGAGAAGCTCAGCTTCATTTCCTGTGGCCCTGCTGAAATAAATACCAGGTGCAAATGAGCCAGGGAAATATTGTGAACTCAGCTCAGAAGATGAACCAAAGGAGAGGTGCAGGTCAAGAACAAGATGTAGGTTTTGCTGCTGTTTCACTGCTGTCTGACTGCAGACCTAAGAAGGCAGATTGCCTCATAGTGGAACCTATATCATTGCATCTGGAATATTCAGTGTGTTCTTCTGACACAGGAAGACTTCTTCATAAGGAGTTCCTCTGCAACATCTTCTAATGGAAAATTGCATCCTCTTCTTGCATGCTGTGGACTCAGTTCCTGGTATTGTTCTGAGTGTTACAAGTGTCAGCCTGACCTCGGTACCAGGGAAGGTCATGGAGCAGGGCATCTCTAGCACCATTACATGACATCCAGAGGACAACCAGGGGATCAGGCCCAGTCAGCATGGCTTTGTGAAGGGCAGATCCTGCCTGACCAACCTGATCTCCTCCTATGACAAGATGACTGACTACTGGATGAGGCAAAGGCCTTGGATATTGGCTACCTAGACTTTTGAAAAGCCTTTGACACTGTTTCCCACAGAATTTGCATGGACAAACTGGCTGCTTATGGCTTGGCTTTATCTCCTGGATAAAGCCCTGGCTAGATGGGCCCAAAGAGTGGTGCTCAGTGGAGCTGAATCCAGCTGTCAGCTGCTCACAATTGGTGTTCCTCAGGGCTCAGTGTTGGGACCACTTCTGTTTAACATCTTCATTGATGCCCTTGATGAAGACACAGAGTGTGTCAGCAGTAAGTCTGCAGATGGCACCAAGGGAGGTGGCAGTGTTGATCTGCACCAGGGTAGGGAGGCTCTGCAGAGGGACTTGGTTAGGTTGGATCCATGGCCAGTGTTCACAGAAGGAGCTTCAACAAGGCCAAGTGCCAGGTCCTGACCTTGGGGCACAACAACCCCAAGCAATGCTCCAGGCTTGGGGCAGTGTGGCTGAAAGCTGCTGGCACAAAGGGACCTGGGGGTGCTGATGGACAAGCAGCTGAAGAGGAGCCAGCAGTGCCCAGGTGGCCAAGAAAGCCAAAGGCATCCTGGCTGGGATCAGCAATGCTGTGTCCAGCAGCAGCAGGGAGGGGATTGTCCCCTGGGACTCAGCTCTGGGGAGGCCACACCTGGAGTGTTGTGTCCAGTTTTGGGCACCTCAACCCAAGAGAGATGTGGAGGTGCTGGAGCCAGGGCAGAGGAGGGCAAGGAAGCTGGGAAGGGTGTGGAGAATAAATCTGATGAGGAGTGACTGAAGGAGCTGGGGATGGTTAGTGTGAAAGAGAGGAGGCTGAGGGGAGACCTCCTGGCTGTCTACAGCTACCTGAAAGGAGGTTGTGGAGAGGTTGGTGCTGGTCTCTCCTCACAGGTCATTAGTGACAGAACAAGAGGGAATGACCTGAAGCTGTGACTGGGTAGGTTTAGACTGGACAGTAGGAAACATTTGTTCCCAGCATGAGTGGTCAGACAGTGGCACAGGCTGCCCAGGGAGGTGGTGGAGCCACCAACCCTGGATGTGTTTAAAGGTGGTTTGGATGTGGTGGTTGGGGCTATGGTTTAGGGATGAACCTTGTAGAGTAAGGCCAGTGGTTGGACTTGGTGAGGGGCTTTTCCAACCTGAATGTTTCTGCGAAGCTGGCCTTGAGACTGATGGTAGCCTCTGCTGTGAAGGGAAAGTATTAAACTCAGCCACAAAATAAAAGGAATTCTAAGACAGAAAGAAATTATTCCTTTTCCTTTATTCTTGGTATACCCAGCTGAATTAATGAGGATATTGAGCCCAGCAAGATACACTTTCCCCCTCAAGTTCTCAGAAGAGAGGTTATAAAAGCTTTAGATTGTTCTCCAGATGAAGACAAGCATGAAGAAGTTTTGGAATTGCAGCGTAATGAAATCATTAAGAACTAATTCCCCTCAGACTATCAGCAAGTAGATGAAAAAAAAGATCCACTGAAGATGAATAAGAATTTTTCAATATGGCTAGGCCAGGCCTACAGATCTAAACAGGTTATGGTCTTCTGGGAAGTAATTCTGACATTCCTGAGAGTGTTTATTCCTTGGCATGACAGGAGAGAGGAAGTCCAGGACTCACTGCTAAAAATCAGCGGAAAACAAATACTGAGACTGAAGAAGAGACTGAGGGAGATCTCATTAATGCTTAGAAATATGTAAAGGGGAGGAGGATGTCAGGAGGGTGGAACCAGCCTCTTCTCAGTGCTGTCCAGTCATGGGAAGAGGGGCAGTAGGCACAGACTGGAACACAGGAGGCTGCACATGAACACAAGGGAAAAAAACTCTTCCCTTTGAGGACTGCAGAGCAATGGAGCAGGCTGCACAGAATGGCTGCGGAGTCTCTTTCTCTGTCAAGATTCCAAACCCTCTTGGATGTGTTCCTGGGTGGTTTGCTTTGGGTGATGCTGCTCTAGCAGCAGGGTTGGACTAGGTGAGGTCCTTTCCAGCCCCTAGCATCCTGTGATTCTGTGTGAAGGTTTCCTTAACTGATGGCTCATCAGTTCTGCTTGACCTCCAACTGGCTTCAGCCCATAGAGGGCAGTGACATGCAATTAATAGCAACTTTTCAGGGCCTTTGATGGGAAAAAAAACCCACACCCTCCTTCATATTTGGTTTTAGTGGTCTGATGTGCTGTTTTTGGAAGCAATTAAATGTTGTTTGTTGGCCTGAGAATGAGATCAGACTTTCAGAATATCTAAGGTTGGGTTTAGGAAATTTTAAAATAGAGAATTACAAACTTGGTTATAAAAAGGTTGTCCTGAGGAATTTTACAGAGGTGTTGCCCAGCAGCAGGGCGCACAAATTAAGCCAGGAAGCCAGGAATAATTAAGTCCAAATCAGAAATACACATGATAAACTATCAGGTGTTGTTTTGGGGGCTACAAGAAGGCTGCAGAGAGACTGTTTGCAAAGGCCTGCAGTGATAGGACAAAGGGCAATGGATTCAGACTAGAGCAGAGCAGACTGAGATTGGATGTTAGGAACAAGTTCTGCACCATGAGGGTGGTGGAACACTAGAACAGGTTGCCCAGGGAGGTGGTTGAGGCTCCTTCACTGGAGATCTTCAAGGTGAGGCTGGACAGGGCTCTGGGCAACCTGATCTAGTGGAGGATGTCCCTGCTGAGTGCAGGGGGGTTGGAGTGGATGAGCTTTGGAGGTCCCTTCCAAGTGAGATATTCTCTGATTTATCAGATGGGTGGATCTCTGACGTGATGGCTCATAGAGTCAGAAATCCCACCGGGAGAAATACACTGAGGAAATCCTAACCAGTTGTCAGCAGCTGTGGAAGTTAGTGGTGGGAAGCACCACCGAGGTCCTTCTACATTCTTTTCTCTTTGATGGACTGTGTCACTGGCTTTCAAGCACTGAGACGTAGCTGAAGAAGCAATGCCTGAACTTACTCCTGGAGGTGCTTGTGTGCTCAGCTGCTGTGATTGATAAAGGGCTGCTATCACCACTGCTCCACGGGTTAGCAGTGTGCAGCAATAGAGGTGCTGAGCTGAATGTCTGTGGCTTTAGATCCAGTCACTGCATCCCTGCGTCTTCCTTCTTATTAAGAAATTCAGAGTTGGTATTGTTTTCAACTAAGTTCTTCACAGTTAATGATGATTTTCCAGAATGCCATCATCAAGCCACACTTTAGTAGCTCTAAATTTTGGTAGCTCTGAGGATCTCCTTCTAAATGAGATCAACAATTCTGTGACTTCCCTGATGCAGAAACAACCACATAATATTTTTGTGCATCCTTATCTGCACTTTCCTTTTCAAATGCAGTAGCCCAAGCACCAAGAATCATTTTCTCACCATAGATATGCATGAGACAATTGAATTAACAGAAATCTGATCAAACAGCTTTGTCCTGTATGAAGAAATGGAATGAATTTGCTTCCCTGCCTTTTTTTTACTGCTGTCTCTATTTTCCTTGGATTTTGCTCACTCATGTACTACTTCCTTAGAGCCTCTGCTCCACGTTACATGTGGCTGATGGATGCATCACACAGAGGTTTTATTAGCCCTACCTGGAACGTTAAATAGGTTGGAATAAAAAAAGACTAACAAAGTCTTTCTGATTTTCAGCTTGGATGATCAGTCCTAAAGGAAAATATAAACTTGAACATATACAAAACTTCCACTTATGTATCCCTCTGGTGCCAGCATGGTGCTCTACAGAGGGCCATGGACAGGCTGGATCAATGTGCAAAGGCCAATTGTATGAGATGCCCAGCAGAGAAAGAGATGGGAGTGGTGATCAATAGCCAGGTGGCCAAGAAGGCCAACAGCACCCTGGCCTGGATCAGCAGTAGTGTGGCCAGCAGGATCAGGGAACTGGTTGTCCCCCTGTACTCAGCACTGGTGAGGCCAGTCCTTGAGTTCTGGGTGCATTTTTAGGCCTCTCACTCCAGGAAAGACATTGAGGGGCTGGAGTGTGTCCCAGGAAGGGCAACAAAGCTGGGGAAGGGTCTGGAGAACAGGGCTGGTGAGGAACAGCTGAGGGAACTGAGGTTGTTCAGCCTGGAGAAGAGGAGGCTGAGGGGAGACCTCACTGCTCTCTACAGCTCCCTGAAGGGAGGTTGGAGTGAGGTGGGGGTTGGTCCTTTTTGCCTATTAACAAGTGAGAGAAGGAAATGGCATCAAATTGCACCAGGGTTGGTTTAGTCTGGAGATTAGAAGAAACTTCTTCCCTGGAAGGATTCTCATCCACTGGAACAGGCTTCCCAGGGCAGTTAAAAGAGGCAGAGATGTGGTGCTGAGCAACATGGTTCAACACCAGCCTTGTAAAGCTGGAGAACAGTTGGACTCAATGATCTTAAATGTCCTTTCCAACAGAAGGGATTCTGTGATTCTGTGATTTCACATCTCTGCATCATCCATTCACAGCAAATGGAGCTGCTGCATCTGCATTCTAATGGCACTATCAGAAAACACAGTGTGTTGGTTGGTGCTGAGAGGTGGTGCAATTAGATATTATAAGGAAAGCTTTAGGATATATTAACATATTTGAAAGAATTCTTTTCTTTACCTGCAAATAAACTATATTTAAGCATACAATTATATTTGTTAATCTTTCCTCCCATGTGTCACCACTGTCACAATTTTTTAAAGATTCCTGACCTATGAGGAGGGGCTGAGGGAGCTGGAGGTGTTGAGGCTGGAGAAGAGGAGGCTGAAGAGACCTCAGTGCTCTCTCCAGCTCCCTGAAGGGAGGTTGCAGTGAGCAGGGGGCAGCCTCTGCTCCTTGGTGTCAAGCCACAGGAGGAGAGGAAATGGTTCCAAGCTGCCCCAGGGGAGGTGCAGGCTGGATGTTAGGAAATCTTTCTTCCCTGGAAGGGTTCTCAGCCATTGGAATGTTGTGCCCAGGGCAGTGCTGGAGTCACCATCCCTGGAGGTGTTTCAGCAGTGTGTGGAGCTGGTGCTCAGGGACATGGTTTGGTGCTGAGCCTTAAATACTGGGTACAGGGTTGGACTGGATGAGATTGGAGGTCTCTTCCAACTGGGTGTTTTCTGTGATTCTACCTTTGTGATACCCTACTTCTAAAAAGTCAGACTGAACTCACTGCCAGTAATATTTACAAGACACAAAGAATGAATCCCACTACTACAAAGTTAGATAGGACTCTACCCAAGTGGACTGTTTTGATGTTCAGTCATACACTCAGTAATTTCTGCTCTGAGACTCCAGCTACTATTGATGTTGAGGTGATCTGTTTGGCAATCCTTTCCTTCCACTACTTCTATTATGTTTACCATTTGTTGACAAAACTGAAGAGCTGTCTTCCAGTTTTCTGGGGTTTGGTTGGTTTGTTAACTTGTTTTTAATAATAATCCATACTTTGTCTGTATTTTACTAGATGCTTTTTATTCACATTTCAGACTGATGATGGCATCAGGAAAATATGGAGTGAATTTGGAAGTCATGGTGATGAATGGAAGAAAGTTGAGTTACACTTGGGGAAACTGAGGAATTTTGAAGTTATCTTTGAAGGCATTCGTAGCAGAGACCTAGGAGGAGGAGCAGCAATAGATGACATAGAGTTCAACAACTGCACCACAGGTAAGTTCAAGAAGAGGCAAGTCTAGAGATGGAGAGATTCACACAATGAGTGGGTTGTGTCAGTTGGAAGAGAACTCTAAGGTCGGGGAGCCCAACTTAGAGTCACAGAATTGTCAGGGTTGGAAGGGACCTCAAGGATCATCCAGTTCCAAGCCCCCTGCCATGGGCAGGGACACCTCACACCACAGCAGGTTGCTCACAGCCACATCCAGCCTGGCTACAAAAACCTCCAGGGATGAGGCTTCCACCACCTCCCTGGGCAACCTGTGCCAGTCTCTCACCACCCTCATGGGGAACAACTTCTTCCTAACATCCAATCTGAATCCACACATTTCTAGTTTTGCTCCATTCTCCCCAGTCCTGTCACTCCCTGACACCCTGAACAGTCCCTCCCCACCTTTCTTGTAGCCCCCTTCAGATTCTGGAAAGCCACAAGAAGGCCTCCTTGGAGCCTTCTCTTCTTAAGACTTCCAACCTAACACCACCATGGCCATTAAACCACGTCCCAAAGTGCCATGTCCAGGGATGGTGACTCCACCACCTCCTGGGGCAACTTATTTCAGTGCCTGACCAATGCTAAAGGTGATGCTTATTGCCTGAGTAATGCCAAAGGAGATGTAGGATGTTCTTGTTTGGTTTTAAATATATCTTGGGTTTACTGCTCTCATCATAATGTTCATAAAATCAGCTATGAAAACATTGCTTTGATTTTTATAACTTCAATACCCTCTTCTACTCCTACAGAGAGTCTTGCATTAGTGCACCTTTCTTACACTAAATTATTGCAGTTAAATCCTAGGGACAATTGAGGCTTTGTTTCCTTAATTGATTTGATTTTGGGTAATTTTAATTCACAGGTAAGTGAATTGATATAATGACCTGACACAAATGATGTCAGATTATATCAAGTGAAGCCTCTGGTCTCCCTGTTCTGTCATTATATTAATAGATTCATAGATTCTTGAAATGGTTTGGGTTGGAAGGGACCTTAAAGATCATCCAAGTCATCTGGTACTGGCAGGAACACCTCCCACCAGCCCAGGTTGCTCAAGGCCTCTTCCAACCTGGCCTTCAACACCACCAAAGAGAGGGCAGACACAACCTCCCTGGGCAACCTGTTCCACTGTCTCAGCAAAGAATCATAGAATGACAGAATGTTAGAGGTTGAAGGGATTTCCAGAGATCATCCAGTGCAACCCCCCTGCCAAAGCAGGATCACTCAGGGTAGTCCACACAGGAATGCATCCAGGTGGGTTTTGAAAGTCTCCAGAGAAGGAAACTCCACAACCTCTCTGGGCAGCCTGCTCCAGGGCACTGTCACCCTCACACTAAAGAAGCAGCTGGTGACTGTAGATAAGGTTCTGTTCTCTTCAGTGCTCCATGCTCATTGCTTCTCAAAAGACCAATTCAAAAACAAGGACTTGCAAGCCTGACAATGGGACTTAACATTTTTAAAAACATCTCAGGAAGAGGTTTTCCTTGCTGTTCAGTTTCGTTTGGAAGGAAAAGCTCTGAGCAACCACTCTGTAGCGCTGCACCACTGCAGGTGACCATGGCCAGGAAGCACTGCCAAGAGAATGGCAAGTGGGATGCCCAGAAGGTGTTAGATATAAAAGCCCTCTTCAAAGTCACAGAATGGTAGAGGTTGGAAAGGACCTCCAGAGATCATCCAGTCCAACCCCCCTGCCAAAGCAGGAACACTCAAGGTAGTCCTCACAGGAATGCATCCAGGTGGGTTTGGAATGTGTCCAGAGAAGGAGACTCCACAACCTCTCTGGGCAGCTCTGTCACCCTCACTGGAAAGAAGTTTCTCCTCATGTTGAGGTGAAATCTATGTTCAAGTTTGTATCCATTGTTCCTTGTCTTATTCCTGTGCACCACTGAGAAGAGCTTGGCCCCCCCCACCTGACAGCCAGCCCTCAGCTATTGATAGACATTGATCAGATCCCCTCTCAGCCTTCTCTTCTCCAGACTAAACAGCCCCAGGGCTCTCAGTCTCTCTTCACAGGGGAGATGCTCAAGTCCCCTAAGCATCCTCATGGCTCTCCATTGGACTCTCTCCAGCAGGTCTCTGTCTCTCTTGAACTGGGGAGCCCAGAACTGGACACAGGATTGCAGCTGTGGTCTCAGCAGGGCAGAGCAGAGGGGGAGCAGAACCTCCCTAGCCCTGCTGGCCACACTTTTCTTGCTGCACCCCAGGATCCCATTGGCTCTCTTGGCCATGAGGGCACATTGCTGTCCCATGCAGAACTTGCTGTCCACCAGCACTTCAAGGTCTTTCTCCATGGAACTGATCTGCAACCTCATTCTAAAGAATTTTTTCCTAATCTCCAGTCTCAAACTCCCCTCTTCCAGCTCTAATCCATTCCCTCTCATCCTCTCACTACAAGCCCTTGTCAAAAGTCCCTTTCCAGCTTTCTCACAGTCCCCTTTCCCTGTCCTTACCACCTATCACATCAGCTCTCTGTATGACTTTTTGCCTTCTAATCCACAAGCTGAGATCTGCTTGCTTCATTTCCTTGAGACTTTCAGCATGCTGAGCTTCCTGTTGGCACCAGGATCCTGGTCTGACCTTTTTCACTCTTCTTGTTATTGATTCCTTAGCTTTGGAGAACAACCAATCAAAAACCAGATTGCCAGATCCTCAAAAAATGACATGTCTCATCTGACCCAAGCCTGGGGCACTGACGATAGACAAAGCTTTTCATATCTAAATTGGGGTGGTTGTTTTTTTTTTTTTTGTAGCTTCACACTTTCATTGGGCCTGTTGCAACAAAGCTAAAAGACAGCAAACACAATCTCACTGTGGCCAGACTCAAGGAGAGCAGCAGCATACAAACCAGAAGGGGTCAGGGGTTTCTTCTCTACAAAATGACTTGATTTACAACACTTAGTCCTGTCCTGGCTTTGAAGCTGTAAAATTGCTGTAGCAAGACACATAACCATGGTCATCAAGGGGAATTGAAGACCATATCAGAGAATCACAGAATGGTAGAGGTTGGAAAGGACCTCTATAGATCATCCAATCCAATCTCCCTGCCAAAGCAGCATCACCTAGGACAGGTCACACAGGAACACATCCAGGTGGGGTTGGAAAGTCTCCAAAGAAGGAGACTCCACAACCTCTCTGGGCAGCTTGCTCCAGGACTCCATCACCCTCACAGTAAATAAGTTTTCCCTCATGCTGACATGGAATTTCCAGTTGATATCCATTGCCCTTTGTGCTCTCACAGGTCACCACTGGAAAGAGCCTGGCCCCTTCTTCTTGGCATCCACTCTTCAGATATTTGTAAACATCAATAAGATCTCCTCTCAGTCTTCTCTGCCCCAGGTCTCTCAGCCTTTCCTCATCACACAGATGTTCCAGTCCCTTCAGCATCCTTGTAACCTCTGTTGGACACTCTCTAGTATATCCACATCCCTCTTCTGACTTTTGCCCTCATCATAACATCTCCTAAACATCCTATCAGAAATAAGCTGGTCTGGGAATCTGAAAGTGCATTTCCAGCATTGTTGATTTGCTTTCCTTGCTCACTGTCATGCAATAGTGAACCAAGGGTGCAACTTATCAATAATCTTGCTGGCAGTTTTAATTTTGTACATTTGTAATTGTAAAGAAAAGTGCAGGCAAACCTCATGAAGTTTAATAAAGACAAGGTCAGGGTCCTGTGTCTGGGGAGGAATAACAGCAGGCACCAGTACAGGTCAGGAGCTGCCCGGCTGGAAAGCAGCTCCATGGAGAAAGACCTTGGAGTACTGGTGGGCATGTTGCATGGGACAGCAATGTGCCCTTGTGGCCAAGAGAGCCAATGGGATCCTGGGGTGCAGCAAGAAAAGTGTGGCCAGCAGGGCTAGGGAGGTTCTGCTCCCCCTCTGCTCTGCCCTGCTGAGACCACAGCTGCAATCCTGTGTCCAGTTCTGGGCTCCCCAGTTCAAGAGAGACAGAGACCTGCTGGAGAGAGTCCAATGGAGAGCCATGAGGATGCTTAGGGGACTTGAGCATCTCCCCAGTGAAGAGAGACTGAGAGCCCTGGGGCTGTTTAGTCTGGAGAAGAGAAGGTCTGAGAGGGCCTCCTCCTGTCACTCCATGCCTTTGTCAAAAGTCCCTCTCCACCTTTCCTTCAAACATTGAAAGGCTGCTTTTAGGTCTCCTGGGAGCCTTCTCTTCTGAATACTGAACAGCCCCAACTCCCTCAGGCTGTCTTCATAGCAGAGGTGCTCCAGCCCTCTGAACCTGCTATGACAGTTCCATTTCCTCTTGTCCACGTCATTCTACACACATTATCGTGAATGTGAATCATCCTTTCAGATAAACAGCAGGTATAACCTGGAACCCAGGAGGTTCCACCTCAACATGAGAAGAAAATTCTTTACTGTGAGGGTGCTGGAGCCCTGGAGCAGGCTGCCCAGAGAAGTTGCAGAGTCTCCTTCTCTGGAGACATTCAAAGCCAATCTGGATGTGCCCCTGTGTGACCTGCTCTAGGTGATCCTACCCTGGCAGGAGGGTCAGACTCAAAGATCTCCAGAGGTCCCTTCTAGCCTCTAACATTCTGTGATTCTGTGAATTTTTCCCTCCTCCAATGTATTTAGTGGCCTTAGGCACCATAATACTACTTGCTTTGAGCATCCTGAGGAAGCTCATGGGCAGCCTTTTGTATCTGCAGGTGAAATTCCTTCCCAAGAGCAAACAAAATTTGTTAGATCCACGGTTTGTGCCAGATCCCACACCTATCTTTTAATTAAATCTGGCCTTTTAAATGACACACTCTGTGAGGAGCATTCCCTGTTGTTCATACATTTCCAAAGAACCTTATTGTGAAAGGACATCTAACTTGCCTGGGTAGAAAGCTTCTGTCTCGTTTTTGCCTCCTAAGATTGTTCTATAAGAATCACAAGCTGTGTTTTGTAATTTCTGCATTTTGCAGTGCTGAGTATGGCTGAGTTCTGGTTCTAGTGAGAACTTCTAAGAGATTGTATTTCATAGATTCAGAGAATTGTTCGGGTTGGAAGGGACCTCAAGGATCATCCAGTTCCAACCCCCCTGCCATGGCCAGGGACACCTCACACTACATCAGATTGCTCACAGCCACATCCAGCCAGGCTTTAAAAACCTCCAGGGATGAGACTTCCACTACCTCCCTGGGCAACCTGTTTCCTTCTTAGAGGTTGTACATCATCTAGAAGATTGTTTATTGGCTTGGAGCAGAGTGGCTGGAAAGCTGCCCAGCAGAAAAGGACCTGGGCATGCTGGTTGACAGACTGCTGAATATGAGCCAGCAGTGTGCTCAGGTGGCCAAGAAGGCCATCAGCATCCTGGGCTGGATCAGGAGTAGTGTGGGCAGCAGGAGCAGGGAAGTGCTTGTGCCCCTGTACTGAGTGCTGGTGAGCCTGCACCTTGAATACTGGGTTCAATTTTGGGCTCCTCACTCCAAGAAGGATATTGAGGTGCTGGAGCATGTCCAGAGATAGGCAACAAAGCTGGTGAGGGGTCTGGAGCACAGCACTATGAGGAGAGGCTGAGGGAGCTGGGGGTGTTTAGCCTGGAGAAGAGGAGGCTCAGGGGAGACCTCATTGCTCTCTACAACTACCTGAAGGGAGGTTGTAGCCAGGAGGGGGTTGGGCTCTTCTCCCAGGCAACCAGCACCAGAACAAGAGGACACAGTCTCAAGCTGCACCAGGGGAGGTTTAGGCTCGAGGTGAGGAGAAAATTCTTCACAGAAAGAGTAATTGGCCATGGGATGTGCTGCCCAGGGAGGTGGTGGAGTCACCTTCCCTGGAGGTGTTTGAAATGAGCCTGGATGAGGCACTTAGTGCCATGGTTTAGTTGGTTAGATGGTGTTGGGTGATAGGTTGGACTTGCTGATCTTGAAGGTCTTTTCCAACCTGGTTAATTCTGTGATTCTGTGATTATATTATGACATGACAACCTTATTATTTTTTTTGAGCTTGGATGTGGCACTTGGAGCCATGGTTTAGTTGTCAGGAGGTGTTAGGTATTAGGTAATAGCTTGGACTTGATGACCTCTGAGGTCTTTTCCAACCTGGTTGATTCTGTGATTCTGTTTAGTCTGTTTCTGTGCAGAAACAAAAGTGAGTAGGTAACAGCAAGTTCTCTGGCAGCCATCATCAACACAGTCCTTTGGTAGGATTTAGTGAGCCAAAGGCCAAACCAGTTCTATTTGTCTCTTAAAAACTACTGAGAAGATTATATGGCTCTTTGCTGCATCCATCCAAATTGTCCCTCACTGAAAAGTGATATCCTGTGTGTGCTTCTCCCTTTTTCCAGCACTGCCATTTCCTTTGGCTTAGGGATGTGCACAGCGTGCAGTCAGTACTTACTGCTTCATCTCACATGCCTCCTGTGCTAGCTTCTTGTGGTGTCCTTCCTTGTGGTTTGCAGGATATGCTGCACTTCCACAGGGAAACCAAATAAGTGGCTGTGATAAACCATTAGCATTTTGTTCTGCCATAATAATTGTTTTAATATTTTTGGTTGGTTGATTTATGAGAATCTGATCCCCCAGGATGTACTCTAAGAGGGAAAAGATGGATTCCAAAAGATGATTTACAAGGATATGTGCTGTGGCCTCTCAACTTTGGTCTAGGAAAAAGTCAACAGTTTAATTTAACACTTTAACAGCTTAATTTAACTGATTCTTGTTAATCTGGTAAATTTCTATCCTGATCTAAAGTTTGGTTCTTATCATAAGCTATGGAATTCTTCTTTCTCTTTTTGTGTTCTGTGTTCTCTATTATTTTGTCTTGGTTTGGGGCCTGGGTTTTTTTGTTGGCTGTATTCTCTTCTTTGTGGGAAAGGAATGGATTGTCAGCTTTTGACTTGCAGCTTATTTGTACAGTCTTCAGACCCCACGAGTTTATGGAGAGCAGAGTGTAATGAAAGCCATAAGTCACTGGCTCAAGAAATGAGCAAGAGTGCTGGAGATCAGGAAATATTTTTGTCACTTCTGCTCCTGTTTAAAAAACCTACCCTGTACCCTCAATTTTCATAGCTCTGTGCTGTTCCTTTATCATAGGATCAGAGGATGTTAGGGGTGGGAAGGGACCTCTGGAGATCTTCCAGTCCAACTCCCCTGCCAGAGCAGGACCATAGAATCCAGCACAGGTCACACAGGAACACATCCAGGTGGGCTTTGAAAGGCTCCAGAGAAGGAGACTCCACAACCTCTCTGGGCAACCTGTTCCAGGGCTCTGGGACCCTCACACTGAAGTTCTTCCTCATGTTGAGGTGGAACCTCCTGTGCTGGAGTTTCCATCCATTGCCCCTTGTCCTGCCCCAGGGCACAAGAGAGCAGAGGCTGTCCCTGTCCCTTCCTTCCTGACCCCCAGCCCTCAGCTATTGATAGACATTGATCAGATCCCCTCTCAGTCTTCTCCTCTCCAGACTGCACACCCCCAGGGCTCTCAGCCTCTCCTCCCCAGGCACTGCTCCAGTCCCTTCAGCATACTTATAGCCCTCCCTTGGTCTCTCCAGCAGATCCCTGTCCCTCCCCAGAACTGGATGCAATATTCCAGGTGGGGCTTTACCAGGGCAGAGACGGGGGAGGAGAACCTCCTTGGATGTGCTGGACACACTCCTCTGAATGCACCCCAGGATCCCATTGGCCTTCTTGGCCACCAGGGCACATTGCTGTCCCATGCAGAACTTGTTGTCCACCAGCACTCCCAGGTCCTTCTCCACAGGGCTGCTCTCCAGCAGATCCCCTCCCAACCTGTCCTGCTGCAGTTTATTCTTCCTTCCCAGGTGCAGGACTCTGCACTTCTCCTTGTTGAACCTTCTTAGGTTCCTCTCTGCCCAGCTCTCAGTCTGTCCAAGTCTCACTGAATGGCCTCACTGCCTTCAGGTGTCTCAGCCAAGCCTCCCAGTTTGGTATCATCAGCAAACTTGCTGAGTAAACTCTGTTTGTCTGTCTGTCCCCTCATCAATGTCATTGATGATGATGTTGATCAGGACTGGACCCAGCACTGATCCCTGGGGGACTCCACTAGTTACAGCTCTGCAGCTGGCCTTGGCACCAGCACTTTCTTTGCACTATCAGTCATGCCACCCTGTAGCCCAACAGTCCATACCTGTATGGATATTTTCTATGATGTTAAATTATATGGAGAGCTGAGCAACTAATGAATTGTTCAGTTCAGTGGATAAAGCAAAGCTCTGGAAGAAGGTCAGGTCAATTAAAAAACCAACCCACATTTGTGGCTTTTTCATTAAGTGAAAAGTTTCTGTCTGGTCAACAGTTCTTGTAGACGTTGAAATGTTTTCTTTTCCTTTTGGCTATCGTAGCTCCCTTCAAATTTTTCATTGCATATTCAGAAATAAGCTTAGTGCTTATCAAAAGCACTTGAAGCCCTTTTAATTTCTCTCATTTCCATTGTGCAGCAAATCCCCATGTGGGTATCAGAGGTATTTCAGTGGTTTCCACCTCTTGACATTTTCCTACGTGGAATGAAATAATTTTGCTTGCTGAGGCTCACTGATCCATTTTAATATTGTGGCTTCTCAAAGATAACTGCAGAGTAACACAGTCAGCAAAAGACAACTGAATTTTTTCTTTCTATATCATTTTTTATTCCAATTTGTTATTAGAAGAAAGAGGCAGGAAATAAAATTTACCATATTTCCTCGTGTATCTTTTTTTTTTTTCCCCTCTTGGAAGAGTTATTCAGTTTGGATTTTCATGGAAATTTGAGAGTTAGACTACTGGGAGATAAATATAAAATAAAAAAAAAATTACATGCTATTTATAATCAACCACCTTCAGGTTATCTTTCTACTCACTGGAGACCAAAGTGCAGCTGAGGAATATGATCAGCCAAAAAGCCAGATATTTTCACACAAGCAATACATGCAATGAAACCAGATGCAATCAACATTTCTCATTTCATCTGAAATGTCAGCTGCTGTCTAGGTGTCAGTTGAAGAAAACATCAGGACTGGAGAGAATTGGAAAGCTTATATGGAAATGCTCTTCATAAACCACAGGCTACAGTGCAAAGCGTAGAAAATACAGAGCAATCCATAGGCCATAGTTCTCCAAAACACCTCCTTAGGGCAAAACCTTCCCAAATCCCCCTCCAAACCAGGCCAAAATCCCAGGTCTGAATGCCCCTCTCCCTACTAAACGTCTCTGCAGTTACCAATTCAGCTCTGCAGCTCCAGGGTGAGCCAGGCCACTCCAGACCCAAACAGGCAACATGAGCAAGGTTGGAATGAGGTGGGGATTGTTCTCCTCTCCCTGTAGACAGAATGAGAGGCAATGACCTGAAATTCTGCCATGGGAGGTTTAGGTTGGAGATTAGGAAAATTTTCTTTGCTGCAAGAGCGGTCAGGGATTGGAAGAGGATGCAGGGAGGTGGTGAAGTCACTGTTCCTGGAGGTATTCAAGAAACATAAGGGCATGGCACTTTGGGACATGGTTTAATGGCCATGGTGGTGTTAGGTTGAAGGCTGGACCTATCTTAGAGGTCTCATGATTCTATGATTCTAATGATGTGTTACAGCTTTAGTCAGATTTAAAGGAAAAAACCCTAAACACATTGCAATGAACAGAGTCAAAATACCCTCTCCCAAATGTCTTTTTGCACACCTCAGAGCTCCAGGCTATGAACCAATCTTGGGTTAACAGGAGTGAATCTTGCCTTTGGGATTAGCAGAGCTGTTTCAACTAGTGCAAATTGGAATTGTGCGCCCAGTGCGTTGAGCTGAAAGATAATTTATGGCAGTTCCTTTCTATCCTGACAGTTCAGAACTGACTGAATCTCTGTGCTTGCTGGCTGTGGCTCCAGTGCTTTACATGCAAGTTACTCAGCTGCTCTCCTTTCACACCGTGATTTTCACTCACTTTCAGGGATGATCCAAAAGTGGTGCTGTAAAACAGGTCATGGAATCATTTAGGTTGGAAATGACCTTCAAGGATCATCAGGCCCAACCATTAACCCTACTCTACCAAGTCCATCACTAAGCCATATCCCCAAGCATCACATCTGCAGGGCTTTTAAACCACACCCAGGGATGGTGACTCCAACAGCATACAGGAAATTTCTGAGCAGTTCACAATCTCAGAACAGAAGCTTCTCTAAACTTTAGAAAAGTCAAACAGCTTAGAATAGCCCTAAAAGTTTATGCCATAGACAAGCAGTGATTTTTCTCACTTTAAAATGTATTTATTTTGCAAATGTTGTCCTGCAATCGCAAGGGGAGCAAAGCCTTTATCTTGACTGCTTTTCAATGGGTCAGGGAACTCTTTTTTTTCACAGAAGGTGCACAACAAGCATCCTAGGGAAACAGCCATGTGGATGGTAAAGTAAACTTTCCTCCAGGGTAAACATCTCATCTTGGAAGTTTTGGGCAAGGCCAATACAATTGTTTACAAAGGCCTGCAATGACAGTATGAGAGGCAATGACATCAAACTAGAGCAGGGCAGATTGAGAATGGATGTGAGGACCAAGTTCTGCACCATGAGGGTGGTGGAACAGGTTGCCCAGGAGGGTGGTTGAGACCTCATCCCTGGAGGTATTCAAGGTGAGGCTAGACAGGGCTCTGGGCAGCCTGATCTAGTGGGGGATGTTCCTGCTGACTGCAGAGGGGGTTGGACTGGATGAGCTTTGGTGGTCCCTTCCAACCCAGACCATTCCATGACTCTATGAACAGTCTAGACACATGTAATGCACCATTAAAAGAAGCAGTAAATCACTGAAGTCCTGCTGCATAATGGCTAAACAAATATAAAAGAGCATCCTTTGATTGAATTACAATATTGATTGAAGTGTCCTTTTGGTTTCAGTTGGAGAGAATCCCAGGGAGTGCCCTGCCAGCACTGATTTTATGTGTGGGAATGAGAAATGCTTAGAGTCTCGGTTCGTCTGTGACTACAAACCTGACTGTGAAGACCTCTCTGATGAAGCTGACTGCAGTAAGTATCTCTGTCTTTTAATGGAATCTCCACTTAAAACTGTGACTTTGAATTCCATGGCACCATCCAGGTGAATTCACAGAGCTGCTCAGAAGGTAACAAGTAGGTTCATGCTCCTCCAGCACAGAAGGTCTGACATTTTCAAATAAGAATCATAGAAATGTTTTGGTTGGGAAAGACTTTTAAAATCAACCAGTCCAACCATTCTCTAACTCTACCAGGTCTGGTGCTAGCCCCCATCCCTCAGCACCACATCTCTGCCTCTTTTAAACCCCTCCACAGATGGGGATTCAACCACCTCCCTGGGCAGCCTGTGCCAGTCTTTGAGAACCTTTCAGTGAAGAAGTTTCTTCTCATATCCAACCTAACTTCCTCTGGTGCAGCTGAGGTCATTCCCTCATCCTATTACTTGTTACCGGGGAGGACAGACTGACAGACCTGGCTCCAACCTCCTTTCAGGGAGTTGTAGAGAGTGACAAGTTCTCCTATCAGCCTCCTTTTCACCAAGCTAAAGAATTCTCTTTCCCTCAGCTGCTCCTCACCAGCCCTGTTCTCCAGACCTTTCAGCAGCTTTGTCACCCTTCTCTGGACCTGCTCCAGCACCTCAATGTCACTTGTAGTGAGGGCCCCAAAACTGCACCCAGGACTCAAAGTGTGACCTCACCAGTGCCAAGTACAGGCAGGCAACCTCTGCCCTGGTCCTGCTTGGCACACTCTTCCTGATACAGGAAACAGCAACAGACAGCAGCAAAATTCACATAAAGGAGTTTCCATGGGAAAGCCTTAAAGGTCCTTAAAGATATTTGCTGCAAAAAGCAGTCAAATTACTCAAACCAAAGATTAAATATTAAAAGGAAAGCCCCAACCCCATCCTAAGGACTAACCACACATTTAAGGAACAAAATCCATGGGTTGCAATATAAGTGAACTCTCAGAAGGAATGTAAACTCATTTAGTATCTTGTCAGTGTTGAATGAGAAAGCCTAGCAAGCAAACCAATGCACAGTGCCATAGATAGCAGACACGGTTCTGCTATGAAAAGTGATTCTTTCAAAAGCAGCTTTGCTTTCAGATTAATCCTGGCTTTGTGACCAGAGTTGTGTCTCTGCTGTGTGCCCATTGTGCTTTGCTCTTGCTGCTGCTGTGGCGAGGAGAGCCACGGCAAGAGAATACTGCCCTGGTACAGAGCAGGTGGGGACAGCCCTGTCTGCCTACAAGCAGGCAGTGCAGTGACAGGGAATACACAGACAGAATTTGTCTGTAGATATTCACTGTCAGTGCAGTTTCACAGAATCACAGAATGTTAGGGGCTGGAAAGGACCTCCAAAGCTCATCCAGTCCAACCCCCCTGCCAGAGCAGGAGCACCTAGACCAGGTCACACAGGAACACATCCAGGCAGGATTTTAGTATCTCCAGAGAGGGAGACTCCACAACCCCCCTGGGCAGCCGGTCCCACGGCTCTGGCAACCTCACAGGGAAAAAATTCTTCCTCCTGTTTCCGTGGAACTTCCTATGGCTCAGCTTCCACCACTGCCCCTTGTGCTGGCATTGGGCATCACCCAGCAGAGCCTGGCTCCAGCCTCTGGGCACTCCCCCTGCACATCTTTATCACCAGCAATGAGGTCACCCTCAGGCTCCTCCTCTCCAGGCTACAGAGCCCTCAGCCCCCTCAGGCTCTCCTCATAAGGAAGATGTTTGAGATGTAAGGACACAGCTCAGTTTTGAGAATCTGGATCAAGTTCAAATTCAAACCTGAAATGCAAAACCAGTAAAGCAGTGTTGTCTTTCTTCTAATTCCATGACTTTATTTACACTCACTGTCCAGACCAGAATTCTGGAATAGGAAGCTTAAACAGTTTGTATTTACAGTTCAGTAATAGGCAGGGTGCACCAACAAAAGTGTGTCCAGCGGGTCTAGGGAGGTTCTCCTGCCTTGCTGAGACCACACCTGCAGTACTGTGTCCAGTTTGAGGCTCCCCAGTTCAAGAGAGACAGGGAACTGCTGGATAGAGTCCAATGGAGAGCCGTGAGGGTGATGAAGGGACTGCAACATCTCTGCTGTGAAGAGAGGCTGAGAGCCCTGGGGGTGTTCAGTCTGGAGAAGAGAAGGCTCAGAGGGGATCTGATCAATGTCTATCAATATCTAAGGGGTGGGTGTCAAGATGAAGGTGCCAGGCTCTTGTTCATGGTGCCCAGTGACAGGACAAGGAACAACAGGAAGTTCCATCTCAACATGAGGAGAAACTTCTTTAGCGCACCCTTCTTCAGTGTGCTGGAGCCTGGAGCAGGCTGCCCAGAGAGGTTGTGGAGTCTCCTTTTCTGGAGACTTTCCAACCCCACCTGGATGTGTTTCTGTGTGACCTGCCCTGGGTGCTCCTGCTCTGGCAGGGGGGTTGGACTGGATGATCTCTGGAGGTCCCTTCCAACTTGTAAAAGTCTATGATTTTATGATTCTAATTCTTAATCCTCAAGCTGGAGGGCCAAATTCTGCCATAATACAGGATATGATCAAGAGTAACCTTGGCAAATGCATCACAAGCATTAATTCGATGCTGAGACTGTATTGAAGTCCAAGTACTCCTCTGAAACAAACCAACATTTGGTGATGCCTTGATAAAACAAAAGCATTTTCTCTTGCATGGTGTTGCAAAATGCTTTGACTGGACAGGAATAAAAACATAAGGACCCTTTATTGGGTGATGTAAATGATATTGTTTCAGCCAGACAGCAGAGTAACAACCTGGAATACATATGAGGTTGTCACTGTAGGAGATTTAACTTGAAGTTTCTCCCTCTTTATTGTTTTCATAAAAGTTAAATAACACCAGCTGAAGCTGGTGGCTCTGTTTCTGCTTCCTACTTCTTGTTCCAGTGAATCTTGTGAGTCATCATCATGGAAATTAATCTACACTGAGGAAAAATTTAAAGGACTAACTTTGCTTTTCAAGTAGATTCCGAAGAAAGCCAGATTTTTAAACATACAACCAGCATTTCTTGTATATAATACTGATGTTTCTTTGAGGAGTTAGACAAAGTGCAGTAAAATGCTCTCTAAGCTCAGCTCTGTGACATGTTAGAGACCTAACAGAGACACAGTGAGTCAGAATTGTTGTCCAAACTCAACTGCTCTGTGAAGATACTCAGAAAAAAACATCAAGGCACTTGATTCATTCTGCAAATATTGTTTCAGGAGGTAGTAGCTTCACTGGGGGAGGGGTGTCCTGTGTTGTCTGGAAGGAGTGTGAAACATCACCTCTCTTTTCTTAGTCAAAGAGAGTCATAGAATTGTTTCAATTGGAAAAGCCATCTAAGATCAATGAGTCCAACTTTCAACCTAACACCATGGCCATTAAACCACGTCCCAAAGTGCCATGATCATGCTTCTCTTGATCACCTCCAGGGATGGGGACTCCACCACCTCCCTGGGCAGCCTCTTCCAATCCATGAACTCTTGCAGCAAAGAATTTTTTCCTAATCTCCAACCTAAACCCACCAATTTCAGGTCATTTCCTCTTGTTCTATCACCTGAGACTAGGGATAAGAAACCAACTCCCACCTCACTGCAACCTCTTTTCAGGGAGCTGTAGCGAGCAATGAGGTCTCTCCCTAGCCTCCTCTTCTCCAGACTAAACACCCCCAGTTCCCTCAGCTGCTCCTCCCCAGCCCTGTTCTGCAGACCCCTCACTAGCCTTGTGATCCTTCTCTGGACACACTCCAGCATCTCAATGTCTTTCCTGTGGTGAGGGGCTCAAAACTGAACCCAGGACTCAAGGTGTGGCCTCACCAGCTCTGAGTACAGGGCATGATCATTTCCCTCATCCTGCTGCTCACACTATTGCTGATCCAGGTCAGGATGCTGTTGGCCTTCTTGGCCATCTGAGCAAATAACTGAGATGGAAACATTTTGGGTCTTGAACAATGTTGAACTCCGGTAAAGCCACACAGTCTTTGCTGTCCTACAGAAATGCTCTTCCAAGGGAAGGCAGAAAAGCAAAACTGATATTCAGTGTAAATAAATCCAGTGAGATATCCTTCTATTGTGGATGGAGAGGCTGCAATTGTGGCAAAATGTTTTCACTGGTCTTTAGTCTTGTTTTTGCTGCAGAAGTGACAAAAAGTCAGGCTACAAATGGAGGAGAGATACTGCAGTCTGGCATGCAGGGTAGCCAGATAAGCCTCAGGTACAATATTTCCCTATCTGCTACATGTTAGTTTCAACAAATGAGGCCTCACATTTTGGATAAAAAACACCTTTTCCCTGAGCATATATCTTATAGATGGGAATAAACAACCCTGACAGGCACATTATGCCTTCTAGATACAGAAACTTCATTTTTCAATGAGCAAGCAACGGGAGCTGCTTAATCAGAAAGAACAGCAGAGTGGGCACAGAGAAAGCCCTTCACAGTCCAACCAGCCCCAGCACAGAGATTCAGTAACTTTGCAAAGGACCTCTAAGATCATCTAGTCCAACCTTCTTCCCAACACCTCCATCATCGTTAGACCATGACTCAGTGCCTCATCTACTCAGTTTTTGACCACCTTTGGGAATGGTGACTCCCCCACCTCCCTGGGCAGCCTTTTGCAGTGCCTGATTACTCTTTCAGTAAAGAAATTGTTCCTAATACCCAACCTAAATCTCCCCTGGTACAGCTTGTCACTTGGCACATCTCTTGTCCTATTATTAGTTATTTGGGAGAAGAGACCAACCTCTGCCTTGCTCCAATCTCCTTTCAGAGAATTGTAGAGAGCAGTGAGGTCTCCCCTCAGCCTCCTCATCTTCAGGCTAAACCCCAGTTCCCTCAGCCTCTTCTCTCCAGCCCTGTTCTCCAGACCCTTCACCAGCTTTGTTGCCCTTCACTGGGTCTGCTCCAGCACCTCAATGTCTTATACTGCAGTGCCCAAAACTGAGCCAAATACTCAAGGTGTGGCCTCAGTGGTGCCCAGTACCTTATTCCTGCTGGCCATACTCTCTGATCCAGGCCAGGGTGCTGGTGGCCTTCTTGGCTACCTGGGCACACTGTTGACACCACCAGGTCCTTTTCTGCCAGGCAGCTTCTCAGCCACTCTGCCTCTGTAGTGTTGCATGGAGTTGTTGTAACCCAACTGTGAGTCCTGGCACTTGGCCCTGACCTTAATCCCTTAGTCCAACTTTTCCAGATCTCTCTGTGGAGCCTTCCAACCCTCAAGCAGATCAACACTCCTGCTTAATTTCATGTTGCCTGCAAACTTACTGAAGGTGCACTCAATCCCCTCACCTAAATTGTCGATCAAGATGTTAAACAGGACTTGCCCCAGCACTGAGCCCTGGGGAGCACCACTGGTAACCACCTAAGTGGTTATGGCTGCATCTGTCTGCAGTTTTCTCCTTCCCTCTGAGCTCAGGCTCTGAACTGATTTCACGTTCCACTAGAGTTTTAGAGCAGTGTAGCTCCAAAGAAGTAAATGGACCATAATGTCCTCAGCAGCAATTCTTCTGGGCAGGTTTTGCAACAGAACCTGGGTGAAATGAGTTGTATCCTCCTAGGCTGCTGGACTGCCTGCCTGCCTGCCTGCCTTCCTTGCTTCCTTCCTTCTGAGTTCCTTCTAAGTTCCTTCCAAGTTTCTTCCTTCCTTCCTGTAGAGTTCCTTCCTTCCTTCTGAGTTCCTTCCTGTATAGTTCCTTCCTTCCGAGTTCCTTCCTTCTGAATTCCTTCCTTCCTTCTGAGTTCCAAGTTCCTTCCTTCCGAGTTCCTTCCTTCCGAGTTCCTTCCTTCCGAGTTCCTTCCTTCCTTCTGAGTTCCTTCCTTCCTTCTGAGTTCCTTCCTTCCTTCTGAGTTCCTTCCTTCCTTCTGAGTTCCAAGTTCCTTCCTTCCGAGTTCCTTCCTTCCGAGTTCCTTCCTTCCTTCCGAGTTCCTTCCTTCCTTCCGAGTTCCTTCCTTCCTTCCTTCCGAGTTCCTTCCTTCCTTCTGAGTTCCTTCCAGCTCACAGAAATTACTTCCTCTATAACTTCTTTAACCCAGTTGGGCAAATCTTGCAATGTTTTCCTTCTCTTTCAGCAAGGCACTGGAAGTAGTACTGAGGTGAAAAACAGCACATGTGAAAGGTTTTGTGCATCTCAGCCACTTATAGACCAGGATTTGATTAATAGCAAACCTCAGTGCTGGAGAACCAGCTGGAGGAGTGTTTGAATGATGAAATAAAAGCAAATTTTTAGGCAAGTGGAACAAGTGGCTTCTCAAACTGGCTCTGTTTAGCCAGAAAATAATAATACCCAGCAGGTGCAGAAATGTCACAGAATGGTCTGGGTCAGAAGGGACCTCCAAAGCTCATCCAGTCCAACCCCCCTGCACTCAGCAGGGACATCCCCAACTAGATCAGGTTGCCCAGAGCCCTGTCCAGCCTCACCTTGACGATCTCCAGGGATGGAGCCTCAACCACCTCCCTGGGCAACCTGTTCCAGTGTTCCACCATCCTCGTGGTACAGAACTTGTTCCTCACATCCAATCTCAATCTGCTCTGCTCTGGTTTGAAGCCATTGCCCTCATCCTGTCCCTGCAGGCCTTTGCAAACAGTCTCTCTGCAGCCTTCTTGTAGCCCCTTTCAAATATTAGGTCTCCCTGGAGCCTTCTCTTCTCCAGGCTGAACACCCCCAGCTCCCTCAGCCTGTCCTCGTAGTAGAGAAGCTCCAATTCCCTGATCATTTTTGTGTTCCTCCTCTGGACCTGCTCCATCAGGTCCAGGGCTCCAGAGCTGTTGGGTGCCTCTGTCTACTCTGTAAATACCACTCATAAATATTTATTAATACCTGCCTTCTCAATGCATTGTTAGGATATTAGGGTAAAATTTCTGAAGTCAGGTAGTGTGTACTATGAGTAATTTAAATTCCAAATGCATCTGGACTGCACAAGAACTGCACAAGAAAATGGTGCCTGCTCTTTCAATTAACAGGTTCCCTTCTCTGCCCTACCTGCATGTCAGGCTGTTTGGTGGAGAGTTAGACTTTATTAGGTTTACATGATGCTTGTAATGCACCATCCCTGCGGGTGCTGAATGCATTTGTGTAGTCCTTTCATCATTCCCAAAGGCCATGCTGTGAAAAGCATGTGCTGAAGCACCTTGCCTATCAGGATGTCAGGGAGTGCTGCAGTTCCAAATCTGCTTCCAAGTTCTCCTCCTGCATCTGCAATGTGGTGCAGGGTCCTGGGAAGAACAAGCTGCAGCTTCAGTGTCTTCTGCTTCATTGGGCTTGGCAGAAATAATGGTCCTTGGAGAGAGAGTTAACTGAGCAGTACCAGAGCCTGCTTCTGACCTTGTGTCAGAGCCTGGTTTAGAGTCATGGAATAGAATCATAGAATGGTTTCAGTTGGAAAAGACCTTTAAGCTCATCCAGTCCAACCATTCTCGAACTCTACCCAGTCTGGTGCTAAACTATGGCCCTCAACACCACATCTCTGCCTCTTGGAAACACCTTCAGGCATGGGGATTCAACACCTCCCTGGGCAGCCTGTGGCAGTGCTTGAGAACCCTTTCAGGGAAGAAGTTTCTTCTCATCCCTACCCTAACTCTGCCCTGGGGCAACTTGAGGCCATTTCCCCTCATCCTATCACTTGTAACTAGGGAGAAGAGACCTACAAGTCACTATTTTGTCCTCAAGACTTACATGGGCATGTATCTGTAATAGAGTTTCAGGCTGTTTATACCTGCTAAGGGGACTGAAGAGTGAATTGTTTCTTTCCTCACTAATTGCCATATGTCAGGAGAGGGACCACAGAGAATCCCTGCATTGGCCAGAGGGAATCCTTTCCATTCCCATTGCCTTGTCCATATAAGAGCTGGGATGATAATTGCCTTCTCTCTGTATTTTCAGGTTATTACACAAGCATTCCTGGAAGCTGTAACTTTGAAACACAAGATCAAGAATGGACCTCTGCATGTGGATTAACACAAGACCCTACTGACGATTTTGACTGGAATATTATCAACAGTGCTGTCACAGGACAAGTGGGTCCTGATACTGACCATACACCAGGTATGGGCATGTGTCCTACCTCACTTTTGGGAAAGGGAATTATTCACTGAACTAAAAAAAAATAATAAATTACCTCCATAGGTTAGTGCCAAGATAACAGCAAATCTCAGAGTAACCAGCTGACCTGGGCAGCCTGATCCAGTTGGAGATGTCCCTGCTTACTGCAGGACAAGATGACCTTTGAGGGTCCCTTCCAAGCCATTGCAGTCTGTGAATCTGTGAATCCATCTGTGGTCACATCATGATAAGCAATCAGCACAGCTCTCAAAGCAGTTCCAACAAGCATTTGAAATGTTGGAGTTTATACTTGGAGTCATAGATTCATAGAATGGTTTGGGTTGGAAGGGACCTTAAAGATCATTCAGTTCCAACACCCCCTGCCATGGGCAGGGACATCTCTCACCAGCCCAAATTGCTCAAGGCCTCATCCAACTTGGCCTTGAACAGCACCAGGGACGGGGCATCCACAACCTCTCTGGGCAACCTGTGCCAATGTCTCAACCACCCTTGTATTAAAGGACTTCTTCCTAAGATCCAGTCTAAATTCACCCTCTGCCAGCTTCAATCCATTCTCCCTAGTCCTATCACCATAAGTCCTTGTCAAAAGTCCCTCCCCAGCTCTCCTGTAGCCCCCTTCAGGTACTGGAAGGCTGCTCTAAAATCTCCCTGGAGACTTCTTTTCTCCAGGCTGAGCAGCCCCAACTCTCTCAGCCTGTCCTTGTAGGAGAGGTGCTCCAGCTCTCTGATCCTCTGGACATCCTCTGGACTCTCTCCAGCAGTTCCAGGTCCTTCTTGTGTTGGGTCCCCATAGCTGGACGTAGTGAGGTGTTGGGTCCCCATAGCTGGACATAGTGAGGTCTCCCCAGAGCAGAGCAGAGGGGCAGGATCCTCTCTCTCCATCTCTGGCCATGCTGCTTTGGATGCAGCCCAGGCTGCCATTGGCCTCCTGTGCCAGTGCCCATTGCTGGCTTCTGTCCAGCTTCTCCCCCACCAGCACCAACAAGTCCTTTCCTGCAGGGCTGATAATTATTGGGTCTTCAACTACTAAGTTGAAGAGTAGGCAATGTGGTTTTCTTGGCCCACAAGATAACCTCATAACAAGCCTCATGGCTCAGATGTGTTCCATAGTGCATGACAGGGAATTTTCCTGGGTAAGAGCTATCAGTAAAGGTGCTCCTGACTCCTGCAATGCCAACCTTCAGACTGCTCCTTAGAGTCTGCAAGTGCTGATGCTTGCAATATGTTTTAAATCTATTATTCAGATACAAATCAAGTAGTTCCACAGCAGAAAACAAATAAAAGCCAAGAAAAAAGAAAAGATAGTGAGTGCTGAGGAAGGATCTCTGAATATTAAATATATAAATAATAAAACATATTAAAATATATCAATATTAGAATATGTTTAAAATATTAATGTGTCAACTGTCTCTGGTTTAAGGAGTGAGACAGGTGCTCTTCGCCTCTTCCTAGAGGAGTAAAGGAAGTGCTCCACACTGGATGGAAAGTTGGAAGCTTGAATGGAAGTGCTATGCGTAACGACATCCAGCAGTACACAAGCAGATAAAATACACAAATCCAGAGTCCACCTTGGCCATGCTTCTCAAAAAAACTCCTCCTTAGACCAAAGGTTTCCATAAACTCCCTCCAAACCAGGCCAAAAGAGCAACAAGGCTGGGGAGGGGTCTGGAGCACAGCCTTATGAGTGGCAGCTGAGGAGGCTGGGGGTGTTTAGCCTGGAGAAGAGGAGGCTCAGGGGTGACCTTATTGCCATCTACAACTACCTGAAGGGAGGCTGTAGCCAGGTGGGGTTTGGTCCCTTCTTCCAGGCAAGCAGTGACAGAAGGAGAGGACACAGTCTCAAGCTGTGCCAGGGGAGGTTTGGGCTGGATGTGAGGAAGAAATTCTTCCCAGGAAGAGAGATTGGCCACGCACATCCACAACTTACCTTGGTTCTGCCTCTACATTGTGGATGTGTGTGACAGAAGATATCAGTAGCTGTGTGTGTGTAAAAATGCTTCTTCTCTGAAAGATAAAGCAGTGTTGAAAAGCTCTCAATGGTTTTTATCTTTTTTTTAAGGTAAAGGACAGCATTTTCTGTATGTAAACTCATCCAGCCAGAAGGAAGGAAGCAGAGCCAGGATAATTACCACCAAACTCTTCCCAGCTAGCCTTGGGATCTGTAGGGTTCGGTTCTGGTTCTGGATGTTTGCTTCTAGGCAAACTGGAGTCTTAAAGGTAAGAGAGAAAGCATTTTTGCTATAGCATGAAGAAGCAAAATCTCAGAGCTTGTAGGAGCAGTTCTCCAGCACAACCTCTCTGCAGCTACAGCTCTATGCAGAGCTTTTGCCAGCAAGGTGAAGTGACAACTGTGTTTTAATTTTATTCCCACTTCTTTCAGTTTCCTTTTGTTACATATGTAAGAATGAACATTGTGTGCTTGACTACTGTACTTAAACCCACTGGGCATCAGCAGAGCTCTTATCTGCACAACTGACTCTTTAACAGAATGCAGAGGCACTTCCCAGTGTCCTGAGAAAAAGAAAAAGAGTTTATTAATGTCACCATGTATGGAGGGTGTTTGATTAAAATCAGAGAATCAGAGATTCACTTTGGTTGGAAAAGTCTTTCAAGCTCATCCAGTCCAACCATTCTCTAACTCTCCCAAGGCTGGGGCTAAACCATGTCCCTCAGCACCACATCTCTGCCTCTTGGAAACACCTCCAGGGATGGAGGATTCAACCACCTCCCTGGGCAGCCTGTGTCAGGCTTTCAGAACTCTTTCAGGAAAGAAGTTTCTTCTAATCTATAGCCTAAACCTAAACCTGGTGCAACTTGAGGCCATCTTCTCTGATCCTGTCACTTGTAACTAGGGAGAAGAGACCAATCCCCAACTCTCTACAACCCTTCACCATCCCTGGAGGTGTTAGGAAACACCTGTGGGACATAGTTTAACAGCCACATCCACCCTGGTCTTAAAAACCTCCAGGGATGAGGCTTCCACCACCTCCCTGGGCAACCTGTTCCAGTCTCTCACCACCCTCATGGGGAAGAACTTCTTCCTAACATCCAATCTGAATCTCCCCACTTCTACTTTTGCTCCATTCCTCCCAGTTCTATCACTATCCAACCCTTGCCCAGGGTCACAGCAAGTCTGAACTTGAATGTCCCCAGGAGTGGAGCCTCAATCACAGCCCTGGGCAACCTGTTCCAGTGTCTCACCAACCTCACTGTGCAGAACTTCCTCCTCATGTCCAACCTCAATCTGCCCAGCTCCAGTTTCAAACCATTGCTCCTCATCCTAACCCCACAGGCCCTTCTGAACAGTCCCTCCCCAGCCTTCCTGTAGGTGCCCTTCAGATATTAAAATGCAGCTATAAGGTCTCCTCAGAGCCTTCTCTTCCCCAGGTTGAACAGCCCCAACTCTCTCAGCCTGTCTTCATAGCAGAGGTGCTCTTGATCATCTATTAGATACACCCAACCAGTAGACTCCAGCTATCCACTACAGAGAAGCCTCCAGTGCTAGAGTCAGGCAAGCTCAGGAAGACAGTATGTCTTGAAGGTCAGGATGAGTTGCAACTGCTAAGCAGAAAACAGCAGCTTAGATTTGGTGACCTTCAAAAGCACATACACATTCCCCATCCCCCAAACAGAAGCTGGGGGAAAAACAAGTTCCAAAGGTTTCTAGCAGGCAGGACATGTTGTGGAGAATTAGAACTGAGTCATGATTTTAAGGCAGGGAAATGGGATTTGCTGAAGAGTGCTGTTCACATATGGACTACAAATGAACCAGCTGGCAAGGGCACCTTGGAGAAATATCAAGAAGTAAGTAGAAAAGCTTCCCTCCTGCATTCTTCTCCTGCAGATTATCATACCAAACTCTTCTTAAAACCACCATGGAGTGTGTGTTGGCTATCTTCACTCCTGAGCTTTTCACTCTGCAGTGAAGGAAGTGGTAGCTCTATTTCTGCTGCTGCTTAGCCTTGGTGATTTTGTCTGTGTCAGCACAGAATGAGGCTCAGCAGACAGTCACAGCAACTGGAGGGCAATATGTGCTTGTTGCTTTTAAACTCAAGTGCTGGGATCTAGCCCACAATTAGATCAGTGGTATCTGGAGCAGAATCTTCCCCCACTGGGAGACAGAGACTTTGCTACAGGGCTGTGTTTTTTTTTTCATCAGATGCCATCATACAGCGGGATTCATCTTGCTGGCTTGTTTGGTTTTCACATGTTAAATTGTCTCCACCAGCATGCTGGTTTGTACACAGCATCACAGGATGCTACATAGGGAGGTGGTGTAGTCTCTGGAGGCACTAAACACCACAGAGCTGTAGCTCTCCAGGGAGCTCATATCCAGGAGGATTTGTTCTACCTTTCATGTGCCTTTCAGGCCAGGAAGAATCTTGTATACACTGAACATGCACTTCCTGATCCAGAAAATGACATCTCAGTGACAGGGGTAACCTCAGCAAAGAACACTCTATTACACCTTGTAATTTCTAATTCACTCTCTCTAGGCACAGTCTCTGAGAGAACAAGACCTGCATCCCCAGCTAAAGGAGCAGACTCCTTGGGCTTCCCATTTTTCTCAGCTTGGTTGCAATCTCATTTGTTTTAGTCCATGTATTTTTAATTCTCTATCAGCCTTTTAGAAGCTCCAGCTACAGGGTTTTGAAGGTACATAAGAACACAGAGCCTTTGCTGGCATGGTTATAGGTAGAAAAATACTTGGAGAAGGGAGATAGAAATATTCAGCAGTGCTTTGGCTGAAGGCAGGACTACAGGATTTCCCCAGCAGGGTACCTGAGGAATGGAGCAAAGCTGGCAGCTCCCCTGAGATTTCCTGTGTACCAGCTTAGAGATTTACAATAAATGCTATCAGTTCCCACAGGTTAGCTGTGAGCTTGTTATGAGAAAGCACATACACACACCACAGAAACAAACTAGAAACCAGGTTGAAACTTCAGTCAAACCTAGCTGAGAATTAGCCACATGAATTAACACAACACAGTAACTAATCCATGGCCATCACCTATCTCTGTGCTCTGGTGGAGAAGAGCTAAATGTCCAAGAAAAGAAAAACAAGGCAGATAAAATTCCCTGACATCTCTGAGAACAGAAGCTGACGTCATCAAAATATTGCATCTTAGACCCAGTTTGACTAATAATCCTAGAACTGGTTTGGTTGGAAAAGATCTCTAAGATAATTCAGTCCAATTATTAGCCCAACACCACCATGACCACTAACCCATGTCCGCAGGTGCCATGGCCACAGGCTTCTTGAACCCCTCCAGGGATGGGGACTCCACCACCTCCCTGGGCAGCCTGTTCTAATCCCTGACCAGTCTTGGCATTTTTTCCTAATCTCCAAACTTAACCTCCCCTGGTGCAACTTGAGGCCATTTCTGCTCATCCTAACACTTGCTGCTACAGACAGGAGGCCAACCCCACATGGCTCCAACCTCCATTCAGGGATGAGGTCTCCCCTCAGCTTCCTCTTCAGACTAAACAACCCCAGTTCCCTCATCCACTCCTCACAAGAGCTGTTCTCCAGACCCTTCACCAGCTTCATTGCCAAGTTATTTCTGCAGCTGTGAGATTTTACAGTGAGTTGTGTTGAAAATGATATATCACAGAATCATAGAATCATTTTGGTTGAGAAAGGCCTTTAAGATCATTGAGCCCAACCACTCTCTAAGTCTCCCAAAGCTGCTGCTAAACCATGTCCCTCAGCACCACCTCTCTGGGTTTTTGAAACAATGAATAATAGGCTGAGAAGAAATGGCCTCAAGTTGTACCAGGGGAGATTTAAATGGGAGGTGAAAAGAAAAATCTTCCCTGAAAGGGTTCTCAACCATTGGAATGTTCTGCCCAGGGCAGTGCTGGAGCCACCATCCCTTCAGGTGTTCAAGCAGCCTGTGGAGGTGATGCTTAGGGACATGGTTTAGTGGTGGCCCTTCAGTGCTGGGTTGAGGATTGGACTGGATGATCTTGGAGGTTCTCTGGAACGTTCTCCTTAGGGAGGTGGTTGAATCCCTATCCCTGGAAGTGTTGAGAAGAGGCAGAGATGTGGTGCTGAGGGCCATGGTTTAGCAGCAGCCTTGGCAGAATGAGCTAATGGTTTGACTCTGATCTTGAAGGTTTCCCATCCTATGATCCTTTGGTTCTAAGAGAGCCAGCAGCAAGCAGCTGCACCACCAGCCTTGGGCTGTGCTACTCCATCTAGCTGCACTCCTCTCTTGCTTACTGCTGCTTCACTTCCATCTCATGGGTTTCCTTCTCACCAGGTATACACAGTTGGAGAGCATGGCATGGATATTCTTATGTGGTCTTCTAGCAGAAATGAAGAAAACAAGTGGATGTATGCAAATGTGGTCCTCTCCAGCAACAGCCCCTTCAGAGCTGCCTTGGAAGCTGAGGTGGGGTGTAGTGAGCCCATGGAGTTTGCACTTGATGATGTCTCTTTCACCCCAGAGTGCACTGATGGAGGTATGCTGTCACACAAACACACATCATGCCTGTTCTCTGGGCAGCCTGGGCTAGTTGGGGATGTCCCTGCTGACTGCAGGGAAGTTGGACTGGATGAGCTTTGGAGGTCCCTTCTGGCCTGGACCATTCTATAACTCTATGAAACACTGGCATTTGTATTTCAATGTATATCCCACTTACACAAAATGGAGTCTTTGAGGTTTTTTTTTCCTTTTGAAATTATTGCAGTGCTGCTATGCTTTTATTTGGCACAGCACAGTCATACAGCCAGACAAAGAGTCTGGCTTTCAGAGGGGGAAAAAATATGTAAGGGAAGGAAGAATCAGATGTTTTATAGATGAGCTTCTTGGCACGTTTTTAACTTGTGCCTTTTTCCCAAAGGGAAAGGAGTAATTTTATCTGTGAGAGGGATTCCTATCACAAAATCACAGAATGTTAGGGGTTGGAAGGGACCTCCAGAGACCATCCAGTTCAAGCCCCCTGCCACAGGACATCACCCAGGGCACGTCACACAGGAACATAGCCAGGAGGGTTTGGAAAGTCTCCAGAGAAGGAGACTCCACAACCTCTCTGGGCAGCCTGCTCCAAGCTCCAGCACCCTCACAGGGACAAAGTTTTCCCTTCTGTTCCTGTGGCTCCTCCTCTACTCCAACTTGCCCCCAGTGCCCCTTGTGCTGTCCTTGGACATCCCTGAGCAGAGCCTGGCTCCAGCCCTGCACATCTTTATCCCCAGCAATGAGGGCAGCCCTCAGGCTCCTCTGCTCCAACCTCCAAGCCCCAGCTCCCTCAGCCTGGCCTCCCAGGGAGATGTTCCACTGCCTGCAGCAGCTTTGTGGCTCTGTGCTGGACTCTCTCAAGCAGTTCCCTGAGGTTCTTCTTGAGCTGAGGGGCCCAGAACTGGACACAATATTCTAGATACAGCCTCACCAGGGCAGAGTAGAAGGGAAGGAGAACCTCTCTGACCTACTAACGACAGCCCTTCTAATGCACCCCAGGATGTCCTTGGCCTTCCTGGCCACAAGGGCACATTGCTGGTTCATGGGCATCCTTCTGCAAGCTGAATGCAGTATTTGAACCAAGATATTTGTCCATGGGTTGTGGAAGAGGTTTGTGTTATAATTAGCAGTTGAACACATGAGTAATTATAGCAGCTCAGAACATTGCTGTCTTTGAGGGGATGTTGGTGTTTATATGAATCATACCTGAGAGTGATCTATTATCACTCAGCTGTCCTGCTTTTCTCCTCTGTGAAAATGGTCAGAGAAGGCCTTAGTTTGGCATGGAAGAGTTTTATGAGTACCTAATTGGCTTACAATTATTTAGAACTGAAATGATTTGTTCTTTCATCTTTGCTCTCTTCATAAAACACCTCAGCAGTGGAGCAAATTCCCCTTGCTGCCAGGCTCTTTGAGAATTTACAATCTCACTGCTGCTACACAAGCCAAGTGACTTCAACTGTGTAAAAAAAAAAAAGCAATGTTTATTCAGTGGGAAAGGCAGTGGCTGACCCTGCAAAATAAATACAGCACAAAAGACAGCATCAGAAGATGAAAGTAAGTCTGTGTGCAAATACAGATCCCTTTAGGAATATCAGCCATCCCTTAGTTTGGGAAGTCAAAAAGGGGAAGAAAACCAAAGGAAGAAAAAAACATTTTGTGTAGCTCTTCATCCACAAGGAACAACCAGGAATAATCATGGCTAAAAAATTGCCACTACAAATGGAATAAAAATCAAAGAGTCACAGAATCATTTTGGTTGGGAAAGCTCTCTCAGATCATCCAGGCCAAGTGGAGAGCTGGGCAGAGAGGAACCTAATGAGGTTCAACAAGGATAAGTGCAGAGTCCTGCACCTGGGCAGGAAGAATAAACTGCAGCAGGACAGGTTGGGAGGGGATCTGCTGGAGAGCAGCTCTGTGGAGAAGGACCTGGGAGTGCTGGTGGACAACAAGTTCTGCATGGGACAGCAATGTGCCCTGGTGGCCAAGAAGGACAATGGGGTCCTGGGGTGCATTCAGAGGAGTGTGTCCAGCAGATCCAAGGAGGTTCTCCTCCCCCTCTACTCTGCCCTGGTGAGACCTCACCTGGAATATTGCATCCAGTTCTGGGGAGGGACAGGGATCTGCTGGAGAGAGTCCAAGGGAGGGCTCCAAGGATGCTGAAGGGACTGGAGCAGTGCCTGGGGAGGAGAGGCTGAGAGCCCTGGGTGTGTGCAGTCTGGAGAGGAGAAAACAGAGAGGGGATCTGATCAATGTCTATCAATACCTGAGGGCTGGGGGTCAGGAGGGAGGGGACAGGGACAGCCTCTGCTCAGCTGTACCCTGGGATAAGACAAGAGGCAATGGATATAAACTCCAGCACAGGAGATTCCACCTCAACATGAGGAGGAACTTCTTCACTGTAAGGGTCCCAGAGCACTGGAACAGGCTGCCCAGAGAGGTTGTGGAGTCTCCTTCTCTGGAGCCTTTCCAGCCCTGTCTGGATATGTTCCTGTGTGACTGTGCTGGATTCTATGGTCCTGCTCTGGCAGAGAAGTTGGACTGGAAGATCTCCAGAGGTCCCTTCCAACCCCTAACATTCTGTGAGCCTGTGAACCATTCCCTAACTCTAGCAGACTGGTGCTAGACCACGTCCCTCAGAACCACAACTCTGCATCTTTGAAGCACCTCCAGTCATGGGGATTCAATCCTGTTCTTGACCACCATTTCTTTCTATTTTTCTAGCTGTGCTGTACACAGTACTGCTGTTCAGCTAGGGCAGCCTGTGCATGAGTTAGTGTCATGCTGTCCAAGAAACTGCTGGGCCTTTAAAATGGTGATGTTTGGGCAGCACCTTGGAGAGTTAACCACATGCTGATTAAGGCTTAAAGTGAAATAATAGGCTATCACTGGTGGCATTTGCTAAATCTCAAGCTGAACAAAAGTTGTGTTGATTTTCCCTGAGTAACAGCACCACAAGGCTCAGGCAAAGACCCCTCTGGAATGTTCTTCAATGAGCTGCAGACTCTGTACATAACCAGGGGCTCGTTCTACCCTGAGTATGTTAATCACCTCTCTGAACCACACCTTCAGAATTATTTAGGCAGCTCCATCCAGAACAACAGGATCACAGAAGGAGAACTTTTCCAGTTATGTATTTAAGTGCCTGTAATGAGCTGCAGGACCTAGGTCTGTATTCTAACAATGTGTATCAACCACTTTTCCAGTTTTATTGTCACTTACACTTGGACAATTTGTTATGGACAAGCAGAAATTCAGAGAAAGGAAAAAAAACAGAGCAGTGCTTTCTAATCACTTTATTTCTCTCCAGAGAGTTCCCAGTTCTAGAATAATTCCAACTGTCTAACTTGTATCACACTCTGTACTGCAAATAATTGATAATTTGATGGGGGCATGTCTCCTCCAGTACAAGGAAATGTTGCAAGCTTGCTGTCAGTGGGAAATGCTACCCAACTATTAGGTTTGATGAGGGCTGAGCTGTGAGTGCAATTGGCAGATGTCACACTGACTCAAGTGGAGCATTGCATAAACACAGCAGGAGCAGGAAGAAGCCAGGAGGTTGCTTTTCCATGGAGAAGTATGCAGAGGAACCACACTAAGTGCATGTGGGGTTTGTTTGTGTTTGTGGCCTCTGACAAGTGAGCTTAAAAGATTGCCCTGAGGTAATGTTTGTGAGGGCTGGGTGCTGTGCCTCATCATGGAACACTTCTGCTTTCTCCTCTTCCTTTTCCCCATCTCACTCATAAACAGAGCTTCAGTTAGCTCTGCTTGCTGTCAACATTGAGCAATCAGGCCTGCTAAGTGTCCTTGTCAGTTCTGGCTCTGAAAGACCTCCTGGGACATTTTCATCTCCTCTGTTCAAAAAGCAAGTGTGTAGGAGTGTGTCCTCAGGCTGGTGGGACCCCACCTGGAGTACTGCACCACTTCTGGAGCCTCTATTGCAAGAAGAATCTGGAGGTGCTGGAAGGTGTCCAGAGAAGGGCCACGAGGATGAGCAGAGGGCTGGAGCTGCTCTGCTCTGGAGACAGACTGAGAGAGTTGGGGTTGTGCAGTCTGGAGAGGAGAAGGCTCCAAGGAGACCTTCTTGTGGCCTTCCAGTATCCAAAGGAGGCTCCAAGAAAGCTGGGAAGGGACTTTTTAGGGTGTCAGGGAATGATAGGATTTGGGGGGGATGGAGCAAAATTAGAGGAGGGGAGATTCAGATTGGGTGTTAGGAAGAAGTTCTTCCCCATGAGGGTGGTGAGAGACTGGCACAGGTTGCCCAGGGAGGTGGTGGAAGCCTCATCCCTGGAGGTTTTTAAGGCCAGTCCAATGGGAATCTCCCCAGCAGTAACTTGTCCCCATCAGCCCTTGTCTTTCCCATGGACTTCTTGTCAAAAAGGGAGTTTCCATCCTCCTGGCAGCCACCTTTTATGTCCTGGTCCATGGTGCTAAGGTCTCCCCTCAGCCTTCTCAGTGCTGAACAAAGCTTCATTCTTTTATGTACTGGGAGACTCTTCTCAAGAAACAGATAAATAGAAAACATATTTTATGATCTCTTCCAGTGGTCACCCCAGCAAAACATTTGTGCACAGATAAATAGTAAATATATTTTATGATCTCTTCCAGAAGTCACCCCAGCAAAACATTTGTGCTTGTGGGGATCTTCTGCTGGAGGAAGATAATTGCCAGTGAAAGGCAGCACTGACTGCTGCTCCATCCCTTCCACACAGTGAAATTGCCTCCTGCAGCTCTTTGTGACCTTACAGTTCTGAACAGTCCTGCTTGAAGTCATAACTTTCTGCTTTGGGTCATTTCAAAAGAATTGTGTTGCCAATTTAAGGTGAATATTTGGGCTGCATCTTGCATGCAAACAGGAAAGCAAACAGCAGGCAGCCCCTGAGGCTCTGGAGTGTCGGAGAAAACAGGAAATGCTTTGTCACCATCAGTCATGCTTTCAGCTTTTATCACCAGTTCAGTACCAACATTGCTTACTGAAATAATTAATTGATCAAAGAAAATAAATCCAAGTGTGCTTCTGTGTCTTCTCTTCTGCTCCCCTGCTCCTTATCAGTCTATATTTTTCCATTGCTTTTTTTTCAGTCTGTTTGCTTTCCTAATTTACTTACTTCAGCTGCTCAGGGCTAGCTGAAGTGTTTTCCTTCTTTTCTTCTGTTTTGTGAACAGCTTTTTATCACCCATCGTTTTATTCTAAAGCCTTTTATACTTCTAGGTTCCTTTTTTAAATTCTTTCCTTTCTTTATAAAACACCATGGATGTGAACCACAGCACAGGAGGTGCCACCTCAACATGAGGAAGAACTTCTTCACTATGAAGCACTGGAACAGGCTGCCCAGAGAGGTTGTGGAGTCTCCTTCTCTGGAGCCTTTCCAGCCCTGTCTGGATATGTTCCTGTGTGACCTGTGCTGGATTCTCTGGTCCTGCTCTGGCAGGGGGGTTGGACTGGAAGATCTTCAGAGGTCCCTTCCAACTCCTAACATCCTGTGATCTGTGATCAGCTGAACATGTGAAAAAGGAGTGCCAGTGTTACAAACTTCACATCTGGAGTACTGTGTCCAGTTCTGGGCTCTTCAGTTCAAGAGGAACAGGGATACAGTGGAGGGAGTCCAACAGAGGCTACAAGGATGATGAAAGGACTGGAACATCTGTCTGAGGAAAGGCTGAGAGCCCTGGGGCTGTCTAGTCTGGAGAAGAGAAGGCTCAGAGGGGATCTGATCAATGTCTATAGATACCTGAAGGGTGGGTGTCAAGAAGAAGGAGCCAGGCTCTTTTTGATGGTACCCAGTGATAGGACAAGGGGCAATGGGCACAGGCTGGAAGCCAGGAGGTTCCTCCTCAACATGAGGAGAAACCTCTTCGCTTGAGGATGCTGGAGCCCTGGAGCAGGCTGCCCAGAGAGGTTGTGGAGACTTTCCAAACTCACCTGGATGCATTCCTGTGCAACCTGCCCTGGGTGATCCTGCTTTGGCAGGGGGGTTGAGTTGGATGACCTCTGGAGCTCCCTTCCAACCCCTACCATCCTGGGGTTCTCTGATTCTCAGTGCACAATGTTATCTGCCTGCCAAATAAAGAGAGTGAAATATCAGCTCTGTAATTTTTGGATATCAGATTGGAAATGTCTCAAACCTTTATTGGTTTCAGAGTAACAAAAATACAGAATTGTGGATTGAAACAGAAAGCAAATATAAAATGGCCAAAATGTCTCTAAACTGGCAGAGCAGCAAAAGTATCATGGGCAAAGGAGCCATATAAGCAAAGCAGCCTAGAAACCATCCTTTTGCAGATCATTTTCTGTGCTCTCTGGCACTTTTAGTAGTTCCCATTTCTCTAGCTCTTGTAAGACAACAGCTTAAAAAGTACAGTGGGAGTTTGTGTGCTGTTTGTGAAAACCAGGAGCCTGGTGGCGCAGAGAGGGTCCTGCTGAAGTTACTTGTGTGTCCCTGTGGGAAGGAGTGCAGCAAGAGTGAGGAAGTTCTGCAGCAGAGCAGAACTCATTTGATGGAGGCATGGATGAAATCATCCAATGATCCAACTCTGAAAGTCCCAGAGCCTAAACAGAGGAGGTACTGGAAGGGTTAACTGCCTGAGTTGCAGATATTATGGTGCTAGATCTTGAGCAAAACTCTGTAGAGGAGACAACTTCTGATTTCTTTAAGTTGCAGGGCCAGGGGAATCTGTGTTGGCTTCTCTGCTCATGCTTGCAGTGAAGCAGAAATCACTCTCAGGTTGAGAGCTCAGGGAGTTTCTTTTCCTCAAGGGCAAGAAATGATTCAGGGGGAGCTGCTGGGAGAAGCTGCCTGTAAAAACAGAGGAGGGGAAGAGGAATGTGAATAGTGATAGAGGACTGAGTATACCAGGGATGTTTGGGAATATTTTTTTTCTTTAGTTAATTAGTTTCTCCCTGAAACCATTCAGAATTTCATTTAGATCTTCATTGCCTGGCAGGGGCAGGGCAGATCTGCATTCTTAAATAGCAAAAAGTTCCAATCCAGGCCACAATTCCTTGAAGAGCTTCTTCAGGATCACAGGCTCACAGGATGTTAAGGGTTGGAAGGGACCTCCAAAGATTATTGAGTCCAACCCCCCTGCCAGAGCAGCACCACAGAATCCAGCACAGGTTGCACAGGGATGCATCCAGATGAGTCTTGAAAGTCTCCAGAGAAGGAGACTCCACAACCTTCAGCCTGTAGCAGCATCTCCCAGTGCACAGACCTAGCTGGGATGAAGCCACAGGTCTGTGAGTTTCACAGGAAAAGAACCTGGGAATAACTTCACACTACCTAAACCAGCAATCCCTGACTGCAGTTATGCAATGTTTAAACAAACCCAACTTTGCCCAAATCTCTCACTTTCTCTTTGTTTTCTTCCCCTTGTGCAGAATGCTGAAATCTTCTGACTCAACCTAGGTGCCTTTTAGGAAGTTAAAAACCTTTGGATTCATTAATAATGCATTACAAATAGTTTCATTAACAGTGAATTTCCAAACCCCATCTGTTTGCAACAAAAATAAAACCCAAGCAAGCCTTGAATCACAGAGATATTTTGCCTTGCTAAGCTTGTTCAGCCAAATCCACACATTTCCTTGGAGGGATGGAGAGAAATAATTTGTGGAATGAAATAGTTTCATGATGCTATCTTAGAAAGAACAAAATTCAGATTCTTCATCATGTGAAACTTACCTGTGTCCTCAACAGGAGTCACTGACAAGCTCAGATTTAACTCAGATCTTACATAGCTTCCACCATAGTTTTTCTCGGGGCTCCTCTCAGTTTATAACAAATTTGTAGCTGTAGAAGATCCCTTTCATTAGAAGCTGATGGAGGGGATCCAGAGCAGGACCATGAAAATGCTCAGGGGGTTGGAGCACCTCTGCTACAAGGACAGGCTGAGGGAGCTGGGGGTGTTCAGCCTGGAGAAGAGAAGGCTCCAGGGAGACCTAATAGCAACCTGCCAGTACCTGAAGGGGCTACAAGAAGGCTGCAGAGAGACTGTTTGCAAAGGTCTGCAGGGACAGGACCAGGGGCAATGGCTTCAAACTAGAGCAGAGCAGATTGAGATTGGATGTTAGTGGCCTCAAGTTACCCCAGGGGATGTTTAAGTTGGAGCTTAGAAGAAACTTCTTCCCTGAAAGGGTTCTCAAGCACTGGCACAGGCTGCCCAGGGAGGTGGTTGAATGCCCATCCCTGGAGGTGTTTCCAAGAGGCAGAGCTGTGGTGCTGAGGGCCATGGTTTAGCCCCAGCCTTGGGAGAGTTAGACAACTGTTGGACTTGATGACCTTAAAGGACTTTTCCAACCATAACAATTCTGTATTTCTGTTAATTCCCCCTTTTTTTTGTCTTTTTACAAGCTTTGACATTAGCATTTTATTTTTCAGCAGGAGTTTCACTGACTCTGATAAAGACTCACAGGCAGATGGTTAAAGTATTTGAGCAACCTTTGTCTAGTTGGGGGTTTTGGGGGTTTTTTTTTGTCCCAAGGTTATTTCCTTCAGCCACCTAGGAGAGGCTGATTTCATGCCCTGATCCCATGTTTACTGACATGCAAGCAAGGACTGCCACTTATTTCAATTTGATTAATGCATGGGATTGGAGCTGTAATTAATTTACTCTCTTGCCTAATGAAAACCATTGGAGTGGGGTATTTTTGGTATCTTTCAGTTCCAGTTAATAGATCCACAGGTTTTATTAGATTTAGCAGGCAAAATCCTTATGCAAATATAGCAGACAAGTGGTTAGTTTTCAAGGGGCTGATGCAAGGCCCATTAAAATCAATATGAGTTGTTCCATTTACCTAAATGGGTTTTGGAGCAAGCTCTGATACAAATGAGATAATGCTACCTAATAGCCTGCAGGAGCTTTGTTTCATGCTTCCTGGTGGTAACTCTGAGGCTAATGTCTCCTGCTCTTAACTAGAATTCACTGTTGTAGGTGATACAGAAATACAAATAGATCTGCACCTGGGTTGGGGCAATCCCAAGCACCAATCCAGGCTGGGTGGAGAGTGAGTGGCTTGAGAGCAGTCTGGAGGAGAAGGCCTTGAGTGTGTCAGCTGGTGACAAACTCCCCAGGAGCCAGCAGTGGTCCCTGGCAGCCCAGCAGGCAGCTGTGTGCTGAGCTGCATCCAGAGCAGGAGAGCAGCAGCACAGGGAGGGGATTCTGCCCCTCTGCTCTGCTCTGCTCTGCTCAGACCCCACCTGCAGCACTGCCTCCAGCTCTGGGGCCCCCAGCACAAGAGGGACCTGGAGCTGCTGGAGAGGGTCCAGAGGAGGCCATGAAGATGATCAGAGGGTTGGAGAACATCCCCTGTGGGGACAGGCTGGGAGTGTTGGGGCTGCTCAGCCTGGAGAAGAGAAGGCTCCTGGGAGACCTTAGAGCAGCCTTCCAGTACCTGAAGGGGGCTACAAGAAAGCTGGGAATGGACTTTTGACAAGGGCTTGTAGTGACAGGACAAGAGGGAATGTGTTCCTATGTGACCTGGCCCAGCTGATCCTGCTTTGGCAGGAAGGTTGGACTTGGTGATCTCTGGAGGTACCTTTCAACCCCTCCCACTCTATGATTCCATGATTCTATGATTTTGCAGGGCTGAGCCAGGTGAGAAGACCTCTATGTAACCCAGGCCAGCTGAGGGTATTTCTGAGGAGCCTCTCATTCATTTCAGCTCATTTGTCACTGCAAACCACATCCTGAACCTTTTCAGTTCAATTCTGCCCACTGGCAAGAAAACAAAATGGATATTGCCACTCTTTAGAATGAAAGATGTCACCAGCAGACTCTGCAATGACAATATTAACATAAATAGTTACAGAAGATAGTAGCTTTGAATGCAAGAAATTAGTCTGGCATTATTGTGTTGCTTGAGATTTCAGCTGGAATTAGTTAATGATTTTCCAGATTTGCATATGCCTAATTAATTGGGTTGAGATGTTAGCTATGTACAAATGGATGTCTTAGAAATGTTTACAACGCTCAGCAAGTTTAGAATTCAGGAAAGCATTTAGAGAATCTTAGAAGCACAGAATGGTTTGGGTTGGAAGGGACCATAAGGATTATCCAGCTCCAACCTCACTGCCTTGGGCAGGGACACACAGGGCAGAACAGGTTGATCAAGTCCCCAACCAACCTGGTTTTTAACACTTCCAGTCTTGGAGCCTCCACAGCTTCTCTGGGCAACCTCACCACCCTCATGGGGAAGAATTGCCTCCTAACATCTGATCTAAATCCAACTTCTTACAGTTTGAAGCCATTGCCCCTACTCCTGTCACTCCATGCCTTTGTCAAAAGTCCCTCCCCAGCTCTCCTGTAGCCTCCTTCAAATACTGGAAGGCTGCTGGAAGGTCTCTCCAGAGCCTTTTCTTCTCCAGGCTGAACAAGCCCAACTTTCTCAGCCTTTCTTTACAGCAGAGGTGCTCCAGCCCCTGAATCATCTTCATGGTTTCCTCTGGAACTGCTCTCACAGTTCCACGTCCTTCTTGTGTTGGCTGTTCCAGAGCTGGATACAGGACTCCAGGTGGGGTCTCACCAGAGCAGAGCAACACAATCCCCTCCCTTTACCTGCTGCCCTTGCTGCTGCAGGACATGGTTGGTTTCTGGGCTACAATTGCACATTACCAGTTCATGCTGACCTGCTCACCATCCAGCACCCCCAACTCCTTCTGCTCAGCACTGCTCTCCAGCCATTCTCTGCCCAGTCTGGATTTGTGCTTGAGATTGCCCTGACCCAGGAGCAGGACCTTGCACTTATCTTTGTTGAACTTCATGAAGTTGGCACTGGCCCACCTCTCAATCCTGTCACGATCCTGCTGTATGGCAGCCTGTTTTATTGAAAAGAAAAGAGGTTTAACCTTTCTTTATGCAAAGAAAATAGATTTAATCTAGGAGAGCGGTTTTGGCAGGCCACAGCAGTCAGGATGCTTTAGAGCATGCCAACCAGGACACAATTTCTCCTGTTGCATCTGAAATCAGACAGGTGTGAGCTAGTTAACACCATGAGGTTAAAAGGAAGGTGATATCCTTATGGTCTTTGAGGTATTTTTTTTTCTCATTTATTGTTCTGATCTAAAATGACTTTGCTTCTTTCAGGGCTGACTGTGGATTTTTCAGCAATGCCCTGAACATGGTCAATATTCCTCTCTTTCCTGCAGGATCAGCTATCCCACACCCTCCCCTCTGCAGCACAGAGCAGTTCCCCTGTGCCTATGTGCAGCAGTGCCTGCCCCTTGCTGCCAAATGCAATGGGGCTGAAGACTGCCTGGATGGGAGTGATGAAATGGACTGTCCCACACAGGTGCCTACCACCAGGGCTCCTGTCTCCTGCCAGCAGACAGAGTTCCTGTGTCCCTCCAAAGGCTGTATCCCAGCCCTCCTGAGATGTGATGGTGTGCCTGACTGCCAGCTTCACGAAGATGAACTTGGTTGCCGTAAGTCACTTTCATTTCTGACCAGTTCTGGGCTCCTCAATTCCAGAAGGACACTGAGATGCTGGAAGGTGTCCAGAGAAGGCCAATGAGGCTGGGGAGGGGTCTGGAGCACAGCCCTGTGAGGAGAGGCTGAGGGAGCTGGGGGTGTTTAGCCTGGAGAAGAGGAGGCTCAGGGGAGACCTCATTGCTGTCTACAACTACCTGCAGGGAGGTTGTAGCCAGGAGGGGGTTGGGCTCTTCTCCCAGGCAACCAGCACCAGAACAAGAGGACACAGTCTCAAGCTGCACCAGGGGAGGTTTAGGCTGGAGGTGAGGAGAAAGTTCTTCCCAGAAAGAGTAATTGGCCATGGAAAGTGCTGCCCAGGGAGGTGGTGGAGTCACCATCCCTGGAGGTGTTCAAAACAAGCTTGGATGTGGCACTTGGAGCCAGGGTTTAGTTGTCAGGAGGTGTTAGGTATTAGGTAATAGGTTGGACTTGATGATCTCCGAGATCTTTTCCAACCTGGGTGATTCTGTGATTGCAATAGTTAAGGTGGTGCTAACTTACTTTCCTGAAACAGTGATGTGAAGAAGAGCAACATAATGAAGTCTGGAGCAAAATTCACTATCAGCTCATCAACAGAAATCCTGCCTGTACCATGATCACCACCACCAAAGCCAGTGAAGGGTCTACAGAACAAGTCTTATGAGGAGCAGCTGAGGGAACTGAGGTGGTTTAATTTGGAGAAAAGGAGGTTGAAGGGAGACCTCATTACTCTCCACAGCTCCCTGTGAAAGCAGGCTGGAGTGAGGTGGAGGTCAGTCTCTTCTCCCTAGTATCAGGTAATAGAACGAGAGGAAACGGCCTGAAATTGTGCCAGGGGAGATTTAGGTTGGAGATGAGGAACAATTTCTTCACTGCAAGAGTGGTCAGGGATTGGAACAGGCTGCCCAGGGAGGTGGTGGAGTCACCATCCCTGAAAGTGCTCAGGAAAAGTGTGGCCATGGCACCTGGGGACATGATGTAGTGACCATGGGTGTGTTGGGTTGGTGGTTGGACTCAATGAGTCCAGAAGCCAGTCCAGGGCTAGGGGAAATAATAAAGGGCTAAATGACTCTTTCTGTTCCTTCCACATAAGAAGAATATGGGTTTTATTTCAGATTTCCAGTGCTGCTTCTATTGAAGTCCTTGTCTGAACATGTGTTTAAGTTGACAGTCTGAGTATTTATGTGCAAATGATCACTTCCAAAACTGCTTCAAATACCACTGGGACATCATCCCCAAAATTGCAAAGAAAGCCCAGGATTTGGATCTGATTACACCAACATAAGTATCAGATTATTATTTGGTTATGGAAGTGCAGCACAGGCCATGGGACTGTCAGTTGTTTTCTGGAAGCTGAAGATCCTAAGAGATGGATGGGAGGATGTGCTACAAACGTGGAATGATGCTGGAAGCTGCTGGGGTGTTGCCAGACTGAGAGGTCAAGGGAATGCAGAGAAAAAAAAAAAAAAAAAAAAGGAAATCTTTGTTCTTCTTGTTGTTGCTTTTTATCTTGCTGTCACTACCAGCAAATTCCCTCTTCAATATCAAGAGTTCTCCAGCCTGTTGAGGAGACTTTGAACCAAACACATATGGAGAACAGTACAGTGGCAATAAAATCAGCCAGAGCTTTTTAAGTTCTCCTGAGGGTGAGTTGAAATTGGAAACAAAAGCAACCTCCTCTTCATACTTGCTGGTACTCTCCAGACTTGAGTAAGTGCATGGAATTAAATGATACCACAAACCCTTCCTTACTCACAGAAGTAATTTCATATTTTCTGAAAGAATATAAGAAATTGGCAAGAGTTGACTGGCAAGATCAAAACTGTCAAGATTTTTCTCCATTATTATGGTCTGAATTGAACTGCAAGATTTTAAATTTAGCAGCCTCTTGCAGTCTATTTGGGCCAATGATTTAAATTATATCCAAGAGTGGAACAAATGTATCCTGCAGCAGCCTGACCATCCAGCCTGGGAGACTTAGTGCTGAGTACTGTGGGTCTTGAGCCCAGGACAGGAAAGCATGAGGTTTAGATGCAGCAATGGGGTGGTTTTAATATTGCCAGAGCATAGAATCGTCAGGGTTGGAAGGGACCTCAAGGATCAGCCAGTTCCAACCCCCCTGCCATGGCCAGGGACACCTCACACTACATCAAGTTGCTCACAGCCACATCCAGCCTGGCCTGAAAAACCTCCAGGCATGAGGCTTCCACCACCTCCCTGGGCAACCTGTGCCAGTGTCTCACCACCCTCATAGTGAAAAACTTCTTCCTAACATCCAATCTGAATCTCCTCACTTCTATTTTTGTTCCATTCCCCCCAGTCCTATCACTCCCTGACACCCTCAAAAGTCCCTCCCCAGCTTTCTTGTAGCTCTCTTAAGATACTGGAAGGCCACAATAAGGTCTCCTGGGAGCCTTCTCTTCTCCAGATTGAACAACCCCAACTCCCTCAGTCTGCCTCCAGAGCAGAAGAGCTCCAGCCCTCTGCTCATCCTTCTCTGGACACCTTCCAGCACCTCCAGATCCTTCCTGTAATAGGGGCTCAGACTCTCTCTCCCACTCCAAACTCACGAGCTAGTGTGAGCTCAGGCTGAAGAAGTCAGAAGAGTTCCCTCTGGTTTGCATTAGCCATGGTGAGAGAATTCAGCTTAAATTACCTAAAGAAAAAACTGAAAACAGAATCACAGAATCTTAGGAGTCAGAAGGGACCTCTGGAGATCATCCAGTGCAACCCCCTGCCAGAGCAGAAGCACCCAGGGCAGGTCACACAGGAACACATCCAGGTGGGGCTGGAAAGTCTCCAGAGAAGGAGACTCCACAACCTCTCTGGGCAGCCTGCTCCAGGCTCCAACACCCTCACACCAAAGAAGTTTCTCCTCATCTTGAGGTGGAACCTCCTGGGTTGTAGCTTATATCCTACTCAATAATTTAGGGTAGCATGAGAGAACCTTGTGTGAAATAAAATGACAAAATAGTGTTGTATTCCTGGGTTTGCTGGCTCAGAATGCCAGGCTGCCCATGGGCTGCAGGCCATCAGCAGCTCTGACTCACCCAGCACAGCTGAGCTGGGTTGGCTCACAGCTGTGTCCCAGCATATCAGCATCACACTCAGTATAAAGGGAGGAGTTTGAGAAGATAGCCTCCTGAAAGTTGTTCTTGCTTGGGCTGTTCTTCATTCTGCTCCTCTTCCTTCTGCTGCTCTCAAGGATTGTCTTGGTGTTGAGTGTGATTGCTGCACCTTTGCTGGGGTAGGTATAACTTTATTGATTAACATCTTTGTTGGTGACATGGACAGTGTCATTGAGAGCACCCTCAGCAGGTTTGTTGACACACCAAGCTGTGAGTGCAGCAGACAGTCTGGAGGGAAGGAATCCATCCAGGGAGACCTTGACAGGCTGGAGAGCTGGGCTCAAGCCAACCTCATGAGGTTCAACAAGACCAAATGCAAGGTCCTGAAGCTGGGTTGGGGCAATCCCAGGCACCAATAGAGGCTGGGCAGGGACTGGCTGGAGAGCAGCCCTGAAGAAAAGGACTTGGGGGTGCTGGTGGATGAGAAGCTCAGCAGGAGCCCAGACTATGGATCTTGGGTACTCTACATGCTTTGCATTGTAGTATTAGTTATGAATAGCACTTGTAGCCCAGAGAGCCAAGCAGAGCCTGGGCTGCAGCAAGAGAAGTGTGGCCAGCAGGGCCAGGGAGGGGATTCTCCCCCTCTGCTCCACTCTGCTCAGACCACACCTGGAGCTCTGTGTCCAGTGCTGGAGCCTTTGTTCCAGGAAAGATCTGGAGGTGCTGGAAGGGCTACACATAGGGAACTCTTCAGGAGTCTGAAGGAGACTCAGGTACATCCTGTAGATCAGTGACTCAGGAATAATTCTGTATCTGAAGGTTTCATCTCATCATTCTTCTGGACAAACATTGAGAATATAACTGAATGCCCAAGAATAAAAAATGTTTGCAAGCTTATGGTGTTACTCTCCTTTTAATATGTTGACTCTCTTAGTGCTTAGACTCTTGTGACAGAAAAGAACTACACAATATCAGTTTCTCTACTTGTGTTCAAAAAGGAACCCAGCTTCTTGAAACTGGGATATGAATGAGAGTTGATTATGTTTTGTGATATGGATTTTAAAACTAGGATGTGAAGGGGAGTTGATTATGGTTTGTATTAGGGATTTTCACTGGGGTTTTGCAGCTTACTGTCTTAACATCTTAAAGAAATACAGCCTCCTTTCCACATACACAACATAGGGACCTCCAGCTTCTATAACGTTCATGCTCTGGGCTTGGCCACTTGTCTACTCAATCGTAGAGCTGTTAATAAACCCAGTAAAGTAAAAAGTAAATTTTTTGGAAGTGAAAGCTTGTAGTGGTGTCAAGGTTTGACATAGGTGCCTTTAAAAAAACATAGAGAGGACCTCCAGGAGGTCCAGAGGGTCCAGGAGGTGGATAGGAAATTGCAATCTTTGGGTATTTCATTCCCAGAATGCCTGCATCTAGCCTTTGTAAGAGGGCAGCACAAGCTGACTCTTCCCCCTTCTCCCTCCCTGGCTGCCTTCCTTATCTTGCTTTGCATGGGAGCTGGGCTTGGAGTGGCCTGGCTGGGGCCTGGAGCTGGCAAACTAATTTCTAGCTGCATCATTGCAGGTAGTTGATTAGATGGTGTTGGGTGATGGGTTGGACTTGATGACCTTGAAGGTCTTTTCCAACCTGCTCAATTCTGTGATGGTTTTTTGTCTTAGGTATGGGGGAGGAGGGGTGGAGAGGCATGTCAGGGGGCATGAGGATGAGCAGAGAGCTGGAGCTGCTCTGCTATGAGGACAGACTGAAAGAGTTGGGGCTGTTCAATCTGGAGAAGAGAAGGCTCCCAGGAGACCTTCTTGTGGCCTTCCAGTATCTAGAAGGGGGCTACGAGAAATCTGGGGAGGGACTTTTTAGGGTGTCAGGGAGTGATAGGACTGGGGGGGAATGGAGCAAAACTAGAAGTGAGGAGATTCAGATTGGATGCTAGGAAGAAGTTCTTCCCCATGAGGGTGGTGAGACACTGGCACAGGTTGCCCAGGGAGGTGGTGGAAGCCTCATGCCTGGAGGTTTTTGCAGCCAGGCTGGAGGTGGCTGTGAGCAACCTGCTGTAGTGTGTGGTGTCCCTGGCCATGGCAGGGGGGTTGGAACTGGATGATCCTTGAGGTCCCTTCCAACCCTGACTGATTCTATGATTTGAGGCCTGGACTTTTGGCCTGGTTTGGTGGAGGCTGGGGGAAGCTTTGGCTCAATAGGCTTCTGTATTAAGAACTTAGTGCCATGGGGTAGTTGATTAGATGGTGTTGGGTGATAGGTTGGACTTGATGATCTTGAAGCTCTTTTCCAGCCTGGTTGATCCTGTGACTCTCTGGATCTTGTCTATTCTATATTCTTTGCACTGTGGTACGAGTTATGACTAGCACTTCCATTTCCACTTTCCAACTCCATCCAATCCATGGGTGGAGTACTGCTCTTTAACTACTTTGAGAAGAGTTAAAGGGATCCTGTCTAGCTCCTTAAACCGAGACAAGTGGTCACACAGATGCAAGCCCCTCTAGTGGGAATCAGGATTTCTGGTAGTGCTTCAACAAGGAGAAAAGCTAAAGAGCTGATAATAACTGTTCTGTCACTTTCTGTTGCAGCCACGACTGAGTGTTTTGATGGTTCTCTGCTCTGTGCATCGACAAATCGATGTATAACCATCTCCCAGCGCTGTGATGGTGTGGCAGACTGCATTGATTTCAGCCTTGATGAGTCCAGCTGCTCAGGTACTTAATTTTCCATGAAAATAATATTTGAACCAGAAATGTGTAGTCATTTTCTGCTGCATCTTCAGGCAGTCCTCAAACTTGACTGAGTTCTCTCTGCTGAAACGTAATCAAATTACGCCAGGCACGAATTTTCCTGATGAAAGCACAACACAGATAAAGCAGTGAGGAAGGTGGGAAATAATATGCTCAGGTGGTGTCTCCAAGAGGTGTTTCTTAAGGTGTAAACACATTGTTTAAAACCAAAAGCCTCTGTATTATCCCACTAAGGAACTCCCTTGATTGTGACCAGTGGAGTAACCATTTAATCACATTTCTCAGTTAATAGCATTTTTTTGTTTTTGTTGTCCTTGTTTATTTTTTTCCCAAGTATAAGGCAAATCCAAGGTGGAAAATAAAACAAAAATATATAACATTTTGTCTTAACACACTGCATGTCATAGAATCACAGAATTCCATTCCTGCCTTCCTTCTGGGTACCTGAAAAGGTCCTACAAGAAAGCTGGGGAGGGGCTTTTTGCAAGAGCTTTTTAGATTAGGAATAAATTATTTGCAGTGAGGGTGGTGAGACACTGGTACAGGTTACCCAGGGAGGTCATGGATGCCCCCTCCCTACAGGTGTTCAAGGCCAGGTTGGATGAGGCCACCTGGGCTGGTGGGAGGTGTCCCTGCCCATGGTGAGGGGGTTGGAAATGGATGACCCTTAAGGTCCCTTCCAACCCAAACCATTCTAAGAATCTATCACTTCCATGTATTTGTGACTTGACACTTCTATCACCAAGCCAAGGACTGAAGGAAGAGGTTTTGTAAGTGCTAAGCACAACAATTACAGCTGTGAATATTGTGCTGGTTTGAAAACCAGGCAAGGACAAATAAAATAACAAGAGGGGGAAATTTAGATTCTAAGTTTGACTTCTATGTTTGCAGTTTGTCCTGAAGAATACTGCAGGAATGGAGGAAGATGCATCATCAAGGAAGAGATTCCATTGTGCCAGTAAGCTTCCTCTGCATTGGCTTGTTCCTGAGGTTTGGAAAAGGAGGTGTTGAAAGGGGCTGGTTTGTTCCCCAGGGTCTGGAATGGAATTCAGTAGAAGGGTGTTTTTCAAGGCCTGCATTGTGTCTATATTATTTTCATTTACAGTCATTGAGTTGAATCATATTGTGACAAGAATGTTATCTAAGAGCTTTTTAATCTTGCTTGGAGACTGTTTGCAAAGGCCTGCAGTGACAGCACGAGGGGCAATGGCTTCAATACTTCAATGGCTTCAAACCAGAGAGGAAGAGATTTAGATTGGGTGTTAGGAACTAAAAATTAAAAGCCCTTTCTTGTTCCTAAGGGTGGAAAATATAATCAAGAATTTCACCTACTGTACTTGAACCCTTCAGAGGTAATATCAGGATAAATGTGGGAGCACCTCTGCTATGAGGACAGGCTGAGGAAGCTGAGGGTGTTCAGCCTGGAGAAGAGAAGGCTCTGGGGAGACCTAATGATGATCTTCCAGTACCTGAAGGGGGATACAAGAAGGCTGCAGAGAGACTGTTTAAAAGACCTGGAGTGATAGGTTGAGGGGCAATGGCTTTAAACTAAAGAGATTTAAATTGGATGTTAGGAACAAAAACTGTACCATAAGGGTGGTAGAACACTGGGAAAGTTTGCCCAGGGAGGTGGTTGGAGCCTCTTCCCTTGGAGATATTCAAGGTGAAGCTTGACAGGGCTCTGGGCAATCTGATCCATGGAGGATATCCCTGCTGACTGCAGGGTGGTTGGACTGGATGAGCTTTGGAGGTCCCTTCCAGCCCAGCCCATTCTCTGATTTGATATGTTTAGCTTCTTCTTAGTACTTCTGGCAATTTGGCTGAACAGTTGGACCTTTAGTCTGCAAAGCTCTGTCCACTCATGTCACTAAACCACTGCTCTTTGGTCTGAGTTCCTTTCTGCCATGGATGTGCAGCCAAGGGCTTAGTGCTGGCAGTCAGCTCTTGTGGCTGCACCTGCAAACCATGAGGATCTGAGCAGCAGAGGCTACAAGTTTTGCAGTTCCAGTAGTCTCCAGAACTATTCCTATGGTTGTGTGTGCACTTGCCCCACTTGTTTGTGGGGTGAGTTTTTGGTGTTTACTTACTGATTTTTTTTGAAGCAAGACCACAGACCTCTGGAAACATAAGAAAGAAATATTGATGAGAAGCAAGCTGGGAAAAGTGTATTTGCAGCACACTGGAGTGCAAGGGTGAGGCTTCAAAGATTGTGATGGTGCTGATAAAATACCTAATAATAGGACAGAAAGCTACCTGCCTGAAAATACATATTTTTTTTAACTGATACCACCTAGACAAGATTAAGATAATATCATCACACCTTAAATGTCTTGAAACTCCTGTCTAATGAGCATAACACAATGTCTTTGCTTTTATACAAACATTTCCTATGCAATATGACAAAACTCAAAGCAGCTACACTGAACAACACTAAAGAGTACAGTAAGAGTGCTTTTAGTCATGTCTGAAGTATAAAAAGGCTCCATCTTTAAGAGGAAAAAAAGAAGGAATTACATTCACTGGCTTCTAATTAACCAACCATGTTACAAAGTAGAAATTGATCTTCATAGAATGTTAGGGGCTGGAAGGAACCTCCAAAGCTCAACCAGTCCAACCCCCCTGCCAGAGCAGATCACACAGGAACACATCCAGGCAGGTCTTGAATATCTCCAGAGAAGGAGAGTCCACCACCCTGCTGGGCAGCCTGTTCCAGGGCTCTGTCACCCTCACAGGGGAAAAATTCCTCCTCCTGTTTCCATGGAACTTCCTATGCTTCAGCTTCCACCACTGCCCCTTGTGCTGGCATTGGGCATCACCCAGCAGAGCCTGGCTCCAGCCTCTGGGCACTCCCCCTGCACATCTTTATCAGCAGCAATGAGGTCTTAATTAAACACTTTCTACCTTACATTGAATATGTACCATCCAGCTCACTGAGCTGGGGAGATCAGAACTTTCAGGAGGTCTAGACAAGGGAAAGGTGGTGAAGGGGCTTTTGGGGAGCAGCTGAGGGAGCTGGGGTTTAGTGTGGAGAAGAGAAGGCTTAGGGGAGACCTCATTGCTCTCTACAGCCACTTGAAAGGAGGTTGAGTGAGGTGGGCGTTGGTCTCTTCTCCCCTGTATCAGGCAATAAGATGAGAGGAAATGGCCTGAGATGGGCAGGTTTAGTTTGGAGATTGGGAATTTTTTTTTTTTTGCTGCAGGAGTGGTCAGGGATTGGAAGAGGCTGCCCAGGGAGGTGGTGGAGTCAGCATCCCTGGAGGTGTTCAAGAAACCTGTGGCCATGGCCCTTGGGGACATGGTTGAATGGCCATGGTGGTGTTGGGTTGCTGGTTGGACTGGATGATCTTAGAGGTCTTTTCCAACCCAAACAGTTCTATGATTCTATGTTATGCTCAACCTAATATAACTGACCAAAAGCTTGGTTTCACAACAGGGGTTTCTGATCATGGTTTTGGCAACTCTCTAGCACCTGAATCAAATGTAAATGATTTTTACTTAAACGCTTAGGTGTAGGCCTTCTTATTTTTTTCACCTGAGAACTAAAGCTGAGAACATGAATAAAATTGGAACTGAACAAAGGAGCTTATAGTCCATCTCCCTCTTCCTGAGGTGAAATATCAGTCTGGCAAATGGCAAAAGCCCCTCTGCAATGACCCATTGCTAGAATCTGAATACCACTCATCACAGCAGGACATAGGAGCCATTGATCATGATGGAAAGCAGATGGTGACAGATACTTTCCAATTGTCTCTTTATGATGCCTTTGAGTGAGGAGGTGTTTGCTTGTATGGAAAATCAGCAAGGAAGTTCTGGGACAATTTTTAACCCAAGGAGCCTGATGAGCATTCTGCACATCCTCTTCTTGGGAGATTTTTGGAGTTGAGAGGAGCTAACAGCTTTGAGAACAAAAGTAACTGCATGCTTATTTCTAAGAGGGGAAATTTAGTACATTACCAACCTCCTTACAACTCTCCAGAGTGAGAATTGTATTTAGATTTTGATCAAAAACCAAATTTTTAATCAAAATTATTGATTTTTAGCATGAAGATGATGTAATCTTATTGCAAAAGGTATAGGCAAATAAATGTAATTTAGCACAGAATTGTTTTGGTTGGAAAAGCCCTTTAAGATCATCCAGGCCAACCATTCTCTAACTCTACTAAGCTGGGGCTAAACCATGGCCCTCAGCACCACATCTCTGCCACCTTCAAAACTTCTCCAGGTATGAGAATTCAACCACCTCCCTGGGCAGCCTGTGCCAGTGCTTGAGAACCCTTTCAGGGAAGAAGTTTCTTTTGAGATCCAACCTAAACCTCTCCTGGTGCACCTTGAGGTCATTTCCTCTCCTCCTATCACTTCTTACTAGGGATCTGTAGAGAGCAATGAGGTCTCCCCTCAGCCTCCTCTCCTCCAGACTAAACACCTCCAGTTCCTTCAGCTGCTCCTCACCAGCCCTGTTCTCCAGCCTCTTCACCAGCTTGGTTGCCCTTCTCTGGACCTGCTAATACACTGAAAATTACTTGAGCATGTAAGAATACTTCTGTTCAAAGATTTCCCTTCAGTTGGATTTCTTCTCCCTGCAAAATTCAGTATTGGTAGTGCTTAGGATGCTAAAAGCATTCAACAGCTCTGATAAATACCCCACATTTCTGTTTTGATTTTCATTTCGCTCTTCTAAGAGCCAAAGCAAAATGAGGTAACTACAACCAACAAAATGAGGCAACCACAGTGAGGTTTTTATTATCAAGGGCAAGGCACTGTCCCCTCAGAATGAATTATACCCCAGAACTTTAAGCATTATTGCATTTAAAATTCAGCAGATCTGTTTGTCTACAATATTGCAATTAAAATGCAGGAGTTATGTCAGGAGATCAGGACAAGCTTAGAATCTGGGAGGTGTACTGGTAGGAAAGGCTGCTGAGTGATAATATGAGAGAATGTTAATTAATGTTGGTTATTGGATGTTTGCCAAAGTATGGAGGGTTCCCTGAAGGGTTACATTGATGAACTCCAGAAGAGTAGGAAATATAGAGGGAAAGCTCTGAATCACAACAGTTTTTCCACAAAATCATACATAATGATAGGGGTTGGAAGTGACCTCTGGAGATTGAGCCCGACCCCTCTACCAAAGCAGGACCACCCAGGGCAGGTCACACAGGAACACATCCAGGTGGGTGTTGAATGTCTCCAGAGATGGAGACTCCACAACCTCTCTGGGCAGCCTGCTCCAGGGTTCCATCATCCTTCAATTCAAGAAGTTCCTCCTCATGGAAGTTCTTATGTTCAAGTCTGTGCCTGATACCCCTTGTCCTGTCACTGGGCACCACTGAACAAATACTGGTCCCAGCCTCCTGACACCAACCCTTGAAGTATTTGTAGGCATTTATGAGATCCTCTCAGTCTTCTCTTTTCCAGCCTAAACAGCCCCAGTTCTCTCAGTCTGTCCTCATCAGAGAGGTGTTCCAGTCCCCTCAGCATCTTTGCAGCCCTTTGCTGTACCCTCTCCAGCAAGTCTCTGTGCTTGACCTGGGGAGCCCAGGCCTGGACACAATACTCCAGCTGTTCTGTTTTGTGGAAAACAGGCAAGAATAGCTGTGAAATACTAAATACTTTTCAAAGTCTCCAGAGAAGGAGACTCCACAACCTCTCTGGGCAGCCTGTTCCAGTGTTCTGGGACCCTCACAGTAAAGAAGTTCTTCCTCATGTTGAGGTGGAATCTCCTGTGCTGGAGTTTCCATCCACTGCCCCTTGTCCTATCACAGGGTGCAACTGAGCAGAGCCTGTCCCTGTCCCCTCCCTCTTGACCCCCAGCCCTCATCTATTGATAGACATTGATCAGATCCCCTCTCAGTCTTCTCCTCTCCAGACTGCACAGCCTCAGGGCTCTCAGCCTCTCCTCCCCTGGCAGTGCTCCAGTCCCTTCAGCATCCTTGGAGCCCTCCCTTGGACTCTCTCCAGCAGATCCCTGTCCCTCCTGAACTGGGGAGCCCAGAATTGGATGCAATATTCCAGGTGAGGTCTCAGCAGGGCAGAGTACAGGTTCTTACACTTCAGTCCTCTCTCCTTTGTGTGCATGTGGCTGTCTTTTGTCCACAAATTCAAACACATCCCTGGGTAGATCTATTTATAGACATATAAGTTACCCTGCCTCTTCTGGAGGAGGTGAAATCAAACAATAATTACGGCAGGCTGAATTCAGACTGTGTTAGTAAGTAAGTAGCAGTCTTCTATCAATCACATTCTTGCTGAATTTAAACAGAAGTAAGAGAGTAAGAGATGCTACTTGGTGTGGAAACTAATCCTCTCATACCCTAAGACTGCAGCTGCCTCTGTGTGTGTATCAAAACTTCTTTGTCTAGAATCAGCCTACCCCTGGAACCTCCTCTGTAGTGGATAGCTGGAGTCTACTGGTTGGGTGTATCTAATAGATGATCAAGAGCACCTCTGCTATGAAGACAGGCTGAGAGAGTTGGGGCTGTTCAACCTGGGGAAGAGAAGGCTCTGAGGAGACCTTATAGCTGCATTTTAATATCTGAAGGGCACCTACAGGAAGGCTGGGGAGGGACTGTACAGAAGGGCCTGTGGGGATAGGATGAGGAGCAATGGTTTGAAATTGGAGCAGGGCAGATCGAGGTTGGACATGAGGAGGAAGTTCTGCACAGTGAGGTTGGTGAGACACTGGAACAGGTTGCTCAGGGATGTGGTTGAGGCTCCACTTCTGGAGACAGTCAAGATCAGACTTGCTGTGACCCTGGGCAAGGGTTGGATAGCCTCTACCAAGGCTGGGACTGAAACAGATCCTTCAGCACCACATCTCTGACTCTTTGAAACGTCTCCAGGGGTAAGGATTCAACCACCTCAAAGTGCATCCTCATATAATGCTGGCTCCAATACTGCTCTCTTTTCAGCACCACATCTCTGACTCTTTGAAACATCTCCAGGGGTAAGGATTCAACCACCTCAAAGTGCATCCTCATATAATGCTGGCTCCAATACTGCTCTCTTTTCCAGCAAACACATTTGCAGAGTATTAGTGTAGGTGCACTGTAGGACTTTATATAGAGTTGATACCTGGAATCCCTGTGGGGACAGGAGGAGAGAGTTGGAGCTGTTCAGCATCAGGTTGCTCAGAACCACATCCACCCTGGCCTTGAACACCTCCAGGGATGAGGCTTCCACCACCTCCCTGGGCAACCTCTTCCAGTCTCTCACCACCCTCATAGGGAAGAATTTCTTCCTAACATCCAATCTGAATCTCCCCACTTCTAGTTTTGCTCCATTCCCCCCAGTCCTATCACTCCCTGACATCCTGAAAAGTCCCTCCCCAGCTTTCTTGGAACCCCCTTCAGATACTGCAAGGCCACAAGAAGGTCTCCTCAGAGCCTTCTCTTCTCTGAACACTGAACAGCCTCAACTCTCTCAGTCTGTCCTCATAGCACAGCAGCTCCAGCCCTCTGCTCATCCCAATGGCCCTTCTGGGGACACCTTCCAGCACCTCCAGATCTTTCCTGGAATAGAGGCTCCAGAAGTGGACACAGAGCTCCAGGTGGGGTCTGACCAGAGTGGAGTCACAAGGGACATTAGAGTGGTTTATTTATAGGTTTTCTATGGCAGAACCATTGCACATCTGCAAAAAGTGGTGAGGATCTAATCAGCTTTCTCTATGCAGTCTGTATCTACCACAATGCTACCTGAGTCACAGCCTTGTAAAAAAAAAAGTCCTCCAGAAAATCTTTTCCTTAATAATCCTGACCTGCTCTGTGAGCTTCCCCTAAGACCTTCAGGCAGGTTGCAGCTGTGCCTTGCACATTCTCTTGACTTTTTTGACCAGGCCCTGGGCAACCTGATCTAGTTGGGGATGTTCCTGCTGGGTGCAGAGGGGTTGGACTGGATGAGCTTTGGAGGTCCCTCCTGGACTGGAGCATTCTATGGTTGTCTGTATTTAAACAGATCCCTGCGCCCTGGTCAAGGTGTAGAGCACACTTTCACAAACCCCTTTACACTTTCTGAGTGGACAGCAGGAAGCTCCTTCAGAAAAACTTCATTCATAATGTACATGAAACAAGGACTGAGCACAGGAAGGAATTAGCCATATACTTTCCCTAGAAATTCAGGGAATCAAAGCATGGTAAAATCATCCTGCCTTCAACATTTGAGCTGCTTTTGCAGCTTTTTCATCTGTAGTCTCTCTCCTTCTCTTTTAATAACCTATTTTCGTCCAGTAGTATGGAGACCTCAGAGATGCTGTTGGCATGGAAAAGCTGGAACAAATGCTATGGGACATTTTTGAGGCCATTTTTATTTGAATCTCTTTTTCTTATAGCCACAAAGAATGTCCAAATATTCTCAAAACTGTGGAGAATGGCCAAGTGTTCCCAGTGAGCTGTGAAACTCTGTTGTAAAGGCAAGCTTGAGTGCAGCTTTCAGAGCTCTGCTATCATTTCAGAAGCACCTGTGCTGCAATAGTGACCAAAATAAACACATAGCTCCTTTTTCAGCCTGGCTCAGGAAAAGAATTTAGAATTCATAAGGTCCTTATTAAAACAAAAAGTAATCTACTTGTTACATGATGAAGGGAAGAGATTCTGAGGTGGTGGAGTGCTGTTGCCTTTTCAACTTGTGTATGTATGCTGTATGTACCTCTGGATAGAGCGTGGCTGCCAGGAGGATGGAGATTCCCTATTTACAATGGGTGACATGAAAAGATGAGAGCAGACTGGAAAGTGTCCAGACAAGGGCCACCAGAATGATCAGAGAGCTGTAAGCCCTGCCATGTGAGGAAAGGTTTAGAGAGCTTGGGGGTGTTCAGCCTGGAGAAGAGAAGGCTGAAAGGAGACCTTAGCACCATGGACCAGGACATAAAAGGTGGCTGCCAGGAGGATGGAGACTCCCTTTTGACAAGGAGTCCATGGAAAAGACAAGGGCTGATGGGGACAAGTTACTGCTGGGGAGATTCCCATTGGACTCCAGAAGAAAAATTTTCCCCATGAGAACAGTCAGACACTGGAATCATCTCCCAAGGAAAGTGGTGGAGCCCCCTACACTGGTCAGGTTTAAGGCTTTCCAGGGTGCTGGGCCAGCTCATTTCAGTTCCACTATCACCTAGAAAGGCTGGAGCAGATGATCCCTGGGGTCCCTTCCAAACCTGGCATTCTGTGATTCAACATCTGAAAAACAATTTTCCTTCTTGTGAATGAAACACATCCACATGACAAAGTAATTCCACTCAGTATCCCAAAGCAGCCTCCCTTCTGATGTTACTGGAGTGCAAAAGTTGTCTGAAGACTCTTTTATCTGTGGCTCATGTTCTGGTGCAGCAGCAGTGAAGCAGGAAACACAGAAAAAAAAATGTAAAGCACATGGTTGGGGCTTTTTTAGTGGTTAAAAGGAAAAGAAATTATTGAAAGTAAGTATTCAGAGCAGTGCCAGAATGTGTGTTCCTCATGACTAATTTCACTCTTCTTCAAGGAAGAACCCAAATGGAATTTCATTTTTTTTTTTTAATTTTGTCCTGGCTCTTGTTATTTTTAGGGCAGTTCAAACAGCATTTTGAAGCACAGATTTATGATGCCTGGCAGGAAAGATGGCTGGACCTTTAGACCCCACATTCTGGGAGTACAAATTCAAAGGCCACAAAGAGAAGGCTTTGAGCAGCTGAACACTTAACTGTGCACTTCCATTTGTTCTGTTGGTGAGAGGGCATAGAGCTATGCCTGGGAATAAAGTCTGGAATTGAGGATTTCTGAGCCCAGCATGTGCAGCTCCCCTAACACGAAGTCTTCCAAAGCCCACAATACAATTTAGGAGCCCATATCCTACTTACTTTCAAGAGGCTTTCTGAGGTTCTCAAACATTAGAATGATCAACTTCAACAAGGCCAAGTGCCAGGTCCTGACCTTGGGGCACAACAACCCCAAGCAATGCTCCAGGCTTAGGGCAGTGTGGCTGAAAGCTGCTGGCACAAAGGGACCTGGGGGTGCTGATGGACAAGCAGCTGAAGAGGAGCCAGCAGTGCCCAGGTGGCCAAGAAAGCCAAAGGCATCCTGGCTGGGATCAGCAATGCTGTGTCCAGCAGCAGCAGGGAGGGGATTGTCCCCTGGGACTCAGCTCTGGGGAGGCCACACCTGGAGTGTTGTGTCCAGTTTTGGGCACCTCAATCCAAGAGAGATGTGGAGGTGCTGGAGCCAGGGCAGAGGAGGGCAAGGAAGCTGGGAAGGGCCTGGAGAATAAATCTGATGAGGAGTGACTGAAGGAGCTGGGGATGGTTAGTGTGAAAGAGAGGAGGCTGAGGGGAGACCTCCTGGCTGTCTACAGCTACCTGAAAGGAGGTTGTGGAGAGGTTGGTGCTGGTCTCTCCTCACAGGTAATTAGTGACAGAACAAGAGGGAAAAGCATCAAGCTGTGACTGGGTAGGGTTAGACAGGACAGTAGGAAAACATTTGTTCTCAGCAAGAGTGGTCAGGGATTGGAATGTGCAGCCCAGGGTGGTTATTGAGTTACCAACCCTGGATGTGTTTAAAGGTGGTTTGGATGTGGTGCTTGGGGATATGGTTTAGGTGAACTTTGCAGAGCAGAGCTATCAGTTGGACTTGGTGACCCTGAGGGGCTTTTCTAACCTGAATGTTTCTGTGATCTGCCCAGGGCAGTGGTGCAGTCACCATCCTTGGGGGTGTTTAAGCAGCCTGTGGACCTGGTGTTTAGGGACATGGTTTGTTGTTGACCCTTCAGTGCTGGGTTGAGGGTTGGACTGGATGTTCTTTGAGGTCTCTTTCAAATGGATGTTTTCTGTGATTCCAGCCTAAGTATTACTGAAGTTCAGCCTTTATTCCTCTCTGTGACTGCTTTCTTCATCAGTGCTGGGCTTATAGCAGAGCTGCTTCCCATGCAGCCCTTTAGCTGTGCTTGTTTCAAGCTCTTTATGAAAGAGACTCTCTGGAGTTTTGTTTGCTTTGCTGAAATGAGACCCAGATAGAACAACAAACACAGGGACTGCAATAGTACATAAGCAGCTGTTAAGGTTCTGCATGCTTTGAGAGACTCCTGAGTACCCTGAGAAGAAGCCAGTAAAGCAGTTTAAAAAGCTGTGAAAATGTGGAAGCAAAAGCTGAGTTCTTACAGGACACTTGGATTTTTCTCTCTGCCTTATTTGCAGAATTAGAAAATCAAATTAATTAATAAACACACTTTTATTATCCTGACTTAGTGGAGGGTGTCCCTGCCCATGGTAAGGTGGGGTGGAACTGGATGATCTTTGGGGTCCCTTCCAACCCTGACAATTCTGTGATTCTTTATTTTTAAATGCTACTGAGGCTTCTGAAAAATTAGAGTCTGAGTAAGGCAGTGGTAGGAGCATGAACTACCCAGATTAACAAACTCTCCTGGATTTCACTAATGAAAATTAAGAATATGCAGGAAAGATTGTTTCCATTAATGTGTTAAAGCAAAACCTGAACAGCCTTTTCCACCTTGAATCATTGCTCCTTATTCACAGAGGCTTTTGCCTTTGTGTTTATAATGTCAAATAGGTATCCTTAGGCTAAACAGGAACCAGTATGACTACACCTGACACAAGGCCACCAGCATCCTGGCCTGGATCAGCAATAGTGTGGCCAGCAGGACCAGGGCAGTGATTATCTCCCCTGTACTCAGCTTGTAGTAGTGTGTTCAGTTTTGGGCCACTCACTACAGCAAAGACAGTGAGATGCCGGAGTGTGTCCAGAGAAAGGCAAGAAAGCTGGTGAAGGGTCTGGAGAACAGAGTTGGTGAGGAGCAGCTGAGGGGACTGGGGTGGTTTTGTCTGGAGGAGGCTGAGGGGAGACCTCATTGCTCTCTATAACTCTCTGAAAGGAGGTTGGAGGGCTGTGGGGGTCAGCCTCTTCTCCCTAGGAAGGAGAGGAAATGGCTTCAAGTTCACCAGGGGATGCTTAGGTTGGAGATTAGAGGAAGTTTCTTCCCTGAAAGGGTTCTCAACCACTGGCACAGACTGCCCAGGGAGGTGGTTGAATCTGCAACCCTGGAGGTGTTTCCAAGAGGCAGAGATGTGGTGCTGAGGGACATGGTTTAGCACCAGCCTTGGGAGGGTCAGAGAAAGGTTGGCCTCAAGGATCTTTTCCCACCTGAACTGTTGTATGAATGTATGATCTCCAGTTTCCACTCATTTTTATGTGAGTGTTGTTTCATGTGTCCATTCCTGCTTCCTTAGAGCTGACTGTGAGCTGAATGACTTGTAGGGAACTAGCAATGATATTCCAAGGCATTCCACATCTGGATCTCGGATTGACCTTCCCTGTGTGTTAGCAATGAAGGTGTCAGGATCCATCTGTGTTTTGTAAAGGGTGATGCAGGGCTCAGCTAGGAACCCACACAGATGTGCTGGCTCTTGGAGCAGTGCCAGCCTCCCCCAATGATTACCCTGAGCTTTCAGCCAGTGCAGGCCAACCACAATTCTCTGCAGATCCCAAGGCATGGCAGGGTTGTTTGCCTTTCCATCCACATCCATTTTGAAACTGTGTTTATGAAATGTCATGAGAAAAACAACAAAAAAATAAAAGCCTGCATTTGCTAACCTTCCTTATGATTAGCTAAGCTGGGGGTTAGGGGCCAGAGGATGGCTTCCTTCCACTGCATGCTTCCCACAAAATAAGCACATCTGCTGTAGCTTTGAAAGCATGGACCCAGCAGTGCTTTGCTAACCACCACAGATATGGCACACAGGACATTTCTCCAATTCCTGGCTCCTGATTCCCAGTGAGGTCACCGCCCACAAAGCATTGTCTGTGCAACTCAAACCTCTGGCAGCAGGCTCAGGAGGAAAGGCTCAGACCCAAACCATAACAGATATGTCAGCAAGCAGTTTAACTTCCTCTTTGCTGTGTGGGTGACCAGAGCAACAGGAAGGCTGCTTTTATTGAACCCTCATGGAAAAGAAGTTCTCATAGTTTCTTTCTGGAGGAAGAAATAGAAGAAGACCTGGAAAAGGAACTGCTTAGGGAGAAGCACCAAAGCTGCATTAAATGCTCAGGAAAATAAATACTTAACCTCAAAAGTAAAGACATTCATATAAAGGGTTAACTCCAAGTGCATGAGCACCAAGTGTTGGTCTCATGTTAACCATTTAACCCTTCAAGAAAAGAAAGGATAGGCTGAGATACCAGCACCATTTCAGTGGTGAAATAAAAACCCAGTTCAGTATTCAGCTGACAAAACAAGTCAGAATATCTCATGCTTTGATATAATGTTTTTATATATATATATATAAAGCATATTTTCTGGGCTCCCCAATTCTAAAGGGACAAGGGATAGTAGAGAGAGTCCAACAGAAGGCTATAAGGATGATGAAGAGATTGGAATACCTCTGCTATGAAGAAAGACTAAGCCCTGGGGCTGGTTGGTCTGGAGAAGAGAAGGCTGAGAGGGGATCTGAGCAAGGACTATAAATATCTCAGGGGTGGGTGTCAAGATGAAGGGGCCAGGCTCCTTTTGGTGGTGCCCAGTGACAGGACAAGGAACAACAGCTACAAGCTGGAACCCAGGAGGTTCCATCTCAACGTGAGAGAGGAGAATGATGAAGGGATTGGAACATCTTTCTTATAAGGAAAGGTTGAGAGCCCTGTGCCTGCATGGTCTGGAGAAGAGAAGGCTGAGAGGGGACTTTATCAATGCCTACAAATATCTGAAGGGTGGCTGTCAGGAGGATGGAGCCAGGCTTCAGGCTCTTTTCAGTGATACCCTCTGATAGCACAGGGGGCAATAGACATAAACTCAATCACAGGGAATTCCATCTCAACATGAGGAGAAACTTCATTGTGAGGATGCTGGAGCCCTGGAGCAGGCTCCCCAGAGAGGTTGTGGACCCCACCTGGATGTGTTCCTGTCCTGGGTGCTCCTGCTCTGGCAGGGTGGTTGTTCTTGATGGTCTTCAGAGGTCACTTCCAAGCCCCAACGTTCTATTGTTCTATGATACAAGGTATTTTTAACCTATTCAGTGTAAATGTAAAGGAAGTAATTGATGTGCAGCAATGTGCCATAGTTCTAACACTAATTCTTTGATAAGGTTTGTGACATTAAGATGTCTTGGTTTGCAGGTATTTGGTGTGGAAGAATAAAGGTAGGGCCTTGTGCCAGCTTTGTAACAGACCCATGAGCAGTAAGAAAAATAATCCGCTAGGAACCATACAGAAATATATTACACTTTTTATTCCAAATAGATGAAAAAGTGCAGTGCTCAGGGGAATGAGTTAATGAAATCAAGTTTCTCAGCCATATAAAGCTGACTTCAGCTTATAGAAAAGTCTTGGTCCTGTGTCTTTACAAAACACAAACGTGTCCCTTATTAGTATGGAAGGTTTGTCTTGGCTCCCTGCCACCTCCTTCTGACTGTTGACATAACATCAGCAGTAGAAAACCAGAGCAGAGCAACGATTCTCTGACCTCACACATTTCTGGGTGCTACCTCTGTCTCCTGGAGCTGGTTCCCAGGTTTGTGGTCTGCCTGGTGGTGCACAGTTAAAGGAGCATACAGAGCCCTCTGGATTGTGTGAGTGCAAGGATTCATTACACAGCAGCCTTAACATCAGGCAACCTGTTCCCCATTCATCATCTGCACTGCAACCAAGACAAAACTCTTGAATGGAATGCTGTTAGAAATTCTTCTGTCATTAGCCATAGCTCACCATGTATCATTAACAGTGTGTGGGGCACTGCAGACCACGTGAAAGATTCTATCCTGCCCAAGTGCCAGCTGGAACAAAGTCTACTCTCAAATATAAGCAAATAAGCCACATTTAGAGCCCTTCTCCTCAACAACAGCCTCAAGAATGCACTTGGAGGTCAAATTTCTCTATTTGTACTATCAGGTGGTGAAGTCTGAAGTTTTGATCACTGATGTCAGAAGAGATGCTTTAGCTGTTCACAATGACAATAGATTTTATCTGTTTTTTTATTAGGTACAGTGAATTACCTCTGCTGCATGCCACAATAATTCTGCTGCAGAGCTATGCTCTGAATCTTGGAATTAAAAGCTTTGATTTGGAAGGGAGGTGCAGGGAGAGCTTGTGATCTTCCAGTTAAATAGCAGGCATGTGTGAGGGCTTGGGTGGAAGTTGCATGGGGATCCTTAATTCCAGCCTCTCCTGGATCCTCCAGCTTTGACTCTGTAACCATAACAACACCAACAGAATGTGGAGCTGAGAGAAAGGTTGAAGTGAAATTATCTTTACTGCATCTGAAGTGGTTTAAGTTCTCATAAATTGTTTAAAGGTCATTCCCCTGAAGATTTCATAAATTTAACTTGTTAGACAGAAATTAGAGAGTGAATTCCCCAAGCTTCCGTGGAATTCCTTTCTAGTGTAAGAAGAGGACTGGCAATATAGGCAGGGACAACATCCCAGCTTGATTTTTTTCCCATGGGCCACATTAGCATGTGTAGAACTTACTGCAGAACTACTCTGCCCTGCTGAGGCCACATCTGGCATAATGTGTCCAGGTTCTGGGCTCTCTCTGGGCTGTTTAGGATTGTACAGCTATTCTTGCCTGTTTTCCACAAAACAGAACAGCTGGAGTATTGTGTCCAGGCCTGGGCTCCCCAGGTCAAGCACAGAGACTTGCTGGAGAGGGTACAGCAAAGGGCTGCAAAGATGCTGAGGGGACTGGAACACCTCTCTGATGAGGACAGACTGAGAGAACTGGGGCTGTTTAGGCTGGAAAAGAGAAGACTGAGAGAGGATCTCATAAATGCCTACAAATACTTCAAGGGTTGGTGTCAGGAGGCTGGGACCAGTATTTGTTCAGTGGTGCCCAGTGACAGGACAAGGGGTATCAGGCACAGACTTGAACATAAGAACTTCCATGAGGAGGAACTTCTTGAATTGAAGGATGATGGAACCCTGGAGCAGGCTGCCCAGAGAGGTTGTGGAGTCTCCATCTCTGGAGACATTCAACACCCACCTGGATGTGTTCCTGTGTGACCTTCTTTAGGTGACCCTGCCTTGGCAGGGGGCGTTGGGCTCAGTGATCTCCAGAGGTCCCTTCCAACCCCAACCATTCTGTGATCAAGCCTTATCTGGAGGCTGATTCAAATGATTACAAACCACCTTCTCTGTATTACATGGAGGTAAGCAAAAAATGAGTTTTGTGGCTTTGTTTTATAAAGGTAAGTTAGAAACATTTAAAAAAAGCAGGGACAGGGATCTACTGGAGAGAGTCCAAGAGAGGGCTCCAGGGATGCTGAAGGGACTGGAGCACTGCTGGGGGAGGAGAGGCTGAGAGCCCTGGGGGTGCTTAGTCTGGAGAGGAGAAAGCTGAGAGGGAGCTGATCAATGTCTATCAATATCTGAGGGCTGGGGGCAGGAAGGAAGGGACAGGGACAGCCTCTGCTCACTTGTGCCCTGGGGCAGGACAAGGGGCAATGGATGGAAACTCCAGCACAGGAGGTTCCACCTCAACATGAGAAAGAACTTCTTTACTATAAGGGTCCCAGAGCACTGGAGCAGGCTTCCCAGAGAGGTTGTGGAATCTCCTTCTCTGGAGACTTTCCAGCCCTGTCTGGATGTGTTCCTGTGTGACCTGTGCTGGATTCTATGGTCCTGCTCTGGCAGGGAGGTTGGACTGGAAGACCTCCAGAGGTCCCTTCCAACCCCTAACCTCCTGTGAGCCTGTATAAAAACATAAGCAAAATGTTCAAGGATATATCTGTGGTGGTATAGTCTTAGCCTGGACTTGTGCACCCAGCTTGTACAGTGTTGAGGAGCAGTAACACCAGGTGCTGCTGAGCAGTGTGTCCTCCTTGCAAGCACAGAAATTTATGGCTGAGTGACACAATTGTTGGTCTGCACTATATATTGCAACCCTCCTGCCAGCAGCAGGGCCCTGTGTTGGCAGGCTCTAGGTTAAGCAGAGCATTTCAGCTGATAAGAAGACAAGAGCAATGCTAGGGAGGGGCAGCAGGAAAGAAAAGAAAATAATTATAGCATGTTTCATTCTGCTTTGAGCCCAAAAGGTGGGTTAATAGTGACAAACCACATCCATTGTTCAAGCTTTTCAAACGACTACTGGATGGCACCTCAATATTGCAGATATATCCCTGTGAAAGATATTCAGAGGGTAAACAGCAATCAAAAGTTGGTATTTGAACAGAAGAGGAGGCTGAGGGGAGAACTCATTGCTCTCTACAACTGCCTGAAAGCAGGTTGGAGCTAGGTGGAGGATGATCTCTTCTCCCTAGTATCAGGTGATAGAAGGAGAGAAAATGGCCTGAAATTGTGCCAGGGAGGGTTAGGTTGGAGATGAGGAACAATTTCTTTGCTGCAAGAGTGGTCAGGGATTGGAACAGGCTGCCCAGGGAGGTGGTGGAGTCACCATCCCTGGAGGAGTTCAAGAAACCTGTGGCCATGGCAATTTAGGACATGGTTGAATGGCCATGGTGGTGTTGGGTTGATGGTTGGAGTCAATGATCTTAAAGGGCTTTTCCAACCCAAACCATTCTATGATTGTGTGTCCCAGAGTGCCACATTTCCCTGTCTCATCTGAACTAGTCAGTGTGACACTCTTATCACCACTGGTAAAGGATCCAGATGAAGGCTTTTCTCTTCCTCTAAGCTGGTCTCTAGACACTTCCCTTTTCAGGTGCTTAATGTCAGACAAATTAAATCCCACTTTAAAGCTTTGCAATGTCCCCCCATAGTTTCATTGTGTAGCTACATCAAAAGCAATTAGATAGACTCTCTGAGCCCTCCCTTCCAACAATTACCTTCTCCTATTCAACGCAGGCTGTAATTAGAAGCTCCCATTGTGGCTATGAGAGCAGTGAGTAATCAGTGTGTCATGCTGGGGACCTGGGAGTAGCTCCCAGCACAGCCTGAGAGCAACGAAAGCAGGAATCACACAGAGAAAATTAAGCCAAAATATGAATTTTCTTCCAAACTGCCATCAGGTAGCTTTTGAAGCTCTGCAGTCTCCACAGAGTTTCGTTCTCTATTTTCAGGACCTCTGCTAGGACAAAACATTAAGGTCTTGGTTTCTAAGATTTGCTGTGGCAAGGACTGCCCCAGGTCACTGAAGCACTGTGTGACAAACTCCTTCCTCATCATTAGTTTCAGATACATTTCCTTCCACTTTGGGTGAAGGTTCTGGAGGGGAGACAGCAACACACAATTTTTCTTCCATTTCCCACGCATGGTTTTGTTTACCTTCAGCATTTCTGCTCCCACTCATCTTCTGGAGAAATTGACTCTGATCTTTTCAGGCTCTGCCATAGGATTTGAATCACTGCAGTCTCTGATGTCTTCCATCTTACTCTTTATGCACAGGGCAGGCTCTGATGATACTTTCCTTGAATAATCCCTGAGGATGCACAGATCTTTTCTCAGAGTGCTTAAACTTCATTTAGATTCTGTTTACGCCTCACCTTACTCTGCCTCATGTTGATCCTTTCCTCTTTGCCAGTTAGGAATCTTAGCAGTTTGCAGAAGAGGAGCTCTAGCTGAGTCCTCAAGCCCTGCCCCTTCTTATCACACAGGGTCACATCACAGAATTCTGTGGGATGTGGCATTTAGGAACATGGTTTGAGGTGGACTTGGCAGTGCTAGATGTGGCACTTAGGGGCATGGTTTAGTGGTGGACTTGGCAGTGCTAGGTTAATGGTTGGACTTGATCTAAGAGTCTCTTCCAACTTAACTGGCTCCATGGTTCTGTTTGAATCTTGCATCTGGTGCCATCTGTGCAGCACACAGTCTGATGTTCTGCAGTGCAGCAGTGTCTCAGCCAGTTACACCTGCCCTGAATGAGCACCAAGAACAGCAGACACCTTGTCTGGTCTTCCTTTTTCTCTCTGAGTGAGAGGAGACATCACTACAGGCACAGGATGCAGCAGTGTTGGCATCCTTCCTCTGCATCCCCAGTATCTGTGCTAGGATAGGAAGACTGAGAAACCCTAGACACAAATTTGGGAGGGGGGAAGGGGTGCTAGCATTCCCCCTTCCAGGGTGACTTCCCTGTAAGAACTTGCTAATAGCAGAAGACATTTTTGTCAGGCAGGACAGATGAGGATGTGCAGTGGGATGGAAGCATGCAAGTGCTGCTTCATCTGTCTTTCTCTCTTGCTCCTCCCGTTTCAGCTGCAGAGCAGCTTCCTGTCTGAATGGCTTGCAGTGCCTATCTCTGGATTACAGATCAGCTTAAGGCTCGTGTAGAACGTGGGGCTGCTAATTAGTCACGATGTAATTAGTCCAAGGGAATTAATTGCACATAAAAATGTGGGATTTCGGCTTGGCAGCACACGAGAAATTCGGAGCCTTCTCGCAGTGCTGTCTGAAAAGTGAAATAGCAGAAAAAGGATGATTAAGGAAGCTCTTCCAAATTCCCCTTCCCCTGCTACTGAAGCTTTAGCACATTGCCCAGCAGACATGGTTGGTCTGCACTCTGTAAGGGGCTCCACCACATCAGCTCAGCCCCAGCTGCTCTCTGCAGACAAGCAGCCAATGGTGCCTGCAAAGCTGCAGCTCAGCTGCCTCCAAAGAGAAGGAAAGCACCATCAGGACAGGCCCTGCCCAGCAGTGGGGAGGTCGTTAAGAGTGTTCTCCTTCATTAACTGCTCTTCAAGTAAGCCACCTCCTGGGTGTGTTCCACAGGCTGCTCTGACCTGCCTGCAGCTGTTAGAGTAACTACAGCTCACTGCAGCACTGCACATGGCAAGCGAAGGTGAAGTTTGGCTTCATTTGTGTCCAGTTCTGGTGTCCCCAGCATAAGAAGGACAAAGAACTGTTGGAGCAAGTCCAGAGGAAGGCCAGAAAGATGATCCAAGGGCTGGAGCAGCTCTGCTATGAGGCCAGGCTGAGGGAGCTAGGGGTGTTCAGCCTGGAGAAGAGAAGGCTCCAGGGAGACCTTCTAGCTGCCTTCCATACCTGAAGGGATCCTGCAGGAAGGCTGCAGAGGGAGTTTTCCTGAGGGTGTCTAGAGACAGAACAAGGGGGAATGGTTTGAAGCTGAGGGAGAGCAGGGTTAGAGTGGAGCTGAGGAAGAAGTTCTTCAGTGTGAGGGTGGTGAGACTCTGGAACAGGCTGCCCAGGGAGGTTGGGGATGTCCCCTCCCTGGGAGATGTTCAAGGCCAGGTTGGGTGAGGCCTTGAGCAGCCAAGTCTGGTTGAGAGGTGTCCCTGCCCATGGCAGGGAGGTTGGAGTAGATGACCACTGAGTGATTGGTTATCAACCAATCAACCAGAGAATGGTTGAGATTGGCTCATTTCCTGTAAAGTTGCCTGGTATTATTACTGTTTTTCCTTGGTAGAGTTCTGCAGTAACAGGCAATGAACCAAGTCCTTAGGTAGCTGATCTAAACCCTGTATGTATTTATAAGTAGATAAATTAGTTCCCTAACAGATGCTGCACTTCATTATCCATAATTCAAACACAGCATGAAAATGTGAAACTATTTCATCATTAAAGGGAAACCAAACTTCTGAGGGTAGCTTTAGTTATTTCTGGGTAGTAGGACTTTCCCATATCCCCACCAGGACACAGACTTCCTTTATGAGAACTACAGGCTCACAAGATATTAGAGGTGGGAAGGGACCTCTGGAGATCTTCCAGTCCAACCTCCCTGCCAGAGCAGGACCGTAGAATCCAGCACAGGTCACACAGGAACACATCCAGACAGGGCTGGAAAGGCTCCAGAGAAGGAGACTCCACAACCTCTCTGGGCAGCCTGCTCCAGTGCTTTATAGTGAAGAAGTTCTTCCTCATGTTGAGGTGGAACCTCCTGTGCTGGAGTTTCCATCCATTGCCCCTTGTCCTATTCCAGGGCACAAGAGAGCAGAGGCTGTCCCTGTCCCTTCCTTCCTGACCCCCAGCCCTCAGCTATTGATAGGCATTGATCAGATTCCTCTCAGTCTTCTCCTCTCCAGACTGAACACCCCCAGGGCTCTCAGCCTCTCCTTCCCAGGCACTGCTCCAGTCCCTTCAGCATCCTTGGAGCCCTCCCTTGGACTCTCTAAAGTACAGTGCAGCTCTGAGCTGAGCCATGCCCTGGTGCCCTCAGGGCAGCAGGTGGCATCTCTCTACCTTGTCTGACCAGTTCTTGTGCACAGCTGCACATCTCTTGTCCCATCCTTTCCTTTATATTCAAGTTAGTTCTGCACAGACAAGAAAGAGGGCAACTTTGGTTAAAAACATATCCAGATCAACAGAAACAAAAAAAAAATTCTGGAAAATAGGGAGAAGAGAAATTATACAGTGGAGAGCAATCAGACAATGATGTTGATGGGTGGTTACCATCAGCCTGCAATGTTTCTGCATGGATCCACGGGCCTTGCTATGACCCCAAGTGCAGTTTGACATTGGTATCATATTATCAGCCAGCAGAAAGGAAGAGCTTATGAGTGATATGAGGGGTTTTGTGGTCTGCTGAAGGAGGAGGACTGAAGGGGCCAGTATTTTGAGTCACTGAATACAATGGGTCTTCAGCCAGAGCTGAACTCATGCCACTTTCTCTGGAAAATGAGCATGTCAGAACTTGCTGCTGGCTCCAGCCTCCAAAGTGAGGATTCATTCATCCTACCCTTGAGTAAGGAACCCCTTTAACCAGGGAAAGCTCAGGGATGTGGGGTAAAATGGGTTCAGACAGACTGAGAGGGGTTGTTCAGTCTGGAGAAAAGAAGGCTCCAAGAAGACCTTCTTGTGGCCTTCCAGTATCTGAAAGGGGCTCCAAGAAAGCTGGGGAGGGACTTTTCAGGGTGTCAGGGAGTGATAGGACTGGGGGGAATGGAGCAAAACTAGAAGTGGGGAGATTCAGATTGGATGTTAGGAAAGAGTTCTTTCCCATGAGGGTGGTGAGAGACTGGAAGAGGTTGCCCAGGGAGGTGGTGGAAGCCTCATGCCTGGAGGTTTTTGCAGCCAGGCTGGATGTGGCTGTGAGCAACCTGATGTAGTGTGAGGTGTTCCTTGCCCATGGCAGGGGGGGTTGGAACTGACTGATCCTTGAGGCCTCTTCCAACCCTGGCAGTTCTGTGATTCTATGAAGTGAGAAATGATAAACATTTTATGGTGACTGTGATTAACTGTTAAGCCACAAGCTTGCAGTAAACAAAGCTTTTCTCAGATTGTTTGGTTGCTTCAAATCCAGGCTGGACTTGAATGAAACAGCAAATTCAGCATAATGTGACCTGGCTGTAGGCATTAGGTCACATGCAGTGCTTGGATTTGTAAGAAGCTTTTGTTGAAGTCATTTCACTTCTACAAGAAAACAGAAAAAGAAGAGAGAGGCAGATGAGGTGGGAGGAGAGGAACACCTTCCTCATCTCTAATCATTTGTCTTTCCCTCATTAGGATCCAAGTTGCCCAGCTCAGAGCTGTATTTAACCTTCACCTTTCTTCTGCTGTGGGAGAACAATGTGATGGCAACACCAACAAGGCAGCCAATTCTAGTCTTTCAAATTTGTGTTGGTTTATTTTTCTCTCTCTTAGGTTTATTTTGTGTATTTCTCGTGCTTCATAGCCTCAGACAATGGTTTGGGTTGGAGGGGACCTTAAAAATCATCTACTTCCAACCACCCTGCCATGGGCAGGGACACCTCCTACTAAACCAAGTCGCTCAAGGCCCCATCCAACCTGGCCTTTGAACACTTCCAGGGTTGGAACCTCTACAGCCTCTCTGGGTAACCTGTTCTGGTGCTTCACCACCCTCATGGGGAAGAATTTCTTCCTCACGTCTAATGCAAATTCTCTTTCATCCCATTACCTTTGATGCTGCTCTTTGTGACTCCTGGGTGAGCCTGAGTGGCTGGCAGAAGTGTTCAAAGGATCTGCAGCTCTTGTGTGCTTGTCACTGGTTGTGCTCCCTGCTTTTGCCTTGTACCAAACCTGATCTTTTCTTCACAGATGTGGAGAAGAGTGGAAAGGGAACCGCTGCCACATCAGGGCTAAGCCTCTTCAGCCTTCACCTTTCAGCTTCCTTCCCAATGGTGAGTCTGTAAAAAGCATGCAATATTTCAGTTCAATGTTTGAGTGTTTCCTCTGCTCATGGTCTTTGCTTGCTTTGATTTTGCAGATACTTGGATTGGGTTGGCAATTGGTTTCTTGCTGATTAAAATTGCAGCTGCTGCCTTGTGTTTCCTTTCTAAGAAGAAAGTGCCAGAAATGTAAGTGAAAGCTTCTTTATTTTGGTGTGGAGCAGACACAAATGTGGCACAAAGCAGTGGCTAAGTGCCAAGTCGCTATGGTTGCAGCTTCTAAGTCTCTCCACAGTCTGCTCTTGTATGCAACACAAAGTATGAAACCAAACTTTGCAACAAAAGCTGAATTTGGTGAATCCTGGGCTAGAAGCATTGACTTACAGCTGCTCTGCTAAGGACTTAGGTGGTGGTTGAAACCTCACCTCACCCTCACGCTGAGGGTCATGGTTTAGCACCAGCCTTGGTAGGTTTAGACAATCATGGAATCATAGAATGGTCTGGGTTGGAAGGGATCTTCAGAGGTCATTTAATCCAACCCCCTCTGCAGTCAGCAGGGACATCCTTGACTAGATCAGGTTGCCCAGGTAACCAGTGTCACCTTATCTGTTCCCACCACCCATTTCCTCTTTACCTCTTCATCTCACACCCAACACTCAAACTGCCACCTTGCACTGGCATCGTCCCAGCACTCATCTCTTGGTTTGTGGGACAAGGTCCTGTCTTCCTTGTGGTGAATGAGGGCTCTTTATAGAATCACAGAATTGTTTTGATCGAAATTGTTTTGATTGGAGCAGAGAAGGTCCCACATGGACATAAGGAAAAACTTCTTCACTGCAAGGGTGCTGGAGCCCTGGAGCAGGCTGCCCAGAGAGGTTGTGGAGTCTCCTTCTCTGGAGACTTTCCAAACCTGCCTGGAATGTTCCTGTGTGACCTGCGCTGGGTGATGCTCCTTTGGCAGGGGGGTTGGACTGGATGATCTCTGGAGCTTCCTTCCAACCCCTGACATTCTGTAATTCTGTGAAAAGATCATTGAGTCCAACCATCAACCCAACACCACCATTGCCACTACACCATTTCCCCAAGTGCCATGGCCACAGGTTTCTTGAACACCTCCAGGGATGGTGACTCCCCTGGACAGCCTGTTCCAATCCCTGACCACTCTTGCAGCAATCTTTCCTAATTGCCAACCTAACCCTCCCCTGGCACAATTTCTGGCCATTCCCTTTCATTCTATCACCTGATCCTAGGGAGAAGAGACCAACCCTCACAAGTGGTGACTGATGTTTTTTCCCCCAAATCAATATTTCTTCCAGCCAGTACTGAGCTGGCTATTAGTACTCTGCAAGTAGTAAACAAATTCTCTTCTGACATCACAGAGCATAAAGTGCATTCTCAGTAAAGGAAAGCACAAACAAGAACAGCAAATATTGGTGATGCTTCATTTCCAAATTCATTTCAAGTGCTTTGAATAATGGTGCTGGTAGGACTCAAGATAGCTCTTCATCCACTTATTTGATTCCCCTTTTATTTTGAGATATGCCTTAGACTGACAGCTCACTGCTTCTTCTTTCACAGGTATATTTCCTCAGCCCTACTTGTCAGCCTTCTGATGATCACTGCTTTCACTCTCCTCCCAAATTTAAGATGGAATTATTATTGTTATGCATTATTCTGTATTGTTCTGAGCTTCCCAGTTCAAGAGGGACAGGGAACTACTGGAGAGAGTCCAATGGAGGCTAGGAGGATGATGAAGGGATTGGAACATCTGTCTGAGGAGGCAAGGCTGAGACACCTGGAGCTGTCCAATCTGGAGAAGAGAAGAGGGGGATCTAATCAATGACTATAAATATCTGAGGGCTGGGTGTCAGGAGGATGGGGCCAGCCTCTTTTCAGTGGTACCCAGTGATAGGATGAGGAGCAATGGACATAAACTCAACCACAGGAAACTTCGTCTCAACATGAGAAAAAACTTCTTCATGGTGAGGGTGCTGGAGCCCTGGAGCAGGCTGCCCAGAGAGGTTGTGAAGTCTCCTTCTCTGAGTCTTTCTAAACCCAGCTGGATGTGTTCCTGTGTGACCTGCCCTGGGTGATGTTGCTTTGGCAGGGGGTTGGACTGGATGATCTCTGGAGGTCCCTTCCAACCCCTACCGTTCTATGATTTTATGATTTTTTTTTTTTTTTTGCTGTTTCTTTCTTTCTTCTACTGCCTGTATTGCTTCCCTGCCCATACCTTGCCTTGTTCTGCTAGATCCTTCTCTGTCAGCAGGTGCCTACCACTGTCCCTTCCTCCCTCTCAGTGATTCCTGCTTTGCATTGCCTTGTCCATTTTCATGCCATTAGATTTCCCTCAGCCGTCATTTTCCTCTGCAGAATTCATCTTCAAAGCTGTCTCTTTTCCTTTAAACTCATGCTCTGCCATAGACCTTTCTCTCTTTGGGGATGTTGTTATCTCCCAAACTATCTACTAAACTCTGCAGCCTCCTGTCCTGATGGTGCTGCTGCTGGCACATCTCACACTGCAGGCTACCCCTGACAGGTAGAGCTGTCCATGGGCACAGCAGCAAAATGCTCAAGCAGGAGCACTTAGTGGCTGTGTTGCTGTTAATTGAGTGCACAGCTTCTCCTCCTTTCTTTATGTCTGCTTCCTTTTCCATAAAGTGGGAATAACAGCACTGCCTTATCTTGCTTCTTGAGGGCTGTAAGCCTTAATTCTTGCACATAGAATCATAGAACTGTTAGGGTTGGAAGGGACCTCAAGGATCAGCCAGTTCCAACCCTGCTGCCATGGCCAGGGACACCTCACACTAGATCAGGTTGCTCACAGCCACATCCAGCCTGGCTGCAAAAACCTCCAGGGATGAGGCTTCCACCACCTCCCTGGGCAACCTGTGCCAGTCTCTCACCACCCTCATGGGGATGAACTTCCTACCATCCAATCTGAATCTCCCCACTTCTACTTTTGCTCCATTCCCCCACTCTTATCACTCCCTGACACCCTCAAAAGTCCCTCCCCAGCTTTCTTGGAGCCCCCTTCAGATCCTGCAAGGCCACAAGAAGGTCTCCCCGGAGCATTCTCTTCTCCAGACTGAACAACCCCAACTCTCTCAGTCTGTCTCCAGAGCAGAGCAGCTCCAGCCCTCTGCTCATCCTCCTGGCCCTTCTCTGGACACCTCCAGATCTTTCCTGTAATAGAGGCTCCAGCACTGGACACAGTGCTCCAGGTATGGTCTGAGCAGAGGGGGGAATCACCTCCCTGGCCCTGCACATCAGTACAGCCTGCTGAGGTGCACACATGGAAAGACAATTAGTTGTATTCTAAGAGCTGCTTGGGGATTTTTTGTAATTTCATTTCATATTTGGGGGGGGGGAGGGGAGAATAATTTAAAAACCTAATGTTCTTTCTCACAGAAAGGGAGTTGGAAAGAACCTCTGGAGACCATCGAGCCCAAGCCCCCTGCCAAAGCAGGTTCAATTAGAGCAGATTGCCCAGGATCATGACTCAAAACATATTTGGTGGTGTTTTAATCAAATGATTTCTTTTTTTTTCTTGCATTATTCTCCTGTGCTCTAAACACTGCCTTTTACCTTTCTCTTCCATGAAAGCCTGATGAAGGGTTACTGCACTGCCATCCACTTCTCTTCTACTCAAGGAACAGACAATCACAGAATCAATGATTGGTTTACATTGGAAGGGAACTCAAAAATCAACCAGTTCTAACCCCCCCTGTCATGGGCAGGGACATCTCCTGCTGGACCAGGTTGCTCAAGGACCCATCTGTCCTCCCTTTGAACACTTGAAGCCTCCACAGCTTCTGCAGACAACTTGATCCAGTGCCTCACCACCCTCAAGGGGAAGAATGTCTTCCTAGTGTCCAATCTAAACCCAGCTGCTTCCACTTTGAAGCCATTACCTCTCCTCCTGTCACTCCATGCCTTTGTCAAAAGTCCCTCTCCAGCTCTCCTGTAGCCTCCTTCAAATACTTGAAGGCTGCTCTACGCTCTCCCCAGAGTCTTCTCTTCTCTAGGCTGAACAACCCAAATTCTCTCAGCCTGTCTTCATAGCAGAGGTGCTCCAGCCCTCAGAGCATCTTCATGGCCCCCTCTGAACCCATTCTAACAGTTTCATGTCCTTTTTTTCCCCTTCTTGTATTTTTCCCTCATATTTTGTCCTTATACATGCTAAAAGAACCAGAAAGTCAAATTTTCTACATGAAATTGTGCCTTATTGCAACGTGACATCAAACACTGAAGCCTCCTGTTAGGTATCTACTAAAGCAGGGTGGAATTAGGATCTTTTCACTATTACAGCTCTGGCATTAAAAGAATCAGAGCAGTGAAACAGAGGCTGAGAGCTTACACAGCAAAGCTCATTCTGGTCTTCATTGTTTTCACTGGAGCTGCCAAAAAGGTGAGTTTTGGATGATGGAAATGTTTGTGATGCCAAGTTTTGTCTGTTAGGAACTGACTAAGACTGGCAAATCATTTTGCCCATGGTACAGAAAAGATTTTTTTTTTACATTTTCATTGTTTTCAAACACAGTTCATAGAATCATAGAACTGCTGCATCTGGGAAAGACCTCTAAGACCATTAGGCTGAGGGAGCTGGGGATGTTCAGCCTGGAGAAGAGAAGGCTCTGGAGGGACCTTAGAGCTGCCTTCCAATAGCTGAAAGGATCCTACAGGAAGGCTGCAGAGGGACTTTTCCTGAGGGTGTCTGAGACAGGACAAGGGGGAATGGTTTGAAGCTGAGGGAGAGCAGGGTTAGAGAGGAGCTGAGGAAGAAGTTCTTCAGTGGGAGGGTGGTGAGACTCTGGAATAGGCTACCTAGGGAGGTTCTTGATGCCCCCTTCCTGGAGGTGTTCAAGATCAGGTTGGATGAAGCCTTGAGCAACCAAGTCCAATTGAGAGGTGTCCCTGCCCATGGCAGGGAGGTTGGAGCAGATGATCTCTAAGATCCCTTCCAGTCTAAGCCATTCTGTGATTCTATGAAAAAGAATGTGCAGGAGTTTTCTTCAGTAACATGCAGGAGCTCTGAAGGGCACCCCATTGACTTTGTGTTTTAGTGGCACCACATAAAATCACCATTTGACTAAACATGGAAGTTTAAATGCATTTTATAGGATCTTGTCAAGAGATGATCTGGGTAAGAAATGGCAATTTGATAGAAATTGTGAAGGCAATGAAAGCTGACACTGAATTTGAGAAGAGAAGCTCAATTCAGGTTTCTTTTCAACTGCCTAGTGCCTAGCATGTATTGGTGTAGAAAGATGACAGCTGGGAATGTCACAGTAAACTAAACTTATATAAATAACTAAAGTTATTCCTTGGACCAGCCAAAATGCAGCCTCCTTTATCATACTGGGCCTGGATTCATAGATTCATGGAATGGTATGAGTTGGAAGGGACCTTAGAGATCATCCAGTTCCAACCCCTCTATCATGGGCAGAGACACCTCCCACTAGCCCAGGTTGCTCAAGGCCTTGGACATCTCCAGGGAGGGGACATCCACAGTCTCCCTGGGCAGCCTGTTCCAGTGTCTCACCACCCTTGTACTGAAGTATTCTTCCTCATCTGCAGCCTAAGTCTCCCCTCCTTCAGATAACGCTTTAGAGCAAGCAGTGGCAGGTGTTGGCAGAAGCCTGTAACATGCACAATGTGACAGCACCACACAGAGGCATCAGGTTTTACTTCTGACTGATTTCTTTTTAGGGAGATTTGATGAAGTAGTGCACATCAATGATACTTTCCTACAATTCATTTTCACTTGAAAGGTTTCTGTCCACTTTTAGCACCCCCTGGGTCATGTTGTTCCCTTAAAGTCACTAAGCCCTAGAGGGCACTCTGGGAGTGCCTGCCACAGTCCCTTCCACAGGGAAGCTTTCACCTACATTTTGAATGCCTTTTGCTTGTGTTTTTGGTTAGTTATGTTTTAATAGTTTCTATTAAGAAAGGCAAGAAAGAACAGGCCTGGTGAGGAGCAGCTGAGGGAACTGGGGTTGTTTATTTGGGAGAAAAGGAGGCTGAGAGGAGACCTCATTGCTCTCTACAGCTACCTGAAGGTAGGTTGGAGCCAGGTGGGGGTTGGTCTCTTGTCCCTAGTATCAGGTGACAGAGAGGAAATGGCCTGAAATTGTGCCAGGGGAGGTTCAGATTGGAGATTAGGAAAAATTTCTTTGCTGCAAGAGTGGTCAGGGATTGGAACAAGCTGCCCAGGCAGGTGGTGGAGTCACCATCCCTGGAGGAGTTCAAGACACCTGTGGCCGTGGCACTTTGGGACATAGTTTAATGACCATGGGGGTATTGGGTTGAAAGTTGGACTCAATGATCTTTAGAGGTCTTTTCCAACCAAAACTGTTCTATGATTCTGTAGTTAGTGTTTCATTTTCCCAGTTCCAACAGAACTAATTTTTTCACCAGCAAACCAGGCAGCAGGCAGTAAGGGTAGGCTGCTGACCCCTTAGCTGCTGGTTAAGAAGTTGTCACTGACAGCAGTGGGAATATTAGAGTTACATTTGTCTCTCTTTTTCTTCACTGGAAGGATTCTTAGTGCCTTAACCCTTCCTTTCAATCCAGAAAGAATGTCCTACTCCTCCTTTATTCTCTCCTTCTCCTCCTTCTTTTGCACTAATTTAATCTCTGATCTGCAGGCTTGAAACTCTCCAGGGTCTGAGTGGGAGTTACTGGAACTCATCACAGAAGTTTATATCCTAATAGACAAGAGCAGGCAGCCACATGGCTTGGCAGCAGCAGCCTTCATTACCACCAGAGCATTCAGGCAGGCAGGCTGCTCCTCAGCTCCTAGCTGGGCATATGTGACACTTGTATAGAACCCCCAAATCAGAGGGAGCTTGGAAGGTTCTCACATTCCTGTTCATTCCCCAGAGATGATGTTTTTTCCAAGTCACTCCAGTTACTCCTCTCCTTCAGCCCCACTCTGAATACTGCCTTCTCTTCTGGTGTCCCCAGCACAAGACACAGAGCTGCTAGAGTCAGTCCAGAGGAGGCCACAAAGATGATCCAAGGGCTGGAGCAGCTCTGCTGTGAGGACAGGCTGAGGGAGCTGGGGGTGTTCAGCCTGGGGAATAGGACACTCTAGGGGTCACCTAATAGCTGCCTTCCAGTGCCTGAAGGGATCCTACAGGAAGGCTGCAGAGGAACTTTTCCTGAGGGTGTCTAGAGACAGGACAAGGGGGAATGGTTTGAAGCTGAGGGAGAGCAGGGTTAGACTGGAGCTGAGGAAGAAGTTCTTCAGTGTGAGGGTGGTGAGACTCTGGAACAGGTTGTCCAGAGAGGCTGTGGATGCCTGCTCCCAGGAGGTGTTCAAGGTCAAGCTGGATGGAGCCTTGAGCAGCCAAGTCTGGTTGAGAGGTGTCCCTGCCCATGGCAGGGAGGTTGTAGTAGATGATCTCTGAGGTCCCTTCCAACCTGAGCCATTCTATGATTCAGTAACCCCTGTCCTCACTGACCAAGTAGAAACAAAGATTCATTTTCATTTCCATTTTATTGCAGCTGCCTTCTCATGCTTCATTTCACTTTAAAAAGTAAGAATGTGACATTTGACTGAACAGTGAATAACTTTTCACCCAGCCAAGCACAGCTGCTTTGCTACTGCCTCCAAAGAAGTTGATGTTCCTGGATCCTTGTGGCTTGCTCCTTTCCTGTTCTTGATGTGAGCCATCAGCTGCAGTGGTGATGTAGCACAGCTGTTATCAGCACTCTCAGTCATAATGAACACAGAACATGAAGGTTTCCAAAGCCTATATTGATAGGGTTTGGAAAACTTAATGTTCTGTATTCGTTATCTTGCCACACAGGCAGCAGAGTGGAAAGCTGATGTGGTCTGAGCAAACATTTATAAATGATAGAAAATCATGGGAAAACACAACCCAGCAAGGCCATTTGTCATCCTGCCACAGGTCAGACTCATATCTACCTGTGTCCAATTCTGGAGTCCCTATTGCAAGAAGGACCTGGAGGTGCTGGAAGGTGTCCAGAGAAGGGCCACGAGGATGAGCAGAGGGCTGGAGCTGCTCTGCTCTGGAGACAGACTGAGAGAGTTGGGGTTGTGCAGTCTGGAGAAGAGAAGGCTCTGAGGAGACCTTCCTGTGGCCTTGCAGTATCTGAAGGGGGCTCCATGAAAGATGGGGAGGGACTTTTGAGGGTGTCAGGGAGTGATAGGACTGGGGGGAATGGAGCAAAAGTAGAAGTGGGGAGATTCAGATTGGATGTTAGGAAGAAGTTTTACACCATGAGGGTGGTGAGAGACTGGCACAGGTTGCCCAGGGAGGTGGTGGAAGCCTCATGCCTGGAGGTTTTTGCAGCCAGGCTGGATGTGGCTGTGAGCAACCTGCAGTAGTGTGAGGTGTCCCTGGCCATGGCAGGGTTTTGGAACTGGCTGATCTTGAGGTCCCTTCCAACCCTGACAAGTCTGTCTTGATTCTTTGTATCCCTTCTGGGCTTGCACTCTAAGACCTCTACCCACATGAATTTGGTGGCATCCTCAGGCACTCTTGATACCCTAGGTAGAAAGAAAGTTTGCTGTTAGGAAGTGGTGGGGTTTTCACTGCTGATAGTTCTGTTTACAATAGAAATTCACCACAGACAAGAACAAATGATTCCCCTCCTCTTTGCACAGAGCTTTGCATGTCCTTGAAGGCAGTTGTCAGCTCTCCTCACAGGCTGCTTTCTCCAGCCTCAACAAGCTCAGTGCTTTCAGCCTTCCTTCTTTGCTGAGGTTTTCTTACAATTATGATGATTCTCTGCTGCTGTTGCCAGGACTTTCTCCAATTAGTCCTTACTCTTTTGGAGGTCTGGTGCAGAGGATTGGATGGCACAATTCAGGGGAGGCTTTCCAAGCAGATCTGAAGGACTGCCAGAGGTCATTGCTGGCTGGGCTTCTCTTCCTGTATCCCAAAGTGATGAACAGAATGACAATAGATTGGTGTTTAGTGAACCATTCTCTGCTTGGGAACTGGAAGGGAGGCAGAAAGTGGTCTTGCAGAATGAGAGAAAAAAGGTGCAGCTTCATGAGGAAAGGGAAAGCAAAACTAGGAAGCAGCATCCATAACTGTTTGTTGGGACTTGATTTGTTAGCCTAATGCTGCTAACATTCCTTCTATCCTAATGCTCCTAACATCCTCCTGGATGCTACCATCCAGATCCATTCCTTCTTCTGTAGAATATTCTTTTAATGAGGGATGAAATCCAGGGCTCTGCTCAGATGCCTTTGGTTTCTCTGAAGCCTACATCTCACCGCACAAAACAAAGAGCTGCAAAGAAACACAAGATGCCAAGGTGCTCTAGAGCAAATCTTTCCACAGGATCCCAGCATGGTGAAGGGTGGAATGGACCTCTGGACATCATCAAGTGCAACCCAACTGCTACAGCAGGGCTGCTCACAGCAGGTTGCCCAGGATGACAACATCCAGGTGGGGTTTGAAAGTCTCCAGAGAAGGAGGCACCACCTCTTTAGGCAGCCTGCTCCAGGGCTCCCACACCCTCAAAGTGAGGAACTGTTTTTGCTATGTCTAAGCAAACCTGCTGGTGCTCTAGTTTGTACCCACTGCCCCCTGTCCTGTCACTGGGCACCGCTCAGAAGAGCCCAGCCCCATCCTTTTGACCCCTGTCCTTTAGCTATCAATCAGGATTGAGAAGATCCCCTCACAGTCTTCTCTTCTCCAGGCTAAGCAGCCCCAGATCTCTCAGCCTCTTCTGTCCCCTCAGCATCTTAGTAGCTCTCCTCTGGACTCTCTCCAGTAGTTCCTTGTCCCTCTTGTCCTGTGAAGTCCAGAACTGGACACACTGTGCCAAGGCTGTAGGTTTTGCTCCTAAAGAGTGCAGGTGAGTTGTGCAAAGCCATGACCCTCACCACAAGGTGATGAATCCTCTTTTCTTCTTGTGGCATTTCTGATTCTGTTAGCAGATCCAGCTCTCCCTGAGCTACTGTGTCGGTGTGAGCTGAAATTCCCCACGCCCCCCACCCCCGACAATAACCAGGCTAGGCCAGTCTGGAAACAAATGAAGGCTGTATTTACAAGCAGAGAAAGGCAATGAATATGTACAAATATACAAAATTCACAACATTCACAAATATATACAATCAACAGAAAAAGCACAACCAATCTCCCTTTACTTCCCCCCAAGGGGACCCTCCCAAAGGAGCCTCTCTCTCTCCCAGGAGCTTCCCCCCCAGACCCCCCTGGACAGAGAAGCACAGTTAGTTAAGCAGAAAGTTGTTAACTTAGCTGCCAAGGTCAGTGTGTTATCTTCAGCCAGAAGAGAAGAAGAAACAGCAGCCAGACAGCCCAGCAACTGCCCCCACTGCCGAACGCAGAGTGTGCAGAATGCCTACTTTGTTTTGGGTAATAGTTCTTAAACATTTCTATCTATCCAATGGAAGTGTTTAGAACAATCAGTATTTTGCTTTCTTACAACCAATAGTGACTTATTTACACTCTTCCACTTTCTCTGTTCTGAACTTTGCAAGAAAAAATTAAGAAGACAGTTTCAAACCATCACAGCTACCCTTACCCACGTGTTTGAGTCTTTTGAGTTTTTTTTCTTTCCTAAACCATCTTGTGCCTGGCATTTTTAACCCTAATTCTTCCCTGCTTGGACAGTCTTCTGAACTTGGCATTTCTGAGTTTTCTTCGTCAGTGAGATTTATGAATGGTTCACATTGATTAATTATTCTGGGCTGTAGTTTTCATGAGGGTAGAGTTGCCCTTGAGCTTACTGTGCAATCATAGAATCATTTTGCCCAGGGAGGTGGCTGAGGCCCCATCCCTGGAAATACTCAAGGTGAGGTTGGACTCCTAGGGCTCTGGGCAACCTGATCTAGGGGAGGATGTCCCTGCTGAGTGTTGAGGGGGTTGGACTGGATGACCTTTGGAGATTCCTTCCAACCCAGACCATTCTGTGATCCTATGAGACATCAAAATGAAGGCATGCAGATCTGTCCCTTTGGGCCAAGTTCCTTGAAAATTTCTTACCTGAGTTTGCTTCTGGCCTCAGGTTTTGTGAGCCATGTTGTGATTTTAGAGCAAAAAAAAAAAAACAAATCAATTCTGTGTACATTGAGTGGGCTCTGTTCAGCAGGATTAGCATGCAAAGACACACTTAGCAGGCGTAAAGATGACCTAATATATCATAGCTTCACTAAACTAACCAAAAGCACCAGATTATCATGATTTATTATGGCTGAGATTAAGATCAAATTAACAAATCAAGGGGTTCAGATATTCAGCTCTTCCCATTGCTGTGCCAGGTAATCAAAGTGAATTATGAGGCTGGCACCAGAGGGAATTATTTTCTGGTAGTGTTGCTGTGAAGTCTTTAAAGGAGACAAACCTGCTTTAGTCCAGCCCCCAAAGTGAGCCTCTTGCACTGGTGTTGCTCATAAGGTGAGATATTTCTGGAGTCCACTTGTGCCTCCCTCCTAAGCATCCCTTCTTGTTACACACTCCTGTGGTGTGTATCCACTGTGGCTCTTGCTGAGGAACAAAAGCTTCTCTTCCCAACATCTCTGAACCACTTCAGGCCTGAAGTTGTGCCAGGGGAGGTTTAGCTTGCAGATTCTTGATGAGGTGGAGGCTGGTCTCATCCTCCTAGTATCAGGTGATAGAAGAAGAGGAAGTAGCCTCAAGTTGAACCAGGGGAGGTTTAAGTTGGAGATTAGGAAAGATTTCTTTGCTGCAAGAGTGGTCAGGCATAGGAACAGGCTGCCCAAGGAGTCCCCTTCCCTGGAGGTGTTCAAGAAATGTGTGGCCATGGTACTGTGGGACATGGTTTAACAGTCATGGTGGGGTTGGTATTGAAGGTTGAACTCAGTGATCTTACAGATCTTTTCCAACTGAAACAATTCTATGAACCTATGATCTCCACTGGCTTTGTTTCCATGACTTCCAAGAGAGCCTTTCTGCCTGGGGAGACACTGCTTAAACCATCTGTAGGAGCAGCTTTGGAACAGAAGTACTTTTTGACACAAGAAACCCATCCCTCAGTCACTGAGGATGAGTATTAGCTATAGGGAACTGTTTAGTTGAGAATACTGTAAAAAAAACAGATTTCTGTGCCCACGGAGCCATCTATATGCTCTTACTCATAAAAGCTTTGGTGAAAACAAAGCCCTCAACTAAGTTTGTCTCTTCATAGAATCAGTAAGATTTGAAAAGACCTCTAAGATCATCAAGTCAAATCTTCCACCCACCACCCCCATGACTACTAGATCATGTCCCAAGATGCACAGATTTCAAAAACAAAGATTTGAAAAAAGAAAGTGACCTTCTGCTTCATTCTTCAGTGATTTTACCTAAAGCAGCTGCTGGCAATTCAATGGCATTGGAAGAGTTTGGATGATTTCAAGCATTAGTAAGCTGGGCAGGGACTGGCTTGAGAGCAGCCCTGGAGGAAAGGCCTTGGGGGTGCTGGTGGAGGAGAAGCTCACCAGGAGCCAGCAGTGAGCACTTGCAGCCCAGAGAGCCAAGCAGAGCCTGGGCTGCAGTAAGAGAAGTGTGGCCAGCAGGGCCAGGGAGGGGATTCTCCCCCTCTGCTCCACTCTGCTGAGACCACACCTGGAGCTCTGTGTCCAGTTCTGGAGCCTCTGTTCCAGGAAAGATCTGGAGGTGCTGGAAGGTGTCCAGGGAAGGGCCTTGAGGATGAGCAGATGGCTGGAGCTGCTCTGCTCTGGAGACAGACTGAGAGAGTTGGGGTTGTGCAGTCTGGAGAAGAGAAGGCTCTGAGGAGACCTTCTTGTGGCCTTCCAGTATCTGAAGGGGGCTCCAAGAAAGCTGGGGAGGGACTTTTGAGGGTGTCAGGGAGTGATAGGACTGGGGGGAATGGAACAAAACTAGAAATGGGTAGATTCAGATTGGTTATTTTAACCTACAGGACTTCCACAGCGCATTGGTTTAGCTCCATTCATTTCAGGCATATTCACTTGGATCTATATTTGGCTACCTTTCTTTTTTCTCTGACACAGTCTGAAGCTGTTTGATCCATCTGCAGCCTGTCTCGTTGTAGGTTAAGGACAATCCAGAGTTAATTGTCCTTTGGCCCTGGGCAGCTCCTGGCTCAAACCTAGGACACTCATACTGAGTGTTGTTTTGTTGTTGTTTTTTGTTTGGCTATTCAAGGAAAACGGAGGAAACAGCTCATGCTTCATTTGCCAACCCATTGTATGAAGACCTGAGTTCATCTGGGAAAGTAAAGGTAAGTAGCAAGAGCTGCTTCTATGCTCTCAGAAATAGTGTGAGGTTGTAGCCTTCTAAGATGTTCTTCCTTAAAACAAAGAATCCCTTAATGGATGCTACTTAAGAAAAGAAGGAAGAATTAAACATTGCTGCAAATCTCAGCTCAGTCCCAAGGCATTTCTAAACCACAGGCAGATTTAAAATCAACTCCCATTATTACCATGATGTTGGTGGAACACTGGAACAGGTTGCCCAGGGAGGTGGTTGAGGCTCCTTCACTGGAGATGTTCAAGGTGAGGCTGGACAGGGCTCTGGGCAACCTGATCTAGTGGAAGGTGTCCCTGCTGAGTGCAGGGGGGTTGGAATGGATGAGCTTTGGAGGTCCCTTCCAGCCCAGGCCATTCTATGATTCTATGAACATCTTGATGTTTAGAACTAATCCCGACTCTGGGCTGCTGAATCTGAGAGAAAAAAAAAAATGAAGAAGAAAATTTCTCTGGAGTTGTCTCCTTTTGCTTCTGGGAAAAGAAAAAACCAAACAAACACCCAACAAGTGAAAAACACCTTCAGCAGCACACCCAGAAAATCAGTCATGGATTCGGTTGGGATGGAAGGGACCTTGGCTTGATTGAGCAGCCAAGTTGCCTTTGCCATTCACTTAACTTTAACAAAATGACTCATAACACCTCCCAGTGCCTTCACAGGCTCACAGGGTGCTGGGGGCTGGAAGGGACCTCTGGAGATCTTCCAGTCCAAGCCCCCTGCCAGAGCAGGACCATAGAATCCAGCACAGGTCACACAGGAACACATCCAGACAGGGTATGGTTGTTTTAGGCTGTGCCCACAGTGTAAATAAATGACCACTGGATGGAAAAGGGGAAACCATGATAAGGTCTAAATAATGCCATTGGCCTGATAGCTGACATGAAGTTAGATGGGTAAATTAACTCTTTCTCTTTTCAGCTTCCTTCCCCCTGGCAGGTACTAGCTGGCTTTTTCTCAGCTGTCACTGACCTTGGCTGTGTTCTTTGTTGTGGTTAAGTACTAACAGCAACTCTCTGCTCTTCTTCCTCCTTTATCTTGTACAGGGGGGAAGGAAGCAGGGAGGGGAAAGCCATTAGTACCCCCCCTGGTTTTGTCCAGAGGGGTTCTCATGCTGTTTATAAATTGAAAACACCTGTAAATATTGTATATTTGTACATATTCATTGAATTCCATATTTCTAGATCGTAGTTTTGCTTCTAAATAGAGTTTCATTTGCTTTTTAACTGAGCTGGTCTGGCAATTTGATGTTGGAAGGAATTTCAACCCACCACACAGGGCTGGAAAGGTTCCAGAGAAGGAGACTCCACAACCTCTCTGAGAAGCCTGTTCCAGGGCTCTGTGACCCTCACAGTAAAGAAGTTCTTCCTCCTGTAGAGGTGGAACCTCCTGTGCTGGAGTTTCCATCCATTGCCCCTTGTCCTATCCCAGGGCACAAGCAAGGAGAGGCTGTCCCTGTCCCTTCCTTCCTGACCCCCGGCCCTCAGTTATTGATAGACATTGATCAGATCCCTCTCAGCCTTCTCCTCTCCAGATTAAGCACCCCCAGGGCTCTCAGCCTCTCCTCCCCAGGCAGTGCTCCAGTCCCTTCAGCATCCTTGGAGCCCTCCCTTGGACTCTTTCCAGTAGATCCCTGTCCCTCTGGAACTGGGGGACCCAAAACTGGATGCAATATTCCAGGTGGGGCCTCACCAGGGCAGAGTAGAGGGGGAGGAGAACATCCCTGGATCTTCAATATGCCATACTATTCCCAGCACTCTAATATTCACCCTGACATTAAACAAACAGGTTTCCCTAACACCATTTGTGGATCATAATTAAAAGCTTGTGGAGTAACAAAGAAATGTGGGAATAAAACATGCATCTGAAAGTGAACATCTTGCAACAAAGGATTTCAAGGCAGGATTTAATCATCACATTACAGTGGTAGCTAAAATGTATGGTTTGCATTTAACAAAAGATCTGTGATTGACTTCAAATGCAGCTGATTCTACTATTTAATTTGTCCTTGAAAAGAATACACACAAAGAAGCTTGGAAGTAAAAGGAGACCAAAAAAAAAGGGGAAAAAAAAAGCTTCAACCATCTCTCCTGCCCTCATATTCATAGAACCATGGAACTGGTTTGGTTGGAAAAACCCTCTAAGATCATTCAACCCACCACCACCATGGCCATTAAACCATAGAATGATAGAATTAACCAGGTTGGAAGAGACCTCCAATGTCCCCAGGTGCCATGGCCTCGTGTTTCTTAAACAGCTCCAGGGGTAGTGACCTCCCTGGGCAGCCTGTGCCAGTGCATAACCACTCCTACAGCAAAGAATTGTTTCTTAATCTTCAACCTAACCTCCCCTGGCACAATTTGAGGCCATTTCCTCTTGTCCTGTCACCTGATACTAGTGAGAAGAGACCAACCCCCGCCTGGCTCCAACCTCCTTTCAGGGAGCTGCAGAGAGCAATGAGGTCTCCCTTCTGCCTCCTCTTCTCCAGACTGAATACCCCCAGCTCCCTCAGCTGCTCCTCCCCAGCCCTGCTCTCCAGACCCTTCCCCATCTTTGTTCCCTTCTTTGGACCTGCTCCAGCTCCTCAATGTCCTTCCTGCAGTGAATGCCCCAAAACTGCACCCAGCATTTGAGGTGTGGCCTCAGCAGTGCTGAGTACAGGGCACCATCACTGCCCTACTGCTTCTGGCCACACTGCTGCTGACCAGGCCAGGCTGCTGGTGGCCACCTGGGCACACACTGGCTCACCTTCAGCTGGTTTTCAACCAGCACCCCCAGGTCCTTTTCTGCTGGGCAGTTTCCAGCCACTCTGCCCCAAGCCTGGAGCGTTCATGGGGTGGTTGGGACTCAGGTGCAGGACCCAGCACCTGACTTTGTTAAACTTCAGACAACACAGCTTAGTATTCTGGTCCAGCCTGCCCAGATCCCTTGGCAGAGCCTTCCTACCCTGCTGTAGATCAACATTCCCCACCCCACCCCACCCCAAATTTAGTGTCATCTGCAAACTTACTGAGGGTGTACTCTGATACTCCCCTGATTTGCATGGAAAGCTCTGGGCTAGGTTTGAATCAGAAGATAACATTTCCTTGTCCTTCCCACACACTAACAGAAGATTCCTCTGTGGCTTTGAACAGGATTAATTATGACATGCCATTTACTCTCTATAAAAGGTTCCTTACACCTGATTGTGGAGACATTAGATCAAATTAATTCACTTACAGGTTGAGGTTGGTGAAAGCTCCAAGCTGGAAACGTTCCCATCACAATCATGTCCAATTTATCAGGACAGTTTTATTTTAGTTAAGATAGATTCCTGACAGGCTTCCTTTAATAGCAGGCTGCAAAACAGAAGCACAGTGTCAGGAGAGACATGTTCACAGAAGACAGCTCCAGGCACTGTGATTGAAGTCCAGAGCTGTACCAGATTTTCCTCTCTTTTCTTCAAGATTAGGGAGCTACATTGTTTGCACTGAATCTGCCTTTAAAAGGAGAAACAAGAGTTAGGAGTTTTCTCTGAGTCTGAACAGCCTTAAATGTGGAGTATTGTGTCCAGTTCTGGGCTCCCCAGTTCAGGAGGGACAGGGGCATACTAGAGAGTGTCTAATGGAGAATATGAGGGTGATGAAGGAACTGGAACATCTCTCTGATGAGGAAAGACTCAGATCCCTGGGGCTGTTAGTCTGGAGAAGAGAAGGCTGAGAGGGGATCTGATCAATTCTATCAATAGCTGAGGGGTGGCTGACAAGATGAAGGGGCCAGGCTCTTTTCAGTGATGTTCTGTGATTACACAAGGGGCAAGGGATACAGACTGGAACCCAGGAGGTTCCACCTCAACATGAAGAGAAACTTCTTTGGTGTGAGGGTGCTGGAGGCCTGGAGCAGGCTGCCCAGAGAGGTTGTGGAGTCTCCTTCTCTGGAGACTTTCCAAACCCACCTGGATGTGTTCCTGTGTGACCTGCCCTGGGTGCTGCTGCTCTGGCAGGGTAAGTTGGACTGGATGATCCCTTCCAACCCCTAACATTCTGTGACTTTATGAATAGTTAATCCCCAACCAACAGGTATGGCAAAACAAGCAAGAGCTCTTATCTCCAGCCAGCTGTTTGGGGAAATCTTCTGGCCAGCTCTTCTCTCTTACAAGTTATGTGTCTCTAAGTCTCATAAAGACAAAACACTTCTCCACAGCCCTTTCCAACCACTGAAATCATGCATGGCAGGGAGTGATGGGACTGGGGGGAATGGAGCAAAACTAGAAGTGGGTAAATTCAGATTGGATGTTAGGAAGAAGTTGCTCCCCATGAGGGTGGTGAGAGACTGGCACAGGTTGCCCAGGGAGGTGGTGGAAGCCTCATGCCTGGAGGTTTTTGCAGCCAGGCTGGATGTGGCTGTGAGCAACCTGCTGTAGTGTGAGGTGTCCCTGGCCATGGCAGGGGGGTTGGAACTGGATGGTGCCTGAGGTCCCTTCCAACCCTGACAATTCTCTGATTCTACAGTTCTGTCACACACTTGCTTGTGCTATTGCCTGGTAGTTTAGGATCCCTAGAGTGTGTTACTCATCCAGCCACATGGAAGGATGTTTGCAGGATGTTATTTACAGCTCACTAAAAATATTCTGAAGCCATTTATTGTTTCTTTTTATAGTCTCCTGGATATGCGACCTCACCCACTGTTCAGATCAGTGTTTCTCCATGGCATGAGGTATGTATCACACATTTCCCTTCTAAGGCAGGATATATATTAGGCTGTTAAATGAAATTCATCTGCAGAGTAGGGGGGAAAATGTCACTTAAGGTCAATAGTAACTCAGAATGTGAGCAGCTCTACAAATCTGAGGAAGATGGCCACGGTTAGACTGGCTGACAAGGACCTCATAAAGCAATTTCAACCATGTTGCTTCCCTTAGCTATGAGTTACACCAAAGACTGGTCCAGCTCTGCCCAGCAGGGCAGATGCTGAAGGAAATGTTTAGCATTGTGAAAGTCTTTACCTGAAGAGTTCATCTGATTTCTCTCACACATTCCTCATTCAGGGAAATTAGAACTGATCATTGGTGGCACCTCAGGCTATAGTTTCCTGGTCATGGTAGTTGAGTTATGCTTGGACTCAGTGATCATAAAGGTCTTTTCCAACCTTAATGATTCTATGGTGAAGATTACAGAAGTGTGCTTCCAAATTAGTCACCCACTGCAATTACAGCATTGTGCACAGATTCTCCCCAGGTAATACTGATTGTGTGTTGGAGCAAGAGCTGGGGAGAGAGGGAAAACAAAGCTGGGGATGTTTCTGGCCAGCAGGTGTAGGGAAGTGATCATGGTCCTGCACTCAGCACTGCTGAGGCCACACCTCAAACAGTGGGGTCAGTTTTGGGCCCCTCAGTACAGGAAAGACATTGAGGAGCTGGAGCAGGGCCAGAGAATGGCAAGAAAGCTGGGGAAGGGTCTGGAGAACAGGGCTGGGGAGGAGCAGCTGAGGGAACTGGGGGTGTTTGGTCTTGGAGAAGAGGAGGCTGAGGGGAGACCTCATTGCTCTCTATAACTCCCTGAAGGGAGGCTGCAGTGAGGTGGCTTTGGTCTCTTCTCCCTAGTATCAGGCAAGGAAATGGCCTGAAATTGTGCCAAGGGAGATTTAGCTTGGAGATGAGGAATAATTTCTTTGCTGCAAATGTGGTCAGGGATTGGACCAGGCTGCCCAGGGAGGTGGTGGAGTCTCCATGCCTGGAGGTGTTCAAGAACCATGGGGCCATGGCACTGAGGGACATGGTTTGATGGCCATGATGGTGTTGGGTTGATGGTTGGACTCCATGACCTTAGAGGCCTCTTCCAACTGAAACAATTCTATTGTGCTTCAGATGCAGAGGAAGGTTAAATGACTTAATCAGGTGTACAGAGTGAATAATGGTTTTGGTGGAGCTGAGGTGAAAATTTGATCTGATCTAAAGAATTCAGAAGCTGTAGAGTTTTCTTTGAACTTAGCATCTTGTGTTACTTCTGTGATGAGTCTACAACTATTCTAACATGGGAACAGAAGGCCTTTGGGTTTTCATTCCACTCTATGCTTTGTCTTTTAGTACCTGGTCAATGAAGATGTGAATGTCACTTGTTTTCCAAATCCTCTCTACGGTGAAGCATCAGAAGACATTGAGAAATTGTGCAGTTCCTTGAAAGCAGACAGCAAGCAGCAGGATCAATATCTCTTGTAACCCTTTGCCTGAAGATTTGCTCTGAGATCTGATCTCATGATACCATAACACACACACAGCATGGATGATTAACTCTGCACAGGATGACTCTTCTGTTAAAATCATTGTGTTCAGAAAGAAATTTCATGTTAAAGAGTGAATCCTTACATCAGTAAAATATCTATCTATCTGTCTGTCTGTCTATCTATCTGTCTGGTATCCTGCCATTTCTATTGGTGCATGAAGAGACTGGTAACTTTAACTAAGAATTAAGGCATCCTGGGGTGCATCAAGAAAAGTGTATCCAGAAGGTCCAGGGAGGTTCTCCTCCCCCTCTACTTTGCCCTGCTGAGACCACACCTGCAATATTGCCTCCAGTTTTGACCTCCCCACACCTGCAATACTGTGTCCAGTTTTGGCCTCCCCAGTCCAAGGCAGACAGGGATCTGCTGGAGAGAGTCCAACAGAGGGTGGTGAGGGGACTGGAACATCTCTGCTGTGAAGAGAGGCTGAGAGCCCTGGGGCTATTTAGTCTGGAGAAGAGAAGGCTGAGAGGGATCTGATCAATATTTTTATCAATATCTGAGGGGTGGGGGTCAGGACGAAGGGGCCAGGCAATTTTGGGTGGTGCCCAGTGATAGGACAAGGAACAGCAGGTACAAACTGGAGCCCAGGAAGTTCCACCTCAACATGAGGAGAAACTTCTTTGCTATGAGGGTACTGGAGCCTTAGAGCAGGCTGCCCAGAGAGGTTGTGGAGTCTCCTCTGGAGACTTTCAAGACCCACATGGATGTGTTTCTGTGTGGCTTGCCCTAGGTGATGCTGCTCTGGCAGGTGATGTAGATGATCCCTGGAGGTCCCTTTCAACCCCTAACATGCTATGATTCTATGATTTGCACAGTTCCATTCCCAGCATGTTAATAAACTGTTTAATCACCTCTAGGTTAGAGGTTAGAGATGATCATTATTTCATGTCTGTTGCTTGAGGAATGATGACTGACATTGCTCTACAGTTTTGCCTCAGACAGGGATTTTCCACAGTTCTTTCAGCATTCCAAGGGGCAGAAGCAGAAGACAAGTCCTTGTGTCATTAGAAACATCAAAGCTGAATGAAAGGTGGTCACAGAGCTGTCAGCTCAGCGTGGGATCCATCCATGGGACTTACTGGTATGCACTATTATTTTTAAACATGTATTTGTTATTAACCTTGGTAGTCAGATCTGACCTAATTCCCTTCCGCCCTGCTCTGCAGTGCTTAACCACAGCACTGCTGAGATATCAACTTAGTGGTTTGCCAGAGGGTGGAAGCAATAATGTTCAGGAAACCCTGCTTCTGCTGGTTGGGTTGGCCTCCCACCCAGCTGAGATTTGAGTCACCCCATTCCTACATGAGGAAGATGTTAGGGGATCACCTCCTGATTTTGGCTGTCCTCCTCTGTGACACCAGGCATGGCTTGCACACCTTAAATAACCTGGCACAAGCTCATTTTCCACAATGCCCACTGGTGGTCATTTATAGCTTAAGGGTGGAAGTGTTCCTGCTGCCCTTGTGCTGTGTTCTACAGCCTGCTTAATTTTTAACCCACTGGTGCGTTCCAAATGGTACTAAACTCCTACAAATGTCATAAAAGCAGACACCTGGGGAGCTCAAAGTATCTCCTTGAGACATCCACCCAGGGAAGGCTGAAATGCTTGACACTTATCAGACTTCTGAGAGCCAAGACAGCAAAGCCCACCAAAGCCTGGCTTCATTCCTTCATGCAGAGCAGTGCTTGGTTGGGGCTTGGCTTTGGGTTGGGTTTGGTTTAGTTTTCTTTCACATTTTCTTAGTGTGAGTGCTCCATGGCTTCCTACCTAAGGCCACAGACCTGCTGTTTGACAAGTCTTCTTATCTCACTGGCATTTTTTCCATCCCATAGATGCTTGGCCATCATTCCCTTCATACTTTCCCTGCAAGAAGCTCACAAGTGATTCTCTGCTGCATTCTAAAACCTCCTATTTCTCTTTCCCCTCTCTTCTGTAACCCGCTGTAGTACCCTCAGCTCTTTTCCAAGCTCCATAGCCCACCCAAAATCTTGGTCTCTCAAGATTGTTTCCCTAATGTGTCCTAACTTCAAACTGAAAATAAGCTTCAGTCACTGTCTGGCTCACAGCTACACAAAGAAACATAAACTGGTTTGGGTTGGGAAAGGCCTTTAAGCTCATCCAGTCCAGCCATTCTCTAAATCTTCCAAGGCTGGGGCTAAACCATGGCCCTCAGCACCACATCTCTGCCTCTTTGAAACACCTCCAGGGATGGGAATTCAACCACCTCCCTGAGGAGCATGTTTGAGCAATTGAGAAACCCTCTCAGGGAAGAAGTTCTTTCTATGCTCCAATCTGAACCTCCACTGAGGCAACTTGAGTCCCCTTTCACCTTAGCACTTGATCCTAGGGAGAAGAGACCAACAATCACCTTGCTCCAACCTCCTTTCAGGGAGCTGTAGAGAGCAATGAGGTCTCCCCTCAGCCTCCTCTTCTCCAGGCTAAACACCCCCAGGTCCCTCAGCTGCTCCTCCCCAGCCCTGTTCTCCAGACCCTTCCCCAGCTTCATTGCCCTTCTCTGGACCAGCTCCAGCACCTCAATGTCTCTTTGAGTGAGAGGCACCAAACTAAATCCATGACTTGAGTGAGAGGCACCAAACTAAATCCATGACTCCAGACGGGGCTTCACCAGTGCTGGGTACAGGAGGACAATCACTTCCCTGGCCCTGCTGGCTACACTGTTGCCCATCTAGTCCAGGATGCTGTTGGCCTTCTTGGCCACCTGGGCACACTGCTGGCTCATACTCATGTGCTGATCAGCTCCTGTTGGCATCCTGTTGGTGAGTTGGCAGCACAGGTAACTCATGTTGCAGCTTCTCCTCCTCTGTGCCCTGGATTTGTACAGCTCTCTCCTGCCCCACTGCTGCTTTGAAGAAGCTGATGGAGCTTGATGGGTTTTGTCCTCATGTCTGCCTCAATGCCAGCATTACTTGGAAGTTACCAACTGTTATTCATGGGGTTTTAAATGAGTAACTCTGACAAGAGGATCACATGGATCTACCCTGCTGAGACCACACCTGCAATACTGTCTCCAGTTTGGGGCTCCCTAGTTCAAGAGAGACAGAGACCTGCTGGAGAGAGCCCAATGAAGAGCTATGAGGATGATGAAAGGACTGTGACATATCTGCTGTGGAGAAAGGCTGAGAGCCCTGGGGCTGTTGAGTCTGGAGAAGAGAAGGCTGAGAGGGGATCTGATCAATGTCTGTCAATAGCTGAGGGCTGGGGGTCAGGATGAAGGGGCCAGGCTCTGTTTGGTGGTGTTCTGTGATAAGACAAAGGGCAATGGATGCAGACTGGAACCCAGGAGGTTCCACCTCAACATGAGGAGAAACTTCTTTACTGTGAGGGTGCTGGACGTCTGGAGCAGGCTGCCCAGAGAGGTTGTGGAGTCTCCTTCTCTGGAGACTTTCAAGACCCATCTGGATGCATTCCTGTGTGCCCTGCCCTAGGTGCTCCTGCTCTGGGAGGGGGCTTGGACTGGATGATCTCTGGAGGTCCCTTCCAACCCCTACCATTCTGTGATTCTGTTTGCTGTTTTCTTTCTGAAATGAGATCAGTAAGACAGAAACACAGAACCTGCTAACTGTGCTTGTACCTGGAGAGACCCAGAGGAAAGCCCTGACCCAGCAAAAGTGCCAAGTGCCTCCAGCTCCTGAACTCTGGTGTTCCAATAGATCTGTGTGAGACCATTGACCTCCACACTATAAACAGATATTGAACATTCCTAAGAGGTCAATCCCAGGGAGTCAAATCCTCATTTATTTTGCAACAGCCCAGCACTGCTTTCAGAATTTCATTAAACACCCAAATGCTGGTTGTGCTGCAGTTCTGAAAGCCCCAATCTGACTGTCACACTACCTACAGCTGTAAAAAATTGCAATCATTAAAGGGATAAAAATAATGTTGGTACAATTTTTATCACATTCTCCCTTATGAAACTAAATCTTCTGAATTTACTATTAATGGTGCTCATATTTTCATCTCCTAACTGGCTTGTCCTTCCTTTATTGAGGGTCTGGAGTCCTCAATATAGGAAGGACATGGATCAGATGGAGCAGGGCCAGGAAAATGCTCAGGGGGTTGGAGCAGTTCTGCTATGAGGACAGGCTGAGGGAGCTGGGGGTGTTCAGCCTGGAGGAGAGAAGGCTCTGGGGAGATCTAATAGCAGCCTGGCAGTACCTGAAGGGGGCTACAAGAAGGCTGCAGAGAGACTGTTTGCAAAGGCCTGCAGGGACAGGACCAGGGGCAATGGCTTCAAACTAGAGCAGAGCAGATTGAGATTGGATGTGAGGAACAAGTTCTGCACCATGAGGGTGGTGGAACACTGGAACAGGTTGCCCAGGGAGGTGGTTGAGGCTCCATCCCTGGAGATCTTCAAGGTGAGGCTGGACAGGGCTCTGGGCAACCTGACCTAGTTGGGGATGTCCCTGCTGAGTGCAGGGGGGTTAGGACTGGATGAGCTTTGGAGGTCCCTTCCAACCCAGACCATACAGTGATTTGCCAAACTCTTTTCCACTGTTCTATTCAGCTTCAATTACTGAATCTGATCTTTTTGAGCTCCATGTTAATCTCAACTCCTCTACACTGTGTTTCCAAAACATTCTAGGTTCTAAAGAATTGCTGCAAAAGAACTCCAAGAACTCCCATCTTGCTTATCAGTAGCTATTTCCCAAGAGAGCTGTGACTTAGAGAATCATTATGGTTGGAAAAGACCTCTAAGATCATTGAGTCCAACCACCCACTCAGCACCACCATGGTCATTAATCCATGTCCTGAAGTGCCTTGTCTGCACATTTGTTGAACACCTCCAGGGATGGTGACTCCACCACCTCCCTGAGCAGCCTGTTCCAATACCTGGAAATCTTCTGGATTCTCTCTGAAGCAAGGTAGGATTTTCACCAAGAATTTTTCCAATTTTTATAATTGATGCAAAGTTTTTAAAGAATGAAATCTTCACCTTTCTGAACTTTAACAATTTATTTATTGCAAAAGATATCCCTGTATCCATAGAATATTAGAATCATTTTAGTTGGAGAAGGCCTTTAAGATCAAGTCCAACTATTCCCTAACTATTCACTCTATGGTTCTTGTCTTTTGCTTAGCAGTTGACTAACAATAGCCTCAGACTGAAGTTTTAAGGCAAAAATTATCATTTTTATTTCATTTTCATGAATCATAGAATCAGTCAGGGGTGGAAGGGACCACAAGGATCATCTAATTCTACCCTCACACCAAAGTTTCTCCTCGTGTTGAGGTGGGTTCTAGCTTGGTCAAAGGCAGAGCATGTTAGGCTTTGGTGGGTTTGCATTTTAATTTCATGAGGACAGTCAAATGAATCTTGAAGGAGGGTGGAGGCAAACAAAACATACCCATAATCACACCAGCAATTAGAGCTCATTTACTGTTCTGTAATTATTTATCCTCTTAATATGGCTAAAGAGCAACATCCTGTTCAGCCTAGCAGAGGATTCAAGACCACAAAGCTTGTGACCTGGGTGTTGAAATGGAGAGAGTGGAGTGTGGTAGCTAAAATAGAATGGCTTGTGGTGTGCCCTCAGGTCCTCCATGTAGTATAAGCTGAAATATATTCATAGATTCACAGAATGGGTTGGGTTGGAAGGGGCCTTCAAGATCATCCAGTTCCAACCCCCTGCCATGGGCAGGGACACCTTCCACCAGCACAGGTTGCTCAAGGCCTCATCCAACCTGGCCTTGAACAGCTCCAGGGAGGGGACATCCATCACCTCCCTGGGCAACCTGTTCCAGTGCCTCACCACACTCACTGGAAAGAATTTCTTCCTAATCTCCAGTCTCAATCTGCCCTCCTGAATCTTCATTCCATTCCCTCTCATCCAATCACTGCGGTGGTTCCAACTACAGGCAAACATTTTCCATTCTGACAGTACAGTAAAGGTTTAAATGCAAATACTTCTCCTTTTGACCACTTCTTCCTCAAAGGACTTCATTTCTCCCAATATTTATGAAGAGTGTCAAATTATTATGCTTGGGAGAAGAGTTGGTAAAGGTCAAGAAAATGTGGAGGCAACGGAATGAAGGCAGAAAAAGTTATCAGCAAGAGGGGAGGGTTGAGTTTCTACTTTTCATTGAAAATATGAGTGCCAGGCAAGTCAGCAAGGCATGCTCAACTGGGTTAAATGAGTTTAAGAGGGAGAAATGAACACAAATTATTCATGGGAATTCTCTAATCTTCTCTGTAATTACGTGATCATTCCCAGAACAAAGACTTTGATTGATCATAACAGGAGGAAAAAGTCAGTTCACACCCAGCACAATGATCAGCATACAGCTGTGAAGAACACACAAAAAAAACCTGAAGTGAGAATTCAGTGGTGGAATATTGTCTGCATATTTTGAAAGTCAGGGATAATAAATAATTGGAAGGTTATTATAGGGAATTGAAGGGGAAAAGGGCCTGGGGGTCCTGGTGGATGGGAAGTTGACCATGAGCCAGCAATGTGCTCTGGTGGCCAAGAAGGCCAAGGGCAGCCTGGGGTGGATTAGAAGGGCTGTGGTGAGTAGGTCAAGAGAGGTTCTCCTCCCCTTCTACTCTGCCCTGCTGAGGCCACATCTGCAATATTGTGTCCAGTTCTGGGCCCTTCAGCTCAAGAAGGACCTCAGGGAACTGTTTGAGAGAGTCCAGCACAGAGCCACAAAGCTGCTGCAGGCAGTGGAACATCTTCCTCATGAGGAGAGCCTGAGGGAGCTGAGGGCTCTGTAGTTGGAGAGGAGGAGCCTGAGGGTGACCTCATTGCTGGTGACAAAGATGTGCAGGGGGAGTGCCCAGAGGCTGGAGCCAGGCTCTGCTGGGTGATGCCCAATGCCAGCACAAGGGGCAGTGGGGGAAGCTGAGGCAGAGGAAGTTCCATGGAAACAGGAGGAAAATTTTTTTCCTCACCTATGACAGTGACAGAGTCCTGGAACAGGCTGCCCAGGGGGGTTGTGGAGTCTCCCTCTCTGGAGATATTCAAGACCTGCCTGGCTGTGTTCCTGTGTGACCTGCTCTAGGTGCTCCTGCTCAGGCAGGGGCTTGGACTGGATGTGCTTCCAAGGTCCTTCCAGCCCCTAACAGTCTGTGATTCTGTGAATCCATTCTTTTTTTTTTCCCTCAAAAGAAAGTTCCTTTCATTTTGCTCTTCATGTTATTCTTTTGGTTCTATTTCTTTAAGTAACTCTCCTTTTTCTTTTTTCCCCACTTAACACTGGCCATAAACCAGTATAATTCTGTGACAAGTACTTTACAGTGTCTGTGGTATGTGAAGAAGGGAAGTTGTAGCTGAACCTTTATCATGGTGTTGGTATCTAAGGCTTAGAACACAACTGACTGAGCAGCCAGGTAGAGCTGTGTTGGAAATGTTCTCTCAACAGCATTGGCATTAGGAATCTATTTGTATTCACAGGGACATGTTAGCAGAAAGTGGACATTAATAAGCTGGAGATGAGCCAGCAGTGTACCCAGGTGGCCAAGAAGGCCACCAGCATCCTGGCCTGGATCAGCAACAGTGTGGCCAGAAGGAGCAGGGAAGTGATTCTCCCCCTAGACTTGGCACTGATGAGGCTGCATCTGGAGCATTAGGAGCAGTTTGGGGCATTTCACTCCAGGAAAGACATTGAGGAGCTGGAGCAGGTCCAGAGAAGGGCAATGAAGCTGGGAAAGGGTCTGGAGAACAGGGCTGGTGAGGAGCAGCTGAGGGAGCTGGGGGTGTTCAGTCTGGGGAAGGAGGAGGCTGAAGGGAGACCTCATTGCTCTCTACAGCTCCCTGAAAGGAGGTTGGAGTGAGGTGAGGGTTGGTCTCTTCTCCATAGTATCAGGTGACAGAATGAGAGGAAATGGCCTGAAATTGTGCCAGGGGAAGTTTAGCTTGGAGACAGGAACAATTTCTTTGCTGCAGGAGTGGTCAGGGATTGGAACAGGCTACCCAGGGAGGTGGTGGAGTCACCATGCCTGGAGGTGCTTAAGAAATGTGTGGCCATGGTGGTGCTGGGTTGATGGTTGGGCTTGATGATCTTAGAAGTCACTTCCAATCTATGATTCTGCAGATGCAGTCTCAAGTTATAGGACAGGAGGAAATGGCCTCAGGTTGCACCAAGGGAGATTTAGGTTGGGTATTAGAAGAATCTTCTTCCCTGAAAGGGTTCTCAGGCACTGGCACAGGCTGCCCAGGGAGGTGGTTGAATGCCCATCCCTGGAGGTGTTTCCAAGAGGCAGAGCTGTGGTGCAGGGGGCCATGGCTTAGCCCCAGCCTGGGTAGAGTTAGAGACTGGTTGGACAGGATGAGCTTAAAGGTCTTTTCCAACCCAAGCAATTCTGTGCTTTGATAATTGTAAGCGAAACCATGCATGAAAGCTACCTTAGCAGTTAAAGCATTCACCATGATTCATGCAAAGAGTTGTCAGGTAATTAACAATGACTTGCTCCTTTTTGTAAAGTAGGGCTCCAGTCCTTCTAACAATGTCATTAATCACTTAATAAATTAACTCAGGGATGCAAGTAGGGCTCTGAGGGTTACCTGCTGCCCTGGGCTCACAGGCAAAATTGCTACTGACACAGCACAAATCAAAAGGATACACCTAGGAATGTACTCTTAAAGAATCACAGAATTGTCAGGGTTGGAAGGGACCTCAAGGATCAGCCAGTTCCAACCCCCCTGCCATGGCCAGGGACACCTCACACTACAGCAGGTTGCTCACAGCCACATCCAGCCTGGCTGCAAAAACCTCCAGGGATGAGGCTTGCACCACCTCCCTGGGCAACCTGTGCCAGTGTCTCACCACCCTCATGGGGAAGAACTTCTTCCTAATATCCAATCTGAATCTCCCCACTTCTAGTTTTGCTCCATTCCCCCCAGTCCTATCACTTCCTGACACCCTAAAACATCCCTCCTCAGCTTTCTTGGAGCTCCCTTCAGATCCTGGAAGGCCACAAGAAGGTCTCCTGGGAGCCTTCCCCTCTTCAGACTGCACAACCCCAACTCCCTCAGTCTGTCTCCATAGCAGAGCAGCTCCAGCCCTCTGCTCATCCTCGTGGCCCTTCTCCAGACACCTTCCAGCACCTCCAGATCCTTCTTGCAGTAGGGACTCCAGACCTGGACACAGAGCTCCAGGTGGGGTCTCAGCAGAGTGGAGCAGAGGGGGAGAATCACCAATCTAGAATATCTGTTTAGTGAGGGTTTTAACTGACACCTTCAAATTCCTCATGAAACATTTGATGAACAAGAGAAGCAGCAGAGCCCTGTTTTCAGGACACATTCTTCACTATGTGAATAGAGATCAGTTGTTGGTGTGCTGATTTTACATTGAAGAAATAACTGACTCCAGAACTGCAGTGCACCACAGACACACCCCACAGCACTTCACAGGATGTCAGAGTAATAAATACATCCAACAGGACTCAAGGACAGAGAGTTAAGTGCTTTTATGCTGGAAAAGAGCAGACAGAGCAGATGTTAGGAACAAGTTCTGCAGCATGAGGGTGGTGGAACACTGGAACAGGTTGCCCAGGGAGGCTCTGGATGTCTCCTCCCTGGAGCTGCTCAAGGCCAGGTTGGATGAAGCCTTGAGCAACCTGGGCTGGGGGGAGGTGTCCCTGCCCATCACAGAGGGGTTGGAACTTGGAGGGTCTTTGACATTGCTTCCAACCTAAACCATTTTATGCATCTGTGAATATCTTTTCTAGTAGCAAAATCACGGTTGTGATGCTTTCTGGGATAAATTCTGTGTATGTTTCACAGGTTCCTGTGAAATTCTCTGCTTTAGCAACATCCTCAAGATCTAAATTGTAAAGGAGCTCATTTTCATTTCCATAGATGCATAATACATAACTCTCTGCTCTTCTTCTTCTTCATACATTTTTATGCATTCTCCATCAATATTTGACCAAAATATGTATTTTTCCCCCTCTCTGTTTAGAGGTGTGTTAAATGTAATTTTAATGGGTGGCCTAATGGAAAGAAACACAGTCTGACTCATACTAATTTAAAGTTATTCTCTCTTAATCTTTTTCTTATATGGCCTCAGGGAAATGGCCTCAAGTTCCACCAGGGAAGTTATAGGCTGAAGATCAGAAGAAACTTCTCCTCTGGAAGGCTTCTCAAACACTGGGAAAGGTTGCCCAGAGAGGTGGGGTTAGAGAATGGTTGGACTCAAGGATCTTCAAGGTCTTTTCCAAGCCAAATGATGCTATGAGTCTATGATTCTATACTTGCCATCTGAATATGACATAGGGTTTTTATTTTTAATGCAATTTGATACTGTGCTAACAATATTTCTAATAGAAAATTTTATCACAGTAGCTAAAAGGTTCCTTTATTCACCTCCACTCCTGAGCATGTTGTTATTTTTTTATTCTTCTGCTGTATATTATTGAATCAAGGAGTTGGAGGGGATTGGAACCTAATTAGATGTTCCTGTATAAGGACCAATGCTCAGTACAGGTTCTCTGTTAGATCATTGCCCCCAAAACAGTGCATTTTGTGTGCTTACTAAAACCAATCTCTGTCTCCATGTACCCAGAACAGAGCTGATTTACCTCAAGATTTTTCTTCTTGTTCTGTTTCTGAACTCAGCATGCACACACAGAAGACCTCACATAGAGAAGCACAAATTTCACAGACTCACAGAATGTTAGGGGCTGGAAGGGACCTCAAAACCTCATCCAGTCCAACCCCCCTGCCAGAGCAGGAGCACCTAGAGCAGCTCACACAGGAACACATCCAGGTAAGTCTTGAATATCTCCAGAGAGGGAGACTCCACAACCCCCCTGGGCAGCCTGTCCCACAGCTCTGTCATCCTCACAGGGAAATAATTTTCCTCCTGTTTCCATGGAACTTCCTATGCCTCAGCTTCCACCACTGCCCCTTGTGCTGGCATTGGGCATCACCCAGCAGAGCCTGGCTCCAGCCTCTGGGCACTCCCCCTGCACATCTTTATCACCAGCAATGAGGTCACCCTCAGGCTCCTCCTCTCCAAGCCACAGAGCCCTCAGCTCCCTCAGGCTCTGCTCATAAGGAAGATGTTCCACTGCCTTCATCATTTTTGTGGCTCTGTGCTGGACTCTCTCAAGCAGTTCCCTGAGGGGCCCAGGACTGGACACAATATTCCAGGTGTGGCCTCAGCAGGGCAGAGCAGAGGGGGAGGAGAACCTCTCTGACCTACTCACCACAGCCCTCCTAATGCACCCCAGGATGACCACCTCCCTGGGCAGCCTGTTCCAATCCCTGAGCACTCCAGCAGCAAAGAATTTTTTCCTAATCTCCAACCTAACCCTCCCTTGGCACAATTTCAGGCCAGTTCCTCTTGTTCCATCACCTGATACCAGGGAAAAGAGACCAACCTTCACCTGACTCCAACCTGCTTCCAGGCAGTTGTAGAGATCAATGAGGTCTCCCCTCAGCCTCCTCTTCTCCAGTGTTCGAGAAGCCTTTCCAGGAAGAAATATCTTCTAATCTTCAACCTAAACCTCCCCAGGTGCAACCTGAGAGGATTTCCTCTGGTCCCAGCACTTGTTCCTAGGGAGCAGAGACCATATAACCTCATAAAAGAGAGCTGGTACAATCTTTCAGTCTTCTTTTATCTGACAGTTAGAAAATTCTTTCCCTGGTCACACTAGCTGGAGCTACCAAAGACCATGATGATGATCTGGGTTGGGACAATCCCAAGCACTGATACAGGCTGGGCAGGGACTGGCTTGAGAGCAGCCCTGAAGAAAAGGCCTTGGGGGTGCTGGGGGATGAGAAGCTCACCAGGAGCCAGCAGTGAGCACTTGCAGCCCAGAGAGCCAAGCAGAGCCTGGGCTGCAGCAAGAGAAGTGTGGCCAGCAGGGCCAGGGAGGGGATTCTCCCCCTCTGCTCCACTCTGCTGAGACCACACCTGGAGCTCTGTGTCCAGTTCTGGAGCCTCTATTGCAGGAAAGATCTGGAGGTGCTGGAAGGTGTCCAGAGAAGGGGCACGAGGATGAGCAGAGGGCTGGAGCTGCTCTGCTCTGGAGACAGCCTGAGAGAGTTGGGGTTGTTCAGGCTGGAGAGGAGAAGGCTCTGAGGAGACCTTCTTGTGGCCTTCCAGTATCTGAGGGGGGCTACAAGAAAGCTGGGGAGGGACTTTTTAGGGTGTCAGGTAGGGATAGGACTGGGAGGGAATGGAGCAAAGCTGGAAGTGGGGAGATTCAGACTGGATGTGAGGAAGAAGTTCTTCCCCATGAGAGTGGTGAGAGCCTGGAATGGGTTGTCCAGGGAGGTGGTTGAGGCCCCATCCCTGGAGGTGTTTGCAGCCAGGCTGGATGAGGCTCTGGCCAGCCTGCTGTAGTGTGAGGTGTCCCTGCCCACGGCAGGGGGGTTGGAACTGGATGATCCTTGTGGTTCCTTCCAACCCTGACTGATTCTGTGATTCTATGACCTTGAAGGTCTTTTCCAACCAAAAGGATTTTATGAATAATTTACTCTTCACCCACAGCAATCACCCAGGAAGGGTTAACAATCCCCTCACCTCTCCTCCCCCATTCCCTACTTACTGCTCCAGCAAGCAACTAATGAGAGGCAGCTGCTACAAAAGGCTGCAAATCAGCTTACACAAAGGTGATGGATGCAGACCCTGCAGGTGTCTCTGGGGTAGCCTGACGAGGAGAGGAGAACTTGCCCACAGCAGAAGGCATCAGCAGCTCACCCAGGCTGTAGCCTGCAGAAGAGGCTGCCGTGGAGTCTGGATCTCTCTGCAAGAGGGGAAATGGTGGCTCTGAACCTGAAGGATTGATGCTGCAGGCCAAATCCATGCTCAGCTCTGTGGTGCTCAGGTACATGCTGTGTGTAGGGGTGGTGAGGGGCTGCTGTGCAGATGTGGTTGGGGCATGCCTTAGGGGTGCTGGCACCCTGGTTTGAGGTTAAAACCAAAGTGTGGTTAGATTGAAATAGAGCTTTTGGGTTTGGGGTTATTGTTATTATTAAGAAAAATGTTTTCAATTATTTTTCTTCCTTCTATTTCATCTCTGAGCTCTCTCTCCAGCTTTCTCTTTTTCCCTCACAAAGCCAGTTCTGTACTGTCACATTGGTCCCCAGGGCTAGCTCAAGTTCTGCTGTTGTTCCCAGCAATGAAGCCATTAGGGAATGATTCCTAGATCCATAGAATCATTTGGGTTGGAAGGGACCTATGAGATCATCCAGTTCCAACCACCCCAGCATGGGCAGGGACACCTCCCACCAGCCCAGGTTGCTCAAGGCCTCATCCAGCCTGGCCTTGAACACCTCCAGGGAGGGGGCAGCCACAGCCTCCCTGGGCAACCTGTGCCAGTGTCTCACCACCCTCAGTGCAAAGAATTTCTTCCTAATCTCCATCCTAAATCTCACCTTTTCCAGCTTCAATCCATTCCCTCTCACCCTATCACTACAATCCCCTGTAAAAAGTCCCTTCCTGGCTTTCTTGTTGGCCTTCTTCAGGCACTGGAAGGCTGCAAGAGGGAGATGGCCCTAGGGAGGGTTTGCTTGAATTAAGGGGAGCAGACTCTTGCCTTTCAGTGTCTGTGGTGACATTTGGTTTTGTGGAAGAGCTTTGATGCCAGGGTCACTGTGGTTTTGCTGATCTGCACCAGAAGGCTTTTACTGGGGTTGGTTTAATTTTCCAAGCTTTAAAACAAATCAATTTGTTTCTTTGTGCTCAGTAGATTGGAGTTGAAAGCCATAATGCTCTCTTACTTCAGGGTCACTGCTTAACTTCTGCTGACCCTCTTGCCCATGAATATTTGCTGGAGTTTATTACTGCAATCAATTTCCTAGTTTATTTTCTTTATTTAATGCATAAGCTTACATTTCTTGTTCTTCAGTAACCACTATCAGAGTCTTTAGGAACAATGAATGTTTTTAGGGCAAAAACTATTCATTACATGCAGGAACATGAAATCCGTGAGGCACATCTCATCAATGTCCATAGAAGCACAGAATGGATTAGATTGGAAGGGACCTCAAAGGTCACTTACTCCAACCCCCCTGCCATGGGCAGGGGCACCTCCCACTAGAACAGGTTGCTCAAGGCTTCATCCAACCTGGCCTTGAACACTTGCAGGCTTGGAGCCTTCACAACTTACCTGTTCCAGTGCCTCACCTCTATGCTCTCCTCTTTGTGTTGCAAAGAGTCAGAGGGAAGGCTGTGAAAGATGTGGATGTTTTGGATGGAGAAATGTGTGATGGGGGAAAGAGGCCACATGGTGCACAGAGCAGATGGGGTACATCAATAAACATCATTGTGCCCTTTGGGGCAATTCTGCACTGTGCTGTAGGCCAGTGGACTCCTGGGGGGTGTGCAGAATAGTGTGGTCAGCAGGTTGAGGAAGATTCTCCTTCCCCTATTCTCTGCCCTGGTGAGGCCACATGTGGAGTATTGTGTCTAGTTCTTGGCTCTCCAGTTCAAGAGTGAAAGGAAACTGCTGGACAGAGTCCAACAGAGGGCCATGAAGATGCTGAGGGGTCTGGAGCATCTCTGTGAAGAGGAAAGACTGAGAGCCCTGGGGCTCTTTAGCATGCAGAAGAGCAGCCTGAGAAGGGATCTGGAGAGTAGCAAACCAGGATTTCTGCTGTAACTGTCCAGTTCTGGGCCCCTCAGTTTAAGAAAGATGTTGATCTGCTGGAATGTGTCCAGAGAAGGGCAACAAAGCTGGGGAGGGGTCTGGGGCACAGCCCTATGAGGAAAGGTTGAGGGAGCTGGGGGTGTTTACCCTTCAGGGCTCCAGCACCCTCACACCAAAGTTTCTCCTCATGCTGAGGTGAAACCTTCTGTGTTCCAGTTTGTATCCATTGTTCCTTGGCTTATTGCTGTGTACCCCCTCCACCAGCCCCCCACCCCTCAGAGATTGATAGACATTGTTCAGATCCCCTCTCAGCCTTCTCTTCTCCAGACTAAACAGCCCCAGGGCTCTCAGTCTCTCTTCACAGCAGAGATGCTCAAGTCCCCTAAGCATCCTCATAGCTCTCTGTTGGACTCTCTCCAGTAGGTCTCTGTCTCTCTTGAACTGGGGAGCCCAAAACTGGACACAGGATTGCAGCTGTGGTCTCAGCAGGGCAGAGCAGAGGGAGAGCAGAACCTCCCTAGCCCTGCTGGCCACACTTTTCTTGCTGCACCCCAGGATCCCATTGGCTCTCTTGGCCACAAGGGCACATTGCTGTCCCAAGCAGAACTTGCTGCCCACCAGCACTCTGAGGTCTTTCTCCATGGAGTTGCTTTCCAGCAGGGCAGCTCCTGACCTGTCCTGGTGCCTGCTGTCATTCCTCCCCAGATGCAGGACCAGCTATGCTTCACTCCTACTAGAAAAGTATTTTTCCTTTTTTTTTTTTTTAATTTCTTTTTCCCCTTCTATCAATGGATGAGATTCCAGCCTTTCCTCCACTGCTGTTATCCAATCTGAACACCCTGCAGCAGAGTTTCTTTTGATCCTGGTCTGACTGTGTGTTACAGGTTACAGCCACATAATGCTGCTGCATTAGTCACACCACAGATTCTCACTCTGCTTATCAAAGCACCCTTTAGATAAGCTCCAGATGAGACCTGACAGTGGATAATCCATTATCCTCCTTGCTGGTTCCTTTGTCTTCTGAACAAAGGATTTGATTCAAATTGTTCAGCTGGCTCTGGGGTGCAGCAGTTGGGACTAACATCTTCAAAATGTCTTTTCCATGCTTGAATGGAAGGAGTGAGCCTCTTCTACATGCTCTAGGGGGAGAGGGCAATGTGTGGAGAGGGAGGTGAATAATGACCTCCCCTTCCCTTCAATAGAGGGGAAACTGCTGTAGGGAGAGAGAACCTTACCAAACAGATTAAAAAATAACCAACCCAAAGCATGGAAGATGAAGACCACTTCAGGAAGGTGGGGGAAATGTTTTAATGATCCTACTCAAAGGAGAGTGATAAAATAGCTATCAAGACATCCTCAGCACATGACCTGCAGGCTGGCAGCTCCCAGGTCAGCCAGGCTGTGAAGTGTGGAGGTGTGGGAACAGCACCATCTATAGCACAGCCACCTTTGCCAGCTTGCTGTCAGATCTCACAGCCTGCCCTGCATGGCTCTGGCAGCAGCTTTGTAAGGTGAGCAGAGGGCATTGCTTAGCCTTGCAGGGGGGATCTGCTTTCCTGGTGAGTTACACAAAGCCAGTCACAAAGCAGGAACTAAACCCAGGCCTTCTGAACAACAAGCTCATGCTGCAGCTTCTGTTTCTTTTCCTCCTAAGAAGCCTCATCTGCTTGAGAATCTTGATGAATCAGGCTAAGGAGACTACTTGTAGCTGCTGCTTCCCACTGAGCTTAGGGAACGTTTCCCCTCAGCCTCCTAGGCAGGAGCTGTGCTGTCATTACAACTGCAGAGCATTTTCCAGGCACTGGAAAACCTCTTGGTGTTTGTGTTGGGAAAGCACATTTTCCAGAGTTGCAGGTACCAAGATAGACAAAGAAAACCACAAAATCACAGAATACAATGGTTGGAAGAGGCCTCCAAGCCCATCCAGGCCAACCCTCCACCCAGCACTGCAGGCTCAACACCAATCCATGTCCCTGAGCACCAGCTCCACACACTGCTGAAACACCTCCAGGGATGGTGACTCCAGCACTGCCCTGGGCACAACATTCCAATGGCTGAGAACCCTTCCAGGGAAGAAAGATTTCCTAACATCCAGCCTGCACCTCCCCTGGGGCAGCTTGGAACCATTTCCTCTGCTCCTGTGGCTTGACACCAAGGAGCAGAGGCTGTCCCCTGCTCACTGCAACCTCCCTTCAGGGAGCTGGAGAGAGCACTGAGGTCTCCTCAGCCTCCTCTTCTCCAGCCTCAACACCCCCAGCTCCCTCAGCCCCTCCTCTAGCCCAGGGGCTCCAGGCCCTTCTCCAGCCTCCCTGCCCTGCTCTGCACAGGCTCCAGCCCCTCAAGGTCCTTCCTGCAGGGAGGGCCCAGAGCTGAACACAGCACTGCAGCTGTGGCCTCCCCAGTGCTGAGCACAGGAGGATGATCTCCTCCCTGCCCTGCTGCCCACCCTGATTGGATGTGGCACTCAGTGCCATGGTCTGGTTGCTGTGGTGGTGTGAGGTCATAGATGTTAGGGCTTGGTGATCTCAGAGGTCTGTTCCAGCCTCAATAATGCTGTGATTGAGAGGGTGGAAGCCATCAGAGATCAGGACTTACTGCCTGGGACAAGCTCATTTCCTGGGAGATAGAGAAATAATTGTGGTGTTTGAGAGTGATAAGAACCACCACAGAAACCTTTCCCATCTGCAATAGCCAAGCAAGGACCACTTCAAAACAAGGTAAAAAGGAAACCTCCATCTGCTTTAGCCTCCAACTGCTCCTGGAAACTATTCTCCTTCTTGAAGACTTCTCTGGCAAAGGAGTTCCTGCTAGAGTGTCTGGAAGGAGGGAAACTGGCTAGGTGCTGCTTTCCTTTGAAGGTAGATCCCCTCCTTGAGGCTGCTATCAGCACAAGGCACAGTGGCATTTAGCAAACCTGCTGTGCACTCCTACACACTGAGTGTTTGTAGAATCACAGAACTGCTTTGGTTGCAGCAGCTCTCTAACAGCACTGAATCCAAGCACCAACCCCACACCACCATGGCCACAGGTTTCTTGAACACCTCCAGGGATGGTGACTCTACCACCTCCCTGGGCAGCCTGTTCCAATCCTTGACCACTCTTGCAACAAAGAAATTTTTCCTACTCTCCATCCTAACCCTCCCCTGGCACAATTTCAGGCCATTTCCTCTCCTCCTATCACCTGCTTCAAGGGAGAGGAGCTCCTTATCATCCATTTTTAGGATGCTCCATCACAAAGGGGAGGACATACACACACTAAGGTGAGTTCAAAGACAACCCAGCTTCTAAGTACCTCTACATCTCATTTCTTTGGAGCCACCTCAGCTCTCTGCTAAAAACTATTTAGTGCAGTTTGGTGGTACTGCTGTTAAAATGATGGCTCTGGCAAATTCTGCTCTCTGCCTGTGCAGGCTGCAGCTCTGTGACTCACCCAACCAGACAGGTTCCTGCACACCCACCTTGGTGTGCCCATGGAGTGCCTGTGCTGGGGCTGCATGCTGCTGGCATGCTGCTGGAGCAGCTTTTGAGGGTACTCACATCCTACTCCTGTGTGAGGCTCTGATGCGGCAATCATTTAGGAAGCAAATAATAGAATCACAGAATGTTGGATGGTGGAAGGGACCTCCAGAGATCATCCAGTCCAACCCCCCTGCCAGAGCAGGAGCACCCAGGCTAGGTCACATAGGAACACATCCAGGTGGGGTTGGAAAGTCTCCAGAGAAGGAGACTCCACAACCTCTCTGGGCAGCCTGCTCCAGGGCTCCAGCACCCTCACAGTAAAGAAGCTTCTCTTCATGTTGAGGTGGAATTTCTTGCAATTAAGTTTCTATCCATTGCCCCCTGTCCTGTGTGATACCCTGTGGAGGATGTCACTGACAAGAGCCCAAAGCCTGCCTCCATCCTCCTGACAGCCACCCCTCAGATATTGATAGACGTTGATCAGATCCTCTCTCAGCCTTCTCCAGACTAAATAGCCCCAGGGCTCTCAGTCCTTCCTCTTGAGAGAGATGTTCCAGTCCCTTCATCATTCTCATAGCCTCCTTTGGACTCTGCCCAGTAGTTCCCTGCCCCTTTTGAGCTGGGGAGCCCAGAACTGGACACAGTATTCCAGACGTAGTCTATGAGGTCCCATGAGCAGAGTAACTGGAAATCGGAGAGGACCCAGGAACAGGAGTGCCTGCCAGTGAAAAATTCATCCTTGACTCTTTGGAACTGAGAAAGTCTCTGCCAAAGGGTTCTGTGTTAATTTTGGCCATTCAGCTCTCCTGCTTATGAAAATGGTGTGGAGCTAAGTGCAACCAGTCTTTAGCTGTGCCAGATAGTGAGGGTTGCTGATCAGTTTGTTGGTTGATAAAGACTCTCCAAAACTGCTCACTGAAAGCAGGCAGATTTCTCTCAATAATTTTGCAGGAGAGCTGAGTGGATACCCCAAAGACAGCCAGATGCTGTCCTCCTCTTCAGACAAGAGCACACAGCCTCTGCTGGGACTGCTGTGCTGACTAACCTGGGTAAAAGCCACAGGGGTTGATGTATGAGTCCGGAACAAAAGCAGGACTCGTGTTTAATAAAGGCAGGGCAAGAGGAGAGGCTGCAGAAAGAGGAAAGGTCAACAGAAACCCAAGTTTGTATTGTGGAGACAGGAAGGAGAATAGGAGAAGAGGATCATGGACTGCAATTGTGTAGCTCACCTCCAGAGAGGAGCAGAGGGATGGAAAACTGATCTGAAAAGAAAAAGGGTAGAACATATGGGATGGAGGACAAGGAGAAAATGCTTGGACTCCCTGGTCCTAAAGGTCTTTTCCAAGTGAAACCATTCTGTGTTCACTGTGGGCCTTTCTAGTCCAACCTTTTTGAATGTCACCTTAAAACCCCTCCCCAAGAAAAGGTCAACTGTTGCTAAAAAGTATATGTGGAAATGAGAATCACAGAATCATTTTGGTTGGAAAAGCCCTTTAAGAGCATCCAGTCCAACCATCCTCTAACTCCACCAAGGCTGGGGCTAAACCATGGCCCTCAGCACCACAGCTCTGCCTTTCTGAAACACCTCCAGGGATGATGACTCCACCACCTCCCTGGGCAGCCTCTTCCAATGCCTGATCATTCCTGCAGCAAAGAAAATTTCCTAATTTCCAACCTAATCCTCCCCTGGGGCAACTTGAGGCCATTTCCTCTCATCCTCTCACTTGTGGATAGGGAGACCAACCCCCTTCTGGCTCCAGCCTCCTTTCAGGGAGCTGGAGAGAGTGAGAAGGTTTCCCCTCAGCCTCCTCATAAGATGTAACAATCCAAGCAACAGAGGTCCTCCTGGCCACAGAGCAGTCTGTGTTGTGTTTCCACCTGCAAGCAAGGCTGGGAAAGGTGGATGTGCAGCAAGCTGCCAGATGTGCAGCTGACTGTGATGCTGCTGTGGCCACTGCACAAAGCTGTGTGAGTTGTTTCAAGACTTAACTCCCAAATTTTTGCTGCTGGTTGCAGTCTTGGGGGAGTGGGGCAGCTGCATCATTAACACCAGGCAATGAACCTTTAGAGAAGGTTTGTGTCACAGCTACTCCTGTCCACAGCTAAGTGCTTGTTAAGATCTCAGTAGCATTAAAGTTTGCCCAGGCCTCCTGCTCTAAAAACTAAATCCCAGCCCAATTACTTTTTGTAACACCAGTCCTAACCCTTGACTGCCTTCTCCTGCTGTGCCCTGCAGTAGATTTCATTCCTTGGTCTTGAATGATTAAAAAAAGTTAACTCTACTCACTGCTGTATGGGCCACAGTAATTACTCAGGCCCTCCTACCAGCTCCAGGTCATGAGCAAGAAAAGCCTTCCTGTGGAACTGCCTGGCTTACTGCTGCAGATCCTCCAGTAGAAGGAGAGGAAATGGCCTCAGATTGCTCCAGGGGAGGGCTAGGTTGGAGATTAGGAAAAAAGTCTTTATGGAAAGAGTGGTCAGGCACTGGAACAGGCTGCCCAGGGAGGTGGTGGAGTCAGCATCCCTGGAGGTGTTCCAGAAACATGTGGCCATGGCACTTGGGGCAGGGTTTATTGGCCATGGTGGTGGTGGGTTGAAGGTTGGAGTGGATCCTAGAGGCCTTTTTAAACCCAAATGGTTCTGTGATTCTGTAAAGGTTGCTTTCTGGGGAAATGTGGTCACTCAACAGCCACATTTGAAACTTCTTTGGTTGTAATTGAAGCTGGAACTTGTTTTATTTAAACACTTCCTTCAGCTGCCTTTGATTGAATACTTCAGTGACTATTGCTGCTAACACACCCACTAAGAAATGTCTGCTCTGAAGAGCACTCTGCGCTGAGCACCACTGCCCTGGCTGAATGAGACCGAATGGATTGCTCTGTCCTCTGTTCCTCTCCTCAGCCCATCCTATGGGCCAACCAGAGTTCCTCTGGCTAACCAGAGTCAAAGGTCTGGGTTCTGTGCACCTCTTGGTCATCACACATGAGTTTGTGCCCTGATATATTGAAGTTTCCAACACAGAAACCAAGAAATGGCACCAGCAAAAACAGTTTCTTCTTCTCTTGCTTTTCTTTCAAAGAATAATAGAATGGCTTAGGTTGAAAGAGACCTCACAGAGATCATCTACTCCAACTTCCCTGAAATGGGAAGTGACACCTCTCAACTAGACTTGGTTGCTCAAAGCCTCATCCAACTTGGCCTTCAACACCTCTAGGAAGGAGGCATCCAGAACCTCCCTGGGAAACCTGTTCCAGTATCTTACCACCCTCCTACTGAAGAACTTCTTCCTCAGCTCCAGTCTAATCCTTCTCTCCCTCAGCTTCAAACCATTCCCCCTTGTCTTGTCTCTAGAAACCTTCAGGAAAAGTCTCTCTGCAGCCTTCCTCTAGGATCTCTTCAGGTACTAGAAGGCAGCTCTAAGGTCCCTCTGGAGTCATCTCTTCTCCAGGCTGAACACCCCCAGCTCCCTCAGTCTGCCCTCACAGCAGAGCTGCTCCAGCCCTTGGATCATCTTTGTGGCCTCCCCTGGACTCACTCCAACTGCTCTGTGTCCTTCTTCTGCTGGGGACACCAGAACTGGAGGCAGGACTGGAGGTGAGGTCTGAGCAGAGCAGAGTCAAGGGGCAGAATCCCCTCTCCTGCCCTGCTGCCCACACTCCTCTGGCTGCAGCCCAGCACACAGCTGCCTGCTGGGCTGCAGGAGGGCACTGCTGGCTCCTGGGGAGCTGCTCAGCACCCAACACCCCCAAGGCTTTCCATGCTTGCTTTCTCTCCTGGGTCATGCTTCATCCTCTTTCAACCCTAGCTTGTCCTGCTGACTGGTGCTATGCTGAAATATGAACTTCTCTGTTAACCTTGGCCCTGTCGCAAGCATTCAGAGAGCCTTCTGGTTCCTCTCCCATTCCTGGGTCCCATAGCTATCACTGCACCGACCATATGTCCAGTAAGGGTCACAGCCAAGTGCTTGTTGGAGTTGCAGGGGTGGGGTGTGGGACTTGAAACTCCCTCCTCTGGGTTCTGCTGCCTTATGGTTTTTCCAAGCTGATCAGGAGCAGGCAAAGGCATTGTCTGGTGCAGTGCTGCTGGTGCCCATGTCAGTGTTGTTGCAAAGGCAGTGCCATTGAAAGAATGTTTGAAGCATCTCTGCTTTTCAAACACTTGAACTTCTTCTGGGAGCTTTTTGCTTTCCCATTTTGGAAGGATGTTCCATTTCAGAAAACAAATATTACATTCTTCTGAAATCATTGCAGAGCTCAGAAGTGGTTTGGCTTTAAACTTTTTGCTTAATCTCAAACTTTATTTTTTTCATGCTGCCTTGCTTGCTGAAATGCTTCTCTTTATTTTCTCTCCTCCCCCACCTTTAGCACTACATGAGATAATGAGACTGAGACCAAGTTTCCACATCACACAGTACCTACCAAACCTTGGGTCTGAACTCTCTACCTCTCAGTACTTCCCCTAACCATACCCTGAGACCCAGGTGTGGGGCAGTACCCATGGGAGGTTTGTGCCACTGCTGCCCTAGAGATAAGGAAAAGGGTCCCCTGAAGAAAGTTGCACTAACACCAAACAGAAAGGGGCCTGGGGGTACTGGTTTACAGTAGGCTGAACAGGAGCCAGCAGTGTGCCCAGGTGGCCAAGAAGACCAATGGCATCCTGGCCTGGATCAGGAATGGTGTAGCCAGCAGGAGCAGGGAAGTCATTCTGCCCTGTGCTCAGCACTGGTGAGACCACACCTTGAGTACTGTGTCCAGTTCTGGGCTCCTCAATTCAAGAGAGATGTTGAGATGCTGGAATGTGGCCAGAGAAGGGCAACAAGACTGGGGAGGGGTCTGGAGCACAGCCCTGTGAGGAGAGGCTGAGGGAGCTGGGGGTGTTTAGCCTGGAGAAGAGGAGGCTCAGGGGAGACCTCATTGCTCTCTACAACTACCTGAAGGGAGGCTGTAGCCAGGTGGGGGTTGGGCTCTTCTCCCAGGCAACCAGTGACAGAAGGAGAGGACACAGTCTCAAGCTGTGCAGGAGGAAGTTTAGGCTTGAGCTTAGAAAGAAGCTCTTCACAGAGAGAGAGAGACTGGCCATTGGGATGTGCTGCCCAGGGAGGTGGTGGGGTCAGTGTCCCTGGAGGTGTGTAAGAAAAGCCTGGATGAGGCACTTAGTGCCATGGTCTGGTTGATCAGTGAGGGTTGGGTGATTGGTTGGACTTGATGAGCTTGGAGGTCTCTTCCAACCTGCTTGCTTCTGTGATTCTGTAACCACACAGCTCTGGGAGCCAGGGTGCAGACAGACTCTACTGAATCCCAATTATGCACACTCAGCACCATGCACAGCACTACAGGGACCTTGGCAAGGTGCCTACTGCATGTGCCTTGGCCAGGAAGGGAACCTCAGTGTTTGCCCCAGGAAATCAAGCTGAGTGGGGAGGGTGAGGGCTTTCCCAGACAGGGGGTCAGGAGAGGAAACCAAGGCTCCTCTAAGAGTGCAGTGCTGCTTCTCTGGGAACCTTCTGCATTTCCCTGTCTAACAAGAGGTGTCTCTGCTCCACGCCTCACAGTGGAGCTTTGCGTGGCCCTTCAGTGATTCAGCTAAAAGGCTGTGCTCCTCCTTTGAGCTGGGAAAGTCACTGCCAGCTGGGCAGCACTCTGAATTCACAGCTCTGGCACCTCTCTTTTACAGCACTAAGCCCAATGCCTCAGCCAAATCCCCACCAGCAATGCCATTCACTTCCCCGGCCCTAAGCAGCCACGGCAGGGCTCCAAGGAGAGGGAGGAGGACACAGGCTGTGATACTTGTAACCAGGCTATGGGCTATTTGTCATGTAAGGGTTACACAGTGAAACTTGCCCCTGTTGGGACCAGTCCTGGCAGATCGAGTGTTGCTTACGGCTCCAGAACTGCCCACATCCTTTCCTCCCTGCAGCTGGTGAAGTGGTTACTTGCTAGAGACTGCTCAGGTACAGGAGACATTGCTGGCTGTAGTCAATGCATTAATATGCAGGCACAAGCCTCTGCAGAACTACAGCAAGTGCAAATTCAGGGAAGGAAAACTCACTTTGTTTTTCTCAGAGAAGAGAATTTCAGAGGCATCCTCCTCACCCCAACAAGTGCTGCAATTACTCACCAGTTTCTTCTTCACAAATGAAACAGATTCTTCCTTCACTTCTCAAATGCAAAACCAGGTGTCCTGGATTCATGGAATGGTTTGGGTTGGAAAAGACCTTAAAGTTCACCTAGTTTCAATCCCCCTGCCATGGGCAGGTACACTAGACCAGGTTCCTCAAGGCCTCTTCCAACCTGGCCTTGAACACCTCCAGGGAGGGGACACCCACCACCTTCCTGGGCAACCTGTTCCAGTGTCTCACCACCCTCACTCGAAAGAATTTCTTTGTATTCTGCAGTCTAAATGTGCCCTCCTCAAGCTTCAATCCATTGCCTCTCGCCCTATCACTACAAGCCCTTGTAAAACATCCCTTTCCAACTTTCCTTCAGGTACTGGAAGGCTGCTCTGAGGTCTCCCAGGAGCCTTTTCTTTTCCAGGCTGAGCAGCCCCAACTCTCTCAGCCTGTTCCACAGGGGAGCTTCTTCAGCCCTTGGATCATCTTTGTGGCCTCCTCTGGGCCATCTCCAGCACCTCCAGGTCCTTCTTGTTCTGGAGGCTGCAGATGCTGCAGGTGGGGTCTGAGCAGAGCAGAGCAGAGGGGCAGAATCCCCTCCCTGTGCTGCTGCTCTCCCTGCTCTGGATGCAGCTCAGCACACAGCTGCCTGCTGGGCTGCCAGGGACCACTGCTGGCTCCTGGGGAGTTTCTCACCAACTGACACCCCCAAGGCCTTCTCTCCAGGCTGCTCTCCAGCCACTCTCCACCCAGCCTGAATTTGTGCTTGGGATCCTTTTGGGCTAGCACTGAAGGCTTGCAGGATTGCAGCTGAGGGACATCTCACCTGTACCTGTCACCAAAGTGAAGAAACAGCAACATGGTAAAAAAAAAAAAAAGAGAGAGAGAGAAAAGAAACATCAAAATCAGATTGCAGCAAACCCAGGAAAGGTTCAGGTTGAAAAGGCTGTGTTGACAGAGAAAGAAAAAAAAAAAAAAGAAAAGAGAGAGGGGGAAAAAAAGAAAAAGCAAGAAAAAACCTTAAATGAACGTGTGAATGACTGTGAGCAAGGAAAATGCCAGTGGAATACAATGAACAAGGAGAATCTTCCCACCCTTCTTTCCTGGATGATTGATGTTACAATCAGGGATGCTGGAGCTACACGGGAAGACAAAAATACAAGGCCACAGTCTTGGCTGGGGAAAATGAAAGCACTCACATCTGCTTTCTACAGAGGCACTGCTGTTTATGCCACTGCAAGATGTATCCCTAAGAGAGGTGAGATAATGTGCAAAGATGGTGGAGGCAGAAAACACAGAAGAGAAATGAAAACCTATCTCAGGCACCGTGTTCCAAATAAGTACAGCTCCTGTCCTCAGGAAGCCTTCAAGTTGCTCTTTCTGTTTGACTTGTGCTTTATAAATAACAAGCAACACATCTACTTCTTTCATGAATACCTCTACAGCAATGATATGTTGTCATTTATAGTTTCTTAATCATTATTATTATTATCATTGCTGGCTGAGGCCAATTGTATGAGATTCAACAAGGCCAAGTGCTGGGTCCTGTACTTGGGTCACAAAAACCCCACAAGTGCCCCAGGCTTGGGGGCAGAACGGCTGCAAAGTGCCCAGAAGAGAAAGACCTGGAGGTGTTGATTGACAGTTGGATGAAGATGAGCCAGGGTGTGCCCAGGTGGCCAAGAAGGCCTCCAGCATCCTGGCCTGGATCAGCAATGGTGTGGGCAGCAGGAGCAGGGAAATGATTGTGCCCTTCTCCTCAGCACTGGTGAGGCCACAGCTTGAGTCCTGGGTGCAGTTTTGGGGCCCTCACTCCAAGAAGGATATTAAGGTGCTGGAGCAGGTCCAGGGAAGGGCAACAAAGGTGGAGAAGGCTCTGGAGAACAGGGCTGGGGAGGAGCAGCTGAAGGACCTGGGGGTGTTCACTCTGGAGAAGCAGAGGCTCATTCTCTCCAGCTCCCTGAAAGGACACTGGAGCCAGAAGGGGGTTGGTCTCCCTACCCACAAGTGACAGGATGAGAGGAAATGGCCTCAAGTTGTCCCAGGGGAGGTTTAGGTTGGAGATTAGGAAAACTTTCTTTGCTGCAAGAGCGGTCAGGCATTGGAAGAGGCTGCCCAGGGAGGTGGTGGAGTCGTCATCCCTGGAGGTGTTTCAGAGAGGCAGAGCTGTGGTGCTGAGGGCTGTGGTTTAGCCCCAGCCTTGGAAGAGTTAGAGGATGGTTGGACTGGATGCTCTTAAAAGGCTTTTCCAACCAAAATGATTCTGTGATTCTCATTTCCACATTTATTTTTCAGCAACAGTTGACCTTTTCTTGGGGAGGGGTTTTAAGGTGACATTCAAAAAGGTTGGACTAGAAGGGCCCACAGTGACCTCAGGCAATACAAAACCCTTCCTGGTATTCTCCTCCAGTGTCCTATTTGAATTTAAGTGGAAAAAAATAGTTTGCAAATTTCTGCTTGTACTTCAAACACACTTCTTAAATCCAGGAGAGTTCTGCTGTGATTTGCCACATAAGCACATCAAAGATGAAAGAGGGAGACAATTACAGTGGAGCTGATGAATTCTTAATCTCAGAGCAGTGGTAAATTAAGGGCAAACACAACCTCGTTACTGGTTGTTCTTTTGTGATTAAGTATTAGTTATCTGCTATGTTTGGCATTCCTTAGCCCTATTTATTTGATTAATTTAATTGTTACCCTAATTAATGTAATTATTTTGCAGCCAGGCTGGTGCATTCATGGTTCCCTACACAGAGCTCAACTGATTACCAGGGACAAAGTTTGCTGAACCAGTAAAAAGCCACGGCCTGGGTCCCTGGTGCCCCTTTTTGCTTGCCTGGGGTTGGCTGATGTGGCCTCTGTGAGTCTCTGACTCCTTGCTGTTGTTCCCAGATTAATGTAGGGGATGGGATTATCCATGGAGTGTTTAATTAAGCATGTTGATCAGAACGAGTGATAGGAGCAGAGGAAACTGCCTCTGTTGCAGCAGCAGAGGTTAAGGTCGGCTCTTTGGGAGAAACTCCTTCCCTGAAAGGGCTCTCAAACACTGGAGGCTGAAGGGAGACCTCATTGCTCTCTACGACTACCTAAAAGCAGCTTGTAGTGAGGTGGGGGTTGGTCTCTTCTCCTTAGGAAATGAGAAGAAATGGCCTGAAGTTGTGCCAGGGCGAGGTTAGATTGGATGTTAGGAAAAAATTTCCTTGCTGCAAGAGTGGTCAGGGATTAGAACAGGCTGTCCAGGGAGGTGGTGGAGTCCCCATCCTTGGAGGTGTTCAAGAAATATGTGGACATGGCCCATGGTTTGATGGCCATGGTGGTGTTGGGCTGAAGGTTGGACTGGATGATCTTAAAAGACTCTTCCAACTGAAACAGCTCTGTGATTCTGTGATGTTCTGAGCAGGATGCCCAGGAAGGTTGTTGAATCCCCATGGCTGGAGGTGTTTCAAAGAGGCAGAGTTGTGGTGCTGAGGGTCATGGTTTAGCCCCAGCCTTGGTAGTGTTACAGAATGGTTGGACTGGATGATCTTAAAGGTCTTTTCCAACCCAAGCAATTCTGTGAGTCTCGTACTCCATGATTTATTTAATTGTTTTTATTTTGCAAGGAGGGGTTTAAGGAGGATTGGTGTAGTTTTCACTCCGGGAACAGGAACATTCATCCCAAGCAACTTTCGAGCACCGGGATGGGAGCGGTGGGTTCTCTCTCCCCCAGGTGCCGCCGCACTCTGCCCTTGCACACCCCGCGCAGGGGCCGAGCATCGTCCCCGGCCTCCCGCCGAGCACTGCATGCTCCGGCGCGGCGGGGCCGGCGAGCTGCGCCGGTGCCCGGGGGAGGCGACGGCTGCCGGCACCCTTCCTGCTGCCCGTCTCCCCGGCGCGCGGAGCAGAGCCCGGCCGCGGAACTGCTCCACCGCGGGCGGCGGCGGAAGGGACGGTAGAGCCCCGGCGCCTGCGCCCCTCCGCGCTCCTGCGGAGGGGAGCGGGAGAGGCCGGGCGAGGGGGACCAGCCGGGACCCAGCCGGCCCCAGACGAGCCCCTCGCTCGCCCTTTGCACAGCGGGCAGCGGAGCCAGCGCGGAAGGGCCGCGCTGTGGGCCGGGGGAATCCCCGCCTCCGGCGCCTGCCCTCGGGCCTCGCGCAAGCCCCGCCGAGCGCGAAAACCACCCCGAAGGAGAAGTTGTTCCCCCTGCGCCCCGCACATCCCCTCCCGCGGCGCATCCGCCCGCCCGTCCCCCGGATCCTGCTCCCCCCCTGGCTGCCGGGCTCTGGCCGGGCGCTTCCCTGCTCGTTTCGCTGTGGTTCGGTCGGTAGCGGAGTGCCGAGGGGAGGCTCCGTCCCCAAGGCAGCCTGCGGGGGAAGCGCGCTGGGTGGGGGCAGCCAGGAAGGGAGGATCTCTCTCGGCGGCTTCTCCTAAAATCCATCAGCGAGCTGCGAGCAGGGAAGAGTTTGGCACCGGGCAGGCGAGGCTGGGCTCGCTCCCCAGCCGCGATGCTGCTGTACTGAGCGCGGCTCTGCAACTCGGGGGGACGGAGCTCACCCCCCACTTCCACCACCGCCCCCCCCACACACACCCAGTCCAGCGCCGGCAGCACCAGCGGCTCGTCCCTGCAGCTCTGCTGTATGAGGACTGGTCCGAGAGCTGGGCGACTCGGCTCCTGCTAGTGCTGCTCTCCACCGCGCCCCCCGTTCCAGCCGGACTTGCCCCGGCAGCGCCGAGGAGCAGCCCGCAGCCCGCGGAGTTGTGTCGGCAGGCTCCGTGCGATGGCGAGGCTGCGGAAGAGCAAACTAGCCGCTGGATTTCTATTACTTTTCCAGTGCCTGAGCGAGCGCTGCCAGCTCGCCGGCGGAACGACGGCGCCGAGGCAGAGCCACGGTAAGAGAGGTCGGTACCTGCCGGGCGGGGCCCAGCGCGGCCGGGCCGGGGGGCGAGGGACCAGGCCGCCTTCCTTCAGCCCTGGCGCGGTAGGGGCTCAAGCCGCAGCTCTGCGGACCGCGTACCGGAGAGGGCGAACGCCTTGCGGGCGTGGGGCTTGGCTTCCCCCTGCTCCCGGGGAGGCCCGGGGGGAGCCGCGGTCCCGGGTTCTCACCCATCTCTCCCCCGGCTGCTCCGGAAAGACCTCTCTATGACTTCGTTTAAAAATATTTTTAAATGAGAACTTGGGGCATTCCTCTTAATATAAGTCTGCCCCACCGTCCCTGGGAGCTGGTGCTATTGCCCTCCCCAAGACCCTTCGCGGGGTTCCGCGGAGTCTCCTTCCCAGCCAGGGACAAGGAGCTTCCGAAGGCGAAGGGCTCCCCACAAGCGCCGGGAAGGGAGGGACGGAGAAAGCGGAGCCCCCCGGGGAGCCGCGGGTCGGGGCGATCCAGCAGCCTTCCTCCCCCCGCCATCCCCCTTCCCCAGCGGCAGCGAGCCGTGGAGGGGGCTGGAGGCAAAGTTTCGCTGCAGCTGCTGCCTGGCAGAGCTAGCGGGCACTCTGCTCCTCCGCGGCAGGCAGTGGCTTGCAGCTTTCCCTGGAAATCCGGCTGCAGGAGAATGGGAGAAGCCCCGCTGTGGGACCTGTTGGTTTGTTGGAAGAGGCTCACTCCGTTGCCTGAGCTTGGTTGTGATAGTTTTGGGGTCCTCTTGTCAGCCCTTCTCGGAGACACTTGTGAATGGTGACACATGGCACCTGTAAGTGCCTGTAACCCCAGCGGGGGGTTGCCTTATGATGGCTGAAGTCTCTGTATCCCACGTTCCTTGGGCTGCGGAGGGGAAAGCTGCTAAAGAAAAGCTTGGCAGGTTTGCAGAGAGATGTTGAAGGAAGGAGTGAAGAAAGTCGTGGGGTTTTGTGTGCCAGGGGACCTTGCCGCGGCCGCTTCTCGAGGTTTTCAAAAGCCGTGCCTTTTGTATTTGAAATACCAGCCAGATTCTTATCACATGAAACATGCTCAGCAGCCTCCCCGCTGCCGCAGAGCTGCCCCTTCTGCCTTTCCCAAAAGGTCTGATACAAATGGGGAGAGTTCTGTGGTCACGGCGTCGCTGACCCGAACAAGAGAGACTGAGGAGCTTTTGGAAGTGCTTGGTGAGATAATGTGCCAGACAGAGCGGGGATTTTCCCAGGCAGGGGCCTACCACCGAGTTTGGGAATTGCTTAATGACAAGGTAGCTCAGCAGGTTGCTCGGGGCTCACATGTCACTTGGGGCCGGAGGGAAAAACCGGGAGGAGACTTTTAATGCGCTGCTGCAAAATTTATGTTTGCTGCTCTGAAGCGCTGCAGGCAGCACATGTTGGTGTTTGTTAATGTTAGTTGTGAGGGAAAATAAAGGGAGGGGGGTGGCATTAGAGAAAGAAAACGACTGTGTTGTAGAAATTCCCGTGGCAGTGGGCTGAGCTCGCAAAGTTTCTGATTGATTCCAGCCATTGTATCCAGCACAGAGGAAGTTAGTGCTGACTAAATGCAATATAATTTACCGGTGGGCAAATAATCCCCACACGGCACTGAGCCAGGCTCTCGAGTTGTAGTAGGCATCAATGTCTGCACCAGGAGGTGATAAATAGAAGATGTACCAACAACTTGCTTGCTGTAAATCATTTAACTGATGACTTGTGCCTTCCTGAGTGTGATAGGAAGCATCAAGGAGTTTCTAATCAGGCAGGTATTGTTTTGCTAGTTGCTGCAAGTTGGATAGTTAATAGCAAGGGATGATTTTCCTCAGCTAGTGTAAGATGGATGGTCCCGTGGCAGCTTTGACAGCTACATGTTTATATCTTTGACATCTTTTCCTTCCTTCTTGGTTGAAAAGTCTGTATTTATGACAGCAAGAATTAAATGTCATTATTGTAATCAGAGTCTTTAACATGTTTTCATTGCTGTTATTTTTTATGTGTGTGTGTGTATGTTTTTAATACTGCTCTGTGGGGGAAAAAAAAAAAACAGTGGGGAGCTGTGTGTAATCAGTAAGAGGGTGATTATGTAAAGCCAGGGAAATTCAACTTCAGGTGCTGTGAGTCAAAATACAGTGTTGGTGTGTTTAGTATTTACTGTATGGCTTTAGATCAGCTCAGAGAAAACCTTGGGAGAATGAAAGTAAAAAAGAAAATAAATAATAGTAAAAAAAACCCTTCCAAGTAGCTGCCAAGTCTTAAAGGGAGGCTGCTTTGACAGACTTCTCAAACACTGGGTTACAAAACACCTTCTTGAAACTGAATGAAATAACTGTCCAGAAATGGAAACGTTTAGTGTTGCCTGGCAGAGCTGGAGCCAGGAGAGGGTTTCAGAGGATGCTATGGAAGGGACATGTCATGATTCCAGCAGACAGGGAAAAAAAATGACAGCTGTTTTTTTGCCAGCTCCTCAGAATTCCCTTGCTGGTTAAAATCAGGTTGGGTCAATTCAAGTCAAATAATTATTTAGGTATGCCCAGGCTTGTCTGACTGCCTCTGGCTATGTTTAAAATCCAGATTTTTGTGACTGAGAGGTGTGGGAGCCAGGTTCTGGCAGGAGCAGGGCTGTCCCCGCTAGAGGGCATGGTGGCTGCCAGGAGGGATGCAGTTCTTCGCTGGGAATGCTCCCTCCATCCCTTCCCTCCCATCCCTGCATCCATCCTCCTCCCAGCCTGCTCAGTGCTTTGGCTTTGCAGACAAAAATGGTATCAATCAAGGATGAAGGCTCTTAAACATGAGGTTTGTGTGCCTGAGGTTTATCAAGCTGCAGCAGGGCAGGTTTAGAGTGGACATTAAGGAGAATTTGTTCCCAGCAGGAGTGGTCAGACATTGGGACAGGCTGCTCAAGGAAGTGGTGGAGCCACCAACCCTGGAGGGGTTTAAAGGTCGTTCAGATGTGGTGCTTGAGGATATGGTTTAGGGGTGAAGTTTGTAGAGTAGGGTTAATGGTTGGCCTTGATGATCCCAGGGGGCTTTTCCAACTGGAATGATTGTGTGCTTCATGTGTCTTTCACAGTAACCAGACTGAATATGAGCTGAAGTTAGTGAACTGAAGGAAAAGGTCATTGGGAAGCTTGCAAGACCAGCTGAGCTCCCAGTTGTTGAAGTGAGAAGTTGCTGCTTGTGGAAGTGCTGCCACGAGAACCTTCTATTCTTTTGCAAAACACCATCAGTCAGCATTAGGAAGCTGGGGTTGTAATTTTTTCATCTGTCAAAGCATATTTTGGAATCTGGGTACAATTTATATTCATTGAACTGCTGCTGTCTCCAGGCATCAGCATTTGGAGAAGGGTAGAATAATTTGTGTAGGATAAACTGGTCTTAAGGAGTGGTTATACAGCATTTATCTACTGCTGAAATAGTAATATTTTCTCTCTTGGGAGACCCTACCCTGAGTACTGCATCCAGATCTGGTGTCCCCAGCATGAGAAGGACAGAGCAGTTGGAGCAAGTCCAGAGGAGGGCCACAAGGGCTGGAGCAGCTCTGCTATGAGGACAGGCTGAGGGGGCTGGAGGTGTTCAGCCTGGAGAAGAGAAGGCTCCAGAAGGGACCTTAGAGCTGCCTTCCAGTACTTGAAGGGATCCTACAGGAAGGCTGCAGAGGGACTTTTCCTGAGGGTGTCTAGAGACAGGACAAGGGGGAATGGTTTGAAGCTGAGGGAGAGCAGGGTTAGACTGGAGCTTTGGGAGAAGCTCTTCAATATGAAGGTGGTGAGACTCTGGACAGGTTGCCTAGAGTTGTTCTGGATGCCTCTTCCCTGGAGGTGTTGAAGGCCAGGTTGGATGAGGTTTTGGGCAACCAAGTCTAGTTCAGAGGTGTACCACCTGCCCATGGCAGGGAGATTGGAGTAAATGATCTCTGAGGTCCCTTTCAACCTAAGCCATTCTATGATTCTGTTTTGCCTGAGCTTCACTGTTTAAAGAAACCTTACTGCAACCAAACCCAAGCTCCTGTCCTTATACATTAGCCCTTTCAGCTTTTACTTTAGAAGTATCAAAAGAAGTATGTCTGGAAAAGAGAAGACTTAGAAGGGATTTAATAAATGTTTATCAATATCTGAGGGCTGGGGGTCAGGAGGGAGGGGACAGGTTCTACTCACTTGTGCCCTGGAATAGGACAGGGAGCAATGGATGTAAGCTGCAGCACAGGAGGTTCCACCTCAACAAAAGTGGGAACTACTGTAAGGGTCATAGACCCCTGGTACAGGCTGCCCAGAGAGGTTGTGGAGTCTCCTTCTCTGGAGACTTTCCAGCCCTGTCTGGATGTGTTCCTGTGTGACCTGAGCTGGATTCTATGGTCCTGCTCTGGCAGGGGGTTGGACTGGAAGATCTCTTTGGGTCCCTTCCAACCTCTGACATCCTGTGAGCCTGTCAAAGAACTAACAGCTGTTAGCCCACATGCATGTCAAGCAGTTTGTTCTCTTTGCATTCAAAGTGACTCTGTTTCCCCTCTCTAGACAATATGTAATCAGGGACAATCAGGTTAGAGAATCCCAAATGAATCTTGTTTAGATGCCATGGGTATTTTAGTGAGAATTCCCTCTAAAGAAGTAATCTCTTTTCAACTTTCTCAACAATTCATCCTTTTATTTTTTTTGTGGTTTTTGTCTTTGTCCTTTCCTCAGAAGGGGTATTTTGAAATACTGCTAGTAAATAGTGGCTAAATTAAGTCTATGTTAAGGTTGACTTGGGTATTAAATTCAGTTTCACACAAACTCTTTTCCACCAATTTAGCCAAAGATCAATACTCATAGTTCATTGAAGGTTTAAAACCCACCCTGGGAAATGTGGTGGTTTGCTAGGCTGTAAAAATTCCTCTTCAGAATTTACATCCTCATGCAGGCACTTCAAACCTAGCAAACACTTGACTTGGACACTAGATTTTGATCTGGCACTTAACTTGGAGTTGATGAGAACAGGCTCTGCACTGTAAACAAATGGAGAAAATGAGGAAAAAGGCTTTAGATAATGAAACAAAGATTTTTCTTCTGGGTAAGAACTTCTCATCAGTGCATACAGCAGGCCACTTAGAGCAAAATGCTGGTACAGCATCTGCTGCCCTGCTGAACACCAGATTGCTCTGAGAGAATCTGCAGTTCTGGAGGTCTCTTCCCTTGAGGGCAAGAGATTCCTGAAACCGTGAAGGAGATTGATCATAGAATGGCTTGGGATGGAAGGGACCTTAAAGATCATCCAGGGACACCTCCCACCAGCCCAGGTTGCTCAAGGCTTTGTCCAGCCTGGCCTTGAACACCTCCAGGGAGGGGACATCCTCAACCTCCCTGGGCAACCTGTTGCAGTGTCTCACCACCCTCACTGGAAAGAATTTCTTCCTAATCTCCAGTCTCAATCTGCCCTCCTTAAGCTTCGATCCATTCCCTCTTGTTCTGCCACTGCAAGCCCTTGCAAAAAGTCCCTCCCCAACTCTCCTGTAGCTCCCTTCAGGTACTGGAAGGCTGCTCTAAGGTCTCCCTGGAGTCTTCTCCAGGCTGAACAGCCCCAACTCTCTCAGCCTGTCCCCATCCAGGAACAGCTCTATCCCTCTCATCAAGTTCATGGCATCCTCTGGACCTGCTTCAGCAGTTTCATGTCCTTCTTGTGTTGGTGGTAGCAGAGCTGGCTGCAGTGCTCCATGTGGAGTCTAACAAGAGCAGAGGGGGAGAGTCACCTCACTTGTGGTAAGCAAAGGTGAAGAGAGAGACCCACTGAGGAAAACAGACACAGGACTGTGGCAAGTTAGCTTTTCCACTAAGGACTTCTGGTGCATCTTTGGTGGAGCAGGGCTGGGTGGAGTGTGGCTTCTTACCTGGGAGACCAACCCCCACCTGGCTCCAGCCTTCTTTCAGGGAGCTGGAGAGAGTGAGAAGGTCTCCCTTCAGTCTTCTTTTTTCCATACCAAACACCTGGAGATTTAGCCCTGAAGCTTGTGTTTCCTGCAGGACTCTGTGCAGCAGTGGCCCAGGACAACCATGCCCAGTTGGGTCCTGCTGGCTTTCTCTGCAAAGGAGGCACAGTTTCCTTGTGCAGTGAGATACAAATAACTGCATCATTTGTCTCTGGGTTTGATGAAAGCCACTGTGGGCTCATCAGGCTGTTGGAAGTACTCTGCTCAGTATCCAGTTTTGGGCACCTCAGTTGAGTTGGGCTCCCCAATTCAAGAGAGACAGGGACCTGCTGGAGAGAGTCCAGTGGAGAGCTCTGAGGATGATGAAGGGACTGGAACATCTCTGATATGAAGAAAGGCTGAGAGCCCTGGGGCTGTTTAGTCTGGAAAAGAGAAGGCTGAGAGGGATCTGATCAATGTCTATCAATAGCTGAGGGGTGGGGGTCAGGATGAAGTGGCCAGGCACTTCTGGGTGGTGCACAGTGATAGGACAAGGACCACCAGGTACAAGCTGGAGTCCAGGAGATTCCACCTTAACATGAGGAGAAACTTACTGGGTGTGAGGGTGCTGGAGCCCTGGAGCAGGCTGCCCAGAGAGGTTGTGGAGTCTCCTTCTCTGGAGACTTTCCAACCCCACCTGGATGTGTTCCTGTGTGACCTGCCCTGGGTGCTCCTGCTCTGGCAGGGAGGTTGGACTGGATGATCTCTGAAGTCCCTTCCAACCCCTAACATTCTGTGATTCTGTAATTCTGCTGCTGGCAACCTTGAAAACCCTGGCAAAAAGAATGTTCTATAGGAGGCCCAGTTTGAAATCTTCCTGAGGTCACTCTCTGTTAGAGGTAGAACTCAGCTGGGGTAGCTGTGGTGAGTGTATTTTGCATTCCCAATGTGGTTCAGGCTTCCTAAGGAAAAGGAATATCAAAGCAATTTAGGAAGGCAGTAGTTAAGATAAGCCTGTGCTGGAGGCTCTCTGCAGAGTGAACAAAAGGTAATTTGATGGGGGCATGTCTCCTCCAGTACAAGGAAATGTTGCAAGCTTGCTGTCAGTGGGAAATGCTACCCAACTATTAGGTTTGATGAGGGCTGAGCTGTGAGTGCAATTGGCAGATGTCACACTGACTCAAGTGGAGCATTGCATAAACACAGCAGGAGCAGGAAGAAGCCAGGAGGTTGCTTTTCCATGGAGAAGTATGCAGAGGAACCACACTAAGTGCATGTGGGGTTTGTTTGTGTTTGTGGCCTCTGACAAGTGAGCTTAAAAGATTGCCCTGAGGTAATGTTTGTGAGGGCTGGGTGCTGTGCCTCATCATGGAACACTTCTGCTTTCTCCTCTTCCTTTTCCCCATCTCACTCATAAACAGAGCTTCAGTTAGCTCTGCTTGCTGTCAACATTGAGCAATCAGGCCTGCTAAGTGTCCTTGTCAATTCTGGCTCTGAAAGACCTCCTGGGACATTTTCATCTCCTCTGTCCAAAAAGCAAGTGTGTAGGAGTGTGTCCTCAGGCTGGTGGGACCCCACCTGGAGTACTGCACCACTTCTGGAGCCTCTATTGCAAGAAGAATCTGGAGGTGCTGGAAGGTGTCCAGAGAAGGGCCATGAGGATGAGCAGAGGGCTGGAGCTGCTCTGCTCTGGAGACAGACTGAGAGAGTTGGGGTTGTGCAGTCTGGAGAGGAGAAGGCTCCAAGGAGACCTTCTTGTGGCCTTCCAGTATCCAAAGGAGGCTCCAAGAAAGCTGGGAAGGGACTTTTGAGGGTGTCAGGGAATGATAGGATTTGGGGGGGATGGAGCAAAATTAGAGGAGGGGAGATTCAGATTGGATGTTAGGAAGGTTCTTCCCCATGAGTGTGGTGAGAGACTGGCACAGGTTGCCCAGGGAGGTGGTAGAAGCCTCATGCCTGGAGGTTTTTGCAGCCAGGCTGGATGTGGCTATGAGCAACCTGCTGTAGTGTGAGGTGTCCCTGGCCATGGCAGGGGGGTTGGAACTGGCTGATCCTTGAGGTCCCTTCCAACCCTGACAATTCTATGATTTGGTCCAACCTTTCTCCCTTATGAAAGGGGCAAACACAGCAGGTTCTTAGGCTGGATGTGGGGACAGGCTTGATGCTGGTGTTGAACACAGTTTCAAAAGCAGCAAACATCTTGATGGGACAAGGCAGCAAGAGGAAAGTAAAGGTTCATATGAAGCTAGATATAAGACCTCACTGGCTGGAATGATGAGCCAAAGCCAATTGTGTGAGAGTCAACAAGGCCAAGTGCTACCTCCAGCACTTGGGTCACAATAACCCCTCAGGCTTGGGGCAGAGTGGCTGCAAAGTGCCCAGCAGAGGAAGATCTGGGGGTGTTGATCAACAGCCAGCATGTGTCTAGGTGGCAAGAAGGCCTGGACCAGATCTGTACCAGGTCTTTTCCAGCCAAAACAGATTCTATGGTCATGAGAGTGATGCATCTGCTGTGCTTGGCAATGATAGGATTCCAGCAGGAATATTCCCTTCAGTTTCAAGTGCTGCACTTAGGATGAGTGGACCAGTTGTGGATTGTCATAGGAAAATGAAAAGAATACTGATAGCAAGAATAAAACTAAGAGTCACAGAATGGCTTAGGTTGGAATGGAACTTAGAGATCATCTGCTCCAAGCTCCCTGCTGTAGGCAGAGATGTCTTTCATAGAATGGTCTGGGTTGGAAGGGACCTCCAAAGGTCATGTAACCCAACCCCCACTGCAGTAAGCAGAGGCTCCTTTTCGACTGGACTTGGCTGCTCAAGGCTTCATCCAACCTGGCCTTGAACTCCTCCATGGAGGGGGCATCCACAGCCTCCCTGGGCAGCCTGTTCCAGAGTCTCACTACCCTTGACTGAAGAACTTCTTCCTCAGCTCCAGTCTAACCCTGCTCTCCCTCACCTTCAAACCATTCCCCCTTGTCCTGTCTCTAGACACCCTCAGGAAAAGTCCCTCTGCAGCCTTCCTTTAGGATCCCTTCAGATACAGGAAGGCAGCTGGAAGGTCCCCTGGGGGTCCTCTCGTTTCCAGGCTGCACACCCCCAGCTCCCTCAGCCTGTCCTCACAGCAGAGCTGCTCCAGCCCTTGGATCATCTTGGTGGCTTCCTCTGGACTCTCTCCAGCAGCTCTGTGTCCTTCTTCTGCTGGGGCCACCAGAACTGGAGGCAGGATTGGAGGTGGTGCCTCAGCAGAGCGGACTCAAGGGTCAGAATGCTCTCTCTTGCCCTGCTGCCCACACTCCTCTGGCTGCAGCCCAGGATATGATTTGCCTGGCATGGTAACCATCTTCCAGTGTGTAAAAGTCCTCCACAGAGAAGAAGGGAATAGTTTTCCTTCAGCAACAAGTAAGGACTTAAATTGCAACAAGGGAGACTTCTAAATGTTAAGGCTAGGAGAGGAGCTTATCTGTGAGTGGCCTTCATCCCTGAAACAGGTTACATAAATGCTTGTTGAAATGTCATTCTGTCCAGGAAGGCAGCTGCTGTTCATGCCTGGGAGCAAGTGGCTGCACAATGTGACCTTTCAAGGGCTCACCCAGTATCCAGTGTGAGTAACTAAGTACATAAGGGTTCACCTTGGGCTCCTCAGCTAGATACCAGCAGGGATTCAAGTCCTCTGCTAGCTGGAGGCCTTCCTCTCATTTTCAGTGCTGTTAACATAGACTTTCTGTGGCTGCAGAGAAGGTAAAGACATTTCATAGAACCATAAAATTTAGGATGTTGGAAGGGACCTCTGGAAATCATCCAGCTCAACCCCCCTGCCAAAGCAGCATCACCCAGGGCAGGTCACACAGGAACACAGCCAGGTGGGTTTTGAATGTCTCCAGAGAAGGAGACTCCACAACTTCTCTGGGAAGCCTGCTCCAGGCCTCCAGCACCCTCACAGTAAAGAAGTTTCTGCTCATGTTGAGGTGGAACCTCCTGGGTTCCAGCTTGTATCCATTGCCCCTTGTCCCCTCACAGGACATCACCAGAGGGAGACTGGCTCATTCCTTTTGGCACACACACTTCAGATGTTTACAGACATTCATTGGATTCCCTCTCAGCCTTCTCTCCTCCAGGCTGCACACCCCCAGGGCTCTCAGCCTCTCCTCCCCAGGCACTGCTCCAGTCCCTTCAGCATCCTTGGAGCCCTCCCTTGGACTCTCTCCAGCAGATCCCTGTCCCTCCTCTGAACTGGAGAGCCCAGAACTGGACACAATACTCCAGATGTGGTCTCAGCTGGGCAGAGTAGAGGGGGAGGAGGACCTCCTTTCACCTGTTGACCTTTTCTTAGTGCATCCCAGGATCCCAATGGCCTTCTTGACCACAGGGGCACCTTACTGTCCCTTGGATGACTTGCTGGCCACTGCAACAGTATGCTCACACCTGAAGAATCAGTGTAACAGTGGTTCCATTGCCAAGCCACTTCCCTTCCCAGGATGCTGCCTTAGGTCTTGTTGTTCCATCATCAAATGAGGCTTTTAAAGTCAGATTTTGTTGTTACTTGTTTTAGAACTTCTCTCTTTTACTATGAGTGCTACCTTTATATGCACAGTATTGATCTTAATTTTGCTTTTAAGATACAGGGACTTTTTTGACTTTAGGCAGGCATCACTTATCCCATGGTGTTTTATTGAGTGAAAAATCCTTGCCTTGAGTAGGGAAGGTTCCACAAATGGACTGTATAATCTGTTCCTTTGGACTTCTCTCTGGTTGTGTTTTAGGTGATTGCTCTTTCACAGTTGCTAGTTGGAGGTTTGGTCTTTTTCTTTATAGATGCAATTGAACTGTGCCAAGGGCCTGCTTATGTTACAGGGATGCAAAGGGATTGATAGGAGAAACTTCTTCCCTGAAAGGGTTCTCAGCCACTGGCACAGGCTGCCCAGGGAGGGGTTTGAATGCCCATCCCTGGAGGTGTTTCAAAGAGGCAGAGATGTGGTGCTGGGGGACAGAGTTAGATAATCACAGAATGCATCAGGTTGGAAGGGACCCTCAAAGGTCATCTTGTCTAACCCCACTGCAGTAAGCAGAGACATCTCCAACTAGATCAGGTTGCTCAGAGCCCCATCAAGTCTGACTTTGAATGTCTCCAGAGATGGGGCATCCACCACCTTCCTGGACAACCCATTCCAGTGTTCTACCACCCTCATGATAAAGAATTCCTTCATAATGTCTATGTGGCTATGTTCTAGGTCAAGATGGATCAGACCTGCTCTTGTTAGTCAAGTGAGGTTTAAAAAGAGAGAGAGACTACGGTTTGGAAGAGGTAGGGGAGGTGAAAAGAAAAGTTTGAGGAGAATGAATATTTTTAAAACTTCAAGCATGATAAATCCTCTTAGAACAACAGAAAAACTCTTGAAAAGCAGAATACCTGACTTTTGTACTACCAGGTATTATGTAGAACCACAGAGTCACGAGGATGAGCAGAGGGCTGGAGCACCTCTTCTATGGGGACAGACTGAGAGAGTTGGGGTTGTTCAGTCTGGAGAAGAGAAGGCTCCGAGGAGACCTTCTTGTGGCCTTGCAGTATCTGAAGAGGGCTACAAGAAAGCTGGGGAGGGACTTTTTCGGGTGTCAGGGAGTGATAGGACTGGGGGGAATGGAGCAAAACTAGAAATGGGGAGGTTCAGATTGGATGTTAGGAAGAAGTTCTTCCCCATGAGGGTGGTGAGAGACTGGCACAGGTTGCCCAGGGAGGTGGTGGAAGCCTCATGCCTGGAGGTTTTTGCAGCCAGGCTGGATGTGGCTGTGAGCAACCTGCTGTAGTGTGAGGTGTCCCTGGCCATGGCTGTATGGAACTGGCTGTTCCTTGAGGTCCCTTCCAACCCTGACAATTCTATGATTCATTTCAGTTGGAAAAGCCCTTTGAAGTCATCCAGTCCAACCATTCTCTAACTCTACCAAGGCTGGGGCTAAACCATGTCCCTCAGCACCACATCTCTGTGCCTGTTAAATAAAGGCTTAGTCTAAAGATATTGAAAGAATCCAGCAGTTGAAACTGGAGAATTGTGTCAGAGGTGACACACTTCCGTCAGATGTTTCAACTGGGAAGTGTCAAAACAAATAAGCTTCAGTTTCTTCTTTTGATTGGGATAAAAATGTCTCATTTCCCATTTTTCATTTTGACATCTAGATTAAAACACTTACATTGGGATGTCTGAACATAACTGAAAAGCATTTTGTTTTGGAGTTTGTGTAGGTAGCTTAGTTTCATTTCATCCCCTACAGCAAACAGTGAATGTTTACTTTCAGTCAGAACTAGATCAGAGAATCATAGAATGGTTGGAGCTGGAAGGGAGTTCCAGAGATCATCCAGTCCAACCCCCCCTGCCAAAGCAGGATCACCCAGGTCAGGTCACACAGGAACACATCCAGATGGATCTTGAAAGTCTCAAGAGAAGAAACCTCCACAGCCTCCCTGGACAGCCTGCTCCAGTGCTCTACCACCATCAAATTACAGAATTTAGTCCTTATGTTCAAGTGGAATGCTCTGTGTTCTAGTTTGTACCCACTGCCCTCTGTCCTGTCACTGGACACCACTGAAAAGAGCCCAGCCCTATCCTTTTAACCTCCACCCTTTAGCTGTTGATTAGCATTGAGAATCATAGAATCATAGAATGGTCTGGGTTGGAAGGGACCTCCAGAGGTCCCCCAGTCCAAATCCCTCTGCGGTCAGCAGTGATATCCTCAACTCGATCAGGCTGCCCAGAGCCCCTCTCAGTCTGCTCTTCTCCAAGCTAAACAACCTCAGCCTTTCCTAAGAAGAGAGATGCTCCAGCCATCCCCCTGGCCCTCTCCTGGACTCTCTCCAGTAGTTCCCTCTCTCTCCTGAAGTGAGGAGTCTAGAACTGGACACAATATTCCAGATGTGGCCTCACTAGGGTAGAATAGAGGGGAAGGAGTACCTCAACATGCTGGCCACGCTCTTCTTAATGCACCCTCAGGACAGTGTTTGCCTTTTTGGCCTTGAGAGCACACTGCTGGCTCAGAATTCTGCCTTGGAGTGGGGAGATGAACTTTGTCATCTCTTACCCTTGTTGCTTTGGCTGTGTACTGTGAAACCTATTTTTATCTTGTAGAAAATTTCTTTTCCTTGACGAAAGGAAAGGGGAGAGTGGCCCAAAAGAGCAATCCTCTTGGTCATCTGATGAGTTTTGGGCTTTTTGTTGTTGGGGTTTTGGTTTTATGTCTTGTTTTGGGGGTTGGTTTTTGTTTTGTTTTATTTTATGTTTCTCATTCAGGTTGCTTCTTGGTTAAAATTATATTCACAAGGCAACTGAATTAAAAGGGAGCACATTTCCCAGACTGCAGCTGCTGTAAAGATAATAGATTTAGAGCTGTTTTGTTTGCAGTGGAGGCATTTTATGGACTAGAACCTTAGCATTTGGTGTATTGCAGAAACCTGCCCTCAATATCAACACAATTTATTACTGGTTCCTGTACACAGATCTGAGCTGTAGTCTCCAAAGCAAGCAAATGGAGAGAGTGAATCACTGGTAGGGATTCTCCTCAGTCCCAGTTTCCATGTACTTCTTGGTGCATCTGTTATTCAGCTGCTTTGAAAACAGTTCTTAGGAGTAAAGTTGATTGTGCAAATTGTGCCAGGCGTAATAACTGAAATGTAGAGTTGGACACTCTGGAAGCCCACAGCCTTTCATGTCTGCATTCAACCACAAAGGGGTCTTTCCCTTATCAAACCTCACACTGGTCAGTTGAGGGTCACCTGTACTGACCTCTTCTCTCTACAGGTGCAGGGCTATGTGAGGATGCAGAGGAAAAGGCTGCACTTGTGGGGAGGAGTGGACAGTGCAGGTGACCCTCAACTGACTGAGCAAGGATTCTTCTTTGCATCCCTCATGTGGTCCACAAGATGCATCAGAGCCTCTGGTCTGCACCCCAGCCCTTGGTACTGCCCAGAGACACTGAGCATTGTCAGTGCTGGCAGCAGCTACTGAACATGGCCTGAGCTGCAGAGTGCAGCTGCTGAGCAGGGACTGAGCTGGGAAGGGACAGCACTGACCACCAAGGCCAGCAGATCCAGAGAGGTGATCCTGCTACTTTGCTGGAGTGCTGCATCCAGCTCTGGAGCCCTCTCAACACAGGAAGGACATGGACCTGATGGAGCTGGTCCAGAGGAGGGCCACAAAAATGCTCAGGGGGTTGGAGCAGCTCTGCTATGAGGACAGGCTGAGGGAGCTGGGGGTGTTCAGCCTGGAGAAGAGAAGGCTCTGGGGAGAACTAATAGCAACCTGCCAGTACCTGAAGGGGCTACAGGAAGGATGGAGAGAGACTGTTTGCAAAGGCCTGCAGGGACAGGACCAGGGGCAATGGCTTCAAACTAGAGCAGAGCAGATTGAGATTGGATATGAGGAACAAGTTCTGCACCATGAGGGTGGTGGAACACTGGAACAGGTTGCCCAGGGAGGTGGTTGAGGCTCCATCCCTGGAGATCTTCAAGGTGAGGCTGGACAGGGCTCTGGGCAACCTGATCTAGTGGAGGATGTCCCTGCTGAGTGCAGCAGGGTTGGCCTGGATGAGCTTTGGAGCTCCCTTCCAACCCAGACCATTCTGTGATTCTATGAGCACAACTAGTTTAAACTCAAAGCAGGATGCCCCTTTAAGAGCTGGACACTGGGATTTTACTTTATTTCATTTATTTTTTTGATGGGCAAGATACATTTAGGAGATGAACAAGCTAAATATCCCCTTAAATTTTTATGATCTGTCTCCAAGGGACTGAAATGTGGCCTGAGCTAGGGAAGGAATAAACAGACCCAGCTCCCATCAACTTTAAGTGTAAACAATTATTACCTGCTGCTTTTTGAATGCAAATTTTAGGGTTATTGTTCTACTATTTACACAAACACAGTTTCTCTTAGCTTCAAGGGATGACCCAGAGATGTTAATAAATCACATTTTCTTTTTCCCTCCAGGCAGGCATGGATAATAATCTGAAGGTGAGGCCTTCAGGGCAGGAAGGTCTGTCCACTTTCATCTGCAGAAGTTTGCTGTAGTTAGCCTCCACTGTAAAACAAAAAGGAGCCTTGAAGCTTCCCTGCCTGTATTGGAATTTGGTGGCACAGCTCAGTGGGGCTGCATTCCAAACTGGCATTCCTCCTGACATTTAAAACCTCTGTGGCCAGGTAGATTGTCCAGTGTTCAGTTTTGTCTTGCACAGGCATGATCCTGTTTTATTGACCATCATAAATCCATGGCAGTTTTACCTTCATCTCTCCAATTATCTGAGTCTCTGAGCTGTGAGACCAGCCAGCTGGCTCTCCTTTTCCAGCATTGTGTTGTTTGACCCCTTAGCTTCTTTTGACTTTTAAGCAGAATTTGAATCGATTTTGAGGTTTCCCATAAAGAAGGGGAAGGCAAAGAGAGGAAAGATGTAAATTAATTATAAAAAGGAAAATAGCTGCTGCTGATGTGAGTCTGAGTTTGGCACAGCCCTTGAAAATGGGACTGAAATGTGTGCTTGAAGAGAGCTGTGTATGGAAAGTGGTCACCAAATGACTTATGCTAGAACATGCTGGTAGGTGTTGCTAAAATGTCTGTAGAACTGTTTCAGCTGGAAAACCCCCCTAGGATCCTTGAATCCAACCATCAACCCAACTCCACCATCGCCATTAAACCATGTCCCCAGGTGCCATGGCCAAAGGTTTCTTAAGCACCTCCAGGGATGGGGACTCCACCACCACCTGGGCAGCCTCTTCCAATCCCTGACCACTCTTGCAGCAAAGATTTTTCTAATCTTCATCCTAACCCTCCCCTGGTACAATTTCAGGCCATTTCCACTCTTTCTATCACCTGATACTAGGGAAAAGAGAATAACTCCCACCTCACTCCAACCTCCTTTCAGGCAGTCATAGAGAGCAATGAGGTCTCCCCTCAGCCTTTTACATCTTTTCTGTCTAAGGGGCCTTTGATATCTAGATTTAATTTAGTCAAAAAGAGGTTAGATTCTTCCCTCACATACTTCAGCACAGCCACAGCTGACTCCTAGCAGAGTCAGTGACAGGATGAGGGGCAATGGCTTCAAACTAGAGCAGAGCAGATAGATTGAGATTGGATGTTAGGGACAAGTTTTGCACCATGAGGGTGGTGGAACACTGGACCAGGTTGCTCAGGGAGGTGCTTGAGGCCCCATCCCTGGAGGTGAGGTTGGACAGGGCTCTGGGCAACCTGATCAAGCTGGGGATGTCCCTGCTGAGTGCAGAGGGGCTGGACTGGATGAGCTTTGGAGGTCCCTTCCAGCCCAGACCATTCTTTGATTCTGTGATTGACTGAGACTGGGTGGGTATGAGAGGGCTGATTCAGTTCCCTCTGTACATTTCAGCAGCTGTATTGATTCTGTGGGACTATTCAGCCTGGTAGTCTAGACAAAGGAGATCAAAACATCCATGTGGACTGCAAAAAAAAAAAAAAAAGGTGACTTTGAGGACAACTCTTCTGCTCCTTTAATTTCAGCCTGCAGGGAGTCAGAAAGTGGAGACAGGAAAGAGTACACTGAGAAGCTCTTGTAGGGGAGCAGTGTTCTTTTAGGGGGAAATGCTGCATTTTCTGTTCTAGTTCAGGTTCTTTTTCAGTCCTCACAAAGAGTTAAACCTCCCCTCAAAAAAAAAAAAAAAGAGACTTTCTGCAATGCTGTTCTCCTGAAAGTCACAGAAAGGAGGAACTGTCTGTTGCACAGTTTAAGGAATGTCAGAAACTTCTTAATTATATAGGACAGGTAATCTGGGAAAGAAAGGTTCCCAACCTGGATCTCCCTGCCAGGTGACTGCTCTGATCAATGACTGCCTTGTGAAAAAGGCCTGAGGAATGAAAAGACTTTTTGTCTGGGTCAGTGCTTCTGGCCATTCAGGAGCAGTGTTTCCTTTTTTCACTCCTGAACACCTGGTTTAGGGGGGCAATGCAGGGTGGGGGCACACGTGAGGAAGACAGAGTGGCACCCTTGTGGGTCTGGAGCACTTCTTCAAAGATTCAGTTGTTTTATAGAGTCCTATAAAGTCACTTTTCCAAAGGAAGAAGTTGAAAAGTGAATAATGGTGATACAGATAAGTACAGGATTTGTTCCTTTGGCCCTGTGCTCATTTTCTGTGTTTACAGCAGTGCTGTGGCAATCCTGATTTAATCATGGACTCATAGGATGGTAGGGTTTGGAAGGGACCTCTGGAGATCACTGGGTTCAAACCCCTTGCCCCAGCAGGTCACACAGGAACGCATCCAGGCTGATCTTGCAAGTCTCCAGAGAAGGAGACTCCACTACCTCTCTGGGCAGCCTGCTCCAGGACTCCAGCACCCTCACACCAAAGAAGTTTCTCCTCATCTGAGGTGGAACTTCCTGGGTTCCAGTTTGTGTCCATTGCCCCTTGTCCCATCACAGGACATCACTGAAAAGAGCCTGGCCCCTTCTTGACACCCACCCCTCAGATATTGATAGACATTGATCAGATCTCTTCTGAGCCTTCTCTGCTCCAGACTAACCAGCCCCAGGGCTCTCAGCCTTTCCTCATCAGAGAGATGTTCCAATCCTTTCACCATCTTTGTAGCCTCCATTGCTATACCTGTCCCTTTTGAGCAGAGGAGCCCAGAACTGGGCACTACTCCAGATGTGGTCTCAGCAGGGCAGAGTGGAAGGGGAGAACCTCCCCTGACCTGCTGGCTACACTCTTAATGCAATTCAGGACACCATACATTGTAAATAATTTATCTTTGTTTACCAAGGCAAATTGCTCCAGTCATAGAGTCACAGAAGCACTTTGGTTGGAAAAGACTTTGAAGACCATTCTCTAACTCTGCCAGGGCTGGGGCTAAACCATGTCCTTCAGCACCACATTTCTGCCTCTTTGAAACACCTCCAGGGGTGGGGATTCAACCATCTCCAGTCTGTTCCAGTGGTTGAGAAACCTTTCAGGGAAGAATTTCTTTCTAATCTCCAACCTAAACTTTCCCTGGTACAATTTTAGGCATTTTCTCTCTTCCCATCACTTCTTGCTAGGGAGAAGAGACCAAACCCCTCCTGGCTCTCTTTTCAGGGAGCTGTAGAGAGCAATGAGGTCTCTCTCAGCCTCTTCTCCACACTAAACACCCCAGTTCCCTCAGCTGCTCCTCACCAGCCCTGTTCTGCAGATCCTTTCATCAGCTTTGTTGTCCTTCTCTGGATGTGCTCCAGCACCTCAGTGTCTCTCTTGTAGTGAGGGGCCCAAAACTGAACCCACTACTCAAGGTGTGGCCACCATCTTCCTCTTTCCCAGGAATCCTAAAATATATTTCAGCTTTCTCTTTTTGTCAAGCATCTCTGCTCTGTCTCAGGAATTTTGGTACCCACCTGCTGAGGAAGCTCCCTGAACTCCAGCTGGTCCTGATGTTCATATATGTGCAGCCTAATAGCATTTGAGGAATTATAGAATCATAGAATTGTTAAGGGTTGGAAGGGACCTCAAGGACCATCCAGTTCCAATCCCCCTGCCATGGCCAGGGACACCTCACACTGCAGCAGGTTGCTCACAGCCACATCTAGCCTGGCTGCAAAAACCTCCAGGGATGAGGCTTCCACCACCTCCCTGGGCAACCTGTGCCAGTGTCTCACCACCCTCATGGGGAAGAACTTCTTCCTAACATCCAATCTAAATCTTCCCATTTCTATTTGTGTTCCATTCCCCCCAGTCCTATCATTACCTGACACCCTAAAAAGTCCCACATTATTATATGTATTATTATAGTAATAGTAGCTGAAATAGAGAGAAATAGAAATAGCTATGAGAAATCCCACATGCCTTTCCATGATTTAAAGTCACTTTATGTGTTTTGCACTCCCTCCCATCCCTCTGGACATTTAAGCTGTAATATATTTTGCTTGGTACATTTAGAATGGATGGCTTCAAGTTTGGAACTAACTGTTTGTAAGCTCTTCTGTGGATTTCATCATCACCATCCATTAAAGTGCTTGGGAAAGCCTGATGGATTTAGCCACAAACCTGCCATGTCCAAAAGCTGCTGGTACTGATTTTCCTTGTGCCAGTGGAACGCTGGAGTATTGAATGTCTTGCCAGGATCACACACAGCAGATTTGGTGTAGGCAAAAGGGAAAAAACCCCAAATATTCACAGTTCTAATTTGTGTTTTCATATTTAACCTTCAGAGCAGACGCTGAATAATTCTCAGTGATGGAAAAGCAGAGTTTAAATGGAATAAAGAGCTGCTCACTGACATGCAAGCTGATAGCCTCTTCGTGCTTTCTGTCACAGCTCCACCATCCTGCCAACAGCTCAATGTGACAAGGAGACCCTGATGGCAACTTCTTTGTGTTGCAGCAAGAAACAGCTTCCATCCCAGATACAACTGCAGCTGTCAGAATTAGAGCCATTGATCAGGACTTCAGAGATAGAGGTCTTGAGTACTCGGTGGTGAAAATGCAATTCCATGGAGAGGTTAAGGAAGGGAAAATCACCAACTAGTTTTTGCATAAGCTACTTAGAGGAGGAAGCATGAGAAGCATTTAAACTTCATGCAAATAACTCTTCCAAGAGCAGGTACAGGGCATTCCTGGAATACACTTCAAGCAGCTGGACTATGCAGAAGGAGAGATCTTCTGAAGAATCAGTGAAAATCAGCTGCTTTTTCAAGCAGCCCTTTGAAGTCTGCAATCAGAGCTTTGCAAATGTAGGAAAACGATCCCAGGTATTTCTCCTTTGTGGGCATCTGCACAGCCTGCTGCAGAAATGGAAGACTGAAAGAGATGGCATGGCAGTGGAGTTGGAACTGGATGATCCTTTAGGTCCCTTCCAACCCTAACAATTCTATGATTCTATGACCTGAAGGTCAGTTTGCCTGAGGAAAAAAAAAGATATGCCAAGCTGCTGAAAGGTTGTTCCCAAAGAAAGGATGACCAAGAAGAGGCAGCCAAATGGCAACTATTCATTTTCTTGTGCAGCATATACAGCTGAGCATTTAATCTAATTTATGGGCTTTGTGCAATATAAAATTAATGACTTGTAGTATTTATTTTAAGGGCTGCTATAAATTAAGTGCATCAGCTGCACTTTTTTTTTTTTTTTCCTAAAGAACAATTATCTGTTTTGGAAATTAAGTCCAGTAAGATGATTGTCTCAGTTCTAAAAGATATGCAGCTGCCTGGATATTTAGAGGAGTTTTATTAACAACAAAACCAAAATATTTAAAATGTTCTAATCCTTTGCTTAATAGCTTCCATGAAACATGGGATCCGTTTTTGGTCAGGCATTGGAACAGGCTGCCCAGGGAGGTGGTGGAGTCACCATCCCTGGAGGTGTTCAAGAAACCTCTGGACTTTGGGACACAATTTAATGACCATGGTGATCTTAGGTTGCTGGTTGGACTCGATCATCTTGGAGGTCTTTCCCAACTGGAACAATTCTATGATCCTAGTTGTCTTTTTGCCTTTTTTTTTTTCCTGCTGCCAAATACTATTCTGGAAGTATAAAATGTCACAACTGTGTTGAAAGGATGCAAACCAAATTAGAACTATGTAGAAGCAGGTGTGGGACATCCTGGATGCATCTGTTGATAGTATTTTATAAAGCTATTTTGACTGGTGCCCAAATTGCAAATCATTTTGTCATCAGTGTGCAAGCTTTTAAATGCAGAGACAGCTTGGGGTGTGTAGGGACTGATAAAGACCAGGCCTGTGTCAGGTATGCAGAGAGCTTGCTTAGTCTTCATTCTTTATTTGTCTGGTTGGACACTCCGTAACCAGAGAGTGCTATAGCCATAGAATATCTAAACCTCCCCTGGGACCAACACTGGCCTCACTCCAGCCTCCTTTCAGGGAGCTGTAGAGAGCAATGAGGTCTCCCCTCAGCCTCCTCTTCTCCAGGCTAAGCACCCCCAGGTCCCTCAGCTGTTCCTCCCCAGCCCTGTTCTCCAGACCCTTCCCAGCTTTATTGCCTTTCTCTGGAGATGCTCCAGCACCTCAATGTCCTTCTTGGAGTGAGGAGCCCAAAGCTGAACTTGAGCCCAGTACTCAAGGTGTGGCCTTGCCAGTGCTGAGTGCAGGGTGTGATCACTTCCCTGGTCCTGCTGGCTACACTATTGCTGATCCAGGCCAGGATGCTGCTGGCCTTCTTGGCCACCTGCTCACACTGCTGTCTCATCTTCAGCCAGCTGTCAGCCAGCACTCCCATGTCTAGTTTCTCACAGTGCCTATCTGGAGCCCAAGAAGAAGAACACAGAAACACAGAATTATCCAGCTTGGAAAAGCCCCTCAGGATCACCAAGTCCAACCATGAACCCTACTCTACAAGGTTCACCTCTAAACCATATCCCCAAGAACCACATCCAAACCACCTTTAAACACATCCATGGATGGTGACTCCACCACCTCCCTGGGCAGCCTGTGCCAATGCCTTATGACTTGGTAGAGTTAGATAATGGCTGGACTCAATGATCTTAAAGGTTCTTTCCAACATGAGGCTCTTGGAGCTTTCCAGCCCAGAAGAAAAAAGTGTCCACAGTGCAGACTAAAACAGCTTTTGAGAGGCAAGTGACCTTTCCCTGAGTCTTAGAGCTGTTGTCTGACAACCCAGGGCCTTCAGAGCTGGGGGCTAAATGTCACCTTGAAACAAAAGCCAAATGAAGTGGTACCAATGCTGGGGTAGGTGCTACCTCCATGGGCTGCAGCCTCAGCTTGCAAAGCAGCAAAACCCTGGATTGCTTCTCCACTTAATTGGTTTCTCTGTAGCAGGTGGATGTTTGCCATGACTTATAAAAGCAAATAGCAAGACCAAGCTTCAATTAAAACAAGCTGGTTGGAGTTTACTGCTCTTAAAACACTGTTCTCTGATTTGGGGGCAGCAGGAGCTGAAGGAAGTGGGAAGGCCCTAATGGCTTTTCCTAAGCAGACCTAATTGGCAGCCATGCCCATGCAATTTCTTGCTCTTGAGAGTTTTATGACCTCTTCAGCCCTGAGTCCTTGTCTTTTACTGCAGCCTTCCATCTGCTGAAGAGAATGAATCTCACAAGAAATAGTTGTCAGCAGCAGAGCAGCTTTGTTGCTCTCCTTTAGCAAAGCCTTGCTTGCCATCTCGCTCAGGATTCTTCATTAGGACACCTGAAGTGATGTGTTTGAGAAGAGGTTTTAATTACAGGCCTAAGGAAATGTGAGGAAAGAAGGGACTCAGCAGGCCCACAGATGTTGAAGCAAATTACACAAAGGGCTTCATTGAGAGAGGAGCCTTTGGAAACACCAATACTCAAAAAGACCTCTCCCCAGTTTAGCCAACAGTTGTAGCAGAGAAATTCCCTACCATCTTCACCCCATGATGAGAGCACAAATCAAACCCATTCTCAACAGCCTGAGCTCAGTCTGTATTTTAACAGGGAGGGTTGCTTGTTTTGCAGATCATTTGGTAAGAAACAGATTTTTCTTCCTTTTTTTTTTTTTTTACCTTTAAATAAAGATTTGGCTAAATTGGGAGATCACAGTATCACACAAAATTAGAGGTTGGAAGGGACCTCCAGAGATCATCCAGTCCAACCCCCTGCCAGAACAGGATCACCCAGGGTAGTCTGCACAGGAATGCATCCAAATGAGTTTTGAAGGTGTCCAGAGAAGGAGACTCCACAACCTCTCTGGGCAGCCTGCTCCAGGGCTCTGTCACCCTCTCTGTAAAGACGTTTCTCCTCATGTTGAGGTGAAATCTTCTATTTTCTCTTTTGTACTTGTTGTTTCCTGTCTTATTACTGTGCACCACTGAAAAGAGCCTGGCCCCCTCCCCTTGCCCCCCACCCCTCAGCTATTGATAGACATTGATCAGATCCCCTCTCAGCCTTCTCTTCTCCAGACTAAACAGCCCCAGGGCTCTCAGTCTCTCTTCACAGGGGAGTTACTCAAGTCCCCTAAGCATCCTCATGGCTCTCTGTTGGACTCTCTCCAGCAGGTCTCTGTCTCTCTTCAACTGGGGAGCCCAGAACTGGACACCGTATTGCAGCTGTGGTCTCAGCAGGGCAGAGTAGGGCTAGGGAGGTTCTCCTCCTCTGCTGGCCACACTTTTCTTGATGCATTTAAAGAAAACAAACAAAGGAACAAAACAACAAAGCTTTCACCTTTTCATCCTCTGATTTTCACTGCTCCTCTAGGAACAAAAGAATCTGTTGGATTGTTTTGATGTTTTTAATGTGGTGATTTATGTATCTCATTTTTCAGTGTGAGAAAAACAGTGACAGGCAAGTGTAAGCTTAGACTTTAGAACACAGTTTGAAACAGGGACTGGCTTGAGAGCAGCCCTGAAGAGAAGGCCTTGGGGTGCTGGTGGAGGAGAAGCTCAACAGGAGCCAGCAGTGAGCACTTGCAGCCCAGAGAGCCAAGCAGAGCCTGGGCTGCAGCAAGAGAAGTGTGGCCAGCAGGGCCAGGGAGGGGATTCTCCCCCTCTGCTCCACTCTGCTGAGACCACACCTGGAGCTCTGTGTCCAGTTCTGGAGCCTCTGTTCCAGGAAGGATCTGGAGGTGCTGGAAGGTGTCCAGAGAAGGGCCACGAGGATGAGCAGAGGGCTGGAGCTGCTGTGCTCTGGAGACAGCCTGAGAGAGTTGGGGTTGTTCAGTCTGGAGAAGAGAAGGCTCCCAGGAGACCTTCTTGTGGCCTTTCAGTATCTGAAGGGGGCTCCAAGAGAGCTGGGGAGGAACTTTTTCGGGTGTCAGGAAGTGATAGGACTGGGGGAAATAGAGCAAAACTAGAAGTGGGGAGATTCAGAGTGGCTATTAGGAAGAAGTTCTTCCCCATGAGGGTGATGAGACACTGGAAGAGGTTGCCCAGGGATGTGATGGAAGCCTCATCCCTGGAGTTTTTTGCAGCCAGGCTGGATGTGGCTGTGAGCAACCTGATGTAGTGTGAGGTGTCCCTGGCCATGGCAGGGGGGTTGGAACTGGATAATCCTTGAGGTCCCTTCCAACTCTGACAATCCTTTGATTCTGTGAACATTTCTTCTTCTAAAATAATAAAACCAAGCCACCACCTTATAATCAACCTCCTCACTGGAGAAAGCCTGGACCTTAGCAATAAGTGACAGGTGTGGAAAGAGCAAATGTGCTGCTTAAAGGTAGGAGAAGCAGTTCTTCCAGCTGCAAGAGTGAAGCACACCTCTGCAACAGACTGTAAAATGTAGCATTGAAGTTTGATCCTTCATTTGCAATAAAGAAAACATCATTCAAATTGCAGCAGGTGCAGAGGAAGCCTCTTTGGGATGAAAAGGGACAATTTATCCTCTGTGAGGTAGGATAAATTTCTTTAGTCTCACACAATCAAGCCTGGAAGAAGATGTAATCACTTTCTATAAATATATTTAGGGAGGAAGTACAGAGAAGGGAAGACATTTGAGGGAAAAGAACAAAGAGTTATACATTGGCTGTGAATACCTTTGTGAAATTTACATTTGTGTAAATGAAATGATCAGTAAGATAAAGCTGTGAGATTCCTCCTGTGCTTTCTTCTCATAGCAAAACAGCTCTCAGAAAGACCTGTACCCAAAATTTAGGATAACCCATAGAGTGGATGCATGTGGCTGTAGGGTGAATCATAGAACTGTTGGAAGAGTCTTTTAAGATCATCCAGTCCAACCCTCAACCCAACACCACCATGGCCATCAAGCCACGCCCCCAGGTGCCATGGCCACAAGGTTTCTTGAACACTTCCAGAGATGATGACTCTACCGCCTCCCTGGGCAGCCTGTTCCAATGCCTGACAGCTCTTGCAGGAAGGAATTTTTTCCTGATCTCCAACCTAAAGCTCCCTGGCACAGTTTCAGGTCATTTCCTCTCCTTTTATCACCTGATACTAGGGAGAAGAGACCAACCCACACTTGGCTCCACCCTCCCTTCAGGGAGTTGTAGAGAGCCAGATGATCTCCTCTCAGCCTTGTTTCCCCCAGACTAAAAAAACCTCAGTTTCCTCAGCCACTTGTCACCAGCCCTGTTCTCCAGGCCCTTCTCCAGCTTTGTCGCCCTTCTCTGGATCTGCTCCAGCTCCTCAATGTCCTTCTTGGAGTGCAGGGCCCAAACCTTACCCCAGTATTTGAAGTATGGCCTCAAATCACTCCCCTGGTCCTGCTGGCCATTTTTTTGTTTTGTTTTGCTTCTGTCTTTTCCCTTGGTTTGCTGAAGCACTGAGTGATTAGATGAACAGTATCAGATCTCATGTCAGTGTTAGCATCCAAGCAGTGATTACAGGGCAGCAGATGTCAGAAAAGCATTACAGTGACATGAGTGTAGCAGCCAAATTTTGCTCTGGCTCCTTTATGAGGAGCAAGTACTCAAATGTTTCACCTGACAGTAGTTTACTACATTCTTCCAGGTGATTTTTATCAGTGTAATTAGAGGAAGCAGGAATGTAACATTCCAAGTCTTCTTTGGTGGTGTTGGAATATGTATTTCCTACTCTGGGGTGTAGGCTGAACAAGCAGTAGATTGATGCTGGTGCAGTGTTCAGTCTTTTTCAGCACTGTTGACAGCAGGAATCAAGCTGTACAGAACCATAGCATCATCACAGCATCATCACAGCATGGTGGGAGTTGAAAGAGACCTCCAGAGATCAAGTTCCACCCCCCCCCACCCCGCTAGAGCAGGTTCACCTAGAGCAGGTCACACAGGAATGCAATGTCCAGGTAGGTTTTGAACGTCTCCAGAGAAGGAGACTCCACAGCCTCTCTGGGCAGCCTGCTCCAGGGCTCACAGTGAAAGAAGTTTCTCCTCATGTTGAGATGGAATTCCCTATGATTGTGCTTATTTCCATTTCACCTTGTTGTATCACTGAAAAGAGCCTGGCTCCATCCTCCTGACAGCCACCCTTCAGATATTGATCAGATCCCTTCTCAGCCCTCTCCTCTCCAGGCTCCAAGGCTCTCAGCCTTTCCTCATCACAGAGATGTTCCAGTCCCTCCATCACCCTCATGGCCTCTGTTGAACTCTCTCCAGTAATTCCCTGTCTCTGTTGAACTGGGGAGGCCAGAACTGAACACAGGTGTTCATTTGTGAGTGAGGCAACTTTGGAGGCAAACAGCCAGGCTAGCACATTGTTATCTTCTAACACCTGGAATAGGAACAAGAAGTGGGCTCTACTCCTCAGATGAGGAGTAGCACTGATACTTGAGAGCTGGCTGCATGGCTGAGAAGGCCAAGTCCAGCTTCTTGTCCACCACAGGTACTGGTGGGCAGTAAGATGGACATGGGCCAACAATGTGCACTTGCACCCCAGGAGGCAAAAGGCAACTTGAGCTGCATCAAAGCCAGCATGCTCAGCAGGTCGAAAGACCTGCCCCTCTCTTTTGCTCTGGGGAGACCTCACCTGGAGTACTGTGTCCAGCTATGGGGCCCCCAACACAAGAGAGACCTGGACCTGATGTAGCGAGTCTAGAGGAGGCCACAAAGATGCTTAGAGAGCTGGAGAACCTCTGCTGTGGGGACAGGCTGAGAGAGTTGGGGTTGTTCAGCCTGGGGAAGAGAAGGTTTTGGGGGGACCTTAGAGCAGCTTTCCAGTACCTGCAGGGGCACCAGGAGAGCTGGGGAAGGACTGTTCAGAAGGGGCTGTGGGGATAGGACAAGGGGTAATGGTTTGAAAGTGGAGCAGGGCAGAGTTAGGTTGGACATCAGGAGGAAGTTCTGCACAGTGAGGGTGGTGAGACACTGGAACAGGTTGCCCAGGGAGGTGGTTGAGGTCCCATCTCTGGAGACATTCAAGATCAGCCTTGCTGTGGCCCTGGGCAGCCTGATCTAGTTGGAGGTGTCCGTAATGAGTGCAGGAGGGTTTGACAAGATGACCTTTGAGGGTCCCATCCAACCCATTGCAATCTCTGAATCTGTGGTTTAACTTCATTACTGATGCTGGGAACAACAAAGTTGTTCTGTTTTCTTCTCTCTCCAGTCCTGTGGCAACACAGGATTTGAGAACTGAATTCTTAATTCAATAAGGGCTTTTTTCTCCCCCCCTACAGCTTCCATAACCACATTCCTTGCTCTTGGTGAGGCAGTTGCAATGTGGGAATTGTCAGGCTGTGATCTGCTTTGTGAGTCCGCCTTCTGGTTCAGCCTCTTCTCAGTTTAAAGCCTGAGAGCTTGTGGCTGCTCAGGTGGCACTGCTCTGACATCTGGGGCTTTTATACACCTCCTGTCCAGTGTTTTGTTTAGAAAACCTGCTGCAGTGTGACCTTGAAAACTGTGGTGGTGTTCTGAAAAGCAGAGACATCAGAAGACTCCTAAAATCCATCTGGGAAACAGGAGACTTCCAAACAGCCCTTTCAAATGACTGCTTAAAATCCGAGTTCTTTTCAGGGCTGGTTTATACAGGAAAGTTGAATTCCTTGCCTGGCTTTCCCAAAAGAATTGTTTATTCATTTCATTTGCTTCCACCTGCTTTATTTACACCTCTCTGACTGTAACCTGTATGTCACCACTTTGTACCTTCGCAGCTGCTGGATTTTTATTTCAGTGCTTGGGGATGAGTGTTCAAGAAAATGACCACTGTGCTTCTGAGGCTTCAATTATCTCCTGGGGCTCTGCTTTTGGAAGCCTACTTCCACAGTTTCTGACTTTGTGAGAAGCTTCTGATTATTGAATAACAGCCTTGAATACTATTGGGGACTGTATGGGGTTTTCTGAGCAAAATATGGAGAAGGTCTAGGGAGGTTCTCCTCCCTCTCTGCTCTGCCCTGGTAAGACCACACCTGGAACACTGTGTCCAGTTTTGGGCTCCTCAATTCAAGAGAGACAGAGACCTGCTGGAGAGGGTCCAGTGGAGACTATGAGGATGATGAAGGGACTGCAACATCTCTGCTATAAAGAAAGACTGAGATCCCTGGGGCTGTTTAGTCTGGAGAAGAGAAGGCTGAGAGGGGATCTTGTGAATGTCTATAGATATCTGAGAGGTGGGGGTCAAGAAGGGGGGCCAGGCTCTTTGTGGTGGTGTCCTGTGATAGGACAAGGGGCAAAGGATACAGACCAAACAGAGGAGGTTCCACCTCAACATGAGGAGAAACTTCTTTATGCTGAGGGTGCTGGAGCCCTGGAGCAGGCAGCCCAGAGAGGTTGTGGAGTCTCCTTCTCTGGAGACTTTCCAACCCCACCTGGCTGTGTTCCTGGGTGATCCTGCTCTGGCAGAGGGGTTGGACTGGATGATCTCTGGAGGTCCTTTCCAACCCCTACCATTCTCTGATTCTAGAAGGTGTCTATTTTCCCCTAAGTGACCTGCTTCATTTTCTTGCAGTCTATCTCCACCTCACACATGTGCTGGTCCTGTTGTCATTCATTAGTTTTCCATCTCAGATGCTTGTTCAGTTATTACTTTCTGCCAGTTCCTGAAGAATGTATTTATATTGGGTTGTTTTTTTTCTCAACTCCTCGTTCTTTCTCTGAATTAATTATGAATGGACTCATTTGCTCTCTGCTTGTCTCTGTTCCAAGCAAGTGATAGTTGGATGTGCTTTTGATTGCATCATTATTACTTTCTGTGTTTCAGTTTCTGCAGCAATCATCATTTGACAAGTGCTGTCCTTTCTTCTGTGTCTCACAGACTGCACACACAGAGAAGGG